>NC_137849.1:22632500-25132500 GCF_948465745.1 Chenopodium album | reverse complement strand
GACTTGGCGGCTAACTAATTTACTTAAAGAGGCCGAAGGCCAGATATGTTTTATAAAGCCGTCTGCTCCAACACGAGTACGACCGTCTGCTCCAACATGAGTCACACAACCGGCGACGTCAATTTGGGCGAATTCGTCGAAGAGAGCATCTCCCATTCAGGTGGTACATTGCTCTTTAAATAAAAAACAAACAGCCCTACCGACTGTCTAGATTAAGATAACGCTCGCAGCCATTTGACCTAATCTATTTTGAAATCTGAAAAGTGTTAAGTTTTTCAACTGTTCTAATACAGACGGAAAACGACTACTATTTCATTTTAGAGGCTACACTACTTATGTATTACAACCTGTTATTGCTCTGGGGCAATACAGACGAACATATTATGCTTATCAAAATAAGCTAAGTTCAAAGACTTAGCGGCTTAAGAACATCAAAACGACTAATCGAGGCCTTCGGCCGGATACTCACAGTGCCTATCCATCTGCTCAAGATGGAAGTCTGTCGCTTGGTTTGGGGCAATCACCATAGTGAATGATTAACTTAGAAACCAATAATACTCTTTAAAGTATCAATAATTTCTAAGTCAATCAACCCATTTTTGAAACCAAGCGAACATTCAGCCAGGGGCAAAGACATCCGGTAAAGCAAATAATCGCATAGTATATAGGCAAGTTAAATACTTAGCAAATAATCTATGCATATCAAATAAGCTTTAAAAAATTTTAAAGCAAGATGTCAATATAATCAAAACCGGTCACACTGAACGGATGCTTCATTAAAATAGAACAGCAGCCTCAATGGACGACTAGAAGAGAAATTGTTGAATCACCCGACCCCCTGGTCAGTAAAGATACATAAATACTCGACACGTAGGCCGAAAATGAAAATACTTAGCCATTCGACTGCAGAAAGATACCTAAAAAGCTTAAAAGGATCAGGAGAGGTCTTTAGCATTAACAGCTGCATCATCCTTGTTGTCTCCTTGCAGTTGTCCGTCGTCGTTTCTGTCCTCTTCCTAATCATCATCATCCCCTAAGGACGACTCGTCCGAGGAGTCGGATTCCTCGACACCCCTAGCCGCCTCCTCTTCTGCCTGCTTCATGAGCCGGGCGTTAAACTCATCATTGGCTACGTCAAACTTGGCTTTCCAAATTTGGTATCAGAGTGCGGTTGTAATGATTCCCAAGCCATCCGCATGATGGAGTCATATTCCTCCATCATTTGTTAGACTATGCCCTTTTTCTCCTCCTCAGCCAGGGACTTGTATTTAGACCTGAGCTAGGTCTTTTGGTTCTGCAGCCGGCCCTTGAGCTTATGAACCTGCCCCTGTAGGCGGTCAGCCTTCTTGTTCGCCTCTTGGAGGGGCTCCAGCTTGTCCTTGAGGGCCTTGACCTCATTTTGAAGCTCGATAGTTCGCCCCCTCGCTGCATCCAACTCCTGCTTGACCTGCAGATTTGCGGACGCTTGGGAATACATCATATCTAGTGTCAGTAGTTGTAGACACCCAAATGTGTCTCCCCAAAACCAAACCCAGTGATGAATACCTTTTGCGTCGAATCATAATCGAATGAGGTGAAAGAGTGAAAGGTCAGGTGTTGCGGTTGGTTTTTATTAAAATTATTAAAAAACAACTCTATTTTATCTTGTGTCAAAAAAAAAACTCTATTTTATAAAAACAGCCAATCCAGTATAGTTTGGTCCACGACAAGGGTCCAATAATATTGTAGTTGGATGGGGCTTGCAAAGAGCTTTCCAACGATATATTATAAGCCCAATTCCGATGACTAATGAGGAAGTTATGGCCAAAATACTAAACTAGGTCCGGTTTGATCTTTACATGCGGCCCAATGATCTAGGGGAGGGCCCAATGTTAATTATTATTCCTAAAGTTATTAGAATTAATTATAGTCTTCTAGAATTCTCTAGAAGGTTCTCTTTAGTCCTAATAGAATTAGAATTAATAATTATATTTTGATAAGTTTTATTTGGAATAAAATATTATTTTATGAAAAATACGATTTCAGTTTTCATACGGACTTTACAAGTCAATTTTGATTCATAAGTGGACTCCGTGTTTGAAAGCGCGTAGGAGTCCAGGCTGTCGCCAAACCTTGTCGCCACGCGACAGACCCTGTCGCCAAGCGACAAGGTCGGTTTTGCAGCGACAGAGTGGAGTTTTATTCCTTATCAAATTCTACCTATTTTCGGACTGTTTTCTTATAAATAGGGTCCTAAACCTCCGTTTTTATTTATCCACAATCGTCAACAATCATCTCTCTCTCAAAAGCTAGAAGCTTTCTCTCTCTATTCTTTTTCTAAACCTTCCCTCTTACAAAATTCCGCATTCACGAGATTTAGACACACCTAACCGAGTTCGAAGTTGCCTTCGCCCTAGACGTGAAAGGTTATAATTTATGAGGGTTTGGTCCCTAATCTTTATTTCAATTATTTGATTTAATTGTTTGATTTATTATTTTCCTTGAAGTTACTAACACGTGTGTTTTGTTATTAGAAAGAGATACGAGGCATCAAAGTATGTAATCTTATTGCTCTATTCTTGTAGAAAGCATGTTTAAATTTGTTTAATTCCTAGTATCATGTTAGGATGTCTTTATTGCTTTCTAGTATCATGTTTAGGGTGCTTCCTACTCTTTTCTAATATCATGTTAGTATCATGCTAGGGCTAAAGTTTTGATCTTTATTGCTTAGTGACATGCTAGGATTTGTTATTAATCTTGTTAGTATCATGCCTAGGATCTTGCTATTAATATTATGCTTTAACATGATTATGATAATTATGATTGTTATTATGATTATGATTATAATTATGATTTATGATTATTATGTTGCTTGATGATTATATCATTGTTATTGCTTGATCACGCCTTTTATGCATGTTTAAAGGGAATTTGTACTTGTAATCACTCTTAATAAGATAATTAATAGTCTTGTTTAGGGCTAATATGGTTATGATTCAAGTGATCGCCAATAATAGTTTTATCTGTGCATTAAATTCAACCAACATAGATAAACAGGTTTAGGGTTAACCTATTGATTGCATGCTAGTCAGAAAGCGCACATGAATACGAGAAGAATAAAGTAGAGGCCTATTTAGGGTAGGTTCAATCTCTTTTAGGTTGGATTTGTACCTTCATCCCCGAACCCTATTTGGTTCAAGACCTTTTGGAGTTGACGATCTCATGGATCGTTAAGGGGTGTAATCTTCACCTTGTGAACGGTTTACAAGTTCTTAAAACTTGTTGGCGACTCTTTTGCTCTAGCTTCTTTCCCTTTGGACGCCACCATGCTTAAGTGTATGATCACAGTGGGATTCAAGTTTGGGATAATGCTTGAAATATTCCCTACAGTAGTTCATTTTGGGAAATCTCAAACCGAGCAGTGTCTAATGAGGAGGCGGCCTGAGCTTTAGCATCCGTTACCTCTTTGGACTTGTCGCTGATTGGCTTTTTAAGCCCATTCACGTGCAGCATAGCCTGCATTCGGCCAACATTGAGAATGGTCAATAGCAAACGGCCATAAGCATCACCCAAGGTGAAATATCACAAATAAAAAATCATAAGTATCTTACCTCACAGAGGAGCGCCAAGATGGTGTCGAGGTTAAGGGTGCTGACTCCTCTCACGGACGCCTTGTCCTCAGGATCAAGCGCCCTCAGTATCTGCTTGGCCATCTGAAGGACAGTCGACCTCTGGGGGTTCTCTGCACAATCAAACATTGTAAGTAAATTGGCCGAAAGGTCTGGTGCCTTTAGAGGTACTAGGTGCCTGTTTACTCTACTCAACAATCTAAGGTCAAAAGTTAGTGATTATACCTTCCGCCTCCTCCTCCCTGGCGGCTTTGCTTCCACCTGCTGCTGAGCCGATAGCAGTGTTGAGTGGCTTGCCTCTCTTTGATACCCCATGGGCATCCGGCTTCAGGGGTGTCCTGATGGGGGTGGAGTCGTCATGGCCTTCTTAGCTTATGGGCAATGTGTTTCCTAGGGTTCCTAGAATTGCCAACATCAGCACCCGACTTCTTTTGAAGCTTCGAGTCCGGCTGTTTGGAGGGAGAGGGTTTGGACGATCCGCCCTGCATAGAATCCGCCAGTTAGTAAGCATGTGGCCTCAAAAAACCTCAACCCAAGTATAGTGGCCCAATGAGAGCGCGATACGTGTCACCAAAAGAGGTGTCCAAATGGACCTCCCAGATGATTGACACGTGTCACGCAAATATGGCCAGTTAATAAATGAGCTTGAACACGAACATAGATATGCTCGTTCAGATAAGTTCATGAACAACTCGTTTATTTATGTTTATGAACTACTCGTTCATTTATGTTCATAAATTATTGATTTATTACAATTATTAATTTAGTTATTAAATTTATAATTAAGATTCAATTATTATGCTAATTTTGAAATTTTCAAATATCAAAAGTACAAAGCTCATTTATTGGAGAAGCTCGATTATTATTAAATTTGTTCATGAAAAACTCGTTAAATAAACGAGTTGTTCGTGAACCGTTCGTGAACATATAGTGTACTAAATGAGCAGAGTTTGAACAGAAATTTGAACTCGCTTGAAAGCTCGTGATCGTGCTCGAACTCGCCTAAGTTAAATGAACTTTAACATGAACAAGGTAATACTCGGATCGGCTCGGCTCATTTACACCCCTAGCCATAATCCTACATCCTTCTTTTCCTTGTGGCGTCTGCAGTAAAATAAAAATACTCTAATAACTTAATTCAAGGAGAGTAATACTCTAATAAAAACAGAGACAAACACTTCATTGGTTCAAACTTATGAAGTAAAAATCAAGTCTTAGTCCAATTGATCGTATTAACATAAATCATCAGACCAGTAGTCATTTCATCATAAACTCTTCAAAATCTTCAAATTTCCAGACTGCCTAAACTACATATAACAGTCACTCCAGCAAGCCTCAAAATTTCAAATTAATACTATTTCATAAAAGGAACGAACAGGAATACAGCGAAAAAAACGAAATTTACCCAAAATTCAATCTAATTAGCAGAATTCATGGTAAAAACAACCCAAAAATCTGACGATCTTGAAGGGGAAAAAAAAAAGAAAGAAACTTACAAGCTGAGAATAGGTGATAACGACATCGAGGTTAGGAACAATTTGAGGACAAAAAACTTCAGCTTCAGAACCCATCTTCTTCTATACAATCAATAGAATAATAGAATAATCCAATCCATACGACGAAATGCTAAAAAACCCTAGAATTTAATTTTATTGCAAAAATACAAAACCCTGAATGCTTTGTGGAGCCACATAAGAACAGAGAAAGAATGCCTCAGTGCAGCAGCATAATGAATTAAAATACAGAATCTAATTCTATAACATCAATAGAATAATCCCATTTCAAGGCAATCAAGGATGAATGCCCCAGTGCAGCAGCGTAAATGCATACTACATACCGAAAATAAAAAATTATAAGGCGTTTTGAACTCTTATGGAGCAACATAAAAACAACACTAACGGTCAGCCTATCAACTCATCAATTAAACATCTTTTATACACTAATATCGTAATAAGGACAGAGAAAGACCATGTTACAAGAGGGTTGTACTCAGCCCCTACATTTGCAAGTAAAGGGAAACTAAAACTCAGTCTTGCCTTCCAGTGGTAATAAAGATAAACTGCAATTTAAGCACCTAACCGGAAAGCTCACTCGGCAACCACATCTCTATTGCTGCCAGCTTCATTACTGTTGTCTGGCAGAGTATCTAAATCAGTTCGATCTTTAACTTCTTGAGTGACTAAGGTATCAGCTTCATGATGGGGCTCAACATTTGTTAAGTCCTCTTTTTGGCCTTCTGACTCTGAGTTGTTTGTAGACTCAGCTTGCAGCTCATGCTCATGCTCATGCTCATGCTCCTCCAAATTTATTTTCTTATTATAGTTTAATGACTCCTCCTCCAAATGCTGCTGCTGTTTGGAATCATCGACTTGTTCATATTTCTCAGCATCTTGATCATCATTTGCTTTTGTTGCTTCCTCTCTTTTCTCCACTGGCTTCTCTGCTTCTTGGCCATCATTTACTTTTGATGCATCCTCTTTCTTCTCCACAAGCTTCTCTGTATCTTGGCCATCATTTTCTTTTGACGCATCCTCTTTTTGCTCCACTGGTTTCTTTGCATCTTCGCTTTTATTCACTTTTGATGCTTTCTTCTCTTTATGTCCCTCAGAGTTTGAATCATAGGAAGAGTGAACTTGATCATGGTTGATTAATTCATTTGATCCATTTGTTCCAGAAGGAGAATTTCCAGAGATATTTTTCTCCGGATTCTCCCCATTTGCACCCTTGTGACCAGATGTATCAGAATAGGAAGTATGACCATCTGCTGAAGAGCCTCCTCCACCTTCAACATTGTTGGTGTCCTCAGTCTTAGAGCCAGAGTAAGAATTTGCATCCGATTGGTTTTCACTTGCTCCTGCTTCAGTTTTCTCAGGTTTCTCCGATACAACTTCCCGTAGAACGGAATTATTATCCTCTTTAGTGCTTGTGTTATCTGTTGCATCATTTTGATTCTGGGTGACAAATGTTTCATCACTGAATGTAGTGGCATTAGCTTGCTTGTCTTCGGCAGACTCTACAGTTTCAGAAGGGAGAGAGTGAGAGCCATCAGCTTTATCTTGTGGAGTAACATCATGTTTTTCGCCAGCAGTTACTGCATCAGAAGATTCCTTTTCAGCAGTCTTATTTTCCACGGCTTCTTCATTATTCTCTTTATGTTCAGATGCATTCAGCTCTGAAGTGGAAGAATCATTTTCCTTGTTTTGTTTCTCAGTAACAGCTTTGTCATCCTTGTTAATTCCATCTTGAACCTGAGCATCTGATGAACCTAAATCCTCTATCTTAGAGACCTTATCTTCCGTAGTTGTTTCTTCATTCTTACTATCGTTGTTGCCTTCGTCCTTTTCTTGACCTTCATTCTGTGAAGTGTCATTCTCTTTGCTCTCTTGGCTTTCTTCTTTGGCTTCTCCATTCTCTTTCTCTGCTTCTTTCTCGTTCACTTTCTTCTCTTCTTCATTTCCACTCTCTTTGCTCTCCTCCCTAATTTCATCAGTCTTGTTCTCATCAGATTTTTGCTCTCCACTTTCATTTTCTTTGCCCTCTTCTTTCTCCTTCTCCTCAGCTTTGTTCTCTTCCTTGGCTTCAGTTTCCTCCGCTTTGTTCTCTTCCTTAGCTTCATTTTCCTCCACTTTGCTCTCTTCCTGAGCTTCATTTTCATTTTCCTTGTTCTCTTCCTTAGCTTCACTTTCCTCCGCTTTGTTCTCTTCCTTTGTTTCATTTTCCTTTTCTTTGTTCACAACCTGTTGCTCCTCCTCACTTTTGTTTTCTCCATCATCCTTCACCTCATTTTCCATGTCCTTGTTCCCTTCTTGCTCCGCCTCTTCATTTCCCTTATCCTCCTTCAACCCTTCATTATCCTTCTTCTCACTTTCCCCCTCACTTTCTCCTCCTCTTTCTTCCTTACCCTCTTCACTTCGTCCCTCTTCATTTTGTTTCTCCACGCTTTCATCCTTAACTTCCTCTTTGGGTTTTTCATCCACTTTCCCGCCCCCTCCATCCTCATTCTCTTCCGGGTTTACATCCTCACTTCCAACTTTCTTCTCCTCACCCTCTTCCACACTATTCCTCTCATCTTCCTCCAACTCAGGAGGATCCCTCCTTCCCAACTTCAACCTCTCAATCCCCTCTTGCACCTTTTCCGAAACCTTATTTGCTTCTCCGAACGTTTTCTCCTTACCATAAGAACGTTGGATTTGGTACACTAACCAAATACCAACACCCAACAACAAAATCAATTGTACCGCATGCTTTACCTTGATCCCCTTGTTCGACCTCAAACCCCTACTACGAGGCGACAACTTAAACATACTTTTCAAGAATCAAAACCTTGTCAAATGCCCAAAAGTTTCTGTTGGTACATACAGATGCAAAAAACATAAATTATATGTCAATCACCCAACTTTAAAGCAATTACAAATTGGAACTATCTCCTGTATTTAATACAAGTACCAATTACTGTAAAACCTTTTCATTCAATTAAAATTTAAAAATATTGCCATCCAAAAATCAAAATCTCCCTGAAAACAAACAAATTGAACAACTATATACTTCGCACTAATTAAGATAAAAATGCAAGAAATCAATATGATTTTAGATCACCACCTGAAACAGTGAAACATAATATTGCAAGAACACAAACATAAAAATACTGAAACTCCTAAATTGGACAACAATTGAACAATATAATAAACAGTATTAATCCGGGAAAATCACTCTATATTTCCAATTCAGATTAATATTTGTTTAGGAAAAAACTATTCTCATTCTATTCTCACTCTGTTAGAAAATAGTAACATTTGAACTGACAGCTAAATTATAAGACATACCAAGAAAAGATCAAATTATTACCATATGAAACATTATATTATACCCCATGAAAAAGGAAAGATCTATATATCTAAAAGTAAAAGACGATATAAAAAGGAGAAACTGACCTGAAAAAAAGACTGGGAGTTTTCTTCTGTATGCAAATATTTCAAAGTATGATTCAAATTTAAAGTATGAAAAAAGAGGTAATAAAAGGAAGAAGAGAGAGTAAAAAAGAAGAGGGATAAATGAGAAGGAATGTCGGTGAGTTAGGCTGTGATTCGTTATCTGGAAATAGAAATGGAAATTGAAAGGGTAAAACTCAGATTTGGATCTTAAAGTATGGGAGTGTAATTGCAACATTACAACTTTAATTCATAATGACATTTTGCTTGCTTTTGAGTTTTGGCTTGGTTTGTTTATCTATCTTCAACTGTAACCCGGGAGTGTCTCAGCCTCTTGCAACTAGAAACTTTAATGTCTCCAGCAAAGGACCAATCTATAAATAAAAATAGATGTAAAAAAAAAGAAAAGGAAAATAGAATTGTAAAAATAAAAAAAAAAAAGTCAGGTGACTCTAATAGAAAGAAATAAAAAAACATTTGCTTTTAGCTAACCATTTATGCAGTATAATGTCACATTGTCACCTACTTTTGTAATACAATGCCTCGAAAATTGCAAAGTCTAGTACTATTTCTTCACTCTTTTATGAAATACCAGCAACAGAACAAACTAAACCAATAATAACGGAAAATTCAATGATAGTATCCATAACAACTTTTTTGGTATGAATGAGTTTTTATCATAAAAATTCTGCAACGAAATATAATATAAATATAGATTGAAATAGTTGCATTTACTTCATTACTCGTACTATATTTATATTTTCCAAATTATTTTTGAATATCAAAGTATATTATCTAATATCTAGTATCTAAAATTATTAATTTGCTTCATCCATCTTCAATTATGAATAAGATTAAGTCTTTTTAACAAAACATAATAGACATGAGATGTGCCATTGGAATAACGGTTCAAATTAAAATATAATAAGCATGAGGTCTATTTCACCCAAAAATCTAATTTTTAACTTCTGATTTATTTTCTTGAGTTTGACCAAGTTGAGAAGTCATAGAGTTAGTGAAGGGCCTTTGGGCTTGTTTGATTAAAATACAACAGCAATATAATTGGACTGATATCACACTAGGGCACAATTATATATATAGACCGAATTTGAAAGCTAATGGGTGATTTTAATTTTCAAAATAGAGTTGGCGCTAAGAAGCATAACTGTACAACATTTATGAGAGCCATCCATAACCGCTCCATTTTGCCTATGAATAGGAATGCAGGGTCTGAAAGGACATGTGCATATAGGTCCATAGCACCTATAGGTTAAACATGCATATAGGAGGGCATTAAATGGGGTTTTATTTATTTTTTTCATTTGATGTTTTTCTACAGTGGTACATTTTTGTGTACTATAATGTACCATTAAAGTATAAGTTGTATTAATTGAATAACTGCACAAAAAAAAGTGTAAGCCGCCCCTTTTTTTCTTTTTCTCTCTCCTCTTTTCTCTCTCTTCTAGGGTTTTAGTTTTTTTGGCCGTTTAGGTCGGAAATACTCTAATTTCTTCGGAAATTAGACTATTTCCAACCCTTTTTCTTTAATTCAATTTAGTTTTTTTTTATTTTGTTTTACGTTTAGGTTTGTTCATTTTGTATTGTTCTCTCCATCTGTGAGAGTTTGTCCCAATTTTCAGGGTTCTTATAATAATTCATTCACACATAGCTACTTGAATCAATTGAAATAATTGAATTCTTTCACACAAAGCTAATTGAATCGATTGAAATAGATTAAAGTCAAATTCATCCACAAAGAGCTAATTGAATCAATTGAATAAGATGGAAGTCCAATTCATTCACACATAGCTCATTAAATCAATTGAGTAAGATGATAGTCAAATTCATTCACACATAGGTAATTGAATCAATTGAAATAGATGAAAGTCAAATTCATTCACAAAGAGCTAATTGAATCAATTGAATGAGATGAAAGTCGAATTCATTCACACATAGCTGAATTTGTCTTTCTATACGTAAGACTTTGCCTGGATGTAGTTTCAGTAGAACTTTGGCATCCTCTAATAATACATGATAAGGCCATTAATGAAGACCATTGACATTGCTATTGTAGAAGTTAGACTATGGTTTTAAAAATCCTTTATTGAAATTAAGGTAGTTAAGGTCTAAGGTCTAAGGAATTAAGGTAGGCAAGGTCTAAGGTCTAAGGTATTAAGGTAGTTAAGGTCTAAGGTAATTATCCAATTGGGGTTCGATCCAATCAAGTCAGAGTACCATTGAAACTAGTTAGGGTATCACTAAAGAATTCATAAGGGGTATCGTTGAAACTATGAAGGGTACCATATACCCTTTCTAGGGTACCACTACAGAATTCATAAGGGTACAACTGAAAGTAATTAGGGTATATACCCTTTTTAGTATTCATGATTACGATGAACGTTTTACTTTAGTAGATGTTCATAAATGATCATTTCACTTTTAAGTTGATTTACTCCCTTGTTTTGTGCCCCAATTGGGCACTCCTTTGAGGCCTTGAACATCTACTAAAGTCAAACATTTCACTTCAGTAGATGTTCATAAATGATCATTTCACTTTAGAGGTAACATATATAGTCATTTCACTTTAGAGATCATGACTACGATGAACGTTTCACTTTAGTAGATGTTCATAAATGATAATTTCACTTTAGAGGTAGCATATGTAGCCATTTCACTTTAGAGATCAAGATTACGATGAAAGTTTCACTTTAGAGGTAGCCATTTCAATTGGATTATAAAGATGTTCATAAATGTCGTCTAATTGATCTTTGACTCATAGATGATGGTGATAAGAGTGTCTAATAATGTATAAAGCTTGACATTGTTTGAAATTAGTAATTCAAGTGAGGACACTTACAATACAAATAGAATTTTATTAAACTCTATAGAAGGTCTACAGGGTTCGACCAAATGAAATTATGGTACCATATACCTTTTATAGTGTTCCACTAGAAGGATTTTATATGTTATCGGATTTGAAGACTTGATGGCAGATTAAGTCAGTTGTGCAAATTTGAAATCAAACAGGTACTGCTGTAGGATAGATTTTAAAAACTGAGTTGTACCCCCAATAAAGGTAAAGGCCATGGGCTTGCTAAAAACCCAGTAATGCGAGAAATAGAAATGTATGATTATCCCTTAGCGCATAGCTCCTATGGGTTTAGCAAACATATAGGATGAAAAATGTACCATTACATGTATGATAGGTGACAGGTGGTAAATATTTTGGGGGAAAATATTCAACGAATAAGATGGTAAAAAGTACCACTACATGCATAATAGTACACAAAAGTAGTATTCAGACAATTTATATTTTAATAGTACATTATACATGCATAGTGGTACATAATGATACATTATAATGTACCATTATAGAGTCAACTTTTTCCAAAATCTTGTCAAATTTACAAATTTGTCCTCCTATATATTTTGTAAACATATAGGAGCTGTGCACTGAGATGCACTCGAAATGTATGGCTAGTTTGAATGTAATCTCTCAAATTTTATGTAGTAATGTTTGGCTAAATTAAGATTGATAAATAATAACAATTATCGTAAATAAAGATCAAGAATTAGTTTGAATCTAATATATCACCTTTTATGTAATCATAATTCACTACTTTAAGGATAATTCAATTAATTCAACTCTTCCACTACAAATTCATGCCATTTTAATTCAAAAAAATTATTGTTTTTTTAACACTAAAATCTTAACATAAAAATGGCGAACAATAATTCTCTGCAAATCTAAACTATAATTTTGCAACGTGTGACTGAAGAAGTTTAGGTTGAGAGTGAATGACGATTACAAACAAATTATAAGTTATTATATATGTATTAGTGTAGACACCCAAATGTGTCTCCCCAAAACCAAACCCGGTGATGAATAATTTTCACGTCGAATCATAATCGAATGAAGTGAAAGTGTAGAAAGTCTGGTGTTGCGGTTAGTTTTTATTTCTCTTCTTTCTCTCTGTTTTCGAAAACCTATTTTATGAAAATAGCCAATCCAGTTTAGTTTGGTCCATGGCAAGGGTCCAATAATAGTGTATTTAGATTGGGCTCAAAATAGCTTTCCAACGATATATTATAAGCCCAATTCCGATGAATAATGAGGAAATTATGGCCAAAATACTAAACTGGGCCCGGTTTGACCTTTATATGCGCCCAATGATCTAGAGGAAGGCCCATTATGATTTATGATTCCTAATGCAATTAGGATTGATTATAGTCTTCTAGAATCTTCTAGAAGGTTATTTTGAATCCTAATGTGATTAGCATTGATAAATGAGTTTTATGAGTTTTATTTAGAATAAAAGAAGTGTTTTAAATAAAATCACAGTTTTACCCCTCGTACACTTAATTTTATCAAAATATGAAAACGTGTGGAAAAACTGCTTGCAGCGCCGCACCACGGGCTGTCGCTTGGCGACAAGCTCTGTCGCGCGGCGACAGCGTCGTGTTTTATTCCTTTTCGAACTCCGATTCCTTTTTTATCATATCCGGACTGTTTTCATTATAAATAGCGTCCTTAAACCTCCCTTTTTCAAAATTAACAATCTACAATCAACAATCATCTCTATTCTCTCTCTAAAGCTAGAAGCTTTCTTCTCTCTCTATTCTTTTTCTAAACCTTCCCTCAAACACAATTTCTCATACATTAGTTCTAGACACACCTAGCCAAGTTCGAAGTTGCCTTCGCCCGAGACGTGAAAGGTTATAATTTCTGAGGGTTTGGTCCCAAATCTCTATTTCAATTATTTAATTTAATTGTTTGATTTTATATTTTCCTTGAAGTTACTAACGCGTTTATTTTGTTATTACAAAGAGGCACGAGGCATCAAAGTATGTAGTCTTATTGCTCTATTCTTGTAGAAAACATGTTTATTATTTATTAATTCCTAGCATCATTTTAGGATGTTATTATTACTTTCTAGTATCATGTTTAGGGTGCTTCCTATGCTTTCTAATATCATATCAATATCATGTTAGTATCATGTTAGGGCTAAAGCCTTGATTTTTATTGTTTAGTGACATGCTAGAGTTTGTTATTAATCTTGTTAGTATCATGCCTAGGATCTTGCTATTATTATGCTTTAGCGTTGATATGGTTATGGTTATGATTATGATTGTTAATTATGATTATTATGATTGATTATCATGTTGCTTGATATATTTTTTTTCATTGTTATTTCTTGATCATGCCTTTTATGCATGTTTAAAGGGAATTTGTACTTGTAATCACGCTTAATAAGATAATTAATAATCTTGTTTAGGGCTAATATGATTATAATTCAAGTGATCGCCAATAATAGATTTATTTGTGCATTAATATTCAACCAACATAGATAAACAGGTTTAGGGTTAACCTATTGATTGCATGTTAGTCAGAAAGCGCACATGAATACGAGAAGAATAAAGTAGAGGCCTATTATTAGGGCAGGTTCTTTCTCTTTTAGATTGAATTTGTATCTTCATCCCCAAACACCAGTCATGGTTCCAGACCTATTGGAGTTAACGATCTCATGGATCGTTAAGGGGTGTAACCTTCACCCTGTGAACGGTTTACAAGTTCCTAAAACTTGTTGGCGACTCTTTTGCTCTAGCTTCCTTCCCTTTGGACGCCACCATACTTAAGTGTATGATCACAGTGGGGCTCAAGTTTGGGATGGCTTGAAATATTCCCTACAGTTTTTGACGACTCCGCTGGGGAGGATTTCTATTTTAATTCCTAAAATTTATTTTGGCAATTATTTAGAATGAGTGGATGAGACTCGAAAAGTTCTAAGTATTTCATGTGCGTAATTTTGATTAACATTATTGTCATATTCAGAAAAAAGGTTCTCATTGGAAAGGCCATCCGTAATGAGTCAAAAACATAGGATTTTTTACACGTAGGAAATTTGAGGAATATCTTTCACAACTAGAACCGAAATAATGCTGCGAAAAACTTGAAAATTTTACGAACACAGAAAGCTGCTGAGGCATGTAGGAACTGGCGTCTAGAAAACAGAGCCTGTTGCCGAAGATATGGCTCTGTCGCCGAGCGACAGGGCTATATCGCGGCGACAGTCTCTGTTGGCTGGCGCTGCGTTCTTCCAATACCGAGCCAGAAATATGAGTTCTAATTTCGACCAGTTCTAGCATTATTGGCTCTATTCTACTTCCTGATTGAGTTTTTCTCTTTTTTCTGAAACCCATATGTGTTATACATATGGACATAAACCTCTGGGAATTCATGCTCCATCTACCTGATTGAACGCTCTAAGCAACAAAGGGTACATCTGAGAATGTTGAATTCACCAAACCATGGAAGCGAGTTTAACTCGCGGGGTCCCATCCACTCGGGCCAACCCTTCCAAAGGTAAGGCTTCCGCGCGGTGCATCCAGACTCATAACCATGGACCCTCTTTGACTAACCCATATCTTGAACTTTAGAGAACTAGAGCCATGGTTAGGTTGCAAACTCATTGCATCATGTTGTGACTACTTGATTACTTGTGCATTATTTGCTTGTGCATACTTACATGTGATTAAACTAACCGTTTGTTTTGACTTGTAATTATGAATATACTTAAATAAACTAACCAAGGACTAAAAGAATTTTCTTAATTAATTGATTAATTAATTTGAGCTAATAAATATGTCTAAAATCGAGTTATAGTTCCTTTGAGTCAACCCGGATTTTTATTCCCGTATACTGCACAAACGTCAACTTATTTTGGTCATAGCCGGATTTCTAGGAAGAGTTACGAGTCGTACAACCTATGGATCTGTAACCCCGAGTTTTATCTTTCATTTGGAATTGGTTTTGTCCAATTCGGAGTCACAAATCAAAAGTTATGACTAAAATACCGCAGCCTGTCCAGGTTAATGCATATATGTGAGGTCTTAACTTAGTCTTTGCTTGAGTCTAGTCACATAGTCTAGCCATATGGTCATGAAACAAGTCTTAAAATCTCACCTACACTCATAGTATTAGCACACACTCTGTGAATATGACACCATGACCATGTCTTAGGTTCATGCATGAGTCGTCCTTTCCGTCATTTGAATTGGGGGTCCATTCTATTCCTAATTCTTCTATATCTCTCCATCTACATCATCTTTCCATTCTCTACATGCTTTCTCCATATCACATTCTTCCAACCTCCTTCCATCTATTGCACGTTGAATAAAGATTGAGCCAAAAATAATAAAAAAGCTTACCCCTAATTTTCCTTTCCACAGTACTTGGTCATGGAGAGAAGGGCGATTAATCAAGTACAACGCCTTTATTCAAATACTACTTTTTGATAAACCAGTAAGTCGGAAAAGAAAATCTAAGAAGATAATGGCGAGTCAAGAAGAAGTCAATGAGCTTAAGAAGCAAATGGCCAGCGTGACTGAGGTGTTGAAGGCCCTAACCCTTCAAGTCAATGACCCTGTAAGGAAACAACAAATGGAGCTCATGCAAGAAAGCTTGAGAAAAATATCCAATGACTATAGATTCCAGGACATTAGCTCACAAGGGGTCTCAGTGGACAAGGAACTTCTTCCGCAGAAGTTCAATGCCAGTGACATCCCTAAGTTCAAGGCAACAGATAACCCTTATTTCCACTTAAGAGCGTTTGAGACAATAATGAACGTTAAGGGGATAGATAAGAAAATTTTTCATACATTGTTTTCTTTATCACTCGAAACTGTGTGTCAATAATGGTTCTTTTCCCTTAACAAAGAGAAAACCTCAACTTGGGATGCCATTGTAAATGCTTTCATTGATAGATATAAGTGTAATATTCAAGTTGAAACAGACCATAGACAATTGGAGATGCTAAAGCAAAAGGAAAATGAAGGGTTCACTTCTTTCTTTAACAAGTGGAGGGAAACTTCTGCCAACATGGTCGAAGTCCCTACTGAAAAAGAGTCTGTAAGGATGTTTATCAAGAACCTTCAAGAAAAATATGTAAAGCACTTAAAATACCAACACAACTTGAATACTTTCAAAGCTGTGTATAATATAGGCATTGACATTGAAGATGACCTTCTGAAAGATAATAGTGCGAGAGGAAAGAAGAACGACCATCCTTCTTCTTCCTCTCCCATTAACGAACTACATGCTACGAATACCTCTAAACCTTGAATCCAAAGGTCGAAAAGAGTGTTCACTCCACTCGGTATGAGTTATGAGGTAGCTTTCGAAAAGTTACACCACAAAGGACTGGTCATGCCCATAGGACTTATCAAAGACCCAGTTTTAGAAGCCAGGCCACCTAAGTGGGATCCTAATAAACACTGCAAATATCATCAAGGAAAGGGTCACGACACTAAGGAGTGTTGGAAACACAAAGAAGCTATTCAAGACCTGATCGATGACAATAAAACTTCCGAGATTCTAGCCATCTTAGAAGATCAAACATCCTTCGATCCGTCACTCCTTATCACACCTATAGGTGAGCCCATGATCGAGATAGTTTATATAACCTCTATTGATGAAGTGGCCATGATTGAGGAGGATGAAAGAATTTTCTTAGATAATACCGGGGAAAATTTATCAAGTCTAAAAGAAGATGTTCGAAAACTGCAAGATGTCATTGCCATGCTCTTGAATGTGGTAGAAAGACTAGCAAATCGGATGATGGTTATCGAACAAAATTCTCACTAGGGATTTAATGAAGAACTCAATGCTCCTAAGCCACGGGCAAAACGGACCATTGAAGAATACACACCAATAGAAATGACTTATGATGAAGCTATTGACTACCTTCATGATCAAGGTCTCATTCATCCCGTCGGCCCCAGTCAAGACCCACCACTTGAGAAACGATATCCCAATTGGGATCCAAACTCTTATTGTAAATATCATAGAGGCCATGGTCACACCACCGAAAAGTATTTTACCCTCAAGGATCGCATTCAAGACCTCATTGATTCAAATCACCTTAATGTTCCTCTTAGCAACAGGAAGGCCAAGAATAGTAACAATAATAACAGTGGTTGGAAAGGAAAGAGGAACGAAAATCCTTCTTCTTCCAAAACTACCCACTCAAACAACGTTAGTACGTTTAACTTGGATGAGGTCCTTGCCATGAACAAACGAGAGCAAAAGAGAACCTTTACACCTATTGGCATAAGTTATGACACAACATTCGATCGACTTCATGCTAAAGGTCTCATAACTCCCATTGGACCTATTCAAGATCCCGCACCTAAGAAGAGGTTACCTAGTTGGAATCTAGATGCACACTGGAAATACCATCAAGGTAGGGGTCATACTACTGAGAGATGTTGGAAGCTAAAAGAAGTCATCCAACATCTAATTGACAATAACAAGCTTCCCATACCTCTAAACGACAAGAAGTCCGAGTAATGATAAAGCATAAGACACGAGGCGAGCTTCAGCGACAAGATTTCGTGACCTCTTTTTCTTTTTTTCATTTTTCTTTCCCCAATAAGTCTAGCAATAGGCACCTTTTTCCTTAGATTTTTATTTTGTATGTTTCTTTTCTCCCTTTAATAATATGAGCATTTAGTTCCTTGCATATGATCATTGCATTGCATTGCCAAAAAAAAAAAGTCCATTTCGAACTAAGCACGAGGTATACCCATGATTAGAGGCACCTCTTGTAGCCATGTTATACCTTTCACCCTTCATATATACAATCTTTTCTTGATAAACCACTTTGAGCTTCGTCTAACGATAGACCTTTCTTTCTTCAACCCACATCTACCTAACCTTGGGATGGGATAGTGTGTAACTTATGCAATTTTCAAAGAACAAAAGCTTGAGTGAATCAAAAGATTAAAATAGCAAAAGCAATAAAAGTGTACAAAAGGGCAAGTGTTCCAATGTCTTTGATATGAAAATATCTTTGATAAGAACACGTCTCGGATTGCGTTTCTTATCGAGTGCTCGGTACCGTGCCTGAGAAACATGAATGCCAAGTGAGTGATAGACCGCATGATCGGGATTGCCCACACTTATCCAAATAAAAAATGATAAAGCGAAAAAAGAGAGAGAGAAAAAAATATAAAAGAAAAGAGTTCAAAAGTGAGGAAACCTCAAGCATACAAATACAAAGATTCAAAGCAAGGTTGCACACCTTGGGGGCTTATCTAGGGTCTTAAGCCTTTATCCCTTTCTTCTTCAACCTTTAGCCTAACCACGTTACAACCCTTAAAAAGACCTATTTGAGGTATACACATACTTGTGCGAGGTTCGGCTAGAGCTACGTTCGGCCTGATTCCTAACGGATACGTAGGCAACCTCGCATTGGGGTGCGGCCGTAATAAAAATGCATTCATATTTACGTTCATAATTGATCATATTAAGGGATCTCCTATGCTCATCCCTATCCATTTAGAGCTAGACTTGGGGGCTTGATCCCTACGTCATTAGATTACCTAGCCTAAGAGTCACCATCATTTGACTCTTCTTGAAATAATATCTTTCCATACATTTAGCCTTTGTGGCCTAACTTTAGTATCACTTTCACACACATCACAGATACATGACCAAATAATCCTACCTTTAAGAACCCTTTGTCATGAAATCTTAACACAACGCTGAAGCATGCCTTGTCATATCAACATCACTCATCAATCATAATCATCATTGCATCACAAAGTATGAATCACTTAGCCTCCACGCCTAAGTTACCTAAATACTTTCATTATCGAGTCAACTAGGATAGTCTAAGATGTTACAATCCTTGTACTATGAGATACAACGTGGGCACATACATTTGACTAAGCTCATTCAACATGCGCCATCAAACACTTGCTTCTTCCTTTTTTGTGTCTTTCTTTTTCGGGAGAAAGTCGGTACCCTCCACAAAAAATGACGGAAATTTTTTGCTTTTTTGCATTTTTCGAGTCACACAATCACATTATAATGCACACACGAATCATGTACGTGGAGTCATGTCACCTCGAATTGAGTCTAACACATGTGTCAAAGCACATTAAGTCACATAAGAGTCACACACGTGTCAAAATACATTGAGTCAACCTCAAGTCAGTCAATCACCTTAGGTCAACCCTAAGAAAAACACCAGCAAAGTCTTTTGGAAATCTTTTGATTTTTACAAGATACAACCAGTCAGCAAAGCTCCTGTTTGCAGCCAACCAAACGATCTCAACAAACATTCAAGTATCAAAGCTCTTTGTTCAGAGACGCGTGGACATAAAAAGCTCTTTTGCTCAGAGACGCGTGGGCATATCATTCAAAGCTCTTTATTCAGAGACGCGTGGGCATTTCTTTTCAAGCTCTTTTGCTCAGAGACGCGTGGGCATCCTATTAAAGCTTTTTTGTTCAGAGACGCGTGGACATTTCTTTTCAAGCTCTTTTGCTCAGAGACGCATGGGCATCCTATTAAAGCTCTTTGTTCAGAGACGCGTGGACATTTCTTTTCAAGCTCTTTTGCTCAGAGACGCATGGGCATCCTATTAAAGCTCTTTGTTCAGAGACACGTGGACATTTCTTTTAAAGCTCTTTTGTTCAGAGACGCGTAGGCATCCTATTAAATCTCTTTTGTTCAGAGACGAGTGAACATCCCTCTAAAAGCTCCATGGTTCAGAGACGAGTGAACATTCCTAAAAAAGAAGCTCTTTTGTTCAGAAACGAGTGAACATCAACGGCAACGAAGCACGACCACAACATCAACAACGGCAAGATGGCATTCCCTAGATTGTGGAAGGTTGTCACAACAACAATGCAACAACATAAATCGGTTACTCCAGAGACGTGTGCTCGACGGTGCAAGATACGCGTTTCTTAACTCTTTTATCTGTTTAACTAACGCTAGTTTGCAGGTATCGGCGTTACAAGAATGATTTAGGATCGAAGAACATTCTGAATCATTCTCTGTCCCTATCGCTGCTTTGACTTTCGTTTTCGGAACTTGCGTTTCTCCAAACTCAGTCAAAGTGGGGGCTTCTGTAGACACCCAAATGTGTCTCCCCAAAACCAAACCCGGTGATGAATACTTTTCACATCAAATCATAATCAAATGAAGTGAAAGTGTGGAAATTCTGGTGTTGCGGTTAGTTTTTATTTCTCTTCTTTCTCTCTGTTTTCGAAAACCTATTTTATGAAAATAGCCAATCCAGTTTAGTTTGGTCCATGGAAAAGGTCCAATAATAGTGTAGTTGGATCGGGCTCGAAAAGAGCTTTCCAACGATATATTATAAGCCCAATTCCGATGAATAATGAGGAAGTTATGGCCAAAATACTAAATTGGGCCCGGTTTGACCTTTATATGCGCCCAATGATCTAGAGGAGGGCCCATTATGATTTATGATTTCTAATGCAATTAGGATTGATTATAGTCTTCTAGAATCTTCAAGAAGGTTCTTTTGAATCCTAATGTGATTAGCATTGATAAATGAGTTTTATGAGTTTTATTTAGATTAAAGGAAGTGTTTTAAATAAAATCACAGTTTTACCCCTCGTACACTTAATTTTATCAAAATATGAAAACGTGTGGAAAAACTGCCTGCAGCGCCGTACCACGAGCTGTCGCCTGGCGACAGGCCTGTCGCGCGGCGAAACACCTGTCGCTTGGCGACGAGCTCTGTCGCGCGGCGACAGAGGCTATTGCGGCGACAGCGTCTGTTTTATTCCTTTTCGAAATCCGATTCCTTTTTTATCATATCCGGACTGTTTTCATTATAAATATCGTCCTTAAACCTCCCTTTTTCAAAATTAACAATCTACAATCAATAATCATCTCTATTCTCTATCTAAAGCTAGAAGCTTTCTTCTCTCTCTATTCTTTTTCTAAACCTTCCCTCAAACACAATTCCTCATACATTAGTTCTAGACACACCTAGCCAAGTTCGAAGTTGCCTTCGCCCTAGACGTGAAAGGTTATAATTTCTGAGGGTTTGGTCCCAAATCTCTATTTCAATTATTTAATTTAATTGTTTGATTTTATATTTTCCTTGAAGTTACTAACGCGTGTATTTTGTTATTACAAAGAGGCACGAGGCATCAAAGTATGTAGTCTTATTGCTCTATTCTTGTAGAAAGCATGTTTATTATTTATTAATTCCTAGCATCATTTTAGGATGTTATTATTACTTTCTAGTATCATGTTTAGGGTGTTTCCTATGCTTTCTAATATCATATCAATATCATGTTAGTATCATGTTAGGGATAAAGTTTTGATTTTTATTGTTTTGTGACATGTTAGAGTTTGTTATTAATCTTGTTAGTATCATGTCTAGGATCTTGCTATTATTATGTTTTAGCGTTGATATGGTTATGGTTATGATTATGATTGTTAATTATGATTATTATGATTGATTATCATGTTGCTTGATATATTTTTTTTCATTGTTATTGCTTGATCACGCCTTTTATGCATGTTTAAAGGGAATTTGTACTTGTAATCACGCTTAATAAGATAATTTATAATCTTTTTTAGGGCTAATATGATTATAATTCAAGTGATCGCCAATAATAGATTTATTTGTGCATTAATATTCAACCAACATAGATAAACAGGTTTAGGGTTAACCTATTGATTGCATGTTAGTCAGAAAGAGCACATGAATACGAGAAGAATAAAGTAGAGGCCTATTATTAGGGCAGGTTCTTTCTCTTTTAGATTGAATTTGTACCTTCATCCCCGAACACCAGTCATGGTTCCAGACCTATTGGAGTTGACGATCTCATGGATCGTTAAGGGGTGTAACCTTCACCCTGTGAACGATTTACAAGTTCCTAAAACTTGTTGGCGACTCTTTTGCTCTAGCTTTCTTCCCTTTGGACGCCACCATGCTTAAGTGTATGATCATAGTGGGGCTCAAGTTTGGGATGGCTTGAAATATTCCCTACAATTAGATTGTAGCAAAAGGAATGAACAAACAAGAAAAAAACCTTGTACAAAAATGCACAAAAATGTCCTTATTACTAAGGTATAAATATTGCTCTTGGTTTCAAATTTTGATGTCATATAATTTTGATGTCATATTTAATTTGATCTATTGATTTAAGTTGTGACAACCCATTTATTTTTTGAGCAATTTGGGTGAGTTTTTGTTATATGGGTTTATTTGAGAATGCAATTTCGATGGTGTTTATTTTAGAATGTAGTAACTGAGGTATAAATATTGCTATAAGGTATTATGTCACTAATGGGTGGAATTTGTCTACTAAATCCCTTGGTGTTGGACGAATTTAAAAATGATGTATGAATCTTGATATTTTCTGTTTTGCATGACATACTAGCTAAAGGTTTTATTATTTATCTTTGTTTAGAATTTTCAATTATTTTTCTTAGTTTTTGAAAAACTATTTAATTCCTTAATTTTGTTATTGAATTGGTATTACACGTAAATTACTCCCTCCATTTCATAATATTAGTCCGATATACTATTTTGGGCGTTTCAAAACAATCTACTCATATTGAATATGTTTTATTTTTAACTTAATATTTTTGGCATTAATTGGTTGTGGATCGATGACATGGCTCTAAGTAAGTAAATCACTACCTTGAATTATGCATTATGACTTATGCTTTCCAAAAAAAAAAAAAAAAGACTTAAATAAGGTAAATTAGTTATGAATTATTTTGTACTTTAATGTTAGATTTCAAATATTCTTCTTTTCTTAGTTTATGTGATTGATTCAATATGAGATTAATATTATGAAACGGAGGGAGTTATCTTTTGTACAAGTACTTGAATATGTATTCATTTTGAATCATGCATAAATTAATTGAACAAGGTTCTTTAGTTAACAATGATACTAGAGAATTTGATACTAAATAGCCTTTAGCATCTGAAATTTCTAATACTAGAGTATTATTAGTTTGTTAAATTGGATTCATATATTCAATGTTTCTTTTGGTGTTGCACATTGTTTGATGATATTTTCTAGATTTGGTATCGATTGAGTGTTGGAAATTCCAATACTAATGACTTTTGGTATCGAAAAAGCAAACCTTTAGCATCAATTAAAATCTTATACTAAAGACCATTTTTCTAGTGGTGATATTTGCTATTTTTTGCAAGCAGTTGTGATTTCAAGTATAGTATCTAATATGTGCATTGGGAGTTCATGTTGATTCACTTATGTATTTTAAGTTTATTTAAGAGTTTAGTTGATTATTGTTTGAGTACTCCACAACAATGGTCAAAATAGTCTTACCCAATCACGAACCGGTTGCCCAAATTTCTCGATCTATATTGTATTTTATACATTTTATTCTAGTATATGTGTAAAGATAATTTTTTTTTTTGGGAGGGGGGGGGGGGGAGGGTATTAAAAGAGATCAAATTTGGTTTTATTTAGTCCTTTCACCCCGATTCGTGTTAAAATAAAAAACAAAACAAATTAATTTTTATTCTTTGGTTGATTGTCAATTAATACCAAAATGCCAGTAACTAAAACCAAATAAAATTTTGTTGGTATAATACAATGCCATGTTGGAATGCTATCAATTCCATAATTTAACAATCACACTCATTATAAACGAATTCCTAAATAAGTTACAATTTTAATAATAGTACGTGACTAATAAGTGTTGATGTCCGTTGTGCAGACATTTTAGAATGATGTCACAAAACTTGTGTTATATAGAAACTAGAAAGAGGATGCCAACAGAATCACGGGTTTTAAACTAGTAGATTGAGATCCACATTCACGCTCAATGAACAAACCTGTAACATAAAATGTATCACGATGTGTAATAGAATGATTATCATCCAAACCCAAATCATAATTATCCATATATATAATATATACATTTTCGCCTAAATCTATGCTCCCTCTATTTTAAAATAAATGTCTCAATCAAACTAAGCACATATATGATAACACAAAACTTTGATAAAAGATATTTTTGATAATTAATAAATATAAATTGAAGAAAATTAATATCTAGAAACTACTTCATATATATTAAGACGGTTCAAACAAGTACCTATATAATTATATATATATTTTTTATATATGAATCACTAACATTAGTCAACGTGAATTTTGTGAATAGCGCAAAAAATGTTAAATGGGACATTTATTTTGAAACCAAGAGGTTATCATTTTTCACACCATTATATTATTATGCATACATTACACATTATACTTACTCTCTTAATTACTTAACATTAATACATTGTACTTTCTTAAAGCTCAAAATCAATATATTAAAATACTTTAATTACATATTTGTACCAACATATAACAAATGCATACCTTTTAATTCGTAAAACCAACTTCATACCAACAAAAATCAATTGTAGACCAACATTGAGTATCAAGTCAATCGCAATTTAATTCGTTACACAATTTTACTTTCACAATTAGATCTCCACAGAAGAAGAATATAATTGTTCAATTCATCGATCCCCAACATAAACACATGCTTGTACATAAGTTTTGGTTCATAAGACATGAAAATATACCACTTCGAAATTTCTTATATATATATATATATATATATATATATATATATATATATATATATATATATATATTCCAATTACATCATAATTAAACACCAACAACATTTTTAACCAATAGTAATTAACCATTTTATTGTATTCTTATTATCGCTAATTATTCCACAATTATATAATTAAATATTTATAAAATTATACCTAGCACCTTAAAGCTCAAAATTAATATGTTAAAATACTTTGATTACATATTTATACCAACATACAACAAATGTATACCTTTTAATTCATAAAACGAACTTCATGCCAACAAAAATCAATTGTAGACCAACAGTGAGCATTAAGTCAATCACAGTTTAATTTCGTCACGCAATTTAACCTTCACGATTAGATCTCCACAAAAGATGAATATAATTGTTCAATTCATAGATGATCAACAATGAGCATCAGTCAATCATAGTTTAATTTGTTACCTATTTTTATCTTCACAATTAGATCTCCACGTACAAAAGAAGAATATAATTGTTCAATTAGATCTCCACAAAGGAAAAATATAATTGCTCAATTCAAAATTAGATCTCCACAAAAGAAGAATATAATTCTAGTAAGCACATATACATAATTTCACCTCAAGTACAACATGTATTTCTTCCTGGCCACCGATTTCAATGACTACTTATAATTTTCATTATTATAGATCTACCATTTAGGATGTCAATTCCCTAAAAAATGAAGTTAAATATATACTATAACTTACAAGATGTAGTTGAATGCTTCATGGTCCTTGCTCCTTCGATTGATGCTCCTCCTCCTCTTCCATCTTCAACAAATTGATGAATGTATCCATCCTCTCACTATCGGAAATGTAGAAATTTTTTAGCTATTTTTTCCTTCTTTTTGGTGCTTCAATTGATAATGAAGAACTAACTTTTTTCTCTTTCTTTCTCACCCTTGGATTCTTTCTCTCTCTTGAACTAGCTCTTTATCTCTCTTGGAGTCACATGACCTTTTTTTTTATTTATTTTTTAGTCCTTGCTAAAGAGTCCTTATTAGAGACATTAATGTCTCTAGTTGCTAGTGGCTGAGAACCTCTCCTGTAACCTACTCCCTTGCTTTCACATATGTACACCACTTTTCACTATTCTCATGCTACATTTAATGCTCTCTTAAGTAAACTTATCATACGATGTCGTTTGCAAATAACAATCTAATCTACTCCCTTTATTTTTTTTTTATTTGCATCACTTTAACTAGCACATTTATCGAGACGCAACTTTAACCATAAATATCTTTAATTGTCTACTAATATATACCCGGGCGTTGCTCCGGAATTTCCCTTTTTTGAAGAGTGTACTTATTTTTATACACTAGTCACCCTCTCGCGCGCGATGCGCACGATAATTCAGCGTGTTTTTGTTTTTGTTGTATTTTTTGTGTGATTTGTTGTGTTCTTTTTTTGTACCAGTTAGTAATTTTTTTCATCACTTGCTGAAATTTGTAAGGGTAACATTAAATTGTGATTGTGTAACTGGAAGTATGATACTTTTAAATAGTGAATGATTTTCAATTTAAATGCTTAGGCATAACTATATAATCAATAAGATTTAGCTACCTTATCAATAATTACGTAATATTGTGCGAAATATACTCTCCTTTTTTTAAAAAAATTATGTATTTAGTAAGGTCTAGCTATTTTTTCAACAATTACTTAATCAATAAGGGTTAGTTACTTAATTAATAAGTCTTGCTTAATGTGTCAAATGTTTTATAGATGTTGTAGTGTTTTTTATTCTTATATAAACCTTTAAAAAAAAAATAATTAAAAGTTCTTATATAAACCTACTTTTACCATAAATTTTTTTAAATTCTTTATTAGTGTTAGTTTTTTAGAGTTTGTAGTGTTCCTTAGACTTTTGTTATCTTTTGAAATATGGCTAATAATAATGTTTCTTCTTCATCTTCATCAAACATTGTTAGGAGTACTCCTCGTTGGTATCAGTTAGGGTATTTACGACGCCGTCTTAGAAATCTTGTAGTTCGTAGAGAAGATTTGCTGAGGCAATTGGCTCAGATGCAGGCTACAAGGTAGCAAGTGGATGAAGAAATTAAGGACACGAGTAGGAGGGTGCAAGAAGTGCAAGATGCTGTTGAATCCAGTAGGGTGGAGCAAAATCTTTGTGTAGAAGCTGTTGAAATGCAGATTGAAACTGGTGAGGAAATAGAGAGTGTAGCCATAGAGGAGTATGCCACACGTGGATGAAGAAGGTATAGAGGAGGAAGGAAGCATGAGGTTTGAGGGTACTGATTAAGTTGATTTGAATTAAGGGATCAATTATATGTTTCAGTTGAGGACTTGAGGGAACTGATTATGTTGATTTGTATTACAATTGTAAGCTTATTTAGAATAATATTCAGATTTAATTTTAGAGTTATTAGGTTGATTAGGAAATTCTAATATAATTTTAGACTTATTAGGTTGATTATTAGAATTCTTAGTGTTTATTAAGTGTTTTGTATTTTATTAGAATTCTCATTTATTAGAATTCTCAGTAGTTTATTAAGTGTGTTGTATTTTCTTAGAATTCTCATTTATACAAGTATATAGTATTTTATTAGACTGAGCGTGTTGGTAAATTTGTAAAATAGTAAATATACTGATAAATTATACACTATGATTGTACTCTCTACTTTCCACTTTCTATGATCGGAAAGATTTTGAATGTAACCCACTACCAATAGTTATAAATTCAACTAGTGGAAAATTAAACTGTGTAGACTATACTATAATATACTTCCTTCATTTCTATTTACTTGACCCATAGCCTTTGGCACAATATTTAAGGAAAGGAGAAAGAAATAGTATTTGGTGCACATGGCTCACCTTATTACCCTCAAAAGTTGTCCCCCACATGCACTTTATGAGGGTATTTAGATAATTTGTTTACCAAAAGCTTACCAATTATAGTATGGGTCAAGTAATATGACATTTTCATTTTAGGAATGTTAGTCATGTAAATAGAAACGGAGGAAGTATAAGTTACATAATTAAAAAAAATTAAGAGAAATTTAAATAAAGGGGATGGATTTTTTCGGGTTTTGATTTTTAAATAATATAGGTATATATTTTGTTTTTTTTTTTTTTTTAAAAATAAATGTTAAAGTAATTGAATATATTAAAATAAAAGGCATAATTTTAAAAAGTATAATAGGGCACATTTAATGAATATTTTAGTTCATTTTTAAAGAAGAAAAATTGTTTTCTCTTCTTTAAATCAATACTGTAGGAGTAAACTCTTTGTTTTTTTCTTTTTCATCTTTCTTCTACTTTGTTTGGGGCTTTTTTTACAGTTTAGGTTTTGGATTTTTTTGGTGAGGTTCTTTCCCTAAAAAATGTTAGGTGAAATGAAATTATTTATTTGACTGTTGAGGATGATAGCGTTTGGACTCCGGCTGCTGGGGACAACACTCAGTAGAGGTTGAAGAGTTACTGGCTGTGGATGCGACGTTAGTTGAAGGTGTTCTTGAGAGAGCTTGAGGCCAAAGGTAAAGAAGCTTTGAAAGAGCTGGAGGAAGAAGAAGTAGCAGCTATCAAAGCTCTGAAAAGGAAGCCGTTAGCTGAAATTCGCTCCATGGGTGCTACAACTTCCAATGTGAAGAAGACAAGGTTTGGAGCTGAGTAGGTTGTCTAGTATTTTGATTTAATAGTCTTTATTGTGTTAATTTCCGACTATTTAAGTTTTTTTTTTTAATTTTAAAATGGTAATTTGTATAAGTTTAAAATTATATCGAAGGAGATAAGGATAAGTATTTTGGGCTTTTTTTTTATTTTTTTTTCTGGATTAGAATTTAAGGTTAATCTATAATGTTAAGGTGATTGAATATTAGCTATGTTTTGTAATGGTTGATGATATTGTAATGTACTGATCTTATAATGGAAATATGTTATTAGTAATTTTTTTTTGTGAATCTATCTATTTGTTGCATTTGTTACATGTTATATGAACCTGTAACAATTAATGTTCATTATATCAGTGGTTGGTGTTAGAAGGAATATGAAATTGTATTAATTGTAGCCTATGGCAATTAACATAGGCTATATTAGTGGTCGGAATTGGAAGGAGAATAATAATTTTAAGTATGATGATAGTTGAATTGGAGTGGTTAATAGTTGAATTATACTGATAGAGTGGTTAATAATTTCAAATTAGAGTGGTTAATAGTTGAATTATACTTGTTTAGGGTAAAAATACCCTATGTACGTGGACCAATCCTGTAGCGACACGTGGCCCAATAAAGGACGACACGTGTCACTATGGGAAGATGACGCGTGTCCAAGGCATAAAAAGCCCTTGAAATCAGCATTAAAAAGACCTTATTACATCATGGCCCAAATCCCGAGAGATCTTCATGAAAGCCGCAAAACGGCGCCCCCATACTACACGTGGCATCGCCTGATTGCGCAGCCAATCACGTCACGGAATTTAGGGTACAAACCCTAAAGGGGCACAAACTCCCACCCTTATAAATACTCCAATCATTTATGATGGGAGGGGTGGATTACGACATTACATAAAAAGAGCATAAAATAGCTCCAACTTCTCTCTACTTTCTCTCTCTGGCCTTTCCGTTTTAGATCTCTAACTTGATCGTCGGAGGCGAATATTCCGGTAAAGGAATATTCGTTCATTTTTCAGGTGTCCGAGTCTCGTTGCCTGAAGAGCGTGACCAGTATCCGAGGAAATCCAAAAAATACACGAAACATTTGGCGCCGTTTGTGGGGATACTCGTTCGTTAAGACAATAGATGGTCAGACACCTAATACCGGCCCTCGTTCAGGCAAGGACGGTCATGTAGAGGATATAGTCCCTACAATTCATTCCAGTAACCCTTTGAACGCCTCATTTCAAGAGGCTGATGATCCTCCAGTTACTACTACTTCCTTGCAGACCGCACTCAACAAACTTCGGAAGGAGTTTGAGAGCATCCGAGCTTCTACCTCTAGGCAGTCGCCCAAAAAAGAGGGAGAAAGAGCTCCAAAGAAAACTCAGAATAGAGTAACCAATGCAACAGATGCTGGGAACACCCCATTTCGCAGGCCGAATGGAAGGTCTCCTAGGGTGCCAAGAACGAATTTGTCTAGTCTGTTGGCGAAAACCCAATCGGCTGGGGGGAGGGGCAGACAGTCTCGAAGAGAGGAGACAGATCCGTCTCGACGCTGGAATGACGCGAGAGACTACCTTCGGCATAAATAACGGGAACGTGCTGCTTACTCAGACACGGCCTCCACTCCCACAATGCCGGATGAATTCTCCAACCACTCTCTTTCCCAGCATAGCAACTCGGCCATCTCCGGCAGGAGTCAAGCTGTGCGTACTCAAACCCCTATTCCAGTGCAATCGCTTCAGCTCCCCCAGGGTTTCAACGGCATTTTACAGCCGAGCCCCCAGGTCTTCGGACAATATGGGCCGTTCGGTCAGACGTTCGGCCAGACTCCCTATTTGGCCGGACAGCCTGTGCAACCTCAGCCAATTGATTGGCAGATGCGCTTACTGACTCTTGGAGATAAGCCGCCTTCGTTTTCGCAAGAAATTTTAACCGCTCCTCAGCCGCCGAAGGTAAAAAGTGTACTCGTGGGAGCCTATGATGATCACTTCGTAGAGAAACCGGATGTACTTACAAAGTGTAGATGACGCTACCTAGTGCAAATGCTTCCCGTCCACTTTGAAGAGTGTGGCGCAGGATTGGTTCAATAGTCTTCCGGCCGGGTGTATCAATTGCTTTACCACACTCAATTTGTTGTTCGTGGGGAATTTCTCTTACAACATACCACCTCGAAAGACAAGTCTCAATTTGGCAACAATTGTACAAGGAAAAAATGAGGGCCTAAGTTTGTACGTCCAAAGATTTAACCAAGAAAAAGGCCAGATTCATAATCTACCGGATGAAATGTCTTACTCTGAATTTCTCCGGGGATTAAGGAATAATGGTTTTAAGTTTGATTTGGTAAGGAAAAAGGTTCGGACATACGCAGGCGTTCTGCGGGAAGCCGAGGCCTACATTGAAGTAGCCGACTTTTGTTCGCTTACAAAAGCAGAGGCGCTGGCCAAGGGGTCTGAGAAGAAACAATCTACTCAGCAAGACTTAGCTGGGAAAAAGAAAGATGGAAACAAAAGGAAAGAAGTCTGGGTGGCCGACGGCCAGCAGCAGAAATTAAAGAAAGTCAAGACGTACGAGCCCCAGTATGAGTTCAACAAGGACTGTTACTCCATCCTGATGGAGATCAAAGATAAGTTTGAATTTGAAAAGCCTCAGCCGTTAAGAGGCTCGGCTCAGTACAGGAACAAAAACAAGTATTGTCATTACCACAAGGACGTAGGGCATGACACAAACGATTGCATCAATTTGAAGAGATTGTTGGACAAGCTAGCCGAGAAGGGCATGCTGAATTCTTATGTAACGAAGTCCAAGTTCACATATACACGGACAGACAACACGTCCGAGAAGAAGAAGAAAAATGATAAAGAAGATGATGGGAACAATACCGATTCAGGGTTTGTGGCCGTAATATCGGGGGGATTTGCCTCAGACGGCCCCACCATGAAGGGAATTAAGCAGAACGCCTGGAACTTGGGAAAGGTGATGCAGGCGGACGCTGTGAAGGCTGAACCTTTCCCCGAAGTAATCGTGTCTGAAGCTGACCGGGGGGAGGTCAAAGCCCTGCACAATGATCCTATGGTGTTTATTATGAAGATAGCCAATTTGAAAGTGGGCCGAATACTAATAGATACGGGCAGCTCATCCGATATCATCAGCCTGGCCACCCTGAAGAATTTGAAGTTCCCAAAAGATGCTTTGAAGGACATCACTCACCCCTTGGTAGGATTTGGGGGAAATATCATTCATCCAGTCGGACAGATAGATCTGCCAGTTCGATTCGGGCAAAAAAGAGAAGGGGGGATATGGTCGTTCGATTCTTGGTAGTGAAAGAATTGACTGGCTACAACGTCATACTCGGACGTCCTACCCTAAATGCTGCAAAGGCTGTGATCGTCCCCAATTTAATGTTGTGAAGTTTGAACGTTCGGACGGAAAGATTGGTTTGATTCAGGGGAGCCAGAAAATGGCAAAAGAGTGCAACCAGTTAGCTGTTAAGCTAACGATTCGCGGACATGGAAAGCCGTTTGAGTTGAAGGGGGAAGAACCCCCACTCCAAGCATACCAGGTCGGCCAGAAGCGAAAGCAGGTCATGACCGACCAAGCATAGCAACTAATGACCGTCGGCCGACCTGAAGAGCAGAGACCCCAGTCGGCCGGCAATCATCAAGCTATAGTGCTTGACCCCGATCAACCAGGTCGAACAGTCAGTGTCGGCACTAAGGCTATGGGTCTTCTTGGAGACGAGTTAGTTCAGCTGTTGAGAGAATTCAAGGATGTTTTTGTGTTCGAAGTCAGTGAAATGCCAGGCATAAGCCCTAACCTGGCCGTGCATAGGTTGGCTGTGAACCCAGCCGTTAAACCTGTCCGCCAGAAGAAAAGAAATCACGGGGAAGAGAGGAATCATGCGGCCGCAGCTGAGGTAAAAAAGCTGCTGGACGCTGGTTTCATTCGACAATGCTATTACCCTGATTGGGTGGCTAACGTAGTACTCGTAAAGAAGCCGAATGGAACTTGGAGAATGTGCATGGACTATACGGATTTAAATAAGGCATGTCCTAAGGATAGTTTTCCCTTGCCTAAAATTGAGCGTTTGGTTGATTCTACGGCTAGGCATGCCCTAATGAGCTTATGGATGCATACTCCGGTTTCCATCAAATTTCTCTGTGGGAAGAAGATCAAGAAAAGACCGCATTTGTGACCGAGCAGGGGCTGTATTGTTACAAGGTTATGCTGTTCGGTCTCAAGAATGCCCCTGCAACATTTCAGCGACTAGTCAGCACGGTCTTTAGGGATCAGCTCGGCCGGAATATGGAGGCTTACATTGATGACATGATTGTCAAGTCAAAAGAGCCAGCCGACCATCTGAAGGATCTACGAGAAACATTTACCGAACTCAGGCGACATAAGATGATGTTAAACCCGAAGAAATGTGTCTTTGGTGTTGAGTCCGGTAAATTTCTCAGATTTTTGATTGATCAACGTGGAATTGAGGCTAACCCTGAAAAAATTCAAGCGGTCTTGGACATGAAGTCTCCAAGAACAATTAAAGAAGTGCAAAGAATGACCGGCTGTTTGGCAGCACTCGGTCGGTTTCTTTCAAGGTCAGGGGACAAATGTCGATACTTTTTTTAGACCATAAAAAAGAAAGTTATGTTTAAGTGGACGGAGGAAGCAGAGGAAGCACTCGTACAGTTAAAAAGTCATCTACATACATTGCCTCGGCTCGTCAATCCACTCGAGGATGAGAAGTTGTATATCTATCTCGCTATCTTAGAGAATTCCTTAAGTGTCGTTCTGCTTGTTGAACGGGACGACCACCATATCCCAGTCTACTTTATCAGCTATGTGCTACACAATGCCGAGCTTAGGTATCCCCCTGTTGAAAAGTTTGGTTTAGCGTTATACATGGCATGTAAAAAGCTGCGGCCGTACTTCCTGGAACATTCAATAGTGGTGTATACTGATCAATCACTCAAGAAGCCATTTGCAACTTTAGAAGTAAGTGGCCGCATGCTTAAATAGGCTTTAGAACTAAGAGGCTTTGACATCACGTTCGAGCCTAGAAAATCCATAAAGGGGCAGGCCTTTGCTGATTTTTTGGCTGAGATGACACAGCCGGACTTACAGCCGGCCGGAGACCAGATCGGGAAGGTGTATGTAGATGGTGGTGCAACAGCGACCGGATGTGGCGCTGGAATCATTTGTCAATCTCCTGATGGAGATAAGTTTGATTATGCACTAAGATTTCAGTTTCAAGCCTCTAACAACGAGGCCGAGTACGAAGCCCTCCTGGCCGGCCTTAGAACGTGTAAGGTGGCAGGGGCAACAAAAGTGGATGTGAGCTCAGACTCCCTGTTGGTAGTCGGCCAGGTGAATGGTGACTTTGAGGCGAGGGAGCCGGCCATGATGAAATATTTGAAGATAGTCAAAGAGGTAGCCAAGGCCCTAGAGCACTTTTCTCCGCAACAAGTTCCTCGTTCGTCTAATCATCAGGCGGACGCCCTCTCCAAATTAGCATCCTCGGCATCATGTGATACTCCCAGATCAGTGTTATGGGAAGTAAAAGAAAAAAAGAGTATTGATGCCGAGCCAGTACAGATCATTGATTTAGAAGCTCTACTAGGATGGACGGAATCATCTCCTACCTAAGGGATGGATTGCTCCCGGCCGATCCCAAGGAGAGCTGGCTGATGAAAAAGAGGGCAGCCTGGTTTGAAATGAAGCGTGGGGAGTTGTTTAAGAAAGGTTTTGTGAAGCCGTACCTGAAGTGTATTACCCCTGAGAGGGGACATGATGTGCTGGATGACCTTCACCAGGGGCATTGCGGCTCCCACATTGGAGGACGAGCCCCGGCTGAAAAGGCGACTCATCTGGGGTACTACTGGCCGAGCCTGAAGTCAGACGCTAAGAAAATGGTGAAGAAATGTGACAAGTGCCAAAGATTTGCAACCTTAATCCATCGCCCAGCTAATAGTTTGTCGGCCATAAGTAGTCCGCTCCCTTTTGCCAAATGGGGGATGGACATCTTGGGTCCGTATACGCCAGTGTCTGGCCAAAGGTGATATGTGTTTGTAGCAGTAGACTACTTCACGAAATGGGTCGAGGCCGAGGCCGTCTGGGGCATTAAGTGGACGGATGTGTTAGCTTTCATATGGAAGAGCATAATTACTCACTTTGGTGTGCCTCAGTCAATGGTGTTTGACAATGGACCTTAGTTTGAAACACCACAGCTCAAGGAATGGTTGGGGGACCAGGGCATAGCTCATTGCTTTGCCTCAGTCGGCCGACCACAAGCCAACGGCCAGGTAGAGGCCTATAACAAGTTGATCTCCAACGGTATCAAGCGCAAGCTTGAAAGAGCAGGCAGCCTATGGGCTGATGAGCTGGTTAATGTACTATGGTCCATACGAACAACAACAAAGAGTTCCACAGGAGAAACCCCATTCTTCTTGGTCTATGGTGCTAAGGCAGTTCTCCCAATTGAGATGTACGAGCCTATCCTTAGGGTGATGCTATATGATGAAGCGGCCAATTGGCAGGCCATGAAGACCGCCCTAGACTTCCTTCCAGAAGCCAAGGGCAATGCTGCGCTTAGACACGAAATTTATCTCTTGAGGATAACTAGGGCATATAATCGCCGAGTGTCAAAGCGTTCGCTAAAAATGGGAGATCTGGTACTGAGAAAAATGGAGGCTGTAGGCCGAGCAAATGAAGATGGCAAGTTGACCCCAAACTGGGAAGGGTCGTATCGAGTCAGTGAAAAGGTTCGAGATGGTACATACCGTCTCGAAACCTTAAATGGCCGTCCAATTCCGCGTACATGGAACACGGACAATCTCAAAAAAAATTATGTTTAGAAGTCTTTGTACTTAGCCAAAAAGCTGTATATACAGCTAGGTCTTGCTGATCGGGCCCTGTAATTAAAGCCGTATGGCCCAACAATGTAATCTTGACAAAATTAATGAATGTCAGGCATTGTTATCTTATTTAGTTATTTGTTTTTGCATGCGTATGTCTCTGTTTTTTGAATAAAAGGACGAGTAAAAGCCATAACCATGCTGCTTGCAACATAGAAACACAGCTTATCAAAGCCAAACGAAATTACTTAAGACATGGCAAAACGGTCACAAAGGACTGCAAAAAAAAAATAATAAATAATATATACTTTCATAAGTAGAGGCAAACGTTTGCCTCCTATTAGGGCAGACGGAGAAAGGCACAAGGTACCCTAAATCCGTCAAGGACATTTACCTCCTTAAATGGGGGCAAGGGCATACCTAGGCAAAGTAGCCCAGCCAAACTTAGAAATTTTAAAGTTGGGATATTACTTGAAATTTCTTGAGTATGTCCGAGCAATAGATTCAACGGACGGCTCACATGAAGCCCGTAATATGGCCACAATAGCTGTTGATTTGGCGTTCCACCTAGTCCAAGGGCAATCATTACTATGATTTGATTAACTTGCTAGTAGTCATACCTTTTGAGGTATAAAAACTACCAAGTCAATCAAACCATTCAGAGTATGGACTAGGCGAACGCCGAATAAAGGGGAGTACCCCCCCATTGTACGAAAGCATAAGAGCATAAAAGCCTAAAAACGTAAAAGTGCTCAAAATTTGCTAAGTACAAAATAGATAAAATGGAAAACCGCTCAGAAAGCGGCAAAATTTGCATTAATTAAAACCGCTCAAAAGGCGGCAAAATATCTTACAAAACCGCTCAAAACAGGCGGCACTGAATAAAAAGAAAAATTGTTCAACAAAAGAAGACTGAAAAGCTAAAATTAGGGGATGGCTGGAGGAGGACCTGGGCTCTATTTGGTCGGATCATTGTCTTGGACAGGCTCCTCGGAGACAAGGGCGGATGCACCATCAGCAGGCTTTTCGTTGTTTTCCTCTTCGCCCTCAGCTTCGTCTGCCTCCTCTTCATCTTCCTCATCCTCCGAAGTGGCTGGTGTAACGACCAGTTCGGAAGAAGGCTGACCGGCCTTCTTAGCCTCTTCCCTGAGGCAGACGAAGTTTAGACGCTTGGTAAAGCGCTCCTTATAATAGGCGGCCTCTCCTTCATCCACCATGAGCTCAAATGCCTCGAAGAAGTGGCTCTTCAACTTATCCTCGGCATTTTGCTCGATGCGGACGACCTCGTCTGCGCTAGGTGGCCGGGGTGCCTTCAGCTGTTTAGTTAAGTCCTCAACGGACTTCTTTAAAGTCTCCACCTCGGCCCGGAGAGCGTCCGCCTCATCCAAGGCCTCCTTGAGATTCTTTTGGGCTAGGGCCACGTCGCTCTTCAGCTTTTCGGAGGCCTCGATCCCTTCCTTCCAGCGCTGGCCGTCCAGGACAACCATATCTCTTTCCTACCTAATGGTCTCCCTGGCCAAGGTCTCTTGCTCGAGAGCCTTGCCCAGCTTGACTAGGTCCTCAGGTTGCCGCGCCGCCTTGTCGGACAGCGAGTTAATTTGAGTTTCGAAGTAGGTGCGCTGGACAGCGGCCGTCCCGGTAATGGTGTCTTGGGCTTTCTGGACCTTTTCCCAAGCTCTTCTCAGCTTCTCGTTCTCTTTATCCTTCCATTCAAGGAAGGCGGTCAGCCGCAGGAAGAGCCGCGTACAAGACAAAGTGAGTTAGCAAAATAAAAATGAAAGTATTCTAAGTATGAATAAGTTGCGGAATGCTACCTCAGCGCTGCAATTAATCATAGGGTCAAGGAAGCCCTCATGAATCCCCCGCAGCTTGTCTCGCTGCTCAGCAGGGACGGCCCTGTCCATGGATTCCCTCATGGCCTTTCTGTCTGCTCCAGTAAGAGACTGGCCGGGCATCTTCATATTTAACTCCTCCGTAATATCTGCACACGGGCGCAAAGGAGTTTAGTTTGAGCAATAAGACTTAAAAAAACAAAATTGTGCAAGGTTGTCTAATCTAACCGTCCGAGAAGCTCAGGGGAGAAAGAAGGTTTAAGGTAAATGGAGGAGGCGGTGCAGGTTCATCGCCCTCCTCATCTGTGCAGTCGGGTTGGTCACCGGCCGACTGAGAGGCCTCGAGCCATTCAGATTTTGGGACTCTCTGGACGGGCGGAGTCAAGATGGGTCCGGTCGGTTTTGCCGAGGTCGACTTACCCCTATTGTCCGTTCTTATGGACTCATCATGGAGCGGCTTAGCGGCCGGATCCACGGACTTGGAGACCCCACTATCACCCAGTCGGGGTTGCTCTCCTTTAGACTGCTCAGAAGCAGTCTGTGACTTAGTTTTCGCCGCCGTGGTGGAAGGGGTCTTGGATGCGACCGTCTTCCTTTACTTGGATGCCTTTCCGTCCTTGTCATCCTTAGCAGCTAAGGACGACTGCTTTCGTTTAGCTCTGGGGTAGGAGTGGCCAGCTGAAAAAAGCAAGCAAAAGTTAAAATATATATATATATATATATATATATATATATATATATATATATATATATATATATATATATATATATATATATATATATATATATATATATATATATATTTGGAACAGCGTCCGTGTAGACTTAGGTAGAAGTCTCCTTCCAACCTAGCAAAACGAACGATAGACCTCGAAAAGCTTTATACCTCCTTGGTTTGCTTGTACATCTTCTAACGAGCCTTGTACCGAGCAAGATCAATCTCGGATATGTCAGCTTCCCCCTTCTGCTCCTTGTCCAGAATGGCGTACGCTTCCTCTGCAAAAATAAAATTTAACCAACAGTTAGAATAATTTCCAACACGAAATGAGTTCTGACGCCAGAAAGAGCTAAAGTCCCACCTTGGGGAATGTTTGTGTACAGGCCACATGCGGACATAAAAATTGGGTCCTTGAGCCAGCCGACCAAGGGGATCCAGTTTTGGGGCACGACCACCAACTTTCCATCCCGTCTAACCCTCTTGACTTTAAAATATTCAAGTTGGTTAGCCTGGTCTGGGTGGACGGGTGGTTTGTATGGTCTGTGATCCCCTCGGCCGAGTTGGATCGGCTTGGAATTAAACCGATTCATCCGCAAATTGAACTCTGTATCCTTGGTTTTGATGCGGTAGAATTGATTCTTCAAATCACGCCACTTCGACACACCGTCCATTACCACCATATAATCCTTTGTGGTGCTAAGTATGAACCATCCGTCCGTGTGCTTCTTGAGGCGGATCATTGCATGCATCTCGCAGAAAACCGGGAAATCCGGCTTGAAGCCCTTACGGATGCACGTCACCAAGTACCCAAATATGTTCAGCCAGCTGTTTGGCACCAGCTGAAAGAGGGCAATATCGTACTCGTCCAGTACTGTACGAATGAAGGGGTGAAGGGGGAAACGAAGTCTAACGTCTAAAGCAGCTCGGTAGACGCTGAATGATCCGCGGCACGGCCACTCATCCTCCCAGGCGGCCACCGAAAGAGACCTTTTCGGGACCTTAAGTTCAAATCCTTCTCCAAGCTGGGAGAAACACCTTATACTTGTCAAAGCCATCATTCAAGTAGGCTAAGGTCGTGTTACCCACCGTACAGGCGCACGGGTCCTTAAAGGTGTCTGCATTGGCAACGACCTCCTCGGCGTTGCCTCACCCTCGGTTGCATTCCCGCCTTCAGCCGTATCCACTGCCTCCTATTCTTCAGGGTGAGCAGCAGATCCAAACTCAATGGACAAAACTCTGTCCAAATCAACAGCCTCGGCCGAGCTCCTACTTGTGGATCTGTGGCCGCCCCTAGAGATAGCTGCCTCTTTAGGAACTAAGAGACCCTAGCCCTTGTCCCTTGTAGCGGCCGCCTGATTTTTCAAAGAAGGGTTACTGCGAGGTGGCAGGTCGGACAGTTCATTAATGATGACCCCAGTCCTAGGCCTGTCCGTTCTGCTATGTTGGAGATGGGATGGTGCAGGAACTAAGACGGACGGACCAGCAATGGCCGCCCGAGAAAGGGAAGGAGGCCTCATACGAGATAGTAACTCGGCCGCTTGCATGGCCGAGTTGGCATGTTGTGAGGACCTGAGTTCCGGGGTTGGCCCGGACACTCCCGTAGAAGAAAAGACGCCCTGTGCACGTTGGCGCTCTTCAAAAGAAGAAGTTACTTCCACGGCCGAGCAATGAGTACCCGTGGAAGCGGTTGTATGGGTAGTAGACCAGGTTTCTACGTCCGTGTTATTTGGGTCATAAGGATTCCTAGGATTGACCAGAATACCGTCTGGATTTTTGGCCGCATGAAGATCATATGTTTGCCTTTTCCTTGCCATGTCCGACTGCAGGGACAGAGAAGAATAGGTGGAGGTGAGTAGGTACGCACTAGAAATGGACCCACTCCCTGAAGGAGACAACTCGTCTCCGTCCAATCTAGACTCCTCAGTCCCTGGCGAACGGCCGACCTCATGAGGAGAAACGGACGAAGCCGAGTGTTGAGCCAGATTTGAAAAAATAAATAACGCAAAGGAAAAATAATAATACAAGTAAAGGTGAAGGGAAAGAAAACAGCGGCCTACCTCTGTTCGTGTAGAAAACTTGAAGAGTTCTTGAAAAGTCTTTAGAGTTGACCGGAAAACTCAAAAATACGCCCGAAAAACTCAACAACACGGCGGAGCTCTTGAAGATTCAAAGAAAAAACACTTTCTCTCTCTAAAAATCTCAAAGTTCCTAAGTGTGAGAATGAGGTCAAAACCCCTGTATATATAGGCAAAATTTATGGGGGCATATCGGTAAATTCATCTTTCCCGCCTACGGAAGCTGAACGGTTATAATTTAAAAATTTCACCTAGAATATAAGGGGGCAAAAGGACAATGCTGTTAGAATGAACGGAAAAAGAGACGGCCAAATAACGGCGCGTCCTAAATGACGGACAAAATAGACGGAACTAAAGCTTCTATCTCAATAGATAGACGTCCGCTTTCCCCCGAAAATTTAGGCGGCGTACCTTGTCCGTTTCCTTCTCAGAGCTAGGCGTCCTCTAGATCCTTAGGTGGATGAAAGCAGCATGCCAGCCTAAGACGACCAACTTCGAATGGGGCGGATAGATCTATGCACCTCAGCTGTCCACCTAATCTTTGTATACCCGTACGCTTCAAGACAAGTGAAAAATCAGAGGAGGCGACCGTTATCGTACGAGCCACCCCCTCTGAGGGGCAAATGTTTAGGGTAAAAATACCCCATGTACGTGGACCAATCCCGTAGCGACACTTGGCCCAATCAAAGGACGACATGTGTCACTGTGGGAAGATGACGCGTGTCCAAGGCATAAAAAGCCCTTGAAATCAGCATTAAAAAGGCCTTATTACATCATGGCCCAAATCCCGAGAGATCTTCATGAAAGCCGCAAAAAGGCGCCCCCATACTACACGAGGCATCAACTGATTGGCAACTTCGAGATTGGCTAGGTGTATTTGAGACTCGAGATTGAGGAATGGTGTATTTTAAAAAGGCTAGGCTTAGAAAACAAGAGAGAGAGAGAGAGAGAGAGAGAAAGAGAGAGAGAGGAAGAATAAGATTTAGCTTTGAGAGAGAAAGAAAGAATAAATGATTGTTGATGATTTGAAAATGGAGGAAAAAGACTCTATTTATAGAGAAAAAATCGACCGTAAACGATAGAAAAAGAGTCAGAATCAGACTCAGAGTAAAACTAGATCCGTCGCAACGCGACAGGACTATCGCGGCGCGATGGTTACTGTACGATAAAGTTTACTTACGGAGTCCTTCTCCTAATCAAATTAGGTTACTTAGAGTTTGTACTTATCTTTAATCAAACCGGATTTAATCTTTTAAAAACACTTGGTTTATTCCAAATAGAATTCTTCATCTTTTCGAAATCAATGATAATTATAATTAACAATCCTAATCCCATTAGAACTTAAAATAACCTTCTAAAAGATTCTAGAAGATTAGGATAAATCCTAGTGACTTTAGGAATACAATTAAAATTAATGGACCTTGCACATGATCATTGGGTCGCCCATAAAACTCATTTAGGACCCAGTTTAGTATTTTGGCCATAATTTCCTCGTTATAACTCGGAATTGGGCCTATAATATATCATTGGAAAGCTCTTTTCTACCCCATCCAACTACATAATTATTATACCCATATCATGGACCAAAATAAATTGGATTGGACGTTTTCCATAAATAGGATACAAAATGAATGATTTTCGAAATAGAAATGAATTATTTTATTAGAAAACATTTTAGAAAATAGAAGAATTCACGAGACTCTTCAACATTTGTTGCTGCTTTTTTGTTGTGACGACCTCCACATTGCCTCGTGAATGCCATCTGAAGGTAACAGTGCCTCGCTATCTCCATTTGTTGTGACAATCTTCCACATCCTAGGGAACAACGTCAAAGGTGACCGTACCTCACCATCTTCAGTTTTTATGGCTATTCCTATCCACGGCAGTGCCTCGCCGCAGTTAATAATCTCTTCTGTGCCTCGGGACATCGTCGAAAATCTCATATTTGTCTTTACTCGACCAATTTGATTGACAACCTTCACACCTTAGTGAGAGTCGTCGAAGACCTCAATGCCTTGTGATCCTTAGTTTGCTGATGCTTTGTCATGTTGAATGCGTGCTCTCCCAATGCTTCGGTGTAATTTGCTCTCTACCAGTACGTCGGTGCATTTTTGATGTAATGAGTTGATACCTTGGCGCCTGTGCTTACTAGCGAACCAATACCTTGGTTCTTGTGCTTTGTAATGAGCCAATACTTAGGCGCTTAAGTCAAGTGAGATGATCGTCGTTAGGCTGATCACTAATCACGATTGTAATCGAGCCGATTACTAATCATGTCAATTGCTTTTAAGGGGCTAAATAGCGTACCAAGGAACCCAAACGCTGAATATGGTCCACATAAGCTCCTTATGGGCCCCAGGAATTGCATCGCTGAAGAAAGGAAGTCCAACGTGTGCCGCCACGTGCCATCGCGACGCGTCGGGCGTACCGCGTCACGACAGCGTTATCGCAGAATGATAATTTTATCGCGTTGTGATAATGTCTTGTTTTTTTGGATCTAAACCCCTTTTCCTTCATTTCGCTGTGGCTGTTCGTCTTTTGCTTTATTTTTGCTCGAAAATTCATTTTGCTTGTTCTCCTTTGTTTCTCAACCAAATTCGCTCAAAATTTTTGCAAATCGATGCTCTTTATCTCTAGTTTGCCGTTCTATGTAAGTTTTGCTCCAACTCCTCCTAGTTTGGAAGAATTTCGTGCATGTTCTTTGCAAATTTTCGGAAAATCCAAAAATAAACTTGCTTATTTTGCTCTGTTTGTAGAATTTCTTGCCATGAAATTGTTTGTTTATCTTTGTATATTGCTTTGGGAGTAATTTGAGACTTGTTTGGCTTAATTTGGTGAAGAAATGAGTGATTTGCCATTGTTGAACATCGTGAGTTCGTGAGCACAATGTGACTCGTTCTACATGTTTTTGTTTGATTTTCATGCTTAATTTGTTACAACATTTGTTATAGTATTGCAAGAAATTGTTTGTTTGCTTAAAAAATCTTGTTATTGTTCGAATCAAAATCATGTTGTGTTTTAGTACTACGTACTCTGTTTTTTGACGAACATACTATCATGCGGCTAGGCGGACTTTGGATACTATAGAACCTTTAATTTATTGTTCTTATGTGTTCAACATAATTAGTATGGCTCGACGTCGAGGTTCCGGCTCACGCTCTCGTGGGGCTCACCAAAAAGACGAGCCTGTCGACACGGATGAGGGTACTTCCACCAGCCTAGGGGAGTTTTCCTGAGTGGGATGAACACTCTGTACTTCTCGCCCGTTCACCACATCTCGAAGCGCGTGCGACGCAGCATTGCTGACGATCGAGTTCGTTGCCATGGCTCGGGCAACCCTGACATTAGGCTTTGCTGAGGATCATTACCTCCGGGAATACTCAGAGCTGTTTAGGCTTTGGGAGTCATGCGGCTTGACTCCCTTCTTCGAGGCTACATTGGCGCTTCATCCTTTGCAGTCGAGCCGTTACTTGGTTCGAGCATTGGTGAAGTATTACTGGGACACCACCAACACCTTTCATTTTCCTTGGGGTGAGATGACGGTCACCCTTCTCGACTTCTTTATCATTACCGGGCTTGAGTTCCGGTCTACTGCAGTTCCTCTCGGCAGGGATCTCACCCTTACCTTGCCGGAGGTTTACAAGCTGTAGGGTCCTATTGTCGTTTGGGCGCGCACTGAGACTGGATCAGTAGGGACCAGTCATCGGTATATCCGCCGGTCTTTGCTGGTGGAGGCCTTTCAAGATGATGCGACCACCCCGGAGCAGCGGGTGCGCATCTTTGTTTTGATTCTTCTGTCAGGGACTTTCTCTCTTAATAAGGCTAGTCAAGCGCTACTTTACTACCTTCCTACTCTTTGCGACCTCCGATTGGTCGGGACTTTTGATTAGGCCAGCTTGGCCTACGCCGACTTCCTACTCGGGCTACGATTCGCCTGTCGTCACCGGACTTTTGAGGAAGAGGTCACTTTTTCCAGTTTCTGGTAGATTGTAGAGGTATACTTTATTCTTGCTCAATTGGATTAGATGTCTTGCGTGTCGACTTTTGCTGACTCTTAATCTTTTCTTGTCATCACAGGTCTGGTTCTACGAGTACTTCCCGTCTTCGGCGCCACCTCAGTCTCTACTTAGGGGGCTCCCCATTGCTGCCAGTTGGGGAGGCCGCTTTCTTGGTGTGGTGGCCACCGCTCATGTGCGAGAGGCGATTCTCGCTGTTAGGATTATCTCTTCTGTCATCATTATTTCTTTTAACCTTCTTGTAGGATTTTTACTTATAGATGCTCTTTGCAGGGCCCCGATGTCTTCTATAGTCCATGGATGGGATTGGACGGTTTTGCACTTGCCTACCAGTACACCGCCCAGAGGCGTTATTTCTGGGGTACATACGATGCCGTGGTGTACTTGGGCGAGAGAGTTGCGATTTAGCACTCCGTAGAGGTTTTCGTCGTCCCATTTCGTCCTCCAGCGCATATGATGGACCAGGCGCGAATCCGAGCTCACATGGGTTCATCGCCGATCGGCGCAAATTGGCAGAGCTTTAGTCATCCGGGCCGATCTTATGGGGAGAGGCTTATGCTGCGGTTGGCCCTGCCGCTTTGCGTTGTGGAGGAGGAGGAGGTTTGCTTCTACGTCCTTTGATTTGTCTTTCTTAGTAGCCCCCAATGATACTAAATTGTTGGAATTTATTTTCGCAGGCTGCAGCAGCTACTGAGTTCGTGCCTCCGCGTATGTCCATCGTGTACCATGGGACATACGGTCCGATTAAGGAGATGGTGCCTCCTGCCCCTAGGAGTGGTGTCTGGTCTCGAGGTCCATCCCTCGAGGTCAGAACTGGGTGAGTCATTTCTTTGCGTCTGTCAGTACGTATATCTTGATTACTTCTAACTTTATTGCTTTGTAGTTCTCATGGGAGGTGATGATGAGGATGGCAGTAGCCATGGATGCCTTCCGGTATCAGCTGGTGAGGCTGAGTCATCGAGCTTCATGTCACCGTGGTAACGATGTTGCACCGGTATGATTCTTGACTTTTATTGTTTTTGATTTATTTGCCACCTTGTGTCTGACTCATTTTACTGTCTTATTTCAGCCTGCCCCTCCGTCACGTAGTCGCTCGAGGCTAAAGGGCTCGAGGGAGAGAGTTGGATCGAGGCGTCGTCGTACCTAGTCGAGACTGAGGATGGGAGAGAGGCGTCGGGTCATACTGTAGTATTGGATGATTCCGACTCTTCTTCCGAGGGAGCGATGGTGAGGCCTTTTGGTCGGGATAGTCCGACTTTGGTCCCCTTCGGAGCTGGTAGGACGTACGAGGTGGGCTCATCGTCGCTGCAGCCGCAGCAGGGTCCGACGGGATGGGCTAGCCCCATACTCTTGATTTCGACGCCCGGGGGCACTGATGATGGTCAGGGAGTGACTCCTCGGACTTTATAGTTCTATGATACTTTTGGTATCCGTCCTCCTGCGCCATAGCTTTTATTCCTGTATTGGTTTACTTATGCATTTTTTGACTATGTAGGACTTTGCTTTTTTATGGATTTATGACTTAATTAGACATGATGTATATTTACACTAGACTTACTATGTATATTTTTATTCTTTGCATTTTAAATTTACATTTTATTATGTGCATGTGAGTGTATGAAATTTGTGACGAAATTTGGGCAAAAATTTCCCGTCATTTTTATTATCATTGGAGGGTATCCGACTTTCTCCCCTAAAAAAAGAAAAAATGAAAAATTAAAATGGAGTTAACTAAAATAAGCTTAAAATAATTTAAACTTAAAATAATTTTTTCCAAATTGTAAATGTTTGAGGATTTGTATTCCTAATATTAAAGTTGAATAAATTTTAAAAATTTAAAATTCCCCCGAAAAATTGAAGTACAAATCCGAGTCAAAGTCTAATGGTCACGCTCCGAATAACGCGTTGTCAGCGCTGGCCCAGATTTTTATCGTGGCGCGAGACGCCTGTCGCGACGCCATAGTCCTATCGCGGCGTGATGGTCTCGATTTCTCCGAATTCGAATGGAATTCGGTTTTGCGTGGATGTGTTTATAAAAAGCCCCCAAATATGCCGATTCCAGCATAATTCGAGCAAATAGCAATTTAGATTTTTAATTCTCGATCAAGCAGTAAAGGCTAGCAATTTTTGTGATACAACCCGCGAGTGGTGTCGGTCTTTGACCGCTAAGGAAAGAGAAGAGCTTGAATTTTTCCACATAGGGGGTTTACTTGGCATAAAAAGGGGTAGATCTTGATATTGACTTTATTCATGCTGCCGTAGAACATTGAGATTCCAATATTTGTCGATGATGAGATTAGCCCTTTGCAGAAGGAATTTGGTGCGATTCTTGGTTTTCCTCCCTTAGATCTAGAGGTAATTCCCACAATATGTGAGTACTACTATAAGGATTTTGAGCAGTTTTTCAACCTTAAGGGTAATGATTTAAAAACCATAGTTGATGGTACCGAGGTTGATTTTAAAAAGTTTGCTTCTTTTTATTTTTATCGACCAAAGTCGGAGTCTTTCCATGTTTATAAGAGAAGAGCCTTTCATTTTTTCATGGTTAGCCAATACTTACTCACTAATGGTAGTATGCATATGGGTCAAGATATGTTAGCATGTGTCATAGAGTAAATAAATGCCGGGAGAAATCCCATGCCATTTATTGCTGGTGAGACAATGCTTAGCTTGGATGAATTGAAAAAAGGCCCCAAAGCTCCACTTCGAGGATCTCCAATTTTATTACAGGTAGAAAATTAATAATTTTAATTACAAAAATTAAAAATACAAATTTGTAGCCATAATAACAATTCTATTTTATTCACGCAGATTTGGCTAATAGAGAGATTTGGATTAATAAGTCCTCCTGATAATATTGAAAAATACACTCCTAATTGTCTTGTAAGAAGAAAGAAGCGTTTCTATTTGAAGACAGGTCGCCGGGAGTGGAGTAAAAATCTTTGAAGCTCGCGACTTCTCTGCCAAGTGGGTCTCCCTTGGTGGAAAATTGAGAAGATGGTTAAGACCAATGCTCAACCTGCCTGCTGTATTCCAAGCTTATGAAAGATGACCTTTTATTTCCCCTGCTGGGTAAAAAGACAATATGGCCTTGCACAAACTATCCCTTCTAGGGATCTTCGTAGACCATATGAGCATCTTGTTTCGCACGATATTGAGCGTTTTGATGATTATTGGTATGCTCGTCCCTTGTGGGAAGTTTTCTCCAATCGAGTGATCCCTCCCTTGTCTAGCTAGAGAAGTGAAGCAATGGTTGCTTAGTAGATCCCAAAAGGACAAAGGTAAAGCTCAAAGTACAAGTACAAAGAAGACACATATTAAAGATCATCTAGGTGACAAGATAATCCCTGCTAAAGATCGTTTAGGTTTGAAAGTTGAATCAAGACTCCTGTTATGCCTTAAGAAATAAAGTGTTACTAAAGGCAAAGAGAAAAGAAAGACTGACTTTACAGACAAAAAAGTGTGGGTTGAAAAGAAAGTTGGGGTGTTTGTGCCAGGGGAAACTATTTCTACCAAGGTAGCATTTAGATCATCTAAAGGGTCCCATTGGTGAAAGATTTAGATGATGAGGAAGAAGCAGAGAAGAATTGAAAAAGAGCTAGAAAGGAGAAGGCAGATTAGAACATAGCCTTGCTTTCAACTTATTAGACATTTTTTTAAATTTTAAGTAAATTTTATTATTTTTAAGCATTATTTAATTCTATGTAATTTTTATTTATTAATGCAATTTTTAAGCTTTTTAATTAAATTAACTTTATTTTGAATTCCTTATTTTATTAAAGCAATGAAAACAACTTGAACAATTTCAATAAACGATTCGAGTACGGAAGTTGAAATATCTCGAAATTGACTAAAGTTTGCCCAGATTAATGGCAGTAATTCGATGCCGAAAATTCGGATCCGACGCGGCGCGATGATCCTATCGTGGCGCGTTGATTCGGTTTTTGATGCGACGCTGACGCTAACTCAACGTGTTGATGCGAGAGTGATATTTACAAAATTTTAGGTGACCGCGCCCCATAAAAGGGTTGCCTACGTATCCTTTTAAGGAATCAGGCTAAACGTAGCTCTTTTGAGTATAGTACTCAAGTCATCATGGGTAGAACTTCTTAATCTAGTCAAGTTTGTCATGTTTGAGAATTCATTACCATCCATATCAGTTAGTTTTGCGGCGCCTCCTGATAAGATAGTTTTAACAATGTACGGTCCGGACCAATTAGGCCTAAATTTGCCTCTTGGGTCTAGAACATTTTTCCTTAATGCTTTTAACACCAAGTCTCCTACTTTGATGTTTCTCATCTTGACCTTCTTATGAAAGTGTCTAGCCATGTGAGTTTGGTAACATTAGTATAATGTAGAGCTTATAGTCATTTTTCATCGATTAGAATTAGCTCCTTATACCGTGCTCTTGTCAATTCAACTTTATCAAGTTTACTTTCCAACGTGATGCGTAAGGAAGGTATTTCCAATTCTACAGGTTATACGACATCCATTCCACAGAGTAGGGAAAATGACGTATTTCCTGTTGATGAACGGATTGATGTGCGGTAATCCCAAAGAGCGAAATGGAGTTTGTCAGGCCAATCCTTGTAGTTTTTAGTCATCTTTTCATTGATAACTTTTAAGTTCTTATTGGCTGCTTCTACTGCACCATTTGCTTGAGGTCTATATGGAGAAGAGTGATGGTGTTGAATGCCATACTTTTGAAGCAATTCTTCACATTCTGCTTGAAAGTGAGTTCCATTGTCACTTATCATCTCATGTGGGACTCCATATCGACATATGATGTTCCTTTCGATAAAGAGCGCTACATGTTTTGTAGTGAGTTTCGCGTATGAGGGTGCTTCAACCCATTTTGTAAAGTAGTCTATTGCAATGAGGATGTATTCATGGCCTCCTATCCTAGGAGGAGTTATTTTTCCAATGATATCTATTCCCCATGTTGAGAATGGCCATGGAGATGTATAGGTGTAAAGGAGGGATGGTGGAACATGTTGTAAGTTAGCGTATATTTGGCATTTGGGGCATCTTTTCACATATTGATGACAATCCCTATTCATGGTAGTCCAATAATATCCTTGTTGCATTACTTTTGGACTAGCATTTTGCCATTCATCTGGGTTCCACATGCTCCTTCATGGATTATCCTCATTGCCCTTTGAGCTTCTTTCTTGCCTACGCATAGAAGAGCTCTACCTTTAGGTACCCTTTTGTGCAACTCATCGTTTATGAGCACAAATTGGGAAGCCAAAAGTCTTAGAGCGTGTTTAGCTCTTTTGTTAGCATGAGGTGGTTATTCCCCTTTGGTGACATAATTGAGGATGTCGGTATACCAAGGTTCTTCCTCTTCCTTTTCTTGGACTACTTCCTCATCTTCGATAGCTTGAATATAAGCTGGTTTATACCTTTTCTCTATTGTCAAAGGGATTTGCTCAATTTCCTTAGGAATCCTAACTATCCAGGCTAGTCTTGCCATGGCGTCAGCAACTGATTCTCTTCTCTTGGTAAGTAGGTGTATTCTACTTTCTCGAGTTGATCAGTAAGTGTTTCTAAATACGCTTGGTAAGGAGCCAGACTTTCACTTCTTACTTTTCATCTTTTGGAGATTTGGTAAATGATGTGGGAAGAATCTCTGAATATCCGAAGTTTCTTTACTCCTAATGCCAAAGCATTTTCGAGGCCTACCACACATGCTTCTTATTCTGCAGCGTTATTGGTAACGTCAAAATCTAACTTGATTGAGATTGGGACGTGTTCTTCCTTAGGTGATACCAATAAGACTCTTACACCACATCCCTTCTGGTTTGATGCTCAATCGAAGTATAATGCCCAAATATCATCTTCCGTGAGCATTAAGTCTTCATCCGGGAAGTCATTTTCATGCATTGATATCTTCGATCGGGAAGTCTGCTAAGAAATCTAAAACCACTGATCTTTTAATGGCTTTTTGAGGCATGAATCTTACATCAAATTGGGCTAAGTTGACTATCCATCTAGATATTCGCCCGTTGAGTGTGGATTTCTTAAGAAGGTACTTTAGGGGATCCATTCGAGATACTACATATACTGTATGGACGAGCATGTAGTGCCTAAGCTTAGTTATGGCCCACACGAGTGCGAGGCACAACTTTTCAAGAGGTGTGTAGTGTACATCATACTTGAGAATATTCTTACTTAGGTAGTAGATGGAGTTTTCCTTTCCTTCTACTTCTTGTGCGAGCATAGCTCCCATTGTTTCTTTAGTAACCATAAGGTATAGGCGAAGGGGATTCCTAGGAGTGCAGGTGCTAATGCAGGAGGATTAGCGAGGTAGGCTTTGGTATTATCAAAGGATTTTTGACATTCTTCGTCCCATATTACCGGCACTTTCTTCTTGAGTTTCTTGAATATTGGTTCACATATCGTGGTCAGTTTAAATATGAACCTACTTATGTTTTGCAAACGACCAATAAATCCACGAATTTGTTTCTCGGTTTTGGGCGGTGGCATTGACATGATTGCTTTGATTTTGGTTGGATCTATTTCTATTCCTCTAGAGCTAATAACATAACCTAAGAGTTTTCCTGAGGTGACTCTAAAAGCACACTTGACTGGGTTTAGCCTCATGTAGTATTTCCTTAGTCTTTCGAAGAATTTTCTTAAGGCTACTTGATGTCCTGGACGGTATTTCGATTTTACAATCACATCGTCCACATATACTTCAACCTCTTTATGCATTATGTCATGGAGTAAGGCAGTCGCTGGTCTTTGGTAAGTGGCACCCGCGTTTTTTAACCCGAATGGCATCACCGTGTAACAATAAGTGCCCCAAGGTGTTATGAAAGTAGTCTTTTCCATATCTTTTTCGGCCATGAGGATCTGGTTATAACCTGCGAACCCATCCATAAATGAGAGAAGCGCGTGATTGGCTATGTTTTCTACCAGAATATCGATGTGTGGTAAAGGGAAGTTGTCCTTTGGACTCGCCTTATTTAGATCTTTGTAGTCGACACACATTCTTATCCTACCATCCTTCTTAGGAACTGGTACCACGTTAGCGACCCACTTGGGGTACTTGGATACCTTGATAAAACCTGTAGTTATTTGTTTTTGAACTTCTTCTTTTATCTTAAGAGCTACATCGGGTTTCATTCGACGTAACTTTTGTTTTACAGGTTTCATTTCTGGAATTAATGGTATAGTGTGTTGAGCAATTTCTCTATTTATTCCTGGCATATCTTCATATAACCAAGCAAAAAAATCAATACATTCTTTTAATAGATGAATTAAATCTGTTCTTTCTTCTTTATTAAGAGTCAAACCAATTTTAACTTCTCTTTTAACAGTTGGATCTTTTGAGATATTAACCGTTTTAGTATCCTCAATTATCGGTGTTTTATTTTCAAGTGTTTCCACTGCTTTAATTATTTCTTTGTCATTTTCGTTGTTAGCAAAGTAATGTTCGTCATCTTGGGTAAGAGAATGACACGAGGAGTAAGCGGAAGAACACATATTATTAAACTCGAAAACCATTACATCAAAAAGAGAAACGTCCGTTGGGACTTGACTATTAACTATCCTAGGAGTAGATTCTAAACTAGGAGAAATGGAAGGAAATGCAACTATAGGATACTTAGAAGACTTGATAAAAGAAGACTCAAATTCAGACTCAGACTCAGACTCAGACGATTTAGACTCATTGAACATTGGTCCTTGTCCTGTGGTGATGGAGATTCTTCTTCCACTTGGTGTGGTCACCTTCATGATATTTCGCTGTCCTTGAAATAATCCTTCTGTCGGAGTAATGAGCGTTGAGGGGTCAAAGCTTTCACTTTGCAACACCGTTTGGATAAGCGCAGAGTTGTCATCAACACGCTTAGGCTCATTTTTCTCGTATCCAAAAAGGAGACCCATAATATTGAAGTCGAAGCGTGGAGGTGCTTGCTCCTTGTGGATAGGAGTTGGGATCTTATCTAAGAAATTGCAATCTAAGAATATTTTGAACCCTGGTTGTCTTATCCTATCTTTGACAAAAGGTTCAAAGAATTCATGACATGGATAATCTTCCCCCTCTTTATAAATTGTCCATTTAGGGTGAGTGGGTAGTTATCCATTGGGATTGCTCTTTTTTGGGTACGAGTGTTTCTCCGTGCATTAATCTTTTCCCGGGCTTGCTTAAGATCCTCTAAAGTTGGTTCGAAACCAAGTCCAAAAGTGTCTAACTTAAGGAGGCTAGGTAGGTCCATTTGCTTTTCTATTCCTTTCTTCTTTCCCAGAGTCATTCCAGGAAAGTGTCCCTGTCTCCTAAGAATAACATTAATTGTCATATTCAAATGGAGGTCATAGCGAAGAGGGGTCTTTTCATCTTCCTCGATTAAAGAGACCGCTTTAGAATTAAAGCCCCATAAATCTTTATCGTTTTTATCGTGCTTCATGTTTATAATCGGTTTATCTACCGCTTTGATTCTCAAGGGCGAAGCATCAATCGTGACAGGAATTCCTCCAACTATAGCTTTGACTTGTTGATGGAAAGATGAAGGGACGACCTTAAGGTCATGAAGCTAAGGGCGTCCCAACAATAAGTTGAATGAGACTTTGTTATCTACCACTTGAAAAGTAGTAGCATATTCAATAACTCCTGCCGTAAAATTCATAGTGATAGTCCCAAGAGCTTGACGACGAGTATTATCGTAAGCTCTTATGCCTAGTGTTGATGGAGACAAGTTTTCGTCTTTTATTCCCAACATTCTTGTAGTTCAGAGTGGGCAAACATTGATTGCCGACCTATTGTCTACAAGACTCATTGGAACATTTATTCTTTTATAAATCACTGTGAGATTCAAGGCCTTGTTATGCTGGTCACCTTTAGGAGGTAAGTTATTGTCAGAAAATATGATCAAGTTGATGGGACTAGGAAGATCACTAGTGAGAAATTAGCTAATCCCTCAGGTGAGGTTTCTGAATCTGTCCCTACCTTAGCCAAAGCGTCCATTACTGCGAGCCTATGCTCGTGGGATGTGGCTAGTAGTTTCCATAAATTTATCTCAACATTAGTCTTCTTAAGCTGTTTGACAACATCGTTGTCTTCTATAAGTGGTATTGGACTTGTTGAGTGGTAGGGATAGGTTGGTTTATGATGGGAGGTTGCATTCTTCTGGATCTTGTAAGAACATCTATGGATGAATCTCCCTCATCCCAAATGTCTTCGACGGGATAAATTGTGGAGAGTGGGTTGGCACGTATGGACGGGACCCCGCAAGTTAAACTTGCTTCCATGGTTTGGTGAATTCACAAACTCGGATGTACCTGTCGTTGCACGGAGCGTTCGATTGGGTAGATGGAGCGTAAATTCCCGAGGGCTAAAGACATATGTAGAACACATATGGGTTTTGGAAAAGAAGGAAAAAATTCAATCAGGAAGTAAAATCGGCCAAATAGTACTCTAATCAGTCAAAACAAGAAGGCAGAATTCTGGCTCAGTATTGGAAGAACTTGGCGCGAGAAAAAAGGATCCATCACGAGGAGATGGCCTTATCACGCCGCGATAACGCCATCGCACTGCGATGGATACTATCGTCTCGCAATAGTTCCTACATACCTTGGTAGCTTTCTGTGTTCTCGGGATTTTCCAATTTTTTGTAGTGCTTTTTCGATTCTAGTTGTAAAAAATATTTCCCAGATTTCCTACGTTTAAAAATCCTATTTTTTTGACGCATTACGGATGGTCTTTCCAATGCGGACCTTTTTATGCTTATGAAATTAATGTTGATCAAAATTATGCACATGAATATTTAGAACGTCTCAAGTCTCATCCACTCATTCTAAATTATTTCCAAAAAAAAAATTTAGGAATTAAAATTGAAATCCTCCCCAATGGAGTCGCCAAAAAATGCAGGGAATATTTCAAGCATCCCACACTTGAGCCCCACTGTGATCATGCACTTAAGCAAGGTGGCGTCCAAAGGGAAGGAAGCTAGATCAAAAGAGTCGCCAACAATTTTAGGAACTTGTAAACCGTTCACGATCATAGAGATCGCTAACTCCATAGTATTCCTGAACCATGACTGGATATTCGGGGATAAAGGTACAAATCTGATGAGTTCCATTTATGGCACTCATTTGATGAGTATTTAGATTGTTTTTACCTTCTTTTCATAGCTTTCTTTCTTAATAAATGTGTAGTTTTATGCATTTTCTCTTTATTTTACCTTTTCTCTCTTATTTTGTGGTTTATGGTTTTTCTAGTGTATTCTCCTTTATTTCCTCTCTTTCTGTGGTTGTAGGTATTGTATGAGGTTCGGGTCTTGATATTAGTGGTTTTCTAAGTTGGAAGATGCTTTTGGAGCAAGCTTATAGCATTGGGAATGCTCAAGATGCAAGAAAGTGGATGCTCCAAGTTCTAGCTCTTGCGCTCTTAAGCCGCGCTCTCATGAAATCTCGATGTTGAACCCACCGTCAAGTCCATTTAAATCTACCACGCTTAGTGACTATCATCAACATATTGCGTGCACACACGAAGACCCATTCGCGAGCGCACGAGGCTACGAAGAAGTCGAAGAAACCTAGAGATGTGCGGGCGCACAAGACCCGTGCGAGGGCGCGCCACTTCGGGTTCCCGGTTTCGCTCGGTTTTGTTTTTGCACCTCTTTTAAATGCCTTTTTCAGCGGATTTTTGTGAGGAAGTTTTAGACATAATTTTCATCATAATTTTAGCTTAGTTGAGAGTTTCTCTCTCTAGTTTATGTTAGTTTAGGAGTAGATTTAGAGAGAGAAAGTGAGAGATTTCAATGGTGATTTGAGAGATTGATGATAAAAGGGTGACAATTGTATTGAAGATCTTCTCTATTATAAATGAGCATTGCTAAATCTATCTCATCTTATTGTTTTGTTTAGATTCATGTTTGTTTGATGTGATTTTGATGTTTGATTCTTATTAGTGTAATTGTTCTTCATATTTTGCTGATTCTTGATTTCTTAGTTGTTTGTTGATTAGATGATGATTCTTGAGTAGTTGTTTGGCTAGGGATTGGGTTAAACTTGTATGATTGATTGATTGTCATTAATTTGGGAATTATGTTGATTGATTGTTGAGATTAAAGTGATTAATGTAAGTTTGCATGTGTGTAATTTGATTAGGCCTTGAGAATTATGCTAGATTACATTGTGATTTCTAATGATACGACCCATTGATTTAGGAATTGCAATTATCGATTGGTTTAGATTATGATTCTCCTAGTTTGTCGTAGAGACCACTAGCTTAACGATTAGGACATAGCTCTTTAATTCTAATTGATAGCTCTTATCATTAGTCTTCACAACCGTTGATTGGCATATTTTTCCCAAGTTGTTGCAATTGTCATGATTACTTGTTGATCCCCATTCCCTAGTGTTTTATTTGTTTGATTCTTTATTTTGTTAGTTGGTTATTCTTGGTTACTATACTCTTCACCCTTGGTTTTGACCTAACTTAGGCGCCCAATTGAAAGCACTTGAACATAGTCGTTCCTTTGGGTTCGACCCTTGACTTACCTCTACACTTGTATTTAGGTTTGTTGAGTGATTATAAATTTTGTTTGGCTTAAGGAGGATTAGTCAACGACCTAGTTTTCCCTACATCAAAATGGCGCCGTTGCCGGGGAACGGTGTCCATGTTTGAGTGTTCTTGATTGCTTGAGTCTAGATCTTTGTATATAATTTTTTATTTTTTTTTTGTTTGTTTTGTGAAAAAAATGGCATGTCTCTCATTTCCTTAATATAACAATGAGCCTTTTTGTGAATATTTCAATTGACTTGAGGTATTTTTGGATTATAGTTGTTGTAATCTTTGGGAGGCTTGTGAGATTTGTTATTTTGGCTTGAATGAGAAAACTAGGGATGAAGTTGAATGCATGCATAATGGTGAATTTAGAGCATTATCAATTGATAATGCTTGGGATTTTTATGTTTGGTTTGCTTTGGATGTGTATAATAGGGGTAATCATGTTTCTAATATTGATGTACAATATCTTGACTTTTCTAATATTAGCATGAATTCCCATGAATTGTGATATGATCCCATGATTGAACCTAGAACAAATGTTTATAACTTTACTTCCTTTTTTGTTCATGATGATGAGGTGCATGCTCAAGTTGATGCTAATGGTGTGTTTCAATATTCTTCATTATTTAGCATGCCTTCTTGTGATGTGCTTTGTTCCCTCAATAATGAATCTCATATGCTTGATTGTTCCCTCTCCCCCTAATTTGATGAAAATTCTCATGTTTATAATGTTGATGATCGTACCCTTGGTTGTGACTCTTCTTTTGCTGTTGATCCTCAAACTTCTTCACCTTTTCATCCTCCAAACTCTTGTGATGAGTCTCTAATTCCATATAGCCAAATTGATGAATCCTTGAGGAAGTTGGAGATGAATCCGAATATTAGGCCCTTTGAGAGACAAATGATGGAAACTTTGTAGAGCCAAATGGAGATGATTAGAGAGCGTGAGGAGCTTTTTAAGGAAGAATTGAAAAGAAAAGATGAGTTGGAAAGTCAATTGTCATCTTTGATGCTTGTTTGTGAAAAATTTCAATCCAATGTGTGTGTTGAGGATGATGATGATGATTTTTAGCATCCAAGAGAGCGTGAGGATCCCATTGGAGAGCATTTGAGTGATGGTGAAGGAGTTGAGAATGAAGAGAATGTTGATTTTAAAAATCCCAACCCTCTTTCCCATCTTGATGAGTCTCTTGTGCATGATTGTGATTCTTCTATCCATGAGTATTTGGACTCGTTTGAGGTTATGTCCAATGCGTTCTTTGAGAGTCAAAACAAAACTCATAGCCTTTTGAATGACTTCATTGAGGATGATTCATGGGAGAGAGATGAGTTTGAAATGAATTTGCATCCATTCATGCATGGTTTTGAGACTTTGGGCTTTAAGGATGTTGAGGGAGTTGTTGTTCATTGTTGTGATGGTGGGGATTATTTAGTTCCTCTTAGAAGTTGGATGTTTGAGGGAGATGGAGATTATGAGTGTTCTTCTTTTGAGGATTCTATGATTGATTTTCATGCTCTTGTTGGTGATTTGAGGCATGGTAGTGAGAAATAGTTCATTTGTGAGGCCATTGCCCTTATTTCCTATTCTCATATCCCTTTTTCAAGGAAATTTAACCATATCCCCTACATTCCTATGTCCTTCCCTTCTTTTGTAAATAAGCCTATTGGGGACCCCCTTGTATTTGATGATTCTCATGTCCTTCATTTGTCTTCTATTGAGGAAAAGGGTGATTATGATACCTAAAAATATTTTGAGGAGAGTTTGCCTTCTTCTTCTTCTTCTTTTTATTATTATTATTATTATTATTATTATTATTATTATTATTATTATTATAATTATTTTGTTGAATTTACTTTTTATTCTTCTTTCTTTTCTGGGCATCCCTCTTCTCGTTTGCGTGCACTATCCTTGTTGCACGTCCTCTTCTCCTCATTTGCCTAAATGTTATCCTATGAAATGTGTAGTAGTGCATTTGACAAGCTCTTGCGTTCGTTGCAATATTTACTAGAGCGGTCAAGCTTGGACCTTAAGCAAGCCTTTCTCAGGAAGTAACCCGTGTTTTATTGCTTTCATTTTCTTTTCTTTTTAGAATAGATTTTCTCTCATGGAAATGTTTATGTGCCTTTTTCTAGGTACATAACTTAATATAATTTGATGCATTGGTTTGGATCAAGAATCAAGGAAGTTTGGCACCACAATTGCTAGCATATGGAACGCGAGATTCAATCCTAGAGGAAATTAACTTTATTTGAAAGGTTTAGTTGGGTCATTTGCGGGTATCTACACCCACCTAACATCCGGTAATATCTTTCCTTGCTATTTCTCTAATGGTTGGCGACTTGTTGGACATGTGTTGGTATTGTTGGTTTGATTTCTTTCTCTTCCCCTCCCATGGATTCTATGATTTATGATTTGAGTGTGTTGTCTCATTCATGCTTGGGGGAGGGTATTCTATAATGTTTGGTGGGATGTTGATTCATATGTGCCATGCACGATTGAATATGCATTTCCATAACCTTTATTTTGAAAATCTCCAAAAATATTTTTGTTTCTATCAAGGAAATTTTTGCAATGTGTCTTTGTTTTGTTCTTGCTTTGGACATAATACTTTTGGACTTGTATATTTGAATGCTTTTCTTCTTAAATGGTAATAGTGTGCACGGTTTGAGAGTATGTTTGGTTGATTCTAGGATAGAGTATGCTAAGGTAGTGTTTTTAGAACTTTAAGACCTTGAAGCCATATTCTAATTATTTGTGGTAAGAAGGTGTTTCTCCCTTTGGTGAATTTAAAACTAATAGTGAGTTATTACTACAACCATACAAGGTTTCATTCTTTACTAGCTTTCTACATATTTTGCATGAGCGGCACATGGATCCTTGACTATTGCATGCTTTATCTAGAACTTGACTCTTATCTCCTGAGATCGCGACCGAACCATTTAGGAAGGACAAAGGCATCTTTTCAGGGTGGTAATTTTTCTTTTTCTAAGTTAGATTTATTTCTTTATTTTGGGTTTACATTTGCCACCTTGCTAACCATTTGATCCATATGCCTTCTTTTCAAGCCATATCTTTAGCTTTTGAGCCTTTTGTTTCATTCTTGTTTCCATTCTTGGTTTTTGTGAAGCAATTGATCATTATTGTTGGAGAATATGGTGTATGAAGTTGATTATTTGGTTCTTATAATGTAAGCAAGTTTGTTATGTGAATATTTTGTGAATAATGTCAAATGCCGAGTTGAAAAAGCTGTCCATAGTTAAAAGAGGTGAGGATAATACAATAAAGTGAAAAATAGAAAAATGAAAAAATGAGAAAAAGCAAAGCACATTCAAATGCTTTGGCAAAAGTGAAAAACGAGAAAAATGAAAAAGTTCAAAAATATTTTAATGTAAGTGTATTTCTCCCTATTTTGAGCATTGAGGACAATGCTTCATTTTAGCATGGGGGGGAAGCGTTCTTACGCTTTTTGTATATATGTTTGTGATTTTGGCTTTGAATAAGCTTGGGGGGTGTTGGTGTTTTTGTGTTGGTGATAACTTGATTATGGTATTGAGGATTGATCACCCTTTGCTTCACAATTTAGGTAGACCACCAAATTTAAAATTTTAGCCTACCTTCACCCTTTTCGCCCTTACATTACAAACCTTTTCAAGGCCTTTTGACCTTTTTGGTTGAGTCACAAGTCGGTGGAGGGGGATGTGAGTCAAGCCTATTGAGCCGTTTGCATAGTCAAGATGTCGAGTAGCCTTGAAAATCTCTTCTTTTCCAGTTCCTTCGAGGAATCATTGAGATGCTCACTAGAGGTGGATTTAAAACTAGTAGGGAGAACGCGGTAAGATTATTTGAGATGAAGGTGAATTGTGTCATATTAGTTCTCTATGCTTAGCATATTTTATGTTTCAATCAACCTTAGATATTTTGAAACGTGCACTCCCTTATTTGTTTAGAAGGAATTGCATTCATTTGTGCTTGTTCATTTGGAAAAGTCCATTCATGAACATTTCTTTTCTTTTCTTTTCTTTTGGTTTCTTTTTCATGTTTTGCCTTGTTTGTTTTGTTTGAGAGAGTTGTGGGTTAACCACATAGCAAACCCTCATGAGACCTCACTCGTCCTCATTGGCGGCTTTGGGGTTTTAAGGGCTTGTTGTACCTAAAAACAACCGTGATTCCTACGAAAGTGAGTTAGTGTATATTATTGTCTCCTCTCTTTTTCTATTGTTTGTTTTAATAACCTCATCGTTTTTCCCTTACTTGTTTTGGTTTTGCTCGAGGACGAGCAAAAGTTAAGCTTGGGGGGGTATTTGATGAGTGCCATTTATGGCACTCATTTAATGAGTATTTAGGTTGTTTTTACCTTCTTTTCATAACTTTCTTTCTTAATAAATGTTTAGTTTTATGTATTTTCTCTTTATTTTACCTTTTCTCTCTTATTTTGTGTTTTTATGGTTTTTCTAATTTTTTCTACTTTATTTCCTCTCTTTTTGTGGTTGTAGGTATTGTATGAGGTTCGGGTCTTGATATTGGTGGTTTTTAAGCTGGAAAATGCTTTTGGAGCAAGCTCATAGCATTGGGAAAGCTCAAGATGGAAGAAAGTAGATGCTCCAAGTTCTAGCTCTTGCCCTCTCAAGCCGCCCTCTCATCAAATCTCGGTGTTGAACCCACCGTCAAGTCCATTTAAAGCTATGCTTAGTGACCATCATCAACATATTGCGTGCACACACGAAGACCCATTTGCGAGCGCACGAGGCTATGAAGAAGTCGAAGAAACCTAGAGATGTGCGGGCGCGAAGCTCCCTTGCGCGGTTGCGCAAAAGCCCCGTGCGAGGGCGAGCCACTTAAGGTTCCCGGTTACGCTCGGTTTTGTTTTCGCGCCTCTTATAAAAGCCTTCTTCAGCCGATTTTTGTGAGGAAGTTTAGTCATAATTTTCATCATTATTTTAGCTTAGTTAAGAGTTTCTCGCTCTAGTTTAGGGCTAGTTTAGGAGTAGATTTACACAGAGAAACTGAGATATTTCAATGGTGATTTGAGAGATTGATGATACAAGGGTGACAATTGTATTGAAGATCTTCTCTATTATCAATAAGCATTTCTAACTCTATCTCTTCTTATTGTTTTGTTTAGATTCATGTTTGTTTGATTTGATTTTGATGTTTGAGTCTTGATTAGTGTAATTGTTCTTCATATTTTGTTATTCTTGATTTCTTAGTTGTTTGTTGATTAGATGATGATTCTTGAGTAGTTGTTTGGCTAGGAATTGGGTTAAACTTGTATGATTGAATGATTGTGATTAATTTGGGAATTATGTTGATTGATTGTTAAGATTAAAGTGATTAATGTAAGTTTTCATGTGTGTTATTTGATTAGGCCTTGAGAATTATGTTAGATTGCATGTGATTTGTAATGATACGACCCATTGATTTAGGAATTGCAATTATCGATTTGTTTAGATTGTGATTCTCCTAGTTTGTTATTCGTAGAGACCACTAGCTTAACGATTAGGAGATTGCTCTTCAATTTTAATTGATAGCTCTTATCATTAGTCTTCACAACCATTGATTGGCAAATTTTTCCCAAGTTGTTGCAATTGTCATGATTACTTGTTGATCCCCATTCCCTAGTGTTTTATTTGTTTGATTCTTTTTTTGTTAGTTGGTTATTCTTTGTTACTATACTCTTCACCCTTGGCTTCGACCTAACTTAGGCGCCCAATTGAAAGCACTTGAACATAACCGTTCCTTTAGGTTCGACCCTAGACTTACCTCTATACTTGAATTTAGGTTCGTTAAGTGATTATAAATATTGTTTGGCTTCGGGAGGATTAGTCAATGACCTAGTTTTTCCCACGTCAAAATCCAACCTAAAAGAGATTGAACCTGCCCTAAATAGACCTCTACTTTGTTCTTCTCATATTCATGTCCAATTTCCAATTAACATATAATCAATATATTAAACCTAAACCTATTTAATCTATGTTGGTTGAATATTAATGCACAAACAAATCTATTATTGGCGATTACTCGAACTAAAATCATATTAGCCTAAATAAAATTATTTATTATCTTATTAAGTGTGATTTCAAGTACAAATTCCCTTTAAACCTGCAAGAGAGGGCGTGATCAATCAATAACAATAATATATCAAGCAGCATAATAATATTGATACAAAAAATCATCATCATCATAACATCAATCTCATCAAAGCATAATATAGCAAGTACCTAGACATTATACTAACATGATTAATAACAAATCCTGACATGTCACTAAGCAATAAAGATCAAAGCTTTATTTCTAATATGATACTAGAAACATACATGATATTAGAAATATTAGTAAAATAATCTAAGCATGATTTATATATCAAAAGAATAATTAAATAATTAAATTACTTATTTGAAGCCTCGTATCTCTTTCTGTCAGAACAATACACACCTTAGTAACTTCAATTAAAATATTAAATAAAACAATAAAAATAGTAATAATAATTGAAATATAGATTTAGGACCAAACCCTCAGGACTATCAACCTTTCACGTCTAGGTTTAAGGCAATTTTGAGCTTTGCTAGGTCTATTCAAGACGCGTGAATGAGGAATGGTGTATTTTAAAAAGGCTAGGCTTAGAAAACAAGAGAGAGACGAAGAATAAGCTTTAGCTTAGAGAGAGAAAGAAAGAATAGATGATTGTTGATGATTTGGAAACGGAGGAAAAAGACCCTATTTATAGGGAAAAAATCGACCGTAAACGATAGAAAAAGAGTCAGAATCAGACTCGGAGTAAAACTAGCTCCATCGCGACGCGACAGGACTATCGCAATTGCGATAGCTCCATCGCATGGCGATAATCCCATCACGGCGCGATGGTTACTGTACGTTAAAGTTTCCTTACGGAGTCCTTCTCCTAATCAAATTAGGTTACTTAGAGTCCGTACTAATCTTTAATCCAATCGGATTTAATCTTTTATAAAAACTTGTTTTATTCCAAATAGAATTCTTCATCTTTTTGAAATCAATGATAATTATAATTAACAATCCTAATCCCATTAGAACTTAAAATAACCTACTCGGAATTGGGCTTATAGTATATCGTTATCAAGCTCTTTTCAAACCCCATCAAACTACAAAATTATTGGACCTATATCATGGACCAAAATAAACTAGATTGGATGTTTTCCATGCTTAGGATAAAAAATGAATGATTTTTGAAATAGAAATGAATTATTTTATTAGAAAACGTTTTAGAAAACAGAAGAATTCACGAGACTCTTCAACATTTCACCTCGTTCGATATTCAATGACGTGAATGATACTCATCACTGGGTTTGGTTTTTGGGGAGATACAATCAGGTGTCTACAATATGTAATACTGTATATGTAGACAAGTTTAGCTGTAAGGTTATAATAGTTTATAGTGTAGAAATGTGATGAGAATCTTAAGTAGTGCAAAGTTTTTGTTTGCTTCCAGAGATTTTTTAAAGGTGTGGTGCAAAATATAGTGAGCAATGCTTTTGGAGATTTGCTCAGGGATTCTATGTCTGGAATCTATGGGTTGTTAAAGTAGAATTACAGAGCATGATTAAATTTATCTTTAGGTAAAGTGTGATCTGGTTAAAGTTGAACTTGCCTGTGTGTATTGTGGCTACTAAACTGATAATAATTATAGTATTTAGGGTGTAATATTTTTATAACTAAAGCTGAACTGATAATAATTATAGTATTTAGGGTGTATTATTTTTATAACTAAAGGTATAAGATAGTTAGAGTTAGTCTATTTTGTGTGGGTTAAATTCAATGCATTGTTTACTCTAATGAATACTCTAAAATAGGAAGTGGCCTGGAAAATATATGCATCATTAGTGTGTTGGTTACCTGGCTAAGGATGGAAGGTAAATAAACCAATGCATTCATGGTTAGTCTTAAAATTGGTTTTGTTGGCATGTGTGGATAGTCTTTGATTTCTTACATTGGCAAGTTTTGAATGAGAAATTATATTGATTTATGGTATGTTTATACCTGTTGTGGTTGGGCCTACAGAATGGTTTTGTGTCATTAGCATTCCATTAGACTGTTACAAATGTAAGGATGTCTTAGTAAATGTTGAAACTGTTTTTTTCCTTGTTGCTTGATTAGTATTTCAGCATGAAAATACATATAGATGTGTATCCAAGGGAAATTAGTATCTAACTTGTTATTTAGTAAGTAAGGTTACTCAAATGTTCGACAAAAGCCATTATAATATGCTTTATGAATGTTCTGTCTTCTAATTGATCATGCATGTATGTAGATTTTGACTTACATAAGCAGTTAAATACATGATGAAGATAAACTAACTGTATGAAGATAAATAAGCAGTATGTTCTATCTACTTTATGAATGAAGGTATCAAAATCTACTACTTCCTCCGTTTCATATTATGTGCAACAAACCTTGTTGCACTTTTTCCAAGAAAAAATTTGTTAATGTTTGATTAACAAAGTAAGGGTGTGTGATTAAGGGAAGGAAAGAGAAAGAAAGATAATTAATTAATCAAGGCCACCACTACCAACAACCGTCTTCTCCTCGACACCACCCACCAGCAGCAACATCCACCCAACCACTAGTACACCACCAATACCTCCCTTTCCCTAACATCACTCCTCCACTAACCACATCCACCCACACCCCAAAACCACCACCACCTCATCTCGTAATCACCATCTCACCACCACCCCATCCCATCTCATCACCACAAACATGATCCGAAACCCCACCATAACCACCCAAAACCCACTCTAGATAACTCGCATCAACACCGCAACTCGTAACCCAGTCACCACCGCCAAGATCCAAAACCCCAACCTACCTAAATCACAGCCACAACCAAAATCTGAAACCCCTCTATAACCACCGAAAACCGACCTCAACCAATTCGCAACCACAACAAAACCTGATCAATTTTTTGGGTTTTAATTTAGAGGATGATCGGCAGCTATAAAAGGGAAAAAGGAGTCGGCGACGACTTTGACAAGGGAAAAGAAGCTTAGTGACTCGATCGGTGGTGGTTGTCGGGGAAGAGAAAAGAAAGAGAAGCCACGTTTGGGTTCGGTGTGGGTGGTCGGAAGTTTTCTGGGAATTTTAGTGCGGCAACAATGGAGTGGGAGTTCGAGGTTATGGTGGCCGGCTGGGTGGGGGATTTTTGCCTAGAGGTGGGCTGGGGTTGTGGTAGTGAGAGAAGAGAGTGAAAAGTAGTTGTGGTGGTGATGGTTGTTGTGGTGGTCGAGGTGAGAGAAAACTTGCTGATGATGGCGGTGGATATGGTTGTGAGGGAGGAGAAAGAATAAGATTAGGGATTAAATAATAAATGAATTAATTTAGTTTAATATAATAATAACATATAATCTTATTAATTTAACGTGTGTTATTGAACTTAAGTAGGGACACATAGGTCATTTTACACAAAAATATTTACTATAAATGGAAATTTTTACTTTGTTGCACATAATGTGTAACTTCTGTTTTTGGAAATTGTTGCACATAATGCGTAACGGAGGAAGTATATAAATGAACAAAAGTTGATGACATTAATAATTGTAAGGTAATGATAATTGAAGTAATACGAACTATTATGAGACTCCGTATTAATGAAGTTACTTATAGGGTCATATTAAAGAGATGAAATAATATGAAAAAAAAACCCCTCTCTTGTTTTCCATGTCTTTGATATTCTATAGCTTAGTTATTTTCTGGAAAAAAACAAAAAGTTCTCTTTGTCATGTCTCTTGCTCGTACAACAATTTCATTACCATTAGCGATTTCATATTATTGCTTTTAGTTGGTGGGTAATTTCCACCAGCTATGTCATCTGCCATGGGTTGTAGTCCCTTGGCAGGCTAAGCTGGTGGGTAATTATTACTAGCGATTTCATCTACGAAGGGTTTTAGTCCCCTGGCAGGGAAAAACTTATAAATTTTCTCAAGTCCTTTGGTGGAGTGCAGTGTTAGTTAAAGAAGTAGACCATTTCTTTTACGTAAATACCGGCTTCGCTTGTTTAATTGTTGAACTTGGGTGTTATTTAGGTGTCTAAATGTCAACAATCATATTGTAATTTTAGTTGACATTGCACCTAAATAACAGTCGTGGAACTTTAATGCAAACATGTTTCTCACGAAGTGTATTTCACTGGTGGCTACACATTTGTAGTAACGTATCCATTTTAGGAATACGTAGCAAAGACTTTACTACCGATTCCATGTATTAGCAATAACTTTGCAACCAAGTGTATAGGTATATGCTGTTGGTAATGGAATTTTGAGATAAGCTTAGCAGGTATTGTTCATTGGTTGATAAGAGGGAGGTTAGAAGTATTGTTGTCTAGAGTTGATTTTGGAGACATCTTCAAAGTTAGGTAATGAGAAGGAGATGTGTGTGTGTTTTTTATTTTGTTTAGAGAGTTTTTTACCTTTTTCTTTGGTGTTGTCTAAGTGCATAGGTTCAATATGAAGTGGCGTATTTATATCAAGGATATGGCTACAATTATTTAATTGTAAATAAGGAAAATATTTGTTTATTGGGAATACATGAATAATTAAAATATTTTTCAAATACAAATGATGGTGTTGATTTTTCCTTCTTTTTATTTTTATTTTTTAATTTTATACTGTCAATAATAGTGTATTTTTGATAGATTAAGGTTGTAATCTATAGGCATGGTAGGTCTGTGATAGTGTAAGTTTTTGTCTTATAGCTTTTGTTTAGCATATTTATTGGTTTATGACTATCTAGTCTGTAGAGCAATAAAGGTAAGGTAGTGGTTGTGTAGAATGTACATCAATCTGATTACCTCCATAAACCTAAATGGTTTCTGATATTAATTAGTGCTTAATTCCGGGGCTATAAATGTATTATTTTTCTTGGCTGACTGGCTAAGTTGTTTAGTTTCTGTAGTTTTCAGTTCTTATATCAGTTTCAATAAATATATACTGGTTTAAAGCATTTTTGAAATGGTGAATTATCAACTTTGTATTAGATAAGGGTGGTGGCTCATATTCAAAAATTTATAGTAGTCGCAAATGCGTTAGCTAGATTAACTTAATTAATTCCATTTTTAGGGAAGGTTGATTCTTTAGTGTAAAATTTGATTTGAATTAGTAAGTGACAAGTTTTGTCCTTTTTCATTTTCTTTTGACCATCCAAATTTCTGTGATCAGCGTTATTTTATTTTATTTTATTTATTTTTTAATTTTTTATTTTTTATAGTGAAATGTTCATAATTGCTTTAATTTTGAGTAATAATAAGTAGCTAGAGTTCATTTATGTAAATGATATGCTAATACAGTAAGGTTAGAATTACTTCGTGGTGGATCATTGAGCTTTAGATAATATATTATTGAACTTGTAAGTAGTACTTTTCGCACTTGCATATAGGTTTGTCTGGAAGTAATAATGTGTTGAAGAAAACAGATGAATGTTTTTAATGGTTGTGCTATACTCTTAGCTAGTAAACAAAGGAAATTTAAAAAGAAAAGGAGGCATTAAGGTTAAACTACTTAGGGTTTTATGTTGGGTTTTGATGAGTCCGACTCATCGCGGAAAATAAAACCCGAGCCAAGATCAAACTCACAATTAATATAATCAAAAGACAAAATTAACAAGAATTAAGGAAAGACGAAATACCTTTGAAGCGTTCTTCTCTCGTTCACCGAGCTCTTACTTAAGAAAGCATAAGTCTCGTAACGCGCAATAACCTCCTCCAGTGTTCACCCGCAATACGACCCTGACTAGGCCTATTAGTTGGAGGTTAGCCAAGTTCGACCAAACTACTCGAGCAATTATGAGTTTACAGGTTTTCTCTCAAGTAGAGATGCCTTTTCTAACTCTTACTCTAGTGAGTTTTCCCATACCCCAAGTTAGGTATTTATAGGGAAAATCACGAGTGAAATCTTCTCTCCCATCAATGTGGGAGAGTTAGTAAAATTAATATTCTCCTTTTATTTTTAAATCAAAAACAAAAGAAAATAGCCAAAAACTAATTAATCAATAAGTGTCACATTTAGAGGAGGGGCTAGGTAAGAACCACTAGGGAAGAGGGGGGGGGGACCAAACTTAATCTCCAAGGATTCCCAAAAACCGCCCTCTCACTATGCTCGGCACCAATGAGGCGCTGCCACGTGGCAAGCCAAGCCTTAGCACCCAAGCTGCCTTGCTGGCGCTTGGAGCGTGGGGCTAGGCCTGCTGCTGGCCATTTAGTGCGTGCGTCATGGCTGCTGCCTAGCAACGAGCATGCTTGGGCGCCATCCCTTCAAGCTTGCTTGATGCTTGCTGCTGGGTGTGGCGCGCGATGCCGTATCTTTCCCACGCTGGCCCTACGCACCAGCACGCGTGCACTGGTAGTAGTGCTAGCACGCTAGCGCGCTGCTAGCTAGCTGGCACTGCTAGCTTGATGCTGCTACTGCTTGCGCATGCTAGCTTGATGTGGCTGCTGCTTACGCATGCTAGCTATGCTTGCTAGCCATGTGCCAGCAGTAGTGCTAGCGATGGTGCGCTAGCATGCACCAGCCAGCCTTGGCTTGGCTTGGTGCGCATGCTAGCCACCTTGGCTATACCAAATGCCCCTAGCACTCGGTTTGCTCAGGGCATTCCGATGCTAGGGGTATTTTGGTAAATTATTGATTAATTAGTAATTTTACTGTCTCGTCTTTTATTATTTCGACTCGACTTCCGACGCTCGGTTTCGACACTCCTAGCTCGATTTTTGACGTCTAAATATTAATTACTCGAGCGACTTATTAATTCATTCCGAATTAATTCGTCGTGTCGGATCATTAGTTACTTGGGTGTGACCCGAAGGGTTCAGTCAAGATTAAGTTGTAATATTAATTATACATTAATATTACTGATCGGAAGCGGCCTCCACCTAGGCATTCCGATCACTTGACCTTACTGAATAATTAACTTTCTAATAATTTCAAACCCTCTACCGGAATAATATACTTGTTCGAAGGACACCATTCCTATCAATCTCCCACTTGTCCTTCCGAACAAGTGCGCTTTTAGTGTATAGCCTTTTTCCTATGTCACTTAATGTCTCTTCATGAACTATAAGGTAAGATTTATTTGTCATCCTTATTACGTCCAGAAGTGTTTCTCGATATCCGAGTCCGACTGTCAACAAACAAATGATTTCTAAAATCCATCCGAGCATGGCCATGCATTTTCACAGTCTCGCTCTTCGAGAGTCCTTGTAAACAACAAAGACATCTTCCCTATTATTAGTAGGGGGACATTCCCAGTCTTGTAATGTAGCTTCTCTTACTGAGAGGACCTAGCCGCCTAAGTGTTGCCATTATAATCTCCATGTATGGAAGACGTTTGACTAATATAAAAACGGACTAGTACTCAAACAAGAGAACTCACAATACTCATGGTCGAGGAAAAAGGTTCCGATAGCCATAATGAGAAGTATACTTATGACGATTTTTAAGTCTCTTAAAGTATTCTCATAGGTCGATCCAATATGGTTCTAAACCAATACCCGTTCAAATCATTTATGACAATCTTCTCCTTGTAGCACAAGAAACAGTGCTATAAATCAAACTACACACTAATCTCAAGCAGTCATTAATTAATCGTCCATCGTTTAAATGACTTCGATTAGGGATAATTTTCGATTATAATATTCAATGTTCACTTAATAGGTGTTTCCTTATCAAGACTGGTCTTGATACCCTATTTTGAATATTCTCATAATCGAATGGACTCATTATTTAATCCAAAACCACAATTAAATAGAAATGGAGTGATAAAATTGCATGAAATTTAAATTACTCCAAAGCCTAAATGGTTCATCTTAGTGTCTTACATTAAAATGCTCAAAATTAATTAAAACACTAAACAGGGAAATCAAAGCCAATCTCCAACGTACCTGATTCCCATTACCGCAACGTGCTTGTTGTGTTTTACTTGAGGAAAAGGTTTAGTAAGTGGATCGGCTACATTATCATTCGTTCCAACTTTACAAATTCTGATTTCACCCTCTGATTTCCATTCTCTTATCATGTGAAATCGCCGCTTGACATGTTTGATCTTCTGATGTTCCCTTGGCTCTCTGGCCTGAGCAATAGCTCCATTGTTGTCACAATAGAGGACTATTGGACCCTTGATAGAGGTACAACATCAAGTTTACCAATGAAGTTACCAATCCAAACAGCCTCCTTATCCGCCTCAGCAGCTGCTAAGTATTCGGCTTCAGTTGTAGAATCTACAATTGTACTCTACTTGGCACTCTTCCAACTAAACGCTCCTCCATTTAGACAGAATACATATCCAGATTGTGATTTAAAATCGTCTCTGTCTGTCTGGAAGCTTACGTCGGTATAACCTTCAATAACTAATTCTTCTGAGCCACCATATACTAGGAATTTATCCTTGTTCCTTTTAGGTACTTTAGGATATTCTTGGCCGCAGTCCAATGCGCCTCTCCTGGGTTTGATTAGTATCGGCTCGTAGCACTCAAGGGATACGATACATCTTGCCTAGTACATATCACGGCATACATGATCGATCCAATTAGCGAAGCATATGGAATCTCATTCATACTTTCTCGCTCATCAGGTATCTTTGGACACTGCTTCTTGCTTAGGGTTATGCCATGTGACATGGGTAGGTGACCTCTCTTGGCCTCCTGCATGTTGAATCGTGCCAGTACCTTATCGATGTAAGTACTTTGGCTCAATCCAATCATCCTCTTTGATCTATCCCTATAAATCTTGATGCCCAATATGTACTGAGCCTCTCCCAAGTCTTTTATTGAAAAACATTTTCCAAGCCAGGCCTTTACAGACTCCAACATTGGAATGCTGTTTCCAATGAGCAATATGTCATCAACATATAAGACTAGGAAGGCGATGTCACTCCCACTGACCTTCTTGTAAACACAAGATTCATCTGGATTCAGGATAAAACCAAACTAATTGATGGCTTCATCGAATCGTAGATTCCAACTTCTGCTAGTTTGCTTTAGCCCGTAGATGGACTTTTTAAGCTTACACACTTTCCTAGCATTGTTTTGGTCGACAAAACCTTCAGGCTGTGTCATGTACGCAGTTTCTTCCAAAATCCCATTGAGGACGGCGGTTTTGACATCCATCTGCCATATTTCATAGTTGTAATATGCAGCAATCGCTAGAAGGATCCGCGACCGGAGAAAAGATTTCATCGTAATCAATACCATGAATTTTCCTGTAACCTTTTGCTACCAATCTAGCTTTGTAAATGAATACATTTCCATCTTTGTCGGTTTTGAATTTGAAAATCCACTTACATCCGATAGGTGTGTAACCCTCGGGTAAGTCAACCAAGTCCCAGACTTGATTTTCAAACATGGAATCCATTTCAGATCTCATGGCCTCTTGCCATTTAGCAGAGTCGGTGCTCGCCATCGCTTGCTTGTAGGTTGCCGGTTCATCTCCATCCATCACCAGGATGTCCTGATTCTCGGTTAATACAATACCAAGATACCTATCATGCTGAGACCTCGGCCTCTGCGACCTATGCAGGGTAATGGACTGAGCATTTGCATTGTCGATTTGACTTTGCACATTTTGACCAGCGTCAACAGATGCTGTTTGAGCACTTTGACTGTCAATCTGATTTTGTTGCTCGTCCTCTCGAACTTCATCGAGTTTGATTTTCCTCCCACTTGCAATTTTGGAAAGGTGTTCCTTCTCCAAAAAGACACCATCGCGAGCAACAAACACTTTGTTCTCGGATTTATTGTAGAAGTAATACCCTTTGGTTTCTTTTGGGTAGCCCATAAAGTAAACCTTGTCAGATTTGGGATGAAGTTTGTCATAAATCAATTTCTTGACATATGCTTCGCATCCCCAAATCTTTAGAAAAGACAATCTAGGAGGTTTCTTCGTCCACAACTCGTATGGAGTGTTTTCTACAGCTTTTGATGGAGCATGGTTCAGTGTTAGTGCCACAGTTAGAAGTGCGTGTCCCCAGAAAGAGATAGGAAGATCACTAAGATCCATTGTTGATCGTACCATGTCCAACAAGGTTCGATTTCTCCTTTTGGATACTGCGTTCCATTGAGGAGTCCCTGGAGGTGTCAATTCTGAAAGTATACCTTTTTCTTTCAGATGGTCATCGAATTCTTACCTCAAGTATTCACCACCTTGATCCGATCGAAGGGCTTTAAATTTCTTCCCAAGCTGATTTTTAACTTCACTCTGAAATTCTTTGAACTTTTCAAACAATTTAGATTTAAGTGACATAAGGTAGACATAGGCATATCTACTATAGTTGTTTATGAAGGTGATGAAATATTGATGTCCGTTTCTTGTGATGGAGCTCATTGGTCCACATACATCAGTCTGTATTAGTCCCAACAAGTCTCCTGCCCTTTCCCCCCAACTTGGAGAATGGCTGCTTAATCATCTTGCCTAATAAACATCCTTCGCAATTCTCAAACGATTGCAAATTGAATGAATCAAGAACACCTTCTTGTACAAGTTTCTTGATGCGTTTGATGTTAATGTGGCCAAGACGACAATGCCACAAGTACATTTGATTTGACTCCATGGTCTTAGCTTTCTTGGCGGTGTTATTGACATTATAAACTTGTTTGTCTAAAGAAAGCACATAAAGACCATTTCTAGAATGTGCAATACCATATAAAACATTATCGAGATAAAACGAACATTCATTGTCCTTTACTCGAAACTCAAAACCTTTGGCGTCCAACGCCGAAATTGAAATAATGTTTTTGGTAATGTTGGGAAGATAAAAATAGTATTCTAGTTCCAAAACTAGCCTCGAGGGTAAAGATAAACTGAGAGTTCCTACTGATACAGCTATAATTCTGGCTCCATTGCCGACCCAGAGTTCAAAATCTCCCTTCACTAGCTTCCTAATGTTCCTTAGTCCGTAAGAATTGGAACAAAGGTGTGAGCCACATCTGGTATCTAATAACCATGATGTTGAGCTAGTGAAGTTTAAGTCTATAACGAATACACCTGATCCAGAAGTAACGGTTCCGTTCTTCTTATCTTCCTTGAATTCGAGGCAATCTCTCTTCCAATGTCCGTTCTTCTTGCAATAGAAGCATTCGGAATCAGATTTAGAAGATGCTACCTTCTTCTCCTTGTTATCCTTGGTAGCCTTTGACTTAGGCGGAAAGGTTTACTTCTTACCCTTCCCCTTAAAGCCTTTCTTCTTCTTACCTGAGAATTTAAACGGCTTGCCCTTTTTTTTATCATGAGCATATCATGCTTCCCCTCATCCTTGAGCGTTTTCTCGGCTTGCTTCAACATACCATGAAGCTCGGTGAGGGTTTTCTCCATGCTGTGCATGTTATAGTTCATCTTGAACTGATCATAGCCTTTGTCCAGCGAGTGGAGAATGATTTCAATTGCCATCTCGGTTGAATACCCCACATCAAGCCTTCCCATGTTTTCAAATAATCCTATCATTTTGAGTACATGTGGACTGACTGGCTCTCCTTTCTTGAGCTTGCTCTCAAGGATCTACCTGTGGTTTTCAAACCTTTCAGTTCCGACCTGCTCTTGGAACATGTTCTGCAGCTCAGAAATGATCTCAAAAGCTGTCTCCTACTTAAAAAAAGTCTTTTGAAGCTTAGGAGACATTGTGCCCAACATGATGCATTTGACATCCTGATTGGCAGTTTGCCATCGATTTAGGGCAGCCTGAGTTACCTCCTCATTAGGAGTCTCGGGCATTTCCTAATCAAGGACATATTCCTTTTGCTCTTGCATGAGAACTATACGAAAGTTCCTTTGACAATCAAGAAAATTTGGCCCACTCAACTTCTCCTTGTCGAGAATTGAGGCAATGAGAATAGGTTGTTTAAGTTATTTACAGACATCGTTCTACAATTGAAAGAATTTGAAATGAAAAACCATTCATAATACTTAAATAAGATTGAAATCATGCATTTTTTATCAAACTTATTTAAACGTCTTATTCACACAATAAATTGTCCCCATTGGGTGAGAATAAGTCGATTCCAAGATCCAAAGAAATAATAAGTAGTTAAGCATGCTTTGGCTTGTCTTAACACTCAATATTCTAAGGTAAGAAACTCTTTGCTAATGGCTCCAAGCCACTCTTGGTTAGATAAATCGTCGTATCTAATGCTCTCTCAAAAACTTATCCACTTTGCCACGACATGTTAGGGCTCCATCACTCATATCGTTGAGTATAACCAAAACCAACTTACATACCCGGTATGCCTTACGTATCCTAGGGAGTATTAGTGATGCCTCACTTTGGCATAGCCCATCACTACTCTCAATAAGTCGATAAGTGCTGTTTTGGAATGGCAATTTCACTCAATATTTTAGGGACCTAGGGTTTCTATGTTGGTTGATTTAAGTGAACTTAATTAATCATCGCAACATTCGAAATCCTAAACATGCATCTAACATATAATTCACACATATATATATATATCGAAAGCATAAATGAAGATGCATTTGGCAACTAGCATGACCCCTTGAGTCTTCAAGTCTTCGAGGGTAGTCTTTTGCAATTTCATGGCTTCGTCTTCCAAGAACCTCCGTCTTCAAGACATGACTAAAATTATGCAAACACTAGTATCTACGATTAGGACTATTCTAAATATTAAGGTACAAAAATACTCAACAGTTCGCATATCGTATTTAGATTTACAAAAATATATCACGGAACGCAGTCCGTATTTTCTATCCTAATCGGGCCCCACTAGTTGCCATTTTTATAAAACCTGCGGGAGAATATACAATCCATTCATCCATTCACTATTTGTGAATGGCCCATGCATTTTACAATGATAAACAAGTAACAATGCACAAACACGCGTAAACTAGTGTAGGGAATATTTCAAGCATCCCACACTTGAGCCCCGCTGTGATCATAAACTTAAACATTGTGGCGTCCAAAGGGAAGGAACCTAGAGTAAAAGAGTCGCCAACAAGTTTTAAGAACTTGTAAATCGTTAGGGTGAAGGTTACACCACTTCACGATCCATGAGATCGCTAACTGCATAGTGGTCTGGAACCATGACTGGATATTCGGGGATGAAGGTAAAAATCCAACCTAAAAGAGATTGAACCTGCCCTAAAAATAGGCCTCTACTTTATTCTTCTCATATTCATGTGCGCTTTCTGACTAACATACAATCAATAAATTAATCCTAAACCTGTTTAATCTTTGTTGGTTGAATATTAATGCACAAACAAAACTATTATTTGCGATCACATGAATTATAATCACATTAGCCTAAACAAGATTATTAATTATCTTATTAAGCGTGATTACAAGTAAAAATTCCCTTTAAACCTGCAAGAGAGGGCGTGATCAAGCAATAACAATAATATATAAAGCAACAATAATAAAAACAACAATCATCATCATCATAATCTCAATATGATCAAAGCATAATAATATTAGCAAGATCCTAGGCATGATACTAACATGATTAATAACAAATCCTAGCATGTCACTACAAAAAAAAATCAAATCTTTATCCCTAACATGATAGAAGAAATAGGAAGCAACCTATGATATTAGAAAGCAATAAAAGCATCTTAACATGACACTAGGAATTAATAGAATATAAGAAACATGATTTCTATATCAAAAGAATAATTAAGAAGTAATCTAATTACTTACTTTGATGCCTCATATCTCTTCCTAATAATAAAATACACACGTTAGTAACTTCAAGGAAAATATTAAATCAAACAATTAATTTATAATAATTGAAATAGGGATTTGGGACCAAACCCTCAGAAATTATCAACCTTTCACGTCTAGGGCGAAGGTAACTTCGAGCTTGGCTAGGTGTGTCTAGAACTCGTGAATGCGGTATTGTGTTTGTAAAAAGGCTAGGCTTAGAAAGAGGGAGAAAGAATAAGCTTCTAGCTTAAGAGAAAGAAGAGAATAGAATTGGATGATTGTGAATTGATGTTGGTAAAAACGGAGAAATACGACCCTATTTATAGAGAAAATAGCCTGGACACAATCAGAAAAAGACTGAATCCTATTAGGAATAAAACTGCCCCTGTTGTTCTCCAGCGCGATGCGATAGCCCTGTCGCTGTGCGACAAGCTTGTCGTTGCGCGCTAGCCTTGTAATTTCGCGCTGATTCACGCGTTTTCTAAAAACCTGCACGGAATCCTTAATGTAATTAAATTCGATTAATAACGTCCGTACTTATCTTTAGAAATCAGATTTAATCTTCTGTAAAACACTTGTTTTAATCCAAATAGAATTTTTTATTTTCATAAAAGATATAATTATTAATCCTAATCTTTTAAAACTCAAAATAACCTTCTATATTATTCTAGAAGATTAAAATCAATCCTAATAACTTTAGAAATATTAATTAATGGGTCCTCCACTAGATCATTGGGCCATAAAACCATTTCAGGCCCAATTTAGTATTTTGACCATAACTTCTTCATTATTCATCGTTCGAAAGATCTTTTCGAGCCCAATCCAACTACACTATTATTGCACCCTTATTATGGACCAAACTAAATTGGACCGGACATTTTCAATAAATAGAGTTCATTTTCGAAAACAGAAAGAAGAGAGTTATTTTTATTAAAACAACCGCATCACAAGACTTTTCACCCTTTCACCTCGTTCGATAATAAAATGACGTGAAAGGTACTCATCACTGGGTTTTGTTTTGTGATGAGCGTTGTTTATGGCGCTCAAAAGAATAAGATTTAGGTTCATTTTCTTTATTTTCTTTCATCATTTTCATATAATTCTCTTAGTTTTTACTTGAGTACCTCCTCCTCTTCTTATGCTGCTTTATTTGATTTTCCATTCTTATAATTCACTTTGGTTCTCGATGAGTTTCTACGAGTTTTTCATATTTTTAGTTGATAATTCATAGTTTTAGTTTTAGTTTTACTTTGTTATGCTTTCTCTCTTTGTTTTAGGTGCGCGCGCGGCACATGGGTGCGTGCGTGCAGATCCAGCTGTGCGCGCGCGCGGCTGGTCTGTGCGTGCGCACGGCCTGTGCGGCCCCCTTCGCTCGATTTTCCTATTTATAGCTTTTGACTTTCTTTTTTTTGACGACTTAACTTTGTACTAGAGAGAGAATTTTTCAGAAATAGTAGAGAGAGAAGCTTAAGATTTACTTGTTGGTACTTGAATTTGATCTTAGATTTCAATTTGATCTTGAAAATCCTTCTTCAATTCAATGGAAGTTTGTATGATTTCTTTCCTTTGATTTATTTTTAATGCAATTCTTTCTAGTTTCTTGAATTTTGATTGGGATTACATTCCTTGCTCTAGAATTTGTTGATTGATTGATTTTCTTTTGATTAAGCTTTAAATGAATATGAATTTGATTGAATTTGTTTTGTTTCTTAATTTCACCATGTTTAGTGAGTAGATTAGTTGCTAGGGAGAAGGGGAAGCATGCTTGATTGATGATTTTTGCTAGTTGATGATGTTAAATTGATTTGAATGTTGCAATTAAATTGGTTGACATAGTTGTGCATGTGATTAATTAAACTAGGAGTGATCAACCTATAAGATTAATCTAGATTGCATTGCAAATTTCAATGACATGAACCCTTGATTTGAGGATTGCTTTAATTGATTGAATTTGATTGTGATTTTCCTTGTTAGCCATTCATAGTGAACCCTAGCTTGTCTTATAGGAGATAGCTTTTGGATTCCTTTGATTGCAACTATTGTTTGTTCCTTGTGATGTTGAATCGATTGAGTGATCTATAAATTACCATAATCATCGATCTTACATGTGGAACCAATATCCCTATTGTTTAGCATATTGAATTCTTCGATTTATTTAGCTTTTTGACATTTTAGTTACCAACCACTACCATTTATATTCTTCGATTTAGCTTGACATAGGCTATAGCATCGTTCCTACTCATTCCTTTGGGTTCGACCCTTGACTTACCATATACTTGTATTAAGGTTGGTCGAGTGTTTACAAATTAAGTCTGGCTCTAGGGAGAGGTAGATAATGACCTACATTTTCCTCTTGTCATTTTGGGGAGACATAATTAGGTGTCTATAGAAGCCCCCAGTTTGACTAAGTTTGGAGAAACGCATTTTTCGAAAACAAAAGTCAAAGTATCGATAGGGACAGAGAATGATTCAGAACATTCTGCGATCCTATATCATTCTTGTAACGCCGATACCTGCAAACTAGCGTTAGTTAAATAGATAAAAGAGTTAAGAAACGCGTATCTTGCACCGTCGAGTATACGCCTCTGGGTAACCAATTTTTGTTGCTGCATTTTTGTTGTGACGACCTTCCTCAAGCTAGGGGACATCGCCTGAAGACCGCTCTACATGTAGCTGCCTTCAATTTCCGCTGTGACAGTCTTCCACATCATAGGGAACACATAGTCGAAGATTGCTCTGCTTGTAGCACTCTTCTTCCGCTTTGCGACCATCTTTCGCAAGCCAGGGAACATAGTCGAAGATAACTCTGCTTGTAGCCATCTTCTTCTTTTTGACAACTTCCGTTGTCGAAGGTGATTCTGCTTGTAGTCATCTTCATTTGTTTGTGACAACTTTCCACATGCTAGGGAACGTTGTCGAAGACCATTCTGCTTGTAACGGTCCTCAGTTTTGCGTGATAACTTTCTTAGGAAAGTTATCGAAGATCACTGCTTGTTGATCCTCAATTTGCTAGTGCTTTGTTGTAATGCTTGTTGTGATATTGCTTGTAATTTGCTATGCGTTTGCTTTATGAACCAATATCTTGGTGCTTGAGATGAGCCAATGCTTAGGCGCTTAAGCTAAGTGAGACGATCATCATCAAGTCGATCACTTATTGTGATTATAATCGAGCAGACTACTAATCATGTCAATTCGCTTATAGGAGATAACTGGCGTACCAAGGACCCAAAACTGCTACATGAGGTCCGCATAAATCAATATGGGGGCCACAAATTGTGTCGCTGAGGTAAAGGAACCAACCGCGCTTTTCGCACTATCGCAGTGCGACAGGCTTTGTCGTAGCGCGACATACCTGTCGTTTCGCGCTGGAGTCGGGTTTTCTGGATTTAAACCCCTTTTCCGTTATTTCGCTGTTCGTGCTTCATTTTTTGCTCGTTTTGCTCAAAAACTCGCCTTTGCTCGTTTTCTTCGTTTCTCAATGAAATTCACTCAAATTTTTTGCAATTCAAAGCTCTTGATCTCAAGTTTGCCGATCTATGTAAGTTTTGCTCAAACTCACTTTATTTTGTGCGAATTTTGCGCTTGTTTGCTCACGGTTTTCTGGAAAAACTGGGATTTATATCGCTCAATTTGCTTCATTTGTCAAATTTTATGCCATGAATTTGCTTGTTTATGTTTGTACATCACCTTAGGAGTGTTTTGAGACTTGTTTGACTCAATTTGGTGAAGAAATGAGCGATTTGCCATTGTTGAACCCCTTGAGTTCGTGAGAACAATGTGACTTGTTCTTCACGTTCTTGCTAGCTATTAATGCTCAATTTGTCACAATATTTGTCCTAGTATTGCAAGAAATTGTTTGATTGCTTGAAAATGCTATTTTTGTTCGAATCAAAATCATGCTCTGTTTTAGTACTACGTACTCTATTTTTTTTTTACGAACATAGTATCATGCGTCTAGGAGAACCTTAGATACTATAGAACCTTTGATTTACTGTTTTCTTGCATAATTAGCAGGTCTCCACGATGCGAATTCGGCTCACGCTCTCGTGGGGTTCACCGAGAGGACGAGCCTGTCGATGCCAACGAGGGTACTTCCACCAGTCTAGGGGAGTTCCCCGAGTGGGATGGGCGTACCTTGTACTTTGCGCCTTTGTTTCACATCTCAGAGCGAGTCCGTCTTGGGATGACCGACGAGCGAGTTCGTTGCCATGGCTCGGGCAATGACACGATCGGGCAGCTGTACGAGTCTTACTTTCGCAACAACGAGGAGTTGCGTGGGCTGTGGGAGTCTTGTGGTCTAACTCCACTGTTGCAGGCCACCCAAGCCTTCTATTCTTTGTCCTCAAATCGTTTTCTGATTCGAGCCTTGGTGGAGTTCTTTTAGGACACCACCAACACTTTCCACTTTCCTTGGGGTGAGATGGCTATCACTCTTATCGACTTCGCTCTCATCATCAGACTCGAGTTCCGGACTGCTGTAGTTCCATTTGGCAGCGATATGACCGTTTTCTCTCCCAAGGTAGAGGAGCTACTCGATCTTATCGCTATTCGAGCTCGCGGCGAGGCTCGGCCCTTGTAGATTAGTAGCTGATGTATTCGGCGGACGATGCTCGTAGAGGCTTTCCGAGATGATGCGACCACCCTGGAGCAGCGAGTGTGCATCTTTGGTTTAATTCTTTTGTTAGGGACTTTCTCCCCTGACAAGGGTAGCCGAGTGCTACTCTAGTACCCGCCTGCTCTCCGTGACCTTCATATGGTCGGGACATATGATTGGGGCCAGCTTGGCCTATGCTGACTTCCTGCTTGGATTGCGACTTGCTTGTCGCCATCGCAAGTTTTAGGAGGAGGTCATTCTTTCTAGTTTTTGGAGGATCGTAGAGGTATACCTTGCTTGTCCTTACTAAAGTTTACTTTAGATATATGTTAGCACTTGCTGATGCTTCTCTGTCATTTATAGGTCTGGTTCTACGAGTACTTCCCGTCCCTTTCACCGGCGAGGCCCTCGCCTCGTGGGCTCCCCATTGCTGCTAATTGGGGAGGTCGTTACATTGATTAGACTTCTACTGCCCATGTTCGAGAGTTGATTCTCTCGGTATGCTTTTCTTAACATTTTCATTCTTTTTTGCTGCTTAATAGGAGCCTATCTCATGGGTGTTCATTTTGTAGGGGCCTGAGGTCCAATTTCGGCCATGGGTCGATTTTGACCTTCCTGCATGGCTGTCTAGTGTACAGCTCAGCGTCGCTGTTTCCAGGGAACGTATGACGTTGTGGTGTACCTTGGCGAGAGAGTTGCGATTCAACACTCTTCCAGGTCCTCTATGGTTCCTACTCGTCCCCCACGGCACATGTTGGACCAGACGGACATGAGAGTCCATTTCGGTGGATCGCCAACTGGTACGGATTGGCAACGTCATAACCATTCGAGCCGGAGTTATGGCAAGAGTCATATGCCGCGTTTGGCTCCACCTCCTTGTATATCGGAGGAGGCGCAGGTACATTTCGTGCCTTTGATTTATTCTCTTGATAGCCCCCTAGCAAATTTTAATCGCCTAGATTTTATTTTGATAGGCTACAGCAGTGGCTAGGAAGTTTGTGCCTCCACCGGTGTCTATCACCTATCAGGGGTCTTTTGGCCCGGTCGAGGAGATGATTCCTCTGGCCCCTGAGCCCTGGCGCTTTATAGAGAGTCGATACCTCGCCACCAGACCTCGGTAAGTCTTCCATCATTATTTTGATTGCATAGATGTTCTTTGATTATTTCTGACTTTATTACTTGATAGTTCTCCCGCGAGGTGATGATGAGGATGGTGAGAGGCATGGACGCCTTCCGTTATCAGCTCATGAGATTGAGTCACCGAGCTAGATGTTGTCGTGGTGATGATGGCATGGAGGTATTCCTTTTAACCTTATTGCTTACTCTGTTTTCTTACTTTTTCGTGCTGGACTTGATTTGTTATTTCTGTTTCAGCATGTTCCTTCGACACGTACTCGTACGAGACCCGAGGATTGAAGGGAGAAATCCGGATCCGGCTCGAGGCATCGACGTACTTCGGCAGGGAGCTAGGGTGGTCGAGCGGAGTCAGACCACACTATTGTAGTGGAGGATTCCTGCTCTTCGTCTGAGGGTGCTTCAAAGAGGACGACTGGCCAAGGAGGCGCGACATCGGCTCCTTTAGCTGGTGGTGGGATGTATGAGATTGGCTCATCGTCGCAGCAGCCACAACAGCCTCAGCAGTTGGGAGTGCAGCCGCAGGGTGAGGCAGGATGGACTGGCCCTAGTCTTTTGATCCCGACCACTATCAATCCTTATGCCAGTGAGGGTTTGACTCCTCGGACTGCACAGTTCTTTGACCTGTTTGACGTTCCTCCACATTTGCGTGCTCTGCCATCATAGCTGTATCTGTATATATTTTGTATTTTGACTTTGTAGGACTTTGCTTATTTTGACTTGACACTTATATTAGACATATTGTATATATATCCTATGATTATTATGTCTATTTTATCTTTTGCTTTTTTATTTTTCATTTTATGTGCATATGAGTGTGTGAAAAGAGTGACTAATTTTTTGCACAAAAATTTCCGTCATTTTTATTATTAATGGAGGGTATCCGACTTTCTCCCCCAAAAAGAAAAAATGAAAAATAAAGTCAAATTTGACTAAAAATAAGCTTAAATTTAATTAAACTCAAAATAATCAAATATGGGATAAGTGTTTGGAATATATTTGCCAAAAATAATGTTTGGATAAGGCTTTGAAAAGAATCAAAACCGTACAGTCAAAGTACGAACCCGAGTCAAAGTCGGATAACATATGGTCAGCAAAACACGTAATTCTGACGTGGACAAAATTAAATTGTCGCGGCGCGCTGACATCTGTCGCGGCACGCTGGGTTTATTTTTCTGAATCCTTTCGGGATTCGGTTTGTGTCAGCTCTGTTTATAAAAGCCCCCAAATCCGTCGATTTTGGTATAATTCGAACTTAAAAAATAATCTCCTCTTTAATTTTTCATCTTGTCTAAGAGTTTTAGCGATTTTACTCGTGAGTGGTGTCGGTCTTTGACTGCTAAAGAGAGGAAAGAGCTTGACTTTTTCAACTTGGGGGGGGGGGTTTGCTTGGTATTAAGGGGGTAGATCTTGACATAGACTTTATTCATACCGCCTTAGAGTATTGGGATTCAGACACTCATTGCTTTAGATTAGGTTATGATGGAATTTGCCCTTTACCGGAAGAATTTGGTGCCATCCTTGGCTTCCCTTCTTTAAATCTTGCGGTAATTCCTAAGGTGAGTGAATATTATTATAAAGATTTTGAGCGTTTCCTTAATCTTAGGGATATGGACTTAAAAGATATTGTGCATGGGAATGTTGTTAATTTGAAAGAATTTGCACGCTTTTTTTTTTTATAGACCACGCTCGGAGTCTTTTCATGTTTATAAGAGAAGGGCCTTCCTCTTTTGCATGTTTAGCCAATATCTCCTCACTAGTGGTAATATTGTGAGGGTCAAGCAATATTAGTGTCTGTTATGGAGCAAGTTGAATTAGGAAGAAATCCAATGCCATTAATTGTTGGAGAAATAATGCTTAGTTTAGATGAGGTTCTCCAATTTTATTACAAGTAGAAAATTAATACTTTAATTTTAATTGCAGAAATGAAAAATATTTAATTTTGTATTGTAATACTAACTATTTGCATTGAATTTTTGCAGGCATGGCTAATAGAGAGACTTGAATTAATCAATCCTCCTGACAATATTAAAAAATATACACCAAATTGCTTTGTAAGGAGGAAACGCTTCTCCATAAGGATGGGCAGCCGGGAGTGGAGTAGAATCTTTGAAACCTGCGACTTTGCTATCAAGTGGGTTGTCCCTTGGTGGAAGATTGAGAAGATGGTTGGTTTCAATAGCCAACCTTTTTGCCGTCTTCCTAGCTTGTCCAAGTTGACCTTTTATTACCCTTCTAGAGTGAAGAGACAATATGGACTTGCTCAAACCATTCCCTCCAGAGATCTTCGTTGCCCTTATGAATTCCCGATTTCACCAGACATAGAGAGGTTTGATGTCTATTGGTCTGCTAGACCTTTGTGGGAAGCTGCTTCCCAAAAGGTTCCTCCTTCTTTATCTAGGGATCTGAAGCAATGGCTAATTGGTATATCTCAAAAGGACAAGAACAAAGTTCAAAAGATGAGCAAGACCATGTGAAAGACCGCCTAGGAGATAAGAAAATTCCTCCTAAGGAACGCTTAGGTGAAAGAGTTGAATTTAAGACCCCTGTCATGCCTAAGAAGAAAAGTACTACCAAGGGCAAGGAGAAAAGAAAGACTGACTTTGTAGAAAAGAAAATGTGGGTTAAAAAGAAACATGGTGTAATGGCTATAGGAGAAACTATTGATTCTAAGATTGTGTGTAGATCTTCTAAGGGATGCCTATTGGTGAAAGAGATAGATGATGAAGAAGAAGCGGAGAAGAATTGGAAAAGGGTTAGAAAAGAGAAGACAGATTAGAGCACTGCTTTCGCTACCAATTTATTAGTCAATTTTATTTTTAAGTCAATTTTATTTTTAAGCCTTTGTTTTTAATTCCATCAATAATGTAATTTTACTTTTATTAATGCAATTTTCAGCTTTTTAAATTAAATTGACTTTATTACATTGAATTAATTATTAAAGTAATGAAAACGACTTGAATAAATCTCGAAAATTGTTCGAGTACGGAAGTAGAAAATTCCCGAAATACACCGAAATTCGTCCAGATTGACGAAAAAATGTTGGCGCTAGACTATTGAATATATCGCAGCGCGACGATCCTGTCGCGGTGCGCTGGATCTTGTCGTTGTGCGACATATGCTGTTGAGCAGCGCTGGTCTTGAATTCTGCGTGTCGTTTGTTCTGTGTTGACGTGTTGATGCGGGGATGTAAGATTTGTAAAACTTAAAGTGGCCGCACCCTGTAAAGGGTTGCCTACGTATCCTTTGCTAAGGAATCAGGCCAAACGTAGCTCTCTTGAGTATGTTACTCAAGTTATCATGGGTAGAACTTCTTAAGTTTGTCAAGGTTTGTCATATTTGAGAATTCATTACCATCCATATCAGTTAGTTTTGTGGCACCTCCTGATAGGATAGTTTTGACAATGTATGGTCCAGACCAATAAGGCCTAAATTTACCTCTTGAGTCTAGAACATTTTTCTTTAATGCTTTTAACATTAAGTCTCCCACTTTAATGTTTCTTGTCTTGACCTTTTTGTTGAAGTGTCTAGCAATGCGAATTTGATAGCATTGAGTATGATGTAGAGTTTCTAGTCGTTTTTCATCAAGTAAAATTAGCTCCTCATACCTTGCTCTAGTCCATTCGACTTCATCGAGTTTACTCTCCAACGCAATGCGTAGGGAAGGTATTTCTAATTCTACAGGTTGTACGCCATCCATCCTATAGACTAAGGAGAATGGCGTATTTCTTGTGGATGAGCGAATTGACGTGCGATAACCCCAAAGAGAAAAATGGAGTTTGTCAGGCCAATCGTTGTAATTTTCTGTCATTTTCTCGATGATAGTCTTTAAGTTCTTATTGGTTGCTTCTACTGCACCGTTCTTAATGTCATGGAAGACGTCGAAAAGGAGAACACAACTCTCTGAGCAGACGTTAGAACAACTTCAAAACAACTCTGACAGCCGAGCAGGACCGTCTCATTGAGGAAAACGAGTCAGACTGTGCCGAGCGCATGAAGATGGCCTGGGACGTCCTACATCCGGGAAAGGAGTATGGCATCTGGTCCTTGGCCTATAAGTATGCTGACGAGGTCTTGCTTGCTAGAGACGAGGGCAAGCCGGAGCTTGAATCGTTCGATTCTTGGGCAAATAGGGAGATAGAGGAGGAGAGGAACCGGCTCAACATGCAGGCGGGGGAGGAGAAGAACATGAGCATGAAGAGAACATTCCCAAGAACTCTGTTGTTCCTTCTCCTGAAAAGGATGGCCAGGGCAACCCATATGCACCTTAGTAATTCAAGCTTCATTTTTTCAATTCGGCTTAGGCCGGACGCATTTCCAGCCTGCGCGCCGAGTAAATTCTATGTATGAATTGACAATTTATCATTTTGCCGGATGTGGCTCTGGTATAACAATTACTCTCCCGGCCATTTGGTCGGGCTTAATTAATGAAAATGCTGATTGAGTCGGTTTTGATCAATTTTTTGCAATTTTTGCCTATTTGAGTTTTACATATACGCTTGAGCTTTTGCCTAACTTAGTAATAGCATACGGCAACTAACAAACCGGCTGTCCTTTTCCCCTAGGCGGCTGTGTGGTTGGTTTCAAACCTTGATTGATTAACTTGGGAACTTTTGATACTTTAAAGAGTATGACATGTTCCTAAGTCAATCAATCACAATAGTGATTGCCCCAAACCAAGTACACAGCCGTCCTATCGCACATGCAAAAAGGCCGTTATCTCAGGCGGTTTTTGCAGTTATCGAACTATTTTTCCACCGGCTGGGTTGTTTACAATCCAATTATACATTCGATGTCCTTTTGCCCCATTGGAAGGACTTTTTAGAAGTGCATAATTTCAGAAAATAATCTAAGTTAGAACTTCGCTCGGTCACCGGCTAATGTTTAGAGAGACACGATTCTCCTAGCCCCGGCTGTGTTCTTTATAGATTACTTAGGTCAGACAGCTATGAGTTGACCAATTAAGCCGTTCAATCTTGGCAGTTTGTACATGTTTATAGAGCAATGTGCCACCCAAATGGGAGATGCTCTCTGCGACGAATTCACCCATATGGGCGTCGCCGGATGCCAAACTCATGTTGGAGCAGACAGATTTAAAAAGTTTGGTGTCACCCAGCCATTGGCGTCGTTTTAGCCACTAAGTTTTTAAACTTAGATTTTTTTCATTTATTTTTTTGGTTAGATTAAACCACACATAGGGTATCTCGAAAAAACGCATGTATAGTAAGCAGTAAGCAACAAAAGTTGAAAACAAAAAGCAACTTTTCATTGATAAGCTTCCTATTTACAAAAAAATTATAAGTCCTAGAAGTAGTACTTTTTGAAGTTATCTACATTCCAAGTTCTGGCTAGCTGCCTGTCGTCTGGGGTTTCCAAGTAGTAAGTGCCGCCTCTTACTTCTTCATTCATTCGGTAGGGGTCTTGCCAATTGGGAGTCAGCTTTCCTTGCTAATTGGCCCTACCGGCTGCTTCCATTTTTCGTAGCACAAATCCCCCACCTTGAGGAGCCGTTTGTGTACTCTCTTGTTGTAGGCTCTTGTCATTCTCAAACGGTAGATCTCATGACCCAAGACGACATTGCCTTTCTTGCGTCGACATTGTCATTCTCAAACGGTTGCCTTACCCTTTACTGCCTTTCTTGGTTCGAAAGTGATTTCAAGACTTTGCATTTCAATAGCCCATTTGAGCATTCTACCTGATGACTCCAGGGTTGTCATTGGCTGCTTGAGAGGTTGGTCTTTATAGACTACAACCAGATGTGCCGGGAAGTAAGGTTTCAACTTCTTGACAGCCATGTAAAGAGCAAGGCCAAAATTTTCAACCATGGGGTACCGTAGTCCAGCATTTCTGAGTACATGACTAATGAAATTGACCGTGAGCTGGATGTCGTCTCTCTCAGTAAGGAGAACAGCACTGAGGGCATAATCTAAGACGGCTAGGTACATGTAAAGCGTCTCTTTGGGCAGAGGGCTAACAAGCCTTGGCAAAGAATGTTAATGATCTTTCAATTTCTGAAAGGCGGTTGCATCATCCCCCCATTCAAACCTTGTCTTCTTTCTGATCGCTTGGAAGAAATAGAGGTACTTGTCACCTGACCGGCTGAGGAATCTCCCCAATGCTGCAAGACAACCGGTAAGTTTTAGAACTTACTTTACAGTGCGGGGTGACTTCATGTCAATTACTGCCTGTATCTTCTCTGGATTGGCCTCTATCCCCCTTTGATCAATTAGAAATCCGAGAAACATCCCAGACTCAACACCAAATACACACTTCTTGGGATTGAGCATGACCTTGTGCCGCCTGAATGTGGTGAAGGTGTAACACCCTTGAAATTCCTTTCTTTTAAAATAACTGTTTTGCTTTGTTTAAAACTCAAAATAGGAAAATCTAAGACATTACCGCCACCGTGAAAACGGCTAAGGCAACTATCAAAAACACACAGCAGAAGACTACTTTTAAAAACATTCAAAACAATTCAACTTAAAAAGTCAACCAAACGAAAGTAAAGTCAAACCAAAGTAAAACGAAGTCAACCTATAACTTGGAACCATTGTAGGCCCTTAACAAAACTGAACCAATTCAAAAACTTTGCGTTAGTCTCACCAACATTATATAATAAAATAATTAAAGCAATAAACATATCATAAACTTATGAAAACTAGCATGATTCGCTTTTCACTCATGCCCATCATGAATATGCTTCATCACCTGAAAAGTTTCTCTACTTGTTTCCACTACTCTTCATTAAGAATGGGTCATCATAGGGCCAGGTAAAGACAAGGCCAACAAACACACAATCAGCAAAGCTGAGTACATAAGAGTAATTAAACACACACTAACATGCTTTCAGCTATCAACACACAACTTACCTCGTAACACCTATTTACAAGCACACAACATACAACGTGACTTCTCAATTAAGTAACTAATTGATTTATTTAGCATTGATTACGCATCGAACGGGTTTCCCCCTAACCTGCCCTAATAAAGGGGTACTAACACGGGAGCTAACCGTGCCAGTATATAATTACCACTCGTAAGTGGCGGAATTCTTACGCATAATAATAAAAGGAAAATACAACATTTTGTACTCCCCGTAGAAGTTAAGGTTAAATATAAAACCCCAAACTCCCCCCATATGTTTATACTCAAGGTATATACGTTCCAAGAGTTTTGGTGCGTAATCTCTTACGGTATTTACATATTATTAGACTTAGTGTTGACTCTCAAACCATAACACAATCAAACATTATAATTATTCAAACAGTTAAACATACCAATTTAATTCTTGAATAATTAGTACCACGTAATATTTAATGTTGAACCCTTTTTAAATCTACCTTGGTGTCAAAGACACCTTAAACGCGTAATGCGCCACAATTCCTATCCCTCAATGTTAGAAACACCTTAAGTGCACTAAGTCACCAATATATAATTTATTCCTCGTGTACATAGATACCTAAATAGCTCTTTTCTCATGCTTATAGCATCAATAAAAATTATATGAACCAATAATAAAATTCCTTTTTAATATTCCAAACTAAATTAAACATTTAGTTTAATCAAACATGCTCTTTATCATGCCAATAATAAAAGTGTTGTTCATATATAACATGCCAAAATAATTATTTGCATTCAATAATCCATCACATATAATCCATGCTTCATAATTCAATCACCAACATCAACCAAATAATAAATTCCAACCAAAAACTATCATGATACTATTTGGAATCAATTATTCAAAGCCTAACATGTTCCTATATCACCAAATAAATACCAAGTACGCGAACGTACCTTGAATACGATCTTAAAATCGCCACGACTAACATAAATCACTCACTTGGAAGCCTCCTACAATCCAAAATCATAATATGGCATTAAAATCTACTCCACACAAATTTCCAGCAATATATACTCTTATTAAACCACTCATAATTTAATTAAAACAAGCTGAAAATTAATTTAAAACCTCTTACTTTAATCCCAATTAATGGGTAGTCAAAATTCCTTCAAGAAACTTAATTTTTTGCTTACTAACAAAATTTCCAGCAATATTAATTCAAAAAAACTTGCTGTAGTTATATTTTAAAACCCTCAAATTAAAGGTTTAAACCACCCTAAATCATATTCCTTCAATAATAAATTATTTACAAATCTAGGGTTTCAAATTTGGGGCATTTTAATTAAAATTAAAATTTGAAAATTATTTTGCACTATATGTAAAATCAATCATCATAAAATCATCACAAAACTCATAATCAATAATTAGATTTAGGATTAAACAAAAGAAATAAAAAAAGAATAAATTTTTTCTTCGAAAGATGCGCCGGACAGCAGCTACGGCACCACAGCCGGCTGCTAGTGGTTGCCGGCGGCCCACCGGTGGTGTAGTGGTGGCCGGCGGTGGTGTGTCCAAAAGGGGAAAGGGAAAAGAAATAAAGGAGAAGGGAGAGAAAGTTTACCTTGGGTATTCTCCACTCTGGCAAAGTTTAATTTGCCCAAGTGTTGAATATTTATACTTCTTTCTCTAGAAACCCTTCTTACCTAACATTTCCTTTTCTATCTTTACTAATCCCTTTCCTACTAAAACTTAACTGAAATAAAACTTTCCTAAAATAAATCCCAACTTAATAAAATAATTAATTAAAACTTTTCTTGTATAAAATATTTCCAAAGTTATTCAAAATACATAATTAAAATGTCATAAATAGTTCATTTCAAGTTATTTAAATACCTCACAAAATACTTATCTAAAATAAAATACGTATAAAAATATGGGGTATTACAGAAGGTTTCTCGAAGGTCAGCAAGATGGTCCGTCTACTGCTTGGATTTGACTATCATGTCATCGATGTACGCCTCTACGTTCCTCCCAATTTGATTAATGAAGATAGTATTAATCATTTGTTGGAAAGTAGCACGCGCATTCTTCAAGCCAAACGACATCACGGTATAACAGATTAACCCCTAATCAGTGACGAATACTGTTTTCTCTTGATCTTTCTTCCATAGGGGAATCTGATGAAAGCCTGAGTAAGCATCCATGAAGCTCATCAAGGAATCCCCGGCTGTAGAGTCGACCAGACTGTCGATCTTTGGAAGCGGGTAACTATCCTTTGGACATGCCTTGTTCAAGTCAGTGTAATCAACACACATGCGCCAGGTACCATTCGACTTCTTTACAAGCACAACATTTGCAACCCAATCCGGGAAGTTACATGGCCGAATGAACCCAGTGTCTAACAACTTTTTAACCTCGGCAGCTGCCGCTGACTTCTTTCTTGGTCGTGATTTCTTTTCTTTTGCCGTATAGGCTTCTTTTTCGGATCAATGGTGAGTTTGTGGACAACGAGATCCGGGCTTATTCCTGGCATCTCTTCTACTTCAAAGGCAAAAATGTCTTTGAATTCTTTTAGCAGAAGGTGCAAGTCTGCACCCAACTTCGCAAAAGCAACCGTCCCCACCTTAACAGTTTGCTTTGGACGGCTGTCGTCCAGAACAATATCAATGTGTTCTCCAGCCGGCTGAGGAAGAAGTTCGTCTAACCGTTCCCCAGTCAGTGATTGCTATTACTTTTCCTTTTTTACCACCACCAGCTGATTAGTTTTTCTTTTCTTGGCGACTGGTGGGGCTAGGTCGGGATCCTTGACATAATCAAGCTATATCGACTCCTTCCCTTATCTAGCTACTGCAGCTGTGGGTTTGACGTTCGAGAGGTAACACTCTCTAGCCATCTTCTGATCCCCGTTTAGGGAACCGAAAGATCCATTGTCCCTTTCGAACTTTAGCAGCATGAGAGACGGAATAATAACAGCCTTGGACTCGTTATGAGTTGGACGGCCCAAGATGAGATTATAGGCGGTCAAATCCTCCATAACCAAGAACCGAACGACCATGTGGCGTCCCTTTCCCTTCTCTCCCAACCGGATGGGTAAATCAATCCGACCGACTTGGTGCACGAGTCCCCCCTACAAAGCCAACTAGAGGGTGAGTGACCTTCTTTATGCTGCCGGGTTTGTACTTCAACTTGGACAAGCACTTGTAGATGATGATGTTAGACGAGCTACCAGTATCTAACTATCTATCAGGATCCGCCCAACCACCTGGTTGACGACCTTGCATTCAATGACGACTGGGTCATCATGCGGCCGACGGACTAAGCTCCGGTCCTTTTCAGTGATGATGACCTCAAAAAATGTACTAGTAGACGCCTAACCCTCTTCAGCATAGTTGACATCCATTTTCCTCAAATGGTCCTTGGTGCCTCAGATGGTAGGACCCTTCCAGCAAAACTGCCTGCTATAGTGTAGATCGACTCTTTGTCAATGTCTTAACTACTAGTAGGCTGGGCAGTCTTTTTGGACGACTATCCCAGATTTGTCTCTAGGGTAACCTTAGACTTGAGGATGTAGGACATCAACACCCCCTTATCAGCCAGACGGTCCAACACCCGCTTAAGGCTATAGCAGTCGTTGGTGTCATAGCCAATGTCCTCATGGAAATGGCAGTACTTTTTTTTGTTCCGATTTTTGGCGAAATCTTCCATAGCAGCGGGCTTCTCAATTGTCCCCCGGTCTTTTATCTCCATGAGGATGGAGTAGCAGTCTTTATTAAACTCGTACATGGGGACATACGGTTTAAATTCTTTCTTTTTCTTCTTGGATGGCTGATTAGAGTCATCAACCACCCAGATTTCTTTTCTGTTTTTGCTCCCTTCAGCATTGGGGGCCGGCTGAGCAGGTCGAATCCCTTTTGTTTGTCAGTTTTTTTAGAGTCTGACTGATTGCTAGACGAGCAAAGGTCGGTTGCTTGTATAAAGCTTTTCGCCTCCATCAGTGCCTCTTGGAGGGGGAAAACCATCTTCCTGACAAGGTCAAACTTAAAGGTTGACCCGTCCTTCAGACACTTAAAGAAGTCTGTGTATGCAACTTCGTCAGACAGTCCATTTTACCTTATGAACAGTAGTAGCAGTCATATGGTATTTTCTGGAAGAGTATGGCTCTTTGTATAAGAGTGTTTAATGTGAGTTTTAGAAATGTGAGCTCATGATGATAAGGCTATTTATAAGTCGAAGGAAGGTGCTATACAAGAGTGTAACAGTGCTCTTAACAAAGGAAACTGATTAAATATTAGGATTATTGCAGAAGGAAATATTTTTTCCTTCATAATAAGATGTAGTCTTTATGCTACAGTAGAAGCATTTAATGCAAAGCTCAAAAGTAGTTGTGTTTTGTCTAGCTTCCACGTTTTAAGGAGAGATGATTTTACAATTTTAAGTTACTTGTTACCTTGTTGATTAAAATTAACTTTAAAATTATGTAGTTTAGTTCTAATTTATTGGTTTTATTTACAATCTAAGTGAATTTATTAAGGAAAATTTGACAATTACCACCTACAATTATTGCTTTGTTAGCATTACCACCTACAATTTTTTTTTTTTTTTTTTTTTTTTTTTTTTTGAATTTTACCACCAACTATTTTTTAAAACATCAAAACTTCCCACCTACTTGCTGTCAACTCAAATGTGACGTCATGTGGGCCCACTAACTACCTTTTCCCTCCCTTTCTTCCTGTTTTACTCTATTTCTCATTCCCATGTATTGTACTCCTCTCAAAATTGGAGAAAAACTTCAATTCATTAAATAATTAACATGAATATGTAATTTAATTTGAAGTTTTTCCTCGATTTTGAGAGGATTACAATATAGGGAAATGAGAAATTAAGAGAGAAAGAAAGAAAATGAGGGAAATATGATGAGATGGTAGTTCGTGGGCCCCACTTGACACCACACTTCAGTTTAGAGCCTAATAGGTGGGAAGTTTTGATGTTTTAAAAAATTGTTAGTGGTAAAATTCAAAAAAAAAAAAAAAAAAATTGTAGGTGGTAATTACTAAAATAGCAACAATTGTAGGTGGTAATTATCAAAAAATCCTAACATTAATTGTAAATACTTTGTATGTGTGTGTTTTTTTTTTAATTTTTTTTGTTTGTTTATATTGTTTCTTGTTTTAAATGGGAAGTGTACATTTATATTATTCAATATACTTTGATATCAATTAAATGTTGCGTGCGATTGCTTTTAAAACGGGAAGTGTACAATTAATTTTTTTTCTTGATAATTACGAGGGAGTAGAAGAAGGGATGTGATCATGCTTTGTAGCCATTATAGCACCTGTTATCAAGGTGTACAATTTTTTGTTATACATATAAGCGTTTATAAGCTTTTTGATGAAACCTATATTTGATAACATACGGTAAGTGTTTTATAATATATGAAAGAATTTTCCAATTTTCAATGGAAATTGGGCTATAGGTTTTCTAATGTACAACAAAAAGGGTCTGAAATTTTAGTTTTGAATTTAGTAACTAATACTACCTCCGTTTTTTTAGTTAACTCGTGTTCGTTTTTGGGATGCTTTTTTTTAGTTGACACGTTTCCTTTTTGGGAAATCTTTGTAATGTTAAATGACAATTTGACCCTCACTTTGCTTTACTTTCATCCCCACAATTGACCCAATCTCTCTCCTCCATTACCCTTCCTCTCTCTCTCTCTCCTATGTCATGAGTCATGACACAACCAATTCACCATGGATATCTCAGTTTCTCTTTTCACTTCCACTGTCCAACTATTAATGACTAGTACAATCACTATGAACACCACCGAAATCGTCATCACATGAGGAGCAATCAACGATGTCTGCCGGTCCAATTAATTTCACTCACGTTGCCTGAAATTAAACTTTGTATAAGCACCTTGATTGTCTAAGAATTCGATTTACGACACAACCATCATGACTCGGTGGCTTTTGATCTAGATGTGGCGGAGGTGGAGCGCCACCGCAAGGACAAGTAGTGGGAGTAGATGTATTTCCAGTAGCTTCACCTAGGAGAACGCCAAGCACGAGGAAGTCCGGAGGAGAGAGAAAGTGAGCATCAACACGGCCGGTGTTGTGTAGCCGGAGTTGATACCAGTGGTGGTGGTGGCGGTAGGTTAGACGACGAAAGCTTGGGGTGGGTGGTGGGCCTTGGTCATTAGTTCAGTTACTTGGGCAAGGAGAATGGTAGGTAGGATAAGGTTGGGTAAGGGTACATGGGTCTTTTGCTTTTCTCTATCACTTCTCCGTAATATACGAGCCAAAATGGAACGCGTAAACTAATAAGAAATGGAGGAAGTATGTTACAATATTGAGTTTAACAAACTCATGTGGTTATTTCAAATCTATTAAAAAATTTCTATAAAATATATCTCTATAAAATATATATATATATATATATATATATATATATATATATATATATATATATATATATATATATATATATATATATATATACATGTATGAAATGCATAGTACAAGCATTTAATGTAAAGGTAGAAATCTAGTTTTTTAAAAAGTTGTTTCAAAGCAAGATTCTTCTTGTACATTGTACTTTCTTTAAATCTCCTTTTTATGAGGATTTTTGTTTGTTGTCTATTTACACAAAATAAATTAATTTTATTCAACCAAGTTTTAAAATTAATTTCCTCATAATTTAGATGGAATTGGTGTAAAATTGAATAATGTATTCTATATATTTTAAAATGCGTTGTAAAATTGGTGTTAGGTTGGTTGAAAAATGAGGCTATGGGCTAAAATTAGTGTTAATTTTTTTGAAATATGATAATAATAATAACAATAAAATAGGTGTAAAATCTTTTGAAATATAGTAATAATAAAATATTTGGTTCAAGAAAGGAAAATAATCTAAAATGATATACTATAAGCATTTAATGTAAAGTGAGTACATAACTATTATAATTTTACAATATCCTTACTTTAAGGATATTTGTTTATTTTGTTTCTCAAAAAACAAGGATACTTGTTTAGATATTTATTATGGTTTTATAATTTTTGTAATTGTTAAATTTATTAAAACAACTCAAAACATTTGCTATAAGTAATCACATTTCTATAATTAATTCTAATCATGATAGGTTTGGATTCAACACTTATCATGATCCAACGCCATATTATAGATACAAGTATAAAATCGAGATTTTATAGCTCGATGGTTGAACTCATGTAAATCAAGCTATCATGTAATTCTTGGCTTATGCAAATCTTTGCTCTTCAAATATATATATTTAATTCTAATCATGACAGGCTTAGATCTTTTGCCTATTATGATTCAACGACAATTAATCATATCATTAAAGTATAGTTTATAGTTTGGCAGTATAATTGTGTATTTATAATTATAAATACTATAGGTTATTAATAAGCGTATTTACTAATGTATAGCTTATAAGCTTTGCATCTTGTTTGATAACAACTAAATTAATTTAGTAAAAATAAAAAACAAGATTTTGATATAATTATCAAGTTGATGGATTATATTGATAAAGATGAGAACCTAAAATTTGATACATCCGAAATTAATTAGAGAGTCTGTCATTTTTCTTGACTTAAAATTGAAAAAAAAGAAACCCAAAATTAATTAATTAAAGATTAATCAGATAGTTTCTCACATTTCTCGCTATTTCTTGACTTAAAATCAATTTTTTTTTTTATTTCTTTTATTTTATTTATTTTTTTTTTTAAAAAAAAAAAGTCAATTCTAATGTTTAGTTTATATTGAAATAATTAATTTGTTAAATATTAATAATGTATCTAGTAGTAGTCTTAGCTAGCTAAAATAATGGATTATAATATATGCCCAATACTAATATTTCACATTCATGGTACATATAATGTTACCATCTTTTATGTGAGGGTGTGTAGGAATAGAAAAATAGGTTAAGATTGTATAGTACAAGCATTTAATGCAAAGTGAGTAGATTACTTCTACAATATTAGATTTTTCCTACTTTAAGGATATTTGTTTGTCTATGTTATGTATGCATGGCTATTGTAATAGATTTGTACTTGTATTATTCTATATGATTAAATGGTTGAGAATTAATTGTAATCATTTTAATCATTCAAGTACACCAAATTATTTGATATACATATATATCAAATAACTTTAATCTAGTAAAAATATATGTGATTTGACCAAAATATCAATAAGTTATAATACCATGTTTATGTAAAGCGAAAACAAATATGTGATTTGACCAAGATATCAATAAGTTATGATACCGTGTTTATGTAAAGCGAAAATAAAATGTTTGTTTATAACTGCGAAGAGTATAACTTTTTTTAAAAAATAATTAATCGTATAAAAATAAATTGTAGTACTTGTATTTTTTCGTTTGTATAATTTAAATATGCATGTAAGTGTAGTGACTATTGCATAGCCCATAATTTGAACACAAAAGTGCATGATATTCTTTTCCTCTGCCATGCTACAGTAATTGTAGAAGTTGAAGAGTATTTTCCCAATTGAATTTGTATAAAATCTAGCTTCCTTGCAATTCTTCACATGTCTCCATGTTCATCATTACCTACATAACCTAGGCTTTTCATTCTAAACTTTCTTCTATTTTCTCCAAAGAACTATCAAAGGCAGAAGCTTCATCCTCTAATGGCAAAGAAATTTGCGGAGATAATCGCAGACTAAGGGAGATAGTCAAATTTGGGGTTCATTTAATTAAAGTTGTCTTTTTGCTGGCTTCGATAAGAAGATGGTATCAAAATATGGTAGAGAATTGCAAAGACATTAAGAAGAGGGTTGAAGAAACCAAGGATAATAAGGAAGGGAAGAAGAAATTGTTGGTAGAGTGTGAATGGTATGTACTATATCTTCAGCAAGTTTGGGAAAGAGAAAGGAGAAGGCAATTTCACAGGAGAGGAAGGAAAAAGCTAGGAGATTTGAGCAACGGTATGAGTCCAACTCTCCAGTTAAGTTCTCTGAAGAATTAGAATATGATTCTAATAATGATAAACATTCTATTGATTAGTTGGAGAGAATATATGATGCAAATATATAGGGTTAATTATGCTTGATCTTAATTTTGTACATGATGGATGTTTTATTTTGAATATGTATGCATTTTAATCCATCTTTAGAATATATAGTAGCTTCTCTTCTAATGTGGAGTACTTCTTTTGTAATATGTGAAATACATTTATTCCATATATGTAATCATAGTACCTTTGGTACTGTTTAAGGCTTTTGTTTATGTTGAAATTAAGTTTAATGAAATTATAAGCTATAGCTAATTGAAATTAATTTTTTTATGTATACATTGATATTTTAATAGCATATTGTATCGATGTTTTGCTGCATATACATTTATAGCAATTAATATAGTATTATTGTATCGATTTAATGCTATAATGAAAGCGAATAACCAAACAATACTCTATTATTTTAATTGCAATGGAAATGTTATTAGAAAGGGTTTACATCAGTTCTTGTATTAAAAGCCGATTGCTCTAAATATATTACCTCTTCGTTTACAGAGGATACAATATGTTATAAATAGGCTACTCCATAATAAGGCATTGTCAAATGGCTATTATCTTAAAGTGGTTGTTTATTTTGTATGGAATCGAAATGCCCTGTGTTGCCAATTGATGCTGCCTATTAAGCATACGAAAAATATATAACTTCTTGCATGACGATGCATTGTGTTGGGTTTTAAAAAGTCAGACTTTCCGCAGAACAAAACCCGACCCCAAGACCCGCTCACAATTAATATACCTAATTAGCATAATAAACAAGATAAGGAGAGAGACAATATTACCCTTAATGCGCGCTTCGTTCGCTTTACGAGCTATTACTTCAAAAGCTTCGAGTCCCGCAAGTGCGTAGACCTCCAATAGAAATCCACTCGCAACACAACCCATCCGGTCTCTACTTGGAGTTTAGCCGAGCTAGACCAAAAATAAACTTACTGGAGTTTTTATGAACTTAAAGGTTTTCTCTCTTTGGAGATGCCTTATTGAGTTCAACTCAAGTGGGTTTCTCAAATCCCAATACATGGGTATTTATAGAAAATTCCCACCAACATTCCTCTCTTCCATCAATGTGGGAGAGTTAGTAAAAATCCTTTTTCTATTTTATTTTTAAATAAAAAATCAAAAGAAAAAACTATTAAATAATTAATCAACAAGTGTCAAGAAAGGAGGGAGAGAGTAGGTGAGGACCACAAGGGGGGGGGAGGGACCAATGCCTTGCCCCCCAAGGATCCCCATAACCGCCTTACACTCCTCTCACCAGGAACCACTAAGCACGCGCTAGCTGGCGCTGTCAGCCTTGGGTGCCAAGGCTGCCTAGTTGGCTGCCTGGCCCCTTGGCTGGACCTGCCAGCTGGTCGCAAGGGTCAGCAACACGCGCCAGCATGCCTCGCAATGATGCGAGCTGCTGGGCGCTACTGCCATCATCTCTCGCGCGCCAGCCCAGCAAGAAATGCTTGCTTGCTTGCTGCTGGGCGTGGTGCGGTAGGATTCTGTGCCCCGTTCTAGCAGTGCCAGCACGCTAGCACGTTGCTAGCTTGATAGCTGTGTAGGCGTGCCAGCATGCTTGCTAGCATTGGCGTGCTAGCATGCCGCGCCACGCACCAGCCAGCGCTGCTAGCAGGCATGGCATGGTGCAGCGTGCATGCTAGCTACCATGCTAACAACACTTGCCCCTAGCACTCGGTTTGCTCGGGGCATTCCGGTGCTAGGGGTATTTTGGTAATTGTTGATTAATTAATTTTTATCGTCTCGTCTTTTATTAATTCGACTTTACTTGCGACGGTCGATCTCGACGCTCCTAGCTCGATTTCCGACGTCTATGTTCATAATACTCGAGCGACTCATTAATTCCTTTCAGATTAATTCGTCGTGATGGATCGTCATTTTTCTTGGGTGCGACCCAAAGGGTTCAGTCAAGATTAAGCTGTAATATTAACTATAAATTAATATTACTGATCAGGATCGGCCTCCAACTATGTATTCTGAGCACTTGACCTCACTGAATAATTAGATTTCTAATAATTCCGAACCCTCTATCGGTATAATACACTTGTTCGAAGGACATCATTCCTATCACATTGTTATTCAACAACTTTGTTCACACCCACACGGATAGCCTTTGTGAGAATTTTACTCCAAGGAATATATTGGTGTAGTTGCTCATATATAATTATCTGCAAAGAGTATAATTTAATACATATTTTAAGCTAAGTAAGCAAATATCACAGTTTAGGCTATTAATAGCAGTAATATTCATAAGTAGATGCTTACCAATATTGACAAGGTATATTCAATAAAGACCTTTAATTTGTGCCAGCAATGTAAAGTCTTGCAAAACAACAGAACTATTTGGTACCTTGATATTTGCACACTTTCTGAGCCTGCAAAGAAAATGTGTATAGTTATTTAGCTCCAAAATTCAAATACTAACCACCATGGCAAAAGAAGTGTTAAAGAGTAAATGAGCATAGAACATGCCTGTATGCAGGTTGTCCTTAGATAATACCCACCTTTTGGAGAATGCTGAATGCTACGACATTTCTGACTGTTGTTGCTGAAACTTGATCTGTCGTTGACTTAGACAAACTTTAATTTGAGCTGATGTTTGAGCCCTGGAAAGACCAACATAAAGTTGCCTATGTGAAAAACTAGGGTTGTTTAGATAGAGTCCAACTTGTGATAGAGTCTGTCCTTGAGCCTTGTTGATGGTCATAGAAAAACTAAGTTTAATAGGAAACTATCTTCTTTGAAACTTGAATGGATAATTAAGTGTTTTAGATGGCCATAGGTTTCTTTATGGAATGAAAACATGCTCTCCTGCATGGTGGCTAGTTATTATGGCACACTCAATTATATTAGGATAAAAATGCTTACATAGCATATGAGTGCCATTGCAGAGACCTGATGCAAGAGCAAGGTTCCTCAGTAAAATGACAGGACAATTTTGCTTTAGCACTAATTCATGTGGACTCATACCACCAGGAGAAAAGGGTATTTAAGAACTCTGTTAGATAAATACTTCCTGTATCATCAAGCAATAAATCATAGCTTTTATAACAAACAGATTCTCCAGGGAATTGATCAATGAGGCTACAGTTTATGTCATCTACAGCAGTGTTGAGAGGAGTCAAGATTGCCCTATATCAACAAACATGCTTTCATTGCAGTTTACCATTTTCACTTCTTTGAAGACAAAATCAATCAGGAAATTGATAACATCTTTAGATTCATCAAAGGGCATTATCACATGCTGTGGCAACTAAATTTTGTGCAATTTCTGCATTCTGCATCTGACCGTTCCCCATGGTAAGTAAAAAATCAGCAAACTGGCTATCTGTTCTTGCTCTCATATTATGAGTGAGTCTTAATTTGTGAAACTGGCTCTAAAGAGTTAAAGATACTAAGCTTGCTTCAACGGCTTCACTCTGTGATTTCCTTGGCTCAACAGGGAGTACTTTCCTGAAATCTCCTCCAAAAACAATAACTGTCCCCCCAAAAGGTATAGATGACGAACACAGATCACACAAAAGTACATCTACAGCTTCAATAATTTCTTTTTTTGCCATTGAAGCTTCATCCCAGTTATTAAAGATGTTTCTTTTAGTAAAGCAGCTAAGCTATTCTGCTTTAGAACACAACAAGAGGCTAAAATTGCATGATCGATTGGAATCTTAAACCGTGAATGTGCTGTTCTACCAGTCACTATGTTGGACGCTGCTATGCTGGATGTAGCAGTAGGCAAGACAATTTTACTCATTGCCCTAGTGTAGGCGTCGTTTGAAGTGCCCCTACGTTAAGCTTATGTGAATATGCTTGGCACTCATAGGAAGTGGGAATTGACATATACGATTAGGGACAAGGAAAGTAGGGAGCTGACAACAAGTTTTTAAGGAACTTGTAAACCATTCGCGGATGATAAAAGGCAACCACGATTAAGGGACAACGATAGGCAACAACGATTGACCCGTGAAGGTTACACCCCATTCATAATCCATGAGATTACTAACTTCATATGGTTCGGAACCACGAAAGGAGGATCGGGGATGACGGTACAAAGTGAGTCATGGAGTCACATTTGCCCGTATTGGCCTCCACTCGATTCTTATTGTGAAAAGTGATTCCCTACGATCTCAAAGGCATACAAACAAAGATCCAATTTGCTCCAAACTATTAATTATGATGCTAAATTGGTTGAATATTAATGCAACATATAATTTTAAAATATTTGTGATCACTGTGATTAAAAAGAAACCTAAACCGGTCGTCCAAATTATTTTATTAGGCGTTATTTTCAATTACATATTCCCTTTAACATGCAATATGGTGATCAATAATGTAATAAAATCATCATTAATATCGGAAGCAATTCAACAATAAATCCAACAATTAATAAATGATAAACATAATAAAAAATCTTTAGAAAAATAATACTACCTCCGTTAACATTTACTTGCAACTTTGGGGTATAATTTGAGAGACATAAAATATTCCAAAGTTGCAAGTAAATGTTAACGGAGGTAGTAGAAACAAAAGGAACATGATTCCTTACTTTGATTGTGTTTGTTATCAACTACAAAATAATAAATGTGTTTGTAACTTCAAGAAAATTGATAAAACAACAATGGAATTTAAATTAAATTAAGGTTGATTTGGGGCCAAACCCTCAAACAGTTCTACCTTTCACGCCTTGGTTTAAGGACAGAACCTCGGGTAAAGTATGCACTCCTTGGAGTGGTTGGGGGAAGTATTATGAGAGAATAGGGTAGGCTAGTGTTTAGGCTAGAGCATAGAAGAGAAAATAAAGAATTCTTTGATGCCCTGAACTGTAGAAATAAGGGGGTATTTATAGATGAAATGAGCAGGGGATCGTGATGAGCGTCATTTATGGCGCTCAAAAGAATAAGATTTAGGTTCTTTTTCTCTATTTTCTTTCATTATTTTCTTATATTTTTCTTAGTTTTATTTGGTTTTCCATTTTAATAACTCATTTTGAGTTTTGTCTAGTTTTTATGTGTTTTTCTTTATTTTAGCCGTTAATTCGTAGTTTTAGTTTTATTTCTTTTATTTATTTTCATTTTATTTATTTTATTTGTCTTCTGTTTCTCCCTCATGTTTGGTTGTTCGTGTAGGTGATTGCTCGGGACAAGACACGAGTTACATTGTCATATTCGGAATTTCGATATTCAAGCTTGATGTTTCGAGGTCTTAAGTTCAAAGTCAATTAAGTGTTGCAACGATCACAAGCCAACATGTCTTATCCCCTTGCTGCCATCTTATCCTACACCCCACCATATCCAATCCTACACCACACCATTTATCTCCCCTGCTCTCCCTTTGCTTCACCAATTTACAACAGCCAACAACACCAATAACAGCAACGCTCCCCTGCTTTCCCCTGCTTCACAACAGCAACGTCAAACCTCGCAACACCACGCAACACCAACCTCCATCCAGCCACCAATTGCAGCAGCTCCGCTGCACCTCCAAACGCAACACCGCAACCCCCAAAACACCACAGCCACCCACGCAACCCAGCAGCAGCAATGATTCCCGCAAACAGCAACACACAACCGCAATTTCCACCAGCAGCATCCCTTCGTAATCCCGCAACAGCAGCCACCTTTATCCCTCACCAATTGCGCCACCTGCTGCACCTTTTACCCCCTCACACACCACCGAAACAACCAACCAAAATCCGCCACCATCACGCCACCAACTGCAGCAACACAACCAGCCACCATCACCACTTTCAAACCCGCAGCTAGCAACCCTTGCAGCCCCTTTATCTTTCATCAATTTCATTCACGACTCTCGCAACCTCCTTCATTTCCCCCAATTCAATTGAAATTCCCCGAGGACGCGGGTGTGATAGGAGCGGACGCGGGCTCGATGTCACAAATCAGGCAGTAAGTAGCCGCGGTTGTCCCGAGGTCCTCCCGCGGACGCGGTGGCTATGGAGAAGGCGCGGCTTAGACCACCGCGGGCGCGGCTTTATGGGTTCAATTTGAACCGTATCAAAAGTTCCTCACGTGGTATTAATGAAGATCAACGGCCTCGATTGATGCTTGATGATAGATGATGAAGATGAGTGGTGTTGATGATGGTCGATGGACGGTGATGATGGTGATGCGCTTCAATGGAGATCAAGCAGCCAATACATCGAAGAAAAAGGGAATTATTTGGGGTCTGATGATTTGGTTTTGGGTGGGGGATTTGTTTTCTTTTTCTTTCCTTTTATTTATTTATTTATTTCCTTTTCATTTTATTTTATTTCTCCTTTCTTATTTCTTTTCTTAATTTATTTTCCTTTCTTATTTTTATTTTCCTTTTCTTAGTTTATTTATTTTATTTTCCTTCTTTTATTATTTTTCTTAGCTTAGTTTAAATACCCATTTTTGGGGGGATAATTAGTATCCAACTATTATTCTATTTTGGTTTAGCTTAGCTTAGTTTTCTCTCTCTTAGGTTGAGAGCTTCTCTCTCTAGATTAGGCTATTTTAGGAGTAGTTTTAGAGAGAGAAAGTGAGAGATTTCAATGGTGATTGAGATATTGAAGATGCAAGTGTGACAATTGTGTTAGAGATTTTCTCTATTATCAATGAGCATTTCTAAACTCTATCTCATTCAATTGCTTTGTTTAATTTGATGTTTGTTTGGTTTGATTTTGTTATTTGATGTTTGATTAGAGTAATTGTTCTTGGTATTTTGTTCTCTATAGTTGATAGTAGATTTGATCATGTTTCTTGAGTAGTTTACTTGCTAGGGTTTGGGTAAACATGTGTGATTGATGGATTGAGATTGATTTGGGAATTAGAGTAGTTCTTGTGTTGTGATTAAATTGATTCATAGAGGTTTGCATGTTGCATAAGTTTGATTGGAGTAGCTAACCATGATTGCTAACATTGATTGCATGATTGAATTGATTGACATGACCACTTGATATCGATTTGATCATAATTAGTTGAGTATTTGATTATGTTTCTTCATATTGTTTAGCACTAGAGAAATCTATGTTAGAGAGTGTGAGGATGATTAGTTGAATTCCCCTAATTGCTCCTACTATTTGTCTTTGCATAGCTTGGATTGCTTGACTCCCTAATTACCTTGGTTATCATGAATGCATGTTGATCCCCATTCCCTAGTGTTTCATTTGTTTGGTTCTTGATTTAGAAAGTAGAATAGCGTTAACTTTCACCTTGGACTTCGACCTAGCTTAGGCGTTAATTAGAAACACTTGAACATAACCGTTCCTAGTGGTTCGACCCTTGACTTACCTCTATACTTGTATTTAGGTAGTTGAGTGATTATAAATTTGTTTGACCGTAGGGAGGATTAGTTCAACGACATAGTTTTCCCCACGTCAAAATGGCGCCGTTGCTGGGGAACGGTGTCTATGTTTGAGTGTTTTTGATTGCTTGAGTCTAGGTCTTTGTGTATACTTTTCTTTTATTTCTTTTTGTTTGCATTGGAAAAAAATGGCATGTCTCTCATTTCCTCAATTTGACAATGAGCCTTTTTGTGAATATTTTAATAGACTAGAGGGATTTCTTGATTGTAATTGTTGTAATATTTGGGAGGCTTGTGAGATTTTTTTATTTTGGTTTGAATGAGCAAACTAGGGATGAAGTTGAATGCATGCATAATGGTGAATTTAGAGCATTGTCTATTGATGATGCTTGGGATTTTTATGTTTGGTTTGCTAGGAATGTCTATAGTAGGGGTAATCATGATCCTAATATTGATATGCAATGTGTTGATTCTTCTAATATTAGCATGAATTCCCATGATTTGTCACATGATCCAATTGGTGAACCTAGAATACATGATTTCAACTCTATTTCCCCTTTTGTTCATGATGATGAAGTACATGCTCAAGTTGATGCTAATGGTGTGTTTCAATATTCTTCATTATTTACCATGCCTTCTTGTGATGTGCTTCATTCCCTTAATGATGAATCTCATGTTCTTGATTTTGCCCCCACTCCCCAATGTGATGTATATGCTCATGATCTTAATGTTGATTCTTCCAATCTTGGTTGTATTTCTTCTCCTCTTGTTGAACCTCAACCTTCTACATCTTTTGAATCTCTTGTTGATGTATTTGAATCTCAAATTAGGCACATTGAGCTTGATAATGAGTTTGGGCCTAGTAAGGAGATGATTCTTAATTCTATGAGAGGTCAATTAGAGATAATGAAAAAGAGTGAGGAGCGTCTTGAGGAGGGAAAGAGAAGAAAAGAAGAGTTAGAAGGCCAATTGTCATCCTTGATGCTTATTTGTGAAAAATCCCAATTTAATGTGTGTGTTGAGGATGATGATGATGATTTTGAGCGACCAAGAGAGTGTGAGGATCCCATTTGTGAGCATTTAAGTGATGGTGAAGGAGTTGAGAATGAAGAGAGTGTTGATTTTGAAAATCCTATCCCTCTTTCCCATCTTGACGAGTCTCTAGTGCATGATTGTGATTCTTCTATCCATGAGTATTTGGATTCACTTGAGGTTATGTCTAATATGTTTTTTGAGTGTCAAATGAAAACCCATAGCCTTTTGAGTGAGTTTATTAAGAATGCTTCATGTGAGAGAGATGAGTTTGAAATGAATTTACATCCATTCATGCATGGCTTTGAGACTTTAGGCTTTAAGGAAGTTGAGGGAGTTGTTGTTCATTGTTGTGATGGAGGGGATTATGTAGTTCCTCTTGGAAGTTGGATGTTTGAGGGAGATGTTGATCATGAGTGTTCTTCTTTTAAGGATTCTATGATTGATTTTCATGCTCTAATTGGTGATTTGAGGCATGGTGGTGAGGAAGAGTTCATTTGCGAGACCATAGCTCCTATTCCCTCCTCACATGTCCCTTTTTCAAGGAATTTCAACCATATCCCCTACACTCCTATGTCCCTCCCTTCCTTTGTTAATGAGCCTATTGGGGACCCTCTTGTTTATGATGGTTTTTATGTGGCTCATTTATCCCCGATTGAGGAAAGGGGTGATATTGTCACCCAAAAATATTCTAGTGAGGAGGATTTGCCTTTTTCTTTTTCTTTCCATTCTTTTATTCCCCCTTCTTCTTCTTCTTCTTATTTTCTTGTTTTTCCTTTTGATCCCTCTTCTTCTTTCTTTTGGCATCTCCCTTCTCACTTGCGTGCAACGATCTTGTTGCACGTCCTTATCCCGTCATTTGCCTACCTTATATCATATGAAATGTGTAGTAGTGCATTTGACAAGCTCTTGCGTGCGTTGAATTATTATTTCCTAGAGCGGTCAAGCTTGGACCTTAAGCAAGCCTTTCTCGGGAAGTAACCCGTGTTTTATTGCTTTCATTTTATTTTCTTTTTAGAATAGATTTTATCTCATGGAAATGCTTGTGTGCCTTTTTCTAGGTACATGACTTGATATACTTTGGTGCTTTAATATGGATTAAGAATCAAGGAAGGTTGACTCCTATTTTTGCTAGCATAAGGAAGGCAAATTCAATACTAGAGGTTGTTAGCCTTGAAAGGGTAAAATTGGGTCATTTGCGGGTATTTACACCCACCTAATATCCGGTAATATCCTTCCTTGCTCTCTCTCTAGTGAATGATGACTTGCTGGACATATGTTGGTTTGATTGGATTGATCTCCTTGTTTTTCCCCTCCTTTGGATTATTTGGTTTATGTTTGAGTGTAATGTCTCATTCAAGCTTGGGGGAGGGTATTCTATCATGTTTGGTGGGATGTTGATTCATATATACTATGCACCTTTGTATATGCTTTTCCATGTTCTTATATTTTGAAAAATTCCAAAAATATTTTTGTTTCTATCAAGGCAAATTTGCAATGTGTTTTGTTTTGTTCTTGTTTTGGACATAATAACATTTGGACTTGTATAATTGAATGCTTTTCTTCCTAAATGGTAACGGTGTGCACAGTTTGAGAGTACGCTTGGTTGATTCTAGGATAAAGCATGCTAAGGTAGTTGGTTAGAACTAGTGGGAACATGAAGCCGGATTCTACTTGTTTGTGGCATGTTTGGTAGTTGCTTCCTATAGTCGTTATGACGCCAATAGTGAGTTTTTTCTACATCCGTGTGAGTTCTTTGTTTTTCAAGCCTTCTACCTATACTTGTATGAGCGGCATGGATCCTTGACTTTTCGCAAACCTAATCTTGAAACTTGACTCATAGATCTTGAATCCGAGACCGAACCGTTTAGGGAGGACAAAGGCACCATTTTCGGGGTGGTATTTTTCTTTTTTAGGATAGTTTTATTCATTTTTGTTATTTTTGGGTTTACATTTGCCTTCTTGCAACCATTTGAGCCTTATCCCTTCTTTTCAAGCCACATCTTTAGATCTTTGGCCTTTTGTTTCATTTTCTTTCTTTTCTTGGTTTTTGTGAAGCAATTGATCATTCTAGATGGAGTTTGTGGTGGAGAAGTTGAAATGTTTGGTTCTTATGAAGCAAGATTGTGTTTTATCTTCTTTGTGAATAATGGCAAATGAGTATGAGTAAAAGCCGTCCTATATTATAAAAGGCATGGACAAATAAGTGCAAAGTCGAAAAAGCCGTCCGAAGTAAAAAAGGCGAGGACAAAGCATTTTTGATAGTAAAACAAAAAAAGAAAAAAAAAAGTGAAAAATGAAAAAATCCAAAAATATTTTGATGTGAGTTTTCTCCCTTTTTGAGCATTGAGGACAATGCTCCATTTAAGCTTGGGGGGGAGCGTTCTCACGCTTTTTGTGTATATGTTTGTGATTTATAGCTTTGAATAAGCTTGGGGGTGTGAGTATTTTTGTTTGGATTGGTGTCTACTTGATTGTGATTCTAAGAATTGGCCGTTCTTTGCTTCACTTTTAGGAAAACCACCAAATTTCAAATTTTTTAGCCTACCTTCACCCTTATTGCCTTACGTTACAACCTTGGGGAAAGACCTTTTGACCTAAATGGTTGAGTCATTCTTCGGTGGAGAGGAATGTGAGTTTTAGAAATAGGGAGAGGGAATGCAAAAGTCAAGATGTCGAGTAGCCTAAAAATTCTCTTTTTCCGGTTCCTTCGTGGAATCATTGGGATGCTCATTAGAGGTCAATTTGAAGCTATTAGGAAGGACGCGGTAAGATCGTTTGGGATGAAAGTGGATTGTGAAAGCTAGTTCCTATGCTTAGCATATTTATGTTTCAATCAACCTTGGGTATCTTGGAACGTGCACTCCCTTACTTGTTTAGAAAGATTTGCATCCGCTTGTGCTTGTACATTTGCAAAGGTCCTTTCATGAACATTTGTTTGCTTTTCTTTTATTTTGTTTTCTTTTTCATGCTTTGCCTTGATTGTATTATTATGAGAGTTATGGGTCAAACTCTTAGGATACCCTTACGAGACCTCACTCGTCCTCATAGGCGACTTTGGGGTTTAAAGGGCTTGTTGTAGCTAAAAACAACCGTGATTCCTACGAAAGTGAGTTAGTGTATATTCCCATCTTCTCTAGTTTTTCTTGTTTCTTTCCTTGCTTGAATAATTTCATCATTTTTCCTTGGGTTGGATTTTATTTTGCTCGAGGACGAGCAAAAGTTTAGCTTGGGGGAATTTGATGAGCGTCATTTATGGCGCTCAAAAGAATAAGATTTAAGTTCTTTTTCTCTATTTTCTTTCATTATTTTCCTATATTTTTCTTAGTTTTATTTGGTTTTCCATTTTAATAACTCATTTTGAGTTTTGTCTAGTTTTTATGTGTTTTTCTTTATTTTAGCCCTTAATTCGTAGTTTTAGTGGCTGGCTAGGGGTGTGACGGTTCGAGCTACAAAGGACACACTAATGTTGAAGGCTGACCTAATTGAAAAGATGAAAGAGGTTCCTAAGGCTAAGAAGGACTAGACCAATATTGCTTTGCTTTTATGATTTTAATTTTTAAATAAGGCGTATGATGCCAATAGTTGTAGTGACATTTATTCCATCAATAATAGCATATTTATTTTTGCCTTAATTAAAACTTACAATGACTTTCATATATATATATATATATATTTTTATTTATCCGAGTTAAGAAGTTGGACGCAATGGAAGAATACTAATAATTGTCGAACAAAATAATCACAAAACAACGAAATTAAACAAAAACTATAAAATTCCTCAAAATCAGGTTGCCGCGTCGCGGTGGAGTTTGCCGTGTCACGGTGCGTAATGCCGTGGCACGGTGCTGGTGCTGCGTCGCGGTACTCACTACTGTGCAATTTTTCTTGGTTTTTTTCCATTCTGCTGCCTTATACACTATTTTTGGTTGATGAGGAAGGGATTTTTATTTTTAAAGTGGTCAAGCCCCCTTGAGGGGTTGCCTACGTATCCTTAAAAAGGAATCAAGACAAATGTAGCTCTATCGGGTCTTGAACCCATGAAATTAAGCATAAAATTTCTTAAGTTGATCCAAGTTGGTTAAATAGTGGAAACCGTTGCCATCCATGCCTACTAATTGTGTCGCTCCACCAGATAAGATATCTTTGACAATGTATGGACCTGACCAGTTCGGTCTATATTTTCCTCTTGGATCTAGCACATTTTTGCGAAGTGCTTTAAGTACCAGATCGCCTTCTTTGATTCCTAGTCTTGACCATTTTATTGAAGTGTCGTGCCATACATTGTTGGTAGGTTTGGACATGATGCAAAGCTGCCAAGCGTTTTTCGTCAAGTAAGACTAGTTCATCATATCTTGCTCTAATCCAGTCGACTTCATCTAGTTGGCTTTCTAACGCAATCCGTAGAGAAGGGATCTCTAACTCGATTGGTTGTACGGCTTCAACTCCATAGACTAAAGAGAAGGGGGTGGCCCCGGTTGATGTACGAATAACAGTTCGATAACCCCAAAGAGGAAAATGTACCTTTGTTGGCCAATCTTTATAGTTTTCTGTCATTTTTTCAATGATGGTTTTTACGTTCTTGTTAGCCGATTCCACCGCACCATTGGTTTGTGGACTATAAGGTGATGATCTATGATGTTTGATGTGATATTTCTGTAATAATTCTGCGCATTCGGCTTGGAAATGCATCCCGTTATCACTACTCATTTCATGAGGCATACCATAGCGGCATATAATATTTTTCTCAATGAAATGAGCTACATGTTTTGTTGTGAGTTTAGCATATGAAGCAGCCTCGACCTATTTGAAGAAGTATTCAATTACTACGAGGATGAACTCGTGTCCCCCTTGTCCTGGTGGCGTTATCTTCCCAATGATGTCGATTCCCTAAGTAAAGAAAGGCCATGGAGAAGTCCATGTGTAGAGAAACGAAGGTGGAACGTCGGCGCGTGCTGCAAATTTGCATAAACTTGACACTTCATACATTTCTTGACATATTCGTGGCTTGGCGCTTCATACATTTCTTGACATATTCGTGGCAATCTCTTTCCATGGTAGTCCAATAATAACCTTGTCGTTGAATCTTTTGGACTAACATCTTAGCATTCATATGCGTTCCGCATATCCCGGCATGAAGGTTTTCCATGGTTCTATATGCTTCTTTCTTAGCTATGCATAACAGGTTTCTCCCTTGTGCGGTCCTCTTATGGAGTTGTCCCCTGATGAGCACATACTGTGAGGCCAGGAGCCTCAAAGAACGGCGTGCCCCTTTATTAGTGTTAGGAGGGTATTCTGCCTTCGTCACATAATTAAGGATGTTCGTGTACCATGGCTCTTCATCTTCTTCCTACGAATCTTATTCATCATCAAGTGCATGAACATAAGCCGGCTCATATCTTCTTTCTATAGCCAATGGCATTCTTATTCTGTCTCTTGGAATTCGAACCATTGATGCCAACTTAGCTAGTGCGTCGGGAAACTGATTTTCTACTCTAGGCAAGTACATGTATTCCACTTCATTTAGTTGCTCCGTGAGAGTTTCCAAATGAGCTTGATACGTAGCGAGACTTTCACTTCTCACTTTCCATCTCTTAGAGATCTGGTTGATGATTAGTGACGAGTCGTCATAGATTATGAGCTTCTTAATTACCAAGGCCACAACTGTTTCTAATCCCAAGATGTATGCTTCATATTTTGCAGCATTGTTGGTGACATCAAAATCGAGCTTCATGGAAATTGGAATATGCCCCTCGTTGGGTGATACGAGCAAGACTCCTACACCACAACCCTTTTAGTTCGAAATTCCATCGAAATAGAGTGTCCAGCTATCATCTTCGGTCATGAGTAGATCTTCGTCAGGGAAGTCATACTCTTCTTCTTCTTTCTCAACTTCTTCTAGTAGGAAATCTGCTAAGAAGTCAGAAACTGCAAAACCTTTGATGGCCTTATGTGATATGAATTTGAAGTCAAACTGAGAAAGGTTTACTATCCACCTTGATAATCTTCCATTGAGCTTTGCCTTCTTGAATAAGTACTTGAAAGGATCCATCTTTGACACAACATGAACTGTATGAGTGAGCATGTAATGTCTTAATTTCTGTGCGGCTCACACTAGTGCGAGACACAACTTTTCAAGTGGCGTGTACCAAGTCTCATAACCTTGAAGCTTCTTACTCAAATAGTAGATTGCATTTTCTTTGCTTTCGATCTCTTGTGCTAGCATTGCTCCCATCGTTTCTCTTGTGACCGTAAGGTAGAGTCGTAGAGGAAAGTCAAGTATTGCTGGTGCTAGCACGGGTGGATTTGCCAAGTATTCTTTGATCTTGTCGAAAGCTTTTTAGCAGTCATCATCCCATGTAAGTGGAACATTCTTCTTAAGCTTCTTGGATATAGGTTAACATATACCATCAACATAAACCTCCACGTCTTTATGCATCATATCATGTAACAATGCTGTTGCTACTCTTTGGTAAGTGGCACCCGCGTTTTTCAATTCGAATGGCATTACCGTGTAGCAATATGTTTCCCATTTAATGAACGTGGTTTTCTCCATGTCTTCCTCGACCATCAATACTTGGTTATATCCAGCATACCCATCCATGAAGGAGAGGAATGCATGTCAACTAGAATGTCGATGTGAGGTAGAGGGAACCCATCCTTTGGGCTTGCCTTGTTGAGATCCTTGTAATCAACACATATTCTGACCCTTCCATCTTTCTTTAGAACTAGAACTACGTTGGCTATCCATTCTGGATACTTGGACACTTTAATGAAACCCACAGCCAGATGTTTTCTGAATTCTTCTTTTATTTTGAGAGCCACATCCAGTTTCATGATGCGTAACTTTTGTTTGACATGCTTCATACCTGGAATGAGTGGTATTGTGTGTTGAGCTATATCCCTTTCAATACCTGGCATGTCTTGGTAGGACCAAGCAAATACATCAACAAATTCACTAAGCAAGTTAATTAGCTCTTTGCGTTCATCTTGACTTAGTGTTAATCCAATTTTAACTTCTTTGACTGTAGTATCATTGGATATATTAATTGTTACTGTCTCTTCAATTATTGCAGTTTTATTATCATGTTCTTCCATTTATTTTATTATCTCTTTGTCATTTTCATCATTAGCAAAGCAATATTGATCAGGGTTAGGAGAATGACACGCATCGTAAGTAAAGGTATTCATCTTATTAAACTCATCAAACATTACATTAAAGAGGGCAAGGCTGGTTACGACCTCACCGGGATGATTAGGGATAGTGGGGAGACTCGACATTAGGAGGAATTACATAAATAGACTCGATAGTAGAAAAGGTTCGGCCTTAGATCCTACAAGCTCATCGACAGACTAAAACTTGGACTCGGACTCAGACGATTTGGATTCATCAAACATAGGGCCTTCGTCAGTGGTGACTTCCACCTTTTCTCCACTCGGCGTAGTGATCTTCACCGTCTTGCGCCATCCCTTCCAAAGACCTTCAGCCGGGACTATGAATTTAGAGGGGTCGAAGTCTTTGCTTGATATGACATTTTAAATGAGCATAGAGTTATCGTTATCGATGCGCTTACGTTCATTCTTTTCTAGCCCGAAAAGAAGATTGATGCCCATATCATTAGAGCTTGGACTGGTTGGTTCCCTAGCTGTTGTAAATAAATCACCTTCATCAATGAAGTCACAATCCAAAAACACTTCGAATCCCGGCTCGCGCCTCCCATTGTGGACGAAAGGCTTAAAATATTCATAACATGGAAATTTTTCCCTTCCTTTATGTACTGACCATTGAGAGTGGAGGGGTAGGAATCCATAGTCATTTCTGTTTTCATGGCCCGAGCATTGTTGCGAGCCCTCATTTTAAGCAAAGCTTGCTTCATATCTTCTTTTGTTTGCTTGAATCCCAAGCTAAAAGTTTCCTTTTTGGGTGCACCAGGATAGCCCAAAAGTTAAGCCATTTTCTTTTGAGTCTAAGGGTCATTCCAGGGAAATTCCCTTGCTTTTTCATGATTGCATTGATATTGACATTTGAATAAGGATCGAAGTCGAGATGACACTTCTCCTCTTCTTCGATCATGAGAACGTCCACTAGAGAAAACCCCCAAAGATCCTCATCTTCTTCATCATGCTCAACATGGACAATGGGAGTGTCAATAACCTGGATACGCATAGGAGAGGCATCAATGGTGATTGGTACCCCTCCAACTATAGCATTGACCTTCTAGTGCAGCGATGATGGGATCTCCTTTAGCTAATGAAACCAAGGGCGCCCTAACAACAGATTGAAAGAAACCTTAATGTCCACCACCTGAAACTTGGTGCGACGTTCAATGGCTCCTGTAGTAATATTCAACATGATAGTACCCACGGCTTGATAGCGAGTATTATCATAAGCATGAATCCCTTGCGTGGAGGGAATAAATTCTTCATCTCTTATGCCAAGCTTCTTCGCAGTACGAAGCGGGCATAAATTGATTGCTGAGCCATTATTGACTAGGCTCATAGGACCATTCATCTGGCAAAAATACTAAACTGGATCCTAAATGAGTTTTATAGGCGACTCAATGATCATGTGGATGGTCCATTAATTTAAATTATATTCCTAAAGTTATTAGGATTTATTCTAGTTTTCTAGAATCTTCTAGAAGGTTATTTTGAGTTCTAATGGGATTAGGATTATTTATTATAATTATATTTGATTTTGAAAAGATAAAGAACTCTCATTGGAATAAAACAAGTGTTTTAGAAAGATTAAATCCGGTTTAATTAAAGATAAGTACAGAGTCCAAGTAACCTAATTTGATTATGAGAAGAACTCCGTACGGAATTTTTATCATAAGGCAACCGTCGCGCCGCGATAGGTCCATCGCGCTGCGATGGCCTTATCGCCACGCAATGGAGCTATCGCATCTATAACCCTATCGCGTCGCGATGGAGCCAGTTTTACTCCGAATCTGATTCTAACTCTTTTCTATCGTTTACGATTGATTTTTCTCTATAAATAGGGTCGATTTCCCCTGTTTTCAATCATTAACAATCATCTTTCTTTCTTTCTCTAAGCTAGAAGCTTATTCTTTCTTTCTCTCTCTAAGCCTTTCTACAACTTTTTACAAAATACATCATTCCTCATTCACAAGATTTGAATACACTTAGCTAAGCTCATATTTTCCTTACACCTCGACGTGAAAGGTTATAGTTCTGAGGGTTTGGTCTCAAATCTAATTTCAATTATTATTATTATTATTCTTTAATTTAATATTTATTGAAGTTACTAACGTGTGTATTCTTTTAATAGAAAGAGGTACGATGCTTCAAAGAGAGTAATTTAATTACTTAATTTAACTGCTCTATTTCTTTAGAAATCATGTCTAGATTGTTCCATAAATTTCTAGTATCATGTTAGGTATAAAGCTTTAATCTTTATTGTTTAGTGACATTCTAGGATTTGTTATTAATCATGTTAGTATCATATCAGGATCTTGCTAACATTATTATGATTTAATGAGATTGATATTATAATGATGATTATTGTGTCAAATTATACTTCATTCGTTTCTATTTTCTTGACCCATAGCCTTTGGCACAATATTTAAGGAGAGGAGAGAGAAAAGTATTTGGTGCACATGGTTCACCTTATTACCCTCAAAAGTTGTCCCCCACATGCACTTTATGAAGGTATTTAGATAATTTGTTTACCAAAAGCTTACCAATTATAGTATGGGTCAAGTAATATGACATTTCCATTTTAGAAATATTAGTCATGGAAATTGTAACGGAGGAAGTATAATTTAACTTAATTTGTTAATTAATGAATTGTTTAATGTTATTTCTTAATTTACGAATATTTTTCTGTTATTTGTTAATTAATGAATTGTTTCATGTTATTTGCTAATAAACGAATTGTTTCACGTTATTTGTTAATTTACGAATAGTTTATATATAATTAGTTAATAATTACATGTTGCTTGATATTATATTATTGCTTCATCATGCCCTCTTTTGTATGTTTAAAGGGAATTTGTACTTGAAATCACGCTTAATAAGATAATTAATAATTTGATTTTAGGCTATTATGATTTTAATTCAAGTGATCGCCAATAATAGATTTGTTTGTGCATTAATAATCAACCAACATAGATTAAACAGGTTTATGGTTAATATAATGATTGTATGTTAATTGGAAAGCGCACATGAATATGAGAAGAACAAAGTAGAGGCTTATTTAGGTCAGATTCAATCTCTTTTAGGTTGGATTTGTACTTTCATCTCCGAATATCCAGTCATGGTTAGGACCACTATGGAGTTAGAGATATATGTGATCGTGAATGTTTACAAGTTCTTATAACTTGTTGGCGACTCTTTTGCTTTACCTTCCTTCTCTTTGGATGCCATCATGCTTAAGTGTATGATCAAACTGAGGATCAAGTGTGAGATGCTTTAAATAGTCCCTACAACACCATTTCTCATTCACAAGTCTCGAATACACCTAGCCAAGCTCAAACTTGCCTTAGACCTCGACGTGAAATGTTGATAGTTATGAGGGTTTGGTCCTCAATCTAATTTCAATTATTTTTAATTGTTTGATTTAATATTTTCATTGAAGTTACTAATGTGTGTATTGTTATGATAGAAAGAGGTACGAGGATTTTAAGTGAGTAATTCAATTGCTCTATTTCTTTAGAAATCATGTTATGATGTTTTTATTGTTTTCTAGTATTATGTTAGGATGCTTTTATTGTTTTCTAGTATCATGTTAGGGATAAAATTTTGATTTTTATTTTTTAGTGACATGCTAGGATTTGTTCTTAATCATGTTAGTATCATGCCTAGGATCTTGCTAATATTATTATGCTTTGAGAATATTATGATGATGATGATTGTTGTTATCAATATTATGATGTTGCTTGATATATATTATTGTTATTGCTTGATCACACCCTCTCTTGCAGGTTTAAAGGGAATTTGTACTTGAATTCACGCTTAATAAGATAATTAATAATTTAATATGATTTTAATTTAAGTGATTGCCAATAATAGATTTGTTTGTGCATTAATCATCAACCAACATAGATTAAACAGGTTTAGGATTAATATATTGATTGTATGTTGATTAAAAAGCGCATATGAATATAAGAAGAACAAAGTAGAGGCTTATTTAGGGCAGATTCAATCTCTTTTAGGTTGGATTTGTACCTTCATCCCTGAATATCCGGTCATGGTTCAGGACCACTATGGAATTAGCGATCTCTGTGATCGTGAATGGTTTACAAGTTCTTAAAACTTGTTGGCGACTCTTTTGCTCTAGTTTCCATCCTTTTGAAGGCCACCATTCTTAAGTGCATGATCACAGTGGAGCTTAAGTGTGGGATGCTTGAAATATTCCCTATAATACCCATTATTATTATTATTATTATTATTATTATTATTATTATTATTATTATTATTATTATTATTATTATTATTATTATTATTATTATTATTATAACTTTTTTTTAAAAGAAAATTATTTTAAACATTTGTTAGGGTGTGTTCTACCTATCTGAACTTAATTTATGTGAACTTACCTGAACTTATCTGAACTTATTAAACCTTATTAAAACTTATCTTAATTGTAATTTGTATTTGGGTAACCCTTATTTGAACTTATTACACCTGAACTGAACTTATCTGAACTTATTACACCTGAAATAAGTGAAAATAAGGTGAACAAAACACACCTTTACTTTTAAATAAATTACTACATACTGCCTCTACTATTTTAATGTCACATATAGACTTTTGGAACTATTAGCCTGACCTACTTCGACCAATGTTCCTCTTTGGGTTTAATACTTCCCACAATCTAATGATCCTCACTTTCAAAATCTACTCTTGTCTCTCATTATTAATTTCTAAATCCTTGATCAAATGATATATTCTTGTTCATGTGATGCTCTATGCCTCTGAATTGTTAGGATAAAAATATTATAAGTCACTTAATTCCCGAATCTAGATAGTTTTTGTGATTTTTTTTTTTTTACAAAATTTTTTGAGAAATTTGAATTAACATTAAAATAAAAAAAGCAAAACAAAAACTAATCTATTAACTAATACTAAAACAAAACGATGTTGACATCATTAACCCCCCTCCTTATCTTATGTGTCGCTTCTTTATTAAAAATTTTCCCCCCAATTTAATATATGATGTCATTATTGATTTTTTTTTTATTTTTAAAAGAAATCTACAATGTATGGATAAGCTCAATCTTTGTTTAATTGATTTTATGGATGATATCAATCTTTGATTTCTTCAAAATACTCATTTGATTATGTAATAAACAAATTAACAGAAAGAAAAGAACAGTAAAATGTATAATACTGCTAAATGAAAAACATATAGTCATGATTAAAGTTTATAAAATACTTATTTCATATAATATAAATTAGGAAAAATTACTTATCATCATCGTGCAACGCACAGGTACTAATCTAGTTGTAGTACTAATATAATTCGTACCCTTTACAGTTTATTGCATCTATTCTTCTTCAAATAAACCGGAAAAAACAATAATAATATGATTAGGATGAAAATTATTATCTACTCCAGATTGTATCGAAACCAAAAACATTGAGGAGCTAAGGCAGGTATATAACTTTAAGAATGACAAGATAACTATGATTTTGGTTTAAACATTGATTTTATGATGAGATGCCTAATATTATTTTTTCATGTCAATGTATTACATTAATTTGGTATCATATGCTATTAGTATCAAAATATCTTGTGAGATTGAATATATATTGAGAAGTACTTGGATACTTGCAAAAGGAAAGGACATGTACACAAAAATATACTATCTATTTACGTAACGTACACAATTTAATCTATAAGTACAGTACACGAATAAGCTGCTGTTAAATACATTAAGAAGTCAAGGCATAAACAAAATTAATGAAATCGAAAACAAAATCATAAACGTACACAAAAATTATTAAAATAGAATATAAAGAATACTTCATTGATAAAGCTTTGATGGTAGACTAAAAGATTAATGATACTTGACCTTATTTATAGTTATAACTATGTGGTGTATATGTATAAGTGTAAAATTCTATTGTTAATTAGATACTCATATTAATTATAATTATGTGGTTTATTGATAGAAATAAAAATTTATTGTTAATTAGATTTTCAAGATAGATGTCAATATTTTATCTAAATATATTCTATCATTCAAAAAGAGAAATTTAAAACTAAAAAAAGATTAAAAGTCTATCGAAATTAAAACGCAAAGATAACTTTTTTTATCCTAAACAAATCTAAAATGTGGCATGTTTATGTATAGTTGTCATTCACGTGGCGCGACACTTGGAAAAAAAGTGGAATGCCAAGTGTCGTTGTCTCATAACCTGGCTGGGAGACCGGCTTTATATATTAGTGATATGATTAGTAAAATTGTAACAAAATTATATTATGAAACTAGACATTATAACTCATCGAATGATATATTATATAATAACATTTATTTATTTTATGGAGCTGAAAAAATTAAGTCAACCATGGTATGTGAATAGTGCAAAAATCAAAGTGATGCATTTAAAAAAAAACGGAGGGAGTAATATACTTCCTCCATTTCATTATGTTAGTCCCATATGGAATCAATCTGGACAATCACATAAAATAAGAAAAACAATATTTGGAATATAACATTAAGGTACAAAATAATTCATAATTAGTTTACCTTATTTAAGTTTTTTGATTTTTTTTTTTTTTTTTTTTTTTTTGGAAAACTTAAGTCATATTGCAGTATTCAAGGTAGAAATTTCCTTACTTAGAGCCATGTCATAATCCATAACCAATTAATTCCAAAAAAATAAGTTAAAAATGGAACATATTCAATATGGTGGATCTTTTTAAAGCGCCCAAAAGAGTATATGGGACTATGGTGGGGATCCAAGCAGGTCGTTAATTGCTCAAAATCATCAACAATATTTATAAAGTCAACTAAACCTAGACATAGTATAGGATAAGTCGAGGTCGATCCGCGAGGAATGGAGGGATGCTTGTTATAGTCTAACGTTAACCTAAATCGAAATCGAGAAATGGTTTGGTGTAAGCTAAAGATTCAACTACTAATCAAGTACGGAAAATCAATATCACGAACACTAGGAACTTCGGATCCACATACACTCACAATAGAAATGCTAATTGGATAGGAGATTGATCAATCAAACATTGCAAGGGAAAATAGCAATTGCAATCAAAAGGACTCGATAGGTTGTTTCTTAGGCGTCAAACTAGGGGTCTCTACGAATGAATCGCTAGGAACATCACAAATCAAGTTCAATCGATAAATGTAATCTCCAAATCAATGGGTCGTGTCATTGGAGAGTCACAATGCAATCTAGCTTGAAAATTAAGGTTAGCTACTCCTTAACAAATCAAACACATGCACAATTCTATCAACCAATTTAATCACAACATCAAATCAATCAAAATCCACTAATTAGCTATGATCTATCATTTATGCATGCTTCACCATATCCCTAGCAAGGAATCTACTCACTACACATGGTGAAAATGAAGAACAAAACTAGACTAATCATCAAAATAATCATCATCATCATTGCAATCAAACTATTAAGAATTAAATCTATCAATAAACTTGAAAATGCAACAAATTATCAAAACCAAATGTAGAAGATTGAATTAAGAAGAAGAAGATTCTTACAAACTTTGATCAAATCAACGGAAATGTGCTTGCATTCAGAGAAGAAAGAAATCAAATATAGCAATCATCAAATTCTCAAGTTTCTCTCTCTACAATCTAAGAGTTTCTCTCTCTAAAATCTAAGAACTAGAATTTCCCAAAAACTTCTCTCTAAAAATAGAAGGAAAATCTATATATAGTTAAAGTAACTAAGGAGAATTAGTTGGTCCAAATAAACCCGTACAAGCGCTCCCTCACTCCGAAATGCGCGGTCGCAAAGAGAAGGATACTAAATAGAGAGTAGGGGTGGCGCTGATGAGTGACATTTGTGGCACTCATTTGATCCCTTTTTGGATGAATTCTATTTCATTTCATCTCTCTTTTCTTTAGTTTTCCTTAGATTTATTCTCGTTTTCTTCATTTTATGCTTTTTGTAGTTAGTTTCTCTATTTTATGCATTTTTCTAGTTTACTTGCTATTTTTGCCTTTTTACTTGCTTTTTATCCTTTGATTGTAGGTTGTGATTGATTGTCCAAGAATTCCCGAGCTTCCTTTCTATGATCTTTCATTGTTTTCATGCCTAAAGATTGTGCAAGAAGCTTCAAGTCAAAGGTGGATCCAAGGGGCATGCTTCAAGGCTTTGTATATGCCTTTCTCATGGCTTATACTCTTCAAGAAATTCAAGAAAGTTTCTACCTACCTTGTCCTCCATCATCATCATCTAGGATGTGTGCACCGCTTGAGCTAGGATGAAGAGAAGAAGGGGGAAAAACCCAGCCAGGTGCGGGCGCACCCAGGGAGTGTGCGGCCGCACATTGGTCAGGTACGGCCGCACACCTGGTGCGTGCTGGCGCACCAATCTGGGTGTGTTTCCCGTGCGCGCCACTCTCTCTCCTCCAAGCGCCCGCATCGACGTGGGTCTATTTTTGGGCGTCAATGCCGACCTCCTCTTTGTATATATAGTTATTTCTTTCTATTTTTAGAAAAAGCTTTTAGATTGGATTTCATAGTTAGTTTTTGATAGATTTTTAGTGAGAGAAACTCAAGGATTGAAGAGAGAGAAACTAATGGTTTTTGGTGATTGTTCAAGAATTCTTCATTGTAATTGATCTTTAGATCAAAGTTTTGTAAGGATCTTCTTCTTGATTTCAATACAAGTTTGATTCTAATTGATTTCATTTGTTTTCCATGTTATTGATGATTGATTGAAGTTTTATTGGATTTTTGATTGATTGTTGATTTGATCTTTGATTTCAAATATGTTGATGATGAAATTGATGATTAGTGTAGCTTTGATCTTGATTTCCATGGCTAGTGAGTAGTTTTCTAGCTAGGGAAATGGTGAAGCATGTTTGAGTGATGGATTAGAGTAATTTGGGGATAATTGATGGAGTTGATGATATGATTAAATTTGGTTGATAATTCATGTGCATGTGTGTGATTGATTGAAGTTCGGCCATCTTTGATTATTGCACTAGATTGCATTGTGAGCTTGCTATGATACGGACCATTGATTAGTAACTAGCAATTTCACGATTGAGGTGCTTTGTGACGTTCCCTAGGTAGTGTTTAGCGTAGTTGACGCTAGTAAGACCTCTAGGTGAACTATCTTGGTATGCTCTTTTGGATACATGATTGATCTTCCTTCATATCACTTGACTTAGTCGGTTTGACCTCCCAAATTACCATTTTCCATTACAATTACATGTGGATCCATTGCCCTAGTGTCTTTTAGGTTGATTTCATACAAGTTCTTGCATCATTTAGCTCTAGCTCTAGTTTCCTTCATAAACCCTTTTTACTTGACTTCGAAATAGCTTGACTTAGGCATTGTGCATTCGACCTCCATTCCTTTGGGTTCGACCTTGACTTACCACTATACTTAATAGGGGTTTGTTGAGTTACAAATTTTGTTTGATTGGGTGGGGTGGTAGCCCAACGACCTACCGTTCTTCATCCCATCAAAATGGCGCCGTTGTCGGGGAATGGTGCTTTGAGTGCATGTTGTTGTTGAGTCTATTTCATTTCATTTGCAAAATACAAAAAGATTTTACACTTTAGGCTACACTTGTAGTCGTGCTACTTATATTTTCTTTGAGTTTTGTATGCATAGGTTCCGAGATCGTTCAATTGTTCCCTTTGATCCGGAGATTGAAAGAACTCTCTCAAGGAGGAGAGTAGCAAACAAGACATTGGATTATAGTTCCTCAAGCGAAGAAGAGATTGAACAAGAGCAAGTCATGGGAGAACAACCAAGAGTTGCCTTGAAAGAATTGGGAGTGCCCGGTGCATATAGGTTCGAGAGCGGCATAGCTCCACCTACAACACCAGCAAACGATTTTGAAATTAGGCCGGCAATGATCACCCTAATTGAGAGGAGACAATATAGTGGGGCAAAGAACGAGAGCCCATTGAACCATCTTAAAGAGTTTGAAAAATATTGTAACACAATCAAGGTCAATGGAGTGTCTCAAGAATTTATCCGCCTCAAGTTGTTCCCTTTCTCTCTCATAGGAAGATCTTTGGAATGGTTAGACAAAGAGGTGAAGCCCAATTCATTGAGAACGTGGGATGATGTCACTAAAGCTTTCTTGTCCCGTTTCTATCCTCAAAAGAAAACGACTGAGGCAAGGGCTTTAATTCAAGGGTTCAAGCAAAAGCCAAATGAGAGTCTTTATGAAGCATGGGAAAGATTCAAGGAGTACCAAAGAGAATGTCCTCACCACGGAATTCCAACATATCAATTGATCCAAATCTTCTATGGTGGTTTGAGTCCTCAAGGCAAGGCATGTCTTGATGGAGGGGCCGGTGGTCCAATCATGAACAAAACCGAAGAAGAAGTTGTGGACATAATAGAGGATGTGGTGACTTACTATAGAGATTGGCAAGATGGGGAAAGAGATTCTTCAAGCAAGAAATCTTCGTTGTACTCGGTGGACCATCTCAATGCCATCAACAATCTTTCCTCTTAAATGACAAACTTGGGAAAGGAGATGACGGCGATCAAGGCCAAGTTGGAGAATGTTTCTTCCTCTTCCCAAGCTCCAAATCTTCCCTCCCAAATTAAGGGGAGAGGTACTTCTTCTAACTCTCAAACTCTTTCTACTTCACATAATATGCCTATGGGATGTTTGTTTTGTGATGCATGTGGATCATATGACCATGATTCTAGCAATTGCAACAATGAATGTGTTGATGAATTTGACAACAATGAGTGTGAGCATGTTAATTTTGTGTCAAACAACAATGTCCAAAGGTTTGATAATCAAAGAGGCCAATGGAATAGGAATTACCAAAACCAAGGCAATTTTGACAACTATAATCATGGTGGTGGTTATAGGAACCAAGGGAATCAAGGTTCTCGTGGTAACCACAACCAAGGTTATAGTGGCCAAAATGAAAGCCAAAATTATGGTAATCAAAACCAAGGCTATGGTAATCAAAACCAAGGTTATGGAAATCATAACCAAGGTAATGGTAACCATAATCAAGGTGGTGGTAACCATAATCAAGGTTATGGTCAAAATCAAAATAGGGGTAATTGGAATAATCAAGGAAGGGGAAATTTTCAAAACAATGCTCAAAGAGGTCCTCCTCCCGGATTTGTTTCAAAGACTCACGGTGAAAATTCCTATTCACAACCTTCTTCTCCTAGGACTACTTTGGAGGAATTGATTGATAATCAAACCAAGATCATTAACACCTATATGGCGGTTAGTGATAAGAAATTCAATGAGATGATGACCCACAATGCTTGAGACTCAAATAACCCAATTAGCAAGCACTATTAAGGATTATGCTAGTCCTTCATCTTTGCCTTCCCAAGGTGTTGAACCAAAGAAACCCGTGTACTCTATTGCCACTAGTGGAGGAAATGACTTTAGTGAGGGAGTGTCTTGTTCAAAAGAGGGAGAAGATGAGAGTGGTGCTATGGAGAATGAAGATGAGAGGGTTGAGTCTAAGGAAATTTATTGTGAGGTTGAGGAAAAAGAAGAAAGTGTTGTTGAAAAGATGAGTGAGGTAGAGAGATTTCCCGATCTACCATACCCCCAAAAATACTTGAGATTCAAAATGGATGAGCAATTTGGGAAGTTCCTTGAAGTTCTTAAGGAAGTCCATGATTCAACACCCTCTACCGAGCCAATTCCCGATATGCCTAAGTACTCCAAGTTTCTTAAGGAGATACTAGAGGAGAAGGAAAATTTTGATGAGGGTAGTTCGGTGGAAGGAGGGAAGTGTTTTAGTGCTCTTGTCCATGGTGAGCTTCCGAAGAAAATGGAAGATCCGGGGAATTTTTCAATCCCTTGTCAAATCAAGAAGATGGTTTTTGAGAATGCTTTGTGTGACCTAGGGGCTAGTGTGAGTATTATGCCCTTTTCGGTTTTCAAGAGGCTTGATCTAGGTGAGCTTCAACCATCTAATATAACACTTCAATTGGCCGATCACTCTATTAAGCTTCCTAAGGGAAGAATTGATGATGTCCCTTTAAAGATTGGATAGTTTGACTTTCCCGTGGATTTTGTTGTTTTGGAGATTGAGGAGGATGAGCATATTCCAATCATTCTAGGGAGACCTTTCTTAGCCACCTCGGGAGCCTTAATAGATGTGAAGGGAGGCCAAATCACTTTGAGATATGGAAAATTAGAAGAAAGTTTGTAAGTTGAAGCCAATGCATGAGTCTTTATCTTGTGTGCAAGATATAGCATGTGTTAGTCTTTCTCGTTCCATTGATGATGTGTGCATGGTTGATTCTTCTACTAACGATGCTTTTGAGATTGTTGATGATGTTTGTGCAAGTCTTGATGATGTTAGTGAAGAAGAATTTGTAATTCAAAAGCCAAGGGATGAGAAAGAAATTGAGATTCCAAATTGGTTCAAGCTTAATTCTCAAGATGAAGAGAAAGCTTCCATAGTTAAGGATGTTGAAGTCAAGCCGAAGAAAAAGGCCCGTGACTCGAAGAAATCAAGAAAAAGAAAGAAATTGAGAAAAGAGAAGGAAGAATTTGAAAAGAATTTTGTGAAGGTTTCATTAAGCAACGATGAGAAGTTGCTCAAAATTGAAGAAGATTTTGCTCTATCAACTACCTTGAAGAAGGTGGTGTTCTTTGACCCTCCATGATTTGGAGGAAGGGTCGAGCTTAGGACCTTAAGCAAGCGCTTCCCGGGAGGCAACCCGGAGTTTCTAACTTTTCCTTTTGATTTTTGAATTTTCTTATTTTTGTTTCTTTTATTACTTTGTCTTTTCTTTCACTTTTCTACTTGATTGGATTTTTAGGATGACTTTTACGGGATTGGAATTCTACAAGTATGCATGGTGAATGGAAGGTGTTCGTGGCACATATCACATTTTGTTCGATTCTAATCGAAATTTGAGGTAAAAAGGGTAAGAATTTTAGAAAGGTAAGATAGGAAATTCATGTTTTGAAAGTTGGAGGAAATTGATACTTAGTGAATTTTTGTGGTGAGCACATGAATTTTCAACTTTGAGGGCTTTGAAAATGATTTTAGCTACTGCCTATGTTGCTCCTCATCACCATCATGATTCATGTGCGCACCAAAATAGGCAGTAAGTATCAAATTGTTGAGAAAAAGGAAGAAGTGGGCACGCACAGGGATGTGCGGCCGCACACGAGGCATGTGCGGGCGCACATCAGCTCTGTGCGGCCGCACATGGCTGGACGGGCATAATACCCTTCTTCCTCCTCTTTCCTCCCTTCATTTCCTCATTTCCCCTTATCTTCAACATCACGAACTCCCTTCAAACCCTCCTCTTGTGCGCACCATCTCCTCCCTTATTCACCATCAAAAATCACTCAAATCCTCACTAAAATCACTCCATTTTCACTCAAAATCACTCACAAACCTTCCTACACTAAAAATTCCTCACAAATTGACCCAAATTTCACTCACTCTCTCTCCTACTCTTGGTGGCCGAAATTGGGGCTTTCTTTGTGGGTTGAAATTGCTTCCTCAAAGTTGGTTAATCTTGCTTCTTTTATGGTATAATCACTAAACCTTGGTTTAATTTTTCCATTTATATCATAATTTTGCATAGATTGAAAATTTGTATGAGCATGAATAGTGTAGTATTGATTTTGTGATGCTTGATCTTGATATTGGTTGTGATTTGGTGATGTTTATTGATTGATTTTGCATAACAATGTATTGTTTGTTGATTTTGTAGTGATTCTCATCATTTTCGGTTGATATATTATGAGTTGGATTTTTGGAAAATGGTATTGGTCTTGTTGTTGTTCTTGGATTGTTGAAAGGAGTTTTCTTGGATTATTGCACTAGTGGAAAAAATCTTATTTGTAACAAGCTATCCGTAACGGGCACATGAAATTCTGTTACAATTACCTCATTTGTAACGGGCAAATTTAATGTCCGTTACGAAAAAGTTGTGACCTGTGCCAAAAAAGAGATATTCGTAACGAACAGATTGGTGCCCGTTACGAATAAGTTGTTAATTGTAACGGACGTTATTCTGCCCGTTACGAATAATCAACTAATCGTAACCAACATCTCTGCCCGTTGCGAATAAGTTATTATTAGTAACTGACGTTGTTCTGCCCGTTACAAATAACTAACTAGTCGTAACTAACTAGTCTTGCCCGTTACGAATAAGGTTTCAAAGTAAACCCTATTTTTCACTTTCCCCTTTCTCACTCTCGATGTCAGTCAAAAATTTCCCCCTTCTCTCAGCTCTCCCGCGTCCTCACCTCCCACCTCCCACCTCCCTCAACCTCATTGAAGCGCACCTCCCACCTTCCACCTCCCTCGTCCTCGTCCTCACCTCCACTCCTCCTCCATTGTTGCGCACCCTTGAGTTTTCCATTAAAGCGCACTCTTGAGTTTTCCATTAAAGCGCACTCTCACACTCTGAGTTCTCCATTAATGCGCGGTCTGAGTTCTCCATTGAAGCTTTGTCTGATTCTCCATTGAAGCGCACTGAGTTCTCCATTGCAGCGCACTGAGTTCTCCATTGACGCTCGGTCTAAGTTCTCCATTGAAGCTCGGTCTGAGTTCTCCATTGAAGCGCACTGAGTTCTCCATTGAAGGGCAGTCGGAGTTCTCCATTGAAGGGCACTCGGAGTTCTCCATTGAAGCGCACTGAGTTCTCCATTGAAGGGCACTCGGAGTTCCCCAATTTCTTAACCCTTGTTTCCTGTAAGTTGCTTAATTGCAATTACTTAATTATAGGGTTTTTTTCCCCAAATTAATTGATTAATTTTACATGTTTAAATTGATTCTTGATTTTGCTAGGAAATGGGAGTGAATTGAAATTGATGTTTTAGGAGTACCTCGGTCCTCAGCTCCCTCAACTCCATTGAAGCAGCTTGATTTCTTGGTGACAATTTGGTATGATTAATTAATTGATTTGTAGTTTGTTCTTTTTGTTTTGTTTAATTTACTTCCAACTTTCTGCAAATTCAAATTTGTTTTTTTTTTCTTTTTTTTTTGTCTAATATTTTGTCAATTTTCCGTTTGGGACTGTTCTTGGAATTGTATTCTCACTTAGGATGTAAATGGTTGATTGTTTTTCGGAAGTAAAGGTAATTTCGTGTAAGCATTCCGTAATGTATTCTCTGGGTACATACGTAATTAAGAAATCAATTACGTCGTGTACTTGGAGAACCGTAGGGAAATGCTTAAAAACCGGTCTATGTGGTGGATTTTGGCCCGTCAAACTCGTCGTGCAGATGGATCGTGGGCTATAGACCCGAAGAATACCGAAACCCAGCAAATAGCCAGTGCTATTGTAAGTATTGTTCAGGTTTTGGCTGTAATTTTTGAGCTGATCAGTTCTGATCAGTGCTGATCTGTTCCGATCAGTTCATGTTTGGGCTGTAAATTTATAGCTGATCAGTTCTGATCAGTTCCGAACTGTTGTGATCTGTTCTGAACTGTTCTGTTCAGTTCAGGTTAGGGCTGCATTGTTTGAGCTGATCAGTTCTGATTTGTTTTGATCAGTTCCTAAGTGTTCTGATCAGTTCGGATCAGTTCTGAGCATTTCTGAACTGTTCTGATCAGTTCTGATCAGTTCAGTTTTGATTTGTTTTGATCAGTTCCGAACTGTTCTGATCAGATCAGATCAGAACTGATCAGAACAGTATAGAACTGAACTGATCAGAACAGTATAGAACTGATCATAACAGTTCAGAACTGATCCGAACTGATCAGAACAATTAGGAACTGATCAGAACAAATAAGAACTGAACTGTTTTGATCAGGGGATGTTTTTGCTGAAAATTTTGGCTCTGATCATTAACAAACTCTTCTGATTAGTTCATCTTTTTGAAGCAATTATTGAACTGATCAGTTCTAATCAGTTCAGGTTTGGTCTGAAATTCTTGAGCTGAGCAGTTCATGTTGTGGCAGAAATTTGAGAGCTGATCAGTTCAGTTGTTGGCTGGAATTTAAGTTCTGATCAGTTCGGATCAATTCAGATCGGTTCTGATCAGTTCAGGTTTTGGCTGAAAATTTTAAGCCAATCAGATCTGATCAGTTTAGTGTTAAGGTTCTGCCAAATTATGAAATTTTCTTGGAATCTCATTATGTAACTCTCTTGCTGTATAATATGTTTATTTACGTTTATTTTGTTAATAGTTGGAAAACTTGGAAAAGAATGCTGAAGGAAACGATTCAAGTGAAGGTATTGGTATGGATGCCCTGAACAAGGCTTTAGGAAAAAAGGATCACCGCGGGCATGTAAAAGGACTAGGAAGGTGTGGGGTTGGAGTTAGTCACACACAAGTATTTGGGAAGGGACATAGAAAGGGTAAATCATCCGGCCAAGGTGGATGCTCATTGGAAGAGTTAGAATCAATGAAAGCTACCCTAACTCAAGAATTTGAGGCGAGGCTAGATGAAAAGGTTGAAGAGAAGATTGAAGAGAGGATTGAAGAGAGGATTCAAGAGAGGTTGGATCAACGTGTGGCAATGGAGGTGAAAGCTTATCTCGCCAAATTACTACCACATATGGCCGGTGATGTGGAGGCATTTCAAGGAATGCAACTGAAGACGACCATGGAGGCAACATTGCATTTTTGCATGAATTAGATAAGGCGGGTAAACGTTGCAAATTCATAGTGACTCCATATGTAGCAAGGTTCGAACTATGTTTTTAATACTTCCACTAAACTTGTTTTTATAAATGATTTGTTTTCTAATACTCTAACTTATCTTTATCTTTTAAATGATGTAGTGGACATTGGGTTCTTGTGGTGGTAGATCTACAAATAGGTTTAGCGTATGAGTTTGACTCTATGAAGCAACCTAAAGAAAATCCAAGACCAATGAGAATTGCCGAAATCATGATGACGTGAGCCACTAACTTCAAATTGTGCCCAATTGAGTTTCTATTTTCATATTGTTTGTGGTGTTGTAGATTATTTTGTTCTAAGTGCCAAATTATATATCATTTTTGTAGGGCTTATAAAGTATATCGGGCAAATCTCATAGGGAATGAATTGAAAGCATGTGTAGGCAAAAATTGAAATTCATACAAATGGTAAATACACAACTCACCCCGTTTTATCATACATTGTTAACTTTGAATATAAAATGTCCTTACTATTTGTTATATATGCTAGTGTGCTCAACAACAAGGAGGCGTTGAGTGTGGCTACTACATTATGAGATATATGTATGAGGTTGTTACTTCCCACTTGGATTGCAAAGGTGTCTTAGAGGAGGTTAGTAGCTTTTTCATTGAGATGGTTTTCAAGATGATTTATTGACATGTATGCGATGTTATGTGTTTTAATCCTATTCATAGAAACCAATATAAGATAATTATGGATGTTGTGTGTTTTATTTCTATAATTTGATCAAATACATGATAGATGGGAAAGATAGAAGTCCCTTGGGCAACTTTAAAGCCTTTTTGGCTTTATATGCTCCCAAAAGTTAGTAGATGGTCCTATTTTATTGATTTCAATTCATAGAAACCAAAATATAAGATAATTATGGATGTTGTGTGTTTTATTTCTATAATTTGATCAAATACATGATAGATGGGAAAGATAGAAGTCCCTTGGGCAATTTTAAAGCCTTTTTGGCTTTATATGCTCCCAAAAGTTATTAGATGGTCCTATTTTATTGATTTCAATTCATAGAAACCAAAATATAAGATAATTATGGATGTTGTGTGTTTTATTTCTATAATTTGATCAAATACATGATAGATGGGAAAGATAGAAGTCCCTTGGGCTATTTTAAAGCCTTTTTGGCTTTATATGCTCCCAACAGTTAGTAGATGGTCCTATTTTATTGATTTCAATTCATAGAAACCAAAATATAAGATAATTATGGATGTTGTGTGTTTTATTTCTATAATTTGATCAAATACATGATAGATGGGAAAGATAGAAGTCCCTTGGGCTATTTTGATGCCTTTTTGGCTTTATATGCTCCCAACAGTTAGTAGATGGTCCTATTTTATTGATTTCAATTCATAGAAACCAAAATATAAGATAATTATGGATGTTGTGTGTTTTATTTCTATAATTTGATCAACTACATGAAAGATGGGAAAGATAGAAATCCCTTGGGCAATTTTGAAGCCTTTTTGGCTTTATATGCTCCCAAAAGTTAGTAGATGGTCCTATTTTATTGATTTTAATTCATAGAAACCAACATATAAGATAATTATGGATATTGTGTGTTTTATTTCTGTAATTTGATCAACTACATGAAAGATGGGAAAGATAGAAGTCCCTTGGGCAATTTTGATGCCTTTTTGGCTTTATATGCTCCCAAAAGTGGGTAAATGGTCCTATTACATTGATTTCAATTCATAGAAACCAAAATATAAGTTAATTATGGATGTTATGTGTTTTATTTCTATAATTTGGACCAATACATGAAAGATGGGAATGATAGAAACCCCTTAGGCAATATTGAAGCCTTTTTGGCTTTATATAGTCCCAAAAGTGAGTTAATGGTCCTACTTTCATTGATTTCAATTCATAGACACCAAAATATAAGTGGATTATGGATGTTCTGTGTTTTATTTCTATATTTTGAGTTTTATTTCCATAATTTAGACCATAACATTTATTCAAATGATTTTTTCTATTATGGATTGTTTTTATTTTGTAACCTCATTTGTATGCTTTTTTTTTTGTTAATAGGATTATTGTCCAAGGAAAGCCCCGTATGATATTGAAGATTTGAATGTGGTTCGAGAACAGTGGGCGCACTACTTTAGGACGAAGTATCTATTGAATGCATAACTATTTGTTTAGGTAGAACATTAGTAATGTTATTAGTGTTGCTCGTTGTATATATGTGTTGGATAAATTTATACAAGTTCTTATTTGTAATATTATACTAGAATTTTTATATTATGTCGTATTAATTTTTACAAAAGTCGATATAATTGTTTATCTACAGGAACAGGTTTATTATAACAGGTTTTAATTAAAATATATTAATTATATATAAATAAATGCTGCCGAAATTTAATCAAAAAAAAAAAAATTAATGAATATTTGTAACGAGCATGGAATATGTCAGTTACAAATAAGCACTTATTCGTAACGGGCGTTTCTGATGCCCGTTACAAATAAGTACTAAATTGAACACCACAAACCCTTATTCGTAACGGGCAGATATAATGTTAGTTACGAATAATGAGTTATTTGTAACGGGCGTTTATAGTGCCCGTTACGAATAGAGTCTTATTTTAGTTCAAATAAAGACTTATTCGTAACGGACATTTTATCTGCCCGTTACGAATAACCCATTATTCGTAACGGACATTTTATCTGCTCGTTACGAATAACCCATTATTCGTAACGGACATTTTATCTGCCCGTTACGAATAACAAGTTATTCGTAACGGACAGCGCCCGTTACGAATAATATTGGCCATCCGTAACGGCCGCATACGTAACGGACGCTGCCCGTTACGGATGGGCCCTTTTTGCCCGTTACGGATGATGTTTTTTCCACTAGTGTTGGTGTTGTTGATTGGTTTGGAATTGGTTTTGATTGAAAGGAAGTGTGAATTTCGAGTTTGGTGATTTTGGTAGTAAGTGGTGAATTTGGGTGTGGTATTCTTGGTTCATTGGTTTTGCTTCTTGTGCGTTGTTGGTAATCTTTCTTAGCCTCTCAAACATGTCTAAATACCTCAAGAAACTCACCAAGAAAAGGAAAACCGATGTTAGCATCGATGAACTACCTCGCCCAAGTACCTCTTCTAGGCCGAGTACTTCTTCTAGGCCTAGTACTTCCAACCTCTCTTCCACTCAAACACGACCTCCAACCTCTCTACCCAAAAAGAAAAACTTCACCGAAAAACAAAAGACCTTCTACCAAAATTTGAAGGAAGAAAGAACCCTCAAACAAACCCGCCATTATTTTCAACCCGACATGGTAAAATTGGGGATTGATGAAGATGTGCGGTCGTTGCTCTTAAACCTTCGGTTGGGTTCTTTCATCGCCGATGCCTATCGCACCTACAAGGAGCCTACATTAGAATTCTTGGCTACGTTGGAGCTTGTACCCGTAGGAGGGGTATATCGGGTGCGATTCCAATTATTCAACCATATCTTCGATCATTCCTTGGAAGAGTTCAACGCGGCATTGGAATTTGATCTCCATGGGGATATTTTGAACGTTGAACCCTATATCTTCCCATAGTACGATCATAACTCATGGTGGGAAGACATCTCGGGTGGTAACGAGTTTATCACCAACAAGGCTAAGATTTCATCGGTGTACCAACCTTGCCTTAGGGTTGTGCACCGTCTTTTGGGCTATGTGGTGTTCCCTAAACAAGAGTTGGGGAAATTGAGCAAGTTAGAGCTCAAGGTCTTGTGGTTGTCCACCCGCCCGGAGTTTGTGGGCCGTTTGAACTTGGGGTAAATCTTTGCCCAATATTGTGTGGACCTTCGTGGCCGGAGTTCGGGAGAGATCCCATGTGGGGGCATGGTGACTAGGCTCTTGACTCACTTTCGCCTTGAAGCATATCTCCCATTTTGTAAGGAGATTGGGGATAGCACCTCCCTCTACCTTGACATGCAACAATTGGGTCAAATCCAATTCATCTCCAAGGGCTATAGCGAAGGGAGATATGAGTGGCTTAGGGGCAATGAGCATTGGTGCTACTTGACTAACTCCGGCTTGACTTCTTTAGCCCGGATCGCCAACAATGTATGGCATATCCCCAAGTCCTTTCGGCATCCTAACTTCGACTCCGATGAGGATGAGGAAGAAGATGATGAAGAAGAACAACAACATCAACAACAACAACACCAACAACAACAATTTCCACAACAACAATTTCCTCAAGAATAAGAACAAGGGCAACATGCTTATGCCAATGCCGATTTGAGGGCTCTTAGTGAGCAATTGAGTGGATTGAAAATCCACGTGGATGGCATGTATGATCAAGACTTTGGGGCTTTCTATGAACAACTTAGAGGTATTCAAGAAATGCAACAAGGTATGTTTTCTCAACAACAACAAATTTATGGTGCGGAAGTTGACCGTGGGAACATTACTCTCCCGGTTAACTATCCGTATTTCCCGCCCTAACAAGGTCCTCTACCTTCGTATGGGCATCCTTATTGGTCGGGGCCTTCCAACCCCAACACCGAGCGTCGCTACTATCCGGATGAGCACGGTAACTATGATTACAAGGCTCCGGGTGGTAGTGACTATAGGGGTGATCCTAACTACCCCCATGTCCATCCCAACCACCCCTTTGAACTCGCTTTGCCCGATAACTTCACCCCTCTTGCTCCTTGGCAACAAGATCTTTTCAAGGGGCATTATGGGTGGCCCGAGGGGTACACCGGAGGATGGGAGCCTTACCCTCATCCCTTCGATGACCTCGAGCGCAACAAGGACCCCAATGGGGCCGGGCCGAGTGGGAGTGGTGGTGGTGATGGTAGTAGTTATTAGTTCCCTTTAGCTTTTCATGCTTTTTGCCTCCATCCCTTATATTTTTGATGCATGTTTTGTTTTGATTGGGATGTTGAGATGTATTTTTATCTAGCTTGGGGGAACTAATAATTTGCTCAGTGACCAATTTTGTTGTTGTGTACATACCTTAGTTGTTTGCATGATTATTTTTATTCCTCTTGTTTGATTTCCTCATTTTCTTGATCTCTAAGCTACCTTCCTTGTAGCTAGCTTGTTTGCCCTATTTGCTTGGATGCTTGTTGTTTGTGATGATATTTCGCTTGGCGTGTTGTTGTTGATGATCCCTAATGTCCAAATTCCCTTATTCCAAAACCCTTTGATCCAAATCCCTTGAATCCAAATCTTGTAGTTTAGTGTAGTTCTTTAGTTAGTTTAGACTTTCTTGTTTCCTTAGTTTCATTTCTTTTATTCTTTCTATTCTTTGATTAGTTTCGCTTTTATTTTCTTTGGTTGTATATACTTTTTGTTTGGATTAGTTTCATTTTATTTGTTATTTTCTTTTCTTTGTTTTGAAGTTACTAACCATTTTCTTTGTTCATAGTTTCTTTTTTTTTCTTTTTCTCACTTGGTTCTTTGAAGAGCTTTGGATATGGAATGCAACGAGGTGGTTTCAACTTGCTTCGTTTATTTTTGCTAAGCTTGGAAGCCCGGTGAGACCTTTCTTATTTTCTCTTTATTTTCCTTGGTTGCATAGAATAGGATTAGTTTAGGGGAAGTTGAATGGTTCGAGGATGTATGCTTGTTAACACGTAATGTGTTTGGGATCGATGACGTTGATGTCGATCGATCACTTGTTTGTTGATTGGGAATTTTATGTGTTTAACTTGCTTTCTAGTCCATTGCATGCTATTTCTCCTATATTTGCTTTTCTATGTCTCCATTTCTTTTCTTTTATTTTCTTTTATTTTACTTTTTCTTTTACTTTCCTTTATTTTTCTTTTCATTTTTGATGTGATTTTGAGGCTTTATTTTTCATTTTTCTTGTGAAATGAACTTTGTACATTGGACTTGTGTTTTGCATGATTTTCTTCCTAGGTTGTACAGGTATGCACGGTTTGAGACTATGTTCGGTTGACTCTAGGATAGGTGTATGCTAGCGTAGTTGGTTTGAACTAGGAGGATCATGAAGCCGGATTCTACTTGTTTGTGGCGTGTTGGTAGTTGCTCCCTATAGTCAATTTGACACCACTAGTGAGTTTTTGCCACACCCTTGTGAGGTTACTTGTTTTTCTAGCCTTCTACATTCCTTGTATGAGCGGCGTGGATCCTTGACTATGCAAACCTAATCTAATAAAGCTTGATGTATGATTCTCAAACCCGAGACCGAACTATCTAGGAAGGAAAAAGGCACATTTTTCGGGGTGGTATTTTTCATTTTTGTTATATTTTGTTATTTTCTTTATTTTTGGGTTTACATTTGCCTTCTTGCAACCATTTGAGCCTTATCCCTTCTTTTCAAGCCACATCTTTAGTTATTTGACCTTTTGTTTCATTTTCTACGCTTGCTTGGTTTTTGTGAAGCAATATGTTCATTTGAGATGGAGTTTGTGGTAGATAAGTTGGAAATTTGGTTTCTATGAATGCAAGTTTGTGATTTCATTTTCTTTGTGAATAATGGCAAATATTTGTGAAAAGCCGTCCTACTTCATAAAAGGCATGGACTAATAAAATTGCATATAGAAAAAGCCGTCCAAATTAAGTAAAAGGCAAGGACATTGCAAATTCTAATCAAAACAGCAAACAAAAATTGAAAAAGTGAAAAATTCAAAAATATTTTGATGTATTCTTTTCTCCTTCTAAGAATTGAGGACAATGCTTCATTTTAGCTTGGGGGAGAAGCGTGTACGCTTTTTGTATATATTTTTGTGAGTATAGCTTCAAGTAAGCTTCGGGGTGTTGTTTTTGTTTGGTAATTTCTTGATTGTGGTGTTAAGGATTGATCACCCTTTTGCTTCACTTTTTAGGAAAATCACCAAATTTTTAAATTTTAGCCTACCTTCACCCTTTATGCCTTACGTTACAACCTTGGGGAAAGACCTTTCGACCTAGATAGTTGAGTCACTATTCGGGGGAGGGCATCATGGGTCATTGCCTAAGGAAAGGGGATGCATAGTCAAGATTGTCGAGTAGCCTAAAAATAATTCTTTTCCCGGTTCCTTCGAGGAATCATTGGGACGCTCACTAAGGGGAGATTTGAGACTAGTGGGGAGAACGCGGTAAGATTGTTTGGGATGAACGTGGATTGTGATGAATAGATCCTATGCCTAGCATACCCTATGTTTCAATCAACCTTAGATATCTTGAAAAGTGCATACCTTAACTACTTGAGAAAGATTGTCATTCATTTGCATTATAGTCTTTATGTTGGTTCATTTCGCAAAGCTTTGTTTTCATTTTATTTTCCTTTCTTTTTATGGTTTGCCTCATTGATGTTTGGTGGAGAGTTATGGGTCAAACTCTTAGGATACCCTTACGAGACCTCACTCGTCCTCATAGGCGACTTTGGGGTTTAAAGGGCTTCTTGTAGCTAAAAGCAACCGTGATTCCTACGACAGTGAGTTTTAGTGTATATTCTTATCTTGAGTCCTTTTTCAATAAAATTTTCATCCTTTATCTTTCTTGCTTTGTTTTGCTCGAGGACGAGCAAAAGTTTAGCTTGGGGGAATTTGATGAGTGACATTTATGGCACTCATTTGATCCCTTTTTGGATGAATTGTATTTCATTTTATCTCTCTTTTCTTTAGTTTTCCTTAGATTTATTCTCGTTTTCTTCATTTTATGCCTTTTGTAGTTAGTTTCTCTATTTTATGCATTTTTCTAGTTTACTTGCTATTTTTCCCTTTTTACTTGCTTTTTATCCTTTGATTGTAGGTTGTGATTGATTGTCCAAAAATTCCCGAGCTTCCTTTCTATGATCTTTCATTGTTTTCATGCCTAAAGATTGTGCAAGAAGCTTCAACTCAAAGGTGGATCCAAGGGGCATGCTTCAAGGCTTTGTATATGCCTTTCTCATGGCTTATACTCTTCAAGAAATTCAAGAAAGTTTCTGCCTACCTTGTCCTCCATTATCATCATCTAGGATGTGTGCACCGCTTGAGCTAGGACGAAGAGAAGAAGGGGGAAAAACCCATCCAGGTGCGGGCGCACCCAGGGAGTGTGCGGCCGCACATTGGTTGGGTGCGGCCGCACACCTGGTGCGTGCGGGCGCACCAATCTGGGTGTGTTTTGTTGGGGTTTGGTGAGTCCGACTCACCGCGGAAACAAACCCAAAACCAAGACCGCACTCGCAATAAATAAAACCATAAACATAATTAAATTAATCACAAGATTAAGATAAGCTAATTACCCTTGACGCGTGCTTCGCTCCAAATGAGCTCTTACTTGAAAGCTTCAAGTCCCGCTCGCACGGAGACCTCCAACGAAGTCCACCCGCACCAACAAAACCGACTAGGTCCAATGTGTTGGGGTTAGCAAGACCCGACCAACAAAACCCGAGTAATTATATTGAGTTCAAAGGTTTTCACTAATTGTGATGCCTTTTCCAACTCTTACTCAAGCATCTTTCCCAATGCCCATACTTGGGTATTTATAGGAAATGATGGGAGTATCATTTACTCTCCCATCAATGTGGGATAGTATGATTTTTCCATTTTATTTTAAAGCTAAAATAAAATCAATAATCAAGCTAGTAATAAATCAACAAGTGGCAAGCTCATGTGAGTGGTTAGGTGAGGACCACTTGGAGAAGGGGGGGACCAAACTTGCTCCCCACTCCCTCTCCCATAACCGGCCACCTCACTCCCCACACACTCAAGGACCACAAGCCACATGGCACCCACCCTTGGGCACCAAGGCAGCCAAGGTGGGCTGCCATGTGCTGTTGTCCGTGGCAGCCACGCCCAGCAAGCCCAGCACTCACATGCGGGCTGCCAGCCGCTGCTGGCCAGCACGCCCAGCATGCTTGTGCGGGCTGCTGCTGCTGGCCTTGTGCCTTGGCCAGCGCTGCTAGGCAGCAAGCAATGGCCTAGCCATGCTGCTGCTAGCTGTGGCGAGCTGGCGCGCCTAGCGTGCTAGCTCCAGCAGCTTGTTGCGGCATGGCTTGCTAGCCATTGCGCGCACTAGGCAGCGCCTAGCCTTGCGATGCTAGCATGAGTGCGCTAGCACGCACCAGCCAGCCTAGGCTCGGCTTGGTGCGTATGCTAGCCACCATGCTAGGCTATACGCCTTAGCACTCGGTTTGCTTGGGCATTCCGATGCTAGGGGTATTTTGGTCTTTTGTTGATTTATTACTATTTCTGGTCTCGTCTTTCACTATTTTTCGACTCGACTTCCGACGCTCGGTTTCGACGCTCTAAGCTCGAATTTCCGACGTCTAAATAAATATTACTCGGTCGACTCATTAATTCCTTCCGAATTAATTCGTCGTTTCGGTTTGTTGAATGCTTGGGTGTGACCCGAAGGGTTCAGTCAAGATTAAGCTGTAACATTAATTATCCATTAATATTACTGATCGGAAGCGGCCTCCACCCAGGCATTCCGATCACTTGACCTTACTGAATATATTAGCTTTCTAATAATTCTGAACCCGCTAACGGAATAGTACACTTGTTCGAAGGACACCATTCCTTTCAATCTCCCACTTGTCCTTCCGGACAAGTGCTCATTTTGTGTACAGCCTTTTCCTATGTCGCTTAATGTCTCTTCATGAACTATAAGGTAAGATTTATTTTTGTCATCCTTATTACGTCCAGAAGTGTTTCCCGATTCCGAGTCCGACTGTAAATAAACAGATGATTTCTAAAATCCATCCGAGCACGGCCATGCATTTTACAGTCTCGCTCTACGAGAGGCCTTGTATACAACAAAGACATCTTCCCTATTTTACTAGGGGGACATTCCCAGTCTTGTAATGTAGCTCCTCTTACTGAGAGGACCTAGCCGCCCGAGTGTTGCCGTTATAATCCCCTATTACGGCAGACGTTTGACAACATCAAAGCGAACTAGTACTCAAACAAGAGAACTCACACTACTCATGGTCGACGAAATAGGTTCCGATAGCCATAATGAGAAGTATACTTATGACAAATTTTTAATTTCTTAAAGTATTCTCATAGGTCGATCCAGTATGGTTCTAAACCAATACCTGTGCAAATGATTTATGACAATCATGTCCTCGTAGCACATGAAACGGTGCTATAAATCAGACTACACACTAATCTCAATTGGTCATTAATCGTCCATCGTTTAAATGACCTTGATTAGGGATAATTTTCGATTATAATATTCAATGTTCACTTAATAGGTGTTTCCTTACCAAGACTGGTCTTGATACCCTATTTTGAATATTCTCAGAATCGAATGGACTCATTATTTAATCCTAAACCACAATTAAATAGCATAACGGAGTAATAAAATGTTGCATGAAATTTTATATTACTCTAAAACATGAATGGTTTTCCTTAGTGTCTTACATTAACTTTTCTCAAAATTAACTAAAACACTAAACAAGGAAATCAAAGCCAATCTCCTACATGCTTGATTCCCATTGCCTTAACGTGCTTGTTGTGCTTCACTTGAGGCAAAGGTTTAGTAAGTGGATCGGCTACATTGTCATCCGTTCCAACTTTGCAAATTCTGATTTCACCCTCTGATTTCCATTCTCGAATCATGTGAAATCGCCGCTTGACATGTTTGACCTTCTGATGTTCCCTAGGCTCTCTGGCCTGAGCAATAGCTCCATTATTGTCACAATAGAGGGCTATTGGACCCTTTATAGAGGGTACAACATCAAGTTCGCCAACGAACTTACGAATCCAAACAGCCTCCTTAGCTGCTTCAGCAGCTGCCAAGTATTCGGCTTTAGTTGTAGAATCTGCAGTTGTACTCTGCTTTGCGCTCTTCCAACTAAACGCCCCTCCATTTAGACAGAACACATATCCAGATTGCAATTTGAAATCGTCTATGTCTGTCTGGAAGCTTGCGTCGGTATAACCTTCCACAACTAAATCCTTTGTACCACCATACACCAGGAATTTATCCTTGTTCCTTTTTAGGTACTTTAGGATATTTTTGGCCGCAGTCCAATGCGCCTCTCCTGGGTCTGATTGGTAACGGCTCGTAGCACTCAAGGCATACGACACATCTGGCCTAGTACATATCATGGCATACATGATAGATCCAATAAGCGAAGCATATGGAATCTGATTCATTCTTACCCGATCATCAGGTGTCTGTGGACACTGCTTCTTGCTTAGGGTTATGCCATGTGACATTGGTAGGTGACCTCTTTTGGCCTCCTCCATGCCAAATCGAGCAAGTACCTTATCAATATAAGTACTTTGACTCAATCCAATCATCCTTTTCGATCTATCCCTATAGATCTTGATGCCTAGTATGTACTGAGCCTCTCCCAAGTCTTTCATTGAGAAGCACTTTCCGAGCCAGGCCTTTACAGACTCTAACAACGGAATGTTGTTTCCAATGAGCAATATGTCATCGACATATAAGACTAGGAAGGCGATGTCACTCCCACTGACCTTCTTGTAAACACAAGATTCATCTGGATTCTTGATAAAACCAAACTTATTGATGGCTTCATCGAAACGCAGATTCCAACTTCTGCTTGCTTGCTTTAATCCATAAATGGACTTCTTAAGCTTACAAACTTTCCTAGCATTGTTTTGGTCGACAAAACCTTCAGGTTGTGTCATATACACAGTTTCTTCCAAATAACCATTAAGGAAGGCGGTTTTGATGTCCATCTGCCATATTTCATAGTCGTAATATGCAGCAATCGCTAGGAGGATCCGAACGGATTTAAGCATTGCGACTGGTGAAAAGGTTTCATCGTAATCAATACCATGAACTTGTCTGTAACCTTTTGCCACCAATCTAGCTTTGTAAATGAATACATTTCCATCTTTGTCGGTTTTCAACTTGAAAATCCACTTACATCCGATCGGTGTATAACCTTCGGGTAAGTCAACCAAGTCCCAGACTTGATTTTCAAACATGGAATCCATTTCAGATCTCATGGCCTCTTGCCATTTAGCAGAGTCGGTGCTTGCCATCGCTTGCTTGTAGGTTGCTGGTTCATCTCCATCCATAATCAGGATGTCCTGATTCTCGGTTAATACTAAACCAAGATATCTATCAGGTTGAGATCTCGGCCTTAGAGACCTACGTAGGGTAATGGATTGAGCATTTGCATTGTCGGTTCGACTTTGCACATTTTGATCATTTTGACCTGCGTCAACAGATGCTGTTTGAGAACTTTGACTGTCATTATGATTTTGTTGCTCATCCTTACGAACTTCGTCGAGTTCGATTTTCCTCCCACTTGTCATTTTGGAAAGGTGCTCCCTCTCCAAAAAGACACCATCGCGAGCAACAAACACTTTGTTCTCCGATTTGTTGTAGAAGTAATACCCTTTGGTTTCTTTTGGGTAGCCCACAAAGTAAACCTTGTCAGATTTGGGATGAAGTTTGTCAGAGATCAATTTCTTGACATATGCTTCGCATCCCCATATCTTTAGAAAAGATAACCTAGGAGGTTTCTTCGTCCATAATTCATATGGAGTCTTTTCTACAGCTTTTGATGGAGCACGGTTCAGTGTTAGTGCCGCAGTTAGAAGTGCGTGTCCCCAGAAAGAGATAGGAAGATCACTAAGACCCATTGTTGATCGTACCATGTCTAACAAGGTCCGATTTCTCCTTTCGGATACTCCGTTCCATTGTGGAGTTCCTGGAGGTGTCAATTCTGAAAGTATACCCTTTTCTTTCAGATGGTCATCGAATTCTTGGCTCAAGTATTCACCACCTTGATCCGATCGAAGGGCTTTGATTTTCTTGCCAAGCTGATTTTCAACTTCACTCTGAAATTCTTTGAACTTTTCAAATGATTCAGATTTGTGCGACATGAGGTAGACATAGCCATATCTACTATAGTCGTCTGTGAAAGTGATGAAATATCGATGTCCATTTCTTGTGGTTGAGCTCATTGGTCCACATACATCGGTATGTATAAGACCCAATAAGTCACTTGCCCTTTCTCCCAACTTGGAGAATGGCTGTTTAATCATCTTGCCTAATAGACATCCTTCGCAATTCTCAAACGATTCTAAATCGAAAGAGTCAAGAACACCTTCTTGTAGAAGTTTCTTGATGCGTTTGATGTTAATGTGGCCAAGACGACAATGCCACAAGTAAGTCTGATTTGACTCCATGGTCTTAGCTCTTTTGGTATCATTATAAACAATTTGTCCAAAGACACAAACGTGTCATTCCATAAATATAAACAAGATGATATGTCTTGTGATCAAGTTTACAATGACGTCCAACGCCACAAGATCAAAATATGGTAGATAAAACTAAACAAGTTTTTAATCTAGACAAAATATGAGATTACAAGCTTTCTTTGAAAGATTATCTTCTTCTTCCACTTGTACTCATATCCACTTGAAAAGCACCGCTCACTTTGTTCCTGAAATAGGAGCATATAGTGAGCCAATTTTCCGGTATCTAATACCTCATAAATTGCTTATGTTCAAGTGTAAAGATGATACCTGAGATCGAGGTTACTTTTCCTTTCGCCTCATCTTCTAGATACATGCTACATTCTCTTTTGTAGTGTCCGGGTCTACTACAATAGAAGCAGCGCATCTTAGCTTTGTTCTTGAACTCCTTCTTCTTTGGTCTCAGGGCAACCTTAGCCTTCTTGCAAGAATAGGTTTTCTGGAGCTCTTGAACAACTTCCATCAAGGAAAGTTTGTTCCGCTTGGCCGTAAGTCGCATCTTTAATGCAACATACCCCGAATGGAGTGAGCTTAGTAGCATGAGAGCTGCTTGCTCATCGTCCACTGGTTTGCCAATTAGCTCCAGATGGGTGAATAGCCTTGTCATGTTGAGCACATGAGCTTGAAGTGGCATCCCAGGACTAAGTCTTGCATTATAGACCTTAGCCCATACTTCTTGTCTCTCTTTGGTGAGACATCCATCTTGCGGTGGCTTGATCCTCATGTTCGAGAGTGACCTAGTCACATCTTCCACAAGTCCATCATAGTTGCCTCTGGTACTCTTGGTGACTCTCAAATTGACTACGTCTTCTAGAGCTTTGAGCATCATGTCCGGAAAATAGTTGGAGAACTTCCCCTTCCATTGTACCGGGATGGAGTTTGCCATGAGTCTGGAAACTCTTTTGCAATCCTCACTCCATTCCTCATGTGCCTCATCACTCATAATCCCCTTTGAGTAGAAACTCGGGATTTGAGTGTCCAGAATGTGCTCTAGGTAGTAATTTCGGAGGGTCTTTCGGAGTTCCTCTTCCCATTCCTTAAAGTTTACCAAGTTCAGAGAAATTGGCAACTTTTTGGGCAATTCCGGGAGCATAAGGTCGTTGTCATTAGTTGAAGACATGATTCTACAATTGAAAAATTTGTAATGAAAAACCATTCATTATACTTAAATAAGATTGAAATCATGCATTTTAATCAAGCTTATTTAAAACGTCTTATTCACACATTAAAGATTGTCCCCAATTTTGGTGAGAATAAGTCGATTCCAAGATCCAAAGAAACAAAGATTGGTTAAGCATGCTTTGGCTTGTCTTAACACTCAATCTCCTAAGGTAAGCAACGCTTTGCTAATGGCTCCAAGCCACTCTTGGTTGAATAAATCGTCGCATCCAATGCTCTCTAAACAATTTATTCACTTTGCCACGACATGTTAGGACTCCATCACTCATATCGTTGAGTATAACCAAAACCACTTGCATACCCAGTATGCCTTACGTTCCTTGGAGAAGTAGTGATGCCTCGCTTTGGCGTAGCCCACCACTACCCTCGTTCGGTTGGTAAGTGTGTTTTGGAATGGCAAGTTTTACTCAATTTTAAGGGACCTAGGGTTTCTATGTTGGTTGATTTAAGTGAACTTAATTAATCATCTCAACATTCGAAATCCTAACCATGCATCTAACATATAATTCAAATATATAAACATAAATATATATCAAAACATAAATAGAGATGCATTTGGCAACTAGCATGACCCCTTGAGATCTTCAAGTCTTCAAAAGGTCTTCATTTGCAACTTCATGGCTTCGTCTTCTAAGAACCCCGTCTTCAAGACTTGACCAAATAATATAATTGCTAGTATCTACGATTAGGACTAATCTAAATATTAAGGTACAAAAATACTCAACGGTTCGCAGACCGTATTTAGATTTACAAAAATACATCACGGATCACAGTCCGTATTTTCTATCCTAATCGGGCCCCACTAGTTGCCATTTCATAAAACCTGTGAGAGAATTTTACATTCCATTCATCCATTCACTATATGTGAATGGCCCATGCATTTTACAACGATCAAACAAGTAACAATGCATAAAACCGCGCGAGAACTAGTAATTAATCTAGGTGGTTAATCCAATTAACACGCCTAATTAAACTAGTCAAAGTTGTTTTAACCGGTTATGGTAATAACTAAGAGACGCTCCCACTAAATTCCGCATCCAATCTTAACTAATCCAATTAATTAAGTCGGTGAACCCAAATATTTGTTAAAATTAATTTTGCAAATGTCGCTCAAAAACCCGAGGCCTAGCCTCCAAAATTTTTATTAAATAAACAAAATAATTAAAATGATTAAAACGACAATCTAAGCAAAATTACGTATTCCATAATGTCTAAGTGTCTAGCGTTAAGACTTGGAACCCAAAATTACCCTTATGTACATATTAAGCAACGCTAAAATTAACTTTAAAATAGCATCGCCTTAATAACCCGGGGTTATTGTGCCAATTATGGGATCGTACGTACCGTACAACAAGCTCGTAACATACCCATTCGCACCCCCGCAACACCAAGCATGCCCATGGGCTGCTTGTGCTCGCACACTCCACGCCCAGCCAAGCCAAGCGTAGCAGCACGCACAGCGCGCACAGCACTATGCTGCTGCTGCGCCATGCTGCTGCTTGCTGCTGGCTGGTGCGCTATGTGGCTGGCAGCGAGCAGCAGCCCATGCCCTTCCTCGCACACACAGACGCACAGCACCACGCACCTAAGAACGAAGCACCCAACAGCCTCGGCAGCCACATATGGGTTGCGTGAGCAGCCCAGCTGGCCGAGAGCTAGCTCGGGGCTCTTAGGCCTCGTGTTGCGTGCTAATGCTTCGAAAATTATCGAATTTTGTGTGTGACATTATAAATCAATTCTAAATTAATTTTGGAATCAATTTTGAGGAAAAATGAAAAATAACAAGTCCAACTTAAATAATTCATCCAAAGCAATTAACCAAATTTATTACCAAGAATCATTCTTTAATAAAATTGGTTTAACTTGGTGTAACAAAATAAATTAGGGCATTTCTCACTATTAATTTAATCACTTTAAATTAATCTTGAGATTTTGACAAAATAAAAGGGAGTTGGAAAAATGAACATAAGTTCAATAAAGACTCCAACTTTAATACTTGTGACTCCATGAAAAATTATATCTTCCAATATGAAGATAAACCAATTTCTATCACAAGTTTTAAACTTTATGATTCCAATCAACTAAAAATGATTAAATCAACAAAGTTTAACCAAAATTCATGGAATTTAGTAACTCAAAGTTTCAATCACTTATCATAAGTAAAGATTGAATCTTTAATACTTGGAAGCAACAAAGAACAACTATTTCACACTTAATGCAATTAATTTGCAATTATGTGAAAAATAAAACCAAACTTTCAAGCACAAATTACTACCAAGTAAGCATGCTTAAAGTGGTCTAAAATTGCATATAAAATAAGGAAAGAACCATTTACATAACCACCATAAATATGCAATCAATTTTCAAGGTTAGAAAGACTTAAAATTTTTCGTCAAAACGAAAAATCCCTCGAAAAATGCATTTTTGGTCGTTTTCTGGCTAAAAACCGAGCCCTAAAAGGGTAAAACCATTTCCAGAACACCTTTTCCACCCAAAATTCACTATTTTTGGGTCGAAATCTGGGTTCCGGAGCTGAAGATAGCTCTAATATGAGGTAAAATTTGAAAAACGAGTTACTAATCTAATTAGCAACTTAAAACCAGAAAAAATAAGCCATAATGACACCTTGAAAATATTATGATTTTAAAATAAACGAGCGAGGCTCCGATACCGCTGTTGGGGTTTGGTGAGTCCGACTCACCGCGGAAACAAACCCAAAACCAAGACCGCACTCGCAATAAATAAAACCATAAACATAATTAAATTAATCACAAGATTAAGATAAGCTAATTACCCTTAACGCGTGCTTCGCTCCAAATGAGCTCTTACTTGAAAGCTTCAAGTCCCCGCTCGCACGGAGACCTCCAACGAAGTCCACCCGCACCAACAAAACCGACTAGGTCCAATGTGTTGGGGTTAGCAAGACCCGACCAACAAAACCCGAGTAATTATATTGAGTTCAAAGGTTTTCACTAATTGTGATGCCTTTTCCAACTCTTACTCAAGCATCTTTCCCAATGCCCATACTTGGGTATTTATAGGAAATGATGGGAGTATCATTTACTCTCCCATCAATGTGGGATAGTATGATTTTTCCATTTTATTTTAAAGCTAAAATAAAATCAATAATCAAGCTAGTAATAAATCAACAAGTGGCAAGCTCATGTGAGTGGTTAGGTGAGGACCACTTGGAGAAGGGGGGGACCAAACTTGCTCCCCACTCCCTCTCCCATAACCGGCCACCTCACTCCCCACACACTCAAGGACCACAAGCCACATGGCACCCACCCTTGGGCACCAAGGCAGCCAAGGTGGGCTGCCATGTGCTGTTGTCCGTGGCAGTCACGCCCAGCAAGCCCAGCACTCGCATGCGGGCTGCCAGCCGCTGCTGGCCAGCACGCCCAGCATGCTTGTGCGGGCTGCTGCTGCTGGCCTTGTGCCTTGGCCAGCGCTGCTAGGCAGCAAGCAATGGCCTAGCCATGCTGCTGCTAGCTGTGGCGAGCTGGCGCGCCTAGCGTGCTAGCTCCAGCAGCTTGTTGCGGCATGGCTTGCTAGCCATTGCGAGCACAAGGCTGCGCCTAGCATGCTAGCACGCACTAGGCAGCGCCTAGCCTTGCGATGCTAGCATGAGTGCGCTAGCACGCACCAGCCAGCCTAGGCTCGGCTTGGTGCGTATGCTAGCCACCATGCTAGGCTATACGCCCTTAGCACTCGGTTTGCTTGGGCATTCCGATGCTAGGGGTATTTTGGTCTTTTGTTGATTTATTACTATTTCTCGTCCCGTCTTTCACTATTTTTTGACTCGACTTCCGACGCTCGGTTTCGACGCTCTAAGCTCAAATTTCCGACGTCTAAATAAATATTACTCGGTCGACTCATTAATTCCTTCCGAATTAATTCGTCGTTTCGGTTTGTTGAATGCTTGGGTGTGACCCGAATGGTTCAGTCAAGATTAAGCTGTAACATTAATTATCCATTAATATTACTGATCGGAAGCGGCCTCCACCCAGGCATTCCGATCACTTGACCTTACTGAATATTCTAGCTTTCTAATAATTCTGAACCCGCTAACGGAATAGTACACTTGTTCGAAGGACACTATTCCTTTCATGTTTCCCATGCGCGCCACTCTCTCTCCTCCAAGCGCCCGCACCGACGTGGGTCTATTTTTTGGCGTCAATGCCGACCTCCTCTTTGTATATATAGTTATTTCTTTCTATTTTTAGAAAAAGCTTTTAGATTGGATTTCATAGTTAGTTTTTGATAGATTTTTAGAGAAAGAAACTTAAGGATTGAAGAGAGAGAAATTAATGGTTTTTGGTGATTGTTCAAGAATTCTTCATTGTAATTGATCTTTAGATCAAAGTTTTGTAAGGATCTTCTTCTTGATTTCAATACAAGTTTGATTCTAATTGATTTCATTTGTTTTCCATGTTATTGATGATTGATTGAAGTTTTATTGGATTTTTGATTGATTGTTGATTTGATCTTTGATTTCAAATATGTTGATGATGAAATTGATGATTAGTGTAGCTTTGATCTTGATTTCCATGGCTAGTGAGTAGTTTTCTAGCTAGGGAAATGGTGAAGCATGTTTGAGTGATGGATTAGAGTAATTTGGGGATAATTGATGGAGTTGATGATATGATTAAATTTGGTTGATAATTCATGTGCATGTGTGTGATTGATTGAAGTTTGGCCATCTTTGATTATTGCACTAGATTGCATTGTGAGCTTGCTATGATACGGACCATTGATTAGTAACTTGCAATTTCACGATTGAGGTGCTTTGTGACGTTCCCTAGGTAGTGTTTAGCGTAGTTGACGCTAGTTAGACCTCTAGGTGAACTATCTTGGTATGCTCTTTTGGATACATGATTGATCTTCCTTCATATCACTTGACTTAGTCGGTTTGACCTCCCAAATTACCATTTTCCATTACAATTACATGTTGATCCATTGCCCTAGTGTCTTTTAGATTGATTTCATACAAGTTCTTGCATCATTTAGCTCTAGCTCTAGTTTCCTTCATAAACCCCTTTTACTTGACTTCGAAATAGCTTGACTTAGGCATTGTGCATTCGACCTCCATTCCTTTGGGTTCGACCTTGACTTACCACTATACTTAATAGGGGTTTGTTGAGTTACAAATTTTGTTTGATTGGGTGGGGTGGTAGCCCAATGACCTACCGTTCTTCATCCCATCAGGCGCCCTCACGCAAAGGTGATGCGCGCCCGCTCCCATGACGTATGCGCCTACGCCCATGGAGCAGGGGACTTCCTTCGAGCGTTCACTAAAGCAAGTTGTGCGCTCCACTTAATCGCCATTAGGTATGACAGTTCCAAAACGAGCTGACGGTGGGTTCGACATCACATCTTCATGCAAACGCAATATGAGAGCACAGATACCAAGTCTTGGAACTGGCCAACTCTTGCCTTGTAAGCCACAATGGAGCATCATCCTTGCATCTTGACCATCTTTAATCCTGTGGAAACACCATGAGAAGTCTTAGACTCCATCTTTCTCCTAAGAATAAAGAAAAATAACCAAATAAAAGAGAAAAATCGATAAAAATTATGAAAATGCAAGAAAAAGAGATAAACATCTAGGAAAGAACCAACTAAAGAATAAAAGTCTAAAAATAAGGAAAAAGACATAAAGAAAGCTATAAAATCGACTAAAAATCATCCAAAATAAAGCCAATTGAGTGCCATAAATGACACTCGTCAAATCCCCCCATGCTAGACTTTTGCTCATCCTCGAGCAAAAGCAAAAGCAAGTAGGAGAAGGATGAAAGAATTATTCAAATAAGAAAAAGGAAATAAAGGGATAAGAATGTACACTAAGACTCACTTCGTAGGAATCACGGTTGTTTTTAGCTACAACAAGCCCTTTAAGCTCCAAAGTTGCCAATGAGGACGAATGAGGTCTCATAAAGGTTTCCAAAGAGTTTGACCCATAGCTCTCAAATATAAAATGAGGCAAAGCATAAAAGGAGAATAAAATCAAAAAGGAAAAAGTAAAACCAAAGGCTTTTGAAATGGACTTTTGCAAATGACCAAATACAAATGAATAAACAACTTTATAGATAAATAAGGGTATGCACGTTCCAAGATATCCGAGGTTGATTGAAAATAGAATTTGCTAAGCGTAGAGAACTAATAAGACACAAATCACCTTCATCCCAAACAATCTTACCGCGTTCTCCCTACTAGTTTCAAATCTACTTTTAGTGAGAATCTTAATGATTCCTCGAAGGGACCGGAATGGAAGAGATTTTAGGGTTACTCGACATCTTGACTATGCAAACCGCTCCATATGGTTGACTCACATCTCCCTCCACCGACTTGTGACTCAACCAAAAAGGTTAAAAGGTCTTGGAAAGGGTTTTAATGAATGGGCGAAAAGGATAAAGGTAGGCTAAATTTTGAAATTTGGTGGTATACCTAAATTGTGAAACAAAGGGTGAGCAATCCTCAACACCATAATCAAGAAATCACCAAACAAAAACACCAACACCCCCACGCTTATTCAAAGCGAAAATCACAAACACTTCCCAACATTCACCGATTCCACCTCATTACACTCTCTTTTTTCACTCAAAATCTCCTTAAGAAACTTAGAATAATTGGGCATTTGAGTCAAAGCATTGGTAAAAGGGATAGAAAGATGAATCTCCTTAAGCATATCAAGAAATCTCCTAAATTGATCATCAATTTTGTTCCTCAACACTTACCATTGTTCCTTTTGCACATTTTCTTCAATCCTTGCCTTCTCATTGGCATCTTTACTCTCTCTCTTTGACACATCATGCTTATCCTCATCGCATGAATCACTCACCATCTCACACTCTTTACTCTTCCTAGAAACACTCTCTTCGAGAACTCCTAATTGTGATTGAATAAACCGGTTTCTTAGGATCAATCCCTTGAGAGGATAGAGAAGTAGGACTATCACTCTCTTTCAAGGTGTTTTCTAGTTGAGTGATTTGAGTTTCAAGAATCTTGCTATGTGTCATCATCTCATTGAACTTTTTATCGTTCACCATCATATATGTGTTCAAGATCTTGGTTTGATTTTCAATTATTTCCTCCAAGTTAGATTTAGAAGATGAAGGCTGAGCATAAGAAGTATCACCTTGGCCTTGAGTTCTTGGAGTAAAACCGAGTGGGGGACCCCTTTGACTATTGTTTTGAAAATTCCCCTACTTTGGTTACTCTAATTACCCCGACCTTGATTTTGGCTATAGTTTTGGTTGTGGTTACCATAACCTTGATTTTGGGTTGGGTTCCTATACCCTTGGCTCTGGCTTTGGCTATCATAACCTTGGTTATTATAGTTACCTCAAAAATTTTGGTTTCCTTGGTTCCTAAAACCCCCATTTTGGTTATAGTTGTCAAAGTTTCCTTGTTGATGATAATTCCTATTCCTATTTTTTCTTTGATTATCAAACCTTAGACCATTGTTATATTGGACACAAAATTTACATGCACACTAGCATTTTTATCAACATCATCACATCCATCACCAAATGCATGAGGGCAATTAGAGGAATCGTGCTCATATGAACCACATACATCACAAAATAGACAACCATTTGGCATGTTATTGGAAGTAGAGAAAGGAGAAGAGTTGGAGGATGTACCTCTCCCCTTATTGTGGGAGTGAAGAATAGGTGCTTGCGACGAAGCACTCTAAAGTTTAGCTTTGATAGAGGTCATCTCTTTCCCTAGATTCGATATTTGTGAAGAAAAATTGTTGATAGCATTAAGGTGATCAACCGAGTACACCGTAGAACCACTTTTTCTTGTTGATTCTCGTTCACCTTCTTGTCAATCCATATAATGCCTTACTACGTCTTCAATAATATCCACAACTTCCTCTTCCGTCTTGTTCATGATGGGTCCTCCGGCTCCCGCATCAAGGCAAGATTTCCCTTGAGGGCTTAGATCACCATAAAAGATTTGGATGATTTGATAGGTAGGAATCCCATGGTGTGGGCACTCTCTTTGATACTCCTTGTACCTTTCCCATGCTTCATACAAACTCTCACTTGCCTTTTGCTTAAAGCTTTGGATGAGTGTCCTTGCTTCGGCCATTTTCTTTTGTGGGTAGAAACGAGATAGGAACTCTTTTGTCAGCTCATCCCATGTCCTTAGGGAGTTTGGTTTCACCTCTTTGTCCAACCATTCCAAGGAACGCCCAATGAGAGAGAAAGGGAAAAGCTTAAGGAAGATGAATTCTTGAGAAACCCCATTCACTTTGATGGTATTGCAATAATTCTCAAATTTCTTGAGTTGATTAAAGGGACTCTCGTGCTTAACACCACTAAATTGACGCCTCTCTATCAAAGTAATCATCGCCGGTCTAATCTCAAAATCATTTGCCGGAGCTGTAGGTGGAGAAATCCAGCTCTCAAACATATATGCACCCGGAGTTCCCAACTCCTTCAATGCCACTCTTCAATTTGCACCCATGCTTGCTTGTTCTTCTTCTTGAGGTTCTTCTTTACTTGGAGGGCTAAAGCTCAAAGAAAGACTAGAAACTCTTATCTTTGTAATTGTCTTCTCAATTTTCTGATCAAATGGCACTAGAGAACGACCACTTGCTCTATGCATACAATCTCAAAAGAAAATATTAGTAGCATGGCTACAAATGTAGCCTAAAAGAGAAAAACCTTTTTGTGTTTTTCAAATAGGATGAAATAAATTCAACAACTATAACAAACAACTACGTCATTCCCCGGCAATAGCGCCATTTTATGGGGGATCCAAGCATGTCGTTAATTGTTCAAAATCACATCAACAATATTCATAAACTCAAATAAACCTAGACATAGTATAGGGATAAGTCGAGGTCGATCTGCGAGGAATGGGGAGATGCTTATTATAGTCTAACATTAAGCTAAATCGAAATCAAGAAATGGTTTGGTGTAAGCTAATGATTCAACTACTAATCATGTACGGAAAATCAATATCACAAACACTAGGGACATAGGATCCACATACACTCACATCAGAAATGCTAATTGTATGGGAGATTGATCAATCAAACATTGCAAGGGAAAATAGCAATTGCAATCAAGAGGACTCGATAGGCTATTTCCTAGGCGTCAAACTAGGGGTCTCAACGAATGAATAGCCAGGAACATCACAAATCAAGTTCAATCAATAAATGTAATCTCCAAATCAATGGGTCATGTCATTGGAGAGTCACAATGTAATCTAGCTTAAAAATCAAGGTTAGCTACTCCTTAACAAGTCAAACACATGCACAATTCTATCAACCAATTTAATCACAACATCAAATCAATAATCAAAATCGACCAATTAGATAGACTCTATCATTTATGCATGATTTCACCATATCCCTAGCAAGGAATCTACTCACTACACATGGTGAAAATGAAGAACAAAACTAGACTAATCATCAAAATAATCATCATCATTGTAATCAGACTATTAAGAATCAAATCAATCAATAAACTTGAAAATGCAACAAATTATTAAAATCAAATGTAGAATATTGAATTAAGAAGAATAAGATACTAACAAATTTTGATCAAATCAAAGGAAATGTGCTTGCATTCAAAGAAGAAAGAAATCAAATATAGCAATCATCAAATTCTCAAGTTTCTTTCTCTAAAATCTAAGAGTTTCTCTCTTTAAAATCTAAGAACTAGAGTTTCTCACTCCGGAAGCCCGCAAAGGTGATGCGCGCTCGCGCCCATAACGTGTGCGTCTGCGCCCCTGAAGCAGGGGACTTCCTCCGAGCGTTCACCAATGCAAGTTGTGTGCTCTACTTGATGGCCATTGGGTATGGCAGTCCCAAAACGAGCTGACGGTGGGTTCGACACCACATCTTCATGTGACCGCAACATGAGAGCGTAGGCACCAAGTCTTGGAACTAGCCAACTCTTGCCTTGTAAGCCATTATGGAGCATCATCCTTGCATCTTGAGCATCTTCAATCTCAAGGAAACACCATGAGAAGTCTTGGACTCCATCTTTCTGTTGAGAATAAAAAAAAATAACCAAATAAAAGAGAAAAAGCGATAAAAACTAGGAAAATGCAAGAAAAAGGGAAAAACATCTAGGAAAGAACCAACTAAAGAATAAGAGGCTAAAACTAAGTAAAAAGATATAAATAAAGTGATGAAAATGACTAAAAATCATCCAAAATAAAGCCAATTGAGTGTCATAAATGACACTCATTAGACTAACATTATGAAACGGAGAGAGTTGTATATAAATAAATAAGGCACTTTTTCGAGTGCGTTTAGAGTGTCACATAAGTAATCTTATTATTTTGACCAATGATAAAAGAGATTTATATTTTATTTTTGAATTAAAAAATTATATCGTACCTAGGTAAAAGTAACGAATTATATTTAATATATTTAAAATTTTTGGGGGTTGTTAAATACCGCCCTCAAATTTCTAACTAACGCCTGTAAAATAAAATATGTTTTACGAATTTTCCCTCATAGATATAAAGAAATAATTTACCCTTACAATCGTACTTATAACCCCCTACCACCACCACCACTATTTACCACTTATCACTTTACAACCACCACCATCATTTACCAACCCACACCACCTCCTTATACTAACTATATATAATTTCACGTGGAAATGTCGAGGCACAAGGGGAAGGTCGTCGTCGATGGAGTCGCCAGAGGCAAGGTCGGTTTTTTTTTAATTATTTTCTAGAGTTGGCGGAAACACCCAATTATTTCGCTAGATCTAGGTTGAAACGCCTAAATCTTTCGAAGTACCAGGTGGTTAATCGAAATCTCTAGGCGGTTTGGGTGAAACGCCTAGAAATTTTAATCACCTATACGGTTATTCGAAAGATCTAGGCATTTTAGCCTAGATCTAGCGAAACAAGTGGGTGTTTCTGCCATTTTTTTTAAAAAAAATGTATGTTTGAATTCGTATTTTTTTAAACGCCTAGAAATTGTTCCTTTGAAAAAATTTCATGTCCTTTAAGTTTTGAGAGCGAGGTTGGTATTTGGTGGGAGAGGTTCTAATAAATTTAGAGTTGTGGTTGAATTTGTGAACAATCTAATGTCCCATCTACAATCACTTGATCTGGTGCTCCTGTTAATGACTCAATTAGTACGGGAAGCTTGATTATCCCAGATTAGTTGTCTTAAAATGAATTTAAAATCTTACAACAACGAAAAACAATGTATATGAAGGTGAGAGGATTACAGTGAGAGATAATAACTTGCTTTTTTCTACCTCAAAAATTAAACCATTTATAGCATATAATTCATTAGTTGTCCTAAAATGATTATTGTTGTTGTTGTTTATTATTATTGTTGTTTTTGTGTAGGGTAAAACTATTAATTAAGTTGAGGTAAAATTAATTATTTTTATAATAAGGCTACGTATTTCATTTTAGGTTATTTTTCGGGCGTTAGTTAGAGATTCAGGGGCGACGTTTAGCTTTCCACAAATTTTAATGCCGCGTAGATTAAAGAAAAAAATTATATATTTTTAAAAAAATTATATTTTATTTTTGAATTAAAAAATTATATCGATGGGTGAAAGTAATGAATTAGATTTTATATATCTAAAATTTTAATGCCACGTACATTAGGGGAAAAATATAGGAAAAGAGAAGTTTATTAAATATTACTACGAGTATAACAAATCCAAAAAAAAAAATAAAGAAAAAATAAATCTCAAAAAACATATTTATTACTTAATTAATTAAAATCATACCAGAAATAATATTAGATTTAAATGATAAACGACTACAATAAAATTTGATACCTATCATTATAAGATAAAATTTTGATAGAGTTTATGATTAGAAATACAAATTATTCCTTAATTATAATTAAATCAAAATTTGTAATACCTACCATTATAAATTGACACATCATACGACACTAACAAAATTTCGTATCAACACAGACCAAATGTTAGCTCCATTTTGTGTCAATTTTAGGTCATCAAAATTAATTTTTCATTGGTCGAAATGATACCTTTGCTTACATGGCGTGCAGAATCTACGTGGTTTATTTATGACCTAAAACTGACACAAAATTAAGCTAACATTATTTTTATATACGTGGTTTATCTAGTATATATAAATTAAAAATTATGCATCGCACGGGCATTCGACGCGTGACTATTGTGCATTGAAATTGTTTTGAATTCAAATTTTAACGTTATTAAGAAGTATTGTACCAACATAAATTTATTATGAATGATAAAAGTCTAACAACTACTTAAGTTTGAATCATTATATCCAGAATCATCCAAAAAATAAAAAAAGGGGGCATCGCCCGAGTCACAAACTAGTTTATGACTTAAAATTGACACAAAATTAAGCTAATATTATTTATATATACTTGGTTTATCTAGTATATATAAATAAAAAAAATCATGCATCACACGGGCATTCGGCGCGCCACGTAAGCAAAGGTATCATTTCGACTCATGAAAAATTAAATTTATACTTTATTTTAGAATTAAAAATTGATTCGTCACATAAGTAAATGTAACAAATGAGATTTGAATTGATTTTCCATGTAGGTAAATGTAACCAATGAGATTTGAGAATTCGTAAAAAACAACAAATAAAAATTTATGATTAATTATTTAGAAAACTAAAATTTATCTTTTATAATTGATAACTAATTTTTTCAACAACATTATATGTTATCAATTTTAATGAAAAAATGGTAATAATGGATAAAATTGGAATTATCGTGAAATTATATAAAAAAAATTTAAATCAAAACATGATTGATAATTTACAAATAAAAAATGTATATGATAATCTAAAAAAAACCTAACTATTTCCGTAGAAATTACTTAATTATAAACTAATTCCCTGATTGCGTTGGTTTGAAAACTTATTCCCGCGATACTGTCCGCGTAGGATTGGTACAAAGTTTGTTTATTTTTTATTTTTATTTTTTAATCAGAAGAGAACCGCTAACGGTGATAGTGGTTCTATACAGGTGTTAGCAGTTATAACAATTAAAATAATATCTCACATATAATATAGTCATACACTCACTTATAATATTGAAATCCTTCTGACTTACTTCTGCGAAAACCACAATAAAAAAAGGAGTGCGATTGATAATCATCCAAAATCCATAGAAGCGAACACCACACTCCATAGCAGCGACCAGCGACGACAGCACAATAGCGGTTCACGGCAACGTCCGTACTACCACAACGACGCCGATAATTTGTCCCAATTGTATCTTTCTACCATCAATTGTGAGAGGTTAGCCCTAATTTTCCCTTTCATTTTTTTTCATTCATCATGTATATTGTAGTTTAATTCCTAAATTAATTTGATACTAGGTGTATGTATGAGCGTAAATTTCTAAAATTTCATGGTGATAATGCAATATTTTTATGAGTATAATTTGATGCTTTACTTGAGTGGTGGAATTTGTTCATGTGCGACCTCTGTTGTAGTAATTTGGCTTCTTCAAACAATATCATTGCATGCAATAATTCTTTATTTAATTTATGTATTCTTAATTTGGTTATGAAGTTATATATTTTAAATTGTGGTTTTGTGTAATTTGCATGCTGGAATTCTTTTTTAAAGTATGGAGATGTCAAATTTCCCTCTACTCTATTTTATGCACAGGGAAATTGTAGAAACATGATGTGACGTGTCATATATTGGTGGGGAGAATAGATTTTTGTTTGTCAATAGTTCTATGGGTTTCTTGGAGGTTCTGAGTAAGATATATGAAGTTGCGGGGGTGTGATTCTCGATATTTTGAGTTGAAGATGAGAATGAGGTATTCTATACACAACTTATATGCAGCCATTCGATTGAATGATGATAGCTCATTAAAAAACATGTGGGCTGTTGTAAGACAATATTCAATATCTAATATTCAGTTGTATATAGAATTGGTTCCCAAGCAAGCAAGTGCGATGGATAACACGCCAACACGGGTTTTTTTCCTACCGTTCAATATTTATCGGGTATGGTCTCAAACTCGCTGGAAAGAATTCCTTATGAAGGGAGGGTATCATTTACAAGAATGCTTACTGATGATCCTTATGTTGTTGATCATTTATCGGATGTGACTGCTCTAACTCCCTCACCTCATAAATGCTTTGCTTCCTTTGGTGATTATAATTCATTACACCTTAAGCTAGATATGTTAGGTGATGATGTTATGGTAGATAGTGATGAGGGTGAAGATGATGATGTGAGAGAAGCTAATGAGATTCTTATTAAGGAAAGCGCACCAACACAGAATTTTAACAATGTTCCAGATATAGACCCAAAAGTGCTTAATTCTTAGAGAACTTGGTCGGGGAACAACAAATTTTCTCTTCAGGGTGAGTTTAAAGTTGGTCAAGAGTTTAATACTTTACAGCAGTTAAAAGACGCTGTTAATGATTTTGAATTTGCATTAATGCAAATTTGATGAGTGTCATTTATGGCACTCATAGGGTAGTCTTTTAGGTTATTTCTTTCCCTCTTTGTTACTTTTTTCTCTTAGTTTTGGTTCTTTTTCTTTTAGTTTCTCCCTTTTCCTCTTTTCTCTTTGTTTCTCGTATTTTTATCGTGTTTTCTTTTATTTTGCACTTTTTCCCTTTTATTTCCTTCTTTTGTTTGCTTGTGTAGGTATTGAGAGTTTTACCTTGGCAAAGGATACAATTCGGGACCTCAATGATCAAGCAAGGAAGAAGCATTGGGCAAGAGAGGGCTTAGAGAGGCCTTGGAGAGACCTCGGAGAGGTCTCTAAGGCTTTACTGCAGGCCGCGGGCGCGGGTCATCAAGCCGCGGGCGCGGGTCCTTTGGAGAAGAATTGCCTAAAAACTGGCAGGAACTCCCCGCGGTTGCCCCGAGGGCTTCCCGCGGGCGCGGGCAAAGTGGAGAGGTCTCTCCACTCAGAGAGACCGCGGCCCCCTGATCTGCTTTTGGGAGCAGGGGACTTGGCCGCGGGCGCGGATCATCTACCCGCGGGCGCGGGCCCCTGATGCCGCGGGCGCGGGTTCTGCCCAGATGGCCGCGGAGGGTTCCGTACCCATTTTTCCGCGGGCGCGGGTTTAGCGGGAGAGACCGCGGGAGCTGCCGATTTCTTCTTTGTTTATAAATAGAGTTGTATTTCCTTTTTAAAAACTAACTTTTAGATAATTTTCATTAGCTTAATTTTAGAGAGAGAAGTTAGAGAGAAGATAGAGAGAACTTGTTAGCTTTGGATTTGTAACTCAACAATTGATCAATCAAGTTTGGATTTCTTCATCAATTTTAGTGAGATCTTCTTCTTTCCTTAATCTTTACTTACTTGTTAATTGTTTCTTTTGCTTGATGTTTGATTTTCTTGGAATTAGGTTGTGATAATATTGAATACTTTGATTTCTTTTGGATTTTGATTTAGAATGTTGATCATTGCAATTTCTAGTTATTTGTTCTTGAATTTCATCATGATTAGTGAGTAATTTAGTTGCTAGGGAAGGGGGGAAGCATGTTTGATTGATGGAAATGCTAGTTGAAGCTCTTGATTGGTTGATTTGTTGCAATTAATTTGGTTGACATGGTTTTGCATGAGATTGATTAGACTAGGATTGATCACCCTATAAGATTAATCTAGATTGCATTGCAACTCTTAATGACATGACCAATTGAATTAAAAGTTGCTTTAATTGATTGAGTTTGTTTATGATTCTTCTTGGTTTGCCTTTCATAGTGACCACTAGATTGGCCTATAGGAGATAGTATTTGAACTCTCTTGATTGCTACTATTGTTTGTCCATTGCAATCATTTGAACTAATTGAATGAGTTTTAATCTAGCATTATCATTGGTTTTGCATGTGGAACCCATCTCCCTAGTGTTTAGACTTTTGATTTAGTTCATTTAGTACCAACCGATATCTCATTCTTATCTCCGAGGTAGCTTGACTTAGACTTAAGTTTTCATCATTGCATTCCCTTGGGATCGATCCTTAACTTACCCTATATTCATATAAGGTTGGTTAGGTGTTTACAAATTTAGTTTGGCTAGGGGAAAGGGTAGGAACGACATGCATTTTTCCCTTGTCAAAATGGCGCCGTTACCGGGGAATGCTTTTGGTGCTTAGCTTTTGTTGTTGAGTCTACTTCAATAAAAAAAAAAAACAAAAAGATTTTGTTTCTTTAGGCTACACTTGTAGCCGTGCTACTAATATTGTTGTTTGAGTTTTTGCATGCACAGAACCCGTGATCGTCCCCTTCTTCCCCTTGATCCGGAAATAGAAAGGACTATTTCAAGAAGAAGAGTGGATATTAGATCCTTGGCTTATAGCTCTTCAAGTGAGGAAGAAATTCAAGAAGGACAAGGAATGGGTGAACATCCTAGACTAGCCTTGAAGGAGCTTGGAGTCCCCGGGGCTTATAGATTTGAAAGTGGAATAGCTCCTCCCACTACTCCGGCAAATGACTTCGAAATCCGTCCGGCAATGATCACCTTGATCGAGAGAAGGCAATATAGTGGGGCTAAGAATGAGAGCCCATTGAACCATTTGAAAGAATTTGAAAAATATTGCAATACCATTAAAGTCAATGGGGTTTCTCAAGAATTTATCCGCCTCAAGTTGTTCCCTTTCTCTCTAATTGGAAGATCCTTGGAATGGCTAGACAAGGAAGTGAAGCCCAACTCCTTGAGAACTTGGGACGATGTCACAAAGGCTTTCTTGTCCCGCTTCTACCCCCAAAAGAAGACGGCGGAGGCAAGAGCCTTGATTCAAGGGTTCAAGCAAAGGCCGAGTGAAAGCCTTTATGAAGCATGGGAGAGATTCAAAGAGTATCAAAGGGAGTGCCCTCATCATGGAATCCCCACATACCAAGTGATCCAAATCTTCTATGGCGGTTTAAGTCCCCAAGGCAAGTCATGCCTTGATGGAGGGGCCGGGGGCCCTATCATGAACAAAACCGAAGAAGAAGTTGTGGACATCATTGAGGATGTGGTGACTTATTATAGGGATTGGCAAGATGGAGAGAGGGACTCTTCAAGCAAACAATCTTCATTGTATTCGGTGGACCATCTCAATGCAATCAACAACCTTTCCTCTCAAATGACAAACTTAGGGAAAGAGGTCACCGCAATCAAGGCAAAGTTGGAGAGCACTTCTTCCTCTTCTCAAGCTTCTAATCTTCCCTCCCAATTTAAGGGGAGAGGTACTCCTTCTAACTCTCAACCCCCTCCCTCTTCGCATAACATGCCTTTGGGTTGTTTGTTTTGTGATGCATGTGGTTCGTATGATCATGATTCTAGTGTTTGTCCTAATGAATGTGTTGATGAGTTTGATAACCATGAAAGTGAGCATGTGAATTATGTGTCAAATAATAATGGTCAACGGTTTGAAAACCAAAGGGGTCAATGGAATAGGAACTTCCAAGGCCAAAGCAATTTTGACAACTATAACCAAGGCGGTGGTTATAGAAACCAAGGGAACCAAGGTTCCCGTGGTAGCTATAATGGCCAAGGTTATAGTGGCCAAAATCAAGGCCAATATTATGGTAACCAAGGCCAAAGTTATGGTTCTCAAAACCAAGGTTATGGAAATCATAACCAAGGTAGTGGAAACCATAATCAAGGTGGTGGAAACCATAATCAAAATTATGGCCAAAACCAAAATAGGAGTAGTTGGAACAACCAAGGTCGGGGAAATTTTCAAAATAATTCTCAAAGAGGCCCCCCACCCGGGTTTGTTCCAAAAACTAAAGGGGAAAGTTCCTGTTCTCAACCCTCTTCACCTAGGACTAATTTGGAAGAGATAATTGAGAATCAAACCAAGTTGTTGAACACATACATGGCCGTGAGCGATAAAAAATTCAATGAAATGATGACTCATAACAAAGTGCTTGAAAACCAAATCTCTCAACTTGCTAATGCCTTGAAAGATCATGCTAGCCCTTCTTCTTTACCTTCCCAAGGCCTTGACCCAAAGAAATCCGTGAATGCTATTGTTACTAGGAGTGGAAAGGTTCTTGAGGAGGTATTGCCTAGAAGTGGTGTAGACAAGGAGGTTCCTAGGGAGATTTTGGTTGAGGATGAGGCAAGAAAGGCATCTTTGGATGAGGTAGTTGTTGAGACACCTAGAGAGGTGAGAGTAGAGAAAGAGATTGTGAGACCCAAACTCCCCTATCCACAAAAATTCATGAGACACAAATTGGATGAACAATTTGGGAGATTTATTGACATGTTAAAACAACTTCACCTTTCTCTACCTTTTACCGATGTGATCAACCAAATGCCAAACTATGCCAAATTCCTCAAGGACATTTTGAGTGGGAGAAGAACTTGTGAGGTTGTGGAGACCATCAATTTGACCGAAAATTGTAGTGCTATCATCATGAACAAAATGCCACCCAAGTTGAAAGACCCCGGAAACTTCTCCATCCCTTGTGCAATCAACAAAATGCAAATTGATAATGCCTTATGTGACTTGGGAGCTAGTGTGAGCCTAATGCCATATTCGGTTTATCAAAGACTTGAGTTGGGGGAACTTCTACCTTCTAACATTACCTTGCAATTAGCGGATAGGTCTATCAAATTTCCAAAAGGTAAAGTAGAAGATGTTCCTTTGAGGGTAGGGAAGTTTGTGTTTCCGGTAGATTTTGTTGTTCTTGAAATGGATGAGGATGCCACCATTCCAATCATTTTAGGTAGACCCTTTCTTGCTACCTCGGGAGCTATGATTGATGTGAGAAATGCAAAGATCTCCCTTAAGGTGGGAGAAGAGATTATTGAATTTGATTTGAATGAAAGCATGAAATATCCATGTTCTTCTTTGGAAAATTGTATGATGATTGATTCTCTTGATATTGTTGTGTCTTCCATGCATGAGCACTTGCTCACTTCTAACGATGCTCTTGAGAATGTATTGTTGAACAAAGACAAGGTAGGTGTTTCATGCAAGGAGATGAATTACTATGAGGAATTGCTTGATGGAAGTGTGGAGGATGTGGATGAGCAATCATGTTTTGGAATCTCAAGCAATGAAACTTTGCAAGCAACCATATCACAAGAAGGTAATGGTGTGCCTATGGTAGAGCTCAAACCTCTACCATCGCACCTTAGGTATGAATTCTTGGGCCCTCATTCTACTTACCCCGTGATTGTAAGTGCATCCTTGAGCGAAAGCCAAGCTCAAGCGTTATGTGGTGTTTTGAGAAAACACCAAAGTGCTTTGGGGTATACAATTGATGACCTTAAAGGTATAAGCCCCGCTTTGTGCCAACACCACATAACACTTGAGGAAGGCGCCCTTCCTTCCATTGAACGACAACGGAAACTACATCCCCAAATGGGAGAAGTAGTTAAGAAAGAGATCACCAAGCTCTTGAATGCGGGAATCATATTCCCCATCTCAAGCTCAAGGTGGGTCTCCCCCGTGCATGTCGTTCCTAAGAAGGGGGGGTATGACCGTAGTTGAGAATGAGAAAGGTGAGCTCATTCCAACTAGAACGGTCACCGGTTGGAGGATGTGTATAGACTATAGACGTCTAAACACATCAACCAAAAAGGATCACTTCCCTCTCCCTTTTATTGACCAAATGCTTGAAAGGTTGACTAGGCACAAGTTCTATTGCTTCCTTGATGGATATTCGGGATTCTTTCAAATTCCCATTCATCCCGAAGATCAAGAAAAGACAACCTTCACATGCCCCTATGGTACTTTTGCATATCGAAGAATGCCCTTTGGATTGTGTAATGCTCCGGCAACCTTTCAAAGGTGTATGATGAGCATTTTTGGGGACATGCTTGAAGAGGAAATGGAGGTTTTCATGGATGATTTTTCTGTGGGAGGTGTTTCTTTTGAGGATTGCCTCAAGAATCTTGAGAGGTGCCTAGAGAGATGTGAAAAAGTCAATTTGGTGCTTAATTGGGAGAAGTGCCACTTCATGGTGGAGGAAGGGATTGTGCTTGGGCACAAGATTTCACATAAGGGCATTGAGGTGGATAAGGCAAAAATTGATGTGATAGAAAAGCTTCCACCTCCAATAAATGTCAAGGGAGTAAGATCTTTCCTTGGTCATGCGGGTTTTTATAGGCGATTCATCAAGGATTTTTCCCTCATTGCTAAGCCCCTAAATGACCTTCTTCAAAAAGATGTTGAGTTCAATTTTGATGACAAATGCTTGAAGGCATTTGATACATTGAAGATGGCCCTAATCTCTACTCCTATTGTTCAAGGCCCAAGGTGGGACCTACCTTTTGAGTTGATGTGTGATGCAAGTGATTGGGCAATTGGAGGTGTTTTGGGACAACGAGTAGACAAGAAACTTCATGTCATTTACTATATGTCCAAGACTCTCAATGGGGCTCAAAAGAACTACACAACAACGGAGAAGGAATTTTTGGCTATTGTGCACTCTTTTGAGAAATTCCGGTGTTACTTGTTGGGTTCCAAAACCATAGTCTTCACGGATCATGCGGCCCTCAAGTATCTCTTTGCCAAAAAAGAGTCCAAGCCAAGGTTGATTCGATGGGTTCTTGAATTACAAGCTTTTGAGATTGAGATTAGGGATAAGAAGGGTGCGGAGAATGTAGTGGCGGATCATCTTTCTCGCCTTGAAGGGGATCATATTCATGATGATGGTTTGCCGATAGAAGATAAGATGCTTGATGATTTCTTGTATGCCATAGAGGTGAAGGAACTCCCATGGTACGCCGATTTGGTCAATTTTCTAGCATGTGGGGAGTTTCCACCCTCTTTCTCCAAGAATCAAAAGAGGAAGATCAAAAGAGAAGCAAGGCACTATTTGTGGGATGAGCCTATCTTATACAAACGTGGGGTTGATGGTTTACTTAGGCGTTGTGTTCCAAATGAAGAGGTGCCTAGTGTTTTAAAAATGTGCCACTCGGACCCTAGTGGTGGACACATGGGTGTTTCCAAGACCGCTACTAAAGTCCTTCAATGTGGTTTTTGGTGGCCTAATCTCTTCAAGGAATCATGGGGCTTTGTTAAATCATGTGACCAATGTCAACGAGTTGGCAACATTTCCAAACGAAATGAGATGCCACAACAACCTATCCTTGAGTTGGAGGTGTTTGATGTATGGGGAATTGACTTCATGGGACCATTTCCCTCCTCATATGGGAATCAATATATTCTTGTGGCGGTGGACTATGTTTCTAAGTGGGTTGAGGCCATCGCCTCTCCAACAAATGATCACAAGGTTGTATTGAAGTTATTCAAAAAGATCATTTTGACAAGGGAAAAATGCATGTCGTTCCTACCCTTTCCCCTAGCCAAACTAAATTTGTAAACACCTAACCAACCTTATATGAATATAGGGTAAGTTAAGGATCGATCCCAAGGGAATGCAATGATGAAAACTTAAGTCTAAGTCAAGCTACCTCGGAGATGAGAATGAGATATCGGTTGGTACTAAATGAACTAAATCAAAAGTCTAAACACTAGGGAGATGGGTTCCACATGCAAAACCAATGATAATGCTAGATTAAAACTCATTCAATTAGTTCAAATGATTGCAATGGACAAACAATAGTAGCAATCAAGAGAGTTCAAATACTATCTCCTATAGGCCAATCTAGTGGTCACTATGAAAGGCAAACCAAGAAGAATCATAAACAAACTCAATCAATTAAAGCAACTTTTAATTCAATTGGTCATGTCATTAAGAGTTGCAATGCAATCTAGATTAATCTTATAGGGTGATCAATCCTAGTCTAATCAATCTCATGCAAAACCATGTCAACCAAATTAATTGCAACAAATCAACCAATCAAGAGCTTCAACTAGCATTTCCATCAATCAAACATGCTTCCCCCCTTCCCTAGCAACTAAATTACTCACTAATCATGATGAAATTCAAGAACAAATAACTAGAAATTGCATTGATCAACATTCTAAATCAAAATCCAAAAGAAATCAAAGTATTCAATATTATCACAACCTAATTCCAAGAAAATCAAACATCAAGCAAAAGAAACAATTGGTTTAGACCCACCCACCACTATTTCCGTGATGATATGGCCAAGCTAGGGATTGATAATGATCTTGAGGTTCTTTTAAACAACCTTAGCTTAGGTGAATTTTTGAAGTACAACCCTCGAACTTACTTGGAACCATCGATCGAATTTTTCTCTACTTTCGAGTTCAATAGGGTTGGGGACACCGACTACATCATCTCCTTCCAACTTTTCAACATTAAACACACAATGAACCTAGCCGAGTTCAATATTGCCCTAGGTTTCAACCCGGATGGTGATATTTTCGAACCTCTTATCACCCTTGCCCAAAGTGAGTACAATGAGGTTTCTTGGTGGAGAACCATAGCCCACAAAAGACAGTTCGACTCTAAAACTTCCCTTGCTAGTGAGATCATTCATCCGGCCCTTAGGATCCTCCATCGAATTCTTGGGTACTCGGTTTATAGCAAGCAAGACTTGGGTAAGTTGTCTCGAGAGGAGATCATGGTTTTGTGGATGGCTACTAAGCCAGAATTGGGTTCTAGAATTAACTTTGGGTACATCTTTATGGAAGGGTGCAAGGAGATCATGCACGGGGTGAAAACAGGAGAGGTTCATTGTGGGGGCATGGTGACCCGGTTGGTGAGGTACTTCAACCAAGAACGGTTCTTGGAGTCTTGCACTCCGATTGGAGGGAGTGAAGATATTTGGATAAACTTGAGACAAGTTAACACCCTCCGTTTCATCACTAGTACTAAGAGGGCCGGTACCTACTCTTGGCTTGTTAGGAATACCCACCATTGCCTTCTCCCTAACCCGGCCGCTACCTCCATTTTTCGCGAAGCTAGGAATGTGTGGATGGTCCCTAGGGACAATGGTAGGGTTGATGAGGATGAGATGGAGGAGGATGCTCCTTTTGTTGAGGGGGTCGGGTTGGAAGATGTGAACGAGGAGGAAGGTAGAGGAGATGATGATGAGGAACAACAACAACAACAACCATTTCAACAACAACACCAACATGGAAGGAGGAGAAGGCAACAACGACAACAACAACAACAAGAACAACAACAACAACCGTCATATGACATTGAGCAAGATATGGCGGCTATGTGGGTGCAAATGGACCGCATGAGACTCTCCATGCATGGTATGTATTCTGACCACCAAACTCTTTCTTATCAAACTAGCGCTTTATATGATGCTAGTGTACGTAGGGGGGAGGTCACACCCCCGGTCAACTATCCTTATGTGCCGCCCCAACAAGGGCCGGTACCTTCCCGGGGTGGTGATGGCCTCCCTACGTACCCTTATTGGCAAGGGGTTGAGAACCCCGATGTGCCAAGGCGCAACTTCCCGCCTTATGACTATAGGGCCCCGGGGGGGAGTGATTATAGGGGTGACCCCGCCTATTATTATGTTGACCCCCGTCACCCCGAGCCCCTCGTTCAACAACCACCCTTTGACCAATTGACCCCATCCCAACAGGACCTATTTAAGGGTTATTACGGTTTTCCGCCCGGTTTCACCGGAGGTTGGGATGGGGGCGATGGTTTTGGGGGTGATGATGGTGCCGGCCCGAGTGGCCATTAGTCCTTTTATTTGCATTTTTGTTTCCCTTTTGCTCTCCCTTTTCCCTATTTTTGCATGGTTGATGGCATCGGGGTCGATGCTTTCATTTTGTGAGGGGGGAGGGTCAAAAGGATGTGTTAGCATGGGACGGCACCTTTGGCTCGGTGGGAAGTTTTTGATAAGGTTTTTGGTGGATCTTGCTATTTGGTCTTGTTGTTTGTTGTTGATTATTTCTTTGGATGGTGTTTTGGGTTTCTTCTATACAATTTTTGATGATGATGGGTTCTTCTAGGTTTTTGTATATAGTTAGTGTTTTCGTTTTTTATTATTGTTTGCTTTTGTGTGGAAGTTACTAACAATTTCATTTTGTATATATATAGCTTTCTTTTCTTTTACTCACCTTGTTCGTAGCTCATGCTTTGGATTGCGGAGCCCTTTGGAGAAGCCTCTGCGAACTCTCTGGGTACTTTAATCTAGCACGGACGCTTGGTGAGACCTTTCTTATTTTACTTCTTTTTGTCTTTCGCTCCTTTTTATTTTTCTTGGTTGCTTAGATTAAGATTAGACTTAGGGGAAGTTGAACGGTTCGAGGATGTATGAATTTAACACCTAGTGTGTTTGGGGTCTTTGGCGATGTGGCCATTAGACCACTTGTATGTCGATTGGGATAAATTTGTTTTGATTGCATCTTTGCCTTTTCTTCTTTCTCTTTTCTATCCTTGTCTAGGTTTTCCGTCTTTTCTTTTCTTTTCTTTTCTTTTATTTCTTGTTGGTGTGAATATCTTTTTGAGGCTTTCTTTCTTACTTTTTCTCTTTTTGAAAGTCGGACTTGTATGCAATGGACTTTTGCTCTTGAATAATAGTCTTCCTAGGTAATTATGGTATGCACGGTTTGAGATTACGTTTGGTTGATTCTAGGATAAAGCATGCTAAGGTAGATGTCTAGAACTAGAGGGATCACGAAGCCGGATTCTACTTGTTTGTGGCATGTTTGGTAGTTGCTCCCTATCTTCGATTTGACAACCTTAGTGAGTTTTTGCTACAACCATGTGAGGTGTTTATTTGTTCAAGCTTTCATCACATTCTTGCATGAGCGGCATGGATCCTTGATTTTCGCAAACCTAATCTAGAATCTAGGCATATGATTCCCGAGACCGCGACCGAACTTCCTAGGAAGGACAAAGGCACCTTTTTCGGGGTGGTATTTTCATTTTTTTTTTTTTTAGGATAGTTTGATTCAATTTTGTTTTTGGGTTTACATTTGCCTTCTTGCAACCATTTGAGCCTTTTCCCTTCTTTTCAAGCCACATCTTTAGATATTTGGCCTTTTGTTTCATTTTTCGTTCTTCCTTGTTTTTGTGAAGCAAATTGATCATTTTTGTTGGAGTTTGTGGTGGAAAGTTGGATATTGGGTTTCCATAAGTGCAAGTTTACATCTTTGTGAATAATGGCAAATGTTATTGTAAAAGCCGTCCTAATTCATAAAAGGCATGGACTAATAAATTGCTTTATAAAAAAAAAGCCGTCCGATTTTTAGCAAAAGGCAAGGACATTGCAAGTTTAAAATGAAAAAAAAAAAAAAAAAAAAAAAAAGAGGTTGAAAAAAAGTAAAATTCCAAAAAAATATTTTGTTAAATTCTTTCCTTCTAAGCATTGAGGACAATGCTCCCTTTAGCTTGGGGGGAAAGCGTTACTCCTTCACGCTTTTTGGTCTTTTTCTTGTAGAGTATAGTGTTGAATAAGCTTGGGGGTGTTAATTCATTTTTGTTTGGTGATTACTTAAAGTTTGGTGTTGAGATTTGGCCGGTCTTTGCTTCACATTTTAGGATAACCACCAAATTTTAAAATTTTTAGCCTACCTTAACCCTTCTTGCCCTACGTTACAACCTTGGGGAAAGACCTTTTGACCTAGGAGTTGAGTCTTTCATCGGTGGAGGGAATCATAAGTTGTGGACTAAGGAAAGGGGATGCGAAATCAAGATGTCGAGTAGCCTAAAACTTTGATCTTTTTCCGGTTCCTTCGCGGAATCTATGAGATGCTCACTAAGGGGAGATATGAGATTAGTAGGGGGAACGCGGTAAGATTGTATGGGATGAAGGTGGAGTGTGATAACTAGTTCCTATGCTTAGCATATTTATGTTTCAATCAACCTTGGGTATCTTTTAACGTGCATACCATAATTCGCTTTAGAAAGGATGTTATTCATTTGTACTATAGTCTCTTTGTAAAGTCCATTTCATAAAGATTTTATTTCCTTTTTCTTCTTTGTGCTTTTTCCTTGGTTTGCCTCTTGGGGGTTTGGTGGAGAGTTATGGGTAAACTCTTTGGAAACCCTTACGAGAGCATCACTCGTCCTCTTGAGCGATCTAGGGGTTCAAAATGGCTTGTTGTAGCTAAAAACAACCGTGATTCCTACGACAGTGAGTCCTAGTGTAAATTCTTACCCCTCTTTTTCTTTTTACTTGTCCCCTCTTATTCCTTCTTAACCTTTGTTTTGCTCGGGACGAGCAAAAGTCTAGCTTGGGGGAATTTGATGAGTGTCATTTATGGCACTCATAGGGTAGTCTTTTAGGTTATTTCTTTCCCTCTTTGTTACTTTCTTCTCTTAGTTTTGGTTCTTTTTCTTTTAGTTTCTCCCTTTTCCTCTTTTCTCTTTGTTTCTCGTATTTTTATCGTGTTTTCTTTTATTTTGCACTTTTTCCCTTTTATTTCCTTCTTTTGTTTGCTTGTGTAGGTATTGAGAGTTTTACCTTGGCAAAGGATACAATTCGGGACCTCAATGATCAAGCAAGGAAGAAGCATTGGGCAAGAGAGGGCTTAGAGAGGCCTTGGAGAGACCTCGGAGAGGTCTCTAAGGCTTTACTGCAGGCCGCGAGCGCGGGTCATCAAGCCGCGGGCGCGGGTCCTTTGGAGAAGAATTGCCTAAAAACTGGCAGGAACTCCCCGCGGTTGCCCCGAGGGCTTCCCGCGGGCGCGGGCAAAGTGGAGAGGTCTCTCCACTCAGAGAGACCGCGACCCCCTGATCTGCTTTTGGGAGCAGGGGACTTGGCCGCGGGCGCGGATCTTCTACCCGCGGGCGCGGGCCCCTGATGCCGCGGGCGCGGGTTCTGCCCAGATGGCCGCGGAGGGTTCCGTACCCATTTTTTCGCGGGCGCGGGTTTAGCGGGAGAGACCGCGGGAGCTGCCGATTTCTTCTTTGTTTATAAATAGAGTTGTATTTCCTTTTTAAAAACTAAATTTTAGATAATTTTCATTAGCTTAATTTTAGAGAGAGAAGTTAGAGAGAAGATAGAGAGAACTTGTTAGCTTTGGATTTGTAACTCAACAATTGATCAATCAAGTTTGGATTTCTTCATCAATTTTAGTGAGATCTTCTTCTTTCCTTAATCTTTACTTACTTGTTAATTGTTTCTTTTGCTTGATGTTTGATTTTCTTGGAATTAGGTTGTGATAATATTGAATACTTTGATTTCTTTTGGATTTTGATTTAGAATGTTGATCAATGCAATTTCTAGTTATTTGTTCTTGAATTTCATCATGATTAGTGAGTAATTTAGTTGCTAGGGAAGGGGGGAAGCATGTTTGATTGATGGAAATGCTAGTTGAAGCTCTTGATTGGTTGATTTGTTGCAATTAATTTGGTTGACATGGTTTTGCATGAGATTGATTAGACTAGGATTGATCACCCTATAAGATTAATCTAGATTGCATTGCAACTCTTAATGACATGACCAATTGAATTAAAAGTTGCTTTAATTGATTGAGTTTGTTTATGATTCTTCTTGGTTTGCCTTTCATAGTGACCACTAGATTGGCCTATAGGAGATAGTATTTGAACTCTCTTGATTGCTACTATTGTTTGTCCATTGCAATCATTTGAACTAATTGAATGAGTTTTAATCTAGCATTATCATTGGTTTTGCATGTGGAACCCATCTCCCTAGTGTTTAGACTTTTGATTTAGTTCATTTAGTACCAACCGATATCTCATTCTCATCTCCGAGGTAGCTTGACTTAGACTTAAGTTTTCATCATTGCATTCCCTTGGGATCGATCCTTAACTTACCCTATATTCATATAAGGTTGGTTAGGTGTTTACAAATTTAGTTTGGCTAGGGGAAAGGGTAGGAACGACATGCATTTTTCCCTTGTCAAAATGGCGCCGTTGCCGGGGAATTCAGCACTATGTTAGCTTGACATGCATTCTAATTGATATTGATAATTCAGCACTATGTTAGCTTGACATGCTAGGACTCACAATTCTAGACATGGAAATTATGTCTTAACAACTTTGGACACTGAAATCTCCATGTACCACTTTTCACACATAAAAAATGCATATGAAAACATTTTAGGTGGACATGTTAGCTAGTTCTTGTTGAACAACTTATATTAAGTTCATTTATGAGGATTGTATATATAGCATAGTGCTTTTGTATCTCAGTTTGTTATGTTTCTTTTCTCCACCAATATTTCTTTAATGTTCAAATTGAGGTGTTGAGCAAGGATCTAATTAATTTGTTGGATTAAGTTTACGACAACATTACATGAAATTAGAATAAATAATCAAAGTAACTTAGCTATATGATTATCATCTTGAAGTAGAAATATTATGCACACAAAACCATTAGGAAGCAAAAATATGCGATTCCAAATAATTGAGGCGACAAGACAACTTTAAAACTATAGATTTACAATTTGAATGTCATATCTTTGGTATATGCTCTTAACAGATGACATGGCATCCGTATATGGAGGATATTCTTTCTTTACTTCCGGAAATATGTCGAAGAGATAGACATGTGTGGCATACTTACTCACCACTAATATGTTATGACATTATTGAATATCATCATCCCAATCGAGTGATGCATCAGTTTGGGTTTGACCAAACTATCCCTCTTTTGTGTAACACGACTGATTCACTTCGTCGTATTGATCGTAGAGGTGCAAAAAACAAGAATTATGTCAAGATCCATGCCAAGTATTTAACAGAGTAGAATAAGCAGGAAGATAGAGTTGTTTTTGGCACTTTGGCCAAGGGTCAAACAACACTAGAAGCCTATTTAGCTTGGTATCAGACAATTACAAAGCTCATTATCACTCCGCCGGACCAAGAGCGTCCTTCAACTATATATCAGCCCGCCTCTAATAAAATTGTGCTTGTAAACTAGATTTTACACAATGTTGCTTATGTCAATAAGATTAGTTTTTTTTTCAGATGACATTTAAAATTTAAAGAATTAACTATTTTTATTTTTTATCTAGTCTGAAACAGTTGCTGAAGTGGTGAGAAAGTGCACTAGTGTGGAAGAGTCTACTTCTGATTTGCTTGATGACAATGCTTTGGAGTTGGCATTGCACACCTTAGCTAGTTCCTGTACCGAGACCTAGCATACAGTTGGCAAAGCATACATGCTCCATGATGTAGGTGCCACTCCTACTCCTGCTACTACTTCTACTACTGCCACTCATATTGTTAATGCCATTCCCAGTCCTACTTCTAATACTACTGACACTCCTACTAAAACTGCTACTACCATTCCTACTTCTACTGCTGCTGCCACTCCTCCTTCTGCTACTGCCACTCCTCCTCCTCAATGTACTCCTCTTCTTCGTTCTTCTACCTCACCTACTTCTCTCATATCACCACATACTACGCTCAGCCCATCTTCATTCTCTTTAAATTATGAGTCTTCTCCTCCTAAATCTTGTACTCCTTAACTGCCATTAACCTACATGAGACGATCACGCACCTCGAGTTCTACTATTTCAGAGCTATCACCCATTACAGAGGTTAATGAATCTCCATTTGGATCATTGGAACAAAATGCAAAGAAGAATCATGGATCCTAGGTGTTAGATAGCTAGAAGCAATTTTTCAGTCTTAAATTAGATGTAAATAAAATTTTGTTCATATTTTGATGAAATTATGTTAAGTTTGTGTTGGAGAAATGCATATTGACTTTTTATATGTATATAATAAACCGAATACTCTTTGCTATGATCTTTGTCTTGGATGAATACATTTTTTTGTTGGTTTGTTACAGATTCATATTAGTGCCTTGTGCATTTTTAAAGGTTCATATTTTTTTATTGAAGATAGCTATTATGTACTGTGGTAGACTCACAGGTTAAAACCGCTAATGCTATTTGCGATTTTATATTTAGTAGGGCAGCAAACGCGCGCGATGTGCGCGGAGTGACTTGCCCTTTCTTGATTTTTATATTTGTGTGGGTTGTGGTTAAACTTTTCACGACATTGGGTTTTTAGGGAAAATAGTTTGATAAATTAATGGAATGTGTATATTGGGTGGTGTTTAAACTTTTCGTTTTTCCCTGCACAACTTTTCTAATTGTTTACAACTTTTTCTCAAGAAACATCATTTAATAGTGCAATATTGCAAAAACATCTAAAAACTTATTTAGGAATAGATTAAATTTAATTCAAAAATCATAGAGCAAATATTATATATTAACAGATTTAATTTAATATTACATATGCATATAATAGTGAAAAAGTTTTCCGGAGCATTTACTATTTGCAAGTGTATACTCTCACCCAACCTAGTAATTACTCTACATAAATTATATGGGAAAAACTATACTTCCTCCATTTTTTATTATTACACCATAGGGGTTGGGTACAAATATTTTGGTAGTGGAAAAAAGTAAGAGAGAGAAAGGTAAAAATACAAAATTGCCCATGTGGCATATTGATAAACTAAAAAGTAAGTGTGAAAAAGCAAGTGTATGTTGGGTATTTGTAGTGTGAACACAAATAATTTTTTTTCCTAAAGAGGAAATGGTGCAATATTTGTGAAACTTCCTAAAAAAGGGAAGTGGTGCAATAATAAAAGAATGGAGGAAGTATATGAAACTTAAAAAGAGAAACAGTTACACCCGACTCGCATAACACAATAACATCCAGGCAATCAGAGAAAATATCAGCTTGCATTGGCAACTTTCTTCCAAAAACGTGGATTTGGTTATGTAGTAGAAAAAGCGCGAGCTTTATGCAGCCTCAATTGTAGCCTTTAAACCCTTGATAATTCCATTGACTTCCTTCTTGCTTTTTTTTCCCCTTTTCACTGTAGTCAGTTTGGTTTCCTTTCTTCCTAGTCCATCTACTTCGGCACAATCATAAAATTCATTTCATTAGTCTCGATGTCATTTAAACACAATTATGTGTAAGTCGTTAATTTTGACCTTCACAAAGAAACAACATTGTGCTTGTCCAGTTGATAAAGTTGTCAACAATTAAACTATAGCCCCCATTAAATATTAAACATTTTAAATTTTATTATTTCACTTTCCATTTCATTTAATTAATTAAGTAAATAGATCTTTCAAATTCATCCATCTAATAGAGTCATCTTATTAATTTTGATCATGAGAGGTGAACTTTAAATTACCTATAATATGTTTATCTATAATTCCAATAAATAATATAAAAGTACATAAATGTAATGAGAGATAAAGTTCAACACTCATTACATCTATACATGTGGATAGACATAAATGTAAGAAATTACATATGGGGGTAAGAACGTAAACAAACATTTTGAAGGGTATATAGGTCCGTGCACTATTCATATGTGCAATCTCCTACTTTTTATAAGGTAGGGAAAACCGCTAATGGTATATGCGGTTTACAGATAAAAATCGCTACTGCCATTAGCAGTTTATAGATTAATTTGTTTTTTTTTTAAATGTGGTATTAACTATTTAATTGTTAGAATTGCTAACGTTGTTAGCGATTTATATGTATATAACCGCTATCATCGCTAATGGTTCTTTACTGAACTAAAAATAAAAAAAAATAAAAACGAATTAACGAAGCTGGTACCAATCCTACATGGACAGTACCGTAGGAATAAGTTTTTTAAACCAACACAACTAGGTAATTAATTTATAATTAAACAATTTATAGGGAAATCGTTCTTACAAAACTAAAATATGATAATTTAAAAATCAAACATGTATGATAATTTATATATATAAAAAAAAAATCTTATAACAACTAAAACACATAATCTTATAGATAATAATATTTTTAAAAAATGATAATAGATTAAAAAAGAATTATAAAATTTATGCTGAAAAGATATGATAAAAGAAACAATGTACTACATGTGTACATCCAAGCTTCATGGCTCTACAATTCCCTCTGCTTTTCCGTGAGATAAAGAGGAAAGGATGTTGTCATATATATCTGACACCACTAGCCACACTTTAGGTGTGAAATTTACAAAAACTAAAGGATGCAATGGTGACAAAGATACAACCGGTCTGGAGTTGAAAAAAGAATTATCTTGCTAGCATCATTCATGAGAAGCCCATGATACATGTATATATAGTTATATAGGCTGTGTTTGGTAAACAACTTATTTGAGCAAAATTAGCTTATTTGACCAATATTAGCTTATTGACTATTAAATAAGCTAATTCAAGGTGTTTGGTAGGAAGCTTATTTAAAGAGCTTATTCCATTAAATATGGTGAAATGACACTTATAACCCTATTTAATTTAAAATCCTACATAAACTACCTAACCCACAATTAGCTTATTAGTCATTTCACGTACTCAAACAACTTTAAGCTATCAGCTATTTACCATACACTTTTATACAATCAGCTAATAAAATAAGTTAGTAAAATTAGTTAAAACAATTAGATAGTCAAAATTAGCTAATATAATCAGCTTCAACTTTTACCTTTCAGCATTTCCCCAAACACGACCATAGTGTATTTGAAGGTGGCAAATTGTGATTTATTTAAAATTAATTTAAAACTTTATCCTTTTCAAATTAATTACTCTTTTTTAGGTATAAAGATTTATAAGATAAAGAAAATTAAAGCAAAATAAAAAATAATCAGCATAAATATACAAAAATCTACAACCCTTCAAAAGCCTCAACATGTGTTACCATTTGAAATCTATGGTGTACTTCTGTTTATGCCCACAAGATTTTTTTTATTTACAAAATTTCCCCTACTATATTGGTCAGCTCTTCCATTGACTCTGAACACACTCTCCCCAATTCCTTCACAGCCATTCATCTCTTTGATTTTAATCTTTAGTAGTCTCTCTACTCTATTACATTCAATGGTCTTTCATTTCATCCTCTTTCATTTCTATTTTTCGACAGAGATGAACTCTTCGACTCTCCAATGTAGCGGCTTCTGAGCTTACTCCTCCATTGTAACACCCTAGAAATTCCTTTCCTTTAAAATACCTGTTTTGCTCTTTTTAAAACTCAAAATAGGAAAATCTAAGACATTACCGCCGCCGTGAAAATGGCTAAGGCAACTATCAAAGACACACAGCGGAAGACTATCTTTTAAAAACATTCAAAACAATTCAATTTTAAAAGTCAACCAAACGAAAGTAAAGTCAAACCAAAGTAAAACGAAGTCAACCTACAACTTGGAACCATTGTAGGCCCTTATCAAAACCAAACCAACTTAAAACCTTTGCGTTAGTCTCACAAACATAATAAAATAATCAAAGCAATAAACTACATCATAAACTTATGGAAACTAAGCATGATTCGCTCTTCACTCATGCCCATCATGAATATGCTTCATCACCTGAAAAGCTTCTCTTTACTTGTCCCCACTACTCTCCCTTAGATATGGGTCATCGTAGGGCCAAAGTAAATACAAGGCCAACAAACATACAAACACACAATCAGCAATGATGAGTACATAAGCGTAAATAAACACACTAACATGCTTTCACCTTCATCACACAACTTACCTTGTTGCACCTGTTTACAAGCATACAACATACAACATGACCCTCAAATAAATAATTAATTGATTCATTTAGTATTGATTATGCATCGAACGGGTTTCCCCCCTAACCTGCCCCAATAAAGGAGTACTAACACGGGAGCTAACCATGCTAGTATAAAAGAACCACTCGTAAGTGGCAGAATTCCCGCGCATAATAATAAAAAAGGAATATACAGTGTCCTGTACTCCCAGTAGAAGTTATGGTTAAATATAAAACCTCATAAGTCCCCCCATATGTTCATACTCAAGGTATATACGTTCCAAGAGTTTTGGTGCGTAATCTCTTTTACTTTACATTGTTTACATATTATTAAAGTTGGTGTTGACTCTCAAACCATAATACAATCAATCGTTATAATTATTCAAACAATTAAACATACCAATTTAATTCTTAAATAATTAGTGACCACATAATATTTAATGTTGAACCCTTTTTAATCTACCTCAGTGTCAAAGACACCTTAAACGCATAATGCGCCAAAATTCCTATCCCTCGGTGTTAGAAACACCTTAAGTGCACTAAGGCACCAAAATATAATTTATTCCTCGTGTACATAGACACTTAAATAGCTCTTTCCTCATGCTTATAGCATCTATAAAAATTATATGAACCATATTAAAATATCTTTTCAATATTCCAAACCAAATTAAACATTTAGTTTAATTAAACATTCTCTCTATCATGCCAATAATAAAAGTGTAGTTCATATACAACATGCCAAATTAATTGTTTTCATTCACTAATCCATCACAAATAATCCACGCTTCGTAATTCAATCACTAACATCAACCAAATAATAAATTCCAATAAAAATCTATCATGATGCTATTTGAATAATTATTCAAAGCCTAGCATGTTCCTACATCACCAAATATATACCAAGTACGCGAACATACCTTGAATACGATCTTAAAATCGCCACGACTACATGAAATCACTCACTTGGAAGTCTCCTACAATCCAAAATTATAAAGAGGCATTAAAATCTACTCCACACAAATTTCCAGCAATATAATATATTCCCTCCTTAAATCACTCATAATTTATTTAAAACAAGCTGAAATTTAATTTAAAACCCCTTAATTTAATCCCAATTAATGGGTAGTCAAAAATTCCTTCAAGAAACTTAATTATAGCTTACTAACAAAATTTCCAACTTTATTAAATCATTAAAACTTGCTGTAAATATGTTTTAAAACCCCCAAATCAAAGATTTAAACCACCCAAAAATCAAATTCCATTAATATACAATAATTTAGAAACCTAGGGTTTTCAATTTGGGGCTTTTTAATTAAAAATCAAATCTGAAAATTTATTAACATACTACCTATAATCAAACATCATGAAAATCATCACAAAACCCATAATTAATAATTAGATTTAGGATTAAAACAAAAGAATTAAAAAAAATAAAAATTTTATTTTTATTTTTATTTTCTGATGTGCGTGCGCCGGGCAGCAGCCCCGACACCACAGCCGGCTGCTGCCGTGCTGCTGGTGGTGCCGCTGCTGCCGTCGGCGCCTGCTGGTGGTGTAGCGGCCCATCGGTGGTGTGGTGGTGGCCGGTGGTGGTGCTAAAAAAAATAAGAGGAAGGGGAAAAGAAAGAAAGAAAAAGAAAAATAAGAGAGAAGGGAGAGAAAATTACCTTGGGTATTCTCCACTCTGGGCAAAGTTAAATTTGCCCATGTGTTGAATAATTATACCCCTTTTTCTCTAGAAACCCTTCTACACTTAAATTCCCTTTCTATCCTTACTAATCTCTTTCCTATTCAAACTTGTTTTTGAATTTGACTTTTAATAAAAATTCCCTTTTATAAAATATTTCCAAATTTATTAAAATAAATAATTAAAATTCCATAAATAATTCATTTCGAATTATTTAAATAATTCACAAAATACTTATTTAAATTAAAATACGTATAAAAATATGGGGTATTACATCCATTGAGTTGAAGGTCAGATTTTTTTTTTCCTTACATTGGTACATCGTGTTTCAGTTTGAAGGTCAGAATTTTTGTTTCACCCATAATTTTTTTTATAGATAAAGCAAAGAATATTCCTCCATCCCCTCAAACTAGGGGTGAGCAAACCAGATACCCGGTCAAAATTTTTGGAACCGAACCCGAAATTGGTGGGTGCTAAATTTGGAACCAGAATTGGAATTGGTTCAAAGGTTCAACCAGGTCTAAAAATTTAGGAATTGGAATTGGAACCAACGGGTACCGGTTCCGATTCTAGTTCCGGGTACACACTTATATATGTAATTGTTAAAATTTAATACTAATTATAATACTTATTTTGGTTATTTTTATTTTTAGCGTTTAATACTTATATTTATATCTGCATTAGGGTATTTTCATTTATGTTAGGCATTAATAATACTTTTTTTATTTTACTAACTAGATACATTTAACATATTTTTATTATTTAAAATTTATTTAGTTTAGCATATATTAGTGTAATACTCCCTCCATTTTTTTAAATGCATCACTTGCATTTACACGGAGTTTTAGGAAAGTTATTTGCTTTGATATTATATTTTGCAAGTGGGGCAAGTGAGTGATTAATTTATTTTGATAAAAGTACAATGTGGGTCATGAAATAGATAGTATGTGAGAGAGATTGATTTATATAATTATATATGTGGGGACCACAAAAGAGAGAGAAATGCTAAAATATTATGGGTGGAATATAATAGAAGAGAGAGAAATAATAAAATATAGTTTAAAGTTACCAAAGATAGAAATGATGCATTTTAAAAAAAAAACCCCAAAATGAAAAGTGATGCATTTAAAAAGAACGGGGGGAGTACCCCGTATTTTTGAAACTTATTTTCTAATTAATTAAATAATTAGTATTTTCTTAAAAGGGTATTTTAGTAATTTATTTTACTATTTGAATTTTGGAGCCAAAATGATATTTGAATTTTGCAACAACAACATTTTCAGAACTCAATTATTATTTTGGATTTTAGATAAGATTTATTATCCATTTATTTCATTTTAAAAACCGAAATATATATATTTCGGATATTTTAATTAAACAAAATTTTATTTACTTATTTGATTTTAAAGGGCCGAATTTCCCTAATTAATTAACTAGGATTTTTGGATTTTCTTAGTTAAATTAATAAGTGATGTGTGTCATAAATGGCACACATTTGATGAGCATTTAGGTCCTTTTTATCCTCTTTTCATTGCTTTCTTGCTTAATAAGTGCTTAGTTTTATGCTTTGTTGCTTAGTTTTACCTTTCTTCTCTTATTTTGTAGCTTTCGTGCATTTCGTTGGTTTTCTAGCCTTTTCTTCTTTATTTGCTTTCTATTTTCGTGGTTGTAGGTTTTGGACGAGGTTCGGGTCATGATTTTGGTGATCCACTATGGTGGAAGAAGCTTTAGGATCAAGTTCATGGAGTTTGGGAAGCTCAAGATGCAAAGAAGTGGAAGTTCCAAGTCTTGGCTTTTCTCTTGTGCTCCCTCCAAAGGAAGTGTGTGCCCTCAATATTAAGCCTTAGCTACTGCCTACCTTGTCCTCCATCACTATCATAAATCATGTGTGCACCCTTTGAGCTTGAAGAGTTGAAGATTCGAAGAAACCCAGCTGCGTGCAGCCGCACGCGCAGAATGTGCGGGCGCACACGATGGATGTGCGGCCGCACATCATGGTTGTGCGGGCGCACATCCCCTGTTGTGTGGCCGCACCAACGTGGGTCTTTTCCGATCGGATTTCGACGATTTTCTCTCTCTTCTTATACCTATTTGAACCCAATTTTTGTAAGAAGTTTTAATAATAGAATGAGATCATATTCTTAGCTTAGTTGAGAGCTTCTCTCTCTAGATTTAGGGGTTAGTTTTAGGAGTAGATTTTAGAGAGAGAAAGTGAAGAATTTCAATGGTGATTGAGAGATTGAAGATCCAATGGTGACAATTGTATTGGAGATCTACTCTATTATCAATGAGCATTTCTAAACTCTATCTCATTTATTGTTTTGTTTAGTATTCATGTTTAGATTGTTGATTTTGATTGTGTTTTGATGATTTGATGATTAATGTTTTATTAGAGTAATTGTTCTTCTTTGATTGTTGATTACTTTAGTTGTTTGTTGAATTGATGATGTTTCTAGAGTAGTTGTTTGGTTAGGGATTTTGTGAAGCTTGTATTATGTAATGGATTGATGTAGATTGGGGATTTTGATGGAGTTGATGATGTGATTAAATTGGTTAATTGATTATGTGCATGTGTGTGTTTGATTTAGGCTTGATCACCCTAGTTATTCACACTAGATTGCATTGTAAGTTCACATTGATACGGACCATTGATTTGTGGCTTGCATTTACACGATTGAGGTGTCTTGTGATGTTTCCTAGCTAGAGTTTATCGTAGTTGACGCTAGTTAGACCTCTAGGAGAATAGCTTGATATGCTCTTTTGGTTGCATAATTGATCTTCCCTCACATTGCTTGACTTAGTCAACTTCCGAAACCAATTTGTATTGTTCGTTGCTATTATAAGTGAATCCTAATCCCTAGCATTTTATTTGTTTGGTTTCTTTGTCTTAGTAGTTGTTAGTGTCCTCTTTTACCCTTAGTCTTCGACCTAGCTTAGGCACATAATTGAAAGCACTTAGACATTACCGTTCCTTTGGGTTCGACCCTTAACTTACCTCTATACTTGTATTTAGGTTTGTTGAGTGTTTATAAATTTTGTTTGGCTTAGGGAGAATTAGCCCAACGACCTAGTTTTCCCCACGTCAAAATGGCGCCGTTGCCGGGGAACGGTGTCTATGTTTGAGTGTTTTTGATTGCTTGAGTCTAGGTCTTTGTATATAATTTTCTTTTATTTGATTTTTGCTTGTTTTGTATAAAAATGGAAAATACCTCGTTTCCTCAATTTGAGAATGAGTTATTTTGGGTGTACTTTAATAGACTAGAGGACTTCATTAGTTACCATGGTTATGATCTTTGGGAGGCTTGTGAGATTTGTTATCATAATTTGACTAAGCAAACTAGAGACATTGTTGAAAGCATGTTTAATGGTAGATTTCGGGCATTGTCAATTGATGATGCTTGGGATTTTTATGTATGGTTTGCTAGAGATAGTTATAATCGTGGACATGGTTGTTCAAATGCTTCTATTGATGATTGTTATGGTCCATGTTCCATGAATAATGAATCTTGCATGCTTTCTTGTGCCCCCATCCCCCATGTTAATGATGCCACTCATATCTCTAGTGTTGATCCTCATCACATGCTTGCTCATAATTGATAAGTGATATTTATGTCACCCCTAAGGAGTAGTTTTAGAGTCTTTTCCGTGCTTATTTTCCCTTATTTTCCTTTTATTCTCTTGTTTTCTCTTTAATAAAGTTTCTAGTTTATTTTGGTAATTTTAGAGTGTTTAAGTTTATTTTCTTTATTTTATTAGTTTTAGTTTATTTTCGTATTTTATTTTATTCTATTTGCTTGCGTAGTTTTAATTATTTTTAGTTTAGTTTTATGTCTCTTATATATTTTCTATTTTATTTCATTTTATTTTATTTATTCCTATTTTATTTATTTTATTTTATTTGTCGTGGTTTTGTTTTATTTCGTCCTTTGTTTATTTTCATTTTATTTATTTCTATTTTATTTATTTTATTTTATGTCCCGATCCTCTCCTCGGTTTTCTTTGTGTGTAGGTTTGCAATCGTATTAAGGTTCAAAGCTCAAGTGTGTTCCGAGTTTCAAAGTCATATTCGCGTTCGGGTCCCAAGTTGAGTCAAATGCCAAACGAGCACAATTCACAAGCTTTCAACATCAAGCCCCTGCTGCACTCTTATCCTACACCACACCTTTCCTTATCCTACACCACACCAAAACACCAAACTTCCCTCAATTCACCTTCTCCCCTGCTCCCTCACCTCACAAACACAAGACCACCGCAACAATCTCTCACCTCCCCTGCTGCTCCAGCAGCACCGCAGCCAGCACCACGACACCACTCACCTGCTGCCACCCTCACAGCACCACCAACCGCAACAGCCGCGCCACCATTCTCACTCGCGCAACCCCACAACAACCACCAGCAATCATCACCATCAATCTCCGCAACCACCACCAACAACAACAACAACAACGAGCACAACAACAACAACAGCAACAGCAATACCACACCAGCCAACAGCCACCACCATCACCAATCACCCCCGCAACAAACCAATTACCACCAGCCACCGTCATCCACCATCTTTAACCTTCCCCTGCTCCTCACGCACTCCAACCATCAACCAACCCGCAACCCACAACTGCAATTGAGCTGCTCCCTGCTACCACCGTTCCCTCGCATCACCACCAAGCAAAGCCGCCGCACACAGCAGCAGCCCCAAATCAGAGCAGCCCGCAACCCATAGCTCCAATTTCATCTCAATTCTCGATACCCTTCAGAGCGGACGCTCACTCCTCTGAAGCGGCCGCTCCATTCTTGGTTAAATTTCACCAATTTGAGGCAGAAGATCAGAGCGGACGCTCCGATGAGTATGAGCGACCGCTCCGAGTTTCGCGTGTGAGATTGTACGGATTAATGAATTTGAGCGGCTGCGATTCCTTCCATTAATCGAACGGTGGCGATTAAGTGATGATTGCTGATGATGATTGATGATGGAAGGTGAAGGTGATGGTTGATGATGCTTGATGGTTGGTGATTGAATTAGAGCAGCCACAAAAGGAGAAAGATGATGAAGGTCGTGGGTCTGATGGGTTTTGGGGGATTTTGGGTTTTTTATTATTTTTCTTTTTCTTTTAGTTTTATTTTGTTTACTTTCCTTTTCTTATTTCTTTCTTTTATTTTATTTTCTTTATTTCTTTATTTCTTTATTTTTTCTTTTTCTTTTTTATTTTATTAGCTTAGTATATTTACCCATTTTCTAGGGTAATTAGAGAAAAAAAACTTTTCAATCACCCCATAATATTATTCTACTCTCTAATTAGTTTTTAGGAGAGCTTCTCTCTCTAGGTTTAGCTTAGGGTTAGGGTAGTTTAGAGAGAGAAAGTGAGGGTTTCACCATTGTTGAGCTTGGATTTTGAAGAAGAAGATTGATCATCTTGTTTGTAGACTTTCATTTTCAATCAATGAGAATCTCTAACTCTCTCTCCTCTATTTTTATTGCTTTATTTTTATTATTATTTTAGTTGTTGGTATTACTTGTTAATCATGTTGATTCTTGGTTATTTGTTAATTAATCTCGTTATTATCATGATTAGTGAGTAATTTCCCCATTGAGGGGATGGTTGTGGTGTAGTTGGATCTTGAGCATGTTCTAGGTTTAGAGTTGATTTATTTGTGATTAAAGTCTTTATATGCTTGATATTCTTTAATCTACTTGCAAAATGCATGTTGTTAGTTGATTAAAGGTGAAGCTTTGCTAACAAGGAACGGAAGTTGACTTAGTTAAGGTTTATTAGTATCGATTGTTATTTAATAGTACCTCCTAGTATATGGTTCTAATGTGGAAACATAGAGGCTATGTTAGGAGAAGCCAATTGACCCCGGAAGGCGGCTAGATTGGATCTTTTATTTCGATATTTGAGCATGTTTAGTTCATAATTAATTCAACTTCTATGCTTTTGTTTATGTTCAAGTGAATGCTATACCTAAACCATTTCCCTTAATGTTTTATCTCTAGTTTTAGTTTGTTTAGACCTTTAGTTTACCTTCCCTTATTCCGGACTAGCTTAATTGTTGATAGCATTTGGTAGTGTTTAATCGTTCTCTGTGGTTCGACCCCTATGCTTGCCTTATACTCGTATTACGTTTGTTTAGGTTGTATAAATTGTATTTGATCTAGGTGTAGTCGTTTGACGACGCGATTATTCCCTTGTCAAATTGGCGCCGTTGCCGGGGAACGGCTTCCATTACCGTTGTGTTATCTTATTGAGACTAGTCCATTGTATATATTTTTCCTTTGATTTATTTATGTTCTCTTTGTTTAGTTTTTGTTGTTGAAAGATGGCACGTTTTTCTTTTCCTCAATATGATGGTGAGCCTTTTTATGTCTATTTCCATAGACTTGTAGAGTTTTTGAACTATAATGGTTGTAATCCTTGTGAAGCTTGTGAGATTTGTTATTTTGGCATGAATGAACAAACGAGATATGAAGTTGAAAGTAGGTTTAATGGTGAATTTCAAGCATTAACGGTTCATAATGCTTGGAGCTTTTTTGTACGGTTCGCTAAGGATGTACGCAATAGGGCATGTAATGTTGCTAATTTTGATTCTCAATGTGATAATAGTTTTATTGGTGGCATGATACCCCATGATTTGTCTTGTGATCCTATATGTGAACCTAGTACAAGTGATTTCAACTCTTTTTCTCCTTTTGTTGATGGTGAATCTCATTTGCTTGATTATGCCCCCTTTCCCCAATATGATGATGCTCATGTATATAATGTGAATGATCCTCCCTCCTCATCTTCTTGTTCTTACATGGCTCCAAATGATTTCCCTTATGCTCCTAATGAATCCTTTTATGAGGGTAATTCTATGGAAAATTTGAAGGAAGAGAAGATAATGAAGATAATGGAGATGATGGAGAGGTATAACGAGATGAGGGAAGCTGAGAATAGGGAGGTGGAAGCTAGAATGAAGATGCTTGAGAGCCAAATTCTCCAATTAGCCAACTCTCAAGAAAATGCCCTTCCTTCTTCTTCTCTTCCCCATATGAGTGAGGATCCCATTAGAGAGCATTCGAGTGATGGTGAAGGAGTAGAGAATGAAGAGAGTGTTGATTTTGAAAATCCTAATTCTCTTTCCCATCTTGATGAGTCTCAAGTGTATGTTTGTGACCCTTCAATCTACGAGTATATAGACTCTTTTGAGGTAATGTCCCACATATTTTTCGAGAGTCATATGAGGACTTATAGATTATTGGATGATTTCATCGAGAACGCCTCTTGGGACTTAGATGAGTTTGAGATGAATCTACCTCCATTCATGCATGATTTTGGGACCTTGGGTTTTGAGATAGTTGAAGGAAAAGTTGTCTATTGTGGTGAAAAGGAGGATAAGGTTGATTCCCTTGGAGTTTTTGAGCTTGAGGGAGGTGTAGATCGTGAGTGCCCTTTGTTTGAGGGCTCTATGATTGATTTTCATGCCCTCATTGGCGATGTGAGGCCTTGTGGTGAGGGAGTAGCTACCCCTTTTCCCGTTTCTCATACCCCTTTTTCTCTAAGGTTTGACCACATCCTTTCTTACCCTATTTCTCTCCCTTCCTATCTCAAAGAGCCTATTGGGGAGCCGCCCTCTATGGATAATTTTCATGTCCCTTCTTCCATCATTGTTGAGGATAAGAGGAATTTTGCCAACCAAAAATTTTGTGATGAGGATTTGCCTTTTTCCTTTTATTTCCATTCTTCTTTTCCTTCTTCTACTTCTTACTTTCTTGAGTTTCCTTTCGATCCTTCTTCTTCTTTCTTTTGGCATCTCCCTCTTCACTTACGTGCAATAATTTTATTGCACGTTCTTATTCCGTCATTTGCCTATTTACACCCCCATGAAATGTGTAGTAGTGCATTTGACAAGCTCTTGCGTGCGTTGAATTATTATTTCCTAGAGCGGTCTTGCTTGGACGTTAAACAAGCCTTTGCGGGAAGTAACCCGTGTTTTATTGCTTTCATTTTCTTTTGTTTTTAGATTAGATTTTCTCTCATGGACGTGTTTGTGTTCCTTGCTAGGTACACAACTTGATATACTCTTGCGCATTGGTGATGATCAAGAATCAAGGAAATGTGCCTCAACTTACCTATCATGTGGAATTCAAGCCTTATTTGTAGAGAGTGTGGCTCATATGAGGCTCATAGGTGTGCACTATGCTTGTTGCATGCCTTATTTTTGTCATGTGCACACTTACTTTCTTATGAAATGTGTAGTAGTGCATTTGACAAGCTCTTGCGTGCGTTGAATTATTATTTTACTAGAGCGGTCAAGCTTGGACCTTAAGCAAGCCTTTCTCGGGAAGTAACCCGTGTTTTAGATTAGATTTTCCTTTTCTTTTTAGAATAGATTTTCTCTCATGGAAATGTTTGTGTGCCTTTTGCTAGGTACATGACTTGATATATTTTGGTGCTTCGATTTGGATCAAGAATCAAGGAAGGTTGACTCCTATCTTTGCGAGCATATGGAGACAAGGTTCAATTCTTGAGAAATTAGCTTTGAAAGGTTTCATTTGGTCATTTGCGGGTATTTACACCCACCTCAAATCCGGTAATATCTTTCCTTGCTCTTTCTCTAGTGGATGATGACTTGTTGGACATATGTTGGTTTGTTGGATTGATCTCCTTGTTTTCCCCTCCCATGGATTATATGATTTATGTTTGAGTGTATTGTCTCATTCAAGCTTGGGGGAGGGTATTCTATCATGTTTGGTGGAATGTTGATTCTTATGTGCTATGCACCTTTGTATATGCTTTTCCATGTTTCTTATATTTTGAAAAACTCCAAAAAGATTTTTGTTTCTATCAAGGCAAATTTGCAATGTGTTTTGTTTTGTTCTTGCTTTGGACATAATAACATTTGGACTTGTATAATTGAATGCTTTTCTTCCTAAATGGTAGTGGTGTGCACGGTTTGAGAGTACGCTTGGTTGATTCTAGGATAAAGCATGCTAAGGTAGTTGGTTAGAACTAGGAGGATCATGAAGCCGGATTCTACTTGTTTGTGGCCCGTTTGGTAGTTGCTTCCTATAGTCGATTTGACGCCAATAGTGAGTTTTTGCTACATCCGTGTGAGTTCTTTGTTTTTCAAGCCTTCTACCTATACTTGTATGAGCGGCATGGATCCTTGACTTCTTGCAAACCTAATCTTGAAACTTGACTCATAGATCTTGAATCCGAGACCGAACCATTTAGGAAGGACAAAGGCACCTTTTTCGGGGTGGTATTTTTCTTTTTTTTAGGATAGTTTTATTCATTTTCTTTATTTTTGGGTTTACATTTGCCTTCTTGCAACCATTTGAGCCTTATCCCTTCTTTTCAAGCCACATCTTTAGATCTTTGGCCTTTTGTTTCATTTTTCTACTTTTCTTGGTTTTTGTGAAGCAATTGATCACGTTGATGGAGTTTGTGGAGGAGAAGTTGGAATGTTTGGTTCTTATGATAGCAAGATTGTGTTATAAATTCTTTGTGAATAATGGCAAATGAGTATGAGTAAAAGCCGTCCTACATTATAAAAGGCATGGACAAATAAGTGCAAACGTTAAAAAAGCCGTCCAAAGTTAAAAGAGGCAAGGACAAAGCACTATTAAATAAAAAAAAAGAAAAAAAAGTGAAAAATGAAAAAATGAAAAAATATTTTGATGTGAGTTTTCTCCCTTTTTGAGCATTGAGGACAATGCTCCATTTAAGCTTGGGGGGAAGCGTTCTCACACTTTTTGTGTATATGTTTGTGGTTTATAGCTTTGAATAAGCTTGGGGGTGTGAGTATTTTTGTTTGGATTGGTGTCTACTTGATTGTGATTCTAAGAAAGGGCCCGTTCTTTGCTTCACTTTTAGGAAAACCACCAAATTTTCAAATTTTTAGCCTACCTTCACCCTTATTGCCTTACGTTACAACCTTGGGGAAAGACCTTTTGACCTAAATGGTTGAGTCATTCATCGGTGGAGAGGAATGTGAGTTTTAGGAATAGGGAGAGGGGATGCAAAAGTCAAGATGTCGAGTAGCCTAAAAGTACTCTTTTTCCGGTTCCTTCGTGGAATCATTGGGATGCTCATTTGAGGTCGATTTGAAGCTATTAGGAAGAACGCGGTAAGATCGTTTGGGATGAAAGTGGATTGTGAAAGCTAGTTCCTATGCTTAGCATATTTATGTTTCAATCAACCTTGGGTATCTTGGATCGTGCACTCCCTTACTTGTTTAGAAAGATTTGCATCCACTTGTGCTTGTACATTTGCAAAAGTCCTTTCAAGAACATTTGTTTGCTTTTCTTGTATTTTATTTTCTTGTTCATGCTTTGCCTTGTTTATATTATTATGAGAGTTATGGGTCAAACTCTTAGGATACCCTTACGAGACCTCACTCGTCCTCATAGGCGACTTTGGGGTTTAAAGGGCTTGTTGTAGCTAAAAACAACCGTGATTCCTACGACAGTGAGTTATTGTATATTCTCATCTCGTCTCTTCTCTAGTTTGTTTTAATAAGCTCGTCATTTTCACTCCCTTGGTTTTGTTTTGCTCGAGGACGAGCAAAAGGTAAGCTTGGGGGTATTTGATGTGTGTCATAAATGGCACACATTTGATGAGCATTTAGGTCCTTTTTATCCTCTTTTCATTGCTTTCTTGCTTAATAAGTGCTTAGTTTTATGCTTTGTTGCTTAGTTTTACCTTTCTTCTCTTATTTTGTAGCTTTCGTGCATTTCGTTGGTTTTCTAGCCTTTTCTTCTTTATTTGCTTTCTATTTTCGTGGTTGTAGGTTTTGGACGAGGTTCGGGTCATGATTTTGGTGATCCACTATGGTGGAAGAAGCTTTAGGATCAAGTTCATGGAGTTTGGGAAGCTCAAGATGCAAAGAAGTGGAAGTTCCAAGTCTTGGCTTTTCTCTTGTGCTCCCTCCAAAGGAAGTGTGTGCCCTCAATATTAAGCCTTAGCTACTGCCTACCTTGTCCTCCATCACTATCATAAATCATGTGTGCACCCTTTGAGCTTGAAGAGTTGAAGATTCGAAGAAACCCAGCTGCGTGCAGCCGCACGCGCAGAATGTGCGGGCGCACACGATGGATGTGCGGCCGCACATCATGGTTGTGCGGGCGCACATCCCCTGTTGTGTGGCCGCACCAACGTGGGTCTTTTCCGATCGGATTTCGACGATTTTCTCTCTCTTCTTATACCTATTTGAACCCAATTTTTGTAAGAAGTTTTAATAATAGAATGAGATCATATTCTTAGCTTAGTTGAGAGCTTCTCTCTCTAGATTTAGGGGTTAGTTTTAGGAGTAGATTTTAGAGAGAGAAAGTGAAGAATTTCAATGGTGATTGAGAGATTGAAGATCCAATGGTGACAATTGTATTGGAGATCTACTCTATTATCAATGAGCATTTCTAAACTCTATCTCATTTATTGTTTTGTTTAGTATTCATGTTTAGATTGTTGATTTTGATTGTGTTTTGATGATTTGATGATTAATGTTTTATTAGAGTAATTGTTCTTCTTTGATTGTTGATTACTTTAGTTGTTTGTTGAATTGATGATGTTTCTAGAGTAGTTGTTTGGTTAGGGATTTGGTGAAGCTTGTATTATGTAATGGATTGATGTAGATTGGGGATTTTGATGGAGTTGATGATGTGATTAAATTGGTTAATTGATTATGTGCATGTGTGTGTTTGATTTAGGCTTGATCACCCTAGTTATTCACACTAGATTGCATTGTAAGTTCACATTGATACGGACCATTGATTTGTGGCTTGCATTTACACGATTGAGGTGTCTTGTGATGTTTCCTAGCTAGAGTTTATCGTAGTTGACGCTAGTTAGACCTCTAGGAGAATAGCTTGATATGCTCTTTTGGTTGCATAATTGATCTTCCCTCACATTGCTTGACTTAGTCAACTTCCGAAACCAATTTGTATTGTTCGTTGCTATTATAAGTGAATCCTAATCCCTAGCATTTTATTTGTTTGGTTTCTTTGTCTTAGTAGTTGTTAGTGTCCTCTTTTACCCTTAGTCTTCGACCTAGCTTAGGCACATAATTGAAAGCACTTAGACATTACCGTTCCTTTGGGTTCGACCCTTAACTTACCTCTATACTTGTATTTAGGTTTGTTGAGTGTTTATAAATTTTGTTTGGCTTAGGGAGAATATGCCCAACGACCTAGTTTTCCCCACGTCAATAAGTGAATAATTAGTATTTTCTAATTAATTGTTTTATACAAAATATATTATTTACACAATCATTTTTATTCGTTAAAAACTAGAAAAATAATTGCCTAAATATTTAAAGGGAGGTCCGAAAATATGAGTTTAGGAAAGCTCAAATTTTTTGCTACTATATTATATTTTGAGCAAAATTATTTTGGTAAGTTTTGTATTTTAATTATCTTCCTCAATTCTATTATTTTTCTAGATTTTTATTTTCTATCTCCTAAATATTTGATCATCTTATTTCCCTACCTTAAATCATTTTTGATTAATCCCCAAGCAAAGCTATTTGCCATATTACTTTTTATGACAACACACTTTTCATAATTAATTATTTCTTAGTCACCATAATATTAAACCTTCATTAATTTTTAAACTCTCTTCTCCAGGTAATTTCCTTAAATCAATTTACCATAATTCTTCCTACATTCTCCTACCATCATTCTTGCACGCGCTAGCCTATAAATACCCCCTCATACCTCTCATATTCTTCACACCAAAACCCCAATTCTTTTCTTCTCTCTTACTCTTCTTTTCCCTCAATCTTTTCTTACTTTTCTTCTCCTCTTTTCTAAAAGAAAATCAGCCCGTATACTTTTGGAGCCATTTTTCGGGCACTTTTGTTCAGTTTTGTGGTTTTTCTATTTCATGAAAAATTGTTCCTCTCGAAAAATCTTTGAGGTTAGGCTCAAGAATCACCCAATTCCCAGTTATATTGAAGGAGTTATGGCCTCTGCAAGTTCTTCCAGTTCTTTCCAACACAAATTCAATTATCTTTAATCTTATTCCTTTATTTTCTTCATGGTTAGTTTTCTAAAATATAAATACTTATTTAAAAGCTATAATTTTATATTACAGTATTATTTTTAAAAGAGTTTTATAGTCCATGCACATTAGATTTGGGTTTATGTCTAAAGATGTTTTAATAACCTTATGGTTATGATAATTGCAAGGTGTATTCATGATTAAACTTTGAAAGTACGAAGTGTTGATTGAGATTCGGAATCAAGGTACATATAGGCGGCTAGATACCTTTGAAAGTGATTGGTTTGGTAACATGTTTTATATGATTTTATTGGTGATTAAATTAAATTGATTTGAATTATGATTTATGAAATAAATTATGTTAAGAGGAATTGATTTTAATATTTACTTTAACATATGTATTTTTGAAGGATTGATTTTCATATCATGTTTTGAATTATGTTTTGAATTACTTATCTTTCTTTTAAATAAAGGAATTGATTTTAAAAGTTATTTGCTTGGGATATTGGTTGTAAGAGCAAGAAACAAGGGGGGTTAGGCATTCATGATTATCACTCCTGGAATGTTGCTGCTATTGGTAAGAACATCTAGAACATAGCTTAGAAACAAGACAGTCTTTGGCTCAGATGGGTAAATGGCTTGTACTTAAAGGTTAAAACTTGGAAGAGATTTCAGTGCCCTAAGAATGCAAGCTGGAATTCAAGCAAGTGTGGAAAATAAAAGATATTTTAAAGTGTGGGTATTGTGGTGATAAATAAATTGTTGATGCTAAAGGTTACTTTATAGCTAGTGGTTATATGTGGCTTAAGCAGCAGCATGAGGATGTGAATTGGACTACCTAGGTTTGGAATAGACTGAATATTTCTAGGCATCAATTTATATGTTGGATGATTATGTGGAAGAGAATTCAAGTGAAAGCTCATCTTGGTAAGATTGGGGTCATTTCTGATGATTGTTGCCCTTTATGTGATAATGGTGCAGAAACTGTTGACAATCTTTATTCTGAATGTTAGTATACCAGAATGTGTTGCAGGAACTGCAGAAGAGACTTGGGCAGAATAACATTCCTTCCTCCTTGGAAAACTGTAATATGAAGTTTCTAGCCATTAAGGGCAGGTTTTAGAGGAAAGTTTTACAGAGTTGCTATGCAGGTCTTCTATATTGCATTTGGAGACAAAGGAACAAAGTAGTTTGGGACAAGAGTTTAATGAAGCCTGACAAGCTTATTCAGAATCTATGCAGTGACATCTATCACAGAATCTCACAAGTGATGCCTATTAAGACTAGTAAAAGGAACATAGAATGGTTCAATGCCTTGTTTTGGATGTAATTCTTGTTTTTTGTTGGGGTTGTCGTTGGGTGTAACGGATGCGGGTGTTTTGTGCAGCAGTTCACTTTGGATTGTTTTAATTGGTGTTGAGTTTAATATATCTTTTTACCTTTGTCCAAAAAAAAAAAAGAAAGGAAAAGTTATTGATTTTAAAAAGGAAAATTTGCCACCATTAATCCTAACTTTGCTCCATCTGCCGATATTAATCTCAGTTTATTCACTATCACTCCCAACTTTGCACCCTATTAATTTTTATCAACCCTAATCGGTCATCCATCCTGATGTAGGAGGTTACCACACACGTGTCAACACGTGATAGGTCCGAAAAAAAAAATTTTAAAAATAATTAAATCTTTCAAAAGAAAAAAAAAATTGAAACCCTAACCCCCTACCCCAGTTGGCGGCGGCCCTTGCCACCTTCGGCCCACTTCCCTTCCCTTCCCCTCTGACAAGGGATAAACCTAGGTCGTTGGCAACTAAGTTCCCCGATCAAAACACAATTTGTACAACCAAACCCAACCCTAGGTATAGGGGTAAGTCGGGTCGAACCCAAGGGAATGTGGTATTTACTACGGTCTCTAGCTAAGCTATTCTGAAACTTGAATGAGGGTTGGTCTAGCAAACCTAACAACGCAATTAAACAAATACAAGAATGTTATAAAGGATTCTAGGGAGTCGGGACCCACATGCACTCATGATAATCACACTAATTGGGAAAGAAATTGATTAATCACACAATGCGAGGGAACGCAACAAATGCAATCAAAAGCACTCAAGAGCTATTTCTTAGGGTCAAGCTAGATGTCTCTACAAATGAATTCAAAGGAAAATTGCAAATTAAGATCAATTGATAATAATAGCCTTCAAATCAATTTTTCGTGTCATTGAAACCTATTATACAATCTAGCATGATAGTTAAGGTTGATCACTCCTCAAGATATCAAACACATGCACAAATTTCACCAACCAATTTAATCACAATGATGATTAATCAAAATCCCCCAATTAACCATGAAATTATCACTCATACATGCTTCACCCTATCCCTAACAAGTAATCTACTCACCACACATTGCAAATTTGAACAACAAAGCTAATCTAATCACAAATTTCATCATCAACATAGTAATCAAAATTTAAAGTATGCTTAAACTTATCAAAAATCAAATTAAACAAACAACAAGTAATTCAATCAAAATCAAGAATCAAACATGAAATTACATTAAAGAGTAAAGAATTCTTACAAAACTTTGATCAAAATCAAAGAGGAAGAAGATTGAAAGTAGCATTCATCAACATCACCAAGTTTCTCTCTCTAAAATCTAAGAACAAAATCTTCAAAATCAAGAGCTTTTCTCTCTAAAATTCTAATCAAAATTTCATCAAAAACTAAATCTAAAGCTCATTCTCTCTCTAGAAATGAAGGAATTCTATATATAGTAAAACTAAGTAAGGAGAAGTTAGTTAGACGTCTAAAAGAAACCTCAATTAGCGCGTCCTCTCATCCCTAAGCGCGGCCGCTCCTCCCTCGCGCGTGGCCGCGCATGGGAGCAGGGAATATGGACTTCGTGCGCTTGATGATGCCCCCATGCGTTCCACATGATGCACGTTGGGGAGGCAGTCACTTGAGGCCCTTACGGTGGGTTCAACACCGTTTTTAATGTCCACGCGGCATGAGAGCACGGCCTTGAAGACTTGAATCTTGCACTCCAACACCTTTGAGCTTCAAGAGGAAGAATCGGGATGCATCCCAAGCCTTGTATGCCCCGAGAGAATGCCAATGAGCTTCTCGAACATCACCATCTTCCTAAAAGAAAAGAAAAGCAAACAAGTAAAGGAGAAAATGCAAAATAAACTAAAAAAAGCAAGAAAATAAGGAAACAATTAAAGAAAAAGAAGTAAAAGAGATGCAAAAGTAATGAAAAATCATCCTAAAAGAAGCTAAATGAGTGCCATAAATGACACTCATCACCCTCCCTTGTCCATTTCCGGCAATCTCCCGTTGTTCCTGCTATTGCCTTTGGTGGTGACGGTTGCTGCTGCCACGCAGTGCTGCTGATGCTTGCTGCTGCTGCCAATGGTTGCCGCGGTGGCTGCGGCGACTGCTGCTGCTGCCCCCTTTGGTGGTGGAGGTATAATGGCGGTTGTTGCGACCACTACTGTTGCTGCTGCTACACCACTCTCGATCTCCCTTCCCCCTCTGTTCTTCCAACACCTCATCCCCATCCAACTCCATCAACGACCACCCTCGATATCCCTCAATCTCCGCTCCCCCTCCATTTCCGCCACCTTCACCGATTCCAGTTGTCTTTAATGGTGGCTGCATTTAATGGTGGCCGGACTTTTATAACAATCGATAATGGCAGCCACCCTAAATGGCAATCACCATCAAACACCACCCTCGATCTCCCTTCCCCCTCCGTTTCCGCCGCCTACACCGTTGGTTTCCGCCCTCATTAAACTTCCCCGTCGAATTTCGACCAGAACCCTCTCATCCCCTTCCAATTCCGACATCCCCCAACCCTTCACCTACCGTTTCCGCCCCTTCCAATCCCTTTCACACGCTGATTTCGCCCTTCCTTCCATTCCCCATTCAATTTCGACCACCCTGCTGCATTCTTCGTCAAATTCTGGCCACCCCCTTTGCTCCCCTCCTCGATTCCGACTGTCTTTAATGGTGGTTGTTTTTTTTTCTTTTTTTTTTTGGTTTTTGAAAAACAAGTTTTTTTTTTTAAATTGACCAATCACGTGGTGACACGTGTGCAAAAAAATCTAAGTCACAAATGTTAACCTGATTAACTGGTTGCAAGTCGGTTAGGGTGATAAAAATTAATAGGGTGCAAAGTTAGGAGTGATAGTGAATAAACTGAAGTTGGGATTAATATTGGCTGATGGAGCAAAGTTGGGATTAATGGTGGCAATTTGTTGATAGTAATCCCACTATATGGATTTGGTTGATAAGATTATGAACTTTGTATGACCTAGTCTTTCCTCAAGAATAGCCTTGCAATATAAGGAGACTAGCTTGGGGGGTGTGCACACTTGGGTAAGAAATTAGTAAAAGGAGGAATTGGTTTTATAAATCGTTTTATTGGAATTGTTTTGAAAATATTGAGAATTGGTTTTGAATAATGAGTTTGGAATTATTGGATTAATTATTAGAATTGGTTTTAAAATCATGTTTGCAAATAAATTGAGTTTACATTATCTTGCACTTATCGTACTTAGCATATTTTGCTAATCCGTATTTCCTATTTGTTCTGGTTCGCCCTGTTTACCGTAATAGTAAGCAGTGTTAATTATTTTCAGGTGGAGTCGTGAATGAGCATATCGGAGTCCCGGGATTCGCTTCACCTATTTTAGGAATGTTGGTTTTGTCTTTATTTTAAGTACTTATAACAATAATGTTACTATTTTTATAGCATAATAAAAGAAAGTTGAGTTTCCGCTGCAAATTTTGTTATTGAGTTAAGTAGTTTGGATAGCCTTGCGTTATCACACGGCTGTAATATGCCTAAGTCTATCTCTACAGTATAATTATACGTATTATACTAGTATTTCCATAGAGGATGATTTGGGGGTGTTATAATTAGTAATCGGGTACCCAACCGGTTCTGGTTTCAAAAAGTTGAGAATTAGAATTGGAATCAGTTGTAACCTGGTCCATAAATTATTACCCAGAATCGTAACCACCGGGTCCAATTCCAGGTCCAATTCGAATTCCAGACCCGCCGATTCCTAAACGGTTCCAGTTCCAATTCTGAGTACCCGAAATTTTTGCTCACCCTTACCTCAAACTCGACGAGTCGATGAAAACCTCATTGATGGCGGTGTAGTCAACTATGCTGAAATCAGAGGGGTGGTTCAAAAAAGCTACGGAGATTTGTAGCCTTTTGCTCACTCGATGAAGGTATAATGTTTTTTCTTTTTTCTTGTAATTTGGGTTACAATGTGAGACTAATAGGGTTATATGTGTTGGAATATTTTTATAATTAGGTTATTTTACTTGGCTTTAAAACGAGAACTTTGGGATAAAAAATACTACATCGTCGACGACAAGTATGCGTTGAACCCATTGATTAGCTTGAGATTATTGATATCCTTTTTATTAATTTTTGTTAGGAAATTTAAAGCTTGGAACTTGGAATTAAATGCCAATTTATGCTAGATTAGGTTAGAATTATGGGGTTTAAGTTGATTTTATGATTATTTTGAGGTTTAAAATTGAAGACATATGAAGTATGGTCATCTAGTGGTGAATTTGGTGCTTGATTAAGAGTTTTAGAGAATTAGAGGAGGTTTTATCTCTTCTCTTTTGCGGTTTTAATCGAATTTTGTAAAAGTATTGGGTATTTGACTTTTACTATCAAACTTATGATTTGTTGAGGGTTGATTATTGTAATTGCAAGAAAAATTTATTAAAAGCCAAAAGCTTAACCTCGCCAAATGTACAAGTCATAAGGATGGGAAGCGTACAATTATGAGTCTTTCCATGGCTTTATTAGTCTTTATGAATCCTTGTGTGAACAAGATCGAGCATCCACCATGAATTCCTTAACTAACGGGCTTAAGCCCCATTCCCCTTGACGTATCAAGGACAAGTCTCCTATTTAGTCCTCTAGTCAAAGGATTTTCTAGATTCCTCTCTATAGACACCCAAATGTGTCTCCCCAAAACCAAACCCAGTGATGAATACCTTTTGCGTCAATGATTATCGAACAAAGCAAAAGTGTGAAAGGTCAGGTGTTGCGGTTAGTTTTTATTAAAAACTCTTTCTTTCTGTTTTCGAAAAACAACTCTATTTTATGAAAATAGTCAATCCAGTTTAGTTTGGTCCACAACAAGGGTCCAATAATAATGTAGTTGGATGGAGCTTACAAAGAGCTTTCCAACGATATATTATAAAGCCCAATTCCGATGAATAATGAGGAAGTTATGGCCAAAATACTAAACTGGGCCCGGTTGATCTTTACATGCGGCCCGATGATCTAGGGGAGGGCCCAATGTTAATTTATTATTCCTAAAGTTATTAGAATTAATTATAGTCTTCTAGAATTCTCTAGAAGGTTCTCTTAAGTTCTAATAGAATTAGAATTAATAATTATATTTTGATAAGTTTTATTTGGAATAAAATATTATTTTATGAAAATACGATTTCAGTTTTCATACGGACTTTACAAGTCAATTTTAATTGATAAGCGGACTCCGTGTTTGAAAGCGCGTAGGAATCCAGGCTGTCACCAAACGACAGGCCTGTCGCTACGCGACAAGCCTTGTCGCCACGCGTTTTCCGGACTGTTTTCTTATAAATAGGGTCCTGAACCTCCATTTTTATTCATCTACAATCATCTCTCTCTTTCTCTCTCTAAAGCTAAAAGCTTTCCTTCTCTCTCTATTCTTTTTCTAAACCTTCCCTCAAACACAATTCCCCATACACAAGATCTAGAAACACCTAGCCGAGTTCGAAGTTGCCTTCGCCCTAGACGTGAAAGGTTATAATTTCTGAGGGTTTGGTCCCTAATCTCTATTTCAATTATTTAATTTAATTATTTGATTTTATATTTTCCTTGAAGTTACTAACACGTGTATTTTGTTATTAGAAAGAGATACGAGGCATCAAAGTATGTAATCTTATTGCTCTATTCTTGTAGAAAGCATGTTTAAATTTATTTAATTCCTAGTATCATGTTAGGATGTTATTATTGCTTTCTAGTAACATGTTTAGGATGCCTTTTACTCTTTTCTAATATCATGTTAGTATCATGCTAGGGCTAAAGCTTTGATCTTTATTGCTTAGCGACATGCTAGGGTTTGTTATTAATCTTGTTAGTATCATGCCTAGGATTTTGCTATTATTATGCTTTAGCGTTATTATGATGATTTTAATTATAATTGTTATTGTTATTATGATTATAATTATTATGATTATTATGTTGCTTGATGCTTATTTATTGTTATTGCTTGATCACACCTTTTATGCATGTTTAAAGGGAATTTATACTTGCAATCACGCTTAATAAGATAATTAATAATCTTGTTTAGGGCTAATATGATTATAATTCAAGTGATCGCCAATAATAGTTTTGCTTGTGCATTAATATTCAACCAACATAGATAAACAGGTTTAGGGTTAACCTAATGTTTGCATGTTAGTCAGAAAGCGCACATGAATACGAGAAGAATGAAGTAGAGGCCTTTTTAGGGCAGGTTCAATCTCTTTTAGGTTGGATTTGTACCTTCATCCCCGAACCCTATTTGGTTCAAGACCTTTTGGAGTTGACGATCTCTTGGATCGTTAAGGGGTGTAATCTTCACCTTGTGAACGGTTTACAAGTTCCTAAAACTTGTTGGCGACTCTTTTGTTCTAGCTTCCTTCCCTTTGGACGTCACCATGCTTAAGTGTATGATCACAGTGGGGTTCAAGTTTGGGGTAATGCTTGAAATATTCCCTACACTCTCAGATCTTACATATTCCATAGTGATAACACCACTTACTATCAAAGTCCTTACAAACTCATATCTCACATGAATATGCGTCTTTTTACCATTGTAAGCACTGTTTTTAGCAACACAAGTAGCAGCCTGTGAATCACAATGTAAAGAAATAGGTTGAGCAAGTCGCCCATATAATAGAATATCTGCTAATAAGTTTCTTAACCACTCCGCCTCTTTCCCGGCCGAGTCCAAAGCAATGAATTCAGACTCCATAGTTAACTAGGTAACAAGGGTGAACACCGGTCCAAACTCGGATCGCATTGGATGTGAATCGAATTGGACCTGAACCGGTTTATGTGGACTGTTAATGTACCTGAATATTCTTGTTCGGTTCCGGTCCAGACCTGTAAATTCAGGTTCGGTCCAGGTTTGGACCTATTTAGACCGGTTTGCTTTTCTTTCTTTATAATGGCCTATTTTGGACCTATTTCAAGATCTTCTTTTGGACAAACTATTGACCTTTATTTTAGTCCAAAACATAGTTATCTACTTATTATATACATCAAAGCATTATAGTATAAAACATATTTACAAGTTACATAAAGTATGCTTGATCCCTTATCTCCCTTCAATCACACTCTTCAAACAAATCAAACCAACGAGTCTACAAAAATGAATTCATTGTCTACATCGCCACATTGCACATCTAAATCAAAAACGAAAATATATTATATTAGATTGTATTAATAAGTAATAATAAAAAAAAATAAGCAAAAGTGTTAAATAACATAACTACCTTTCTCGATTTCCTCTAACTCTTTCAAAGTTTCCTCCACATCAATAATTGGAAATCCCTCTGCTCTTAACCAATCTCGTGAACAAATAAGGGCTTGGATCATCTTAACACAAAGACAACATTAATTAATAAGTAATAATAAATTATATGAAACAATCACACGCAAGTACGCAACATTGATGAACTAGCCAACTTCCACTCTCCAATCCACCATTGCTCTCATACGATCCTGTTAATCATGTTATAATCCCTAAGTCTCAAATTCCTAATCAGTAATCACTAAGCACAACAGGAAAGAAAATGGATGAAAACTTGAAAAGTGAGCACAACTTTAAACATTAGTCTAGTTTTTTAGTGAGTAAGGTGAAGAGAACGCGATCCTTACACTCTAGTAAATCAATAGCCATAGCTTGAAAATTCAAATCCCAACTTTTCTCCCACTTATTCAACATATTATACATGGAAGAAATCTCACTCAAACCTCTATTACTTGTCACATAATGAGAGTCAGAGATACGTTTAGTCAAAACATAGAACCCCTTCAAAAACAAAGTCAATCTCCGTACTTTTTTCCAATCTTCTTCTTCGGGAGGTATTTCATTATCATTCAAATCCTCTCCATCGGGAAGAGATAACCCACTAAAAACACGCTGAAATTTCAAAGCCGTGTTCAACATTGTGAATGTAGAATTCTAACGAGTAGGGACATCAAAAGACAAGGAAACTTTGGAATCTATATTTGCTTTTTGCACAAGATCTTTGAACCTAGATATTCTAGCGGGAGAGTTTTTCACATATTATACGACATTTCTAACTCTATCAATGCATACATCGCGTTGTTTGATTCCATCCCACACAATTAGATTGATGATATAAGCAATGCATCTAACATGAAGATTTTTTCCATCATTAATACATCTGGTTCTTCCAACCATTCTACTTAAGTGCATACAAGCAACATCATTTGAAGAGGAATTATCAACAGTGACAGTAAAAAGCTTATCCTCAATACCCCAATGCTCTAAACATGCCTTGACGGCTTTTCCAATAGCCTCTCCTTTGTGACTTGATATTTGACAAAAATATATTATCTTTTATGCAATTTCCACTCACTATCAACAAAATGAGCTATAAGACACATATAATTGATTCGTTATATTGAGGTCCAAGTATCAGTGGTCACAGAAATTCTTTGACAAGCTTTAAACATTTCTCTCAATCTTTCTTTCTCACTATAGTAGATAGAGCTTTAAACAATCACGAGCAAAGGTCACACGAGGGAGAACAGTAAATGATGGACATGCAACTTACATTAAGTGCTTAAAACCTGGCTTCTCTACATGTTTTAAAGGTAACTCATCAACAATAATCATGTAAATCAATGCTTTCCTAATCTCTTTTAATTTAACATTCCCACTTCGATTTGCCACTATCATTTTCTTTATAAAAAAACAATTCAGTTTGTTTTTCTTTGCCCTTATTTACATTGGTAGGATTACTAAGACTTTATTCTGCATGTTTTTTTAATATTTTTTGAACCATTAAGGTTTCCATCAGCTGCATAGGTTTTGTCATAGTACTTACATTCGGCTCGTAGTCTCCCGCCTTTAACATACTCAATGAAGTCTTCTCAATAAGGTCTTATCCTCTTACTCTTTCTATTAAGTAGATATTCCTGCCCCACTTTTAACATCTTACCCGGAGGCAAAGTAGCATACCATTCTTCTACATCCACTTCACTAAATGATTGTGCCGTGTTTTGAGAATAAGCGGGCGTCCGTTTGGATTGGGAGCTTTTCATCTACATTTAAAAGAGATGAAACAATTAATCTTTCGGGCATAAACAAAAAGGGAGGTTAGGGCAGGGAAGATGTGAATTTACAATCAAGCTAAACATTAACAAACATCTTTGTACAATTAGGTTCATGCTCATTATCAACAAAATATTAGTTAATTTGACCTGAAATTTGATATTGGATGAGAAGCCTGTTTTGGGTGTTTTTTGGTCCCTCGGGAGAGTTACGTCACCCAGACTGGTCCGACATTATCTATACCTGCAAAACACGGAGACTCTGATTGATAGGAGCTCCGCCTCCGACGATAAGTTAGTATTGATCGTAGAAGATGAAAAGGTGCAGAAAAGGTAAAAGTGAGATCTTCTCAGATTTCGAGATCAGGTATTTTCTCTGATGTGAGAGGATATAGGGTTGTTATAATAATTGAAGGTGCCCCCAAAATGGTGGGAATCTCCCTATTTATAGGGTCATTGGTAAATGAGCCCTTTCTTAGGTCACTCAGACCTAATCCTGATGGGCTGCACCGCATTACGGCTTTCTTGGGATTTGGGCCCTAAAGGCCGTCTTTTCTCCCGAACTCTGGGAGGTCCCTTGGTCATTATTAGTAGTGTTTTTGGCTCTTTAGAGCCATTTTTATTACTAATATGTGTTTTCTAGTGTTTTCGTAGTTTTGGTTGAGTTTTGTAGGGAATTGCACCTTTGGAGTACTTTCCCGGGATTTTATGGAGCAACTACGAGCATTGGAGGAGCACGGCCATCTTTCGTAGCCCAAGATCGGTTAGAGTAATCAAACCGGTGAATAAGGGCTCGACTTGTGTGAAAACGAGGCATTTGGACCGAATGATTAAAGCCCCAAAGAGGATATTTGGTTTGGGCCAAGTTACGAGCCTAAACGAGGAGTCCAAGCGGCCCAAGGGTGTCTGCCCAGTGGTCTGCCCGGTGGTCTGCCCGGTGGTCCGCCCGATGGTCCGCCCGATGGTCCGCCCGGTGGTCCGCCCGGTGGTCCGCCCGATGGTCCGCCCGATGGCGCGCCCGATCGGGCAAAGAAGACTTATATCGCAACAAAAAGGCGCGCCCGGTCGGGCGGTGTGGCGCCCGGTCGGGCGCGTGTCTCTGATAGGTCTTTTAAGCATCGTTTAGTTTGTTTTAGTTTAGGATTCTTACTTATTATAAATATGTTTTTGTTAAGCAAGTTGAGGATCTTCTTTTTTTTGACACTTCGTTATTCTTCCTTTACTTTTGTAATTCTTTCTCTTAGATTTTCTCTCTCTACTTAAGCTTATTTTCTCTCTCTACACTATATACTTTGTTCTTTACTCAACTCTTTATTCTGATTACTTTGGTAACGATTTCTTTTCTCTTAATCTCAGTTATTTATTTTATTCCTTCTATCATGTTTTATTTTATTGCTTTGATTAGTTTAGATTTAATTATGTGTGAGTAGTTCTTTTTCTAGGGTTTATGGGGATCCATAATTAATATGAAGGGATAATTTGTTATTATTGATTATTGATGTTGCATGGTAATTTCTTATTGAATTGTTTAATTCTTTGCAATTAGATTATGAATCGAGCAGATGTAATTTGATTGTGAATGTTTAGCAATATTTAATTGATGAATCGAGCAGATGTTAATTTGATATTAAAGGCTATTTTCAATAGGAACTTAGATCTAGTAAATTGCGAGAGCCTGTTAGATCTATGCTGGTTAATAAATTGCGAGAGCCTGTTAATCATGTTATTTGTGCAATGTTGATTGATTGATTGTTATGTTTTATCCCGGAATATTAATTATTGGTGAACCTGTGACCCTAGGCCTTCTTATATCTTATTTTCGCCTTAAACTTAATCTTCGTAGTATAGTTTCATATTATAATAACAATTTGGTTACCTTGATAATTTAGACTATATTAATTAATTAGGAGTAGAAAGACCAGTTTCCCTGTGGATTCGACCCTACTTCCCTATCTACTTTAGTTAGAGGATTTAGGTAATACTTTTGATTAGGTGATACGACTTTAGCCTGTCAAAATTTGGCGCCGTTGCCGGGGAAACGGTTATATTTTTTATTTCTAATTGTTTTTGTAGTCTAGATTATTTTCCTTCGTCCCGGAGAACATAAGTTTTTTGGGACAGTTCTCATATCTGTTGTCTAGTTCTTTGTTTATGCCCAGGTGTTCCAGATCAGGCTACATTCCTTTCGATCCTGAGATCGAGCGCTCTTTCCATAGGCAAAAGAATTTATACAAGCAAATACTGGCGAGTTCTGGTGGTGAAATTCCTAGAGACCCTTCATCTGATTCTAGTGATCCAGACACTTCTTCAGAATCAGAATTAGAGATGGGAGAAAATCCACCTAAAAAGCTCAGCGACTATTCTCAGCCATCTTTGGCGCATTTTCCCCACCTTTCTCCTACGCCAGATCTTGAGGGAGTTCAATTCGAGATCAAGCCCCAGTTCATCACGATGATAGAAAGGAAGCAATTTAGTGGAGCTAAGGGTGAAGACCCAAATCTACACATTGCTGACTACTGTCAATATTGTAACACTATAAGGCAAGCTGGGGTCACGCAAGACCAAATAAGGGAGATTCTCTTTCCTTTCTCTTTATGTGGAAAAGCTAAACTGTGGTTTAATGGTTTAAATAGAACTGCACTTGGCATTACTAATTGGGAGACTCTTGTTTTGAATTTTTATAACAAGTATTACCTTGCAGAGAAAAAAGCTCTATTGAGAAGCGCAATTCAAAATTTCGCCCAAGAGCCAGATGAGTCACTATATGAAGCTTGGGAGAGATTCAAAGACCTGCAGAGAGAGTGCCCTCATCATAACTTAGCACAGTGGCAGTTGATACAAGCTTTCTACAATGGGATCGGAAATTCTTCTAGAGTAATTTTGGATTCTGCAGCTAATGGGAGGTTTATGAACCTCAATGTTGATGATGCAGGTCAGGTTATTGAAGATATGGCGATCCATAATTCCCAATATGGGAATCCTAGAGGTTTTGCAAACAAGGGAAAACACCACGTCGATTCTGTATCCTTTTTGCAATCTCAATTAACCTCTATTTGTCAGAAATTGGATAACCTTACTACTGCTAATTCTAAAATAACAAATGTTTCTGCAATTGATAATAATGCTAATGATGCTTTCTGTGAAAATTGTGGAATTGTAGGTCATTGGGAACATGAGTGTAGAAGTTCTATGGAGCAGGTCAATGCTTTTCAGTCCATCAAGCAAAATAACCCATACTCCAACACCTATAATAATCCCGGGTATCGGAACCATCCTTACCTTTCCTATAGGAGCAGTAATGTGCAAAATCCCACACCTCCACCTCCACAACAACCAGCACCACCACCTCAGCAGAAATATTACCATCCCAATGCTGGCCAGAAAAACCAACCGCAAACTCCTCCACCACCTTCTGACCCAGCTTTATCAGAAATTAGAGCGATGTTAACTAGTATGCAAAAGCATATGGAGAGTAGAGACTCACAAATTGACTCGATTGTAGCCCACAATAAAGTCATAGATACTCAAATTGCACAGTTAGTCGCTGCTCTTCAGGTTCGCCCACAAGGAGCCCTACCATCGCAACCAGTACAACCCACAGATCAGGCGTTTGCAATTACCCTCAGGAGTGGTTCACACTATGATGGGCCTCCTATGCCCAAAGAAGATGAACCTGTTTCAACAGAAATTGCTAATCCTGATTCCTTTATACCAAGGGATATTAATCCTAGCCCTGCAGGGCTAAAGGGTAGTACTAATATTTCTGATGTTATATTGCAGGGTAAAACTCCAGGGAAGGTTGTAACTCAAGACATGAGTAATGATGTGCAACAACCAATTATCAAACTACCATTCCCAAATCGAAATTTGAAAACCAAGGTGGATAAGCAGTTTGGTAAGTTCCTTGACATGGTGAAGGATTTGCAGGTAACAGTTCCCTTTACAGAATTAATCACGCAAATACCTTCATATGCAAAATTCATGAAATAAATATTGACTAGGAAAAGGTCTATTAGTGAGGTAGAGACTGTCGCTTTTACTGCTGAATGCAGTGCCGTACTACAAAATAAATCTCCACCCAAACTAAAAGATCCCGGTAGTTTTTCTATCCCTTGTCATATTGGCAATTTAATGATTGATAATGCATTGTGTGATTTGGGCGCTAGTGTTAGTGTCATGCCATTATCTGTGTGTTTAAAGCTAAAAATGGGTAAATTAAAGTCTACTAATATTACTCTGCAAATGGCTGATCGTTCTTCTAAATACCCCATAGGCATTCTAGAAGACGTCCCTGTTAGAGTAGGTAAATTTTATATACCTGTGGATTTTGTTGTTCTTGATATGGCTGAGGATTTGCATACCCCAATTATCTTGGGTAGACCCTTCCTTAATACTGCTGGAGCAATTATAGATGTGAAATGTGGTAAATTGACACTATCAGTAGGGGATGATAAAATTGTTTTTAATTTGAATAATACCCCTAAAAGCCCCATGCTAGAGGAGAAGTGTTATAAAATTGATGTGGTTGGTAATTGTTCTAATAAGCCCCAAGCTTTTGTTAAAGATCCCTTGGAGGCGGTATCGTGTGTTGCATCTTCTACAGGTACAACTAACCAATGGAAAGAGGAAGTGGACGCAATAGAGAAAGCCTTATACTGTGAAGGTCTTGGTTTTGAAGATGAGAAGGTGGAAATGAGTACACAAGTTGCGGAAACTGAGCCTATAGTGAGAGTTCCACCTGATCGTGTTGTAATAGCTCAACAAAGTGATAAATCGAGGCAACCAATGGTCAAAAAGGGTTCTCAATCGAACAAGAGCAAAGAACCACCAGTTTAAGCCAATGAGGATCCACCTAATAAGGTGAATTGGCGCCTTACAGGGCGTGTTAGGAAGCCGAGTCGTGGTTTAAAAATTGCTCAACCAGGTGAAGAACCACCCGACCAGGCGATAGGCCAAGGGGCTTAACTTCCTGACATGTGGTAAGAGGGTCGTGCGGGACCTAAATAAACCAGCGCTTTGCGGGAGGCAACCCGTATTTTTCTTGTTTTTTTTAGTCTTCTTTCTATTTCTTGTGAGAGGAGAGAGGAGAGAGTTTAATGAGTTTATTGAGTTGTACAGGTTAGAAGGAAAAGAGTTAGTCAAATTTGGAAAAAAAAGAGAAGGAGTCTCTCGTACCAAACATTGCTTCGGGCCCGACCGGGCGAAGGACCGCCCGACCGGGCGCGAGAGCAAGGGTGAAAAATTGACAATTTTGCCCGACCGGGCGAATGACCGCCCGACCGGGCGAATGACCGCCCGACCGGGCGCGAGAGTTGACGAGTACGGACATTTCGACCGCCCGACCGGGCGGTATGGCGCCCGACCGGGCGCGAGAACGAAGAGAATTTAGAGAGTTTATACCGCCCTACCGGGCGGTGTGGCGCCCTACCGGGCGGAGTGATGCCCGACCGGGCGCGAGAGCGGATCGGCAAAACTGCTCAACTTTGACAGGCCATAACTTTTGTGTTTCTTATCGGATTTAGGCGTGTGACCTATCGTTGGAAAGCTCTTCAAGTCTACTTTCCAATGCAATTGGAATCATTGAATTATCAATTATACATCAAAAGTTATGATCAGAATAGTGCACCTGACTCAATTTTTATCTTTTTTCCACTAACACTTTGTTTCTTTCTTGCCCAATTTTGTTCCAAAGAGATGCATTGCAATCTTGAGGCTTTGGTGACATTAATGTGGTGATTATGAAGAGTAGTCACCTTGACTACTTGCTTCCCCTTAAGACAATGAGGACATTGTCTGATTTAGCTTGGGGGGAGGTTCTCGTGTTCATATGGTATATCTTTCACTCTCTCTCTCTTTTTAGTGTAGTTTTACTGCTTTCCTAGTGTAGCTTTATTGCTTTCCTATAAGAAAAATACAAAAAAATTGAAAAAGTAAAAAATCCAAAAATACGTTCCAATGAATTGTAAATCATGCTTCTCTATGCCCCCATACTTAAGAAAATTTGTTTTGATTCTTGGTTATTGATGATAAGCATTGTGGACTTGTTGGTCATGATTTGAAGTTTAATTGCTTGGATGCCTAAACATGCGTCAATTTTGTCCAACTACTTGTGAATATAGTGCTTGACTAGTTGATTTGGTTAGGAATGTGTGTTTAGTTCCTGGTATGTCAATGAATTTGAGTATTGATTTGCAACTATGAGTAGTATTTCATGACTCACCTATTATGCACATGAGGAGGACGAAGGCGTTCATTCTTTTAGGTAGCCTTCAGACGATATTAGATACATTTGTTATAACATTTGTTCCCTTCTTGCTACCCATGTTGTTGCTTGTGCCCTTTTATTGTTTATTTAGCCACATTACAAGCTTTTTAGCCCCATTGGTTACTAGTCCCAAGCTTGGCTTGGGGGAGCTATAGTTAGTGAGGTGAGGGATTTGTAGTGTGCGCATTATTTGCACAATGTGGAGGTATAAGAAGAGTAATTTGTTCTTTGATTTTTGTGATTGGAAAAAATGAGAATTTGTGTTTCAAAGTTGAAATTTCCAATGTGGAATAAAAAGAAAAAAAAAAGCAAAAGAAAAAAAATTGTTATATGTTCAAATTATCTATATGAAAGTTGCCCAAGAAAAATTCAAAAGAAAAAAAAAGTATCAAGTTTGAAAAAAGAATGAGTTCAAAGTTTGTTTATTCACTCAAGTTCTACATTGTCATATTTTTATGAGTGAAATTGTAAATGTTGGGATTGTTTATGTTGTTTGGAGTAGTATTTGGTGGATTTGTGTTGGAGTTAGTTTTGTTGAAGATGTGTATGATCATTATATTTGGTCATGGGTTTATTAGGATATGGCTCCCTTTTAGCAAGGCTTTTCTCTCACATATTCCCAAATTTATCCTACCCTTTACCCTAGCCTTACATTACAAGCTTTAAAAGACCTTTTGACCTTGTGCATAGAGTTGTGTGGATGTGAAAGTGTTGTTTATCAATGCAAATTATGAATTGACATATTCCGAGTCGACTATTAGGTTGAGTGCTTATCTTTTTAAACACACAAGTGTGTGAGTTTGGGAGGGCATTGTTCACATAAAAAGGTGGTTGGAGAGCGATCGAGTACATCTTTTACTCGCCACATAAATGAGAGTTGAGTGTGTGAGCACTAGTCTTGAATTCTATATGCTCGTGTGGTTTGCTCTATTTGACAATTGTTGGGGAGGAAGAGTGATTGGATGAATGAGATTGATTGATATTCAAGCATGCTCATTAGATTTGCTTTGAATCGTTTGTGCTTGATTTGATTATTGGGTTGAGGCATGTTTTATATGTTCATTGATGAGCTCTTTGCTTAGGGACCAGCAAAGGTTTGGCTTGGGGGAGTTTGATAGGTCTAATTTATGTAGTATTTTACCCCCGTCCCTTGGTCATTATTAGTAGTGTTTTTGGCTCTTTAGAGCCATTTTTATTACTAATATGTGTTTTCTAGTGTTTTCGTAGTTTTGGTTGAGTTTTGTAGGGAATTGCACCTTTGGAGTACTTTCCCGGGATTTTATGGAGCAACTACGAGCATTGGAGGAGCACGGCCATCTTTCGTAGCCCAAGATCGGTTAGAGTAATCAAACCGGTGAATAAGGGCTCGACTTGTGTGAAAACGAGGCATTTGGACCGAATGATTAAAGCCCCAAAGAGGATATTTGGTTTGGGCCAAGTTACGAGCCTAAACGAGGAGTCCAAGCGGCCCAAGGGTGTCTGCCCGGTGGTCTGCCCGGTGGTCCGCCCGATGGTCCGCCCGATGGTCCGCCCGGTGGTCCGCCCGGTGGTCCGCCCGATGGTCCGCCCGATGGTCCGCCCGATGGCGCGCCCGATCGGGCAAAGAAGACTTATATCGCAACAAAAAGGCGCGCCCGGTCGGGCGGTGTGGCGCCCGGTCGGGCGCGTGTCTCTGATAGATCTTTTAAGCATCGTTTAGTTTGTTTTAGTTTAGGATTCTTACTTATTATAAATATGTTTTTGTTAAGCAAGTTGAGGATCTTCTTTTTTTTGACACTTCGTTATTCTTCCTTTACTTTTGTAATTTTTTCTCTTAGATTTTCTCTCTCTACTTAAGCTTATTTTCTCTCTCTACACTATATACTTTGTTCTTTACTCAACTCTTTATTCTGATTACTTTGGTAACGATTTCTTTTCTCTTAATCTCAGTTATTTATTTTATTCCTTCTATCATGTTTTATTTTATTGCTTTGATTAGTTTAGATTTAATTATGTGTGAGTAGTTCTTTTTCTAGGGTTTATGGGGATCCATAATTAATATGAAGGGATAATTTGTTATTATTGATTATTGATGTTGCATGGTAATTTCTTATTGAATTGTTTAATTCTTTGCAATTAGATTATGAATCGAGCAGATGTAATTTGATTGTTATGTTTAGCAATATTGAATTGATGAATCGAGCAGATGTTAATTTGATATTAAAGGCTATTTTCAATAGGAACTTAGATCTAGTAAATTGCGAGAGCCTGTTAGATCTATGCTGGTTAATAAATTGCGAGAGCCTATTAATCATGTTATTTGTGCAATGTTGATTGATTGATTGTTATGTTTTATCCCGGAATATTAATTATTGGTGAACCTGTGACCCTAGGCCTTCTTATATCTTATTTTCGCCTTAAACTTAATCTTCGTAGTATAGTTTCATATTATAATAACAATTTGGTTACCTTGATAATTTAGACTATATTAATTAATTAGGAGTAGAAAGACCAGTTTCCCTGTGGATTCGACCCTACTTCCCTATCTACTTTAGTTAGAGGATTTAGGTAATACTTTTGATTAGGTGATACGACTTTAGCCTGTCAGCCACGTGTCAAATAGGGATAGGTCCACTTTGGCCTTATCTTGGGCTGACACGTAGCGTCTACTGGATGAACCACGTGGCATGGGTAAATTTTACCCAAAACATTTTCCCCTCACAGATGTGACGTGGCACGCCACGTGGCATCTGTGACACGTGTCACTCTGCCACTGGTTGAATGAATTTGACTGTGAATTTTAACCATTCACATTCTGGGGAAATTACGGGAATGCCCCTGAATTTACCCTCTATAAATACATCTTTTACCCCCCCCCCTCATTTTTGGACGTTTCCAAAAAAGTCTAGAGAGAGAAAGTTAAGCTTTTTTAGAGAGAGTGAGAGTCAGAGACCCGTCTGTGTTATTCACAAATAGTTCCCTTCTTTCCCGTCTGCCCAGCCAGGTAATCGTCCGCTTGTGCTATATAAAAGCAGAACACTTTCAGTCCGGTTATTGTAGCCGGTCAATGTTTGACCCCTTTTAGAGTCAAATCTTAAGGTACCGTCTCTACCCCTTTCAACTCATTCTTACATTTTCTATTTGTGCATTTACATTCAATAAATGGATTCATCACCAACACACACGGCACAGCTTAGGTTAGTACATTAGAGGTACTAAACAAACAGCCACCAGACGGTGAAGAAGAGACGGTACATTAGAGGTACCGTCTGATGAAATCACGACGGTTGAGGGGGAGGATGTTCTAGTTGATGTAGGGGATTACTCCCCTTCTGGGATCCCTAGGACTCCAAGTAGGGGGATTTTAGCTGAGTTTGATGGGGGAGACGGGGAAGAGGTCGTCTCCCATGCTAGCTGCCAAGAGATGGAACCCGAAGAGTCAGACGGGAAATAGATCGCCTTTGCCTCCGGCTCGAATAATGAGTCTTCCCAAGGGACAGACGGGGGTAGCACCGCCTTTGGGTCTAACTCTAAGGAAAGTAGTGATGACGACCTTCCCCCGCTTGAGGATAGCGAGGTGGAAAAACGCAAAAAATAGAAGAACAAAAACAACCCGGCTGAGATCCATATTTCTGCCAAAGATAGAGTTGGAATGGAAAAGGGGTTGAATAATTTTAAACTCAAGTGCCCTCTTGGTGGCAGATTCAACATCCAGGTGCCGCCTGAATTAGGCACCATTGCCTAGGAAGATGAACAAACAAACTCCGACTGCTATTTCGGCTGTTATAAGACGGCATTCTTAGCCAGCCTCCGCTTCCCTCTTCATGACGCAATAAAAGCCATCCTTAGAGGGTATGGCGTAGGAGTATGGCAGTTAACCCCAAACTCCTAGGTCAACATTCTAGGCTACATCGCCGCCTGCGAATGGAAAGGGCTCCACCCCGGCTGGGAGGCTTTTGCACACATGCATTACCTCAGTCGAAGCCCAGGAGGCTGGCAAGCGTGGTACACCCTTACCACATACCCTAAATACCAAATGACCTTAGACAAGCTGTCTAAGTGGGATGATTGGAATGAGCGTTTTTACCTGGTGTTTGCCCCCAAACGGCGAGAGAACCACAAGTACCACCGGTACAACCGGAAGCCTGATCTGTTGGGTCAAAAGTGCGCCCTCCCCCGGATTCCGGATGAGGACTTTGAGAAAATCGTTGAACCAAGTTTCTTTGAACTGGTCGATGAACCCATCCCAACCGGGGAACTTATTTCCGTGCCAAAGAACTGGATTCCCAAGCACGAATGGTTGAGAGACGAGGCTTTCTTGTCCGCATGTGGTCTTAGTTCTATGTTTGATAGACGTACGTTAATCATACATCCGGTAGTTATTATGCCATCTGTATTGTTTGTGTTGGTTTCATTTCTGTTCTTTTGTATGTACTGACAGACATTTTATTTGCGGAAACGGGTAGGAACATGGATTCTAAAGACAAAACCCCCAGGCGGTCTACAGCTCAAATCCGCAAAGACAAAGTGGAGAAACAAAGGGCTAAACTAGCAATCAAGGGTCAGGTATACACCATGTGCTCTAGTTACCTTGGTACTTTGTTTTAATTTTCAACTAGAGGCGAAACTATGTCGGCTGTATGCTCATTGTGTAATTACATTTCAGGATGCTTCTTAACCTTCTAAAAGCTCATCAAGCGGAAGCCGGATGACGAAGCCAATAGTTTCACCAAGTCTCAAAAGGTGTCCTCAACCCAGACGACTCCTGAAGCTCCGGTTGAGAAGACTCGTCTCAACATCGGGGGGAAGAGTATCAACCTGAAGGGCTTCGGCCTAGGAATAGACCTAGGCAAGAAGTTTGGCACCGAGGCAGTGTCTAGAGCAGGCAAGCAACCCAAGACGGCTCGTAGCTCTGCAACAACTGTAGGTGACAACAGCCTGCAAATCATTAAGCAAGGTATGGCTAGTCCTTTTAGATCACCGTATGAGCCTTCCTGGCCCATGCGGGTGAAATCTCACTCACAATAGACTTTTAAAGGTTCATCAGGTAGCCGTCTGCAGATAGGTGCCGCCTACACAGCTTACTCACCCAATCTTGGTTATGATGCAGATTCCCCCCTGTGGCCGGATGTGTAGCAATATGCCAAGTCTATGCTTGGGGCCATCCCCAAGAAGGAGAAGGATGTCATCCCTAGCATAGAGACGTTCAACCTTGAACGGATCATGGCCCTTCTGTCTGAGGTATGACTTTTCTAATAAATTTCGTTAAGTATGTTACCGCTTGAGCCCCTAACACTCCGTTTGTGTCCATAGGCTATGCTGAGGGTTGATGGGGTGAAGAGGCCATGGAACCGCAAGTAGAACGAGGTAAAACGAGCCAATAAAGCTGCGCGAGACTTCGCAAACGTTGCTCAATACCAAACTACAATAAATAATCTTGAGACTAAAGCGTTTGAAGTGACGCAGGCGGAAAACATCAGGTGCTTGACGATTGAGCTGGAGACCGCCAAGAAGAAGGCTTCTGACTTCGAGGCTGCGCTAAAAAATTCCCAAGCGGAACTCAAAACTCTTGAGGGAGTTGACAAGGAGAACACTAATCTCCGTGCAGACGTGAACTGCCTGAAGAATGAGATGGCCCAGGCCCAAGCAAACTTCAAGGTGACGCTGGAAGCCGAGTAAGACCGGATCGTTGAAGAGAGCGAGTCCGAGTGCACAAACCGTATGAAGATAGCCTAGGAGGCCTTACACCCAGAGAAGGAGTACGGTATCTGGGCCTTGGCTTATCAGTATGCTGATGAGGTTATCAATGCCAAGGACGAGGGTAAGCCGGATCTTGGGTCGTTAGACGCATGGGCCAACAGGGAGGTCGATGAAGAGCCAGCTCAAGCGGCAGGTGGTGGAGAGAAAGAGTAAGAACCAGAAGAAGCTCAGATGAACTCTACTCTAACGCCGCCTGAATAGATTGGAGAAGGGGACCCGGCTGCGCCTCAAGTTTAAGCTTGTTGTTTTCTGTTTAGCTTTGAGCCGTCTGCACTTCTGGCCTGCGTGTTGTGTGTTTGAATGTAGTCAACCAACAATTTTATTTTTTACCCGGATGATTATCCGGTCAACATTATTCCTCCCGGCTATTATGGTCGGGTTTTATTTATGAAAGTACCGACTGAGTCGGTGTTGATTCGATTTGCTTTAATTTTTTGCATTTTTCAGTTTTTGCTATATATACTTGAATTTCGCCCAACTCTTTAATAGCATGCAGCAACTGACTAACCGGATGTACTTGCCCCTGGGCGGCTGTGTGGTTGGTTTAAAAAATTGATTGATTGGTTTACTTGGAAACTTTTGATACTTTAAAGAGTATGAGATGTTCCTAAGTCAATCAATCACAGTAGTGATTGCCCCAAACCAAGTACACAGCCGTCCAACACAATAAGCGGATCAGCCGTTTTCCCATGCGGTTTGAGTAGTTGTATTGAACTACTTGCCACTGTCTAGGGTACCTGCAATCTAATTGTACTCTATGTCTGTTTGACCCATTGGGAGGACTTGTACAATTTTGAAAAATAATCTAAGTTAGAACTTTGGCCGGTCACCGGCTGATGTCTTTAGACATCCAGCATTCATGGACTTGGTTGTTCTTTTTAGACTACTTTGGTCAGACGACTATGAGTTGGCCAATTAGGTTGTTCAATTTCGGTCGTCTGCATATGTTTGCAGAGCAGTGTGCCACCCAAATGGGAGATGCTCTCTGCGATGATTCCACCCGGATGGGTGTCGCCGAACGCCTTACTCATATTAGAGCAGACGAATTTATAAGTTCAAATATTATCCGGCCATTGGCCTCACGTCTTTTCCAAACATTCATTTAGCTACTAAGTTTTGTACTTAGTTTATTTTTTCTAGTACTTAAAAGTGTGCCATCTGTACATTGTACAAGCGGCATTTCAAACATTCCGGATGTATATAAAGCAACAAATAAAGGAATTGGAAATAAAAATAAACTTTTCATTAATAGGCTTTTCATTTACAAAAATTTACAACTCTTAGAAGTAGTACTTTTTTAATTTATCTACATTCCAAGTTCTAGGAAGCCGCCTACTGTCTTGGGTTTCCAGGTGGTAGGTGTCGTTCCTTATTTCGTCATAAATCCGGTAGGGACCTTCCCAATTAGGTGTTAACTTTCCCTACTCATTGGCCCTACCGGTTGCCTCCATTTTCCGTAACACAAAGTCACCCTCTTCCAGGGGCCGTTTGTGTACTCTCTTGTTGTAGGCACGGGTCATTCTCAGACGATAAATCTCATGACGCAAGGCGGCATTGCCCCTGCGTTCCGAGAATGAGTCTAATGCTAGTCGCATGGCCTCCCAATTTGCCTCTTCATCGTATAGCATGACTCGAAGAGTCGGCTCATAATGTTCGATGGGCAAGACGGGTTTAGCACCGTAAACCATGAAAATGGGGTTTCACCGGTTGCCCCTTTTTCAGTTGTCCAGATGGCCCATAGGACATGAATTAATTCTTCAGCCCATTGATGAGTTCCATTTATGAAACTCATTTGATGAGTATTTAGGTTGTTTTGAACTTCTTTTCATAGCTTTCTTTCTTAATAAATGCTTAGTTTTATGCATTTTCTCCTTAGTTTCCCTTTTCTCTCTTGTTTTGTGTTTTCATGGTTTTTCTAGTGTTTTCTCCTTTATTTCTTCTCTTTTCGTGGTTGTAGGTATTGAATGAGGTTCGGGTCTTGATATTGGTGGTTTTCTAAGTTGGAAGATGCATTTGGAGCAAGCTTATAGCATTGGGAAAGCTCAAGATGCAAGAAAGTGGTTTCTCCAAGTTCTAGCTCTTGCGCTCTCAAGTCACGCTCTCATGAAATCTCAGTGTTGAACCCACCGTGGAGGCCCTTGAAAACTGCCACCCCCAATATTCATCAAGTGGAGCGCACGAGGACCCCTTTGCGAACGCACGAAGCGGCAAAGAAGTCGAAGAAACCCAGAAGAGCGCAGGCGTGCAACTCACGAGCCGCGGGCGCGCACCTCTGCTTGCGCGGGCGCTCCTCCCTGTTTTCGGCTTCGCTCGATTTCGTTTTCCTCGTCTCTTTTAAATACCTATTTTACCCGATTTTTATAGGAAGTAATTCGACATAATTTTAGCTTAGTTGAGAGTTTTTCTCTCTAGTTTTAGAGTTAGTTTAGGAGTAGATTTAGAGAGAGAAGGTGAGGGATTTCATTGGGGATTTGAGAGATTGAAGATCTAAGGTGACAATTATATTGAAGATCTCCATAATCATTCAATTAGGATTTCTAACAATATCTCATTTAATTGTTTTGTTTAATTTCATGTTTGTTTGATTTAATTTGGATTTTTGATTCTTGATTAGTGTAATTGTTCTTCATATTTTGTTGATTCTTGATTTCTTAGTTTCTTATTGATTAGATGATGATTCTTGAGTAGTTGTTTGGCTAGGGATTGGGTGAAACTTGTATGATTGATTGATTGTGATTAATTTGAGAATTATGTTGATTGATTGTTGAGATTAAAGTGATTAATGTATGTTTTCATGTGTGTAATTTTATTAGACCTTGAGAATTATGCTAGATTGCATTGTGAATTCTATTGATACGACCAATTGATTTAGGAATTGCAATTGTCGATTGATTTGGATTGTGATTCTCCTAGTTTGTTATTCGTAGAGACCACTAGTTTAACGATTAGGAGATAGCTCTTTGATTCCAATTGATATCTCTTACCATTAGTCTTCACAACCTTTGATTAGCATGTTCTTCCCAAATTGTTGCAACTGTCATGACTACTTGTTGATCCCCATTCCCTAGTGTTTCATTTGTTTGGTTATTTGTTTTAGTAGTTGTCTAGTGTTACCTCCTCACCCTTGACTTTGACCTAGCTTTGGCGCCCAATCGAAAGCACTTGAACATAATTGTTTTTTTAGAATCGACCCTTGACTTACCTCTATACTTGTATATAGGTTTGTTAAGTGATTATAAATTTTGTTTGGCTTAGGGAGGATTAGTCAACGACCTATTTTTCGCCATGTCAAAATGGCACCGTTGCTGGGGAACGGTGTCTATGTTTGACTGTTTTTGATTGCTTGAGTCTAGGTCTTTATATATACTTTTCTTTTATTTGATTTTTGCTTGTTGTGAAAAAAAAATGGCATGTCTCTCATTTCCTCAATATGATAATGAGCCTTTTGGTGAATATTTCAATAGACTTGAGAGATTTCTTAACTATAATTGTTGTAATCTTTGGAAAGCTTGTGAGATTTGTTATTTTGGTTTTAATGAGCAAACAAGAGATGAAGTTGAATGCATGCATAATGGTGAATTTAGAGCATTGTCAATTGATGATGCTTGGGATTTTTATGTTTTGTTTGCTTGAGATGTCTATAATAGGGGTAATCATGTTTCTAATATTGATGTGCAATGTCTTGGTTCTTCTTTTGTTAGCATGAATTCCCATGATTTGTCACATGATCCAATTAGTGAACCCAGAACATATGATTTCAACTCTATTTCCCCTTTTGTTCATGATGATGAGGTACAGTCTCAAGTTAATGCTAATGGTGTGTTTCAATTTTCTTCATTATTTACCATGCCTTCTTGTAATGTTCTTCCTTCCCTTAATAACGAATCTCATGTGCTTGATTGTGCCCCCACTCCCCAATGTGATGTATACTCATGATTTTAATGTCAATTCTTCCAATCTTGGTTGCGATCCTTCTTCTCTTATTGAAAATCAACCTTCTACACCTTTTGAATCTCTTGATGATATTTTTGAATCTCAAATTAGGTGCATTGAGCTTGATAATGATTTTGGGCCTAGTAAGGAGTTGATTCTTAAATCTATGAGAAGTCAATTAGAGATAATGAAAAAGAATGAGGAGCGTCTTGAGGAAGGAAGGAGAAGGAAAGAAGAGCTAGAAAGCCAATTGTCATCTTTAATGCTTGTTTGTGAAAGTTCTTAATTTTATATGTGTGTTGAGGATGATGATGATGATTTTGAGCAACCAAGAGAGTGTGAGGATCCCATTAGTGAGCATTTGAGTGATGGTGAAGGAGTTGAGAGTGAAGAGAGTGTTGATTTCGAAAACCCCAACCCTCCTTCCCATCTTAATGAGTCTCTTTGTGCATGACTGTGATTCTTCTATCCATGAGTATTTTGACTTGTTTGAGGTTATGTCCAATGTGTTCTCGAGAGTCAAATGAAAACCCATAGCCTTTTAACTGAGTTCATTGAGGATGCTTCATGGGAGAGAGATGAGTTTGAAATGAATTTGCATCCATTCATGCATGGTTTTGAGACTTTGGGCTTTAAGGAAGTTGAGGGAGTTGTTGTTCATTGTTGTGATAGAGGGGATTATGTAGTTCCTCTTAGAAGTTGGATGTTTGAGGGAGAAGGAGATTATGAGTGTTCTTCTTTTGAGGATTCTATGATTGATTTTCTTGCTCTTATTGGTGATATGAGACATGGAGGTGAGGAAGTGTTCATTTGTGAGACCATAGCCCCTATTCCCTCTTCTCATGTCCCTTTTTCAAGGAAATTTAACCATATCCCTTACATTCCTATGATCCGTTCCTTCTTTTGTTAATAAGCCTATTGAGGACCCCCTTGTCTATGATGATTTACATGTCCCTCATTCGTCTTCTATTGAGGAAAAGGGTGATTTTGCCACCCAAAAATCTTTTGAGGAGAGTTTGCCTTCTTCTTCTTCTTCTTCTTCTTCTTATTTTGTTGAATTTACTTTTGATTTTCTTCCTTTTCTTGGTATCTCTCTCCTCATAGGTGTGCACTAAGCTTATTGCACATCCTCTTCCCATCATTTACCTACCTTTTATCTTATGAAATGTGTAGTAGTGCATTTGACAAGCTCTTGCGTTCGTTGCAATATTATTTACGAGAGCGGTCAAGCTTGGACCTTAAGCAAGCCTTTCTCGAGAAGTAACCCGTGTTTTATTGCTTTAATTTTGTTTTCTTTTTAGAATAGATTTTCTCTCGTGGAAATGTTTGTGTGCCTTTTGCTAGGTACATAACTTGATATACTTTGGTGCATTGGTTTGGATCAAGATTCAAGGAAGTATTACTCCACATTTGCTAGCATATGGAAAGCAAGATTCAATTTTAGAGGAACTTGGCTCTGAAAGGTTAAACTGGGTCATTTACGGGTATTTACACCCACCTAAATCCGGTAATATCTTCCTTGCTCTTTCTCTAATGGTTGATAACTTGTTGGACATGCGTTGGTTTGTTGGATTGATCTCTTTGTTTTCCCCTCTCGTGGATTATTTGATTAATGTTTGAGCATGTTGTCTCATTCAAGCTTGAGGGAGGGTATTCTATCATGTTTGGTGGGATGTTGATTCATATATGCCATGCACATTTGTATATGCATTTTAATGTTCTTTTATTTTGAAAAACTCCAAAAAGATTTTTGTTTCTATCAAGGCAAATTTGCAATGTGTTTTGTTTTATTCTTGCTTTGGACATAATACTTTTGGACTTGTTTATTTAAATGTTTTTCTTCTTAAATGGTAACGGTGTGCACGGTTTGAGAGTATGTTTGGTTGATTCTAGGATACAGTATACTAAGGTAGTGTCTTTAGAACTATTGGGACCTTGCAGCCGGATTCTAATTGTTTGTGGTAAGAAGGTGTTGCTCCCTTTAGTGAATTTGAAACTAATAGTGAGTTATTGCTACAACCATGTGAGGTTTCATTCTTTTCTAACTTTCTACATATTTTTCAGGAGCGGCACATGGATCCTTGACTGTTGCATGCTTTATTTAGAACTTGATTCTTATCTCCCGAGATCGCGACCGAACCATTTAGGAAGGACAAAGGCATCTTTTCGGGGTGGTATTTTTCTTTTTCTAGGATAGATTTCATTTCTTTATTTTGGGTTTACATTTGCCTACGTGCTAACCATTTGAGCCATAAACCTTCTTTTCAAGCCATATCTTTAGCTTTTAAGCCTTTTGTTTCATTCTTGTTTTCATTCTTGGTTTTTGTGAAGCAATTGATCATTATTGTTGGAGATTATGGTGGATGAGTTTTAATATTGGTTCTTATAATGTAAGCAAGTTTGTTTTGTGTATATTTTGTGTGAATAAAGGCAAATGCAAAGTTGAAAAAGCCGTCCATAGTTAAAAGAGGCGAGGAAAAAGCAATAAAGTGAAAAAGGAAAAGAGAAAAGAAAAAAATGAAAAAGAACAAAGCAATAGCAAATGCTTTCAAAAAGAAAAAAAAAAGAGAAGAATGAAAAAAGTCCAAAAATATTTAGATGTAAATGTATTTCTGCCTATTTTGAGCATTGAGGACAATGCTTCATTTTAGCTTAGGGGGAAGCGTTCTTACGCTTTTTGTATATATGATTGTGATTTTGGCTTTGAATAATCTTGGGGGTGTTGGTGTTTTTGTTTGGTGATTGCTTGATTATGGTGTTGACTATGGATCACCTTTTGCTTGAAAATTTAGGTATACCGCCAATTTTCAAATTTTAGCCTACCTTCGCCCTTCTCACTCCTTACATTACAACCCTTTTCAAGACCTTTTGACCTTTTTGGTTGAGTCACAAGTTGGTGGAGGGAGATGTGAGTCAAGCCTATGGAGCGGTGTGCATAGTCAAGATGTCGAGTAGCTTAATTTTATGAATTTTCTCTTTAATATCCCTTTTCTCTTTTTTTTGTGTTTTCATGGTTTTTCTAGTGTTTTCTCCTTTATTTTTTATCGAGAGTGGTTGTAGGTATTGAACGAGGTTCGGGTCTTGATATAGGTGGTTTTCTAAGTTAGAAGATGCATTTGGAGCAAGCTTATAGCATTGGGAAAGCTCAAGATGCAAGAAATTGGTTTCTCCAAGTTCTAGCTCTTGCGCTCTCAAGTCGTGCTCTCAAGAAATCTCAGTGTTGAACCCACCGTGGAGGCCCTTGAAAACTGCCACCCCCAATGTTCATCAAGTGGAGCGCATGAAGACCCTTTTGCGAACGCATGAAGCGGCGAAGAAGTCGAAGAAACCCAGAAGAACGCGGGCGCGCAGGCCCCATGCGCGGGCGCTATTATGCCTTGTGCGCGAGCGCGCACCACTTCCCTCGCGAGCACTACTCCCTGTTTTTGGCTTCGCTCGATTTCGTTTTCCGCGCCTCTTTTAAATACCTATTTAACCCCTTTTTTGTAGGACGTTTTTAGACATAATTTTGATCTTAATTTTAGCTTAGTTAAGAGTTTCTCTCTCTAGTTTTAGGGTTAGTTTAGGAGTAGATTTAGAGAGAGAAAGTTAGAGATTTCATTGGGGATTTAAGAGATTAAAGATCCAAGGTGAAAAATGTATTGAACATCTCCATAATCATTCAACGAGGATTTCTAACTCTATCTCATTTAATTGTTTTGTTTAGTTTCATGTTTGTTTGATTTGGATGTTTGATTCTTGATTAGTGTAATTGTTCTTCATATTTTGTTGATTCTTGATTTCTTAGTTGCTTATTGATTAGATGATGATTCATGAGTAGTTGTTTGGCTAGGGATTGGGTGAAACTTGTATGATTGATTGATTGTGATTAATTTGGGAATTATGTTGATTGATTGTTAAAATTAATGTGATTAATGTAAGTGTATAGGATAGCTCTTGCTGAGCTATCACCAGGCTCCCAGACCAGCCCTCGGGGTGCGCACTCACCGCTAGAAGAATAGTCGAGGGGGGTACTCAGCCCGGTAGAGTCAGCCCGTAGGACTGACCAAGTATGACTATCCACAAAGGAGATCGTAAGCCTATAAATAGAGGGAAAAGTACAACGGAAAGGAGGTTTGACACACAAGTTATTACACTCTCTATATCTCTCTAAGTACACTTTCTCTCTCTAAACACATTCTAACTTAAGCATCGGAGGGGGAGTTCCTCGAGCCACCCCCGAGGGCAATTTACATGTGCTGCCTTGCGCAGGTCATCCACACCTGGAACAATTGGCGCTAGAAGGAGGGGTAGGATCATCTGACCTGAGGTTCACCGGCTGAGAAAGGGACTAGAGGACAGACCGCCATGGCCGGAGAGGAAGCTGCATAAACACCATTCTATAAGACCAACGAAGCCAACTAAACACCACAAAAAATAGCATCAATAACTCTCGATCCAAAAGGATCAACTGAAAAACCCAAATCCAATATCTCCCAGAAATCTAATCCCACCTGATCGACGTCTACTGCAACAAAAGCGGCAACGAAGCCAATAGATCCGGTAGGGTCTAGTTCTTCTTTTAAGTTCAAAATGCCATTGACAGGCGCGAACAATGAACCCATCATTTCAACACTAGTAACCCAAAAACCGCAGCCCATCAATATGCCAGCCATTCTACAAAACCTCTTTAAGTGCTGTAAAGAGTAGTTGGCATGATAACAGTCCTTACCAACTTAGGTAAAGGGACAAGCTCCCCAACAGTAGCTACAGCTACAAAGTCAGCCATAAAGAAGGTGACGCCCATTACTCTCACCCCAGAGCAGGCAGAGCTAGTCCGGCTAAGGAAGAAGGTGATGAAACTAGAAGCTCGAAACCTGAATCGAGAGTGTAGTGTAGATGAGGCAGCCCAAGAAAAGGGCAGCCCGGAGGCTCAAGTCGCTCGCAACTAGTCACCTGCCTCTGAGCGAGGACCAAGTCTGGACAGGGAGAAGCGAGCACGAATCCAGGTTATTCCAGACGATTCCCCATTTTGCAGGGAGATTCTGGAAGAGCCAATGGAGAAAATAAAGATGCCCGGCTGTAAGTACAATGGAACCACGACACCTAAGAACCATGTTTTGGCGTTTGAGAATCACATGGTACTATACACTATGACAGACTCAGTCTGGTGTAAGGAATTTCCACCAACCTTGGAAGGGCTGGCGGTTGAGTGGTACAGAGCCATCTCAAAAGGATCTGTTTACTCCTATAATCAGCGGAAGAAAATGTTCATGGAGCACTTTGTTACCCTGGTGGATCGTACAAAAATGACCACCGAGCTGATGTCACTGGTGCAGGGAAAAGATGAACCCCTCAGAGAGTTCATCACTAGATTCAACAAAGAAGAAACAACCATCCCAAATATGAGCCAGGAGGTAACGCTGCCAGTAATGCAGAGTGGCCTGTTGCCGGGCTCACCGTTCAGAGCGTATATGGGACGAAAGAGTCTTAAAACGCTAGCTGAAGCGCTGGGAAAAGCGCACGAGTTCATAAAAGTATATGAGACCGATAGGGCAATGCTGAACAAAAAAGCACCAAGTAACCCAGTTAAGCGGGCTAAAGTCACCCGGGCAGAAAATACAGCTAGGGTGGATCAGCCCAACAGAGCTGAACAAGGTCACAGGGATGCGGACAAGGCAGTAGGAGTAAGAAGATCAGACCAGAAATGAGGAGGCAAGACTGGAAGGTTTGACCAATACACTCCGCTCAGTCATTCGAGGTCCCATATCTTCAGCGTGAACAAGGCTAACGACAAGTGGCAGAGACCACCCAAAATGGTGAATAGAAATCATGATCTAAGCAAGTGGTGTGACTTCCACAAGGACCATGGACACACCACTGATGAATGTACACACTTGAAAGACAACATAGAAGACTTAGTCAGGAGAGGATACCTGAACCAGTTCAAGTAATATTCTGACTCCTCCAGGAGAAGAGAAGAGGACAGGTCTGATCACAACCGCAGAGGAGGTCGCAGAGGCTCGGCTGAGGGCAGAGATCGAGACAACAAACTAGAGGGCAGGGTGTATTTAATCAATGGTGGACCAGTGCATGGCGGAACTATGAACAGAGCAAGGGCTGACTTGCGATCAATGATTGACCAAATAAATTACAACGAGATGCGCAGATGGCCGCCACTTCCCCCGCAGCCACGAGCTACATTTGATGAGTACGACCAGGAAGGCATAATTTACCCTCATGATGACCCTTTAGTAGTGACAATGAGAATTACAAACTGGGAGGTAGACAGAGTACTAATAGATGGTGGCAGCTCAGCCAACATCATATACATCAGTGCATCAAAGAGTTAAGGCTGGATAGAAAAGACCTAAAGAGGGTGAGCTATGAAGTCACCGGGTTCAATAGGTCTGGACTGATTCCGGAGGGCATAATTGAGCTCTCAGTTCGAGTTAGAGAGAGGTTAAGGCAACGAGATGTTCGAACAGAGTTCTTGGTAATAGACTCCCCATCGACGTACAATGTGATCGTGGGAAGACCGCTTATTCACAAAATAGGCGGGGTGGTATCCACCAATCACCTTGCCATGGCATACATAACCAATGATGGGCGGTCTGCAAAGCTCAGGGGAAGCCAAAAGACATCCCAATAATACTATATCACAGCCCTGAAGCAGTCAGCTAGGACCAAGCAATAGCCAGGCTCAAAGCCAAGGTTCAGTGAGCATGCTTAAAGGAAATCAAGAAAAAAGGAAGCGGGAAGAGTATCGCAAAGAAAAGGACAAGCAGAAGTTAGCAATGGAAAACTTTGAGCCCGCAAAAGAAGAGGCAGCCAGGCCACTGCCCAACAGGGAGCACGTAACTGTTGAGCTTACAGAGGGCAACAACTCTAAAACGATAAAAATTGTATTGACCCTGGAGTGGGAGTCCACCTCATAGAGCTGCTGAGAGCGAATAAGGACATTTTTGCATTTTCAGCAGACGAGATGTTAAGAATTGACCCCGTAGTTATGGTTCATAAGATGAATGTGAAAGAGGACATCAAGCCAATTAGGCAGAAAAAGTGAAGCTTCTCCACGGAGAAAAATCAAGCAATCTAGGAGGAAGTGGACAAGCTCCTAGAGGCTGGATTCATAGAGCCTTGTGATTATCCAAAGTGGTTAGCCAACGTGCTCATGGTACAGAAAGCAAATGGCCAGTGGAGGATGTGCGTTGATTTCACATATCTCAACAAAGCATGTCCAAAAGACTGCTACCTGCTGCCACGGATTGACCAACTGGTAGACTCAACCAGCGGCCACGCTTTGCTAAGTTTCATGGATGCCTTTTTAGGGTATCACCAGATCAGCCTACACAAGCCAAACAGGCAGAAGACCGCGTTCATCACTGAAGGGGGAGTGTACAATTACATAGCTATGCCCTTCGGGCTAAAGAATACGGGGGCTACTTTTTAGAAGACAATGGATAGAGTGTTCATGCACCAAAAGGGGAGAAATGTTGAAGTATACATTGACGACTCAATTGTCAAGAGTGTCACGCAAGCAGGGCATATCATGGACCTAGAAGAAACATTTGCCACGTTGAATAAGTATAATATCAAACTCAACCCAAAGAAATGCGTTTTCGAGGTGAGCTCTGGGAAGTTCCTAGGTTTCCTGGTCAGTGAGGGGGGAATCGATGCCAACCCGGAGAAAGTGGAGGCAGTTCTAAGCCTCCTAGAGCCAAAGTGCACTAAAGATATCATGCGGCTGACAGGAAGAATGTTGGCGCTGACTTGACTCATCAACAAGTCAGCTGACAAAGCCCTACCATTCTACCAGTTGTTGAAAGGAAACAGATAGTTTAAGTGGGGTGCAGCAGAAAAAGAAGCTTTCGAGGGGATTAAGGAGCATCTGACCAAGCTCCCGACCATGATCAGCCCGAAGCTGAGCAAAAAACTACAGATGTACATCTCCACCTCAATACAAACAATCGCGTCAGTTCTCCTGGTTGAAAGGCAAAAACAACATAAACTAGTATACTTTGTAAGCCACGTGCTGACAGAAGCTAGGCAGAGATACCCATTGGTAGAAAAACTGGCCATCGCAGTGGTAACAACAGCAAGGAAGTTGAAACCCTATTTTGATGCGCACACAATTCAAATCCTTATGAACCACCCGCCGGAGAAGGCCCTACAAAAAATGGACGACTCAGGAAGGCTCCTGAAGTGGGCGATAGAGCTCTCTGAATATGAATTCGAGGTCAAGCCTAGGGCAACTATCAAAGCTCAAGCCTCAGCAGACTTCATAGTAAAAGCCTCTTACGAAGAAAAAGAAGATGAAGTTGGAGTTTGGAAGGTGGCAGTGGATGGATCTTCAGCCCAAACAGGAAGTGGAGCAGGAATAATGATAACATCGCCAGAAGGCAATGTATTTGAGTACACCATTAAGTCCAAGTTCAAGGCATCGAACAACGAAGCAGAGTATGAAGCAACTCTAGTAGGCCTGAGAATGAGCATTGCAGCAGGAGCTAGAAAAGTGCAGCTGTAGACTGAGTCCCAACTGGTAGCTAGCCAGCTAAAGGGGGAGTATGAGGCTAGAGAGCCTGCAATGCTAAAGTACACAACAAAGGTAAAAGAGCTGGTGGCTCAGCTAATGCATTTTCAGATAGACGTAGTCCCTAGAGCATAAAACTCCGAAGCTGATGCATTATCAAAGCTAGCCAGTTCTAGCCTGCAAAGCCTCACAAGGACAGTCATGGTGGAAGTCCTCACAAGATACATGGCTCACTGTCAGATGACGAGGCACAAGCCAAGAAAGTAAAAAAGGACGCCAACTGGTACGTGGTGATGAACGGGGAGCTCAACAAAAAGGGCTTCTCAGAGCCACTGCTGAGGTGTATTCCAGAGTGGGAGCAGGAAAAAATCATGGAAGAAGCACACTCAGGAATCTGTGCTAACCACATCGGCGGAAAAGCCCTAGGGGTTGAAGTGCTTAGAAGGGGAGTATACTAGCCAACTCTAATGCAAGATGCTTTAGCATACGTCAAAAAGTGTGAAAAGTGCCAAAAGTATGCTCCAGTCATAAACCAGCCAGCAAACGATCTAACCCCAGTTCTCAGCCCGATCCCGTTCGCTTAGTGGGGAATGGACATATTAGGACCCTTCACCACTGGGTCAGCGGGCAGTAAGTATCTCATAGTGGCAGTAGACTATTTCACCAAGTGGATTGAAGATGAGCCCACCAAGTACATAAAAGCAGTCCAAGTGAGAACGTTCATATGGAAGAACATCATAACAAGATTCGGGGTGCCACAGTGCATAGTTTTTTATCATGGGTGCCAGTTTGATTGTGACACCATCAAGGATTACTTGGAAGAGATGGGCACCAAATATGCAAGTGCCTCAGTCTGCCACCCGCAGAGAAATGGCCAAGCAGAAGCAGCAAACAAGCTGATCCTAACAGCCTTGCAAAGGAAGTTAAAAAACATAAAGGCCTCTAGGCTGACCTAGTCCTAGAGGTATTATGGGCAAACAGAACAATAGAGAAGGAGTCTACTGGGAAAAGTCCTTTCACCCTGGCTTATGGGACAGACGCAGTAGTTCCAGTAGAGGTGAAAATCCCAGCCTGAGAATCAGCACCATGAGCAGCAAGGAAATGAGAAGCGCCTACTGGAGGAGCTGGATTTCCTGTCAGAGATACAGCTAAAAGCAGCCCTTAAGCTAGCAGCCCAAAAAAGCATAATCTCAAAGGCTTTCAACAAGAGAGTCAAGCACAGAAAACTGCTACCTAGAGACCTGGGTCTCAGAAGGACAGCAGCAGTAGGGAGAGGAAACCAACACGGAAAGCTGTTAGCTAACTGGGAAGGCCCTTTCATCATCCATGAGCAAATGGGCCAGGCGCCGTCCTCCTCGCAGATGAAGAAGGTCAGGTCTTAAGGAATAGTTTCAACGCAGATGTGCTAAAGATATATTTTGTTTGAAAGGCAAATGTGACAAGGGGATAATCGCGTCGTCAAACGACTACACCTAGATCAAATACAATTTATACAACCTAAACAAACCTAATACAAGTATAAGGCAAGCATAGGGGTCGAACCACAGAGAACGGTTAAACACCACCAAATGTTATCGACAATTAAGCTAGTCCGGAATAGGAGATAAATAAACTAAAGTCTAAAAATGCTAAAACAAGAAATAAAACATTAAGGGAAATGGTTTAGGAATAGCATTCACTTGAACATAAACAAAGGCATAGAAATTGAATTAATTATGAACTAAACATGCTCAAATATCGAAATAAAGGATCCAATCTAGCCGCCTTCCGGGGTCAATTGGCTTCTCCTAACATAGCCTCTATGTTTCCACATTAGAACCATATACTAGGAGGTAGTACTAAATAACAATCGATTATAATGAACCTTAACTAAGTCAACTTTCGTTCCTTGTTAGCAAAGATTCACCTTTAATCAACCAACAATGTGCACTTGCAAGAAGATTAAAGAATATCAAGCATATAAAGACTTTAATCACAAATAAATCAACTCTAAACCTAGAACATGCTCAAGATCCAACTACACCACAACCATCCCCTTAATGGGGGAATTACTCACTAATCATCATAACAACAAGATTAATCAACAAATAATCAAGAATCAACATGATTAACAAGCAATACCAACAACAAAAACGATAATCAAAAGAAAGCAAATAAAAATAGAGGAGAGAGAGTTAGAGATTCTCATTGATTGAAGATGAAAGTCTACAAACAAGATTATCAATCTCCTTCTTCAAAATCCAAGCTCAACAATGGTGAAACCCTCACTTTCTCTCTCTAAACTACTCTAATCCTAAGCTAAACCTAGAGAGAGAAGCTCTCCTAAAACTAGGGAAAAAGATCTAAAAGAATAAAGTTCTCCTCTTTTTACAAAACAAGCCCCGCAATATATAAAGAATCGCGCAAAAACGCTGAACAGGACCCGCTGGGCGCCCGCGCAAGGATCTGTGCGCCCGCGCATGGTACCTATGCGCCCGCGCGTGCGCCCTCGCAGCGGCCTGCGCTCCCTCGCAGCGGCCTGCGCTCCCTCGCAACAGCATGCACGCTCGCGCAAAGTAGCTGCGCGCCCGCGCATTTGTGGGTTGCGCGGCTTGTGCTTTGCTGTGCGCGCCCGTGCTGCTGGCTGCGCGCCCAAGCACCGTAGCTGCGCGCCCGCGCGGTGTGGGTGTGCGCCCGCGCACATGTCGCGCACAGTCCGCGCAAAGCTTTCTGCCTCGATTCTGCAATTTCGCCAATTTTGCGCGGGTTCTCACAAGGTTGCGCGCCCGCACATTATTCGCGCCCTTGCACCTTGCTTTCTTCGATTCTTCTCTCATGATTCCTTGGCTTCTTCTTTGCAATCCAAGACTTCAAATACCTAAGCACAAACACCAAGGGAAGCAATAAGGTATAGGGAACGGTGCAAACACGCAATGAAGGCAAGCATACAACAATATACGCGATTTCATTAAAATCACATCGAGACATGTATGCACGCATTATTTGAACAAAACAACTACAAAACACCCTAAGACAAGCTAAAACAAGGCATAAACACTATCCTAGGAGTGACATAAAATGTCACTCATCAAAATGGCGAAGTAGAAATCAAAAAACTTTGTTTAAGTTATGCAAAAACATTGTTTAAGATTATGTTATGTTAATCAAGGCAACTTAAGCCATTATCAATGAAATACGAGCCTCTGCGTGAGGAGTATACCATATGATCTTGTTTAAACATGTTTACCTGTTGAGTTATGCTTTAGCATTACACACTAACATGTAGAAAATGCCATAGAAATATCAAAGGCAGAAAGAATCACAATAAGTTGCTGCAAGACATTATTAGGAAAAGGAGAGCACACTTCCCTAAGTTCAACTTGCCTGCTCAAAGTAAAACAGGGCACCACCTCGGGGACGCCTGAGGGGGAGGCCTGTACGTTCAACTTGAGCAGGGAAGGGTGAACGAAAAGCAAAGGGGCAGGCTGAGCGTGCACCACTAAGGTTCTCTTGGTTCCACCCAACTCACCTCTTTTGTGGGGGAGAGAGGAGATGAACCAGCAATAAACTCTTACATAGATAAGTAAGATGCATAAAATAATAAGTCGCACCAGAACAAGCTGAACGACATAAATAAGTCGTAGCAGAACAAGCTGAATAACATAAATAAGTTGTAGCAAAACAAGCTGAACGACATAAAAACAAGCAGCTAAAAAGTTGAATGACATAAATAAGTCACAGCAAAACAAGCTGGATGACATGAATAAGTCACAGCAATATAGGCTGAACGACATACAAACAGGATACAACCAAGCAAGCTAAATGGTATGCAAGCAAATCTCTACAAAAACTAAGTAGAAGACACATCGTATAAGCCTTTATCATAAATAAGATGAAAAGCATAAAATTTGACAGGTTCCCACCAAGTGCAATAAAAGGCCAAAAGATAGGAAGGCCCTATACAGCCAAGTCAGGGAACAAAGTCAAAGAAATGGTAAGAGAAAGAGTAACAGGAAAGCCCAACCTACGAGGCTTCACCTAGTACATCAAACGGGCTGCTGAGCTAAGGTTTAGTTGCAACTACACCATGGCCCAGCAGCATGTCTGAACAAGCATACATGCAACAAGATAAGCAATAAGCAAAGTAATAGAGAAGTTATCAAACGCATATACCAACAAGTTGAACCTCTGTCCACCAAGACAGAGTAAACATTCAGCAGGAAAAGTTACAACATTCACAAAGCTGAACCCCCATCCACCAGGATAAGGAAACATTCAGCAAAATAGTTAGAAAAACATAGAATTCAAATTAAGCAGGACAATCCTAGCAGTCAGAAAATAAAGTGTTATAGGAAAGCACACTGAAAATACAATCTTTGGCGGCTATACACCCCAAAGACAACAAAAACTACCTAGTGACTACAAACCTAGGTGAGGGAAACTCCGATGAACCGCTGGAGGAAAGGGGAGACAGCCGCCAAAATCTTTATTGCTCATCAGCTAAAGTCTCCACTCCTATGGCGGCAGCAATATCAGTGCATAAAGGCACTCCAAATTCAGCACGACATGATTAGGGACTTTGCAGTTAGCAACGCGAGGATGGTCAACAGGCAGATAAAAAAGGCTAGCTTCCCTAGCAGCCTCAACCTTAGCCCAAAAGGCGTTGAAACGAGCCTGCTGCTCCTCAGCCCCACCATAGAGACCGCTTACACAGTAGGCTGCGGTCTCCCAACCTGCATCATGGCGATCAGCGAGCAGATTAGTAAAAACAGGAGAAAGCACAAAAGACCTAAGTGCCTCCTTTTCAGCAGCCTCAAGCTCATTCTCTCATCCAGCCCGCAGATCAGCCATCTTAGCCTCCAACGCTTGCACCCTGGCTTAAGAAGTTCCCAACTGTCCCTCGCAATCCGCTAGCTTTGTCTTAGTGAGTTGGAATTCTTCTGACTGAAGTTGCAGGGCATCCGCCTTCTCTCTCAAGGGAGTCACCTCACCAACCATAGCATCCTTCTTAGATTGAGCCTACTGAATCTCCTTATCCTTCTAAACAAGGGCCAGGCCCTGGTTTTAGTACTCCTTCTCCACTGTAAGCAAGGCATTAGCCAAGTCGCCAACAGACTTGGTAAGCTACAAACAAACAAAAGGACGAAAATAAGCTAAGGTAGGAAGCAAAAGAAAGTAGGCCAAGGCAAAAGCAAGGAAAAACAAGCTGAAGCAGATAAGTAAAACAACAAAAGCATACTAAGGCAAAAATAAGAAAATAAGCAGAATGGAGAAACCAAAGCAAAAAAGCTAGAAAAATAAAAGTTAACCTTCTGCAAATCATGGCACGCAGTGGTAGCAGGGCGACTAACTGAGCTGCTAGTAGAGTCAGCGGGGAGACGAATGCCCTGAGTAAGGCGGTAACCCAAGGTGCCACAGTTCTGTGGGTTGTCCACAAACAAGGACTCATTAGCCCTAACATTCATCAAAGGGCGGAACGGAGCATCCTCAACCCTAACAAGACACAGCAGAGGGCGAAGGGAAACAATAATGGGAACCTCTCCAAACTCTATAGGTCCAGTAGGACGAAAAGTGCCTCCAGCAGAAAAGAGGTCGCAGAGAGTGGGTTCTCAAAAGCATCACCCAAGAACTGGTGAACACAATGATTAAACTCACTGGAGTTTTGGGTGCCAGTCTCCCTAACAATGTTCTCACCAAGAAGCCTAGTGTTGGCAGAGTGAGAAGCGAAAGGATCAAGAGCAGAGGAAGTACGGGCCTTTTTAACAGCGGGCTGATCAGCATCAGCTGAGGGAGAGACCACAGGATCATCCTTCAGATTAATAGTTGGATGATCCTGCTTGTGTGAACCCCCAGGCTAAGAGTGCCCTCCCCTTCTAGCGCTTTGCAGACGGCCTCACAACCCAGAAGGGCGAGGTGGAATCCTTGGTAGCTCCATAAAATCAAAAGCCTTAGTAGAAGGACCTGTAACGTCCTTAGCAGCAACGGTAGTACCAATGTTAGGAGAAAAGAGCAGAACATGCTCAGCAGAAGTTGTGGGTTTCTCACCCACCGCAACAGTAGTCTCATCCTCCTCAGCGGGAAACTCAAGAACGCTGTCAGCAAAGTTGTCAGCATTATTTTTGGAATCATTAAAATCTTGATTCAGAGGTTCATTTACCACAAAAGTCTGAGGTGCCACCTGACCAAAAGCCGCAACAGAACACTTCTCAGGAGAAACACCCTACGCCACTAACACCTCAGACCCTGAAGCAACTTCCCTGGCTGCAGGACGAGTTTCCCGCCGACCCCAAACAGTGGAAGAGGAAGGCTCAGCTTTAGCACGATGATGAGTGTCATTTATGGCACCCTTAGGCTAGGTTTTCTTTATAGTTTTATTCTCATTTTTAGTCCTTCTTTCCGTGTTTTTACATAATAATGCTTGCTTTGCGTGTTTGTGAGTAAGTTTAGAGAAATGCATGCTTTTAATGGTTTTCTTGTCATTTTTTTCATTTCTCGACTATTTCTCTCGATTCTTTATTTCCTTGATTTATTTTGTAGAATTGTTGAGTTTCCCGAGGTATGATCACCAAGGAGAAAGCTCGGCGCATTCAAGAAAGTTGATGGAGCAAAGTTCGGGATTCCGAAAACGCAATTTAAGCTAGCTCCGCGAGCTCGAGGGCTTTGGAAGTTATCCTTTGGCTTGAGGCATTCAAATGCTTGGAAGGTAAAGGAGCTGCCCTTCTCACGAGCATCGCCTCGATGGCACCAATGATAGGGATGCTCGGGAGTACGGACATTGATCAAGCAAGCGAAGGAGGCAAGGCCACGAGCACCGAGCAGGGGTGCGTGCGCGCGACGCAGGGGGTGTGTGCGCGCAGACCAACCTGTGCGCGCACGGCTTGGTGGTGCGCGCGCACTAGGCGCCCCGCCCCCTTCGCTCGTTTCTTCTATTTATACCCTTAAACTTTTCCTTTTTGGGGGGACGACTTAATTTGTACTTGACATATATTTTTCCAGAATTAGTAGAGAGAGAAAGTAGAGAAAGAAGCTTAAGATACTTGATTGTACTTGAATTTGATCTTGGATTTCTTCTTCTCATCAATGAAAGTTTGTGAGATTTCTTTCCTTTGAATTTACTTTTATTGCAATTTCTGTTCATCTTTGAATGTTTGATTTGAATTTCATTCTTTGCTTTAGAATTTGTTGAGTGATTGATTTTCTTCTTGATTAAGCTTGAAATGAATATGTTTGTGATTCGGTTTGTTTTGTTTTTCAATTTCACCATGGTTAGTGAGTAGATTAGTTGCTAGGGAGAAGGGGAAGCATGCTAGATTGATGATTTTCTCTAGTTGATGATCCTTGATTGATTGAATTGTTGCAATTAAATTGGTTGACATGGTTGTGCATGTGATTAATTAAACTAGGAGTGATCAACCTATAAGATTAATCTAGATTGCATTGCAAATTTCAATGACATGAACCCTTGATTTGAGAATTGCTTTAATTGATTGTGATTTTCCTAGTTAGCCATTCATAGTGAACCCTAGCTTGGCTTATAGGAGATAGCCCTTGAATTCCTTTGATTGCAACTATTGTTTGTCCTTTGCAATGTTTTAATTGATTGAGTGATCCTTCAATTAGCATAATCATTGAGCTTGCATGTGGAACCTATATCCCTAGTGTTTAGTATATTGAATTTCTCGACTTATCTAGTTTTCTCGATACCTTAGTTACCAACCACATCTTCCCACAATCTCTGAAGTAGCTTGACCTAGGCTATAGCTTGCACCTACTCATTCCTTTGGGTTCGACCCTTGACTTACCATATACTCGTATTAGGTTGGTTGAGTGTTTTTCTTTGGCTCTAGGAAAGGGTAGAAAACGACCTACTTCTCCCTACGTCAAAAATGGCGCCATTGCCGGGGATTGATATTGGTGCTTTGTTATAGTTGTTGAGTCTATTTCACCTTTAATTGAAAATACAAAAAGTTTTTCTTTTAGGGTACATTTGTAGTCGTGCTACTAACCATTTCTTTTGAGATTTTATGCATAGAGCACGTGGTCGTTCACTAGTGCCATTTGATCCGGAAATTGATAGAACTATTGCAAGGTTAAGGGGTGCTAGACGATCTTTGAGCCCTAGCATTTCAAGTGAAGAAGAACCACAACAAGAGGAACAAGCAAGAATGGGAGAAAATCCAAGGGTGGTGTTGAAAGAATTGGGGATTCCCGGTGCATATAGATTTGACAGTGGGATTGCTCCACCTACAACACTGGAAAATGACTTTAAAATAAGACCGGCAATGATCACTTTGATAGAGAGGCGACAATTTAGTGGGGCCAAGCATGAAAGCCCGCTAAATCATCTCAAGGAGTTTGAAAAGTATTGCAATACTATCAAGGTGAATGGAATTTCCCAAGAATTCATCCGCCTCAAGCTTTTTCCCTTTTCGCTCATAGGGCGTGCCTTGGATTGGCTAGATAAGGAAGTCAAGCCGAATTCTCTAAGGACATGGGATGAAGTGACCAAGGAGTTTCTATCCCGTTTTTATCCACAAAAGAAAACGGCGGAGGCTAGAGCTTTGATTCAAGGTTTCAAGTAAAAGCCTAGTGAGAGTCTCTATAAAGCATGGGAGAGATACAAAGAATATCAAAGAGAGTGTCCTCACCACGGAATTCCTACGTACCAAATTATTCAAATCTTCTATGGAGGCCTTAGTCCTCAAGGAAAATCATGTTTAGATGGAGGAGCCGGAGGTCCTATCATGAACAAAACGGAAGAGGAAGTGGTGGACATAATTGAAGACGTAATGAGGTACCATAGAGATTGGCAAGATGGAGAAAGAGAGTCAACTAGCACGAGTAGCTCTTCGGTATACTCAGTTGATCATCTAAATGCAATCAACAATCTATCCTCACAAATGACAAACTTAGGGAAGGAGATGTCCGCTATCAAGGCGAAGTTGGAAAGTGCTACCTACCAAGCTTCAAGTCTTCCCTCCCAATCTAAGGGGAGAGGTATATCTTCTAATTCTCAACCCCCTCCCTCTTCTAGTAACATGCCTAGTGGAGGCTTGTTTTGTGATGATTGTGGGTCGTATGATCCTGATGTTTCTAGTTGCCCTCATACATGTATGGATGTTTGTGATGATCAAGATGGAAATGTGAATGAGCATGTGAACTATGTGTCAAATAATAATGATTCTAGGTTTGAAAATCAAAGAGGTCAATGGAATAGGAATTACAACAACCATGGCAATTTTGACAACTACAACCAAGGTGGTGGTAATAGGAACCATGGGAACCAAAATTCCCGAGGTAACTATAACAACCAAGGTTATAGTAGCCAAAATCATAACCAAAATTATGGTAATCATAACCAAGGGTATGGTAACCATAATCAAGGTAGAGGTAATCGGAACAATCAAAATAGGGGAAATTTTCAAAATAATTCTCAAAGGGGTCCCCCACCCGGATTTGCTCCAAAGGCCCAAAATGATAATTCCTATGTTCAATCCTCTTCTTCTTCATATAGAACCAATTTGGAAGAAATCATTGAAAATCAAAAAAAGTTGTTGAACACTTACATGGCCGTAAGTGACAAGAAATTTAATGAAATGATGACCCATAATAAGATGCTAGAAAACCAAATTTCTCAACTTGCTAATGCTTTGAAAGACCATGCTAGTCCTTCTTCTTTACCTTCCCAAGGCCTAGATCCCAAGAGATCGGTCAATGCTATTGTCACAAGGAGTGGTAAGGTTCTTGAGGAGAGTTTTCCTAGGAAAAGTGAGACCAAGGAGGGCACAAAAGAGGTTTTGGTTGAAGATGAGAGAGATGGTGCATCTTTGAGTGAGGTTGAGAGAGAAGCCTAGTGAGGTGAGTGTGGGGAAAGAAATTGTGAAAACTAAGCTTCCTTATCCACAAAAATTCATGAGACGCAAGTTAGATGAACAATTTGGAAGATTCATTGACATGCTCAAGTAACTTCACCTTTCTCTACCATTTACTGAAGTTGTCACCCAAATGCCTAACTATGAAAAATTCCTCAAAGACATTTTGAGTGGTAGGAGGACTTGTAATGGTGTAGAGACGGTGAACTTGACAGAGAATTGTAGTGCAATCATAATGAACAAGATGCCACCTAAGCTAAAAGACCCCGGAAACTTTTCCATCCCTTGTGCCATTTATAAAATGCAAATTGAGAATGCCTTGCGTGACCTAGGAGCTAGTGTTAGCCTTATGACATATTCGATGTACCAAAGACTTGAGCTAGGGGAACTCTTACCTACTAACATCACTTTGCAATTGGCCGATAAGTCAATTAAGTTTCCTAAGGGTAAGGTAGAGGATGTTCCTTTGAGGGTTGGGAAATTTGTTATTCCGGTGGATTTTGTGGTACTTGAGATGGAGGAAGAAGCTAACATTCCTATCAATCTAGGGAGACCATTCGTTGCTACTTCGGGTGCTTTGATAGATGTAAAAAGTGCTAAAATTTCACTCAAAGTAGGGGATGAGGTGATAGAATTTGACTTGAATGATAGTATGAAGTATCCAAGTTCTTCTTTAGAAAATTACATGTTGATTGATTCTCTTGATCATGTTGTGTCTTCTATGCATGAGAAATTGCTCACTTCTAACGATGCTCTTGAGAATGTTTTGTTGAATAAGGAAAAGATAGGTGCTCCTAGCAAGGAGATGGCTTTGTATGAAGATATTCTCAATAGAAGCCTTGAGGATGTTGAAGAGCAAATGTGTATGAGGATTTCTAGCCAAGAAGCGTTACAAGTGGCTACATCAAAGGAAGGTAAAGGTGTTCCAATGGTTGAGCTCAAACCTCTTCCATCACACCTTAGGTATGAATTCTTGGGACCCAACTCCACCTATCCCGTGATTGTTAGCTCTTCTTTGAGTGAGCGCCAAGCTCAAGAGTTGTGTGATGTTTTGAGAAAGCACCAAGGTGCTTTGGGTTATACCATTGATGACCTCAAAGGTATAAGCCCTGCTTTATGTACACATCACATAACCCTTGAGGAGGGTGCTCTACCTTCTATTGAGAGACAACGAAAGCTACACCCCCAAATGGGAGAGGTAGTGAAGAAAGAGATCACCAAACTTTTGGATGCGGGAATTATATTCCCCATCTCAAGTTCTAGGTGGGTCTCTCCCGTTCATGTTGTCCCAAAGAAAGGAGGCATGTCCGTTGTTGAGAATGAGAAAGGTGAGCTCATTCTGACGAGGACGGTCACGGGATGGAGGATGTGTATAGACTATAGACGTCTAAACACGTCCACCAAGAAAGATCACTTCCTCCTTCCTTTCATTGATCAAATGCTTGAGAGACTAACGAGGCACAAGTTCTATTGTTTTCTTGATGGTTATTCAGTATTTTTTCCAAATCCCTATCCACCAGGATGACCAAGAGAAAACGACCTTCACTTGTCCATATGGAACAGTTGCTTATAAGAGAATGTCGTTTGGCCTTTGTAATGCTCCCGCAACATTTCAAAGATGCATGATGAGTATATTTGGAGATATGTTGGAGGAGGAAATGGAAGTGTTTATGGATGACTTCTCCATGGGCGGTGTTTCATTTAAGGCATGTCTTGAAAATCTTGAGAAATGTTTGGCAAGGTGTGAGAAGGAGAACTTGGTTTTGAATTAAGAGAAGTGTCACTTCATGGTGGAGGAAGGCATAGTCCTTGGCCATAAGATTTCTCACAAGGGGATAAAGGTGGATAAAGCAAAAATTGAGGTTATTGAGAAGCTTCCACCTCCGATTAATGTAAAAGGAGTGAGATCTTTCTTAGGACATGCCGGGTTTTATAGAAGATTCATCAAGGATTTCTCGCTCATTGCAAAGCCCCTCAATGATCTACTTCAAAAGGATGCCGAGTTTGTATTTGATGATAAGTGTTTGGAGGCATTTAATAAGTTGAAGAATGCTCTAATATCTACTCCTATTGTTCAAGCACTAAGATGGGATTTACCTTTTGAGTTGATGTGCGATGCGAGTGATTCAGCAATTGGAGGTGTCTTAGGTCAAAGAGTGGAAAAGAAGCTACATGTGATCTATTATATGTCCAAGACTCTAAATGGTGCTCAAAGGAACTACACCACAACGGAAAAGGAGTTTTTGGCTATTGTTCATGCTTTTGAAAAGTTCCGTTGTTATTTGTTAGGTTCCAAGACCATTGTCTTCACGGATCATGCGGCTCTCAAGCACCTTTTTGCCAAGAAAGAATCCAAGCCTAGGTTGATCCGATAGGTGCTCGAACTTCAAACTTTTGATATTGAAATTAGGGATAAGAGAGGAGCGGAAAATGTTGTGGCGGATCATCTATCTCGTCTTGAAGATTCTCAAATTCATGATGATGGTTCTCCAATTGAGGATAGGATTCTTGATGACTTCTTATATGCTATTGAGGCAAAGGAGCTCCCATGGTTCGCCGACTTAGTGAACTTTCTTGCATGTGGGGAGTTTCCACCTTTCTTTTCTAAGAATCAACGAAAGAAGCTCAAGAGAGAGGCAAAACACTATGTGTGGGATGATCCCATCTTGTACAAGCGAGGAGTCAATGGCTTACTTAGGCGTTGTGTTCCAAATGAAGAGGTGCCTAGTGTTTTGAAGTTGTGCCACTCGGATCCGAGTGGTGGTCGTATGGGTGTTTCTAAAACCACCACCAAGATTCTTCAAAGCGGTTTATGGTGGCCGCATCTCTTCAAGGATTCATGGGGTTTTGTTAAGACATGCGATCGTTGTCAACGAGTTGGGAATATCTCCAAGCGAAATGAGATGCCTCAACAACCGATTCTTGAATTTGAGGTATTTGATGTTTGGGGAATTGATTTTATGGGACCGTTTCCCTCATCTTTTGGAAATCAATACATTCTTGTTGCAGTGGATTACGTGTCTAAATGGGTTGAGGTCATTGCTTCCCCAACTAATGACCACAAGGTGGTAATGAAGTTGTTCAAGAAGGTCATTTTTCCAAGGTTTGGTGTTCCAAAGGCGGTGGTAAGCGATAATGGTTCTCATTTTATTCACAATGCCTTTCAAAAGATGTTGCGAAAGCATGGAGTTCAACAACAATTTGGCCTTCCATATCATCCTCAAACAAGCGGCCAAGTCGAGGTTTCCAATCGTCAAATAAAGTTAATCCTTGAAAAGACGGTTGCAAGAAATAGGAAAGATTGGTCGGACAAGTTGGATGATGCTCTTTGGGCTTATAGAACAGCTTTCAAGACACCTATAGGTACCACTCCATACCGCCTAGTATATGGCAAATCATGCCATCTCCCGGTTGTGCTCGAACACCGTGCTTTGTGGGCAATCAAGAAGATAAACTTTGATTTGACAAGTGCAGGGGAGAAAAGGTGGTTGGATCTTCATGAGCTAGAGGAGCTTCGATTTGATGCTTATGATTGTGCTAGTATTTACAAAGCTCATTCCAAGGAAACTCATGATAAGCTTATTGAGAAGAAAGAGTTTTGTGTTGGTGATAAAGTTCTTCTCTACAATTCGAAAATGAAGTTGTTTCTAGGAAAGCTCGTGTCAAGATGGAGCGGTCCTTACTTGGTTAAGAATATGTTTCCTAGTGGTGTTATAGAGGTTTCAATGATGGATTCTTCGTCTTCGTTTAAGGTCAATGGCCATCGACTCAAGAAGTATTTCGATGGTGGTTTTGTTGGCCTTATTCACATATTGCTTCTCCGACAACCACCTTAATAGGTGGAGAACGTCCAGCTATGACGTTAAACAAGCGCTTCTCGGGAGGTAACCCGGTTTTCTAACCTTTTTCTTTTAATTTTTTTCATTTTTCTATATCTTTTATTTTTCAGAATTTATCTTATTCTTCTTTGTTTTCTTGATTTTAGGTACCATGAGATTAGATCGATGAAAACTCCCAACAATTTCGGTGTTAATTCAAGGTTTCACGAGGTTTGGTTAAGCTTAAGTGAAGAAGTTTGTTGGGGTTTTATGCTCTCGTGTTTGCATTTTCATTGATTTTCTACTCTTTTTCAAGTGAGTTTTCAACTATCTCGTTAGTGCAAACACGAGAGTATGTTCATGGCTGAAATTTTCTCCCTTGATGCGCACGCACCACCATCCCTGCGCGCGCGCACCACAGGGGTCAGAATTTTTAGCTTCTTTTGGTGTGTCTCAAGCAAAAATCAGCCCCCCCCCCCACAAGCACCTACCTAGTGCGCACGCACCACCTGGCTGTGCGCACGCACCAGGTAGGCAGCGTTTTTGGCTCGTGTTGCATCCCCAAGCACGCAGCCTGCCCTGCCCCTGTCGTCGCTGGTGCGCACGCACCAACCCAACTGTGTGCACGCACCAGACACAGCACAAAAGCCCCCCTATTTCGTGCCCTCTTCTCCCTTGTTCACCCCCTTATTCACTCCTCTCTCTTACCCCGATTTCCCCTTCATTCCTCTACTCTTTCATTGCTCATAAACCCCTTCAATATCTTTGACAATTCACGCACATTCATCCTTTTTAATTTCAATTCATCACAAAATTACATTAACCTCATTTAAATCTTTCAAAAATAAAAATAAAAAATAAAAAATAAAAAAAAAACTGAAAATTTTCGATTTTATTTTCGAAAATTTGGGGCTAAAATTCGAATTTTTGAGGGTTTGTTTGGGTGCTTGAATCTTAACTTTGGGTGTTCTAATTGCTCTATATTCATCAATTGTGCAATTTGTAAGTAATTCAAAGCTTCATTGAGGTATAATTTCTCACTTTCTAGTCATCTTCTTCCTCATTTTTGAAGCTTGAAACTCTTGTTTTTGCTTTCATGGTAGAACTCCATTGTTGGTTCTTTTAACTTGTAATTTGTGTTGAATGATGTTATTGGATGTTAAATTGAAGCTTTATCATGATGAATTTGTGTACCTTGCTTGAATCCTTAATTCACCATTGTTGGTCATTTTCTCTCTCATGGGTATTCTATATGATAGTTTCATTTCTTTGATAATTCAATGTTTTGGGATTAATTTGCTCATAATGATTCATGATTTGGTCTCTTGTGTCCAATTTTTCCTTTACTTCATGACTAGTTGATTCAAGCTTATGTCTCAATATTCATGGCATTGTTCATGTGTGACCATTTCTTGTTTCATTTTTTATTGAATAATGTTTGTGCTTGATTTTAGAGCAATTTCTCTTGAATATTCTTGAACAATGATAATTGTAAATGAATTGCTCATGAATTTCTTTGCTTCTTATAGATGGTTCCCATCCATCATGAGAAGCGTGCTAGAACAAGTTCAAGCAAAGTCAGGCACGTTGTTCCACCTCCCCCCGATGTGGTAGAGACATATGGCATTGAATTCTCTAAGGAATTACATTAGGATAGGTTCAAGCAACTATCCAAGCGGAAGCTCAAGTCAACAAGATTCTATGATCAAACAACAACCAAGCTACTTGGAATAGATGATGACGTTCGCTACCTAGCCAAGAACCTTGGTCTCTTAGAGTTCTTGGATTTGAGCGCCCCAACCTATACTAAGGTGACGTATGAGTTTCTATCATCCCTTGAAGTGGTCTGAGAGTCAAGTGGTGACTCTTCAAGAACTTTGACCTTTCAACTTTTCAATAATGATCATCGGTTGTCGGAGTCACAACTTTGTTCTTACTTTCGGTTTCCTTGGGCCGTTGATGAAGACCATCTTGTCTATCCGGCCAATGGAAAAATGACTAGCGACCATGAATATGATGAACTCATGTGGTGGAGGCGTATCTCTGATGAGCGGAAATATGAGCCTCAAACTTCTAAATCTGCATCGATCGTTCATCCGGCGATGAGATACTTTAATCGTATTCTCACTTATGCCCTATGCTCTAAGGACTCTTTGGGAGCTATCTCCCTCGAGGAGCTTTGTTGGTTATGGATTGCCGACCAAGAGTCGCATGAGATCGAGCTTGTTGATTTCACTCAACATTTAATCAACCGATTTTTGGATATCCAAAATGGTGTTTCGCTTTCGGGGAGCATCCAAATTGGAGGAATGATCTCTATCCTTGCTCTTTGCCTCAATGATTCATACAAAGATTTGCTATGCGAGCTCCCTACGATAGTTGACCCTAGGGAGAGGACGCCTTCTCATTTCCTCAATGTCTATGCCCTTGTAAACCAAAAGTTCCTTAATCGTACCAAGAAGCATAATGTTTTCATATGGAAGGTGTCTCGAGTAAAGGATTGGTTCTTGATTCCGAATAAGGAGGCTACAAACCGTAAGTCAAAGACGGATTCTTTGACTTGGAGACCTCCAAGATGCAACATCGACCCCTCTCTTCGGAAGAAGTCAAATCATGCAAGAACCGCCTCCAATGATGCTCTCTCGACGGACTTCCAAGCTTTACCCCCGGTTGAACGAAGAGGTACTCCTATCCCTCCTTCTACTTCTTCTTTTACATTTGATGTATCTACTATTCATGCATGCCAAGTTAGATTCCATCACTAATGTCTTGTTTTCCATGCCTTTGGGGCGTGATTCTTCTCTTGGCTATGATTTTCATGCTAATCAATTGTATGACTACCATGTGAGGAGGGGGGAGATTGAACCTTACTTGAACTACCCATACCTCCCAGTCCAACAAGGACCTATCCCACAATGGGAACCCTTTGACCCTATCATGGGTCCTAGGCCTTGTTACCCCTATTAGAAGGGTCCTCATATCCCTCCTAGTGCAATCATGGGCACCACCCCGGCCACTTACGACTACAAGCGACCCGGTGGATGCGATTATACATATGATCCCACGAACCCTATGCCTTTCCCGAACCCTGAGACTTTTGCTAGGTGGGGATTATTGGGAGAGCTGGTTTTGGATGATTGGTCTCATTTCTTTGAGATAGGCCGTGCTAGGCGGGAGGGGGGTTAAAGGGAAAAGCTCCTATTGAGGTGAGTGAGATGGCTAGCTCGGTTCATGTCTTAGAGACCGGTGAGGGGAGTTCTCATTCTACCCCTTACCATAGTGCGGAGTGAGTCTATTGTGGCTACCCCCCTTTCTTATGTGCTTTATATGTTGTTCTCTTTTGCCTATGTGTTATTAGGTTTGGAGTTTGGGGGGTAGTTCATTCTGAGCTTGGGGGTGATTTATGTTGTTTGTGTGTTTCACTGTTTCCCTCCTCGCTATTGTAGTTCACTCCTGGTCTCTTTTGCTTCTGGTATTGATCTCTATGTATCTCTTACTTCTCTGGTGATGATGATGATGTATTTCTGCTGATTTCTCTGTCCAGTTCTTGGTATTGTTGTTTGTTCTGCTGATCGTTGTCTGTTGTGTATCTCTGCTTCTCTGTGATTATGATTCCTGATGATGATTGTTCGATATCTTATTTCCTGACTCTGCTTCTGTCTGATGATTCTGCTTCCTGATTTCATTGTTGACCCTATTCCTGATGCTATCATATATTACTTTTTCTTTATTTTTCATACATTTTTTTTTATTTTCTTCTTTTCTTTTGTATTGAAGTTACTAACAATCTTCTTTGTATATAGTCTATATTCTTTTCACCTTGCTTCGTCGCTTATGCTTTGGACATTAATGCTTCATAAAGGTGCTCTTTCACTTTGTTTAATGTAGCATAGCTTCGATGCCTACTGAGATCCTTCTGATCTTCTTTTTATTCTCTTCTCTTGGTTGCTTAGTTTAGGTTTAGATTAGGAGAAGTTGAACGGTTCAAGGATGTTTGCTTTCTAACACCTTAGAGTGTTTGGGAACATTGGCATTGTAGCCGAATGTTCACTTGTTTGTCGATTGGGACTTATGTGTGTTAGCATGACTTCCTTGTTGCATTTCTACTTCTCTTTTACTTTTTTATTTCTTATTTTATTTCTTTTTCCTCCTTTTCTATTTTCTTATGTTTTTCTTTTTCTTTTTGTTTCCCTTTTCCATTTTCTTCTACTTTCCTTTTTACACTTTGCTTTCTTGCATTTTGATTTTATACTTTCCTTTGCCAAAAATAAATAAATAAATAAATAAGAATAAAAAAAAAGAAAAAAAAAGAGAAAAGAAGAGAAAAAAAATTAAAATTAAAAAACAATTAAAAACCAAAAAGGGTTTTGTAAATATGAATAAAATGTTTTTGAGGCATTGCTTCTCTTTCTTAATATTTTGCTTTTGCTTTGGACTTAGTACCACTTGAGCTTGCACATTGGCTATTATTCTTCCTAAAACCAATGGTTTGCACGGTTTGAGAGTATCTTTGGTTGATTCTAGAATAGAGTATGCTAAGGTAGTCCTTTAAGAACTATTGGGACCTTGACGCTGGATTCTTTTGTTTTTGAAAACTCGCAATCGTTCCCCTTTGGTGAATTTGAAGCCTTTAGTGAGTTTTTTCCACATCCTTGTGTGGTTTCATTGTTTTTCAAGCCTTCTACAATTACTTGCATGAGTGGCATAGATCCTTGACTATTGCGGACGTAATCTTGAATCTTAACTCATAATTCTCAAACACGAGACCGAACCATCTAGGGAGGACAAAGGCATCTTTTTGGGGTGGTAATTTTTCTTTTCTAGGTTAATTTTCTTTATTTTTAGTTCTTGGGTTCACATTTTCCTACTTGCTAACCATTTAAGCCTTTTTTTTCCTTTCTTTTTAAGCCACATCTTTAGAACTTTGGGCCTTTTGTTTCTTTTTGTTCCATTTTTGGTTTTTGTGAAGCAAATGATCATGTTCTTGGATATCGTGGTATATGCGTTTGGATATTGGTTCTTATTTGTAAGCAAGCTTGTGTTTTGTATATCTTGTGAATAATGGCAAGTGAATAAATGAAAAAGCCGTCCATAGTTAAAAGAGGCAAGGACAATGAATAAAGTGAATAATGAAAAATTGAAAAAATGAGATAAAGCAAAGCAAATTCAAAAAGCTTTGGCAAAAATTGAAAAAAAACAAAAAAAAAAGAGTAAAAAATGAAAACAATTCAAAAACATTTTGATGTAAACGTTTCTCCCTATTTTAAGCATTAAGGACAATGCTTTGTTCAATCTTGGGGGGAAGCGTCTTACGCCTTTTGTATATATGATTGTGGTTATAGCTTTGTTCAAGCTTGGGGGTGTTAGTTTGTTTTTGTTTGGTGATCTCTTTGTTTTGGTGTTAAGATTTGGCTAATCTTTGCTTCACAACTTAGGTGTACCACCAAATTCTAAATTTTAAGCCTACCCTCAACCTTTTTCCTTTACGTTACAACCTTCGGGAAAGCCCTGTTGATCTAGTGGTTGAGTCATATACCGAGGGAAGGCATTATGAGTTAAAGCCTAAGGAGAGGGGATGCAAAGTCAAGATGTCGAGAAAACCTCAAATCTATTGTTTTTCATGTTCCTTCGAGGAACTATTGAGATGCTTGCTAAAAGAAGATTTGAAGCCAATTGGGAAAATGTGCTAAAATTGTTTTTAGATGAAGGTGAATTGCGTTTTGGTAGTTATCTATACTTAGTATGTCCTATGTTTCATTCAACCCTCGATTTTAGAACGTGCTTACCATTGTTGTTTTAGACAGTTTGATATCCTCTCGTGTTTTGGTCATGTGCAAAAGTCCATTGTATAAGCACCTCTTTTCTTTTCAAGGTTTTAATTTTCTCTTATCTCCTTTTATGTTTTGCCTCCTTTTAATAAAGAGTTATGGGTTAACCTCTTAGGAAACCCTTACGAGAGCATTACTCGTCCTCTAGGGCGATCTAGAGGTTTAAATGGCTTGTCAATTATTGCTAAAATTGACCGTGATTCCTACGAAAGTGAGTTAGTGTATATTCTCTTATTCTCTAGTCTTTCTCGTTTCTTGCTTGCCTAATTAATGTCATCATTTTCCTTTAAGCTTGATTTGTTTTGCTCGAGGATGAGCAAAGGTTTAGCTTGTGGGAAGTTGATGAGTGTCATTTATGGCACCCTTAGGCAAGGTTTTCTTTATAGTTTTATTCTCATTTTTAGTCCTTTTTGCCGTGTTTTTACATAATAATGCTTGCTTTGCGTGTTTGTGAGTAAGTTTAGAGAAATGCATGCTTTTAATGGTTTTCTTGTCATTTTATTCATTTCTCAACTATTTCTCTCGATTCTTTGTTTCCTTGATTTTTTTTTGTAGGAATGTTGAGTTTTCCGAGGTATGATCACCAAGGAGAAAGCTTGAGCGCATTCAAGAAAGTTGATGGAGCAAAGTTCGGGATTCCGAAAACGCATTTCAAGCTAGCTCCGTGAGCTCGAGGGCTTTTAAAGTTATGCTTTGGCTTGAGGCATTCAAATGCTTGGAAGGTAAAGGAGCTTCCCTTCTCACGAGCATCGCCTCGAGTGCACCAATGATAGGGATGCTCGGGAGTGCGGACATTGATCAATCAAGCGAAGCAGGCAAGGCCACGAGCACCGAGCAGGGGTGCGCGCGCGGCCTGGTGGTGTGCGCGCACCAGGCGCACCGCCCCCTTCGCTCGTTTCTTCTATTTATACCCTTAAACTTTTCCTTTTTAGGGGGACGACTTAATTTGTACTTGACATATATTTTTCCAGAATTAGTAGAGAGAGAAAGTAAAGAGAGAAGCTTAAGATACTTTATTGTACTTGAATTTTATCTTGGATTTCTTCTTCTCATCAATGAAAGTTTGTGAGATTTCTTTCCTTTGAATTTACTTTTATTGCAATTTCTTTTCATCTTTGAATGTTTGATTTGAATTTCATTCTTTGCTTTAGAATATGTTGAGTGATTGATTTTCTTCTTTATTAAGCTTGAAATGAATATGTTTGTGATTCAACTTGTTTTGTTTTTCAATTTCACTATGATTAGTGAGTAGATTAGTTGCTAGGGAGAAGGGGAAGCATGCTAGATTGATGATTTTTGCTAGTTGATGATCCTTGATTGATTGAATTTTTGCAATTAAATTGGTTGACATGGTTGTGCATGTGATTAATTAGACTAGGAGTGATCAACCTATAAGATTAATCTAGATTGCATTGCAAATTTCAATGACATGAACCCTTGATTTGAGAATTGCTTTAATTGATTGAATTTTACTGTGATTTTCTTAGTTAGCCATTCATAGTGAACCCTAGCTTGGCTTATAGGAGATAGCCCTTGAATTCCTTTAATTGCAACTATTGTTTGTCCTTTGCAATGTTTGAATTGATTGAGTGATCCTTCAATTAGCGTAATCATTGAGCTTGCATGTGGAACCTTTATCCCTAGTGTTTAGTATATTGAATTTCTCGACTTATCTAGTTTTCTCGATACCTTAGTTACCAACCACATCTTCCCACAATCTCCGAAGTAGCTTGACCTAGGCTATAGCTTGCACCTACTCATTCCTTTGGGTTCGACCCTTGACTTACCATATACTCGTATTAGGTTGGTCGAGTGTTTATAAATTTTCTTTGGCTCTAGGAAAGGGTAGAAAACGACCTACTTTTCCCTACGTCACACGACTAGACCCTGCACGATCAGCAGCGGTCACAGTGCCAAAGACAGCCCTCAGTTCAGCTGTGGCTAAACGAGCTTCACCCTTCAAAGAGCCAGCATAAACCTCTAGAGTCTCAAAAAGCTCAGGTGGATTATCAGGGGTAGTAGTAAGGGGTCCTTCCAGTTGTCCTTCAACCCAAGAATGCCCCTATCCAATTTGTCATAACCTGAAAATCATGCGGCAAAAGAGACAAAATAAAGGACATAAGAGCATAGTATAAGCAAAAGCAAAAAGAGAAAACTCTTATAAATAAAAGGCAGAACCAAAAACAAAGCTTACCAGGCTCATGGGTAGAACACAAGCGCATAGTAGAAAGCTGTGCATTGCCCACAATGTACAAGGAGTTAGGCAGCCAAAACTTGGGAAACTTAGCATCAACTGTGCCCGCTCCCTGCAGCATGTCAAAAGCATCTGTTTTGCGAGCAGTCTCAGTGGGGGAAACGGTAACTCCAACCATATTAGTGCAAATCTCCCTAAAATTGCCTGGCACATCAAAGGAAGAAGGCACTGCAACACAAAAAAAAACTTGCCAGTCCAGTCCCTAAAACGACCAAATTTAGGGTAAGACAGAACTCGACCCTCTTTGGGAGCCACGTAATACCACCCAGACTCGGAACTAGAAGATGACCTTTTCAGGTTCATTAGGGATTTGTACAGATGTAGTGACTCTGGATACCTCCGAAAGCGCAGGAACCACAATAATCATATCAAAGTGTGTAGAGGAGAAGGATATAGCAAAGCAATGCAAAGGTTAAAGGCCCGAAAGACCTTATCCAAAGTAGGGTCAAGAGGGAATCTCAAGCCTAAGTCCAGTTGGGAAGCAAAGATTGCAATATGACCAGCAGGAGCAGCAGATAACTTGGAGCCCTCAGCTAGCAAAACCAGTTTGTAGTCCTTACCAAAACCATAAAACTTCTGCCCCACAGCAGCAAGGTCCAACTTCCTTGCATCTTTACGCCAGTTGGAATCCAGCACGCAATTCTTGGGGCCATGACACCTTTGGTCTAGAAAGAAGTCAGGTTTGCCCTTTTCAACGGACTCCTCCACGTAAATGGGCTAAAATTTATGAAAAGCACTCTCACCAAGAGATTCATCCACCTCGCTCATATTCGCAGCTGCAGAATGAGATGGTGAAGAAGTTGCAGCGTGGCCACCCCGCACTACATAATGATCAAACCGATTCACTTCAGCCATGTCATCAAGCCAAGCAGAACTGTTTAAAGGCTGAACATGGGAAATGGGACTAACAAGAGAAACATCAGGGGGATTAGGCTTGACCATGTCAGCTAGAATCTCATGGCGTAGCAGGCGCCTCCTTAAGCGAGCGAGATGGGGTACAAGTACCCCGTCCTGAATAAGCTCCCACTCGCAATAAGGGTCAAAGAAATCAGGACGTGGTCCAGGCCGAAAAGGACGGAAAGCACTGCTCTCAGCGGGGCAACTACTACCCGACTCAAGTACAGCAGGAAGAGCCGCAGCAGTACTCGCCCTGCCCGAAGCAGGAGGACAACCGAAAGGCATAACTGTTTGTAAAGGATATGGGGAAGAAATAGGGGAAACAAATGAAGTGCACGCAGAGCGCTCACCTGAGTGAGATGACTCTAAAGGACATCCTGACTCAGTGGCCACGAGAGGCTCACTCATGTTTTGACTGTCAGAAGGGTCAGACATCCTAAAGAAAATCTACAAAGACTAAAAAGCCCCCCAAAGAAGACGAAGAAAAATGGGGTGCCAAAAACCAAAGATCAGTCTAATCCCAAAAGAGCGAGTGTAGAAAAGCAACACAAGAATCGGAAGAAAGAATTGAGAATACAAATACAACAACAGAAGGGAATGAATTGGACACAGACAATCAAAATTGATCAAAAGTAGCAATTTTGCGGAAGAAAATACAAAAATAAATAAAATTGGGCATACACATACAAGGAAAGGTACAAAGTAAGTACCTTTATGACAAGAGGTTGTAGAAGCAACGAAGCACAACAACAATGGCAACCCAAGAAACCAAACAGAGAACAGGGTTTCAAACTACAACCAAAAAGCAAGAAAATTCAATGAAACTGAAGAGTAAGAGAAAATGAGCAAAAACAAAAAAAAAAATGAAGCAAGAACGAAGACGAGAGAGACGAGAACTTACAATGGTAATGGAGGAATGACACACGTCTGTGAAGAAGAGGAAGAGCGAGAAATTTGAAAAAAGAAAGGGGAAGATGAAAAAAAAATAAAGAAGGTAAAAAGAAAACAAAGGGGGGACAGTGAATTAAATAGGGAGTAAATAGGCGGTTGAGTAAGCAATAAAGCCAAACCGCCATGTCACTTCAGTAAAAATAAACTGACCACTTAGATGGCCGACACGTGTCCTACTCATGTAAAACATTGTTCCCGCAAAAAAAAAAAAAAAAAAAAAAAAAAAATTCAGCAGTAGTAATCGAAATTCCTCTCTGCAAGCTCGTCGTTTCTCAGACTTCAGCGGGAGTAATCGAAATTCCTTCTTACAAGCTCGTCATTTCTCGGACTTCAGCGGGAGTAATCGAAATTCCTCCCTGCAAGCTCGTCATTTCTCAGACTTCAGCCGGAGTAATCAAAATTCCTCCCTGCTAGCTCGTCATTTCTCAGACTTTAGCGGGAGTAATCAAAATTCCTCCCTACGAGCTTGTTATTTCTTAGACTTCAGCGGGAGTAATCGACATTCCTCCCCGTAGGCTCGTCATGTCTCAAATTCCAGGCGGAACAATTACAGTCTAATCAAGGAAAAATTGTTCCTCTAACATCAGCAAGAATAAATGAAATGTTCAACGATACAGAAACACGTACACGTCACAGGCAGAAAAAAGCCACTATCACCGAGCACAAACGCAACGCATCTCTACCGACCTCCAACATGACCACTCAAGTCTCAAAATTGCGTCGTCAATCCAGAGACTTGAGGGGCTAGTGGTGTATGAGGTAGCTTAGCTAGACAACCCGTTAAGCAACGGCCGATAAGACCATGCGCTTAGAACAGCTGGCATGAGTGACCTCATACCACCTCTTGAGGGGCTAGTTGTAAGGGATAGCTCCTGCTGAGCTATTGCCTCCAACTGGAGCCATTAAAAAAGGGACTCACCACGCAAGCAAGAGCCGGCATGAGTGACCTTATACCACCTCTTGAGGGGCTAGTTGTATAGGATAGCTCCTGCTAAGCTATCACCAGGCTCCCAGATCGGCCCCCGGGGTGCACACTCACCACTGGAAGAATAGTCGAGGGGGCTTCTAAGCTCAGCAGAGTCAGCCCGCAAGACTGACCAAGTATGACTCTCCACAAAGGAGATCGTAAGCCTATAAATAGAGGGCAAAGTACAATGGAAATGAGGTTAGACACACAAGTTATTACACTCTATATATCTCTCTAAGTACACTTTCTCTCTCTAAACACATTCTAACTTAAGCATCGGAGGGGGGTTCCTCGAGCCACCCCCGAGGGCTAAATACGTGTACTGCCTTGCGCAGGTCATCGTCAGGACCCAGCTCGTGCCAGCAGAACCCTTGGATCCACACCTGGAACAATAAGTTTGCATGTGTGTAATTTGATTAGGCCTTGTGAATTATGCTAGATTGCATTGTGATTTCTATTGATACGACCAATTGATTTAGGAACTGCAATTGTCAATTGATTTGGATTGTGATTCTCCTAGTTTTTTATTCGTAGAGACCACTAGTTTAACGATTAGGAGATAACTCTTTGATTACAATTGATAGCTCTTACCATTATTAGTCTTCACAACCTTTGATTAGCATGTTCTTCCCAAATTGTTGCAATGTCATGATTACTTGTTGATCCCCATTCCCTAGTGTTTCATTTGTTTGGTTATTTATTTTAGTAGTTGTCTAGTGTTACCTCTTCACCCTTGACTTTGACCTAGCTTAGGCGCCTAATCGAAAGCACTTGAACATAACCGTTCCTTTGGGTTCGACCCTTGACTTACCTCTATACTTGTATTTAGGTTTGTTAAATGATTATAAATTTTGTTTGGCTTAGGGAGGATTAGTCAACGACCTAGTTTTCCCCATATCATCCATAAACCACCGGCCCTTTCTATTTTCTTTTTAATGCCGTTCGAGATGAGCTTGTTGAAGGCTTCAACTTCGCCGTTTGCTTGGGGTCGGCCGATTGATACAAAACAATGTAAGATCCCTTAATCTCCCAGCCAATTTTTGAGCTAAGGCGTCTCGAATTGAGGGTCATTGTCAAAAACCATAGACATAGGTACCCAGAACTGGGTGATGATTTTTTCCAAATGAAAGAGATGACATCCTTAGTCTTGATATTTTTAACCGCCTCTACCTCAACCCACTTGGTGAAATAATCCACAACCACCAGAATGTAACGTTTTCCGCCTGGCGCAGGCATATACGGACCCACGATGTCCATGCCCCATTTAGCAAACAAAACTGGGCTATGAATTGCTGTCAGGTCAGTGGCCAGTTGATGGATGAGCTTGCCAAACCTTTGGCACTCGTCACATTTTTTTACCATCTCCATGGCGTCTGACTCAAGAATGGGCCAGAAATAACCCTATCGCCTGGCCTTGACAGCTAAGGATCTGCCACCTATGTGAGAGACGCAGTATCCCGCATGCAATTCTTCGAGAACTTCCTGCCCCTTTTCTGGGGTAACATACTCCAGTAAAGGCTTTAAGAAACCCACTTTGAAGAGTTCACCGTTTCTCATCTCGAAGTTAGCAGCTCGCTTTTTCATGACGGCCGCTTCCTGTGGTGAATCAGGCAGCGTGCCGTCTTACAATAATGCCCGAATGTCATCCATCCAGGTAGAGCTTCGGTCAAGTACTCCAATGGGGTCTTCTTCAATAACACTTCGTTTTTCCATAGCTTCCTAGAAGACTAACCGAGGCGTATCACAAGAGGCGAAGGATGCCAATTTTGATAGTGCATCCGCCTGATTTTTTACGGACCTAGGCACTTGAATCAGATGGAATTCTTCAAGTGTCCCAGCTTCAGCTTTGACAGCCTTAATGTATTTGATCATAGCCGGATGGATAGCCACATAGTCACCATGGTATTGGCTTACGACCAACTGGGAATCAAAGAAAGCGTCAATTTTGGTAGCCCCTGCCGCCTTGCACATGCGGATACCGGCTAGCAGGGCTTCATATTCTGCCTCGTTGTTTGAGGCCTGGAACTTGAACCGTAGTGCACACTCATATTTGTCCCCCTCGGGAGACTAACAGATTATGCCTGCACCACAGCCGTTCATGGTAGAGCTCTTATCTACGTACACTTTCAAAACCTGATCAGCATTGTCTGGTGCAACCAGCCTTGTCATTTCGACAATGAAGTCGGCAAACGCCTGACCCTTCACCGCCTTTCTCGGTTCGAAAGTGATTTCAAGACTTTGCATTTCAATGGCCCATTTGAGCATTCTACCAAATGACTCCAAGGTTGTCATTGGCCGCTTGAGGGGTTGGTCTTTGTAGACCACAACCGGATGTGCCAAGAAGTAAGGTTTCAACTTCTTGACAGCCATGTAAAGAGCAAGGCCAAATTTTTTAACCATGGGGTACCGCAGTTCAGTATTTCTGAGTACATATCTAATGAAATAGATCGGGAGCTAAATGACGTCTCTCTCAGCAAGGAGAACGGCACTGAGGGCATGATTTGAGATGGTTAAGTACATGTAAAGCGTCTCTTTGGGCAAAGGGCTAACAAGCCTTGGCAAAGAGTGTAAGTGTTCTTTCAATTTCTGAAAGGCCGCCTCAGCCTCATCCCCCATTCAAATCTAGTCTTCTTCCTAATTGTTTAGAAGAAATAAAGGCATTTTTTACTTGACCGGCTGAGGAATATCCCCAATGCTGCCAGGCAACCGGTGAGTTTTTGAACTTCCTTGACAGTGCGAGGTGACTTCATGTTAATTACTGCCTGTATCTTCTCGGGGTTAGCCTCTATCCCCCTTTGATTAATCAGGAATCTAAGAAACTTCTCGGACTCAACACCAAAGACACATTTCTTGCGATTTAACATGACCTTATGCAGCCTGAGTGTGGTGAAGGTTTCTCGGAGATCAACAAGGTGATCCGTCTGTAGCTTGGATTTAACTATCATGTCATCAATGTACACCTCTACATTCCTCCCAATTTGATTAATGAAGACAGTATTAATCATTCGTTGGAAAGTAGTAGGCGCATTCTTCAAGCCAAGCGGCATCACAGTATAGCAGAATAACCCCTGATAAGTGACGAAGGTCGTCTTCTCTTGATCTTAAGGTCGTCTTCTCTTGATCTTTCTTCCACAGGGGTATCTAATGGAAGCCTGAGTAGGCATCCATAAAACTCATCAAAGCATGCCTGGTTTTAGAGTCGACCAGACTGTCGATCTTTGGAAGCGGGTAACTGTCCTTTGGACATGCTTTGTTCAAGTCAGTGTAGTCTACACACATGCGCCAGGTACCATTCGGTTTCTTTACAAGCACAATGTTTGCAACCCAATCAGGAAAGTTACATGGCCGAATAAACCTTGTGTCTAACATCTTTTTTAACTTCGGCGGCTACCGCCTTACTTCTTTCCTCGCCGTGATTTTGTTTCATTTTCCCGGATGGGCTTGTTTTTAGGATCAACGGCGAGTTTGTGGACAGCGATATCCGGGCTGATGCCTGGCATCTCTTCCACTTCAAAGGCAAAAATGTCTTTGAATTCCTTAAGCACAAGGTGCAAGTCTACACCCAACTTTTAAAAAGCAATCATCCCCACCTTAACAGTTTGCACTGGACGGATGTCATCTAGAGGGATATCAATGTGATCACCAGCCAGCTGGGCATGGAGTTCATCTGACCATTCCCCGGTCAGTGATTGCTAATTCTTCTCTTTCTTCACCTCCACTAGCTCATCAGGTTTTCTTTTCTTTGCGGCTGGTAGGGCTAGATTAGAGTCCTTGACATCGTCAAGGTCTATTGGCTCCTTCCCATGACCGGATGCTGCAGCCGTGGGTTTGACGTCTGAGAGATAGCACTCCCTTGTCGTCTTCTGATCCTCGTTCAGGGAGCCAATAGAGCCATCATCCCTTTCATATTTTAGCAACATGAGAGCTGGGATGATGACGGCCTTGCACTCGTTCAGAGTGGGACAACCCAGAATAATGTTGTAGGCGGTCAGCTCTTCAACCACCAAAAACCTGACGACCATATGCCGCCCTTTTCCCTTCTCCCCCAGCCGGAAGGGTAAGTCAATTTGTCCGACTGGGTGCAAGACCCCTCCCCCAAAACCGACAAGAGGGTGGGAGATGTTGCGAGGCTGTCAAGCTTGTACTTCAACTTCGACAGACACTTGTAGCTGATGAGGTCAGAGGAGCTACCCATGTCTATAAGGATCTGACGAACTAGTTGGTTGGCGACCTTACATTCAATGATAACCAGGTCGTCATGTGGCCGACGGACTTTGCCCCGATCTCGCTCAGTAATGACGACCTCTGAGAAGGTGTTGCCGGTTAACGCCTGCCCCTTTTTCAGATGATCTTTAGTGCCCCGTGATTTGGGTATTTCTACCCCGCCACATGGCACAAGAAGAGCTCACCACGTGTCACCTAAGAGAGCCTCCAAATGGACCTATCAGGGGCCGACACGTGTCAAGCAGATAAGGCTTTTGGAATTAGCTGCCTTCAAGGCCCAAATCCCAAGGCTGCCAAAAAACGGCGCAGCCCTAAATCCTAGGTCACCAAACCCTAGGACAGGGCACCCCTTTCTAGGACCCTATAAATAGGGAGATTCCCCCATTTATTGGGGTACGTCCTAATCATTACATTATTTATTACTCACGAAAACAGAGAACACCTGATCTCGGAATCCGATAAGATATTTACTTTTTGCACGCTTTTACTCCGAACCCATACTAACTTAACCTTCGAAGGCGGACCTTCGAACATCCGGAGCTCCGTTGTTTTGTAGGTAGAGACGACTTTGTTGGATCCAATCTTCAAGTTGTAACTCTCCCATGGGACACAAAAACACCCGAAACATTTTACGCCGTCTGTGGGGGGAGTACCTCAAAGATGGTTTCATAAGAACCTGTACCGCCTCCTGAGACCAACCGGCCTCTTGTTGATGGAGAGGTCCATTCGAACCATGACTTTGACAACGACTGTGAAATCGAAACTTATGTGGCCCCTGATGGGTCACTCATCTCTAAACGCATCCGTCTCAAAGACAAACGGGAGCGGAACAATGACAAGGCGGGTACAAGCAAGCCCCCTGGACAGCCTTCTGACCAGACGCGGGCGGTAGGATCAGCCCCAGTCACTCGAGACGAGCTCATGAGATTCATGACAAGTGTCAAGGGTGAAATCAAGGACTTGATCACCAAAAAGACGGCTGCTCCTAGAAAAGAGCAATCGGTCAATAAACCAGCTCAAGCTAAGAAAGCAAAGTCAGTCAAGGACCGACAGCCTACCCCTCACCCTGCTACGGAAAAGAGAAGGCTCGGCTCCTGATTGATCTTTCTAAAATCCGCTTCCCAGAAACGGTAAAGAGAACGGCCATCCGGCATGTGCAACCGGACGGCAGCAAAAAGACCTTTTTGATGCTCGACTTTACATTGAGCAAAAGAAGAATCAGCAGCTGTTTGAGTTGGCTTCCACATCAACTTACCCAGATAGCTTCAAGAATACCTAGTGAGGAATTCACAATTTGTACATGGAACTCCGTCAGGCGGACCCTCCGTCCACACGGGTACCCATGTAATTGATTCGGCACAGTATGTGGCCCAGCCATTATACAGGCCGCCTGCTCTGCACTACATTCAGCCTGCCTTCTTCGGAGGACTGGCGGCATACAACTTCTAGCCTATGGACTGGCAGCTCCGGGTGCAAAACCTTGGAGAACAACCCTCTGCGTTCTCCAGAGAGATAGCCAAGGCCGAACAGCCGAGCAAGGTTAAAAATGTGTTGGTAGGCACCTATGATGGTACCTCCAACCTAGAAGATCCCCTTCTGGCATACACCCACCTCATATATTTACAGGGGTTGGATGATGCCGCCTGGTTTCGCTGCTTTGCACCTACCTTAAAGGGCATAGCCCAACAGTGGTTCAGCAACCTGTCGGCTGGATGCATAAACAACTTCAAGACGCTTGCGTTCTTGTTTGCTTCGAACTTCTCTATGAATATACCTGCAAAGAAAATAAGCCTCGATCTGAGCAATGTGGAGCAAGGAGGTAGAGAAGGATTGCGCTCCTACGTCAGGCGATTCAATCTAGTGGGAATCCAGATTCAAGGGCTTTCTGACGAGGTGGCCCACACAGACTTTTTCAAGGGTCTGAAGGATTGGTCGACTTTCAAGTTCGACCTTGTCCGCAAGAAAATTTTTATCCTCCAAGGAGCCATGATGGAGGCGGAAGCCTATATACAGGCGATTGAACTCTGCTCCTCCAATAAGCAATCGAACTCTAAAAAGTCTGATAAGCAGAAAGAGAGTCGACCTGCTCAGTCGGCTCAGAAGCTTGAAGAAAGCAAAAGGAAAAAAGAGATCTGGGCGGTCGATGATTCTGATCAGCCGTCCTAAAAAAAGAAGAAAGAATATAAACCGTACGTTCCAAGGTACGAGTTTAACAAGGACAGCTACTCCATCCTCATGGAGATAAAGGACCGGCTGACTTTAGAGAAGCCGAATCCAATGAAAGGTTCCGCTGAAAATCGAAACAAAAACAAACACGGCCACTACCATGAGGATGTCGGCCATGACATTAACGACTGTTACAGCCTCAAGCAGACGCTTGACCGTCTGGCTGACAAAGGGGTGCTGAAGTCCTATGTGAAGTCCAAAGTGACTTCCAAGATGAATTCGGGGCAGTCCTCCAAAAAGACTCCCCAGCCTGCTGGTAGTTCGGACACCAATGAGGAGCCAGTCTACATTATAGCAGGCGGATTCACTAGAGGTGGCCCGACCATGCGGGGCACCAAGGACCATCTAAGGAAGATGGTTAATTCTGTTGATGAGGGGCAAGCGTCTGCCACCAGCGCCGTCCCTGAAGTTGTCATCACTTAGAAGGACCGGGATAAACTCCGTCGGCCGCCTGATGACCCTATGGTCATCGAATGCAAAGTGGCCAACCAACTGGTTGGCCGCATTTTGATTGACACAGGTAGCTCCTCTAACATCATCAGCTACAAGTACCTTTCCAAGCTCAAGTACAAGCTGGACAGCATGCATGATGTCTCCCATCCTCTTGTTGGGTTTGGGGGAGGAGTGGTGCACCTAGTCGGACGGATAGATCTCCCTGTCCGGCTGGGAGAAAAAGGAAAAGGGCGGCACATGACCATCCGGTTTCTGGTGGTCGAAGAGCTGGTCGCCTATAACCTCATTCTTGGCCGATCCACTCTGAATGAGTGTAAGGCCGTCATCATCCCATCTCTCACGTTACTCAAGTATGAAAGGGATGATGGCTCTGTTGGCTCCTTGAACGGAGATTAGAAGACGACTAAAGAATGCTATCTCTGAGACGTCAAACCCACGGCCGCAGCAGCCGGACAAGGGAAGGAGCCAATAGACCTTGATGATATCAAGGATAATGCTCCGACCCCACCAACCACAAAGAAAAGAAAAACTGATTAGCTGATGGTGGTTAAAATAGAAAAGCAAAAGCAATCACTGACCGGGGAACGGCCAGACGACCTCCGTCCCCAGCCGGCTGGTGATCGCATTGATATTCCTTTGGACGACATCCGTCCAGAGCGAATTATTAAGGTGGGGACGGTTGCTTTTGCGAAGTTGGGTGCAGACTTACACCATTTGCTGAAAGAATTCAAGGACATTTTTGCCTTTGAAATAAAAGAGATATCAAGCATCAGCCCTGATCTTGCTATCCACAAACTGGCCTTGGATCCAACAAAGAAGCCCATCTGGCAAAAGAAAAGAAATCACGGCGAGGAAAGAAGTCATGCGGCAGCTGCCAAAGTTAAAAAGTTGTTAGACGCTGGGTTCATTCGGCCATGTAACTTCCCTGATTGGGTTGCGAATGTTGTGCTTATGAAAAAGCCGAATGGTACCTGGCGCATGTGTGTTGATTACACTGACTTGAATAGAGCACGTCCAAAGGATAGTTATCCACTTCCAAAGATCGACAGTCTTGTCGACTCTACAGCTGAACATGCCCTAATGAGTTTTATGGATGCCTACTCAAGCTTTCATCAAATTCCCCTGTGGAAAAAGGATCAAGAAAAGACGGCATTCATCACTGATCAAGGGTTATTCTGTTACAATGTGATGTCGCTTGGCTTGAAGAATGCGCCTGCTACTTTCCAGCGAATGATCAATATAGTATTCATTAATCAGATTGGGAGGAATGTAGAGGCATATATCGATGACATGATAGTCAAATCCAAGCAGCAGGCAGATCACCTTGCTGACCTCCGAGAAACATTCACCACACTCAGGCGGCACAAGATCATGCTCAATCCCAAGAAGTGTGTCCTTGGTGTTGAGTCTGGGAAGTTTCTCGCATTCCTGATTGACCAGAGGAGGATAAAGGCCAACCCTGAAAATATACAGGCAGTCATCGACATGAAGTCACCCCGCACTGTCAAAGAAGTTCAGAATTTAAAAGGTTGCCTGGCGGCCTTGGGAGATTCCTCAGCCGGTCGGGTGGCAAGTGCCTTTACTTCTTCCAAGCAATTAGGAAGAAGGCTATGTTTGAATGGGGGGATGATGCTGAGGCGGCCTTCCAAAAATTAAAGCAACATTTACACTCTTTGTCAAGGCTGGTCAGCCCTCTTCCCAAAGAGACGCTCTACATGTACTTGGTTGTCTCAGATCACGCTCTCAGTGCTGTTCTCCTTGTTAAAAGAGACAGCACCCAGCTCCTGGTCTATTTCATTAGCCATGTTCTCAGAAACGCAGAGTTTTGGTACCCCATGGTTGAAAAATTTGGCCTTGCCCTTTATATGGCTGTCAAGAAGTTGAAACCCTATTTCCTGGCACATCCGGTAGTGATCTACACTGATCAACCGATCAAGCGGCCAATGACAACCCTGGAATCATCAGGCCGAATGCTAAAATGGGCTATTGAATTGCAAAGTCTGGAAATCGCTTACGAACCAAGGAAGACAATAAAGGGGCAGGCATTCGCCGACTTTATTGTCGAAATGACAAGGCTGACTGTGCCGGATAACACCGATTAAGTTTGGAAAGTGTATGTGGATTGGAGCTCTACTATGAACGGTTGTGGTGCAGGGGTTATATATCAGTCTCCGGAGGGAGATAAGTACGAGCATGCACTACGGTTCAAGTTCCAGGCCTCAAATAATGAGGCAGTATACGAAGTCTTGCTAGCCGGCATCCGCATGTGCAAGGCGGCAGGGGCAACTAAGATTGACGCCTGCTCTGACTCTCAGTTGGTCGTTAGCCAATACCATGGTGACTATGAGGCCACCCATCCGGCTATGATCAAATATTTGCAGGCGGTCAAAGCTGAGGCCAGGACACTTGAAGAATTCAATCTAAGTCAAGTGTCTCGATCCGAAAATTATCAGGCGGATGCTCTGTCTAAGCTGGCATCATCCGCCTCATGTGATACACCTCGGTCAGTCTTCTGGGAAGTAATGGAAAAACGAAGCATTGAAGAAGATCCCATTAGAGTACTTGGCTGAACCTCTACCTGGATGGATAACATCCAGGCATATCTGCTAGACGGCACGCTGCCAGATTCAACTCCAAAAGCAGCCGTACTGAAAAAGCGTGCGGCCAACTTTGAAATTCCCAAAGGAGAGCTTTTTAAGAAAGGGTTCCTACAACCCCTCTTGAAATGCATCACCCCCGAAAAGGGGCTAGAGATTCTGCAAGATTTGCATGCGGGCTTTTGCGCCTCACATATAGGCGGCAGGTCTCTAGCAGAAAGGGCCAGACGGCAAGGCTAGAGGGCTACTCTTAGCCCACCCTTGAGAAGGACGTCATGACGTTGGTGAAAAGATGTAATAAATGCCAAAAATTCGGCAAACTTATACACCGTCCGGCCACAGATCTAACGACTATACATAGCCTAGTACCATTCGCCAAATGAGGCATGGACATCCTGGGGCCATATACTCCAGCATCAGGCGGACGGCGGTATAGCCGTGGATTATTTCACCAAATGGGTGGAGGAAGAGGCGGTCAAAAACATCAAGACAAAGGACGTCATCTCCTTCATCTGGAAGAACATCATCACCCGGTTTGGGGTGCCTATGTCTATGGTTTTTGAAAATGGTCCTCAGTTTGAGACGCCTCATCTCAAGACTTGGTTAGGAGATAAAGGGATCCCACATTATTTTGCATCAGTCGGCCGACCCCAAGCAAACAGCCAGATTGAAGCCTTCAACAAGTTAATCTCAGACGGCATAAAAAAGAAGATTGAAAGAGCTGGCGGCCATGGGCGGATGAACTACCACACGTCCTATGGGCCATCAGAACAATAGCAAAAGGGGCAACTGGAGAAACCTCATTTCTTATGGTTTACGGCGCAGAGGTCGTCTTGCCCATTGAACACTATGAGCCGACCCTTCGAATCATGCTATATGACGAAGAGGCAAATTGGGAGGCCATGCGGCTAGCATTGGACTCACTTCTAGAGCGCAGAGGCAACGCTGCCTTGCGCTATGAGATCTACTGTTTAAGAATGACTAGAGCTTACAACAAGAGAGTACACAAGCGGCCCCTACAAGGTTGGGGACTTCTTGTTACGGAAAATGGAGGTAGTCGGTAAGGCGAATGAGCAAGGAAAGCTAACCCCTAATTGGGAAGGCCCCTACCGAATCTATGAAGAAGTAAGAGGCGGAACCTACCGTTTGAAAACACCAGACGACAGGTAGCTACCCAGAACCTAGAATGTAGATAACTTGAAAAAGTACTACTTCTTAAATTTTGTAAACTTTTAAATTTACTCATTAATGAGAAATCTGCCTTCTTTCCAATTAAGTTTATTTGCTTTAATTACATTTGAGGTAACCATCTGCACAATGTGTAGACGTCCTGAGCTCAACATTTTAATTGCATTTGAGGGAACCGCCAGCACAATGTGCAGACGGCCTGAATATTTAAATTTGAGAGAATCGTCTGCACAATGTGCAAACGGCCTGAACTCACTTAACATTTTAAAGTTACATCAATGGGAACTGCTTGCACAATGTGCAGACGGCCTGATCCTACGTACTGCTTATAAGCTAAGTGTTAAAAACTTAGCGGCTACCCTTTCTTTTTTAACGAGGCCAACGGCCGGATGTGTTATGCAAACAATAACCGTCTGCTCGAACGTTAGTACGACAACAGGCGACGTCCATTCGGGCGAATTCGTCGAAGAGAGCATCTCCCATTTGGGTGGTACATTGCTCTGTAAACTAAAACAAACGGCCCTACCGACTATCTGGATCAAGATAACGCTCGCAGCTGTTTGACTTAATATAAATTGAAACCTAAAAAGTCTAAGTTTCCCAACTGTTTAAATACAAGCGGGAAGCGGCTACTATTTCATTTTAGAGGCTTTAATATTCATGTGGCATCGCCTATTACTGCCATAAGGCAAGGCAGACGGCCAGATTCTATTTACCAATTATAAGTTAAGTCCAAAGACTTAACAATTCCTTAAGGCCTATGGCCGAATATTTCAAACATATACCCGTCTGCTCAAAATGGCCGACTGTCCGCTTAGTTTGGGGCAATCACCATAGTGATTGATTGACTTAGAAACGATCATACTCTTTTTAAGTATCAACAATTTCTAAGTCAATCAACCAACTTTTGAAACTAAGCGAACATCCGGCTAGGGGCAAAGACATCTGGTATCGCAAACAATCGCATAATATACAGTAAAGCTAAACACTTAGCCTAAATCTATGCATGGCAAATAAAATTGAAAGCTTTAAAAATTTTTAAAGACAAGTATGATAAAAACCGGTCAGTTGACCAGATGCTTTATTAAATTAACCAACCGCCCCTATGGACGACTGTAAAAGTTGACCGGTATAACCGGCAGAAATTGTTAAGTTACCCGACCCCTTGGTTGGTAAAAGACAAGGTTACTTGGCGCACAGGCCGGCAGAAATAACAAATGGCCATACGGCCGCAGAAAAAACAAAAGCTTAAGCATCAGGGGAGAGCACTTCATTATTAGCAATCGTCCCATCCTTGGTTCCCTTGGATGGCTGCTCCTGATTTCCTTCTTCCTGCTCACCCTTCTAATCAGACCCCCTAGAAGACGACCCCTCGGTTGAGTCCGACTCATCCTCCTCCTCCTCTTCCTCCCTTATTGCTGCTGATATGTCTATTTTATATAGTGATTTACCCCCGTCCCTTGGTCATAATTGGTAGTGTTTTTGGCTCTTTAGAGCCACTTTTATTACTAATTTGTGTTATCTAATGCCTTCGTAGTCTTGGTTGAGTTTTATAGAAAATTGCACACTTAGAGCATTTTCCCAGATTTATTGGAGTAATTACGAGCATTGGAAGACCACGACCATCTTTCGTAGCCCAAGGCCGGTCGGAGTCATCAAACGGGTGATTAAGGGCTCGATATAGGAGAAGTCGAGGCATTGGACCGAGTTTTAAATCTCTAAAGAGAAAATCCGAATTGGGCTAAAGAATTAGAGCCCAATCAAGAGTCCAAGTAGCTTCGCCCGTCCGGATAGGGCCTTGCCCGAAGGCGCGCCCGGCCAGGCAGGGCGGAAGAAGGAATAGGCAGCTCTTCGCCAGAGCTCGCGCCCGGCCGGGCGCGAGAGAAGCTTCGTAGACAAAAGGGCGGGCCCGTCCGGGGGGTGCTTCACCCGACCGAGCGCGTGTCTTGGAGGAGTGTTTTCGACGTTTTTCACTTAGTTTCTAATCAGGATTTTTAGGAGTTTGTATAAATACATTTTATTAGCTTTTGATACAATTACCTCTTTTTCATTAGTTTAATCTTCCCTTAAGCTTAAACTTCTCTCTTGTTTTTCTTTCTCTACAACTTTGTTCCTTAATTCAACTCATTATTTCCGTTAACTTTAGTAACAATTTCTTCCTTATTAATTTCAGTAATTTAATTTCTTTAATTCATCATGTCTTGTTTATTTGCTTTGATTAATTTAGATTCAATTATGTGTGAGTAGTTTTCTTTCTAGGGCTTGTGGGGATCCATAAATAATATGAAGGGGTAATTTATTATTGTTAATTGTCAATGCTTGATTAATTTCCTATTGATTGATTTAATGCTATGCAATTAGATTTGCGCAGATTTAATTTGTATGAGTTATGCAATATTGATTCGAGATTCGAGAGATGAGAATTGATGTTTAGGCTTAGTTTCAATAGGCAGACTAAATTATAAATGGTTAAGTCGAGATTCGAGAGATGAGATTTAATATCGGTAAATTAACTCTGTGATTGTAATACGTAGTGAAAGCCCTTTATGATCTGATTAATTGATGCATTGATGATTGATTATTATGTTTTACCCTGGAATATTTTATTGGTGAACCTATACCCTAGGCTTTTATTCATTGATTTCTCCCTTTTTTTATCTCCCTTATTTTATTTCATCATATCTATAATTTGGTTACTTAATAATTTAGATTATTTTAACTGATTAGGAATAGGAAGACTTGTTTCCCTATGGATTGACCCTTCTTCCCTATCTGCATATTTAGAGGAACTTAAGAATTATTTTTTACTAAGTGATACGACTTTATCCTGTTAGCCGCCTCCTCAACTTCTTGCATAACCTTGGCGTTGAAATCAGAAGAGGCCGACTCGAATTATTTCTTCCATCCTTCGAAGTCTTTGCCAGGGAAGAGAGACTCTCAGGCCATCCGCATGATAGAGTCGTTGTCTTCCATCATCTGCTTCACCAAGATTTCTTTCTCCTCTTCGGCCCTTAACCAAAATTTGGTTCGGAGTTGGGTATAGTATGTCAATTGTCAGATATTCATTTTTAAGAAACTTCAAAAGCGGCCGTATCTAGAGAAGAGTCGGCCCGAGCATTTGCAGCCTTTACCTCCTTGGTCTTCTCATTAAACAGCCTCTTAAGACCGTTTACCCACAGCATTTCCTACATTCGGTAAAAGAAAAATATTAAAATATAAACGGTATGAAAAACCAAAAGATAGAAAAATGTTGGATGTAATATATACCTCTGCAAGGAGGGCGAGGATGGCGTCAAAATTAAGGGTGCCGACTCCTCTGACCGAGTCCTTGTCCTCAGTAGGGTCAGCCCTCAACATGGTTTTTGCCATGTTCTGGAGATCCGGCCTCAGGGGAGCATCTGCACATTCAGCACTCTGTAAGTAGGAAGCATAGATCCGGCCAAAACCGGGTGTCTTCGAAATTACTCGACGACTGGTGATGGAATTTAACTCTAGTAGGGTAAGGCAATGGATTGAAGGTGCTTATACCTTCCATCTCCTCCAGCCTTTCCTGAGACGGCGTATCGTCGCCTGGAGCCCGCTTGCTCCCCCCTGCTGCTGAGCCGCCAGCAGCATTGAGTGGACCTCTGCCACTCTTCAACGCTTTTTCAGCATCCGGCTTCCTCAAGTAGGAGGGTTAGGACCGTCTCCCACCTTCCTGTGGGGTTTGTTGGCGATATGCTTCCGGGAAAAGTCGAGAGTCTTCACGTCCCCAGCCGATTGCCTCTGTAGTTTAGGGTCCGGCTTGGTGGGGGTACGCTTACTCGAGTCCCCCTGCACACAAATCTAGATATTGTAAGCAAGTGAAGGAAATAATATTTCACTCAAAAATTTCTAAGTACAAAAAGACTTACTTTGGGGGGTCTGTCCGCCTCCTGGTCGGACGTCTTCCTCTTACCCAACACCTGCGCCCAGTAGTGGGCGGCGTTGGCAGACGGCTTCTTTGAGGCCAAGAGCTTCTCCATTGCTTTATCTACAAGGAGAAATTAGAGTTAGTATCAGTCAAAGAGAAATCAAGTTTAAACAAGTAATTAAAAACAATCGGCCAACTACCTCTCGGCCTCTTAGTACTCAGGCTGCAGGTGGCCAAGTAATTCCCATCAGAGAGCCACTCGTGACGAGGAATGTAGCTCTGGGGAATAACTTCTTTCTTCCTAGTCTCTTGGTTGGACCTGACGGTCACTCTGAAGAGACCGCGGTAAAAAATTTCTTCCTTTGCCCGCCTGGGAACAGGCGGTAGTTCAGCTCCGCCTGAAAGGAGAGGAGGGTTCCGGTTCCACCAGTTGTATTTTTTATTCTTCAGACGGTCGGGGGAGGTAATGATATAAAGCTTGTTCCTCCAATCCTTCCACTTGGACTCCTTCCCAACCGCCATCATATAGCCCTTATGGCTTGACAAAGTATACCAACCGGACCCGCTTGACTTTGAGGTCCGACTGAGGTAGTGCATATGAGCGAACGCCTCAAAGCTTGTCTCTAACTCGAGAATTTTTCATGTGGCAACAATCCCCAAAATATTTACCCAAGAATTGGGGGCAAGTTGCCAAATACCCAGCTGGTACCCATCCAAGATCCTCTCCACAGCCGGATGGAAAGGGAATCTAAGGCCGGCTTGTATGGCCACCTCGTAACAACCAGATCATTGGTCCCCGTACCTTGACGCCTTTGGCCAAACTACAGTGTCCACAGAATCAGGGACACTCAAAATTATTCCATGTCCCATGACATGCTTAGCCTTAAACTCTCCTTCCTTGTCCTTCATGGTTGTGCGCCTCCCAGCCTAGACATGATGAAAGTAGGTGGCGTACTGCTCACGGTGATGGGCCGAGTCCTCTGCCCATCCCTCGCCCATCTCAACGGAGAGAGAGTCTCTCGCCGTTTCTAGCCGAGAGTGCCTCTCCTCAGAATCGTCGGAGGCTCGGCTAGAAGAAGACAGTTCGTCAGCACTGTCAAAGCTTTCGGACTCCAAATCCGAATTGGGGGCCTGATGGTTTGTGCTAGTAGTGTCCTCCCCCATTTCCTCATCTGAGGCCGGATCCCTCGGCTCGGAAGCCCTTTGTTGAGGCCCATCTTCAAACTCCTCCAAAATCGAAGAGCCTAGGGTGCTAGTAGCACTGGGCGGATGATCATAAACTTCAGTAACAGGCGCCTTAATGGAGCCTTCTGAATATACAGTCGAACTTTCCAAATGGTACCAAGAACCCTTATACGTTCTACTGGTTTGCTTCGTTCTAGCCATGGTATCCTGCACAGACAGAGACAGCAAGGAAAATAGACAGTTACCTTAAGAGTGAAGGTATGAAGAGCCACTTGGAAGTCTTGGACGTCTGCTGAACAGGCGGATAGGTCTTTGAGTGGCAGATGTTTTCCCAAGAAAAGGACAAGTTCAAGATTCTTAGAAAGTCAAGATTCAAGAATCTCTCTCAAAGATTTTTGCAAGCGTGCAAAAATAAGGGGAGGTCAACCCCTATTTATAGAAAGGGTGAAAAGTTTAGGGTAAAAACCCTAAGAATTTTTCCCATGGTTAACGGTAATATGCCGGACCAGTGCCTAACTGACACCTGTCATAGGCGCCACGTGGCATGCCACGTCACCCCTGTGAGGGGCAAATGATTTGGGTATTTCTACCCCGCCACATGGCACAAGGAGAGCTTGCCACGTATCACTTGAGATAGCCTCCAAATGGACCTCTCAGGGGACGACACGTGTCAAGAAGATATGGCTTCTGGAATTGGCGGCCTTCAAGGCCCAAATCCCGAGGCTGTCGAAAAACGGCGCAGCCCTAAATCCTAGGTCACCAAACCCTAGGACAGGGCATACCATTCTAAGACCCTATAAATAAGGAGATTCCCCCATTTATTGGGGTACATCCTAATCATTACATCATTTATTACTCTCGAAAACAGAGAATACCTGATCTCGGAATCCGAGAAGATATTTACTTTCCGCACACTTTTACTCCGAACCCATACTAACTTAACCTTCGGAGGCGGACCTCCGAACATCCGGAGCTCTGTTGTTTTGCAGGTACATGCAGCTTTGCTGGATCCAGTCTTCGAATTGTAACTCTCCCAAGGGACACAAAAACACCCGAAACACCCTGAATGGTCGGGCCACCTCCAGCGAACCCTCCTGCTATGGTGTACACCAGCTCTTTGTCAGTGTCCAAGCTACTAGCAGGTTGGATAGTCTTGGACGACTGTCCGGGATTCGTCTTGACAGTCGCTTTGGACTTTAAGATGTAAGGTTTCAGCACCACCTTGTCAGCCAGACGGTCCAACATCTGCTTGAGGCTATAGCAGTCATTAGTGTCATGGCTGACTTCCTCATGGAAGTGACAGTATTTATTTTTGTTCCGTGACTGGACGGAACTCTTCATCGGATTCGGCTTCTTAATGGTCAGCCGGTCCTTTATCTCCATGAGGATGGAGTAACAGTCTTTGTTAAACTCGTACCTTGGGACATACGGTTTGAATTCTTTCTTTTCTTCTAGGTCGGCTGATCAGATTCATCAACCGCCCAGACTTCTTTTCTCTTTTTGCTCTCTTCAGCTTTTTGAGCCGGCTGAGCAGACCGACTCTCTTTTTGCTTGTCAGACTTTTTGGAGTCTGACTGATGGCTGGATGGGCAGAGGTCGGTGGCTTGAATAAAGCTCTCCGCCTCCATCAACGCCTCTTGGAGGGTGAAGACCCTCTTCCTGACGAGGTCAAACTTAAAGGTTGACCCGTCCTTCAGACCCTTGAAGAAGTCTGTGTAGGCTACTTTGTCAGACAACCCTTGAATCTGGATTCTCACCAGATTGAACCGTCTGACGTAGGAGCGGAGTCCTTCTCTCTCTCCCTGCCGTATGGTGCTTAAGTTAAGACTTTTTTTCTTGGGAGGGATGCTCATTGAGAAGTTGGAAGCAAACAAGAAGGCAAGCCTCTTGAAGTTATCAATGCATCTGGCTGGCAAGTTGTCAAACTATTGTTGAGCTATGCCCTTCAAGGTAGCCGGGAAGCATCTGCACCACATGGCATCATCCAACCCCTGCATGTGCATAAGGTTGGTGTAAGCCATGAGGTGATCTGGTGGTACCATCGTAGGCACCAACCAAGACGTTCTTAACCTTGGCCGGCTGTGTCGCCTCGGTTATTTCCTTGGTGAACGCAAAGGTTTGTTCACCAAGTCTGAGCAATCGGAGCTGGACATTATGTGCCGCCTATCCTCCAAAGAGGGTCGGCTGCATGAATGGTGGGACATATTGCCCGTATGTCATCTAAGGCACATACAGGACTAACCCAATCATCTGAGGGCCGGTATGGACGGACTTGCCGCCTGTATGGCTCTCATGCAAGGATTGAGAATTCCTTGCGGAGGTGTTTTTGAAGCTGTCTGGAAAGCTCGATGTAGAGGCTGACTCAGGCAGCTGCTGGCTCCTGTTATGCTCAATGATGTGTCGAGCATCGGAGAAGGTTTTCTTGCTGCCATCTGGCTGAACTGCTCGGATGACTTTCCTTTTGCCCATTTGAGGCGGAAAGATCTTGGACCAGTCAATGGTAGGTGTGGCCTTCTCCTATGGATGCGGAATGAGCTGCCTGTCTCTGACTGACTTTCTCCTCTCAGCTTGGGGAGTCTTCTTGGCCGATTGACCCTTTCTAGAGCCAGCCATCCTCTTGTTGATTAGGTCCTTGATTTCACCCTTGAAACTTGTCATGAATTTCATGAGTTCGTCTCGGGTGACTAAAACCTAACCCCTTACTGTTTGGGTGTCCCCAGGTGGTGGTCCAGCAGACTTGCTGAGACCAGCTTCGTTGTTGCTCCGTTCTAGTCTATCCCTAGGACGGATGCGCTTAGAGATGAATGACTTATCAGGGGCCACATAAGTTTTGACTTCACAGTCGTTATCTGTATCATGGTCTGTATGGACCTCCCCATCGACTGTAAGCCAGTTGGGCTCAGGTGGCAGTACAGAATCTTGAACCATCTTAGAGGTACTCTCCCTACAGACGGCGCCAAATGTTTTGGGTGTTTTTTGGTCCTTCGGAAGATTTACGTCACCAAGATTGGTCTGACGCTGTGTGTACCTGCAAAACACGGAGACTCCGATTGGTAGGAGCTCCGCCTCCGACGATCAAATTAGTATTGGTCGTAGAAGATGAAAAGGTAAAAGTGAGATCTTCTCGGATTCCGAGATCAGGTTTTTTCTCTGATGTGAGAGGATGTAGGGTTATTGTAATAATTGAAGGTGCCCCCAAAATGGGGGGAATCTCCCTATTTATAGGATCATTGGTAAATGTGCCCTTTCTTAGGTCACTTTGACCTAATCATGATGGGCTGCACCGCATTGCGACTTTCTCGAGATTTGGACCCTAAAGGCCGTCTTTTCTCCCGAACTCTGGGAGCGCCACGTGTCAAATAGGGATAGGTCCACTTTGGCCTTGTCCTGAGCTGACACATGTCATCTACTGGCTAAACCACGTCGCATGGGTAATTTTTACCCAAAACAAAGCCCATTCTTGCTATTTCCAAAGTCGCAATAGTACCTCCCAAGCTTTGTAAATATCTTGCTTGTATAGGAAAAGCTTATGTCATGCTATCCTACTCTTTCTGTTATGCATGCTTTTATTAGTTTCTTGATTGCAGTGTGGAATACTATGCTAAATAGGTTACAAATTATCTCATAATTGATGTGAATATCTAATAAGGTCATGAATAGTGAAATAATGAGCTTTAATTTATTAGTTATCATGGACTCCTAGGCAAAAAAATGATGTTTAAACTTAAAAAGTGAATAAGGCGGAGAGAACACGATCCTTAGATACCGAATGTCCGAAACCCCAAAATAGTTGCGCGGCAAGATTTGTAAGAACCCAAGGACACCCTTGGCACAACCTTAGTTTCCATCTCTCCTCATTTTCAACCATCGTATTTTCCAGCCGACCAAAATGCTTCGACTTCGAATTAGTGCCACCCCTGGCACGGCCTTTCTGCAATCTTCTTCTATTTTTCACTCTTCTTCTTCCAATTCCAATTCCAATTTATTCAACAAAGTAATCACTTCCAAAAACCTCCATTTTCGACGCTTCAATTTCTCTTCCCTTCGCTGCTTTTCTTCTTCGGCTATGGCTGCCACCCCTGTCGAACGTATCAAAGTTCAGAACCCTATTGTTGAAATGGATGGTAATGTTTTTTTTTTTTCAATCTTTTTTTGTTAGATAATGAATACTTGATGATTGCTTGTTATTTTGATTGAATTTCAGGTGATGAAATGACGAGAATTATTTGGAAATTGATCAAAGATAAGGTATGAAATCTCAATTTGCTGTCTACTTATGCATATATGATTTTGCTTGCAGTTTTCGTTTTGTTTATGTTGTTTTTGAATTGCATTTGGCACTTATTTCATTTCTTTTTTTCGTTTATGTATAATCTTTGAATTGTATTTCAATGGACAGCTTATATTTCCATTTGTGGATTTGGATATTAAATACTATGATCTGGGAATTCTTAATCGCAATGCAACGGATGATAAGGTCACTGTGGAAAGTGCAGAAGCGACCCTCAAGTATGTGACCATTATTGTTGTAATTCTCGCAATCTCGAGCTTTTTAATGTCCAGGATGTATACATTACTTGTATGGTTTTGACTGATGTTGCTGCGTGGGTGTAATTACAATACCCCCTCACTTAACACCATTAGGTTGAATGACTTGAAGCCATTGCTGAACATGCTTCTGACTTTAAAATTTTGTGTTTTGTGCTAAATTTGACTCGAGACAAAATGTACATTGAAATAACCCTATTATTATGAAATAAAATTGTTTTTAGTTCATATATTTCATAATAAACTATTTTATACAGTGTTTTGTGCTAAATTTGACTCGTTTGATATGGGAAGTGGTAAGACAAAATGTACATTGACATAACCTTGTTAGGGCCTTGTTAACTTCACTTCATTTGTTATGAACTAAAATTGTTTTTAGTGTTAAACTAGTTTAAACTATCAAAAATTGTTTGACAACTGATTTTATTATTTTTAGTTTGACCTTTTCTTATTGATTGAAGCTGAATTTTTCTGAATCATTTATGTATTTTTTGATCTATGAAGCTACTGATTTAAAATTAATTGTTTGATTGAATCTGTTTTCTATTGATTTAAACTTACTGGTCAAACTGATTTTTTTTTTTTTTTTTTTTTTTTTTTTTTTTTCTTCTGGTAAATGAAAAATTTTATCACCAAAAGAGCACAAGAATTACAACTTACAAAAGCTAAGCTGTAACCCTATACTACACAAGCCTGAAAACCAGGCACACAACCACCAAAAGTTCCTGTTAATGTGATGCCACCTTCTAGGAAGGGTTCACCACAAAAACAGGAACTCAGCCACCCCTAAACATCCCTACCCACCTTCTAGGAAGGGTGGTAGAGGATAGGGCAGCCAGAACACATAGAACACAGACCTCTCCCTAGACTCAGCTGCAGGACAGACCCTACAGCAGGGCTAGACAGCAAAAACAGCAAAGGGCAGGCTTACATAATAAGCAGATGCCTGTCACTAACATTACACCTATAGGCAACAACAAACAATATATCTCTAAAAACTATGTCAGCAGGTTTGCAGCTACCAGTGAAGATCAAAGAGTTTCTCTGCAGCCAGATATGGTATATAGCTTCAGCAAAACACATACCCATTAATTTGTTTTTTGGTCTAGTTTTCCAGCAGATTCTGGAAATCCAGAAAATTTCAGCATCAAAAGCCCAAACATGTCTGTGAACCCCAAAAAGGTTTAACAGTTTCATCCAAATATTTGTAGCATAGGCACATTCAAAGAAAAGATGTTGTACTTTTTACATGTGTTGATTACAAAGAAAGCAAATAGGGTCACATTGAAGATTCCAAAAAAGCAACCTATCCTTAGTGACCAATCTGTTTTTCACAGCAAAACAAGTGATAAACAAACTTTTAGGAGAAGTACATTGTTGTAAATGATTCTTCTCCAAGTAACTTTAGGAGCCCGAAGAGTGATCAACTAGTAAATCTTTTTTATTTTGACTCTATCACCATGTTCAACAGCACCCCATCCACCAATATCATCAATTATAGCTCTCCATTTCAAGATTTTACTAAGTACCCAAGAGCACCTTTTAGAGGCAGGGCTAGACCACCATGGTATATTTTTGAAATAGTAGATATGAACCCACTTTACCCAAAGATTATCTGCTTTATGGGCAAGATCCCAAAGCAGCCTACAAATAGCAGCAGAATTCCACTCAAGGAGGGAAATGAGATTCCACCCACCACTGACTTTGGAAAGGCAGACTTGCCAGGACACTAAGGATTTCTTTGAGGGATTAGCCTTCCGAGTCCATAGAAAACACTCTGAATCTGTTTTCCATTTCTTTGAGGATCTTTTTAGGCAAGACAAAGATCTGAGCCTAATAAGTCTGAATGCCAAAAAGAACACTCTTAACCAACTGACTAGCATAAGACAAATGCGAAGCAGACTAGCCATTAATTCTAGCAGTATCCTTGTCCACCAAAGGTTCACATTGAGCAATGGTGACTTTCTTAGAGGATAGAGGAACCCCTAAGTATTTGAAAGGGATAGTACCAGGGACCACCCCAATCAAACTTCTCATAGCTTCTTACTCAGTATTAGTGAGCCCACCAAAGTAGACTTTTCTCTTGTCTAAGTTTGCAGAGAGGCCACAAGCTGCACAAAATTTTTTAAAAGCTTGAAAGAGCAATGTAACAGGATCTATATCAGCTTTGAAAAACAGCAGAAGATCATCAGCCAACATTAAGTGAGTTAACATCATTTCTCACATCTAGGATGGTAGTTGAAGTGAGGATCAAGATGTAACTCAGCAAGACATCTGGAGAGGTACTCCATGCGTGAGCCCTTTCTTTTCTTGGAAAGGCTTGGAGGGGGTACCATTAATCAAAATGGAGAAAGAGACAGAAGAAAGGCAAGCCATGACTAACAACTGAGGAGGGAAACCAAGCTCAGACATAATAGCCTCAAGGAAACACCATTTCACAGAGTCATAAGCTTTCTTTAAGTCAATTTTCAACATGCATCTAGGAGAAAGGAACTTGTGACCATATCCTTTGATGAGTTCAGTAGCTAGCAGGATATTATCCCCTATATGCTTGCCTAGAATAAACCCCTGAGCCCCATCAATGACTTTAGAAAGAACACTAGCAAGTCTAGAGGTAAGGATTTTAGAGACCAATTTATACAAAACTAAACAACAAGCAGTAGGTCTGAAATCCTTAGCATAAGAAGGGCTTGAAAACTTAGGAACTAAGGTTATAGTGGTACAGTTCCAATATTTCAACATGGAACTAGTATTAAAGAACTCCAACACACCATCATAAACATCAGGATTTAAAATAAATATCCCAGGATTTTTTTGAAGAAAAAGGAGTTAAACCCGTTCAATACCCTTTAAGGCAATATCAATCTCTTCAGCTGTAACAGGAGGAGCAGTGAGTAACTGCTGAGCATTTCTAGAGAGCTGAGCTCCCTTCTGACGGTACTGAGATCAATTCCAGGGAGAGAATTAGCTCTAGTACCAAGCAATTTCTTATAAAAACCATTAATTTCAGCTTCAATGAGCAAAACATCATGTTCATCAAAAAGAGTGTCAATCCTGTTCCTACCTTGTCTGTGCTTCATGACGGAAAAGAAGTACTTATTATTACTATCTCCAAGCTTAAGCCAGTTAACTCTAGACTTCTGCTTATATATACTCTCTTGCACACTGATCCAATACTTAATACTTTGAATAGTTTCCATTTCCTGAGCATCAACATTGTGAAGATCAGAATTAATCTCGCTTCGAACATCACAGAGAGTGTTTTGAGCATCCTCAGTCTTTGCAGCAATGTCCCCAAACTTCTGAGTATTAGTTTAGACCAAACTCTAAACATTGTAGTTCTGGGAACAGAACATTGCCAAGCATTAGCAACAGTATCAAGGAAGTTTTCATGTTCAGCTAGGCAATTGAGAAATCTAAAAGGTCTCCCTCTACGAGGCAGAGAATGAAAAACATCAGATAGAACAGGATTATGATCAGAAAGGGAAGGAGGCAAGTAAACAGCTTCCACATGCCCATACGGATTAATCCAATCCTGGTTCACAATTCCTCTATCAATCCTAGAATAAGTTTTAGGGCCATTATGAGCTTTATTGCACCAAGAGAAAAAAGAACCCTTACTTTTTATTTCAACCAAAACCAGATCATCAAGGAAATTCTGGAAATCCCTAGTTTCATAGTCAGTAACAACAGCCCATTGATCCTATCCTCAGCAAACAAGCACATAACCCGGGCCCAGAGATACCAGATAATTGCTTAAGACCAGTCCACAGCTGTAATCTGTCTTGAACAGTATGAAAGCCATAGACAAATGTAACAAGAAAATGACTCTGAAGGTCCTTAGTAGTAAGATGACAATGAATAAACTCTCCTGAACAGTAAGATTAATAAGGTCAGCCTTCCACCCCACCCAAATTCTGCCTTTCAAAGAGCAACTATAATTGTCAGCCCAAGACCAAGCATAACCAATCTTTTTTTGAATTTTAGAACAGTTATGCTTTTTAACTTTTGTCTCCATAATACAAATCACATCACACTTCTGACACAAAGTAGCTTCTTAACTGTCATTAAGACCCCTAATATTCCATGATAGAATAATCATGTTTCCAGAGGGGGGTTACCATCATCAGCAATATCAACCACAACATTAGCATCATTTACCAAAGGGAGGTAGGTGTTTGAGCTAGAAACAGGAAAATTAATGTGTTTGTTAGTTTTCTTCTTTGATTTTTTGCGAGGGACCTGCCACTCATCAGATTTGTGAGCCTAAGGGGCTGGAGTAACATCCTTAACAGGCTCAGCAGCTTTATCACCAGTAGCAGGGTTAGCTTTCTTAGGAACCCAGACTTTTTTAACCTGTGCTTGGGTGTTTACAGTGTCACCAATTTGCTTTTGCTGCCTCTGAATAGGCTTTTGAGTTGCAGCACAATCATGCCCAACCTTGTTGCATTTTTTACAAAATGGTGGGGTCCACTCAAATTGAACCTTAATCTCAGTCATCTCACCGGCAGGGCTTTCAACCCAAGGTCAAACTGATTTTCTTTACATATAATAACTATTTTTACTGAATAATACTTTTTAAGGTGAAGTGAACAATGCCTAACTAATATATACTAACGGCTGGACCTCACAGAAGAACTTTTATAGGACTCATTTTTTTTACCATGACGTATCTCACCTTCTCAAAAAGAGAGAGAAGGAGGGGGGGGGGGGGGGGGGGGATGATGCAAGACAAGTGTGGAATATTTTTCTGGGATATATACTTTTGCAGAACAGTTAACTTAATGTCCACAATGCAAAGAAGGAGGTAAAAGGTGAATGTGCCACCAAAAGATGTTTATTATTAGTAATTAGTCTTCTGGAACGTTAGAATTAATGCTAGTTATACTAGTCATGCTCCATTATATTTATTGCTCCACTATTAATCGACGTCAAATTTATGATATTATGATTAAGTTCTGCTTATTTAAGGTTGACTTTCCTTGGCTTGAAATCAGATTTCATCCAGCTAATTTCTGTTGATAAATCCTTTCGAGATTTTGGGCTAAGTTTACTGTTCTTTGACATAGTTATTTTCTAAATATTTTACACTTTGTGTATATATATAAAAGGTTGAGGTTAATCTTATACATATCTCAAGGTCTGTGTGAAAGGCTGCTCATGTGTACCTCAATGACAATTTTATGTGTGCAGGTATAATGTTGCAATTAAATGTGCCACAATTACTCCTGGTTAGTTTTCTCATGGCTTTTGATTTTTCTGTCACGAGGAGATGTCACTTTGGCCTGTATATTTGTGTCAAGATATGTGATAAATGTATTTCAGTAAGATTGGTTATTCCCGTCAAAAAAAAAAAAAAGATTGATTATTAATTTCAGTATTACTACAGCTTGTTCAAATGGCTTTCCTTGTTTCATGCAATCAAAGTGTTCACTTCCTGTGTCATTTAAGTATTTAACTATGTAAGTAGTATATTGATTATTCCATGTTTGAAGCAATCATGTTTGGATCTAGTTTAATGCTTGAACTATGAGCAGTTACATACTTACATGTTGATGGTCCATAGATTCTTTTCTAGGAAGCTACGACACTTCTTTTATCAAAATGCATACTACTAAGACATTTATTAGAGGTTTCTTTGGAGCTTCATTGGTTTAAGGTTAGGGACATGAAAAAGTTTCAGGGTACCTCCCCTATGAACATGCCAACTACAGAGTTGACATCCACCCTATAGGCTATATATAAAGATAAAGAAATTCACAAAGAAATTATGATTGGATGGCTTGTAAATTTATAGTCATTAATATATGCCCTTTCGCACTTCTACTCGAGAATATTTTGTTAAATACACTTTCTTGAAAATAACAATACTTCCTTCGTTCTCCAGTAATTGCAGCTTTTGGACTTTTACACCAATCACACTCCTCATTGACCATCTTATGTGATTCATAAGTAAGAGAAATTGTAGTTGATATATACTTTTAAATTATCAATGATTTTACGAAAAGATAATCAAAGATATTAATGGTCATAGTTGTGCATTGGTAAGCGTGAAACTCCAAATAATACAATTATAATAGAGTGGAGATTTTGTTTCTTTAAATTTATTATTTTTGAAATTCTGTAAAATGCTTTCTTTCTCCACATTCTTTCATGAATGCACATGACTCAAGAATTCAATAGAACTAACTACAGAAATATCAATATATAAGAAGATGAACTATATGATGCAAGTCTTTTGGAGTTACATTACAACTTCACTTCAACTAATTTGAAGTTGATCAAAGATGACGGATCCAAGTAGGTGAATGATAAATTTTTTATAACCAAGCTAACAATCGCTCTTATATTTCATTTACAACATCTCATCAACTCAACATCTCATTAACTTGGAGTCGAGTTGTAATGGAATTGCAATTGTCCATCTTAAGTGCTTTTAATAATTCTCTGCTTTTTCCTATAAACAGTACAAAGAAAGAGAAAAAAATAAACCTTGTGCTATGGTTCTAACTGGCCAAGCACACATAGACACGCTAGATGAAGAGTGAGATGTTGCATCCCATTTGCCATTGAGGGAGAAATGAAATAAGCTAAAAGTCTAGAATTTGATAAAACCTTCAAGTACTTATGTGAACTTGCTTGAATTTGAACCCTAAATCAATTGCCTTAATTCGATAAATCCCTAATTGGCGCATAGTGTGTACTACTGATATTCAATTCCTACTCCTGGCTTTATTGACCATCATTTTGTCCTCTATATTCCCACTTTTTCTCTTTTTTTTTTTTTCTTTGCTTTTTCAATTTGCTCATGCAAAGATGATAGATCTAAGAAGGCAATGTGAAAGTATATGGGAGCGAACTGCCAATCATGCTCCTATATGATCTCTAATTTGTCTTTAGTTTTTCTTTCATTTTAGAACTTCTTATTAAAGTGAAAATGAAATGTTTTCAAAATCCCTCCCACCTTGAAGAAATGTATAGATAAGTACCATTTGCACTTTGAGATCCCTTTTCCATTCCTAGCAATATTAGTTGTTATTGTAATCATTACATCATCTACCGTAAGATCCTTAAAATATTTCTTTTATCACTTATCTGTACTTATAGAGTATTTACGAAGAATTTGCTGAAAATAATCATTTTATAGTCTGCTTGAGAATATATATAATGATCTTGACTTTTGGAACCTAGTCTTATTTTTTCCCTTCACCTTAACTTCATAGATATTTGTTGTACATATATCCATCAAATAGTGTTGAATTCACGTTTTATTGATGTACTTTTAGAAGCTTCAAACAACCCAAATGGTGTCTTTTATTTAGACATGTACAAATTTCTTTTGACAATCAACTTCAGATTATTGGAATATAACCTTATGCTACAATTCTTCCTTTTTTTTTTACTCTGTATAAATATATTTTTTTTTAAATATTTAAAAGGGATCAAAATTTGCTTTCAAAATTCATTTGACTTCTATGGGTTTCTTATGAGTATTTCTATTATGATTTCAACCTTGCTTTTCCCAATCGTTCTTACATTTTCTTTCATGGTAGCTCTTCATTTTGAAGATTGTAAGTTCAGTATAAATTATCCCTCCCCCCCCCCCCCCTCATCTCGACCCTATGTATATGCTTCACTTTCCTTTGTTGGTGCCCCTTATTTGATCTTGTTACGTCACTTTGTCATCCATAATATGCGGTCCTATTATTTATCTTTTGACCAACTCTACTTAACCAAATATTATATCTGGAGTAAGTGACATGATTTTTACATATTTGTATCTTTTGCTTTATATATACAAGGGTGACTTGTGCAAAAGGGACTGCATCCGTATTGAATTAGTTGCATTTTGAGTGTCTAGTGATGATGACTGTGTAATGTTTTACATGGAGAATTTTAAGGTGGATTGGTGTATGAGGTGATTTGACCTCTCTTTCATGTTGTATAGAAGATTAGAAACTGTCTTATTTTAGCAAATAGTAGTAATTATCTCCTGTTTTCTTGATTTGCATTCTAATTTAATGATGCATCTTCACCAAAAGCAATTTTCTCAGTTTAAAGTTCATTTTGAAGCTCTTAAACCTCTGGACTAACACTATACCTCATCTACCCTTCAGATTCTCTTTTAGCCTTTTCCACAAGAATTTAGGTTTTTTTTTTTTTTAAATATAAAAAATATTTTATTTTATTTATTTGGGTTAATTTGTCTATACTGTCTACATTTACTTTTAAAATACAAGTAATTTATAATTCCAACAACAATCTTAATTTACTTTCATTGGTGGGAGGTTGGATAATTTTTATGCTATTTCATGGGGACACTAAAATATATGTTGTCAAAGTTTCTCATTCAACTCTAAACATTAAAATCACTCTAGATGCTTTATTCTTTTGAAACATTAAAACATCGAGCATCTTTCCCAAATTTGCTTTTTTGTTCTTTTTTCATATAAAGTCTCTCTAGATCCATAGTTCGTTTGCAAATCTTACATGGTAGCCATCTATCTATCTTCACATATAATGTAAATTAGGATGAAACAGTCGTGAAATAGTTTAAGGAACGAAAACAGTAGCAAAGTAGCTGGATAGTACTCCAAAGTCATGGTTGAAATCCTGGTTCATGCTGCACAAAAGCCCCAGTTTCATGTTTGGTTTAATTCCTAAACCTAGACAACATATGCTCATTGATCAATATTGTCTTCAATCTTTAATAAATATTGTACAACCAAAGGCCTATATATATATTGGTTGCATCAATATTTAATCATTGAAAAGGTAGATGAGGTTAAAGGTTAGTGTTGTAATTTTTGTATTGAATAAAATAGGGCATGGGAAGAGAGGTATTATAATATTAGTGGGGTCATATAAGTTGTGGGAAGAGAGGTATTATAATATTAATGTGGTCATTCTGAAAATGGAACTGTAAAATGTATCATCAGATAGAGAGTAATCTTGTTCTTCTGTTTATTGCTTATAAGGCATGTAGGGTACGTCAAATATATATGTAATCAGAATTCCTTAATGAATAACTAGGAGAGAAATATATGAACCATATTTCTTGGGATTTGAAGTAAGGAAAAATTGTCATAAATATCCCAACTTTACTCCGTCCGTCCAAAATAATCCGAACTTTTGATTATTTTTTAACAATCCCAACTTTATACTACATCCGCCCAAATCAGTCCCAACCGGTTATCTAACTTGTTATTACAAGTTACCGGACATGTGTCTTTCTATGATTGGTTAAAAAAAATTAAAAAATGAAAATATAAAAAAAAATTTAAAAAAAAAACAAAAAAACCCACCAGCCACCCAATACTGCCACGCACGCCAACCCAACCCCTTGCCTCCCAGGCGCCGGCCGTCGTCCAGTCTCTTCTCTCATCTTCTTCTTTAACCTTCACTTTCTCGCGCTTCTCTATTTCAGATGCAATAAAAAATGGCGATGCTTACCAAATCACGATCCCTCTTCAAAAATCTAAACCCTAATACCCTCAAATCAATCTCAACTTTCTCTGATCTCTCCTCAATCAAGAAGCTTAGTTAGCGGAACAACCGCCACCACCGCAGCCATCACAATCCCCATCGACTCTTCTTCTGGCAGCCTCATGTACAATGGCGAAGCCCTATTCCGAACAATGGTACTGGAAATCAATTGATAATTCCATTTGGGTATTTCAATCAAAGCCCTGTTGCTCTTATTCAAGCGGCTGCGGAAGAAGAATGCTAATTTTCTGTTAAATTTATTTGCTATGCATCTGGAAATCATTCAAACTAGATGGTAGTTTGTTTGCTATGCATCGGGATATCTTTCAAACTAGACGGTTTAGAACTTCCGCAGTTGGCACCTATTGATCAAGGATGCTAATTTGCTGTTAAGGAGGTTTTGGGGTGGGGAGATAGGAGTTTACGTGGAAGGAGGAGGGCTGACGGCCGAGAGAGGGTACGGAGGCGGTGATCGAAGTTAGCTGGGTCCTGCGCCGGCAAGGGGAGGGGGTGGCACCGGCCGAAGGGGGAGGGGGTGACGCCGGCCAAAGGGGATAGCCTGGGGGCGGTGCTGGGTGGATATGGTGGTTTTTAAAAAAAAAAAAATTAATTAATATTAATATCAATATTAATTCTTTTTTTTAAAAAAAACAAATACCTGTTTAACAGGTCATTGGTCACTTGGGATTGTTTTGAGCGGGTGAAATATAAAGTTGGGATTATTAAAAAATAATCGAAAGTTGGGATTATTTTTGTCAATTTTTCCTTGAAGTAAAGGAACAAGATTTTTTTAAAAACTCTAAACGGCCTTATATTGTCTCAAGGAAGTAAGAGTCTGTATAGAAGGATTAATGATTATTTTGAGCTTATTTCACTGGATATACCCTCTACATGAGGTAACACAATAACAAACTATTCTAACTCACAGCATAACATGGCTGTGGTTGTTTTAATTATCACACAAAATATTTTGAATCTCATTTTAGCCTTCAAGAAGAAGATGCAATATTCTGAGATGAAAAACTTTAAACTAGTTATCTACATATTAGCATTGGAAGGCTGGAAGGGGATCAATGCGCAAAGGTATCTTCATCTACCTATTGGGATATTTGAAAGATAATTCTAGAATTTAGATTGTGGTATTTTCCTCTAATATCTACCGAACTCATCAAACATCCATCAGGCTATGCATTTATGCTAGTAAATAGTGTATATTCTTGTCTATTACATTAGAAAGATGAGGTTACGTAAAATATGTCACATGTAGAAGATATTGTAGATCTTCAATTGTTAATGAAGCTATATGGCTAAGGAAAAGTCTTTTCAGACCTATGAGAATCTGCAATGAACCAGACTATCTAAGAGATTAAAAGAACGAAACTCAAAGTAAATTGAGGGAAAGACGAGCTTTTGATTGATTGATCAATTAAGGAATGATACAAAGTATCCAAAACAATGACTTTAGGCCACAACTCTCCAAGTGCTCAATTACAAATTTCTCAATGCCCAAACTTTATCCTTAAGTCCCTATTTAAAATACTACCCTTGATTGTTTACTGGCTATATAAGTACATGCCTTAATTGCTACATTTACTACTGCTTGTCTCTCTCCCTGGCTGCCAAATTAGTTGTTGCCTGCAACCCTCAAAATGGTTGCTTGGTCTGGTGCTTCCTGCTTTTCTGGTAGTGGCTCAGCCCTTGTCTCTTATTGTTTTTTCGGGTTTGTCTCTTTTGGCGCCTACACAAACTGTAAGTGAGGAGGACAAGTGGCTTGTTGCTATTCGTTACAGAATCTCAAGGAAGAGCTACTATATTTTGGGATAACAAATTAATAAAATCAGAAAAAAGTCATTGCATTAATTTCAATTTGTACACTAAAAGGCTAAACTCAATCATATCTAAATGAAGTCTCTTAAGAGCCTTCCACCTAGGCTGTAGGATCCAATTGCTTCACAGCAAGTCATGCCTCAATGACCCGTGTGTTCTCCTTTTGGTTAATTTAATTTTGTTTGTACATGATTTTGTACTGCTTTATCCCAGATTTATTATGATCGTTTTTGAACAAACTCTTAATTGGCTTTAGGAATATTTGGTTTCTTTTTGGTGCTTTTGTTATTAGTTAGAGGAGAAACTGAGAGGTGGGAGGGCTTGTGTTACCTTTTCTTTTTTTTTTTTTTTTTTTTTTTTTTTTTTTGTTCTTTTTAGAGGAAGTCACATTTCTGTTTTGCCAAAAGGCAAAATAAATATGATTGATATGAGAGAAAACTTTGCTTCCAAATTATTTAATCAATTTGGCTTGCAGATGAAACCAGAGTCAAAGAATTTGGGCTGAAGTCCATGTGGAGAATCCCAATGGCACAATCAGAAACATATTGGATGGTCAGTAATCAAATTATTACTAAATTTCTGCTAAGTAGATATGCTGCGACTTGGCCTTGTTATGTTGCAATGTAGATTTTGAGTTTGACTTTTGCTATTGCCTCCTAGCTTTGAGTAGATTAAAATTTTTGGTGATGTAAAACATGCTTTGTTGTCTGTTGTCTGTTGTTTGTTGCAACATTTGTCTTTTTTGTGATATATATTTTCCTTGATACCCTGTCTGTTCTAGATAAATGTTACAAGTTTACCTATTCTGGTCAACGTTTAGTACTTTGAACATTAATTATTATTATATACAGTATTTTATTTATATTTCAGTAATAGTAATTTTAGATTTTTCTTAAAACTACTTTCCACTTCCCTTGACTGCTCTCCTGTTTTTCCAATCATGTTTGCCAAAGTTTTCTGTTTTGGCTACCTCTCTGAAAACTTCCCCGGCACCCTAGGTGGCAAATCGATACTGATTTGTTAGTGAGTTGGTGCTTGGCAAGGCAGTAGGCAAACTCAGCTTATGTATTATGTGGGCCTCATGGGAGCTCCCTTTTCCCCCTTTTTCTTTCTTTCCTGATCCTTTTCTTTTTTTATCTCTTCCCTTCTCTCTACACCCCCAGTTTCCTTATTTAACCGCTCTTGTTTGTACATGTCTTTGGCATATGATTGGTTTTTGAAGAAGGCATTATTAAACGTACTTTTTGTAGGGACTGTTTTCCGTGAGCCAATCTTGTGTAAGAACATTCCAAGGATTGTTTCTGGTATGTTTATTTGCCTTTCAAATCGTTCTTACCCTCATGCTCTTTTAAATCATAACACTGTCATGTCCTTTGGCTTCTTTTGCAGGCTGGACAAAACCCATTTGTATTGGCAGACATGCTTTTGGTGATCAATATCGAGCCACTGATACACTCATCCCAGGTCCTGGAAAGCTTAAATTGGTATTCGGTATGAATTTAGACCCTGTCTTCTCTTTAATTGTGTCTGCATTTTATAGTCAATTCTCAATAGGAAAGCAGCACAGGTAAATCACTGTCTAAAGAATATAATATAATCCTTGATAAGTGGATTTTAATATCATGCAGTCCCAGAGGATGGAAAGGATCATGTGGAACTTGATGTACACGACTTCGAAGGGCCTGGAGTCGCATTGGCAATGTATAACATTGATTCGGTATGTCTTATTGCTCTAGGCTTTACGTTGCACACAGAAAGAATGCAGTTCTACAAGTTACATTTAACACTTTCTCCTTTGTTGTTTTCTTATTTTTGGTTTATCAGTCAATCCGAGCTTTTGCTGATTCATCAATGTCGTTGGCCTTTGCAAAGAAGTGGCCACTTTACTTAAGTACCAAAAATACTATCCTCAAAAAGTATGATGGAAGGTAATAAATAGCATACATACTTTTTCTTCCTTTATTTATAAATATTGATCTTGATATTGTATAATGAAACATTTCTTAACTTTTTGGACTGCACTAGGTTTAAAGATATATTTCAGGAGGTATATGAAGAGAAGTGGAAGCTGAAATTTGAAGAACACTCAATATGGTTAGTTTGAGTTTGCAATGATTGTTAATTGCTTTGATTTTTGAACTTGTCTTATTGTCCGTTAAAACATAAGTATTCCTCATCCAGGTATGAGCATCGCCTGATTGATGATATGGTTGCTTATGCATTAAAAAGTGAAGGTGGATATGTTTGGGCATGTAAGAACTATGACGGAGATGTCCAGAGCGATTTACTTGCACAAGGTGAGTATCCTGTAGGAGAGGTAGATTTCTTTTGACATAATGGTCTCGCAGGATATCTGATGATCAAGATTTCATCAAGCAACAAGCAGCTTTTTATCTAGCCTCAAGATTTGCTTGAGTGGCTTTGCTGAATATTTATAGATGTTGTTATAACCTTATAATTGTAATCTAGAAGCTGAACTCCTGAAACCATGGCAGTGTACCTAATTCAATGTTGGAAATTGGGGTACAGGACCACAGTTTGCTACCTAGTTTTGTTTAACTAAGTCAAAATTGTGCCACGCACGTATTAAATGTCTTTATTTGGATTGCAGTTCATTAGTGAATTAGGCAACACTGAACCATAGCTACAAGTACAACCTCCTTGTAGTGTAGACCTTTTTGTTAGTATATCTTTTAAAAGTCCCCCCCCCCCCAACCCCCCATAGACAGGATGCTAAAAAAGTTACAATTTACTTGCTAAAAAAGTGTATTGGATTGGAGGAAGAATTTGGTTCTTTAATTGTGAGATTTTAGCTGCACAACTGAGTTTTATCTTGTAACCAACTCCGAGGCCCTGGCGTTATGGCAATCGTATTTGGATTATTCCATGTAGGTAACGTCACCTAACAGTAGAATGATTTTAATTTTTTATTCATACATATTTTTAATGTATGGAGGCCTTTGAGTTTTTGTGGATGTTAGTTGCTGTTAGTAATCTTGCAATTCCATTTGAGTTGTTAATTAGATGTGATTTTTCATCAAATCATTTTCCAGATAATTTGATTGGCTTCATTTGTACCTGTTTGCAGGTTTCGGGTCTTTGGGTTTAATGACATCTGTGCTGGTTGGTAAAATATTGACCTTTTTTATGTTCTGTGTGTACCATGTAACCTGTTTGACAATTATTTTTTATCGCCACATTGTTTGCAGCTGTCTTCTGATGGTAAAACTTTAGAAGCAGAGGCTGCTCATGGGACCGTAACACGACACTTCCGGCTGCATCAGAAAGGTCAAGAAACAAGCACTAATAGTATCGCTTCTATATTTGCTTGGACACGTGGACTAGAGCATAGGTAAGCTATGTTTACTCGGCTATATTTCCTAGTAAAATATGTTAAAAGATTTCAAACTCATACGAGTAAGTCTAGCATTCAAAAGGGAGCATTTGACTTCTAAGTTGTACCCTTCAATTTCACGACATCTATGTTTTACCATTGGGTTTTTTAAATTGTTCTTCATTTTCAAAAAACTCTGTTTTCAAAAGTCAACACCACCAATTGAACCCAACTACCGCCCCCCCACCCCCCCTTCGATGATTACCAACCCCTCCTTTTCATCTTTTCCCATCTCTCTCCACTGACCTCTCTAAATCTATCTCTCCTTGTTTCCCATCACTTGTTGACAATCTAGGATCAACATTACTAACCGATGCAGGCATGCCCTTAACTGTTCTTCAATTTTTTCCGCAATCAAGTAGATGGGAATGGGGGAAAGGAAGGAGCATTTGATTCAATGGAGAACGGGTAAGGAAGGAGTTTTGGAATCGGGAAAGGCAGGAAATTGCTATTTTCAATGGATGGCATAGAGGTAAGGAACGAAGGTTACGGAGCTGCTGTTGTAGAGGAAAGGGAGAGAGAATGACGGGCAAGATGACGGAAGAATAAGAGAGAAGGGGGGAAGGGGAGAAGGTTGAGGGTGGGGTGTTGAAGATGAATGAACAAGTGCTGGGTGATGCTTAGTGATTAAGTTCATTGGGTGGTGGTGCTGTTTTGGTTAGGAAGCCTTGGCAGCCTTTCCAAATAAAACTAAATCTAACAACTAGCTTAACGGAAGGTGAACTGTGAGGATACGATTTAGACAACATGAAGGGTACAACTTGGAATTTGAAAAGGCTCGAGGGTAATAGGTAGAAGAACAATTAGTAATTTTGATTTTACATTTATATTCTTTTGCATTCTCTTTACAGAGCAAAGCTTGATGAAAATCAGAACTTGCTGGACTTTGTTCAAAAATTGGAAACAGCATGCATAGAGACCGTTGAATCAGGGAAGATGACCAAAGATCTGGCTTTACTGGCTCATGGGCCAAAGTAAGTGCTGAATTATGTCCATCTTTATTCCCGTTAGCTTCTCTGCTGAAGTTCGTTTTCCCTGCAACTTCTTATACAATGCTTTCCTACATAGTGCAATGTCTGCTAAACCTTTCATAATTTGCAGCCACTAGTGGCTGTTTACCTTCTCTCTAGACTAGTCAGCTCACTAGCTCGTGCCATTCTTTGTGCAGGGTTACTAGAGAAAACTACCTGAATACTGAAGACTTCATTGATGCAGTTGCGCAGAATCTTGTTGCAAATATTGGAGTATCATCACATTAGATAGTGCATTTTTGGTTGTATGTAGATGCTCATACTAAAACAATGAGGCCATAGCTGATCAATTATTGCAACATGCTGTCATAATTTGAATTATAATTTTGGTTTTTACCAAAAAAAAATAAAATAATTTTGGTTGTCATCCTCTTCTCTCATATTTCTTCTGATAGGCTGAAAGCCAACATTAAATGTAGAGAGAACTTTAGATTGGATTCCTAGTATAGACCTAACGTAATTCATCCTTGGAGAATATGATTTCTACTTGCTTGAGTCAAAAACACGAGGGAAGGGTATTCATTCATAGTTCAATCATATTGGACTCTCAAAGAATGGGAAGACAAGTAACGAAAACACTCAAGGTCTAACCGCTTAAGCCATACTCCGTACTTCATATCTTTCAGGGAACTTGATCGATACTGTTGTATAACATTGATAAGAACTAAATTACGATTGAATAGCATTGACAAGAACCAGATTATTACCTTCAATTCCCAATAGTTGGATACGAAGTGATGAACAATACAAAATGTGGTAATTCTGGAAGGAAAAAAATGAACCCAGAATCTCATTATCAACTTTAACCAATTTTCCAGTTATATACAATGGAGACTAGACAATCAAAATGGTGGTGGTGTACAACCACCCTATCCAACAGGAAACGAAAGAGCAGTATTGAACCCATTGAGGGCAGCATTCATGTTACAAAAGGACATCAAGTCATCAACAAGTGAAAAGCCGTAACTAAAATTGAACCTAGCACATAGGCGAAGTTAGCAGGAGTGGAGGGAAAGAGTAAGGGAATTCTTACCACTAGACTAAGTATTATTTGGAGAGAAAAAACTTAATATAATTAGTAGCCTCATTTTCTAATTACATTTCTAATACAAATACTCTGTATTTTGGTGACTAAAAGTCTAAAATAGTATGTAGAATTGGCTTCCTTTGTTCATGTTGCCAGAAATGCCAGTTTTATTTGATTAATTTAATTAGTTAAGGTGTCTAATGTCAAAGAAAGCAAACAAAAAAGGTGGGAATGTGTTTTCTAGTACAGTAATACAGTTTGAGTCATATTCCTCTGAGTTTGCTAAACATTCCGTTGGATTTCGTTTACTCGATATGTAATCTGCATGCCAAGCAATCTGCATTCTGCATTCTGCCTCCTCCCAGCTCTTTGCCAACTGTTTTTCCCTTTTCACATTAGATTTCCCTCAATCAGACCGTTGTATTCTTGTCTCCAAAAATAGAAAAAATAAGTGTTTTTCTAAGCTATGCCCCAAGTTATTGAATTTCTATGTTGTATCCATGCTTTTTCAAAGTTATAAGTTGTATCCTCCACCTCACGATATTTTATCAATAATATCCTTTGACAGCCATATTCGTTAACGAAAGTTAAGTGGCGTTAATAATTTGACACGAGTCATGTTCTAATTGGTTTAATACTTTAAAAAAAATTTAAAAATCAGAAAATAAAATAATTAAAACTTAATTAAGAATGATTAGAAAAAAACCAATCACCCCTCCCACCACCACAACTCAGCCCATCAGCCCACGTCATCGCTGCCAGCAACCAACTGCCCACCCTCGCCCGGACAATTCCTCCCGCCGGCGAGCCCTCGCCCTTTCCCCCTCGTCCTCCTTCCTTCCTAATACTCCACGAACACAACCACGTGATGCAACCCAGCCTAGAAAACCGATCAGCCCAGGAAATCGACCACCAACCACCACGAAACAGCCAACAATCCCTTTCCCCCAACTCGAAACAACCCTCCCTCGTTGTTTTGTGGTGTGGGAAAGGGAGTTGGGGGTTTTTTCGTGGTGGTTTTAACGGAGGAATGAGGATGGTCAGTTGGTTGGGGTTTCGAAAAAGAAGGTGGATGCGGCGGGGATTAGGGGAAAGAAAGGGGGTCAGGGTGGATGAGATGGGGAGGTACAGTACTGGCCGGCTAGTTTAGGTGATTAAGGTGGAGTACCGACTGGTTTTCCAGCGAGTTTAGGGGAGGGGTTAGGGTTTTGCAGTGGGAGGAATTTTGTTTTTTTTTTTAATTCTTTTGTTAATTCTTTTTTTTTAATGTTTTTAAAAAGTAACTAGCAACGACAATTAACGAACCCTAGCGTTCGTTAATTAATGTTAACGTCAAAAGTTATTGCTAATTAAAAAAGTGAGGTTGAGGACACAGTTTAGACGTTTGAAAAAGTATGGACACAACTTAGAAATCAAAGAAGTTTAGGGGCATAGTTTAGAAAAACCCAAAAAATAATATAAACAATATAAATAAAAGGCTATATTTGCCTTGTACGTACTCCCACCGTTTCCATATGTTTTTTAAGTTTTCATTTAAGGTTTTCCTTTTTATTCTTTACATTTACTCGTAGTATCTTTCCCTTTTTAGTCATAAATTTTGGACAAATCTAATATCATATAACTAATATATAAAGCTAAACTTTTAGTCAGGCCACGAGACAGCGACACTTGGCATTCTAACTTTTCGCCAGGCCACATTAGATATATTTAGATAGACTTCATAGGATTAAAAGAAAAAAAAAATTAGTTTAAAGTTCTATTTTCAATCAAGTTTGGATAGAATTTTAGGATAAAATTGTTAGTTGAGAGTTTAAATTATTTTCGATAAATACCAATATTTCATATATATAAATTGAATTATAATTTTATTCAAAAAAATATTAGATTATAACTCTAAAAAAAATACCAATATTATTATTAGTCATTTACATGCCTACTACATGTTTAAATCGTCATAAAAGTACATCAATTCCTAACTAATTTTGTATTAGAGATATATTTTGAAATTTGACATATAAATTAAAAATTTATCTCAAAATTCAATAAACAACCCGGGCATTGCACGGGGCACAAAACTAGTATATGTATAAAGGGGAGTTTTTTCCCGGGTTTTTAGAGAGTCACGTAGGATTTAATTTTTTAAGCGCACCATGTAGGATAATAAATTTTAGTGGTAGCCAATTAAATACGAGATTATTAATTTCTTTTAGAATTAAATAATTTAAATGACACGTAAACAAAATTGGCGAATGAGATTTCCTAGTTTAAATTAATTAAATATAAAATATTATCTATTGATATCAGGAATTTTATCTAAATATATAACATGGTAGCCAATTAAATACGAGATTATTAATTTCTTTTAAAATTAAATAATTTAAATGACACGTAAGCAAAATTGGCGAATGAGATTTCCCAGTTTAAATTAATTAAATATAAAATATTATCTATTGATATCAAGAATTTTATCTAAATATATAACAAATTTTAGCACATAAATATATATGTAAAAAAAAATTATTTTAAAATATTCAAACAAACCGTGCATCGCACAGGCTTCATCTAGTTTACCCTTATTTTAAAATTTCAATACTCAAAAGTCCATACTTTTCCATATGCTATTGTTTTTTTTGTACTATTTTAACGGTTTTTCAATACTTATTATTACTTTATCTCTCCTCTCTCCACTACTTTCTTCACCCCACATGCACAACATTTTTTTTTCAATAAAATTGTACTTTCAATCATTGAAATATTCCAATATACCTCCACTTTACACAATTTCTTAATAACAGCGCATAATTCCAAACGTAAAAAACATAAGGGAACTGAACAACTCTAAAAAGGAAAAAACAGCCCCCTTATTACTACCTACGGAGTACTGAGTATGTAATGTGTGAACATCTCTTAAATGCACTTCCTCAATTTATAAGAAAATAAGAAATCTTTTTGTATGGGTGACTTTAAAACGATCTTTCTGTAATTTTATACGGATTAATTTTACACTCAATTCATGTGAGGTAGACTCTTTCATTAATTTTTTTTTTTCAAATCTAATAAGAAAATTATTTGTAACAGGGGTAATACGGCCCTCATAGGGTATGAGATTGAAAAAAATGTTACCCTATTGTTCAATTTTAATTACCCTGAAATCTAAAAATTAATTATAAAGTCACATATTATTCTGTGTATCATAACACATATGTACTATATCCCATCGGTTTCTATAAGATTTTATTCATCTATTTTAATAAGATAGTCACGAGTATGACATATTTCTTAGTTTGTAACCTACTACGTAGTTACTAATTTTTGTAGATAAAAATAGGAAATGAAGTAGAGAGAAAAGGTCGGTAATGTATCAGCTATAGTGGAAATGGGGAGATAAACAAAAATGAACATTTAGAAAAAAAAAAAAAAAAAAAAAAACTTTAGAAACGTAGAGAGAATCTTACAATTTAGTAGCACAAAATCTTAGTAAAGTAAAAATTAAATGTTTGATTACCAAATCTAACTTGTAATTACAAACCTTAATTTGGTGTTATTGCAACATTATGTTCGTTGAATGAAATGATTGTGTTTGAGTGAACTTTGGTTTAGTTGAATGATACATGCATTTGACCTCAAATTAGTGGATGGGGCCACGTTATTATGGTATTGTTATCACTTGGTTAATGGGATAAACATGCTTTTTCATTGGATTGATCATGTTCATATCTAATTAGTACATAATTTCTGTTGCAATTAGGTGGCATCTCTTTTCGAGCCATGAATAAAGAAGACAAAAAGTTAGTCAATGTGTCATGAGTTTTCTCACATAGAGGTAGCTTAATAATGACATGGATTAAATTGTCTAATGAATCTTAAGACTTGCTTATATGATCTCCAATTCTTTTTAGGGTTTATACAATATACACTAAATATTTCCAAGTTTATATTCTCTTCATCAAAAATGCCTTACAAGTTTTGAAAAGGGATGTCTAAATTTAGTTTTCACATTTTTCATTTGAACAAAGGGAGCTATTTCTCTGAATTAATAATGCTAAAACTTAAATTAATTCTTTATAAACTCGGTTTTTATTATAATCCTTGCGATTATAAAATCGTTAATGGCGATTATAATTTTATCTTGAATAAAACCACTATTACCAATAGCGATTCCATACATAGAGCCTCTGATAGCGTTAGTGGTTTCCTACATATAGAACCTTTAATGGCATTAGCGGTTCTATATCTAGAAGAACCTCTAATGAATGAATTAAGTTGTGTCTTTATTTCATCTGAGCATTGTTTTATTGATTGAACCACTGATGACATTAACGTGGCTTTTCAAATAATGAAACCGCTAATGACATATGCGGTCAAAGTTTCGGATTAATAAAAAAAATAAACACCCAACTGAGCCTAAGAGGACTTTATGTAGGAAATTTTTTTTTTTTATGTATCGACGCATATTAGGAATTAATTTATATTTTAGCATTATTCGTGAAAATCACTTGAAGAAAGGCCATGATTAAAAAATTTATCTTTCACGAAACTATTTTTTTATTAATATATTTTTGCTGACACTAGTTTTATTCGTGAAATCGTGGAAATCGATTGAAAAAAGGGCTTGGGTTTGCTAGGTTAAGCCCGTTGGACAGAGTATGAACTATAAGCCCGACCCGTTTCCTACTCAAGCCCGTAAATAATCACCTCTACTTGATAACTACAAATTGCTTAGACAATGGAGGCCGGACCGCTAGAAGGAGTTATACATTGAGAATTTAATTTAACAAAACAACATGTTGATAGTAAATAATGTTTTCATAAAAATTGTTTTTTTAAAATTTTTTTCCCGTTTGTTTTGTTAACGAGTAGAAAATTATATCTTCGGTTTTTTTAGATGAATCACTTTCTAAAAAAAATTTCCCATTTATTATGTTTGTTTTGCTTAGATAATGAACTTATTATTACATCTTCAGTTTTTTTTAGATGAATCACTTTCTAAAAATTGAAATTTTAATTTTTACTTCAATTTTTTTTTAACAATAGGCTTTATTAAGAAAGGCTTGCTAAATCAAGCATTACAACAGCGTTAAACACTAGGGGGATTTCAAAAGTGATGCATCTAAAAGTGGAAGTGATATTATACGTGTGTTTGTTTATTTAGAACTCCATAGAAGATAATTATTAATTAAGCATATTTTATATTTAACACATTATTTTTTTATTATATATATATATATATATATATATATATATATATATATATATATATATATATATATATATATATATATATTTTATGTTCTACTCATTTTCCATAAATATGTAATTTAAGAAAATGTTTATAAAAAATGAATGGGGTATAAGATCAATAAGGATTAGGTAAAATACGAAAGCAAAGGTAAATAAAGTACTTCCTCCTTTGTTTTTTAGTTGACACCGTTTAACTTTTATACTATTCACACAACACGCTTTGACTCGCTTTTGTGGTTTATAGATGCGATAAAACATATTCATATGAGATCTTGTTTGAATCGTTTCAATGTATATTTTATTAATATCAACTTTTTATAATTTTACAATGTTGATAATTAGATATATTAATCGTTAAAAACATGCGTTGACAAGCGTGATAATAAAAAGGTTCTCAACTAAAAAAAAAACATAGGAAGTAAAATACAGTACATGGAAAGATGTAATTATTGAAAAGTAAAAAGGGTAATATGGTAAATAAAGTTGGCATACATAAAATAAAACAAAGTGAGCTGAAAGAAATGAAAAATAAAATGAAAAGTGAGTAGCATATAATCTAAAAGAATAGAAATAAATCTTACGGAGTACTGTATTACTTAATTAGTTGTATATATTAAGTTCTATTATTATGAACTTGATCTGAACCAAAATTTTCTAAAATTAATCTACTCTATATCTCATTTCACACACTTTTAAAAAAATCGGGTGTACAATAATTATTGTACATCCATTATAAAGATAGGCTAAAGTGATCAAAAGTTATCTCTGAAATGAATAAAAGTTATTCCAATATGCATAAAAGTAACTCAATACAAATAAAAATTATCTACGCTTTATCTGTAAAGAATTACGTTTTAAATGACTAAAAATCAATTATTAGTGATTGAATATAATTAAATTACCATTATAAAACTTTTCTTGTGGTCTATTTATATAAAAAATGTATTATGTTTAAAGTTATCCAAAAAAGGCAAAAAGTTACCCTAAAATTAGCTAAAAGTTACCTTTATACTGCTCGATGTACACTAATATTAGTGTAAATCGGGTGTATACAAAAGTTTTCCATCCCATTTTGATTGACACAACCCAAGCTTGAAATTAAACCAATCTTGAATTTGATTTGATTATGTCCAAACATGTATCCAAAAAGAGGTCAGGTAAACGATTTAAAAATAACTTAAAATGAATTGGAAAAATTGAAATGAATAATCCCACCTTTGTCACTTCAGCTCAAAATAATCTTACCTTTGCGTATTCCACAAATAATCCCACCTTTTACCCTCATCTACTTAAAATAGTCCCTTGGCCTGTTTGTAAAAGGAAAAATTGAAACTAATAATCTCACCTTTGTCACTTCTGCTCAAAACAATCTCACCTTTAAATAATCTAGAAATAATCCCACTTTTACCTATCATCTGCTTAAAACGACCTTTTTACTTATAACCTATTCAACAGGTTAACTTTTTTTTTTTTTTAATTTCTTAAATATCTCTCTACCTCCTACCTCCCACCTTCAATGGCAGACCTCCATTACCAACACCATCACCGGAGAGCCCCACCTGAAACCTCCACGTCCCAACCCTACCCCTCTCACCTGACCGCCGTACCCCTAAAACCAGCCACCCAACCATCCCAAAACCCCTAAAATCGACCACCCCAAAACCCAAACGCCCAGCCATCCCGAAACCCCCTAAAACCGACTCGTATGTTTCATGATATACTTTGTTCAAGCCCATGAGTAGCAACAACAAATACTGTGGTCATCTTCTACACAACATACTATTTTCTCACCCATGAGTAGAATCAAGAGAAGATTACAAAATTTGGGGATAATTAATTAAATCCAGAAAATCAAGCGAAAATCAAGCAATTTGAAAATCAGAAAATCAATCGAATACCCACAATATAGTGAAATGGAATCCATGAGTCCGTGATATTGATTCAACCAAAACATGAAATTTTTAATTTTTTTAATTAAATGAAAATAACATAATGTTACTTTGGCAAAATGAAAAATCATATCAGAATATTTAGATTCTAAAGTCATGAACTCATGATTATTTTCATTAAGAAGAAGAATAGAATTATAGTGTCGCTGATTAGTTACGAAAACACAAGAATAATGGGATTAGTTTTAAGCCGGCGGGGAAGGGGTGTGGGGTGGGAGTTACTCCGGTAGGGAGGGATCGAGAAGGGCATGGAGGGCTGGTTCAGGTGGGGGTTTTGGAGGGGAGAAGGTGATGAAAGGGTTTTTAATTTTTTTGTTTTACATTTTTAATTTTTTTTCTATATTAATTATTTAAAAATAATAAGACCAATTAGAAGGTGACACGTGGCAAGTCAACTTCTAAAACCGGTTACCAATTTTACAAACAGGTCAAGGGACTATTTTAAGCAGATGAGGGTAAAAGGTGGGATTATTTCTGGAATACGCAAAGGTATGATTATTTTGAGCAGAAGTGACAAAGGTGGGATTATTCATTTCAATTTTTCCTTTGTAAAATTGGTAACCGGTTTTAGAAGGTGACTTGCCACGTGTCACCTTCTAATTGGTATAATTATTTTTAAATAATTAATATAGAAAAAAATTAAAAATTAAAAACCCTTTCATCACCTTCTCCGATCCCCTCCAAAACCCCCACCTGAACCAGCCCTCCATGCCCTTCCCGATCCCTCCCTGCCGGAGTAACTCCCACCCCACACCCCTTCCCCGCCGGCTTAAAACTAATCCATTATTCTTATGTTTCCGTAACTAATCAGCGACACTATAATTCTATTCTTCTTCTTAATGAAAATAATCATGAGTTCATGACTTTAGAATCTAAATATTCTGATATGATTTTTTATTTTGCGAAAGTAACTTTCTATTATTTTCATTTAATTAAAAAAATTAAAAATTTCATGTTTTGGTTGAATCAATATCACGGATTCGCGAGTTCCATTTCACTATCTTGTGGGTATTCGATTGATTTTCTGATTTTCAAATTGTTTGATATTCGCTTGATTTTCTGGGTTTAATTAATTATCCCCAAAATTTTGTAATCTTCTCTTGATTCTATTCATGGGTGAGAAAATAGTATGTTGTGTAGAAGATGACCACAATATTTGTTGTTGCTACTCATGGGCTTGAACAAAGTATATCATGAAACATACGAGTCGGTTTTAGGGGGTTTCGGGATGGCTGGGCGGTTGGGTTTTGGGGTGGTCGATTTTAGGGGTTTGGGGATGGCTGGGTGGCCAGTTTTAGGGGTACGGTGGTCAGGTGAGAGGGGTAAGGTTGGGATGTGGAGGTTTTAGGTGGGGCTCCCCGGTGATGGTGTTGGTAATGGAGGTCTGCCATTGAAGTTGGGAGGTAGGAGGTAGAGAGATATTTAAGAAATTAAAAAAAAAAAAAAAAAGTTAACCTGTTCAATAGGTTATAAGTAAAAAGGATCGTTTTAAGCAGATGATAGGTAAAGGTGGGATTATTTCTAGATTATTTAAATATGAGATTGTTTTGAGCAGAAGTGACAAAGGTGAGATTATTAGTTTCAATTTTTCCAAATGAATTTGAAGCAACATGCATGACCTTATCAAATAGTTTAATTTAACAGCTCTATAACGGAGTAGGTACATATTTAATGCATTTGTTACTACGAGTAATAAAATACAATTCCCATGTATTAATTTGACCACAGTACGAAGTATATTTTGATTGTATTTTTGAAATTTTATTTATAAAAACTTTATATGGTATATTAATTAAGGCGGTTTCAACAAAATGAACTTCACTAAATTTTCTCTTACATATTAAGAGAATTTGCATGTGCTCAAAGTTATTATTACAATTTGACATTTAAAAAAAGAAAGATGTAATTTTTTGACAAGTCGCAGAATTGCAGTCTTATAGAGATAAAATGAAAGATTTTACAAAATAAAAAACTTTGTAATTAGTAGTTAACGCTTGAGAATAAAGGATAAGGGAATTCCTCTACTGCAAATATAATTCGTAGAGTTATTGAACTCGTAGTATCAAAGTTATAAAGTGAAATTCCCAAGCAAACTAGGTCATTATTACTGATGCATGCAGTATATATACTCGTAAATAAATGGAAAAATCACATGCATGATCCAGCAATACAATCATAAGCAGTAGTATAAACTACCGAGTATAGTTCATCATCAAGTACATAAATAATGTCAACCAAAACAACAAACTTCTAAGAAGAATGAATGGCATAACAGAGGACAAATTTACCACAATAAAAAAAAAAGGGAATAATAAAAGGACAAAAAAAAAGGTTACTAAATGGAATACTAATGTTCCTCACGTAACACGTAGGAATAAAAGGAGGAAAAAAAAAAAAAAAAAAAAAGGAGTTTGCTGTAGTGCACGAGAATAGAAAAGAACACAATCCCAAACACAAACACGCCCTCTTAAATCAGACATACGATTCCCATAATCACGTGGTCATGCGCTGTATTTCCCAACAAAAATAAATGAGCAAATTAAAAGCGGGGGACACAACGTGAGGGCAAAATGGTAAAAAGAGACATAAAACAAAGAAGTGCGCACATGGACATATCCAAAAGTAAAGCTGAGTGACATGAGGTCAGCTGTTAGAAAAGAAAGCCGTTGGCATGCACTTGGCTATAAAAAGATTGTGATGCTTGAGGTGAGGGAAAAGGGTAGTTTCGGAATAATCATAAAATAGTGAACCAAAAGTTTTCTTTGTCCTTCTTTTTTAACAATTTTTCGTCTAAATTTAGTGTCTGTTCTGATTTATTGAATTAAGTTGAATTGAACTAAACTGAATTAAATAGAACTAAAATGAATTGTTTGTGAGAGAAGAAAATTATAAACTGAAGTAAACTGATTGGAGATGAACTGGACTGAACTGAAATTAAACTGAAGAGAACATGCCCTTAAGTTGAAGCTATATTACTCCCTCAATGTTTAAATAAGTGTTACACTTACCAAATACGGTCGTGTTTTAATAAGTGTTACACTTTTTTTTTCTTTTACAAAAAAACACATTTTAATATTATATATTTCTCTTTCATGGTCCTCACCTAAACTCATTACTATTTTTTTATTATTATTATTTTTTTGCTCTCACATTCATTACTTTTCAATAAACTATTAGCCTCACTATCTTTCTTTAACAATTTTTAATGCTCCAAATACCCCACTTACCTCTTATTTTATTTAAGTCAATTAATTTGCCTAAAACTATGTGCCGGTCAAAGTGTAACACTTATAAAAACACGAAGGAGTACCAAGTATTCTAAGCACATTTTGCTCAAGTTAGTAAGTTACTCCATCTGTATTTTATTACTTGCTCATTTCTTCTAACACGGGATTTTATAAAGAATAATACTACCTCCGTTAACTTTTTGTTGTAACTTTGGGATATTATTTGTGAAATATAAAATATTCCAAAGTTGCAACTAAAAGTTAACGGAGTATTATTTTATGATGGAAGTTGGCTTGGTTGAAAAATAAAAAATTTGAAAAAAGCAAAAGTGAGTATAAAATGGGATGAGAGAGAATATGAAAAATATTAAAATATAATACGAGGAGACCATTAATGGATGGGGAGGAATATAATAAAATATTGGTCAAAAATTCCAAAAAAAAGAAATGAAATAAGTAATAAAATATAGTCACAAAAGAAAAGTGAAACAAGTAATAAAATATGGAGAGAGTATTTATTTTATTCGAGTCATGTTAATTACAATATAGTATAAACTTATCTAGCTAATTAATTAATCCATGTGTAATACATGTTTTAAATATATTAATTTTTTAATAATTATATACTTTATTTCTCCATTCTAATAATAATTGGACTTTTGTACTGTTCATCTCTCTTGTATGATCACATATTATGATTGATATGTTAAGTAAAATACAATCATGTGCAGTTTTGTTATATTCAACTTGTAAAATACTTTCACAATATCAACTTTTTATAATTTTTACTTTTATACAATTATAGATATTTAACATATAAAATATAGCCAATTGGTTGTTGGTGTAGTGGTGATTGGGACTACACTTGGTAGAGAGGACTCGTGTTCGATCCCCCGCAACAGTATTTGGGAGAGGACTAGAACCTAACCACCCACAACTGATCCCTGAATCTGGGTTAGCCCAAAAGGTGAACTGGGTGTGGAGCAAAAAAAAAAATGCTTTGTGATGCGTAATTTTATCCTTCTTGTAATACTACTACTACTAGAACGGAGGAAGTAGTTATTAAGGGGGGCGTTTGGTTTGTTAGATGGGAAAGGATTAGAATGAAATCTCATATTAGGTAGGTATGGATTCTAAGTCTCAAACTAAAGTTTTTGGTTTATTGTTAGTATGATTTTCAATTGTTAATAATGGAACGAATTTTGAATATTAGGGGTGAAGTGAATATGGAATTTTAAGAGGTTGACGTAGATTGAACTCCTTTGGCATGAAATTCTATAATTAAAAATCTGGATCAAACAATAAAAATGAATGGAATGAACTTTAACTCAATTTCAACTCATTTTGGATGATCCAATCAAGGTGGCCCTTAATGAGATGAGTTAATCAAAATCTTACCAGTATATGATGATACTTTTTAATTTAATGACTCATAATATATTATCAAAGAAAGCGTTTTGTGTGAGACTGGACTCATGTGAGACCGGGCTCTTAATCAAAAGGGCGCGGACTTGAGATACCCGACCAAAGCCCGCGCGCCATTTCATAAAATGTGTGAATTTTTTATCATTTATCATTTTCCTCAAATTTCGAGCACCGTCATTTTCTATTAAAATTGCGACCAATCACCGGAGAACAACAATGTTTGGATGTGCATTCATAACTGATGAAAATATTGAAATATTTGTTTGGCTGCTTTCAATTTTCAAAAAGTCAATGTGTGGAATTGAACCAAAATCAATCTTCACTGATCAAGACCTTGCAATGAGCAACGCCATACCAGAGGTAAGCAGTGTTAGCTTCATAATATTTGTATTGTATAATTTAATATGTGATTTGTATTCTATAATTTAATGTAGGTTAATTCCTGACAAAAATTATATAATTCCTGTGAAAAATAATGCAATAACTGACTAAGATATTAATGACAGATTTAAATTTATTAATTCCTGACTTCAAACTTTTTAATCATGATGAAGGCAATCTTATTCCCGATGATAAAATTTTATATCCTGGCAAAAGTAATCTAATACCTGAATGAAACTATCTTATTCTCAATTTAAAATAAATATATTTCTGACAAATATTCTTTAATTCCTGACAATTATAAATTAACTCCTGCCCTACATAAACTAATACCTGAATAAAATGTTATGCCTGATTAAATCGACCAATGCCTAACATGAAAGAAATTATATCTGACTAATAATATCTAATTCCTGATTAAGATAATCTTATTTCTGAGTTAAAAATGTTAAATCCAAAACTCTAATTATTCACAACCACTCTAAATAAACTCTAAAACTATTTAATTCATGACTAAATATAGTTATAGCTGACAAAAATAGATCAATACCTGACAAGAATTAATTGTACCCCTATAAATCATAACAATTGTTGATTAATATTATCTTATTATTATGTTAAACCTGATTAAAAAAAACTATTTAATTCCTGACCTATATAATGTTAAACTTAAAAATGTTAAATGCAAAACTCTAACTCTAAGACTCTTTAATTCCTGACTAAATTATTATTATGCCTGACAAAAATAGATTAATAACTGACATGAGTTATCTAATATATGACTGAGACTCTTTAATTCCTGACTAAAATATTGTTATGCCTGACAAAAATAGATTAATACCTGACATGAGTTATCTAATATCTGACTATAAAATGCTAATATTTGACTTAGATTGTCTAATTCATGACTAAAAATTGCTAATTCCTGATCAATATAATTTAACTCCTGATCATAATAATCATATTTCTGATTTAAAAATGATAAAAACTGAAGAAAATAATCAAATTGTTCTATCATTGTTGCAGGTGTATCCAAATTCTAGACATAGACTGTGTCTATGGCATTTGCAAAAGAATTTTGTATCACACTTTGGAACTCTAAAAAACAATCCTGAATTCAAGAATATGTTTCACAAGTGCTTAAGTGGCTGTGATTCAAAATCTGAATTTGAAGATTGCTGGAACAAGATGGTTCAAAAGCATGGATTAGAAAAAAAAGAATGGTTTGATAAGTTATTCGGGCTACGAGAAAAATGGTGCACAGCATTGAGCAAGGATATTTTCTCTGCTGGAATTCTTTCATTTCAAAGAGTAGAAGTAACAAACAGAGCAATTTCATTTAAGGGAAACAGGACCACTAAACTTTTGGAGTTCTTTCACATATTTGAACCTACCGTGAAAAGATGGAGAAGCATTGAAAAGAGTGACAACTTCAGATGTACTACTGAGAAACCAAAAACATCAACAAAAATATTAAAACATGCTGCTGAAGTTTATACTCTAAACTTATACAAGGAATTTAAGTTGGAATTTGACACAAGTCTAGGAGCATATGCAAGAGAAAAGCCAACTTCAATGCAATATGTCAAATTCTTTGATGTTTCTCTTGATGAAGATTATAAGCACACCTATCAAGTCATATATCACTGTCAAAACAATGAGTTTCTGTGTTCTTGTATGTGCTTCACAGAGACCAAATTGCTGTGCTTTCACATCCTCAAGATAATGCAAATGTACAACATACATTCTATACCAGAGAGATACGTTCAGAAACGTTGGACAAAGCTTGCTAAATCAATGATATGGGATGAGAATGAATCAGGTATGTACATACTTTGTTGTTTTAAAATTTATTATTTGTTAATTAAATATAAAATAAAAGTATTATTATTCCTAATTATAAGAACTTATTCCTGATAAATATTATATTATTCCTGACAAATATAGTCTTTTTCCTAAAACAAATATTGTTACTTCTAATAAAACAATTTAATTATGACAAACATAATTTTATACCTGATACAAATATTATTATTTCTGATAAATATAAACTTATTTATTACAAACATAATCTTAACAAATAAACTTATACATTAATACCATTTTCTGCTTCAGTAGGAACCCTCTCATTACCATCAGCATTAAAAACTCTAATGTAAAAATTTGAATCATTATCATGATAAATATCCAGTCTTTCTCCTTCAACAATATTATTGGATGATACAAAGCTTGTCCATGCATCATCAATAAAACATCCACCACAGGTTCCTGTATTTTGTAGTACGCTTAACACTCTAACCTCCCAAAATTGCCATTATTCCCACGATAGACTCTAACTGTACCTGTGAATTTTAAAAGAAAACATTTCCAATCTGTAGGAAGTGGCTGAAATAAATAAATTTAAAAAAAAGAAAAAAAAAACACACACACAAAAAAAAAGAATGCAAACATTATATATTTACTAAGACACAAAACAAATGTATAAGTATAAAGCTTAATGTATTTACCAAACTAAGCCGTTATATTGATCTGAACTTAACAGAACATTTTGCCAAATTTTCATAGAAATCAGCCATTGTCTTCAAGATTGTATAAAAGAACAAAAATATAACTTAATGCAAAGTTAATGATATAAGACTCAACCTTATATAGAAACAATAGAGGTTGTTAATTTAAGTCTTTTTATAGAAAAAACTTGATTTAAACAGCCTTTAAATAGAAAATAGTTATGTATGAACAACAATAATTAACATGTAATTTAACAGAAGAAATTTTGACTTTTGTCTATTTTTTATGACTTTTTCATGATGCAATAAATTACTTTGAAATGATATGAATTTTTCAATTTTTTCAGATTTGTATAACTTTTTGAAGTTGCAATTAAATTCTTTTTCAGTTTTATATGACTTTTCCATGACTTTAGTTAAATTTGTATGACTTTTTCATAATGAAATATATTAAATTTTCAAATTTTTATAACTTTTCATGATGCAAAAACACTTATGGCCAAGGAGAAAACAATATTGTTTTTACTAAAAAATTTAAACTTACTTCTAACCAAACTTATCTTAATCCTAACATTTATATTCTTATTCCTGACCAAACATATCTTATTCCTGAGCAAACATATCTTATTCCTGACATTATAATTTTATTCCTCATATATATATATATTGTTATTACTGACAATTATAATATTATTCCTAATATTTATATATTTATTCCTGACTAATATTATCTTATGACAAAAATGTAGTAATCTTTTTTTTTTTTTTTTTTTTTTTTTGGTAGGAAATGCAACTACGGATCATTCATTAATAAACACTCCTTGGAGACAATCAATAACAAAGAATTTCTAGAACCTTGTAACAATATGTCAAGGGAACGAAGAAGCAACAAAATTATGTGACGATGCCTTGGAACAAATGTACAAATCTGTAAGAAAAGTGTTCCAAACAAATGAAGAAAAAATTCGTGAGCTTGATGAAGAACAAGAGGGAAGGAATGCTGTAAAAGATCCAAAACGACCAAAAACAAAAGGAAGGCCAAAGAAAAACAAAAGAATTAGAGGACACTTTGAAAGAAGAAGTACAGCAACTAGAGATCTAAATGAGTTTGGTACAAAAACTCCAAATCTACAACTCATTTAATATTGAGACATTCATCAAATAATTTTTATTCATTAAAAATATTTGTAAAAAATATTATATTTTCTTCAGGTATATTTTGATTTTGATATTTTAGATTTATAATCAAAATTAAGTTTTGATAAATTTTATTATTCATGACAGGATTAATCTAATTTCTGAACAAAATAATGCTCCTGACTAATATGATTTATTCCCTGATAAAAATCACTTATTTCTTGAATACTATCTCCTAACTGTCTTTTGTTTTTCCTGATAAAATTAATCTAACTTATGCAAAAAAACAAGCATGTATACCTGATTGATAATATTAAAGAAAACTAAATATATACATATATAAATAACTGTAAAAACAAAATTTATCAACCAAAACAAACCTAATATTTAACTACAAAAAGAAAATATATATACAAAATAAACTATATAACTATTGTCTATATTTTGATGTTCTTCCATTTTCCTTAGTTTCTGCTGCTCCAACTTGTATCTCCTCTCTTTTTCTTTCTCTATAGCAGCCTTTTACTTCTAATATCAAGCCTTAATCTTCTTCCTTGCAGGCTGAGCTTTGAAAATTTTGTCTTTGGTAATAGAAAAGGCAATACAATCATTCCACAATTTCTTGCGCAAAAAATTGTCTTCTCTATTAACCAAATCATAAGCTATTCTGCATCTATACAACTTCCGATTTTGCTTCTGCAAATTTATACAAAAATACAAAAATAAGAACACTAAAAAGTAATTAGTATAAATCACAAAAAAAAAAAAAAAAAAAAAACACTTACAAGTTTTAAATCAAGAAGTCCTCCATCTAGTCCAGTGTACTTTTGCATACACATTAATGCAAAAAGCCCACAATCATAATTTTCTATGCTCATCTTCCAAGAAAAAGATGGAGTATGCCATGGCAAATTAGTAACCTTTTCCGCTAATGGATGTTCATTCTTTTGTAAATAAATAGAAACAGCTCTAATCTATATATATAAAAGTGTAATTTTCAATAAACAGAATGAGATAGTTAGTTTACAAAACCTTACCAAATATTTATCTATTCCATTCAAATGACTTCGATCAATGTCGGTCCTGTTATTTATCCAATCTATACGTGGAGTTATACCAAGAATAAAATTGAAAACCATTAGAGTATAATGATTATTGTACCAAATGGGAAAGGTTATCTGCAAAATAAAAAAACAAAATAAGTTAAACCATTATATCTTATAGATCAATACCTGATATAATTCATCTAATATCTTACTAAAACTTCCTAATTTCTGACTTTTAGATTGTTATGCCTGACTAAATACAACGTTACATGAGATAAATTATCTAATACATGACTAAAGCATGATAATTCCTGACTAATAATATCTAATTCCTGATTATAATAATCTAATTCCTGACTAAATATTGTAATGTTTGATTCCTGGCCTATATTATGTTAAACTTCAAAATCTTAAATCCAAAACTCTAACTCTAAGACTGTTGTTATGCCTGACAAAAATAGATTAATACCTGACATAAGTTATCTAATATCTGACTATAAAATGTTAATATCTGAGTTAGATGTTATAATCCCTTACAAAAATACACCACCTGACTTAGATTGTCAAATTCATGACTAAAACTTGCTAATTCCTGATCAATATAATTTAATTCCTGATTATAATAATCATATTTTTGACTTAAATCGTTATGCCTGAAAAAATACAACAATACTTGAGATGAATTATCTAATATCTGACTAAAGCATAGTAATTCCTGACTAATAAAATCTTATTCCTGATCATAATAATCGAATTCCTGACTAAATATTGTAATGTTTGATTCCTGACCTATATTATGTTAAACTTAAAAATGTTAAATCCAAAACTCTAACTCTAAGATTGTTTAATTCCTGAAGAAAATATTGTTATACATGACAAAAATAGATTAATACTTGACTATAAAAGCTAGTACCTGAAAATAAAAATATATTACCTGAGTAAAACAAGAAATAAAGTTAAAAATTTACCAACTCTACTTCAGCTATGTTGAGCGTGGGAAATCATTTAACCCACTTATCAATGGAAACATAAACATCTTGAGCATCATGTTTTTTCAAATCTAAATCAAGCTCCTTTTTTGTCAACTGATCCCAAAACTTTGCATATTCTTCTGGATCATTTTCCAAAGAATTCAAATTTTTTTCCTGTTCTTTGATGTACTTGACTTGTTTTTTTTATATTTTTCTCTCTTTGTTATATATCTCTGTATAGTCTCCTACAATACAAAAAAATAAAAAATATATTATGTTATATACATAAAAAATTCCAAAGATAATAAGTAAAGAAAAAGAAAAAAATTACAGCAACTCCAGTATGAAAAACAAATCTTTTGTACTGAAAAATATCTCTGTCAGTTATTTTGCTCTCTTCAATAATCAGCACAGAAGCCCAAGCATCATGAATAGCACTATTAACCCAGACAGAGGGACGTAGTGAACAAAACTCCTCTTTTACCAAAATAATATCGCTTTGGGAAATATCTTCAGTGGCAAATTGACAGGTAGCAGTACCAGTATCTTCCACATACCGGCTGTTGTTACGCGCCTTAACTCCCTCATCTTCTCCTGTAGGATCTAACTCTTTCTCCTCGTCATATTGCCTAAAAAAGAGGAAGTCACACATATATCTTTCATGCTCACTTAAATTTTTCAGATATAGAGGCTTATTTTCCTGCAAACTCCTAGAGACAAGAATTTCTCGATTTTGAATCGGAATCTTATCAATAGGGGGATATACCCAATCTGAATCACCACCTGCTTCCAAATTAGCCTGCAATTCCAACTGTTGTTTATCTCTTAAATATTTTCATTTCTCAACCCTTTTTTCAGCATATGTATCAGCAGCAATAAAGGTAGTTTCAAGTGGATCATTTGCACTAGTAGAAATTTTGTCTACATCAATTAACTGAATGTGTGTTTTAGGAGGCCGAGTTCCTATTTCCATAAGCTCATCTTGAGACAAATCAGCAGCAGTAGGAGGAGTAGGAGTTTTATCTATTAGAATTAGGTCTGCATCAGGAGCAGTAGGAGATTCTAAAACTGTAGTTGGAATAGATTCCTTTGCAACATATTTACTTCTCAATAAATCTAAAACTGTAGTTGTATCTCTAGGCTGAGCTTCCTGCAAGAAAAATAAAATGTATTAAAATCAAACAAAAGTAATCTAAATCTAAACCATATTAACCTATACTAATATAATATGAATCCTGAATTAAAAATTCTTATTACTGACAAAGGTAATCTAATAGCTGAATGAATACATCTTTTTCCTGATAAAAAATGTATTACTTTTAAAAATAAGTTAATTTCTGATCAAAAAGTTATAATTCCTGACTAAAGAATTCTTATTACAGATAAAAATAATATAATATCTGACAAGAACAACTTTATTCTTGATTGAAATAATTTACTTCCTAACAAAAATAATTTAATTCCTGCCCAAACTGATCTAATACTTGCCTAAAATATTCTTATTCCTGATACATTTAATCTAATTTCTAACCCAACCAATTTTATTGCTTCCAGACATATTTTAATTCCTGACAAAAATATTTTAATTACTGACAAAACTTATATAATAAATGACAAAAATAATCTAATTCCTGACAATAATAAACAAACAAATAAATTTATGATAAAATGAATTTTATTCATGACAAAATAAATCTAATTTCTGACCAAAATACTTTAATTCATGAAAAAAATAACATAAAAAATTACCTGATGCACCTCATCAATAGGTAAATGATGTTCTTCTGTAACTTTACTATGAATTATATCATCAGATTTGGTAAAAACATGAAAACATATGTCTAACAGAAATAAAAAATATATACATTTATTTATATAAAATATCAAATTTAAATACAATAATTATTTTAATAAATTATTCAAATAAAATACAGATATTAGACCTTAGATGTGCTGTCATCATCCTTGTCACTTTTTCTTTCTTTTTCATTAGTTACTGGAACTTCTTCTTCAGTAACTTCTGCATTTTGTTCTTGGGATGGTAGTAAAGATGATTGAGAAGAAGGAGGAGTAGAAGTAATTAATTGAAACTTTGGCATAGAATCAGCTCCCGTGGAAAAACTCTTACCTTCTTGCACAACCCTAGCCTGATTATCATTCAAACCAGCAGAATAAAATTCATTGAGTCCCCTGGCTTTCCTTGGTGTTCTAGGAGATGATGTTGAAGTTTCTAATAATCCTGTAACCAGCTCATGACCAACCATGGTTGTAGAACCAAGAACACCCTCCCCACCAACAAAACTAACCACATTTTCTGATGGTGCTGTGCCAGGTTCAGAATATACAGCAGCAGCTTCTACACCAGCTGAAACAGCAACATCAGTTCCTTTGTCAACAACAACAGCTTCTACACCAACTGAAACAGCAACATCAGTTCCTTGGTGAACAGTCAAGACGTTGCCTTCATCTGTATTTTTCTCTGGTATATCTTCAGGCATACCACTTTCAGGTATATCAGTTTCTTCTTCTACATTGAATTCTTTTTCTTTATTAGCATCCTTTAAATTATCACTTTCAGGTATATCTTGACTTTGGTCTTTCTCCAAATCAAGATCAGCAATAACATTATTCACCTATATAAAATCAACATTAATATCAAACACAAATCTTAAATTAATTTCATATATAAAATGATGATAAAGGTAATTAAACTTACAATTTCATCAGGCTTAAGCTTAAGATCAAAATTATCCAAATCAGTGGCTAACTTTTTGCTTTGCATAGCAGTTAACACTATTTCATCAATTTTTGCTAAGAACTGAGGATTGGAATATACATCATCTTCTCCTTGAGATTGAGATTCTTGTGAAGTTTTTATTGCTTCATCCTTCAAATCAATAGCAAAGTAAATTTGGTTCTCTGATACGATCTTCAAGTCACGACCAAATTTCATCATTTTCTTCTTCACAGCCTAATAAAAAATAGAATCAAGAGTGAATGAGTAAAATATAATAAAATATCGTACCTACAAGTGAATTACAACATTCTAATTCCTGATAAAAGTAATATAATTTCTGACTAAAACAATATTATTCCTCAACGAGATAACTTATTTCCTGACTAAAAAAATTCATTCCCGACTAAAATTATCATATTCCTGACTAACATTTTGTTATTCCTGATAAAAGTAATCTAATTTCTGACTAAAATAATGTTATTCCTAATTGAGATATAACTTATTTCCTGATTAAAATAATTTCATTCATGACCAAAATTCTCATATTTCTGACCAAAATTCTCATATTCCTAATAAAAGTAATCTAATTTCTGACTGACAATATTAATGTTGATTGAGATAATTTATTTCCTGATATTAAATTTCTTACTCCTGATAAAACATAACTAATTTCTGACTGCAATTAATCCTCATTCATATTATATTCTATTATATTAATCACTTATTCTTGACAAAAAGAGTTAGTACATAACAGCAGGTTATTCAGTATGAATTCTTGAATCAAAAACTTTACAAAATTAATAAAAAGATGAGATTTTAAACTTACATCAATATCCATTTTATCAATCTCATCATCAGTGGGGTACTCTTTAGGAATCCTGTACATTACATATCTAGCTTTGTCATCTTCAACTTTCAAATCAATGGTAGCAGATTGTACATCCTGACCTTCCTTATTTTCACCAGAATCTTCATCACCAGTATCTTCAAGTTTAAACTCAATGCTATCCAACTGAAAAGATTTTAGAAGCTCCTGTTCACTTTTCCCAGCATACTGTAATGGTAATGTCTGAGGATACAATTTCACAGTACCGTAATCGATATTTTCAGCAACGGCTTTAATCCTCTCATTTAGACTTTCACAAGACCAATTCATTACAAATGGCTTCCTATCTAAAGTGGTCCCAAACTCAAACTTTTGCAAAAAAGCAATTACAAAGGCAACCAGACAGCCATTTACTTGTTTTGATTTAGTTTTCAATACCTCTCCTGCCTTTTTCTTCAAAACAAAAGCCTGAAAGTCTGCTATTGAATCACATAACCAATCCATCACATAACCAGCCCAGTTGTAAATCTTTATGAAACGTACATCTTCTAAAGACTTGATGATGTTAAAATTGGGGGACTTATCACCAATTGAAGCCAAAAAATTAGATACAGCAAACATAACAAAGAGTCTCTTGAATTCATAACCTCCCTCTCTATATTTCTCAAACAATGTTTGATAAGTAAGAAAATTGACATATGTCTTCTTCTTCTTACTTTGAACTGCTCTTTCAGATTCCTTCTTCTTACTTTGAAAACCTTTTTCAGATTCATCACCAGTTTTCCTCTTCTTTTTCTTGTTAGTTTCAGAGTCATTTCCTTTTTCCAATTCGTCTTCTATATCTAAACACAAAAACTTCCTCCACTCTAACTTCAAACTGTCATCAGGATTAAATCCTTTCTTATTTTTTAAAATATCTTTCATAGCTAGATCAGTATAAGGAATACCCAAAACATCAGCAATATCAGAACTATCAATATGAATGGCATGTTCCTTTTTACCAACAATCACATTTCTTACCTTGGGATTATAATGAGTTACTATATAACCGTACAACTGATGGCTAATATTATCCTTCAAATTCATATGAAGCAATCCACCAAAACCAATGTCTCTTACATCCTTCTTTTGCTTATCACTTAAATCTTCCAGAATTTAACAAAGATGATTAGGACCAGATTTATTACCAAGCTCTAAGTCTGAAATATCATCTTCAGTAAGAGAACTGAAAAATTGAAAAGTAAAAAATAACATTAAAGTTGAGAGCTATATAAAACATTCTTAATCATGATAATAATTATGTTATTCCTGAAATTAGTAATCTTAATTCTGAGCATAAATATCTTTTTCCTGACAAGAATAAACTCATTTTTGACCAAAATAATCTTATTCCTGATGAAAAAATTATTATTCCTAACTAATATAATGTGTCACATATATATCTTATTACTGATAAAAAGTAATCTTATTTCGGATCGAAGAAATATTATTCCTTACTGATGTAATTTAAATACTGACAAAAAGAAATTAATTTCTGACCAAAAAAACCTAAATCCTGACAAACATAAACTATTATCAAAATAAAATAATCAAATTCAAGACAAGCTAATTTGCATATATATGATTTATCACAGAATAATAAGGTAATTTCTGATAAAAAAATAGAATTCCTGACAAAGTAATTGTAAATCCTGACAAAAATAATCTATTATCAAATTACAATATAATAACCGGATATGGTATGTTTCCCAAGAAAAAAGATTCTATATAAAAACAACAAGTACTGAATGCTATGTCTTTTTGCGAATTAAATAGATACAAAATTTCACACCTAACAGGTCGACTTCGTTTAGAACCAGGTTTAGGACCACGCTTCTTCAATTGAGGTTCTGAATCGACCCTACAGAACGAAATAATAACTTATAAAAATGGATTTTTAAAAAAACAGTATAACCTAAAAATAACTGAAATATAATAAACCTTTCAACCATTGCAACTGTCTTCTCCTGTTTTCGTGCTTGTTTACTTCGTTTAACATAAACTTTTAAAGGAGAAAAATCTTTAATCGACGGAATGTCAGCCATTAATAGAGTCAAAATGACGAAAGTTAGGGTTTATATAAAAGAAGTAAAAATTAAATACATGCAAATAAAATTAAAGATGGAAAATGAAGTAGTGATGCGAATAATTCGGAAACGTGAAATTAAGTCGATAGTAATGGAGTGTAACTGATGAAAATGGAGTGAGAATGCAGAAAACGTGGGTGAGAAGAAGAAGGAGAAAGGCGGGACGTTGGGTTTGGGTTTTTTTTTTTTTTGAAAAAAAAAACCATGGTTAATTAAAGGTCAGGCCGCGCGCGGGCTAAACTTTAAATAAACGGGCCGAGTAATAGAACGGACTCACATGAGTCCGTTCTACACAATATTTTTCGATTATCAAATTTTTTATTTTCCATAAAGATTAAGTGTCAATATGTTTGTAAAATAAAATCAGGTCCGTCTTTAGACATGTTTTTTCTCACACACGGAACAGGGCCCCTAAAAATCAGGGGCCCATAATTTTAAAAAATAAAAATATTAACCTTACATATTCACCTTCTTCCTCATAAAAGACCACCATTTCCAAACTAAAACCTAAAAATTCCTAGTTGATTATGAAGATATAATTGAGGATTTTGCTTCAAAAAATATTAGAAGGATGACACTTTTTAACTAAAAAGTTTTTGTTTGTTGTTTTATTGAATTACTATTAAATTAGTAATATGAATATTTAAGCTCTACAATAATTTGTAATACTGTACTTGAAAAAAAAAAGCCATTTTATAATAATAATATTTTTAACCTTTTAAAATAGTCCTCTAAAAATTAAAGGGCCCAATTTTAAAAGTTAGAACAGGGCCATCAAATTGTCGGAGACGACCCTGAATAGAATGAAGGATAATGTAGAATGGATAATTGAAAGCATAAGAGTTAATACTCCATCCAATATTTCTAAAAAAAAAAATAAAAAAATAAAAAATAAAAAAGGACTCCATCCAATATTATTTGCTATATTTGACTTGGTAAGTTTACATATCTTTTACCATTATAATATATTTATTGTAAAGTTTGATATTTCTTTTTATTATTGTCAAACATCAATAACATAATAGTAAAACCGACACCGGGAATAACACATGTCACTTTCTGGTGTCGTTTTTTCCCTCTAAAAACCACTTTTTTGAAATAAATATATTCTAACTTGATTTTTCTTTTTACCTTTTTGATTGATAGCTTATTTAAGACAATAATATTGTATATATTTAATTTCTATATTATAATAGAAATTAAAGATTCTTTTTAGTAATATCAACATTATTTACTTAAAATGATTTTCTTATAATACATTATCAAATGGATTTAATTTATAGTACGAAATAAAAAAAAATATTCACATTATATTGCATCAAATTGACTTTAACTCATAAATCTATAACTATAAGTCTATAACTCTATTTATATTATACCAGATGAAGCACGTGCAATGCACGTTTGTTTGAATTTTTTAAAACAAATTTTTTTAATTAATGTGCTAAAATTGGTTATATATTTAGATAAAATTCTTATATAAAAAGATAATATTTTATAATTAATAATTTAAATTTAAAAATGATATTAACCAATTTTGCTTACGTGACATTTGAATCATATAATTATAATTTAAATTTTAAAATCTCATTCGCCAATTTTGCTTACGTGACATTTGAATTATTTAATTATAAAAGATTTTAATAATCTCTTATTTAATTGGCTACTACTAAAATTTATAATCCTACATGGCACACTAAAAAAATTAGATCCTATGTGGCTCTAAAAACTCGGGAAAAAACTCCCATTTATACATATATATTAGATATTAGATTATATTAAAGTTGACACCAGGAATGACATGCATGTATCACCTTCTTTTTAAAAAACTTTCTGCCCTTTTTTTTTTTTTTTTTTTTTGGCCAAAGGTTCCTAGAGAATATTTATACTATGCAATAATATTTCCCTAACTAATTGGTATTTATATTTCATTATTTAAATTATACACACTCAACAAATATTATTACTTTAATTAATACTATGCAATAATTAAACTAATAATAAACAATGAAAGTTATCGTGCATGACACGAGACCTAATCTAGTTGATACAATATTTGTGACTTTGTGAGCCATTTCTAATATAGTATCATTTATCTCATTATGTAGACAAGAATTAATATTTAATTTACGTATCCTCAATATTTTAACTAACTAAATTAGCTAATCATCCGTATACTAAATAATCTCATCACATATTAAATAACAAATCTACTAACCTACACATCCAATGCAACTCTTATTATATTGAAAATAAGACGTAGGACAAACCTTAAGGAAATGAAGAAGATTAATATACTTCGAAACAGAACTACCAAGACAACATTTATATACCAAGACAAAGTAGTTAAGTGATTTTTTTTTTTTTTTTTTTTTTTTTTTTTTTTTTTTTTTTTTTGGCACCTAAGTGATTTATAATACTTTCTCCCTTCTTCAAAAATAAGATATTGAAGATTGGTTCATTAATGGTAAATACAAAAATCAAAGTGGGGTATGATGGATTAGATGGGAATAAAAAATATATATAGTGGGATTTGATGGATAACAATTGAATAAATACTAAATAGATTGGAAGCTAATTTATTAAACCCGATTTACCATGATTGTCACCTTATATATACACCTAATTGGATTCGATTAGTCTTTCTAAAGTTATTTGGTTTACAGTGTGGGAAATAACTCTATAGGAATTTCTATTTATCTGGGAGAGCTAGGTATAAATTCCTACATTGGTGGGAAGTGAAAATTTTTAGGATTTTTCTACTTTCATCATTTTTTTTGTCTACCAAACTACTCTCCCCAATTATAATTTTTAGGATTTTTTAATTCCCACATTTTATTTACTTATGCCAACCAAACAACACCTTAATAATTTGAGATTAGATTAGAAACATTCAGATCAATCAGATCAAAACTTTTAATCACCATTTACTTATTGTTAAATATCGTTAATTGCGTGATAAAAAAATTATGAAAATTATATACTTGAAAAATAAATAATTAGCGAATCTAAAAATGAGGTTAACGTTTTTCAAATTAATAAATCAGATGAGACCAGAGCAGATAATAAAAATTCAGATCATAACTTATTAAAATCAGACCAGATCTCTATATTTCAGGTAAAGAGAACAAGTCTTTGTTTTGAAATACTTTATAATGATAAATACAAATTTAGTGTCAAAGTCAAATACTACCTCCATTTCTTATTATTTGCAACAAAGGATATTATTTGCGAGAGTTAAAATATTTGTTTGTTGCAAATAATAAGAAACAAAGGAATACAAAAACTTTTGCCTACACCCGGTGTACAGTAATTTTACTGTACATCGGGTTGTTTGCACGTGTGAACAATTTTATTTTTTTTTTCTTCTCTAAAATACCAGAATTCTAATTTTTAATTACTTATCCTCACAACTGTTGAACACATCAACAATGGAGGAGAGAGAAAATGAAAAAGATGAATTGGGAGAAAGAAATAGGAGATGATCTTACCTCCAATTTTCGACCATCAATGCCGAAAACATTTAATTTCTCAAATTGTGAATACCTAATCAAGATTTTCTACTACAAATTCAACCACCATTAATTGAAAATCCGGAGAACTTGAAGCATACGACGAGTTTCGACTTAAATTGCACTACCATAGAAGATAAAGCTGAGAATTTTATTGATAAATTCGATCAATTTTATGAAGACAAAGTTCCAAACTCAAAATTTCCAAACAAACAAATAGAGGTAACTTATATCTCAAAATTTAATTACTACGGGCTTGTTTGGCATCATTTTTGATTTTCACTTTCCTGTGTTTTTGAAAACCAAAAACAGGAAACAAGAAAAAGATGTTTCCACTTTTCTGTTGGAAGTTTTCAAAATTATCATGATTTTAATAAGTTTAAATATTTTTTGATTCATTATGGGACATATGTCATATATTTTTAAGAAACAAAAAACCAAAAAACAGAAAAACACAACAATGCCAAACAAACCCTACATACTCTGTTTTTTTTTTTTTCATATCAATTTGGTAGTATATTAGGATTTTTGCTTTGACTTGTTTTTTTCAGTGAAAAGTTGTACTATTATAAATCTACGATGATGCTTCCACTGCTCTTAGTGGAGTATGGTTAATAGTCTTAATACCAAAACTTTATTGCCACAAAAAAAAAAAGTACTTCGTACAATCGTACTAGTATTAGGGAAGCACAAAAAAAAAAAAAAAAAAAAAAAAAAAAAAAGGGAACATTCATTGAAGAGTTATCCTAAAATGATTAAAAGTTACCCCCAAATTAAATAGAAGTTACCCTAATGTATAAGAAAGTTACTCCGATTTTTATAAAAGTAAGCTATGTAATATCCATATAGTTACCTTAAAAATCAAATCTCAATGAGAGAAACTAAGAAAATTACTCTGATAAAACTTATTTTTATTGTCTATATACTTTAAAATCATACCAAGTTAAAAGTTACCCAAAAACGGTTAAAAGTTACCCCAATTTAGCTAAACGTTACCATGAAATTATACGATGTATGCTAATATTATTGTGAACCGAGTGTGCACAAAAGTTACTCATATATCTATGTAATTTATCCAATCATTCCAAGTCATAAGAATATGAGTAAAGATGTGGATGATGTGCTATTTGTTGCTTAATTTGGGTAACACATACATAAATTACATATACATCATATAGCAGCTCTAAATTGCACATCCCTCACCTTGAGCCAATCATCCAAGTGTAGCAGCAAGAGGTCTGGATATTAATGATGTGCAGCTAATCATCTAAGTGAGTATAGTTTTCTTGTACTCGTCTTGCATTATGACGGTAAAACTTGATATTTAAGATTAATGATTTCGATAAAGTTTTTTTTTTTTGTGTGTTATATCTCTTTCCTCTATTGCAAATCTCATATTTAATTTTCAGGAACACTTTTGAGACATCCCTCCAATAAAATTGGTTATATGTGGTTGTTTGGTTGTACGTGGTCTTTCAATGCTTGTGCAAGTGTTTGATTTCAAGGCTATTAACTCAAATGGTAGAACAATGTGCAATAGTTGTACTACTTGTACATAATGTGGGTTCAACTTCTACATAGCCATAAGCCCATAAGCTAGGTGACCATGATTAATAAAAAAAAAAATAGTAAGCCTACTAAAGAGCACAAGTATAGATGTTAGTGTAACCCTGATTAATATCCTAATTATAGATAATAATGATCCTAATCAAGGGCAAAAGTGACCCTAATCAAGGGCAAAAGTGACCTTACTAGAGCGAAAAAGTGACCATACTCGAGACAAACAGTGACCTTAACTGAGTACAAATTGTTTTTAATCAAGGGCAGCAATGACTCTAATTAAAGTGACTTTAATATAGAGCAAAAGTGGCCCAAATTATAGATAAAGTGACCCTAATTAAAGGCAAAAGTGACCCTAACCAAATAAAAAAGTGACCTTAACCAAGTAAAAAAGTGACCATTTCGAGAGAAAAAGTAACCTTACTCGAAAGAAAAGGTGACCCAAAATGAGTAAAAAAATACTTTAATTAAGGGCTATGTAGGCTATGTGAGGCTTAAACCCACATCATGTACACTATACTACATTGCTCTACCATTTAAGCTAATAGCCTTGAAATTAGAGGTACACTTTTGATTTCTATCATAACCATGGAAACTTAATCACATATTTGAGAAAAATAAGCTGGTATATATGCTCACATATAGGGCTGAAAAAAAAAAAAAAAAAAAAAAAAAAGAGAGAAATAAACATCATTATCATATCAGCAATAAGCTCACTCTGGCATTCTCAGAGGAACATGAGTAAATGCTCAAAGCAAAGCTATACATATGTAGAAACAAGTAATTGAGAACATTGACCAAGAAGTACAGGAATATGAGCTATTGCTCACAAAGTCATAGAGAGAGCGATAGGGAGAGAAAGAAACTTAACAATAAGTTTTTAATCATATTACCATTGCCATTTCTATCATGATAATGAGTTATACGAAGTAATTCTTATAAAACTTATAAAGGAACAAACAGCTAGGAAGTGAAAGTAACATCATAATTTTCAAAATAGTTCTTGTTTTGGGGAAAATTACCCCGCCACGTGGACCACTTAAATCAGGACACGTGTCCACCCGTAATTGGTTCCAAAGAAGCCAATAATAGTTTGACACGTGGAATCCACTGTCAAGAGAAGGAAATGGCGGCCTTCATAGGCCCAATTCCCGAAAAGCCGCCAAAAGAGCGGGCGCCCACCAAATCTAGGTCAAATGACCTACGTAAGGGCATACTTTTCCAAAATGACCTTATAAATAGGAAGATTTCCCCCAATTGTGGGATAGATTGAATTTATTACAATATCACTGACATTCTCTTACATCGGAGAAATCTCTTGATCTCGGAATCCGAGAAGATCTTTCTTTTACCTTTTTCCGCACTTTTTACTTACTCTATCACATCCTAACTTGATTGTCGGAGGCGGAGCTCCGACCACCCGGAGTTTCCGTTGTTTTGCAGGTACAGGCGCTTCCCAACCGGTCTTCGAGTCGTAACTCTCCCGAGCGACAAAAACACCCAAAATATTTGGCGCCGTCTGTGGAGAGAGTACCTCAAAGATGGTTCAAGAGTCTGTATCGCCTCTTAACCCTAAGGCTAATCAGCTGGAGGTCTTTACAGACCATGAGGATGATGATCCTCAGGTCGAAACATACGTTGCCAAGGATGGCTCTCTCATCACAAAGAGCATCCGTCCCAGAGACACTCTAGAACGAAGGGAAAGCCAGGCGGGTACAAGTAGGCCCCCTGGTCAGCCGGAAGGGGAAACCCAGTTAGCAAGAGGTCAGGCTCCAGTCACCAGGGACGAGCTCATGAAATTCATGACGAGTTTCAAGGGTGAGATTAAGGACCTGATCGAAAAGAAAACGGCTGGCTCTAGCAAAAGTCAGCCGGTTAAGAAGTCTCCTCGAACTACGAGGAAGAAGCCAGTCAGGGACAAGCAGCCAACTCCGCATCCAAAGGACAAGGCAGCCGCAACCCTTGACTGGTCCAAGATCCTTCTGCCCTAGAAGGGTCCAAGAAAGCCCAGCCGGGAGTAACAACCGGTGGGTAACAAAAATTCTACCCCTAACGCTCGACAAATCATCGAGCGCAGGAGAAGTCAGCAGCTGTCTAAGTCAGCCTCTACTTCGAGCTTTCTAGACAGCTTCAAAAACACATCTGCAGGGAATATTCAATCCTTGCACGAGAGCCATACAGGCGGTAATACCGTCTATTCTGGCCCTCAGATGATCGGGAATGCACCGTACGTACCCCCCTGGTCTACGGTCCGTATTCTCCTCACTTCATGCAGCCGACCCTCTTTGGGGGTCAGGCGGCATACAATGTCCAACCTTTGGACTGGCAGCTCCATCTGCTCAAACTTGGTAAACAAACTTCTACGTTCACCAAGGAGATAACCGAGGCCGCACAGCCGGCCAAGGTTAAGAATGTGTTGGTGGGTGCTTATGACGGTACCACCAACCCGGAGGACCACCTCATGGCCTACTCCAACCTCATGCACATGTAGGGGTTAGAGGATGCTATGTGGTGACGGTGCTTTCCGGCTACATTGAAGGGCATCGCCCAACAATGGTTCGGCAACTTGCCAGCCGGATGCATTGACAGCTTCAGGAAGCTTGCCTTCCTATTTGCCTCCAACTTCTCAATGAACATCCCTGCCAAGAAAACAAGTCTCGATTTGAGCACCATCCGGCAGGGAGATAAAGAGGGACTTCGCTCCTATGTCAGGCGGTTCAACCTGGCGAGAATCCAAATCGAGGGGCTGTTTGACGAGGTAGCCTATACAGACTTCTTCAAGGGTCTGAAGGACGGGTCGACCTTTAAGTTCGACCTTGTCTGGAAAAGGGTTTTCACCCTTCAAGAGGCATTGATAGAGGCGGAGAGCTTTATTCAAGCCACTGACCTCTGCTCGTCCAGCCATCAGTCGGACTACAAGAAGTCCGACAAGCAAAAAGAGAGTCAATTTGCTCAGCCGGCTTAAAAAGTTGAAGTGAGCAAAAAGAGAAAAGAAGTTTGGGCGGTTGAGGAACCTGATCAGCCGTCCAAGAAGAAAAAGAAAGAATTCAAGTCGTATGTCTCACGGTATGAATTCAATAAAGACTGTTACACCATCTTTACAGAGGTGAAGGATCGGCTGACCATTGAGAAGCCGAATCCTATGAAGAGTTCCGTTCAGTCACGGAAGAAGAATAAATTCTGCCACTTCCACCAGGAAGTGGGGCATGACACCAACGACTGCTATAGTCTCAAGCGGACGTTGGAGCGTCTAGCTGACAAGGGCTTGCTGAAATCCTATGTCTTGAAGTCCAAAGCGACTTCTAAGACGAATCCGGAGTAGTCGTCAAAAAATGTCCAACCTACTAGTAGCTCGGATACCGACAAGGATCCGGTCTACACTATAGCAAGCGGATTCGCAAGCGGTGGCCCGACCATTCAGGGCACCAAGGATCATCTGAAGAGGATGATCCATTCACTTGATGATGCACAGATGTCCTCCATTAGAACATTCCCATACGTCCTCATCACTGAAAAGGATCGGCGCAAAGTTCGTTGACCGCATGACAACCCAGTCGTCATTGAATGCAAGGTCGCCAACCAGCTGGTTGGCCGGATCCTAATAAACACGGGTAGCTCCTCTGATCTCATCAGCTACAAGTGTCTGTCCAGGCTTAATTACAAGCTAGACAATCTGCGCGACGTCTCCCATCCATTAGTAGGATTTGGTGGAGGGGTCGTGCACCCAGTCGGACAGATTGATATACGCATCCGGCTGGGGGAGAAAGGGAAAGGGCGACACATGGTCGTTTGGTTCCTGGTGGTTAAAGAGCTGACCGCCTACAACATTATTCTTGGCCGACCTACTCTGAACGAGTGCAAGGCCGTCATCATCCCAGCTTTCATGCTTCTCAAGTATGAAAAGGATGATGGCTCTGTTGGCTCCCTCAACGGGGATCAGAAGATGGTAAGGGAGTGTTATCTCTCAGACGTCAAGCCGACTGCTGCTGCAGCCGGTCAGCCGAAGGAGCCAATAAACCTTGACGATGTCAAGGACCTTGATTCACCCCCTCCAGCAGCCGCAAAGAAAAGAAAAACTGAAAAGCTGGTGGAGGTGAAGAAGGAGAAGAAATAGCAATCACTGACCGGGGAACGGTCAGATGATCTCCGTCCCCAGTCGGCTGGTGAGCATGTTGATATTCCTCTGGATGACAGCTGTCCAGAGCGAACTGTTAAGGTGGGGACGGCTGCCTTTGAAAGGCTTGTTGCAGACTTGCACCTCATGTTGAAAGAATTCAAAGACAATTTTGCCTTTGAAGTGGAAGAGATGCCAGGCATCAGCCCGGATCTCGCTGTCCATAAACTCGCCGTGGATCCAAAAAAGAAGCCCATTCGGCAAAAGAGAAGAAATCATGGCGAGGAAAGAAGTCAGGCGGCAGCTGCCGAAGTTAAAAAGCTGCTGGACGTTGGGTTCATTCGGTCATGTAACTTTCCTGATTGGGTGGCTAATGTTGTGCTTGTAAAGAAGCCGAATGGGACCTGGCGCATGTGTGTTGATTACACAGATCTCAACAAGGCATGTCCAAAGGACAGTTATCCGCTCCCAAAGATCGACAGCCTTGTCGATTCTACAGCCGGCCATGCCTTGATGAGTTTCATGGATGCTTATTCTGGCTTCCATCAGATACCCTTGTGGAAAAAAGATCAAGAGAAGACGACCTTCGTCACAGATCAAGAGTTATTCTGCTATAATGTGAGGCCGTTTGGTTTGAAAAATGCGCCTGCTACTTTCCAGCGAATGATTAATACGGTCTTCATTAATCAAATCGGAAGAAACGTAGATGCGTACATTGACGATATGATAGTCAAATCCAAGCTCCAGACGGATCACCTTGCTGATCTCCGAGAAACCTTCACTACACTCAGGCGTCATGAGGTTATGTTAAATCCCAAGAAATGCGTCTTTGGTGTTGAGTCTGGGAAGTTTCTCGGATTCTTGATTGATCAAAGGGGGATAGAGGCTAACCCCGAGAAGATATAGACTGTCATTGACATGAAGTCACCCCGCACCGTCAAGGAAGTTCAAAAACTAACTGGTTGCCTGGCGGCATTAGGAAGATTTCTCAGCCGGTCAGGTGACAAATGCCTTTATTTCTTCCAAGCAATCAGGAAGAAGACTAGATTTGAATGGGGGGATAATGCTGAAGCGGCCTTCCAAAAGTTAAAAGAACACTTGCACTCTTTCCAAAGGCTAGTTAGCCCTCTGCCCAAAGAGAAGTTATACATATACTTAGCCGTCTCAGACCATGCCCTCAGTGCCGTTCTTCTTGCTGAAAGAGACGGCATCTAGCTCCCGGTCTATTTCACTAGCCATGTGCTCCGAAATGCTAAACTTCGGGACCCCATGGTTGAAAAATTTAGCCTCGCCCTTTACATGGCAGTCAAGAAGTTGAAACCATACTTCTTGGCGCATCTAGTTGTGATATACACAGACTAACCCCTCAAGCGACCCATGTCAACTTTGGAGTCATCCGGTAGGATGCTCAAATGGGCTATTGAAATTCAAAGTCTTGAAATCACTTACGAACCAAGAAAGGCAGTGAAGGGTCAGGCGTTCGTCGACTCCATTGTTGAAATGACAAGACTGGTTCCACCGGATAATACTGATCAGGTTTGGAAAGTGTATGTGGATGGGAGCTCCACTATGAACGGCTGTGGTGCAGGAATTATTTATGAGTCCCCCGAGGGGGATAAATTTGAGTATGCACTACGGTTCAAGTTCCAAGCCTCAAACAATAAGGCGGAGTATGAAGCCCTGCTAGCCGGCATCCGCAAGTGCAAGGCGGCAGGGGCAACCAAAATTGACGTCTACTCTGATTCGCAATTGGTCGTTAGCCAGTACCAAGGTGAGTATGAAGCCACCCATCCGGCTATGATCAAATATCTTCAGGCTGTCAAAGAGGAGAATGGGACACTTGAAGAATTCCATCTGAATCAGGTGCCCAAGTCTGAGAACAATCAGGCGGATGCATTGTCCAAACTAGCATCTTCTGCCTGCTGTGATACGCCTCGGTCAGTCTTTTGGGAAGTTCTGGAAAAAAGAAGTATACATGAGGAACCCATTGGAATTCTTGACCGAAGCTCTACTTGGATGGATGGCATCCAGGCTTACCTGACAGACGGCACGCTTCCTGATTCACTATAGGAAGCAGCCGTCATGAAAAAGCGAGCTGCAAACTTTGAGATATAAAATGGAGAACTCTTCAAAGCAAGTTTCTTGAAGCCTCTGCTGAAGTGTGTTACCCCTGAGAAAGGGAAGGAAGTTCTCGAAGATTTGCAGGCGAGATACTGCGCCTCTCACGCAGGCGGTAGATCATTAGCCGTCAGAGCCAGGCGGCATAACTTCTGGCCTACTCTGGAGTCGGATGCCATGGAGATGGTAAAAAAATGCGACATGTGTCAAAAATTTGGCAAGCTAATCCATTGTTCGGCTACTAACCTGACAGCAATCCATAGCCCAGTCCCGTTTGCTAAATGGGGCATGGACATCCTAGATCCTTATACGCCTGCTCCAGGCGGAAAGCGCTATATCCTAGTGGCTAAGGATTACTTCACCAAGTGGGTGGAGGCAGAGGCGGTCAAAAACATCAAGATCAAGGATGTCATTTCTTTCATATGGAAGAACATTATCACCCGGTTTGGGGTACCTATGTGTATAGTGTTTGATAACGGCCCTCAGTTTGAGACGCCTCAACTCAAAACTTGGTTGGGAGATCAAGGTATCTCAAATTATTTTGCATCAGTCGGCCGACCCCAAGCAAACGGCCAAGTTGAAGCCTTCAACAAACTCATCTCAGACGACATTATAAAGAAAATTAAAAGAGCCGGAGGTTTATGGGCTGAAGAATTAATTCATGTCCTATGGGCCATCCGGACAACTGCAAAGGGGGCAACAGGTGAAACCCCATTTCTCATGGTTTACGGTGTTGAAGCCGTCTTGCCTATAGAGCATTATGAGTCGACTCTACGAGTCATGCTATACGATGAAGAGGCAAACTGGGAGGCCATGCAGCTAGCATTGGACTCACTCCTAGAGCGCAGGGGCAATGCCGCCTTGCGTCATGAGATTTACCGTCTGAGAATGACTCGTGCTTACAACAAGAAAGTACACAAGCGCCCTTTGAAAGTTGGGGACTTTGTGTTAAGCAAAATGGAGGCAACCGGTAGGGCGAATGAGCTTGGAAAGCTGACTCCTAATTGGGAAGGCCCCTACCAGATTTATGAGGAAGTAAGAGATGGCACCTACCGCCTGGAGACCCCAGACGGTAGGCGGCTGCCTAGAACTTGGAATGTAGACAATCTAAAAAAGTACTACTTCTAAGTGTTGTAAATATTTGTAAATAGAAAGCCTATCAATGAAAAGCTGCTTTTTATTTCAAAATTATTTTATCTATTCTTTTATATACATGCGTCATATCACATGTGCCGCCTGTTTGATTTACAGACGGTACACCTTCGCCCAATAACTTGAAAATTGAAATTGGAAGTTAACTACTAACGTCCAAGTAATGTGAGGCCAATGGCCAGATAATAAGCTAAGCACAAAAAGGTTTAGTGGCTATACAACCGTCTTTTAAAAAGAGACATGAGGCCAATGGTCGGATGGTTACCCATTTTATAAATTCGCCTACTCCAATGTGAAATATGGCGTCCGGCGATGCCCCTCCGAGTGTTATCGTCGCAGAGGGTATTCTATCGTCTGCTCTACAACCACATACAGACGGCAAAAATTGAACGACCTAATTGGTCAAGTCATAGCCGCCTGACCAGGGAAATCTAAAGAATGACTAAGACTGCGGAAGCCGGATGTTAGACACATCAATCGGCAGCCGACCGAAGTTCTAACTTAGATTACCTCGCGAAATTATACAAGTCCTCCCAGTAGGGGCAAACGGATATTGAGTATAATTAGATTATGGCCACCAACCTACATAGACGGCTAGTTTTAAAATTGGCCCATGTAGGATGACTAAGTCTCAAAAACCCATCTGAAATGGGGTGAGCACATAAGGCCCACAGAACCACCTGCTATTGTAATAGAAGATTAGCAGGCGGACAAGTATGAACTTTACTTCCTAGTTCATGCAACTTGTAATATTTGTAGCATAACCATTCATCCGGATCCATTTGAAATTGGGCAAGCGCAAAAGGCCGCCTGGAAAATATAGGACCGCTTGTTGCTGTAAAAGAAGAATTTCAAGCAGACCAATGCCAACTTTACATTCTAGTTCATGCAACTTGTAATACTTGTTGCATGAACAGCCATCTAACCATGGCAGAAAGGTCTAATGACCGCTTGCAATAAGCACCGGCTGCTCGATTGGCCGATTGCGCACTTAGCTTGGGGCAATCACCTTAGTGATTGATTAACTCGAAAATCAGTCATACCCCCATCCGATATCGCACATTTTCAAGTCAATCAACCAACTTGTAAATCCAAGCGCACAGCCACCCAGGGGCGAAACCATCCGGTATACCATCCAAACACAAAATTCAGATTTCAAAAAATAAAACACAAGTGTTAGAAACCAAACGCAAGCATTAAAAACCGACCTACTGGTCGGATGATTCATCATTAAAAGCTGACCCCTTGGCTAGCCAAATTCAAAAGTCAAATTGTTAAACGGCTAAACAGCTGGTGATAGTAAGAAAAAAGAAATTGTTGATTAACCCAACTCCACAGTCGGTAAAGAAACAAGAGATACTCGGCACGCAGGCCGGAAATGTATTTGAAATGGCCATTCAGCTGCAGAGAAACATTAAATTTAATTAGCTTCGGGAGAGGACTCAGCTTCATTTTAATTCGCCATTTCATCATTGGCCAGATGTTCTTCATCGCCCTCCTTAGCCTCGTCCTCATTCTAGATTGCCTTGCCGCCATCTGCCCCCTGGCCCGCCTGAGCATCCAGCTCCTCCGTAGCTTGCTCAAAACGATACTCCCAAATAGAGTAATCGTCCTTGGGAAAGAGAGCCTTCCACGCCATCTTCATGCGAGTGACGCAGTCGGCCTCATTTTCCTCAATGAGCTGCTTTTTCTCCTCCTATACCCTGGCGGCCCATTTGGATGCGAGCTGCTTTTCTTGGTTGGCTAGCTTGTGTTGCAGCTTCTCATTTTGGTGCTTGAAACTATCCGTCTCTTTGCCAACATCCTAAAGCTCTTCAACTTTTTCTTTAGACGCCTTTAGCTCAGTCACCCTCTTCTGGGCAGCCTCCAAATCTTTCTTCACTTGCAAATTCGCAGTCGCCTGTGAGTATAGGATATCTTGAGTCAACAACTCAGTCTTATTTACATCAAACATGGCTTTGTCAAGATTGGAAGTGGCCCTTAAGTTGGCAGCCCTTACCTCTTTTTGCTTGTCATTGAATGGTTTTTTAAGACCATTAACTCGCAGCATGGCCTGCATCCGGCCAAAAGAAAAGGACTGTTAGTATACAGTCGGCAAAGGCAAAATTGGAAAACAACTTGAGAAAATACCTCTGCCAAATTTGCAAGGATGGCATCAAAGTTCAGGGAGCCGACTCCTTTAATAGAGTCGCGCTGTTCAGCAGAGACGGCGGCGATCATATCCTTGGCGATCCGCTTCACATCCGGCGCCTGGGGAGCATTTGCACAATCAATACTTGGTGAGAGGCTGGCATAGATCCGACCAATAGACCGGCTGGTTTCAGAATTGGTTGGCGAATGACTATAAGTCTTAACCCTACAAGGGTAAGGCAAAGGATCAAAGGCGAAGTACCTAGGATAATGACCAGATCCTGGGCGTTTTTGTCCCTCCGCCTGTTGGAAAGACCGCCTGGAGAGTCGGTAGCCCTAGTTGGAGGCTTGTCCCTAGTCAACTTGGACTCCTCCGCCTACTTCAGAGCAGCCATGGCAGCCGGCGATTTGCCGCCTATAGAAGGATGGGATCCAGATTGGCTTGTAGACGACTTGTGATCAACCGTCTTTCTCCTCTTGATCGGTGTCGGATCCTCATCCGGAGCTAGCTGCTTTGGGGGCTTTTTGCCCAAGTGTTGGCAGCACAGGCGGCTTCACCGACCCTTCCTGAAAAAAGCATAACTTTGAAATGAGAAATTTGAAAAAGTGCAACAGCAAGTAGACGGATGTAGAGAAACTTACATGCTCAAGTTGCTCCTTTTTGAACATTTGGTTCTTATGTCGAACCATCTGGCGGTAAGCTGAGGCGCCGCCTCCTGGCTTCTTGTTGGGGTCTAACTAAGACATGGCTTCTTCTGCAAAAGGGCGAATGAGATGTTAGCCAAAAAAAAAAAGCAAACAAACAAGCTACGCAAAAGACTCGTGCGGCTGCCCACCTCTTCCCTTCTCACAACTGAGGCCACAGACGGCCAGATAGAAGGGATCAGTTAGCCAGTTAAACTCTAAGATATAACTTTTGGGGATTATCTCTTTCTCAGCTCCCCCCTTAACAGTTTTTACTTCAACCTTAAAAAGCCCAGGCGTCAAAATCTGATCCCAGCCTTCATCAGATACAGGCGGGAGAATGGCTTTCTGACCCAGCAGATAGGGGTTTTGGTTCCAGGAATTGAATTTTCTGTTCCGGATGGTGTCAGGGGAGGAGATGATGTAAAATTTGTTTCTCCAATCTTTCCATTTATTTTCCTTCCCCAAAGTCATCATGTAACCTTTGTTACATGATAAAGTGAACCATCCGGGGCCGGCTGATTGGGGAGCCTTGCTAAGGTAATGCATATGGGTGAAGGCCTCAAAGCTAGGCTCAACGTCCTACAGGCGGCCACAAACCCTAAGATATTAACCCAAGAATTGGGTGCTAATTGCCACACCCCCAGACGGTACCCATCCAGGATCCTTTCAATAGCCGGATCCAATAGAAATCTAAGGCCCGCCTGTATTGTGGCCGCATAGCACCCAAAGCATGAATCTCCATAGCTCTAGTCAAGCGGCCAGACGACTGCGTCGTCAAGGGCAGGGACGTTTATTTTGTAGCCGGCTCCCATGACATAGGTGTCCCTGAAATCTTCTAAGTTTTTCCGCATGGTTTTTTTGGGTAGATGCGGATATATGGGTGAAGTATGGAGTGAACCTCTCTTGAAGGGAAGAAGAAGTTTCTTCCTGGCCACGCTCTACAGAGGTGGCCTCTTCTCCAGATGCTTCTTCAGCATTCACAGGAGGCTCCTCCTCACTTCTAGGACTGCCTGTGTTAGCATCTGACTGAGATGAGCCCTCTTCAAAATCGGATGTCTCATCGCTTGAATCATTTTCTGGTTCACCCAAAATCAAGTCATCCGGCGTCATTAGGATGCCTGATGGGTAGTAGGAGACTTCGCTCCTGGGAACCCTGATAGGACTCTCGTCCTCTTCAACACTAGGCGGCCGAGCTGTCCTTTTTGTTCTATCCATAGTACAGACACAGACGAATTCGTTGGCGAGAGCAGTTCAGGACAGGCGGCACCCCTAGTTCTAGATTCAGCCGTCCCAGGTGACCGGCTGACAGCTATCCTAGGTCGTGCCGTATGTGTTTGTGATACCATTTCTAAGGAAACAAACACAGGTGAAATGAAAGTAAAATGAAAAGAGAGAGAAAGAGCAGGCGGTTACCTTGAAAAGGTACTGCTGGAAGTTGATCGAGCCGACTGGGTCAGGCGGCAAAAAGCAAGCGGCAGGCGAAAGCGTTTTTTTCAAGAAAAAGTCAAAGATTCTCTCAGATTCTCTCAAAGATTCTTCGTAAATGAGTGAAAAAGAGAGGGGAAAAATGTTTATTTATAGAGGGGTAATTCCAGGGACACCATGGTAATTTTCCCAGAAGGTGAACAGTAAAATCTGTTCTATCAGTTGAGTGACAAGTGTCATAGATGCCACTTGGCATGCCACATCACATCTGTGAGGGGCAAATGTTTTGGGAAAATTACCCCGCCACGTGGACCACTTAAATCAGGACACGTGTCCACCCGTAATTGGTTCCAAAGAAGCCAATAACAGCTTGACACGTGGAATCCACTGTTAAGAGAAGGAAATGGCGGCCTTCATAGGCCCAATTCCCTAAAAGCCGCCAAAAGAGCGGGCAGCTCACCAAATCTAGGTCAAATGACCTATGTAAGGGCACACTTTTCCAAAATGACCCTATAAATAGGGATATTTCCTCCAATTGTGGGACAGATTGAATTTATTACAATATCACTGACATTCTCTTACATCGGAGAAATCTCTTGATCTCGGAATCCGAGAAGATTTTTTTTTTACCTTTTTCCGCACTTTTTACTTACTCCATCACGTTCTAACTTGATCGTCGGAGGCGGAGCTCCAACCACCCGGAGTTTCCGTTGTTTTGCTGGTACAAGCGCTTCCCAACCAGTCTTCGAGTCGTAACTCTCCCGAGGGACAAAAACACCCAAAACAGTTCTCGTTAAAAAAAAAATCAAAATAGTCAGAACACTAAGCATAATAACATGCTTCCTTCAATTTTGCTGCAAGTATGATTAGGCCTCAGAGAAGAAATCGGACACAGAATACTTATAATGTCACAAACACATAAGAAGTATACTTATAAAACTATACAATTCTTACAACCATACATCAAAACAATAACAAAATAATAGATCACAAAAAATTTTATCAACACCTCTTAAATCGATTATAATAACCCAAAAAATCATTGACGTAGGGAAAATGTAGGTCGTTATCTAATCTTCCCTAGAGCCAAACAAATTTATAAACACTTAACAAAGCTAAATACGAGTATAGAGGCAAGTCAAGGGTCGAACCCAAAGGAACGATAATGTTCAAGCGCTCTCAATTATGCGCCTAAGCTAGGTCAAAGCCCAAGATAAGAGAGAACACTAACAACTAACAAATAAACAGCCAAACAAATAAAACACTAGGGAATGGGGATCAACAAGTAATCATGACAATTGTAGCAACTCGGGAACAATATGCAAATCAAAGGTTGCGAAGATTAATGGTAAGAGCAATCAAAAGAGCTCAACAAGCTATCTCCTAGAGGTCTAACTAGCGCCAACTACGATAGACTCTAACTAGGAATGTCACTAACCGAACTCAATCGACAATTGTGAGCTACAAATCAATGGTCCGTATCAATGTAGACTCACAATGCAATCTAGCATAATTCTCAAGGCCTAATCGAATTACACACATGCACAATTTCCATTAATCACTTTAATCTCAACAATTAATCAACAAAATTCCCAAATTAAGCATAATCAATCAATCATATAAGTTTCACCCAATCCCTAGCCAAACAACTACTCAAGAATCATCATCTAATCAACAAACAACTAGGGAAATCAAGAATCAACAAAATATCAAGAACAACTACACTAATCAAGCATCGAACATCAAAATCAATCTAAACAAACATGAATATTAAATAAAGCAATAAAATGAGATAGAGTTCGAAATGCTCATTGATAATAGAGAAGATCTTCAACACAATTGTCACCATTGAATCTTCAATCTCTCAATCACCATTGAAATTCCTCACTTTCTCTCTCTAAATCTACTCCTAAACTAACCCTAAAACTAGAGAGAGAAACTCTCAACTAAGCTAAATTTATGATCAAAGTCTAATTGCTTCTAATTCGGGTTACAAGTAGATATTTATAGGAGGCGCGAAACGAGACCGAGCAAAAACAGGGACCCGAAGCGGCGCGCCCGCGCGAGGGGGCTGCACTCCCGCCCCTGGGGATTGCGCACCCGCGCTCCTCTAGGTTCCTTCGGTTCTTCTCTAGGCTTCGTGCATTCGCTAATGGCTTCGAATGAGCGCACCGAATGATGATGATGGACACCAAGGAGGCAGATCTAAAAGCACTTGACAGTGGGTTCAACACCACTCTTTCATGAGAGCGCAAGAGCTAGAACTTGGAGAATCCACTTCCTTGCATCTTGAGCTTTCCTATTGCAATGAGCTTGCTCCAAAAGCATCTTCCACCTTAGTAAATCACCAATATCAAGACCCGAACCTCGTACAATACCTATAACCATGAAAAGAGAGCAAATAAAGGAGAAAAGACTAGAAAAACCATAGAAATGCACAAAACCACAAAATAAGAGAGAAAAGGTAAAACAAAGAGCAAAAGCATAAAACTAAGCATTTATTAAGAAGGAAAGCTATGAAAAGAAGGTGAAAACAACCTAAATACTCATCAAATGGAGCCATTTATGACACCCATCAATCATCAACGCCTAATCGATTAAATAACAAATAAAATCACCAATAACTCACAAAAAACATCAACAACTCATTAAATCACTTATGACAATACATTAACACATAAAAACATAAAAAAAAAACAAAAACAGACAACAAATTTGAAAAATTAAAAAAAAAATTAGGTCACAAAATTCAGAAAATATACCTTCAATTTGTTTGATTGAACTAGTAGGAGGAGCAATTGTCTCCTTTTTTTGGAAGCTTAACATTTGCCATTATAAAAATCGAAAACTAAAATTAAAATAGAAATTAGATGAACATACTTTAATATAACCAAAAATACAAAATTAGATGAACATACATACCTCGAAATTGGCCGTATAAGATGAATTATTGATCAAAACAAGAAAATTATGTTAAAAATCAAGATTAAATAAAAAAAAAAGAACGAAATTGAAGAACAAAGGAGAGGGAAAGAAAGATAAAAAAGCGCAAAGGAGAGAAAGAGAGGGAAGAGCGGAGGAGAGAGACGAAGAGCAGAGAAAGAGGATAGAAACCAGGAGGAGAGAGAAAAATAGAAACTTAAAACTTTCGCACGTGTAAGCCGGGTCTCAACTACCGCCATCCAATAAATTATTGTAAATCCGCTTTTTTTAAACTTTTGTGCAAAGGAATATTACAATTGTTTTACAGATAGAACATCATGGAGTGAAAAGTGAGACACAGAAGATTGTTACTTTCACAACAGGAGGATCACTAATTTCACTGCATAACCCATACCATACCAAAGCACCAAAACAAAAGACCCTTTTTTCTCTCTCCTCTTCTTCTTCTTCGCCTTCTTGTTCTGTAAGATTTTGGGTGTGGTCAGTAGCAGCAGCAACAACAACAACAGAGGAGAGAGAAAGTAATGCACAACAATTACTAGTAGTAGTGAACACCAAGGAAAGTGCTACTACTTGTTGTCTTTGCAGTTACTCTCATCAACAACTTCAACTACAACTGATTTCTCTTTCCCTCTTTTTCCCTTTTCCCTTTCCCTTTCCTAAGCATTCCTCTTCAATTTTGTTGCTGCATCCTTTTCCTGATTGCTCCTCATTCCGTTTGCTTCATTTGGGTCATCTCTAATCAAGCCTAATTACTTTCCTGCTTCCGAATCAAAGCCGATTTCATCCCGTTGATTGATTAATGATGGAAAGCGGCGGTGGCGGCGGAGGAGGAGAAGAATGTTGTGTTAAAGTAGCTGTTCATATTAGACCATTGATTGGTGATGAAAAGCTTCAAGGATGTAAAGATTGTGTTACTGTTGTTCGTGGCAAACCTCAGGTATGATGCATTTTCTTTCTCTTTATTAGGATTTTAGGTGTTATAATTGTAAATCTAAATATAGATGATTGATTTGCTTACATTTAATGTTGTTTCAAGTCTGAATTATGGTTGGATTTGTGTGATCTAGATCTTATCAATGGTAGCTGTAATTTCAGTGTATTTTTTTTGATACCTTTTTCTCACTTTTTCTTAGAGTAATCTAAGAATAATTTATTTTTAATGGGTGTTTTTGTATTTCATTGAATGTTTTTATTTAATCTATAACTAAATTCGGTACTAATAGTCACGTTGACAGTGTAATTTGACCTAGTAATGTGATGGGTAAATCACTAAATCTGGACGGAGAGAGTATTTTTTCGGAATTGTATAATTGAAAGGTCTGATAAATAAAGTATTTCTCTCGTCAAACCCTTCAATTGTATAATTTTTTTGATTTTGGGGTAAAATTCTATTTTGGGTTTAAAGCATCTTTTTCTTCCTCTTTGGGGTCCAATTTGTAACAAATAAATTTCATTGAAGTGCTAATTTCTGTCAGTTGGTTAAAAAAGGTAACCATGACTAATTTGTATGCTTGATTTGTTGTTTATTGCTTTAATCATGAAGTGTAATGTATGAATTCTAGCATAAGCATAGAAATGAACATTCTTTGCATGTGTTCCATGAATCATAATTTAACAATTGCTTACATCTGCATGTGTTCGCATGTTTAATGGTACGATTTATTTCCTTATATATCATCCTTCTTTGTATAGCTTCAAATCTCTCCACTTTAGGTTGTAGCGCAATGTTAGCATATCGTGTATGTATTGATATACACAAAAGATTAACTCACTGCAATGAGGGCAAAATATGACAACTATTACATCCAGCTTGCTGCATCCTAAGTCAAATAAAGCAGAAAGTAGAATAGTAAAATGCTGGTGAGAAGATCCATACCCAGCGTGTTGCATCCTAAGCGACTCACAGCTTGCATACTCCTATCCTAAATGTTCAGCTGTATCTTATCTAGTCCATTGATTCAAGTAACATAAATCTTGGAGAATTTGGCCCCACCAGTCACCAGCCACTTTTTAGTCTAGTCCATCCTCCAGCCCTTGCGTTGTTAGTCTTTCTTACTTAAGAAATGTTTTGTTAACAAATGCTACTCTTTCACTGAATTGTCATCTTTCTTCCCATTAAACTGACTAATGTTTTCCCTTGTGTTTAACTAGTCATCTTTCCATACATTCTACTAACAAATATCTCCCTATTTGTGCTCCTATTTATTACCATCTGGTTCCACTATGATTTGTCATTTGGATCTGCGATTTTATATCTTTTGTCCCTTTTTCTGTCCTCCTACTGTGATATCTCCATATCAGAGAATAGTCTGCAGCAGTGCAGCTTTGCTATGAACTGTTGTTCAACTAATCTTGTGACCAAGTTGCTAATGACCAAGAAATAGCTTCTTCAATTCATTTAGCAAAGTAAAGTTCTCTAAGACAAAATATATGATAATCGGTTAGACAGTTACTGCTCTGACGGTCTGACCAAGACCTGCAGCTTACAATATTAAAAATGAGAGGTGTGGTGGATGTATGATTCCTTTAATTTTCTTATTTCCTTTAATACCATTGTTGAAGTTAAGAATATATGACAGCTAAACATTTTAGAAGTATGTGGAAGATTGCATATGATATGTCTTTCAAATGAAATTGAAATTTACAGTTTTTAGTGCTCAACATTGAATTGCAGAAATCAATTAGTTTACGAGCTTATCAATGTTTGAATGTAACCTATCCAATTTACTATGACTACAAATCAAAGTAAAATGATGATAAAACCTATTTTCATCCATGTGTTGGAAAACAGTATTTTTGGCACCATCATATTCGAAAGGCAGTCCTATACAATATATGTATATGAAAAGAACAGACTTTTATATCTAAAGATGTGCCTTGGGCATTCTTATGAAGGATGATGAGACCTAGAAAATTTACCACTCTTCCTTTTCACCTTAAATCTTGAACGAGTAAACCTTCTCCTTTGAAGATGTGAAAAAGGGCCTAGCCTACCTATGAAAGATGAGGTTGAGGAAGTGAGAATATATCTATGCTCAAATGAGGTTTCATTCCAAAATCTGTTGGTATTGAGAGAAGTAACCCATTGGGCTTAAATGTATCACTTTTTCTGTTAGATTTCACATGTTGGCATCTTCAGAGTTCAGAATCTCTATCAAATACTCTAGTTATAGGCCTCGGCCTTAGTTCTTTTAGTATTTTCTTTTCTAGTTAAAAATGTTGGAAGTAATTGTTGTTGTTTCTTTTCTTCTTTAATTTTTCTTCTTTTAATATTTTTAGGTGCAAATCGGGACACATTCCTTTACATTTGATCATGTCTATGGGAGTTCTGCTTCTCCATCTTCCTCTATGTTTGAAGAATGTGCTGCTCCACTTGTTGATGGTTTATTCCAGGGATACAATGCAACGGTCCTTGCCTATGGTCAAGTAAGCTTTGCTTCAATTTGTGGTATTGCTATACATGACAGTGGTATCAATTTTCCTATTTCTATACAAAATAAGTGAATTTTCCATCACGTTGCAGACAGGGTCAGGGAAAACCTACACCATGGGTACAGCATTTCGCGAAGGTGGACATACAGGAATAATCCCTCAAGTTATGAATGCATTATATAGCAAAATTGAAAAGTTGAAAAATGAAACTGAATTCCAGTTGCACGTTTCTTTCATCGAGGTGGGACCTTTTCTTAGAATCTCTTTTTTCTTTCATGGACATTTAGGTACTTCTATCTAAACTATATAAACAATTATGATCTGTATATTCTAGGCTACCTGTTTATAGATCTGTATTGGAACTTTCATGATGCTAACTCCTGATACATCTGATTTGGTAGAGTTTCTCACAACTTATTTCCGTCAGATATATGTTTGTTCTGATTAAATGTCTCAAGCTATTTTATTGTTTTGATTTCATTATTCTAACCCACAATAGGTGAGCTTTATTGACTAGACTTTGTAATTTCTGCAGATTCATAAAGAGGAAGTGCGAGATTTACTGGATTCCTGCCTATCAACGAAATCAGAAACTGCTAATGCCGGGAAAGTAAATGTGTCCGGAAAACCACCAATACAGATTCGTGAATCATCTAATGGTGTTATTACTCTAGCGGGATCTACAGAAGTAGAGGTCAGGTCTTTGAAGGAAATGGCAGCATGCCTTGAACAAGGATCACTTTGCCGGGCTACCGGGAGTACGAACATGAACAACCAATCTAGGTGAGGTTGTCGAAGTAACCTTTATATCTTCATGAGGTTCTTTTTTTTTTTTTTTTTTTTTTTTTTTAATTTTTTAATTTTTTAATTTTATTTATTTATTTTTTATTTTTATTATTCAAGTCAATCATACACCACATGATTTTCTGCACATAATTAAGAAAGATAGGTTCATTATGGAGTACACAAAATTCTATTATGGATTAATCATAAAATGTGGTTAAACAAACAGAAAGATACTGTATTGAAATCTAGTTACTTATTGTACCATAATATATCAATGATCTTTGTGGATTGACTTCATGCTGTATGGAGAAGCCTCATGGGACTATATTGTTGTTTCTGGGATGATTGAAAGAATTACTGATAAGCTGAATTGTTGAATGTTGGGAGAATTATTCATTTTCAGATTGCAATCCATCAAAGGTGTCACTAAGTTCACTTCTGCTTCTTGTTTATGGCGAAGTAGTAGCATCAAGGGCCTAATGCAAACACCAACTGTCCACTTTTCCTGTTAACTGATTATTTTGTGCTGTTGTCTGTATTCATTGCTAAAGTAATGTTTGTCATGGTTGGCTTTGGTGTATATTTTTATATTATTTAATTTGGGGTTAGGTATAATTAATAATGAATAATTTTATAATGGGTTTTTATTAATTTTTAGAATTTGCCTAAATGATTAGCATGGAGAAGAGAACACTTGGACTCTTAGTTGAATAAAGTACTATTGGTTATTCTAAAAATGATTGTGATGCCAGCTGCTAAAGGGATAATAACTGCAATAGAAGTTGCTTGTGAAGTAAGAGGGCTGAATTTAGGAGGAGCAGCAGAAGAACACAGTACATTATGCCCCCCTATGCAGAGATCCTTGACATAAAAAAACACATACATCAAATTCATCATTCGACGGATACAATGCTGTCAGTGGTGATAGGCAGACAAAGTTTAGGTCAGTTTTCGATTATTTGAGTGACTAGCTAGACAATTTTTGGAGAGAGGGAAATGGTGAGGGAAGAGTGGTGTTTCTAAAACCTGTAATCGGAAAAGTCAAATCATTACCTCTCGACCATTGTGCCAGTTTAAACTAGAGGAAAGTCAGTACGGACTACTAGTTCTAACTTGTTCAAATCGGAAAAGTCAAATCTGATACCGTTGGCTAGGTGCAAAGTAGCTCTGGTGTCTTCAGTAGTTGAAAAAGAACAAGAAGGCTTAAAAGAAATCGTGGCGGTGAGCTTGTAGGTAGCAGTGGCTTGTGACTTGTGAAGGCTGGAGTGGCAGCAGCATTTGGTGGCAGTGCTGACAACTTGGATGCTGTTGAAAATGAAAGGCATAAGAAAGTGGAGAAAGAGGAGAAAAACTAGGTCAAAAGCATTTGTTCTCATTAGATTGCATTTAAGTACCACGAGTTTAAGTTACTCAAGATTCTGGATTTACATCCTAATTATGTGCATGAAATAATATTTATATGCTTCATCTATTTGGAATACAAGGTGTTTACCTATGTGCAAAAAAGTTGACCATATTAATTTCACATTTTATAACACAATTTTGTTTGTAGTCGTTCACATGCTATCTTCACCATAACGCTAGAGCAAATGCGCAAGCTAAGTCACACTGATCCTGAAGATGCCAATGTCAATGAAAGCATGAACGAAGAATACCTATCAGCTAAATTACACTTGGTAGATCTGGCTGGGTCTGAGCGTGCAAAAAGAACAGGTTCAGATGGCATGCGTTTTAAAGAAGGTTAGTTAGCATATTATTCGCTTATTGCTTATTTTATTTTCCTTTTGTTCATTGCATGAAAAAAAATTACCTAATGCTGCTTTTGAACAGGAGTTCATATTAACAAGGGTCTTCTAGCCCTTGGAAATGTCATCAGCGCTCTTGGTGATGAGAAAAAGAGGAAAGAAGGTGTACATGTACCCTATCGAGACAGTAAACTGACTCGATTATTGCAGGTTTGACATAACTTCAGTCATTAGTAGTTGCGTTTAACTTGGATTATGCTAATAGGGACCTGAGTATTAATTTATAACCTCAATTAATCTAATGAGTGGTTCCATAATCCATGCCTATAATCTTGATAGTGGCATGTACTAAATTTGATTTGTTCAAAGTACAAGAAGATTTTATGTTTCTGAAATGCACTTACCAGCTGTGAAACTTTCTTGATCCTAGCTGGAAATTTATTCAGGTTGTTGTTTGTTGAGTGATAGCTAATATAAGACTATACCTGAGTTTAATCAACGGATAAAATTTTTGGTGAATAAACTAATCTGGTGAGCCCTCTCATTTGATGTAGGACATAAAGTCTTCTTGTTATGTGTTGAGGCCAAATTGATTTGGATTGCACTCTATATTGCTCATATTTGAAGTTGAATTTTTCTGCTCTTAAGGCTGTCTTACTTATTGTTGCTTGAGCTTAGTAATCTTTTCCGGTGTTTCCATGCCATGGTTTGGAAATCATTGTGTTATAATTATTTTGTGTGCAAGGAATAATATTATTGTTGACATGTGATGATAGGCTTGAAGAAAGTTCTAGTAAACAGCCGAATTTTATGAACATATTGCTACTGTATTTTGCAGCATTTATCTAATGTCATGTTATATCTTCAGGATTCTCTTGGTGGCAACAGCAGGACTGTGATGATTGGTAATTATTTGTTTCTCTATATCAATCTTATTATTCAAGAACTTTTGTGACTTTGTAATGTTAAAGTAGCTGCATTTATTATCAAGTCTTTGCTGTGCCCCTGTGCTAATCTTGAACTGCTGCCTGATATGAAGTATGATGGTTTTGTCACATGATAGTTGAAAGCTTATACTTGGTGTATGTTGTATATTATATTATTCATACTAATTTATGTCAACTCTTCAGCTTTAGTTTCACCCATTATCTGTATGGCCTTTCATATTGTGGTTTTTTGTGTTCGTAATAATTTGGTACCTCCAGACAGTTAGCTCAAGCATCTTAGGGAATTGGAATGTTTTTTGGTCAGTTGATTGTATATAGTAACCTAAATACATTGAATTATCATATTTTTATTGGCTAGATACTTTGCCTGTTGCTGCAATGTATTTCACTAATCACTTATTTGCCATTGCAAGCTGTTCAATATTTGCATGTGACTTTTGTGAAGCATTTTCTTGTTGGAATTCTTGACTTGCTTTTGCCATTTTTCAGCAACCTTTTAGAGAATATTTTTTTTTTCTAAACTTCCTCCAGAAGTTACATCTAGATAATGACTTGTTAGCTGCTTTAAACATTACTCCCTGATGTACAGCATCAACATAAAATTTATGAGCACTTGCTTTGCTTTCAATCATATAGATTTTCTCTGCTCCCTTTCTTTTATTCGATATCCTATGAAGCCCAATTCCAGTGCCAGTTATGTTGGACATCTGTTTTACAGCTTGCATCAGTCCGGCTGATATTAATGCTGAAGAGACGCTTAACACACTCAAGTATGCAAACCGTGCCCGTAACATTCAAAATAAGCCAGTGGTAAGCTTAAAATGTCCCTTCTACATGACTGCAATTTTTTATTTTATTTTTTTTCCTTCCCTTCCCCTTTGTTATGCATTGTATGAACTTTTGGCTTTGTGGCCTAATGGAGTACACCTTATCATTATGTTAAAGTTTTAGTTTTTGCATGAAATAGATCAATAGAGATCCAATATCCAGTGAGATGATTAAAATGCGGCAACAGCTTGAGTATTTACAAGCAGAACTTTGTGCAAGAGGTGGAGGGGCATCTTCGGATGATGTACAGGTATTGTAATTGTGTAGGTCTTTATGTTTTCTCTGCTTGGCAGCAATACTATTTCCTATCAAATAACACAACTTTGCAGGCCTTGAAAGAGAGGATTTCTTGGCTGGAGTCAACTAATGAAGATCTGCAGCGAGAGCTTAATAAGTACCGCAGTGGATATAATGTTGATGATCAGGGTGATACTATGTGCCAGGTAGGTGACATGATATTAATTTAGCTGTTCTGGACTCTGAATTCTATCCATGACATTGGTCCTTAGCATGGAATTCATTAACATATTATTTTCTAGCATTAGTATTTCATTTTCTAAAAGGAGAGGCAATGTTTTCCTTGTATGGCATTATATTGATAAGCTGGGGCATTATGACTGTCAGAGTGGAGAAATCGGTTCAGTGAAGAATGAGGGGCATAAGAGGCGCCAGAGTATGGATACATCTGATTATGCAATGGGTGAAATCGTTATGGGTATGGTTTCTTCTAGTCTTGAATTCAGAAATTTGGTTGTTGCTTTCAGGGTTTGTATTGCCACAAGAACTGCCCTTTGATATCTAAAGAGCTCGAAAGCTGACAAAATAGGCTGTGCCCTTAGTTTCAAGATTAGTTCATCAATGTGAATTGGGTGGATTACTTTATAGTCTCTAAGGTTCTTCTGAATGAAGATTATTGAGGGTAATGTATGATATACTGTGAAATCTTAACAGGTGATTCTAAGGATATGGACGAAGAATCTGCAAAGGAATGGGAGCATAAGGTTCTTCAGACCACTATGGACAAAGAATTAAGTGAGTTGAATAAACGTCTGCAGCAAAAAGAGGTATGACAATTTTATGATAAATCTATTGTGTTGTACTACATACTGATTGTATTGATCTTATATAACTTTGCATAAATCATAGATGTTGCCTCCAAGATTTAATTTTTGTCATTTATTACGAGCAAGTTCATGTTATTGGCTGGGAGAGTTTTACATGTCATTCATTTCTCGGAAATCAAAATTGAATTCCATTATTACGTCCTCTGTGTTTATACCCTTGGAATGTATAATACTTGGTTGGACTGTTGTGAAAATTGACATAAATTGAGTGCTGTTGTAAGTTTTGTCTCGCATTTCATGATGTATTACATATAAATTATTTGTTCTATGTTATTATACCCTCCAAAAGTCTCCATACTAACCTTTTGTTGTTGAAGGCACCATAATAGCCTTATAACTAATTTTAACTTTCGGAAACACAGAGTAAGTTTTTAGGTTCCTTTAATTTATTCTGTTTTTTTTTAGTGTTGGATCATACATCTTCACATCCCCTCTGGAAGACCTGTTGGAATAAGAGCATTCTTTAGTTGGATAAATTGTGCTACATTGTGGTCCTATTTTTCCATTCTAACCCAACTTCACCTATTCGCTCTGAATTTCGTCTGCTTTCCTACCACTTATTCAATTTGATAAATGATAGTGTTCATGATTGGAACTATTACTTTTTGTTACGAAATCAAATATCATACTCCAGAAATTTCGTTGAAAAACTCCTGGTTCATGAGAACCAAATTCTCATCCGATCTGCATGGGTCTTTTTCCCATTACTTTGTGGGTTTAATGTCCGTATCTTGTTGGATTTCTCCGACCTCCTTATAGGCCTTCTTTATGATTTCAGAGGATGGGGCACAGCTGCACAAGCTCTTGGCAGGGGTTAGGTTTTTTCCCCCTTTTCCTCATCCCCATATGTCTGTACTAAGTGTTGTATTGTTTATTTGCTTTGGTAACAAAGCTTCATAGTCCATCTAGGAAGTGTCATAAAGCGACAGCAAAGAATTATTTTACTGATGGCCCGTTGATAATTAGGTCTTTGTATATACTACTTTTTGAAATTTGTTGAGGAGTGCCCAACCATAGGTTGTGGTTTGTGTGGATGGGGAAGGGAGACAAGCAAATTAGGTAACACTATTTTAGAGTACTAAATGAAAAGCGTAGTGGAGATGCAAGGTTTCTAGAATGTAGTACTAAATCAATGTCAAATTGGATATTCTCTGGCTTAATATTATCTTTCTTTCTAACACTCCATGGAATAGTACTTGGAGATATTAAGGATCTAACACTATGCTATATTGCTATGTATCACTTCAAAGTTCATCTTGTTAAATGCTATTAATTAACTACTTTCTAATTCTTGGCAACACAAAAGCACTTAGTTTTGAAGTTGTCATTATTCATATAACTGTGTTATTATGTATTTAATTGATCATTTTCTTCAAGCAAATGGTTTAAGTTATTTCTTCTAATCTGATACACCCATTATATAACTGGTGTAGTGATAGGGTTACAAATTCTGCAACTTACTGAGTAATATTTATCTTCTTTGCAGTCCGAAATGAAGCTTTTTGGAGAAGCAGATACTGAGACTCTTAAGCAGCATTTTGGAAAAAAATTAATGGAACTTGAGGATGAGAAAAGAGCTGTCCAGGTTCAATTTGAATTATAGACTTTATTTTTTCCCAGTTGAAAAAGAAAGCTAATGCATGGTAACATTTTGTTAACTTGGGTTGTTTGCTATAATTGCAGCAAGAACGAGACCGGCTTTCAGCTGAAATAGAAAACCTTGCTGCTTCTTCTGATGGTCAAACACAGAAATTGCAAGATGTTCATTCTCAGAAATTGAAGGCACTTGAGGCTCAGGTAGAATGGACTGATCTACTTCAACTCTTCTATGTTATTGCTAACAGATAATGGGAAATGTTTTCTGATTGTTTCTTCAATGTACATCTGCAGATCTTGGATCTTAAAAAGAAACAAGAGAACCAAGTTCAGCTGTTGAAACAAAAACAAAAAAGTGAGGAAGCAGCAAAACGTTTGCAAGAAGAAATACAGTTCATAAAGGCGCAGAAGGTTGAATTTTTTGTCACATTCTGTGTGTCCAATCACCAATGATTACTTTCTACTGACTTGCCCTCTAAAACTAGGTTCAATTGCAACATAAAATTAAGCAAGAGGCAGAACAATTTCGATTATGGAAAGCTTCTAGGGAGAAGGAGCTTTTACAGGTATTGTGCACTTTGATCTTTCTTGTTGTGAGCCAGCCTTTTTCCAACCTTCTGCTCCTTTGCCTCGGCCTCCTATTCCTCCTCATCGAGCTTACTTTTTCCTCTTTTTCTTTCTTTTCTTTCCAGCAGATTGGCTTTAAAATATTACCATTATTTAGTGTTTGAAACATTTTTCTATTGTCTATTCATGGAATTTACTTTTTCAAAGCAGCTACGTAAGGAGGGTAGGAGGAATGAATACGAGAGGCACAAGCTACAAGCTCTAAATCAACGTCAGAAACAGGTAAACTTCTGGCATTTATTTCATCTGTCATCCATGCTCATCTAGAATGAAAGATATTTTCATCCTCGATTGTACTGCCATATCTTCATTCATTCATTTGCTAATATATGTGAGGGATGTTGGTTGCATGTTTCTAATTTCCAGGTTAAAGTTGTGTTGTTGTTAATGATATCAATGTCAATGAGTATCCTAATAAGGCCAATCACACTATCTACCCATTTTATGACTGCTGATTCACTTGGAAGTTGTAACCTGTACCACCGACTCTTATAATGAGTCTTGGTGAAGGATTTTCCTGATCTCAACAAAGATTATGATGCTGAGGCATCTGTTCAGTAGACTAAGAAGTTTATCCTGAGTGCAAGTAAATCTATTGAAGCCTGTCTCTCTTACACCAATTGTACTTTAATTTATTCTTATTTTGTATCAGACTTTGTTTTGTTAATTGTTTGATAGAGTGATGTGTGGATACTGCCCCTCCTAAAAAGTAATGGTATTCATCCATTACTGACAGAATCTATTGCATACATGATTAACAATAGCTATCGAGCTTATAACACTAAGTTGTGCGCATGAAATTCGTGAACCTGTCGATGCTTGTGACCACCTTCCAGTAAGATGCCATAAGTGCTTTCTCTGACTCTCAGGTTCTCCAAAGAAAAACGGAAGAGGCTGCCATGGCTACCAAGAGACTGAAGGAGTTGCTTGAAGCTCGTAAATCTACAGCACGTGATAGCTCAGGTATCACTTTGTTGACCAATATTTAGTGGCTTTAATGTTTTTTTAATACAGGCTGCCCGGGTTTTCATGAATATTCAAGTGCACTAAATGCAGAAATTTTGTTGAAGTATCCCATGATATTGTGATTTGTTTTATTCCAGTATCTACTATACACATATATCTGACTGTAGGGAAACCTGAATATTATAGAGATTAATACACCCCTGTATTAGAAAAGCTCTGAAGTTTCACCCAACATTTCTTCTTTTTTATTTTTTGTTATTATACTAGAGCTCTTTCCCTATCTTTGACTGGAGGATACTATATATAGTATTTAATTTTGCTATATGACTTTTGGTATTCTTATCTGATCTCTGTAATTTTCCAGTTCTTGCTAATGGCAATGGAACAAATGGACAGGTAGTCACCCTTACTCATATCTACTTTCTATATTTTTGAATCTTTCCATCATGATATATATTTCTCTAGATATGTTTTGTTAATGGAGGCTTTTGTATGTTAGACCAACGAGAAAACATTGCAACGCTGGCTTGATCACGAGCTAGAAGTCATGGTAAACGTCCATGAAGTGCGTTATGAGTACGAGAAACAAACTCAAGTGTAAGTATACTGTTTATATTGGTGTTTGCATAAGTTGGCATGCATGAAATGATCCACAATTCCATTCAACCAGCCTGAAAGATGAGAGATAGGCCTGACGGTTCTTAATGATTATTTCTACCTTCTCCAGGCGTACTGCACTTGCTGAAGAGCTGTCTGTGTTGAAACAACTAGAAGAGCTTTCTTCAAAGGGATTAAGCACTCCTAAAGGAAAGAATGGTTTCTCAAGGTGCAATTCATGCAAATTTTTATTTAGGAGTCTGCTGTTCCTGTTACCGTAAAAGTTTAAAGACTGTCTTAGCAATATAGAAAGGAGTTTCATTTCTTTTGCAATTTTGCCCAATGCAATTCTTGATTGTGATCATATGTAGGTTATCCTCATTGTCACCAAATGCAAGAATGGCGAGAATTGTATCCCTGGAAAATATGCTGAGCATATCGTCAAATTCACTAGTGGCCATGGCTTCACAACTTTCAGAAGCAGAAGAGAGAGAACGTGGCTTTAGTAGTCGTGGTCGTTGGAATCAGTTGCGCTCAATGGGAGATGCTAAGTGTTTGCTGCAATATATGTTCAATTCTCTTGCTGATACAAGGTTCATTTAAACATTGATTGCTCTGAAAGTTGGTCCATCCTTGTATTTCCTATTTCAAACTCAGTTTATTTGTGTCTCATCTCACATGTGCAAAATGTACTGGAAATAACTTTAATATAACTCCTTTCAACAGTCATTGCTCCATATTATGTGGATAAACATACGTTATTTGCTCTTGCTTCCGCTTCTCTGCTTTCTTTCGGTTCCTTTAATTATCTGTCTGATGTCAATGAAGTAAATTTTGCTTCAGATTGGCACTGACATAATTAGATGATTTAAGGTTTTGAAGACTCTTTACAAAGTTTCAGAGATAAAGTAATTAAAAATAAAACCACCATTATTTTCTGGAGTTCCAGTGTTATCTATGAAAATATGCTGTTGACTTTGAAATGATTCTGATGCATGTTACAATATCCTTCAATTTTCATGAAATATCAAAAGTTGGTTTTTGTAGTGATATGCATGAACTTCCTGTTAGTGGTACCAATTTAGTAGATATCTGGCTGAAGATTATGTTCTGTGCTGGAACTCGTATTAACTTTGTTTTTATTTTTACAGATGTCATTTATATGACAAGGAAACTGAAATGAAGGAAATGAAGGAGCAGCTGAAAGAACTGGTTGGTCTCTTGAGGCAGAGCGAAACACGGAGAAAAGAGGTGGAGAAGGAGCTCAAATTGAGAGAGCAATCAGCTGCCGTTGCGCTTGCCACATCTTCATCGGTGAGATGAACATGTATTTTTGTTTTTGTAGGATTTTGTGTAAGATGAATATTCAGGCAACCATTTAAAGTTTGTCTGATACTAAAGGTATCTGATAAATCACTCTGTTCTCTGTGAGGAATGCAAAAAGGCCTGAAGAACTTCAGGCCTGGCAAAATATTTGATCCTGACTCCTTTTAAATCATATGAAGTACATTATGAAAACTATCCTGTCTGGAGTAAAGTAAGTTGATTTGAGTAACCCCAATGTTCTAATTAAAAGTTTTCTCTGAATGCATCTTGAAAAACTGTAGGTGGCATACTGTTTACATATTGTTATTTGGAATGACAATGCTTTGGATTCTTGAACAATTGTGCAATTTATCTTTGCTCTAATCCCTATCGTTTTTGATGATTGTTGACATCCCCCCCACCCCCCCCCCCCCACCCATTTTTAAATCTATCTCTCTGAAATCTGATTTAATGTTATTGTCACTGAGCAGAATAATTCACCCGGATCACTAAAAAACACACTTGACGACATGAGTGGCCCATTGTCTCCAGTAGCTGCACCTGCTCAAAAGCAGCTGAAATATTCTCCTGGTATTGCTAATGGACAAGTCAGGGAAGCAACATCATATATTGATCCGAAAAAGGTTAAAATTCAGTTTCTTAGTTAGTCTTTAAGTGAGATGTTCTCCTATCTGTTCCTTTGATGAAAAAGGATGTCTTGCTGTATGCAGATGGTGCCGCTTGGACAGTTGTCAATGAAGAAATTAGCAGTTGCAGGACAGTCTAGTAAGCTATGGAGATGGAAGAGGAGTCATCACCAGTGGATTTTACAGTTCAAATGGAAATGGCAAAAACCATGGAGATTGTCAGAATGGATTAAGCATTGCGATGAAACAATTGTGAAGACAAGGCCTCGGCCTCAGGCGTTGAAAGATATGATTTAACTTTCTTCATGAGGTGCTTTTGTATAATTTGACCTCCACGTACATCCACGCATACGTCAGAGTTAGACTAGCAATACCTATGTAGGTGAGTGTCTTCTCATCAATTCTGTTACTAAGCATTATGTTAACATGCCTGGAATAGTAAGTACTATGCTTATCATGTTCTTTAAACGTTTTATCACCATTTGCATGATACTTTTATCTATAACTGCTGGTAAGCTATAACATGCCAGTACTGTAAAGTACTAATACTTGTCATGCCATTTGTAACAATCAACAACAATTACATGACACTTGTTCATCTAAGCCTTTAAAATGCGTGTGTAATGCAGTCCTCTCCATATATATTGGGGGGGGGGGGGTCTTATATAGTACTGCACTTATTGTAAGGAGCTACTGAATTAGACCAGAAACCTCGTAATATAATTTTGGTTAAATGTTTTATCAAAGATTATCATAAGGGGTGCTTGGCTAACGAGAATCAAGGGAAGAAAGCAAATTCAATACACTTATTACCCTGGGTTAATCTTTGGTTGGTATTTCAAGCAACTTCCTTTCTCCTATTTCTATTTTAAGGACACCCCAATTCCAGGTCTGACGCATTATCCTTGTCCTTGGGGATTGGGGAATCAAGAAAAAGAAAAAAAAAATGCTTCCTTTGTTCCCCTAATATTGCAACAATCACTATTTTAGGATGTTTGACTAATATTGCAACATTTCCTTTTTTGCACATGCTTTTTCTTTATCTCTCTCATCACATGGGTCTTTGTATTTATTTCCCTCTACCTCTCTCCTCATCTTAAATTCCGTGCATACCCCCCCCCCCCCCCCCTCTCCTTGCAATATTAGGGGAACATAGGAAGTGTTTGAAATAAATTTCAACCATCACCCATCTCACCTGCACCCAAGTGGAAGGCTTTCACAATCTTTTTTGATTGGACTTGGGTATTGGTGTCAAACACTGCTATGTGTATAAGAGTTAGACTTGCTATGCCATGAAACATTTCCATTTTGGTCCAAAATGAACTGTCCTGCGTCCATATTCGTTTTAGAGTGTTAAATCCAACATGGATATTTGTGGTAAGATGAGGAGCCCGAGTAATATGGGGTAGTCACTAGATTCACAACAACCCAATCCAGTTGCTGTCATTGCTTTTGTTGATTAAGCCAAGTGATACTTGGATGGAATCGAGATTTGTCAAACTCTATTGTTCGAAGCAGAACCACCAGAAAGTAGAAATGATTTTTTACTCTTGTATTAACTATCAAACAATGTAAAACAGGTATCCCATTGGTTCTCATCTGAACCAATCAAATTAAAAAGTTATTTCCCCTTTCTTTACTCCAATTCCCTCTCCTTTTGATTTCTTTTGCTTTTCCTTATTTGAATCAAATAGCACCTTGTATTTCTGTAGCCTCATTTTTGATGAATTTGTTTAGTATGGAAGAATTTGGCTTCAAATTGTACTTGGGATGGATTTTTTGACAAGAGAGCTGGTTTAGTTGGGTCAGGTTGAGTCATTTGTGAAGCTGATATGCTCTTTGCAAGTGCATCTGGTAACTGGCTCTTCATATGGTGTTTATCATAATCTTCATGATCTAGAAGTTTCCTTCACCATTATCGTTACTTTTAGCTGTAAAGAGGCTTCTCCCAGGGTGGGATGATGTATGCAAAACCTAACTAACGTATTATGTTCGCTGCAAACAGATGGAGAATGAGTTTGTGAAAAATGATGTCCAATTTGACTCAAAGCTACGATATTGCTAATGTTCTTGTTTTTTGCATTTGAACCAATGAAATGGTGAAACTGAGTGATCTAACTCTCATATCTTTTAGATACAAGCTGGTTCAACATGTCCTGAATCATAGTGATGGGTAGTTTATGTATAAATAAATTGAATTAGTCTTGTTTTCAGCTGGTTTACAGCTTGCACTGGTTCCAATGTCACCATTATGTCTCATGTCCTTTCTTTTATTCACGGAAAACTCCATTTTTGTACAATGGCAAATACTGTTAATTGTATGAGTTAAAATCATTGTGACCTGCAATTGTTATAAAAGATGCCCTTCCAGCACCGTACCACTGTTTAAAATTGTCCTTTCTTTTGTTTCAGATTAGAAGAATGCTATATACAGTGGCCCATTATGTATTTTAATGTATATCTTGGAGAAAGTTGGTATGCTGGTGAATTGGATGCATTGGTCTTCAATTCTGTAGAAGTGATTTGTTTGGCTCAAGGGAGCATCTTGTAAAGCTGTGATGATGCTACCAGTTGTATGCCAGAGCAGTCAAGGAAGAGCACAGAACTCAGAACTCTGATACTAAGTTGTCTTGTTCCATCTGACAGCTTCTAACGCTCGTTTCTTAAGGTTTTCCTTTGTGAATAAGAAGGATTTCTTTGATAATTGATAGGACATATATAATGGGGATGAAGGGTGGTTTTTATTTCCCTTTATTGTTGTGGTTTTGGTCTTTAGGCAGTCTGTTATAGTCTGCAGTGTGTGTGATCACAGTACTAATTTTGTTAATATATTGAAAAGTTAGGACCTTGTATTAGAGTGATTGATTAACTGTAATAGGCTTTTCATGTTTGATGTATGTACCACATTAATGATTGATTATATTAGAAGTGATTTTGATTACATTGCAGGTAATCTACTTGATGTAAGGCTTATCAAGATCTCGTGTTACTTTACGACATAACTCAAATATATTATACGAACTGTTGTAACAGATACTAGAATGATTAACCAAAAGATCACACCAATGCATGTACAGTATGGCGCTATCTCAAGTAGACGGCACCACAGATAGCGTCCTATTAGACTATAAAAGGCAAAACTTGTTACTATAAGATCATCCCCATTATAATCACAAGAACTCCGACATACTTTCCTCAGCATTAACTACAAATGCATGTGTATGGCCTTGCCTAAGCCTGGAGTTCGAATGTTTTTCCCTTTTAAAGCAGGTATATCATTGTTAACAGGGAAACAAAGCATTTGTAACATTAGTACATATTCAAGATGACAATTTTTAATCTCATGCTTTACAAAGCACGTGCATCTGTGAACACTCTTAGGTGCATTTAAAACTGACACCAGTAAGCATAATGTTCATCTTTACGATGGTTGCTAACAAGACCACCACACTTCAAACAGATGAAACTACTGCCGTCGGAGAAGGCATCTAACACAATCTGCTTTCTTCCGGTCTCTGCCAAAATTGAGGTTCCACAAGCGTCAGTCTCCATTTCGCGGCCAGGAACAGTTGGTGGTGTTGCAGATGATGAGAAAAATGGTGATGAAGATGTTGAGGGTTCACTTCCTGGGGGCTGAGCTTCAGCAATTACACACTCAGCAAATAAAGAGGCCAGCTGATCAGCTTCAGCACTAGCCTGTAGTTTTGATCTGTATAGCTCACGTGCACGTTGCAAGATGTAGAAAACAGCCTCCTCTCCTCCTTTTGTTCTCATAGCCATAACTATCTGTTTGGGACAAGATATTCACCATATTAGTGTACATAAAAAGAAAAATAACAATAATAAAAAAAAAACTTTAACCACCTCTAATCTTAAAGCTCTATGCAAACTGGTTAAGTGGATACCCATGATACATATCATTATTAAGATACATAATGGGTTAAGTCCTATTATTTTATTTAGAACATTGCACAATTTACTCCTGCTTCAGTTAAATCGACACAGAATCCGAGTCATGTCAAGATTACTTCCAAATTAGGCCATTGGCCTCAACGTACAAATTACTGCTGTCCACACATAATCCAAACATGTCAAGATAACTTCCAAATATTAACAGAGAAATATTCATTCACAAATCACAATAGGATTATGCATGCAGTCAGGCATATGAGTGAATCTTATTCTGACATTCTAAGGAAATTTAGAACACACTACAATAAGCACCAAAGCTTTTATAGTCCAAAGAAAAATAAATAGCAGCAGTTTTTTTTATTTGTTTGCGATTTACAAGTTGGTAAAGCATCTGAGGGATGAAAAGATTGCAGAGTGCAACCATGTAATTTGACCATCATTCCATATACTGTTCCCTAAACTCAACTGAAGATTATGAGAGACAAGAGTGGGCACTTGTTAGTTTCCCTCCACACCTCTATGGCTAGCCCTTCCTCACATGCACGTGTGCATGCAGACTACACACATGCACCAAACTTGAGATCACTCACACATAACCAGCAAGTACAAATATAAATTCTCCAGCCTACGTACTGTTGAAACATGAAAAATCCACCCATCCTCCTCTAACACTTAATATTCCACTACTTATTTATTACTAAGAGTTAATGCATTAACACTCTTAGTATAGTATAACTATTAATTTCAACCTAAAAAAGTAATGATATTGTGAGATATGCAAACAAATAATATTTCCTATTCAATTTTGATGTTTACTAGCATGCCAGCACAATATCGTAACATACAAGATTTAAGTAAACAATAACTAAATTCCCTACATTCACCACGGTTCTCGAATAAATCAAGGTTATAAGTATCAACAGAGTAAAGCCATGACATCATCTATAGGCTATTTGTAGAATTATATAATATGGACACACCAAAATCAAATGCAAAATTGATACCAAAATGAGCATAGCAATACTGCAGGTTTTTCTTTGCAGAGAGTAAGAACATTATTTCCAAGCAGAGTGCAATGAGACTCGTTCACCTCTTGCTATTTGTAAAGGTTTCTCCCATATTAATATTCATTCTTCAACTTTCTTCAAACTTACCCCTAGCACTTCCCATATCCTAGATCTTGATATTGGAGCCGACCAGAATGCCAGTAATTCAATTTAGTAACTTCAAATGTGAAAACAAAGACATCAGAGATGCATGCAGGCTGAAGCAACAGATTGAAAAACTTTCCTTCTCCCATATAAGAGACCAAATGTTCCCCTTCATTATCTTCATATCAAATATCTTAACCTAAGCTCTAAGTTCTCCCTTTCTCACACTATTGCATCAAAAAGTAGTTCCCCAAATAATAGCATAAACTTAGCCTAACCTTTTTTTTTAACATCCAAATATCCATCAAGTGTGCCGCTAAAAACTGTGAAAAATTATCCACATACCATTTTTATTGTTTTGGACAGGGCCATAGAGCCACTCTAAATAGGCCCTTACTGAAGTTTTACCATAGCTTTGGACCTTTGGTAAACATATTTGCACACCAACTCCTGGTACATTATTGTGCCCCCAATCAAGGCTCGAGCGCAACCCTTACAAATTTAGGTTAAAAGCTAGTCACAGCAGACCATCATTGCAAAAGAAGACAAAAAAAATATTTGAGTCCTAACTTTTCCAACTTAAGAAGATTAAGGAAAATGGTGTTACCAGATATGCATATGGGAGTAAACTAGTAAAGTAGACACTCAAGAATAATTTTTTAAGTAGTCTTTTTAATTTTTGGGCTTGGATTATTTTACAGATTAAGATAAAAATGGATATTTTCATAAGGTATGGTTTGTCAAAAATCTCGGATCTAGGCATGCATATGGAAGCTCTGCTACGTACATTGATAGTTACATTAATTTGTTAGTTAGATTCTTAAAACTAGATAAACGAGACTTGATTTTAGTGGAATGAAAGTCCAGCAAGAGTTTAAGATATCTTATAGCTAGCTTTAAATTATTTCAAGATATAATTTTATGTTAGTGCATTATTTGTGATCTTTGTTTCACGAGTAAGATATGAATAATTAGTTTCTTTATCCTAATTTTATAGTTTTAGGAATATTCTAAATTTAATAATTACGTCTATCTATAGTGAACTTAGGTTGTAACTTTATCTTAGAGAGTTGAATGAATTGAATTTCTTTTGTTGAGCTTTTGCTATCATGGGTTAGGGAGTGAAAAGTTAAGCAAAACACAAAACCATGACTTTTGTGTATCTTGTTGACTGCGATGGATCCTAGGATCTGTCCGAGCTAGCCTTTTATATTAAGGATATAATGATAATACTATTCCTTTATCATAATGAAAGCCAGCCAGTTATCATCCCAAAAATACAAGCAAATTAATACACAGTAGGTCAGAAATAAATAGCCATTTATCATTCCAAATTACACAAAGGATAGTTCTTCTATGATTTTTTTTTTATAGATATTTTGTAAGGACGCCTTAACCTATTGTATTACTCTTTAAAAGTTTTAATAAAGTGTTTTTTATTTTCTAATTATTATTAATGTTTGTATGTAACAAATGTAAGAAGTAGTGTTGGTTCTGGACTTTTTCATCACCGTATCACTTAATTCAAGTAAAACAAAACAGAAAATATAATTTTACTATTTCGGGGCTAGGGGAGCAGGACATAAATGAAGTTTTATCAAAGCTCTGGTACATATATTTTGCACACCAGCTTCTAGCACATTTAGTGCTTTCTTAAAGACTCCAAAGACAGACCTTGAGCTTGAGAGAACTGAATTTAAGCAAACAGATAACCACACAGACTGGTTAGTGTTGCAGAAGATGACAGATAACCGTAAATTGATTCCTAATCTTCCAGCTTAAGAAGATTGAGGATACACCTCCTTATTATAACGACAGCCAGACATACAGTTCAAGTAAATTTATTACACCCTCACCCTGGAATACATTATCATATTATCCAAGAATACGTTGTCAATCTTGTCAAATTATCCTAAAATCCCATAATCAAAGCCTTCACAATGATTGTGATAGTTCTTAATTCTACCCTTTACCCATTACATAATTTAAGTACGCCATATTAGAAATTCATTACTACCATTTTGGAAAAGGTCATAACTTTTTCCGGACATCCTAAAATGACATAAGCGACTTATATTTCCAAATGGAGGAAGTGCAACTGTGCAACATTTCAATTTTCTGACGATAGACAACAACTTGTAACTCTCTCATTTATCCTCAAGTAGGAAATTGGTAATTATATTTGTATAGCATGAAGAGAAAATCAAGAGACCCTTCACAAGACTCCGCCATGTGTCACTCTCCTCCCAACTGTTAGGTTGCCACTCTTAGCATCTGACACGGAGGTGTGATAGTTGAAAAGCTACATTCCCTCTCAAAGGAAAAAAGAATCTCTATCCATCCTCAAATCCCTAATCATTTGACACTAAAAAAGCATCCCAAGTACCAAATTCTGAATAGCTAATATTCTGTGAGTAGTTATGCCAAAAAAAAAAAAAAAAAAAAAAAAAAAAACGACGAACTAGTTGGTGGAATTATATCTTCCTCAACAATTACACCCCTTAGTTCTTGCCAGTCGCCAGTCGCCTCTCGCCTCATAGATTTACTAATTTCAATTTAATTTGTAACAATATAATTTCCTATCACTAATTCCTAATATATAAACTAAATATAGCTTTAACTATAACTTTTCTTACTATTGACAAGACTGTGTAACCGCAAAACAAATGACAGTATTGAACTATTAATATCATACGACAACATAATATGTTTGCTCACTTAATTCATGTTAAAGATGAAGTAACGATGTCTGATGATTCATATCAGAAACGAACATCGACTTTGAGTCCATGATTCAGTTCAAAACTACACCTTTGCAGTCCTGAAGCAGACAGGTATACAACCATCCAAATTTCAGACACACTGACATACTCATAGAAACGTCGTAAGCAATGAGTGAAAAGTTCAACCAATTCTAATAGCCATTGTATATGTGAAAGGTAACACAAACAAGATGGAATGACAAACTCTCAAATTCTCCACTATATCAATTCCTTAATAAATAATCTACAATCAGCTATTCTTGTATGATATGCAATAATCCCGAGCATCACTCGAACCAATAACTAGTCATCGTCTCTTAAAATGACGGGTTCTATTATTTTAATACGGAGCATGAACCAATAACCATTTCAATTATCTTAAATAAAACAACAATTCAAGGGCATAACCTAAACATATAAACAAAATACAAAGCAAATTCAATAAAAAATTGAAAAAATTACCGCTTGAAGGGCTTGAGAAGGTTTGCCCTGATCGATGAGTTGACGGGCCAATGAAAGGAAACCAGCAACAGCGTCGGATTGAGGAGCGGCGGCACCGGCATTGGTGGTCGGAGGAGGTGGTGGAAGCTGAGAGTCCTCCGTCACCTCAATCATTTCCATGTCCGCTGTTTGATTCATGCTGTATTTTAACACATTTCACAAATGGCACAAAACCTGATTCTTTTCATTACTTCTCAAGTTCTCATACTTATTTGTATGAGTAATTGGCTAAAGTTCTCGTCTTAAACCTTTTTTTTGGGGTCACGTTTATTTTTTTTACTCACTAGACGTTTCCAGTTTTTTTCTGGGATTGTCTAATTGTCTTCTTAGGTTGCGAGAGGCTATTCTGCGCTTTCGTACCATCGGGTACCTTTTTTTGTTAATTTTATTTTATTTATTCTTTTTTGATAACTATTTATTATGCGTAGTATTTTTACAAAAGTAACTTTGATACGAATATTAATTATTCTACACAAATATGTGAAATAGACAGAAATTGGAGTGTTTTAAAAGGAAAAAGAAAAAAGATAACGTATTAGATGAGAGATCGAGGATTGAATTAGAGTTATAAGAAACAATGCCCAAGCCCTCATTAACTAAATGACCTAGATTTGCTATCTAATTTGTCGCTCGATTCTCATTACGATGTGTTAAATGCTCCAACTGTTAGTTAGGGAAAGCAAAACTCAGGTTTCAAAGACGATGCGCTCAATCTCCCGTGAAATGGACCATTTTGCCTTGGACTGAAGTAGAGTTGGCAATCTCTGTCGTGACGCATTAGCACCATTTAAACTGGAACAACATGAACATGAAATCACTGAGAGAAAACACGAAGTCGACACAACGCTACACGAAACAACCTGAATACAACTTGTTTGATTAAATTGGTCAAATTATGCAATTATCTTATATTTTACATAGTTTTTTTTAGATTTTGTGAATAACACGAAACAAACACGGGACATAACACGAATGCGACACGACACGACTTTTTGGTAGTTCTAGACTGGATTGGTTACTACAAGAATTTCATCCTTAATCTAAATATTGTGTATACCTTAATTATTGGAGCGATAGGTATATGCCTTTATGAGGGTTATAGCTTCTACAATAAAAACTTTAGTATTGATGCCAAGATTGAAAGCGGTAGCTGATGAGTGATGACCTGTTGTTGTTTCTAACTATTACTCATTGTAGACACCCAAATATGTCTCCCCAAAACCAAACCCAGTGATGAATACTTTTCACGTCATTTGATTATCGAACGAAGTGAAAGTGTGAAAAGTCTAGTGATGAGGATGTTTTTATTAAAATATTTCTCTTTCTGTTTTCAAAAATGTTTCTTTTCTTACTCTATTTATATAAAAATAGCCAGTCCAATTTTGTTTGGTCCATGATAAGGGTCCAATAATAGTGTAGTTGGATTAGGCTTGAAAAGAGCTTTCGAATGATATATTATAAGCCCAATTTCGATGAATTATGAGGAAGTTATGGATTAAATTAGGCCCAATGATTTTAAATGTGGCCCAATGATCTAGAGGAGGGCCTATTAATTATTATTCCTAAAGTAATTAGGATTGATTTTGATCTTCTAGGAATATCTAGAAGGTTCTCTTTAATTCTAATGGAATTAAGATTGATAATTATATTTTAAAGAGTTTTATTTTGAATAAAATATATTAAATCTGATTTTAAATCTGCTTGGACGCAGAATTACTTGTAGCCAGTTTAAAAGGTGATTTCGCGTGTAAAAGCGCGCTGAACCAATGCGAGACGACAGAGTCGTCGCCTGGCGCTGAATTTCGTCGCCTGGCGACAAGCTTTTCATCTGGCGCTGACTCTTATCGTTGGCGACAGGAGGTATTTTATCCCGAATATGATTTTCTTTGATCCCGTGCTATTTTTCCTATAAATAAGGGTCGAATTTCCCTGTTTTCAATCATCTACAATCTACAATTCACAATCATCTCTTTTTCTCTCTCTAAAAGCTAGAAGCTTTCTCTCTATTCGTTTTCTAAACTTCCCCTTTTACAAAATTCCTCATTCACAAGTTCCAGGCACACCTAGCCAAGTTCGAAGTTGCCTTCGCCCTAGACGTGAAAGGTTTAATGTTTCTGAGGGTTTGGTCCCAAATCCCTATTTCAATTATTTAATTTAATTGTTTTCCTTGAAGTTACTAACGCGTGTATTTTGTTATTAGAAAGAGATACGAGGCATCGAAGTAAGTACTTTAATTGTTTTATTGATTTTTTGATAGAAATCATGCTTAGATTATTTTGTTAATTCTTAGTATCATGAAAGGATGTTTTATTGCTTCCTAGTATCATGTTTAGGGTAATAACTAGATTTCTAATATCATGTATATTTTATTATGATGCTTCCTATTTCTTTCTTAATAGCATTTTAGTATCATGTTAGGAATAAAGATTTGATCTTTATTGTTTAGTGACATGCTAAGGTTTGTTATTAATCTTGTTAGTATCATGCCTAGGATCTTGCTATTATTATTATGCTTTATTGAGATTATTATGATGATGATTGTTATTATTGTTGCTTGATATATTATTGTTGTTATTGCTTGATCACGCCCTATCTTGCAGGTTTAAAGGGAATTTGTACTTGTAATCATGTTTAATAAGATAATTAATAATCTTGTTTAGGCTAATATGATTATAATTCAAGTGATCACCAATAATAGAATTGTTTGTGCATTAATATTCAACCAACATATATTAAACAGGTTTAGGGTTAATCTATTGATTGTATGTTAGTCAGAAAGCGCACATGAATACGAGAAGAATAAAGTAGAGGCCTATTTAGGGTAGGTTCAATCTCTTTTAGGTTGGATTTGTGCCTTCATCCTCGAACTTCCATTCATGGTTCCAGACCTATTGGAGTTAACGATCTCCTGGATCGTTAAGGGGTGTAGCCTTCACCCTGTGAATGGTTTACAAGTTCCTAAAACTTGTTGGCGACTCTTTTACTCTAGCTTCCTTCCCTTTGGACGCCACCATGCTTAAGTGTATGATCACAGTGGGGCTCAAGTGTGGGATGCTTGAAATATTCCCTACACTCATGCTTCCACTAATTTAAATTAATCTACTTCCTCTCTTGAAATGAAAATTAGGACCAAAACTCGCACAGGTATTGAAAACATCATAAGTGAGAAGTATTGACGACAAGTCAAAATGGACTTTGAAGAAGTTTGATGGAGGTGCCCTAATTTGAGACCATTGTATCTTAGGGTCAATGGTTAAAACAATAAGAATTTACATTAATTCATGTTTACTATTTGCTTTAGACACATCTCTTTTATAAAGTAAGCATTGGTGGCAAAACTTAGAACATGTACTAGGAACCCTGCAATTTTTAGAAAGCTAATTAACATAAGTTCTAGGATTTTTTGACTTATAACACCACAAAATTTTTAGAAAAATTTGTTTATAACACCACAAAATTTAAAACTTTTATTATAACATCACAAAAAAAACCCGAAAATTTGATTCTTGTTAGCATTATTAGATATATTTTTCCCTTCTTAATGTTATTCTACATGCACTATTTTTACACAAATTCTTCTCAAATTTTGCACAACATCTCTTAATTTTTCTAAAATTTGAAATTCAAGTGTCATGCATGATACAACATTCATTGATTTCAAATTAAAGCTTCCAATTTTGTTTCTTCATCGAGCTCATATATATAAATATTTTTTTTTTTTGGTGACAATGGAAAAAATGTTGTTGATAAGTTATAAATTAAATGTTGAATGTATGAATTCAGTTCATTAAATGTGGCATATTCGTTATTGGGAGCTGATAAAGAAGTTTCACATATGGATAATGCAATATTTACTAAATCATAATAATTAATTAGAGTGTGATTTCGTATTTTTTTTAGTTATTAATGAGTGCCATTTATGTCACTCTTTTGATGAGTTTTTAGGTTGTTTTAACCTTCTTTTCATAGCTTTATTTCTTAATAAATGCTTAGCTTTATTCATTTTCTCTTTAGTTTTCTTATTCTCTCTTATTTTGTGTTTTTGTCCACTTTTGTGGATTTTCTAGTGTTTTCTCCTTCTTTTGTTCTCTTTTCATGGTTGTAGGTATTGTATGAGGTTCGGGTCTTGATATTGGTGGCTTACCAAGTTGGAAGATGCCTTTGGAGCAAGCTTAGAGCATTGGGAAAGCTCAAGAAGTAAGAGAGTGAGATGCTCCAAGTTCTAGCTCTTGCGCTCTCAAGTCGCGTTCTCATGAAACAATGGTGTTAAACCCACCACCGTAAAGTCTATTTGAATCTTCGATACTTAGTGACTATCATAAGGGGCGCACCATTCACATCATGCATGCACCGAAGAATTGTCCTGCTTAGGGAGCGCAGGCGCGCAATCGAGGACCGTTCCATACCCATTTTATTGCAAGCGTGATGTATGTGGAGAGGGTGTGCAACCCACCTTGCGCGGGCGCTCAGCCTGCCTGCTGATGAATGCCATTTATGGCACTCATATGGTAGCATTTTAGGATGTTTTCCTTCTATTTTATAGATTTTCTCTTTAAATAATGCCTTTGTTTCGTTCATTTATGTTTTAGTTTCTTCGTTTCTCTTATGTTGTGCTTTCTTGTGAAATAAGGGTATTTTCGTCTTTTCTACTTTACCCGCTTTACTTTCTTTTATTGTAGGCTTTGTTCGGGTCTCGGGATCTACTTTGGAAGGTTCTCCAAGTCTTTTGGATGCTCAGGACAAGACCTCATATCATTTGGTTGGCTAGAGTTCAAGATAAGAAGCAAGCTCCTACTCTTGGCATTAGCGCTCTCGTGCATCACCATCATCACATGTCTTTATCATGAACATGCAAAAATGAAGATTTGAAGGCTGCCCCCCTCGTGAGCATCATACGAGAGTGTCGATGAGGAGCATGCTTGTGAGCACTGGAACCAAAGCAAGAGGCCGAGTGCACGACCATCACTATGGTGCGTGAGCGCAACAGGGAGCATGAGTGGCGCACACCCTGTGGTGCGCGCGCGCACACCCTATTGTGCGTGCGCACCACAGGATGGCCGAGCCAACTTTGCTCCCGTGCTATATATACTTGAGACCTTTCTATTTTTGGGAAAACTTTAAGACTAGCTTAGAATTTCTCTCATATTTTAGCTTAGGTTGAGAGCTTCTCTATCTAGAATAGGGTTAGTTTAGGAGTAGTTTTAGAGAGAGAAAGTGAGGAATTTCAATGGTTATTTGAGAGATTGAAGATTCAAGGTGACAATTGTATTAAAGATCTTCATAATAAATCAATGAGCATTTCTCACTCTCTCTCCTCTTTATTGCTTTGGTTAATTTCATGTTCGTTGATTTGGTTTTGATGATTGATTCTTGATTAGTGTAGTTCCTCTTCAATACTTGTTGGTGTTTTATTTTGTTCAATTGCTTGTTGATTTGATGATGATTCTTGAGTAGTTGCTTTTCTAGGGATTAGATAAACATGTATGATTGATTGTTGAGATTGATTGGGAATTTGAGTAGTTCTTGTGTTTTAATTAAATTGATTACTAGAGGTTTGCATATTGTCTAGTTTGATTGGAGTAACTTACCATGATGCTAAACTTGATTGCATGATTGAATTGATTGACATGACCACTTGATATTGATTTGATCATAATTAGTTGAGTATTTGATTATGTTTCTTCTTATTGTTTAGCACTAGAGAAATCTAGGTTAGAGAGTAAGAGGATGATTAATTGAATGCTCCTAATTGCTCCTACTATTTGTCTTTACGTTGCTTGCATTGCTTGACTCCCTAATTAGCTTAATTATCATGAATGCATGCTGATCCCCATTCCCTAGTGTTTCATTTGTTTGATTGTTTGTTTTGGTAGTTGTTAGTATTAGTTACCTTACTCTTCACCTTCGACTTCGACCTAGCTTAGGCGCAAATTGAAAGCATTTGAAACATAACCGTTCCTAGTGGTTCGACCCTTGACTTACCTCTATACTGGTATCTAGGTTTGTTAAGTGATTATAAATTTGTTTGACTTTGGGGAAGATTAGATAACGACCTACTTTTCCCTACATCACCTGCGTGGGCGCGCAACCCTATTTTCGGGTTCATTTTGAGCTCGTTTTCCCGCCTCTTATAAATACTTTAAAATCCGATTTTTCGATGAAGTTTTTACACATTATTTTCCTCATACTTTTAGCTTAGTTGTGGTTTTCTCTCTCTAGTATTAGGATTAGTTTTAGGAGTAGATTTAGAGATAGAAAGTGAGAGATTTCAATGGTGATTTAAGAGATTGATTATGCAAGGGTGACAATTGTATTGAAGATCTTCTTAATTATCAATGAACATTTCTAACTCTATCTCATCTTATTGCTTTGTTTTATTTCATGTTTGGTTGATTTGGTTTTCATGATTGATTCTTGATTAGTGTAGTTGTTCTTCATATTGATTGAGCTTTGAATTCATTACTTGTTTAGATTAGGTGATGATAGTTATGGAGTAGTTGCTTGCTAGGGTTTGGGTAAAACTTGTATGATTGATTGATTGTGATTAATTTGGGAATTATGTTGATTGATCATTGAGATTAAATTAATTGATGGAATGGTGCAAGTGTTTTGGATTGATAGGAGTAGCTAACCTAGATTATCATGCTAGATTGCATTGTGATCCCTAATGACATGAACAATTGATTTAGAAATTACTTTTGTTGATTGAATTTAATTGTGATTCTCTTAATTTGTTATTCATAGAGGAAACCTAGTTTAACGATTAGGCGATAGCCCTTCGATTCCATTGATAGCTTTTACCATTAGTCCTCACAACCATTGATTAGCTTAATCTTCCCAAGTTCTTGCAAATTATCATGATTTCTTGTTAATCCCTATTCCCTAGTGTTTCATTTGTTTGATTGTTTTCTTTAGTAGTTGATTAGTGTTAGTTCACCCTATTCTTCACTCTTGACTTCGACTTAGCTTAGGAGCACATTGAAAGCACTTGAACATAACCGTTCTTAGTGATTCGACCCTTGACTTACCTTTATACATGTATTTATGTTTGTTGAGTGATTATAAATTTGGTTTAGCTCTAGGGAGGATTAGTCAACGACCTAGTTTTCCCTACGTCAAAATGGGGGCGTTGCCGGGGAACGGTGTGCATGTTTGAGTGTTTTTGATTGCTTGAGTCTAGGTCTTTGTATATACTTTCCTTTTATTTTTTTATTTTTTATTTATTTTTTTAATATTAAAAAAAAACAGGCAAGAACCCTATTTCCTCAATATGACAATGAGCCTTTTTGTGAATATTTCAATAGACTAGAGGGATTTATGGTCTATAATTGTTGTAGTCTTTGGGAGGCTTGTGAGATTTGTTATTTTAGTTTGAATGAGCAAACTAGGGATGTAGTTGAAAGCATGTATAATGGTGAATTTATAGCATTGTCAATTGATGATGCTTGGGATTTTTATATTTGGTTTGCTTGTGATGTCTATTATAATAGGGGTAATCATGATTCTAATATTGATGTGAAATGTCTTGATTCTTCTAATATTAGCATGAATTCTTATGATTTGTCACGTGATCCCATTAGTGAACCTAGAACAAATGATTTCAACTCTATTTTCCCAATTTTTCATGATGATAAGGTGCATTTCAACGTTATTAAGCATGGTGTATTTCAATTTTCTTCGTTATTTAGCATGCCTTCTTGTGATATGCTTTGTTCCCTCAATGATGAATCTCATGTGCTTGATTGTGCCCCCTCTTCCCAATGTGGTGATTATGCTCATGATTTTAATGTTGATGCTTCCAATCTTGGTTGTGATCTTTCTTCTCTTGTTGAACCTCAACCTTCTACATCTTTTGAATCTCTTATTGCTATTTTTGAATCTCAAATTAGGTGCATTGAGCTTGATAATGATCTTGGTCCTAGTAAGGAGTTAATTCTTAATTCTATGAGAAGGCAATTAGAGATGATGATAAAGAGTAAGGGTCGTCTTGAGGAGGGAAGAAGATATGGAAAGCTAGAAAGCCACTTGTCATCTTTGATGTTTGTCTGTGAAAATTCCAAATCTAATGTGTGTGTGGAGGATGATGATGATGTTTTTGAGCCCCAAGAATTTGTGAGGATCCTATTAGTGAGCATAGGAGTGAAGGAAAGGGAGCTGAGAGTGATGATGATGATGATGGTTTTGTGAATCTAAACTCCCCTTCCTATGTTGATTGTAACGAGACTCATGTGAATGATTGTGATTTTTCTTTCCATGAGGATTTGGACTTGTCTGAGGTTATGTCCAAAATGTTTTTAGAGGTTCAAATGAAAAATCATAACCTTTTGAGCGAGCTCATTTAGGATGATTCATGGGAGAAATAAGTTTGAAATGAATTTGCATTCATTCATGCAGAGTTTTGAGACTTTGGGCTTTAAGGATGTTGAGGGAGTTGTTGTTCATAGTTGTGATGGAGAGGATGATGTAGTTTCTCTTGGAAGTACGATGTTTGAGGGAGATGGAGATCATGAGTGTTCTTCTTTTGAGGATTTTAGACTGATTTCCATGCTCTTATTGGTGATTTGAGGCATGGTGGTGAGGAAGAGTTCATTTGTGAGATCATTGCCGCTATTCCCTCCTCTAATGTCCCTTTTTCAAAAAAATTCAACTATATATCCCCTAATATTGATGAGGGAATCGTCAATTTGTCTGTCCCTAGATCAAATACAATTTATACAACCTAAACAAACCTAATACGAGTATAAGGCAAGCATAGGGGTCGAACCACAGGGAACAGTTAAGCACTACAAAATTCTATCAACAATTAAGCTAATCTGGGATAGGGGAAAAGTAGACTAAAGTCTAATGACAATAAAACAAGAAATAAAGCACTAAGGGAAACGATTTAGGTATAACATTCACTTAAGAATAAACAAGGCATGAAATTAAATTAATCATGTACTAAACATACTTGAATATCGATGAAAGATCCAATCTAGCCACCTTTTGGGGTCAATTGACTTCTCCTAACATAGCCTCTATGTTGTCACATTAGAACCATATATTAGAAGGTGCAATCAATTCTAAATCGATACAAATGAATCTAGCTAGTTCAACTATCGCATCACCTAACGTCAATTCACCCTCAATCAACTAACAATGTGCACTTGCAAGTGGATTGAAGAACATAAAGCACATAAAGACTTTAATCACAAACAAATCAACTCTAAACCTTAAAACATGCTCAAAATCCAACTGCACCACAACCATCCCCTTAATGGGGGAATTACTCACTAATCATGGTATTAACAAGATTAATCAACAAATTAACAAGCATCAACATGATTATCAAGCAATACCAAAGGCAATAATAAAAAACAATAAATAAAATCAACAAACAATAAAATAAGAGAAGAGAGAGAGAGAGAAGCACATTGATTGATGTATGGAGATTTTCAAATCATCTTGTCACTAATTGATAATAAGAAATCCACAATTTCTCTTTGATTTTCCTCACTTTCTCTCTCTAAAGCCCTAACTATGAAGGCTAATCCTCCTTAAAACCTTAACCTAAGACAAGAGAGAAAGAGAGAGCTAAAACTAATTAAGAGAGTAGAATAACAGTTGATGGTCTAATTACCCCAAAAATGGGTATTTATACTAAGCTAAGAAAATAATAAAAGAAGGAAAATAATAAAGACAGAAAGAAATAAAGAAAGAAAGTAAAAAGAAAAGGAAAAAGAGTATAAAAATAAAAGAAAAAGAAATATTGAACCTCAAAATCCACCAAAACCGTCAGACCCCCAAACTCTCTCCTCTCCGATTCTTTGGCTGCTTCAATGGGGAAATAATCCCATGCTTTGCGCCTCACCAAATTAAATCAACAGCCATCATCATCGAATCATCACCATTTATCCTCAACAACGATCATCGAGCATCAACAAGGTAGTTGGATGGATTCAATCAATCGCAGCCGCACAATTTCGTTAAACCCGTACAATTTAGACCATAAAATGGAGTGGCCGCTCGAGAAATTGGAGCGATTGCTCTAAACATTCTGCCTCAAATGATGAAAATAAAGGATTGAGGAGTGGCCAATTCGATAATGCTGAGCGCCCGCTCTAAAGGGTATCGAAATTGGGGCCGAAAATATGCAATTGAGGGATGCACTGTTCGAATTGGTGGTGCAACAGTGGAGCAGCACCGCCGAATTGGGTAGTTGGGATGTTGTCGGATGCTTGCGGTTAATTGGGGCTGCTGTGGTGGCTTAATTATTGCAGGTTATTATTGGGGCTGGGATGTGGCTGCAGAGAAATGGGGTCATTTGGTGGTCGGGTGTTGATTGTGGGTTGTAGCTGTGATTGGTGGAGTTACAGATCTGGGTTGTGCGGTTGGATAAGGAGCGTTGGTTGCTGGTTAGTTTTGTTGCGATGGAGCAGGGGAATGCAAGGAATAGCTAGAATTAGCGATGAGCGGGCTGGTGATTGAGTAGCATGGCTACAGTTGCTTTGGAGACGGTAGCAGGGAGCAGGGGAAGTGATGCAGTGTAAGATAAGAGATGGGGGAGTTAAGGATAGGAAATGGGCAGCAGCCAACAAATATGTGTACACACTTTGACTCGTATCCGAGCTCCAAACTCACTTGACATGAAAACCCGGGACCCTACACACAAAACCGAGGAAAGGATTGGGACAAAGAATAAAATAAAATGAAAATAAGCAAAACAAATTAAATAAAGAGAAACAACACTAACATGATAAAACTATCAAGCAATAAAATCAAATAAATTATGAAAATAATCTAGAGACTAATTAAATCTACGAAATAAATTAAAACACACCAAAAATGACAAAGTAAACTAGAAACTTTATTAAAGAGAAAATAAGATAATAAAAGGGAAAATAAGTGAAAACGAGCACGAAAATAACTCTAAAACTACTCCCTAAGAGTGACATAAATGTCACTCATCAACTATCCTATATCCCTCCCTTCTTTTGTCAAAGAGCCTCTTCGGGACCCTATATCCCTCCCTTCTTTTGGACTTGTATAGTTGAACGCTTTCTTAAATGGTAAAGGTGTGCACGGTTTGAGAATATGCTTGGTTGATTATAGGATAGAGTATGCTAAGGTAGTGTGTTTAGTACTTTTGGGACCTTGAAGCCATAGTCTACTTGTTTGTAGTAAGATGGTGTTGCTTCCTATAGTGAATTTGAAGCTAATAGTGAGTTTTTGCTACAACCACGTGAGGTTTCATTTCTTTTGCCTTCTACCTATTTTGCATGAGCGGCGCATGAATCCTTGACTATCACTTACTTTATCTAGAACTTGATTTTTATCTCCCGAGATTGCGACTGAACCATTTGGGAAGGACAAAGGCATCTTTTTGGGGTGGTTATTTTTTCTTTTCTAGGTTTTGATTTTTAAATATTTTGTTTTGGGTTTACATTTTCCTCCTTGCTACCCATTTGAGCCTTATTCCTTCTTTTCTAGCCATATCTCTAGCTTTGTAGCCATTTGTTTCATTTTTGTTTCCTTCTTTGGTTTTTGTGAAGCATTTGGTCTCCAGTTTGTTTGAGCTTTTGGTAGTTTAAGTGTGGATATTGGTTCTTTTGTAATGCAAGCATGTGTTGTATATATTGATATATTGTATAAATAAAGGCAAATGCAAGTTGAAAAAGCCGTCCATCGTTAAAAGAGGCAAGGACAAAGCAATAAAGTGAAAAAAAGAGAAAAAAAAAAGTAATGCAATTGCAAATGCTTTGAAAAAGAAAAAAAAAAGAGAAAAAAAAAAGCACAAAAATATTTTGTTAGATTTGATCTCCCTAGTTTAGAGCATTGAGGACAATGCTCCGTTTAAGCTTCGGGGAAGCATGTCTACACTCTTTGTATATAGTTTTGTGCTATTGCTTTGAATAAGATTGAGGGTGTCAGTGTTTTAGTTTGGTGATTACTTGATTATGGTGTTGAGGATTTGTCACCCTTTTGCTTCACAATTTTGGTATACCACCAAACTTTTTATTTTAGCCTACCTTTACCCACTTTGCCAATATGTTAGAACCCTTCAAAGACCTTTTGACCTTTGTGGTTGAGTTACAAGTTGGTGGAGGGAGATGGAAGTTAAGCCTATGGAGCGGTTTGCATTGTCAAGATGTCGAATAGCCCTAAAATCTCTTCTTTTTCGGTTCCTTCGAGGAATCTTGAGATGCTCACTAAAGGTGGATTTGAAACTTATAGGGAGAACGCGGTAAGATTGTTTGGGATGAAGGTGAATTGTGTCTTATTAGTTTTCTATGCTTAGCATGTTTTATGCTTTAATTAACCTTGGATATCTTGAAACATGCACTCCCTTACTTGTTTAGAAAGAATTGCATCCTTATGTGCTTGTTCATTTGCAAAGGTCCTTTTAAGAGCATATGTTTTCTTTACTTTTCTTTTTATTTCCTTTTCATGATTTGCCTTATTTGTTTGTCTTGGGAGAGTTATGGGGTAAACTCTTAGGAAACCCTTACGAGAGCATCACTCGTCCTCTAGGGTGATCTAGGGGTTTAAATGGCTTGTCTTTAATTAGTTGCTAAAATTGACCGTGATTCCTACAAAAGCGAGTTAGTGTATATTCCCATCTCCCCTCTTCTTTGGTTTGTTTGAATAAACTCATTAATTTCCTTTGCTTGCTTTTGTTTTGCCCGAGGACAAGCAAAATTTTAGATTGGGGGAATTTGATAAGTGCCATTAATGGCACTTATTGATGAGTTTTTAGGTTGTTTTTACCTTCTTTTCATAGATTTCTTCCTTAATAAATTCATTTTCTCATTAGTTTCCTTATTCTCTCTTATTTCGTGTTTCTGTCCTCTTTTGTGGATTTTCTAGTGTTTTCTCCTTTATTTTTTCTCTTTTCATGGTTGTAGGTATTTTACGAGGTTTGAGTCTTGATATTGGTGGCTTACCAAGTTGGAAGATGCCTTTGGAGTAAGCTTATAGCATTAGGAAAGCTCAAGAAGTAAGAAAGTGGCATGCTCCAAGTTCTAGCGCTTGCGCTTTCAAGCTGCGCTCTCATGAAACATGGTGTTGAACCCACGTAAATTCCATTTGAATCTTCCATGCCTAGTGACTATCATGAGGGGCGCACCATTCACATCATGCATGCACCAAAGAAGTGTCCTGCTTAGGGAGCGAGGGTGCGCACCTTCATCTTGCGCGAGCGCGCAATTGAGGTCCATTCTGTACCCTTTTTATCGCGAGCTCCATGTACGTGGAGAGGGCGTGCACCCATCCGCACAACCCACCTTGCGTGGGCACGCAATCCTGCTTTCGGGTTCATTTCTTGCTTGTTTTCCCGCCTCTTATAAATACTTTAAGACCCGATTTTTGTAGAAAGTTTTTAGACATTATTTTCCTCATGATTTTTGCTTAGTTGAGAGTTTCTCTCTCTAGTTTTAGGGTTAGTTTTAGGAGTAGATTTAGAGAGAGAAAGTGAGAGATTTCAATGTTGATTTGGGAGATTGATAACGCAAGGGTGATAATTGTATTGAAGATCTTCTCAATTATCAGTGAACATTTATAACTCTATCTTATCTTATTGCTTTGTTTTATTTCATGTTTGTTTGATTTAGTTTTGATGATTGATTCTTGATTAGTGTAGTTGTTCTTCAATATTTGTTGATTCTTGATTTCATTTAGTTGCTTTGATTTGATCATGTTTGTTAGTGAGTAGTTGCTTGCTAGGGTTTGGGTGAAGCTTGTATGATTGATTATTGAGATTTATTTGGGATTTGAGTAGTTCTTGTGTTGTAATTAAATTGATTGATAGAGGTTTGCATGTTGTTTAGTTTGATTAGAGTAGCTAACCATGATGCTAAACTTGATTGCATGATTGAATTGATTGACATAACCACTTGATATTAGTTTGATCATAATTGGTTGAGATTTTGATTATGTTTTTTCTTATTATTTAGCACTAGAGAAATCTAGGTTAAAGAGTATGAGGATGATTTATTGAATACTCCTAATTGCTCCTACTATTTGGCTTCACATTGCTTGCATTGCTTGATTCCCTAATTAGCTCGGTTATCATGAATGCATGTTGGTCTCCATTCCCTGTGTTTTATTTGTTTGATTTTTTGTATTAGTAGTTGTTTTGTATTGGTTACCCTACTCTTCACCTTCAACTTCGACCTAGCTTAGGAGCACATTGAAAGCACTTGAGCATAACCGTTCCTAGTGGTTTGACCCTTGACTTACCTCTATACTTGTGTTTAGGTTTGTTAAGTGATTTTAAATTTTCTTGGCACTAGGAAGATTAGTCAACGACCTACTTTTCCCTACATCAAAATGGCGCTCTTGTCGGGGAACGGTGTCTATGTTTGAGTGTTTTGATTACTTGAGTCTAGGTCCTTGTATATACTCATTTTTTATTGATTTTTGTTTGTTTTGTAAAAAAATTGGCAAGAACCTTGTTTCCTTAATTTTAGATTTGAGATTGGGCCATTTTGGGTGTATTTTATTAGGTTAGAGGACTTCGTTAGTTACCATGATTGTGAACTTAGGGAGTGTAGACACCTGGTTGTGTCTCCCAAAAAACTAAACACAGTGATAAGTACCTTTCACGTTTTTTTATTATCGATTAAGGTGAAAAGTTTCAGAGTCTCGTAAATTTCCCCTTCTCTAACCCTTCTTTAAATGTTTTAAACCAAAATAATTCATTTTGTGTCCTTAAAATCATTTATTTCGTGTCCTACTTATGAAAATGACTATGTCACCAAATGCCACTGAGCACTTTAATAATCCACCAAATGCCATCAATTTTTTCAAAATTCACCAAATGCCACCCAGTTTTTAAATAATTCACCGAGTGCCATTAATGACTAACGACCGTTAACTCTGTTAGTCATTAGGGCTTAATCATGACACATGTGGACACGTGTCAGTCAGTTATTGGTTTAAAAAAATATAAATAAAAATAAAATAAAAAATAAAAAAACTCTAAATCCTTACCCAACCCAGCCCCACCACCGTAACCACCTGGCAAAGCCAACCGACAGCCCAAAGCCAACCGCTAGAACTCCTCGACCTCCTGCCGGAACCCCCTAACCTCCCGTCGGAACCCGCCGGAACCCCTTGACCCCACCAAAACCGCCGACTCCACATAATCACCCTTTCCTCCTCCCGAAAAACCACCCCAACCACCGCAACCGTCTCACGCAATTCCTAGAACTCTGCCTGCCCGACTCCAGCACCCAGACGATGACCCACAGAACTTCGCCTACCCGACGATCCCCGCCCTGATCCCCACCCCAGCCCCCGCAACCACCTCATGCACCAACACGACGCATCACCATAGCCACCGAAACCGACAATGGAAACCAAGAATAGTTACCGACTGTGGAAACCCTTCACCCTCAAACGACCGAAATCGACCATGGAAATCTAGAATGGTTGATTACTATGGCCGATTTCGTCGTTTCAAGGGTGGAGGATAGGAGTAGTGGTTTTGCTGGGTGTTTTTGATCAAAGCTCATGTTGGTGGATTTTAGGGTCGGGGCAGGTTGTGTGGGTGGTTTTGGGGGTTGGTGGTGGGTCAGGTGGGGTACTAAAGGGACGACCGGCCGTTTTTTGGTAATAAGGGGGTGGCCGACCGTTTTCTGGCGAGATAAGGGGAGGGGCTAGGGTTTGGCGGTGGTGGGAAGGTGGCTGAGAAAATTTTGGGGTTTTTTTTGTGTTTATATTTAATTTTTTGTTTTTTTTTTTATTTTTATGAGTTAAGATAAATAGACCAATCATATCATGACATGTGTCATGATTAAACCCTAATGACTAACGGAGTTAACGGTCGTTAGTTATTGATGGTACTCGGTGAATTATTTAAAAACTAGGTGGCATTTGGTGAATTTTGAAAACCTTGATGGCATTTGGTGAATTATTAAAGTGTTCAGTGGCATTTGGTAAAATAGCCGTTATGAAAAAAATCCAAACGAGTTTATTTTGGTCCACAATCTAGGTCCAATAATTGTACAGTTGGATGGGGTTTGAAAAGAGCTTTCCAACGATATATTATAAGCCCAAATTCGAGTTATAATGAAGAAGTTATGGCCAAAATACTAAACTGGGCCCAAACCGAGCCTTATCAGCGGACCCAATGATCATGTGGAGGGTCCATTTATCTTAACTCTATTTCTAAAACTGTAGACACCTGATTCTGTCTCCCCAAAAACCAAACCCAATGATGAGTACTTTTCACATCATTGATATCGATTAAGGTGAAATGTTGAAGAGTCTCGTGAATTCTTATGTTTTCTAAAATGTTTTAATAAAAATAATTCATTTCTGTTTTCGAAAATTATTCATTTCGTATCCTATTTATGAAAAACTTCCAATCCAGTTTAGTATAGTCAATAATTAGGGTCCAATAATTTTGTAGATGGATGGGGCTTGAAAAGACCTTTCCAACAATATATTATAGGCCCAATTCCGAGTTATAATGAGGAAGTTATTGTCAAAATACTAAACTGGGCCTAAAACGAGTTTTATGTGTGACCTACTGATCATGTGGAGGATCCATTAATCTTAATTATATTCATAAATCAATTAGGATTAATTAGAAGCTTCTATAAGTTTCTAAAAGATCTTTATTATTCTTTTTGAAAAGATAAGATTAAAGAATTTCAAATTGAATAAAACTTCTCTTTTTGAAAGTCCTAATTCTATTTGAAATGAAAGACGTTCAAAGATGATCCGATATTATTTTCTTGCATCATAATTTTTATCCAAATCTTAGATAGTTGGATATCTCTTGAAATTATCTTTCCAATGATATATTATAATATTAATTTCGAGCTATAATGAAAAAGATATGAAAGAAATACGAAACTCTATCCAAAACTGACATCCTTCCACTATTTCGGCCGTATCTTTTATTATACAAAAGATTTTAATCTGATTCTAACTGGTTTGGAAATTAGAATTCAAGAGCTTTCTAACGACATATTATATGACTTATTTCCACTTCTGGATCAAAAGATATAATAAAAACAAAATCCGCAAAAAAACTGTTTTTATCTCGCCGCTATGGTCCTATCGAGCCGCGATACTTTTTGTCTTGCCGCGCTAAAAGGAATTTTATTCCGATTTGAATTCTAACTCTTTTCCAATCGTTTTCAGTCGTTTTTCTCTATAAATAGGGTTGTATTTCCCCGTTTTCAATCATCAACATTCATCTTTTTATTCTCTCTCTCAAAGCTAGAAGCTTATTCTTTCTCTCTTTTTCTAAGCCTAGCCTTTTAAAAAAACACCATTCGTCCATCACGAGACTTAGACAGACCTAGCCAAGCTTGAAGTTTCCTTCGCCCTAGACGTGAAAGAAAGAGATACGAGGCAACAAAGTAAGTTGTTTTATTGCTATATATCTTTAGGAATCATGCTTAGATTATTTTAACAGCGCGTTTTTGGTGTGGCCAGCCGCACGGTGCGACAAGGTGCCACGTCAGTAATTCCGCTAATAACTCCTAAAGTAACCCCTTTAGTAACCCCTCAACTAACCCCACTTAAGTAACCCCTCCAGTAACCCCTCAAATAACCCCACTTAAGTAACCTTCCAAGTAACCCCCCTAAGTAACCCCTTCAAGTAACCCCATTTAAGTAACCCTTCAAGTAACCCATCTAGTAACCCCTTAAGTAATTCCCGACCTACCCATCTAGTAACCCTTTAGTAACCCCCGACCTAGTAACCCTTGACCCACCACCACCCCCAATACGCCACTAGCCCCACCCCTAATACGCCATGCCACCACCACCATACACCGAACTCACAAACAAACATAGATCCAACTGGACCCACAACCAAATCGTAAAAAAAAAAAAATTAAATCGAACAAATACCTTTAAAATTAACAATGGCTTCGAATTTCACTTCAAATATGGCTAAAAAGGCTAAATTCGACCATGAAAACTCCACATCTAGAGTTTTTATGGCCGAATTTGGCCTTAAAAACCTATAAATTGACAATAACGAGGAGCTCCGACCTTGAAAACTCAAACTCAACTTCTCATCAACGATTCAATGATTATCTCTTCATCAAAAAATTCCAAATTCTGCACAAAAAGAAAAGAGGAGAGAGAAAGAGGAGAGAGAGAAAAGAGAGAGGAAAAAGTAACCCCAACTTAGAAGAAGAAAAGAGGAGAGAGAAAGAGGTGGGAGAGAAGAGAAGAAAATGATTTTTTTTTTAAATATTGTGGCTGGCCGCACGATGTGGCTAGCCACATATGAAACTTTGTCTTATTTTAATTCCTAGTACCATGTTAGGATGTCTTTATGATTCCTAGTATTATGTTTAGGGTATTAACTAATATTTCTAATATCATGTATCTTTCTAGTATCATGATTAGGTTGCTTCCTATTTCTTCTATTATGCAAGTATCATGTTAGTAATAAAGCTTTGATTTTTATTCCTTAGCGACATGCTAGGATTTGTTATTAATCTTGTTAGTATCATGCCTAGGATCTTGCTAATATTAATATTATGCTTTGATGAGATTGATATTATTTTGATGATTTATTGTATCAATATTATTATGTTGCTTGATATTATTGTTATTGTTTGATCACGCCCTCTCTTGCAGGTTTAAAGGGAATTTGTACTTGAAATCACGCTTAATAAGATAATTAATAATTTTATTTAGGCTAATATGATTTTAATTCAAGTGATCTCCAGTAATAGATTTATTTGTGCATTACTTCAACCAACATAGATTAAACATGTTTAGGATTAATATATTGATTGTATGTTAGTCAGAAAGCGCACATGAATATGACAAGAATAAAGTAGAGGCCTATTTTAGGGCAAGTTCAATCTCTTTTAGGTTGGTTTTGTACCTTCATCCCCGAATATCCAGTCATGGTTCCGGACCACTATGGAGTTAGCGATCTTATGGATCGTGAAGGGGTGTAACCTTCACCCTGTGAACGGTTTACAAGTTCTTAAAACTTGTTGGCGACTCTTTTGCTCTAGCTTCCTTCCCTTTGGACGCCACCATGCTTAAGTGTATGATCACAGTGGGGCTCAAGTGTGGGATGCTTGAAATATTTCCTACAAAAACCTTTAGGCATAAGTTTCTAGAAATATCTAGATGGTTGTTTTGAGTCCTAAATCCATTAGGATTGATTATTATCTTCTAGAATTTTTTAGAAGATTCTAATTTATCCTCTTTTTGAAAATATAAAGACTAAGAATTTTATATCGGATAAAACATGTGTTTTTAATAGATTTAATTCTGATTATATAAGGATAAGTACAGATATACGACTAACCCAATTTGATTGGAAGTCGGATTCCGTACGGATCTTATCTTATGAAAAGCATCGCGCAGTGATGGAAATATCGCGCAGCGACATAGGCATCACGATGAGATGAATCCATCGCGTGTGTTTTACTCCGAGTCGGATTTTGACTCTTTTATGATCTTTTCGGTCGTTTTTCTCTATAAATAGGGGATGATTTCCTCCGTTTTCATTCACCAACAATCATCATCTCCACCCCTTTTTAAGCTAAAGCTTATTCTTTCTTTCTCTCTCTTTTGATTTTCTAAGCCTAGCCTAAACACATCACACACATCTCTCTTTGATTCTTCTTTGATTTAGTCACCATTCCTCATTCATGAGATTTTAATACACCTAGCCAAGCTCAAAGTTGCGTAATACCTCGACGTGAAAGGTTGATAGTTCTGAGAATTTGGTCCCAAATCCATATTTCAATTATTATTTGATTGTTTGATTTAATCTTTATTGAATTTGGTCCCTTTGGACGCCACCACGCTTAAATGCATGATCACAGTGAGGCTCAAAGTTGATGTTTGAAATATGAGGCTTGTGAGATTTGTTATCATAAGTTGAATGAGCAAAATAGAGACATTATTGAACGTATGTTTAATGGTAGATTTCGAGCATTGTCAATCAATGATGCTTGGGACTTTTATGTGTGGTTTGCCAGGGATACTTATGATCGTGGTCATGGTTATTCAATTGCTTCTATTAATAGTTGTTATGGTCCATGTTCCATGTATGATGAATCTTGCATGCCTACTTGTGCCCCCATTCCCTATTTTGAGGATGCCACTCATATTTCTAATGTTAATCCCCACATGCTTGCACATGATTCTTCTCCCCAAGTTCCTCAATGCTCTTCGTCTTTCCAATCTTTAAAACCTATCTTTGAGTCTCTTCATAATCAAATTGGTAGTTCAATGAAAGTATTGGAGATGAATTATAATTTGAATCCAAATGAGATGAGATGTTTGGAGGCAATGAGAAGCTAAATAGAAATGCTGAAAAAGATGGAAGAGAAAAATGAGGAAGATTGTAGGAGGAATAAAGAGATGAAAAGTCAATTGTGTTGAATGTAAATTAAGTTTCTACAACTTTTGTAGTTATGGAAGATGATGACGATGATGATTGTTTTGAGAGGTCTAAAGTGTGTGAGGAGGATGCTAGAGAGCCTATGAGTGAGGAAAAGGGGGTAGAGATGGATGTTCCTAAAGTGAGTTTGCATTTTGAACTACCTTCCAAATTTGAATTTCGCTCCACTGACCCTTTGGATAGAGTTGAAGAGAAACTAAAAATGTTGGCTTCTCGTAATTAATGTAGAAGAAGTGGTAATTCAAGTTATGAAGGATGGGTGATTGCAATTTTTAAAGCGTGGAGAAGATGTGAGGAAAGAGAGTGATGATGATGAGGATGAAATAGTTTCCATGGGAGATTGAATGTTTGAGGGTGATGAGGACTAAGAGGTTTTGAATGTTGAAAAACCAATTAATGAGTCAATTCCCCTACCCACCTCCCTTGATTATGATTTCATTCCTCTATTCTTTAATTTTGAAAATAAATCTTCTTCCACCCCATCTCCTTTGAGTGATAGTCACGGTTGCTTGGAGGGTGAGGCCTTGAGCTTAGATGATTTTGATGAAGATGAGGTTCAAATGATCGAGAAGGTTGAGGAGGTTGATAGGTTGTCGTGCACCTGTCAAAAATAAATTCCTAACAAAACCAACTAACAATGTAGTAGGGTAAGTAGGGTCGAATCAACAAAGAGATAGCTATTCAATTTAACATCTAAGAAATTGGAAAAACTAAACTATGTCATGAAATTCAGGATAGAAAGATAGTCTAAACTAAAATAGGAATAAAACAATTAATAAAAAAAACCTAGGGTTATGGTTCACCATATTTATAGTTCTAAATCTATTAAATATAAATAACAATTCAATTAATCAATTATCTAGAGCAATTTCTAAGCCTACGGTCTGGTCTTAGCGCTCTCAATTCAACATGTGTAGTTTGGTCGCTAACATAATCAGAATTGCTAATTGTAGGCAAGCCTATAAAAGTAAGATCTTTCGATTTAAACTCTTATTAACAAAAATTAATCAAACAATTGATCAGGTTTCAAGATTAACAATAAAACACTATCAAGTAGAGAAATCAATAACCAAAATATCAATAATATCAATCAAGATTCAAAATATAAACATGGATTCCCAAACCCTAGAAATAAACTACTCTAGCATGAAATAAATAATAAAAACTAGATCTAAGGAATAAAACATAATTAAAAGCAAGAACTAGAAATAAAAGACCTTAATGAATTGAAATAATAAACCCAAGAATCATCCATGGAAAAATCCATGAAAATGCCATGAGAAACTAGGGTTCAAGAGAAAACTAACGAATGTAAAGTAATAAAAGGTATAAAAGTCATAAGGGAAAAATAATATCCCTTGAGTATTTATATTATCTGAAAACTAATCTAAAGATAAATAAAAAAAATAAGAAAAATAGAAACTACATAACTCATATTATGATTGGTTGACTAAGGTGACAAGTGGAATCATAGTCAAGAAAGCCTGCGAAGGTGGGAAAACGAGGCCCATCACGAGACTTGCTGTAGGCGCACAAACCAGCGCCTATTGGATATCCATCGAGTAGACCGGAAGCTCACTCGTGGCTGGGAGTGCCGAGCTGCGCCAGCTGGTTCGCATGGTTGTCTTTCAAGGGCTATATCTTGAGTTCTAGGAAGCATAGGAGCATGTGACCTATCGTTGGAAGGATATTCAAGTCTAGTTTCCAACGCAATTTGAATTGCTTCAATCGAATCTGTAGAACTAGAGTTATGATAAAAAGAGTGAATAAGGGTCGCCACTTTATAAAACCATCGTTTAACTTCGTTTCTAACTCAAATTTGATTCCGAAAGGTGCATAGCGACCTTACGGATGCTATTATCATTCCTCATGCATGTAAATCTCAACTTAAGCTTCCACAAACACATATCTTTCATTGAGTGATCTCGATTCATCCACATTTCATCCTTTCATTTTCCGATTCTTTTAAAACTACTTCGAAAGCGTCCAAATAATAATAAAAACTACCTGAAACATTAAGAAAACACAAACGAAGCATAGTAGAGTACAAAATGGACAAATTATGAAATTGCGTCCTAAAAAGTGACAAAAGACCCAGAAAGCAACTACAAAATTATTAGCATAAACGTGCTTATAAATTCTATATAAATGTAATTTATCAAAATCCCCCAAGCTAAACCGTTGCTTGTCCCCAAGCAACACTAGACTCAAGATGGAGAAACTAGAAAAATAAGACTTCTAGGGAACCAGAATAAGACCGACTCGACTCTCGAGCAAACAATCAAACCAAAGTTATCGATACTAAAATCTAGCTCAGATACAAATAGAACCACGTAGAATTCATAGTCCTGCAATTAACTCACCAATCTAGAGGCCACAAACAGTCTATTTCCAAGCTAATCTTCGACGATTTCCTGTAGATATGCTGAAGTTGAGCACGAGAGGTGCCCCAACCAACTTAAGGGTCTAACAAACACTTAAGTTATACCATGTCGACTCGGAATGCAACAAATACTCTTTAGCTTTGACTCAAAACTCGGTCCACTCAATCATAGCTTATGCATGAAGATCAAAAGGTCTTTATAAGGTTTGTAATGGGGCTAAGGTGAAAGGTAGGATATACATTTCGAGAAATGTGAGAAACGAGCTAGCTGGGAGAGTGGTAATGATAGTCCACAATAATAACACAACCAAATGCATATCAAGGATTGATAACCCCATTTAGCATCTAGCCTTTCCATACACCATGAGAGCCAAATCAAAAATCACTATACACTAAAGTAAATTGTTTTCCTTAATTCCTTTCTTTCTTCAACCTTGGTTTTTTTTTTTCCTTTATATATTTCTTTTTCATTCTTTTCTTTTCCTACCCTATTTGTCTGCCTTTTATTTTTCTTTTTCTTTTTTCATTTTTTTTAATAATAATCTTGAACTTCTATTCAAAATGTCCTTTATTGCACCACAAAGCTAATATTTAGCAAAATAATCACAAGATGGACCACTCCCCCAAGCTAGGCTTGGGAATAGTAACCAATTGACGCCGAAGGCTTGTAATATGGCTAATTCAATGAAGGCTAAAGCTTAACATGGGTAGCAATTAGGGAGCAAATGAATAAAAATAACTTTTGGAGGCTCAAATTAAGAAAAAGAAAGACCTTTATCTTTTCAATCATGCACTCATCACAACCAAATTACTACGAGTCTCAAGGCAAAATCAAGATCAAAGTTGCACCAGGAATTATCACACATAAGAAATATAGACTGTTATAAACATGACAGTCAATCAATCAGGTTTCAAAAACTCACATGGCTTGGGGTCTACAAAAATCTCCTCGACTAGCTAGACTCAAAAAGGGCAAAACATCTTGCCACAAACCAATTAATCGCAGGCTACATTGCTACGCAGTTATCAATGTATAAAGCACACCGATCGAATTTCAAAATCATAACTAGGTTTTTTTGTAAATTACCACCCCAAAATGTACCATGTATTAAAATAACCACCCTTTTTTTTTAAATTAAAAATAACCACCCATATTTTACAAAACATGTTGGTTTTACCATCCCGACCTATTCTCCGACCAGTTTCCAAGCATGGGCCTCACATAACGGCTGTTTTTTGGTTTTTTATAAAAGTTGTTTCTCGATTTATTTACTCCTAAACTTAAAATTTTGCATTTTTTCCTCAAAATCTACCAATTTTTACACCAAGTTTTGCAAATTGACAAGCGAATTCTTTGAAGAATGCACTTAAATGTTTTTACGCCAATTTGTACAGCAAGGTAATTGAAGAATGCACTTAATTTTTTTTTTGTTTATTGAAATCTTTAATTGCAATGTTTTATGAAGTAGAATTCAAGTTATTCAATTTTTGTTGTTTAGAATGTGTTTTATTAGGAATTTAATGCTGTAATTGTTGTTTGATTCATTCAATTTGACTTGAATGGGAAATTAGGGTTCTTTATAATTAAATTGGGGTTTTTTTGAATTTAACCCAGTTTTTGGTAATTGATGATATCTGTGATCTTGTTATGTGATAATTGATTGTTTCGTTGATGATTGTTGCATAAATTGTAGGGGATACAATGTCTTTCATTAGCTCATCACCATCCAAGGTGAACAAATGTGACTGTGGAGGAGGAAGAAGAAATTGAATATAAGGTGACATAGCTGGCTGGACAAAAGTGAATACGGGGGAAAATCGTGAAAGAATAAATGAAATAAGGAAGGGAAATAATATTGTCATTATTGTGGGGCCCATGCTTGGAAAACTGGTCGGAGTACAGGTCGGGGTGGTAAAATCTACTGGTTTTGTAAAATATAGGTGGTTATTTTTAATTTTTTAAAAAATGGGTGGTTATTTCAACACATGGTACATTTTGGGGTGGTAATTTAAAAAAATCCCCATAACTATGATGAGAAGAAGCTCAAGAGAGTCTAATCTAATCCGCACATGGTTCGAAGTCAAATATATGGAAGATAGGCACAAGAATACAGAAACAAAAACATAACTAAACTAAGAAAGCAATACTTTTTTTTTTCTCATTACATGTAAATTTCCATCCCTAATAGACGGTACAAACCATGCAACACCTACGGAAAGCAATAAAAACTAAGCTAAAACTAACATAACTAATAAGCACAAAAAGTAATGATGACAATCATCCTCCCCCAAGTTAAACATCGCATTGTCCTCAATGTGAACAAAGAGGAAAGTAAAGCATAAATAAGGGAGAGGCACAACTCCCAAAGGGGAGGGTAAGAAAAGGGAGTGTCAAAATGTATTGACACCTCCACCACAATCGATAGTTGTAATACGATAAATGTCCAAACTAAAAAAATTTAGTTATGCATGTACCTAATAGTAGTAATCATCACTTGAGCACACATTAGTGTTGTTAGTCATAAAAAAAAGGCTTAAAAGTTAGGTTGCCTCCTGATAAAAGCTGGTTTTTAAGGTCTCGCACGACCTTACTCAAATCATCAATCAGAAGAATTCAATGCCTTGAGTAAATTATCATATGCCCATGCAAACTTATCATTAGAAACCACATATGGATAACAAGCATATCAATTTTCACAAACATGGTCTTAGGAAAAATAAAAGAAAATAATTATCAGAACACGAAAAGTTAAAATAAAAAGAAAAAGGAGAGTATATACAACTTACCTTTGCTTGCTTCGGAGGAATTGTATACCTTTTTGAATAATCATCAAGGTCCACATGGCCAAATGTATCATGAAATGGAGACATTTTGAGAAAGTACGGAGGATTCGACAATGAAGGAACTAGATCAAGCCTCTGAGAAAACGGGATATAAAGGGGAGATGGGTTAGGCTTAACATAAATGTTTTTACCTTCAACTTCATCCTCATGAATAAGATTATCAACAAGATCTTCGACTACCAAAAGATCCAAAACCAATGGTTTCTCAACCAAGGACTTCACAATAATTGGTTGTTCTTCCTTCACCACTACCTCTATATTGTCATTCCAAAAAATTTCACCATTAGAATCATAAAAAGATAGGAAATTTTTCTCCTCTATTATACTTTCATTCGACGGGGAGTAAATATCATGAGTCCAATTAATGCTTTCCTCCACTGAAATATGATCCTCAAACCCAATATCATTATAATCATGTATCACCTGTTGGTTAGTATATTGTTGCATCGCAAGTAATTCAATAGATTTTGAAATACGTTGACAATCATGCATCAATTCGTTAAGTTCTTCATGCTGATTGAAAATAAACTCATTCATTATATTAAAAAGTTGTCTACACTCTGATGAATTAGGTTGAGTATAATTATCCACTTGGGGTTGGTAAGAGGAATTAAAATCAAGCATATAAGACTCACTAGGGTAATAAGAAATCACAGGAATTCATGCATATATTTTGTGAATTTTGATAATCATATAATGCATCAAACATAGAAACATTAGCATTACAATACCCGGAATTATAATCATATTACCCCTGATAATTATTATCATTCATCCCATACGAATTATAATCATACCACTCCATGATAGCACAATAAGAGTAAAACAAACAAAAAGTATATACAAAACAAAATATATATATATATATACAAGTATAGCTCAACCAAAATAAAACTCAAAACAAATTAAGCCGTCTCCCCAGCAACGGCGCCAAAATTTGATAAGTTGTCGTACACCTGTCAAAAATAAAATCCTGACAAAACGAACTAACAATGTAGTAGGGTAAGTAGGGTCGAATCAACAAAGAGATAGCTATTCAATTTAACCTCTAAGAAATTGGAAAAACTAAACTATGTCATGAAATTCAGGATAGAAAAATAGTCTAAACTAAAATAGGAATAAAACAATTAATAAAAAAAACCTAGGGTTATGGTTCACCATGTTTATAGTTCTAAATCTATTAAATATCAATAACAATTCAATTAATCAATTATCTAGAGCAATTTCTAAGCCTACGGTCTGGTCTTAGCGCTCTCAATTCAACATGTGTAGTTTGGTCGCTAACATAATCAGAATTGCTAATTGTAGGCAAGCCTATAAAAGTAAGATCTTTCGATTTAAACACTTATTAACAATAATTAATCAAATAATTGATCAGGTTTCAAGATTAACAATAAAACACTATCAAGTAGAGAAATCAATAACCAAAATATCAATAATATCAATCAAGATTCAAAATATAAACATGGATTCCCAAACCCTAGAAATAAACTACTCTAGCATGAAATAAATAATAAAAACTAGATCTAAGGAATAAAACCTAATTAAAAGCAAGAACTAGAAATAAAAGACCTTAATGAATTGAAATAATAAACCCAAGAATCATCCATGGAAAAATCCATGAAAATGCCATGAGAAACTAGGGTTCAAGAGAAAACTAACGAACGTAAAGTAATAAAAGGTATAAAAGTCATAAGGGAAAAATAATATCCCTTGAGTATTTATATTATCTGAAAACTAATCTAAAGATAAATAAAAAAAATAAGAAAAATAGAAACTACATAACTCATATTATGATTAGTTGACTAAGGTGACAAGTGGAATCATAGTCAAGAAAGCCTGCGAAGGTGGGAAAACGAGGCCCATCACGAGACTTGCTGTAGGCGCACAAACCAGCGCCTATTGGAAAGCCATCGAGTAGACCGGAAGCTCACTCGTGGCTGGGAGTGCCGAGCTGCGCCCGCAGCTCGTCGGCTGGTTCGCATGGTCGTCTTTCAGGGGCTATATCTTGAGTTCCGGGAAGTGTATAGGGGCATGTAACCTATTGTATACACCCAAATGTGTCTCCCCAAAACCAAACCCAGTGATGAATACCTTTTGCGTCGAATGATTATCGAATAAGGTGAAAGTGTGAAACGTTAAGTGTTGCGGTTGGTTTTTATTAAAAATTCTTTCTTTCTGTTTTCGAAAACAACTCTATTTTATGAAAATAGCTAATCCAGTTTATTTTTATCCATGACAAGGGTCCAATAATAGTGTAGTTGGATGGGGCTTGCAAAGAGCTTTCCAACGATATATTATAAGCCCAATTCCGATGAATAATGAGGAAGTTATGGCCAAAACACTAAACTAGGCCCGGTTTGATCTTTACATGCGGCCCAATGATCTAGAGGAGGGCCCAATGTTAATTATTATTCCTAAAGTTATTAGAATTGATTATAGTCTTCTAGAATTCTTTAGAAGGTTCTCTTTAATCCTAATAAGATTAGAATTAATAATTAGATTTTGATAAAGTTTTATTTGGAATAAAATATTATTTTATGAAAAATACGATTTCGGTTTTCATACGGACTTTATAAATCAATTTTGATTCATATGTGGACTCCGTGTTTGAGAGCGCGTAGGAATCCAGGCTGTCGCCAAATGACAGGCCTGTCGCCACGTGACAGACCCTGTCGCCTGGCGACAAGGTCGGTTTTGCGGCGACAGAGTGGAGTTTTATTCCTTATCAAATTCTACTTATTTCCGGACTGTTTTCTTATAAATAGGGTCCTAAACCTCCGTTTTTAATCATCTACAATCATCTACAATCAACAATCATCAATCTCTCTCTTTCTCTCTCTAAAGCTAGAAGCTTTTCTTCTCTCTCTTCTTTTTCTAAACCTTCCCTCTTACACAATTCCTCATACATTAGCACTATACACACCTAGCCAAGTTCAAAGTTGCCTTCGCCCTAGACGTGAAAGGTTATAATTTCTGAGGGTTTGGACCCAAATCCAGTCTAACTCTTTTTAACCTTTATTTAATTTAATTGTTTGATTTTATTATTTTCCTTGAAGTTACTAACGCGTGTATTTTTTTATTAGAAAGAGGTACGAGGCATCAAAGTATGTAATCTTATTGCTCTATTCTTGTAGAAAGCATATTTATTATTTTATTAATTCTTGGCATCATGTTAGGATGTTATTATTGCTTTCTAGTATCATGTTTAGGGTGCCTTTTACTCTTTTCTAATATCATGTTAGTACCATGTTAGGTTTAAAGCTTTGATCTTTATTGCTTAGTGACATGCTAGGATTTGTTTTTAATCTTGTTAGTATCATGCTTAGGATCTTGCTAATAATATTATGCTTTAACATGATTATTATTGTTATAATTATTGTTTTTATAATTATGATTTATGCTTATTATGTTGCTTGATATATATATTATTGTTATTGCTTGGTCACGCCTTTTATGCATGTTTAAAGGGAATTTGTACTTGTAATCACGCTTAATAAGATAATTAATAATCTTGTTTAGGGCTAATATGGTTATAATTCAAGTGATCACCAATAATAGTTTTGTCTGTGCATTAAATTCAACCAACATAGATAAACAGGTTTAGGGTTAATCTATTGTTTGCATGCTAGTCAGAAAGCGCACATGAATACGAGAAGAATGAAGTAGAGGCCTATTTAGGGCAGGTTCAATCTCTTTTAGGTTAGATTTGTACCTTCATCCCCGAACCCTATTTGGTTCAAGACCTTTTGGAGTTGACGATCTCATGGATCGTTAAGGGGTGTAATCTTCACCTTGTGAACGGTTTACAAGTTCCTAAAACTTGTTGGCGACTCTTTTGCTCTAGCTTCCTTCCCTTTGGACGCCACCATGCTTAAGTGTATGATCACAGTGGGGTTCAAGTTTGGGGTAATGCTTGAAATATTCCCTACACCTATCTTTGGAAAGCTCTTCAAGTCTAGTTTCCAATGCAATTTTAATCTCTTCAGTCCGATCTTTATAACTGAATTTATGATCAAAAGAGTGAACAAGGGTCAGTTTTGCCACTTTGTAAAACATCGTTTAACTTCGTTTCTAACTTAAATTTGATTCCGAAAGGTACATAGCGACCCTTACGGATGCTATTATCATTCCTCATGCATATAAATCTCAACTTAAGCTTCCACAAACACATATCTTTCATTGAGTGATCTCGATTCATCCACTTTTCATCCTTTCATTGTCTGATTCTTCTGAAACTACTTCGAAAGCGTCCAACTAATAATAAAAACTACCTGAAACATTAATAAAACACAAACGAAGTGTAATAGAGTACAAAATGGACAACTTATGCAATTGCGACCTAAAAAGCAACAAAAAAACCCAAAAAACAACTATAAAAGTAGCATAAACGTGCTTAAAAATCCTATATAAATGTAATTCATCAGAGGTAGATCTTCCTTTTGATTATTATGAAGATGAGAGTGAGTGTTTTGTGAGGTTGAGTCTCCAACCATTTCCTTTCTCTTTCACCTTTGATGAACCTTTCTCTTCTACATTTTCCACCATTGAGGATGATGAGGATTTTTTAGAGGGAGATTGTACTTTTTTATGTTTATCTTGAGCTACCTCCCAAGTTTGACCTTCAACCCTTTGATGATATTCCTTTGAACCTTGATGATGATTTGAAGCTTTTGAGAACTCATTTAGGGTGTGAAGTTTATGAGGAGGATGTGATTGAGAATGGGCTTGATTTGAATGATGATGAGTTGGAAGAGAACCCTTTAAATGAGAGTTCATTGGATGAGAAAGCTTGTGATTCGATGGTTAGTGGTGTAAGTGAGCGTCCAATTCCTATTCCTTCACCTTACATCCATTTTTCAAGAAAGCTTGATCTTGTTTCCTCCTATCCCATATCATTATCTTCATTTCTCATTTCCCCTCCTCTTGAAGAGCCTTTGGTCCCCCAAGTGCCTTATTGGATGACTATTGAGGATAATGGTGGGACTTCCTACCAAAGATATTTTGTTGAGAAGATTATGCCTTCTTTAATTCTTCTTATTCTTCTTCTTCTTCTTCTTCTTCTTCTTCTTCTTCTTCTTCTTGTTATATTCTTGTTTTTCCCTTCTCTCCTTCCTCTACTTGGCATAACTCTTCTCACTTTTGTAGGTGTGCACTAGGCTTATTGCATGCCCCCATCTCGTCATGTGCATACTTACATTCTTATGAAATGTGTAGTAGTGAATTTGACAAGCTCTTGCATTCGTTGTAATATTGCTTTCATTTTATTTTCTTTTTAGTATAGATTTTCTCTCATGGAGATGTTTGTGTGACTTGTTCTAGGTATATAACTTGATATACTTTGGTGCATTGGTTTGGATCAAGAATCAAAGAAGTATGACTCCACATTTGCTAGCATATGGAAAGTGAGATTCAATATTAGAGGTTGTTGGCTTTGAAAGGTTTAGTTGGATCATTTGCGGGTATTTACACCCACCAACATCCAATAATATCCTTTCTTGCTCTTTTTCTAATGGTTGGTGACTTGTTGGACACATGTTGGTTTGATTTCTTTCTTCCCCCCCATGGATTATTATGCTTGAGCATGTTGTCTCATTCAAGCTTGGGGGTGGGTATTCTACCATGTTTTGTAGAATATTGATTCTTATATGCGATGCACTTTGTATATGAATTTCCATGTTCTTTATTTTGAAAGACTCCAAAAAGATATTTGTTTCTTTCAAGGAAAATATACAATGTGTCTTTGTTTTGTTCTTGCTTTAGACATAATACTTTTGGACTTATATAGTTAAATGTTTTTCTTCTTAAATAGTAACGGTGTGCACAGTTTGAGAATATGATTGGTTGATTCTAGGTTAGAGTATGCAAAGGTACTGTGTTTAGAACTTTTGGGACCTTCAAACCCTAGTCTACTTGTTTGTTGTAAGATGGTGTTGCTTCCTATATTGAATTTGAAGCTAATAGTGAGTTTTTGCTACAACCATGTGATTGAGGTTTCATTTCTCTAGCCTTCTACCTATTTTGAATGAGTGGCACATGGATCCTTAGCTATCGCTTTCTTTATCTAGAACTTGAATTTCATCTCCAGAGATCGCGATCAAACCATTTGGGAAGGACAAAGGCATCTTTTCGGGGTGGTTATTTTTGTTTTTAGGTTTCTATTTTATATTTTTGTTTTTGGGTTTACATTTGCCTTCTTGTTACCCATTTGAGCCTTATACCTTTTTTCTAGACATATCTCTAGTTTTCTAGCCATTTGTTTCATCTTCTTTGGTTTTTGTGAAGCATTTGGTCTCAAGTTTTTTGGAACTTTTGGTAGTATAAGTGTGGATATTGGTTCTTTTGTAATGCAAGCATGTGTTGCATATATTATATAAATAAAGGAAGATGCAAGTTGAAAAAGCCGTCCATAGTTAAAAGAGGAGAGGACAAAGCAATAAAGTGAAAAGAAAAAAAAAGTGATGCAATTGCAAATGCTTTGTAAATGAAAAAAAGAGAAAAATGAAAAGCACAAAAATATTTAGTTGTAGGTTTGATCTCCCTAGTTTAGAGCATTGAGGACAATGCTCTATTTAAGCTTGGGGGAAGCGTGTCTATGGTCTTTGTATATAGTTTTGTGGTGTTGCTTTGAATAAGCTTGGGGATGTTCATGTTTTTGTTTTGTTATTACTAGATTATGGTGTTGAGGATAGATCACCCCTTTGCTTCACAATTTAGGTATACCACTAAATTTCAAATTTTAGTTTGCCTTTACCCTCTTTGCCCATATGTTAAAACCCTTCAAAGACCTTTTGACCTTTGTGGTTGAGTCACAAGTCGGTTGATGGATATGGGAGTCAAGCCTATAAAGTGGTTTGCATAGTCAAGATGTCGAGTAGCCGTAAAATATCTTTTTTTTTCTAATTCCTTCGAGGAATCTTGAGATGCTCACTAGATGTGATTTGAAGCTAGTAGAGAGAACGCAGTAAGATTGTTTTGGGTGAAGGTGAATTATGTCTTGTTAGTTCTCTACGCTTAGCATGTTTTATGTTTCAATCGACCTTGGATATCTTGAAATGTGCACCCCTTTATTTGTTTAGAAAGTTTGGCAATCATTTATGCTTTTCTATTTGCAAATTTCCATTTAAGATAATTTGTTTTCTTTCCATTTGTTTTTATTTCCTTTTTATGCTTTGCCTTGTTTGTTTGGTTTGGGAGAGTTATGGGGTAATCTCTTATGAAATTCTTACGAGAGAATCACTCGTTCAGGTCGATCTAGGGGTTTAAATGGCTTGTCTTTAATTGTTAAAATTGACTGTGATTCCGACGAAAGTAAGTTAGTGCATATTCTCATCTCCCCTCTTCTTTTGTTTGTTTGAATAAGCTCGTCATTTTCCTTTCCTTGCTTTTGTTTTGATCGAAGCCGAGCAAAAGTTTAGCTTAGGGAAATTTTATGAGTGCCATTCATGAAACTCATTGGATGAATTTTTAAGTTGTTTTTACCTTCTTTTTATAGCTTTCTTTCTCAGAAAATGCTTAGTTTCATTCATTTTTTCTTTAGTTTCCTTATTCTGTCTTATTTTGTGTTTTTATCCACTTTTGTGGATTTTCTAGTGTTTTTTCCTTCTTTTGTTCTCTTTTTGTGGTTGTAGGTATTGTATGAGGTTCGGGTCTTGATATTGGTGGCGTACCAAGTTGGAAGATGCCTTTGGAGCAAGCTTATAGCATTGGGAAAGCTCAAGAAGTAAGAAAGTGGAATGCTCCAAGTTCTAGCTCTTGTGCTCTCAAGCTGCGCTCTCATGAAACCATGGTGTTGAACCCACCGTAAAGTCTATTTGAATCTTCCATGCTTAGTGACTATCAGGAGGAGCGCACCATTCACATCATGCATGCACCAAACAAGTGTCCTACTTAGGGAGCGCGAGTGCGCACCTTCATCTAGCGCGGGCGCGTAATTGAGGACCATTCCGTACCCATTTTGAGCTGGTTTTCCCGAGTTTGGGAGAAGTTTTTAGTCATTATTTTCCACATAATTTTAGCTTAGTTGAGAGTTTCTCTCTCTAGTTTTAGGGTTAGTTTTAAGAGTAGATTTAGAGAGTGAAAGTGAGAGATTTTAATGGTGATATGAGAGATTGATGATATAAGGGTATTGAAGATCTTCTCAATTATTAATGAACATTTCTAACTCTATCTCATCAAACAGCTTTGTTTAATTTCATGTTTGTTTGATTTGGTTTTGATATTGATTCTTGATTAGTGTAGTTGTTCTTCATTATTTGTTGATTCTTGATATCATTCACTTGCTTTGATTTGATCATGTTTGTTAGTGAGTAGTTGCTTGATAGGGTTTGGGTGAAGCTTGTATGATTGATTGTTGAGATTGATTTGAGAATTTGAGTAGTTCTTATGTTGTAATTAAATTTATTGATAGAAGTTTGCATGTTGTTTAGTTTGATTGGAGTAGTTAACCATGATGCTAAACTTGATTGCATGACTGAATTGATTGACATGATCACTTGATATTAGTTTGATCATAATTGGTTGATATTTTGATTATGTTTCGTCTTGTTATTTAGCACTAGAGAAATATTGGTTAAAGAGTATGAGGATGATTAATTGAATACTCCTAATTTCTCATACTATTTGTCTTTATGTTGCTTGCATTACTTGATTCCCTAATTAGCTTGATTATCATGAATGCTTGTTGATCCCCATTCCCTAGTGTTTCATTTGTTTGTTTGATTGTTTGTTTTTGTAGTTGTTTAGTATTGTTTACCCTACTCTTCACATTCGACTTTGACCTTGCTTAGGTGCACATTAAAAGCACTTGAGCATAATCGTTCCCAGTGGTTTGACTCTTAACTTAACTCTATACTTGTATTTAGGTTTGTTAAGTGATTATAAATTTTGTTTGGCACTAAGGAGGATTAGTCAACGACCTAATTGTCCCTACGTCAGTTATATCTTGCATTTGTTTGTTTGTTAATCAGTTAAAAATACCCTTGCTACGTGGTTCAGCCAAAAGGCACCATGCCGTTATACTATCTAGTTAAGTAATGACAAGTGGCTTCCATATCAATCTCGAGGGCCAACCACAATTAAACACATGTCATTCCCTTGGTCGATCTATCAAAAGGGCACATAATCTCATAAAAGCAACTTAACATTAAAAAGATGGTGTAGGCGTCATATGAGTTAACCTAGGTTTGTTTTTTTTTTTTTTATTTTTTTTTTTTTTTACGTTTGAATGTGCAGTGCTAGGTAATTGTAGGAAGGAGCGAATTTGACAAATAATGATTAGAGATAAGAGATAAAGTAGAGCGCTTAAATATCTCTCTCCAAATAAAACCTGATGATGATTAATCCTTCACCGCATTTAGACTGAGTTGCGTGTTAGATCGAAGAATTGCTTGAGATTTCTTACTAACCCATCCTATTTTTTCTTTTATCTTTAGCCCATTTACTTTTTGTTTTAAGCTTAATTCTTTTTTTTCTACTAGCCTTCTTATCACTCCCTCTGTTTTTTTTTTTATTTTTTTATCACTCCCTCTGTTTTTTTTATTTTTTTTTTATTTTTAATTTTTTATTTATAAGTTACACTTACCAAATGCGGTGGTTTTTGTTTAATGTGTTCCACTCCCAAACCCAGTACTACCTTTTTTTTTTCTTTCCTCTCCATCCATAGTGCCACACCGCTTTTCATCGTGTCGTCTCACACACCAAATTTTCTATTGCCCCTTGCATCTCAGCCTAGATATATCAATATTAAGGCAATTTTCTAGGTTCTAGACACCAAATCTCTCTTACGCACGAGCATCATACCGAGTTTAGGCATTCATAATATTCTTAATAGTTCGAAATTCCTCCTTTGAGTAATTCGAAGTGCCAAACAAGGCCCAAAATTCCATCTACAATCCACATCGTGATAGGTATAATTTCTAAAGATGACGAATCCTTAAGTCTATATGATTTAATTAATTTGCTTTATTTTATAATTTATTGTTTAGTAATGCTTTATTCGTGATGTAGTTGCAAGGTTGTACAATCACGTAAGTAGCTTTATTTATTCGAATTTTGTTTAATTAATTCTATGTAGTGTTTAATCCTTGATAGTATCATGTTTAGGGTTGCTTAGTTATTATAATAAGTATCATGTTTTGGCATATAATATTAATCTTATAAGCATAATGTTTAGGTTTTTTTTTGTAATAATGTTTAGGATGTTTTAATTAATGCCTTGCACGTGGCTAATGTTTCGCGTTTTTTTTTTGGAATCCCTCAGGATACAGGTCTTGAATATAGCCAGACGGTCTTGAACACCTGCAAAACAGCGAATATTCCGTTGTTCGAAATATACACTTCTGACGATCAAGTTAGTGATCGGAAAACGAAGTAATTTAGAGAGTAAAAGTAGAGAGATGTTAGAGCAAATAGCATGCTTGTGCAATATATGAGATGTCTCTATCTACCCCCCCATCATAAATAATTGGGGTATTTATAGAGGTGGGAATTTGTGTTATCTAGGGTTTAGTGACCTAGAATGGCTTGCTCTTATTAGCGGCGCCGTTTTAGTGCTTTCCTTGGGATTTGGGCCTCTATATGTAAGAAGGCCTTTCTCTCATTCAGCTGCTCTCTTGTTTGCCACGTGTCATCTTGAGACACGTGTCTCCTTGCTATTAGGACACATGTCACTATATATAACAAATCGAGCGAAGGGAGGCGGAGCCCCTCGTGCGCACGCACCAGGCCTACCGCGCGCGCGCACAGCTAGGTCTGCGTGCACGCACAAAGGGGTTTGCGCGCGCGCACCTCTGCTGTGGTGCTCGTGGCTGGCCTCTCTTGCTCGCTCGATTGATCTTCACGCTCCCGAGCATCCCTATCTTCGGTGCACTCGAGGCGATGCCCGCGAGGAGGGCAGCCTTTTATTCTCCAAGAACTTGTACACTCCGGACCTAATCATTGCTTCCTTGGTGCTCATGTTTGTAGAGCTAGCTTGGTTTGCTTGAGTTGCATGCTTGGATTCCCGAACTTAGCTCCATCAACTTCCTTGAATGCGCTCGAGCTTCCTCCTTGATAATTAAATCCCGAGAAACTTGACACGCCTACAAAACAAGTCAAAGAAACGAAGAAGCGAGAGAAATAACCGAGAGATGGATAAAATAATAAGAAAACCATCAAAAGCACACATTTCTCTAAACTTACACACAAACATGCAAAACAATCATTATTATGTAAAAACACGACATAAAAGACTAAAAACAAGCTAAAACTACGAAGAAAACCTAGCCTAAGAGTGCCATAAATGACACTCATCAAAATAATTCATGACAATCATGTCCTTGTAGCACAAGAAACGGTGCTATAAATCAAACTACACACTAATCTCAAGTGGTCATTAATCGTCCACCGTTTAAATGACCTCGATTAGGGATAATTCTCGATTATAATATTCAATGTTCACTTAATAGGTGTTTCCTCATCAAGACTGGTCTTGATACCCTATTTGAATATTCTCAGAATTAATGGACTCATTATTTAATCCTAAACCATAATTAAATGGCAAATGGAGTGATAAAATTGCATGAATTTTAAATTACTCCAAAACCTGAATGGTTCATCTTATGATAAATGGTTTTTCCGAATGTTTTAAGAGTAACACTCTTTATAAAAAATTTATAGAAATCACACCCATATCTAATATGCTTGATTTCTTTCGTGCAATTATAAATGTTGTCATTCACTTATTACATAGGTTTAGTTATAATTACTTTGCTAATCTTAGCATCTTTATTACTAATCACTTTCATAATAAGATGATAAAGTTTGAGAGTGTCATGGATTATATGTGATTTAGGATTTATTGTCCAAGTGATGGCTCCCACTCATTTTCATGATTGAGATCTTCAACTTGACAACCTACAATTATTAGCGTTCAACAACGAACTTTCCATAGAACATCTTCTTTATTATTGCCTTTAAGGCAACAATATTCTCAACATATATTTTAGTAGACTTCCTGATGATGCTTTGCTTGGGTTTCACTCCAAACGGCTCACAATGATTTGGGATACCCTAATCACTTGTGATCATGGAAATTTAGCTTAAATTCCCGCACATTACACATGGATGCACGTCCATGTTACCATTCTCAAGCCACGACTTATTGTTAGCTCGTGCTTATAAATAGCTTCCTTGCTATGTATCTAATCCTTGTTAAGGTTTGTGCTTGCAACATCAATTCTCAAATTGTATTTGTTTCCACAAGTCAAGAACTCATCCTGTTACTTATCCAAGTACTTTGGATGTTCTTGGCCATAATCTAACGATCTATTACATAGATTCAGGTTGATTGGTACTATATACATAGTTCACATGCTTTAAGCAAGTAAGTCGTGTGACGATTCCATATCGTAGCGTACATGATGGATTTAATTATAGAATGATTCTCAATGTTTTTCCACCCACGTTACATTTTAGCTCATCCAGTTTCACTGAGTCTTGCTAAACTGTTTGTTATGTGATATGGTTGAAAGTCTCTACTAGAGTCTTTCTTGTTTGACTTAGTATTTAGCCTAGCTCATACTTAGTTCAAACATTTACTTATTTTTATACATACGGGTTGAAACTCTTTCAATGTCCTTCAATTCATGTTTAACATGGTAAATTCCTCTACACATTCAAATATTTTATTAAGTCTATACAATAGATCTTAATACCTAATATGTACTAAGTATCGTCTTTTTCTTGGTCCATTCTCGAAAATACTTTCAAATCTAAGCATTTAGCATTGATAGTTAATTTATAACAGAGTTCGTAAACTTCTTGTTGGACCTTACAAGATTGACTCTTGCTCCCACTAAGCTTCTTATTCATAAGAATTTCTATGTTTCTTCATAAGCCAATCCTTTTATTAACATTATGAGAAAACACATTCCAATTCCTTTATACAATGCTTCCTTCAATCCCATAATGGATTTTTTGAGCTTGCTTCAAATATAGCATTATTTAGATTATCAAAACCCTTAGACTATTTTCATAGTCACTTCCAAAATCCTACTTTAGGAAGGCGGTTTTGGTATCTATTTTGCCATATTTCATGTGTGCAATTTTGCTAGAATAACCACGAAAAGACTTGAGCATTCCGATTGGTGAATAGGTTTTTATTAAAATCAATCTCCGTGAATTTAATTATATCCTTTTCAACCAATCTAGCTATGTATGCATATACATTTCCACATTTGTTAGTTTTCTCCTTGAAAACTTATTTGCGATCGATAGGTCTTTCACCCCTCATGCAAATTAATCAAGTTTTAAACATGATTTTCAAACTTGGAGTCTGTTTCGGATCTTATGGCCTCTAACCATTATTTGGGATTTGGATTTGTCGTAGCTATCTTACAAGGCATTATTCCCTTACTATCTAATAGTAAATAGTATGCTTGTAAGTCTTAAGTTTATTTTTAACTTAATAGAAAATTTAAATGATTCAATCCAAAACTTTGGTGAATTCTATACCTATACAGGGTTATTGTATCAAACAATGAGTTTCAAGGCGCTTCCAAAGCCCTTTCATTATGTTGATCTTACTCCAACTTATCAGTAGTTTTGTGAGTAATGAATTCTCTTTTAAGGCACTTGTAAACTCCTTTTGAGCATTCTTGATCAATCATTCTCATGAAGCCCTTTTGAGTCTTCCAAGATTCTTGGTTTTAGTTTGTTGCTAAGCTCGATAGTCATCGAGTTCATTTTCCTCCCACTTGTCGTTTTGGAAATGTGTTACTTTCCAGAAAGACACCACTTAGAGCAACAAATATTATGTTCTCATTTAGGTTGTGGAGGTAATGCCCGTAGTCTCACTCGAATTCTTACAAAGAGACATGTATATTTTCTTTGGGTAAAAGTTCATTGTGAAACATACAGTTAGCTCCCACTTGAGTTATCTTAGCCTTTAATGAGCCATTAATCTCCCACTGAACCACCTAGCTCTTGCTAAGCCGGTGAGCTCCCACTGAGTCACTTAGCTCTCGTTGAGCTAGTGAGCTCCCATTGAGGTTAAGAGTTTTAGACATATACTTGAAAAGACGTTTAGAAGTTAATTCTATCTATAACTGAATATGGTGTCCTTTCTTAGCTCCGACATTTTGTTTAGTGTAACATTAGTCATTTGTTCAAATCTTTAAGAACTTTATAGGAAGGGATGTGATCCATCATTGTTCGAGTCAATTTTAAATGGCATCGAGGTCTCCGTGAAGACACACTATGTTCTTTGTGGAGATATTTATGAAAATTTCAATTTCATAACTTTGTGATGGTCATGCTTGGCTCAAGCAAACATCGCTCGATCAAATCTAGACGTTTTGATATCTTGCCAAGTCAATTATGTACTTCATTGAATTCTTGAACTATTCAAGGTCAAGTTTGTTCACATTTGATGAATATAGCCATATTCTTTCAAATTCTTCGTGAAACGTTGAAGTAATTGAATCCTCTTTAGCTTTCGGAGTTAATTGTCTATACCAAGAACAATAGCTCTTTACTTTGTCGGTTTTTAACAAGTAAGACTTGCTTGTCTTAGAACAATTCTGAATCAATCAACTGTCAAGAGCCTATATAGCCTTGAGTACGTCGTTGTTAATGTGACATTACTAAAGATCTTTGGAACACAAATCATGCCTATGATTTGAACTTTGTGAGTTGTCATGTTAGGGAAATGTTTGTTTATAATCAAGCATTCTTGACTCATGGTTTAGACAACCATGCCATTTAAATAAATTTACAACTATTGTTCTTTACTTTGAATGTGAGTCTTTCCGTGTGTTAACGGATTGTTTGCTGATTATGGAACACAATAACCATTTATTTGTTTCAGCCTTAGCTTAAAAGGTCTTTAAACAAAGCATACAACCTTACAACTGATGTAGCTCTTCTTGCTTCATTCTTGTAAGTAAATAACTTAGCTTATGTTCAATAGTTTGAGGTCACTTTCAAAGTGTAACACTCAAGCAGTATCTGATACTTGTGAAGATAATGACTTGCTAAGTTAACATGAACTCTTTAGTAGAAATGGAATCTAATTCCTTTTCTTTGTTCCTCGTTTCCTTTAATTCTTATCATACTTTATCTCATAATCTTTTAGAATCATTTCTTTAAGAGTCTTTGACTTTTATACTTTGTTAGGCATAATTAAGCATCTAATGCGCCGTATAACAAAGTTCCATCTTTTCCTTTAATTCGTACTTGAATTAATACATCAATGAGTTGTACTCATCAGCGTATAAAGAGAAAAGATATGTTGGTTATCAAGCATTGACAATTTTTGAGTTTCCAACTCAATACTTCATGTTTATCAAAACTACATAGTATTTTGAATACATGATGTCCAACCGTCTTTTCTGACTTATAAAAGTCATTTATGAGAATTGTATTTTAGAAATGCCTTTCCTTTCTTTGAGAACTATTCTCAAAGATTTCCTTTACCAATCACGGAAAACAATATAGTTTGATTTGGAATTCTACAAATATAAGTGCAAAGTATAACCATTTATCAACATAAGAAGTTTGAAATTTAAAAGCATTCATGCAAATTTTCAATCTTATTAAACGTCTTATCCACGCATTAAATTTGTCCCCATTTGGCGAGAATAAGGCGATTCCAAGATCCAAAGAACCAATGAGTGGTTAAGCATGCTTTGGCTTGTCTTAACACTCAATCTTCTAAGGTAAGCAACTCTTTGCTAATTGCTCCAAGCCACTCTTGGTTGGATAAATCGTCGTATCTAATGCTCTCTCAACAACTTATCCACTTTGCCACGACATGTTAGGACTCCATCACTCATATCGTTGAATATAACCAAAACCAACATGTATGCGATGTCTTGCTTTGGCAAACCCATCACATACCTTACGTATCCTAGGGAATAATAGTGATGCCTCGCTTTGGCGTAGCCCATCACTACTCTCAATAGGTCGATAAGTGTTGTTTTGGAATGGAAAATTTTACTCAATATTTTAGGGACCTAGGGTTTCTATGTTGGTTGATTTAAGTGAACTTAATTAATCATCCCAACATTCGAAATCCTAACAATGCACCTAACATATGAATCACACACATATAAAATCATAAATATATATCGAAAACATAAATAAAGATGCATTTGGCAACTAGCATGATCCCTTGAGTCTTCAAGTCTTCAAGGGACGGCTTTTGTAACTTCGTGGCTTTGTCTTCCAAGAACCTTCGTCTTCAAGACATGACCATAATTATGCAAATACTAGTATCTACGATTAGGACTAATTTAAATATTAAGGTACAAAAATACTCAACGGTTCACAAACTGTATTTAGATTTACAAAAATACATTACGGATCGCAGTCCGTATTTTCTATCCTAATCGGGCCCTACTAGTTGCCGTTTCATAAAACCTATGAGAGAATATACATTCCATTCATCCATTCACTATTTGTGAATGGCCCATGTATTTTACAACGATAAACAATTAACAATGCATAAAACACGCGTAAACTAGTAACTAATTTAGGTCGTAAATCGAATTAACATGCCTAATTAAATCTAGTCAAAGTTTGTTAAATCGATTATGTAATTTAGCGCAATTAATGTTGAAGCTCCCACTAAATTCCACATCCATCTTAATTAATCCAATTAATAAAATCGGTAAACCCAAAAATTTTGTCAAAATTAAATTTTGCCAATGCCGCTCAAAACCGAGGCCTAGCCTCAAAGTTTAATTAAAATAATTAAAACCAAAATAATTAATTAAAATAATTAAAACGGCAAAAGAACACAAAAAATGCGTAGTCCATAATGTCTAAGTGCCTGGCACCAAGACTTGGAGTGCTCATTGAACCACATTGCTTCGCAAGCAATGTCCACGCACACCAACCTCTATCAAGCACCAACATGCATACATACATATATAGCATGCCCAGCACCACAAAAGCCGAGCCACGCACAGGGATGCACCTCCTCGAGGCAGCCCCTTAGCAGCCACATGTGGGCTGCTATGCAGCCTGGCTCGTCAAGGGATGCTTTGCCCTTGATTCCCGTGCAATATCCCCGAGTTTTTAACCCCAATTTTGCGTGACTAAATAATTAACTCCAAATTAATTTTAGAATTAATAAAATGAGCCAAAATGAAAAATTAATACAAGTCCAACTTAAACTAAAAAATTCATCAAGGTGCACATAACCAAAATTATTTCCAAGAACCATTCTTTAATAAAATTGGTTTAACTTGGTGCAATAAAATGAATAAGGGTAATAACTCACTATTAATTTAAATTAGTCATGAGATTTTGACAAATAAAGGGGGGTTGGAATTATGAACACAAATATTCAAATAAAGATTCCAAATTTAACTTGTGAATCCTTGAAAAATTATATCTTCCAATATGAAGATAAATGAAATTTCTATCACAAGATTCAAACTTTATGATTCCAATCAAATCAATACATGATTAAATCAAAAGTTCAACAAAAAAATCATGGAATTTAGTAACTCAAAGTTTCAATCACTTAAAACAATTAAAGATTGAATCTTTAGTACTTAGAATCGTCAAAGAACAAAATTTTCACACTTAATGCAATGGATTTGCAATTATGTGAAAATATGAACCAATCTTTCAAGTACCAATTACTACAAAGTAACCATGCTCAAAGAGGTTTAAAGTTGCAGAAAAATTAAGGAAAGAACCAAATACATAACCACCATAAATATGCCATTAAGATTCAAGGTTAGAAAGACTTAAAATTTTTCGTCAAAACGAAAAATCCCTTGAAAAAGGCATTTCTGGTTGGATTTTGGCCAAAAACACAGTCCTTTAAGGGTAAAATCATTTCTAGAACACGTTTTCCATAAAAAAAATCACTATTTTTAGGCGAAAATCTGGGTTATGGGCTGAAGACAGCTCTAATACGGGCTTAAAATAATAAAATCAAGCTACTAATCTAATTAGCAACATAAAACCAGAAAAATTAAGCCATAAAAACATCTTGAAAATTATGATTATAAAAATAAATGAGCAAGGCTCCGATACCGTTGTTGGGTTTCAATGAGTCTAACACATCGCGGAAGAAAACCCGAGCCAAGACCACACTCACAATAAGATATAATTAACTTAAACAACAAGAATTAAGGAAAGATTATTACCTTTGACGCGTGCTTTGCTCTCAACAAGAGCTCTTACTTCGGAAAGCTTTTAGCTTCGCTCGCACGAAGACCTCCAACGGAAGTCCACCCACAACACGACCCCGACAAGGTCCAATTCTTAGAGGTTAGCTAAGCCCGACCTAAAACTCGAGTACTTATATGTGTTTAAAGGTTTTCTCAATGGAGATGTCTTCTCTAACACCTTACTCAAGTGAACAATCCCAAGGTATGCCTTGGCTATTTATAAGGAGTGCTTCTTTGTGAATTCCACTCATCTTTCAATGTGGGACTTTTTCACAAAAAGATCCCACATAGAAAGAATGTTGAATTCAATCCTTAGTTAAATAAACCAAGGAATAACAAAGTAACAAGTGTCACATGGTTAGGTGAGGACCACTTCCTTACTTGCTCCCCAAGGCAACTTACATGCATTGTGATCTAACCATGTGGCACCCAACCTTGAGCCCCAAGTTGGGTTCGGTTGGGCCACCACCTTTTGGCCCACGTCCATGACCCGCCACCCGGGTCCGCGGCCTGTTGCTACATGGCATTGCCAACGTGGCGCGATGCCACGTGGCATGCCGCCATGTGGCACGCCGACACCATGGTGGCTGCCACATGGCGTTGCCACATGGCACACTTTTATTTGGCGTGCTTCCCAAGCCTTCCGCACGGCTAGGGTTTTTACTTGTTACTTAAAGCATTTTCCCGTCTCGCCAATTCCTATATTTTGGCTCGACTTTTAAGATTCGGTTCTGACGCTTTAACCTTGGAATCTGATGTCTTTGTTCACAGTACTCAAGTAACTCATTAATTCCTTCTGAATCAATTCGTCGTGTCGGTCTGTTTGTTGCTTGGGTGTGACCCGAAGGGTTCAGTCAAGATTAATCTGTAATATTAATTATACATTAATATTACTGATCGGAAGTAGCCTCCACCTAGGCATTTGGATCACTTGACCTCACTGAATAATTAGCTTTCTAATAGTTATGAACCCTCTATCGAAATAATACATTTGTTTCAAGGACACCATTCCTATCCATGTGCGGCTGGTGCTGTAAGCACTGCTAGCTTGCCTGCTTGCCATGCCCATAGCATTCGGTTTGCTCGGGGCATTCCGATGCTAGGGGTATTTCGGTAATTTGTCGATTAATTGATTTTTATTGTCTCGTCGTTTTATTCATTCGACTCGACTTACGACGCTCGGTGTCGACGCTCCTAGCTCGATATCCGATGTCAATGTTCATAATACTCGAGCGACTCATTAATTTCTTTCGGATTAATTCGTCGTGACGGATCGTTAGTTGCTTGGGTGTGACCCGAAGGGTTCAGTCAAGATTAAGCTGTAATATTAATTATACATTAATATTACTGATCGGAAGCGGCCTCCAACTAGGCATTTCGATCACTTGACCTCACTAAATAATTAGCTTTCTAATAATTCCGAATCCTCTATTGGAATAATACACTTATTTGAAGGACATCATTCCTATCAATCTCCCACTTGTCCTTTCGGACAAGTGCGCTTTTTGTGTATAGCCTATTTCCTAAGTCGCTTAATGTCTCTTCATGAACTATAAGGTAAGATTATTCCTAATCCTTATTACGTCCAGAAGTGTTTCTCAAAATCTGAGTTTAACTGTCAATAAGCAGACGATTTCTTAAAATCCATCTGAGCACGGCCTTGCATTTTCACAGTCTCGCTCTTCGAGAGGCCTTATGAATAACAAAGAGATGTTCCCTATTGTTAGTAGGGGGACATTCCCAGTCTTGTACTATCACCTTCTTTTACTAAGAGGACTTAGCCGCTCGAGTGTTGTCGTTATAATCCCCATGTACGACAGACGTTTGACGAACATCAAAACGGACTAGTACTCAAACAAGATAACTCATAATACACATGGTCGAGGAAAGAGGTTCTGATAGCCATAATGAGAGGTGTACTTATGACAATTTTTAAATCTCTTAAAGTATTCTCATAGGTCGATCCGGTATAGTTCTAAACCAATACCCGTGCAAATGATTTATGACAATCATTTCCTTGTAGCACAAGAAACGGTGCTATAAATCAAACTACACACTAATCTTAAGTGGTTATTAATCGTCCATCATTTAAATGACTGCGATTAGGGATAATATTTGATTATAATATTCAATGTTAACTTAATAGGTGTTTCTTTATCCAAGACTGGTCTTGATACCCTATTTTGAATATTCTCGGAATCGAATGGACTCAATATTTAACCCTAAACCACAATTAAATAGAAACCAAGTGATAAAATTGCACGAAATTAAATTACTCCAAAATTTGAATGGTTCATCATAGTGTTTTACATTAAAATGTTCAAAATTAATTAAAACACCTAACAAGGAAATCAAAGCCAATCACCAACGTGCTTGATTCCCATTGCCTCAATGTTCTTGTTGTGTTTCACTTGAGGCAAAGGTTTAGTAAGTGGATCGGCTACATTGTCGTCCGTTCCAACTTTACAAATTCTGATTTCACCCTCTGACTTCCATTCTCTTATCATGTCAAATCGCCGCTTGACATGTTTAACCTTCTGCTATTCCCTTGGCTCTTTGGCCTGAGCAATAGCTCCATTGTTGTCACAATAGAGGGCTATTGGACCTTTGATGGAGGGTACAACATCAAGTTTACCAACGAACTTACGAATCCAAACTGCCACCTTAGCCACTTCAGCAGCTACCAAGTATTCGGCTTCAGTTGTAGAATCTGCAGTTGTGCTCTGCTTAGCACTCTTCCAACTAAACGCTTCTCCATTTAGACAGAATATGTATCCCGACTATGATTTGAAATTTTCTCTGTCTGTTTGGAAGCTAGCGTCGGTGTAACCTTCAACAACTAATTCATCTGAGCCACAATATACCAGGAATTTATCCTTGTTCCTTTTTAGGTACTTTAGGATATTCTTGGACACAGTCCAATGCGCCTCTCCTGGGTGTGTTTGGTATCGGTTCGTAGCACTCAAGGCATATGATACATCTGGCCTAGTAAATATCATGGCATACATGATCGATCCAATAAGCGAAGCATATGGAATCCGATGCATCCTTTCTCGCTCATTAGGTGTCTTTGGACACTGCTTCTTGCTTAGGGTTATGCCATGTGACATGGGTAGGTGACCTCTGTTGGCCTTCTCCATGTTGAATCGTGCCAGTACCTTATCAATGTAAGTACTTTAGCTCAATCCAATCATCCTCTTAAATCTATCCCTGTAGATCTTGATGCCCAATATGTATTGTGCCTCTCCTAAGTCTTTCATTGAAAAACATTTTCCAAGCCAGGCCTTTACAGACTCTAGCATCGGAATGCTATTTCCAATGAGCAATATGTCATCGACATATAAGACTAGGAAGGTGATGTCACTCCGATTGACCTTCTTGTAAACACAAGACTCATCTGGATTCTTTATAAAACTGAAATTATTGATGGCTTCATCGAATCGCAGATTCCAACTTCTGATAACTTTCTTTAACCCATAAATGGACTTTTTAAGCTTGCATACCTTCCCAGCATTGTTTGGTCGAGAAAACCTTCAGGCTGTGTCATATACACAGTTTCTTCCAAAATTCCATTGAGGAAGGCGGTTTTGACGTCCATCTGCCATATTTCATAATTGTAATATGCTGCAATCTCTAGGATGATCCGAACGGACTTAAGCATTGTGACAGGAGAAAAGGTTTCATCATAATCAACACCGTAAATTTGCTTGTAACCTTTTGCTACCAGTCTAGCTTTGTAAATGAATACATTTCCATCTTTGTCGGTTTTCAATTTAAAAATCCACTTACATCCGATAAGTGTGTAACCTCCGGGTAAGTCAACCAAGTCCCATACTTGATTTTCAAATATGGAGTCCATTTCAGATCTCATGGCTTCTTGTCACTTAGCAGAGTCGGAGCTCGCCATCGCTTGCTTGTAGGTTGTCGGTTCGTCTCCATCCACTATTAGGATGTCCTGATTCTCGGTTAATACGACACCAAGATATCAATCAGGTTGAGACTTTGGCCTCTACGACCTACGTAGGGTAATGGAATGAGCATTTGCATTTGTCGGTTTGACTTTGCACATTTTGACTAACGTCAACATATGCTGTTTGAGCACTTTGACTGTCAATTTGATTTTGTTGCTCATCCTCTCAAACTTCATTGAGTTCGATTTTCCTCCCACTTGTCATTTCGGAAAGGTGTTCCTTCTCCAAAAAGTCATCATCGCGAGTAACAAACACTTTGTTCTCGGATTTGTTGTAGAATTACTACCCTTTGATTTCTTTTGGATAGCCCACAAAGACTTGTCAGATTTGGGGTGAAGTTTTTCAGAAATTAATCTTTTAACATATGATTCGCATCCCCAGATCTTGAGAAAAGACAACCTAGGTGATTTCTTCATCCATAATTTGTATGGAGTCTTTTCTACAGCTTTTGTCGGAGCACGGTTTAGTTTTAGTACCGCGGTTAGAAGTGCGTGTCCCCAGAAAGAGATAGGAAGATCACTAAAACCCATTGTTGATCGTACCATGTCTAACAAGGTTCGATTTCTCCTTTCGGATACTCCATTCCATTGTGGAGTTCCTGTAGGTGTCAATTCTGAAAGTATACCATGTTCTTTTAGATGGTCATCGAATTCTTGGCTTAAGTATTCACCACCTCGATCTGATCGAAGGTCTTTGATTTTCTTGCCAAGCTAATTTTTAAATTCACTCTGAAATTCTTTGAATTTCTCAAACGATTCAGATTTGTGCAACATAAGATAGACATATCCATATCTACTATAGTCGTTTATGAAGGTGATAAAATATCGATGGCCGTTCCTTGTGGTTGTGCTCATTGGTCCACATACATCGATGTGTATTAGGCCCTATAAGTCACCTTCCCTTTCTCTCAACTTGGAGAATGGTTGTTTTATCATCTTGCCTAATAGATATCCTTCGCAATTTTCAAACGATTGTAAATCGAATGAGTCAAGAACACCTTCTTGTAGAAGTTTCTTGATGTGTTTGATGTTAATGTTACCAAGACGACAATGCCACAAGTATGTCTCATTTGACTCAATGGTCTTAGCCTTTTTATTGGTATTATTAACATTATAGACCTCTTTGTCTAACGAAAGCACATAAAGACCAATTTTTAGAATTTGTAGTACCATACAAAACATTATCGAGATAAAACGAACATTCATTGTCTTTTACTCGAAATTCAAATCCCTTAGCGTCCAACGCCAAAATTGAAATAATGTTTTTGGTAATATTAGGAACATGATAAGAATTTTCAAGTTCTATAAAAGCCCGGAGGGCAAAGACAAACTGAGAGTTCCCACGGATACGACTGCAATTTTGACTCCATTGCCGATCCGGAGTTCAACCTCTCCTTTCTCTAGCCTTCTAGTTCTCCTTATTCCATGAGAATTGGAACAAAGGTGTGAGCTACATCCGGTATCTAATACCCATGATGTTGTGCTAGCGAAGTTTAAGTCTATAACGAAAATACTTGATGTAGCAGCAACGGTGCCGTACTTCTTATCTTCCTTGAATTTGAGGCAATTTCTCTTCCAATGTCCCTTCTTCTTGTAGTAGAATCAGTTGGAATTGGATTTAGAAGAGGATACCTTTTTCTCCTTGTTGTCTTTAGTAGCTTTTGACTTAGGCAGAAAGGTCTTCTTACCCTTCCCCTTAAATCCTATCTTCTTCTTGCTTGAGCGCTTGAATGTCTTGCCCTTCTTGACCATAAGTTTGCCATGCTTTCCTTTATCCTTGAGCGTTTTCTTAGCTTGCTTCAACATACCATGAAGCTCGATGAGGATTTTCTCCATGCTGTGCATGTTATAGTTCATCTTGAACTAATCATAGCCTTTGTGCAGCGAGTGAAGAATAATGTCAATTGCCATCTCGGCCGAATACCCCGCATCAAGCCTTTTCATGTTCTCAAATAAACCAATCATTTTGAGTACATGTGGGCTGACTAGCTCTCCTTTCTCGAGCTTGCTCTCAAGGATCTACCTGTGGGTTTCGAACCTTTTAGTTCGGACCTGCTCTTGGAACATATTATGAAGTTTAGAGATGATCTCAAAAGCATTCTCCTTCTCAAAGAAAGTCTTCTGAAGGTCGGGAGACATAGTGGCCAACATGATGTATTTGACATCCCAATTGGCAGTTTGCTATCGGTTCAGGGCAACCTGAGTCACTTCCTCATTGAAAGTCTCAAGCATTTCCTCATCAAGGACGTATTCCTTTAGCTCTTACATGAGAACTATACGCAATTTTCTTTGTTAATCAAGAAAATTTGGCCCACTCAATTTCTCTTTGTCGAGAATTGAGCGTAGCGAGAATTGGTTGTTTGAGTTATTCACAGACATGTTTCTACAATTGAAAGAATTTGAAATGAAAAACCATTCATAATACTAAATAAGATTGAATCCATGCATATATATTTCAAACTTATTTAAACGTCTTATTCACACTTAAATTTGTCTCTATTTGGTGAGAATAAGTCGATTCCAAGATCTAAAGAATCAATGAGTATTTAAGCATGTTTTGGCTTATCTTAACACTTATTACTCTAAGCTTAGAAATTCTTTGCTAATGGCTCCAAGCCACTCTTGGTTAGATAAATCGTCGCATCTAATGCTCTTGTAACAATTTATCTCTTTTGCCACGACATGTTAGGACTCCATCACTCATATCGTTGAGTCTAACCAAAACCAACATGTATTATGATGTCTTGCTTTAGCAAACCCATCAACATACCTTACGTTCCTAGGAAAGTAGTAATGCCTCACTTTGGCGTAGCCCATCACTATTCTTAATAGTTTGGTAAGTGTTGTTTTGGAATGACAAGTTTTACTCAATATTTTAGGGACCTAGGGTTTCTATGTTGGTTGATTTAAGTGAACTTAATTAATCATCACAACATTCGAAATCTTAAACATGCATCTAACATATCATTCATATATATAAGCATAAATATATATTGAAAACATTAGTAAATGATGCATTTGGCAACTAGCATGACCCCTTGAGTCTTCAAGTCTTCAAGAGTATTTATTTACAACTTCATGGCTTCGTCTTCCAAGAAACTCCGTCTTCAAGACATATCAAAAATTATGCAACTACTAGCATCTACGATTAGGACTAATCTAAATATTAAGGAACAAAAATATGCAACGGTTCACAGATCGTATTTAGATTTACAAAAATACATGACGAAACGCAGTCCGTATTTTCAATCTTAGTTGGGCCCCACTATTTTCCATTTCTTAAAACCTGTGAGAGAATGTACATTCCATTCATCCATTCACTATATGTGAATGGCCTATGCATTTACAACGAAAAACAAGTAACAATGCATAAATACGCGTAAACTAGTAACTAACTTAGGTGGTTAATCTGATTAACGCGCCTAATTAAAACTAGTCAAAGTTTTTAACCGATTATGTGATCAAGCGCAATTAAAAAAAAGCTCAAATAATGAAGCTCCCACTAAATTCCGCATCCAACTTAATTAATCCGATTAATTAAGCCGGTAAACCCAATATTTTTCCAAATTAAAAAATTTAAAAGTGCCACTCAAAATCGAGGCCTAGCCTCCAAAAATTAATTGAATTAAATGAACATAAGTAAAATAATTAAAACGGCAAAACGCAAAAATTACAAAACCTATGGCACGCAAGTGGCATGCGAACCTAGACTAGCTAGGCGCACGCCATTGCTAGCCATGGCTGCCTAGCAGCTCAGGCGATGCGGCATAGTGCGTGCGCCCGCAACATGCAAACGCAGCACTGCTAGGTGCTCCCATGGGCAACCTTGCAGATTTTGCTGCGGTTTGCAAGGTGCGAGGCAACACGCACTTGGCTTCCAACCCTTCGCACCAAGATACTTCTGCGCATAACAAATTACTCGCACACAATTGCACGCACAACACGCACCAAACTACTGCCATGCGCGCACCATCGTGGCACTGCACGCACAAATGCGCACAACATGCAATGTCTGCAGCCACATGCGAGTTGCTGTGCAGCTCGGCTGGCCGAGAGATGCACGTGCTCTTGTGCCTCGGTTTGTGTGCAAGTGCCTTTGGATTATTTCCCGATTTTTGAGTGACATTTTAATCAATTCTAAATTAATTTTAAAATTAATATTTTGAGCATAAATGAAAATTAAAATAAGTCTAATTAAATAAAATTCATTCAAGTGCATAACCAAAATTAAATCCAAGAACCAATCTTTAATAATTTTGGTTTAACTTGGTGTAACAAAAGTTGATAAGGGCTATTCTCACTATTAATTTAACTAATATAAATTAATCATGAGATTTGACAAAATTAAAAGGGGGTTGGAATAATGAACATAAATATTAAATGAAAAAATTCCAACTTTAACTTGTGAATCATTGAAAAATTACATCTTCCAATATGAAGATTAATTAAAATTCAATCACAAGTTTGAAACTTTATGATTCCAATCAACTTAATAAATGATTAAATCAAGAAAGTCCAATAAACAAACATGGAATATAGTAACACAAAGTTCCAACCAACTAAAATAATTAAAGGTTAGATCTTTAGTACGTACGAGCCTCAAAACACAAACTATTCACACTTAAAGCAATTTATTTGCAATTATGTGAAAATTTGAGCATACCATTAAGCATCAATTACTACAAAGTAATCATGCTCAAAAGTGGTTTAAACTTGCAGAAGCATAAAGGAAAGAATCAAACACATAATCACAATTAATATGCCACTAAGATTCAAGGTTTAAAAGATTTAAAATTTTTCGTCAAAATAAAAAATCCCTCGAAATAGGCATTTCTAGGCAGAATTTGGTTTTTTAACATCCTTGAAAGATTCAAAATGTTTCCAGAACATCGATTCCACCAAAAATTCACTAGTCTTGGGTGAAAATTTGGGTTCGGGAGCCAAAATTCTAAATAAAACGAGATTAAAATTAATAAAATCGAGCTACTAATCTAATTAGCAACAACAACCAGAAATTAAATCCATTTTAAACACCTTGAAAATATTAGTTACAAAAAGAAATGAGCAAGGCTCCGATACCGCTGTTGGGTTTCGGAAAGCTCGACTTTTCGCGGAACAAAACCCGACCCAATACCCGCTCACAATTAATACAACTGAAAGACATAATTAACAACATAAAGAGAAAAGGCAATATTACCCTTGATCCGTACTTCGCTCTTTCGACGAGCTCTTACATGGAAAGCTTCGAGTCCCGCACTTGCGTAGGTTGACTTTCATTTGATTCAAATAGCTTTGTTGAATGCATTTGACTTTCATTTTCTTCAAAAAGCTTTGTTTGAATGTGTTTGTGTAACACCCCGTATTTTCGAACCATTACTTTATGTGTGTTTCAACATATATAGCCAAATTTCTAATTTAAATCTCAGTTTCTAAATCAAAATGTTAATTTAATTATTTAGATCGTTCTTTGTTTTAAAGGTCACCCCAACCTTTTTAGACTCTAATTATAGTATTTTGACAAAACGTTTGAAAGGTATTATTTAAAAGGATTCTATATTTGAGTTTTAATCATTTCAAACTGTATTTGACTTATCTGAATTAATATTAGCTTTAAAGGGTGATTCCTTAAGTTTAAGTGTCAATTTAGATATTTAACTTATTAAAATTGATACAGGTCATCGTGGGTGATTCCTTGACTAAAGTGTCAATTCTATATGTATAAAATGATTTTTAGAGTTTTAAGACGTTTTACGTTCAATTGTATCAATATCGATAAATAAAGTGGTATTGGGTGATTCCGTCAACTCGTTTATCGAATTGATATTGTTTATAAACTATTCTTTAATTTATATTTATAAAACTTATTATAATGTCCTTTTATTAATTAGGTCATTATAAATATTATTGGTTTCGCATCTTGCCTTTTTATATTAGTTTTCTATAAAATACGAACTTTATATATATATTTGTATTGTAATTTAAAATTATTGTTTTCATTATTACTATTGTTGTTATTATTGAGATATCAATAATATAATATTTATATATTATCGTTTTAAAACATGATTCAATTCGCCACCGTTACATTTCTTTCCTAGTTTAGTTTCGGGCCAACTAGACTTTGTTTATTAGTTGGGTTTCGCCTTACAACTTCCATGACTAAATAGATTAAGATATGCTTGTTTATTAGCTTCCTTATCCCATTCTAACGCCTAAATTAATTATTTAGTCAAGCCCAAAAGAGAAGCCTTGAATCCTAGCTTTGTGTGGCCTTTTTGTGAGCCTCATTTGAGCCCATTCTAGGCTGTTTTACACAGCATCTTTGAGGGATTAGAAGCTTCCCATATTCCACCTATGTAACCCCCCCCCATATTCAATTTCATTAATTCTAATAAAACCTATTAATTTGCTGCCCAAACCCTTTCTCTTCCTCTTCTCATTTCACGTACAAAGAAGGCAAAAATACATCAGTTTTTCTCCACCAAAAGATGCAGCAAATCACCCCTCTTCTCCCCATCTTTCTCGTGGAATTCAAGGTGGGAATCAAGGGGAAATCAAAGCTTAACTTGCTGCCATAATCTCTGCCAAAATCGTGCTCTATCTCTCCTCTAGAACAAGCAAAAACGAGGCAAGGGAACAAGACTGCTTGGGTGGGTGTTGTGCGTGTGGTTGCTGCTGTTTGTGTGCGGTGTTGCTGTCCTTTTCTTTGGGTTTTGGTGGCCTATATATCAAGGTAACTAGCCTTTCTTCCCTTAGATTAGAAATGCTAGGTTTTAGGGTTAGATTATAGGATTGAATTCATGTTGGGTTAGGGTTAGTTTCAATTTTCGTATGTGGTGATTATGTCAGTTTTTCGGATGGATTTTGCCTTGTTTTATGTGTTTAAAACATGAAATTCATGCCTATATTGGGTTACTATCAATCCCTAATTGTTTTATGATGTTTTTGATGTGTTTTAATCAAGTTATAACATGATTTCGGGGCTTACAAGTATGCTGTACGTGACTGCTGTGTGTGTGTGAGACCGCTGTTTCTGTAGTACTTTCTGGTTGTGGTTAAGCCATAATTTCAATGATTTTATTTTACATTATTGTAGAGGATTGCTTTACGATCGATTTGATATATTATGGGTAAAATTCGGAGGTGTTTAAGGCCTCCAAATGACTGATTTTGTGAGACAAGTTGTGCTGCCAACATGAATTAAGAACGTGATGTTAGATTGAGTTTATGAGCATGTATATATCTTATATTTGTGACCAATTGAATATATCTTCTAGATTATCATGTAAGGATTATATAGGAGTTTGTATCTTAGTCAAAATATGTGTGTTTGAGGCAAAATTCTCTCTTTTATATGCAAGTACTTTCGAATTAGTGTGCTGTAATGACAGCTTGTGTTTCACCTGTTCTCAGGCTTTGAGTTAATTATTTGTGTTGATTTTATTGCCTAATTTGAATTAGCATCATGTTAGGGTATTCCCTAAATTGATATAGCATGATTTTATATAATTTAAGATAGTTTAAAGTGCCTAAATTAGTGCAACATAGCTGCTGCCCCTAATCTGCTAGGCGTGTGAAGGATGGTGATTTTCAATTGTGTATTCCTTGATTTCTAAGCGCAAATGCATGTTTAATATGACCTATTGTGTTTTTAGAGTGTGCACTAAAGTGGGCTAAGCATAGATTCATGTTTAAGGTGGGTTTTTGGGTGATTTGGTATAATTGGTACTGCTGTACATTAGTGTAGGGGCTGCTGTAAATATGATTTTATTTTGGCATGTTCTCTCTTGAATTTTAAGTCCAGAATGGTTTTATATGATGCCTAATGAGTGTATGTATATGCCCTAATTTTTATTTCGCATTTAAAGCATGTTTGGTTGGGTTTTTATGATGATTATTAGACTTGTATGTTGTTGTCCCATTGTGGTTGTTTTATGAAATGATAGTTTGGATATTTGATTTAATTAAATGATTTTATGTAATTTTTTTTATTATAAGTATTATAATTTATTTGAAATTATATTTTAAATAGGTGATGATTGAATTTTTGGGTATTATAAACCCCTAAAGTGAAATATTTCTATGTGTGTTTGAATATGTGTGGGTTGTAATTGTATTGTCGACGTCGTAATGCTTTAGAGAAGGATAACACTGTCTTTAGCATCACTTCGCCAAGAGTTGTGAATGCACTTAATTGTTGAATTTCGATAATTAATTATATTCCCAAACTCAGACGATACCTTTTGTGTTTTATTAAGTTGAGCTGTGTTTTGAAAGGGAGTTTCAATTGAATTTAAGAAATATGATTTTCTTATGCAGTTTAAATTGAGTGTAAGACCATTTTAGGCTTCTCTGCAGATTTCTGAGTGAAATATATTGTATTATCTATTTTAAGTGATTTTTGAATTGTGTGTGGGGCCATAGTCGGGTGTGAGGCTGAGTTGCTTCCCGATGGTTAATGAACATGCTAACTACCTGGATTGCGAGTCATAGGTAGCTCAACCTGGGTTAATTGTTGTCATCCGGGGGTGTGTAAGACCTTATAGGCATCTACCCATAACCGGGAGTTGGCCAATCTTAGACACGGTCTCTGCGAGATGATCGGGGGTTCGTCCTGACAAACCTTAGGAAGTGGATTGCGAATTCTACTGTTTTGAAGGTTTTGGGTTTGAAATATTTATATTATTAAATTATTACTTATTTGAAGTCTATATATTATTATGATTGGAATTGAGTGATTTAATATCGATATTTCTGTTTTAAGTTTATTTTAAAATATTTCATTGTTTGTATGGTTTGATGGTTTTAAGTGATTTCATTTGAGTTTTCAAGTTGATTGTGGTTATGGTTTCTTTCTGTTAATTTAAGTCTAAGATCTTCTATTTCTAATTTGAGGGAGAACTGTTAGTTGCTCCCCACTGATTGTGGAACGTTGTTATAATTTGCAGGTTTCATTTGTTTATTTGATATCTGTGACGATGGGTTGGGGATTGAGAGTTTAGAACCTAAATTTTAGGCTTGTATGCCTTTGTTGTTAGTTGACTGTTTCATTACTTTGAATTTGGTTTAGTTTGATTTTAGTTTGGCCGATAAGGGTTGTTCTGCCCTTGGCTTTTGAATGTAATTAATTTGTCCATGTTAAAGTTTGTTTGCTATTTTCTTTTGTTCACATAGTTTGCGCTTAGCTTAAACAACTTAATTTGGATGTGTGAATAAGTTAAATTTGACTTTTAGACCTAGGTTAAGCTTGACTTTTCTAATTGAAGTTAAGTAGCCTCCCGTTCAAGCGTAATTCCGCTAACGCTTCCAGTTCCAAAAGGACGGGGTGTTACAGTTTGACTTTCATTTGATTCAAATACCTTTGTTGAATGCATTTGATTTTCATTTGCTTCACAATGCATTCTTTGAATTTGTTTGACTTTCATTTGATTTAAAAACCATTGTTTGAATGTGTTTGAATTTCTTTTGATTCAAATAGCTTTGTTGAATGCATTTGACTTTCGTTTGATTCAAAAAGCTTTGTTTGAATGTGTTTGACTTTCATTTAATTCATATAATTTTGTTGAATGTATTTGACTTTCATTTGATTCAAAATGCTTTGTTTGAATGTGTTTGACTTTCATTTAATTCAAATAGCTTTGTTGAATGCATTTGACTTTCATTTGCTTTAAAAAACTTTGTTTGAATGTGTTTGACTTTCATTTGATTCAAATAGCTTTGTTGAATGCATTTAACTATCATTTTATTCAAAGAGCTTTGTTTGACTATGTTTGACTTTCGTTTGGTTCAAATATCTTTGTTAAATGAATTTGACTTTCATTTGCTTTAAAAAGTTTTGTTTGAATGTGTTTGACTTTTATTTGATTTAAAAACCTATGTTAATGTAATTGACTTTCATTTGATTCAAATAGCTTTATAAATTGCATTCGATTTTAATTTTATTCAAAAAGCTTTGTTTGAATGTGTTTGACTTCCATTTGATTCAAATAGCTTTGTTGAATGCATTTGACTTTCATTTGCTTCAAAAATCTTTGTTTGAATGTGTTTGACTTTCATTTGATTCAAATAACTTTGTGGAATGCATTTGATTTTCATTTGATTCAAAATACTTTGTTTATATATGTTTGACTTTCATTTATTTCAAATAGCTTTGATGATTGCATTTGACTTTCGTTTATTTCAAAAAAAATTGTTTTAATGTATTTGACTTTCTTTGGATTCGAAAAGCTTTGTTTGAATGTGTTTGACTTTCATTTAATTCAAATAGCTTTGTTGAATGCCTGTGACTTTCATTTGATTCAAAAAGGTTTGTTTCAATGTGTCTGACCTTCAATTGATTCGAAAAGCTTTGTTTGAATGTGTTTGACTTTCATTTTATTTAAAATGTTGTTGAATGCATTTGACTTTCATTTGCTTCAAAAAGCTTTGTTTGAAAGTGTTTGACTTTCATTTGATTCCAATAGCTTTGTTGAATGCATTTGACTTTTTTTTTCTTCAAAAAGCTTTGTTTGAATGTGTTTGACTTTCATTTGATTTAAATACCTTTGTTGAATGCATTTGATTTTCATTTGCTTCACAATGCATTGTTTGAATGTGTTTGAATTTCTTTTGATTCAAATAGCTTTGTTGAATGCATTTGACTTTCGTTTAATTCAAAAAGCTTTGTTTGAATGTGTTTCACTTTCATTTGATTCATATAATTTTGTTGAATGCATTTGACTTTCATTTGATTCAAAATGCTTTGTTTGAATGTGTTTGACTTTCATTTATTTCAAATAGCTTTGTTGATTGCATTTGACTTTCATTTGCTTCAAAAAAATTTCTTTGAATGTGTTTCACTTTCTTTGGATTCGAAAAGCTTTGTTTGAATGTGTTTGACTTTCATTTAATTCAAACAGCTTTGTTGAATGCCTATGACTTGCATTTGATTAAAAAAGGTTTGTTTTAATGTGTTTGACTTTCATTTGATTCAAATATCATTGTTGAAAACAATGAACTTTCTTTTGCTTCAAAATGCATTGTTTGAATGTGTTTGACTTTCATTTGATTTAAAAACCTTTGTATGAATGTGTTTGAATTCATTTGATTCAAACAGGTTTGTTGAATGCATTTGACTTTCATTTGATTGAAAATACTTTGTTTGAATGTGTTTAACTTTCATTTAATTCAAATAGCTTTGTTGAATGCATTTGACTTTCATTTGTTTTAAAAAGCTTTGTTGGAATGTGTTTGAATTTCATTTGATTCAAATTGCTTTGTTGAATGAATTTGACTTTCATTTGCTTTAAAAAGCTTTGTTTGAATGTGTTTGACTTTCATTTGATTTAAAAACCTATGTTAATGTATTTGACTTTCATTTGATTTAAATAGCTTTATAAATTGCATTCGATTTTCATTTGATTCAAAAAACTTTGTTTGAATGTGTTTGACTTTCATTTGATTCAAATAGCTTTGTTGAATGCGTTTGACTTTAATTTGCTTCAAAAAGTTTTGTTTGAATGTGTTTGACTTTCATTTCATTAAAATAACTTTGTTGATTGCATTTGACTTTCATTTGCTTCAAAATGCATTGTTTGAATATGTTTGACTGTCATTTGATTTAAAAACCTATGTTTAATGTGTTTAACTTTCGTTTGATTCAAATAGCTTTATAGAATGCATTCGACTTTCATTTGATTCAAAAAGCGTTGCTTGAATGTGTTTGACTTTCATTTGATTTAAATAGCTTTGTTGAATGCAATTGACTTTCATTTGCTTCAAAAAGCTTTGTTTGAATGTGTTTGACTTTCATTTTTTTCGAAAAGGTTTGTTTGAATGTGTTTGACTTTCATTTGCTTCAAAAATCTTTGATTGAATGTGTTTGACTGTCATTTGATTTAAAAACCTATGTTTAATGTGTTTAACTTTCATTTGATTCAAATAGCTTTATAGAATGTGTTCGACTTTCATTTGATTCAAAAAGCTTTGCTTGAATGTGTTTGACTTTCATTTGATTTAAATAGCTTTGTTGAATGTAATTGACTTTCATTTGCTTTAAAAAGCTTTGTTTGAATGTGTTTGACTTTCATTTGATTCAAATAGCTTTGTTGAATGCATTTGACTTTTAATTTTTTCAAAAAGCTTTGTTTGAATGAGTTTGACTTTCATTTGATTGAAACAACTTTGTTGTATGCGTTTGACTTTCATTTGCTTTAAAATGCATTGTTTGAATGTGTATGACTTTTATTTGATTTGATAACCTTTGTTTGAATGTGTTTGACTTTCATTTGATTCAAATAGCTTTGTTGAATGCATTTGACTTTCATTTGATTCAAAATGCTTTGTTTGAATGTGTTTGACTTTCATTTGATTCAAATAACTTTGTTGAATGCATTTGACTTTCATTTGCTTCAAAATGTTTTGTTTGAATGTGTTTGACTTTCATTTGATTTAAAAACCTTTGTTTGAATGTGTTTGAATTCATTTGATTCAAATAGCTTTGTTGAATGCATTTGACTTTCATTTTATTCAAAATGCTTTGTTTGAATGTGTTTGACTTTCTTTGGATTCAAGAAGTTTTGTTTGTATGTATTTGACTTTCATTTAATTCAAATAGCTTTGTTGAATGCCTATGACTTTCATTTGATTCAAAAAGGTTTCTTTCAATGTGTTTGACTTTCATTTGACTTAAATAGCTTTGTTGAATGCAATTGACTTTATTTTGCTTCAAAATGCATTGATTGAATGTGTTTATCATTCATTTGATTTAAAAACCATTACATAAATGTGTTTGAATTCATTTGATTCAAACAGCTTTGTTGAATGTATTTGACTTTCATTTGATGGAAATGCTTTGTTTGAATGTGTTAGACTTTCATTTAATTCAAATAGCTTTGTTGAATGCATTTGACTTTCATTTGCTTTAAAAATCTTTGTTTGAATGTGTTTGACTTTCATTTGGTTCAAATATCTTTGTTGAATGAATTTGACTTTCATTTGCTTCAAAAAGCTTTAGTTGAATGTGTTTGACTTTCATTTGATTTAAAAACCTATGTTAATGTATTTGACTTTCATTTGATTTAAATAGCTTTATAAATTGCATTCGATTTTCATTTGATTCAAAAAGCTTTGTTTGAATGTGTTTGACTTTCATTTGATTCAAATAGCTTTGTTGAATGCGTTTAACTTTAATTTGCTTCAAAAAGTTTTGTTTAAATGTGTTTGACTTTCATTTGATTCAAATAACTTTGTTGAATGCATTTGATTTTCATTTGCTTCAAAATGCATTGTTTGAATGTGTTTGACTTTTGTTTGATTTAAAAACCTATGTTTAATGTGTTTAACTTTCATTTGATTCAAATAGCTTTATAGAATGCATTCGACTTTCATTTAATTCAAAAAGCTTTGCTTGAATGTGTTTGACTTTCATTTGATTTAATAGCTTTGTTGAATTAAATTAACTTTCATTTGCTTCAAAAAGGTATGTTTTAATATGTTTGACTTTCATTTTTTTCGAAAAGCTTTGTTTGAATGTGTTTGACTTTCATTTGCTTTAAAAATCTTTGATTGAATGTGTTTGACTGTCATTTGATTTTAAAACCTATGTTTAATGTGTTTAACTTTCATTTGATTCAAATAGCTTTATAGAATGCATTCGACTTTCATTTGATTCAAAAAGCTTTGCTTGAATGTGTTTGACTTTCATTTGATTTAAATAGCTTTGTTGAATGTAATTGAATTTCATTTGCTTCAAAAAGCTTTGTTTGAATGTGTTTGACTTTCATTTGATTCAAATACCTTTGTTGAATGCATTTGACTTTCATTTTTTTTCGAAAAGCTTTCTTTGAATATGTTTGAATTTCATTTAATTTAAAAACCTATGTTTAATGTGTTTAACTTTCATTTGATTCAAATAGCTTTATAGAATGCATTCGACTTCCATTTAATTTGAAAAGCTTTGTTTGAATGTGTTTGACTTTCATTTGATTTAAATAGCTTTGTTGAATACATTTGACTTTCATTTGCTTCGAAAAGCTTTGTTTGAATGTGTTTGACTTTCATTTGATTCAAATATCTTTGTTCAATGCATTTTACTTTCATTTTATTCAAAAAGCTTTGTTTGAATGTGTTTGACTTTCATTTAATTCAAATAAGTTTGTTGAATGCATTGGCTTTCGTTTGCTTCAAAATGCATTGTTTGAATGTGTTTGACTTTCATTTAATTCAAATAGCTTCGTTGAATGCACTTGACTTTCATTTGATTCAAAAAGATTTGTTTGAATGTGTTTGACTTTCCTTTGATTCAAATAACTTTGTTGAATGCATTTGACTTTTATTTGCTTCAAAAAGCTTAGTTTGAATGTTTATGACTTTCATTTGATTCAAAAAGATTTGTTGAATGCAATTGACTTTCATTTGCTTTAAAAACCTTTGTTTGAATGTGTTTGACTGTTCTTTGATTTAAAAAACCTATGTTACATATATTAAACTTTCATTTGATTCAAATAGCTTTATAGAATGCATTCGACTTTCATTTAATTCAAAAAGCTTTGTTTTAATGTGTTTGACTTTCATTTGATTTAAATAGCTTTGTTGAATGCATTTGACTTTCATTTGCTTTAAAAATATTTATTTTAATGTGTTTGACATTCATTTGATTCAAATAACTTTGTTAAATGCATTTGACTTTCATTTGCTTAAAAATGATTTGTTTGAATTTATTTGACTTTAATTTAATTCAAATAGCTTTGTTGAATGCATTTGACTTTCATTTTCTTTAAAAAGCTTTGTTTGAATGTGTTTGACTTTCATTTGATTCAAAAAACTTTGTGGAATGTAATTGACTTCCATTTGCTTCAAAATGCTTTGTTTAAATGTGTTTGACTTTCATTTGATTTAAAAACCTTTGTTTGAATGTGTTTTAATTCATTTGATTTAAATAGCTATGTTGAATTCGTTTGTCTTTCATTTGATTCAAAAAGATTTGTTTGAATGTGTGTGACTTTCCTTTGATTCAAATAACTTTGTTGAATGCATTTGACTTTCATTGCTTAAAAAAGCTTTGTTTAAATGTCTTTGACTTTCATTTGATTTAAATAGCTTTGTTAAATGCAATTGACTTTCATTTGCTTCATAAACATTTGTTTGAATGTGTTTGAATTCATTTGATTCAAATAACTTTGTTGAATGCAATTGACTTTCATTTGATTTAAAAAGCTTTGTTTGTATGTGTTTGACTTTTGTTTGATTCAAATAGCTTTGTTGAATGCATTTGACAATCATTTGCTTCAAAAAGCTTTGTTTGAATGTGTTTGACTTTCGTTTGATTCAAATAGCTTTGTTGAATGCATTTGACTTTCATTTGCTTCAAGAAGCTTTGTTTGAATGTGTTTGACTTTCATTTGATTCAAATAATTTTGTTGGATGCATTTGACTTTCATTTGCTTCAAAAAGCTTTGTTTGAATGAGTTTGACTATTATTTGGTTTAATAACCTATGTTACATGAGTTTAACTTTCATTTCATTCAATTAGCTTTATAGAATACTTTCGACTTTCATTTAATTCAAAAAGCTTTGTTTGAATGTGTTCGACTTTCATTTGATTTATATAGCTTTGTTGAATGTATTTGATTTTCATTTGCTTCAAAACGCTTTGTCTGAATGTGTTTGACTTTCATTTGATTCAAATAACATTGTTGAATGCATTTGACTTTCATTTGCTTCAAAAAGCTTTGTTTGAATGTGTTTGACTGTCATTTGATTTAAAAAACTATGTTTAATGTGTTTAACTTTCATTTGATTCATATAGCTTTATAGAATTGTTTCGACTTTCATTTGATTGAAATAGCTTTGTTGAATGCATTTGACTTTCATTTGCTTCAAAAAACTTTGTTTGAATGTGTTTGACTTTAATTTGATTCAAATAGCTTTGTTGAATGTATTTGACTTTCATTTTCTTCAAAAAGTTTTGTTTGAATGTGTTTGACTTTCATTTGATTGAAATAGCATTGTTGAATGCATTTGACTTTCATTTTCTTTAAAAAGCTTTGTTGAATGCATTTGACTTTTATTTGATTGAAAATATTTTGTTTGAATGTGTTTGACCTTCATTTAATTCAAATAGCTTTGTTGAATGCATTTGACTTTCATTTGCTTTAAAAAGCTATGTTTGATTGAGTTTGATTTTCATTTGATTCAAATAGCTTTGTTGAATGAATTTGACTTTCATTTGCTTCAAAAAGCTTTGTTTGAATGTGTTTGACTTTCATTTGATTTAAAAACCTATGTTAATGTATTTGACTTTCATTTGATTCAAATAGCTTTATAAATTGTATTCGATTTTCATTTGATTCAAAAAGCTTTGTTTGAATGGGTTTGACTTTCATTTGATTTAAATAGCTTTGTTGAATGCATTTCACTTTCATTTCCTTCAAAAAGCTTTGTTTGAATGTGTTTGACTTTCATTTGATTTAAATAACTTTGTTGAATGCATTTGACTTTCATTTGCTTTAAAAAGCTTTGTTTGAATGTGTTTTACTGTCATTTGATTTAAAAACCTATGTTTAATGGGTTTAACTTTCATTTGATTCAAATAGCTTTATAGAATGCATTCGACTTTCATTTAATTTTAAAAGCTTTGTTTAAATGTGTTTGACTTTCATTTTATTTAAATAGCTTTGTTGAATACATTTGACTTTTATTTGTTTCGAAAAGCTTTGTTTGAATGTGTTTGACTTTCATTTGATTCAAATATCTTTGTTCAATGCATTTTACTTTCCTTTTCTTCAAAAAGCTTTGTTTGAATGTGTTTGACTTTCATTTGATTCAAATAACTTTGATGAATGCATTGGCTTTAATTTGCTTCAAAATGCATTGTTTGAATGCGTTTGTCTTTCATTTAATTCAAATAGCTTTGTTGAATGCACTTGAATTTCATTTGATTCAAAAACCTTTGTTTGAATGTGTTTGAATTCATTTTATTCAAATTGGTTTGTTGAATGCATTTAACTTTCATTTGATTCTAAATGCTTTGTTTGAATGTGTTTGACTATCATTTATTTTAAATAGCTTAGTTGATTGCATTTGACTTTCATTTGCTTCAAAAAAATTGTTTGAATGTGTTTGACTTTCTTTGAATTCGAAAAGCTTTGTTTGAATGTGTTTGACTTTCATTTAATTCAAATGGCTTTGTTGAATGCCTGTGACTTTCATTTGATTCAAAAGGTTTGTTTCAATGTGTCTGACATTAATTTGATTCAAATAGCTTTGTGTGAATGTGTTTGACTTTCATTTGATCAATAGCTTTGTTGAATGCATTTGACTTTCATTTGCTTTAAAAAGCTTTGTTTGAATGTGTTTGACTTTCATTTGATTCAAATAGCTTAGTTGAATGAATTTGACTTTCATTTGTTTCAAAAAGCTTTGTTTGAATGTGTTTGACTTTCATTTGATTTAAAAACATATGTTTATGTATTTGATTTTCATTTGATTCAAATACCTTTATAAATTGGATTGGATTTTCTTTTGATTCAAATAGCTTCGTTGAATGCATTTTAACTTTCATTTTCTTCAAAAAGCTTTGTTTGAATATGTTTGACTTTCATTTGATTCAAATAACTTTGTGGAATGCATTTGACTTTCATTTGATTCAAAATGCTTAGTTTGAATGTGTTTCACTTTCATTTGATTAAAATAACTTTCTTAAATGCACTTGACCTTCATTTTTTTCAAAATGCATTGTTTGAATGTGTTTGACTATCATTTGATTAAAAACCTGTTTTTGAATGTGTTTGAATTCATTTTATTCAAATAGGTTTGTTGAATGCATTTAACTTTCATTTGATTCTAAATGCTTTGTTTGAATGTGTTTGACTTTCATTTATTTTAAATAGCTTAGTTGATTGCATTTGACTTTCATTTGCTTCAAAAAAAAATTGTTTGAATGTGATAAACTTTCTTTGGATTCGAAAAGCTTTGTTTAAATGTGGTTGACTTTCATTTACTTCAAATGGCTTTGTTGAATGCCTGTGACTTTCATTTGATTCAAAAAGGTTTGTTTCAATGTGTTTGACATTCATTTGATTCAAATAGCTTTGTGTGAATGTGTTTGACTTTCATTTGATTTCAATAGCATTGTTGAATGCATTTGACTTTCATTTGCTTTAAAAAGCTTTGTTTGAATGTGTCTGACTTTCATTTGATTCAAATAGCTTTGTTGAATGCATTTGACTTTCATTTTCTTCAAAAAGCTTTGTTTGAATGTGTTTGACTTTCATTTGATTCAAATAACTTTCTTGAATGCAATTGACTTTCATTTGCTTTAAAAGGCATTGTTTGAATGTGTTAGACTTTCATTTGATTTAAAAACCTTTGTTTGAATGTGTTTGACTTTCATTTGATTCAAATAACTTTGTTGAATGCATTTGACTTTCATTTGATTCAAAATGCTTTGCTTGAATATGTTTGACTTTCATTTGATTCAAATAACTTTGTTGAATGCATTTGACTTTCATTTGCATCAAAATGCTTTCTATGAATGTGTTTGACTTTCATTTGATTTAAAAACCTATGCTTGAATGTGTTTGAATTCATTTGATTCAAATAGCTTTGTTGAATGCATTTGACTTTCATTTGGTTCAAAATGCTTTGTTTGAATGTGTTTGACTTTCATTTGATTCAAATAGCTTTGTTGAATGCATTTGACTTTCATTTTCTTCAAAAAGCTTTGTTTGAATGTGTTTGACTTTCATTTGATTCAAATAACTTTCTTGAATGCCCATGAGTTTCTTTTGATTCAAAACGTTTTATGTCAATGTGTTTGACTTTCATTTGATTCAAAGAGCTTTGTTGAAAGAAATTGACTTTCATATGCTTCAAAATCCATTGTTTAAATATGTTTGACTTTCATTTGATTTAAAAACCTTTGTATGAATGTTTTTTACTTCATTTGATTCAAACAGCTTTGTTGAATGCATTTGACTTTTATTTGATTGAAAATACTTTGTTTGAATGTGTTTGACTTTCATTTAATTCAAATAGCTTTGTTGAATGCATTTGACTTTCATTTGCTTTAAAAAGCTTTGTTTGATTGAGTTTGACTTTCATTTGATTCAAATAGCTTTGTTGAATGAATTTGACTTTCATTTGCTTCAAAAAGCTTTGTTTGAATGTGTTTGACTTTCATTTGATTTAAAAACCTATGTTAATGTATTTGACTTTCATTTGATTCAAATAGCTTTATAAATTGCATTCGATTTTCTTTTGATTCAAAAAGCTTTGTTTGAATGGGTTTGACTTTCATTTGATTCAAATAGCTTTGTTGAATGCATTTCACTTTCATTTGCTTCAAAAAGCTTTGTTTGAATGTGTTTGACTTTTTTTTTTTTTTTTTTTTTGGGTAAATAAAGAATTTTATTACCAAAGAGAAAGGTTACAACTTACAGCAAGTTAAGTTATAACCAACAACAAACTCCACAAGACCCAAAAAGGCCAAACAAACACCCAAGATCCAAGAAATTATCAAGCCACCTTCTCGGAAGGGTGCAAGACAGAACCAAGGACCAACCTGGACTCAGACCTTCAGCCACCTTCTAGGAAGGGTTCTGAAGAAAAGGACCAAACAAAACAAAAAGGACAGCAACAAATCCAACAGACAGACCTAAGCTTACAAAAACAGAATCAAAGATACAGAAATTTCCTGTCAGAATCAGAACATCTAACTACAACCCTATAGACAATCTCTCTAAAGACCAAATCAGCAGGCTGACAGCTACCATTGAACATTAAATTGTTCCTCTGAAGCCAGATACTGTGCACAGTTTCAGCAAAGAACATCAAATAAAGCCTACACTTTCTGCTAGTTTTCCTGCAAAATCTTGCAGCCCATTGCTGTTCAAGCTCAAAGCATTGAGCAGTCTTCTGAATTTTCAGCAAATCAAGAATTTTTTGCCAAATCTCACTAGAATAGGAACAAAAGAAAAATAAGTGGGTAACACATTCATCACAGCTCTGGCAAAGGAAACACAAAGGATCACAACTAATATGCCAGTGGATAAGCCTATCCTTAATCACCATTCTATTCTTCAAAGCCAGCCAAGTTATAAAAATACTCTTAGGAGAAGCTTGATTATTGCAGACAAGTCTCTTCCTACTCACTTTATCTGCCTGAGGTCTTAATTTAGAGTATACTTTTGAGATACTCATTTTGCCATTGTGAGTAACTGCAGACCAACCACCAAAGCTATCAATAACTTCCCTGCACCCTAAAATTTTCTTTAAAATCCAAGTGCACTTATTAGGAATAGGAGCAGCCCAAAGATTCCTGTTGCTGAAATAGTATGTATGAACCCATTTAACCCACAAATTATCAGATTTTTGAGCTAAATCCCACAGAATCTTACAGACAGCAGCCTTGTTCCAATCACTCAGCAAAGTGATATTCCAACCACCACAAACTTTAGGAAGGGTCATATGAATCCAAGAAACAGGAGCTTTCTTAGAAAAAGCATTTTTTCCAGTCCAAAGAAATACCCTAAATCTTGAATTAATTTCTCTAAGCACCTTTTTGGGAAGAATGAAGATCTGAGCCCAATAAGCTTGAATACCAAAAAGGACACTTCTAATAAGTTGCAACCTTCCTGCATAAGAGAGATGTCTAGCAGACCAGTTATCAATCCTAGCAGTAACTTTCTCAATCAAGGGTCTACACTGAGCAATAGTCAACTTTCTAGAAGACAGAGGAACACCAAGATACTTGAAAGGAAGATTACCTCTGCTCATCCCAAGAATAGCTTGTAAGTTATCTTTTTCAGCCTCAAGCAAGCCACCAAAATAAACCTCACTTTTGCTAAGGTTAGCAGACAAACCAGAGGCCTTAGAAAACTTCTGAAAAGCAGACAAGAGAAGTTGAATAGAACCAGCATCAGGTCTAGCAAAGAGCAATAAATCATCAGCAAACATCATATGAGTAATACCCAGCTTATCACATCTAGGGTGAAAGTTGAAATTAGGATCATGAGTCATCTCTTTCAAGCACCTAGATAGATATTCCATGTAGAGAGCAAATAGAAAAGGAGACATAGGATCACCTTGTCTCAACCCTTTTTGAGCTGGAAAAGGCTTAGAAGGAAAGCCATTCACCATTACAGAATAAGAGACAGAAGAAACACAGGCCATGATCCAACCAACCACCTTTTGAGGAAAGCCAGTTTCCTCAAGGACAGTCTTAAGGAAGCTCCATTCAACGGAATCATAGGCTTTCCTCAAATCAATCTTGAGCATACATCTAGGGGTGATAAATTTGTGAGTGTAACCCTTGATAAGAGTGTAACCCTTGATAAGCTCAGTAGCCAAGAGGATATTATCCCCAATATGCTTCCCAGGGATAAAGCTAGATTGAGAATCACTAACAACAGATCCCACAATCTGAGCAATTCTATGAGTGAGCACTTTAGAGATTATCTTGTATACCATAGTACAACAAGCAATGGGTCTGTATTCTTTAACATAAGAAGGATGGGAAACTTTAGGAACTAAAGTTACTGTAGTACAACTCCATTGCTTAGCAATAACACCAGTATGAAAGAACTGAGTAACAGCAGCATAGATGTCATGCTTAATAATATGCCAAGCCTTCTTGAAAAAGACAGCATTAAAGCCATCAATACCAGGAGCCTTGTCATTACCAATATTAGCCAAAGCAGCATCAATTTCAGAATAAGTAATCTCAGCAGACAAAATATCCATAGCAACTTTGTCCAGCTGTTTACCAGCTCTCATAGTTTGAATATCAACAGCAGGCAAAAAGGGGGCTCTAGTACCCAGCAGAACCTTATAGAAGCTAACAATCTCATTTTCCACTTGAATAGGATCTTTCAGCAGAACATCTGAATCAGTGAAAATAGAATCAATTCTATTCCTATTTTGCCTTTGCTTCATAACAGAAAAGAAATAGTGAGAGTTAGAGTCTCCTAGTCTGATCCAATCTACTCTAGCTTTCTGTTTGTATATGTTCTCTTGAATATTCATCCAATGCTTAACTTGGTCAATAGCAGAAGCTTCTTGTAAATTCAAACTAACATTGGCAATATCAACAGCAAGCTTCTCCTGGATTTGAGTTAACATAGAATTAGCTTGATCCACTCTATCATCAACATTTGCAAAGTATTTGGTGTTTAGGTTCTTAAGACCTTGCTTGACAGCTTTCAAATTCTGCCAAATATCAACCATAGCATTGCTCTTAGACACCCTAGACCAACCAGCTTCAATAACAGAACAAAAATCTCTGTGATCAGCAAGGCAATTTAAGAATCTGAAAGGCCTTCCCTTCCCTGGGGAGTGAGAACCAACCTCCACCAAAATTGGACAATGATCAGACAGCAAGGGAGGGAGATAAATAGCTTCAGCAGAACTGTAAATAGACATCCAGGCTTGGTTAACTAGACCTCTATCAATTCTAGTAGCAACCCTATTATCACCATGCCCTTTATTATTCCAAGAATAAAAAGAGCCTTTACTTTTAATCTCACACAAATCCATTGTTTCAATACACTCTTTAAAGTGCTTCACCTCATAATCAGTAATAGGAACACCATTAAACCTATCACCATCATGAAGAACAGAGTTAAAATCACCAATAACAAGCCAAGGAGCAGTATTCACTGAAATGCTGTTAATACCAGACCAAAGAGGGACCCTATCATGAATAGAGTGAAGACCAGAAACAAAAGTAACAACAAACTGATGCTGCAAGTCTTTAAAACAAATAGCAGTATGAATAAACTGCTCATGAGAAGAGAGAACAGTTACATTCACCTTGTCCTGTAACCAACCAATCCAGATTCTACCTTTATGAGAATGATCATAATTGCAAGACCAAGACCAAGCTTTGCCAAACTTCTTCTGTAGCTTGACACTATTCTTCAGTTTCACCTTAGTTTCAAGAATGCCAATAACATCAACAGATTGCTCAAAGAGTAACTTCTTAACAGAAGCTACTTTATTAGGGTCATTAAGACCCCTAATATTCCAAGAAACAACAATCATCCTCCCAGAGGGGGATTACCATCACCCCCGATAGGATCAGTATGGGTATCTTCAATTAGAGAAGATTAAGCATTAGAACTAGGTACCTCTGGTACAAGATAAGAAACACTATGGCTTCTATGCTTTCTTCGAACTACTCTCCAATCATAATCAGAATTAGCTTTGTGAGTAGTAGGAGCAGGAGTAACAATAGCAGCACCATGGACTGTCTCATTCACACTAGCATTAGAAACAGGAACACCAGCAGCAGCAGTAGGAGCAGGATTAGACTGCCTAGGAACCCAAACCTTAGTTTGCTCCTTAGCAACAGGCTGTTTCTTCTGAAACTGAGTCTTAGACTTAGCAGGAGCACTACAGTCATGACCCACTTTATTACATTTCTTGCAAAAAGGAGGAGACCATTCAAAGATAAGCTTCTGTTCAATGAGGTTGCCATCTGGATTCTCAACCCGTACACTCTGAGGCAAAGCCTTAGTAATATCAACTTCAATAAGCAATCTAGCAAAAGTAACCCTTAATTGCTTAGAAGTACAGTCATCAGCATACAGAGGCACCCCAATAACACTTCCAATTCTGCTCAAGGTATCAACCCCCCAGCAGTTGAGAGGAAGATTAGGAAGTCTCACCCATAAAGGAACAGTTCTGAGCACCTCAGAATGAAAATCAAACTTATCACTCCAAGGTTTAACAATAGCTGCCTTACCATAAAACATATGTGGTCCAACATTCATAAAAGTATGCATATCATCATAGTTTTGCATCTTAATCAAGAAATAACCATCATCATGCCAGAATATATCAGGCTTAGTAATAGAGGTCCAATTTTCAGAAATATATCTATGAACAGCAGCAATTGTAGGGTAGTAACCAATAACATAGAAAACAACAGAGTTTTTCCATTTAAGATTACCTGCTTGTAGTTCAGCACTCTGCAGCTGAGCAACAGATTTTCCATCCTTAAGAACAGGGGCAACAAATGACAGAGAAGCTCCTTTAGCAGTAAGTTTGGAGTTGGACCAAGGGTTAGCTTTCTGAGGTACATCAGTACGCACAGGATAATCACCAACACTATCAGACACACCCAGATCAACAGGAACAGAACCAGCTCCAGTATTCAATGGAACAGTAACTCGAGGATCCCTAGCAACTGGCTGAGTTAGATCTGAAGCAATATCTCCAAAACTGAGACTAGCACCAGCAATAGGAACATTAGAATTGCTGCTAACACCATTTAATTGAGTTGGATTTCCCTGAATAGCTCCAGCATCCAATGGAACAGTAACCCGAGAAACCCTAGGTACTGTTTCATTGGATTTCTGCAGAAAACTGGGTAGAACAGCTTGATGATTCAATTCGAGGGCTCTAAGTTCAGCTCTAGTAATCTTACCAGCAGCAGAAGAAGGATTCACCAGATGAGAAGGAGGTGTAACCAGTTCATCCATATCAGACTCCTCAAGAATCGAGGAAATATTTGCAGGAAAACCATCAGCATTGATCTGATTCAAACCAGAATTCAATGAAGTCAATGATGCTAAGTTTGAGGGTTGAGGAGTTGGAGTTGCTTGCTTCTTCTTCTTAGCCATATCAATCAAACCGAGTGAAAAAACATGCTCAGAAAATCGCCATGGGAGAGAGAAAAGTCAAGAAAAGTCAAGCCTCGAATGTGTTTTAATATGTTTGACTTTCATTTGATTCAAATAACTTTGTTGAATGCATTTGACTTCATTTGCTTTAAAAAGCTTTGTTTGAATGTGTTCGACTGTCATTTGATTTAAAAACCTATGTTTAATGTGTTTAACTTTCATTTGATTCAAATAGCATTATAGAATGCATTCGGCTTTCATTTAATTTGAAAAGATTTGTTTGAATGTGTTTGACTTTCATTTTATTTAAATAGCTTTGTTGAATACATTTGACTTTCATTTGCTTCGAAATGCTTTGTTTGAATGTGTTTGACTTTCATTTGATTCAAATAACTTTGTTTTATGCATTGGCTTTAATTTGCTTCAAAATGTATTGTTTGAATGCGTTTATCTTTCATTTAATTCAAATAGCTTTGTTGAATGCACTTGACTTTCATTTGATTCAAAAAGCTTTGTTTGACTTTCATTTCATACAAATAGATTTGTTGAATTCATTTGACTTTCATTTGCTTCAAAATGCTTTATTTGAATGTGTTTCACTTTTATCTGATTTGAAAACCTTTATTTGAATGTGTTTGACTTTAATTTGATTCAATTAGCTTTGTTTGATGCATTTCATTTTCATTTGCTTTAAAAAGCTTTGTTTGAATGTGTTTGACTTTAATTTGATTCTAATAGTTTTTTGTTGAATGCATTTGAATTTCATTTAATTTAAAAACCTTTGTTTAAATGTGTTTGACTTTCATTTGATTCAAATAGCTATGTTGAATCCATTTGACTTTTATTGGCCTCAAAAAGCTTTGTTTGAATATGTTTGACTTTCATTTGTTTCAAATTGCATTGTTGAATGCAATTCTCTTTCATTTGCTTCATAATGCTTTGTTTGAATGTGTTGAACTTTCATTTGATTCAAAATCTTTGTTTGAATGTGTTGGACTTTCATTTGCTTCAAAAAGCTTTGTTTGAATGTGTTTGAATTCATTTGATTCAAATAGCTTTGTAGAATGCAATTGACTTTCATTTGATTCAAAAATCTTTGTTTGTATGTGTTTGACTTTTGTTTGATTCAAATAGCTTTGTTGAATGCATTTGACAATCATTTGCTTTAAAAAGCTTTGTTTGAATGTATTTGACTTTCGTTTGATTTAAATAGTTTTGTTGAATGCATTTGACTTTCATTTGCTTCAAGAAGCTTTGTTTGAATGTGTTTGAATTCATTTGATTCAAATAGCTTTGTTGAATGAAATTGACTTTCATTTGATTCAAAAAGCTTTGTTTGTATGTGTTTGACTTTTGTTTGATTCAAATAGCTTTGTTGAATGCATTTGACAATCATTTGCTTCAAAAAGCTTTGTTTGAATGTATTTGACTTTCGTTTGATTTAAATAGCTTTGTTGAATGCATTTGACTTTCATTTGCTTCAAGAAGCTTTGTTTGAATGTGTTTGACTTTCATTTGATTCAAATAACATTGTTGAATGCATTTGACTTTCATTTGCTTCAAAAAGCTTTGTTTGAATGTGTTTGACTGTCATTTGATTTAAAAACCTATGTTTAATGTGTTTAACTTTCATTTGATTCATATAGCTTTATAGAATGGTTTCGACTTTCATTTGATTCAAATAGCTTTGTTGAATGCATTTGACTTTCATTTGCTTCAAAAATCTTTGTTTGAATGTGTTTGACTTTCATTTGATTTAAAAACCTTTGTTTGAGTATGTTTGACTTTCATTTGAGTCAAATAGCTTTGTTGATTACTTTTGACTTTCATTTGATTTAAAAAGCTTTGTTTCAATGTGTTTGACTATCATTTGATTCAAATAGCTTTGTTGAATGCAATTGACTTTCATTTGCTTCAAAATTCTTTGTTTGAATGTGGTTGAGTTTCATTTGATTTAAAAACCGTTGCTTGAATATGTTTGAATTCATTTGATTCAAATAACTTTGTTAAATAAGTTTGACTTTCACTTGCTTCAAAATGCTTTGTTTGAATGTGTTGAACTTTCTTTTGATTTAAAAACCTTTGTTTGAATGTATTTGACTTTTATTTGATTCAAAAATCTTTGTTGAATGCATTTGAATTTCATTTGCTTCAAAAAGCTTTGTTTAAATGCATTTAACTTTCATTTGATTCAAAATCTTTGTTTGAATGTGTTTAATTTTCATTTGATTCAAACATCTTTGTGGAATGCGTTGGACTTTCATTTGCTTCAAAACGCTTTGTTTGAATGTTTTTGACATTCATTTGATTCAAAAAGCTTTGTTGAATGCATTTGACTTTCAATTGATTTAAAAAGCTTTGTTTGAATTTGTTTGACTTTAATTTAATTCAAATTGCTTTGTTGAATGCGTTTGACTTTCATTTGAGTCAAAAAGCTTTGTTTGAATTTGTTTGACGTTCATTTGATTCAAAAAACTTTGTTGAATGTAATTAACTTCCATTTGCTTCAAAATGCTTTGTTGAATGCATTTGACTTTTATTTGCATCAAAAAGCTTTGTTTGAATGTGTTTAACTTTCATTTGATCCAAAATTTTGTTTGAATGTGTTTAACTTTAATTTGATTCAAACAGCTTAGTTAAATGCGTTGGACTTTCATTTGCTTCAAAAAGATTTGTTTGAATGTGTTTGACTTTCATTTCATTCAAATAGCTTTGTTGAATGAATTTGACTTTCATTTGATTCAAAATGCTTTGTTTGAATTTGTCTGACTTTAATTTAATTCAAATTGCTTTGTTGAATGCATTTGACTTTCATTTGCTTCAAAAAGCTTTGTTTGAATGTGTTTGAATTTCATTTGATTCAAAAAACTTTGTTGAATGTAATTGACTTCCATTTGCTTTAAAATTCTTTGTTTGAATGTGTTTGACTTTCATTTGATTTAAAAACCCTTGTTTGAATATGTTTTAGTTCATTTGATTCAAATAGATTTGTGTTGAATGTGTTTGACTTTCCTTTGATTCAAATAACTTTGTAAAATGCATTTGACTTTCTTTTGCTTCAAAAAGCTTTGTTTGAATGTTTATGACTTTCATTTGATTCACATAGCTTTTTGAATGCAATTGACTTTTATTTGCTTCAAAAACCATTGTTTGAATGTGTTTGACTTTCATTTGATTCTAATAGTGCTATTGAATGCAATTGACTTGTATTTGCTTCAAAATGCTTTCTTTGAATGTGTTTGACTTTCATTTTATTTAAAAACCTTTTGTTTGAATGCGTTTGAATTCATTTGATTCAAAAAGTTTTGTTAAATGCACTTGACTTTCATTCGATTCAAAAAGCTTTGTTTGTATGTGTTTGACTATTGTTGGATTCAAATAGCTTTGTTAAATGCATTTGACATTCACTGGCTTCAAAAAGCTTTATTTGAATGTGTTTGACTTTTATTTGATTCAGATAGCTTTGTTGAATGCATTTGACTTTCATTTGATTCACAAAGCTTTAATTGAATGTGTTTGACTTTCATTTGATTCAAGTAATTTTGTTGAATGCCTTTGACTCTCATTTGCTTCAAAAAGCTTTGTTTGAATGTGTTTAACTGTCGTTTGATTTAAAACCCTATGTTATATGTGTTTTACTTTCATTTGATTCAAATAGCTTTATAGAATGCATTCGACTTTCATTTAATTCAAAAAGCTTTGTTTGAATGTGTTTGACTTTCATTTGATTCAAATAGCTTTGTTGAATGCATTTGACTTTCATTTTCTTCAAAAAGCTTTGTTAGAATGTGTTTACCTTATATTTTATTCAAATAGCTTTGTTGAATGCATTTGACTTTCATTTGATTCAAATAGCTTTGTTGAATGCATTTGACTTTCATTTGCTTCAAAATGCATTACTTGAATATGTTTGACTTTCATTTGATTTAAAAACCTTTGTTTGAATATGTTTGATTTTCATTTGAGTCAAATAGCTTTGTTGATTACTTTTGACTTTCATTTGATTTAAAAAGCTTTATTTCAATGTGTTTGACTTTCATTTGATTCAATTAGCATTGTTGAATGCATTTGACTTTCATTTGATTCAAAAAGATTTGTTTGAATGTATTTGACTTTCCCTTGATTCAAATAACTTTGTTGAATTCATTTAACTTTCATTTGATTCAAAAAGATTTGTTTGAATGTGTTTGACTTTCATTTGATTTAAAAACCTTAGTTTGAATGTGTTTGACTTTCATTTGATTCAATTAGCATTGTTGAATGCATTTGACTTTCATTTACTACAAAAACCTTTGTTTGAATCTGTTTGACTTTCAATTGATTCAAATAACTTTGTTGAATGCATTTAACTTTCATTTGCTTCAAAAAGCTTTGTTTGAATGTGTTTGGCTATCATTTGATTTAAAAACCTATGTTACATGTGTTTAACTTTCGTTTTTATTCAAATAGCTTTATAGAATAAATTCGACTTTCATTTAATTCAAAAAGCTCTGTTTGAATGTGTTTGACTTTCATTTGATTCAAATAGCTTTGTTGAATGCATTTGACTTTCATTTGCTTCAAAAAGCTTTGTTTTAATGTATTTGAGTTTCATTTGCTTCAAAAAGCTTTGTTTGAATGTGTTTAACTTTCATTTGATCCAAAATCTTTGTTTGAATGTGTTTAACTTTCATTTGATTCAAACATCTTTGTTGAATGCGTTGGACTTTCATTTGCTTCAAAAAGCTTTGTTTGAATGTGTTTGACTTTCATTTTCATTCAAATAACTTTGTTGAATGCATTAGACTTTTATTTTATTCAAATGCTTTGTTTGAATTTTTTTGACTTTAATTTAATTCAAATAGCTTTGTTGAATGCATTTGACTTTCTTTTGCTTCAAAAAGCTTTTTTTGAATGTGTTTGACTTTCATTTGATTCAAAAAACTTTGTTGAATGTGTTTGACTTTCATTTGATTTAAAAACCCTTTTTTGAATGTGTTTTAATTCATTTGATTCAAATAGTTTTGTTGAATACGTTTGTCTCTCATTTGATTCAAAAAGATTTGTTTGAATGTGTTTGACTTTGCTTTGATTCAAATAACTTTGTTGAATACATTTGACTTTCTTTTGCTTCAAAAAGCTTTATTTGAATGTTCATGACTTTCGTTTGATTCAAATAGCTTTGTTGAATGCAATTGACATTTATTTGCTTCAAAAACCTTTGTTTGAATGTGTTTGACTTTCATTTGATTCAAATATATTTTTTGAATGCATTTGAATTTCATTTGATTCAAAAAGCTTTGTTTGTATGTGTTTGACTTTTGTTGGATTCAAATAGCTTTGTTAAATGCATTAGACATTCACTTGCTTTAAAAAGCTTTGATTGAATGTGTTTGACTTTCATTTGATTCAAATAGCTTTGTTGAATGCATTTGACTTTCATTTGCTTCATAAAGCTTTGTATGAATGTGTTTGACATTCATTTGATTCCAAGTAGCTTTGTTAAATGCATTTGACTTTCATTTGATTTAAAAAGCTTTGTTTAAATTTGGTTGACTTTAATTTAATTCAAATTGCTTTGTTGAATGCATTTGACTTTCATTTGCTTCAAAAAGCTTTGTTTGAATGTGTGTAAATTTCATTTGATTTAAAATCTTTGTTTGAATGTGTTTAACTTTCATTTGATTCAAACAGCTTTGTTGAATGCGTTGGACTTTCATTTGCTTCAAAAAGCTTTGTTTGAATGTGTTTGACTTTCATTTGATTCAAATAGCTTTATTGAATGCATTTGATTTAAAATGCTTTGTTTGAATATAATTAAATTTTTGACTTTAATTTAATTAAAATGGTTTTGTTGAATGCATTTGAGTTTCATTTGCTTCAAAAAGCTTTCTTTGAATGTGTTTGACTTTCATTTGATTCAAAAAACTTTTTTCGAATGCAATTGACTTCCTTTTGCTTCAAAATGCTTTGTTTGAATGTGTTTGACTTTCATTTGATTTAAAAACCCTTGTTTGAATGTGTTTTAATTCATTTGTTTCAAATAGCTTTGTGGAACACGTTTGTCTTTCATTTGATTCAAAAAGATTTATTTGAATGTGTTTGACTTTCCTTTGATTTAAATAACTTGGTTGAATGCATTTGACTTTCTTTTGATTCAGAAAGCTTCGTTTGAATGTTTATGACTTTCATTTGATTCAAATAGCTTTGTTGAATGCAATTGACTTTTAGTTGCTTCAAAAACCTTTGTTTGAATGTGTTTGACTTTCATTTGATTCAAAAAACTTTTTTGAATGCAATTGACTTCCTTTTGCTTCAAAATGCTTTGTTTGAATGTGTTTGACTTTCATTTGATTTAAAAACCCTTGTTTGAATGTGTTTTAATTCATTTGTTTCAAATAGCTTTGTTGAACACGTTTGTCTTTCATTTGATTCAAAAAGATTTATTTGAATGTGTTTGACTTTCCTTTGATTCAAATAACTTAGTTGAATGCATTTGACTTTCTTTTGCTTCAAAAAGCTTCGTTTGAATGTTTATGACTTTCATTTGATTCAAATAGCTTTGTTGAATGAAATTGACTTTTAGTTGCTTCAAAAACCTTTGTTCTAATGTGTTTGACTTTCATTTGATTCAAATAGCGCTTATGAATGCAATTGACTTGCATTTGCTTCAAAATGCTTTCTTTGAATGTGTTTGACTTTCATTTTATTTACAAACCATTGTTTGAATGTGTTTCAATTCATTTGATTCAAAAAGTTTTATTGAATGCATTTGAATTTCATTTGATTTAAAAAGCCTTGTTTTTATATTTTTGACTTTTGTTGGATTCAAATAGCTTTGTTAATTGCATTTGACATTCACTTGCTTCAAAAAGCTTTGTTTGAATGTGTTTGACTTTCATTTTATTCAAATAGCTTTGTTGAATGCGTTTGTCTTTTATTTGATTCAAAAAGATTTGTTTGAATGTGTTTGACTTTCATTTGATTCAAGTAATTTTGTTAAATGCATTTGACTTTCATTTGCTTCAAAAAGCTTTGTTTGAATGTGTTTAACTGTCATTTAAATTAAAAACCTATGTTACATGTGTTTTACTTTCATTTGATTCAAATAGCTTTATAGAATGCATTCGACTTTCATTTACTTCAAAAATCTTTGTTTGAATGTGTTTGACTTTCATTTGATTCAAATAACTTTGTTCAATGCATTTGACTTTCATTTGCTTCAAAAAGCTTTGTTTGAATGTGTTTGACATTCATTTGATTCAAATAGCTTTGTTTAATGCATTTGACTTTCATTTTCTTCAAAATTCTATGTTTGAATGTGTTTGACTTTCGTTTCATTCAAATAACTTTGTTGAATGCATTTGACTTTCATTTGCTTAAAAAAGCTTTATTTGAATGTGTTTGACTTTCGTTTGTTTCAAATAGCATTGTTGAATGCAATTGAATTTCGTTTGCTTCAAAATTCTTTGTTTGAATTTGTTTGACATTCATTTGATTTAAAAACCTTTATTTGAATGTGTTTGACTTTTATTTCATTCAAAAATCTTTATTGAATGTATTTGACTTTATTTGCTTCAAAAAGCTTTGTTTGAATGCATTTAACTTTCATTTGATTCAAAAAGCTTTGTTCGAATGTGTTTAACTTTCATTACATTCAAAAAGCTTTGTTGAATGCATTTGACTTTAATTTGCTTCAAAAAGCTTTGTTTGAATGTGTTTGACTTTCATTTCATTTAAAAAACTTTGTTGAATGTAATTGACTTTCATTTGCTTCAAAATGCTTTGTTTGAATGTGTTTGACTTTCATTTGAATTAAAAACCTTTGTTTTAATGTGTTTTTATTCGTTTAATTCAAATAGCTTTGTTGAATGCGTTCGTCTTTCATTTGATTCAAAAATATTTGTTTGAATGTGTTTGACTTTCATTTGATTCAAAAAGCTTTGAAGAATGCATTTGACATTCATTAGCTTCAAAAAGCATTGTTTGAATGTGTTTGACTTTCATTTGATTCAAATCTCTTTGTTGAATGCAATTGACTTTCATTTGCTTCGAAACCCTTTGTTTGAATATGTTTGACTTTTATTTGTTTCAAATAGCTTTGTTCGAATGTTTTTTACTTTTGTTTGATTTAAATATCTTTGTGGAATGCATTTGACATTCATTTGCTTCAAAAAGCTATGTTTGAATGTGTTTGACTTTAATTTGATTCAAATAGCTTTGTTGAATGCATTTGACTTTCATTTGCTTCAAAAAGCTTTGTTTGAATGTGTTTGACTTTCATTTGATTCAAATAGCTTTGTGGAATGCATTTTACTTTCATTTAATTTAAAAACCTTTGTTTGAATGTGTTTGACTTTAATTTGATTCAAATTGCTATGTTAAATCAATTTAACTTTCATTGGCCTCAAAAAGCTTTGTTTGAATGTATTTGACTTTCATTTGTTTCAAATAGCATTGTTGAATGCAATTGACTTTCATTTGCTTCAAAATGCTTTGTTTGAATATGTTTGTATTTAATTTGAGTCAAAACCTTTGTTTGAATGTATTTCACTTTTATTTGGTTCAAAAATCTTTGTTGAATGCATTTGACCTTCTTTTGCTTCAAAAAGCTTTGTTTGAATGCATTTAACTTTCATATGATTTAAAAAGATTTGTTTGAAAGTGTTTAACTTTAATTTGACTCAAATAGCTTTGTTCAAAAAGTTGGACTTTCATTTGATTCAAAAATCTTTGTTTGAATATGTAAGACTTTCTTTTAATTTAAATAGATTTGTGGAATGCATTTGACATTCATTTGCTTCAAAAAGTTTTGTTTGAATGTGTTTGACTTTCATTTGATTCAAATAACTTTTTAGAATGTATTTGACTTTCATTTGCTTCAAAAAGCTTTGTTTGAATGTGATCGACTTTCATTTGATTCAAATAACTTTGTTGAATGCATTTGACTTTCATTTAATTTTAAAACCTTTGTTTGAATGTGTTTGACTTTCATTAGATTCAAATAGCTATGTTGAATCCATTTGACTTTCATTGGCCTCAAAAAGCTTTGTTTTATTCTGTTTGACTTTCATTTGTTTCAAATAGCATTGTTGAATGCAATTGACTTTCGTTTGCTTCAATATGGTTTTTTTGAATGTGTTTTACTTTCATTTGATTTCAAAACCTTTGTTTGAATGTATTTGACTTTTATTTGATTCAAAAATCTTTGTTGAATGCATTTGACTTTAATTTGCTTCAAAAAGCTTTGTTTGAATGCATTTAACTTTCATTTGATTTAAAAAGCTTTGTTTGAATGTGTTTAAATTTCATTTGATTCAAATAGCATTGTTGAAAAAGTTGGACTTTTATTTCCTTCAAAATGCTTTGTTTGAATGTGTTTGACTTTAATTTGATTTAAAAACCTTTGCTAGAATGTGTTTGAATTCGTTTAATTCAAATAGATTTGTTAAATTAATTTGACTTTCATTTGATTCAAAATGCTTTGTTTGAATGTGTTTGACTTTCATTTAATTCAAAATGCTTTGTTGAATGCATTTGACTTTCATTTGCTTCAAAATGCTCTGTTTGAATGTGTTTCACTTTTATTTGATTTGAAAACCTTTTTTTGAATGTGTTTGACTTTAATTTGGTTCAATTAGCTTTGTTGAATGCATTTACTTTCATTTACTTTCAAAAGCTTTGTTTTAATGTCTTTGATTTTCATTTGATTCAAGTAGTTTTCTTGAATGCATTTTTCTTTCATTTGCTTCAAAAAGCTTTGTTTGAATGTGTTTGACTTTCATTTGTTTCAAATAGCATTGTTGAATGCAATTGACTTTCGTTTGCTTCAAAATGCTTTGTTTGAATGTGTTTGACTTTCATTTGATTTAAAAAACCTTTGTTTAATGTGTTTGACTTTTATTTGATTCAAATAATTTTGTTGAATGCATTTGACTTTCGTTTGCTTCAAAAAGCTTTGATTGAATGTGTTTAACTGTTATTTCATTTAAAATCCTATGTTACATGTGTTTAATTTTTATTTGATTCAAAAAGCTTTATAGAATGCATTCGACTTTCATTTAATTCAAAAAGCTTTGTTTAAATGTTTTTGTTTTTCATTTGATTCAAATAGCTTTGTTGAATGCATTTTACTTTCATTTAATTTAAAAACCTTTGTTTGAATGTATTTGACTTTCATTTGATTCAAATAGATATGTTGAATTCATTTGATTCTCGTTGGCCTCAAAAAGCTTTGTTTGAATGTGTTTGCCTTTCATTTGTTTCAAATAGAATTGTTGAATGCAATTGACTTTCGTTTGCTTCAAAATGCTTTGCTTGAATATGTCTGACTTTCATTTGATTTAAAAACCTTTGTTTGAATGTGTTTAACTTTTATTTGATTCAAAAATCATTGTTGAATGCATTTGACTTTCATTTGCTTCAAAAAGCTTTGTTTGAATGCATCTAACTTTCATTTGATTCAAATAGCTTTGTTTGAATGTGTTTAACTTTCATTTGATTCAAATAGCTTTGTTGAAAAAGTTGGACTTTCATTTGATTCAAAAAGCTTTGTTTGAATGTGTTAGACTTTCGTTTGATTTAAATAGCTTTGTGGAATGCATTTGACATTCATTTGCTTCAAAAAGCTTTGTTTGAATTTGTTTGACTTTCATTTGAGTAAAATAGCTTTGTTGAATGCATTTGACTTTCATTTAATTTAAAAACCATTGTTTGAATGTGTTTGACTTTCATTTGATTCAAATGGCTATGTTGAATCCATTTGACTTTCATTGGCCTCAAAAAGCTTTGTTTGAATGTGTTTGACTTTAATTTGTTTCAAATAGCATTGTTGAATGCAATTGACTTTTGTTTGCTTCAAAATGCTTTGTTTGAATGTGTTGGACTTAATGATTTTGATGATGACACAACCTCACTTAGTTACCAGCTAATAAGTGCTTGATTGTTTAAGTGTGTACTCAGTTGCAAAGATCAGGAGAATTAAGTGTCTTATAAAGATAGCATGAGGAACAAGAAGGCCAGAAGCAGAGCTATCCAAAAAGAAGAGTTCCTTTGCAGGAACTGGTGCTTTAGAAATGAAGACTTGAGAAGAGAAGGTTCCCCTCAGGGGACAGAAGCTTCAGAGCAGAAGCTTCACCAGAGAAGAGAAGTTCCCCTTGAGGAATAGAAGCCTCGGAGTAGAAGCTTCATCAGAAGACATGAAGACTAAATATATTTTTATATTTTAGGATTTATGTAAGTATAAGAAATTAGTTACACTCGAAAAAGCTGTGTGGAATTGGTCTAAGTTGATAAAATTGTGCATGCTAGTTTTTAAGAAAACTGTTATCTTCTAACGGTTATCTTTTTCCTAACAAAAAGATTTTATTTATTCTGATTTTTGAAAATATCTTTTGCAAATAAAATCATCCACGTTTTCTAAAAACTTACGGCCTACTCCTTCATGATCTTCTTCAAGTCATGGTTTTGCACATTGAGGAGTTCATGTTTCCTTAATTTTAGGAACATGATCTTCTTAGTAGGTTAGAGTAGTGGCGTAGTGGATTTGCTGCACAAAGAAGTTTTTCCTAAACGAATTTAATCTATAAATAGTCTTTGAAATCAATTGGAAAAACTCGCCCTTGCTCACATAAGTTTTCTAACTTTTAATTTGAGTCAAGTGTCAATTCCACACAAGTTAATTAGAGTGTTCTTAATGTTCTTGTACTAGAGTTTGTTTTTCTTTCGAGTTGTAATTTGGGGAATGGGGAAGTTTGAGTGAATTTATGTATGTGAGAAGGAGAAGAGAAAGAAAAGAGAAAGAGAAGAGAAAGAGAAGTGAGAAAGAGAAGAGAAAGAGAAAAGAGAAAGAGAAGAGAAAGAGAAGAGTAACAAGTTGGGTGACTTGTTCCTCGGGGTTTTAAGTTCGTTGAGGAACTTGAAGTTTGAGTCTTTAGTTTGTAATAGGACCATTTGCCCTATTCTAGTGAAGATTCTTTTCCCAAAATCCCAAGTGGTCGTGGTTTTTCTCCTTGTTGGGGCCAAGGAGTTTTCCACGTAAAAATCTCTCTTACATCTTTTAGTTCCTTCAGTTTATCTTTCTGTTCCTTTAGCTTACTTAGTTTTAATTCCGCAAAAAGTTTGGCTAAACTCCCATACTACAATTCAACCCCCCCCTTCTTGTAGTATTCATTGAAACAACAATTGGTATTAGAGCCTAACTTATAGGAAAATCAGGAAACCCTGAAGAAGAAAGGTCTTGAAGAAAATGAATACTCATGAAAAGCTCGAGGAAGGATACTCAACTCAGAGGCCTCCTATGTTCAACGGCAAGTTCTATACCTACTGGAAGAACCGCATTGAAATCTTTATCAAGGCGGAGAACTACCAAGTCTGGAGGGTCATCGAGGTTGGTGATTTCGAAGTCACCAAAACAAACGCTCAAAGTGAGGTAATCCCTAAGCCTATGTCTGAATTTGAGAAAGAGGATTTTGATAAAATGGAAATCAATGCTATGGCTGTGAAATTGCTCCACTGTGGACTTAGACCTCATGAACACAATCGTGTTATGGGGTGCAAGAACGCTAAGGAAATCAGGGATTTGCTGCAGATTACTCATTAAGGAACCAATGAGGTTAAACGCTCAAAAATCGATCTGCTTATGTCAAAGTATGAAAGATTTGAGATGCAACCTAAGGAAACCATCCAAGAGATGCTAACCCGTTTTAATAACATCATAAATGAGTTGGTTTCCCTTGGTAGACAGATTCCTACAGATGAGCAGGTTAGGAAGGTTCTTAGAAGTCTTCCGCAAGATGAGAAATGGAGAGCTAAGGTGACAGCCCTTCAGGAAACTAAGGACTTTACCAAGTTTAACATTGAACAACTAGCAGGTTCTCTCATGACTCATGAGCTGCATCTTGGAGTCAACAACGAATCCTTGAGGAACAAGGGATTGGCTCTAAAGGCTGATGAGGAGGAAGACTCAGAAGTAGACGAGGATGAGGCTGCCCTAATTGTGCGAAGATTCAAGAAGATGTTCAAGAAATGCCGCACCTCAAGGACCTTCGGGAAAAAGACCTCAAATCCAAAACTTGACTACAGCTGCCACAAGTGTGGATCCCCAGATCACTTTAATAGAGACTGTCTCCTCTGGGAAAATCATAAAGGAAAAGGAAAGGCTAAGGGACAAGGAAGAGAAAAATTCAGCAAAGCAAACTACCAAAAGTCAGACATGAGGAAGGCCATGATAGCAGCCTGGGGAGACTCAAACAGTGAAGAAGAAAAGGATGACCAACCAGAAGAGGAGACAGCTAATCTTTGTCTGATGGCTAAATCAGATGATGAAAAGGCTTACCTTGAGGAACTCCAGAAAGAGGTATTTCTTGATCCTAAACAGCTTAAAACTCTCTCTAAAGACGTCCTAATAGATATATGTCTAGAAGAAGAAGAATTCTTTAGAGATACTTGTGTGAAACTGAACAAATGTGAAAAAGCTCTTAAGGTTTGCAAAGAACATGGTGCTTGGTTGGAAACAGCCTATGCAAAGTCTCAAAGCAAATTAAGAGAGATTGATTTTAAATATAAACACATAACAAAAATAGTTGATAGAATAAAAAATGAAAGTATTCTTCTGAATGTTGAATTAAATCAGTATAAGCTCATGAATTCTAATATCAGTTCTAGCAGTTCCTCAAGCGATCAGCTACTTAAATTCAATGTTGATTTTGAAAATTTGAAAAATGAACTCTCTACTTTAAAAACTCAAAAGGATCAACTTGAATCGGAACTGAATGCTAGAAAGGATAGAAGCATTGACCCAAAGGTCATACCTAAGTGGATAGTTGAAGCTCAAGGAAAACGAACTGAAGGCCTTGGTTACATGACCAAGAGAAAAGGTAAGCAAAAGAAATATGTTGAGCTTCCTAGCATGAAGGTATGCACTTTTTGTGGTAAGACTGGACATCTCTATGATCAATGTAGAATAAGAGAAGAAGCTGATAAAAGAAATGTAAAACAAGTGTGGGTCAAGAAAACTGATATTGCATCCACGTCTAAGGAACCCAAGGAAACCTGGGTTCCTGATCCTAATGCTTAGTTTTCTTGCAGGTCCTAGTGAGGGGGAACAACTCGTGGTATCTCGACAGCGGGTGTTCAAAGCATATGATAGGTGATAAATCAAAATTCCTCTCACTAGAAGACTACCCTGGAGGAACAGTAACCTTTGGGGATAATAAGAAGGGCGGGATCATTGGAAAAGGCAAAATTGGAAGATCAAAATCTCATTCCATTGATAATGTGTTCCTGGTCGAGGGCTTAATGCACAATTTGCTTAGCATATCACAGTTTTGTGATAAAGGAAACTCTGTAAGTTTTACTTCTGACTCTTGCAACATCATCAACAACAAGTCAGGAAAGGTTGTTCTAGAAGGAACAAGAAGAGGGAATACTTATATAGTTAACCTCAACTTAATCCCAAGGAACAACCTTACATGTCTGAGTGTTGTTGAAGATGATCTCCTGCTATGGCATAAACGTTTTGGACATGCTAGCTTTTCATTACTGGACAAGCTAAGGTCAAGGAACCTGGTTGTGGGACTTCCTATAATCAAGTTCCTACAGAACAAAGTTTGTGATGCATGTGTGAAAGGCAAGCATGTTCGTTCATCTTTTAAATTGAAGAAAATGGTGAGCACTACAAAGCCTATGGAATTAATCCATATGGATTTGTGTGGTCCCATGAAGATTCAAAGCAGGAGTGGCAAGAAATATGTTTTGGTTATTGTTGATGATTATTCCAGATTCACTTGGGTTATTTTTCTTGCTAGTAAAGATGAAACTTTTAACTAGTTTGTTGTTTTTGCCAAGAAAATACAGAAAATCAGTGGTCACTCCATAGTCCATCTCAGATCAGATCTCAGAACTGAATTTGAGAACTCAAGATTTGATGTGTTTTGCAGGGAAAATGGCATGAATCATAATTTCTCAGCTCCAAGGACTCCCCAATAAAATGGAGTTGTAGAAAGGAAGAATCGAACCCTTGAGGAAATGGCTAGAACGATGCTGATTGCAAGTGGATTGCCAAGGAACTTCTGGGTTGAAGCCGTGAATACAGCATGTTACATCCTTAACAGGGTAACAATCAGAAGTATCATCAATAAGAGTCCCTATGAACTATTCAAGGGAAGGAAGCCAAGCATATCTCATTTTAGAGCCTTTGGTTGTAAGTGCTTTGTACATAACAATGGTAAGAAAAACCTAGGGAAATTTGATGAAAGAAGTGAAGAGGCCATATTTCTTGGATATGCCTCTAATAGCAAAGCTTATAGAGTTTACAATAAAAGTTCAATGTGTGTTGAGGAAAGCATTCACATAATCTTTGATGAAGTTAACCAGTTTGTGAGTGTGCAGGAACAAGAAGATGATAATGATTTTGAAATTGGATTGATAAGAGACAGGGATGAAGAAGAGACTCAGAAGCAAACCAAAGAAAAGTAGCCTGCTCCAGAAGAGGATCATCAAGAGAATGAGGAAGTTCCTCAACCAGATGAACAGGCGAATGAGGAACTAGCAGAAGAAGCAGAAGGAACAGATCCAGAAGCTCCTCAAATTGGAGTTCCTGCTAGGGAATTTCAACCTAGGACATTCAAGTATAAAAGTTCCCATCCAACTGATCTCATAATCAGTGACATAAGAAAAGGAACTCAAACAAGATCGCAGATGAGGAACTTCTGTGCGTTCCATGCATTTCTGTCCATTCTAGAGCCTCGAAATCATCAAGAAGCCTTGGGAGATGCTGACTGGATAGTTACCATGCAAGAGGAACTAAATGAGTTCTAAAGGAACAAAGTTTGGCACCTTGAGCCAAAGCCTAAGGATAAGAAAGTCATTGGGCTCAAATGGGTGTTCAGGAACAAGCTTGATGAACATGGCACTATAGTAAGGAACAAATCCAGATTGGTTGTGAAGGGCTACAACCAACAGGAAGGTATTGATTTCGATGAAACCTTTGCTCTTGTAGCTAGATTAGAAGCTATTAGAATCCTAGTAGCTTTTGCCTCTTTTATGGGTTTCAAACTCTATCAAATTGATGTGAAATGTGCTTTTCTAAATGGTTTCTTAAATGAGGAGGTATTTGTTGAACAACCTCCTGGTTTCGAAAATCCTAAATTTCCAAATCATGTTTTTAAGCTTGATAAAGCTCTCTATGGGCTTAAACAAGCTCCAAGAGCCTGGTATGAAAGTCTTTCAAAGTCCCTACTGAAAAATGAATTTAAAAGAGGAAAAGTGGATAAAACTCTTTTTCTTAAATCTCGAGGAACTGATTTGTTAGTTGTATAGATCTATGTAGATGATATTATATTTGGTGCTACTAACAATGGTTTGTGCAAGTACTTTGCTGAGCTAATGGGTGGTGAGTTTGAAATGAGCATGATGGGTGAATTAAATTTCTTCCTTGGACTTCAAATAAAGCAAACAGTAGAAGGAATTATGATTCACCAACAGAAGTATGTCAAGGAACTTCTGAAGAAGTACAACATGGAGAATGCCAAGACAAATCACACACTTATGGGAACAGCAACAAGACTTGATGAGGATCCACAAGGAACAAGTATGGATCAAACCACTTACAGAGGTATGATTGGTTCATTGCTATATCTAACAGCCAGCAGGCCTGGCATTTCTTTTAATGTTGGATTGTGTGCTAGATTTCAATCTAATCCTAAAGAATCACATCTAACGGCTGTTAAGAGAATTTTGAAATACCTCAAAGGAACATATGACCTGTGTCTGTTCTACCCTAGAAGTGATAACTTTATGCTTAGAGGATTTACAGATGCTGACTATGCTGGTGACTTAGTCAACAGAACAAGCACCTCAGGTATGGTTCAATTCCTTGGCTCTTGTCTAGTTTCTTAGGGTTCCAAGAAACAAAATACTGTTGCATTGTCGACTGCAGAAGTTGAGTATGTAGCAGCAGCTGCTTGTTGCTCTCAAATCCTTTGGATCAAACAACAGTTACGTGACTTTGGTATTAAATTTAATTGCATTACTATCTAAAGACCCAGTCCATCATTCAAGAGTCAAGCATATTCATATAAGGCATCATTTCCTTAAGGATAATGTTGAAAAGGGTTTGATTAAATTAGATTTCTGCCAAACTGATAATAAAATTGCAAATATTTTAACAAAACCCTTGAATAGAGAAAGGCATGAGAAGATGAGAATGGAACTTGGGATGATTAAGTTATACTAAGAAAAATGCATCAAGTTCCCTCATGTATGAAACTCAAACTGACGTGCTTATTCATGGTATACTGTGCACAAGTGTTATATGTTTAATTACATAGGTAAGACAGGTTGTGAGCAGGAGTAATATTTACTAAGGGCATGTAAATTTGAAAGGCATAGAATATGAAAGTCTAAAATTGGTTGCATGAGCCTTGTTGAATTGTTCTGTGATCAAGTTGCATTTGCAAGTGATTTTTAATTGATTGAATTCAAGAGATAAATTATTATGTTTATCTATTTTTCAAATTTCCAAATTCTTTTTATCTAAACACAAAATTCGGATGAATGCATCAAATATTCATCATTATCTTTTGTTCAAAAGTAGCCCACTCACATTACTCTCTTAAAACACGGTTTGTGTTTCCCTAAGCAATAAATATGAGTTCCAAATCAACTTAATTCACCTCACCTCCCAAACGACACCTCACTTCACCAATTTACCTCCACCATAAAACATGTTAGCCTCACACAAATTTACACCACACAAAAATTACCTTCTCTCTCATCACTCCGATCAAAACTACTCTCCAATGTCTACCTCTCCTAAACCCCAAGCTGAAATCGAAGCAAACCCTATCCCAGAAATCACCATGGAAAATCTTCCGGAAAACTCAACCAAAGAGATCTCTGAACCTCCAAAGAATGAATCAACCACCGAATCACAGTCCTCTCGCAAAAGGAAAACCAATGACATGCAAGAGGAAGAGAAAAGTGTTCCGGAACTGGGTGTGAATTATCGAGACAAACCTGCCGCCATGAAAAAGCAAGAGAAGATGGGCGAACACTTTGTGACAGGTTTGACACTCAATTTACCTTGGTGTAGATCTGTAAAATTGTATGAATCGTTTGATTTGCTTGAGTTTCAAAATTGGGTAAACTTGCTGGGTGAATGTTTTAATCGGAGTATGTATGTTGATTCTATGAAAGATTTTTGCAAAAATTTTAAGTACTCTAAGGGTATTATTCGTAACATGGTGTATGGGAAGGAAATTGAATTTGATACTGTGTATTTGGCTGAGTTGTTTAATGTGCCGAATGCTGGGTATGATTTGTATTTTAAAACCAATGTCATTAGAAACCCTATTCCTGAAGCTAACATTGATGAAATTGTTGAGCATTTTAGGAGGTGACCCCGAGGAACCCTACATAAACCATAATGACCTAACCCCTCTTGACAAAATTCTGCTAAAATTTATGTTCAATGACATAATCCCTCGTTCTCAAAAGAGAGACAGTGCCAACAAGCTTGACTCTGTCCTAATCAACTACTTAGCCAGAAAAATACCTATCAATTTTCCCTCAATCATGATCCAACACCTTACCCACTATATTCCAAAAGGATGGAAGGTTGGATATGGAAACTTACTCACCTTTGTCTTCGAAAGCTTTGGCATTTCCTTTGCCCAGAAAGAACCCCTGCCTCTCAAAAACATCGAATTCATACAACCCATATTTCTTAAAAACCATAAGCTAAAGATTGTGAATGGATGTTTTGAAGTGGTGGGAGAAGAAAAAGATAAAAGGCCAAAGGAAGTGAGTGCAGTAGTTGAGGGGGAAGAAAAGAAAGCAGTAGAGGCTATTGAGAAGGTTGTTGAAGATATTCAGAATGAGGGAGAGCAGGAGGAAGAGGAAAGAGAAGATGTAGGGGAGATACTGGAAACAGGGGGAAGGAAAAAGAGAAAAAGTTTGAGGTTGTTGAAAAAGAAGGGGAATCCATCTCCAATGTGCATTGATCTTTCTGGTGCCCAGGAGGAATTGCAGAAGCTCCCTAGTACTCCTACTTCTATTAGGCATGCATCTGCAGGATTAGCGGCTGAAGAGAGCTTTAAAGAGGTGAAAAACTAATCCAGAAAGTGCTCAAGGAACAGGAGAAGTTCCAAGCAGAGATGAAGGATTTGAAGAAGAGTGTGATCACTCTTAATGCTGATGTGAAGAAGCTGGTCACAAGCACTGATAAAAGGAGACAGTCCATTGTCAAGGACATTGTGTCTCAAATTTGCAAGAAGCTGGAGGATCTTCCTGTTGATGATGACCAGAGTGCTGCCTCATGATTTTACCTTACCTTGCTGCATGTTTATTTTGATGAACCTCTATTTTATCTGTCTTTGGGAAACAATTTTTAATTTGGTCTGTAATATTTTGGTTACTTTTTAATTTCCTTTGGTAAACTTGCAAATTCGGTACATTTGGCCGATGTTTTAAATCGGTTTTGGATGATTAATACCTATGTTTATTCTGCTTATATGCTTTGTGAATGTTTTCTTTCTATGCATGCTTCTTGTCTTAACACCAAACCACTTAGATGGTGCTGTGTTATGGTATACTATTGCTTGTGTGTTGGTTTTTGATAATGTCAAAAGGGGGAAGAGATGCAAACTATCAAGGAAACTTAATCATTCTATGGTCTTTGTTCGAAATCTTCACAAGCTGCCTACTCTCTAAACAGGTATAATGTATATACAAGTTTTTTTCTTAGTTTTTCATTTCAACATTGCTTTCATTTCTTAGTATTAGTTCCCTTTCTACATTGTACTTTGTTTTTGCATTTTCTTTTCTTTAAGAATAAGTTGGATTATCTCTGTTTCCTTGTAAGTAAGTTTGGTTTGTTTGTCATCATCAAAAAGGGGGAATATTGTTGGACTTAATGATTTTGATGATGACACAACCCCACTTACTTACAAACTGATAAGTGCTTGATTGTTTAAGTGTGTACTCAGTTGCAAAGACCAGTAGAATTAAGTGTCTTGTAAAGATACCATGAGGAACAAGAAGGCCAGAAGCAGAGCTATCTAAAAAGAAGAGTTCCTTGGCAGGAACTGATGCTTCAAAAATGAAGAATTGAGAAGAGAAGGTTCCCCTCAGGGAACAGAAGCTTCACCAGAGAAGAGAAGTTCCCCTTGAGGAACAGAAGCCTCGGAGTAGAAGCTTCATCAGAAGACATGAAGACTAAATATATTTTTATATTTTAGGATTTATGTAAGTATAAGAAATCAGTTACACTCGAAAAAGCTGTGTGGAATTGGTCTAAGTTGATAAAATTGTGCATGCTAGTTTTTAGAAAAACTGTTATCTTCTAACGGTTATCTTTTTCCTAACAAAAAGATTTTATTTATTCTGATTTTTGAAAATATCATTTGCAAATAAAATCATCCACGTTTTCATTTGAATGTTTGAATGTTTGAATGTTTTTTACTTTCATTTGATTTAAAAACCTTTGCATGAATGTGTTTGACTTCATTTAATTTAAATAGCTTTGTTAAATGAATTTGACTTTCATTTGATTCAAAATGCTTTGTTTGAATGTGTTTGACTTTCATTTAATTCAAATAGCTTTGTTAAATGCATTTGACTTTCATTTGATTTAAAAAGCTTTGTTTGAATGTGTTTGACTTTCATTTGATATAAATAGCATTGTTGAATGCGTTTGACTTTCATTTGCTTCAAAATGCTTTGTTTGAATGTCTTTCACTTTTATTTGATTTGAAAACCTTTATTTTAATGTGTTTGACTTTAATTTGATTCAATTAGCTTTGTTCAATGCATTTGACTTTCATTTACTTTAAAAAGCTTTGTTGGAATGTGTTTGACTTTCATTTGATTCAAAAAGCTTTGTGTAAATGTGTTTGACATTCATTTGAATCAAATAGCTTTGTTGAATGCATTTGACTTTCATTTGTTTCGAAAAGCTTTGTTTGAATGTGTTTGATTTTCATTTGTTTCAATTAGTATTGTTGAATGCTATTGACTTTCGTTTGCTTCAAAATGCTTTGTTTGAATGTGTTTGACTTTCATTTGATATAAAAACCTTTGTTTTAATGTGTTTTAATTCATTTGATTCAAAAAGATTTGTTGAATGCGTTTGTCTTTCATTTGATTTAAAAAGATTTGTTTGAATGTGTTTGACTTTTATTTGATTCAAATAGCTTTGTTGAATGCATTTGACTTTCATTTGCTTCAAAAACCTTTGTTTGAAGGTGTTCGACTTTCATTTGATTCAAATAGTTTTGTTGAATGCAATATACTTTCATTTGCTTTAAAAACCTTTGTTTGAATGTGTGTGACTTTCATTTGTTTCAAATAGGTTTGTTGATTGCAAATGACTTGCATTTGCTTCAAAATGCTTTGTATGAATGTGTTTGACTATCATTTGATTTAAAAACCTTTATTTGAATGTGTTTGAATTCATTTTATTCAAATAGCTTTGTTGAGGGCATTTGACTTTCATTTGATTCAAAAAGTTTTTTTTGAATGTGTTTGACTTTTATTTGATTTAAATAGATTTGTGGAATGCATTTGACATTCATTTGCCTCAAAAAGCTTTGTTTGAATGTGTTTGACTTTCATTTGAGTGAAATAGCTTTGTTGAATGCATTTCATTTACATTTGCTTAAAAAAGCTTTCTTTGAATGCGTTTGACTTTCATTTGATTCAAATTGCTTTGTTGAATGCATTTGACTTTCATTTAATTTAAAAACCTTTGTTTGAATGTGTTTGACTTTCAATTGATTCAAATAACTATGTTGAATCCATTTGACTTTCGTTGACCTCAAAAAGCTTAGTTTGAATGTGTTTGACTTTCATTTGTTTCAAATAGCATTGTTGAATGCAATTTCCTTTCGTTTGCTTTAAAATACTTTGATTGAATGTGTTTGACTTTCTTTTGATTTTATTAGCTTTTTAGAATGCAATTGACTTTGATTTGCTTCAAACCACTTTGTTTGAATGTGTTTGACTTTCATTTGATTTAAAAACCTTTATTTGAATGTGTTTAAATTCATTTGATTCAAATAGCTTCTTTTGAGTGTGTTTAACTTTCATTTGATTCAAATAGCTTTGTTGAAAAAGTTGGACTTTCATTTGATTCAAAAAGCTTTGTTCGAATGTGTTTGACTTTTGTTTCATTTAAATAGATTTGTGGAATGCATTTGACATTCATTTGCTTCAAAAAGCTTTGTTTGAATGTGTTTGACTTTCTTTTGATTCATACAGCTTTGTTGAATGCATTTGACTTTCATTTGCTTCAAAAACCTTTGCTTGAATGTTTTTGACTTTCATTTGTTTCAAATAGATTTGTTGAATGCTATATACTTGCATTTGCTTCAAAATGCCTTGTTTGAATGTTTTTGACTTTCATTTGATTTAAAAACCTTTGCTTGAATGTGTTTGACTTCATTTAATTCTAATAGCTTTGTTGAATCGATTTGACTATCATTTGATTCAAAATGCTTTGTTTGAATGTGTTTGACTTTCATTTAATTCAAATAGCTTTGTTGAATGCATTTGACTTTCATTTGATTTAAAAAGCTTTGTTGGAAAGTGTTTGACTTTCATTTGATTCAAATAGCATTGTTAAATGCGTTTGACTTTCATTTGCTTCAAAATGCTTTGTTTGAATGTGTTTCACGTTTATTTGATTTGAAAACCTTTATTTGAATGTGTTTGACTTTAATTTGATTCAATTAGCTTCGTTGAATGCATTTGACTTTCATTTATTTTAAAAAGCTTTGTTGGAATGTGTTTGACTGTCATTTGATTTAAATAGCTTTGTTGAATGCAATTTGACTTTCATTTGCTTCAAAAAGCTTTGTTTGAATGTGTTTACCTTTCATTTGTTTCAAATAGCATTGCTGAATGCAATTGACTTTCGTTTGCTTCAAAATGCTTTGCTTGAATGTGTTTAACTTTCATTTGATTTAAAAACCTTTGTTTGAATGTGTTTGACTTTTATTTGACTCAAAAATCTTTGTTCAATGCATTTGACTTTCATTTGCTTCAAAAATCTTTGTTATAACGCATGTAACTTTCATTTGATTCAAAAAGCTTTGTTTGAATGTGTTTAACTTTCATTTGATTCAAATAGCTTTGTTGAAAAAGTTTTTCTTTCATTTGCTTTAAAAAGCTTTGTTTGAATGTGTTTGACTTTCTTTTAATTCAAATAGCTTTGTTGAATGCATTTGATTTTCATTTGCTTCAAAAAGCTTTGTTTGAATGTTTTTGACTTTCATTTGATTCAAAAAAATTTGTTGAATGTAATTGACTTTCATTTGCTTCTAAATGCTTTGTTTGAATGTGTTTGACTTTCATTTGATTTAAAAACCTTTGCTTGAATGTGTTTGAATTCATTCAATTCAAATAGCTTTGTTGGATGAATTTGACTTTCATTTGATTCAAAATGCTTTGTTTGAATGTGTTTGTCTTTCATTTAATTCAAATAGCTTTGTTGAATGCATTTGACTTTCATTTGTTTTAAAAAGCTTTATTTGAATGCGTTTGACTTTCATTTGATATAAATAGCTTTGATGAATGCGTTTGACTTTCATTTGCTTCAAAATGCTGTGTTTGAATGTATTTCACGTTTATTTGATTTGAAAACCTTTATTTGAATGTGTTTGACTTTAATTTGATTCAATTAGCTTTGTTGAATGCATTTGACTTTCATTTACTTTAAAAAGCTTTGTTGGAATGTGTTTGACTTTCATTTGATTTAAATAACTTTGTTGAATGCAATTTAGCTTTCATTTGCTTCAAAAAGCTTTGTTTGAATGTGTTTAACTTTCATTTGTTTCAAATAGCATTGTTGAATGCAATTGACTTTCGTTTGCTTCAAAATTCTTTGCTTGAATGTGTTTAACTTTCATTTGATTTAAAAACCTTTGTTTGAATGTGTTTGACTTTTATTTGACTCAAAAATCTTTGCTCAATGCATTTGACTTTCATTTGCTTCAAAAATCTTTGTTATAATGCATGTAACTTTCATTTGATTCAAAAAGCTTTGTTTGAATGTGTTTAACTTTCATTTGATTCAAATAGCTTTGTTGAATGAATTTGACTTTCATTTGCTTCAAAAAGCTTTGTTTGAATGTGTGTAACTTACATTTAATTCAAATAGCTTTGTTGAATGCATTTGACATTCATTTGCTTCAAAAAGCTTTGTTTGAATGTGTTTGACTTTCATTTGATTCTAAAAAATTTGTTAAATGTAATTGACTTTCATTTGCTTCTAAATGCTTTGTTTTAATGTGTTTGACTTTCATTTGATTTAAAAACCTTTGCTTGAATGTGTTTGAATTCATTTAATTCAAATAGCTTTGTTGAATGAATTTGACTTTCATTTGATTCAAAATGTTTTGTTTGAATGTGTTTGTCTTTCATTTAATTCAAATAGCTTTATTGAATGCATTTGACTTTCATTTGTTTTAAAAAGCTTTGTTTGAAAGCGTTTGACTTTCAATTGATATAAATAGCTTTGTTGAATGCGTTTAACTTTAATTTGCTTCAAAATGCTTTGTTTGAATCTGTTTCACGTTTATTTGATTTGAAAACCTTTATTTGAATGTGTTTGACTTTAATTTGATTCAATTAGCTTTGTTGAATGCATTTGACTTTCATTTACTTTAAAAAGCTTTGTTGGAATGTGTTTGACTTTCGTTTGATTTAAATAGCTTTGTTGAATGCATTTGACTTTCATTTGCTTCAAAAACCTTTGTTTGAATGTGTTCGACTTTCATTTGATTCAAATAGTTTTGTTGAATGCAATATACTTTCATTTGCTTTAAAAACCTTTGTTTGAATGTGTGTGACTTTCATTTGTTTCAAATAGGTTTGTTGATTGCAAATGACTTGCATTTGCTTCAAAATGCTTTGTTTGAATGTGTTTGACTTTCATTTGTTTCAAATAGCTTTGTTCAATGCAATTGACTTGCATTTGCTTCAAAATGCTTTGTTTGAATGTGTTTAACTTTCATTTGATTTAAAAATCTTTCTTTAAATGTGTTTCAATTCATTTGATTCAAATAGATTTGTGGAATGCATTTGATTTTCAATTCATTCATAAATGCTTTTGTTTGAATGTATTTGACTTTCATTTGAGTCAAATAGCTTTGTGGATTACATTTGACTTTCATTTAATTCAAAAAGCTTTGTTTCAATGTGTTTGCCTTTCATTTGATACAAATAGCTTTGTTGAATGTAATTGACTTTCATTTACTTCAAAATGCATTATTTGAATGTGTTTGACTTTCATTTGATTTAAAAACCTTTGTATGAATGTGTTTGAATTCATTTGATTCAAATACCTTTGTTGAATGCATTTGACTTTCATTTGCTTCAAAATCCTTTGTTTGAATATGTTTGACATTCATTTGATTCAAATAGATTTGTTGCATGCATTTGACTTTCATTTGCTTCAAAATGCATTGTTTAAATGTGTTTGTGTTTCATTTGATTTAAAAAGCTTTGTTTGAATGTGTTTGAATTCATTTGATTCAAATAGATTTGTTGAATGCATTTGACTTTCATTTGCTTAAAAACCTTTGTTTGAATGTGTTCGACTTTCATTTGATTCAAATAGAATTGTTGAATGCAATTAACCTTCATTTGCATCAAAAACCTTTGTTTGAATGTGTTTGACTTTCATTTATTTCAAATAGCATTGTTGAATGCAATTCACTTTCGTTTGCTTCAAAATAATTTGTTTGAATGTGTTTGACTTTCATTTAATTTAAAATTCTTTGTTTGAATGTGTTTGACTTTTATTTGATTCAAAAATCTTTTTTGAATGCATTTGACTTTCATTTGCTTCAAAAAGCTTTGTTTGAATGCATTTAACTTTCATTTGATTCAAAATGCTTTGTTTGAATGTGTTTAACTTTCATTTGATTCAAATAGCTTTGTTGAAAAAGTTGGACTTTCATTTGCTTCAAAAAGCTTTGTTAGAATGTGTTTGACTTTCATTTCATTCAAATAGCTTTTTAAATGCATTTGACCTTTATTTGCTTTAAAAAGCTTTGTTTGAATGTGTTAGACTTTCATTTGATTCAGAAAACTTTGTAGAATGTAATTGACTTTCATTTGCTTCAAAATGCTTTGTTTGAATGTGTTTGACTTTCATTTGATTTAAAAACCTTTGTTTTAATGTGTTTTAATTCATTTGATTCAAATAGCTTTGTTGAATGCGTTTGTCTTTCATTTGATTCAAAGATATTTGTTTGTATGTGTTTGACTTCTATTTGATTCAAATAGCTTTGATGAATGCATTTGACTTTCATTTGCTTCAAAAAGCTTTGTTTGAATGTGTTTGACTTTCATTTGTTTCAAATAGCTTTGTTCAATGCAATTGACTTGCATTTGCTTCAAAATGATTTGTTTGAATGTGTTTGACTTTCATTTGATTTAAAAACCTTTCTATGAATGTGCTTGAATTCATTTGATTCAAATAGCTTTGTTGAATGTATTTGACTTTCATTTGATTGAAATAGCTTTGTTGAATGCGTTTGTCTTTCATTTGATTCAAAAATATTTGTTTGAATGGGTTTGACTTTCATTTAATTCAAATAGCTTTTTTTTTTTGGTAAATAGAGATTTTATTACCAAAGAGAGGAATACAACTTACAAAGGAGCTAAGGTGTAGCCCAAAACACCACAGAACCCACAAAGGGCCAACCACCACAAAAAGACAAGCTAGATTCCAGTTCAAACCTAGCCACCTTCTAGGAAGGGTTTTAGGAAGAACCAGAACCATTACCTAGACTCAGGTACTTAGGCACCTTCTAGGAAGGGTACTAAGCACAGGGACCAGGAAAACAACCTAAACAAAATAGAGCATAAATCTGTCAGTGCTATTACATCTACAAGCAACAAGAAAAACAATCTCCCTAATTAACTCAGAAACTTATTTACAGTTCCCTGTAAACATCAGGGCATTCCTCTGCAGCCATATATTATAGATAGTCTCAGAGAAACACATCACAATAAGTCTGCTCCTAGCATCAGTTTTCCTACAGCATTTTGCAATCCAGTGCAGCTCATCAGAAAAGCTAGAAATCTGCCTGGAGAAACCCAAGAGTTGCAGCATTGCAGCCCAAATCTCATTTGAATAACAGCACTCAAAGAACAAGTGATTCACATTCTCATTTGCTTCAGCACAAAAGAAGCAGCAAGGATCACAAGGAATCTGCCATATTAAAAGCCTGTCTTTAGTAACCAGTCTACCCAAAATAGCAAGCCAAGTAATGAAAATACTCTTTGGGGAAGCTTGATTGTTGCAAATGATTCTCTTCCAGGGAACTTTAGGGCCCTGAGGATTAATGATACTGTAGAGTTTCTTAATTTGCATCTTGCCATTGATAGTAACATTATCCCACCCACCAATATCATTCACAATCTCTCTACATCCAAGGATCTTTTTCAAAATCCAAGAAGCCTTGTTAGGAATAGCAGCAGTCCAAAAAGTCTTGCCTGCAAAATAATATGTGTGAACCCATTTAACCCATAGTGTGTCAGATTTGCTAGCAAGATCCCAAAGCACCTTAGTAATAGCTGCTTTGTTCCAGTCTTCTAAGGAAACTAAATTCCAACCCCCACATGACTTGGGAAGGCACATAAAGCTCCAAGTAACAAGTGCTTTCTTTGTGGGATTGCCTTTTCCAGTCCATAAAAAACACCTGAACCTAGAATCCATTTCTCTAATGATTTTCTTTGGAAGAACAAAGATCTGGGCCCAGTAAGCTTGAACCCCAAAAAGAACACTTTTAATTAACTGTAATCTACCAGCATAAGATAAATGCTTAGCAGCCCAAGTATCAATTCTGCCTGTAATCTTCTCAATCAAGGGCCTGCATTCAGTAATGGTAAGTTTCTTGGAAGAAAGAGGAACACCAAGGTATTTAAAAGGAAGAGTCCCATTAGCCATTCCCAAAACACCCTGAAGCTCACACCTATCTTGATCAGAAATACCCCCAAAATAAGCATCACTCTTATCCAAATTTGTAGCTAAACCAGAAGTACTAGAAAACTTCTGGAAAGCTTCAAATAAAAGCTTCACTGACCCTAAGTCAGCTCTAGCAAATAATAACAGGTCATCTGCAAACATCAAATGAGTAATCCCAAGTTTCTCACACCTAGGATGAAAATTAAAATCTGGATTCTTAGTCATATTCTGCAGACACCTAGACAAATATTCCATACACAAGGCAAAAAGGAAAGGAGACATAGGATCACCTTGTCTCAATCCTTTCTTTGCTTGGAAAGGAACTGAAGGGTATCCATTAATCATAACTGAATAAGAGACAGAAGTTATACAACCCATAATCCAAGTTATTACCCTGTGAGGAAAACCCAACTCACCAAGCATAGTCTCAAGGAACCCCCATTCAACTGAGTCATAAGCTTTCTTGAGATCAATTTTCAACATACACCTAGGAGTAACAAATTTGTGAGTATAACCCTTGATCAACTCAGTAGCAAGCAGAATGTTGTCCCCAATATGTTTGCCAGGAATGAACCCAGCCTGAGCATCATTAACAACAGAACCCACCACCCTTGCCAGTCTAGCAGTTATAACCTTATAAATCAGTTTATAGACTAGGGTGCAGCAAGCAATAGGCCTGTATTCCTTAACATAAGAAGGATTATGAACCTTTGGAACCAAAGTAAGAGTTGTACAACTCCAAGCTTTCTCAAGAATACCAGTGTCAAAGAATTCCAGAACAGGCCTGTAAACATCAAATTTCACCTGGTTCCAAGCCCGTTTGAATAAAACAACATTAAATCCATCAATTCCAGGAGCTTTGTCATCTCCAATGTTAGCTAAAGCCTGTCAATTTCAACATAAGTAACAGGAGCAGACAGAACATCAATATCATCAGCAGCAAGCTGCTTCCCTGCCCTAACAATAGCAACATCAACAGCTGGTAGAGTATCAGCAGCAGAACCTAAGAGATTCTGATAAAACCTGAGAATTTCAGCTTGAACCAAATCTGGATCCTTCAACAAAACATCATCATTATTATAGATAGAGTCAATTCTATTTCTGCTCTATCTATGCTTAAGCATAGAAAAGAAATAATGAGTGTTAGAATCACCAAGCTTGATCCAGTCAACCCTTGACTTTTGCTTTAAGATACTTTCATAAGTATCCATCCAATACTTCACTTTTTCAATTCCAGCAGCTTCCCGATTCTGAAGAGCAACATTAGTAAAGTCTACAGCCAAATAAGCTTGAACCTCAGCAAGATGAGACTTAGCAGCTTCCAGTCTGTCAGTGATTTTAGTGAAATGATTAGTGTTTAACACCTTAAGGCCACACTTAACAGATTTTAATTTCTTCCAAACTTGCAACATAGAGTTACTAGAAACATTGACATTCCAATGAGCAGCCACAACTTCCTGGAAATCCTTATGAGAAGCAAGACAATTCAAAAATCTAAAGGGTTTACCCTTGCCAGCAACAGAAGGAACCAAATCCACCAAAATAGGACAGTGATCTGATAAAGAAGGAGACAGATAGATAGCCTTAGTATGACCATAAGCCATCATCCAAGCTTCATTTACCATACCCCTATCAATCCTGGTAGCAATTCTATCCAGCCCATGACCTTTATTATTCCAAGAGTAAAAGAAACCCTTACCTTTAATTTCAACAAGATCCAAGTCATGAACAAATTCCTGGAAATCCTTAACTTCATAGTCTGTAACCGGATTCCCATTAAGTCTGTCTTGAGAATACAAGACAAAATTGAAATCCCCAATACAAAGGCAAGGTAATTGAATACTACCCAAACCTTTGATAACACTCCAAAGGGGAACTCTATGTTGAATAGAGTGCAGCCCATAAACAAAAGTACAAGCAATTTGATGCTGGAAATCCTTAGTAGATATGACAGCATGAACAAACTGTTCAGTAACAGCAATAACATCTAAAGCAACAGCATCTGGTTTCCAGCCAACCCAGATCCTACCCTTGGGAGAGTAAGTATAATTACAAACCCACTCCCAAGCTCTTCCAAATTTCTTTTTCATAGCTTCAAATTTCTATAGCTTAACTTTAGTTTCAAGAATAGCCATAACATCAATAGAGTGATCTCTGAGTAACTTCTTAACAACAGTCACTTTATTGGGATCATTAAGACCCCTTATGTTCCAAGATGCAATAATCATGACACTAGAGAGGGATTACCATCACCCCCAATAGGAATTATTTCAGCAATTTCATCTTCCAATAGAGCAGAATAAGCATTGTTAGTTCTAGGCAAATTCTGATGAATATCAGCAGCATGAGGCCTAGCTCTTTTGCTTACCACTCTCCAATCAGCATCAGAGTAAGCAGCAAAAGAAGTATGAGCAGGGGTAATAACAAGATGAGCATCATGTTTGTCCTTTCCTTGAACCTGATTAGGAACCACAGATGGAGCAAGAACTGGACCAGGTTGCTTCTGAACCCAAACCTTTTCTTGTGGTTTAGCTGGCTGAGACACAGCATGTTTAGGTTTAGGCTTAACTTTAGGAGTAGAACAGTCATGCCCCACTTTATCACACTTCTTACAAAAGGGTGGGGACCATTCAAAGAGCACTTTCAACTCAAGTGTTTCACCCATAGGACTTTCAACAGTAACACTAGCTGGGAGAGGTCTAGTTATATCAACTTCTATGAGTACTCTAGCAAAGGAAACTCTGAGTTGCCTAGTAGTACACTCATCAGCATATAAAGGCACCCTAATTGTACTACCAATTCTGCTTAGAGTTTTAGCACCCCAGCAATTCAAAGGCAAATTGGGAAATCTAACCCATAAAGGCACTGTTCTAAGTATCTCAGCTTGAAAATTGAACTTATCAGTCCATGGCTTAACAATAGCAGGCTTATTATTAAACATATGAGGTCCTGAACTCAGAATAGCATTCTTATCATCATTTGAACACAGATTGATTATAAAATAACCATCATCATGCCAAAAAATCTCAAGTTTAGCAAAATTACTCCAGTTTTGAGCAATGAATTTATGAACAGCAGCAATTGTGGGATAAAAACCAACAACATAAAAGATAATTGCATTGCACCATTTAGAGTTACCTGCTGCAATTTCATCTGCTTGGATTTGAGCTACAGGCTTGCCACTCTTCAAAATAGGCACCACAAAGTTCAGAGCAGCACCCTTAGCAGTAAGTTTACCTCGAAACAAATTCGACCAATTCTCAGAATTCTTGGCTTGATTTGATGATCCAGGGTGTTCAGGGTGACATGCAGACCCAGAAACAACCGGAATCGTATCATTTGGATGCTCAGCCGTAGCTTCAGGCAATGGAACAGTAACCGGGGAAACCCTAGGCACCACTTCACTGGATTTCTGCAACTGAGCAGCAACAAATGATTCTTCAAGAATCTTCAACTCAGCTCTAGTGACCCTACCTCCTGATGGGTGAACAAGATGAGCTGGTGGAGAAACCAACTCATTTTCATCTTCAACCTCCAAGATAGTGTTCACATTCAAGTTCTTCAATCGATTAAAATCAGCAGGAGTGAGAGATCCAAAAGCAGGGGATCGAGGAAGTGGAGTAGCTTGTTTCTTCTTCTTTGCCATGAAAATCAGAGCTGAATGAGAAAACCAACTTCAGATCCAATCACCATGAAAATCGCAGATCACAAAAACCAGAGCTTCTCTCTCTAACTTTCTCTCACTAATGTAATTTTTGAATGAATAATGTGTTTAATTAATTCAAATAGCTTTGTTGAATGCATTTGACTTTCATTTACTTTAAAAAGCTTTGTTGGAATGTGTTTGACTTTCATTTCATACAAATAGCTTTGTTGAATGAATTTGACTTTCATTTGATTCAAAATTCTTTGTTTGAATTTGTTTGACTTTCATTTAATTCAAATAGCTTTGTTGAATGCATTTGACTTTCATTTGATTTAAAAAGCTTTGTTTGAATGTGTTTGACTTTCATTTGATATAAATAGCATTTTTTTTGAAAGCGTATAAATAGCATTGTTGAATGCGTTTGACTTTCATATGCTTCAAAACGCTTTGTTTGAATGTGTTTCACGTTTATTTGATTTGAAAACCTTTATTTGAATGTGTTTGACTTCAATTTGAATCAATTAGCTTTGTTGAATGCATTTGACTTTCATTTACTTTAAAAAGCTTTGTTGGAATGTGTTTGACTTTCATTTGATTCAGATAGCTTTGTTGAATGCATTTGACTTTCATTTGCTTCAAAAAGCTTTGTTTGAATGTGTTTGACTTTCATTTGATTCAAATAGCTTTGTTGAATGCATTTGACTTTCATTTGAATCAAAAAACCTTGTTTGAAAGTGTTTGACTTTCATTTGATTCAAACAGCTTTGTTGAATGCATTTGACTTTCATTTGCTTCACAAAGCTTTGTTTGAATGTGTTTCACTTTCATTTGATTTAAAAACCTTTGATTGAATGTGTTTGAATTCATTCGATTCAAATAGCTTTGTTGGATGCAATTAACTTTCATTTGTTTCAAATAGCATTGTTGAATGCAATTGACTTTCGTTTGCTTCAAAATGCTTTGCTTGAATGTGTTTAACTTTCATTTCATTTAAAAACCTTTGTTTGAATGTGTTTGACTTTTATTTGATTCAAAAATCTTTGTTCAATGCATTTGACTTTCATTTGCTTAAAAAATCTTTGTTAGAATGCATGTAACTTTCATTTGATTCAAAAAGCTATGTTTGAATGTGTTTAACTTTCATTTGATTCAAATAGCTTTGTTGAAAAAGTTTGACTTTCATTTGCTTCAAAAAGCTTTGTTTGAATGTGTTTGACTTTCATTTAATTCAAATAGCTTTGTTGAATGCATTTGACTTTCATTTGCTTCAAAAAGCTTTGTTTGAATGTGTTTGACCTTCATTTGATTCAAATAGCTTTTTTGAATGCAATTGACTTTCATTTGCTTCAAAATGCTTTGTTTGATTGTGTTTGACTTTCATTTGATTTAAAAACCTTTATTTTAATGTGTTTGAATTCATTTAATTCAAATAGCTTTGTTGAATGCATTTAACTTCCATTTGATTCAAAAATCTTTGTTTGAATGTGTTTAACTTTCATTTGATACAAATAGCTTTATTGAATGCATTTGACACTCATTTGCTTCAAAAAGCTTTGTTTGAATTGTATTTGCTTTTCTTTTGAATCAAATAGCTTTGTTCAATGCATTTGCTTTCCTTTGCTTCAAAAAGCTTTGTTTGAATGTGTTTGATTATCATTTGATTTAAAAACCTTTGTTTAATGTGTTTGATTTTCATTTGATTCAAATAGCTTTATAAAATGCATTCAAATTTGATTTGATACAAAAAGCTTTGTTTGAATGTGTTTAACTTTCATTTGATTTAAAAAGCTTTTTTGAATGCAATTGACTTTCATTTGCTTCAAAAAGCTTTGTTTAAATGTGTTTGACTTTCATTTGATTCAAAAAAGAATGTAATTGACTTTCATTTGCTTCAAAATTTTTTGTTTGAATGTGTTTGACTTTCATTTGATTTAAAAACCTTTCTTTGAATGTGTTTTAATTCATTAGATTCATATAGCTTTGTCAAATGCGTTTGACTTTCATTTGATTAAAAAAGATTTGTTTGAATATGTTTGACTTTCATTTGATTTAAATAGCTTTGTTGAATGTATTTGACTTTCATTTGATTCAAAAAGCTTTGTTTGAATGTGTTTGACTTTCGTTTGATTCAAATAGCTTTGTTGAATGCATTTGACATTCATTTCCTTCAAAAAGGTTTGTTTGAATGTGTTTGACTTTCATTTAATTCAAATAGCTTTGTTGAATGCAATTAACTTGCATTTGCTTCGAAATACGTTATTTGAATGTGTTTGACTTTTTTTTTTTATTTTAAAACCATTGTCTAATGTGTTTGACTTTCATTTGATTGCAATAGCTTTATAGAATGCATTCGACTTTCATTTGATTCAAAGAGCGTTATTTGAATGTAATTGACTTTCATTTGATTGAAAAAGCATTGTTGAAAGCATTTGACTTTCATTTGCTTCAAAAAGCTTTGTTTGATTGTGTATGACTTTCATTTGATTTAAAAACCTTTGTTTTAATGTGTTTGAATTCATTTGATTCAAATAGCTTTGGTGAATGCATTTAACTTTTATTTGATTCAAAAATGTTTATTTAATGTGTTTGACTTTCATTTGATTCAAATAGCTTTATTGAATGCATTTGACATTCATTTTCTTCAAAAAGCTTTATTTAAATTGTGTTTGACTTTCATTTGTTTCAAATAGCATTGTTGAATGCAATTGACTCTCACTTGCTTCAAACTGCTTTGTTTGAATGTGTTTGACTTTCATTTGATTTTAAAACCTTTATTTGAATGTGTTGACTTTAATTTGATTCAATTAGCTTTGTTGAAGGCAATTAACTATCATTTGCTTTAAAAAGCATTGTTTGAATGTGTTTGACTTTCATTTGATTCAAACACCTTTGTTGAATCCATTTGACTTTCATTGGCCTCAAAAAGCTTTGTTTGAATATGTTTGACTTTTATTTGTTGCAAATATCATTGTTGAATGCAATTGACTTGCATTTGCTTCAAAATGCTTTATTTAATTGTGTTTGACTTTCATTTGATTTAAAAACCTTTGTTTTAATGTGTTTGAATTCATTTGATTCAAATAGCTTTGTTGAATGCATTTTGACTTTCATTTCCTTGAAAAAGTTATTTTTAATGTGTTTGACTTTCATTTGATTCGAACAGCTTTATAGAATGCATTCGACATTCATTTGATACAAAAAGCTTTGTTTGAATGTGTTTGCCTTTCATTTGATTCAAATAGCTTTGTTCAATGCATTTGACTTTCTTTTGCTTCAAAAAGCTTTGTTTGTATGTGTTTGATTGTCATTTGATTTAAAAACCTTTGTTTAATGTGTTTGACTTTCATTTGATTCAAATAGCTTTATAGAATGCATTCGACATTCATTTGATACAAAAAGCTTTGTTTGAATGTGTTTGACTTTTATTTGATTCAAAAAGCTTTGTTGAATGCATTTGACTTTCATTTGCTTCAAAAAGCTTCGTTTGAATGTGTTTGACTTTCATTTGATTCAAATAGCTTTGTTGAATGCAATTGACATTCATTTGACTTTCATTTGACTTTTTCATTTGCTTCAAAAAGCTTCGTTTGAATGTGTTTGCCTTCCATTTGATTCAAATAGCTTTGTTGAATGCAATTGACTTTCATTTTATTTAAATAGCTTTGTTGAATGCATTTGACCTTCATTTGCTTCAAAAAGCTTTGTTTGAATGTGTTTGACTTTCATTTGATTTAAAAACCTTTGTTTGGATTTGTTTGAATTCATTTGATTCAAATAGCTTTGCTGAATGCATTTGACTTTCATTTCACTTAAAATGTTTTGTTGAATGTGTTTGACATTCATTTAAATCAAATAGCTTTGTTGAATGCATTTGACATTCATTTGCTTCAAAAAGCTTCGTTTGAATGTGTTTGACTTTCATTTTATTTAAATAGCTTTATAGAATGCATTTAACTTTCATTTGATTCAAAAAGCTTTGTTTGAATGTGTTTGACTTTCGTTTGATTCAAATAGCTTTGATGAATGCATTTGACATTCATTTGTTTCAAAAAGCTTTGTTTGAATGTGTTTGCCTTTCATTTGATTTAAATAGCTTTATAGAATGCATTCGACTTTCATTTGACTCAAAAAGCTTTGTTTGAATGTGTTTGACTTTCATTTGATTCAAATAGCTTTGTTGAATGATTTTGACATTAATTTGCTTTAAAAAGCTTTGTTTGAATTTGTTTGACTTTCATTTTATTCAAATAGCGTTGTTGAATGCAATTGACTTGCATTTGCTTCAAAATGCGTTATTTGAGTGTGTTTGACTTTCATTTGATTTTAAAACCTTTGTTTAATGTGTTTCACTTTCATTTGATTCCAATAGCTTTATAGAATGCATTCGACTTTCATTTCATTCAAAAAGTGTTGTTTGAATGTAATTTGACTTTCATTCATTTCAAATAGCTTTCTAGAATGCATTTGACTTTCATTCGTTTCAAAAAGCTTTGTTTGAATGTCATTGACATTCATTTGATTCAAAATAATTAGTTGAATCCAATTAACTTGCATTTGCTTCAAAATGCTTTGTTTAATTGTGTTTGACATTCATTTGATTTAAAAACCTTTGTTTTAATGTGTTTGAGTTCATTTGATTCAAATAGCTTTGTTGAATGCATTTAACTTCCATTTGATTCAAAAATCTTTGTTTGAATGTGTTTGACTTTCATTTGATTCAAATAGCTTTGTTGAATGCATTTAACATTCATTTGCTTCAAAAAGCTTTTTTCGAATTGTGTATGACTTTCATTTGATTCATATAGCTTTGTTGAATGCATTTGACTTTCATTTGCTTCAAAAAGCTTTATTTGAATGTGTTTGACTTTCATTTGATTCAAATAGTTTCGTTGAATGCAATTGACTTTCCTTTGCTTCAAAATGCTTTGTTTGATTGTGTTTGACTTTGATTTGATTTAAAAACCTTTGTTTTAATGTGTTTGAATTCATTTGATTCAAATAGCTTTGTTGAATGCATTTAACTTCCATTTGATTCAAAAATCTTTGTTTGAATGTGTTTAACTTTCATTTAATTCAAATAGCTTTATTGAATGCATTTGACACTCATTTGCTTCAAAAAGCTTTGTTTGAATTGTGTTTGACTTTCATTTGATTCAAAAAGCTTTGTTCAATGCATTTGACTTTCTTTTGCTTCAAAAAGCTTTGTTTGAATGTGTTTGATTGTCATTTTATTTAAAAACCTTTGTTTAATGTGTTTGACTTTTATTTAATTCAAATAGCTTTATAGAATGCATTCGACTTTCATTTGATACAAAAAGCTTTGTTTGAATGTGTTTGACTTTCATTTGATTCAAAAAGCTTTGTCGAATGCTTTTGACTTTCATTTGCTTCAAAAAGCTTCTTTTGAATGTGTTTGACTTTGATTTGATTCAAATAGCTTTGTTGAATGCAATTGACTTTCATTTGACTTTCATTTGCTTTAAAAAGCTTCGTTTGAATGTGTTTGACTTTCATTTGATTCAAATAGCTTTGTTGAATGCAATTGACTTTCATTTGATTAAAATAGCTTTGTTGAATGTATTTGACTTTCATTTGCTTCATAAATGCTTTGTTTGAATGTGTTTAAATTTCATTTGATTTAAAAACCTTTGTTTGAATGTGTTAGAATTCATTTGATTCAAATAGCTTTGCTGAATGCATTTGACTTTCATTTGATTAAAAATGTTTTGTTTGAATGTGTTTGACTTTCATTTATATCAAATAGCTTTGTTGAATGCTTTTAACTTTTATTTTATACAAAAAGCTTTGTTTGAATTTAATTTGAGTCAAATAGCTTTTTTGAATGCATTTGATTTTCATTTGCTTAAAAAACCTTTGTTTGAATGTTGACTTTCATTTGATTCAAATAGCGTTAGGGAATGTATTTGACTGTTATTTGATTCAAAAAGCCTTGTTTGAATGTGTTTGACTTTCGTTTGATTCAAATAGCTTTGTTGAATGCATTTGACATTCATTTGCTTCAAAAAGCTTTGTTTGAATGTGTTTAACTTTCCTTTGATTTAAATAGCTTTATAGAATGCATTCGACTTTCATTTGATTCAAAAAGCCTTGTTTGAATGTGTTTGACTTTCTTTTGATTCAAATAGCTTTGTTGATTGCATATGACATTCATTTTCTTCAAAAAGCTTTGTTTGAATGTGTTTAACTTTCATTTTATTCAAATAGCTTTGTTGAATGCAATTGACTTGCATTTGCTTCAAAATGCGTTATTTGAATGTGTTTGACTTTCATTTGATTTCAAAACCTTTTTTTAATTTGTTTGACTTTCATTTTATTCCAATAGCTTTATAGAATGCATTCTACTTTCATTTAATTCAAAAAGCGTTGTTTGAATGTAATTTACTTTCATTTGATTCAAACAGCATTGTTGATTTCATTTGACTTTCATTTGCTTTAAAAAGCTTTGTTTGATGGTGTTTGACTTTCATTTGATTCAAATAGCTTTGTTGAATGCCTTTTACTTTCATTTGCTTCAAAAAGCTTTGTTTGAATGTAATTGACTTTCATTTGATTCAAATAGCTTTGTTGAATGCAATTGACTTGCATTTGCTTCGAAATGCTTTGTTTGATTGTGTTTGACTTTCATTTGATTTAAAAATTTTTGTTTTAATGTGTTTTAATTCATTTGATTCAAATAGCTTTGTTGAGTGCATTTAACTTCCATTTGATTCAAAAATCTTCGTTTGAATGTGTTTGACTTTCATTTGATTCAAATAACTTTATTGAATGCATTTGACATTCATTTCCTTCAAAAAGCTTTGTTTGAATTGTGCTTGACTTTCATTTGATTCAAATAGCTTTGTTCAATGCATTTTACTTTCATTTGATTCAAAAAGCTTTGTTTGAATGTGTTTGATTGTCATTTGATTTCAAAACCTTTTTTAATGTATTTGACTTTCATTTGATTCCAATAGTTTTATAGAATGCATTCGACTTTCATTTAATTCAAAAAGGGTTGTTTGAATGTAATTGACTCTCTTTTGATTCAAAAAGCATTGTTGAATGCATTTGACTTTCATTTGCTTTAAAAAGATTTGCTTGTTGGTGTTTGACTTTCATTTGATTCAAATAGCTTTGTTGAATGCAAAATGTTTTGGGTGTTTTTGTCTCTCGGGAGATTTACAACTCGAAGATTGGTCCGTCTGAGTATGTACCTGCAAAAGCAACGGAGACTCCGGATGGGTGGAGCTCTGCCTCCAACGATTAAGTTAGTAACTTGATGAAGGATAAAAAGTGCGGAATTTAAGGTGGGGATCTGCTTGGATTCCAAGCTCAGATATTCTCTGATGTGAGAGAAAATGGATGTAATAAATGATTGTGAATGCCCCCAAAATGGGGGAATATCTCCCTATTTATAGGGTCATGGGGAAAAGTGCCCTCCCCTATGTCATTCTGACATAGGGCAGGTGGGCTGCGCCGCAAAAGAGAGGATTTTGGCGAATTGGGCCCTTGAAGGCCGCAATTCTGAGGAGGTATCTGGGAGTGCCATGTGTCAGCTGGAGATTGGTCAGCGATGACTTGCCAGCCTCTGACACATGGCAGGCCCTCATTGGTCCAAGTGTTTGCAGTTTCAGAAATGCTTTGCTCATCTCCGGCTTCGTCCCTCTCCGTGTCTGTGCAGGACACAATGGCTAGAGTAAAACAAACGGCTACCAAACCCAGGCGGCGGCGCACTAGGAAAGTGCCCGTTGATGAAGTTGTGAGAGAAGAGGACTATGAAGGTCCTGATGAGCAAAGTGACTCCCAAGAGGATGCCCCCTCCACTTCCTCCAGTAACGAAATGGAAGAGGGAGACGGTGAGGACGCCGCCTCCTCTCCAGAGCAACAAAATAACTCAGACGGCGAAGCCGCTGAGAGGTTAGAGGCCGAAGCAACCGGCTCTGACCAAGAGGACCTTGTTGAGGCGTATCGCCGTTCAGCAAAAGTGATAGAAAATCCGGATCTTACGAAGACTAGGATGCGGCCAGGAGATATTTCTCTTCTGGAAAGTGGCTTCAAGGCCTTAAAACAGCAACATCCCTTTGGAGAGGGATGGGATATTATAGTCCCGCCTGCTAATGCTGTAATGGCCTAGGGGGACAATATTGACAATGCAAACAATTATTTTGTTTGCTATGAGGCGGTGATAGAAGCCGGCCTCCGATTCCCCCTTTACAGAGGCATCAAAAAGATTTTGAAGGGGTATGATTTGGGAGTTTGGCAACTGACCCCAAACTCCTGGGTCAATATTCTGAGCTATATTTCCGCATGCGAGCTCCAGGATATTGAGCCCAGCTTCACTGCTTTCGCCCATATGCACTACTTGAAGAGTGCCCCAGGCGGATACGGGGCATGTTATACTCTTTCCACGCTCCCGGAGTACTTAATGACTTTGGACAAGGTGTCCAAATGGGGAGGATGGAAGGACAAGTGGTACTTGATCTCCTCCCCTTCCTTGAAGCAAAATGAGATTCTCCGGCGCTACAACAAGGAGCCGGCTTTGGTGGGCCAGAAATGTGTGCGCCCTACACTGTCTACCAAGGCCAGGGAGCAGATAATAGAGCCGGAGTTTTTCAAGACTACAACTGAGCCCTTGGGGGATGGGTCTCATATAGTTGTACCAAAAAACTGGATCCCCCATCCGGATTTCTTCAACGACGAGAGATTCTTGTCCGCCTGTGGGTTAAGCATCATGTTTCCCAAGGGTAGACTCACTCACTCATCCGGCAATTTGCCGTCTGCATTTTATACTTCAATGATTGCGATTATTCTTGTTCTAATCTTTCTTTTTTGTTTTTTGCAGAAGAAGCAAGGAACATGGTGGACCCTGCTAAGACACCGGCTAAGTCTGCCGCGCAGCTCCGCAAGGAGTCGGTGCTGGCCAAAAAGGCAGCCGCTGAGGCCAAGGAGGCCAAGAAAGGCGGGGTAAGACCATCTGTTTTTTCTGTCTTGAATTTCTTCAAGTTCTTTTGATGCCGGTTGACTAAATTTCATTTTATTTTGCAGGCTCCTACTAGTATCCTCCCCCGGTCCATTACAAAGGTCTTGAAAAGACCTGGGGATGAGCAACTGAAAACACCGGTTGCCAAAGCCGGGAGGAAAAGCTCATCGGTCTCCGGCTCTACTACCAAAGACCACCCCACAACCGGAGGCAAGAGCCCCGCCGCCATGAAGTCTCTGAGTGAAAGCTCAGAGAGAGAAGGCAAGAAAAAGCCGGATGCCCCAGAGACATCAAAGAGTGGCGAGCCACTCAAAGCTGCAGGTGGAGGGGAGGAGACGGCGAGAGCTGACGCCAAAGGTAAGATTGAGATTCCTTGGCCGCTTGACTTTATGAGAGTCAAGACAATGGTCGACCCTTTCGGGGGGTCAGTCAGCAGCCGGGAAACAATGAATGCCAAATACGCTGCTAGTATCTCACCAAGTACTTCTTATGGTGCAGATGCTACTTTTGGGCCCCCGGACATGGCCGGGTTTGCTAAGAGAATGGTGAGAACTCTCACCCAGTCGGAGAAGAACTCCGTCCCCAACCGCTATGAGGTAGATTTTGACCAAATCCTAGGTCAGCTGGCGGAGGTAAGTTGGACTTGCCACTTAGCTTCTTTTCGTTTCATTCTTTTTTTTTTTTTTTTTTGCTAAGTGTTTGATTTTCCGACTGACCCTGTGTAGGTTATGGTGCGGGTGGATGGGCTCCGGGTGCCCTTTAGGAAGAAACAAGATGAGGTAAATGATGCCAAGAAGAGGGCTCAACAAAACCTCAACTCTGCTGAATATGCGTATTATATGTCTGATCTTGCAATTAAAGCAGTGGAGTTGAAATAGGAGGAGCTGATCAAGACCCTGACGGCTGCTAACGACGCGGCTACCAACCGGATCAATGATCTTGAGCTGCAGCTGAAAAATGCCAGGTCGGATCTCAAGGCCTTGGAGGGAGCCGATAAGGAGAATGCGAATCTCCGGAAGGATAATTCCCGGCTAGTTGCTGAGTTGGCCACCCTGAAGGCCAAGCACAAAGAGGAGCTCGACGCTGAGCAGAGCCGGTTCATCAATGAAAATGAGCAGGACAATGAAGTCCGCCTGAAAATGGCTTGGCGGCTCCTCTACCCGGATGTTGACTTCGAGGTGTACAAACTTCGGTATGATTACGCCACTGCGGTGTACGATGCCGAAGTCCTTGGTGACCCAGGTTCACCTCGTTTCAAGGTTTGGGCAGCTGAGCAGGGGGCTGAGGTCTCGGATGACGAGGAGCCGAAGGAGGAAGAGGGGGAACAAGGCAACAAGGATTTCCAGCCTGAAGAGGCTGTTGATCCGGAGGGAGTTTTTCAATACTTAGAATTAGTACTTAGAAGTAGTACTTTACAATACTTAGAAGTAGTACTTTTTCAAGTTGTCTACATTCTAAGTTCTAGGCAGGCGTCTACCGTCTGGGGTTTCCAGGCGGTAGGTGCCATCTCTTAATTCTTCATAGATCTGGTAGGGGCCTTCCCAATTTGGAGTTAGCTTTCCAAGCTCATTGGCCCTACCGGTTGCCTCCATTTTGCGTAACACAAAATCATCCACTTTCAAAGGACGTTTGTGTACTCTTTTGTTGTAGGCTCTGGTCATTCTCAGACGATAAATCTCATGACGCAAGGCAGCATTGCCCCTGCGTTCCGGGAGGGAGTCCAATGCCAGCCGCATGGCCTCCCAATTTGCCTCTTCATCATAGAGCATCACTCTGAGCGTGGGCTCATAGTGTTCAATGGGCAAGACGGCTTCAGCACCGTACACCATGAGAAATGGAGTTTCCCCGGTTGACCCTTTGGCAATTGTCCGGATGGCCCATAGGACATGAATCAATTCTTCTGCCCATAAACCACCGGCTCTTTCAATTTTCTTTTTTATGCCGTCTGAGATGAGTTTGTTGAAAGCCTCAACCTGGCCATTTGCTTGAGGACGGACGAGTGAGGCAAAGTAACTTGAGATCCCTTGATCTCCCAACCAAGTCTTGAGCTGGGGCATCTCAAACTGAGGGTCGTTGTCAAATACCATAGACATATGTACCCCAAACCGGGTGATGATGTTCTTCCAAATGAAAGAGATGACATCCTTTGTCTTGATATTCTTAACTGCCTCCGCCTCCACCCACTTGGTAAAGTAAACCACAACCACCAAAATATAGCGCTTTCCGCCTAGAGCAGGCGTGTAAGGACCCAAAATGTTCATCCCCCATTTAGCAAACGGGACTGGGCTGTGGATTGCCGTCAGATCTGTAGCCGGGTGATGTATAAGCGTGCCAAACCTTTGGCATTTGTCACATTTCTTCACAAATTCCTTGGCATCTGCCTCAAGGGTAGGCCAAAAATAATGTCGCCTGGCTCTTACGGCTAGGGACTTGCCGCCTATGTGGGAGGCGCAAAATCCCTCATGCAGCTCTTCGTGAACCTCTTTCCCCTTTTCTGGGGTAACAGACTTTAGCAAGGGCTTGAGAAATCCAGCCTTGAAGAGTTCTCCGTTTCTCATCTCGAAGTTAGCTGCTCTCTTCTTCATGATGGCTACTTCCTGTGGTGAATCAGGGAGCGTGCCGTCTGTTAGATACGCCCGGATGCCATCCATCCAGGTAGAACTTCGGTCCAGAATTCCAATGGGCTCTTCATATATACTTCTTTTTTCCAGAACTTCCCAAAAGACTGACCGAGGCGTATCATGGCAGGCGGAGGATGCCAATTTTGACAATGCATCCGCCTGGTTGTTATCTGACCGGGGCACTTAACTCAGTCGGAACTCTTCAAGTGACCCAGCCTCTTCTTTGACAGCCTGAAGATATTTGATCATAGCCGGATGAGTTGCTTCATATTTTCCCTCATACTGGCTAACGACCAACTGAGAATCAGAGAAGGCGTCAATCTTTGTTGCCCCTGCTGCCTTACACATGCGGATTCCGGCTAGTAGGGCTTCATACTCTGCCTCGTTGTTTGAAGCCTGAAACTTAAACCGTAGTGCATACTCAAATTTATCTCCTTCCGGAGATTCATAGATAATGCCTGCACCACAGCCGTTCTTTGTAGAGCTCCCATCTACATACAACTTCCAAACCTGATCATTGTTATCCGGAGGAACCGGACGAGTCATTTCAACAATGAAGTCGGCAAACGTCTGACCTTTCACTGCCTTCCTTGGTTCATAGGTGATTTCAAGACTTTGCATTTCAATAGCCCACTTTAACATTCTATCGGATGACTCCAAAGTAGACATTGGCCGCTTGAGGGGCTGGTCGGTGTAAATTACAACCGGATGTGCCAAAAAGTATGGCTTCAGCTTTTTGAAGGCCATGTATAGAGCAAGACCAAAATTTTCAACCATGGGGTACCAGAGTTCAGCATTCTTTAACACATGGCTAATGAAATATACCGGGAGCTGGATGCCGTCTCGCTCAGCAAGGAGAACAGCACTGAGGGCATGGTCTGAGACGGCTAGGTACATGTACAACTTTTCTCTAGGCAAAAGACTAACAAGCCTTGGCAAAGAGTGCAAGTGTTCTTTTAATTTCTAGAAGGCCGCCTCAGCATCATCCCCCCATTCAAATCTAGTCTTCTTCCTGATTGCTTGGAAGAAGTAAAGGCATTTGTCACCTGACCGGTTGAGGAACCTCCCCAATACGGCCAGGCAACCGGTGAGTCTATGAACTTCCTTAACAGTGCGGGGTGACTTCATGTCAATCACCGCTTGTATCTTCTCAGGGTGAGCCTCTATCCCCCTTTGATCAATCAGGAATCCGAGAAACTTCCCAAACTCAACACCAAAGACGCATTTCTTAGGATTCAACATAACCTTATGCCGCCTGAGTGTGGTGAATGTTTCTCGGAGATCAACAAGGTGATCCTCCTGTTGCTTGGATTTGACTATCATGTCATCAATATATGCCTCTACGTTCCTCCCAATTTGATTAATGAAGACTATATTAATCATCCGTTGGAACGTAGTCGGCGCATTCTTCAAGCCAAACGGCATCACAGTATAACAGAATAACCCTTGATCAGTGACGAAGGTCGTCTTCTCTTGATCTTTTTTCCACAGGGGTATCTGATGGAAGCCGGAATAGGCATCCATGAAACTCATCAAGGCATGACCGGCTGTAGAATCGACTAAGCTGTCAATCTTCGGAAGTGGATAACTATCCTTCGGGCATGCCTTGTTGAGGTCTGTGTAATCAACACACATACGCCAGGTACCATTCGGCTTCTTTACAAGCACAACATTCGCCACCCAGTCGGGGAAATTACATGGCCAAATGAACCTTGCATCCAGCAGCTTTTTTACTTCGGCAGCTGCTGCCTGACTTCTTTCCTCGCCGTGATTTCTTTTCTTTTGCCGGATGGGCTTCATTTTTGGGTCCACGGCGAGTTTGTGGACAGCGAGATCCGGGCTGATGTCTGGCATCTCTTCCACTCCAAAGGCAAAAATGTCTTTGAATTCTTTCAGCAGAAGGTGCAAATCTGCACCCAAAACAGCATGAGCAACCGTCCCAACCTTTACAGTTCGCTCTGGACGCCTGTCATCTACAGAAAGATCAATACTTTCACCAGCCGGTTGGGGACGGAGCTCCTCTGACCGTTCACCGGTCAGTGATTGCTATTTCTTTTCTTTTTTCACCTCCACCAGGTGTGCAGCTTTCCTTTTCTTTCCGGCTGCTGGTGGGGATGGACTGGCATCCTTGACATCGTCAAGGTCTATTGGTTCCTTCCCTTGGCCTTCTGCGGCCACAGTATCTTTGACGGCTGAAAGGTAGCACTCCTGGGCCATCTTCTGATCCCCGTTCAGGGAACCAACAGAGCCATTATCCCGCTCATACTTGATGAGCATGAGAGACGGGATGATTACCGCCTTGGCTTCGTTGAGTGTTGGCCGGCCAAGAATAATGTTGTAGGCGGTCAACTCCTCAACGACCAAGAATCTGACGACAATATGTCGCCCTTGACCTTTTTCTCCTAGCCGAATGGGTAAGTTAATTCTTCCGGCTGGGTAGACCATCCCTCCCCCAAAACCAACCAAGGGGTGGGTCACTGGATGCATACTGCTGGTGTTATATTTCAGCTTCGGCAAGCACCGGAGGCTGATGATGTCCGACGAGCTGCCGATGTCAATAAGGATACGCCCAACCAATTGGTTGGCGACCTTACATTCAATGACAACCGGGTCGTCATGCGGGCGGCGGACGCTACCCTTGTCCTTCTCAGTTATGAGGACGTCTGGGAAGGTGGAACTGGCAGACGCCTGCTCATCATCATCCTTATCCATCTTTCGAAGATGGCTCTTGGTGCCCCGGATGGTAGGGCCACCACATGAGAATCCTCCTGCTATAGTGTAGACCGGATCCTTATCGGTATCCGAGCTACTAGTAGGCTGGTGGGTAGTCTGGAGGACTGTCCCTTGTTTTTCTTCTTTGCCCCGGCTGGGGACTTAGAAATGTAGGACTTCAACACCCCTTTGTTAGCCAGACGGTCCAACGTCCGTTGAAGACTGAAGTAGTCGTTGGTGTCATGGCCAACCTCCTCATGGAATTGGCAGTATTGGTTCTTGTTCCGTGACTGGACGGAACTCTTCATTGGATTCGGCTTCTCAATAGACAGCCGGTCCTTTACCTCCATGAGGATGGAGTTACAGTCTTTGTTAAACTCATACCGGGGGACGTATGGTTTAAACTCTTTCTTCTTCTTCTGGGACGGCTGCTCAGAATCACTGACCGCCCAGATTTCTTTTCTTTTCCTCTCTTCTTTTTTCTTTGCCGGCTGAGCAGACTGACTCTCTATTTGCTTGTCGAACTTCTTGAATATAGCTTTCTGCCTCCCTCAAGGCCGCCTGCAGCGTAAATGCCCCTTTTCTGACAAGGTCAAACTTGAAGTTCGACCCGTCTCTCAGACCCTTAAAGAAGTCTGTAAATGCTACCTTGTCAGACAACCCCTGGATCTGAATTCTGACCAGGTTGAACCGCCTGACATATGAGCGTAGCCCTTCTCTCTCTCCCTGCTTAATGGTGCTCAAGTCTAAACTTGTTTTCTTAGCAGGGATGTTCATTGAGAAGTTGGTGGCAAACAAGAAGGCTAGCTTCTTGAAGCAATCAATAGATCCGGCTGGCAAGTTGTCAAACCATTATTGGGCAATGCCCTTCAATGTAGCTGGAAAACACCGACACCAGGTGGCATCGTCCCAACCCTGTAAGCACATAAGGTTGGTATATGCCATCAGGTGGTCTTTTGGGTTGGTGGTACCATCATAAGTACCCACCAACTCATTCTTAACCTTGGCCGGCTGGGCCGCCTCAGTTATATTCTTGGCGAACGCAGAAGGCTGTTCACCAAGCTTCAGCAGCCGGAGCTGCCAGTCCAGTGGCTAGACATTGTTGTATGCCGCCTGACCTCCGAATGGGGGTGGCTGCATAAATTGGAGGCCATATTGCCCATACTGCGCCTGGGGTGCGTATAGCATAGACCCTATCATGAGTTGAGGTTCGGTGTTGACGGTCTTGCCGCCTGTCTGACTCTCATGCAAGGATAGTGAGTTCCTTGCAAAAGTTTCTCTAAAGCTGTCTGGAAAGCTTGATGTAGAAGCTGACTCAGACAGCTGCTACTGTCTCCTCCGCTCAATGATATGTCGAGCTTCAAAGGCAGACGTCTTGTTGGCCTCCGGTTGTTGTTGCCGGGGCTGCCTCTTGGGCAACAGAATTTTAGCCCAGTCAAGTTTTGCGGCTGCCTTCTCCTTGGGATGAGGAGTTGGCTGCCTGCCCTTGACTGGATTTTTCCTCCCGACAGAGGGAGTCTTTTTAGCCGGCTGACCTTTGCTAGAGCCAGCCTTGTTCTTGTTGATCATCTCCTTGATTTCACCCTTGAAGGAGTTCATGAATTTCATGAGCTCGTCCCGGGTGACCGGAGCTTCTCCTCTGGCCTTCTGGGTTTCCCCTTCTGGCTGCCCAGGGGGCCGCCTGCTCGGACCCGCCTAGTCTTCATTGCGTTCCAATTGATCCTTGAAACGTATGGACTTGGAGATGAGGGATCCATCCCTGGTTGTATAGGTCTCCACATAATCATCATCATCCTCTTCTTCCCCAGAAAAGACCTCCGGCTGAGGCTGGGAAGAAAGCTGAGGAATTCCAAAGCTACCCGATTGAATAACCGGTTGAACATTATCAAGGTTACCTAGTTGGGTAACCGGCTGCAGAGTAGTAGAGTTAGGAGTTGGTACAGAATTTGAACCATCTTTGAGGTACTCTTCCCACAGACGGCGCCAAATGTTTTGGGTGTTTTTGTCTCTCGGGAGAGTTACAACTCGAAGATTGGTCCGTCTGAGTCTGTACCTGCAAAAGCAACGGAGACTCCGAATGGGTGGAGCTCCGCCTCCAACGATCAAGTTAGTAACTTGATGAAGGATAAAAAGTGCGGAATTTAAGGTGGGGATCTGCTTGGATTCCAAGCTTAGATATTCTCTGATGTGAGAGAAAATGGATGTAATAAATGATTGTGAATGCCCCCAAAATGGGGGAATATCTCCCTATTTATAGGGTCATGGGGAAAAGTTCCCTCTCCTAGGTCATTCTGACCTAGGGTAAGTGGGCTGCGCCGCAAAAGAGCAGATTTAGGGGAATTGGGCCCTTGAAGGCCGCAATTCTGAGGAGGTATCTTGGAGTGCCACGTGTCAGCTGGAGACTAGTCAGAGATGAGTTGCCAGCCTCTAACACGTGGCAGAACCTCATTGGTCCAAGTGTCTAGGGTAAAAATACCACAAACACATTTGACTATCATTTGCTTCAAAAAGCTTTGTTTGAATGTGTTTGACTTTCATTTGATTCAAATAGCTTTGTTGAATGCAATTGACTTGCATTTGCTTCAAAATGCTTTGTTTGATTGTGTTTGACTTTCATTTGATTTAAAAACCTTTGTTTTAATGTGTTTGAATTCATTTAATTCAAATAGCTTTGTTGAATGCATTTAACTTCCATTTGATTCAAAAATCATTGTTTGAATGTGTTTGACTTTCATTTGATTCAAATAGCTTTATTGAATGCATTTGACATTCATTTGCTTCAAAAAGCTTCGTTTGAATGTGTTTGACTTTCATTTGATTCAAATAGCTTTGTTCAATGCATTTGACTTTCATTTGCTTCAAAAAGCTTTGTTTGAAGGTGTTTGATTGTCATTTGATTCAAATAGCTTTGCTTGAATGTGTTTGACTTTCACTTGATTCAAATGGCTTTGTTGAATGCATTTGACTTTCATTTGCTTCAAAAAGCTTCGTTTGAATGTGTTTGAATTTCATTTGATTCAAAAGGCTTTGTTTAATGCAATTGACTTACATTTGCTTCAAAAAGCTTCGTTTGAATGTGTTTGACTTTCATTTGATTCAAATAGCTTTTATGAATACAATTGACTTTCATTTGATTCAAATAGCTTTTTTGAATGCATTTGACTTACATTTGCTTTAAAAATGCTTTATTTAAATGTGTTTGACTTTCATTTGATTCAAATAGCTTTATTGAATGCATTTGATTTGCTTTAAAATTCTTTGTTTGAATTGTGTTTGACTTTCATTTGATTCAAATAGCTTTGTTCAATGCGTTTGACTTTCACGTGCTTCAAAAAGGTTTGTTTGAATGTGTTTGATTGTAATTTGATTTAAAAACCTTTATTTTATGTGTTTGACTTTCATTTGATTCAAAAAGCTTTATAGAATGCATTCGACTTTCATTTGATTCTAAAAGCTTTGTTTGAATGTGTTTGACTTTTGTTTGAAAGTCATTTGATTGTTTGAATGTGTTTGACTTTAATTTGATTTAAAAACCTTTGTTTGAATGTGTTTGAAATCATTTGATTTAAATAGCAGTGCTGAATGCATTTGACTTTCATTTGATTAAAAATGTTTTTTTTGAATGCGTTTGACTTTCATTTGATTCAAACAGCTTTGTTGACTTTCATTTGACTTTCATTTGCTTGAAAAAGCTTCGTTTGAATATGTTTGACTTTCATTTGATTCAAATAGCTTTGTTGAATGCAATTGACTTTCATTTGACTTTCATTTGCTTCAAAAAGCTTCGTTTGAATGTGTTTGACTTTTATTTGATTCAAATAGCTTTGTTGAATGCATTTGACTTTCATTTGCTTCATAAATGTTTTGTTTGAATGTGTTTCAATTTCAATTGATTTATAAACCTTTATTTTAATGTGTTTGAATTCATTTGATTCAAATAGCTTTGCTGAATGCATTTGACTTTCATTTGATTAAAAATGTTTTATTTGAATGTGTTTGACATTCATTTAATTCAAATAGCTTTGTTGAATGCATTTAACTTTAATTTTATTCAAAAAGCTTTGTTTGAATGTGTTTAACTTTCATTAGAGTCAAATAGCTTTGTTGAATGCATTTGACTTTCATTTGCTTTAAAAAGCTTCGTTTGAATGTGTTTGACTTTCATTTGATTCAAATAGCTTTAGTGAATGCATTTGACTTTTATTTGGTTCAAAAAGCTTTGTTTCAATGTGTTTGACTTTCCTTTGATTCAAAGAGCTTTGTTGAATGCTTTTGACGTTCATTTGCTTCAAAAAGCTTTGTTTTAATGTGTTTGACTTTCATTTGATTTAAATAACTTTAACGAATGCATTCGACTTTCATTTGATTCAAAATTCTTTGTTTGAATGGGTTTGACTTTCATTTCATTCAAATAGCTTTGTTGAATGCATTTGACTTTCTTTTGCTCTAAAAAGCTTTGTTTGAATGTGTTTGACTTTCGTTTGATTCAAATAGCTTTGGTGAATGCATTTGACATTCATTTGCTTCAAAAAGCTTTGTTTGAATGTGTTTGACTTTCATTTTATTCAAATACATTTGTTGAATGCAATTGACTTGCATTTGCTTCAAAATATGTTATTTAAATGTGTTTGACTTTCATTTGACTTTCATTTGATTTCAAAACCTTTGTTTAATGTGTTTGACTTTCAATTTATTCCAATAGCTTTATAGAATGCATTCGACTTTCATTTGATTCAAAAAGCGTTGTTTGAATGAAATTGACTATCATTTTATTGAAAAAACATTGTCGAATGCATTTGACATTCATTTGCTTCAAAAAGCATTGTTTGAATTGTGTTTGACTTTCATATTATTCAAATAGCTTTGTTCAATGCATTTGACTTTCATTTGCTTCAAAAAGCTTTGTTTGAATGTGTTTGACTGTCATTTGATTCAAATAGCTTTGTTTAATGTTTTTGACTTTCATTTGATTCAAAAAGCTTTATAGAATACATTCCACTTTCATTTGATTCAAAAAGCTTTGTTTGAATGTGTTTGACTTTCATTTGATTCAAATAGCTTTGTTAAATGCATTTGCCTTTCATTTGCTTCAAAAAGCTTCGGTTGAATGTGTTTGACTTTCATATGATTCAAACAGCTTTGTTTAATGAAATAGACATTCATTTGACTTTCATTTGCTTCAAAAAGCTTCGATTGAATGTGTTTGACTTTCATTTGATTCAAATAGCTTTTTGTAATGCAAATGACTTTCCTTTGATTCAAATAGTTTTGTTGAATGCATTTGACTTTCATTTGCTTCAAAAATGCTTTGTTTAAATGTGTTTGACTATAATTTGATTTGAAAACCTTAGTTTAATGAGTTTGAAATGATTTCATTCAAATAGCTTTGCTGAATGCATTTGACTTTCATTTGCGTCAAAAAGCTTCGTTTGAATGTGTTTGACTTTCGATTGATTCAAACAGCTTTGTTGAATGCAATTGACTTTCATTTGACTTTCATTTGCTTCAAAAAGCTTCGTTTGAATGTGTTTGACTTTCAATTGATTCAAATAGCTTTGAATGCAATTGACTTTCATTTGATTCAAATAGCTTTGTTGAATGCATTTGACTTTCATTTACTTCAAAAATGCTTTGTTTGAATGTGTTTGACTTTGATTTGATTTAAAAACCTTTGTTTGAAAGTCTTTGAATTCATTTGATTTAAATAGCTTTGATTATATGACTTTCATTTGATTCAAAATGCTTTGTTTTAATGTGTTTGACATTCATATAATTCAAATAGCTTTGTTGAATGCATTTAACTTTTATTTTATTCAAAAAGCTTTCTTGAATGCATTTAACTTTCATTTGCTTCAAAAACCTTTGTTTGAATGTGTTTGACTTTCATTTGATTCAAATAGCTTTAGTGAATGCATTTGACTTACATTTGTTTCAAAAAGCTTTGTTTGAATGTGTTTGACTTTCGTTTGACTCAAATAGCTTTGTTTAATGCAATTGACTTGCATTAGCTTGAAAAAGCTTTATTTGAATGTGTTTGACTTTCATTTGATTCAAAAAGCTTTGTTTGAATATGTTTGACTTTCATTATTTTCAAATAGCTTTGTGGAATGCAATTGTCTTTCATTTGTTTCAAAATGCGTTATTTGAATGTGTTTGACTTTCATTTGATTTAAAACTTTCGTTTAATGTGTTTCACTTTCATTTGATTCCAATAGCTTTATAGAATGCATTCGACTTTCATTTGATTCAAAAGGCGTTGTTTGTATGTAATTGACTTTCATTTGATTCAAAAAGCATTGTTGAATGCATTTGACTTTCATTTGTTTCAAAAAGCTTTGTTTGATAGTGTTTGACTTTCATTTGATTCAAATAGCTTAGTTGAATGTATTTGACTTTCATTTGCTTCAAAAAGCTTTGTTTGAATGTATTTGACTTTCACTTGATTCAAATGGCTTTGTTGAATGCAATTGACTTGCATTTGCTTCAAAATGCTTTGTTTGATTGTGTTTGACTTTCATTTGATTTTAAAACCTTTGTTTTAATGTGTTTAAATTCATTTGATTTAAATTACATTTGTTGAATGCATTTAACAGCCATTTGATTCAAAAATCTTTGTTTGAATGTGTTTGACTTTCATTTGATTCAAATAGCTTTATCGAATGCATTTGACATTCATTTGCTTCAAAAAGCTTTGTTTGAATTGTGTTTGCCTTTCATCTGATTTAAATAGCTTTGTTCAATGCATTTGACTTTCATTTGCTTCAAAAAGCTTTGTTTGAATGTGTTTGATTGTCATTTGATTTAAAAACCTTTGTTTAATGTGTTTAAATTTCATTTGATTCAAATAGCTTTATAGAATGCATTCGACTTTTATTTGATTCAAATAGCTTTGTTGAATGCATTCGACTTTCATTTGACTTTCATTTGCTTCAAAAAACTTCGTTTGAATGTGTTTAACTTTCATTTGATTCAAATAGGTTTATTGAATGCAATTGACTTTCATTTGATTCAAATAGCTTTGTTGAATGCATTTGACTTTAATTTGCTTCAAAAATGCTTTATTTGAATGTGTTTGACTTTAATTTAATTTAAAAACCTTTGTTTGAATGTGTTTGAATTCATTTGATTCAAATAGCTTTGCTGAATGCATTTGACTTTCATTTGATTCAAAATGCTTTTTTTTTAATGTGTTTGACTGTCATTTAATTCAAAAAGCTTTGTTTGAATGTGTTTGGATGTCATTTGAGTCAAACAGCTTATTGAATGCATTTAACTTTCATTTGCTTCAAAAAGCTTTGTTTGAATGTGTTTGACTTTCATTTGATTCAAATAGCTTTAGTGAATGCATTTGACTTTCATTTTTTTCAAAAAGCTTTGTTTGAATGTGTTTGACTTTCGCTTGATTCAAATAGCTTTGTTTCATGCAATTGACTTACATTTGCTTAAAAAAGCTTTGTTTCAATATGTTTGACTTTCATTTGATTTAAATAGCTTTATAAAATGCATTCGACTTTCATTTGATTCAAAAAGCTTTGTTGAATCCAATTGACTTTCATATGCATTAAAATGCGTTATTCGAATGTGTTTGACTTTCATTTGATTTCAAAACTTTGTTTATTGTGTTTGACTTTCATTTGATTCCAATAGCTTTATAGAATGCATTTGACTTTTATTTTATTCAAAAAGCGTTGTTTGAGTGTAATTGACTTTCATTTGATTCAAAAAGCATTGTTGAATGCATTTGACTTTCATTTGTTTCAAAAAGCTTTGTTTGATAGTGTTTGACTTTCATTTGATTCAAATAGCTTAGTTGAATGTATTTGACTTTCATTTGCTTCAAAAAGCTTTGTTTGAATGTATTTGACTTTCACTTGATTCAAATGGCTTTGTTGAATGCAATTGACTTGCATTTGCTTCAAAATGCTTTGTTTGATTGTGTTTGACTTTCATTTGATTTTAAAACCTTTGTTTTAATGTGTTTAAATTCATTTGATTTAAATTACATTTGTTGAATGCATTTAACAGCCATTTGATTCAAAAATCTTTGTTTGAATGTGTTTGACTTTCATTTGATTCAAATAGCTTTATCGAATGCATTTGACATTCATTTGCTTCAAAAAGCTTTGTTTGAATTGTGTTTGCCTTTCATCTGATTTAAATAGCTTTGTTCAATGCATTTGACTTTCATTTGCTTCAAAAAGCTTTGTTTGAATGTGTTTGATTGTCATTTGATTTAAAAACCTTTGTTTAATGTGTTTAAATTTCATTTGATTCAAATAGCTTTATAGAATGCATTCGACTTTTATTTGATTCAAATAGCTTTGTTGAATGCATTCGACTTTCATTTGACTTTCATTTGCTTCAAAAAACTTCGTTTGAATGTGTTTAACTTTCATTTGATTCAAATAGGTTTATTGAATGCAATTGACTTTCATTTGATTCAAATAGCTTTGTTGAATGCATTTGACTTTAATTTGCTTCAAAAATGCGTTATTTGAATGTGTTTGACTTTAATTTAATTTAAAAACCTTTGTTTGAATGTGTTTGAATTCATTTGATTCAAATAGCTTTGCTGAATGCATTTGACTTTCATTTGATTCAAAATGCTTTTTTTTTAATGTGTTTGACTGTCATTTAATTCAAAAAGCTTTGTTTGAATGTGTTTGGATGTCATTTGAGTCAAACAGCTTATTGAATGCATTTAACTTTCATTTGCTTCAAAAAGCTTTGTTTGAATGTGTTTGACTTTCATTTGATTCAAATAGCTTTAGTGAATGCATTTGACTTTCATTTTTTTCAAAAAGCTTTGTTTGAATGTGTTTGACTTTCGCTTGATTCAAATAGCTTTGTTTCATGCAATTGACTTACATTTGCTTAAAAAAGCTTTGTTTCAATATGTTTGACTTTCATTTGATTTAAATAGCTTTATAAAATGCATTCGACTTTCATTTGATTCAAAAAGCTTTGTTGAATGCAATTGACTTTCATATGCATTAAAATGCGTTATTTGAATGTGTTTGACTTTCATTTGATTTCAAAACTTTGTTTATTGTGTTTGACTTTCATTTGATTCCAATAGCTTTATAGAATGCATTTGACTTTTATTTTATTTAAAAAGCGTTGTTTGAGTGTAATTGACTTTCATTTGATTCAAAAAGCATTGTTGAATGCATTTGACTTTCATTTGCTTCAAAAAGCTTTGTTTGATGGTGTTTGACTTTCATTTGATTCAAATAGCTTTGTTGAATGCATTTGACTTTCATTTGCTTCAAAAAGCTTTGTTTGAATGTGTTTGACTTTCATTTTATTCAAATAGATTTGTTGAATGCATTTGACTTTCATTTGCTTCAAAAGTCTTTGTTTGAATGTTTTTGATTGTCATTTGATTTAAAAACCTTTGTTTAATGTATTTGACTTTCAATTCATTCAAATAGATTTATAGAATGCATTCAACTTACATTTGATTCAAAAAGCTTTGTTTGAATGTGTTTGACTTTCATTTGATTCAAATAGCTTTGTTGAATTCATTTGACTTTGAGTTGCTTCAAAAAGCTTCGTTTGAATGTGTTTGACCTTCATTTGATTGAAATAGCTTTGTTTAATGCAATTGACTTTCATTTGATTCAAAAAGCTTTGTTTTAATGTGTTTGACATTCATTTAATTCAAATAGCTTTGTTATATGCATTTAACTTTCATTTTATTCAAAAAGCTTTGTTGGAATGTGTTTGACTGACATTTGAGTCAAATAGCTTAGTTGAACTCATTTGCCTTTCATTTGCTTTAAAAACTTTTGTTTGAATGTGTTTGACTTTCATTTGATTCAAAAAGCTTTAGTGAATGTATTTGACTTTCGTTTGATTCAAATATCTTTGTTTAATGCAATTAACTTGCAATTGCTTAAAAAAGCTTTGTTTGAATGGGTTTGACTTTCATTTGATTTAAGTAGCTTTATAAAATGCATTCGACTTTCATTTGATTCAAAAAGCTTTGTTTGTATGTGTTTTGTTTTCATTTGATTTAAAAACCTTTATTTGAATGTGTTTGAATTCATTTGATTCAAATAGCTTTGTTGAATGAATTTGACTTTCATTTGATTCAAAATGCAATGTTTTAATTTGTTTGGTTTTCATTTAATTAAAATAGCTTTGTTGAATGCATTTGACTTTCAATTGATTCAAAAACCTTAGTTTGATTGTGCTTGACTTTCATTTGACACAAATAGCTTTATTGAATGTATTTGACTTTCATTTGGTTCAAACAGTTTTGTTTGAATGTGTTTGACTTTCATTTGATTCATATACCTTTGTTGAATGCAATTGACTTTCATTTTCTTCAAAATGCTTTGTTTGAATGTGTTTGACTTTTATGTAATTTAAAAACCTATGTTTGAATGTGTTTTCCTGCATTTGATTCAAATAGCTTTGTTGAATACATTTGTTTTTCATTTGATTCAAATAGCTTTGTTTAAATGTGTTTGACTTTCATTTGATTCAAATAGCTTTGTTCAATGTATTTAACTTTCATTTACTTTAAAAAGCTTTGTTTGGATGTGTTTGACTTTCATTTAATTCAAATAGCTTTGTTGAATGCAATTGACTTGCATTTACTTCAAAATGCTTTATTTAATTGTGTTTGACTTTCATTTGATTTAAAAACCTTTGTTTTAATGTGTTTGAATTCATTTGATTCAAATAGCTTTGTTGAATGCATTTACCTTCTATTTGATTAAAAAATATTTGTTTGAATGTGTTTGACTTTCATTTGATTCAAATAGCTTTATTGAATGCATTTGACTTTCATTTGATTCAAAAAGCTTTATTTGAATGTGTTTGACACTCGTTTGATTCAAATAGCTTTGACGAATGCATTTGACATTCATTTGCTTTAAAAAGCTTTGTTTGAATGTATTTGAATTTCAGTTGATTCCAATAGCTTTATAAAATGCATTCGACTTTCATTTGATTCAAAAAGCGTTGTTTGAATGTAATTGACTTTCATTTGGTTCAAAAAGCATTGTTGAATGCATTCGACTTTCATTTGATTCAAAAACCTTTGTTTCAATGTGTTTCACTTTCATTTCATTCAAATAGCTTTGTTGAATGCGATTGACATTCATTTACTTCAAAATGCTTTCTTTGAATGTGTTTGTCTTTCATTTGATTTAAAAACCTTTGTTTGAATGTGTTTGAATTCATTTAATTCAAATAGCTATCTTGAATGCATTTGACTTTCATTTGCTTCAAAAAGCTTTATTTGAATGTGTTTGACTTGCATTTGATTTAAAAACCTTTGTTTGAATGTGTTTGAATTCATTTGAGTCAATTAGTTTTGTTGAATGCATTTGACTTTCATTTGATTCAAAAAGATTTGTTTGAATGTGTTTGACTTTCATTTGATTCAAATAGCTTTGTTGAATGCATTTGTCATTCATTTGCTTCAAAAAGCTTTTTTTAAATGTGTTGGACTTTCATTTGATTTAAATAGCTTTGTTGAATGCATTTCACTTTCATTTGCTTTAAAAAGCTTTGTTTGAATGTGTTTTACTTTCATTTGATTCAAAAACCTTGGTTGAATGCATTTGACTTTCATTTGCTTCAAAAAGGTTTGTTTAAATGTGTTTGACTTTCATTTGATTTAAATACCTTCGTTAAAATGTGTTTGACTATCATTAGATTCAAATAGCTTTGTTAATTGCATTTGACTTTCATTTGCTTCAAAAAAAATTATTTGAATGTGTTTGACTTTCATTTGATTCAAAAAGTTTTGATTTAATTTGTTTGACTTTCATTTAATTCAAATAGCTTTGTTGAATACATTTTACTTTCATTTGGTTCAAAAAGCTTTGTTTGAATGCGTTTGACTTTCATTTTATTCAAATAGCTTTGTTGAATGCATTTGACTTTCATTTGCTTCAAAAACCTTTTTTTGAATGTGTTTAACTTTCATTTGATTAAACTTGCTTTGTTTAATTCATATGACTTTCATTTGATTCAAAAAGCTTTGTCTTAATGTGTTTCACTTATATTTAATTCAAATAGCTTTGTTGAATGCAATTGACTTTCATTTACTTCAAAATAATTTGTTTAAATGTTTTGACTTTCATTTGATTTAAAAACCTTTGTTTGAATGTGTTTAAATTCATTTGATTCAAATAGCTATCTTGAGTGCATTTGACTTTCATTTGATTCAAAATGCTTTGTTTGAATGGGTTTAACTTTCATTTAATTCAAATAGCTTTGTTGAATGCATTTGACTTTCATTTGCTTCAAACAGCTTTATTAAAATGTGTTTAACTTTCATTTGATTCAAATAGCTTTGTTGAATGCAATTGACTTTCATTTGAGATTTTCATTGCTTTGTTGAATGCTTTTGACATTCATTTGCTCTAAAAAGCATTGTTTGAATGTGTTTGACTTTCATTTGATTCATATAGCTTTGTTGAATGCAATTGACTTTCATTTGCTTCAAAGTGCTTTGTTTGAATGTGTTTGACTTTCATTTGATTTCAAAACCTTTGTTTGAATGTGTTTGAATTTATTTGATTCGAATAGCTTTGTTGAATGCATTTCGCTTTCATTTGATTATAAAAGCTTTGTTTGAATGTGTTTTACTTTCATTTGATTCAAATAGCTTTGTTAAATGCATTTGACTTTTATTTGATTCAAAAACCTTTGTTTTAATGTGTTATACTTTCATTAGATTCAAATAGCTTTGTTGATTGCATTTGACTTTCATTTGCTTCATAAAAATTTGTTTGAATGTGTTTTATTTTCTTTTGATTCGAAATGCTTTGTTTTAATGTGTTTGACTTTCAGTTAATTCAAATAGCATCGTTAAATGCAATTGACTTTCATTTGCTTCAAAATTCTTTTTTTGAATGTGTTTGACTCTCATTTGATTCAAATATCTTTACTGAATGCATTTGACTTTCATTTGCTTCAAAATTTTTTGTTTGAATGTGTTTTATTTTCATTTGAGTTAAAAACCTTTGTTTAATGTGTTTAATGTTCATTTGATTCAAATAGCTTAATAGAAAGCATTCGACTTTCATTTAATTCAAAAAACTTTGTTTGAATGAGTTTGACTTTCATTTGATTCTAATAGTTTTGTTGAATATATTTGACTTTCATTTGCTTCAAAAACCTTTGTTTGAATGTGTTTGACTTTTATTTGATTCAAATAGCTTTGTTAAATTCATTTCACTTGCATTTGCTTCAAAATGCTTTATTTGAATGTATTTTACTTTCATATGATTTAAAAAGCTTTGTTTGAATGTGTTTGACTTTCACTTGATTCAAATAGCTTTGTTGAATGCAATTGACTTTCATTTATTCAAAAAGCTTTTTTTTAATGTGTTTGACTTCCATTTGATTCAAATAGCTTTGTTGAATGAAATTGACTCTCATTTGATTCAAATAGCTTTTTTGAATGAGTTTGACTTTCATTTTATTCAAATAGCTTTGTTGAATGCATTTGACTTTCACTTGCTTCAAAAAGGTTTTTTTGAATGTGTTTGACTTTCATTTGTTCTAGTAGCTTTGTTGAATGCATTTGACTTTCATTTGCTTCAAAAAGCTTTCTTTGAATGTGTTTGACTTTCATTTAATTTAAATAGGTTTATTGAATGCATTTGACTTTTATATTATTCAGATAGCTTTGTCGAATGCATTTGACTTTCATTTGTTTCTAAAAGCTTTTTTTGAATGTGTTTGACTTTCATTTGATTTTAATGGCTTTTTTGAATGCATTTGACTTTCATTTGAGTCTAAAAGCTTTGTTTGAATGTGTTTGACTTTCATTTGATTCAAATAACTTTGTTGTATGCATTTGACTTTCATTTGATTCAAAAAGCTTTGTATAAATGCGTTTGACTTTCATTTGATTCAAATAGCTTTGTTGAATGCATTTTGACTTTCATTTGCTTTAAAAAGCTTTGTTTGAATGTGTTTAAATTCATTTGGTTCAAAAAGCTTTGTTGAATGCATTTTACTTTCATTTGATTCAAAAAGCTTTGTTTGAATGTGTTTGACTTTCAATTGATTCAAATAACTCTGTTGAATGAATTTGAATTTCATTTGATTCAAAAAGCTTTGTTTGAATGTGTTTGACTTTCATTTGATTCAAATAGCTTTGTTGAATGCAATTGACTTTCATTTATTCAAAAAGCTTTTTTTAAATGTGTTTGACTTCCATTTGATTCAAATAGCTTTGTTGAATGAAATTGACTTTCATTTGATTCAAATAGCTTTTTTTGAATGAGTTTGAATTTCATTTTATTCAAATAGCTTTGTTGAATGCATTTGACTTTCACTTGCGTCAAAAAGGTTTTTTTGAATGTGTTTGACTTTCATTTGTTCAAGTAGCTTTGTTGAATGCATTTGACTTTCATTTGCTTCAAAAAGCTTTCTTTGAATGTGTTTGACTTTCATTTAATTTAAATAGGTTTATTGAATGCATTTGACTTTTATATTATTCAGATAGCTTTGTCGAATGCATTTGACTTTCATTTGTTTCCAAAAGCTTTTTTTGAATGTGTTTGACTTTCATTTGATCTTAATGGCTTTTTTGAATGCATTTGACTTTCATTTGAGTCTAAAAGCTTTGTTTGAATGTGTTTGACTTTCATTTGATTCAAATAACTTTGTTGTATGCATTTGACTTTCATTTTATTCAAAAAGCTTTGTATAAATGCGTTTGACTTTCATTTGATTCAAATAGCTTTGTTGAATGCATTTTAACTTTCATTTGCTTTAAAAAGCTTTGTTTGAATGTGTTTGACTTTCATTTGATTCAAATAGCTTTGTTGAATGCATTTGACTTTCATTTGTTTCAAATAGCTTTGTTGAATGCATTTGACTTTCATTTACTTCAAAAAGCTTTGTATGAATGTGTTTGAGATTCATTTGATTCAAATAGCTTTGTTGAATGCATTTTGACTTTCATTTGCTTCAAAAAGCTTTGTTTGAATGTGTTTGACTTTCATTTGATTCAAAAATCTTTGTTGAATGCATTTGACTTTCATTTGCTTCAAAAAGCTTTGTTTGAATGTGTTTCACTTTCATTTCATCCAAATCGCTTTTTTTAATGCATTTGACTTTCATTTGAGTCAAAAAGCTTTGTTTGAATGTGTTTGAATTTCACTTGATTCAAATAGATTTGTTGAATGCAATTGACTTTCATTTCCTACAAAATGATTTTTTTTTAATGTGTTTGACTTTTATTTTATTTAAAAACCTTTAATTGAATGTGTTTAAATTCATTTGGTTCAAATAGATTTGTTGAATGCATTTGACTTTCATTTGATTCAAAAAGCTTTGGTTAAATGTGTTTGACTTTCAATTCATTCAAATAGCTTTATTGAATGCATTTGACTTTCATTTTATTCAAATAGCTTTGTTGAATGCATTTGACTTTCATTTGCTTCAAAAAGCATTTTTTGAATGTGTTTGACTTTCATTTGATTCAAATGGCTTTGTTGAATGCATTTGACTTTCATTTGATTCAAAAAGCTTTGTTTGAATGTGTTTAACTTTCATTCGAGTCAAACTGCTTTGTTAAATGCAATTGACTTTCATTTGAGTCTAAAAGCTTTGTTTGAATGTGTTTAAATTTTATTTAAGTCTAAAAGCTTTGTTTGAATGTTTTTGACATTCATTTGATTCAAATACCTTTGTTGAATGGATTTGAATTTCATTTGATTCAAAAAGCTTTGTTTGAATGTGTTTGACTTTCATTTGATTCAAATAGCTTTGTTAAATGCAATTGACTTTCATTTATTCAAAAAGCTTTTTTTTAATGTGTTTGACTTCCATTTGATTCAAATAGCTTTGTTGAATGAAATTGACTTTCATTTGATTCAAATAGCTTTTTTTGAATGAGTTTGACTTTCATTTTATTCAAATAGCTTTGTTGAATGCATTTGACTTTCACTTGCTTCAAAAAGGTTTTTTTGAATGTGTTTGACTTTCATTTGTTCAAGTAGCTTTGTTGAATGCATTTGACTTTCATTTGCTTCAAAAAGCTTTCTTTGAATGTGTTTGACTTTGATTTGATTTAAATAGGTTTATTGAATGCATTTGACTTTTATATTATTCAGATAGCTTTGTTGAATGCATTTGACTTTCATTTGTTTCCAAAAGCATTTTTTGAATGTGTTTGACTTTCATTTGATCTAAATGGCTTTTTTAAATGCATCTGACTTTCATTTGAGTCTAAAAGCTTTGTTTGAATGTGTTTAACTTTCATTTGATTCAAATAACTTTGTTGTATGCATTTGACTTTCATTTGATTCAAAAAGCTTTGTATGAATGTGTTTGACATTCATTTGATTCAAATAGCTTTGTTGAATGCATTTTGACTTTCATTTGCTTCAAAAAGATTTGTTTGAATGTGTTTGACTTTCATTTGATTCAAAAAGCTTTGTTGAATGGATTTGACTTTCATTTGCTTCAAAAAGCTTTGTTTGAATGTGTTTCACTTTCATTTCATCCAAATCGCTTTTTTTAATGCATTTAACTTTCATTTGAGTTAAAAAGCTTTGTTTGAATGTGTTTGACTTTCACTTGATTCAAATAGATTTGTTGAATGCAATTGACTTTCATTTCCTTCAAAATGATTTTTTTTTAATGTGTTTGACTTTTATTTTATTTAAAAACCTTTAATTGAATGTGTTTAAATTCATTTAGTTCAAATAGATTTGTTGAATGCATTTGACTTTCATTTGATTCAAAAAGCTTTGGTTGAATGTGTTTGACTTTCATTTCATTCAAATAGCTTTATTGAATGCATTTGACTTTCATTTTATTCAAATAGCTTTGTTGAATGCATTTGACTTTCATTTGCTTCAAAAAGCATTTTTTGAATGTGTTTGACTTTCATTTGATTCAAATACCTTTGTTGAATGCATTTGACTTTCATTTGATTCAAAAAGCTTTGTTTGAATGTGTTTAACTTTCATTCAATGCAAACTGCTTTGTTAAATGCATCTGATTTTCATTTACTTCAAAAAGCTTTTTTCTAATATGTTTAACTTTCATTTGCTTCAAAAAGCTTTGTTTGAATGTGTTTGACTTTCATTTGATTCTATTAGCTTTGTTGAATGCAATTGACTTTCATTTGCTTCAAAATGCTTTGTTTGAATGTGTTTGACTTTCATTTGATTTAAAAACCTTTATTTGAATATGTTTGACATTCATTTGATTCAAATAGCTTTGTTGCATGCATTTGACTTTCATTTGCTTTAAAATGCTTTGTTTAAATGTGTTGTGTTTCATTTGATTTAAAAAGCTTTGTTTGAATGTGTTTGAATTCATTTGATTCAAATATCTTTGTTGAATGCATTTTACTTTTATTTATTCAAAAAGCTTTGTTTGAATGTGTTTGACTTTCATATTATTTAAATAGCTTTGTTGAATGCATTTGACTTTCATTTGATTCAAATAGTTTTATTAAATGCATTTGACTTTCATTTGCTTCAAAAAGCTTTGTTTGAATGTCTTTGACTTTCATTTTATTCATATAGCTTTGTTGACTGCAATTGACATTCATTTGCTTCAAAATGCTTTGTTTGAATGTGTTTGACTTTCATTTGATTCAAATAGCTTTCTTGAATGCATTTGACTTTCATTTGCTTCAAAAAGCTTCGTTTGAATGTGTTTGACTTTCATTTGATTCAGATAGCTTTGTTGAATGCATTTGACTTTCATTTGTTTAAAAAAGCTTTTTTTGAATGTGTTTGACTTTCATTTGATCTAAATTGCTTGTTTTAATGCATTTGACTTTCATTTGAGTCAAAAAACTTTGTTTGAATGTGTTTGACTTTCATTTGATTCAAATAGCTTCGTTAAATGCATTTGACTTTCATTTGATTGAAAAAGCTTTGTTTGAATGCTTTTGACTTTCATTTGATTCAAATAGCTTTGTTGAAATCACTTTGACATTCATTTGCTTTAAAAAGCTTTGTTTGAATGTGTTTGACTTTCATTTGATTCAATTAGCTTTGTTGAATGCATTTTACTTTCATTTATTCAAAAAGCTTTGTTTGAATGTGTTTAACTTTCATTTGATTCAAATAGCTTTCTTGAATGCATTTAACTTTCATTTTATTCAAAAAGCTTTGTTTGAATGTGTTTGACTTTAATTTGATTCATATAGCTTTGTTTAACGCATTAAACTTTCATTTGCTTGAAAAAGCTTTCTTTGAATGTGTTTGACTTTCATTTGGTTCAAATTGCTTTGTTGAGTGCATGTGACTTTCATTTGATTCAAATAGTTTTGTTGAATGCATTTGACTTTCATTTTATTCAAAAAGATTTGTTTGAATGTGTTTGACTTTCATTTGATTCAAATAGCTTTGTTGAATGCATTTGACTTTCATTTGCTTCAAAAAAGCTTTGTTTGAATGTGTTGTGCTTTCATTTGATTCAGATAGCTTTGTTGAATGCATTTGATTTTCTTTTGTTTCAAAAAGCTTTTTTTGAATGTGTTTGACTTTCATTTGATCTAAATGGTTTTTTTTAATGCATTTGACTTTCATTTGAGTCAAAAGCTTTGTTTGAATGTGTTTGACTTTCATTTGATTCAAATAGCTTTGTTGAATGCATTTGACTTTCATTTGATTGAAAAAGTTTTGTTTGAATGCTTTTGGATTCCATTTGATTCAAATAGTTTTGTTGAATGCATTTTGACTTTCATTTGCTTTAAAAAGCTTTGTTTGAATAAGTTTGACTTTCATTTGATCCAAATAGCTTTGTTTGAATGCATTTAACTTTTATTTGATTCAAATAGCTTTGTTGAATGCATTTGACTTTCATTTGCTTCAAAAAGCTTTGTTTGAATGTGTTTGGCTTTCATTTGATTCAAATAGCTTTGTTGAATGCATTTGACTTTAATTTGATTCAAATGTCTTTGTTGAATGCATTTGACTTTCATTTCAGTCCAAAAGCTTTGTTTGTATGTGTTTAACTTTCATTTGATTCATATAGCTTTGTTTAATGCATTTGTCTTTCATTTGCTTCAAAAAGCATTGTTTGAATGTGTTTGAATGTCATTTTGATTCAAATAGCGTTGTTGAATGCATTTAACTTTCATTTGCTTGAAAAAGCTTTGTTTGAATGTGTTTGACTTTCGTTTGATCTAAATAGCTTTTTTGAATGCATTTGACTTTCATTTGCTTCAAAAAGCTTTGTTTGAATGTATTTGACTTTTATTAGATTCATCTAGCTTTGCTGAATGCAATTGACTATCATTTGCTTTGAAATGATTTTTTTTAATGTGTTTGACTTTTATTTTATTTATGAACCTTTAGATGAATGTGTTTAAATTCATTTGATTCAAATAGCTTTGTTGAATGAATTTTACTTTCATTTGATTCAAAAAGCTTTGTTTGAATGTGTTTGTCTTCCATTTGATTCAAATAGCTTTATTAAATGAAATTGACTTTCATTTGTTTCAAAAAGCTTTGTTTCAATGTGTTTGACTTTCATTTGATTCAAATAGCTTAGTTGAATGCATTTGACTTTCATTTGCAACAAAAACCTTTGTTTGAATGTGTTTGACTTTCATTTGCTCTAAATAGCTTTCTTGAATGCATTTGACTTTCATTATATTCAAAAAGCTTTTTTTGAAAGTGTTTGACTTTCATTTGATTTAAATGGCTTTTTTTAATGCATTTGACTTTCATTTGAGTCAAAAGCTTTGTTTGAATGTGTTTGACTTTCATTTGATAAAAATAGCTTTGTTGAATGCATATGAATTTCATTTGATTCAAAAAGCTTTGTTTGAATGTGTTTGACTTTCATTTGATTCAAATAGCTTTGTTGAATGCATTTGACTTTCATGTGCTTCAAAAAGCTTTGTTTAAATGTGTTTGACTATCATTTGATTCTAATAACTTTATTGAGAGTGTTTGACTTTCATTTCCTTCAAAAAGCTTTGTTTGAATGTGTTTGACTTTCATTTTATTTAAATAGCTTTGTTGAATGCATTTGACTTTCATTTGATTCAAATAGCTTTATTAAATGCATATGAATTTCATTTGATTCAAAAAGCTTTGTTTGAATGTCTTTGATTTTCATTTGATTCAAATAGCTTTGTTGACTGCATTTTACTTTCATGTGCTTCAAAAAGCTTTGTTTGAATGTGTTTGACTATCATTTGATTCTAATAACTTTATTGACAGTGTTTGACTTTCACTTGCTTCAAAAAGCTTTGTTTGAATATGTTTGACTTTTATTTTATTTAAATAGCTTTGTTGAATGCATTTGACTTTCATTTGATTCAAATAGCTTTATTAAATGCATTTGACTTTCATTTGCTTCAAAAAGCTTTGTTTGAATGTGTTTGACTTTAATTTGATTCATATAGCTTTGTTTAACGCATTAAACTTTCATTTGCTTGAAAAAGCTTTCTTTGAATGTGTTTGACTTTAATTTGATTCATGTAGCTTTGTTTAACGCATTAAACTTTCATTTGCTTGAAAAAGCTTTTTTGAATGTGTTTGACTTTCATTTGGTTCAAATTGCTTTGTTGATTGCATGTGAATTTTATTTGATTCAAATAGTTTTCTTGAATGCATTTGACTTTCATTTATTCAAAAAGCTTTGTTTGAATGTGTTTGACTTTCATTTGATTCAAATTGCTTTGTTGAATGCGTTTAACTTTCATTTGAGTCCAAAAGCTTTGTTTGTATGTGTTTGACTTTCATTCGATTCATATAGCTTTGTTTAATGCATTTAACTTTCATTTGCTTTAAAAAGCATTGTTTGAATGTGTTTGACTTTCATTTGATTTAAATAGCTTTGTTGAATGCATTTAACTTTCATTTGTTTTAAAAAGCTTTATTTGAATGTGTTCGACATTCGTTTGGTCTAAATAGCTTTTTAGAATGCATTTGACTTTCATTTGATTCAATAAGCTTTGTTTGAATGTGTTTGACTTTCATTTGAGTAAAATAGCTTTATTGAATGCATTCGACTATCATTTGCTTCAAAAAGGTTTTTTTGAATGTGTTTGACTTTTATTTGATTCATCTAGCTTTGCTGAATGCAATTGACTTTCATTTGCTTTGAAATGATTTTTTATAATGTGTTTGACTTTTATTTTATTTATGAACCTTTAATTGAATGTGTTTAAATTCATTTGGTTCAAAAAGCTTTGTTGAATGCATTTTACTTTTATTTGATTCAAAAAGCTTTGTTTGAATGTGTTTGACTTTCATTTGATTCAAATACCTTTGTTGAATGGATTTGAATTTCATTTGATTCAAAAAGCTTTGTTTGAATGTGTTTGACTTTCATTTGATTCAAATAGCTTTGTTAAATGCAATTGACTTTCATTTATTCAAATAGCTTTTTTTAAATGTGTTTGACTTCCATTTGATTCAAATAGCTTTGTTGAATGAAATTGACTTTCATTTGATTCAAATAGCTTTTTTTGAATGAGTTTGACTTTCATTTTATTCAAATAGCTTTGTTGAATGCATTTGACTTTCACTTGCTTCAAAAAGGTTTTTTTGAATATGTTTGACTTTCATTTGTTCAAGTAGCTTTGTTAAATGCATTTGACTTTCATTTGCTTCAAAAAGCTTTCTTTGAATGTGTTTGACTTTGATTTGATTTAAATAGGTTTATTGAATGCATTTGACTTTTATATTATTCAGATAGCTTTGTTGAATGCATTTGACTTTCATTTGTTTCCAAAAGCATTTTTTGAATGTGTTTGACTTTCATTTGATCTAAATGGCTTTTTTAAATGCATTTGACTTTCATTTGAGTCTAAAAGCTTTGTTTGAATGTGTTTGACTTTCATTTGATTCAAATAAATTTGTTGTATGCATTTGACTTTCATTTGATTTAAAAAGCTTTGTATAAATGCGTTTGACTTTCATTTGATTCAAATAGCTTTGTTGAATGCATTTTGACTTTCATTTGCTTTAAAAAGCTTTGATTGAATGTGTTTGACTTTCATTTGATTCAAATAGCTTTGTTGAATGCATTTGACTTTCATTTGTTTCAAATAGCTTTGTTGAATGCATTTGACTTTCATTTACTTCAAAAAGCTTTGTATGAATGTGTTTGACATTCATTTGATTCAAATAGCTTCGGTGAATGCATTTTGACTTTCATTTGCTTCAAAAAGTTTTGTTTGAATGTGTTTGACTTTCATTTGATTCAAAAAGCTTTGTTGAATGCATTTGACTTTCATTTGCTTCAAAAAGCATTGTTTGAATGTGTTTCACTTTCATTTCATCCAAATCGCTTTTTTTATTGCATTTAACTTTCATTTGAGTTAAAAAGCTTTGTTTGAATGTGTTTGACTTTCACTTGATTCAAATAGATTAGTTGAATGCAAATGACTTTCATTTCCTTCAAAATGATTTTTTTTTAATGTGTTTGACTTTTATTTTATTTAAAAACCTTTAATTGAATGTGTTTAAATTCATTTGGTTCAAATAGATTTGTTGAATGCATTTGACTTTCATTTGATTCAAAAAGCTTTGGTTGAATGTGTTTGACTTTCATTTCATTCAAATAGCTTTATTGAATGCATTTGACTTTCATTTTATTCAAATAGCTTTGTTGAATGCATTTGACTTTCATTTGCTTCAAAAAGCATTTTTTGAATGTGTTTGACTTTCATTTGATTCAAATAGCTTTGTTGAATGCATTTGACTTTCATTTGATTCAAAAAGCTTTGTTTGAATGTGTTTAACTTTCATTCGATTCAAACTGCTTTGTTAAATGCATTTGATTTTCATTTACTTCAAAAAGCTTTTTTCTAACATGTTTAACTTTCATTTGCTTCAAAAATCTTTGTTTGAATGTGTTTGACTTTCATTTGATTCTATTAGCTTTGTTGAATGCAATTGACTTTCATTTGCTTCAAAATGCTTTGTTTGAATGTGTTTGACTTTCATTTGATTTAAAAACCTTTGTTTGAATATGTTTGACATTCATTTGATTCAAATAGCTTTGTTGCATGCATTTGACTTTCATTTGCTTTAAAATGCTTTGTTTAAATGTGTTGTGTTTCATTTGATTTAAAAAGCTTTGTTTGAATGTGTTTGAATTCATTTGATTCAAATATCTTTGTTGAATGCATTTTACTTTCATTTATTCAAAAAGCTTTGTTTGAATGTGTTTGACTTTCATTTTATTTAAATAGCTTTGTTGAATGCATTTGACTTTCATTTGATTCAAATAGTTTTATTAAATGCATTTGACTTTCATTTGCTTCAAAAAGCTTTGTTTGAATGTGTTTGACTTTAATTTGATTCATATAGCTTTGATTAACGCATTAAACTTTCATTTGCTTGAAAAAGCTTTCTTTGAATGTGTTTGACTTTCATTTGGTTCAAATTGCGTTGTTGATTGCATGTGACTTCCATTTGATTCAAATAATTTTCTTCAATGCATTTGACTTTCATTTATTCAAAAAGCTTTATTTAAATGTGTTTGACTTTCATTTGATTCAAATTGCTTTGTTGAATGCATTTAACTTTCATTTGAGTCCAAAAGCTTTGTTTGTATGTGTTTGACTTTCATTCGATTCATATAGCTTTGTTAAATGGATTTAACTTTCATTTGCTTTAAAAAGCATTGTTTGAATGTGTTTGACTTTCATTTGATTAAAATAGCTTTATTGAATGCGTTCGACTATCATTTGCTTCAAAAAGGTTTTTTTGAATGTGTTTGACTTTTATTTGATTCATCTAGCTTTGCTGAATGCAATTGACTTTTATTTGCTTTGAAATGATTTTTTTTAATGTGTTTGACTTTTATTTTATTTATGAACCTTTAATTGAATGTGTTTAAATTCATTTGGTTCAAAAAGCTTTGTTGAATGCATTTTACTTTCATTTAATTTAAAAAGCTTTGTTTGAATGTGTTTGACTTTCATTTGATTCAAATAACTTTGTTGAATGGATTTAAATTTCATTTGATTTAAAAGCTTTGTTTGAATGTGTTTGACTTTCATTTGATTCAAATAGCTTTGTTGAATGCAATTGACTTTCATTTATTCAAAAAGCTTTTTTTTAATCTGTTTGACTTCCATTTGATTCAAATAGCTTTGTTGAATGAAATTGACTTTCATTTGATTCAAATAGCTTTTTTTGAATGAGTTTGACTTTCATTTTATTCAAATAGCTTTGTTGAATGCATTTAACTTTCATTTATTCAAAAAGCTTTTTTTTAATGTGTTTGACTTCCATTTGATTCAAATAGCTTTGTTGAATGAAATTGACTTTCATTTGATTCAAATAGCATTTTTTGAATGAGTTTGACTTTCATTTTATTCAAATAGCTTTTTTGAATGCATTTGACTTTCACTTGCTTCAAAAAGGTTTTTCTGAATGTGTTTGACTTTCATTTGTTCAAGTAGCTTTGTTGAATGCATTTGACTTTCCTTTGCTTCAAAAAGATTTCTTTAAATGTGTTTGACTTTCATTTGATTTAAATAGGTTTATTGAATGCATTTGACTTTTATATTATTCAGATAGCTTTGTTGAATGCATTTGACTTTCATTTGTTTCCAAAAGCTTTTTTTGAATGTGTTTGACTTTCATTTGAGTCTAAAAGCTTTGTTTGAATGTGTTTGACTTTCATTTGATTCAAATAACTTTGTTGTATGCATTTGACTTTCATTTGATTCAAAAAGCTTTGTATAAATGCGTTTGACTTTCATTTGATTCAAATAGCTTTGTTGAATGCATTTTGACTTTCATTTGCTTTAAAAAGCTTTGATTGAATGTGTTTGACTTTCATTTGATTCAAATAGCTTTGTTGAATGCATTTGACTTTCATTTGTTTCAAATAGCTTTGTTGAATGCATTTGACTTTCATTTACTTCAAAAAGCTTTGTATGAATGTGTTTGACATTCATTTGATTCAAATAGCTTTGTTGAATGCATTTTGACTTTCATTTGCTTCAAAAAGCTTTGTTTGAATGTGTTTGACTTTCATTTGATTCAAAAAGCTTTGTTGAATGCATTTGACTTTCATTTGCTTCAAAAAGCTTTGTATGAATGTGTTTCACTTTCATTTCATCCAAATCGCTTTTTTTAATGCATTTGACTTTCATTTGAGTTAAAAAGCTTTGTTTGAATGTGTATTGACTTTCACTTGATTCAAATAGATTTGTTGAATGCAATTGACTTTCATTTCCTTCAAAATGATTTTTTTTTAATGTGTTTGACTTTTATTTTATTTAAAAACCTTTAATTGAATGTGTTTAAATTCATATGGTTCAAATAGATTTGTTGAATGCATTTGACTTTCATTTGATTCAAATAGCTTTATTGAATGCATTTGACTTTCATTTTAGTCAAATAGCTTTGTTGAATGCATTTGACTTTCATTTGCTTCAAAAAGCATTTTTTGAATGTGTTTGACTTTCATTTGATTCAAATAGCTTTGTTGAATGCATTTGACTTTCATTTTATTCAAAAAGCTTTGTTTGAATGTGTTTAACTTTCATTCGATTCAAACTGCTTTGTTAAATGCGTTTGATTTTCATTTACTTCAAAAACCTTTTTTCTAATATGTTTAACTTTCATTTGCTTCAAAAAGCTTTGTTTGAATGTGTTTAACTTTCATTTGATTCAATTAGTTTTGTTGAATGCATTTTGACTTTCATTTGCTTTAAAAAGTTTTGTTTGAATGTGTTTGACTTTCATTTGATTCAAATAGCTTTGTTTGAATGCATTTAACTTTTATTTGATTCAAATAGCTTTGTTGAATGCATTTGACTTTCATTTGCTTCAAAAAGCTTTGTTTGAATGTGTTTGGCTTTCATTTGATTCAAATAGCTTTGTTGAATGCATTTGACTTTAATTTGATTCAAATGTCTTTGTTGAATGCATTTGACTTTCATTTGAGTCCAAAAGATTTGTTTGTATGTGTTTGAATTTCATTTGATTCATATAGCGTTGTTTAATGCATTTGTCTTTCATTTGCTTCAAAAAGCATTGTTTGAATGTGTTTGAATGTCATTTGATTCAAATAGCTTTGTTGAATGCATTTAACTTTCATTTGCTTGAAAAAGCTTTGTTTGAATGTGTTTGACTTTCGTTTGATCTAAATAGCTTTTTTGAATGCATTTGAATTTCATTTGCTTCAAAAAGCTTTGTTTGAATGTGTTTGACTTTTATTAGATTCATCTAGCTTTGCTGAATGCAATTGACTATCATTTGCTTTGAAATGATTTTTTTTAATGTGTTTGACTTTTATTTTATTTATGAACCTTTAGATGAATGTGTTTAAAATCATTTGATTCAAATAGCTTTGTTGAATGCATTTTACTTTCATTTGATTCAAAAAGCTTTGTTTGAATGTGTTTGTCTTCCATTTGATTCAAATAGCTTTGTTAAATGAAATTGACTTTCATTTGTTTCAAAAAGCTTTGTTTGAATGTGTTTGACTTTCATTTGATTCAAATAGCTTAGTTGAATGCATTTGACTTTCATTTGCAACAAAAAACTTTGTTTGAATGTGTTTGACTTTCATTTGCTCTAAATAGCTTTCTTGAATGCATTTGACTTTCATTAGATTCAAAAAGCTTTTTTGAATGTGTTTGACTTTTATTTGATCTAAATGGCTTTTTTTTAATGCATTTGACTTTCATTTGAGTCAAAAGCATTGTTTGAATGTGTTTCACTTTCGTTTGATAAAAATAGCTTTATTGAATGCATATGAATTTGATTTGATTCAAAAACCTTTGTTTGAATGTGTTTGACTTTCATTTGATTCAAATAGCTTTGTTGAATGCATTTGACTTTCATGTGCTTCAAAAAGCTTTGTTTAAATGTGTTTGACTATCATTTGATTCTAATAACTTTATTGACAATGTTTGACTTTCATTTGCTTCAAAAAGCTTTGTTTGAATGTGTTTGACTTTCATTTTATTTAAATAGCTTTGTTGAATGCATTTGACTTTCATTTGATTCAAATAGCTTTATTAAATGCATATGAATTTCATTTAATTCAAAAAGCTTTGTTTGAATGTCTTTGATTTTCATTTGAATCAAATAGCTTTGTTGAATGCATTTGACTTTCATGTGCTTCAAAAAGCTTTGTTTGAATGTGTTTGACTATCATTTGATTCTAATAACTTTATTGACAGTGTTTGACTTTCACTTGCTTCAAAATGCTTTGTTTGAATATGTTTGACTTTCATTTTATTTAAATAGCTTTGTTAATTGCATTTGACTTTCATTTGATTCAAATAGCTTTATTAAATGCATTTGACTTTCATTTGCTTCAAAAAGCATTGTTTGAATGTGTTTGAATGTCATTTGATTCAAATAGCTTTGTTGAATGCATTTAACTTTCATTTGCTTGAAAAAGCTTTGTTTGAATGTGTTTGACTTTCGTTTGATCTAAATAGCTTTTTTGAATGCATTTGAATTTCATTTGCTTCAAAAAGCTTTGTTTGAATGTGTTTGACTTTTATTAGATTCATCTAGCTTTGCTGAATGCAATTGACTATCATTTGCTTTGAAATGATTTTTTTTAATGTGTTTGACTTTTATTTTATTTATGAACCTTTAGATGAATGTGTTTAAAATCATTTGATTCAAATAGCTTTGTTGAATGCATTTTACTTTCATTTGATTCAAAAAGCTTTGTTTGAATGTGTTTGTCTTCCATTTGATTCAAATAGCTTTGTTAAATGAAATTGACTTTCATTTGTTTCAAAAAGCTTTGTTTGAATGTGTTTGACTTTCATTTGATTCAAATAGCTTAGTTGAATGCATTTGACTTTCATTTGCAACAAAAAACTTTGTTTGAATGTGTTTGACTTTCATTTGCTCTAAATAGCTTTCTTGAATGCATTTGACTTTCATTAGATTCAAAAAGCTTTTTTGAATGTGTTTGACTTTTATTTGATCTAAATGGCTTTTTTTTAATGCATTTGACTTTCATTTGAGTCAAAAGCATTGTTTGAATGTGTTTCACTTTCGTTTGATAAAAATAGCTTTATTGAATGCATATGAATTTGATTTGATTCAAAAACCTTTGTTTGAATGTGTTTGACTTTCATTTGATTCAAATAGCTTTGTTGAATGCATTTGACTTTCATGTGCTTCAAAAAGCTTTGTTTAAATGTGTTTGACTATCATTTGATTCTAATAACTTTATTGACAATGTTTGACTTTCATTTGCTTCAAAAAGCTTTGTTTGAATGTGTTTGACTTTCATTTTATTTAAATAGCTTTGTTGAATGCATTTGACTTTCATTTGATTCAAATAGCTTTATTAAATGCATATGAATTTCATTTAATTCAAAAAGCTTTGTTTGAATGTCTTTGATTTTCATTTGAATCAAATAGCTTTGTTGAATGCATTTGACTTTCATGTGCTTCAAAAAGCTTTGTTTGAATGTGTTTGACTATCATTTGATTCTAATAACTTTATTGACAGTGTTTGACTTTCACTTGCTTCAAAATGCTTTGTTTGAATATGTTTGACTTTCATTTTATTTAAATAGCTTTGTTAATTGCATTTGACTTTCATTTGATTCAAATAGCTTTATTAAATGCATTTGACTTTCATTTGCTTCAAAAAGCTTTGTTTGAATGTGTTTGACTTTAATTTGATTCATATAGCTTTGTTTAACGCATTAAACTTTCATTTGCTTGAAAAAGCTTTCTTTGAATGTGTTTGACTTTCATTTGGTTCAAATTGCTTTGTTAATTGCATGTGACTTTCATTTTATTCAAATAGTTTTCTTGAATGCATTTGACTTTCATTTATTCAAAAAGCTTTATTTGAATGTGTTTGAATTTCATTTGATTCAAATTGCTTTGTTAAATGCATTTAACTTTCATTTGAGTCCAAAAGCTTTGTTTGTATTTGTTTGACTTTCATTCCATTCATATAGCTTTGTTTAATGCATTTAACTTTCATTTGCTTTAAAAAGCATTGTTTGAATGTGTTTGACTTTCATTTGATTAAAATAGCTTTATTGAATGCGTTCGACTATCATTTGCTTCAAAAAGGTTTTTTTGAATGTGTTTGACTTTTATTTGATTCATCTAGCTTTGCTGAATGCAATTGACTTTCATTTGCTTTGAAATGATTTTTTTTAATGTGTTTGACTTTTATTTTATTTATGAACCTTTAATTGAATGTGTTTAAATTCATTTGGTTCAAAAAGCTTTGTTGAATGCATTTTACTTTCATTTGATTCAAAAAGCTTTGTTTGAATGTGTTTGACTTTCATTTGATTCAAATAACTTTGTTGAATGGATTTAAATTTCATTTGATTCAAAAAGCTTTGTTTGAATGTGTTTGACTTTCATTTGATTCAAATAGCTTTGTTGAATGCAATTGACTTTCTTTTATTCAAAAAGCTTTTTTTAATGTGTTTGACTTCCATTTGATTCAAATAGCTTTGTCGAATGAAATTGACTTTCATTTGATTCAAATAGCTTTTTTTGAACGAGTTTGACTTTCATTTTATTCAAATAGCTTTGTTGAATGCATTTGACTTTCATTTATTCAAAAAGCTTTTTTTTAATGTGTTTGACTTCCATTTGATTCAAATAGCTTTGTGGAATGAAATTGACTTTCATTTTATTCAAATAGCTTTTTTTGAATGAGTTTGACTTTCATTTTATTCAAATAGCTTTGTTGAATGCATTTGACTTTCACTTGCTTCAAAAAGGTTTTTTTGTATGTGTTTGACTTTCATTTGTTCAAGTAGCTTTGTTGAATGCATTTGACTTTCATTTGCTTCAAAAAGCTTTCTTTGAATGTGTTTGACTTTCATTTGATTTAAATAGGTTTATTGAATGCATTTGACTTTTATATTATTCAGATAGCTTTGTTGAATGCATTTGACTTTCATTTGTTTCCAAAAGCTTTTTTTGAATGTGTTTGACTTTCATTTGATCTAAATGGCTTTTTTGAATGCATTTGACTTTCATTTGAGTCTAAAAGCTTTGTTTGAATGTGTTTGACTTTCATTTGATTCAAATAACTTTGTTGTATGCATTTGACTTTCATTTGATTCAAAAAGCTTTGTATAAATGCGTTTGACTTTCATTTGATTCAAACTGCTTTGTTGAATGCATTTGATTTTCATTTGCTTCAAAAAGCTTTGTTTGAATGTGTTTGACTTTCATTTGATTTAAAAACCTTTGTTTGAATATGTTTGACATTCATTTGATTCAAATAGCTTTGTTGCATGCATTTGACTTTCATTTGCTTTAAAATGCTTTGTTTAAATGTGTTGTGTTTCATTTGATTTAAAAAGCTTTGTTTGAATGTGTTTGAATTCATTTGATTCAAATATCTTTATTGAATGCATTTTACTTTCATTTATTCACAAAGCTTTGTTTGAATGTGTTTGACTTTCATTTTATTTAAATAGCTTTGTTGAATGCATTTGACTTTCATTTGATTCAAATAGTTTTATTAAATGCATTTGACATTCATTTGCTTCAAAAAGCTTTGTTTGAATGTCTTTGACTTTCATTTTATTCATATAGCTTTGTTGACTGCAATTGACATTCATTTGCTTAAAAATGCTTTGTTTAAATGTGTTTGACTTTCATTTGGTTCAAATTGATTTGTTGATTGCATTTGATTTTCATTTGATTCAAAAAGATTTTTTTAAATGTATTTGACTTTCATTTGATTCAAATAGCTTTCTTAAATGCATTTGACTTTCATTTGCTTCAAAAAGCTTCGTTTGAATATGTTTGACTTTCATTTGTTGAATGCATTTGACTTTCATTTGTTTAAAAAAGCTTTTTTTGAATGTGTTTGACTTTCATTTGATCTAAATTGCTTGTTTTAATGCATTTGACTTTTATTTGAGTCAAAAAACTTTGTTTGAGTGTGTTTGACTTTCATTTGATTCAAATAGCTTCGTTAAATGCATTTGACTTTCATTTGATTGAAAAAGCTTTGTTTGAATGCTTTTGACTTTCATTTGATTCAAATAGCTTTGTTGAAATCACTTTGACATTCATTTGCTTTAAAAAGCTTTGTTTGAATGTGTTTGACTTTCATTTGATTCAATTAGCTTTGTTGAATGCATTTTACTTTCATTTATTCAAAAAGCTTTTTTTTAATGTGTTTGACTTCCATTTGATTCAAATAGCTTTGTGGAATGAAATTGACTTTCATTTGATTCAAATAGCTTTTTTTGAATGAGTTTGACTTTCATTTTATTCAAATAGCTTTGTTGAATGCATTTGACTTTCACTTGCTTCAAAAAGGTTTTTTTGAATGTGTTTGACTTTCATTTGTTCAAGTAGCTTTGTTGAATGCATTTGACTTTCATTTGCTTCAAAAAGCTTTCTTTGAATGTGTTTGACTTTCATTTGATTTAAATAGGTTTATTGAATGCATTTGACTTTTATATTATTCAGATAGCTTTGTTGAATGCATTTGACTTTCATTTGTTTCCAAAAGCTTTTTTTGAATGTGTTTGACTTTCATTTGATCTAAATGGCTTTTTTGAATGCATTTGACTTTCATTTGAGTCTAAAAGCTTTGTTTGAATGTGTTTGACTTTCATTTGATTCAAATAACTTTGTTGTATGCATTTGACTTTCATTTGATTCAAAAAGCTTTGTATAAATGCGTTTGACTTTCATTTGATTCAAATAGCTTTGTTGAATGCATTTTGACTTTCATTTGCTTTAAAAATCTTTGATTGAATGTGTTTGACTTTCATTTGATTCAAATAGCTTTGTTGAATGCATTTGACTTTCATTTGTTTCAAATAGCTTTGTTGAATGCATTTGACATTCATTTACTTCAAAAAGCTTTGTATGAATGTGTTTGACATTCATTTGATTCAAATAGCTTTGTTGAATGCATTTTGACTTTCATTTGCTTCAAAAAGCTTTGTTTGAATGTGTTTGACTTTCATTTGATTCAAAAAGCTTTGTTGAATGCATTTGAGTTTCATTTGCTTCAAAAAGCTTTGTTTGAATGTGTTTCACTTTCATTTCATCCAAATCGCTTTTTCTAATGCATTTGACTTTCATTTGAGTTAAAAAGCTTTGTTTGAATGTGTTTGACTTTCACTTGATTCAAATAGATTTGTTGAATGCAATTGACTTTCATTTCCTTCAAATGATTTTTTTTTAATGTGTTTGACTTTTATTTTATTTAAAAACCTTTAATTGAATGTGTTTAAATTCATTTGGTTCAAATAGATTTGTTGAATGCATTTGACTTTCATTTGATTCAAAAAGCTTTGGTTGAATGTGTTTGACTTTCATTTCATTCAAATAGCTTTATTGAATGCATTTGACTTTCATTTTATTCAAATAACTTTGTTGAATGCATTTGACTTTCATTTGCTTCAAAATGCATTTTTTGAATGTGTTTGACTTTCATTTGATTCAAATTGCTTTGTTGAATGCATTTGACTTTCATTTGATTCAAAAAGCTTTGATTGAATGTGTTTAACTTTCATTCGATTCAAACTGCTTTGTTGAATGCATTTGATTTTCATTTGCTTCAAAAAGCTTTGTTTGAATGTGTTTGACTTTCATTTGATTTAAAAACCTTTGTTTGAATATGTTTGACATTCATTTGATTCAAATAGCTTTGTTGCATGCATTTGACTTTCATTTGCTTTAAAATGCTTTGTTTAAATGTGTTGTGTTTCATTTGATTTAAAAAGCTTTGTTTGAATGTGTTTGAATTCATTTGATTCAAATATCTTTGTTGAATGCATTTTACTTTCATTTATTCAAAAAGCTTTGTTTGAATGTGTTTGACTTTCATTTTATTTAAATAGCTTTGTTGAATGCATTTGACTTTCATTTAATTCTAATAGTTTTATTAAATGCATTTGACATTCATTTGCTTCAAAAAGCTTTGTTTGAATGTCTTTGACTTTCATTTTATTCATATAGCTTTGTTGACTGCAATTGACATTCATTTGCTTCAAAATGCTTTGTTTAAATGTGTTTGACTTTCATTTGGTTCAAATTGATTTGTTGATTGCATTTGACTTTCATTTGATTCAAAAAGATTTTTTTAAATGTATTTGACTTTCATTTGATTCAAATAGCTTTCTTAAATGCATTTGACTTTCATTTGCTTCAAAAAGCTTCGTTTGAATATGTTTGACTTTCATTTGATTCAGATAGCTTTGTTGAATGCATTTGACTTTCATTTGTTTAAAAAAGCTTTTTTTGAATGTGTTTGACTTTCATTTGATCTAAATTGCTTGTTTTAATGCATTTGACTTTCATTTGAGTCAAAAAACTTTGTTTGAGTGTGTTTGACTTTCATTTGATTCAAATAGCTTCGTTAAATGCATTTGACTTTCATTTGATTGAAAAAGCTTTGTTTGAATGCTTTTGACTTTCATTTGATTCAAATAGCTTTGTTGAAATCACTTTGACATTCATTTGCTTTAAAAAGCTTTGTTTGAATGTGTTTGACTTTCATTTGATTCAATTAGCTTTGTTGAATGCATTTTACTTTCATTTATTCAAAAAGCTTTGTTTGAATGTGTTTAACTTTCATTTGATTCAAATAGCTTTCTTGAATGCATTTGACTTTCATTTGCTTGAAAAAGCTTTCTTTCAATGTGTTTGACTTTCATTTGGTTCAAATTGCTTTGTTGATTGCATGTGACTTTCATTTGATTCAAATAGTTTTGTTGAATGCATTTGACTTTCATTTTATTCAAAAAGATTTGTTTGAATGTGTTTGACTTTCATTTGATTCAAATAGCTTTGTTGAATGCATTTGACTTTCATTTGCTTCAAAAAAGCTTTGTTTGAATGTGTTGGGCTTTCATTTGATTCAGATAGCTTTGTTGAATGCATTTGATTTTCTTTTGTTTCAAAAAGCTTTTTTTGAATGTGTTTCACTTTCATTTGATCTAAATGGCTTTTTATAATGCATTTGACTTTCATTTGAGTCAAAAGCTTTGTTTGAATGTGTTTGACTTTCATTTGATTCAAATAGCTTTGTTGAATGCATTTGACTTTCATTTGATTCAAAAAGCTTTGTTTGAATGATTTTGGATTCCATTTGATTCAAATAGTTTTGTTGAATGCATTTTGACTTTCATTTGCTTTAAAAAGTTTTGTTTGAATGTGTTTGACTTTCATTTGATTCAAATAGCTTTGTTTGAATGCATTTAACTTTTATTTGATTCAAATAGCTTTGTTGAATGCATTTGACTTTCATTTGCTTCAAAAAGCTTTGTTTGAATGTGTTTGGCTTTCATTTGATTCAAATAGCTTTGTTGAATGCATTTGACTTTAATTTGATTCAAATGTCTTTGTTGAATGCATTTGACTTTCATTTGAGTCCAAAAGATTTGTTTGTATGTGTTTGAATTTCATTTGATTCATATAGCGTTGTTTAATGCATTTGTCTTTCATTTGCTTCAAAAAGCATTGTTTGAATGTGTTTGAATGTCATTTGATTCAAATAGCTTTGTTGAATGCATTTAACTTTCATTTGCTTGAAAAAGCTTTGTTTGAATGTGTTTGACTTTCGTTTGATCTAAATTGCTTTTTTGAATGCATTTGACTTTCATTTGCTTCAAAAAGCTTTGTTTGAATGTGTTTGACTTTTATTAGATTCATCTAGCTTTGCTGAATGCAATTGACTATCATTTTCTTTGAAAGGATTTTTTTTAATGTGTTTGACTTTTATTTTATTTATGAACCTTTAGATGAATGTGTTTAAATTCATTTGATTCAAATAGCTTTGTTGAATGCATTTTACTTTCATTTGATTCAAAAAGCTTTGTTTGAATGTGTTTGTCTTGCATTTGATTCAAATAGCTTTGTTAAATGAAATTGACTTTCATTTGTTTCAAAAAGCTTTGTTTGAATGTGTTTTACTTTCATTTGATTCAAATAGCTTAGTTGAATGCATTTGACTTTCATTTGCAACAAAAAGCTTTCTTTGAATGTGTTTGACTTTCATTTGCTCTAAATAGCTTTCTTGAATGCATTTGACTTTCATTAGATTCAAAAAGCTTTTTTTGAATGTGTTTGACTTTTATTTGATCTAAATGGCTTTTTTTAATGCATTTGACTTTCATTTGAGTCAAAAGCTTTGTTTGAATGTGTTTGACTTTCATTTGATAAAAATAGTTTTGTTGAATGCATATGAATTTGATTTGATTCAAAAAGCTTTGTTTGAATGTGTTTGACTTTCATTTGATTCAAATAGCTTTGTTGAATGCATTTGACTTTCATGTGCTTCAAAAAGCTTTGTTTAAATGTGTTTGACTATCATTTGATTCTAATAACTTTATTGACAGTATTTGACTTTCATTTGCTTTAAAAAGCTTTGTTTGAATGTGTTTGACTTTCATTTTATTTAAATAGCTTTGTTGAATGCATTTGACTTTCATTTGATTCAAATAGCTTTATTAAATGCGTATGAATTTCATTTGATTCAAAAAGCCTTATTTGATTGTGTTTGACTTTCATTTGATTCAAATAGCTTTGTTGAATGCATTTGACTTTCATCTCCTTCAAAAAGCTTTGTTTGAATGTGTTTGACTATCATTTGATTCTAATAACTTTATTGACAATGTTTGACTTTCATTTGCTTCAAAAAGCTTTGTTTGAATGTGATTGACTTTCATTTTATTTAAATAGCTTTGTTAATTGCATTTGACTTTCATTTAATTCAAATAGCCTTATTAAATGCATATGAATTTCATTTGATTCAAAAAGCTTTGTTTGAATGTCTTTGATTTTCATTTGATTCAAATAGCTTTGTTGAATGCATTTGACTTTCATGTGCTTCAAAAAGCTTTGTTTGAATGTGTTTGACTTTCATTTGATTCAATTAGCTTTGTTGAATGCATTTTACTTTCATTTATTCAAAAAGCTTTGTTTGAATGTGTTTAACTTTCATTTGATTCAAATTGCTTTATTAAATGCATTTGACTTTCATTTGCTTTAAAAAGCTTTGTTTGAATGTGTTTGACTTTAATTTGATTCATATAGCTTTGTTTAACGCATTAAACTTTCATTTGCTTGAAAAAGCTTTCTTTGAATGTGTTTGACTTTCATTTGGTTCAAATTGCTTTGTTGATTGCATGTGACTTTCATTTGATTCAAATAGTTTTCTTGAATGCATTTGACTTTCATTTATTCAAAAAGCTTTATTTGAATGTGTTTGACTTTCATTTGATTCAAATTGCTTTGTTGAATGCATTTAACTTTCATTTGAGTCCAAAAGCTTTGTTTGTATGTGTTTGACTTTCATTCGATTCATATAGCTTTGTTTAATGCATTTAACTTTCATTTGCTTTAAAAAGCATTGTTTGAATGTGTTTGACTTTCATTTGATTAAAATAGCTTTATTTAATGCGTTCGACTATGATTTGCTTCAAAAAGGTTTTTTTGAATGTGTTTGACTTTTATTTGATTCATCTAGCTTTGCTGAGTGCAATTGACTTTCATTTGCTTTGAAATGATTTTTTTTAATGTGTTTGACTTTTATTTTATTTATTAACCTTTAATTGAATGTGTTTAAATTCATTTGGTTTAAAAAGCTTTGTTGAATGCATTTTACTTTCATTTGATTCAAAAAGCTTTGTTTGAATGTGTTTGCCTTTCATTTGATTCAAATAACTTTGTTGAATGGATTTAAATTTCATTTGATTCAAAAAGCTTTGTTTGAATGTGTTTGACTTTCATTTGATTTAAATAGCTTTGTTGAATGCAATTGACTTTCATTTATTCAAAAAGCTTTTTTTTAATGTGTTTGACTTCCATTTGATTCAAATAGCTTTGTTGAATGAAATTGACTTTCATTTGCTTCAAAAAGCTTTCTTCGGATGTGTTTGACTTTCATTTGATTTAAATAGGTTTATTGAATGCATTTGACTTTTATATTATTCAGATAGCTTTGTTGAATGCATTTGACTTTCATTTGTTTCCAAAAGCTTTTTTTGAATGTGTTTGACTTTCATTTGATCTAAATGGCTTTTTTGAATGCATTTGACTTTCATTTGAGTCTAAAAGCTTTGTTTGAATGTGTTTGACTTTCATTTGATTCAAATAACTTTGTTGAATGCATTTGACTTTCATTTGTTTCAGATAGCTTTGTTGAATGCAATTGACTTTCATTTGCTTCAAAAAGCTTTGTTTGAATGTGTTTGACTTTCATTTGATTCAAATAGATTTGTTGAATGCATTTTACTTTCATTTGAGTTAAAAAGCTTTGTTTGAATATGTTTGACTTTAATTTGATTCAAATAGCTTTGTTGAATGCATTAAACTTTCATTTGCTTCAAAAAGCTTTGTTTGAATGTGTTTGGCTTTCATTTGATTCAAATAGCTTTGTTGAATGCATTTGACTTTCATTTGATTCAAATTGCTTTGTTGAATGCATTTGACTTTCATTTGATTCAAATAGCTTTGTTGAATGCGTTTGACTTTCATTTGTGTCCAAAAGCTTTGTTTGAATGTGTTTGGCTTTCATTTGATTCAAATAAATTTGTTAAATGCATTTGACTTTTATTTGATTCAAAAGCATTGTTTGAATGTGTTTGACTTTTATTTGATACAAATAGCTTTGTTGAATGCATTTAACTTTCATTTCCTTTGAAAAGCTTTCTTTGGATGTGTTTGACTTTCATTTGATTTAAGTAGGTTTATTGAATGCATTTGACTTTTATATTATTCAGATAGCTTTGTTGAATGCATTTGACTTTCATTTGTTTCCAAAAGCTTTTTTTGAATGTGTTTGACTTTCATCTGATCTAAATGGCTTTTTTGAATGCATTTGACTTTCATTTGAGTCTAAAAGCTTTGTTTGAATGTGTTTGACTTTCATTTGATTCAAATAACTTTGTTGAATGCATTTGACTTTCATTTGTTTCAAATAGCTTTGCTGAATGGATTTGGATTTCATTTGAGTCAAAAAGCTTTGTTTAAATGTTTTTGACTTTCATTTGATTCAAATAGCTTTGTTGAATGCATTTGACTTTCATTTAGTCCAAAAGCTTTTTTTGAATGTGTTTGACTTCCATTTGATTCAAATAGCTTTGTTGAATGAAATTGACTTTCATTTGATTCAAATAGCTTTTTTTGAATGTGTTTGACTTTCATTTAATCTAAATGGCTTATTTTAATGCAATTGATTCTCATTTGATTCAAAAAGCTTGTTTGAATGTGTTTGACTTTCATTTGATTCAAATAGCTTCGTTGAATGCATTTCACTTTCATTTGCTTCAAAAAGCTTTTTTGAATATGTTTGACTTTCATTTGATTCAAATAGGTTTGTTGAATGCATTTGATTTTCATTTGATTCAAAAAGGTTTGTTTGAATGTGTTTGACTTTCACTTCATTCAAATAACTTTGTTGAATGCATTTGAATTTCATTTGATTCAAGAAGCTTTGTTTGAATGTGTTTGACTTTCATTTGATTCAAATAGCTTTGTTGAATGCATTGGACTTTTATTTGATTCAAAAAGCTTTGTTTGAATGTGTTTGACTTTCATTTGATTCAAATAGCTTTGTTGAATGCATTGGACTTTTATTTGATTCAAAAAGCTTTGTTTGAATGTGTTTGACTTTCATTTGATTCAAATAGCATTGTTGAATGCATTTGACTTTCATTTGATTCAAAAATCTTTGTTTGAATGTGTTTGACTTTCATTTTATTCCAATAGCTTTGTTGAATGCATTTGACTTTCATTTACTTCAAAAAGCTTTGTTTGAATGTGTTTGACTTTCATTTGATTCAAATAGCTTTGTTGAATGCATTTGACTTTCATTTGCTTCAAAAAGCTTTGTTTGAATGTGTTTGACTTTCATTTCAGCTAAATCGCTTTTTTGAATGCATTTGACTTTCATTTGAGTCAAAAAGCTTTGTTTGAATGTGTTTGACTTTCACTTGATTCAAATAGCTTTGTTGAATGCATTTGACTTTCATTTTATTCAAAAATTCTTTGTTGAATGCATTTGACTTTCATTTGTTTCAAATAGCTTTGCTGAATGGATTTGGATTTCATTTGAGTCAAAAAGCTTTGTTTGAATGTGTTTGACTTTCATTTGATTCAAATAGCTTTGTTGAATGCAATTGACTTTCATTTATTCAAAAAGCTTTTTTTTAATGTGTTTGACTTCCATTTGATTCAAATAGCTTAGTTGAATGAAATTGACTTTCATTTGATTCAAATAGCTTTTTTTGAATGAGTTTGACTTTCATTTTATTCAAATAGCTTTGTTGAATGCATTTGACTTTTACTTGCTTCAAAAAGGTTTTTTTGAATGTGTTTGACTTTCATTTGTTCAAGTAGCTTTGTTTAATGCATTTGACTTTCATTTTCTTCAAAAAGCTTTCTTTGAATGTATTTGACTTTGATTTGATTTAAATAGGTTTATTGAATGCATTTGACTTTTATATTATTCAGATAGCTTTGTTAAATGCATTTGACTTTCATTTGTTTGTAAAAGATTTTTTTGAATGTGTTTGACTTTCGTTTGATCTAAATGGCTTTTTTGAATACATTTGACTTTCATTTGAGTCTAAAAGCTTTGTTTCAATGTGTTTGACTTTCATTTGATTCAAATAACTTTGTTGTATGCATTTAACTTTCATTTGATTCAAAAAGCTTTGTATAAATGCATTTGACTTTCATTTGATTCAAATAGCTTTGTTGAATGCATTTTGACTTTCATTTGCTTTAAAAAGCTTTGTTTGAATGTGTTTCACTTTCATTTGATTCAAATAGCTTTGTTGAATGCATTTGACTTTCATTTGTTTCAAATAGCTTTGTTGAATGCATTTGACTTTCATTTACTTCAAAAAGCTTTGTATGAATGTGTTTGACATTCATTTGATTCAAATAGATTTGTTGAATGCATTTTGACTTTCATTTGCTTTAAAAAGCTTTGTTTGAATGTGTTTGACTTTCATTTGATTCAAATAGCTTTGTTTAAATGCATTTGACTTTCATTTGATTCAGATAGCTTTGTTGAATGCATTTGACTTTCATTTGCTTCAAAAAGCTTTGTTTGAATGTGTTTGACTTTCATTTGATTCAAATAGATTTGTTGAATGCATTTGACTTTCATTTGAGTCAAAAAGCTTTGTTTGAATATGTTTGACTTTAATTTGATTTAAATAGCTTTGTTGAATGCATTAAAATTTCATTTGCTTCAAAAAGCTTTGTTTGAATGTGTTTGGTTTTCATTTGATTCAAATAGCTTTGTTGAATGCATTTGACTTTAATTTGATTCAAATTGCTTTGTTGAATGCATTTAACTTTCATTTGATTCAAATAGCTTTGTGGAATGCGTTTGACTTTCATTTGTGTCCAAAAGCTTTGTTTGAATGTGTTTGGCTTTCATTTGATTCAAATAAATTTGTTAAATGCATTTGACTTTCATTTGATTCAAAAAGCGTTGTTTGAATGTGTTTGACTTTTATTTAATTCAAATAGCTTTGTTTGAATGTGTTTGTCTTTCGTTTGATCTAAATAGCGTTTTTGAATGCATTTGACTTTCATTTGATTTAATAAGCTTTGTTTGAATGTGTTTGACTTTCATTTGAATAAAATAGCTTTGTTGAATGCATTTGACATTCATTTGTTGCCAAAAGCTTTTTTTGAATGTGTGTTGACTTTCATTTGATCTAAATAGCTTTTTTGAATGCATTTGACTTTTATTTAAGTCAAAAAGCTTTTTTGAGTATGTTTGACTTTCATTTGATTCAAATAACTTTGTTGTATGCATTTGACTTTCATTTGATTCAAAAAGCTTTGCATGAATGCGTTTAACTTTCATTTGATTCAAAAATCTTGTTGAATGCATTTGACTTTCATTTGCTTCAAAAAGCTTTGTTTGAATGTGTTTAACTTTCATTTCATCTAAATCGCTTTTTTTAATGCATTTGACTTTCATTTGAGTCAAAAAGCTTTGTTTGAATGTGTTTGACTTTCACTTGATTCAAATAGATTTGTTGAATGCAATTGACTTTCATTTCCTTCAAAATGTTTTTTTAATGTGTTTGACTTTTATTTAAAAACTTTTAATTGAATGTGTTTGACTTTCATTTCATTCAAATAGCTTTATTGAATGCATTTGACTTTCATTTTATTCAAATAGCTTTGTTGAATGCATTTGACTTTCATATGCTTCAAAAAGCTTTGTTTGAATGTGTTTGACTTTAATTTGATTTAAATAGCTTTGTTGAATGCATTTGACTTTCATTTAGTCAAAAAGCTTTGTTTGAATTTGTTTGATTTCCATTTGATTCAAATAGCTTTGTTGAATGAAATTGACTTTCATTTGATTCTAATAGATTTTTTTGAAATGTGTTTGACTTTCATTTAATCTAAATGGCTTTTTTGAATTCATTTGATTCTCATTTGATTCAAAAAGCTTGTTTGAATGTGTTTGACTTTCATTTGATTCAAATAGCTTCGTTGAATGTATTTAACTTTCATTTGCTTCAAAAAGCTTTTTTGAATATGTTTGACTTTCATTTGATTCAAATAGGTTTGTTGAATGCATTTGACTTTCATTTGATTCAAAAACCTTTGTTTGAATGTGTTTGACTTTCATTTCATTCAACTAACTTTGTTGAATGCATTTGAATTTCATTTGATTCAAAAGATTTGTTTAAATGTGTTTGACTTTCATTTGATTCAAATAGCTTTTTTGAATGCATTTGACTTTTATTTGATTCAAAAAGCTTTGTTTGAATGTGTTTGACTTACATTTGATTCAAATAGCATTGTTGAATGCATTTGACTTTCATTTGATTCAAAAAGCTTTGTTTGAATGTGTTTGACTTTCATTTGATTCCAATAGCTTTGTTGAATGCATTTGACTTTCATTTACTTCAAAAATCTTTGTTTGAATGTGTTTGACTTTCATTTGATTCAAATAGCTTTGTTGAATGCATTTGACTTTCATTTGCTTCAAAAAGCTTTGTTTGAATGTGTTTGACTTTCATTTCAGCTAAATCGCTTTTTTGAATGCATTTGACTTTCATTTGAGTCAAAAACTTTTGTTTGAATGTGTTTGACTTTCATTTGATTCAAATAGATTGTTTGAATGCATTTGACTTTCATTTGCTTCAAAAAGCTTTGTTTAAATTGTGTTTGACTTTCAATTGATTTAAATATCTTTGTTGAATGCATTTAACTTGCATCTGCTTCAAAATGCTTTGTTTGAATTTGTTTTACATTCATTTGATTAAAAAACCTTTGTTTTAATATGTTTGAATTTATTTGATTCAAATAGCTTTATTCAATGCATTGGACTTTCATTTGCTTCAAAAAGCTTTGTTTCAATATGTTCGACTTTCATTTGATCTAAATAGCTTTTTAAAATGAATTTGACTTTCATTTAATTCAAAAAGCTTTGTTTAAATGTGTTTGACTTTCATTTCATTCAAATAGCTTTGTTGAATGAAATTGACTTTCATTTGCTTCAATATGCTTTGTTTGAATGTGTTTGACTTTTATTTTATTTAAAAACCTTTAATTGAATGTGTTTGAATTCATTTGGTTCAAATAGCTTTGTTGAATTCATTTGACTTTCATTTGATTCAAAAAGTTTTGTTTGAATGTGTTTGACATTCATTTGATTCAAATAGCTTTGTTGAACGCATTTTGACTTTAATTTGCTTCGAAAAGCTTTCTTTGAATGTGTTTGACTTTCATTTGATTGAAAAAGCTTTGTTTGAATGTGTTTGACTTTCATTTGATTCAAATAGCTTTGTTGAATGCATTTGACTTTCATTTGCTTCAAAACGCTTTGTTTGAATGTGTTTGACTTTCATTTGACTCAAATAGCTTTGTTGAATGCTTTTGACTTTCATTTGCTTTAAAAAGCTTTTTTTGAATGTGTTTGACTTTCATTTGATTCAAATAGCTTTGTTTGAATGTTTTTGACTTCCATTTGATTCAAATAGCTTTGTTGAATGCATTTGACTTTCATTTGAGTCCAAAAGCTTTGTTTGAATGTGTTTCATTTTCAGTTGATTCATATAGCTTTGTTTAATGCATTTGACTTTCATTTGCTTCAAAAAGCTTTGTTTGAACATGTTTGACTTTGATTTGATTCAAATAGCTTTCATGAATGCAGTTGACTTTCATTTGCTTTAAAAAGCTTTGTTTGAAAGTGTTTGACTTTCATTTGATTGAAATAGTTTTAGTGAACGCAATTGACTTTCATTTTATTCAAATAGCTTTATTGAATGCATTTGACTTTTATTTGATTCAGATAGCTTTGTTGAATGCATTTGACTTTCATTTGCTTCAAAAAGCTTTGTTTGAATGTATTTGACTTTCATAAGATTTAAATAGCGTTGTTGAATGCATTTGACTTTTATTTCAGTCAAAAAGCTTTGTTTGAATGTGTTTGACTTTCGTTTAATTCAAATATATTTGTTGATTGCATTTGACTTTCATTTACTTCAAAAAGCTTTGTTTAAATGTGTTTGATTTTCATTTGATTGAAATAGCAATGTTGAATGCAATTGATTTTCATTTGATTCAAATAGCATTATTGAATGCATTTGACTTTTATTTGATTCAGATAACTTTGTTGAATGCATTTGACTTTCATTTGCTTTAAAAAGCTTTGTTTGAATGTGTTTGACTTTCATTTGATTCAAATAGATTTGTTGAATGCATTTGACTTTCATGTGAGTCAAAAAGCTTTGTTTGAATGTGTTTGACTTTAATTTGATTCAAATAGCTTTGTTGAATACATTTGACTTTCATTTGTGTCCAAAAGCTTTGTTTGAATGTGTTTGACTTCCATTTGATTCAAATAGCTTTGTTGAATGCATTTCACTTTCATTTGCTTTAAAAAGATTTTTTTGAATGTGTTTGACTTTCCTTTGATTCAAATTGCTTTTTTGAATACATTTGACTTTCATTTGCTTCAAAAAGTTTTGTTTGAATGTGTTTGACTTTCGTTTGATCTAAATAGCTTTTTTGAATGCATTTCACTTTCTTTTGATTCAAAAAGTTGTGTTTGAATGTGTTTGACTTTCATTTGATTCAAATAGCTTTGTGGAAAACATTTGACGTTCATTTTCTTCAAAAATCTTTGTTTGAATGTGTTTGACTTTCATTTGATTAAAATAGATTTTTTGAATGCATTTGACTTTCATTTTATTCAAATAGCTTTGTTGAATACACTTGACTTTCATTTGTGTCCAAAAGCTTTGTTTGAATGTGTTTGACTTTCATTTGATTCAAATAGCTTTGTTGAATGCATTTGACTTTCATTTGCTTCAAAAAGCTTTGTTTGAATGGTTTTGACTTTCATTTGATTCAAATAGCTTTGTTGATCGCATTTGACTTTCTTTTGCTTCAAAATGTTTTGTTTGAATGTGTTTGACTTTCGTTTGATCTAAATATGTTTTTTGAATGCATTTCACTTTCATTTCATTCAAAAAGCTGTGTTTGAATGTGTATGACTTTCATTTGATTCAAATAGTTTTGTTGAATGCATTTGACTTTCATTTGCTTAAAAAACCTTTGTTAGAATGTGTTTGACTTTCATTTGATTCATATAGCTTTGTTCAATGCAATTGACTTTTATTTGCTTCAAAATAATTTTTTTGAATGTGTTTGACTTTTTTTTATTTAAAAACCTTTAATTGAATGTGTTTGAATTCTTTTGGTTCAAATAGCTTTGTTAAATGCATTTGACTTTTATTTGATTTAAAAAGCTTTGTTTGAATGTGCTTGACTTTCATTTAATTCAAATAACTTTGTTGAATAGATTTGACTTTCATTTGATTCAAAAAGGTTTATTTGAATGTGTTTGACTTTCATTTGATTCAAATAGCTTTGTTGAATGCATTTGACTTTCATTTGCTTCAAAAAGCTTTGTTTGAATGTGTTTGACTTTCCTTTGGTTCAAATTGCTTTGTTGAATGCATGTGACTTTCATTTTATTCGAATAGTGTTGTTGAATGCATTTGACTATCATTTGATTCAAAAACCTTTGTTTGAATGTGTTTGACTTTCATTTGATTCCAAAAGCTTTGTTTGAATGTGTTTGACTTTCATTTGATTCAAATAGCTTTGTTGAATGCATTTGATTTTCATTTGATTCTAATAGCTTTGTTGAATGCATTTGACTTACATTTGCTTCAAAATGCTTTTTTGAATGCGTTTGACTTTCATTTGATCTAAATGGCTTTTTTGAATGTGTTTGACTTTCATTTGAGTCAACAAGCTTTGTTTGAATGTGTTTGACTTTCATTTGATTCAAATAGCTTTGTTGAATGCATTTGACTTTCATTTGTTTCAAAAAGCTTTGTTTGAATGTGTTTGACTTTCATTTGATTCAAATAGCTTTGTTAAATGCATTTGACTTTTATTCGCTTCAAAAAGCTTTTTTTGAATGTGTTTGACTTTCATTTAATCTAAATGGGTTTTTTTAATGCATTTGATTCTCATTTGATTCAAAAAGCTTTGTTTGAATGTGTTTGAATTTCATTTGATCCAAATAGCTTTGTTGAATGCATTTGACTTTCATTTTCTTCTAAAAGCTTTTTTTGAATATGTTTGACTTTCATTTGATCTAAATGGCTTTTCTGAATGCATTTGACTTTCATTTGAGTCAAAAAGCTTTGTTTGAATGTGTTTGACTTTCGTTTGATTCCAAAATTCTTTCTTTGAATGTGTTTGACTTAGATTTGATTCAAATAGTTTTGTTCAATGCATTTAACTTTTATTTGCTTTAAAAAACTTTGTTTGAATGTGTTTGATTTTCATTTGATCTAAATAGCTTTTTTGAATGCATTTGACTATCATTTGATTCAAAAAGGTTTGTTTGAATTTGTTTGACTTTCATTTGATTCAAAAAGCTTTGTTTGAATGTGCTTGGCTTTCATTTGATTCATATAGCTTTGTTTAATGCAATTGACTTTCATTTGCTTCAAAATAATTTTTTTGAATGTGTTTAACTTTTATTTGATTCAAATAGCTTTGTTGAATGCATTTGACTTTCATTTACTTGAAAAACCTTTGTTTTAATGTGTTTGAATTTCATTTTATTCAAATAGCTTTGCTGAATGCACTTGACTTTCATTTGATTCAAAAAGCTTTGTTTGAATGTGTTTGACTTTCACTTGATTCGGATAGCTTTGTTGAATGCAATTAACTTTCATTTTCTTCAAAATGATTTTTTTTATTGTGTTTGACTTTTATTTTATTTAAAAATCTTTAATTGAATGTGCTTGAATTCATTTGGTTCAATTAGCTTTGTTGAATGCATTTGAATTTCATTTGATTCAAAAAGCTTTGTTTGAGTGTTTGACTTTCATTTGATTCAAATAACTTTGTTGAATGAATTTTACTTTCATTTGATTCAAAAAGGTTTGTTTGAATTTGTTTGAATTTCAATTGATTCAAATAGCTTTGTTGAATGCATTTGACTTTCATTTGTTTCAAAAAGCTTTGTTTGAATGTGTTTGACTTTGATTTGATTCAAATAGCTTTGTTGAATGCATTTGACTTTCATTTGCTTCAAAAAGCTTCTTTTAAATGTGTTTGACTTTCATTTGATTTAAATGGCTTTTTTGAACGTATTTGACTTTCATTTGAGTCAAAAAGCTTTGTTTGAATGTGTTTGAATTTTATTTGATTCAAATAGCTTTGTTGAATGCATTTGACTTTCTTTTTATTCAAAAATAGCTTTGTTTGAATTCATTTGACTATCATATGATTCAAAAAGCTTTGTTTGAATTTCATTTGCTTCAAAACCTTTGTTTGAATGTGTTTGACTTTCATTTGATACAAATAGCTTTGTTGAATGCATTTGACTTTCATTTGCTTCAAAAAGCTTTATTTGAATGTGTCTGACTTTCATTTGCTACAAATTTCTTTGTTGAATGCATGTGACTTTCATTTGATTTGAATAGATTTGTTAAATGCATTTGACTTTCATTTGATTCAAAAAGATTTGTTTGAATGTGTTTGACTTTCATTTGATTCAAATAGCTTTCTTGAATGCATTTGATTTTCATTTGATTCAAAAAGCTTTGTTTGAATGTGTTTGAATTTCATTTGATTCAAATAGCTTTGTTGAATGCATTTAACTTTTATTTCCTTTAAAAACCTTTGTTTGAATGTGTTTGACTTTCATTTGATCTAAATGGCTTTTTTGAACGTATTTGACTTTCATTTGAGTCAAAAAGCTTTGTTTGAATGTGTTTGATTCAAAAATCTTTGTTTGGATGTGTTTGACTTTCATTTCATTCAAATTGCTTTTTTGAATGCATTTAACTTTCATTTGATTCAAAAAGCTTTGTTTGAATTTGTTTGAATTTCATTTGATTCAAATAGCTTTGTTAAATGCATTTGACTTTCATTTGATTCAAAAAGCTTTGTTTGAATGTGTTTGACTTTGATTTGATTCAAATAGCTTTGTTGAATGCATTTGACTTTCATTTGTTTCAAAAAGCTTTGTTTGAATGTGTTTGACTTTCATTCGTGTCAAAAAGCTTTGTTTGAATGTGTTTGACTTTCAATTGATTCAAATAGCTTTGTTAAATGCATTTGACTTTCATTTGCTTCAAAAAGCTTTGTTGAATTAAGTTTGAATTTCATTTGACTCAAATATCTTTGTTGAATCCATTTGACTTTCATTTGCATCAAAATGCTTTGTTTAAATGTGTTTGACTTTCATTTGATTTAAAAATCTTTGTTTGAGTGTGTTTGAATTCATTTGATTCAAGTAGCTTTATTGAATGCATTTGACTTCCATTTTATTTAAAATACTTTGTTTGAATGTGTTTGACTTTCATTTGAATCAAATAGCTTTGTTGAATGCATTTGACTTTCATTTGCTTCAAAAAGCTTTGTTTGAATGTGTAAGACTTTCATTTGATTCATATAGCTTTTTTGAATGCTATTGATTATCATTTGCTTCAAAATGCTTTGTTTGAATGTGTTGGACTTTTATTTTCTTCAAAAACCTTTAATTGAATGTGTTTGAGTTCATTTGGTTCAAATAGCTTGGTTGAGTGCATTTTACTTTCATTTGCTTCAAAAAGCTTTTTTTGAATATGTTTGAATTTCATTTGATTCAAATATCTTTCTTAAATATGTTTGACTTTCATTTGATTCAAATAGCTTTGTTTGAATGCATTTGATTTTCATTTGCTTTAAAAAGCTTTATTTGAAAGTGTTTAACTTACATTTGATTCAAATACCTTTGTTGAATGCAATTGACTTTTATTTGATTCAAATAGCTTTGTTGAATGCATTTGACTTTGATTGGATTCTGATAGCTTTGTTGAATGCATTTGACTTTCATTTGCTTCAAAAAGCTTTGTATGAATGTGTTTGACTTTCATTTGATCTAAATGGCTTTTTTTAATGCATTTGACTTTCATTTGAGTCAAAAGCTTTGTTTGAATGTGTTTGACTTTCATTTGATTCAAATAGATTTGTTGAATGCATTAGAGTTTCATTTGAGTCAAAAAGCTTTGTTTAAAGGTGTTTGACTTTCATTTGATTCAAATAGCTTTGTTGGATGCATTTTCACTTTCATTTGCTTCAAAAAGCCTTGTTTGATTGTGTTTGACTTTCATTTGATTCAAAAAGCTTTGTTTGAATGTGTTTGACTTTTATTTTATTCAAATAGCTTTGTTGAATGCATTTAACTTTTATTTGATTCAAAAAGCTTTGTTTAAATGTGTTTGACTTTCATTTGAGTCAAAAAGCATTGTTTGAATGTGTTTCGCTTTCATTTGAGTCAAATAGCTTTGTTAAAGGCGCTTGACTTTCATTTCCTTCAAAAAGCTTTGTTTGAATGTGTTTGACTTTCATTTGATTGAAATAGCTTTGTAGAATGCATTTGACATTCATTTGATTCAAAAATCTTTGTTTGAATGTGTTTGACTTTCTATTTATTCAAATAGCTTTGTTGAATGCATTTTGACTTTCATTTGCTTCAAAAAGCTTTGTTTGAATGTGTTTGACTTTCATTTGAATCAAATAGCTTTCTCAAATACATTTGACTTTCATTTGATTCAAATAGTTTTGTTGAATGCATTTGACTTTCATTTGTTTCAAATAGCTTTGTTGAATACATTTGACTTTTATTTCCTTCAAAAAGCTTTGTTTGAATGTGTGTGACTTTCATTTGGTTCAAATAGCTTTGTTGAATGCATTTTACTTTCATTTGATTTAGAAAGCTTTGTTTGAATGTGTTTAACTTTTATTTGATTCAAATACCTTTGTTGAATGGATTTGACTTTCATTTGATTCAAAAAGCTTTGTTTGAATGTGTTTGACTTTCATTTGATTTAAATAGCTTTGTTGAATGCATTTGACTTTCATTTGCTTCAAAAAGCTTTGTTTGAATGTGTTTGACTTTCATTTGATTCAAATAGCTTTGTGGAATGCATTTGACTTTCAATTGAATCAAATAGCTTTGTTGAATGCATTTGACTTTCATTTGAATCAAATAACTTTGTTGAATGCATTTGACTTTCTTTTGCTTCAAAAATCTTTGTTGGAATGTGTTTGACTTTCAATTGATCTAAATAGCATTTTTGAATGCATTTGACTTTCATTTGATTCAAAAAGCTTTGTTTGAATGTATTTGACTTTCATTTGATTCAAATTACTTTGTTGAATGCACTTGACTTTGATTTGATTCAAATAGCTTTGTTGAATGCATTTGACTTTCATTGAGTCCAAAAGCTTTGTTTGAAAGTGTTTGACTTTAATTTGATTCAAATAGCTTTGTCGAATCTATTTGACTTTCATTTGCTTAAAAAAGCCTTGTTTGATTGTGTTTGACTTTCATTTGATTCAAATAGCTTTGTTGAATGCACGTGACTTTCATTTGCTTCAAAAAGCTTTGTTTGAATGTGTTTGACTTTTATTTGATTCAAATAGCTTTGTTGAATGCGTTTGACTTTCATTTGAGTCAAAAAGCATTGTTTGAATGTGTTTCACTTTCATTTGAGTCAAATAGCTTTGTTGAATGCGCTTGACTTTCATTTCCTTCAAAAAGCTTTGTGGGAATGTGATTGACTTTCATTTGATCTAAATAGCATTTTTGAATGCATTTGACTTTCATTTGATTCAAAAAGCTTTGTTTGAATGTGTTTGACTTTCATTTGATTCAAATAGCTTTGTTGAATGCATTTGACTTTGATTTGATTCAAATAGCTTTGTTGAATGCATTTGACGTTCATTGAGTCAAAAAGCTTTGTTTGAATGTGTTTGACTTTAATTTGATTTAAATAGCTTTGTTGAATCTTTTGCTTCAAAAAGCCTTGTTTGATTGTGTTTGACTTTCATTTGATTCAAATAGCTTTGTTCAATGCACTTGACTTTCATCTGCTTCAAAAAGTTTTGTTTGAATGTGTTTGACTTTCATTTGAGTCAAAAAGCTTTGTTGAATGCGCTTGACTTTCATTTCCTTCAAAAAGCTTTGTTTAAATGTGTTTGACTTTCATATGATTGAAATAGCTTTGTAGAATGCATTTGACTTTCAATTTTTTAAAAAAGCTTTGTTTGAATGTGTTTGACTTTCATTTGATTCAAATAGCTTTGTTGAATACGTTTGACTTTCATTTGAGTCAAAAAGCATTGTTTGAATGTGTTTCACTTTTATTTGATTCAAATAGCTTATGTGAATGCATTGGACTTTCATTTGCTTCAAAAAGCTTTGTTTGAATGTGTTTGACTTTCATTTGATTGAAATAGTTTTGTTGAATGCATTTGAATTTCATTTCCTTAAAAAATCTTTGTTTGAATTGTGTTTGACTTTCATTTGATTCAAATAGCTTTGTTAAATGCATTTGACTTTCATTTACATCAAAAAGCTTTTTTTGAATGTGTTTGACTTTCATTTGATTCAAATAGCTTTGTTAAATGCATTTGACTTACATTTACTTCAAAAAGCTTATTTTGAATGTGTTTAACTATCATTTGATTTAAATATCTTTGTTGAATTCATTTGACTTTCATTTAATTCAAAAAGCTTTGTTTGAATGTGTTTGACTTTCATTTGATTCAAATAGTTTTGTTGAATGCATTTGACGTTCATTGAGTCAAAAAGCTTTGATTGAATGTGTTTGACTTTAATTTGATTTAAATAGCTTTGTTGAATCTTTTGCTTCAAAAAGCCTTGTTTGATTGTGTTTGACTTTCATTTGATTTAAATAGCTTTGTTGAATTCATTTGACTTTCATTTGCTTCAAAAACTTTGTTTGAATGTGTCTGACTTTCATTTGGTTCAAATAGCTTTGTCGAATGCATTTGACTTTCATTTGCTTCGAAAAGCTTTGTTTGAATGTGTTTGACTTTCATTTGAATCAAATAGGTTTGTTGAATGCATTTGACTTTCATTTGATTAAAAAAACCTTTGTTTGAATGTGTTTGACTTTCATTTGATTCAAATAGCTTTGTTGAATGCATTTGACTTTCATTTGATTCAAATAGCTTTGTTGAATGCATTTGAATTTCATTTGCTTCAAAAAGCTTTGTTTGAATGTGTTTGACTTTCATTTGATTCAAATAGATTTGTTGAATGCATTTGATTTTCATTTGCTTCAAAAAGCTTTGTTTGTATGTGTTTGACTTTAATTTGGTTCAAATAGTTTTGTTGAATGCACTTTACTTTCATTTGATTCAGAAAACTTTGTTTGAATGTGTTTGACTTTCATTTGATTTAAATAGCTTTGTTGAATGCATTTGACTTTCATTTGAATCAAATAGCTTTATTGAATGCATTTGACTTTTATTTGTTTCAAAAAGCTTTGTTGGAATGTGTTTGACTTTCATTTGATCTAAATAGCATTTTTGAATGCATTTGACTTTCATTTGATTCAAAAAGCTTTGTTTGAATGTGTTCGACTTTCATTTGATTTAAATAGCTTTGTTGAATGCATTTGACTTTGATTTGATTCAAATAGCTTTGTTGAAAGCATTTGACTTTCATTAATTCAAAAAGCTTTGTTTGAATGCGTTTGACTTTAATTTGATTCAAATAGCTTTGTTGAATCTATTTGACTTTCATTTGCTTCAAAAAGCCTTGTTTGATTGTGTTTGACTTTCATTTGATTCGAATAGCTTTGTTCAATGCACTTGACTTTCATTTGCTTCAAAAAGCTTTATTTGAATGTGTTTGGCTTTCATTTGATTCAAATAGCTTTGTTGAATGCGTTTGACTTTCATTTGATTCAAATAGCTTTGTTGAATGCGTTTGACTTTCATTTGAGTCAAAAAGAATTGTTTGAATGTGTTTCACTTTCATTTGATTCAAATAGCTTATGTGAATGTATTGGACTTTCATTTGCTTCAAAAAGCTTTGTTTGAATGTGTATGGCTTTCATTTGATTGAAATAGTTTTGGTAATTGCATTTGACTTTTATTTCCTTAAAAAAAGCTTTGTTTGAATTGTGTTTGACTTTCATTTGTTTCAAATAGATTTGTTAAATGCATTTGACTTTAATTTACATCAAAAAGCTTTTTTTGAATGTGTTTGACTTACATTTGATTCAAATAGCTTTGTGAAATGCATTTGACTTACATTTACTTCAAAAAGCTTGTTTTGTGTTTAACTTTCATTTGATTTAAATAGCTTTGTTGAATGCATTTGACTTTCATTTTATTCAAAAACCTTTGTTTGAATGTGTTTGAATTTCATTTGATACAAATAGGTTTGTTGAATGCTTTGAGTTCGTTTGCTTCAAAAAGCTTTTTTTGAATGTGTTTGACTTTAATTTGATTTAAATAGCTTTGTTGAATCTTTTGCTTCAAAAAGGCTTGTTTGATAGTGTTTGACTTTCATTTGATTCAAATAGCTTTGTTCAATGCACTTGACTTTCTTTTGCTTTAAAAAGCTTTGTTTGAATGTGTTTGACTTTCATTTGAGTCAAAAAGCTTTGTTGAATGCACTTGACTTTCATTTCCTTCAAAAAGCTTTGTTTGAATGTGTTTGACTTTCATTTGATTGAAATAGCTTTGTAGAATGCATTTGACTTTCATTTTTTTCAAAAAGCTTTGTTTGAATGTGTTTGACTTTCATTTGATTCAAATAGCTTTGTTGAATGCGTTTGACTTTCATTTGAGTCAAAAAACATTGTTTGAATGTGTTTCACTTTTATTTGATTCAAATAGCTTATGTGAATGCATTGGACTTTTATTTGCCTCAAAAAGCTTTGTTTGAATGTGTTTGACTTTCATTTGATTGAAATAGTTTTGTTGAATGCATTTGACTTTCATTTCCTTAAAAAAGCTTTGTTTGAATTGTGTTTTACTTTCATTTGATTCAAATAGCTTTGTTAAATACATTTGACTTTCATTTACATCAAAAAGCTTTTTTTGAATGTGTTTGACTTTCATTTGATTCAAATAGCTTTGTTAAATGCATTTGACTTACTTTTACTTCAAAAAGCTTATTTTGAATGTGTTTAACTATCATTTGATTTAAATAGCTTTGTTGAATGCATTTGACTTTCATTTTATTCAAAAACCTTTGTTTGAATGTGTTTGAATTTCATTTGATTCAAATAGGTTTGTTGAATGCTTTGAGTTCGTTTGCTTCAAAAAGCTTTTTTTGAATGTGTTTGACTTTCATTTAATTTAAATAGCTTTGTTGAATGCATTTGATTATCATTTGATTCAAAAAGCTTTGTTTGAATGTGTTTGACTTTCATTTGATTCAAATAGCTTTCTTGAATGCATTTGACTTTCATTTGCTTTAAAAAGCTTTGTTTGAATGTGTTTGACTTTCATTTGAATCAAATAGCTTTGTTGAATGTATTTGACTTTCATTTGATTAAAAAAGCTTTGTTTGTATGTGTTTGACTATCATTTGATTCAAATAGCTTTGTTGAATGCATTTGACTTTCATTTGATTCAAATAGCTTTGTTGAATGCATTTGAGTTTCATTTGCTTCAAAAAGCTTTGTTTAAATGTGTTTGACTTTCATTTGATTCAAATAGCTTTGTGGAATGCATTTGAATTTCATTTTATTCAAAAAGCTTTGTTTGAATGTGTTTGACTTTCATTTGATTCAAATAGCTTTGTTGAATGCATTTGACTTTCATTTAATTCAAATAGCTTTGTTGAATGCATTTGTCTTTCATTTTATTCGAAAATTCTTTGTTTGATAGTGTTTGACTTTTATTTGATTCAAATAGCTTTGTTGAATGCATTTGACTTTCATTTGCTTCAAAATGCTTTGTTTGAATGTGTTTGACTTTCATTTGATTCAAATAGATTTGTTGAATGCATTTGACTTTCATTTGCTTTTAAAACCTTTGTTGGAATGTGTTTGACTTTCATTTGATCTAATTAGCATTTTTGAATGCATTTGACTTTCATTTGATTCAAAAAGTTTGTTTGAATGTGTTTGACTTTCATTTGATTCAAATAGCTTTGTTGAATGCATTTGTCTTTCATTTTATTCGAAAATTCTTTGTTTGAATGTGTTTGACTTTCATTTGATTCAAATAGCTTTGTTGAATGCATTTGTCTTTCATTTGCTACAAAAAGCTTTTTTTGAATGCATTTGACAATCATTTTATTCAGATAGCTTTGTTGAATGCATTTGGCTTTCATTTGCTTCAAAAACATTTTTTTGAATGTGTTTGACTTTCATTTTTGTCAAAAAGCTTTGTTTGAATGTGTTTGACTTTCATTTGATTCAAATAGCTTTGTTGAATGCATTTGACTTTCATTTGTTTCAAAAAGCTTTTTTTGAATTGTGTTTTAATTTAATTTGATTCAAATATCTTTGCTGAATGCATTTGATTTTCATTTGCTTCAAAAAGCTTTGTTGAAATGTGTTTGACTTTCATTTGATCTAAATAGCATTTTTGAATGCATTTGACTTTCATTTGATTCAAAAAGCTTTGTTTGAATGTGTTTGACTTTCATTTGATTCAAATAGCTTTGTTGAATGCATTTGTCTTTCATTTTATTCGTAAATTCTTTGTTTGAATGTGTTTGACTTTCATTTGATTTAACTAGATTTGTAGAACGCATTTGACTTTCATTGAGTCAAAAAGCATTGTTTGAATGTGTTTGATTTTAATTTGATTTAAATAGCTTTGTTGAATCTATATGAACTTCATTTGCTTTAAAAAGCTTTGTTTGAATGTGTTTTACTTTCATTTGATTCAAATAGCTTAGTTGAATGCGTGTAACTTTCATTTGCTTCAAAAAGCTTTGTTTAAATGTTTTTGACTTTCATTTGATTGAAATAGCTTTGTAGAATGCATTTGACTTTCATTTGTTTCTAAAAGCTTTGTTTGAATGTGTTTGATTCAAATAGCTTTGTTGAATGCATTGGAGTTTCATTTGCTTCAAAAAGCTTTGTTTGAATGTGTTTCACTTTCATTTGATCTAAATAGTTTTTTTGAATGCATTTGACTTTCATTTTCTTCAAAAAGCTTCTTTTGAATGTGTTTGACTGTCGCTTGACTCAAATAGCATTGTTGAATGTCATTGACTTTCATTTGCATCAAAAACCTTTCTTTGAATGTGTTTGACTTTCATATGTTTCAAACAGCTTTGTTAAATGCATTTGACTTTCATTTTCTTGAAAAGCTTTTTTTGAATGTGTTTGACTTTCATTTGGTCCAAATGGCTTTTTTGAATGCATTTGACTTTCATTTGAGTCAAAAAGCTTTGTTTGAATGTGTTGAATGTTATTGCCTTTCATTTGATTCAAATAGATTTGTTGAACGCATTTGACTTTCATTAGAGTCAAAAAGCTTTGTTTAAATGTGTTTGACTTTCATTTAATTCAATTAGCACTGTTGAATGCATTTGACTTTAATTTTGTTCAAAAATCTTTGTTTGAATGTGTTTGACTTTTAATTTATTCAAATAGCTTTGTTGAATGCATTTTGACTTTTATTTGCTTCAAAAAGCTTTGTTTGAATGTGTTTGACTTTAATTTGAATTAAATAGCATTGTTAAATGCATTTGATTTTCATTTGATTAAAAAAGCTTTGTTTGAATGTGTTTGATTCTCATTTGATTCAAATACCTTTGTTGAATGCATTTGACTTTCATTTGATTCAAATACTTTTGTTGAATGCATTTAACTTTCATTTGTTTCAAAATGCGTTGTTTGAATGTGTTTTACTATCATTTGGTTCAAATATTTTGTGTTGAATGCATTTGACTTTCATTTGCTTCAAATAGCTTTGTTGAATGCATTTGACTTCCATTTGCTTCTAAAAGCTTTGTTTGAATGTGTTTGACTTTCATTTGATTCAAATAGCATTGTTGAATGCATTTGACTTTCATTTGATTCAAAAAGCTTTGTTTGAATGTGTTTGACTTTCATTTTATTCCAATAGCTTTGTTGAATGCATTTGACTTTCATTTACTTCAAAAAGCTTTGTTTGAATGTGTTTGACTTTCATTTGATTCAAATAGCTTTGTTGGATGCATTTTCACTTTCATTTGCTTCAAAAAGCCTTGTTTGATTGTGTTTGACTTTCATTTGATTAAAAAAGCTTTGTTTGAATGTGTTTGACTTTTATTTTATTCAAATAGCTTTGTTGAATGCATTTAACTTTTATTTGATTCAAAAAGCTTTGTTTAAATGTATTTGACTTTCATTTGAGTCAAAAAGAATTGTTTGAATGTGTTTCGCTTTCATTTGAGTCAAATAGCTTTGTTAAATGCGCTTGACTTTCATTTCCTTCAAAAAGCTTTGTTTGAATGTGTTTGACTTTCATTTGATTGAAATAGCTTTGTAGAATGCATTTGACATTCATTTGATTAAAAAATCTTTGTTTGAATGTGTTTGACTTTCTATTTATTCAAATTGCTTTGTTGAATGCATTTTGACTTTCATTTACTTCAAAAAGCTTTGTTTGAATGTGTTTGACTTTCATTTGAATCAAATAGCTTTCTCAAATACATTTGACTTTCATTTGATTCAAATAGTTTTGTTAAATGCATTTGACTTTCATTTGTTTCAAATAGCTTTGTTGAATGCATTTGACTTTTATTTCCGTCAAAAACCTTTGTTTGAATGTGTGTGACTTTCATTTGGTTCAAATAGCTTTGTTGAATGCATTTTACTTTCATTTGATTCAGAAAGCTTTGTTTGAATGTGTTTAACTTTTAATTGATTCAAATACCTTTGTTGAATGGATTTGACTTTCATTTGATTCAAAAAGCTTTGTTTGAATGTGTTTGACTTTCATTTGATTTAAATAGCTTTGTTGAATGCATTTGACTTTCATTTGCTTCAAAAAGCTTTGTTTGAATGTGTTTGACTAGCATTTGATTTAAATAGCTTTGTGGAATGCATTTGACTTTCATTTTATTCAAAAATCTTTGTTTGAATGTGTTTGACTTTCATTTGATTCAAATAGCTTTGTTGAATGCATTTGACTTTCAATTGAATCAAATAGCTTTGTTGAATGCATTTGACTTTCATTTGAATCAAATAGCTTTGTTGAATGCATTTGTCTTTCATTTGCTTCAAAAAGCTTTGTTGGAATGTGTTTGACTTTCATTTGATCTAAATAGCATTTTTGAATGCATTTGACTTTCATTTGATTCAAAAAGCTTTGTTTGAATGTATTTGACTTTCATTTTATTCAAATAGCTTTGTTGAATGCACTTGACTTTGATTTGATTCAAATAGCTTTGTTGAATGCATTTGACTTTCATTGAGTCCAAAAGCTTTGTTTGAATGTGTTTGACTTTAATTTGATTCAAATAGCTTTGTCGAATCTATTTGACTTTCATTTGCTTAAAAAAGCCTAATTGTGTTTGACTTTCATTTGATTCAAATAGCTTTGTTGAATGCACGTGACTTTCATTTGCTTCAAAAAGCTTTGTTTGAATGTGTTTGACTTTTATTTGATTCAAATAGCTTTGTTGAATGCGTTTGACTTTCATTTGAGTCAAAAAGCATTGTTTGAATGTGTTTCACTTTCATTTGAGTCAAATAGCTTTGTTAAATGCGCTTGACTTTCATTTCCTTCAAAAAGCTTTGTGGGAATGTGATTGACTTTCATTTGATCTAAATAGCATTTTTGAATGCATTTGACTTTCATTTGATTCAAAAAGCTTTGTTTGAATGTGTTTGACTTTCATTTGATTCAAATAGCTTTGTTGAATGCATTTGACTTTGATTTGATTCAAATAGCTTTGTTGAATGCATTTGACATTCATTGAGTCAAAAAGCTTTGTTTGAATGTGTTTGACTTTAATTTGATTTAAATAGCTTTGTTGAATCTTTTGCTTCAAAAAGCCTTGTTTGATTATGTTTGACTTTCATTTGATTCAAATAGCTTTGTTGAACGCACTTGACTTTCATTTGCTTCAAAAAGCTTTGTTTGAATGTGTTTGACTTTTATTAGATTCAAATAGCTTTGTTGTATGCGTTTGACTTTCATTTGAGTCAAAAAGCATTGTTTGACTGTGTTTCACTTTCATTTGAGTCAAATAGCTTTGTTGAATGCGCTTGACTTTCATTTCCTTCAAAAAGCTTTGTCGGAATGTGTTTGACTTTCATTTGATCTAAATAGCATTTTTGAATGCATTTGACTTTCATTTGATTCAAAAAGCTTTGTTTGAATGTGTTTGACTTTCATTTGATTCAAATAGCTTTGTTGAATGCATTTGACTTTGATTTGGTTCAAATAGCTTTGTTGAATGCATTTGACGTTCATTGAGTCAAAAAGCTTTGTTTGAATGTGTTTGACTTTAATTTGATTTAAATAGCTTTGTTGAATCTTTTGCTTCAAAAAGCCTTGTTTGATTGTGTTTGACTTTCATTTGATTCAAATAGATTTGTTCAATGCACTTGACTTTCAACTGCTTCAAAAAGCTTTGTTTGAATGTGTTTGACTTTCATTTGAGTCAAAAAGCTTTGTTGAATGCGCTTGACTTTCATTTCCTTCAAAAAGCTTTGTTCGAATGTGTTTGACTTTCATTTGATTGAAATAGCTTTATAGAATGGATTTGACTTTCAATTTTTTTAAAAATCTTTGTTTGAATGTGTTTGACTTTCATTTGATTCAAATAGCTTTGTTGAATGCGTTTGACTTTCATTTGAGTCAAAAAGCATTGTTTGAATGTGTTTCACTTTTATTTGATTCAAATAGCTTATGTGAATGCATTGGACTTTCATTTGCTTCAAAAAGCTTTGTTTGAATGTGTTTGACTTTCGTTTGATTGAAATAGTTTTGTTGAATGCATTTGACTTTCATTTCCTTAAAAAAGCTTTGTTTGAATTGTGTTTGATTTCATTTGATTCAAATAGCTTTGTTAAATGCATTTGACTTTCATTTACATCAAAAAGCTTTTTTTGAATGTGTTTGACTTTCATTTGATTCAAATAGCTTTATTAAATGCATTTGACTTACATTTACTTCAAAAAGCTTATTTTGAATGTGTTTAACTATCATTTGATTTAAATATCTTTGTTGAATTCATTTGACTTTCATTTAATTCAAAAAGCTTTGTTTGAATGTGTTTGACTTTCATTTGATTCAAATAGTTTTGTTAAATGCATTTGACGTTCATTGAGTCAAAAAGCTTTGATTGAATGTGTTTGACTTTAATTTGATTTAAATAGCTTTGTTGAATCTTTTGCTTCAAAAAGCCTTGTTTGATTGTGTTTGACTTTCATTTGATTTAAATAGCTTTGTTGAATGCATTTGACTTTCATTTGCTTCAAAAACTTTGTTTGAATGTGTGTGACTTTCATTTGGTTCAAATAGCTTTGTCGAATGCATTTGACTTTCATTTGCTTCAAAAAGCTTTGTTTGAAAGTGTTTGACTTTCATTTGAATCAAATAAGTTTGTTGAATGCATTTGACTTTCATTTGATTAAAAAAACCTTTGTTTGAATGTGTTTGACTTTCATTTGATTCAAATAGCTTTGTTGAATGCATTTGACTTTCATTTGATTCAAATAGCTTTGTTGAATGCATTTGAATTTCATTTGCTTCAAAAAGCTTTGTTTGAACGTGTTTGACTTTCATTTGATTCAAATAGATTTGTTGAATGCATTTGATTTTCATTTGCTTCAAAAAGCTTTGTTTGTATGTGTTTGACTTTACTTTGGTTCAAATAGTTTTGTTGAATGCACTTTACTTTCATTTGATTCAGAAAACTTTGTTTGAATGTGTGTGACTTTCATTTGATTTAAATAGCTTTGTTGAATGCATTTGACTTTCATTTGAATCAAATAGCTTTATTGAATGTATTTGACTTTTATTTGTTTCAAAAAGCTTTGTTGGAATGTGTTTGACTTTCATTTAATTTAAATAGCTTTGTTGAATGCATTTGATTATCATTTGATTCAAAAAGCTTTGTTTGTATGTGTTTGACTTTCATTTGATTCAAATAGCTTTGTTGAATGCATTTGACTTTCATTTGATTCAAATAGCTTTGTTGAATGCATTTGAGTTTCATTTGCTTCAAAAAGCTTTGTTTAAATGTGTTTGACTTTCATTTGATTCAAATAGCTTTGTGGAATGCATTTGAATTTCATTTTATTTAAAAAGCTTTGTTTGAATGTGTTTGACTTTCATTTGATTCAAATAGCTTTGTTGAATGCATTTGACTTTCATTTAATTCAAATAGCTTTGTTGAATGCATTTGTCTTTCATTTTATTCGAAAATTCTTTGTTTGATAGTGTTTGACTTTTATTTGATTCAAATAGCTTTGTTGAATACATTTGACTTTCATTTGCTTCAAAAAGCTTTGTTTGAATGTGTTTGACTTTCATTTGATTCAAATAGATTTGTTGAATTCATTTGACTTTCATTTGCTTCAAAAAGCTTTGTTTGTATGTGTTTGACTTTAATTTGGTTCAAATAGTTTTGTTGAATGCACTTTACTTTCATTTGATTCAGAAAGCTTTGTTTGAATGTGTTTGACTTTCATTTGATTCAAATAGCTTTGTTGAATGGATTTGTCTTTCATTTTATTCGAAAATTCTTTGTTTGAATGTGTTTGACTTTCATTTGATTCAAATAGCTTTGTTGAATGCATTTGTCTTTCATTTGCTACAAAAAGCTTTTTTTGAATGCATTTGACAATCATTTTATTCAGATAGCTTTGTTGAATGCATTTGGCTTTCATTTGCTTCAAAAACATTTTTTTGAATGTGTTTGACTTTCATTTTTGTCAAAAAGCTTTGTTTGAATGTGTTTGACTTTCATTTGATTCAAATAGCTTTGTTGAATGCATTTGACTTTCATTTGTTTCAAAAAGCTTTTTTTGAATTGTGTTTTAATTTAATTTGATTCAAATATCTTTGCTGAATGCATTTGATTTTCATTTGCTTCAAAAAGCTTTGTTGAAATGTGTTTGACTTTCATTTGATCTAAATAGCATTTTTGAATGCATTTGACTTTCATTTGATTCAAAAAGCTTTGTTTGAATGTGTTTGACTTTCATTTGATTCAAATAGCTTTGTTGAATGCATTTGTGTTTCATTTTATTCGTAAATTCTTTGTTTGAATGTGTTTGACTTTCATTTATTTCAAAAACCTTTGTTTGAATGTGTTTGACTTTCATATGTTTCAAACAGCTTTGTTAAATGCATTTGACTTTCATTTGCTTGAAAAGCTTTTTTTGAATGGGTTTGACTTTCATTTGGTCCAAATGGCTTTTTTGAATGCATTTGACTTTCATTTGAGTCAAAAAGCTTTGTTTGAATGTGTTGAATGTTATTGCCTTTCATTTGATTCAAATAGATTTGTTGAACGCATTTGACTTTCATTAGAGTCAAATAGCTTTGTTTAAATGTGTTTGACTTTCATTTAATTCAATTAGCACTGTTGAATGCATTTGACTTTAATTTGATTCAAAAATCTTTGTTTGAATGTGTTTGACTTTCAATTTATTCAAATAGCTTTGTTGAATGCATTTTGACTTTTATTTGCTTCAAAAAGCTTTGTTTGAATGTGTTTGACTTTCATTTGAATTAAATAGCATTGTTAAATGCATTTGATTTTCATTTGATTAAAAAAGCTTTGTTTGAATGTGTTTGATTTTCATTTGATTCAAATACCTTTGGTGAATGCATTTGACTTTCATTTCATTCAAATACTTTTGTTGAATGCATTTGACTTTCATTTGATTTAAATAGCTTTGTTGAATGCATTTGACTTTCATTTGCTTCAAAAAGCTTTGTTTGAATGTGTGTGACTTTCATTTGGTTCAAATCGCTTTGTTGAATGCATTTTACTTTCATTTGATTTAGAAAGCTTTGTTTGAATGTGTTTGACTTTCATTTGATTCAAATACCTTTGTTTAGGGGATTTGACTTTAATTTCATTCAAAAAGCTTTGTTTGAATGTGTTTGACTTTCATTTGATTTAAATAGCTTTGTTAAATGCATTTGAATTACATTTGCTTCAAAAAGCTTTGTTTAAATGTGTTTGACTTTCATTTGATTCAAATAGCTTTGTGGAATGCATTTGACTTTCATTTTATTCAAAAATCTTTGTTTGAAGGTGTTTGACTTTCATTTGATTCAAATAGCTTTGTTGAATGCATTTGACTTTCATTTGAATCAAATAGCTTTGTTGAATGCATTTTACTTTCATTTGCTTCAAAAAGCTTTGTTGGAATGTGTTTGACTTTCATTTGATCTAAATAGCATTTTTGAATGCATTTGACTTTCATTTGATTCAAAAAGCTTTGTTCGAATGTGTTTGACTTTCATTTGATTTAAATAGCTTTGTTGAATGCATTTGACTTAGATTTGATTTAAATAGCTTTGTTGAATGCATTTGACTTTCATTGAGTCAAAAAGCTTTGTTTGAATGTGTTTGACTTTAATTTGATTCAAATAGCTTTGTTGAATCTATTTGACATTCATTTGCTTCAAAAAGCCTTGTTTGATTGTTATTGACTTTCATTTGATTCAAATAGCTTTGTTAAATGCACATGACTTTCATTTGCTTCAAAAATCTTTGTTTGAATGTGTTTGACTTTTATTTGATTCAAATAGCTTTGTTGAATGCGTTTGACTTTCATTTGAATCATAAAGCATTGTTTGAATGTGTTTCACTTTCATTTGAGTCAAATAGCTTTGTTGAATGCACTTGACTTTCATGTCCTTCAAAAAGCTTTGTTTGAACGTGTTTGACTTTCATTTGACTGAAATAGCTTTGTAGAATGCATTTGACATTCATTTGATTCAAAAATCTTTGTTTGAATGTGTTTGACTTTCTATTTATTCAAATAGCTTTGTTGAATGCATTTTGACTTTCATTTGCTTCAAAAAGCTTTGTTTGAATGTGTTTGACTTTCATTTGAATCAAATAGCTTTCTCAAATACATTTGACTTTCATTTGATTCAAATAGTTTTGTTGAATGCATTTGACTTTCATTTGTTTCAAATAGCTTTGTTGAATTCATTTGACTTTTATTTCCTTCAAAAAGCTTTGTTTGAATGTGTGTGACTTTCATTTGGTTCAAATAGCTTTGTTGAATGGATTTGTCTTTCATTTTATTCGAAAATTCTTTGTTTGAATGTGTTTGACTTTCATTTGATTCAAATAGCTTTGTTGAATGCATTTGTCTTTCATTTGCTACAAAAAGCTTTTTTTGAATGCATTTGACAATCATTTTATTCAGATAGCTTTGTTGAATGCATTTGGCTTTCATTTGCTTCAAAAACATTTTTTTGAATGTGTTTGACTTTCATTTTTGTCAAAAAGCTTTGTTTGAATGTGTTTGACTTTCATTTGATTCAAATAGCTTTGTTGAATGCATTTGACTTTCATTTGTTTCAAAAAGCTTTTTTTGAATTGTGTTTTAATTTAATTTGATTCAAATATCTTTGCTGAATGCATTTGATTTTCATTTGCTTCAAAAAGCTTTGTTGAAATGTGTTTGACTTTCATTTGATCTAAATAGCATTTTTGAATGCATTTGACTTTCATTTGATTCAAAAAGCTTTGTTTGAATGTGTTTGACTTTCATTTGATTCAAATAGCTTTGTTGAATGCATTTGTCTTTCATTTTATTCGTAAATTCTTTGTTTGAATGTGTTTGACTTTCATTTATTTCAAAAACCTTTGTTTGAATGTGTTTGACTTTCATATGTTTCAAACAGCTTTGTTAAATGCATTTGACTTTCATTTGCTTGAAAAGCTTTTTTTGAATGGGTTTGACTTTCATTTGGTCCAAATGGCTTTTTTGAATGCATTTGACTTTCATTTGAGTCAAAAAGCTTTGTTTGAATGTGTTAAATGTTATTGCCTTTCATTTGATTCAAATAGATTTGTTGAACGCATTTGACTTTCATTAGAGTCAAAAAGCTTTGTTTGAATGTGTTTGACTTTAATTTGATTCAAATAGCTTTGTTGAATCTATTTGACATTCATTTGCTTCAAAAAGCCTTGTTTGATTGTTATTTACTTTCATTTGATTCAAATAGCTTTGTTAAATGCACATGACTTTCATTTGCTTCAAAAATCTTTGTTTGAATGTGTTTGACTTTTATTTGATTCAAATAGCTTTGTTGAATGCGTATGACTTTCATTTGAGTCATAAAGCATTATTTGAATGTGTTTCACTTTCATTTGAGTCAAATATCTTTGTTGAATGCGCTTGACTTTCATGTCCTTCAAAAAGCTTTGTTTGAACGTGTTTGACTTTCATTTGATTGAAATAGCTTTGTAGAATGCATTTGACATTCATTTAATTTAAAAATCTTTGTTTGAATGTGTTTGACTTTCTATTTATTCAAATAGCTTTGTTGAATGCATTTTGACTTTCATTTGCTTCAAAAAGCTTTGTTTGAATGTGTTTGACTTTCATTTGAATCAAATAGCTTTCTCAAATACATTTGACTTTCATTTGATTCAAATAGTTTTGTTGAATGCATTTGACTTTCATTTGTTTCAAATAGCTTTGTTGAATGCATTTGACTTTTATTTCCTTCAAAAAGCTTTGTTTGAATGTGTGTGACTTTCATTTGGTTCAAATAGCTTTGTTGAATGCATTTTACTTTCATTTGATTCAGAAAGCTTTGTTTGAATGTGTTTAACTTTCATTTGATTCAAATACCTTTGTTGAATGGATTTGACTTTCATTTAATTCAAAAAGCTTTGTTTGAATGTGTTTGACTTACATTAGATTTAAATAGCTTTGTTGAATGCATTTGACTTTCATTTGCTTCAAAAAGCTTTGTTTGAATGTGTTTGACTTTCGTTTGATTTAAATACCTTTGTGGAATGCATTTGACTTTCATTTTATTCAAAAATCTTTGTTTGAATGTGTTTGACTTTCATTTGATTCAAATAGCTTTGTTGAATGCATTTGACTGTCATTTGAATCAAATAGCTTTGTTGAATGCATTTGACTTTCATTTGCTTCAAAAAGCTTTGTTGGAATGTGTTTGACTTTCATTTGATCTAAATAGCATTTTTGAATGCATTTGACTTTCATTTGATTTAAAAAGCTTTGTTTGAATGTATTTGACTTTCATTTGATTCAAATAGCTTTGTTGAATGCACTTGACTTTGAATTGATTCAAATAGCTTTGTTGAATGCTTTTGACTTTCATTGAGTCCAAAAGCTTTGTTTGAATGTGTTTGACTTTAATTTGATTCAAATAGCTTTGTCGAATCTATTTGACTTTCATTTGCTTCAAAAAGCCTTGTTTGATTGTGTTTGACTTTCATTTGATTCAAATAGCTTTGTTGAATGCACTTGACTTTCATTTGCTTCAAAAAGCTTTGTTTGAATGTGTTTGACTTTTATTTGATTCAAATAGCTTTGTTAAATGCGTTTGACTTTCATTTGAGTCAAAAAGCATTGTTTGAATGTGTTTCACTTTCATTTGAGTCAAATAGCTTTATTGAATGCGCTTGACTTTCATTTCCTTCAAAAAGCTTTGTGGGATTGTGATTGACTTTCATTTGATCTAAATAGCATTTTTGAATGCATTTGACTTTCATTTGTTTCAAAAAGCTTTGTTTGAATGTGTTTGACTTTCATTTATTTAAATAGCTTTATTGAATGCATTTTACTTTCATTTGATTCAAAAAGCTTTGTTTGAATGTGTTTGACTTTTATTTTATTCAAATAGCTTTGTTGAATGCATTTAACTTTCATTTGATTCAAAAAGCTTTGTTTAAATGTGTTTGACTTTCTTTTGAGTCAAAAAGCATTGTTTGAATGTGTTTCACTTTCATTTGAGTCAAATAGCTTTGTTAAATGCGCTTGACTTTCATTTCCTTCAAAAAGCTTTGTTTGAATGTGTTTGACTTTCATTTGATTGAAATAGCTTTGTAGAATGCATTTGACATTCATTTGATTCAAAAAGCTTTGTTTGAATGTGTTTGACTTTCTATTTATTCAAATAGCTTTGTTGAATGCATTTTAACTTTCATTTGCTTCAAAAAGCTTTGTTTGAATGTGTTTGACTTTCATTTGAATCAAATAGCTTTCTCAAATACATTTGACTTTCATTTGATTCAAATAGCTTTGTTGAATGCATTTTGACTTTCATTTGCTTCAAAAAGCTTTGTTTGATTGTGTTTGACTTTCATTTGAATCAAATAGCTTTCTCAAATACATTTGACTTTCATTTGATTCAAATAGTTTTGTTGAATGCATTTGACTTTCATTTGTTTCAAATAGCTTTGTTGAATGCATTTGACTTTTACTTTCTTCAAAAAGCTTTGTTTGAATGTGTGTGACTTTCATTTGGTTCAAATAGCTTTGTTGAATGCATTTTACTTTCATTTGATTCAGAAAGCTTTGTTTGAATGTGTTTAACCTTCATTTGATTCAAATACCTTTGTTGAATGGATTTGACTTTCATTTGATTCAAAAAGCTTTGTTTGAATGTGTTTGACTTTCATTTGATTTAAATAGCTTTGTTGAATGCATTTGACTTTCATTTGCGTCAAAAAGCTTTGTTTGAATGTGTTTGACTTTCATTTGATTTAAATAGCTTTGTGGAATGCATTTGACTTTTATTTTATTCAAAAATCTTTGTTTGAATGTGTTTGACTTTCATTTTATTCAAATAGCTTTGTTGAATGCATTTGACTTTCATTTGAATCAAATAGCTTTGTTGAATGCATTTGACTTTCATTTGAATCAAATAGCTTTGTTGAATGCATTTGACTTTTATTTGCTTCAAAAAGCTTTGTTGGAATGTGTTTGACTTTCATTTGATCTAAATAGCATTTTTGAATGCATTTGACTTTCATTTGATTCAAAAAGCTTTGTTTGAATGTATTTGACTTTCATTTGATTCAAATAGCTTTGTTGAATGCACTTGACTTTGATTTGATTCAAATAGCTTTGTTGAATGCATTTGACTTTCATTGAGTCCAAAAGCTTTGTTTGAATGTGTTTGACTTTAATTTGATTCAAATAGCTTTGTCGAATCTATTTGACTTTCATTTGCTTCAAAAAGCCTTGTTTGATTGTGTTTGACTTTCATTTGATTCGAATAGCTTTGTTGAATGCACTTGACTTTTATTTGCTTCAAAAAGCTTTGTTTGAATGTGTTTGACTTTTATTTGATTCAAATAGCTTTGTTGAATGCGTTTGACTTTCATTTGAGTCAAAAAGCATTGTTTGAATGTGTTTCACTTTCATTTGAGTCAAATAGCTTTGTTGAATGCGCTTGACTTTCATTTCCTTCAAAAAGCTTTGTGGGAATGTGATTGACTTTCATTTGATCTAAATAGCATTTTTGAATGCATTTGACTTTCATCTGATTCAAAAAGCTTTGTTTGCTTTGTTGAATGCATTTAACGTTCATTGAGTCAAAAAGCTTTGTTTGAATGTGTTTGACTTTAATTTGATTTAAATAGCTTTGTTGAATCTTTTGCTTCAAAAAGCCTTGTTTGATTGTGTTTGACTTTCATTTGATTCAAATAGCTTTGTTGAATGCATTTGACTTTCATTTGCTTCAAAAAGCTTTGTTTGAATGTGTGTGACTTTCATTTGGTTCAAATAGCTTTGTTGAATGCATTTGACTTTCATTTGCTTCAAAAAAGCTTTGTTTGAATGTGTTTGAGTTTCATTTGAATCAAATAGGTTTGTTGAATGCATTTGACTTTCATTTGATTAAAAAAACCTTTGTTTGAATGTGTTTGACTTTCATTTGATTCAAATAGCTTTGTTGAATGCATTTAACTTTCATTTGATTCAAATAGCTTTGTTGAATGCATTTGACTTTCATTTGCTTCAAAAAGCTTTGTTTGAATGTGTTTGACTTTCATTTGATTCAAATAGATTTGTTGAATTCATTAGACTTTCATTTGCTTCAAAAAGCTTTGTTTGTATGTGTTTGACTTTAATTTGGTTCAAATAGTTTTGTTGAATGCACTTTACTTTCATTTGATTCAGAAAGCTTTGTTTGAATGTGTTTGACTTTCATTTGATTTAAATAGCTTTGTTGAATGCATTTGACTTTCATTTGATTCAAATAGCTTTGTGGAATGCATTTGACTTTCATTTTATTCAAAAATCTTTGTTTGAAGGTGTTTGACTTTCATTTGATTCAAATAGCTTTGTTTAATGCATTTGACTTTCATTTGAATCAAATAGCTTTGTTGAATGCATTTTACTTTCATTTGCTTCAAAAAGCTTTGTTGGAATGTGTTTGTCTTTCATTTGATCTAAATAGCATTTTTAAATGCATTTGACTTTCATTTGATTCAAAAAGCTTTGTTCGAATGTGTTTGACTTTCATTTGATTTAAATAGCTTTGTTGAATGCATTTAACTTAGATTTGATTTAAATAGCTTTGTTGAAAGCATTTGACTTTCATTGAGTCAAAAAGCTTTGTTTGAATGTGTTTGACTTTAATTTGATTCCAATAGCTTTGTTGAATCTATTTGACATTGATTTGCTTCAAAAAGCCTTGTTTGATTGTTATTGACTTTCATTTGATTCAAATAGATTTGTTAAATGCATTTGACTTTAATTTACATCAAAAAGCTTTTTTTGAATGTGTTTGACTTTCATTTGATTCAAATAGCTTTGCAAAATGCTTTTGACTTACATTTACTTCAAAAAGCTTGTTTTGAATGTGTTTAACTTTCTTTGATTTAAATAGCTTTGTTGAATGCATTTGACTTTCATTTTATTCAAAAACCTTTGTTTGAATGTGTTTGAATTTCATTTGATTCAAATAGGTTTGTTGAATGCTTTGAGTTCGTTTGCTTCAAAAAGCTTTTTTTGAATATGTTTGACTTTCATTTACTTTAAATAGCTTTGTTGAATGCATTTGATTATCATTTGATTCAAAAAGCTTTGTTTGAATGTGTTTGACTTTTATTTGATTCAAATTGCTTTCTTGAATGCATTTGACTTTCATTTGCTTTAAAAAGCTTTGTTTGAATGTGTTTGACTTTCATTTGAATCAAATAGCTTTGTTGAATGTATTTGACTTTCATTTGAGTCAAATAGCTTTGTTAAATGCGCTTGACTTTCATTTCCTTCAAAAAGCTTTGTTTGAATGTGTTTGACTTTCATTTGATTCAAATAGCTTTGTGGAATGCATTTGAATTTCAATTTATTCTAAAAGCATTGTCTGAATGTGTTTGACTATCATTTGATTCAAATAGCTTTGTTGAATGCATTTGACTTTTATTTGATTCAAATAGCTTTGTTGAATGCATTTGACTTTTATTTGATTCAAATAGCTTTGTTGAATGCATTTGTCTTTCATTTTATTCGTGAATTCTTTGTTTGATTGTGTTTGACTTTCATTTGATTCAAATAGCTTTGTTGAATGCATTTGACTTTCATTTGCTTCAAAAAGCTTTGTTTGAATGTGTTTGACTTTCATTTGATTCAAATTGATTTGTTTAATGCATTTGATTTTCATTTGCTTTTAAAAGCTTTGTTGGAATGTTTTTGACTTTCATTTTATCTAAATAGCATTTTTGAATGCATTTGACTTTCATTGAGTCAAAAAGCTTTGTTTGAATGTGTTTAACTTTCATTTGATTCAAATAGCACTGTTGAATGCATTTGACTTTCATTTGATTCAAATAGTTTTGTTAATTGCATTTGTCTTTCATTTCCTTAAAAAAGCTTTGTTTGAATTGTGTGTGACTTTCATTTGATTCAAATAGCTTTGTTAAATGCATTTGACTTACATTTACTTCAAAAAGCTTGTTTTGAATGTGTTTAACTTTCATTTGATTTAATAGATTTGTTGAATTCATTTGACTTTCATTTGATTAAAATAGCTTTCTTGAATGCATTTGACTTTTATTTGCTTCATAAAGCTTTGTTTGAATGTGTTTGACTTTCATTTGTGTCAAAAACCTTTGTTTGAATGTGTTTTACTTTCATTTGATTCAAAAAGCTTTGTTTGAATTATGTTTGAATTTCATTTGATTCAAATATCTTTATTGAATGCATTTGACATTCATTCGCTTCAAAATGCTTTGTTTGAATGTGTTAGACTTTCATTTGATTCATATAGCTTTGTTAAATGCAATTGATTATCATTAATGTATTCAACAAAGCTATTTGAATCAAATAAAAGTCAATCACATTCAAACAAAGCTTTTTGACTCTACTGAAAGTCAAATACATTCAACAAAGCTATTTGAATCAAATGAAAGTCAAACATTTCAAACAAAGCCTTTTGAATCAAATGAAAGTCAAATGCATTGAACAAAGCTATTTGAATCAAATGAAAGTCAAACACATTCAAACAAAGCTTTTTGACTCAAATGAAAGTCAAATGCATTTAACAAAGCTGTTTGAATCAAATGAAAGTCAAACACATTCAAACAAATCTTTTTGAAGCAAATGAAAGTCAAATGCATTCAACAAATCTTTTTGAATCGAATGAAAGTCAAACACATTCGAACAAAAATTTTTGAAGCAAATGAACGTCGAATGCATTCAACAAAGCCATTTCAATCAAATGAAAGTCACATTCAATCAAAGCTTTTTGAAGCAAATGAAAGTCAAATGCATTCAACAAAACTATTTGAATCAAATGAAAGTCAAACACATTCAAACAAAGCTTTTTGACTTAAATGAATGTCAAATGCATTCAAGAAAGCTATTTGAATCAAATGAAAGTCAAAACATTAAAACAAAGCTTTTTGAAGCAAATGAAAGTCAAATGCATTCAAACAAAGCTGTTTGAATCAAATGAAAGTCAAACTCATTCAAACAGAGCTTTTTGAAGCAAATGAAAGTCAAATGCATTCAAACAAAGCTGTTTGAATCAAATGAAAGTCAAACACAATCGAACAAAGCTTTTTGAAGCAAATGTAAGTCAAATGCATTCAACAAAGCCATTTCAATCAAATGAAAGTCAAACACATTCATACAAAGCTTTTTGACTCAAATTAAAGTCAAATGCATTCAACAAACCTATTTCAATCAAATGAAAGTCAAACACATTCAAACAAAGCTTTTTGATTCAAATGAAAGTCAAATGCATTCAACAAAGCTATTTGAATCAAAGAAAGTCAAACACATTCAAACCAAGATTTTTGACTCAAAAGAAAGACAAATGCATTCAACAAAGCCATTTGAATCAAATGAAAGTCAAACACATTCAAATAAAGCTTTTTGACTCAAATGAAAGTCAAATGCATTCAATAAAGCCATTTTAATCAATTGAAAGTCAAACACATTCATACAAAGCCTTTGGATGCAAATAAAAGTCAAATGCATTCACAAAGCCATTTGAATCAAATGAAAGTCAAATAAAGCTTTTAGAATAAATGAAAGTTAAATGCATTCAACAAATCTATTTGAATCAAATGAAAGTCAAACACATTCAAACAAATCTTTTTGACTCAAATGAAAGTCAAATGCATAAAACAAAGCTATTTGAATCAAATGAAAGTCAAACATATTCAAACAAAGCTTTTTGAAGCAAATGAAAGTCAAATGTATTCAACAAAGCCATTTCAATCAAATGAAAGTCAAACACATTCAAACAAAGCTTTTTGAAGCAAATGAAAGTCAAATGAATTCAACAAAGCTATTTGAATCAAATGAAAGTCAAACACATTCAAACAAAGCTTTTTGACTCAAATGAAAGTCAAATGCATTCAACAAAGCTATTTGAATCAAATGAAAGTCAAACAAAATCAAACAAAGCTTTTTGAATCAAATGAAAATCAAATGCATTCAACAAAGCTATTTTAATCAATTGAAAGTCAAACACATTCAAATTAAGCTTTTTGAAGCAAATGAAAGTCAAATGCATTCAATAAAGCCATTTTAATCAATTGAAAGTCAAACACATTCATACAAAGCCTTTGGATGCAAATAAAAGTCAAATGCATTCACAAAGCCATTTGAATCAAATGAAAGTCAAATAAAGCTTTTAGAATAAATGAAAGTTAAATGCATTCAACAAATCTATTTGAATCAAATGAAAGTGAAACACATTCAAACAAAGCTTTTTGACTCAAATGAAAATAAATGCATTCTACAAAGCTATTTGAATTAAATGAAAGTCAAACACATTCAAACAAAGCTTTTTGAAACAAATGAAGGTCAAATGTATTCAACAAAGCTATTTGAATCAAATGAAGTTCAGACACATTCAAACAAAGCTTTTTGAAGCAAATGAAGTTCAAATGCATTCAACAAATATATTTGAATCAAATGAAAGTCAAACAAATTCAAACAAAGCTTTTTGAAGCAAAAGAAAGTCAAATGCATTCTACAAAGCTGTTTGAATCAAATGAAAGTCAACCACATTCGAACAAAACTTTTTAAAGCAAATGAAAGCCAAATGCATTCAACAAAGCCATTTCAATCAAAAGAAAGTCAAACACAATCTAACAAAGATTTTTGAAGCAAAATAGAGTACAACAAAGCTATTTGAATCAAATGAAAGTAAAACACATTCAAACAAAGCTATTTGAATCAAATGAAAGTTAAACACGTTCAAAAAAAGCTTTTTGAAGCAAATGAAAGTCAAATGCATTCAACAAAGCTGTTTGAATCAAATCAAAGTCAAACACATTTAAACAAAGCTTTTTGAAGCAAATGAAAGTCAAATGCATTCAATAAAGCCATTTCAATCAAATGAAAGTCAAACACATTCATACAAAGCTTTTGGATGCAAATAAAAGTCAAATGCATTCAACAAAGCTATTTGAATCAAATGAAAGTCGAACACATTCAAACAAAGCTTTTTGACTCAAATGAAAGTCAAACACATTCAAACAAAGCTTTTTGAAGCAAATAAAGGTCGAAAGCATTCAACAAAGATGTTTGAATCAAATCAAAGTCAAATACATTCGTACAAAGCTTTTTGGAGCAAATGAAAGTCAAATGCATTCAACAAAGCCATTTCAATGAAATGAATGTCAAACACATTCAAACAAAGCTTTTTGAAGCAAATGAAAGTCAAATGCATTCAACAAATCTATTTGAATCAAATGAAAGTCAAACACATTCAAACAAAGCTTTTTGACTCAAATGAAAGTCAAATGCATTCAACAAATCTATTTGAATCAAATGAAAGTCAAACACATTCAAACAAAGCTTTTTGACTCAAATGAAAGTCAAATGCATTCAACAAAGCTATTTGAATCAAATAAAAGTCAAACACATTCAAACAAAGCTTTTTGACTCAAAAGAAAGACAAATGCATTGAACAAAGCCATTTCAATCAAATGAAAGTCAAACACATTTAAACAAAGCTTTTTGAAGCAAATGAAAGTCAAATGTATTCAACAAAGCTATTTAAATCAAATGAAAGTCAAACACATTCAAACAAAGCTTTTTGACTCAAATGAAAGTCAAATGCATTCAACAAAGCTATTTGAATCAAATGAAAGTCAAACAAAATCAAACAAAGCTTTTTGAATCAAATGAAAGTCAAATGCATTCAACAAAGCTATTTGAATCAAATGAAAGTCAAACACATTCAAACAAAGCTTTTTGAAGCAAATAAAAGTCAAATGCATTCAATAAAGCCATTTCAATCAAATGAAAGTCAAACACATTCATACAAAGCCTTTGGATGCAAATAAAAGTCAAATGCATTCAACAAAGCCATTTGAATCAAATGAAAGTCAAACACATTCAAACAAAGCTTTTTGAAACAAATGAAAGTCAAATGCATTCAACAAAGCTATTTGAATCAAATGAAAGTCAAACACATTCAAACAAAGCTTTTTGACTCAAATGAAAGTCAAATGCATTTAACAAAGCTATTTGAATCAAATTAAAGTCCAACATAATCAAACAAAGCTTTTTGACTCAAAAGAAAGTCAAGTGCATTCAACAAAGCTATTTGAATCAAATGAAAGTCAAACACATTCAAACAAAGATTTTTGAAGCAAATGATAGTCAAATGCATTCATCAAAGCCATATCAATCAAATGAAAGTCAAACACATTCATACAAAGCTTTTGGATGCAAATAAATGTCAAATGCATTCAACCAAGCCATTTGAATCAAATGTAAGTCAAACACATTCACACAAAGATTTTTGACTCAAATTAAAGTCAAATGCATTCAACAAATCTATTTCAATCAAATGAAAGTCAAACACATTCAAACAAAGCTTTTTGACTCAAATGAAAGTCAAATGCACAACAAAGCAATTTGAATCAAATGGAAGTCAAACACAATCAAACAAATTTTTTGAATCAAATGAAAGTAAAACACATTCAAACAAAGCTATTTGAATCAAATGAAAGTCAAACACATTAAAACAAATCTTTTTGAAGCAAATGAAAGTAAAAAGCATTCAACAAAGCTGTTTGAATCAAATCAAAGTCAAACACATTCGAACAAAGCTTTTTGGAGCAAATGAAAGTCAAATGCATTCAACAAAGCCATTTCAATCAAATGAAAGTCAAACACATTCAAACAAAGCTTTTTGAAGCAAATGAAAGTCAAATGCATTCAACAAAACTATTTGAATCAAATGAAAGTCAAACACATTCAAACAAAGCTTTTTGACTCAAATGAAAGTCAAATGCATTCAACAAATCTATTTGAAACAAATGAAAGTCAAACACATTCAAACAAAGCTTTTTTAAACAAATGAATGTCAAATGCATTCAACAAAGCCATTCAAATCAAATGAAATTGAAACACATTCAAACAAAGCTTTTTCACTCAAATGATAGTCAAATGCATTCTACAAAGCTATTTGAATCAAATAAAGGTCAAACACATTCAAACAAAGCTTTTTGAAGCAAATGAAGGTGAAATGCATTCAACAAAGCTATTTGAATCAAATGAAAGTCAGACACATTCAAACAGAGCTTTTTGAAGCAAATGAAGTTCAAATGCATTCAACAAAGATATTTGAATCAAATGAAAGTCAAACAAATTCAAACAAAGCTTTTTGAAGCAAAAGAAAGTCAAATGCATTCTACAAAGCTGTTTGAATCAAATGAAAGTCAAACACATTCATACAAAGCTTTTGGATGCAAATAAAAGTCAAATGCATTCAACAAAGCCATTTGAATCAAATGAAAGTCAAACACATTCACACAAAGATTTTTTACTCAAATTAAATTCAAATGTATTCAACTAATCTATTTCAATCAAATGAAAGTCATACACATTCAAACAAAGCTTTTTGACTCAAATGAAGGTTAAATGCATTCAACAAAGCAATTTGAATCAAATCAAAGTCAAACACAATCAAACAAATCTTTTTGAATCAAATGAAAGTAAAACACATTCAAACGAAGCTATTTGAATCAAATGAAAGTCAAACACATTCAAACAAAGCTTTTTGAAGCAAATGAAAGTCAAATGCATTCAACAAATCTATTTGAATCAAATGAAAGTCAAACACATTCAAACAAAGCTTTTTGACTCAAAAGAAAGTCAAATGCATCCAATAAAGCTATTTAAATCAAATGAAAGTCAAACACATTCAAACAAAGCTTTTTCACCCAAAAGAAAGACAAATGCATTCAACAAAGCCATTTCAATCAAATGAAAGTCAAACACATTCAAACAAAGCTTTTTGAAGCAAATGAAAGTCAAATGTATTCAACAAAGCTATTTGAATCAAATGAAAGTCAAACACATTCGAACAAAGCTTTTTGACTCAAATGTAAGTCAAATGCATTCAACAAAGCTATTTGATTCAAATGAAAGTCAAACAAAATCAAACAAAGCTTTTTGAAGCAAATGAAAGTCAAATGTATTCAACAAAGCTATTTGAATCAAATGAAAGTCAAACACATTCGAACAAAGCTTTTTGACTCAAATGTAAGTCAAATGCATTCAACAAAGCTATTTGATTCAAATGAAAGTCAAACAAAATCAAACAAAGCTTTCTGAATCAAATGAAAGTCAAATGCATTCAACAAAGCTATTTGAATCAAATGAAAGTAAAACACATTCAAACAAAGCTTTTTGAAGCAAACGAAAGTTAAATGCATTCAATAAAGCCATTTCAATCAAATGAAAGTCAAACACATTCATACAAAGCCTTTGGATGCAAATAAAAGTCAAATGCATTCAACAAAGCCATTTGAATAAAATGAAAGTCAAACACATTCAAACAAAGATTTTTGAAACAAATGAAAGTCAAATGCATTCAACAAAGCTATTTAATTGAAATGAAAGTCAAACACATTCAAACACAGCTTTTTGACTCAAATGAAAGTCAAATGCATTCAACAAAGCAATTTGAATCAAATGGAAGTCAAACACAATCAAACAAATCTTTTTGAATCAAATGAAAGTAAAACCCATTCAGACGAATCTATTTGAATCAAATGAAAGTCAAACACATTGAAAGAAAGCTTTTTGAAGCAAATGAAGGTCAAAAGCATTCAACAAAGCTGTTTAAATCAAATCAAAGTCAAACATATTCGAACAAAGCTTTTTGGAGCAAATGAAAGTCAAATGCATTCAACAAAGCCATTTCAATCAAATGAAAGTCAAACACATTCAAAAAAGCTTTTTGAATCAAATGAAAGTCAAATGCATTCAACAAAGCTATTTGAATCAAATGAAAGTCAAACACATTCAAACAAAGCTTTTTGACTCAAATGAAAGTCAAATGCATTCAACAAAGCTTTTTGAGTCAAATGAAAGTCAAACACATTCAAACAAAGCTTTTTGAAGCAAATGAAAGTCAAACACAATCAAACAGTCAATCAAACGAAGCTATTTGAAACAAATGAAAGTCAAACACATTCAAACCATGCTTTTTGACTCAAATGAAAGTCAAATGCATTCAACAAAGCTATTTGAAACAAATGAAAGTCAAACACTTTCAAACCAAGTTTTTTGACTCAAATGAAAGTCAAATACATTGAACAAAACTATTTGAATCAAATGAAAGTCAAAAACATTCGAACAAAACTTTTTGAAGCAAATGAAAGTCCAATGCATTCAACAAATCCATTTCAATCAAATGAAATTCAAACACATTCAAACTAAGCTTTTTGAAGCAAATGAAAGTTAAATGCATTCAACAAATCTATTTCAATCAAATGAAAGTCAAACACATTCAAACAAATCATTTTGAAGCAAATGAAAGTCAAATTCATTCAACCATGCTATTTGAATCAAATGAAAGTCAAATACATTCAAACAAAGCTTTTTGAAGTAAATGAAAGTCAAATGCATTTAACAAAGCTATTAGAATCAAATGAAAGTCAAACACATTCAAACAATACTTTTTGACTCAAATGAAAGTCAAATGCATTCAACAAAGCTATTTGGATCAAATTAAAGTCAAACACATTCAAACAAAGCTTTTTGAAACAAATGAAAGTCAAATGCATTCGACAAAGCCATTTCAAACTAATGAAAGTCAAACTCATTCAAACACAGCTTTGTGACTCAAATGAAAGTCAAATGCATTCAACAAAGCACTTTGAATCAAATGAAAGTCAAACTCATGCAAACAAAGCTTTTTGAAGCAAATGAAAGTCAAATGCATTCAACAAAGCTATTTGAATCAAATGAAAGTGAAACACATTCAAACCAAGCTTTTTGACTTAAATGAAAGTCAAATGCATTCAACAAAACCGTTTGAATCAAATGAAAGTCAAACACATTCAAACAAATCATTTTGAAGCAAATGAAAGTGAATTGGATTCAACAAAGCTATTTGAATCAAATGAAAAACAAACACATTCAAACAAAGCTTTTTGAAGCTAATGAAAGTCAAATGCATTCAACAATGCTATTTGAATCAAATAAATGTCAAACACAATCAAACAATGATTTTTGACATTAATGAAAGTCAAATGCATACAACAAATCAACTTGAATCAAATGAAAGTCAAACACATTCAAACAAAACTTTTCGAAGCAAATGAAAGTCAAATACATTCAAACAAAGCTTTTTGACTCAAATGAAAGTCAAATGCATTCAACAAAGCTATTTGAATCAAATGAAAGTCAAACACATACAAACAAATCTCTTTGACTCAAATGAAAGTCAAAGGCATTCAACAAAGATATTTGAATCAAAAGAAAGTCTAACACATTCAAAAAAAATCTTTTTGAAGCAAATGAAAGTCAAAGGCATTCAACAAAGCTATTTGAATCAAATAAAATTCAAACACATTCAAACAAAGCTTTTTGAAGCAAATAAAAGTCAAATGCATTCAACAAAGCCGTTTGAATCAAATGAAAGTCAAACACATTCAAACAAAGCTTTTTAAAGCAAATGAAAGTGAATAGGATTCAACAAAGCTATTTGAATCAAATGAAAGTCAAACACATTCAAACAAAGCTTTTTGAAGCACATGAAAGTCAAATGCATTCAACAATGCCATTTGAATAAAACGAAAGTCTAACCCATTCAAAAAAGCTTTTTGAAGCAAATGAAAGTCAAATGCATTCAACAAAGCTGTTTGAAACAAATGAAAATCAAACACATTCGAACAAAACTTTTTGAATCAAATGAAAGTCAAATGTATTCAACAAAGTTATTTGAATCTAATGAAAGTCAAACACATTCAAACAATGATTTTTGACTCAAATGAAAGTCAAATGCATTCAACAAAGCTATTTGAATCAAATAAATGTCAAACACATTAAAACAATGATTTTTAACTCAAATGAAAGTCAAATGCATACAACAAATCTACTTCAATCAAATGAAAGTCAAACACATTCAAACAAAGTTTTTTGAAGCAAATGAAAGTTAAATGTATTCAACAAACCTATTTGAATCAAATGAAAGTCAAACACATTCAAACAAAACTTTTTGAAGCAAATGAAAGTTAAATGCATTCAACAAAGCTATTTGAATCAAATAAAAGTCAAACACATTCAAACAATACTTTTTGACTCAAATTAAAGTCAAATACATTCAACAACACTATTTGAATCAAATGAAAGTCAAACACATTCAAACAAAGCTCTGTGACTCAAATGAAAGTCAAACACATTCAAACAATACTTTTTGACTCAAATCAAAGTCAAACACATTAAAAAAAAGCTTTTTGAAGCAAATGAAAGTGAAACACATACAAATAAATATTTTTGTCTCAAATGAGAGTTAAATGTATTCAACAAATCTGTTTGAATCAAATGAAAGTCAACACATTCAAACAAAGCTTTTTGAATCAAATGAAAGTCAAATGCATTCAACAAAGCAATTTGAATCAAATGAAAGTCAAAAACATTCAAACAAAGCTTTTTGAAACAAATGGAAGTCAAATGCATTCATTGAAACTGTTTAAATCAAACGAAAGTCAAACACATTCGAACAAAGCTTTTGAAGCAAATGAAAGTCAAATGCATTCAACAAAGTCATTTCAATCAAATGAAATTCAAACACATTCAAACAAAGCTTTTTGAAGCAAATGAAAGTTAAATGCATTCAACAAATCTATTTCAATCAAATGAAAGTCAAACACATTCAAACAAATCATTTTGATGCAAATGAAAGTCAAATTCATTCAACCAAGCTATTTAAATGAAATGAAAGTCAAATACATTCAAACAAAGCTTTTTGAAGCATATAAAAGGCAAATGTATTCAACAAAGCTATTTGAATCAAATGAAAGTCAAACACATTCAAACAATGGTTTTTGACTCAAATGAAAGTCAAATACATTCAACAAAGCTATTTGAATCAAATAAAAGTCAAACACATTCAAACAAAACTTTTTGAAGCAAATAAAAGTCAAATGCATTCAACAAAGCCATTTGAATCAAATGAAAGTCAAACACATTCAAACAAAGCTTTTTGACTCAAATTAAAGTCAAGTGCATTCAACAAAGCTTTTTGAATCAAATGAAAATCAAACACATTTGAACAAAGCTTTTTGACTTAATTGAAATGCGAATGCATTCAACAAAACAATTTGAATCAAATGAAAGTCAAACACATTCAAACAAAGTTTTTTGACACAAATGAAAGTCAAATGCATTAAATACACCTATTTCAATCAAATGAAAGTCAAACACTTTCAAACAAAGCTTTTTGACTCTAATTAAAGCTAAATATATTAAATATACCTATTTCAACAAAATGAAAGTCAAACACATTCAAACAAAGCTTTTTAAATCAAATGAAAGTTAAACACATTCAAACAAAGCTTGTTGACTCAATTGAAAGTCAATTGCATTAAATATACCTATTTCAATCAAATGAAAGTCAAACACATTCAAACAAAGCTTTTTGAAGCAAATAAAAGTCAAATGCATTCAACAAAGCTATTTGAATCAAATGAAACTCAAACATATTCAAACAAAGCTTTTGGACTCAAATGAAAGTCTAATGCATTCTATAAAGCTATTTGAGTCAAATGAAAGTCAAACTCATTCAAACAAAGCTTTTTGATTCAAATGAAATTCAAATGCATTCAACAAAGCTTTTTGAATCAAATGAAAATCAAACACATTCAAACACAGCTTTTTGAAGCAAATGAAAGTCACATGCATTCAACAAAGCCGTTTCAATCAAATAAAAGTCAAACACATTCAAAAAAGCTTTTTGACTCAAGTGAAAGTCAAATGTATTCAACAAAGCTATTTGAATCAAATGAAAGTCAAACACATTCAAACAAAGATTTTTGACTGAAATGAAATTCAAATGCATTCAACAAAGCTGTTTGAATCAAATGAAAGTCAAACACATTCGAACAAAGCTTTTTGAAGCAAATGAAAGTCAAAGGCATTCAACAAAGCCATTTCAATCAAATGAAAGTCAAACTTATTCAAAAAAAGCTTTTTGAAGCAAATGAAAGTCAAACGCATTCAACAAAGCCATTTTAATCAAATGAAAGTCAAACACATTCAAACAAAGCTTTTTTGACTCAAATGAAAGTCAAATGCATTCAACAAATCTATTTTAATCAAATGAAAGTCAAACACACTCAAATAAAGCTTTTTGAAGGAAATGAAAGTTAAATGCATTCAATAAAGCTATTTGAATCAAGTGAAAGTCAAACACATTCAAACAAAGCTTTTTGAAGCAAATGAAAGTCAAATGCATTCAACAGCCATTTCAATCAAATGAAAGTCAAACACATTCTAAAAAGCTTTTTGAATCAAATGAAAGTCAAATGCATTCAACAAAGCTATTGAATCAAATGAAAGTCAAAGGCATTCAACAAAGCCATTTCAATCAAATGAAAGTCAAACACATTCAAACAAAGCTTTTTGAAGCAAATGAAAGTCAAACGCGTTCAACATAGCCATTGTAATCAAATTAAAGTCAAACACATTCAAACAAAGCTTTTTGACTCAAATGAAAGTCAAATGCATTCAACAAATCTATTTTAATCAAATGAAAGTCAAACACATTCAAATAAAGCTTTTTGAAGGAAATGAAAGTTAAATGCATTCTATAAAGCTATTTGAATCAAATGAAAGTCAAACACATTCAAACAAAGCTTTTTGAAGCAAATGTAAGTCAAATGCATTCAACAAAGCCATTTTAATCAAATGAAAGTCAAACACAATCATACAAAGCTTTTTGAAGCAAATAAAAGTCAAATGCATTCAACAACGCTATTTGAATCAAATGAAAGTCAAACACGTTCGAACAAAGCGTTTTAATGCAAATAAAAGTCAAATGCATTCAACAAAGCTATTTGATTCAAATGAAAGTCAAACACATTGAAACAAAGATTTTTGACTCAAATGAAAGTCAAATGCATTCAACAAAGCTATTTGAATCAAATGAAATTCAAACACATTCAAACAAAGGTTTTTGAAGCAAATGAAAGTCAAATGCATTCAACAAAACTATTTGAATCAAATGAAAGTCAAACACATTCAAACAAAGCTATTTGAATCAAATGAAAGTAAAATGCATTCAAGAAAGCCATTTCAATTAAATGAAAGTAAAACACATTCAAACAAAGCTTTTTGACTCAAATGAAAGTCAAATGCGTTCAACAAAGATTTTAGACTCAATTGAAATTTAAATGCATTCAACAAAGCAATTTGAATCAAATGAAAGTCAAATACATTCAAACCAAGCTTTTTGACTCAAATGAAAGTCAAATGCATTTAGAAAAGCTATATGAATCAAATGAAAGTCAAACACATTCGAACAAAGCTTTTTGATGGAAATGAAAGTCAAATGCATGTAACAAATCCATTTCAATCAAATGAAAGTCAAACACATTCTAACACAACTTTTTGAAGTAAATGAAAGTCAAATGCATTCAACAAAGCTATTTGAATCAAATGAAAGTCAAACACATTTAAACAAAGCTTTTTAACTCAAATGAAAGTAAAATGCATTAAACAAAGCTATTTGAAACAAATGAAAGTCAAACACATACAAACCAAGCTTTTTGATTCAAATGAAAGTCAAATGCATTAAACAAAGCTATTTGAAACAAATGAAAGTCAAACACATACAAACCAAGCTTTTTGATTCAAATGAAAGTCAAATGCATTTAACAAAGCTATTTGAATCAAATGAATGTAAATTACATTCAAACAAAGCTTTTTGACTGAAATGAAAGTCAAATGCATTCCACAAATCTATTTGAAACAAATAAAGTCAAACACATTCGAACAAAACTTTTTGAAGCAAATGAAAGTCAAATGCATTCAACAAAGCAATTTGAATCAAATGAAAGTCAAACTCATTCAAACAAAGCTTTTTGAAGTAAATGAAAGTCAAATGCATTCAACAAAGCAATTAGAATCAAATGAAAGTCAAACTCATTCAAACAAAGCTTTTTGAAGTAAATGAAAGTCAAATGCATTTAACAAAGCTATTTGAAACAAATGAAAGTCAAACACATTCAAACCATGCTTTTTGACTCAAATGAAAGTCAAATGCATTCAACAAAGCTATTTGAATCAAATGAAAGTCAAAAACATTCAAACAAAGCTTTTTGACTCAAATGAAGGTCAAATGCATTCAACAAAGCTATTTGAAACAAATGAAAGTCAAACACTTTCAAATCAAGTTTTTTGACTCAAATGAAAGTCAAATGCATTGAACAAAACTATTTGAATCAAATGAAAGTCAAAAAAATTCGAACAAAACTTTTTGAAGCAAATGAAAGTCCAATGCATTCAACAAATCCATTTCAATCAAATGAAATTCAAACACATTTAAACAAAGCTTTTTGAAGCAAATTAAAGTTAAATGCATTCAACAAATCTATTTCAATCAAATGAAAGTCAAACACATTCAAACAAATCATTTTGAAGCAAATGAAAGTCAAATTCATTCAACCAAGCTATTTGAATCAAATGAAAGTATAATACATTCAAACAAAGCTTTTTGAAGCAAATGAAAGTCAAATGCATTTAACAAAGCTATTTGGATCAAATGAAAGTCAAACACATTCAAACCAAGCTTTTTGAAGCAAATAAAAGTCAAATGCATTCCACACATCCATTTCAATCAAATAAAAGTCAAACACATTCATACAAAGCTTTTTGAAGCAAATGAAAGTCAAACGCATTCAACAAAGCTCTTTGAATCAAATGAAAGTCAAACACATTCAAACCAAGCTTTTTGACTCAAATGAAAGTCAAATGCGTTCAACAAAGCTATTTGAATGAAATGAAAGTCAAACACATTCGAACAAAGCTTTTTGAAGCAAATGAAAGTCAAATGCATTCAACAAAGCTATTTAAATCCAATGAAAGTCAAACACATTCAAACAAAGCTTTTCGAATCAAATGAAAGTCAAATGCATTCAACAAATCTATTTCAATCAAATGAAAGTCAAACTCATTCAAACAAAGCTTTTTGAAGCAAATGAAAGTCAAATGCATTCAACAAAGCTATTTGAATCAAATGAAAGTGAAACACATTCAAACCAAGCTTTTTGACTTAAATGAAAGTCAAATGCATTCAACAAAACCGTTTGAATCAAATGAAAGTCAAACACATTCAAACAAAGCTTTTTAAAGCAAATAAAAGTGAATTGGATTCAACAAAGCTATTTGAATCAAATGAAAGTCAAACACATTCAAACAAAGCTTTTTGAAGCTAATGAAAGTCAAATGCATTCAACAATGCTATTTGAATCAAATAAATGTCAGACACATTCAAACAATGATTTTTGACTTTAATGGAAGTCAAATGCATACAACAAATCTACTTGAATCAAATGAAAGTCAAACACATTCAAACAAAACTTTTTGAAGCAAATGAAAGTCAAATACATTCAAACAAAGCTTTTTGACTCAAATAAAAGTCAAATGCATTCAACAAAGCTATTTGAATCAAATGAAAGTCAAACAAGTTCAAACAAAGCTCTTTGACTCAAATGAAAGTCAAAGGCATTCAACAAAGATATTTGAATCAAAAGAAAGTCTAACACATTCAAAAAAAATCTTTTTGAAGCAAATGAAAGTCAAAGGCATTCAACAAAGCTATTTGAATCAAATAAAAGTCAAACACATTCAAACAAAGCTTTTTGAAGCAAATGAAAGTCAAATGCATTCAACAAAGCCGTTTGAATCAAATGAAAGTCAAACACATTCAAACAAAGCTTTTTAAAGCAAATGAAAGTGAATTGGATTCAACAAAGCTATTTGAATCAAATGAAAGTCAAACACATTCAAAAAAGCTTTTTGAAGCAAATGAAAGTCAAATGCATTCAACAAAGCTGTTTGAATCAAATGTAAATCAAACACATTCGAACAAAACTTTTTGAATCAAATGAAAGTCAAATGTATTCAACAAAGCTATTTGAATCAAATGAAAGTCAAACACATTCAAACAATGATTTTTGACTCAAATGAAAGTCAAATGCATTCAACAAAGCTATTTGAATCAAAAAAATGCAAACACATTAAAACAATGATTTTTAACTCAAATGAAAGTCAAATGCATACAACAAATCTACTTAATCAAATGAAAGTCAAACACATTCAAACAAAGCTTTTTGAAGCAAATGAAAGTTAAATGTATTCAACAAATCTATTTCAATCAAATGAAAGTCAAACACATTCAAACAAATCAATTTGAAGCAAATGAAAGTCAAATTCATTCAACCAAGCTATTTAAATCAAATGAAAGTCAAATACATTCAAACAAAGCTTTTTGAAGCAAATGAAAGGCAAATGTATTCAACAAAGCTATTTGAATCAAATGAAAGTCAAACACATTCAAACAATGCTTTTTGACTCAAATGAAAGTCAAATAAATTCAACAAAGCTATTTGAATCAAATAAAAGTCAAACACATTGAAACAATGATTTTTGACTCAAATGAAACTCAAATGCATACAACAAAGCTATTTCAATCAAATAAAAGTAAAACACATTCAAATAAAGCATTTTGAAGCAAATGAAAGTCAATTGCATTCAACAAAGCTATTTGAATCAAATGAACGTCAAACACATTCAAACAAAGCCTTTTAAAGCAAATAAAAGTCGTATGCATTCAACAAAGCTATTTGAATGAAATGAAAGTCAAACACATTCAAACAAAGCTTTTTGAAGCAAATGAAAGTCAAATGCATTCAACAAAGCTGTTTGAATCAAATGAAAGTCAAACACATTTGAACAAAGCTTTTTGAAGCAAATGAAAGTCTAATGCATTCAACAAAGCTGTTTGAATCAAATGATAGTCAAACACATTCAAACAAAGCTTTTTGATGCAAATGAAAGTCAATTGCATTCAACAAAGCTATTTGAAGCAAATGAAAGTCAAACTCATTCAAACAAAGCTTTTTGAAGCAAATGAAAGTCAAATGCATTCAACAAAGCTGTTTGAATCAAATGAATGTAAAACACATTCAAACAAAGCTATTTGAATCAAATGAAAGTGAAACACATTCAAACCAAGCTTTTTGACTTAAATGAATGTCAAATGCATTCAACAAAACCGTTTGAATCAAATGAAAGTCAACACATTCAAACAAAGCTTTTTAAAGCAAATGAAAGTGAATTGGATTCAACAAAGCTATTTGAATCAAATGAAAGTCAAACACATTCAAACAAAGGTTTTTGAAGCTAATGAAAGTCAAATACATTCAACAATGCTATTTGAATCAAATAAATGTCAAACACATTCAAACAATGATTTTTGACTTTAATGAAAGTCAAATGCATACAACAAATCTACTTGAATCAAATGAAAGTCAAACACATTCAAACAAAGCTTTTTGATGCAAATGAAAGTCAATTGCATTCAACAAAGCTATTTGAATCAAATGAAAGTCAAACACATTCAAACAAAGCTTTTTGAAGAAAATGAAAGTCTAATGCATTTAACAAAGCTGTTTGAATCAAATGAAAGTCAAACACATTCAAACAAAGCTTTTTGAAGTAAATGAAAGTAAAATGCATTTAACAAAGCCATTTCAATCAAATGAAAGTCAAACACATTCAAATAAAGCATTTTGAAACAAATGAAAGTCTAATGCATTCAACAAAGCTGTTTGAATCAAATGAAAGTCAAACACATTCAAACAAAGCTTTTTAAAGCAAACGAAAGTCAAATGCATTCAACAAAGCTATTTGAATCAAATGAAAGTCAAACACATTCAAATAAAGCATTTTGAAACAAATGAAAGTCAATTGCATTCAACAAAGCTATTTGAGTCAAATGAATGTCAAACACATTCAAACAAAGCTTTTTAAAGCAAATGAAAGTCAAATGCATTCAACAAAGCTATTTGAATCAAATGAAAGCCAAACACATTCAAACAAAGCTTTTTGAAGCAAATGAAAGTCAAATGCATTCAACAAAGTTGTTTGAATCAAATGAAAGTCAAACACATTCGAACAAAGCTTTTTGAAGCAAATGAAAGTCTAATGCATTCAACAAAGCTGTTTGAATCAAATGAAAGTCAAACACATTCAAACAAAGCTTTTTGAAGCAAATGAAAGTCAAATGCATTCGACAATGCCATTTGAATCAAACGAAAGTCAAACCCATTCAAACAAAGCTTTTTGAAGCAAATGAATGTCAAATGCATTCAACAAAGCAGTTTGAATCAAATGAAAGTTAAACACATTCGAACAAAACTTTTTGAAGCAAATGAAAGTCAAATGTATTCAACAAATTTATTTGAATCAAATGAAAGTCAAACACATTCAAACAAAGCTTTTTGAAGCAAATAAAAGTTAAATATATTTAACAAAGCTATTTGAATCAAATGAAAGTCAAACACATTCAAACAAAGCTTTTTGAAGAAAATGAAAGTCCAATGCATTCAACAAAGCTATTTGAATCAAATGAAAGTTAAACACATTTAAAAAAAGCTTTTTGAATCAAATGAAAGTCAAATGCATTCAACAAAGTTGTTTGAATCAAATGAATGTCAAACACATTCGAACAAAGATTTTTGAAGCAAACGAAAGTCTTATGCATTCAACAAAGCCATTTCAATAAAATGAAAGTCAAACTCATTCAAACAAATCTTTTTGAAGCAAATGAAAATCAAATGCATTCAACAAAGCTGTTTGAATCAAATGAAAGTCAAACACATTCAAACAAAGCTTTTTGAAGCAAATGAAAGTCTAATGCATTCAACAAAGCCATTTTAATCAAATGAAAGTTAAACTTATTCAAACAAAGGTTTTTGAAGCAAATGAAAGTCAAATGCATTTAACAAAGCCATTTTAATCAGATGAAAGTCAAACACATTAGAACAAAGCTTTTTTACTCAAATGAAAATCAAATGAAAGTCAAATGCATTCAACAAATCTATTTGAATCAAATGAAAGCAAAACACATTCAAACAAAGCTTTTTGAAGCAAATGTAAGTCAAATGCATTCAACAAACCTATTTGAATCAAATGAAAGTCAAACACATTCAAACAAAGCTTTTTGAAGCAAATGAAAGTCAAATGCATTCAACAAAGCAGTTTGAATCAAATGAAAGTTAAACACATTCGAACAAAACTTTTTGAAGCAAACGAAAGTCAAATGTATTCAACAAATCTATATGAATCAAATGAAAGCCAAACACATTCAAGCAATGCTTTTTGAAGCAAATGTAAGTTAAATGCATTCAACAAACCTATTTGAATAAAATGTAAGTCAAACCCATTCAAACAAAGTTTTTTGAAGCAAATGAAAGTCAAATGCATTCAACAAAGCAGTTTGAATCAAATTAAAGTTAAACACATTCGAACAAAACTTTTTGATGCAAATGAAAGTCAAATGTATTCAACAAATTTATTTGAATCAAATGAAAGTCAAACACATTCAAACAAAGCTTTTTGAAGCAAATGAAAGTCAAATGCATTCAACAAGGCCATTTTAATCAAATGAAAGTCAAACACATTCAAACAAAGCTTTTTTACTCAAATGAAAATCAAATGAAAGTTAAAGGCATTCAACAAATCTATTTGAATCAAATGAAAGCCAAACACATTCAAACAAAGCTTTTTGAAGCAAATGTAAGTCAAATGCATTCAACAAACCTATTTGAATCAAATGAAAGTCAAACAAATTCAAACAAAGCTGTTTGACTCAAATAAAAGTCAAATGCATTCAACAAAGCTATTTGAATCAAATGAAAGTCAAACACATTCAAACAAAGCTCTTTGAAGCAAATGAAAGTCAAATTCATTCAACCAAGCTATTTGAATCAAATGAAAGTCAAATGCATTCAAACAAAGCTTTTTGAAGCAAATGAAAGTTAAATGCATTTAACAAAGCTGTTTGATTCAAATGAAAGTCAAACACATTCAAACAAAGCTTTTTGAAGTAATTAAAAGTCAAATGCATTTAACAAAGCCATTTCAATCAAATGAAAGTCAAACACATTCAAATAAAGCTTTTTGAAGCAAATGAAAGTCAATTGCATTCAACAAAGCTGTTTGAATCAAATGAATGTCAAACACATTCGAACAAAGGCTTTTTGAATCAAATGAAAGTCTTATGCATTCAACAAAGCCATTTCAAGCAAATGAAAGTCAAACACATTCAAACAAAGCTTATTTACTCAAATGAAAATCAAATGCATTCAACAAAGCTATTTGAATCAAACGAAAGTCAAACCCATTCAAACAAAGATTTTTGAAGCAAATGAAAGTCAAATGCACTCAACAAAGCTGTTTGAATCAAATGAAAGTTAACCACAATCGAACTAAACTTTTTGAAGCAAATGAAAGTCAAATGTATTCAACAAATTAATTTGAATCAAATGAAAGTCAAACACATTTAAACAAAGCTTTTTGAAGCAAATGAAAGTGAAATGTATTTAACAAAGCTATTTGAATCTAATGAAAGTCAAACACATTCAAACAAAGATTTTTGAAGAAAATGAAAGTCTTATGCTTACAACAAAGCCATTGGAATCAAATGAAAGTCAAACACATTCAAACAAAGCTTTTTGAAGCAAATGAAAGTCATATGCATTCAACAAAGCTATTTGAATGAAATGAAAGTCAAACACTTTCCAACAAAGCTTTTTGAAGTAAATGAAAGTCCAATGCATTCAACAAAGCCGTTTGAATCAAATGAAAGTCAAGCACATTCAAACAAAGCTTTTTGACTCAAATAAAAGTCAAATGCATTCAACAAAACTTTTTGAATCAAATGAAAGTAAAACAGATTCAAAGAAAGCTTTTTGAAGTAAATGAAAGTCAAATGCATTTAACAAAGCCATTTCAATCAAATGTAAGTCAAACACATTCAAATAAAGAATTTTGAAGCAAATGAAAGTCAATTGCATTCAACAAAGCTATTTTAAACAAATGAAAGTCAAACAAATTCAAACAAAAGCTTTTTGAAGTAAATGAAAGAGAAATACATTCAACAAAGCTATTTGAATCAAATGAAAGTCAAACACATTCAAACAAAGCTCTTTGAAGCAAATGAAAGTCAAATTCAATCAACCAAGCTATTTGAATCAAATGAAAGTCAAATGCATTCAATAAAGCCATTTCAATCAAATTTAAGTCAAATGCATTCAACAAAGCTATTTGAATCAAATGAAAGTCAAACACATTCGAACAAAGCTTTTTGAAGCAAATGAAAGTCAAATGCATTTAACAAAGCTGTTTGAATCAAATGAAAGTCAAACACATTCGAACAAAGCTTTTTGAAGTAAATGAAAGTCAAATGCATTTAACAAAGCTATTTCAATCTAATAAAAGTCAAACACATTCAAATAAATCATTTTGAAGCAAATGAAAGTCAATTGCATTCAACAAACTATTTGAATCAAATGAACGTCAAACACATACAAACAAAGCTTTTTAAAGCAAATGAAAGTCAAATGCATTCAACAAAGCTATTTGAATTAAATAAAAGTCAAACACATTCAAACAATGCTTTTTGAAGCAAATGAAAGTCCAATGCATTCAACAAAGCTATTTGAATCAAATAAAAGTCAAAAACATTCAAACAAAGCTTTTTGAAGCAAATGAAAGTCAAATGCATTCAACAAAGCTATTTGAATAAAATGAAAGTCAAACACATTCAAACAAAGCTTTTTGACTCAAATGAAAGTTAAATGCATTTAACAAATCTATTTCAAATAAATGAAAGGCAAACACATTCAAACAAAGCTTTTTGAAGCAAATGTAAGTCAATTGCATTCAACAAAGCTATTTGAATCAAATGAAAGTCAAACACATTCAAACAAAGCTTTTTGAAGCAAATGAAAGTCAAATGCATTTAACAAAGCTGTTTGAATCAAATGAAAGTCAAACACATTCGAACAAAGCTTTTTAAAGTAAATGAAAATCAAATGCATTTAACAAAGCTATTTCAATCAAATAAAAGTCAAACACATTCAAATAAAACATTTTGAAGCAAATGAAAGTCAATTGCATACAACAAAGCTATTTGAATCAAATGAACGTCAAACACATTCAAACAAAGCTTTTTAAAGCAAATGAAAGTCAAATGCATTCAACAAAGCTATTTGAATCAAATGAAAGTCAAACACATTCAACCAATGCTTTTTAAAGCAAATGAAAGTCAAATGCATTCAACAAAGCTATTTGAATCAAATAAAAGTCAAACACATTCAAACAAAGCTTTTTGAAGCAAATGAAAGTCAAATGCATTTAACAAAGCTATTTGAATAAAATGAAAGTCTAACACATTCAAACAAAGCTTTTTGACTCAAATGAAATTTAAATGCATTTGACAAATCTATTTCAAATAAATGAAAGTCAAACACATTCAAACAAAGCTTTTTGAAGCAAATGAAAGTCAATTGCATTCAACAAAGCTATTTGAATCAAATGAATTCAAACACATTCAAACAAAGCTTTTTGAAGTAAATGAAAGTCAAATGCATTTAACAAAGCTGTTTGAATCAAATGAAAGTCAAACACATTCGAACAAAGCTTTTTTGAAGTAAACGAAAGTCAAATGCATTTAACAAAGCTATTTCAATAAAATAAAAGTCAAACACATTCAAATAAAGCATTTTGAAGCAAATGAAAGTCTATTGCATTCAACAAAGCTATTTGAATCAAATGAATGTCAAACACATTCAAACAAAGCTTTTTGAAGCAAATGAAAGTCAAATGCATTTAACAAAGCTGTTTGAATCAAATGAAAGTCAAACACATTCGAACAAAGCTTTTTGAAGCAAATGAAAGTCTAATGCATTCAATAAAGCTGTTTGAATCAAATGAAAGTCAAACACATTCGAACAAAGCTTTTTGAAGTAATTGAAAGTCAAATGCATTTAACAAAGCCATTTCAATCAAATGAAAGTCAAACACATTCAAACAAAGCTTTTTGAAGCAAATGAAAGTCAATTGCATTCAACAAAGCTGTTTGAATCAAATGAAAGTCAAACACTTTCGAACAAAGGCTTTTTGAATCAAATGAAAGTCTTATGCATTCAACAAAGCCATTTCAATCAAATGAAAGTCAAACACATTCAAACAAAGCTTATTTACTCAAATGAAAATCAAATGAAAGTCAAATGCATTCAACAAAGCTATTTGAATCAAATGAAAGTCAAACACATTCAAACAAAGCTCTTTGACTCAAATGAAAGTCAAATGCATTCAACAAAGCTATTTGAATCAAAAGATAGTCAAACACATTAAAAAAAAGCTTTTTTAAGCAAATGAAAGTCAAATGCATTCAACAAAGCTATTTGAATCAAATAAAAGTCAAACACATTCAAACAAAGCTTTTTGAAACAAATGAAAGTCAAATGCTGATGGGAAGGAGAACGGTAGGTCGTTGGGCTACCACCCCACCCAATCAAACAAAATTTGTAACTTAACTAACCCCTATTTAGCGTAGTGGTAAGTCAAGGTCAAACCCAAGGGAATGGATATCAAATGCACGATGCCTAAATCAAGCTATTTCGGAGTCAAGAAGGGGTTTGAGGTAGAGCTAAGGCTAAACTAGGTAATGCAAACTTGTAAAAAAAATCAATCTAAGACACTAGAGCAATGGATCCACATGCAATCATAATGGAAACGGTAATTTGGGAGGGTAAACCAACTAAGTCAAGCGATATGAAGGAAAATCATCATGTATCCAAAAGAGCATACTAAGATGGTTCACCTAGAGGTCTAACTAGCGTCAACTACGCTAAACACTACCTAGGGAACGTCACAAAGCACCTCAATCGTGAAATTGCAAGTTTACTAATCAATGGTCCGTATCATAGCAAGCTTACAATGCAATCTAGTGTGAATAACTAGGGTGATCAAGCCTAAATCAAACACACACATGCACATAATCAACCAACCAATTTAATCACATCATCAACTCAATCAATGTTCCCCCAAATTAACCTCAATTCATCATCAATACATGCTTCACCACTACCCTAGCAAATAAACTACTCACAATCCATAAAGAACAACAAAATCAAAGCTAAACTAATCATCATTCCCAAATTCATCAATTGAAATCAAATTGAAACAAACAAAATCAATCAACTATCAATTAATCAAATCAAACAACAATACTAATGAAATCAAACTTTGAATTGCATTAAAGAGTAAAGAATCCTTACAAACTTGATAGAAATCAAATCAAACAACAATACTAATGAAATCAAACTTTGAATTGCATTAAAGAGTAAAGAATCCTTACAAACTTGATAGAAATCAAATCAAATGAAGCAATCTTCAATCATCAATCATCAAACCCACACTTTCTCTCTCTAAAAATGCTAAGAACTAATGTTTTCTCTCTCTAAAATCTAATCTAATCTAATTCTCTCCCTATGAAGATCCAAACTTACTCTCCATAAAAGGAATGAAATAACTAACAATCCCCAAGAGGAAGTTGGGAAAGTCGTCCAAAAATAGACCCACGTTGGTGCGGGCGCTCGAAGGAGTGTACCTAGGAATGTGCGCCCGCACACACCCGATGTGCGGCCGCACACGACAGATGTGCGGCCGCACACTCCTCAAGTGCGCCCGCACATAGCTGCAGCTTCCTCCTTTCTTCTTTGCCCTTGCTCACGAGGTGCACGCATCCTAGATGATGATGATGGAGGACAAGGTAGGCAGCAACTTCCTTGAATTTCTTGAAGAAAATGAGCCATGAGGAAGGCATAAACAAGACTTTGAAGCATGCTCCTTGAACCTCTCATTGACTTGAAACTTCTCGCACAAGGTTTAGGCATGAAAATCAATGGAAAACTATAGAAAGGAAGCCCGGGAATCCTTGGACAATCAATCACAACCTACAATCAAAGGATAAAAAGCAAGTAAAAGGGAAAAATAGCAAGTAAACAAGAAAAAGCACGAAATAGAGAAACTAACTACAAAAAGCACGAAATGAAGAAAACAAGAATAAAACTAAGGGAAACTAACACTACTAAAATTCGGCTAAATTGCGACCGTTTTTTTACGACCGTTAGAAAAACGGTCGCAAAATTCATATTTTGCGACCGTTTTTTATGCGGTCGCAATATTACGACTGCTTTGAACACGGTCGCAAATTTGCGACCGTTTTACGACCGTTTTTAGCCTTTTAGACGGTCGCTAGGATGTTTGAACAATTAAAAATAATTCCAAATTAAAATAAACCGTTTGCGACCGTCAAAGACGGTCGTAAAATGTCATAATCTGCGACCGTCAAAGAGACGGTCGTAAATGTCAAAATCTGCGACCGTCTTTGACGGTCGTAACCGTCATAATCTGCGACCGTCAAAGAGACGGTCGTAAATGTCAAAATCTGCGACCGTCTCTGACGGTCGTAAACGTCATAATCTGCGACCGTCAAAGAGACGGTCGTAAATGTCAAAATCTGCGACCGTCTCTGACAGTCGTAAACGTCATAATCTGCGACCGTCATAGAGACGGTCGTAAATGTCAAAATCTGCGACCGTCTCTGAGACGGTCGTAAATGTCAAAGAGACGGTCGTAATTGTGTTTATTTTTATTTTTTTTATTTTTAAAAAAAGGGTATAAAAGAGATTAAAACTCACCCTAACCCTAATATTTTCACAGCCGCTACTCCTTCATTTTCGTATCTCCTCTCTTTCCTTCTCACGTTCTTCCTCTCTCTAATTCTCTTTCTCTAAATTTCCTCCCGTACTATTTCCTCTTCTCCTTCTCCTTCTCGTTCTCTTTCCTCACCTTCCTCCATCTTTGTTTCTTCTTCATTTTATCTTTTTCTTAGTATTTATGTCAACTAATGAATTGTAGTGTTGTATTTTCGTCAAAGTTTGGTATTAATGGTCAAATTCGACCATAAAAATTCCAGATCTTGAGTTTTTATGGTCGAATTTGACCATATAAACCTAAAGAGGAAGAAATTTTGTGAAAGGTATGTATTTCTTCTCTGAATTTTTATTATATTTTTGTTGTTTTATTTTGTTCTCTAATTTCCATGATTGTTCAAATTTTTTCCGATTTTTGTTTGTGTTTTTGTTTGAGTTTTGGTTCGATTTTTGTGTGTTTTTGTTTGAGTTTTGGTTCGAATTTTTGTTGATTTTGTTCAAATAGTGGTTCAATTTTTGTCGAAGTTGTGTGATTGTTCGAATTGTTGTGGGTTTTTTTGAGTTGAATTTTTGTTCGAATTTTGCTTAGTGTTTGTGGGTTTGATTTGTGTTCGTCTTTTTTGCTGATTTTTATTTAATTTTTGTGCATTTTATTTCGATTTTTTGTTTGATTTTTGTAAATTTGTTCGAAATTATATGGGTTGTTTTTGTTGGTTTAATTGGATGTTTTTGTTGGTTCAATTTCTGGGTTGATTTTTTTGATAAATTTATGTTTTTTTTGGGTTAAGGGTGGGTGGGTGGTGGTGGGTATTCATGGTTGAAGGTGGGCGAAGGTGGTGGTGGGTAGAGGGCGGCGAATAGTAGTTGTTTAAGGTGGGCAGTGGTAACTTGGGTAGGTGGGATCTAGTTTAGGTGGGGTCAGGGGTGAGTGGGTGGTGGTTGAGGTGGTTACAGGTGATTTTTCTTTTTTTTTTTGTTTTTTTTTTTAAAATTTAGCGACGGCTTATGGCGGTCGCTAATTCCAAAATTGCGACCGCTGATATTACCTGTCGCAATTTTTATTTTTGCGACCCTTTTCTAAACAGTCGCTGAAAATAAGAAAAACGGTCGCAAAAAATCTGCGATCGTCAAACGGTCGCAAAAATGATTTTTTGCGACCACGTGAATAACGACCACCACCTTACGACCGTTGACGGTCGCAATTGCCAATTGCGACCGTTTTTACTATAATCTGCGACCGTCAGAGACGGTCGCAATTTGGCCGAATTTTAGTAGTGTTAAAGAAAAGAAAGATAAAAAGAAATAAAAATCATCCAAAAAGGAACCAAATGAGTGCCAAAAATGTCACTCATCAAATGTGTTTTGGGGTTTTTTGTCCCTCGGGAGAGTTACAACTCGAAGACTGATCCTGCCGGCTCTGTACCTGCAAAATTAACGGAGACACCGGTTGGATGGTGCTCCGCCTCCAACGCTCAAGTTAGTAACTTGAAGTAGAGTAAAAGGTGCGGAAATTAAGGTGGGGATCTGCTTGGATTCCAAGCTCAGTTGTCTCTATCAAAGGGACGGTTTTCAATGAATACCTTAAAATGTGAACCTGCCCTCCAAAAGAGGGGAATCTCCCTATTTATAGGGTCATTGGGAATTGTGCCCCTGATTAGGGTATCAAACCCTAATCATTGGTGGGCTGCGCCGTTCTACGGCTTTCTCGGGATTTGGGCCAGAAGGCCGACATTTTCCCAAATATCTGGGATGACACGTGTCAAGCGGGGAATGGTCCACTTTGGACTATCCTTGGGCTGACACGTGTCGCCCTCCGATTAGGCCACATGGCGGGGTAAAAATACCCTAAACATTTGCCCCTCACAGATGTGACGTGGCAATCCGCGTGGCATCTGTGACACATGTCACTCGCTGAACGATGGTAAATTTACCGCCAAAAAATTACTGTTTAACTTTTGGGTAAATTACGGAGTTGCCCCTCCTTTCACCCTATATATATAGCCGTTTACCCTCAGAACCTTGCCACACTTCACAAAAATTTCAGAGTAAACTTAGAATCTTGAAAGAGAGAACAGAAGTCATCCGTCTGAGTCAGGCGCATATTTGAAGAAACCCAGACGCACCAACACAGGCGGACCCGTCTACCTTCAGATATCAAATCTAAAGGTACCGTCTCTGACTCTTTCAGCTCTTTTTTCATTTTTCCGTTTGTATATATTCCTTGCAATAAATGGATTCATCACCAACACACACGGCACAGCCTAGGATAGGATCCAGCCGTTCACCAGGGACGGCTGAGTCTAGGACTGGTAGTGCCGTCTCAGGGTGTTGGGACCACCCTCATGCTTGGATTCCGACCATCTGCGCGTCTGTGCAGGACACCATGGCTCGGACTATGCAGACGGCACGAGATCCAAATTATAGGAGCGACGACTCAGGCGCACAAGCGTCTGAGGGGGAGGCGTCTGGCTCTGGACACCAGACGGCTCCAGAAAGGTCCCCTCCGCGTGGCCCCCCAACTCCTCCTGATTCCTTTTTGGAGGAATGCGACCAAAGCGGGGAAGAGGACAATGACCAAGGCGGGGAAGAGGCCGCCTCAGTTTCCCTTTCTTTATCAGGGGAGGAGACGAGAAGGGTTGTTGACGTCTCTTCCTCTGAAAGCAGTGACGATCTTCCCCCGCTTGAGGATAGTGAAGAAGAAGAGAGGAAGACGTGGAAGGAGAAAGATGATCCCTTCAGAATCCACGTCTCCTCAAAAGACATTGACCTGATGGAGAAAAATCTTCCAAATTTCCTGAAAGCCCACCCAATGGGAGACGGGTGGAGTATAAGGGTGCCTCCCCCAGACGGCACCATTTCTTGGGAGGACACTGAACGCAACGCAAACGGCTACTTCGGCTGTTACGAGGCGGCGTTCAGGGCAGGTCTTCGCTTCCCCCTTCACCAGGCGGTGAAGGCAATTTTGAGAGGCTACGGCCTCGGAGTCTGGCAACTTTCCCCCAATTCTTGGGCAAACATTCTGGGGTACGTTGCCGCCTGTGAATTCCAAGGGGTTCACCCCGGCTGGGAAGCGTTTGCCAAGATGCACTATCTCAGCCGCAACCCAGGCGGGTTCAGAGCGTGGTATACTCTGTCCACACTCCCCCAATACATGATGACCTTGGATAAGGTTTCCAAATTCGACGGCTGGAAACACAGGTTCTACCTGTGCACGGCTCCCACCAGACGGGAGAACTACGAGCTCCGTCTGTACAATAAGAAGCCTGACCTTATGGGTCGGAAGTGCTGTCTTCCTCGAATTCCGGATGAGGACTTCGACAAAATAATTGAGGCTGATCTCTTCGGCCTCACAGACGCAACCCTGTCAACCGGGGAAGTAATAAAGGTTCCAAAGAACTGGATCCCAAAGAGCGCCTGGTTCAGGGACGAGTGCTTCCTAGCCGCCTGCGGGCTAGGGCACATGTTTGATAGAAGTATGCGCCTGAATCATTTCCGTCTGGGGTACTTTTGTGTCGGAATTGAATTTCTTGTTAATGTTCTAACTGTTTTCCGTCTGACCTTGCAGGAGAAGCATTAAACATGTTGCCCGAAGAGAAGACACCCAGACGGTCCTCTGCCCAGATCCGCCGAGATTTGGCGGAAGCCCAGGCGCGTGAGCTCAGGGCCAAGGTAAACGCCTGACCTGCTTTTTGAGTTAACTTTCAAAGTTTCCTCACGTCGTCTGCTGACATTAAGTTGTTGTATTTTCAGGGAGGCAAGGTGGACAAGACGTTTGAGAGGAATCTCAAACGGGCTAGGGAGGAGACCCCCGTCTCAAACCCAAGCAAGTCCTCTAAGAAGGCCGCCTCCTCTGCTACTCCTACTGCCCCGCCTGGGAGGCAAATGAGAATAGGAGGGAGGAATGAGCAGGTGTCAGGCTCTCTTGGCCTAGACTTGGCCCGTCCTCTTCCTGCAACCGGGGGGCTTTCAACGGCTGCCAGCGGCTCCCGCCTGGCCGGCTCTGCAGGTAAGAATCCCTTTGAATCCCCGTCTGAGCTGGGATGGCCGCTGCGAGTGAAATCACACTCCCAGCAAACGTCATCCTCAGACGGTCGGAACCAGATAGGCGCTGCTTTAGTAACCCAATCTGATGCTGATTGTGATGCAGATCAATCGCCTCGCTGGCCAGACGTCCAGAAGCATGCCAGGGCCATGCTGGGCGCTGTAGGCAAACGGGATAAGGATGCTATCCCAGGGATTGAGACGTTCAATCTTGAACGCATCGTCACCCTTCTGGCTGAGGTAGTACACTTAACCAATTTTTTCAATGGCTATTTCTACACTCTTTCCCGTCTGCATCCTTAACCTTTATTTTTTGTAGGCCTTGCTGCGGGTAGACGGTCTCAAGCGCCCTTACACCCGCAAACGGGATGAGGTAAGACGGGCCAAGGAGTCCGCCTCCATTGCCAATGATGTTGCTTTACATTCAACCATAATTAACGACCTTGAAACTAAAGCAACCGAAATGACGCAGGCGGCCAAAATTCAAGAGCTGGAGGCGGCACTGCAGACGGCCAACCAGAGGGCCGAGGCTGCAGAGGAGGCCCAGAAGCAGGCGGAGGTGGATCTCCCTAAGCTGAAGGAGGACCTCCAGAAGGCCCAAGAGAACCTCCAGGCTCTTCAAGGAGCTTCTTCAGAGAATGCTGATCTGAAGAAGAAGATATCCCAGATGGAGGAGGCGGCGGCTAAAGCTCAGGAGAACTTCCGAGCAACCCTCCAGGCGGAGCAAGACCGTCTGGTTGCTGAGATGGCCGCCGATAATGAGGCCATGATGAAGATCGCCTGGGATGCCTTGAATCCTGGAAAGGATTACGGCGTCTGGGCCCTGGCTCACAAGTATGCTGACGAAGTTGTCTACTTGCGAGAGAGAGGTGAGCCAGAGCCTGAGTCCTTCCTCGCCTGGGCTGAGACGGAACAACCGGAGCCTGAAACTCCAGAAGCTCCAGACGTTGAAATCCTTGAGGAGGGCGAGAGGAACCAGGAAGGGCCGCCTGCAGGGCAGTAGCTTCAGCGGCTGTGCGCCAAGCCTTAGTTTTTCTGCGGCAGTATGCCAAACACTTTGTTTTTCCGGCCTGCGTGCCGAGTATATTTGTATTTTTACCGGCTGAGGAGCCGGGTCTTGCAAACAATATTTGATAACAATTGGTCCATCCAGCCGTTTGGTTGAACGGAAATCTTTTATGAATGCACCGACTGAGTCGGTTTTATTACTTTGCGCTTGTGTTTGAGCTTTCAAATTTTTGCATTTCAAATTTCTCCGCCTAACTTATCAAAAGTATGCGGCTGCAATTTTCTCCGCCTAACTTATCAAAAGTATGCGGCTGGTTTTGCCCCTGGACGGCTGTGTGGTTGGTTTCAAGTGAAGCTGATTGATTGACTTGGGAACGTCTGATGCTGCAAAGAGCATGATACGTTTGTAAGTCAATCAATCACAGTAGTGATTGCCCCAAACCAAGTATACAGCCGTACATTAACAGGCGTTTCAGCTTCTAGCTAGACGGTGTTGCCCGTCTGAGCAGAAGTTAAATAGCCGTTGCACAACTCTTTTGCCCCAAATGAGGATGTGTACAATTTAAAAATAAAAACGCTAAGTAAGAAATGCAGCCGGTCCCCGCCTGATGTCCTTAGACATCCGGGTTCCGGAACTTGCTCTTTCCTTAGATAGTTCAGGTCAGACGGCTATGGATGGCTGATTCAGCCGTCCAATTGTGGCCGTCTGCATTGATAGGGTAGGGAGGCAAATAGAGCCGCCTGACCCTTCATGGAGCAGGAAGGCAAATGCCGCCTGGGGGCAGGAGGCTCATGGCCGCCTGACCCTTCATGGTGCAGGAAGGCAAATGCCGCCTGGGGGTAGGAGGCAAATGGCCGCCTGACCCTTCATGGTGCAGGAAGGCGAATGTCGCCTGGGGGCAGGAGGCTCATGGCCGCCTGACCCTTCATGGTGCAGGAAGGCAAATGCCGCCTGGGGGTAAGAGGCAAATGGCCGCCTGACCCTTCATGGTGCAGGAAGGCAAATGCCGCCTGGGGTGATTGTAATCCAATTATACTTTCAATGTCCTTCTACCCCATTGGGGGGACTTGTATAATTTCAAAAAGTAATCTAAGTAGGAACTTCAGTCGGTCACCGGCTGATGTCCTTTGGACATCCGGTGATCAAAACTTGGTCGTTCCTTAGATTGCTCAGGTCAGACGGCTATGGATGGCTGATTCAGCCATCCAATTGTGGCCGCCTGCATAGGTACGTAGAGTAAGCAGGTTGGCTTCTCTCTGCGACGATTGCACCCGGAGGGGTGTCGCCGGACGCCTTTGTCCATGTTGGGACAGGCGAATTTAGGTCGAAGTAGCCATCCGGCCATTGGCCTCTGGTCTTGTTATAGACCGGCTGTATAGCCACTAAGCGTTTCTATGCTTAGCTTACTTATCTGGCCATTGGCCTCTTCGTCAATCAGACGTTAATTCAATTTCCAAGTGTCAAACTTAGAAAAACAAACAGGTGACCCGTCTGGGTTCAGACGGGAAACAAAATATGATAACAGAAAGCAACTTCTCATTAATGTGCTTCTTGTTTACAAAAATTACAAAATCTCAGAAGTAGTATTTTTTCAAATTATCTACATTCCAAGTTCTAGGCAGGCGCCTGCCGTCTGGAGTTTCCAGGCGATAGGTGTCGTCTCTTACTTCTTCATAAATCCGGTAGGGGCCTTCCCAATTAGGAGTTAGCTTACCAAGCTCATTAGCCCTACCGGTTGCCTCCATTTTCCGTAACACTAGGTCGTCCACTTTCAAGGGACGCCTGTGTACTCTCTTGTTGTAGGTTCTTGTCATTCTCAGACGGTAAATCTCATGACGCAAGGCGGCATTGCCCCTACGTTCTGGAAGTGAATCCAATGTCAGGCGCATTGCCTCCCAGTTTGCCTCTTCATCATATAACATGACTCTGAGAGTCTGCTCATAGTGTTCAATGGGCAAGACGGCTTCAGCACCGTAAACCATGAGAAATGGGGTTTCTCCGGTTGACCCCTTTGCTGTTGTCCGGATGGCCCATAGGACATGGATTAATTCCTCAGCCCATAAGCCACCGGCTCTTTCAATTTTCTTCTTTATGCCGTCTGAGATCAGCTTGTTGAAGGCTTCAACTTGGCCGTTCTCTTGGGGACGGCCGACTGATGCGAAACAGGTTGAGATCCCTTGATCTCCCAACCAAGTTTTTAGCTGAGGCGTCTCAAACTGAGGGCCATTATCAAACACCATGGACATAGGTACCCCATACCGGGTGATGACATTCTTCCAGATGAAGGAAATGACGTCTGATGTCTTGATATTCTTTACCGCCTCAGCCTCTACCCACTTGGTGAAGTAATCCACAGCCACCAAGATATAACGCTTACCGCCTGGCGCAGGCGTGTAAGGACCTAAAATGTCCATGCCCCATTTTGCAAACGGGATTGGGCTGTGGATGACCGTCAGATCAGTAGCCGGGCGGTGAATAAGTTTGCCAAATTTCTGGCACTTGTCACATTTTCTCACCAATTCCTTGGCGTCTGCCCCTAGAGTAGGCCAAAAGTATTGCCGTCTGGCTCTGACGGCTAGAGATCTGCCGCCTATGTGGGAGGCGCAGAACCCCGAGTGCAAGTCTTCGAGAACTTCCTTCCCCTTCTCTGGGGTTACACACTTCAATAGAGGCTTAAGAAACCCCGCCTTGAAGAGTTCTCCATTTCTCAACTCAAAGCTTGCGGCTCGCTTTTTCAGAACGGCTGCCTCCTGTGGCGAATCAGGGAGCGTGCCGTCTGAGAGGTACGCCCGGATGCCATCCATCCAGGTGGAGCTTCGGTCTAGAACTCCAATGGGATCTTCAAAGATGCTTCTTTTTTCAAGCACTTCCCAGAAGACTGACCGAGGCGTATCATGGCAGGCGGAAGATGCAAGCTTCGATAGCGCATCCGCCTGGTTATTGTCAGACCTGGGCACTTGATTCAGCCGGAACTCCTCAAGTGACCCAGCCTTTTCTTTGACCGCCTGAAGATATTTGATCATAGCCGGGTGAGTTGCCTCATATGTTCCCTGATATTGGCTAACGACCAACTGCGAATCTGAGTAGGCGTCAATTTTTGTTGCCCCTGCCGCCTTACACATACGGATTCCGGCTAGCAGGGCTTCATATTCCGCCTCATTGTTTGAGGCTTGAAAATTGAACCGTAGTGCATACTCATATCTGTCCCCTTCAGGAGACTCATAAATTACGCCTGCACCACAGCCGTTCTTCGTAGAACTCCCGTCTACATACACTTTCCAAACCTGATCAAGATTATCCGGAGCCACCGGACGGGTCATTTCCACAATGAAGTCGGCAAACGCCTGACCTTTCACTGCCTTTCTTGGTTCGAAAGTGATTTCAAGACTTTGCATTTCAATTGCCCATTTTAGCATTCTTCCGGATGACTCCAAGGTAGTCATTGGCCGCTTGAGTGGCTGGTCGGTGTAAATTACCACCGGATGAGCCAGGAAGTAAGGCTTCAATTTTTTGAATGCCATGTACAAAGCAAGGCCAAATTTTTCAACCAGGGGGTACCGGAGTTCAGCATTTTTAAGAACATGGCTAATGAAGTAAACCGGGAGCTGAACGCCGTCTCGCTCAGTAAGGAGAACGGCACTGAGAGCATGGTCTGAGACGGCCAAATACATATACAACGTCTCCCTAGGTAGAGGACTGACCAACCTAGGCAGAGAGTGCAAATGCTCTTTTAGCCTCTGGAATGCCGTCTCAGCATCGTCTCCCCATTCGAACCTGGTCTTCTTCCTGATTGCTTGGAAGAAGTAAAGGCATTTGTCACCTGACCGGCTGAGGAACCTCCCCAAGGCGGCCAGGCAACCAGTCAGCCTCTGGACTTCCTTGACAGAACGGGGTGACTTCATGTCAATTACCGCCTGTATCTTTTCGGGGTTAGCCTCTATCCCCCTTTGATCAATCAGGAATCCGAGAAACTTCCCAGACTCAACACCAAAGACGCATTTCTTGGGGTTTAACATGACCTTATGCCGCCTGAGGGTGGAGAATGTTTCTCGGAGATCAGCAAGGTGATCCGCCTGTTGCTTGGATTTGACTATCATGTCATCAATGTACGCCTCCACATTCCTCCCAAGTTGATTGATGAAGACCGTATTAATCATTCGTTGGAAGGTGGCAGGCGCATTCTTCAAGCCAAACGGCATCACAGTATAACAGAATAACCCCAAATCAGTGACGAAGGCCGTCTTCTCTTGATCTTTTTTCCAGAGGGGTATCTGATGGAAGCCGGAGTAGGCATCCATGAAGCTCATCAAGGCGTGACCGGCTGTAGAGTCGACCAGACTGTCGATCTTTGGAAGCGGGTAACTGTCCTTTGGACACGCCTTGTTGAGGTCTGTGTAATCAACACACATGCGCCAGGTCCCATTCGGTTTCTTAACAAGGACCACATTGGCCACCCAGTCGGGGAAATTGCAGGGCCGAATGAACCTGGCGTCTAGCAGCTTTTTGATTTCGGCAGCTGCCGCCTGACTTCTTTCCTCGCCATGGTTTCTTTTCTTTTGCCGGATGGGCTTCTTTTTGGGATCCACGGCGAGTTTGTGGACAGCGAGATCCGGGCTGACGCCTGGCATCTCTTCCACTTCAAAGGCAAAGATGTCTTTGAATTCTTTCAGCAGAAGGTGCAAGTCTGCACCCAGAGCAGCATTAGCAGCCGTCCCAACCTTCACCGTCCGCTCTGGACGGCTGTCGTCCAGAACGAGATCAATGTGTTCTCCAGCCGGTTGGGGACGGAGCTCTTCTGACCGTTCGCCGGTCAGTGATTGCTATTTTTTCTCTTTTTTCACCTCCACCAGCAGAGGCGCTTTTCTCTTCTTACCAACGGCTGGTGGGGCAGGGTTGGCATCCTTAACAGCGTCAAGGTCTATTGGTTCCTTCCCTTGGCCGTCTGAGGCCACAGTATCTTTAACGGCTGAGAGATAACACTCCCGAGCCGTCTTCTGATCCCCGTTGAGGGAACCAACAGAGCCATCATCCCGCTCATACTTGACAAGCATGAGAGACGGGATGATCACCGCCTTGGTTTCGTTGAGGGTTGGTCTACCAAGGATAATATTGTAGGCGGTCAACTCCTCCACGACCAAGAATCTGACGACAACATGCCGTCCCTGGCCTTTTTCTCCCAGCCGGATGGGCAAATCAATTCTGCCGGCTGGGTAGACCATCCCACCCCCAAAACCGACCAAGGGGTGGGTAACCGGATGCATGCTGCTGGAGTTGTACTTCAGCTTCTGCAGGCACCGGAGGCTGATGATGTCCGACGAGCTGCCGGTGTCAATAAGGATCCGTCCAACCAGCTGGTTGGCAACCTTACATTCAATGACGACCGGGTCGTCATGCGGACGGCGGACGCTACCCCTGTCCTTCTCAGTTATGAGGACGTCTGGGAAGGTGGAGGAGGCAGACGTCTGCTCATCATCATCCTTGTCCATCTTTCGAAGATGGCTCTTGGTGCCCCAGATGGTAGGGCCACCACATGAAAATCCGCCTGCTATAGTGTAGACCGGATCCTTATCTGTATCCGAACTACTAGCCGGCTGGGTAGCCTTGGAGGACTGACCCTTGCTCTTCTTTTTTGCCCCGGCTGGGGACTTAGAAATGTAGGACTTTAAAAGCCCTTTGTCAGCCAGACGGTCCAACGTCCGCTGCAGACTAAAGCAGTCATTGGTGTCATGGCCAACCTCCTCATGGAACTGGCAATATTTATCTTTGTTCCGTGACTGGACGGAGCTCTTCAATGGATTCGGCTTCTCAATGGACAGCCGGTCCTTTACCTCCATGAGGATGGAGTTGCGGTCTTTGTTAAACTCGTACTTGGGGACGTACGGTTTAAACTCTTTCTTCTTCTTCTGGGACGGCTGCTCAGAATCGCTGACCGCCCAGACTTCTTTTCTCTTTCCGCTCTTTTCTTTTTTATTACCCGGCTGAGCTGGCCGGCTGTCTCTCTGTTTGTCAGACTTCTTGGAGTCTGACTGGCTACCAGGCGTGCAGAGGTCGGTAGCCTGTATATAGCTTTCCGCCTCCCTCAGGGCCGCCTGTAGCGTAAATGCCCCTTTTCTGACGAGGTCGAACTTAAAAGCCGACCCGTCTCTCAGACCCTTGAAAAATTCTGTGAATGCTACCTCGTCAGACAGCCCCTAGATCTGTATTCTAACCAGGTTGAACCGCCTGACATAGGCGCGTAGCCCTTCTCTCTCACCCTGCCTAACGGTGCTCAAATCAAGGCTCCTTTTCTTGGCAGGAATGTTCATTGAGAAGTTGGTAGCAAACAAGAAGGCTAGCCTCTTGAAGCTATCAACAGAACCGGCTGGCAAGTTGCCAAACCACTGCTGGGCAATGCCCTTCAGTGTAGCCGGGAAACAACGACACCAGGTGGCATCGTCCCACCCCTGTAAGCACATGAGGTTGGTATATGCCATCAGGTGGTCTTCCGGGTTGGTGGTACCATCATAGGTGCCCACCAAAACATTCTTAACCTTGGTCGGCTGAGTCGCCTCGGTTATATTGGCTGCAAAGGCAGACGGCTGTTCGCCTAACCTCATTAGCCGAAGCTGCCAGTCCAGAGGCTGGGCAGGAGTATATGCCGCCTGACCTCCAAAAGGAGGTGGCTGCATGAACTGGAGGCCAAATTGTCCATACTGCGCCTGGGGTGCGTATGGTATAGACCCTATCATCAGCTGAGGTTCGGTGTTGACGGTTTTACCGCCTGTCCGACTCTCATGCAAGGACACAGAGTTCCTTGCAAAAGCTTGCTTGAAGCTGTCTGGAAAGCTCGAAGTGGAAGCTGACTCAGACTGCTGCCGCCTCCTTCGATCGATGACTTGTCGTGCATCGAAGGTAGACGCATTTTGTGCCTCCGGCTGGGGTCGCCGGGGCATCAGAATCTTAGACCAGTCAAGTGTTGCGGCTGCCTTCTCCTTTGGATGAGGAGTTGGCTGCCTGTCATTGACCGGCTTCTTCTTCTTTCCAGAAGTGGGAGTCTTTTTAGCCGGCTGACTCTTGCTAGAGTCTGCCTTGTTTTTGTTGATCATAGCCTTGATTTCACCTTTGAAAGAGGTCATGAATCTCATGAGCTCATCTCGGGTGACTGGGGCTTGACCTTTGGCCTTCTGGGTTTCCCCGTCTGGCCTTCCAGGTGGGCGCCTGCTTGGGCCCGCCTGGTCTTCATTTCGCTCCAGTTGATCCCTGGAACGAATAGATTTAGAGATGAGAGATCCATCCCTAGAGATGTAAGTCTCAACATCATTATCTTCCTCCTCATCCTCCTCCTCAGTGAATACCTCTGGCTGAGGCTGAGGTGGAGGCTGGGGGATTTCGAACCCGACCGGTTGAATAACCGGTTGCAAGTCATCCAAGTTACCCGTCTGGGTACCCGGACGTAGAGAGGTGGAATTGAGAATCGGTACAGAGTTCTGAACCATCTTGAGGTACTCTCCCCACAGACGGCGCCAAATGTTTTGGGGTTTTTTGTCCCTCGGGAGAGTTACAACTCGAAGACTGATCCTGCCGGCTCTGTACCTGCAAAATTAACGGAGACACCGGTTGGATGGTGCTCCGCCTCCAACGCTCAAGTTAGTAACTTGAAGTAGAGTAAAAGGTGCGGAAATTAAGGTGGGGATCTGCTTGGATTCCAAGCTCAGTTGTCTCTATCAAAGGGACGGTTTTCAATGAATACCTTAAAATGTGAACCTGCCCTCCAAAAGAGGGGAATCTCCCTATTTATAGGGTCATTGGGAATTGTGCCCCTGATTAGGGTATCAAACCCTAATCATTGGTGGGCTGCGCCGTTCTACGGCTTTCTCGGGATTTGGGCCAGAAGGCCGACATTTTCCCAAATATCTGGGATGACACGTGTCAAGCGGGGAATGGTCCACTTTGGACTATCCTTGGGCTGACACGTGTCGCCCTCCGATTAGGCCACATGGCGGGGTAAAAATACCCTAAACAAAATGCATTCAACAAAGCTGTTTGAATCAAATGAAAGTCATACACATTCAAACAAAACTTTTTAAAGCAAATGAAAGTGAATTGAATTCAACAAAGCTATTTGAATCAAATGAAAGTCAAACACAATCAAACAAAGCTTTTTGAAGCAAATGAAAGTCAAATGCATTCAACAATGCCATTTGAATCAAACGAAAGTCAAACCCATTCAATCAAAGATTTTTGAAGCAAATGAAAGTCAAATGCACTCAACAAAGCTGTTTGAATCAAATGAAAGTTAACCACATTCGAACAAAACTTTTTGAAGCAAATGAAAGTCAAATGTATTCAACAAATTTATTTGAATCAAATGAAAGTCAAACACATTCAAACAAAGCTTTTTGAAGCAAATGAAAGTGAAATGCATTCAACAAAGCTATTTGAATCAAATGAAAGTCAAACACATTCAAACAAAGCTTTTTGAAGCAAATGAAAGTCAAATGTAGTCAACAAAGCTGTTTGAATCAAACGAAAGTCAAACACATTCGAACAAAGCTTTTTGAAGCAAATGAAAGTCATATGCATTCAACAAAGCTATTTGAATGAAATGAAAGTCAAACACTTTCCAACAAAGCTTTTTGAAGTAAATGAAAGTCCAATGCATTCAACAAAGCCGTTTGAATCAAATGAAAGTCAAGCACATTCAAACAAAGCTTTTTGACTCAAATAAAAGTCAAATGCATTCAAAAAAACTTTTTGAATCAAATGAAAGTAAAACAGATTCAAAGATAGCTTTTTGAAGTAAATGAAAGTCAAATGCATTTAACAAAGCCATTTCAAACAAATGAAAGTCAAACACATTCAAATAAAGCATTTTGAAGCAAATGAAAGTCAATTGCATTCAACAAAGCTATTTGAAACAAATGAAAGTCAAACACATTCAAACAAAAGCTTATTGAAGTAAATGAAAGAGAAATACATTCAACAAAGCTATTTGAATTTAATGAAAGTCAAACACATTCAAACAAATCATTTTGAAGCAAATGAAAGTCAAATTCATTCAACCAAGCTATTTGAATCAAATGAAAGTCAAATACATTCAAACAAAGCTTTATGAAGTAAATGAAAGTCCAATGCATTCAACAAAGTTATTTGAATCAAATGAAAGTCAAAGACATTCAAACAAAGCTTTTTAAAGCAAATGAAAGTCAAATGCATTCAACAAAGCTAATTGAATCAAATGAAAGTCAAACACTTTCAAACAATGCTTTTTGAAGCAAATGAAAGTCCAATGCATTCAACAAAGCTATTTGAATCAAATAAAAGTAAACACATTCAAACAAAGCTTTTTGAAGCAAATGAAAGTCAAATGCATTCAACAAAGCTATTTGAATAAAATGAAAGTCAAACACATTCAAACAAAGCTTTTTGACTCAAATGAAAGTTAAATGCATTTAACAAATCTATTTCAAATAAATGAAAGTCAAACACATTCAAACAAAGCTTTTTGAAGCAAATGAAAGTCAATTGCATTCAACAAAGCTATTTGAATCAAATGAATTCAAACACATTCAAACAAAGCTTTTTGAAGCAAATGAAAGTCAAATGCATTTAACAAAGCTGTTTGAATGAAATGAAAGTCAAACACATTCGAACAAAGCTTTTTGAAGTAAACGAAAGTCAAATGCATTTAACAAAGCTATTTCAATAAAATAAAAGTCAAACACATTCCAATAAAGCATTTTGAAGCAAATGAAAGTCAATTGCATTCAACAAAGCTATTTGAATCAAATGAATGTCAAACACATTCAAACAAAGCTTTTTAAAGCAAATGAAAGTCAAATGCGTTCAACAAAGCTATTTGAATCAAATGAAAGTCAAACACATTCAAACAAAGCTTTTTGAAGCAAATGAAAGTCAAATGCATTCAACAAAGCTGTTTGAATCAAATGAAAGTCAAACACATTCGAACAAAGCTTTTTGAAGCAAATGAAAGTCTAATGCATTCTACAAAGCTATTTGAATCAAATGAATGTCAAACACATTCAAACAAAGCTTTTTAAAGCAAATGAAAGTCAAATGCATTCAAAAAAGCTATTTGAATCAAATGAAAGTCAAACACATTCAAACAAAGCTTTTTGAAGCAAATGAAAGTCAAATGCATTCAACAAAGCTGTTTAAATCAAATGAAAGTCAAACACATTCGAACAAAGCTTTTTGAAGCAAATGAAAGTCTAATGCATTCAACAAATCTATTTGAATCAAATGAAAGTCAAACACATTCAAACAAAGCTTTTTGAAGCAAATGAAAGTCTAATGCATTCAACAAAGCTGTTTGAATCAAATGAAAGTCAAACACATTCGAACAAAGCTTTTTGAAGTAAATGAAAGTCATATGCATTTAACAAAGCCATTTCAATCAAATGAAAGTCCAACACATTCAAACAAAGCTTTTTGTCTTAAATGAAAGTCAAATGCAATCAACAAAGCGGTTTGAATCAAATAAAAGTCAAACACATTCGAACAAACGTTTTTGAAGCAAATGAAAGTCAAATGCATTCAACAAAGCTATTTTAATCAAAGGAAAGTCAAACACAGTCAAACAAAGCTTTTGGAAGCAAATGAAAGTTAAATGCATTCAATAAAGCTGTTTGAATCAAATGAAAGTCAAACACATTCAAACAAAGCTTTATGAAGCAAACGAAAGTCAAATGCGTTTAACAAAGCTGTTTGAATCAAATGAAAGTCAAATACATTCAAACAAAGCTTTTTGAAGCAAATGAAAGTCAAATGCATTCAACAAAGCCATTTCAATCAAATGAAAGTGAAACACATTCAAACAAAGCTTTTTGAAGCAAATGAAAGTAAAATGCATTCAACAAAGCCATTTTAATCAAATGAAAGTCAAATACATTGAAACAAAGCTTTTTGACTCAAATGAAAATCAAATGCATTCAACAAAGGCATATCAGTCAAATGAAAGTCAAACACATTCAAACAAAGCTTTTTGAAGCAAATGAAAGTGAAACACATTCAAACAAAGCTTTTTGACTCAAATGAAAGTCAAATGCATTCAACAAAGCCTTTTGAATCAAATGAAAGTAAAACAGATTTAATGAAAGCTTTTTCATGCAAATGAAAGTGAAATGCATTCAACAAAGCCATTTTCAATCAAATGAAAGTCAAACCCATTCAAACAAAGATTTTTGACTTAAAGGAAAGTGAATTGCATTAAACAAACCTATTTGAATCAAATGAAAGTCAAACACATTCAAACAAAGCTTTTTGTCTTAAATGAAAGTCAAATGCATTCAACAAAGCTATTTAAATCAAATGAAAGTCAAACACTTTCAAACAAAGCTTTTTTGAAGCAAATGAAAGTCAACTGCATTCAACAAAGCTATTTGAATCAAATGAAAGTCAAACACAGTCAAACAAAGCTTTTTATCTCAAATGAAAGTCAAATGCATTCAACAAAGGTATTTAAATCATATGAAAGTCAAACACATTCAAACAAAGATTTTTGAAGCAAATGAAAGTCAAATGCATTCAACAAAGCCATTTTAATCAAATGAAAGTCAAACACATTATAACAAAGCTTTTTGACTCAAATGAAAATCAAATGCATTCAACATAGGCATTTTAGTCAAATGAAAGTCATACACATTTTAACAATGCTTTTTGAAGCAGATGAAAGTCAAATGCATTCAACAAAGCTTTTTGAATCAAATGAAAGTCAAGCAAATTCAAACAAAGCTTTTTGACTTAAATAAAAGTCAAATGCATTCAACAAAGCTTTTTGAATCAAATGAAAGTAAAACAGATTCAAAGAAAGCTTTTTGATGCAAATGAAAGTCAAATGCATTCAACAAAGCCATTTGTATCAAATGAAAGTCAAACACATTCAAACAAAGCTTTTTGACTCAAAGGAAAGTGAATTGCATTAAACAAACCTATTTGAATCAAATGAAAGTCAAACACATTCAAACAAAGCTTTTTGTTGCAAATGAAAGTCAAACGCATTTAACAAAGCCATTTTAATCAAATGAAAGTCATATACATTGAAACAAAGCTTTTTGACTCAAATGAAAATCAAATGCATTCAACAAAGGCATATCAGTCAAATGAAAGTCAAACACATTCAAACAAAGCTTTTTGAAGCAAATGAAAGTCGAACACATTCAAACAAAGCTTTTTGACTCAAATGAAAGTCAAATGCATTCAACAAAGCTTTTTGAATCAAATGAAAGTAAAACAGATTCAATGAAAGCTTTTTCATGCAAATGAAAGTGAAATGCATTCAACAAAGCCATTTTCAATCAAATGAAAGTCAAACACATTCAAACAAAGCTTTTTGACATAAATTAAAGTCAAATGCATTCAACAAAGCTATTTAAATCAAATGAAAGTCAAACACATTCAAACAAAGCTTTTTTGAAGCAAATGAAAGTCAACTGCATCAACAAAGCTATTTGAATCAAATTAAAGTCAAACACAGTCAAACAAAGCTTTTTATCTCAAAAGAAAGTCATATGCATTCAACAAAGGGATTTAAATCATATGAAAGTCAAACACATTCAAACAAAGATTTTTGAAGCAAATGAAAGTCAAATGCATTCAACAAAGCCATTTTAATCAAATGAAAGTCAAACACATTGAAACAAAACTTTTTCACTCAAATGAAAATCAAATGCATTTAACATAGGCATTTCAGTAAATGAAAGTCAAACACATTCTAACAATGCTTTTTGAAACAAATAAAAGTCAAATGCATTCAACAAAGCTTTTTGAATCAAATGAAAGTCAAACACATTTAAACAAAGCTTTTTGAAGCAAATGAAAGTCAAATGCATTCAACAAAGCCATTTGAATCAAAAGACAGTCAAACACATTCAAACAAACCTTTTTCAATCAAATGAAAGTCAAATGCATTCAACTAAGCCATTTGAATGAAATGAAAGTCAAACACATTCAAACAAAGCTTTTTTTACTTAAAGGACAGTCAAATGCACTCAACAAAGCTATTCGAATCAATAGAAAGTCAAACACATTCAAACAAAGCTATTTGAATAAAATGAAAGTCAAATGCATTCAACAAAGCCATTTCAACCAAATAAAAGTCAAACACATTCAAACAAAGCTTTTTATAGCAAATCAAAGTCAAATGCATTCAACAAAGCAATTTTAATCAAATGAAAGTCAAACACATTCAAACAAATCTTTTTGAATCAAATTAAAGTCAAATGCATTAAATGAAGCTAGTTGAAGCAAATGAATTCAAACACAGTTAAACAAAGAATTTTAAATCGAATGAAAGTTAAACACTTTCAAACAATGCATTTCGAAGCAAATTAAACTCAATTGCATTTAACAAAGCTATTTGAATTAAATGTAAGTCAAACACATTCACACAAAGCGTTTTGAAGAAAATGAAAGTCAAATGCATTCAACAAAGCCATTTTAATCAAATGAATGTCAAACACCTTCAAACAAAGCTCTTTGACTCAAAAGAAAATCAAATGCATTGAACATAGCCATTTCAATCAAATGAAAGTCAAACACATTCAAATAAAGCCTTTTGTCTTAAATGAAAGTCAAATGCAATCAACAAAGCTGTTTGAGTCAAATGAAAGTCAAATGCATTCAACAAAGTTATTTGAATCAAATGAAAGTCAATTGCATTCAACAAAGCTATTTGAATCAAATCAAAGTCAAACACATTCAAACAAAGCTTTTTGAAGCAAATGAAAGTCAAATGCATTCAACAAAGCCATTTTAATCAAATGAATGTCAAACACCTTCAAACAAAGCTTTTTGACTCAAATGAAAATCAAATGCATTGAACATAGCCATTTCAATCAAATGAAAGTCAAACACATTCAAAAAAAGATTTTTGACTCAATTGAAAGTCAAACACATTCAAACAAAGATTTTTTACTCAAATGAAAGTCAAACATATTCTAACAAAGATTTTTGACTCAAATGAAAGTCAAATGCATTCGACAAAGCTATTTGAATCAAATGAAAGTCAAATACATTCAAACAAAGCTTTTTGAAGCAAATGAAAGTCAATTACATTGAACAAAGCTATTTGAATCAAATGAAAGTAAACACATTCAAACAAAGCTTTTTGAATCAAATGAAAGTCAAACACATTCAAACAAAGCTTTTTGAAGCAAATGAAAGTCAAATGCATTCAACAAATCTGTTTGAATCACATGAAAGTCAAACACATTTTAACAAAGCTTGTTGAAGCAAATGAAAGTCATATGCATTCAACAAAGCCATTTCAAGCAAATGAAAGTCAAACACATTCAAACAAAGCTTTTTGAAGCAAATGAAAGTCAAATGCATTCAACAAAGCTATTTGAATCAAATGAAAGTCAAACACATTCAAACAAAGCTTTTTAAAGCAAATGAAAGTCAAATGTTTGAATCAAATGAAAGTCAAACACAATCAAACAAAGCTTTTTGACTAAAATGAAACTCAAAATGCATTCAACAAAGATTTTTGACTCAAATGAAAGTTAAATGCATTTAACAAAGGTCTTTGAATCAAATGAAAGTCAAACACATTCGAACAAAGCTTTTTGAAGCAAATGAAAGTCAAATGCATTTAACAAAGCCATTTTAATCAAATGAAAGTCAAAAACATTCAAACAAAGTTTTTTGTAGCAAATGAAAGTCAAATGCATTCAACAAAGCCATTTGAATCTAACAAAAGTCAAACATATTCAAACAAAGCTTTTTGAAGCAAATGAAAGTCAAATGCATTCAACAAAGCTATTTTAATCATAGGAAAGTCAAACACAGTCAAACAAAGCTTTTGGAAGCAAATGAAAGTTAAATGCACTCAATAAAGCTGTTTGAATCAAATGAAAGTCAAACACATTCAGACAAAGCTTTTTGAAGCAAATGAAAGTCAAATGCGTTTAACAAAGCTGTTTGAATCAAATGAAAGTCAAATACATTCGAACAAAGCTTTTTGAAGCAAATGAAAGTCAAATGCATTCAACAAAGCCATTTCAATCAAATGAAAGTGAAACACATTCAAACAAAGCTTTTTGAAGCAAATGAAAGTAAAATGCATTCAACAAAGCCATTTTAATCAAATGAAAGTCATATACATTGAAACAAAGCTTTTTGACTCAAATGAAAATCAAATGCATTCAACAAAGGCATATTAGTCAAATGAAAGTCAAACACATTCAAACAAAGCTTTTTAAAGCAAATGAAAGTCGAACACATTCAAACAAAGCTTTTTGACTCAAATGAAAGTCAAATGCATTCAACAAAGCTTTTTGAATCAAATGAAAGTAAAACAGATTCAATGAAAGCTTTTTAATGCAAATGAAAGTGAAATGCATTCAACAAAGCCATTTTCAATCAAATGAAAGTCAAACACATTCAAACAAAGCTTTTTGACTTAAATTAAAGTCAAATGCATTCAACAAAGCTATTTAAATCAAATGAAAGTCAAACACATTCAAACAAAGCTTTTTTGAAGTAAATGAAAGTCAACTGTATCAACAAAGCAATTTGAATTAAATGAAAGTCAAACACAGTCAAACAAAGCTTTTTATCTCAAAAGAAAGTCATATGCATTCAACAAAGGGATTTAAATCATATGAAAGTCAAACACATTCAAACAAAGATTTTTGAAGCAAATGAAAGTCAAATGCATTCAACAAAGCCATTTTAATCAAATGAAAGTCAAACACATTGAAACAAAACTTTTTGACTCAAATGAAAATCAAATGCATTCAACATAGGCATTTCAGTAAATGAAAGTCAAACACATTCTAACAATGCTTTTTGAAACAAATGAAAGTCAAATGCATTCAACAAAGCTTTTTGAATCAAATGAAAGTCAAGCACATTCAAACAAAGCTTTTTGACTCAAATAAAAGTCAAATGCATTCAACAAAGCTTTTTGAATCAAATGAAAGTAAAACAGATTCAAGGAAAGCTTTTTGATGCAAATGAAAGTCAAATGCATTCAACAAAGCCATTTCAATCAAATGAAAGTCAAACACATTCAAACAAAGCTTTTTGACTCAAAGGAAAGTGAATTGCATTAAACAAACCTATTTGAATCAAATGAAAGTCAAACACATTCAAATAAAGCTTTTTGTCTTAAATGAAAGTCAAATGCAATCAACTGACAAGAGGAAAATGCATGTCGTTTCCTACCCTTTCCCCAAGCCAAACTAAATTTGTAAACACCTAACCAACCTTATATGAATATAGGGTAAGTTAAGGGTCGGTCCCAAGGGAATGCAATGATGAAAACTAAAGTCTAAGTCAAGCTACTTCGGAGTCGAAAATGAGATATCGGTTGGTACTAAATGAACTAGATCAAATTCAACAAATAATCAAAGGTCTAAACACTAGGGATATGGGTTCCACATGCAAAATCAATGAAAATGCTAGATTAAAACTCAATCAATTAGTTCAAGTATTGCAATGGACAAACAATAGTAGCAATCAAGAGAGTTCAAATACTATCTCCTATAGTCCAATCTAGTGGTCACTATGAAAGGCAAACCAAGAAGAATCATAAACAAACTCAATCAATTAGAGCAACCTTCAAATCAATTGGTCATGTCATTAAGAGTTGCAATGCAATCTAGATTAATCTTATAGGGTGATCAATCCTAATCTAATCAATCTCATGCAAAACTATGTCAACCAAATTAATTGCAACAAATCAACCAATCAAAGAGCATCAACTAGCATTTTCATTAATCAAACATGCTTCCCCCTTTCCCTAGCAACTAATCTACTCACTAATCATGGTGAAATTCAAGAACAAATAACTAGAAATTGCATTGATCATCATTCTATATCAAAATCTAATAGAAATCAAAGTGTTCAATATTATCAAACTCAATTCCAAGAAAAACAAACATCAAGCAAAAGAATCAAATAACAAGTAAGTAAAGATGAAAGAAAGAAGAGAATCTCACTAAAATTGATGAAGAAATCCAAACTTGATTGATCAAATGTTGAGTTACAAATCCAAAACCAAGAACTTTTCTCTAACTTCTCTCTCTAAAACTAAGCTAATGAAAATTATCAAAAAGTTAGATTCAAAAAGGAAATACAATTCTATTTATAGGCAAAGAAGAAAACGGCAGCTCCCGCGGTCTCTCTCGATAAACCCGCGCCCGCGGAAAAATGGGTACGGAACCCTCCGCGGGCTGCCTGGGCAGCACCCGCGCCCGCGGCTTGAAGACCCGCTCCCGCGGCAAAGTCCCCTGCTCCCAAAGGCTGATCAGGGGAGCCGCGGTCTCTCTGAGTGGAGAGACCTCTCCAAATTGCCCGCGCCCGCGGAGAGACCGCGAGGCAACTGCGGCTAGTTCCTGCCAACTTTTTGGCATTTTTGAACAAAAGAGCCCGCGCCCGCGGCTTGAAGTCCCGCGCCCGCGGCCTGGTGGAAAACCATGGAGACCTCTCCGAGGTCTCTCTAAGCCCTCTCTAGCCAAATGCTCCTTCCTTGCTTGACAATTGAGGTCCCGAATTGCATCCTTTGCCAAGGTGGATCTCACAATACCTGCACAAGTAAACAAAGGAAGGAAATAAAAGGGAAAAAGAGCAAAATAAAGGAAAAACACGATAAAAACACGAGAAACATGAAGAAAGAGGAAAAAGGAGAAACTAAAGGAAAAAGGGCCAAAACTAAAAGAAGAAAGCAACAAAAAGGGAAAGAAATAACCTAAAAGACTACCTAATGAGTGCCATAAATGACACTCATCATCAACAAAGCTGTTTGAATCAAATCAAAGTCAAACACATTCGAACAAAGCTTTTTGAAGCAAATGAAAGTTAAATGCATTCAACAAAGCTATTTGCATCAAATGAAAGGCAAACACATTCAAACAAACCTTTTTGAATCAAATGAAAGTGAAATGCATTTAACAAATCTGTTTGAATCAAAGGAAAGTCAGACACATTCGAACAAAGCTTTTTGAAGCAAATGAAAGTCAAATGCATTCAACAAAGCCTTTTCAATCAAATGAAATTCAAACACATTCGAACAAAGCTTTTTGAAGCAAATGAAAGTCAAACGTATTCAACAAAGCCATTTCAATCAAATGAAAGTCAAACACATTCAAACAAAGCTTTTTGAAGCAAATGAAAGTTAAATGCATTCAACAAAGCTATTTGAATCAAATGAAAGTTAAACACCTTCAAACAAACCTTTTTGAATCAAATGAAAGTAAAATGCATTCAACAAAGCCATTTGAATCAAATGAAAGTCAAACACATTCAAACAAAGCTTTTTGACTCATAGGACAGTCAATTGCATTCAACAAAGCTATTTGAATCAAATGAAAGTCAAACAGATTCAAAGAAAGCTTTTTGAAGCAAATGAAAGTCAAATGCATTCAACAAAGCCATTTGAATCAAATGAAAGTCAAACACATTCAAACAAACCTTTTTGAATCAAATGAAAGTCAAATGCATTCAACAAAGCCATTTAAATCAAATGAAAGTCAAACATATTCAAACAAAGCTATTTGAATAAAATGAAAGTCAAATGCATTCAACAAAGCCATTTCAACCAAATGAAAGTCAAACACATTCAAACGAAAGCTTTTTATAGTAAATCAAAGTCAAATGCATCCAACAAAGCAATTTTAATCAAATGAAAGTCAAACACATTCAAACAAAGCTTTTTGAATCAAGTTAAAAGTCAAATGCATTAAATGAAGCTAGTTGAATCAAATGAATTCAAACACAATTAAACAAGGATTTTTAAATCGAATGAAAGTTAAACACTTTCAAACAATGCGTTTAGAAGCAAATAAAACTCAATTGCATTTAACAAAGCTATTTGAAATAAATGAAAGTCAAACACATTCACACAAAGGGTTTTGAAGCAAATGAAAGTCAAATGCATTCAACAAAGCCATTTTAATCAATTGAATGTCAAACACCTTCAAACAAAGCTTTTTGACTCAAAAGAAAATCAAATGCATTGAACATAGCCATTTCAATCAAATGAAAGTCAAACACATTCAAACAAAGCCTTTTGTCTAAAATGAAAGTCAAATGCAATCAACAAAGCTGTTTGAGTCAAATGAAAGTCAAATTAAAGTCAAATGCATTCAACAAAGCTATTTGAATCAAATGAAAGTCAATTGCATTCAACAAAGCTATATGAATCAAATGAAAGTCAAACACATACAAACAAAGCTTTTTGAAGCAAATGAAAGTCAAATGCATTCAACAAAGCTGCTTGAATCAAATGAAAGCAAACATATTCGAACAAAGCTTTTTGTAGCAAATGTAAGTCAAATGCATTCAACAAAGCCATTTCAATCAAATGAAAGTCAAACACATTCAAACAAAACTTTTTGAAGCAAATGAAAGTCAAATGCATTCAACAAAGCCATTTTAATCAAATGAATGTCAAACACCTTCAAACAAAGCTTTTTAACTCAAATGAAAATCAAATGCATTGAACATAGCCATTTCAATCAAATTAAAGTCAAACACATTCAAACAAAGATTTTTGACTCAAATGATAGTCAAATGCATTCGAAAAAGCTATTTGAATCAAATATAAGTCCAACACATTCAAACAAAGCTTTTGAAGAAAAAGAAAGTCAATTGCATTAAACAAAGCCATTTCAATCAAATGAAAGTCAAACACATTTGAATAAAGCTTTTTGAAGCAAATGAAAGTTAAATGCATTCAACAAAGCTATTTGAATCAAATGAAAGTCCAACACATTCAAACAAAGCTTTTTGAAGCAAATGAAAGTCAAATGCATTCAACAAAACCATTTCAATCAAATGAAAGTCAAACACATTCAAATAAAGCTTTTTAACTCAAATGAAATTCAAATGCATTCAACATAGCCATTTCAATCAAATGAAATTCAAACACATTTTAACAAAGCTTTTTGAAGCAAATGAAAGTCAAATGCATTCAACAAAGCCATTTCAATCAAATGAAAGTCAAACACATTCAAACAAAGCTTTTTGACTCAAAGGACAGTCAAATGCATTCAACAAAGCTATTTGAATCAAATAAAAGTCAAACACATTCAAACAAAGCTATTTGACTCAAATGAAAGTCGAATGCATTCAACAAAGCTAATTGAATCAAATAGAAGTCAAACACATTCAAGCAAACCTATTTGAATCAAATGAAAGTCAATCACATTCAAACAAAGCTTTTTGTCTCAAATGAAAGTCAAATGCATTCAACAAAGCCATTTGAATAAAATGAAAGTCAAACACATTCAAACAAAGCTTTTTGACTCAACGAAAGTTAATTGCATTCAACAAACCTATTTGAATCAAATGAAAGTCAAACACATTCAAGCAAACCTATTTGAATCAAATGAAAGTCAATCACATTCAAACAAAGCTTTTTGTCTCAAATGAAAGTCAAATGCATTCAAAAAAGATATTTGAATCAAATGAAAGTCAAACACATTCAAACAAAGCCTTTTGAAGCAAACGATAGGCAAAGGCATTCAACAAAGCCATTTGAATCAAATGATAGTCAAACACATTCAAACAATGGTTTTTGACTTAAATGAAAGTGAATTGCATTCAACAAACCTATTTGAATCAAATGAAAATCAAACACATTCAAACAACGCTTTTTGTCTCAAAAGAAAGTCAAATGCGTTCAACAAAGCCATTTGAATCAATTGAAAGTCAAACACATTCAAACAAAGCTTTTTGACTCTAAGGAAAATGAATTGCATTGAAGAAACCTATTTGAATCATATAAAAGTCAAACACATTCAAACTAAGCTTTTTGTCTCAAATGAAAGTCAAATGCATTCAAAAAAGCTATTTGAATCAAATGAAAGTCAAACACATTCAAACAAAGCTTTTTGACTCAAATGAAAGTCAAATGCATTCATCAAAGCCATTTGAATCAAAATGTAAGTCAAGCACATTTAAACAAAGCTTTTTGACTCAAATGAAAGTAAAATGCGTTCAACTAAGCTATTTAAATCAAATGAAAGTCAAACACAATCAAACAACGCTTTTTGAATCAAATGAAAGTCAAATGCATTCAACAAAGTCATTTGAATCAAAATGTAAGTCAAGCACATTTAAACAATGCTTTTTGACTCAAATGAAAGTCAATTGCATTCAACAAAGCTATTTGAATCAAATGAAAGTCAAACATATTCAAACAACGCTTTTTAACACAAATGAAAGTCAAATGCATTCAACAAAGCTATTTGAATTAAATGAATGGCAAACACATTCAAACAAAGCTTTTTGAAGCAAATGAAAGTCAAATGCATTCAACAAAGCTGTTTGAATTAAATGAAAGTCAAACACATTTAAACAAAGCTTTTTGAAGCAAATGAAAGTCAAATGCATTTAACAAAGCTGTTTGAATCAAATTAAAGTCAACCACATTCGAACAAAGCTTTTTTAAGCAAATAAAAGTCAAATGCATTCAACAAAGCAATTTGACTCAAATGAAAGTCAATCACATTCAAACAATGATTTGTGACTCCAATGAAAATCAAATGCATTCAACAAAGCCATTTGAATCAAAATGTATGTCAAGCACATTTAAAAAAAGCTTTTTGAAGCAAATGAAAGTCAAATGCATTCAACAAAGCTGTTTGAATTAAATGAAAGTCAAACACATTTAAACAAAGCTTTTTGAAGCAAATGAAAGTCAAATGCATTCAACAAAGCTGTTTGAATCAAATTAAAGTCAACCACATTCGAACAAAGCTTTTTTAAGCAAATAAAAGTCAAATGCATTCAACAAAGCAATTTGACTCAAATGAAAGTCAATCACATTCAAACAATGATTTGTGACTCCAATGAAAATCAAATGCATTCAACAAAGCCATTTGAATCAAAATGTATGTCAAGCACATTTAAAAAAAGCTTTTTGACTCAAATGAAAGTCAAATGCATTCAACAAAGCTATTTGAATGAAATGAAAGTCAAACAGATTCAAACAACGCTTTTTGAATAAAATGAAAGTCAAATGCATTCAACAAAGCCATTTGAATCAAAATGTAAGTCAAGCACATTTAAACAAAGGTTTTCGACTCAAATGTAAGTCAAACACATTCAACAAAGCTGTTTAAATCAAATGAAAGTCAAACACATTCAAACAAAGCTTTTTTAAGCAAATGAAAGTCAAATACATTCGACAAAGCTTTTTGAATCAAATGAAAGTCAAACACATTCGAACAAAGCTTTTTGAAGCAAATGAAAGTCATATGCATTCAACAAAGCCACTTCAAGCAAATGAAAGTCAAACACATTCAAACAAAGCTTTTTGAAGCAAATGAAAGTCAAATGCATTCAACAAAGCTATTTGAATCAAATAAAAGTCAAACACATTCAAACAAAGCTCTTTGAAGCAAATGAAAGTCAAATGTTTGAATCAAACGAAAGTTAAACACATTCAAACAAAGCTTTTTGACTCAAAGGACAGTCAAATGCATTCAACAAAGCTATTTGTACCCTATGAAAGTCAAAAACAATCAAACAAAGCTTTTTGACTCAAATGAAAGTCAAAATGCATTTAACAAATCTATTTCAATCAAATGAAAGTCAAACACATTCAAACAAAGATTTTTGACTCAAATGAAAGTTAAATACTTTCAGCAAAGCTCTTTGAATCAAATGAAATTCAAACACATTCGAATAAAGCTTTTTGAAGCAAATGAAAGTCAAATGCATTTAACAAAGCCATTTTAATCAAATGAAAGTCAAACACATTCAAACAAAGCTTTTTGTTGCAAATGAAAGTCAAATGCATTCAACAAAGCCATTTGAATCTAATGAAAGTCAAACACATTCAAACAAAGCTTTTTGAAGCAAATGAAAGTCAATTACATTGAACAAAGCTATTTGAATCAAATGAAAGTAAACACATTCAAACAAAGCTTTTTGAATCAAATGAAAGTCAAACACATTCAAACAAAGCTTTTTGAAGCAAATGAAAGTCAAATGCATTCAACAAATCTGTTTGAATCACATGAAAGTCAAACACATTCGAACAAAGCTTTTTGAAGCAAATGAAAGTCATATGCATTCAACAAAGCCATTTCAAGCAAATGAAAGTCAAACACATTCAAACAAAGCTTTTTGAAGCAAATGAAAGTCAAATGCATTCATTAAAGCTATTTGAATCAAATAAAAGTCAAACACATTATAACAAAGCTTTTTAAAGCAAATGAAAGTCAAATGTTTGAATCAAATGAAAGTCAAACACATTCAAACAAAGCTTTATGACTCAAAGGACAGTCGAATGCATTCAACAAAGCTATTTGTATCAAATGAAAGTCAAACACAATCAAACAAAGCTTTTTGACTCAAATGAAACTCAAAATGCATTCAACAAAGATTTTTGACTCAAATGAAAGTTAAATGCATTTAACAAAGGTCTTTGAATCAAATGAAAGTCAAACACATTCTAACAAAGCTTTTTGAAGCAAATAAAAGTCAAATGCATTTAACAAAGCCATTTTAATCAAATGAAAGTCAAAAACATTCAAACAAAGTTTTTTGTAGCAAATGAAAGTCAAATGCATTCAACAAAGCCATTTGAATCTAATGAAAGTCAAACACATTCAAACAAAGCTTTTTGAAGCAAATGAAAGTCAAATGCATTCAACAAAGCTATTTTAATCAAAGGAAAGTCAAACAAAGCTTTTTGAAGCAAATGAAAGTTAAATGCATTCAATAAAGCTGTTTGAACCTAATGAAAGTAAAAAACATTCAAACAAAGCTTTTTGAAGCAAATGAAAGTAAAATGCATTCAACAAAGCCATTTTAATCAAATGAAAGTCATATACATTGAAACAAAGCTTTTTGACTCAAATGAAAATCAAATGCATTCAACAAAGGCATATCAGTCAAATGAAAGTCAAACACATTCAAACAAAGCTTTTTGAAGCAAATGAAAGTCGAACACATTCAAACAAAGCTTTTTGACTCAAATTAAAGTCAAATGCATTCAACAAAGCTTTTTGAATCAAATGAAAGTAAAACAGATTCAATGAAAGCTTTTTCATGCAAATGAAAGTGAAATGCATTCAACAAAGCCATTTTCAATCAAATGAAAGTCAAACACTTTCAAACAAAGCTTTTTGACTTAAATGAAAGTCTAATGCATTCAACAAAGCTATTTAAATCAAATGAAAGTCAAACACATTCAAACAAAGCTTTTTTGAAGCAAATGAAAGTCAACTGCATCAACAAAGCAATTTGAATCAAATGAAAGTCAAACACAGTCAAATAAAGCTTTTTATCTCAAAAGAAAGTCAAACACATTCAAACAAAGATTTTTGAAGCAAATGAAAATCAAATGCATTCAACATAGGCATTTCAGTCAAATGAAAGTCAAACACATTCTAACAATGCTTTTTGAAGCAAATGAAAGTCAAATGCATTCAACAAAGCTTTTTGAATCAAATAAAAGTCAAACACATTCAAACAAAGCTTTTTAAAGCAAATGAAAGTCAAATGTTTGAATCAAATGAAAGTCAAACACATTCTAACAAAGCTTTTTGACTCAAAGGACAGTCGAATGCATTCAACAAAGCTTTTTGACTCAAATAAAAGTCAAATGCATTCAACAAAGCTTTTTGAATCAAATGAAAGTAAAACAGATTCAAAGAAAGGTTTTTGATGCAAATGAAAGTCAAATGCATTCAACAAAGCCATTTCAATCAAATGAAAGTCAAACACATTCAAACAAAGCTTTTTGACTCAAAGGAAAGTGAATTGCATTAAACAAACCTATTTGAATCAAATGAAAGTCAAACACATTCAAACAAAGCTTTTTGTCTTAAATGAAAGTCAAATGCAATCAACAAAGCTGTTTGAATCAAATGAAAGTCAAACACATTCGAACAAAGCTTTTTGAAGCAAATGAAAGTTAAATGCATTCAACAAAGCTATTTGCATCAAATGAAAGTCAAACACATTCAAACAAACCTTTTTGAATCAAATGGATGTCAAATGCATTTAACAAATCTGTTTGAATCAAAGGAAAGTCAGACACATTCGAACAAAGCTTTTTGAAGCAAATGAAAGTCAAATGCATTCAACAAAGCCTTTTCAATCAAATAAAATTCAAACACATTCGAACAAAGCTTTTTGAAGCAAATGAAAGTCAAACGTATTCAACAAAGCCATTTCAATCAAATGAAAGTCAAACACATTCAAACAAAGCTTTTTGAAGCAAATGAAAGTTCAATGCATTCAACAAAGCTATTTGAATCAAATGAAAGTTAAACACGTTCAAACAAACCTTTTTGAATCAAATGAAAGTCAAATGCATTCAACAAAGCCATTTGAATCAAATGAAAGTCAAACACATTCAAACAAAGCTTTTTGACTCATAGGACAGTCAATTGCATTCAACAAAGCTATTTGAATCAAATGAAAGTCAAACAGATTCAAAGAAAGCTTTTTGAAGCAAATGAAAGTCAAATGCATTCAACAAAGCCATTTGAATCAAATGAAAGTCAAACATATTCAAACAAAGCTATTTGAATAAAATGAAAGTCAAATGCATTCAACAAAGCCATTTCAACCAAATGAAAGTCAAACACTTTCAAACAAAGATTTTTGAATCAAATGAGAGTCAAACACATTCAAACAAAGATTTTTGACTCAAATGAAAGTCAAATGCATTCAACAAAGCTATTTGAATCAAATGAAAGTTAAACACCTTCAAGCAAACCTTTTTGAATCAAATGAAAGTCAAATGCATTCAACAAAGCCATTTGAATCAAATGAAAGTCAAACACATTCAAACAAAGCTTTTTGACTCAAAGGATAGTGAATTGCATTCAACAAACCTATATGAATCAAATGAAAGTCAAACACATTCAAAAAAGCTTTCTGAAACAAATGAAAGTCAAATGCATTCAACAAAGCTATTTGAATCAAATGAAAGTCAAACACATTTAAACAAAGCTTTTTGAAGCAAATGAAAGTCAAATGCATTCAACAAATCTGTTTGAATCAAATGAAAGTTAAACACATTCGAACAAAGCTTTTTGAAGCAAATGAAAGTTAAATGCATTCAACATATCCATTTGAATCTAATGAAAGTCAAACACATTCAAACAAAGCTTTTTGACTCAAATGAAATTCAAATGCATCAACATCGCCATTTCAATCAAATGAAAGTCAAATACATTCAAATAAAGCTTTTTGAAGCAAATGAAAGTCAAATGCGTTCAACAAAGCTTTTTGAATCAAATGAGAGTCAAACACATTCAAACAAAGATTTTTGACTCAAATGAAAGTCAAATGCATTCAACAAAGCTATTTGAATCAAATGAAAGTTAAACACATTCAAAGAAAGCTTTTTGACTCAAATGAAAGTCATATGAATTCAACAAATCTGTTTAAATCAAATGAAAGTCAAACACATTCGAACAAAGCGTTTTGACTCAAATGAAAGTCAAATGAATACAACAAATCTGTTTGAATCAAATGAAAGTCAAACACATTCGAACAAAGCTTTTTGACTCAAATGAAATTCAAATGCATTCAACAAAGCCATTTTTGTCAAATGAAAGTCAAACACATTCAAACAAAGTTTTTTTGACTCAAAGGACAGTCAAATGCATTCAACAAAGCTATTTGAATCAAACGAAAGTCAAACACATTCGAACAAAGCTTTTGAAGAAAAAGAAAGTCAAATGCATTCAACAAAGCCATTTCAATCAAATGAAAGTCAAACACATTCGAACAAAGCTTTTTGAAGCAAATGAAAGTCAAATGCATTCAACAAAGCCTTTTCAATCAAATGAAATTCAAACACATTCGAACAAAGCTTTTTGAAGCAAATGAAAGTCAAACATATTCAACAAAGCCATTTCAATCAAATGAAAGTCAAACACATTCAAACAAAGCTTTTTGAAGCAAATGAATGTTAAATGCATTCAACAAAGCTATTTGAATCAAATGAAAGTTAAACACATTCAAAAAAACCTTTTTGAATCAAATGAAAGTCAAATGCATTCAACAAAGCCATTTGAATCAAATGAAAGTCAAACACATTCAAACAAAGCTTTTTGACTCAAAGGACAGTCAATTGCATTCAACAAAGCTATTTGAATCAAATGAAAGTCAAACACATTCAAACAAAGCTTTTGGAAGCAAATGAAAGTCAAATGCATTCAACAAAGCCATTTGAATCAAAAGAAAGTCAAACACATTCAAACAAACCTTTTTCAATCAAATGAAAGTCAAATGCATTCAACTAAGCCATTTGAATGAAATGAAAGTCAAACACATTCAAACAAAGCTTTTTTTACTTAAAGGACAGTCAAATGCACTCAACAAAGCTATTCGAATCAATAGAAAGTCAAACACATTCAAACAAAGCTATTTGAATAAAATGAAAGTCAAATGCATTCAACAAAGCCATTTCAACCAAATGAAAGTCAAACACATTCAAACAAAGCTTTTTATAGCAAATCAAAGTCAAATGCATTCAACAAAGCAATTTTAATCAAATGAAAGTCAAACACATTCAAACAAAGCTTTTTGAATCAAATTAAAGTCAAATGCATTAAATGAAGCTAGTTGAAGCAAATGAATTCAAACACAGTTAAACAAAGAATTTTAAATCGAATGAAAGTTAAACACTTTCAAACAATGCATTTAGAAGCAAATGAAACTCAATTGCATTTAACAAAGCTATTTGAATTAAATGAAAGTCAAACACATTCAAACAAAGCTTTTTGAATCAAATGAAAGTCAAATGCATTCAACAAAGCCATTTTAATAAAAGGAATGTCAAAAACATTCAAACAAAGCTTTTTGACTCAAAAGAAAATCAAATGCATTGAACATAGCCATTTCAATCAAATGAAAGTCAAAAACATTCAAACAAAGCCTTTTGTCTTAAATGAAAGTCAAATAAAATCAACAAAGCTGTTTGAGTCAAATGAAAGTCAAATGCATTCAAACAATGCTTTTTGAAGCAAATGAAAGTCAAATTTTTGAATCAAACGAAAGTCAAACACATTCAAACAAAGCTTTTTGACTCAAAGGACAGTCAAATGCATTCAAGAAAGCTATTTGTACCCTATGAAAGTCAAAAACAATCAAACAAAGCTTTTTGACTCAAATGAAAGTCAAAATGCATTCAACAAATCTATTTCAATCAAATGAATGTCAAACACATTCAAACAAAGATTTTTGACTCAAATTAAAGTTAAATACATTCAGCAAAGCTCTTTGAATCAAATGAAATTCAAACACATTCGAATAAAGCTTTTTGAAGCAAATGAAAGTCAAATGCATTTAACAAAGCCATTTTAATCAAATGAAAGTCAAACACATTCAAACAAAGCTTTTTGTAGCAAATGAAAGTCAAATCATTCAACAAAGCCATTTGAATCTAATGAAAGTCAAACACATTCAAACAAAGCTTTTTGACACAAAGGAAAGTTAATTTCATTCAACAAACCTATTTGAATCAAATGAAAGTCAAACACAACCAAACTAAGCTTTTTGTCTCAAATGAAAGTCAAATGCATTCAAAAAAGCTATTTGAATCAAATGAAAGTCAAACACATTCGAACAAAGCTTTATGAAGCAAATGAAAGTCAAATGCATTCAACAAAGCCATTTTAATCAAATGAAATACAAACACATTCAAACAAAACTTTTTGAAGCAAATGAAAGTCAAATGCATTCAACAAAGCTATTTGAATCAAATGAAAGTCAAACACATTCAAACAAAGGTTTTTGAAGCAAATGAAAGCCAAATGCATTCAACAAAACTGTTTGAGTCAAATGAAAGTCAAACACATTTGAAAAAAGCTTTTTGAAGCAAATCAAAGTCAAATGCATTCAACAAAGCCATGTTAATCAAATGAAAGTCAAACACATTCACACAAAGCTTTTGAAGCAAATGAAAGTCAAATGCATTCAACAAAGCCAGTTGAATCTAATGAAAGTCAAACAGATTCAAACAAAGTTTTTTGACTCAAATGAAAGTCAAATGCATTTAACAAAGCCATTTGAATCAAAATGTAAGTGAAACACATTCAAAAAAAGCTTTTTGAAGCAAATGATAGTCAAATGCATTCAACAAATCTGTTTGAATCAAATGAAAGTCAAACACGATCGAACAAAGCTTTTTGAAGCAAATGAAAGTCAAATGCATTCAACAAAGCCATTTAAATCAAATGAAAATTAAAAACAATCAAACAAAGCTTTTAGACTCAAATGAAATTCAAATGCATTCACCAAAGCCATTTCAATCAAATGAAAGTCAATCACATTCAAACAATGACTTTTGACTCAAATGAAAGTCAAATGCATTTAACAAATCTATTTCTATCAAATGAAAGTCAAACAAATTCAAATAAAGCTTTTGTAAGAAAATGAAAGTCAAATGCATTCAAAAAAGCTATTTGACTCCAATGAAAGTTAAACACAATCAAACAAAGCTTTTTGACTCAAATGAAAGTCAAATGCATTTAACAAAGCCATTTGAATCAAAATGTAAGTCAAGCACATTTAAACAAAGCTTTTTGAATCAAATGAAAGTCAAATGCATTCAACAAAGCTATTTGAATCAAATGAAAGTCAAACACATTCAAACAAAGCTCTTTGAAGCATATGAAAGTCAAATGCATTAAAAAAGCTATTTAACTCAAATGAAAGTCAAACACATTCAAACAAAGCTTTTTGACTCAAATGAAAGTCAAATGCATTCAACAAAGCCATTTGAATCAAAATGTAAGTCAAGTACATTGAAACAAAGCTTTTTGAATCAAATGAAAGTCAAACACATTCGAACAAAGGTTTTTGAAGCAAATGAAAGTTAAATGCATTCAACCAAGCTGTTTGAATCAAATGAAAGTCAAACACATTCGGACAATGCTTTTTGAAGCAAATGAAAGTCAAATGCATTCAACAAAGCCATTTCAATCAAATGAAAGTCAAACACATTCAAACAAAGCTTTTTGACACAAGTGAAAGTCAAATGCATTCAACAAAGCTTTTTGAATCAAATGAAAGTTCAACACATTCAAACAAAGCTTTTTGAAGCAAATGAAAGTCAAATGCATTCAACAAAGCCATTTCAAACAAATGAAAGTCAAACGTATTCAAACAAAGCTTTTTGAAGCAAATGAAAGTCAAATGCATTCAACATAGCCATTTCAATCAAATGAAAGTCAAACACATTAAAACAAAGCTTTTAAAAGCAAATGAAAGTCAAATGCATTCAACAAAGCTTTTTGAATCAAATGAAAGTCAATCACATTCAAACAAAGATTTTTTACTCAAATGAAAGTCAAATGCATTCAACAAATGTATTTCTATCAAATGAAAGTCAAACAAATTTAAGCAAAGCTTTTTGAAGCAAATGAAAGTCAAATGCATTCAAAAAAGCTATATGACTCAAATTAAAGTTAAACACATTCATACAAAGCTTTTTTACTCAAATAAAAGTCAAATGCATTCAACAAAGCTATTTGAATCAAATTGCATTCAACAAACCTATTTGAATCAAATTAAAGTCAAACACATTAAAACAAAGCTTTTTGTCTCAAACGAAACTCAAATGCATTTAACTAAGCTACTTGAATCAAATGAAAGTCAAACACATTCAAACAAAGATTTTTTACTCAAAAGAAAGGCAAATGCATTTAACAAATCTGTTTCAATCAAATGAAAGTCAAACACATTCGAACAAAGCTTTTTAAAGCAAAAAAAAGTCAAATGCATTCAACAAAGCTATTTGACTTAAATGAAAGTTAATCACATTCAAACAAAGCTTTTTGAAGCAAATGAAAGTCAAATGCATTCAACAAAGCTATTTGAATCAAATGAAAGTCAAACACATTCAAACAAAGCTTTTTGAAGCAAATGAAAGTCAAATGCATTCAACAAATCTGTTTGAATCAAAAGAAAGTTAAACACAATCGAAAAAAGCTTTTGAAGCAAATGAAAGTCAAATGCATTAAACAAAGCCATTTGAATCTAATGAAAGTCAAACACATTCAGACAAAGTTTTTTGACTCAAATGAAATTCAAATGCATTCAACATAGCCATTTCAATCAAATGAAAGTCAAACACATTCAAACAAAGCTTATTGAAACAAATGAAAGTCAAATGCATTCAACAAAGCTTTTTGAATCAAATGAAAGTCAAACGCATTCATACAAAGCTTTTTGAATCAAATGAAAGTCAAATGCATACAACAAAGCTATTTCAATCAAATGAAAGTTAAACACATTCAAACAAAGCTTTTTGAAGCAAATGAAATTCAAATGCATTCAACAAAGCTATTTGAAGCAAATGAAAGTCAAATGCATTCAACAAATCTTTTTGACTCAAATGAAATTCAAATGCATTCAACGAAGCCATTTTTATCAAATGAAAGTCAAACACATTCAAACAAAGCTTTTTGACTCAAAGGACAGTCAGATGCATTTAACAAAGCTATTTGAATCAAACGAAAGTCAAACACATTCAAAGAAAGCTTTTTGACTCAAATGATAGCCAAATGCATTCAACCAAGCTATTTGAATCAAATGAAAGTCAAACACATTAAAACTAAGCTTTTTGAAGCAAATGAAAGTCAAATGCATTCAACAAAGCCATTTGAATCAAATGAAAGTCAAACACATTCAAACAAAGATTTTTGACTGAAATAAAAGTGAATTGCATTCAACAAACCTATTTGAATCAAATGAAAGTCAAACACATTCAAACAAAGTTTTTTGTCTCAAACGAAACTCAAATGCATTCAACTAAGCTACTTGAATCAAATGAAAGTCAAACACATTCAATCAAAGCTTTTTGTCTCAAATGAAAGTCAAATGCATTCAACAAAGCCATTTCAATCAAATGAAAGTCAAACACATTCAAACAAAGCTTTTTGAACCAAGTGACAGTCAAATGCATTCAACAAATCTATTTGAATCAAATGAAAGTTCAACACATTCAAACAAAGCTTTTTGAAGCAAAAGAAAGTCAAATGCATTCAACAAAGCCATTTCAATCAAAAGAAAGTCAAACGTATTCAAACAAAGCATTTAGAAGCAAATGAAAGTCAAATGCATTAAACAAAGCCATTTGAATCAAATGAAAGTCAAACACATTCAAACAAAGCTTTTTGTCTCAAATGAAATTCAAATGCATTCAATATAGCCATTTCAATAAAATGAAAGTCAAACACATTCAAACAAAGCTTTTAAAAGCAAATGAAAGTCAAATGCTTCAACAAAGCTTTTTGAATCAAATCAAAGTCAATCACATTCAAACAAAGATTTTTTACTCAAATGAAAGTCAGATGCATTCAACAAAGCCATTTGAATCAAAATGTAAGGCAAGCACATTTAAATAAAGGTTTTTGACTCAAATGAAAGTCAAATGCATTCAACAAAGCTGTTTTAATGAAATGAAAGTCAAACACATTCAAACAAAGCTTTTTGAAGCAAGTGAAAGTCAAATGCATTCAACAAAGCTTTTTGAATCAAATGAAAGTCAAACACATTCGAACAAAGCTTTTTGAAGCAAATGAAAGTCAAATGCATTTAATAAAGCTGTTTGAATCAAATGAAAGTCAAACGCATTCATACAAAGCTTTTTGAATCAAATGAAAGTCAAATGCATACAACAAAGCTATTTCAATCAAATGAAAGTTAAACACATTCAAACAAAGCTTTTTGAAGCAAATGAAATTCAAATGCATTCAACAAAGCTATTTGAAGCAAATGAAAGTCAAATGCATTCAACAAATCTTTTTGACTCAAATGAAATTCAAATGCATTCAACGAAGCCATTTTTATCAAATGAAAGTCAAACACATTCAAACAAAGCTTTTTGACTCAAAGGACAGTCAGATGCATTTAACAAAGCTATTTGAATCAAACGAAAGTCAAACACATTCAAAGAAAGCTTTTTGACTCAAATGATAGCCAAATGCATTCAACCAAGCTATTTGAATCAAATGAAAGTCAAACACATTAAAACTAAGCTTTTTGAAGCAAATGAAAGTCAAATGCATTCAACAAAGCCATTTGAATCAAATGAAAGTCAAACACATTCAAACAAAGATTTTTGACTGAAATAAAAGTGAATTGCATTCAACAAACCTATTTGAATCAAATGAAAGTCAAACACATTCAAACAAAGTTTTTTGTCTCAAACGAAACTCAAATGCATTCAACTAAGCTACTTGAATCAAATGAAAGTCAAACACATTCAATCAAAGCTTTTTGTCTCAAATGAAAGTCAAATGCATTCAACAAAGCCATTTCAATCAAATGAAAGTCAAACACATTCAAACAAAGCTTTTTGAACCAAGTGACAGTCAAATGCATTCAACAAATCTATTTGAATCAAATGAAAGTTCAACACATTCAAACAAAGCTTTTTGAAGCAAAAGAAAGTCAAATGCATTCAACAAAGCCATTTCAATCAAAAGAAAGTCAAACGTATTCAAACAAAGCATTTAGAAGCAAATGAAAGTCAAATGCATTAAACAAAACCATTTGAATCAAATGAAAGTCAAACACATTCAAACAAAGCTTTTTGTCTCAAATGAAATTCAAATGCATTCAATATAGCCATTTCAATAAAATGAAAGTCAAACACATTCAAACAAAGCTTTTAAAAGCAAATGAAAGTCAAATGCTTCAACAAAGCTTTTTGAATCAAATCAAAGTCAATCACATTCAAACAAAGATTTTTTACTCAAATGAAAGTCAGATGCATTCAACAAAGCCATTTGAATCAAAATGTAAGGCAAGCACATTTAAATAAAGGTTTTTGACTCAAATGAAAGTCAAATGCATTCAACAAAGCTGTTTTAATGAAATGAAAGTCAAACACATTCAAACAAAGCTTTTTGAAGCAAGTGAAAGTCAAATGCATTCAACAAAGCTTTTTGAATCAAATGAAAGTCAAACACATTCGAACAAAGCTTTTTGAAGCAAATGAAAGTCAAATGCATTTAATAAAGCTGTTTGAATCAAATGAAAGTCAAACGCATTCATACAAAGCTTTTTGAATCAAATGAAAGTCAAATGCATACAACAAAGCTATTTCAATCAAATGAAAGTTAAACACATTCAAACAAAGCTTTTTGAAGCAAATGAAATTCAAATGCATTCAACAAAGCTATTTGAAGCAAATGAAAGTCAAATGCATTCAACAAATCTTTTTGACTCAAATGAAATTCAAATGCATTCAACGAAGCCATTTTTATCAAATGAAAGTCAAACACATTCAAACAAAGCTTTTTGACTCAAAGGACAGTCAGATGCATTTAACAAAGCTATTTGAATCAAACGAAAGTCAAACACATTCAAAGAAAGCTTTTTGACTCAAATGATAGCCAAATGCATTCAACCAAGCTATTTGAATCAAATGAAAGTCAAACACATTAAAACTAAGCTTTTTGAAGCAAATGAAAGTCAAATGCATTCAACAAAGCCATTTGAATCAAATGAAAGTCAAACACATTCAAACAAAGATTTTTGACTGAAATAAAAGTGAATTGCATTCAACAAACCTATTTGAATCAAATGAAAGTCAAACACATTCAAACAAAGTTTTTTGTCTCAAACGAAACTCAAATGCATTCAACTAAGCTACTTGAATCAAATGAAAGTCAAACACATTCAAACAAAGCTTTTTGTCTCAAATGAAAGTCAAATGCATTCAACAAAGCCATTTCAATCAAATGAAAGTCAAACACATTCAAACAAAGCTTTTTGAACCAAGTGACAGTCAAATGCATTCAACAAATCTATTTGAATCAAATGAAAGTTCAACACATTCAAACAAAGCTTTTTGAAGCAAAATAAAGTCAAATGCATTCAACAAAGCCATTTCAATCAAAAGAAAGTCAAACGTATTCAAACAAAGCATTTAGAAGCAAATGAAAGTCAAATGCATTAAACAAAGCCATTTGAATCAAATGAAAGTCAAACACATTCAAACAAAGCTTTTTGTCTCAAATGAAATTCAAATGCATTCAATATAGCCATTTCAATAAAATGAAAGTCAAACACATTCAAACAAAGCTTTTAAAAGCAAATGAAAGTCAAATGCTTCAACAAAGCTTTTTGAATCAAATCAAAGTCAATCACATTCAAACAAAGATTTTTTACTCAAATGAAAGTCAGATGCATTCAACAAAGCCATTTGAATCAAAATGTAAGGCAAGCACATTTAAATAAAGGTTTTTGACTCAAATGAAAGTCAAATGCATTCAACAAAGCTGTTTTAATGAAATGAAAGTCAAACACATTCAAACAAAGCTTTTTGAAGCAAGTGAAAGTCAAATGCATTCAACAAAGCTTTTTGAATCAAATGAAAGTCAAACACATTCGAACAAAGCTTTTTGAAGCAAATGAAAGTCAAATGCATTTAATAAAGCTGTTTGAATCAAATGAAAGTGAACCACATTCGAACAAAGCTTTTTTTAACAAATAAAAGTCAAATGCATTCAACAAAGCTATTTGACTCAAATGAAAGTCAATCACATTCAAACAAAGATTTTTGACTCAAATAAAAGTCAAATGCATTCAACAAAGCTATTTGAATCAAATGAAAGTCAAACATATTCAAACACCTCTTTTTGAATCAAATGAAATTCAAATGTATTCAACAAAGCCACTTCAATCAAATGAAAGTCAAACACATTCAAACAAAGCTTTTTGAAGCAAATAAAAGTCAAATGTATTCAACAAAGCCATTTGATTCAAATGAAAGTCTAACACATTCAAACAAAGCTTTTTGAATTAAATGACAATCAATAATGCATTCAAAAAAGCCATTTATATTAAATGAAAGTCAAACACATTCAAAAAAAGCTTTTTAAAGCAAATGAAAGTCAAATGCATTCAACAAAGCTATTTGAATCAAATGATAGTCAAACATATTCAAACAAAGCTTTTTGACTTAAATGAAATTCAAATGCATTCAACATAGCCATTTCAATCAAATGAAAGTCAAACACATTCGAACAAAGCTTTTTGAAGCAAATGAAAGTCAAATGCATTCAACAAAGCTTTTTGAATCAAAAGAAAGTCAAACACATTCAAACAAAGCTTTTTGAAGCAAATGAAAGTCAAATGCATTCAACAAAGCTGTTTGCATCAAATGAAAGTCAACCACATTCGAACAAAGCTTTTTTAAGCAAATAAAAGTCAAATGCATTTAACAAATTTATTTGACTCAAATGAAAGTCAATAACATTCAAACAATGATTTGTGACTCAAATGAAAGTCAAATGCATTCAACAAAGCCATTTGAATCAAAATGTAAGTCAAGCACATTTAAAAAAAGCTTTTTGACTCAAATGAAAGTCAAATGCATTCAACAAAGCTATTTAAATCAAATGAAAGTCAAACAGATTCAAACAACGCTTTTTGAATCAAATGAAAGTCAAATGCATTCAACAAAGCCATTTGAATCAAAATGTAAGTCAAGAACATTTAAACAAAGGTTTTTAACTCAAATGAAAGTCAAATGCATTCAACAAAGCTGTTTAAATCAAATGAAAGTCAAACACATTCAAACAAAGCTTTTTGAAGCAAATGAAAGTCAAATGCATTCAACAAAGCTATTTGAATCAAATGAAAGTTAAACACATTCAAACAAAGCTTTTTGAAGCAAATGAAAGTCAAATGCATTCAACAAATCTGTTTGAATCAAATGAAAGTCAAACACATTCGAACAAAGCTTTTTGACTCAAATGAAATTCAAATGCATTCAACGAAGCCATTTTTATCAAATGAAAGTCAAACACATTCAAACAAAGCTTTTTGACTCAAAGGACAGTCAGATGCATTTAACAAAGCTATTTGAATCAAACGAAAGTCAAGCACATTCAAAGAAAGCTTTTTGACTCAAATGATAGTCAAATGCATTCGACCAAGCTATTTGAATCAAATGAAAGTCAAACACATTAAAACTAAGCTTTTTGAAGCAAATGAAAGTCAAATGCATTCAACAAAGCCATTTGAATCAAATGAAAGTCAAACACATTCAAACAAAGATTTTTGACTCAAATAAAAGTGAATTGCATTCAACAAACCTATTTGAATCAAATGAAAGTCAAACACATTCAAACAACGCTTTTTGACACAAATGAAAGTCAAATGCATTCCACAAAGCTATTTGAATTAAATGAATGTCAAACACATTCAAACAAAGCTTTTTGAAGCAAATGAAAGTCAAATGCATTCAACAAAGCTGTTTGAATCAAATGAAAGTCAAACACATTCAAACAAAGCTTTTTGAAGCAAATGAAAGTCAAATGCATTCAACAAAGCTGTTTGCATCAAATGAAAGTCAACCACATTCGAACAAAGCTTTATTAAGCAAATAAAAGTCAAATGCATTCAACAAAGCTATTTGACTTAAATGAAAGTTAATCATATTCAAGCAAAGATTTTTGACTCAAATGAAAGTCAAATGCATTCAACAAATATATTTCTATCAAATGAAAGTCAATCACATTCAAACAAAGCTTTTTGAAGAAAATAAAAGTTAAATGCATTCAATAAATCCATTTGAATCAAATGAAAGTCAAGCACATTTAAACAAAGCTTTTAGACTCAAATGAAAGTTAAATGCATTCAACAAAGCTATTTGAATCAAATGAAAGTCAAACACATTCAAACAAAGCTTTTTAAAGCAAATGAAAGTTAAATGCATTCAACCAAGCTATTTGAATCAAATGAAAGTCAAACACATTAAAACAAAGCTTTTGAAGCAAATGAAAGTCAAATGCATTCAACAAAGCCATTTGAATCTGATGAAAGTCAAACACATTAAAACAAAGCTTTTTGACTCAAATGAAATTCAAATGCATTCAACATAGCCATTTCAATCAAATGAAAGTCAAACACATTCAAAAAAAGCTTTTTGAAGCAAATGAAAGTCAAATTCATTCAACAAAGCTTTTTGAATCAAATGAAAGTCAAACACATTCAAACAAAGGTTTTTGACTCAAATGAAAGTCAAATGCATTCAACAAAGCTGTTTAAATCAAATGAAAGTCAAACATATTCAAACAAAGCTTTTTGAAGCAAATGAAAGTCATATACATTCAACAAAGCCATTTCAAGCAAATGAAAGTCAAACACATTCAAACAAAGCTTTTTGAAGCAAATGAAAGTCAAACACATTCAAACAAAGCTATTTGATGCAAATGAAAGTGAAACACATTCAAACAAATCTTTTTTAAGCAAATGAAAGTCAAATGCATTTAACAAAGCCATTTGAATCAAATGAAAGTCAAACACATTCAAACAAAGCTTTTTGACTCAAAGGACAGTCAAATGCATTCATTAAAGCTATTTGAATCAAATAAAAGTCAAACACATTCAAACAAAGATTTTTGACTCAAATGAAAGTCAATTGCATTCAACAAAGCTATTTGAATCAAATGAAAGTCAAACACATTCAAACAAAGATTTTTGACTCAAATGAAAGTTAAATGCATTCAACAAAGCTGTTTGAATCAAATGAAAGTCAAACACATTCGAATAAAGCTTTATGACTCAAATGTAAGTCAAATGCATTTAACAAAGCCATTTTAATCAAATGAAAGTCAAACACATTCAAACAAAGCTTTTTGTCGCAAATAAAAGTAAAAGGCATTCAGCAAAGCCATTTGAATCTAATGAATGTCAAACACATTCAAACAAAGCTATTTGACTTAAATGAAAGTTAATCACATTCAAACAAAGCTTTTTGAAGCAAATGAAAGTCAAATGCATTCAACAAAGCTATTTGAATCAAATGAAAGTCAAACACATTCAAACAAAGCTTTTTGAAGCAAATGAAAGTCAAATGCATTCAACAAATCTGTTTGAATCAAAAGAAAGTTAAACACAATCGAAAAATGCTTTTGAAGCAAATGAAAGTCAAATGCATTAAACAAAGCCATTTGAATCTAATAAAAGTCAAACACATTCAAAAAAGCTTATTGAAACAAATGAAAGTCAAATGCATTCAACAAAGCTATTTGAATCTAATAAAAGTGAAACACATTCAAACAAAGCTTTTTGAAGCAAATGATAGTCAAATGCATTCAACAAATCTGTTTGAATCAAATGAAAGTCAAACACATTAGAACAAAACTTTTTGAAGCAAATGAAAGTCAAATGCATTTAACAAAGATATTTGAATCAAATGAAAGTCAAACACATTCAAACAAAGCATTTTGAAGCATATGAAAGTCAAATGCATTCAACAAAGCTGTTTGAGTCAAATGAAAGTCAAACACATTCGAACAAAGCTTTTTGAAGCAAATGAAAGTAAAATGCATTCAACAAAGCCATTTCTATCAAATGAAAGTCAAACACATTCACACAAAGCATGTGAAGCAAATGAAAGTCAAATACATTCAAAAAAGCCATTTAAATCAAATGAAAGTCAAACACATTCAAACAAAGCTTTTTGACTAAAATGATATTCAAATGCATTCCACATAGCCATTTCAATCAAATGAAAGTCAAACACATTCAAACAAAGCTTTTTGAAGCAAATGAAAGTCAAATGCATTCAACAAAGCTTTTTGAATCAAATGAAAGTCAAACACATTCAAACAAAGATTTTTGACTCAAATGAAAGTTAAATGCATTCAACAAACCTATTTGTATCAAATGAAAGTCAAACACATTCAAACAAAGCTTTTTAAAGAAAATGAAAGTCAAATGCATTCAACAAAGCTTTTTGAATCAAATGAAAGTCAATCACATTCAAAGAAAGATTTTTGACTCAAATGAAAGTCAAATGCATTCAACAAAGCTATTTGAGTCAAATGAAAGTCAAACATATTCAAACACTTCTTTTTGAATCAAATGAAAGTCAAATGCATTCTACAAATCTATTTGAATCAAATGAAAGTTAAACACATTCAAACAAAGCTTTATGAAGCAAATGAAAGTCAAATGCAATCAACAAATCCATTTCAATCAAATGTAATTCAAACACATTCAAACAAAGATTTTTGAAGCAAATGAAAGCCAAATGCATTTAACAAAGCTATTTGAATCAAATGAAAGTCAAACACATTCAAACAAAGCTTTTTGAAGCAAATGAAAGTCAAATTCATTCAACAAAGCTGTTTGAATCAAATGAAAGTCAAACACATTCAAACAAAGCTTTTTGAAGCAAATGAAAGTCAAATGCATTCAACAAAGCTATTTGAATAAAATGAAAGTCAAACACTTTCAAACATTGCTTTTTGAAGCAAATGAAAGTCAAACGCATTCAACAAAGTTGTTAGAATCAAATGAAAGTCAAACACATTCGAACAAAGCTTTTTGAAGCAAATGAAAGTCAAATGCATTCAACAATGGCATTTCAATCAAATGAAAGTCAAACACATTCAAACAAAGCTCTTTGAAGCAAATGAAAGTCAAATGCATTCAACAAAGCTTTTTGAATCAAATGAAAGTCCAACACATTCGAACAAAACTTTTTGAAGCAAATGAAAGTCAAATGCATTCTACAAATCCATTTCAATCAAATGAAAGTCAAATGCATTCAACAAAGCTATTTGACTTAAATGAAAGTTAATCATATTCAAGCAAAGATTTTTGACTCAAATAAAAGTCAAATGCATTCAACAAATATATTTCTATCAAATGAAAGTCAATCACATTCAAACAAAGCTTTTTAAAGAAAATAAAAGTTAAATGCATTCAATAAATCCATTTGAATCAAATGAAAGTCAAGCACATTTAAACAAAGCTTTTAGACTCAAATGAAAGTTAAATGCATTCAACAAAGCTATTTGAATCTAATGAAAGTCAAACACATTCAAACAAAGCTTTTTAAAGCAAAGGAAAGTTAAATGCATTTAACCAAGCTATTTGAATCAAATGAAAGTTAAACACATTAAAACTAAGCTTTTTGAAGCAAATGAAAGTCAAATGCATTCAACACAGCCATTTGAATTAAATTAAAGTCAAACACAATCAAACAAAGATTTTTGACTAAAATAAAAGTGAATTGCATTCAACAAACCTATTTGAATTAAATTAAAGTGAAACATATTCAAACAAAGCTTTTTGTCTCAAACGAAACTCAAATGCATTCAACTAAGCTACTTGAATCAAATGAAAGTCAAACACATTCAAACAAAGCTCTTTGTCTCAAACGAAACTCAAATGCATTCAACTAAGCTACTTGAATCAAATGAAAGTCAAACACATTCAAACAAAGATATTTGACTCAAAAGAAAGTCAAATGCATTCAACAAATCTGTTTCAATCAAATGAAAGTCAAACACATTCGAACAAAGCTTTTTGAAGCAAATGAATGTCAAATGTATTCAACAAAGCCATTTGAATCAAATGAAAGTCAAACACATTCAAACAAAGCTTTATGAAGCAAATGAAAGTCAAATGCAATCAACAAATCCATTTCAATCAAATGTAATTCAAACACATTCAAATAAAGATTTTTGAAGCAAATGAAAGCCAAATGCATTTAACAAAGCTATTTGAATCAAATGAAAGTCAAACACATTCAAACAAAGCTCTTTGAAGCAAATGAAAGTCAAATGCATTCAACAAAGCTTTTTGAATCAAATGAAAGTCCAACACATTCGAACAAAGCTTTTTGAAGCAAATGAAAGTCAAATGCATTCTACAAATCCATTTCAATCAAATGAAAGTCAAATGCATTCAACAAAGCTATTTGACTTAAATGAAAGTTAATCATATTCAAGCAAAGATTTTTGACTCAAATGAAAGTCAAATGCATTCAACAAATATATTTCTATCAAATGAAAGTCAATCACAATCAAACAAAGCTTTTTGAAGAAAATAAAAGTTAAATGCATTCAATAAATCCATTTGAATCAAATGAAAGTCAAGCACATTTAAACAAAGCTTTTAGACTCAAATGAAAGTTAAATGCATTCAACAAAGCTATTTGAATCTAATGAAAGTCAAACACATTCAAACAAAGCTTTATGAAGCAAATGAAAGTCAAATGCAATCAACAAATCCATTTCAATCAAATGTAATTCAAACACATTCAAACAAAGATTTTTGAAGCAAATGAAAGCCAAATGCATTTAACAAAGCTATTTGAATCAAATGAAAGTCAAACACATTCAAACAAAGCTTTTTGAAGCAAATGAAAGTCAAATTCATTCAACAAAGCTGTTTGAATCAAATGAAAGTCAAACACATTCAAACAAAGCTTTTTGAAGCAAATGAAAGTCAAATGCATTCAACAAAGCTATTTGAATCAAATGAAAGTTAAACACTTTCAAACATTGCTTTTCAAAGCAAATGAAAGTCAAACGCATTCAACAAAGCTGTTAGAATCAAATGAAAGTCAAACACATTCGAACAAAGCTTTTTGAAGCAAATGAAAGTCAAATGCATTCAACAAAGGCATTTCAATCAAATGAAAGTCAAACACATTCAAACAAAGCTCTTTGAAGCAAATGAAAGTCAAATGCATTCAACAAAGCTTTTTGAATCAAATGAAAGTCCAACACATTCGAACAAAGCTTTTTGAAGCAAATGAAAGTCAAATGCATTCAACAAAGCTGTTTGAATAAAATGAAAGTCAACCACATTTGAACAAAGCTTTTTTAAACAAATAAAAGTCAAATGCATTCAACAAAGCTATTTGAATCAAATAAAAGTCAAACATATTCAAACAAACCTCTTTGAAGCAAATGAAAGTCAAATGCATTCAACAAAGCTTTTTGAATCAAATGAAAGTCCAACACATTTAAACAAAGCTTTTTGAAGCAAATGAAAGTCAAATGCATTCAACAAAGCTGTTTGAATCTAATGAAAGTCAAACACATTTGAACAAGGCTTTTTGAATCAAATGAAAGTCAAATGCATTCAACTAAGCCATTTGAATAAAAACGTAAGTCAAGCACATTTAAACAAAGGTTTTTGACTGAAATGAAAGTCAAATGCATTCAACAAAGCTGTTTAAATCAAATGAAAGTCAAACACATTCAAACAAAGCTTTTTGAAGCAAATGAAAGTCAATTGCATTTAACAAAGCTTTTTAAATCAAATGAAAGTCAAACACATTCGAACAAAGCTTTTTGAAGCAAATGAAAGTCATATACATTCAACAAAGCCATTTTAAGCAAATGAAAGTCAAACACATTCAAACAAAGCTTTTTGACTCAAATGAAAATCAAATGCCTTCAACATAGCTATTTCAATCAAACTAAAGTCAAACACATTCAAACAAAGCTTTTTGAAGCAAATGAAAGTCAAATGCATTCAACATAGCTATTTCAATCAAACTAAAGTCAAACACATTCAAACAAAGCTTTTTGAAGCAAATGAAAATCAAATGCATTCAACAAAGCTGTTTGAATCAAATGAAAGTCAACCACATTCGAACAAAGCTTTTTAAAGCAAACAAAAGTCAAATGCATTCAACAAAGCTATTTGACTCAAATGAATGTCAATCACATTCAAGCAAAGATTTTTGACTCAAATGAAAGTCAAATGCATTCAACAAATCTATTTCTATCAAATGAAAGTCAAACACATTCAAACAAAGCTTTTTGAAGCAAATGAAAGTTAAATGCATTCAACCAAGCTATTTGAATCAAATAAAAGTCAAACACATTAAAACAAAGCTTTTTGAAGCAAATGAAAGTTAAATGCATTTAACAAAGCTATTTTAATCAAATGAAAGTCAAACACATTCAAACAAAGCTTTTTGAAGCAAATAAAAGTCAAATGCATTCAACAAAGCTGTTTGAATCTAATGAAAGTCAAACACATTCAAACAAAGCTTTTTGACTCAAATACAAGTCAAATGCATTCAACAAAGCTATTTCAATCAAATGAAAGTCAAACATATTTAAACAAAGCTTTTTAAAGCGAATGAAAGTCAAATGCATTCAACAAAGCTATTTGAATCAAATGAAAGTCAAATACATTCAAACAACGCTTTTTGAATCATATGAAAGTCAAATGCATTCAACAAATTTATTTGAATTAAATGAAAGTCAAACACATTCAAACAAAGTTTTTGAAGCAAACAAAAGTCAAATGCATTCAACAAAGCTGTTTGAATCAAATGAAAGTCAAACAGATTCAAACAAATATTTTTGACTCAAAAAAAGTCAAATGCATTCAACAAATCTATTTGACTCAAATGAAAGTCAATCACATCCAAACAAAGATTTTTGACTCAAATGAAAATCAAATGCATTCAACAAAGCTATTTGAATCAAATGGAAGTCAAACACATTCAATCAAAGCTTTTTGACTCAAATGAAAGTCAAATGCATTTAACAAAGCTATTTGAATCGAATGAAAGTCTAACACATTCAAATAAAGCTTTTTGAAACAAATGAAAGTCAAAAGCATTCATTAAAGCTGTTTAAATCAAATGAAAGTCAAATGCATTTGAACAAAGCTTTTTGAAGCAAATGGAAGTCAAGCACATTTACACAAAACTTTTTGACTCAAATGGAAGTCAAATGCATTCAACAAAGCTATTTGAATCAAATGAAAGTCAAACACATTCGAACAAAGCTTTTTGAAGCAAATGAAATTCAAATGCATTCAACAATGCTATTTGAATCAAATGAAAGTCAAACACATTCAAACAAAGCTTTTTGAATCAAATGAAAATCAAATGCATTCAACAAAGCTGTTTAAATCAAATTAAAGTCAAACACATTCGAACAAAGCTGTTTGAATCAAATGAAAGTCAAACACATTCAAACCAAGCTTTTTGACTCAGATGAAAGTCAAATGCATTCAACAAAGCTATTTCAATCAAATGAAATTCAAACATATTCAAACAAAGCTCATTGAATCAAATGAAAGTCAAACACATTCGAACAAGGCTTTTTGACTCAAATGAAAGTCAAATGCATTCAACAAAGCTATTTGAATCAAATGAAAGTCAAACACATTCAAACAAAGCTTTTTGAAGCAAATGAAAGTCAAATGCATTCAACAAAGCTATTTGAATCAAATGAAAGTTAAACACTTTCAAACATTGCTTTTCAAAGCAAATGAAAGTCAAACGCATTCAACAAAGCTGTTAGAATCAAATGAAAGTCAAACACATTCGAACAAAGCTTTTTGAAGCAAATGAAAGTCAAATGCATTCAACAAAGGCATTTCAATCAAATGAAAGTCAAACACGTTCAAACAAAGCTCTTTGAAGCAAAATGAAAGTCAAATGCATTCAACAAAGCTTTTTGAATCAAATGAAAGTCCAACACATTCGAACAAAGCTTTTTGAAGCAAATGAAAGTCAAATGCATTCAACAAAGCTGTTTGAATAAAATGAAAGTCAACCACATTTGAACAAAGCTTTTTTAAACAAATAAAAGTCAAATGCATTCAACAAAGCTATTTGAATCAAATAAAAGTCAAACATATTCAAACAAACCTCTTTGAAGCAAATGAAAGTCAAATGCATTCAACAAAGCTTTTTGAATCAAATGAAAGTCCAACACATTTAAACAAAGCTTTTTGAAGCAAATGAAAGTCAAATGCATTCAACAAAGCTGTTTGAATCTAATGAAAGTCAAACACATTTGAACAAGGCTTTTTGAATCAAATGAAAGTCAAATGCATTCAACTAAGCCATTTGAATAAAAACGTAAGTCAAGCACATTTAAACAAAGGTTTTTGACTGAAATGAAAGTCAAATGCATTCAACAAAGCTGTTTAAATCAAATGAAAGTCAAACACATTCAAACAAAGCTTTTTGAAGCAAATGAAAGTCAATTGCATTTAACAAAGCTTTTTAAATCAAATGAAAGTCAAACACATTCGAACAAAGCTTTTTGAAGCAAATGAAAGTCATATACATTCAACAAAGCCATTTTAAGCAAATGAAAGTCAAACACATTCAAACAAAGCTTTTTGACTCAAATGAAAATCAAATGCCTTCAACATAGCTATTTCAATCAAACTAAAGTCAAACACATTCAAACAAAGCTTTTTGAAGCAAATGAAAGTCAAATGCATTCAACATAGCTATTTCAATCAAACTAAAGTCAAACACATTCAAACAAAGCTTTTTGAAGCAAATGAAAATCAAATGCATTCAACAAAGCTGTTTGAATCAAATGAAAGTCAACCACATTCGAACAAAGCTTTTTAAAGCAAACAAAAGTCAAATGCATTCAACAAAGCTATTTGACTCAAATGAATGTCAATCACATTCAAGCAAAGATTTTTGACTCAAATGAAAGTCAAATGCATTCAACAAATCTATTTCTATCAAATGAAAGTCAAACACATTCAAACAAAGCTTTTTGAAGCAAATGAAAGTTAAATGCATTCAACCAAGCTATTTGAATCAAATAAAAGTCAAACACATTAAAACAAAGCTTTTTGAAGCAAATGAAAGTTAAATGCATTTAACAAAGCTATTTTAATCAAATGAAAGTCAAACACATTCAAACAAAGCTTTTTGAAGCAAATAAAAGTCAAATGCATTCAACAAAGCTGTTTGAATCTAATGAAAGTCAAACACATTCAAACAAAGCTTTTTGACTCAAATACAAGTCAAATGCATTCAACAAAGCTATTTCAATCAAATGAAAGTCAAACATATTTAAACAAAGCTTTTTAAAGCGAATGAAAGTCAAATGCATTCAACAAAGCTATTTGAATCAAATGAAAGTCAAATACATTCAAACAACGCTTTTTGAATCATATGAAAGTCAAATGCATTCAACAAATTTATTTGAATTAAATGAAAGTCAAACACATTCAAACAAAGTTTTTGAAGCAAACAAAAGTCAAATGCATTCAACAAAGCTGTTTGAATCAAATGAAAGTCAAACAGATTCAAACAAATATTTTTGACTCAAAAAAAGTCAAATGCATTCAACAAATCTATTTGACTCAAATGAAAGTCAATCACATCCAAACAAAGATTTTTGACTCAAATGAAAATCAAATGCATTCAACAAAGCTATTTGAATCAAATGGAAGTCAAACACATTCAATCAAAGCTTTTTGACTCAAATGAAAGTCAAATGCATTTAACAAAGCTATTTGAATCGAATGAAAGTCTAACACATTCAAATAAAGCTTTTTGAAACAAATGAAAGTCAAAAGCATTCATTAAAGCTGTTTAAATCAAATGAAAGTCAAATGCATTTGAACAAAGCTTTTTGAAGCAAATGGAAGTCAAGCACATTTAAACAAAACTTTTTGACTCAAATGGAAGTCAAATGCATTCAACAAAGCTATTTGAATCAAATGAAAGTCAAACACATTCGAACAAAGCTTTTTGAAGCAAATGAAATTCAAATGCATTCAACAATGCTATTTGAATCAAATGAAAGTCAAACACATTCAAACAAAGCTTTTTGAATCAAATGAAAATCAAATGCATTCAACAAAGCTGTTTAAATCAAATTAAAGTCAAACACATTCGAACAAAGCTGTTTGAATCAAATGAAAGTCAAACACATTCAAACCAAGCTTTTTGACTCAGATGAAAGTCAAATGCATTCAACAAAGCTATTTCAATCAAATGAAATTCAAACATATTCAAACAAAGCTCATTGAATCAAATGAAAGTCAAACACATTCGAACAAGGCTTTTTGACTCAAATGAAAGTCAAATGCATTCAACAAAGCTATTTGAATCAAATGAAAGTCAAACACATTCAAACAAAGTTTTTGAAGCAAATGAAAGTCAAATGCATTCAACAAAGCTATTTGAATCAAATAAAAGTCAAACACATTCAAACAAAGCTTTTTGAAGCAAATGAAAGTCAAATGCACTCAACAAAGCTCTTTGAATCAAATGAAAGTCAAACACATTCAAACAATGCTTTTTGAATCAAATGAAAGTCAAATGCATTCAACAAAGCCATTTGAATCAAAATGTAAGTCAAGCACATTTAAACAATGCTTTCAAAGTCAAATGAAAGTCAAATGCATTCAACCAAGCTATTTGAATCAAATGAAAGTAAAAGACATGCGAACAAAGGTTTTTGAGGCAAATGAAAGTCAAATGCATTCAACAAAGCTATTTGAATCAAATAAAAGTAAAACACATTCGAACAAAGCTTTTTAAAGCAAATGAAAATCGAATGCATTCAACAATGGCACTTTAATCAAATGAAAGTCAAACATCTTCAAACAAAGTTTTTTCAAGCAAATGAAAGTCAAATGCATTCAACAAAGCTATTTGAATCACATGAAAGTCAAACACATTTAAACAAAGCTTTTTAAAGCATATGATAGTCAAATGCATTCAACAAATCTGTTTGAATCAAATGAAAATCAAACACATTCAAACAAAGCTTTTTGAAGCAAATGAAAGTCAAATGCATTCAACAAAGCCATTTTAATCAAATGAAATTCATACACATTCAAACAAAGCTTTTGACTCAAATAAAAGTGAATTGCATTCAACAAACCTATTTTAATCAAATGAAAGTCAAACACATTCAAACAAAGTTTTTTGTCTCAAACGAAAGTCAAATGCATTCAACTAAGCTACTTGAATCAAATGAAAGTCAAACACATTCAAACAAAGATTTTTGACTCAAAAGAAAGTCAAATGCATTCAACAAATCTGTTTCAATCAAACGAAAGTCAAACATATTCGTATAAAGCTTGTTGATGCAAATGAATGTCAAATGCATTCAACAAAGCCATTTGAATCAAAATGTAAGTCAAGCACATTTAAACAAAGCTTTTTGACTCAAATGAAAGTCAAATGCATTCAACAAAGCTATTTGAATCAAATGAAAGTCAAACATATTCAAAAACCTCTTTTTGAATCAAATGAAAGTCAAATGGATTCTACAAAGCTATTTGAATTAAATGAAAGTCAAACACATTCAAACAAACCTTTATGAAGCAAATGAAAGTCAAATGCAATCAACAAATCCATTTCAATAATATGAAATTCAAACACATTCAAACAAAGCTTTTTGAAGTAAATGAAAGCCAAATGCATTTAACAAAGCTATTTGAATCAAATGAAAGTCAAACACATTCAAACAAAGCTTTTTGAAGCAAATGAAAGTCAAATGCATTCAACAAAGCTGTTTGAATCAAATGAAAGTCAAACACATTCAAACAAAGCTTTTTGACCCAAATGAAAGTCAAATGCATTCAACCAAGCTATTTCAATCAAATGAAAGTCAAACATATTCAAACAAAGCTTTTTGAAGCAAATGAAAGTCAAATGCATTCAACAAAGCTATTTGAATCAAATGAAAGTCAAACACATTCAAACAACGCTTTTTCAATCATATGAAAGTCAAATGCATTCAACAAAACTATTTGAATTAAATGAAAGTCAATCCCATCCAAACAAAGATTTTTGACTCAAATGAAAGTCAAATGCATTCAACAAAGCTATTTGAATCAAATGGAAGTCAAAAACATTCGAACAAAGCTTTTGGAAGCAAATGAAAGTCAAGCACATTTATACAAAGCTATTTGAATCAAATGAAAGTCAAACACATTCAAACAAAGCTTTTTGAAGCAAATGAAAGTCAAATGCATTCAACAAAGCTATTTGAATCAAATGAAAGTCAAACACATTCAAACAAAGCTTTTTGAAGCAAATGAAAGTCAAATGCATTCAACAAAGCTGTTTAATTAAACGAAAGTCAAACACATTCGAACAAAGCTTTTTGAAACAAATGAAAGTCAAATGCATTCAACAAAGCTGTTTGAATCAAATGAAAGTCAAACACATTCAAACCAAGCTTTTTGACTCAAATGAAAGTCAAATGCATTCAACAAAGCTATTTCAATCAAATGAAATTCAAACATATTCAAACAAAGCTCTTTGAATCAAATGAAAGTCAAACACATTCGAACAAGGCTTTTTGACTCAAATGAAAGTCAAATGCATTCAACAAGGCTATTTGAATAATATGAAAGTCAAACATATTCAAACACCTCTTTTTGAATCAAAGAAAAGTCAAATGCATTCTACAAAGCTATTTGAATCAAATGAAAGTCAAACACATTCAAACAAAGTTTTTGAAGCAAATGAAAGTCAAATGCATTTAACAAAGCTATTTGAATCAAATAAAAGTCAAACACATTCAAACAAAGCTTTTTGAAGCAAATGAAAGTCAAATGCATTCAACAAAGCTCTTTGAATCAAATGAAAGTCAAACACATTCGAACAAGGCTTTTTGAATCAAATGAAAGTCAAATGCATTCAACAAAGCCATTTGAATCAAAATGTAAGTAAAGCACATTTAAACAAAGGTTTTTCACTCAAATGAAAGTCAAATGCATTGTACAAAGCTGTTTAAATCAAATGAAAGTCAAACACATTCACACAAAGCTTTTGAAGCAAATGAAAGTCAAATGCATTTAACAAAGCCATTTGAATCTAATGAAAGTCAAACCCATTCAAACAAAGCTTTTTGACTCAAATGAAATTCAAATGCATTCAACATAGCCATTTCAATCAAATGAAAGTCAAACACATTCAAACAAAGCTTTTTGAAGCAAATGAAAGTCAAATGCATTCAACAAAGCTTTTTGAATCAAATGAAAGTCAAACACATTCAAACAAAGATTTTTGACTCAAATGAAAGTCCAATGCATTCAACAAACCTATTTGTATCAAATGAAAGTCAAACACATTCAAACAAAGCTTTTAGAAGCAAATGAAAGTCAAATGCATTCAACAAAGCTCCATGAATCAAATGAAAGTCAAACACATTCGAACAAGGCTTTTTGAATCAAATGAAAGTCAAATACATTCAACAAAGCCATTTGAATCAATGTAAGTTAAGCACATTTAAACAAAGGTTTTTGACTCAAATGAAAGTCAAGTGCATTCCACAAAGCTTTTTATACCAAATGAAAGTTAAACACATTTAAACAAAGCTTTTTGAAGCAAATGAAAGTCAAATGCATTCAACAAAGCTTTTTGAATCAAATGAAAGTCAAACACATTCGAACAAAGCTTTTTGAAGGAAATGAAAGTCATATGCATTCAACAAAGCGATTTCAAGCAAATAAAAGTCAAACACATTCAAACAAAGCTTTTTGATGCAAATGAAAGTCAAATGCATTCAACAAAGCTTTTTGAATCAAATGAAAGTCAACCACATTCAAACAAAGATTTTTAACTCAAATGAAAGTCAAATGTATTCAACAAACCTATTTGTATCAAATGAAAGTCAAACAGATTCAAACAAAGCTTTTTGAAGAAAATGAAAGTCAAATGCATTCAACAAAGCTGTTTGAATCAAATGAAAGTCAAACACATTCGAAAAAAGCTTTTTGACTCAAATGAAAGTCAAATGTATTTAATAAAGTAATTTTAATCAAATGAAAGTCAAACACATTCAAACAAAGTTTTTTGTAGCAAATGAAAGTCAAAGGCATTCAACAAAGCCATTTGAATCAAATGAAAGTCAAACACATTCAAACAAAGCTATTTGACTCAAAGGAAAGTGAATTGCATTCAACAAACCTATTTGAATCAAAAGAAAGTCAAACACATTCAAAAAAGCTGTTTGAAACAAATGAAGGTCAAATGCATTCAACAAAGCTATTTGAATCAAATGAAAGGGAAACACATTCAAACAAAGCTTTTTAAAGCAAATGATAGTCAAATGCATTCAACAAATCTGTTTGAATCAAATGAAAGTCAAACACATTCGAACAAAGCTTTTTGAAGCAAATGAAAATCAAATGCATTCAACAAAGCCATTTTAATAAAATGAAATTCAAACACATTCAAACAAAACTTTTTGAAGCAAATGAAAGTCAAACACATTCGAACAAAGCTTTTTGAAGCAAATGAAAGTCAAATGCATACAACAAAGCTATTTGAATCAAATGAAAGTCAAACACATTCAAATAAAGCTTTTTGAAGCAAATGAAAGTCAAATGCATTTAACAAAGCTGTTTGAGTCAAATGAAAGTCAAACACATTCGAACAAAGCTTTTTGAAGCAAATTAAAGTCAAATGCATTCAACAAAGTTATTTGAATCAAATGAAAGTCAAACACATTCAAACAAAGCTTTGTGACTGAAATGAAAGTCAAATGCATTCAACAAAGCTATTTGAATCAAATGAAAGTCAAATGCATTCAACAAAGCCATTTCAATCAAATGAAAGTCAAACACATTCACGCAAAGCTTTTGAAGCAAATGAAAGTCAAATGCATTCAACAAAGCCATTTGAATCTAATAAAAGTCAAACACATTCAAACAAAGCTTTTTGACTCAAATGAAATTCAAATGCATTCAACATAGCCATTTCAATCAAATGAAAGTCAAACACATTCAAACAAAGCTTTTTGAAGCAAATGAAAGTCAAATACATTCAACAAAGCTTTTTGAATCAAATGAAAGTCAAACACATTCAAACAATGATTTTTGACTCAAATGAAAGTCAAATGCATTCAACAAACCTATTTGAATCAAATGAAAGTCAAACACATTCAAACAAAGCTTTTTGAAGCAAATGAAAGTCAAATGCATTCAACAAAGCTCTTTGCATCAAATGAAAGTCAAACACATTCAAACAAAGCTTTTTAAAGCAAATGAAAGTCAAATGCATTCAACAAAGCTGTTTGAATCAAATGAAAGTCAAACACATTCAAACAAAGCTTTTTGAAGCAAATGAAAGTCAAGTGCATTCAACAAAGCTGTTTGAATCAAATGAAAGTCAACCACATTCGAACAAAGCTTATTTTAACAAATAAATGTCAAATGCATTCAACAAAGCTATTTGACTCAAATGAAAGTCAATCACATTCAAACAAAGATTTTTGACTCAAATGAAAGTCAAATGCATTCAACAAATCTATTTCTATCAAATGAAAGTCAAACAAATTCAAACAAAGCTTTTTGAAGCAAATGAAAGTCAAATGCATTTAAAAAAGCTATTTAACTCAAATGAAAGTCAAACTCATTAAAACAAAGCTTTTTGAAGCAAATGAAAGTCAAATGCATTCAACAAAGCCATTTAAATCAAATGAAAGTCAAACCAATTCAAACAAAGCTTTTTGACTCAAATAAAAGTGAATTGCAATCAACAAACCTATTTAAATCAAATGAAAGTCAAACACATTCAAACAAAGTTTTTTGTCTCAAACGAAACTTAAATACATTCAACTAAGCTACTTGAATCAAATAATAGTCAAACACATTCAAACAAAGATTTTTGACTCAAAAGAAAGTCAAATGCATTCAACAAATCTGTTTCAATCAAATGAAAGTCAAACACATTCGAACAAAGCTTTTTGATGCAAATGAATGTCAAATGCATTCAACAAAGCCATTTGAATCAAAATGTAAGTCAAGCACATTTAAACAAAGCTTTTTAACTCAAATGAAAGTCAAATGCATTCAACAAAGCTATTTGATTCAAATGAAAGTCAAACATATCCAAAAACCTCTTTATGAATCAAATGAAAGTCAAATGCATTTTACAAAGCTATTTGAATCAAATGAAAGTCAAACACATTCAAACAAAGCTTTATGAAGCAAATGAAAGTCAAATGCAATCAACAAATCCATTTCAATAATATGAAATTCAAACACATTCAAACAAAGCTTTTTGAAGCAAATGAAAGCCAAATGCATTTAATAAAGCTATTTGAATTAAATGAAAGTCAAACACATTCAAACAAAGCTTTTTGAAGCAAATGAAAGTCAAACGCATTCAACAAAGCTATTTGAATCAAATGAAAATCAAACATATTTAAACAAAGCTTTTGAAACAAATGAAAGTCAAACACATTCAAACAAAGCTTTTTGACTCAAATGAAAGTCAAACACATTCAAACAAAGATTTTTGAATCAAATGAAAGTCAAATACATTCAATAAATCTATTTCAATCAAATGAAAGTCAAACACATTCAAACAATCTTTTTGAAGGAAATGAAAGTCAAATGCATTCAACAAAGCTGTTTGAATCAAATGAAAGTTAACCACATTCGAACAAAGCTTTTTGAAGCAAATGAAATTCAAATGCATTCAACAAAGCTATTTGACTCAAATGAAAGTCAAACACATTCGAACAAAGATTTTTGACTCAAATGAAAGTCAAATGCATTCAAATAAAGCCATTTCAATCAAATGAAAGTCAAACACATTTAAACAAAGCTTTTCGAAGCAAATGAAAGTCAAATGCATTCAACAAAGCTATTTGAATCAAATGAAAGTCAAACACATTCAAACAAAGCTTTTTGAAGCAAATGAATGTCAAATGCATTCAACAAAGCCATTTGAATGAAAATGTAAGTCAAGCACATTTAAACAAAGCTTTTTGACTCAAATGAAAGTCATATTCAACAAAGCTATTTGAATCAAATATAAGTCAAACACATTCAAACAACTCTTTTTGAATCAAATTAAAGTCAAATGCATTCAACAAAGCTTTTTGAAGCAAGTGAAAGTCAAATGCATTCAACAATGCTGTTTAAATCAAATGAAAGTCAAACACATAAAACAAACCTTTTTGAAGCAAATGAAAGTCAAATTCATTTAACAAAGCTGTTTGAATCAAATGAAAGTCGATCAATTTAGAACAAAGCTTTTTGAAGCAAATAAAAGTTAAATGCATTCAACAAAGTTATTTGACTCAAATGAAAGTCAAGAACATTCAAAAAAAGATTTTTGACTCAAATGAAAGTCAAATGCATTCAACAAAGCTATTTGAATCAAATGGAAGTCAAACACATTCAAATAAAGCTTTTTGACTCAAATGAAAGTCAAATGCATTCAACAAAGCTATTTGAATCAAATGAAAGTCAAACGCATTCAAATAAAGCTTTTTGAAACGAATGAAAGTTAAATGCATTCATTAAAGCTGTTTAAATCAAATGAAAGTCAAACACATTCGAACACAGCTTTTTGAAGCAAATGAAAGTCAAGCACATTAAAACAAAGCTTTTTGACTCAAATGAAAGTCAAATACATTCAACAAAGCTATTCGAATCAAATGAAAGTCAACAGATTCAAATAACGCTTTTTGAATCAAATGAAAGTCAAATGCATTCAACAAAGCTATTTGAATTAAATGAATGTCAAACACATTCAAACAAAGATTTTTGAAGCAAATGAAAGTCAAATTCATTCAACAAAGCTGTTTGAATCAAATGAAAGTCAAACATATTCAAACACATCTTTTTGAATCAAATGAAAGTCAAATGCATTCAACAAAACTATTTGAATCAAATGAAAGTCAAGCCTATTCAAACAAAGCTTTTTGAAGCAAATGAAAGTCAAATGCATTTAACAAAGCTGTTTGAATCAAATGAAAGTCAACCACATTCGAACAAAGCTTTTGGAAGCAAATTAAATTCAAATGCATTCAACAAAGCTATTTGACTCAAATGAAAGTCAAACACATTCAAACAAAGCGTTTTGACTAAAATGAAAGTCAAATGCATTCAACAAAGCTATTTGAATTAAATGAAAGTCAAACATATTCAAACACCTGTTTTTGAATCACATGAAAGTCAAACAAAGCTTTTTGAAGCAAATGAAAGTCAAATGCATTCAACAAAGCCATTTCAATCAAATGAAATTCAAACACATTCAAACAAAGCTTTTTGAAGCAAATAAATGTCAAATGCATTTAACAAAGCCATTTGAATCAAAATGTAAGTCAAGCACATTCAAACAAAGCTTTTTGACTCAAATGAAAGTCAAATGCATTCAACAAAGCTATTTGAATCAAATAAAAGTCAAACACATTCAAACAACGCTTTTTGAATCAAATGAAAGTCAAATGCATTCAACAAAGCTATTTGAATTAAATGAAAGTCAAACACATTCAAACAATGCTTTTTAAAGCAAATGAAAGTCAAATGCATTCAACAAAGCTGTTTGAATCAAATGAAAGTCAAACACATAAAACAAACCTTTTTAAAGCAAATGAAAGTTAAATGCATTCCACAAAGCTGTTTGAATCAAATGAAAGTCAACCACATTCGAACAAAGCTTTTTAAAGCAAATAAAAGTCAAATGCATTCAACAAAGCTATTTGACTCAAATGAAAGTCAATCACATTTAAACAAAGACTTTTGACATAAATGAAAGTCAAATGCATTCAATAAAGATATTTGAATCAAATGGAAGTCAAACTCATTCAAACAAAGCTTTTTGACTCAAATGAAAGTCAAATGCATTCAACAAAGCTATTTGAATCAAATGATAGTCAAACACGTTCAAATAAAGCTTTTTGAAACAAATGAAAGTCAAATGCATTCATTAAAGCTGTTTAAATCAAATGAAAGTCAAACACATTCAAACATAGCTTTTTGAAGCAAATGAAAGTCAAATGCATTCAACAAAGCTGTTTGAATCAAATGAAAGTCAAACTCATACAAACAATGCTTTTAGAAGCAAATGAAAGTCAAATGCATTCAACAAAGCTATTTGAATCAAATGAAAGTCAACACATTCAAACAATACTTTTTGAAGTAAATGAAAGTCAAATGCATTTAACAAAGCTGTTTGAATCAAATGAAAGTCAAACACATTCGAACAAAACTTTTTGAAGCAAATGAAAGTCAAATGCATTCTAAAAGCAATTTCAATCAAATGAAAGTCAAACACATTAAAACAAAGCTTTTTGAAGCAAATGAAAGTCAAATGCATTCAACAAAGCTATTTGAATCAAATGAAAGTCAAACACATTAAAACAATGCTTTTTGATTCAAATGAAAGTCAAATGCATTCAACAAAGCTGTTTGAATCAAATGAAAGTCAAACTCATACAAACAATGCTTTTAGAAGCAAATGAAAGCCAAATGCATTCAACAAAGCTATTTGAATTAAATGAAAGTCAAACACATTCAAACAATACTTTTTGAAGTAAATGAAAGTCAAATGCATTTAACAAAGCTGTTTGAATCAAATGAAAGTCAAACACATTCGAACAAAACTTTTTGAAGCAAATGAAAGTCAAATGCATTCTAAAAGCAATTTCAATCAAATGAAAGTCAAACACATTAAAACAAAGCTTTTTGAAGCAAATGAAAGTCAAATGCATTCAACAAAGCTATTTGAATCAAATAAAAGTCAAACACATTCAAACAAAGCTTTTTGAAGCGAATGAAAGTCAAATGCACTCAACAAAGCTCTTTGAATCAAATGAAAGTCAAACACATTAAAACAATGCTTTTTGATTCAAATGAAAGTCAAATGCATTCAACAAAGCCATTTCAATCAAATGAAAAACAAACACATGCAAACAAAGCTTTTTGAAACAAATGAAAGTCAAATCCATTCATTAAAGCTGTTTAAATCAAATGAAAGTCAAACACATTCAAACAAAGCTTTTTGTCTCAAATGAAAGTTAAATGCATTCAAAAAAGCTATTTGAATCAAATCAAAGTCAAACACATTCAAACAAAACTTTTTGAAGCAAATGAAAGTCAAATACATTCAAACAAAGCTTTTTGAATCAAATGAAAATCAAACACATTCAAACAAAGCTTTTTGACTCAAATGAAAGTCAAATGCATTCAACAAAGCTATTTGAATCAAATGAAAGTCAAACACATTCAAACAAAGATTTTTTACTCAAATGAAAGTCAAATGCATTCAGCAATTCTATTTCAATTAAATGAAAGTCAAACACATTCAAACAAAGCATTTTGAAGAAAGTGAAAGTCAAATGCATTCAACAAAGCTATTTGAATCAAATGAAAATCAAACACATTCAAACAAAACGTTTTGAAGCAAATGAAAGTCAAATGCATTCAGCAAATCTATTTCAGTCAAATGAAAGTCAAACGCATTCAAAGAAAACGTTTTGAAGCAAATGAAAGTCAAATTCATTCAACAAATCTATTTCAATCAAATGAAAGTCAAACACATACAAACAAAGCGTTTTGAAGCAAATGAAAGTCAAATGCATTCAGCAAAGCTATTTGAATTAAATGAAAATCAATTACATTCAAACAAAGATTTTAGACTCAAATGAAAGTTAAATGCATTCAGCAAATCTATTACAGTCAAATGAAAGTCAAACACATTCAAACAAAGCTTTTTGAAGCAAATGAAAGTCAAATGCATTCAACATAGCTATTTGATTCAAATGAAAGCCAAACACATTAAAACAATGCTTTTTGACTCAAATGAAAGTCAAATGCATTCAGCAAAACTTTTTGAATCAAATGAAAGTCAAACGTATTCAAACAAAGCGTTTTGAAGCAAATGAAAGTCAAATTTATTCAACAAATCTATTTCAATCAAATGAAAGACAAACACATATAAACAAAGCTTTTTAAAGGAAATGAAAGTCAAATGCATTCAACAAAGCTATTTGAATCAAATGAAAGTCAAACACATTCAAACAAAGATTTTTGACTCAAATGAAAGTCAAATGCATTCAACAATTCTATTTCAATCAAATGAAAGTCAAACACATTTAAACAAAGCTTTTTGAAGAAAATGAAAGTCAAATGCATTCAACAAAGCTATTTGAATCAATAGAAAGTCAAACACATTCAAACAAAGCGTTTTGAAGCAAATGAAAGTCAAATGCATTCAACAAAGCTATTTGAGTTAAATGAAAATCAACCACATTCAAACAAAGATTTTTGACTCAAATGAAAGTTAAGTGCATTCAGCAAATCTATTTCAGTCAAATGAAAGTCAAACACATTCAAACATAGCTTTTTGACTCAAATGAAAGTCAAATGCATTCAACAAAGCTATTTGAATCAAATGAAATCCAAACACATTAAAACAATGCTTTTTGACTCAAATGAAAGTCAAATGCATTCAACAAAGCTATTTGAATCAAATGAAAGTCAAACACATTCAAACAAAGATTTTTGACTCAAATGAAAGTCAAATGCATTCAACAATTCTATTTCAATCAAATAAAAGTTAAACACAGTCAAACAAAGATTTTTGAGGAAAATGAAAGTCAAATGCTTTCAACAAAGCTATTTGAATTAAATGAAAGTCAATTACATTCAAACAAAGCGTTTTGAAGCAAATGAAAGTCAAATGCATTCAACAAAGCTATTTGAATCAAATGAAAGTCAAACACATTCAAACAAAGATTTTGAAGCAAATGAAAGTCAAATTCATTCAACAAAGCTATTTGAATTAAATGAAAATCAAACACATTCAAACAAAGATTTTTGACTCAAATGAAAGTCAAATGCATTCAGCAAATTTATTTCAGTCAAATGAAAGTCAAACACATTCAAACGAAACTTTTTGACTCAAATGAAAGTCAAATGCATTCAACAAAGCTATTTGAATCAAATGAAATCCAAACACATTAAAACAATGCTGTTTGACTCAAATGAAAGTCAAATGCATTCAACAAAGCCATTTGAATCAAATGAAAGTCAAACACATTCAAACAAAGATTTTTGACTCAAATGAAAATCAAATGCATTCAACAATTCTATTTCAATTAAATGAAAGTCAAACACATTCAAACAAAGCTTTTTGAAGAAAATGAAAGTCAAATGCATTCAACAAAGCTATTTGAATCAAATGAAAGTCAAACACATTCAAACAAAACGTTTTGAAGCAAATGAAAGTCAAATGCATTCAGCAAATCTATTTCAGTCAAATGAAAGTCAAACGCATTCAAAGAAAACGTTTTGAAGCAAATGAAAGTCAAATTCATTCAACAAATCTATTTCAATCAAATGAAAGTCAAACACATGCAAACAAAGCGTTTTGAAGCAAATGAAAGTCATATGCATTCAGCAAAGCTATTTGAATTAAATGAAAATCAACCACATTCAAACTAATATTTTTGACTCAAATGAAAGTTAAATGCATTCAGCAAATCTATTTCAGTCAAATGAAAGTCAAACACATTCAAACAAAGCTTTTTGAAGCAAATGAAAGTCAAATGCATTCAACAAAGCTATTTGAATCAAAAGAAAGTCAAACACATTCAAAAAAAAAGATTTTTGACTCAAATGAAAGTCAAATGCATTCAACAATTCTATTTCAATCAAATGAAAGTCAAACAAATTCAAACAAAGCTTTTTAAAGAAAATGAAATTCAAATGCATTCAACCAAGCTATTTGAATCAAATGAAAGTCAAACACATTCAAACAAAGCGTTTGAAAGCAAATGAAAGTCAAATGCATTCAACAAAGCTATTTGAATTAAATGAGAATCAACCACATTCAAACAAAGATTTTTGACTCAAATGAAAGTTAAGTGCATTCAGCAAATCTATTTCAGTCAAATGAAAGTCAAACACATTCAAACAAAACTTTTTGACTCAAATGAAAGTCAAATGCAATCAACAAAGCTATTTGAATCAAATAAAATCCTAACACATTAAAACAATGCTTTTTGACTCAAATAAAAGTCAAATGCATTCAACAAAGCTATTTGAATCAAATGAAAGTCAAACACATTCAAACAAAGATTTTTGACTCAAATGAAAGTCAAATGCATTCAACAATTCTATTTCAATCAAATAAAAGTTAAGAACATTCAAACAAAGATTTTTGAAGAAAATGAAAGTCAAATGCATTCAACAAAGCTATTTGAATCAAATGAAAGTCAATTACATTCAAACAAAGCGTTTTGAAGCAAATGAAAGTCAAATGCATTCAACAAAGCTATTTGAATCAAATGAAAGTCAAACACATTCAAACAAAGAGTTTTGAAGCAAATGAAAGTCAAATGCATTCAACAAAGTTATTTGAATTAAATGAAAGTCAAACACATTCAAACAAAGCTTTTTGACTCAAATGAAAGTCAAATGCATTCAACAATTCTATTTCAAGAAAATAAAAGTTAAACACAGTCAAACAAAGATTTTTGAAGAAAATGAAAGTCAAATGCATTCAACAAAGCTATTTGAATCAAATGAAAGTCAAACACATTCAAACGAAACTTTTTGACTCAAATGAAAGTCAAATGCATTCAACAAAGCTATTTGAATCAAATGAAATCCAAACACATTAAAACAATGCTGTTTGACTCAAATGAAAGTCAAATGCATTCAACAAAGCTATTTGAATCAAATGAAAGTCAAACACATTCAAACAAAGATTTTTGACTCAAATGAAAATCAAATGCATTCAACAATTCTATTTCAATTAAATGAAAGTCAAACACATTCAAACAAAGCTTCTTGGAGAAAATGAAAGTCAAATGCATTCAACAAAGCTATTTGAATCAAATGAAAGTCAAACACATTCAAACAAAACGTTTTGAAGCAAATGAAAGTCAAATGCATTCAGCAAATCTATTTCAGTCAAATGAAAGTCAAACGCATTCAAACAAAACGTTTTGAAGCAAATGAAAGTCAAATTCATTTAACAAATCTATTTCAATCAAATGAAAGTCAAACACATACAAACAAAGCGTTTTGAAGCAAATGAAAGTCAAATGCATTCAGCATAGCTATTTGAATTAAATGAAACTCAACCACATTCATACAAAGATTTTTGACTCAAATGAAAGTTAAATGCATTCAGCAAACCTATTTCAGTCAAATGAAAGTCAAACACATTCAAACAAAGCTTTTTGAAGCAAATGAAAGTCAAATGCATTCAACATAGCTATTTGAATCAAATGAAAGCCAAACACATTAAAACAATGCTTTTTGACTCAAATGAAAGTCAAATGCATTCAGCAAAATTTTTTGAATCAAATGAAAGTCAAACAAATTCAAACAAAGCGTTTCGAAGCAAATGAAAGTCAAATTCATTTAACAAATCTATTTCAATCAAGTGAAAGTCAAACACATACAAACAAAGCTTTTTAAAGCAAATGAAAGTCAAATGCATTCAACAAAGCTATTTGAATCAAATGAAAGTCAAACACATTCAAAAAAAGATTTTTGACTCAAATGAAAGTTAAATGCATTCAACAATTCTATTTCAATCAAATGAAAGTGAAACACATTTAAACAAAGCTTTTTAAAGAAAATGAAAGTCAAATGCATTCAACAAAGCTATTTGAATCAAATGAAAGTCAAACACATTCAAACAAAGCGTTTTGAAGCAAATGAAAGTCAAATGCATTCAACAAAGCTATTTAAATTAAATGAAAATCAACCACATTCAAACAAAGATTTTTGACTCAAATGAAAGTTAAGTGCATTCAGCAAATTTATTTCAGTCAAATGAAAGTCAAACACATTCAAACAAAGCTTTTTGACTCAAATGAAAGTCAAATGCATTCTACAAAGCTATTTGAATCAAATGAAATCCTAACACATTAAAACAATGGTTTTTGACTCAAATAAAAGTCAAATGCATTTAACAAAGCCATTTCAATCAAATGAAAGTCAAACACATTCAAATAAAGCATTTTGAAGAAAATGAAGGTCAAATGCATTCAACAAATCCATTTCAATCAATTGAAAGTCAAACACATTCAAACAAAGCTTTTTGAAGCAAATGAAAGTCAAATGCATTCAACAAAGCTAGTTGAATCAAATGAAAGTCAAACACATTCAAACAAAGATTTTTAACTCAAATGAAAGTCAAATGCATTCAACAATTCTCTTTCAATCAAATGAAAGTCAAACACATTCAAACAAAGCTTTTTGAAGAAAATGAAAGTTAAATGCATTCAACAAAGCTATTTGAATCAAATGAAAGTCAAACACATTCAAACAAAGCATTTTGAAGCAAATGAAAGTCAAATGCATTCAACAAAGCTATTTGAATTAAATGAAAATCAACCTGATTCAAATAAAGATTTTTGACTCAAATGAAAGTTAAATGCATTCAGCAAATCTATTTCAGTCATATCAAAGTCAAACACATTCAAACAAAGCTTTTTGACTCAAATGAAAGTCAAATGCATCCAACATAGCTATTTGAATCAAATGAAAGCCAAACACATTAAAACAATGCTTTTTGACTGAAATGAAAGTCAAATGCATTCAATAAAGCTATTTGAATCAAATGAAAGTCAAACACATTCAAACAAAGATTTTTGACTCAAATGAAAGTCAAATGCATTCAGCAAATCTATTTCAGTCAAATGAAAGTCAAACACATTCAAACAAAGCTTTTTGACTCAAATGAAAGTCAAATGCATTCAGCAATTCTATTTTAGTCAAATGAAAGTCAAACACATTAAAACAAAGCTTTTTGACTCAAATAAAAGTCAAATGCATTCAACAAAGCTTTTTGAATCAAATGAAAGTCAAACACATTCAAACAAAGATTTGTGACTCAAATGAAAGTCAAATGCATTCAACAAAGCACTTTGAATCAAATGATAGTCAAACACATTCGAACAAAGCTTTTTGAAGCAAATGAAAGTCAAATGCATTCAACAAAGCTATTTGAATTAAATGAAAATCAACCAGATTCAAATAAAGATTTTTGACTCAAATGAAAGTCAAATGCATCCAACATAGCTATTTGAATCAAATGAAAGCCAAACACATTAAAACAATGCTTTTTGACTCAAATGAACGTCAAATGCATTTAATAAAGCTATTTGAATCAAATAAAAGTCAAACACATTCAAACAAAGATTTTTGACTCAAATGAAAGTCAAATGCATTCAGCAAATCTATTTCAGTCAAATGAAAGTCAAATACATTCAAACAAAGCTTTTTGACTCAAATGAAAGTCAAATGCATTCAACAAAGCTTTTTGATTCAAATGAAAGTCAAACACATTCAAACAAAGATTTGTGACTCAAATGAAAGTCAAATGCATTCAACAAAGCTATTTGAATCAAATGAAAGTCAAACACATTCAAACAAAGCGTTTTGAAGCAAATGAAAGTCAAATGCATTCAACAAAGCTATTTGAATTAAATGAAAATCAACCTGATTCAAATAAAGATTTTTGACTCAAATGAAAGTTAAATGCATTCAGCAAATCTATTTCAGTCATATCAAAGTCAAACACATTCAAACAAAGCTTTTTGACTCAAATGAAAGTCAAATGCATCCAACATAGCTATTTGAATCAAATGAAAGCCAAACACATTAAAACAATGCTTTTTGACTGAAATGAAAGTCAAATGCATTCAATAAAGCTATTTGAATCAAATGAAAGTCAAACACATTCCAACAAAGATTTTTGACTCAAATGAAAGTCAAATGCATTCAGCAAATCTATTTCAGTCAAATGAAAGTCAAATACATTCAAACAAAGCTTTTTGACTCAAATGAAAGTCAAATGCATTCAGCAATTCTATTTTAGTCAAATGAAAGTCAAACACATTAAAACAAAGCTTTTTGACTCAAATAAAAGTCAAATGCATTCAACAAAGCTTTTTGATTCAAATGAAAGTCAAACACATTCAAACAAAGATTTGTGACTCAAATGAAAGTCAAATGCATTCAACAAAGCACTTTGAATCAAATGATAGTCAAACACATTCGAACAAAGCTTTTTGAAGCAAATGAAAGTCAAATGCATTCAACAAAGCTATTTGAATTAAATGAAAATCAACCAGATTCAAATAAAGATTTTTGACTCAAATGAAAGTCAAATGCATCCAACATAGCTATTTGAATCAAATGAAAGCCAAACACATTAAAACAATGCTTTTTGACTCAAATGAAAGTCAAATGCATTCAATAAAGCTATTTGAATCAAATGAAAGTCAAACACATTCAAACAAAGATTTTTGACTCAAATGAAAGTCAAATGCATTCAGCAAATCTATTTCAGTCAAATGAAAGTCAAATACATTCAAACAAAGCTTTTTGACTCAAATGAAAGTCAAATGCATTCAACAAAGCTTTTTGAATCAAATGAAAGTCAAACACATTCAAAAAAAGATTTGTGACTCAAATGAAAGTCAAATGCATTAAATAAAGCTCTTTGAATCAAATGATAGTCAAACACATTCGAACAAAGCTTTTTGAAGCAAATGAAAGTCAAATGCATTCAACAGAGCTGTTTAAATCAAATGAAAGTCAAACACATTCAAACAATGCTTTTTGAAGTAAATGAAAGTCAAATGCATTCAACAAAGTTGTTTGAATCAAATAAAAGTCAAACACATTCGAACAAAGCTTTTTGAAGCAAATGAAAGTCAAATGTATTCAACAAAGCTATTTGAATTAAATGAAAGTCGAACACATTCAAACAAAGCTTTTTGACTCAAATGAAAGTCAAATGCATTCAACATAGCTATTTGAATCAAATGAAAGCCAAACACATTAAAACAATGCTTTTTGACTCAAATGAAAGTCAAATGCATTCAGCAAAGCTTTTTGAATCAAATGAAAGTCAAACGCATTCAAACAAAGCGTTTTGAAGCAAATGAAAGTGAAATGCATTCAACAAATCCATTTCAATCAAATGAAAGTCAAACACATTCAAACAAAGCTTTTTGAAGTAAATGAAAGTCAAATGCATTCAACAAAGTTATTTGATTTAAATGAAAATCAACCACATTCAAACAAAGATTTTTGACTCAAATGAAAGTTAAATTCATTCAGCAAATCTATTTCAGTCAAATGATAGTCAAACAAATTCAAACAAAGCTTTTTTACTCAAATGAAAGTCAAATGCATTCAACATAACTATTTGAATCAAATGAAAGCCAAACACATTAAAACAACGCTTTTTGACTCAAATGAAAGTCAAATGTGTTTAGGGTAAAAATACCCCAGGTACATGGCCCAATAAGAAGGCGACACGTGGCCCTATGAGAGTGTGACACGTGTCCACCTGACAGGGTGACACATGTCAGTTATCTTTAAATACACAATAGAACATCAGAAAGAGAAAAAGTCCCTGATTTCATCAGGCCCAAATCCCGAGTAAACCTTGAGAGCCGAAAAACGGCGCCCCTCATGACACATGGCGACCTCTGATTGCGCAGCCAATCATGTCACGAAATTCTAGGTTATAAACCCTAGAGGGGCACATGTTCCCACCCTTATAAATACTCCAATCATTTATGATGGGAGGGTGGATTTTTGACATAACATAAATATAGAGCATTAAAAAGCTCCAACTTCTCTCTACTTTCTCTCTCTAGCTTTTCCGATTTCCGATCACTAACTTGATCGTCGGAGGCGAATATTTCAATCACCGGAATATTCGTTTTTTTGCAGGTGTCCGAGTCTCATTGTTAGTAGAGCGTGACCAGTATCCGAGGAGATCACAAAAAAACCCCGAAACATTTGGCGCCGTCTGTGGGGATACTCATCCGTTATGGCAATAGATGGTCAGACACCTAATTCTGGTCCTCGTCCAGGCGAGGACGGATATGTAGAAGACATACGTACTACCATACATTCAAGCAATCCTGTTGTATATTTGGAGTATCAACCCGAAATACACAAGGGATAAACCAAGGATAAGTAAGACTAAAACCAAAAAGGCTTCTTAGATACAGACACACCACTAAGAAACGAGTTTGGGTTCCTAAGATCACAAGCCAACTAGTAGTCTAAGCTAGTTAACTAAGCAAAGGAAACGAAATTCCAAATCCAAGAATTTCAAGTTTGTTTCTAATCCAAGAAACGAGTGTAAAAACACAATTTTTTGTTCAAAATATTCTCTATATTTTTCATTCACATTTGCTTGTTATTTATAGTAAACAAGCATCATAAGTACAAGCTAACTTAAGTGACTTTTTAGCTCACTTGTTACATGCTTAAACTAAGCATCAAAATCTGATTTTTAATGTCTAGATACATCAATTAAAGAAGCTAAACTTAACTAGGTACATAAGCTTAGAAAGTGGCGGTTTGTAACCTCCAAAAGATGCTCCAAAAATCAGAAAATAAGAGAGCTTAACTCCCCCTTAATGCACGTCCAACAAAGCAGCAAATGAAGGCTTAAACTCCCCTTGATTTACGCCCAACAAAGCAGCAAGTGAAGGCTTTAAACTCCCCTTGATTTACGCCCAACAAAGCAGAAAATTAGAAGCAAAACAGCCCCATAATTCACGCCTAATTCAAACAGCAAAAGAAGAGTAATTTCCCCTTGATTCTAGCCTTGAAAGTAGCTTGAATGTATGTGGACTAAAGTGTATTTGGACGCCCTTTAGCTGCTCCAAAAGCTGACCGAATTGAACAGCCAAATGAAGGCCGAAATTAAGGCTTAAGATGCTCCAAGTTTGACTGAAATTAACGGCCACTTAAAGGCTGAAATTAAGGCTTGTAATGGCTTGTAATTCCTCTTTGAAAACTGATTGTAACTCCCATTTTGAAGCCTTGAGATTCCTTCAAAAGAATTTCGGATTCTATGTTGTTTTCCAAGCTTAAATGGCTGTCTTCTTTTGTGTATCTTGTACTTGTACTTTATGTGAATGTAACAATATTTTTCGAACTAAAATTAGCTAAAAAGAAGTAAGAAAAATATAACTAATTTGCAAACTTAAAAGAACTAAAGTTTACAATTTATTCAAAGCATAAAAAGAACTAGAATGAACTAGTTAATAAGAACAACAAGAAACTCAAAGGATTGAATATCTTGTTGCACATAGATAGAACGCATAGCATCAATGCATGATGCTACATCTTGGACCAAAGAAACGTCCATAACCAAGTTGTTAGGCTTGGCTACAACATTCCCCCCTTCTTGAAAAGAGTTTGCCCTCAAACTCGGCAATTCTTCAAGCTCATCATAGTAAAGTGATAAATCAGCCACATTAAAGATGCTAGAAACACCATACTCTCCGTGCAATGCAACTTTGTAAGCATTATCAACCAATATTGGAATAGGAAACCGATACTTGATATGCTTTGGGGGTAATCCATGAAGGATATCGTTGGGGAAAACATGAGCATAGGTTTTGAGAAGAGAGGCAAGGAGTGGGTGATTTTTTTCTGAGAGGCAAAGAGTGGTGAGGGAAGTGGGAAGCGTGGATGTGGAGTGATCATTTTTGGGGATGAAAGAGGTAAGGACAATTTTCTTTCCATCCTTAGAAAAGGAGTAGGTGTTTTTGTAACCATCATGCATCACACGTCTATCAAATAACCAAGGCCTACCAAGTAAAACATGACATGCATCCATAGGTACAACATCACACCATAATTCTTCCTCATAAGTTTTACCAATGCTAAATGATAACAAGACTTGTTGTGTGACATAAATCCCTTTACTATGACTTAACCATTGAATTTTATATGGTGTAGGATGAGGGATAGTTTTCATTTTCAACTTGTCTATCATAACTTGCGAAGCTACATTGGTACAACTACCTCCATCAATAATCAAAGTGCATACCTTTCCTCCAATGGTGCAACGAGTGCGAAAGATTGCCTCACGTTGCAAGCTCCCTTCTTGGTCCAACATATTGCTTAGTGTACGTCGAACCACCAAACATTCCCCTTCATCCGGACCTAGACACGCATACTCATCATTCTCCTCAAGGTTGTTGTCCTCTTCATCTTCTAATTCGTTCTCCTCTTCATGCTCCACCAAAGTAACAATTTTCTTATTTGGACAATCACTAGCCATATGTCCAAGGCCTTGACACCTAAAGCATCTTCTTGGGCCTGGTTTTGGATTGGAGTTTTGGGTGGTTTGAGAGGGTGGTTTAGAAGTAGGTTGGGTGGTTGCGGATTTGAAAGGTTGGAAATTTGTTTGCCTTTTTTGGGGAGATGAGGATTGAGAAGCAAAACGTGAAGAATCACTTTTGCCTCTTGCCTTTTGTTGTTGCTCAATCTTATGTGCTAAGATAATGAGCTCTTCAAGGGTGGTGTAAGGGTGTAGCTCGGCCACATTGGCTATTTTTGGGTCAAGTCCTCCCAAAAAACGCACCAATGTTTGAGGTTCATCTTCCTCTACTCCACATTTCATGACAAATCCTTCAAATTCCCTAGCATATTCTTCTACCGATTTTGTACCTTGCTTGAGGTTATGGAATTTTGAAAAGTTTTCTTGCACATAGTATGTGGGAAGAAACTTTTGCTTCAACAATTTCTTCATCTTAACCCATGATCTCACTTTTTCTTTGTCTTGCCTTTCCCTCTTGGCGCACACACTAGCCCACCAAGTTGAGGCATATTTTCGTAGCTTCAAGGCCACAATTTTCACCTTTTTCTCCTCTGGTGTTTGCTTATAGTCAAACACTCTCTCCACCGTTCTCAACCATTCTACAAACTCATCAGCATCGAGTTTGCCATCATATTCAGGAATGTCTGCTTTTATGTCATTGTTAGAACGTGACCTTTCTCTTTCACTAAAAGGTCTCTCATTGTTATTGAAAGTAGACTCACTCATGTCATCTTCACTATGGGTGGGTGAACCTTCTCTATTATGGCGCAACTTAATAGTAAGATCTTTCAATTGATCTTGCATATACTTCATTCGTTGCTCCATATCTTCTTTCTCTTGCTCAACCTTATTGACATATTCTTGCCAATTAGGTGGTGGAACGTTTGTCATGGTTGTGTTTGGGTTTGTGTTTGGGGTAGGTGTTTGGGATATGTGTTTTGGGACGAGTATTTTTTTTTTTTTTTTTTTTTTTTTTTTTTTTTTTGCTAGTCCCCCTCCTTCTAGCGCCAAATGTTGTATATTTGGAGTATCAACCCGAAATACACAAGGGATAAACCAAGGATAAGTAAGACTAAAACCAAAAAGGCTTCTTAGATACAGACACACCACTAAGAAACGAGTTTGGGTTCCTAAGATCACAAGCCAACTAGTAGTCTAAGCTAGTTAACTAAGCAAAGGAAACGAAATTCCAAATCCAAGAATTTCAAGTTTGTTTCTAATCCAAGAAACGAGTGTAAAAACACAATTTTTTGTTCAAAATATTCTCTATATTTTTCATTCACATTTGCTTGTTATTTATAGTAAACAAGCATCATAAGTACAAGCTAACTTAAGTGACTTTTTAGCTCACTTGTTACATGCTTAAACTAAGCATCAAAATCTGATTTTTAATGTCTAGATACATCAATTAAAGAAGCTAAACTTAACTAGGTACATAAGCTTAGAAAGTGGCGGTTTGTAACCTCCAAAAGATGCTCCAAAAATCAGAAAATAAGAGAGCTTAACTCCCCCTTAATGCACGTCCAACAAAGCAGCAAATGAAGGCTTAAACTCCCCTTGATTTACGCCCAACAAAGCAGCAAGTGAAGGCTTTAAACTCCCCTTGATTTACGCCCAACAAAGCAGAAAATTAGAAGCAAAACAGCCCCATAATTCACGCCTAATTCAAACAGCAAAAGAAGAGTAATTTCCCCTTGATTCTAGCCTTGAAAGTAGCTTGAATGTATGTGGACTAAAGTGTATTTGGACGCCCTTTAGCTGCTCCAAAAGCTGACCGAATTGAACAGCCAAATGAAGGCCGAAATTAAGGCTTAAGATGCTCCAAGTTTGACTGAAATTAACGGCCACTTAAAGGCTGAAATTAAGGCTTGTAATGGCTTGTAATTCCTCTTTGAAAACTGATTGTAACTCCCATTTTGAAGCCTTGAGATTCCTTCAAAAGAATTTCGGATTCTATGTTGTTTTCCAAGCTTAAATGGCTGTCTTCTTTTGTGTATCTTGTACTTGTACTTTATGTGAATGTAACAATATTTTTCGAACTAAAATTAGCTAAAAAGAAGTAAGAAAAATATAACTAATTTGCAAACTTAAAAGAACTAAAGTTTACAATTTATTCAAAGCATAAAAAGAACTAGAATGAACTAGTTAATAAGAACAACAAGAAACTCAAAGGATTGAATATCTTGTTGCACATAGATAGAACGCATAGCATCAATGCATGATGCTACATCTTGGACCAAAGAAACGTCCATAACCAAGTTGTTAGGCTTGGCTACAACAAATCCTTTGACTGCCTCATTTGAAGAGGCCGAACAACCTCCTGTTACCCCAGCTACCCTAATGGCCGAACTGACTAAGCTCCGCAAAGAGTTTGCCGCTAACCAGCAAAAGGGGGGAAGAAGTAATTCCAAGAAAACACACAACAGGACCAATGCAACTGATGCTGATAATACCCCATTCCGTCGTCCGCATGGAAGGTCTCCCCGAGTCCCACAAACCAACCTCTCTAGCCTGTTGGCGAAAACACAGTCAGCTGGGGGGAGGGGCAGACAGCCGACAAGAGTTAAGACTGAGCCGTCACAGCGTTTCAAAGACGCAAGGGATTACATTCGGCACAGGCAAAGGGAGAGGGCCGCATATTCTGACACGGCCGCTACCCCAACCATGCCGGATGAAGCCTCCAACCAATCTTTCTCTCAATACACCAACACGGCTGTTTCCAGCAGAAGTCAAGCTGCTCATACTATCACTCCTGTTCCAGTTCAGCCATCACAATATCAACCCCCTCAAGTACTCAATGGGTTGATACAGCCAACTCCCCAAGTCTTTGGGAAATATGGGTCGTATGGCCAGGTGTTCGGCCAGGCTCCCTACCTGGCTGGAACGTCCGCGCAGCCTCAGCCTATTGATTGGCAGATGCGTTTGTTGAATTTGGGAGATAAGCCGCCTCCGTTTTCGCAAGACATACTAGCGTCCCCTCAACCAGCAAAAGTAAAGAGTGTACTAGTGGGTGCCTATGATGGTACGGGCAACCTAGAGGAGCACATTACCTCGTACAGGAACTTGATGTACTTGCAAAGTGTAGATGATGCTACATGGTGTAGATGCTTCCCGGCCACTCTCAAAGGGGTGGCCCAGGATTGGTTTAACAGCCTTCCAGCCGGATGCATCAATTGTTTTACCACCCTCAGTTTGTTGTTTGTGGGAAACTTCTCATACAACATCCCACCAAGAAAGACAAGTCTCAACTTGGCCACAATTGTCCAAGGAAGGAATGAAGGACTACGCTCGTACGTCCAAAGATTTAACCAAGAAAACGCCCAAATTCATAATCTTCCGGACGAAATGGCTTACTCAGAATTTCTCCGGGGATTAAGGCATAATGGTTTTAAGTTTGATTTGGTAAGAAAAAAGATTCGGTCATACGCAGGTGTATTGCGGGAAGCCGAAGCCTATATTGAGGCCGCGGACTTTTGTTCGCTCACCAAATCAGAACAGCCGGCCAAGGGGGCTGAGAAGAAGAAATCTTCTCAGTAAGACTCGGTCGGCCGAAAGAGAGAAGGAAACAAAAGAAAAGAAATCTGGGTGGCTGATGACAAGCAACCCAAGTCAAAGAAAAGCAAGACGTACGAACCTCAGTATGAGTTCAACAAGGATGGCTACTCCATTTTGATGGAGATAAAAGACAAGTTTGAGTTTGAGAAGCCTCAGCCTTTGAGAGGCTCGGCCCAGTACAGAAACAAGAACAAGTATTGTCATTACCACAAGGATGTAGGTCATGACACGAACGATTGTATCAATCTGAAGAGGCTGTTGGATAAGTTGGCCGACAAGGGTCTGCTGAAACCCTATGTGACCAAGTCCAAATTCACCTTCAAACGGACAGACAACACGTCCGAGAAAAAGCAACAAAGCGATAAGAAAAATGACAAGGAAGATGATGAGAATAGCACAGATTCAGGTTTTGTGGCCGTGATATCAGGAGGCTTTGCTTCAGGCGGCCCTACCATGAAAGGAATCAAGCGGGATGCTCGAAATTTGTCAAATGTAATGCAAACGGACGTCGTTAAGGCCGAGCCATTTCCTGAAGTGATCATAAGTGAGGCTGACCGTGGAGAGGTCAGGTCTTTGCACAATGATCCCATGGTCTTTGTCATGAAGATAGCAAATTTGAAGGTGGGACGAATATTGATTGATACGGGCAGTTCGGCCGATATCATCAGCCTGTCTGCCCTAAGGAATTTAAGCTTCCCAGAAGATGCTCTCCAGGATATCACTCACCCCTTGGTAGGATTTGGGGGGAATGTCATTCATCCGGTCGGATGGATTGATCTTCCAATCCGTTTCGGGCAGAAGGGAGAGGGGAGAGACATGGTCGTCCGCTTCCTTGTTGTTAAAGAGTTGACTGGCTACAATGTCATCCTTGGCCGCCCCACTCTGAATGCAGCCAAGGCGGTTATAGTGCCTCACTTAATGCTGTTGAAGTTTGAAAGGTCAAACGGAAAAATTGGAACAATCCAAGGAAGTCAGAGAATGGCTAAGGAATGTAATCAGCTGGACGTGAAGCCAACAGCGCGCGGCCCAAAACTGTCTGAGCCAAAGGAAGAAGGAACCTCACTCCCAGCATACCAGGTCGGCCAGAAGCGTAAGGCGGCCAGGGCAGAAGAAGCCTAGCAATTAATGACTGTCGGCCGACCAGATGAGTTGAGGCCCCAGCCGGCCGGCAGCCACCAGGATATAGTGCTTGACTCCAACCACCCAGAACGGACAGTTAGTGTTGGTACTATAGCCTTGGGATTGCTTGGGGATGAGTTAGTCCAGCTGTTAAGAGAATTCAAAGATGTGTTTGCATTTGAAGTTGGTGAAATGCCAGGAATAAGTCCTGACCTGGCCGTGCACAAGTTGGCCGTGAACCCTCTGATAAAGCCTGTCCGCCAGAAGAAGAGGAATCACGGAGAGGAAAGGAATCAGGCGGCCGCAACCGAGGTGAAAAAGCTGCTGGACGCCGGTTTCATTCGGCAATGCTTCTACCCAGATTGGGTGGCCAATGTAGTTCTTGTGAAAAAGCCGAATGGGACTTGGAGGATGTGCGTAGATTACACGGACTTGAACAAGGCGTGTCCTAAGGATAGCTTCCCCTTGCCTAAGATTGACCGTTTGATTGACTCTACGGCCGGGCACGCCCTAATGAGTTTCATGGACGCATACTCCGGATTCCGTCAAATTCCCTTGTGGGAAGAAGATCAAGAGAAAACAACGTTTGTGACCGAGCAGGGGTTAAATTGTTACAAAGTTATGCCATTTGGCCTCAAGAACGCCCCTGCTACATTTCAGAGGCTTGTTAATACAGTCTTTAGAGACCAGCTCGGCCGGAACATGAAGGCATACATTGATGACATGATTGTCAAGTCAAAAGAGCCGGCCGACCATCTCAAGGATCTACGAGAAACGTTCACCGAACTCAGGCGGTATAAGATGATGTTAAATCCAAAGAAGTGTGTATTTGGTGTTGAGTCCGGCAAGTTTCTCGGATTTTTGATTGATCAACGTGGAATTGAGGCCAACCCTGAAAAAATTCAAGCCGTCCTTGACATGAAATCTCCGAGAACAATTAAGGAGGTGCAAAGACTGACCGGCTGTTTAGCAGCCCTTGGAAGATTTTTGTCAAGGTCAAGGGATAAGTGCCGTTACTTTTTTCAAACCATTAAGAAGAAAGCCATGTTCGAGTGGACAGAGGAGGCCGAGGAAGCATTCGTACAGTTGAAGAGTCACTTGCATACATTGCCTCGCCTCGTCAGTCCGCTCAGGAATGAGAAGCTATACATCTATCTTGCCATCTCTGAACACTCTCTAAGTGTCGTCCTTCTTGCTGAGAGGGACGGCCATCAGGTCCTAGTGTATTTTATCAGCCATGTACTTCATAATGCTGAGCTTAAGTACCCCCCAATTGAAAAATTTGGCCTGGCCTTATACATGGCATCAAAGAAGTTGCGGCCGTATTTTTTGGCACATTCAATTGTTGTCTATACAGACCAACCCTTGAAGAAGCCGTTCTCAACATTAGAGGCAAGTGGCCGCATGCTCAAGTGGGCCTTGGAGCTCAGAGGTTTTGTTCTTGTGTTTGAACCAAGGAAGGCAATCAAGGGGCAAGCTTTTGCGGATTTTTTGGCTGAAATGACACGGCCTGATCTTCAGCCGGCCCGGGACCAAGTCTGGAAAGTGTTTGTGGATGGTAGTGCAACAGCGACCAAATGTGGTGCTGGTATTATATGTGAATCTCCTGAAGGAGACAAGTATGAGTACGCATTGAGATTTCAGTTCCAAGCGTCAAACAATGAAGCTGAGTACGAAGCATTGTTGGCCGGCCTAAGGATGTGTAAAGTGGCCGGGGCAACCAAAGTTAAAGTATGCTCGGACTCCCGGCTAATAGTTCACCAAGTCAATGGTGGCTTCGAAGCCAGGGAGCCGGCCATGATGAAGTACATGCAGCTAGTAAAAGATGAGGCCGAGAGCCTAGAACATTTCTCTCTCAGACAAGTTCCTCGATCAGAAAATCATCAAGCGGATGCGCTCTTCAAATTGGCTTCCTCGGCATCATGTGATACTCCAAGATCAGTGTTTTGGGAAGTAAAGGAGAAAAGGAGCATTGATGCCGAGCCCGTTCAGATAATAGATAGAAGTTCAACCTAGATGGACAGAATTATTTCCTACTTAAGGGATGGAATACTTCCGGACGATCCAAAAGAGAGTTGGCTAATGAAGAGGAGAGCGGCCTGGTTCGAGATGAAGGATGGGGAACTATTCAAAAGAGCCTTTGTGAAGCCTTACCTTAAGTGTATAACTCCTGAAAGAGGGCATGAAGTGTTGGACGACCTTCATCAGGGACGTTGTGGCTCACATATTGGAGGACGAGCCTTAGCTGAAAAAGCGACACATTTGGGTTATTACTGGCCGAGCTTGAATTCGGACGCCATGAAAATGGTGAAAAAATGTGACAAGTGCCAGAGATTTTCAACCCTTATTCATCGTCCAGCAAATAGTCTATCAGCCATCAGTAGTCCGCTTCCTTTTGCTAAATGGGGCATGGACATTTTGGGGCCGTATACTCCTGCATCCGGCCAGAGACGATATTTACTAGTGGCAGTAGACTACTTTACTAAATGGGTTGAAGCTGAGGCCGTCCGGGGCATTAAATGGACGGATGTGTCAGCCTTCATTTGGAAGAGTATAATCACTCGGTATGGAGTACCTCAGTCAATGGTGTTCGACAATGGACCTCAGTTTGAGACGCGCCAACTCAAGGAATGGTTGGGAGACCAGGGCATAACTCATTGTTTTGCCTCAGTCGGCCGACCACAAGCCAATGGTCAAGTTGAGGCCTATAACAAGTTGATTTCAAATGGGATCAAGCGCAAGCTTAAAAAGGCAGGCGGCCTATGGGCAGACGAGTTGGTCAATGTGCTATGGTCCATACGGACAACAGCAAAGAGTTCCACAGGGGAGACTCCATTCTTTTTGGTCTATGGAGCTGAGGCTGTACTCCCAATTGAAATGTATGAGCCCACTTTGTGGGTAATGCTTTATGATGAATCGGCCAATTGGGAGGCCATGAAGACCGCCCTAGACTTTCTTCCAGAAGCTAGGGGCAATGCGGCGCTTAGGCATGAAATTTATCGCTTAAGGATGACAAGGGCATATAACCGCCGAGTGTCTAAGCGGCCGCTCAAAATGGGGGATCTAGTGTTGAGAAAAATGGAAGCTGTTGGCCGTGCCAATGAGGACGGCAAGTTGACCCCTAACTGGGAGGGGCCGTACCGAATCAGGAAAGAAGTCCGAGACGGCACATATCGCCTTGAGGCAATTGATGGCCGTCAGATCCCACGGACATGGAACACTGATAATCTGAAGAAATATCATGTTTAAGTTTTATTTCTTTAAGTGCTTAGCCAAAAAGCTGTGTATACAGCTAGTTCTATTGACCGAGCCTTGCAATTAAAGCCATACGACCACAACAATGTACTTTAGACAAAATTAATGAAAAGTCAGGCATTGTTGAACTATTCGCTGTTTTACTTATATTTACTGGCATATTATGATTTGTGATTAAAGGCCGAATGAAATGATTTACTAAGTTGCTTCCAATATAGCAACACGGCTTATCCTTCTTACTAAATGGCCGAAGTGAAAAGGAAGAAAGGTTGCTCCCAACATAGCAATTCGGCCACAAAAAAAAAAAAAAAAAAAAAAAAAAAAAAAAAAAAAAAACTGATTTAATTCAGAGAACAATGCGTCCGCCCAATTCTAGGCGGACGATTGAGGCAAGGTATTCCGAACTTGTGTAGAAAACAAGTGTCCTTTACAAATAGGGCAAGGGAATACCTAGGCATTTAGCCCAGCCGAGCAAGGAATATCTAAGTTGAGATAATACTTGGGATTTCTAGGGTGCGTCCGAGCGATAGATTCAACGGACTACTCGTACAATGATAGCCGAACGGCCAATTAAATTGATTCGGTGCTTTACCTAGTCCAAGGGCAATCATTACTATGATTTGATTAACTTGCTAATCGTCATACCCTTTAAGGTATAAAAACTACCAAGTTAATCAAACCACTTAGAGAATGGACTAGGCGAACACCGAATAAAGGGGCATACCCCTAGGAACGTACGAAAAGGCATAATGTTGAGACGTACGAAAATCCTTCAAAAAACACAGAATTGCAAAAAATTGCTAAGTATGAAACAGAGTTGAAAAACCGCTCAAAAGGCGGACAAAATTCTCATTGATTAGACCGCTCAAAGGCGGCCGAAAATGTTTACAATACCGCTCCAACAGGTGGCTTCAAATTAAAAACAGAAAAGAAAAGTACAAGCTAAGTACAAAGAAAGCTGAACAAAGAAAAGCTTGGAAGCTGAGCAGACGGCTGCTGGAGGACCTGAGCTCAACTTAGCCGTATTGTCTTTGGCAGGCTCCTCCGCATTTTTGGCGTCCGCGACCTTGGCAGCCCCGTCGTCCGCCTCCTCCTCCTCATCTCCTTCTTCTCCCTCGTCCTCTCCGGACTCGGGCGAAGTAACTACTAGCTCGGGAGGAGGCTGGCCGGCTCTCTTTGCCTCTTCCCTAAGGCAGACATAGTTTAGCTACTTCTTGAAGCATTCTTCATAGTAGGCGGCCTCACCATCATCCACCATCAGCTCGAAGGCATCGAAGAAGTATGCCCTAAGCCTGTCTTCGGCATTCTGCTCAATGCGGACGATTTCCTCCGCGCTGGACGGCCGAGGAGCTTTTAGCTGCTCAGCATAGTCCGAAACGGACTTCTTCAAGGCCTCAACCTCAGCCCTCAGCGCGTCCGCTTCGTCCAAAGCAGTCTTAAGGTTGGCTTGGGCCAACTTCAGCTCACTCTTCAAGGCCTCAGACGCCTCGAAGCCTAGCCTCCATCTCTCTTTCTCCAGGACGGCCTCGTCCCTCTCAACCCGCATGGCCTCCCTGGCCAAGGACTCCTCTTCGAGTGCCTTGCCCAGTTTGACCAGGTCTTCAGTTTGCCGCGCCGCCTTGTCGGCCAGCGCGCTTATTTGGGTCTCAAAATGCATTCTTTGGACGGCGGCCGTCCCCGTCACAGCATCCTCGGCCTTCCTTATTTCGAGCCAAGCCTACTTCAGCCGCTCGTTCTCTTTATCCTTCCATTCAAGGAAGGCGTTTAGGCGGAGGAAGAGCTGCGGACAGAAGAAGGAAACTTAGTCAAATATATAGAAAAATTTGCTAAGTGTTAGAAAGAAAAAGTATAGAGAAAAGGAGACGTACCTCAGCAGTACAGTTGAGCATAGGGCCGAGAAAGCCCTCATTGATTCCCCGCAGCTTATCACGCTGTGCTTGGGGAACCGCGCGAACCATGGCCTCGCGCATGGCCTTCCTGTCCGCGCCAGTTAGTGACTGGCCGGGCAGCCTCATTTGCAACTCCTCTGAGATGTCTGCGGACGACCGTGCGAGAAGAGTTAGCTAAAATTTACAAGTACAAGTAAATAAAAATGTACAAAAATAATGAAAGAAGGCTAACCAGTGGAGAAGCTTGGAGGAGAGAGATTGGTGGGAGGAGGCGGCAAAGAGGCCTCCCCCTCGTTTTCTGGACGACCAGCATCAGCATCGCTGGCCGACTGACTGGCATGTAGCAAGTCAGATTTTTTGACTCTCTCGACTCCCGGAATCGTGAAGGAACTGGTCACTTTTTCTGGGGTTGACTTATCCCCACCGTCCGAAGGGACGGACTCATTGTGGACCTGATCAGCAACAGGTTCCACGGGCTTGGAGACCCCTCTTTGTGTCAGCCGGGGCTGTTCTCCTTGAGACTGCGTCGTAGCAGTCTGCGACTTCGCCTTGGCCGCGGATTGTGAGGGCGTCTTGGTAGCAACCGTCTTCCTCCTTTTAGATGCGTTCGCATCAGGAGTAGACGTGGTCGGCTGCTTCCTCCTTGCCTTCGGAGTAGAGGAGGACTGCAAGAAACACAATCAAAGTTAGAAAATTTTTACAAGATAAGGAATGTGTTGGCGTCCGTATGAATTGGGGAAGGAGCTCCCTTCCAGCATGCCTGGATGGACGAAGTGCGTCCGTACAAACTTGGGAAGCAGGCTCCTCCCAATATAGCAGAACGGACAATGGGAAAGAGAAACTCCAAAAATAAACTAAGTGTTTACCTCCTTGAGTTGCTCGTACATCTTAAAACGAGCTTTGTATCGAGCCAAGTCCACCTCGGACATCTCCACTTCCCCTTTTTGGGCCGAGTCCAGCATAGCGTACGCCTCCGCTGCAAAGAGAAAAAAGCAAAAGTGTTAGAATATTTTTCTAAAAACTCTACGTGCGTACAAAAAGTTTATATATCTAAGTGTCCACCTTGGGGCATGTTCTGGTACAGGCCGTACGTAGACATGAAGGTAGTGTCCCTAAGCCAGTTGGCAAGAGGAACCCAATGGCTAGGGACACGTTCAGTTTTGTTACCCCGCTTGACTCGGTTGACCTTGAAGTACTTAAGCTGGTGCTCGTGGCTTGGATGGATGGGCGGCTTGTCAGGTTTATGGTCCCCGCGTCCGAGCTGAATGGGATCCGGACGGCACTTGTTCATGCGGAGGTTGAACTCTGCATCTTGAGTTTTGATGCGGTAGAATCGGTGCTTCCAGTGCCTCCATTTACTAACACGGTCGACCACAACCATGTAATCCCTGGTCGCACTCAAGATGAGCCAACCATCCACATCCTTCTCCAGCCGAGTGAGTGAGTGCATCTCACAGAAGACTGCAAAGTCTGGCGTGAAACCCTTGCAGATGCACGTCACTAAGTACCCAAAAATATTCAACCAACTGTTTGGCGTCAGTTGGAAGAGGCCAATGTCGTATTCGTCCAGAATTGTCCGGACGAATGTATGAAGAGGGAAGCGAAGGCCCACATCCAAGGCGGCCCTGTAAACGCAAAACGCCCGTTTGCGCGGCTTCTCCTCATCCCAGGTAGCCACAACAATGGCTTTCCTGGGGACTTGTATTTCGAATCCCTCCCCCAAATGGAGGGACTCCTTGTACTTCTCAAAATCCTTTTTTAGGAACTTCAGGGCCGTCTCCCCAACCGTACAGGCGTACGGGTCCCTGAAGTTGTCAATGTTGGCGACGTTTTCCTCGGCCGCCGCCTCACCTTCGGCCGTCTCACCCACGGCCTCTTTCTCAACTTCTTCTTCTTCCATTTGGTGAGAATGAGCACTCCCAAACTCTGAAGACAGCACCCTGTCCAGGTCTGCTGCCTCGGCCGAGCTTCGGCCTCTTGAGCTATGTACGCCCATGGAAGAAGGAACGCCCTCCTCAACTAATGGACGCTTGCTTTTATCTTTGGCAACGTCCGCCTGATTTCCCGAAGGAGGGGCGTTGCGAATAGGCAGGTCGGACGGTTCCCTAATTGAGATTCCCGTCATGGGTCTGTCTGCCCCGCCCAGTTGAAGAAGAGGTTGAGAGGAAGAGGGGACAGACGAACCAGCAGTGTCCGCCCCAAGATCGGTAGGATGGTCTTTGCAGGCTATCAGTTCGGCCCCATCCATGACTGAACTGGCAAATTGAGGGAACCTAAGTCCCGGAGCAAGAGTGGACGAGGCGCCTTGAGCTTGTTGGCGTTCCTCGAAAGAAGAAGTGACCTCCACGACCAAGTGATGAGAGCCAGTGGAGGCGGTCGTTGTTTGGGTGGTGGAGTTAGTCTCCACCTCCATTGTACTTGGGTTACTAGGGTCATAAGGGACCCTAGGGTGAACCAAACTACCGTCTTGATTCCTGGCCGCATGAAGATCGCGCGTACGCATTGTTCTTGCCATTGTCTGAGGGGACAGAGAAGAATAAGTGGGGGTGAGTACGTACGCACTAGACATAGACTCACTCCAAGGAGGAGACAACTCTTCTCCGTCCACTCTAGACTCCTCAGTCCCAGGCGAACGGCCGGCCTCATGAGGAGAGTCGGACGAAGCCGAGTATGGATCCAGAATTGAAGTAAAAGAAGAAGAAAACAAGTAAAAGTAAAAGAGAAAATGTAGACGACCTACCTCTGTACGTTCTGAAAACTTTGAAGGTGGTGGTGAAGTTCTTGAAGATTGACCGGAAAACTCAAAAATGCCCGGAAAACTCAAACTCACGGCGGCACTCTTGAAGATTAAGGAAAAAATTACTTTCTCTCACTAGAACGCTCTGACTTCTCTCTAGAATTCACAATTGGGTAAAGTGTGAAAATGAGAATTCACCTCCCATATTTATAGAATGAATTCATGGGGGCAAAATGGTAAAACCATCTTTCCCGCCTAAACATTCAAACGGTAATTTCTTGAAAAATTACTCGAAGAAAGGGACAGAACGACGTTAGGGTTCTGTTAACTTGTGAAAAAATCAGACGGACAATTGACGACACGTCAAAGTGAGTTGAAATGAGTCAAGTGACATATTCAAGAGTTTTACGCCTTCAACACTTAGTCTCCAAAACTTGAGGATATCTAAGAGAACAATGCGTCAGCCCAATTCTCAGACGATTCAGACGTACGCAGCATGATTAAAGAGCCGGAGAGTACGTCTAAAATCATGGAAGCCCCATTGTTGTGGCCGCTCTGGGTAGTTAGGAGATAAGCTCCTCCCAGAGTATCAGAACGTCCAGCCCCATTGCTGTGGCCGCTCTGGGTAGTTAGGAGATAAGCTCCTCCCACAGTATCAGAACGTCCAGCTCCACTGATGTGGACGCTCTGGGTAGTTAGGAGATAAGTTCCTCCCAGAGTACGAAGACGTCCAGTCCAAAGTATGTGGACGTCCAAATAAACCCAGGGGTTAAGCCTCCCTTAGAGTACGAGAACGTCCAGTACAAAGCAATTTGACTCAAATGAAAGTGAAACACATTCAAACAATGCTTTTTGACTCAAATGAAAGTCAAACGCATTCAACAAAGCTATTTGAATCAAATAAAAGTCAAACACATTCAAACAAAGCTTTTTGAAGCAAATAAAAGTCAAATGCATTCAACAAAGCTATTTTAATCGAATGAAAGTCTAACACATTCATACCAAGATTTTTGAAGCAAATGAAAGTCAAATGTATTCAACAAAGCCATTTGAATCAAATGAAAGTAAAACACATTCAAACAAAGCTTTTTAAAGCAAATGAAAGTCAAATGCATTCAACAAAGTCATTTCAATCAAATGAAAGTCAAACACATTCATGCAAAGCTTTTTGATGCAAATAAAAGTCAAATGCATTCAACAAAGATATTTGAATCAAATGAAAGTCAATCACATTCAAACAAAGCTTTGTGACTCAAATGAAAGTCAAATGCATTCAAAAAAGCTATTTGAATCAAATGAAAGTCAAACACAATCAAACAAAGCTTTTTGACTCAAATGAAATCAAATGAATTCAACAAAGCTATTTTAATCAAATGAAAGTCAAACACATTCAAACAACGGATTTTTCATCATATGCCCCTGAGTTTTTCTTTTATTCACCATATACCCTTGAACTTTTTTAAATTCATCATATACCCTCAAGTTTCCACAAATATACACCATATACCCTTGATGACTAATGATTGTTAATTTTGTCAATCATTAAAGTTAATTATGAACTGAAACCATCCTAAATACATTCTCCTACCCCCGAAACCACCCACATTCCTTTTTTCCACCACCAAAACCACCTAAATTTCCTTTTCTCATCCTCAAAATCAATCATACGAATATGGTTATAGAGATTTGGAGTCATTTCGGGGGCTGAATAAAGGAGAGGAAGTGGTTTTGGGGATGAGGGGGAGAGATCTAAGGTGGTTTCGAGGTATAATTAACCAAATTCCACTCATCTTGTTTTCATTAGGGGTATATAGTGAATTTTTGTAACAACTTAGGTGTATATGGTGAATTTGAAAAATTTCATGGGCATATGGTGAATAAACAAAAAACTCAAGGGTATGTGGTGAAAAAACCGTTCAAACAAAGCTTTTTGACTCAAATGAAAGTCAAATGCATTCAACAAAGCTTTTTGAATCAAATGAAAGTCAAACGCATTCAAACAAAGCTTTTTGACTCAAATGAAAGTCAAATGCATTCAACAAAGCTACTTTAATCAAATGAAAGTCAAACACATTCAAACAAAGCTTTTTGAATCAAATGAAAGTCAAATGCATTCAACAAAGCCATTTCAATCAAGTGAAAGTCAAACACATTCATACAAAGCTTTTTTATGCAAATAAATGTCAAATGCATTCAGCAAAGCCATTTGAATCAAATGAAAGTCAAACACATTGAAACAAAGCTTTTTGAAGCAAATGAAAGTCAAATGCATTCAACAAAGCCATTTCAATCAAATGAAAGTCAAACACATTCAAACAAAGCTTTTTAACTCAAATGAAAGTCAAATGCATTCAACAAAGCTATTTAAATCAAATGAAAGTCAAACACATTTAAACAAAGCTTTTTGATGCAAATAAAAGTCAAATGCATTCAACAAAGCCATTAGAATCAAATGAAAGTCAAACACATTCAAACAAAGCTTTTTGAAGCAAATGAAAGTCAAATGCATTCAACAAAGTCATTTCAATCAAATGAAAGTCAAACACATTCAAACAAAGCTTTTTTATGCAAATAAAAGTCAAATGCATTCAACAAAGCCATTTGAATCAAATGAAAGTCAAACACATTCAAACAAAGCTTTTTGAAGCAAATAAAAGTCAAATGCATTCAACAAAGCCATTTCAATCAAATGAAAGTCAAACACATTCAAACAAAGGTTTTTGAAGCAAATGAAAGTCAAATGCATTCAACAAAGCTATTTCAATCAAATGAAAGTCAAACACATTCATACAAAGCTTTTTGAAGCATATGAAAGTCAAATCCATTCAACAAAGTTATTTCAATCAAATGAAAGTCAAACACATTCAAACAAAGCTTTGTGACTCAAATGAAAGTCAAATGCATTCAAAAAAGTTATTTGAATCAAATGAAAGTCAAACACAATCAAACAAAGCTTTTTGACTCAAATGAAAGTCAAATGCATTCAACAAAGCTATTTTAATCAAATGAAAGTCAAACACATTCAAACAAAGCTTTTTGAAGCAAATGAAAGTCAAATGCATTCAACAATTCCATTTCAATCAAATGAAAGTCAATCACATTCAAACAATGGTTTTTGAAGCAAATGAAAGTCAAATGCATTCAACAAAGCCATTTCAATCAAATGAAAGTCAAACACATTCATACAAAGCTTTTTGAAGCATATGAAAGTCAAATGCATTCAACAAAGCTATTTCAATCAAATGAAAGTCAAACGCATTCAAACAAAGCTTTGTGACTCAAATGAAAGTCAAATGCATTCAAAAAAGCTATTTGAATCAAATGAAAGTCAAACACAATCAAACAAAGCTTTTTGACTCAAATGAAAGTCAAATGCATTCAACAAAGCCATTTTAATCAAATGAAAGTCAAACACATTCAAACAAAGCTTTTTGAAGCAAATGAAAGTCAAATGCATTCAACAAAGCCATTTCAATCAAATGAAAGTCAAACACATTCAAACAATGGTTTTTGAAGCAAATGAAAGTCAAATGCATTCAACAAAACCATTTCAATCAAATGAAAGTCAAACACATTCATACAAAGCTTTTTGAATCAAATAAAAGTCAAATGCATTCAACAAAGCTATTTGAATCAAATGAAAGTCAAACACATTCAAACAAAGCTTTTTGAAGCAAATTAAAGTCAAATGCATTAATCAAAGCTATTTGAATCAAATGAAAGTCATACACATTCAAACAAAGCTTTATGACTGAAATGAAAGTCAAATGCATTCAACAAAGCTATTTGAATCAAATGAATGTCAAATGCATTCAACAAAGCCATTTCAATCAAATGAAAGTCAAACACATTCATACAAAGATTTTTAAAGCATATGAAAGTCAAATGCATTCAACAAAGCTATTTCAATCAAATGAAAGTCAAACACATTCAAACAAAGCTTTGTGACTCAAATGAAAGTCAATTGCATTCAACAATGCTATTTTAATCAAATGAAAGTCAAACACAATCAAACAAAGCTATTTGACTTAAATGAAAGTCAAATGCATTCAACAAAGCTATTTTAATCAAATGAAAGTCAAACACATTCAAACAAAGCTTTTTAACTCAAATGAAAGTCAAGCGCATTCAACAAAGCTATTTGACTCAAATGAAAGTGAAACACATTCAAACAATGCTTTTTGACTCAAACGAAAGTCAAACGCATTCAACAAAGCTATTTGAATCAAATAAAAGTCAAACACATTCAAACAAAGCTTTTTGTAGCAAATAAAAGTCAAATGCATTCAACAAAGCTATTTTAATCGAATGAAAGTCAAACACATTCAAACAAAGCTTTTTGACTCAAATGAAAGTCAAGCGCATTCAACAAAGCTATTTGACTCAAATGAAAGTGAAACACATTCAAACAATGCTTTTTGACTCAAATGAAAGTCAAACGCATTCAACAAAGCTATTTGAATCAAATAAAAGTCAAACACATTCAAACAAAGCTTTTTGTAGCAAATAAAAGTCAAATGCATTCAACAAAGCTATTTTAATCGAATGAAAGTCTAACATATTCATACCAAGATTTTTGAAGCAAATGAAAGTCAAATGTATTCAACAAAGCCATTTGAATCAAATGAAAGTCAAACACATTCAAACAAAGCTTTTTAAAGCAAATGAAAGTCAAATGCATTCAACAAAGCCATTTCAATCAAATGAAAGTCAAACACATTCATGCAAAGCTTTTTGATGCAAATAAAAGTCAAATGCATTCAACAAAGCCATTAGAATCAAATGAAAGTCAAACACATTCAAACAAAGGTTTTTGAAGCAAATGAAAGTCAAATGCATTCAACAAAGCTATTTGAATCAAATGAAAGTCAATCACATTCAAACAAAGCTTTGTGACTCAAATGAAAGTCAAATGCATTCAAAAAAGCTATTTGAATCAAATGAGAGTCAAACACAATTAAACAAAGCTTTTTGACTCAAATGAAATCAAATGCATTCAACAAAGCTATTTTAATCAAATGAAAGTCAAACACATTCAAACAACGCTTTTTGACTCAAATGAAAGTCAAATGCATTCAAAAAAGCTATTTGAATCAAATAAAAGTCAAACACATTCAAACAAAGCTTTTTGAAGCAAATAAAAGTCAAATGCATTCAACAAAGCTATTTTAATCGAATGAAAGTCTAACACATTCATACCAAGATTTTTGAAGCAAATGAAAGTCAAATGCATTCAACAAAGCTATTTGAATCAAATGAAAATCAAACACATTCAAACAATGATTTTTGACTCAAATGAAAATCAAATGCATTCAACATAGCTATTTCAGTCAAATGAAAGTCAAACACATTCATAGCTTTTTGACTCAAATGAAGGTCAAATGCATTCAACATAGCTATTTGAATCAAATGAAAGTCAAACACATTCAAATAAAGATTTTTGACTAAAATGAAAGTCAAATGCATTCAACAAATCTATTTCAATTAAATGAAAGTCAAACACATTCAAACAAAGCTTTTTGAAGCAAATGAAAGTCAAATGCATTCAACAAAGCTATTTGAATCAAATGAAAGTCAAACCACATTCAAACAAAGCTTTTTGAAGCAAATGAAAGTCAAATGCATTCAACAAAGCTATTTGAATCAAATGAAAGTCAAACACATTCAAACAATTATTTTTGAAGTAAATGGAAGTCAAATGCATTCAACAAAGCAATTTAAATCAAATGAAAGTCAAACACATTAAAACCAAGCTTTTTGAAGCAAATGAAAGTCAAATGCATTCAACAAAGCTATTTTAATAAAATGAAAGTCAAACACATTAAAACAATGCTTTTTGACTCAAATGAAAGTAAAATTTATTCAACAAAGTTATTTAAATCAAATGAAAGTCAAACACATTCAAACAAAGATTTTTGACTCAAATGAAGGTCAAATGCATTCAGCAAATCTATTTCAGTCAAATGAAAGTCAAACACATTCAAACAAAGCTTTTTGACTCAAATGAAAGTCAAATGCATTCAACAACTCTTTTTGAATCAAATGAAAGTCAAATGCATTTAACAAAGCTCTTTGAATCAAATGGAAGTCAAACACTTTCAAACAAAGCTTTTTGAAGCAAATGAAAGTCAAATGCATTCAACAAAGCTGTTTGAATCAAATGAAAGTCAAACTCATACAAACAAAGCTTTTTGAAGCATATGAAAGTCATATGCATTCAACAAAGTTATATGAATCAAATGAAAGTCAAACACATTCAAACAATGCTTTTTGAAGTAAATGAAAGTCAAATGCATTCAACAAAGCTGTTTGAATCAAATGAAAGTCAAACACATTCAAACAAAGTTTTTTGACTCAAATGAAAGTCAAATGCATTCAACAAAGCTATTTGAATCAACTGAAAGTCAAACACATTCAAATTAAGCTTTTTGAAGCAAATGAAAGTCAAATGCATTCAACAAAGATATTTGAATCAAATGAAAATCAAACACATTCAAACAAAGATTTTTGACTCAAATGAAAGTCAAATGCATTTAACAAAGCTATTTGAATCAAATGAAAGTCAAACACATTAAAACAATGCTATTTGACTCAAATGAAAGTCAAAGGCATTCAACAAAGATATTTGAATCAAATGAAAATCAAACACATTCAAACAATGCTTTTGACTCAAATGAAAATCAAATGCATTCAACATAGCTATTTCAGTCAAATGAAAGTCAAACACATTCAAACATAGCTTTTTGACTCAAATGAAAGTCAAATGCATTCAACATAGCTATTTGAATCAAATGAAAGTCAAACACATTCAAATAAAGATTTTTGACTAAAATGAAAGTCAAATGCATTCAACAAATCTATTTCAATTAAATGAAAGTCAAACACATTCAAACAAAGCTTTTTGAAGCAAATGAAAGTCAAATGCATTCAACAAAGCTATTGGAATCAAATGAAAGTCAAACCACTTTCAAACAAAGCTTTTTGAAGCAAATGAAAGTCAAATGCATTCAACAAAGCTATTTGAATCAAATGAAAGTCAAACACATTCAAACAATGATTTTTGAAGTAAATGGAAGTCAAATGCATTCAACAAAGCAATTTAAGTCAAATGAAATTCAAACACATTAAAACCAAGCTTTTTGAAGCAAATGAAAGTCAAATGCATTCAACAAAGCTATTTAAATCAAATGAAAGTCAAACACATTCAAACAAAGATTTTTGACTCAAATGAAGGTCAAATGCATTCAGCAAATCTATTTCAGTCAAATGAAAGTCAAACACATTCAAACAAAGCTTTTTGACTCAAATGAAAGTCAAATGCATTCAACAAATCTTTTTGAATCAAATGAAAGTCAAACACATTCAAACAAAGATTTTTGACTCAAATGAAAGTCAAATGCATTTAACAAAGCTCTTTGAATCATATGGAAGTCAAACACATTCAAACAAAGTTTTTTGAAGCAAATGAAAGTCAAACGCATTCAACAAAGCTGTTTGAATATAATGAAAGTCAAACTCATACAAACAAAGCTTTTTGAAGCATATGAAAGTCAAATGCATTCAACAAAGTTATATGAATCAAATGAAAGTCAAACACATTCAAACAATGCTTTTTGAAGTAAATGAAAGTCAAATGCATTCAACAAAGCTGTTTGAATCAAATGAAAGTCAAACACATTCAAACAAAGTTTTTTGACTCAAATGAAAGTCAAATGCATTCAACACAACCATTTCAATGAAATGAAAGTCAAACACATTCAAACAAAGCTTTTTGACTCAAATGAAAGTCAAATGCATTCAACAAAGCTATTTGAATCAAATGAAAGTCAAACACATTAAAACAATGCTTTTTCACTCAAATGAAAGTCAAAGGATTTCAACAAAGATATTTGAATCAAATGAAAATCAAACACATTCAAACAAAGATTTTTGACTCAAATGAAAGTCAAATGCATTTAACAAAGCTATTTGAATCAAATGAAAGTCAAACACATTAAAACAATGCTATTTGACTCAAATGAAAGTCAAAGGCGTTCAACAAAGATATTTGAATCAAATGAAAATCAAACACATTCAAACAAAGATTTTTGACTCAAATGAAAGTCAAATGCATTCAACAATGCTATTTGAATCAAATGACAGTTAAACACATTCAAATAAAGCTTTTTGAAGCAAATGAAAGTTAAATGCATTCAACAAAGCTATTTAAATGAAATGAAAGTCAAACACATTCAAACAAAGCTTTTTGAAGCAAATGAAAGTCAAATGCATTCAACAAAGCTATTTGAGTCAAATGAAAATAAAACACATTCAAACAAAGATTTTTGACTCCAATGAAAGTCAAATGCATTCAACAAATCTATTTCAATCAAATGAAAGTCAAACACATTCAAACAAAGCTTTTTGAAAAAAATGAAAGTCAAATGCTTTCAACCATGCTATTTGAATGAAATGAATGTCAAACACATTCAAACAAAGCATTTTGAAGCAAATGAAAGTTAAATGCATTCAACAAAGCCATTTGAATCAAATGAAAGTCAAACACATTCAAACAAAGTTTTTTGACTCAAATGAAATTCAAATGCATTCAACAAAGCTATTTCAATCAAATGAAAGTCAAACACATTTAAACAAAGATTTTTGACTCAAATGAATGTTAAATGCATTCAACAAAGCTCTGTGAATCAAATGAAAGTCAAACACATTCAAACAAAGCTTTTCGAAGGAAATGAAAGTCAAATGCATTCAACAAAGCTGTTTGAATCAAATGAAAGTCAAACTGACACAAACAAAGCTTTTTGAAGCAAATGAAATTTAAATGCATTCAACAAAGCTTTTTGGATCAAATGAATGTCAAACACATTCGCACAAAGGTTTTTGAAGCAAATGAAAGTCATTGCATTCAACAAAGCTGTTTGAATCAAATGAAAGTCAAACACATTCGAACAAAGTTTTTGAGGCAAATGAAAGTCAAATGCATTCAACAAAGCCATTTCAATCAAATGAAAGTCAAATACATTTAAACAAAGCTATTTAAACCAAATGAAAGTCAAATGCATTCAACAAAGCTATTTGAATCAAATGAAAGTTAAACACATTCAGACAAAGCTTTTTGAATGAAATGAATGTCAAATGCATTCAACAAATCTATTTGAATGAAATGAAAGTCAAACACATTCAAACAAAGCTTTTTGACTCAAATGAAAGTCAAATGCATTCAACAAAGCCATTTGAATCATATGAAAGTCAAACACATTCATACAAAGCATTTTGATGCAAAGAAAAGTCAAATGCCTTTAACAAAGCCATTTGAATTAAATGAAAGTCAAACACATTCAAACAAAGCTTTTTGAAGTAAATGAAAATCAAATGCATTCAAAAAAAGCTATTTGATACAAATGAAATTCAAACACAATCAAACAAAGCTTTTTGAAGCAAATGAAAGTTAAACACATTCAAACAAAGGTTTTTGAAGAAAATAAAAGTCAAATGCATTCAACAAAGCTGTTTGAATCAAATGTAAGTCAAACACATTCAAACAAAGCTTATTGAAGGAAATGAAAGTCAAATGCATTCAACAAAGCTATTTGAATCAAATGAAAGTAAAACACATTCAAACAAAGTTTTTTAAAGCAAATGAAAGTCAAATGCATTCAACAAAGCTGAATGAATCAAATGAAAGTCAAACACATTCATAGAAAGCTTTTTGATGCAAATAAAAGTCAAATGCATTCAACAAAGTCATTTGAATCAAATGAATGTCAAACACATTCAAACAAAGCTTTTTCACTCAAATAAAAGTCAAATGCATTCAACAAAGCTATTTGAATCAAATGAAAGTCAAAAACATTAAAACAAAGCTCTCAAATGAAAGTCAAATACATTCAACAAATCTATTTAAATCAAATGAAAGTCAAACACATTCAAACAAAGCTTTTTGACTCAAATGAAAGTCAAATGCATTCAACAAAGCCATTTCAATCAAATGAAAGTCAAACACATTCAAACAAAGCTTTTTGACTCAAATGAAAGTCAAATGCATTCAACAAAACTATTTGAATCAAATGAAAGTCAAACACATTAAAACAAAGCTATTTGAAGTAAATGAAAGTCAAATGTATTCAACAAAGCCATTTCAATCAAATGAATGTCAAACATATTCATACAAATCTTTTTGGTGCAAATAAAATTCAAATGCATTCAACAAAGCCATTTGAATCAATTGAAAGTCAAACACATTCAAACAAAGCTATTTGAAGCAAATGAAAGTCAAATGCATTCAACAAAGCTATTTGAATCAAATGAAAGTCAAACACATTCAAACAAAGCTTTTTGACTCAAATGAAAGTCAAATGCATTCAGCAAATCTATTTCAGTCAAATGAAAGTCAAACACATTCAAACAAAGCTTTTTGACTCAAATGAAAGTTAAATGCATTCAACAAAACTTTTTGAATCAAATGAAAGTCAAACGCATTCAAACAAAGATTTTTGACTCAAATGAAAGTCAAATTCATTCAACAAATCTATTTCAATCAAATGAAAATTAAACACATACAAACAGAGCTTTTTGAAGCAAATGAAAGTCAAATGCATTCAACAAAGCTATTTAAATCAAATGAAAGTCAAACACATTCAAACAAAGATTTTTGACACAAATGAAAGTCAAATGCATTCAACAAATATATTTCAATTAAATGAAAGTTAAACACATTCAAACAAAGCTTTTTGAAGCAAATGAAAGTCAAATGCATTCAACAAAGCTATTTGAATCAAATGAAAGTCAAACACATTCAAACAAAGATTTTTGACTCAAATGAAAGTCAAATGCATTCAGCAAATCTATTTCAGTCAAATGAAAGTCAAACACATTCAAACAAAGGTTTTTGACTCAAATGAAAGTCAAATGCATTCAACAAAGCTTTTTGAATCAAATGAAAGTCAAACGCATTCAAAGAAAGATTTTTGACTCAAATGAAAGTCAAATTCATTCAACAAATCTATTTCAATCAAATGAAAGTCAAACACATACAAACAAATCTTTTTGAAGCAAATGAAAGTCAAATGCATTCAACAAAGCTATTTGAATCAAATGAAAGTTAAACACATTCAAACAAAGATTTTTGAGTCAAATGAAAGTCAAATGCATTCAACAATTCTATTTCAATCAAATGAAAGTCAAACACATTCAAACAAAGCTTTTTGAAGAAAATGAAAGTCAAATGCATTCAACATAGCTATTTGAATCAAATGAAAGTTAAACACATTCATACAAAGCGTTTTGAAGCAAATGAAAGTCAAATGTGTTTTGGGGTTTTTTGTACATACCCGAATGGAGGGCGTGTATGTCCCTCGGGAGACAGATCCGCAATGCAACACTCGAACGACCCGGACACCTGCAAAATAACGGACCCCGGGGGGGCCGGAGGTCCGCCTCCGACGATCAAGTCAGTGATCGAAATAATGTATTTTAGAGAGAGAAAGTAGAGAGAAAGGAGAGTAATTGTGGGGGGGCATTGCCCTTGGAGAGAGAATTGGATCCCTTGAAACTGATGTAAAGATCAGTATTTATAGAGCACTGGGATATGTGCCTCTTAGGTTATTTAACCTAAGTAGATTGGCTTCCCATCATTTTACGGTTTCTAGGGTTGTGGGCTTAGAGACCATTTTCACCCTTCTATCATTGAGTGACACGTGTCATGCTCTAATTGGCTCATTGAGTGCTGAGCTTGCGGACAGGTGTCGCGGTGGCATTGGTCCACATATAGGGGGTATTTTTACCCCAAACATTAGCCCCTCGAAAGGGGTAATTTCTCTTTTAAGAGGAGTTACTCCTTTCGAAATCAAGGCTTTATTATCCGCTTGTTCAAAAGCTCTATGGGCGGCATATGTCTAGTTCAACAAAAGAGAGATTTGATTAACTTGGAAAATTTGATACCTTAAAGGGTATGATATTTTCTAAGTTAATCAATCATAATAATGATTTCCGCCTGAACTAGACAGATGACGACTTTTATTTCTTTTAGCCCCACTATGGTGGTCATATGACCTTTGGGTGACTTAGAATATTTTTAAGACGTTTGATATCCCAAAAGGTAGGAGGTGAATGGCCGCCTGGGGCAGGAGGCAAATGGCCGCCTGACTTTTCATAGGGCAGGAGGCAAATGGCCGCCTGACTCTTCAAAGGGTAGGAAGCGAATGCCGCCTGGGGGCAGGAGGCAAATGGCCGCCTGACTCTTCACAGGGCAGGAGGCTAATGGCCGCCTGACTCTTCACAGGGCAGGAGGCAAATGGCCTCCTGACTCTTCACAGGGCAGGAGCAAATGGCCGCCTGACTTTTCATAGGGCAGGAGGCAAATGGCCGCCTGACTTTTCATAGGGTAGGAAGCGAATGCCGCCTGGGGGCAGAAGGCAAATGGCCGCCTGACTTTTCATAGGGCAGGAGGCAAATGGCCGCTTGACTCTTCACAGGGCAGGAGGCAAATGGCCGCCTGACTCTTCATAGGGCAGGAGGCTAATGGCCGCCTGACTCTTCACAGGGCAGGAGGCAAATGGCCGCCTGACTCTTCACAAGGCAGGAGGCAAATGGCCGCCTGACTTTTCATAGGGCAGGAGGCAAATGGCCGCCTGACTTTTCATAGGGTAGGAAGCGAATGCCGCCTGGGGGCAGGAGGCAAATGGCCGCCTGACTTTTCATAGGGCAGGAGGCAAATGGCCGCCTGACTCTTCACAGGGCAGGAGGCAAATGGCCGCCTGGGGTGCTTGTAATCCAATTATACTTTCAATGTCCTTTTACCCCATTGGGAGGACTTGTATAATTTCATAAGGTAATCTAGGTTAGAACTTTGGTCAGTCACCGGCTGATGTCTTTTGGACATTCGGGTCTCGAAGACTTGGTCGTCCTTTAGATTACCCAGGTCAGGCGGCTATAGGTTAACCAATGAGGTCTTTCAATTTTTGCCGCCTGCATGCGTACGTAAAGCAAACGATAGAGTGCTTTCTGCGACGATTGCACCCGGAGGGGTGTCGCCGGACGCCAGATTTCACATTGGAGCAGGCGAATTTACAAAAATGTATATCCATCCGGCCATTGGCCTCATGTCTTTTTCAAGACGGTTATATAGCCATTGTACAACTCTTTTTGCCCCAATCGGGAGAGTCCGTGCAATTTGGAATGAAAAGCCTAAGTAAGAACTTCGGTCGGTCACCGACTGATGTCTTAGGACATCCGGGTTCCGAAACTTGGTCGTTCCTTAGATTGCTCAGGTCAGACGGCTATGGATGGCTGATTCAGCCGTCCAATTGTGGCCGCCTGCATTGGTACGTAGAGTAAGCAGGTTGGCTTCTCTCTGCGACGATTGCACCCGGAGGGGTGTCGCCGGACGCCTTTGTCCATGTTGGGACAGACGAATTTGAAAAAAGCAGCCATCCGGCCATTGGCCTCTGGTCTAGGTTGAGACCGGCTGTATAGCCACTAAGCGGTTTTGTGCTTAGCTTAATTATCTGGCCATTGGCCGCATGACACTTGGACGTTGAATTTGCTACTAAGTTTGAAACTTTGTTTATTATCCGGCCATTGGCCTCACGTCACTTGGACGAACATTTAGCTACTAAATTTCAAACTTAGTTTATTATTGGAGTTTGGACGGTCCGTCAGATTATATTGAAATTCAATCAATGAATCAATAATAAAAATTATAATAATAACAATAATAATGAAGATTGTCATTATTATATTAATGCATTAATACTATTAGGGGGAATCAAATCATATTATATTGTTACCTCCAATATTCAAACGCTTGGTGCCGCTTTGAATTGCTTTGAAAGCTTAAGAATCGGAGTCGGAGATATCGCAAGCTCCTTATTGTAGTACCATGCGGCATTAGTCATTTCATGCCGCTTTCCTTGAACTTAATTTGCCGCCTATGCTAGCTTATACACGCTTGAACACAAGTTCTCGAAGGTTGGTCGGCTTTGAGATGTCAAGAAACTGAGCTTGAAGAATGATTTTGATCATTGATTACACAGGCGGTTATTTTGCATAATAATGATGAACAAAGTAGCCCCTGCTTACATAAGAGAACGCATCCAAGTTGGCTTTAGAGCTGTTTGAGTGCAGCCGGGCTTAATTGAGACAAGAAGCAACCCACAGCCGAGATGGATAGATGAGCAAAGCAGCCCCTAAATTCGGTAGGTGCGGCTGCTCTCTCAAGGTGAGCTTCTTTGCATCAGATTGGAGGTCGAGCGGCTCCAAGATTACCGACTGAGTAAGCTCAACCAATGAGATATGGAGTTGAAGTTCGCTGCTAGAACAATTAGAGATTGCTTGCTCACTACTTAGACGGCATGTCGGCATATGTATAACAACAGTCACTTGACCAAGCTTGCACATTAATAACCACAGCCGTATAGATAAGAGTAATATGTAATGTCAGCCGGTTCTTTCTCTTTTTATGATGAACAAAGCTGCCACGCAGCCGGACATAATTGATTGGTCAAGCTCAACGAGCCAATGCCATAGCCGGGCTAGGTTGATTACAATCTAATGGCACAGCCGCTTATATACATCCGGCCTTGGTTAATGAACAAAGCAGCCAATACATCCGGCCTTGGTTAATGAACAAAGCAGAACAACTTAATTGATGAGCAATAATGCCACTGCAGCCGGACATTAATGCCATTTAACGACAGTCGGCTTCAATGATGTCTGACTTTGTTTAGCTTGGTTGCCGCTTAATTGAGGAACCGCACTTAATTGTGGCAGCAGCCCCACTGCCGGCTTGGTTGCCGCTTGACCAAGCTCAAAATCGATCTCTCTTGTTAGCTTTGACAACATTGAGTACTTTCTGCATGCCATATGCTAACTTATTCGACTCGACATTAGAGTTGCTTGTATAAAGCTGGGCTTCAATACCTTCTGACCCTTGTATATATATACTAAAGTAATATTCTACTCACATGTATAATATATACTTAAGTAGTAGTGTCGCATGCTTTCTTTTCCACCAAAATGCATGTACATGCAAAATGTTAGTGCTGCATGCTTTCTTTCTTTCTTTTTTTTCTTTTTTTTTATCATAATAATGATTTGCAATTTTGCATGGTAGCCCAACTAGCTTCACGCACAAAAGCTGCCTAAGGGGTGATACAGCCGCACTTAATTGACGAGCAAGGATGCCCTTTCATCCGGCTTTAATTGGTGAACAAAATAACCCTTCAGCCGAGTTTATTTGACGATCATTTGAAATGAACCAAGCATCCCACAGCCGGGGATATTTGACGAGCAATTGAGCCTTGGCAAGTGGGATAAATTGGCGAGGAGAGCTGCACCTACAGTCGGCTTTTGTGACGAGCAAAGCTGTCACTACAGCCGGGGTAAATTGGTGGGACAAGCTGCTCACACACAGCCGGATTTGAGGTTGTTCAAAGCAACCCCCACAGCCGGGTTTAATTGAGGCACAAGGCACCCCTGCAGGCGGGCTTAAGTATGAACCAAGCAGCCCCGCAGCCGAGCAATGATGCTCCATGCCGCCTGCGTTGCAATTGTGTGGAGTTGACTATGGCTGTGCATTTAAGTACAAAATGATGGTAGCCGGCACAAGATCCGTCTTCATTATTGTTGCTTTCAACATCTTCATTTCCCGAGTGAGAGGAGCTTGGTATTCAACCGTTTGGGTGTATGTAAGCCAACATTTTTGAAACTTCATATTGACAGACGGCCATGGAAGACCAAGTAACTAAGCTCTAATAATCAAGTTGGTTCCGAGGTACATAGACGGCATGATAATGCCAAGCAGCCGCTAGCTCATCTTACACAAGGTAAGAAGGCTGAGGTTCCATGGTAATTTGACCAAGTTAGAGCCGCTAGAATATAGAGCTGGTGCTTGCCGCCTCTTATTCTTACATATGGTTGCAACCTCACTCACCATATTGCACAAAATATAGACGTCATTATTGCCATTTTGCGCCCTCAAATGCAGCTTCGCCGTCTCAAGGAAACTTCAAGCAATTGAGGTTCTTCAATGATGATACAACCGGTATTGAGAGCCGACTCACTACCTTTGCTCACCCTCAAATTTTTGAGTAAAAGTATGAACATTGACAGCCCCCACATCCGGCTTTATTGACGAGGTAAGCTGCCCATACAGCCGGCTTTGATTGAGGAACAAAGATGCCCCTCAGCCTGGCTTGGTTGAGGCAAGAAGCAAATCATCATCCGGGCTTAATAAGCCAATGTCATAGCCGGTTTTAATGCAGAACAAAGCAGCCGTTTGACAATCGTGTCACTGAGTCTGTAGCTTTGTTTGGCTTAGTTGCCGTTTGACTAAGCTCAGAATAATATATTTTTTTTTTAAAAAAAACGTTAAAAAACATCATAATAATGATGAATATAGTAGCATTGCAGCCATGGCAGCCGTTTAATTGAGGCACCGTTCATGGCTCTTACCGGCTAACACTATTGAAGCAAAGCTACCCCATGCCGCCTGAGTACACTAATGTAAAAGATGATGCTCAGCCGGCACAAAGTCCGTCTGCGTATGCTAACACAAGAACCGCTTGTGTATGCTAACACAAGAAAAGGCTAACCATGGCAGCCGGCTTTGAAGAGTGAACACAACAGATATGGCAGCCGCTTAATTGAAGAATATAGCAGCCACGCAGCCAGCTTAATTGAAGAACAAAGCCCTTACGGCTGTGCTTGGTAGGAGCGCAAAGTAGCCCCGCAATTGTATGATGACCTTATTGATTATGCTGACCGGCTGCCACCATTGATGGTAGTAACTGGCTGACATTATTGATGATAGTAACCGACTAATTTGTTTGGCAAAAAATTTGCCAAGCCGCTTGATGGTGCCGCCTGAGTCATTGCTAACATTGAGCTCACAAATTCCCTCAAATGGAGAAATGTCGCTTATGTAAATAAGGAGAAGCGTTTTAATGAAATAATGGAGTAGCTTGATATATAGTGCCGGCTGTCCTAATACAAACAAGGCAGCCGCTGAATTGAACAATGAAAAATGATGGAATCTCCTTAATTAATGAGCTAGTGAACTTTTGTGAATAAAATTAATGAACAGGCTAGCTGTCAAAAACTTGGAAGTATGAAAATGAATGTCACTTGCCGCATGCATGTACCCCACTAATAACAAGAGTTTACTCTTAAAAATTTATTGTATTTTATTATGTATAATACAATTAGTAACATTCATATACATATATATTTGTTAATATATATGATGCTGATAGTATCAAACTATCAACCATGAATAGCATGCGGCCATGATGTTGATAGTATCAAACTATCAATCATAAATAGCATGAGGCCCGGTTGGGTGACCTAAGCATGCGGCCGACTCAATAAATGAGTCGGATTAAAATATTGGAGTTGGCCAATTTAGTCGTCTCTCCCCTAATAAAATGTAGATTAAACGGCATTGCCCTTTAACCTTCAAATATGCACGACTTAGTCTAACAGGCCTTTTTGGCCGCCTGACTCTCGACATTCAGCCTCATGACGCCTGCTGTAATTGACATCTGGCCTCATGACGCCTGCTGCCTCCCAAAGGAGGCTCCTCTCTTGAGTCGGTGATCCACAACCGTTGTGCCATTACAGATGTGTCTCCCCACAGACGACGCCAAATGTTTTGGGGTTTTTTGTACGTACCCGAATGGAGAGCGTGTACGTCCCTCGGGAGACAGATCCGCAATGCAACACTCGAACGGCCCGGACACCTGCAAAACAACGGACCCCGGGGGGGCCGGAGGTCCGCCTCCGAGGATCAAGTCAGTGATCGAAATAATGTATTTTAGAGAGAGAAAGTAGAGAGAAGGGAGAGTAATTGTGGGGGGAATTGCCCTTGGAGAGAGAATTGGATCCCTTGAAACTGATGTAAAGATCAGTATTTATAGAGCATTGGGATATGTGCCTCTTAGGTTATTTAACCTAAGTAGATTGGCTTCCCATCATTTTACGATTTATAGGGTTGTGGGCTTCGAGCCCATTTTCACCCTTCTATCATTGAGTGACACGTGTCATGATCTAATTGGCTCATTGAGCGCTGAGCTTGCGGACAGGTGTCGCGGTGGCATTGGTCCACATATAGTGGGTATTTTTACCCCAAACAAAATGCATTCAACAATGCTATTTGAATCAAATGAAAATCAAACACATTCAAACAAAGATTTATGACTCAAATGAAAGTCAAATGCATTCAGCAAATCTATTTCAGTCAAATGAAAGTCAAACACATTCAAACAAAGCTTTTTGACTCAAATGAAAGTCAAATGCATCTAACATAGCTATTTGAATCAAATGAAAGTCAAACACATTAAAACAATGCTTTTTGACTCAAATGAAAGTCCAATGCATGCAACAAAGGTATTTGAATCAAATGAAAGTCAAACACATTCAAACAAAGATTTTTTACTCAAATGAAAGTCAAATGCATTCAGCAAATCTATTTCAGTCAAATGAAAGTCAAACACATTCAAACAAATCTTTTTGACTCAAATGAAAGTCAAATGTATTCAACAAAGCTTTTTGAATCATATGAAAGTCAAACGCATCAAAACAAAGATTTTTGACTCAAATGAAAGTCAAATTCATTCAACAAATCTATTTCAATCAAATGAAAGTCAAACAGATACAAACAAAGCTTTTTAAAGCAAATGAAAGTTAAATGCATTCAACAAAGCTATTTGAATCAAATGAAAGTCAAACACATTAAAACAATGCTTTTTGACTCAAATGAAAGTCAAATGCATTCAACAAAACTATTTGAATCAAATGAAAGTCAAACATAGTCAAACAAAGATTTTTGACTCAAATGAAAGTCAAATGCATTCAGCAAATCTATTTAAGTCAAATGAAAGTCAAACACATTCTAACAAAGCTTTTTGACTTAAATGAAAGTCAAATGCATTCAACAAATATTTTTGAATCAAATGAAAGTCAAACACATTCAAACAAAGATTTTTGACTTAAATGAAAGTCAAATGCATTCAACAAAGCTATTTGAATCAAATGAAAGTCAAACACATTCAAACAAAGCTTTATGAAGCAAATAAAAGTCAAATGCATTCAACAAAGCTGTTTGAATCAAATGAAAGTCAAACACATTCAAACAATGCTTTGTAAATGAAAGTCAAATGCATTCAACAAAGCTGTTTGAATCAAATGAAAGTCAAACACATTCTAACAAAGCTTTTTGACTTAAATGAAAGTCAAATGCATTCAAAAAATCTTTTTGAATCAAATGAAAGTCAAACACATTCAAACAAAGATTTTTGACTCAAATGAAAGTCAAATGCATTCAACAAAGCTCATTGAATCAAACGAAAGTGAAACACATTCAAACAAAGCTTTTTGAAGCAAATAAAAGTCAAATGCATTCAACAAAGCTGTTTGAATCAAATAAAAGTCAAACACACTCAAACAAAGCTATTTGAATCAAATGAAAGTCAAACACATTCAAACAATGCTTTTTGAAGTAAATGAAAGTCAAATGCATTCAACAAAGTTGTTTGAATCAAATGAAAGTCAAACACATTTGAACAAACCTTTTTGAAGCAAATGAAAGTCAAATGCATTCAACAAAGCAATTTCAATCAAATGAATGTCAAACACAGTAAAACAAAGATTTTAAAGCAAATGAAAGTCAAATGAATTCAACAAAGCTATTTGAATCAAATGAAAGTCAAACACATAAAAACAAAGATTTTTGACTCAAATGAAAGTCAAATGCATTCAACAAAGAAATTTCAATCAAATGAAAGTCAAACACATTAAAACAAAGCTTTTTGAAGCAAATGAAAGTCAAATGCATTCAACAAAGCTATTTGAATCAAATGAAAGTCAAACACATTAAAACAATGCTTTTTGACTTAAATGAAAGTCAAATGCATTCAACAAAGCTATTTGAATCAAATGAAAGTCAAACACATTCAAACAAAGATTTTTGACTCAAATGAAAGTGAAATACATTCAGCAAATCTATTTCAGTCAATTGAAAGTCAAATGCATTCAACAAATCTTTTTGAATCAAATGAAAGTCAAACACATTTAAACAAAGATTTTTGACTCAAATGAAAGTCAAATGCATTCAACAAAGCTCTTTGAATCAAATGAAAGTCAAACACATTCAAACAAAGCTTTTTGAAGCAAATAAAAGTCAAATGCATTCAAAAAAGCTGTTTGAATTAAATGAAAGTCAAACACACTCAAACAAAGCTAATTGAATCAAATGAAAGTCAAACACATTCAAACAATGCTTTTTGAAGTAAATGAAAGTCAAATGCATTCAACAAAGCTGTTTGAATCAAATGAAAGTCAAACACATTTGATCAAAGCTTTTTGAAGCAAATGAAAGTCAAATGCATTCAACAAAGCAATTTTAATCAAATGAAAGTCAAACACATTAAAACAAAGCTTTTTGAAGCAAATGAAAGTCAAATGAATTCAACAATGCTATTTGAATCAAATGAAAGTCAAACACATTAAAACAATGCTTTTTGATTCAAATGAAAGTCAAAAGCATTCAATAAAGCTATTTGAATCAAATGAAAGTCAAACACATTGAAACAAAGCGTTTTGAAGCAAATGAAAGTCAAATGCATTCAACAAAGCTATTTGAATCAAATGAAAATCAAACACATTCAAACAAAGATTTTTTACTCAAATGAAAGTGAAATGCATTCAGCAGATCTATTTCAGTCAAATGAAAGTAAAACACATTCAAACAAAGCTTTTTGACTCAAATGAAAGTTAAATGCATTCAACATAGCTATTTGAATCAAATGAAAGTCAAACACATTCAAACAAAGATTTTTGACTAAAATGAAAGTCAAATACATTCAACAAATCTATTTCAATTAAATGAAAATCAAACACATTCAAACAAAGCTTTTTGAAGCAAATGAAAGTTAAATGCATTCAACAAAGCTCTTTGAATCAAATGAAAGTCAAACACATTCAAACAAAGCTTTTTGAAGAAAATGAAAGTCAAATGGATTCAACAATGCTATTTGAATCAAATGACAGTCAAACACATTCAAACAAAGCTTTTTGAAGCAAATGAAAGTTAAATGCATTCAACAAAGCTATTTGAATGAAATGAAAGTCAAACACATTCAAACAAAGCTTTTTGAAGCAAATGAAAGTCAATTGCATTCAACAAAGCCAATTAAATCAAATGAAAGTCAAACACCTACAAACAAAGCTTTTTGATGCAAATAAAAGTCAAATGCATTCAACAAAGCCATTTGAATCAAATGAAAGTCAAACACATTCAAACAAAGTTTTTTGACATAAATGAAAGTTAAATGCATTCAACAAAGCTATTTGAATCAAATGAAAGTCAAACACATTCGAACAAAGCTTTTTGAACCAAATGAAAGTCAAATGCATTCAACAAAGCTGTTTGAATCAAATGAAAGTCAAACAAATTCAAACAAAGCTTTTTGAAGAAAATGAAAGTCAAATGCATTCAACAAAGCCATTTTAATCAAATGAATGTCAAACACCTTCAAACAAAGCTTTTTGACCCAAATGAAAATCAAATGAAGGTCAAACACATTCAAACAAAGATTTTTGACTCAAATTAAAGTCAAATGCATTCAACAAAGCTATTTGAAACAAATGAAAGTCAAACACATTCAAACAAAGCTTTTTGAAGAAAATGAAAGTCAAATGCATTCAAAAATGCTATTTGAATCAAATGACAGTCAAACACATTTAAACAAAGCTTTTTGAAGCAAATGAAAGTCAAATGAATTCAACAAAGCTATTTGAATCAAATGAAAGTCAAACACATTAAAATAAAGATTTTTGACTCAAATGAAAGTCAAATGCATTCAACAAAGAAATTTCAATCAAATGAAAGTCAAACACATTAAAACAAAGCTTTTTGAAGCAAATGAAAGTCAAATGCATTCAACAAAGCTATTAGAATCAAATAAAAGTCAAACACATTAAAACAATGCTTTTTGACTCAAATGAAAGTCAAATGCATTCAAGAAAGCCATTTGAATCAAATGAAAGTCAAACACATTCAAACAAAGATTTTTGACTCAAATGAAAGTGAAATGCATTCAGCAAATCTATTTCAGTCAAATGAAAGTCAAATGCATTCATAAAATCTTTTTGAATCAAATGATAGTCAAACACATTCAAACAAAGATTTTTGACTCAAATGAAAGTCAAATGCATTCAACAAAGCTCTTTGAATCAAATGAAAGTCAAACACACTCAAACAATGCTATTTAAATCAAATGAAAGTCAAACACATTCAAACAATGCTTTTTGAAGTAAATGAAAGTCAAATGCATTCAACAAAGTTGTTTGAATCAAATGAAAGTCAAACACATTTGAACAAAGCTTTTTGAAGCAAATGAAAGTCAAATGCATTCAACAAAGCAATTTCAATCAAATGAAAGTCAAACACATTAAAACAAAGCTTTTTGAAGCAAATGAAAGTCAAATGAATTCAACAAATCTATTTGAATCAAATGAAAGTCAAACATATTAAAACAATGCTTTTTGATTCAAATGAAAGTCAAATGGATTCAACAATGCTATTTGAATTAAATGACAGTCAAACACATTCAAACAAAGCTTTTTGAAGAAAATGAAAGTTAAATGCATTCAACAAAGCTATTTGAATGAAATGAAAGTCAAACACATTCAAACAAAGCTTTTTGAAGCAAATGAAAGTCAAATGCATTCAACAAAGCCAATTCAATCAAATGAAAGTCAAACACCTTTAAACAAAGCTTTTTGATGCAAATAAAAGTAAAATGCATTCAACAAAGCCATTTGAATCAAATGAAAGTCAAACACATTTAAACAAAGTTTTTTTACTCAAATGAAAGTCAAATGCATTCAACAAAGCTATTTGAATCAAATGAAAGTCAAACACATTCGAACAAAGCTTTTTGAACCAAATGAAATTCAAATGCATTCAAAAAAGCTGTTTGAATCAAATGAAAGTCAAACAAATTCAAACAAAGCTTTTTGAAGAAAATGAAAGTCAAATGCATTCAACAAAGCCATTTTAATCAAACGAATGTCAAACACCTTCAAACAAAGCTTTTTGACCCAAATGAAAGTCAAATGCATTCAACAAAGCTAGTTGAATTAAAAGAAAGTCAAACACATTCAAATAAAGCTTTTTGAAGCAAATGAAAGTCAAATGCATTCAACAAAGCCATTTCAATCAAATGAAAGTCAAACACATTCAAACAAAGCTTTTTGAAGCAAAAGAAAGTCAAATACATTCAACAAATCTTTTTGAATCAAATGAAAGTCAGACACATTTGAACAAAGCTTTTTGACTCAAATGAAAGTCAAATGCATTCAACAAAGCTATTTGAATCAAATGAAAGTCAAACACATTCAAACAAAGCTTTTTGAAACAAATGAAAGTGAAATGCATTCATTAAAGCTGTTTAAATCAATTGAAAGTTAGACACATTCGAACAAAGCTTTTTGAAGCAAATGAAAGTCAAATGCATTCAACAAAGCCATTTAAATCAACTGAAAGTCAAACACATTCAAACAAAGCTTTTTGAAGCATATGAAAGTCAAATGCATTCAACAAAGCTATTTGAATCAAATGAAAGTAAAACACATTCAAACAAAGCTTTTTGAATCAAATGAAAGTCAAATGCATTCAGCAAAGCTATTTGAATCAAATGAAAGTCAAACACATTCAAACAAATCTTTTTGAATCAAATAAAAGTCAAATGCATTCAACAAAGCTATTTGAATTAAATGAAAGTCAAACATATTCAAACAAAGCTTTTGGAAGCAAATGAAAGTCAAATGAATTCAACAAACCTATTCCTACCAAATGAAAGTTAAACACATTCAAACAAAGCTTTTTGAAGCAAATGAAAGTTAAATGCATTCAACAAAGCTATTTGAATCAATTGAAAGTCAAACACATTCAAACAAATCTTTTTGAAGCAAATGAAAGTCAAATGCATTCAACAAAGCTGTTTGAATCAAATGAAAGTCAAACACATGCAAACAAAGGTTTTTGACTCAAAAGAAAGTCAAATGCATTCATCAAATCTATTTCAATCAAATGAAAGTCAAACATAATCGAACAAAGCTTTTTGAAGCAAATGAATGTCAAATGCATTCAACAAAGCCATTTGAATCATAATGTAAGTCAAGCACATTTAAACAAAGTTTTTTGACTCAAATGAAAGTCAAATGCATTCGACAAAGCTATTTGAATCAAATGAAAATCAAACACATTCAAACAAAGCTTTTTGAAGCAAATGAAAGTCAAATGCATTCAACAAAGCTGTTTGAATCAAATGAAAGTCAAACACATTCAAACAAAGTTTTTTGAAGCAAATGAAAGTCAAATGCATTCAACAAAGCTGTTTGAATCAAATGAAAGTTAAACACATTCAAACAAAGTTTTTTGAAGCAAATGAACTTCAAATGCATTCAACAAAGCCATTTGAATCGAAATCTAAGTCAAGCACATGGAAACAAATCTTTTTGACTCAAATGAAAGGCAAATGCATTCAACAAAGCTATTTGAATCAAATAAAAGTCAAACATATTCATACAACGCTTTTTGAAGCAAATGAATGTCAAATGCCTTCAACAAAGCTATTTGAATTAAATGACAGTCAAACACATTCAAACAAAGCTTTTTGAAGCAAATGAAAGTCAAATGCATTTAACAAAGTTGTTTGAATCAAATGAAAGTCAAACATATTCAAACACCTCTTTTTGAATCAAATGAAAGTCAAATGCATTCAACAAAACTATTTGAATCAAATGACAGTCAAACACGTTCAAAGAAAGTTTTTGAAGCTAATGAAAGTCAAATGTATTTAACAAAGCTGTTTGAATAAAATGAAAGTCAACCACATTTGAACAAAGCTTTTTGAAGCAAATGAAATTTAAATGCATTCAACAAAGCTATTTGACTCAAATGAAAGTCAAACACATTCAAACAAAGCTTTTTGACTCAAATGAAAGTCAAATGCATTCAACAAAGCTATTTGAATCAAACGAAAGTAAAACACATTCAACAAAGTAAAGCTATTTGAATCAAATGTCAAACACATTCAAACAAAGCTTTTTGAAGCAAATGAATGTCAAATGCATTCAACAAAGCTATTTGAATCAAATGAAAGTCAAACACATTCAAACAAAGCTTTTTGAAGCAAATAAAAGTCAAATGCATTCAACAAAGCTGTTTGAATCAAATGAAAGTCAAACACATTCAAACAAAGCTTTTTGAAGCAAATAAAAGTCAAATGCATTCAACAAAGCTGTTTGAATCAAATGAAAGTCAAACACATTCAAACAAAGCTTTTTGAAGCATATGAAAGTCAAATGCATTCAACAAAGCTATTTGAATCAAATGAAAGTCAAACACATTCAAACAATGCTTTTTGACTCAAATGAAAGTCAAATGCATTCAACAAAGCTATTTGAATCAAATGAAAGTCAAACACATTCAAACAAATCTTTTTGAATCAAATAAAAGTCAAATGCATTCAACAAAGCTATTTGAATTAAATGAAAGTCAAACACATTCAAACAAAGCTTTTGGAAGCAAATGAATGTCAAATGTATTCAACAAACCTATTTCAACCAAATGAAAGTTAAACACATTCAAACAAAGCTTTTTGAAGCAAATGAAAGTTAAATGCATTCAACAAAGCTATTTGAATCAATTGAAAGTCAAACACATTCAAACAAATCTTTTTGAAGCAAATGAAAGTCAAATGCATTCAACAAAGCTGTTTGAATCAAATGAAAGTCAAACACATGCAAACAAAGGTTTTTGACTCAAAAGAAAGTCAAATGCATTCATCAAATCTATTTCAATCAAATGAAAGTCAAACATAATCGAACAAAGCTTTTTGAAGCAAATGAATGTCAAATGCATTCAACAAAGCCATTTGAATCATAATGTAAGTCAAGCACATTTAAACAAAGTTTTTTGACTCAAATGAAAGTCAAATGCATTCGACAAAGCTATTTGAATCAAATGAAAGTCAAACACATTCAAACAAAGCTTTTTGAAGCAAATGAAAGTCAAATGCATTCAACAAAGCTGTTTGAATCAAATGAAAGTCAAACACATTCAAACAAAGTTTTTTGAAGCAAATGAAAGTCAAATGCATTCAACAAAGCTGTTTGAATCAAATGAAAGTTAAACACATTCAAACAAAGTTTTTTGAAGCAAATGAACTTCAAATGCATTCAACAAAGCCATTTGAATCGAAATCTAAGTCAAGCACATTGAAACAAATCTTTTTGACTCAAATGAAAGTCAAATGCATTCAACAAAGCTATTTGAATCAAATAAAAGTCAAACATATTCATACAACGCTTTTTAAAGCAAATGAATGTCAAATGCCTTCAACAAAGCTATTTGAATTAAATGAAAGTCAAACACATTCAAACAAAGCTTTTTGAAGCAAATGAAAGTCAAATGCATTCAACAAAGTTGTTTGAATCAAATGAAAGTCAAACATATTCAAACACCTCTTTTTGAATCAAATGAAAGTCAAATGCATTCAACAAAACTATTTGAATCAAATGACAGTCAAACACGTTCAAAGAAAGTTTTTGAAGCTAATGAAAGTCAAATGTATTTAACAAAGCTGTTTGAATAAAATGAAAGTCAACCACATTGGAACAAAGCTTTTTGAAGCAAATGAAATTTAATGGCATTCAACAAAGCTATTTGACTCAAATGAAAGTCAAACACATTCAAACAAAGCTTTTTGACTCAAATGAAAGTCAAATGCATTCAACAAAGCTATTTGAATCAAACGAAAGTAAAACATATTCAAACACCTCTTTTTGAATCAAATGAAAGTCAAATGCATTCTACAAAGCTATTTGAATCAAATGTCAAACACATTCAAACAAAGCTTTTTGAAGCAAATGAAAGTCAAATGCATTCAACAAAGCTATTTGAATCAAATGAAAGTCAAACACATTCAAACAAAGCTTTTTGAAGCAAATAAAAGTCAAATGCATTCAACAAAGCTGTTTGAATCAAATGAAAGTCAAACACATTCAAACAAAGCTTTTTGAAGCAAATAAAAGTCAAATGCATTCAACAAAGCTGTTTGAATCAAATGAAAGTCAAACACATTCAAACAAAGCTTTTTGAAGCATATGATAGTCAAATGCATTTAACAAAGCTATTTGAATCAAATGAAAGTCAAACACATTCAAACAAAGCTTTTTGACTCAAATGAAAGTCAAATGCATTCAACAAAGCTATTTGAATCAAATGAAAGTCAAACACATTCAAACAAATCTTTTTGAATCAAATAAAAGTCAAATGCATTCAACAAAGCTATTTGAATTAAATGAAAGTCAAACACATTCAAACAAAGCTTTTGGAAGCAAATGAATGTCAAATGTATTCAACAAACCTATTTCAACCAAATGAAAGTTAAACACATTCAAACAAAGCTTTTTGAAGCAAATGAAAGTTAAATGCATTCAACAAAGCTATTTGAATCAATTGAAAGTCAAACACATTCAAACAAATCTTTTTGAAGCAAATGAAATTCAAATGCATTCAGCAAAGCTGTTTGAATCAAATGAAAGTCAAACACATGCAAACAAAGGTTTTTGACTCAAAAGAAAGTCAAATGCATTTATCAAATCTATTTCAATCAAATGAAAGTCAAACATAATCGAACAAAGCTTTTTGAAGCAAATGAATGTCAAATGCATTCAACAAAGCCATTTGAATCATAATGTAAGTCAAGCACATTTAAACAAAGTTTTTTGACTCAAATGAAAGTCAAATGCATTCGACAAAGCTATTTGAATCAAATGAAAGTCAAACACATTCAAACAAAGCTTTTTGAAGCAAATGAAAGTCAAATGCATTCAACAAAGCTGTTTGAATCAAATGAAAGTCAAACACATTCAAACAAAGTTTTTTGAAGCAAATGAAAGTCAAATGCATTCAACAAAGCTGTTTGAATCAAATGAAAGTTAAACACATTCAAACAAAGTTTTTTGAAGCAAATGAACTTCAAATGCATTCAACAAAGCCATTTGAATCGAAATCTAAGTCAAGCACATTGAAACAAATCTTTTTGACTCAAATGAAAGTCAAATGCATTCAACAAAGCTATTTGAATCAAATAAAAGTCAAACATATTCATACAACGCTTTTTGAAGCAAATGAATGTCAAATGCCTTCAACAAAGCTATTTGAATTAAATGAAAGTCAAACACATTCAAACAAAGCTTTTTGAAGCAAATGAAAGTCAAATGCATTCAACAAAGTTGTTTGAATCAAATGAAAGTCAAACATATTCAAACATCTCTTTTTGAATCAAATGAAAGTCAAATGCATTCATCAAAACTATTTGAATCAAATGACAGTCAAACACGTTCAAACAAAGTTTTTGAAGCTAATGAAAGTCAAATGTATTTAACAAAGTTGTTTGAATAAAATGAAAGTCAACCACATTTGAACAAAGCTTTTTGAAGCAAATGAAATTTAAATGCATTCAACAAAGCTATTTGACTCAAATGAAAGTCAAACACATTCAAACAAAGCTTTTTGACTCAAATGAAAGTCAAATGCATTCAACAAAGCTATTTGAATCAAACGAAATTAAACATAGTCAAACACCTCTTTTTGAATCAAATGAAAGTCAAATGCATTCTACAAAGCTATTTGAATCAAATGTCAAACACATTCAAACAAAGCTTTTTGAAGCAAATGAAAGTCAAATGCATTCAACAAAGCTATTTGAATCAAATGAAAGTCAAACACATTCAAACAAAGCTTTTTGAAGCAAATAAAAGTCAAATGCATTCAACAAAGCTGTTTGAATCAAATGAAAGTCAAACACATTCAAACAAAGCTTTTTGAAGCAAATAAAAGTCAAATGCATTCAACAAAGCTGTTTGAATCAAATGAAAGTCAAACACATTCAAACAAAGCTTTTTGAAGCATATGAAAGTCAAATGCATTCAACAAAGCTATTTGAATCAAATGAAAGTCAAACACATTCAAACAAAGCTTTTTGACTCAAATGAAAGTCAAATGCATTCAACAAAGCTATTTGAATCAAATGAAAGTCAAACACATTCAAACAAATCTTTTTGAATCAAATAAAAGTCAAATGCATTCAACAAAGCTATTTGAATTAAATGAAAGTCAAACACATTCAAAAAAAGCTTTTGGAAGCAAATGAATGTCAAATGTATTCAACAAACCTATTTCAACCAAATGAAAGTTAAACACATTCAAACAAAGCTTTTTGAAGCAAATGAAAGTTAAACGCATTCAACAAAGCTATTTGAATCAATTGAAAGTCAAACACATTCAAACAAATCTTTTTGAAGCAAATGAAAGTCAAATGCATTCAATAAAGCTGTTTGAATCAAATGAAAGTCAAACACATGCAAACAAAGGTTTTTGACTCAAAAGAAAGTCAAATGCATTCATCAAATCTATTTCAATCAAATGAAAGTCAAACATAATCGAACAAAGCTTTTTGAAGCAAATGAATGTCAAATGCATTCAACAAAGCCATTTGAATTATAATGTAAGTCAAGCACATTTAAACAAAGTTTTTTGACTCAAATGAAAGTCAAATGCATTCGACAAAGCTATTTAAATCAAATGAAAGTCAAACACATTCAAACAAAGCTTTTTGAAGCAAATGAAAGTCAAATGCATTCAACAAAGCTGTTTGAATCAAATGAAAGTCAAACACATTCAAACAAAGTTTTTTGAAGCAAATGAAAGTCAAATGCATTCAACAAAGCTGTTTGAATCAAATGAAAGTTAAACACATTCAAACAAAGTTTTTTGAAGCAAATGAACTTCAAATGCATTCAACAAAGCCATTTGAATCGAAATCTAAGTCAAGCACATTGAAACAAATCTTTTTGACTCAAATGAAAGTCAAATGCATTCAACAAAGCTATTTGAATCAAATAAAAGTCAAACATATTCATACAACGCTTTTTGAAGCAAATGAATGTCAAATGCCTTCAACAAAGCTATTTGAATTAAATGAAAGTCAAACACATTCAAACAAAGCTTTTTGAAGCAAATGAAAGTCAAATGCATTCAACAAAGTTGTTTGAATCAAATGAAAGTCAAACATATTCAAACACCTCTTTTTGAATCAAATGAAAGTCAAATGCATTCAACAAAACTATTTGAATCAAATGACAGTCAAACATGTTCAAACAAAGTTTTTGAAGCTAATGAAAGTCAAATGTATTTAACAAAGCTGTTTGAATAAAATGAAAGTCAACCACATTTGAACAAAGCTTTTTGAAGCAAATGAAATTTAAATGCATTCAACAAAGCTATTTGACTCAAATGAAAGTCAAACACATTCAAACAAAGCTTTTTGACTCAAATGAAGGTCAAATGCATTCAACAAAGCTATTTGAATCAAACGAAAGTAAAACATATTCAAACACCTCTTTTTGAATCAAATGAAAGTCAAATGCATTCTACAAAGCTATTTGAATCAAATGAAAGTCAAACACATTCAAACAAAGCTTTTTGAAGCAAATGAAAGTCAAATGCATTCAACAAAGCTATTTGAATCAAATGAAAGTCAAACACATTCAAACAAAGCTTTTTGAAGCAAATAAAAGTCAAATGCATTCAACAAAGCTGTTTGGATCAAATGAAAGTCAAACACATTCAAACAAAGCTTTTTGAAGCAAATGAAAGTCAAATGCATTCAACAAAGCTGTTTGAATCAAATGAAAGTCAAACACATTCAAACAAAGTTTTTTGAAGCAAATGAAAGTCAAATGCATTCAACAAAGCCATTTGAATCAAAATGTAAGTCAAGCACATTGAAACAAAGCTTTTTAACTCAAATGAAAGTCAAATGCATTCAACAAACCTATTTGAATCAAACACATTTAAACAACGCTTTTTTTAGCAAATGAATCTCAAATGCCTTCAACAAAGCTATTTGAATTCAATGAAAGTCAAACACATTCAAACAAAGCTTTTTAAAGCAAATGAAAGTCAAATGCATTCAACAAAGTTGTTTGAATCAAGTGAAAGTCAAACATATTCAAACACTTCTTTTTGAATCAAATGAAAGTCAAATGCATTCAACAAAATTATTTGAATCAAATGAAAGTCAAACACATTCAAACAAAGCTTTTTGAAGCTAATGAAAGTCAAATGTATTTAAGAAAGCAGTTTGAATAAAATGAAAGTCAACCACATTCGAACAAAACTTTTTGAAACAAATGAAATTCAAATGCCTTCAATAAAGCTATTTGACTCAAATGAAAGTCAAACACATTCAAACAAAGCTTTTTGACTCAAATGAAAGTCAAATGCATTCAACAAAGCTATTTGAATCGAATGAAAGTCAAACATATTCAAACACCTCTTTTTGAATCAAATGAAAGTCAAATGCATTCAACAAAGCTGTTTGAATCAAATAAAAGTCTAACACAATCAAACAAAGGTTTTTGACTCAAAGGAAAGTCAAATGCATTCAACAAATCTATTTCAATCAAATGAAAGTCAATCACATTCGAACAAAACTTTTTGAAGGAAATGAATGTCAAATACATTCAACAAAGCCATTTGAATAAAAATGTAAGTCAAGCACATTTAATCAAAGCTTTTTGACTCAAATGAAAGTCAAATGCATTCGACAAAGCTATTTGAATCAAATGAAAGTTAAACATATTCAAACACCTCTTTTGAATCAAATGAAAGTCAAATGCATTCTACAAAGCTATTTGAATCAAATGAAAGTCAAACACATTTAAACAAAGCTTTTTGAAGCAAATGAAAGTCAAATGCATTCAACAGAGCCATTTGAATTAAATGAAAGTCAAACACATTCAAACAATGCTTTTTGAAGCAAATGAAAGTCAAATGCATTCAACAAAGCTGTTTGAATCAAATGAAAGTCAAACACATAAAACAATGCTTTTTGAAGCAAATGAAAATGAAATGCATTCAACAAAGCTGTTTGAATCAAATGAAAGTCAACCACATTCAAACAAAGCTTTTTGAAGCAAATAAAAGTCAAATGCATTCAACAAAGCTATTTGAATTAAATAATAGTTAAACACATTCAAACAAAGCTTTTTGAAGCAAATGAAAGTCAAATGCATTCAACAAAGCTATTTGAATCAAAAGAAAGTTAAACACATTCAAACAAAGCTTTTTGAAGCAAATGAAAGTCAAATGCATTCAACAAAGCTGTTTGAATCAAATGAAAGTCAAACACATTCAAACAAAGCTTTTTGAAGCAAATGAAAGTCAAATGCATTCAACAAAGCTGTTTGAATCAAATGAAAGTCAAACACATTCAAACAAAGTTTTTAAAGCAAATGAAAGTCAAATTCATTCAACAAAGCCATTTGAATCAAAATGTAAGTCAAGCACATTGAAACAATGCTTTTTAACTCAAATGAAAGTCAAATGCATTCAACAAACCTATTTGAATCAAATGAAAGTCAAACACATTCAAACAACGCTTTTTGAAGCAAATGAATGTCAAATGCCTTCAACAAAGCTATTTGAATTAAATGAAAGTCAAACACATTCAAACAAAGCTTTTTGAAGCAAATGAAAGTCAAATGCATTCAACAAAGTTGTTTGAATCAAATGAAAGTCAAACATATTCAAACACCTCTTTTTGAATCAAATGAAAGTCAAATGCATTCAACAAAACTATTTGAATCAAATGAAAGTCAAACATATTCATACAACGCTTTTTGAAGCAATTGAATGTCAAATGCCTTCAACAAAGCTATTTGAATTAAATGAAAGTCAAACACATTCAAACAAAGCTTTTTGAAGCAAATGAAAGTCAAATGCATTCAACAAAGCTTTTTGAAGCTAATGAAAGTTAAATGTATTTAACAAAGCTGTTTGAATAAAATGAAAGTCAATCACATTCGAACAAAACTTTTTGAAGCAAATGAAATTCAAATGCATTCAACAAAGCTATTTGACTCAAATGAAAGTCAAACACATTCAAACAAAGCTTTTTGACACAAATGAAAGTCAAATGCATTCAACAAAGCTATTTGAATCAAATGAAAGTCAAACATATTCAAACACCTCTTTTTGAATCAAATGAAAGTCAAATGCATTCTACAAAGCTATTTGAATCAAATGAAAGTCAAACACATTCTAACAAAGCTTTTTGAAGCAAATGAAAGTCAAATGCATTCAACAAAGCTGTTTAAATCAAATCAAAGTCTAACACATTCAAACAAAGGTTTTTGACTCAAAAGAAAGTCAAATGCATTCAACAAATCTATTTCAATCAAATGAAAGTCAAACACATTCGAACAAAGCTTTTTGAAGCAAATGAATGTCAAACACATTCAACAAAGCCATTTGAATAAAAATGTAAGTCAAGCACATTTAAACAAAGCTTTTTGACTCAAATGAAAGTCAAATGCATTCGACAAAGCTATTTGAATCAAAGAAAAGTCAAACATATTCAAACACCTCTTTTGAATCAAATGAAAGTCAAATGCATTCTACAAAGCTATTTGAATCAAATGAAAGTCAAACACATTTAAACAAAGCTTTTTGAAGCAAATGAAAGTCAAATGCATTCAACAAAGCCATTTGAATTAAATGAAAGTCAAACACGTTCAAACAATGCTTTTTGAAGCAAATGAAAGTGAAATGCATTCAACAAAGCTGTTTGAATCAAATGAAAGTCAAACACATAAAACAAAGCTTTTTGAAGCAAATGAAAATCAAATGCATTCAACAAAGCTGTTTGAATCAAATGAAAGTCAACCACATTCGAACAAAGCTTTTTGAAGCAAATAAAAGTCAAATGCATTCAACAAAGCTATTTGAATTAAATAATAGTCAAACATATTCAAACAAAGCTTTTTGAAGCAAATGAAAGTCAAATGCATTCAACAAAGCTATTTGAATCAAATGAATGTCAAACACATTCAAACAAAGCTTTTTGAAGCAAATGAAAGTCAAATGCATTCAACAAAGCTGTTTGAATCAAATTAAAGTCAAACTCATACAAACAAAGCTTTTTGAAGCAAATGAAAGCAAATGCATTCAACAAAGCAATTTGAATCAAATGAAAGTCAAACACATTCAAACAATGCATTTTGAAGTAAATGAAAGTCAAATGCATTCAATAAAGCTGTTTGAATCAAATGAAAGTCAAACACATTCGAACAAAGCTTTTTGAAGCAAATGAAAGTCAAACGCATTCAACAAAGCAATTTCAATCAAATGAAAGTCAAACGCATTCAACTCTATTTCGTCATCAATTACATGTACAAATCCCCTGCTTAGGCCAAATTCTACATGGAAGCAGGGGAATTTCTTGGGTATTGAACCACGAAGCCCTTTCTGACTTGTATCAATCAATTTCTTTGCATTGTGCTGACTCCATTCATCTTCAGCCTCATCAATGGCCTGCAAAATTAAATCATTCCCTCATTAATAAAATAAATACACGGATAATAAAATAAATACGTAGTACATCAATTTCTTGCACTTTTCACTCACAAATTAATCTTAATATACAATGTTGCTGAACAAGCAGGGACTAGATTGAGATATTCACCCATCTTTAGCAAATGGCAAGGTACAATTTTGGCTGCTAAGTATGTTGGCCTGCCAAGTCAAGACAAGGTGGCAGAGTAGTTCCTTGTCTCTCGTAGAGCAGTTGAGCTCTGGGCCAATACCAAAAGCACATACTTTAGTGTTAGGATCCTAACCATTTCTTTTCCTCCGAATGATGATGCATTGATGCCTAAACTAGTTAGAATCAAATCCGCAAAAAAATACCCTATCCCCCCCTCCCTCATGCATATTTGACAGTCAAAACAGAAAAATAAAGAGCAACTTGTTTTCATTTTATGATACTGAAAGGAGTTTTGGGCAGCTTTGTCAAAATTGGGTAACCATATGAGATTATTGACGTACTTCTTTTAGGAAAGCTTAGAACCAATTTGAAGGAAATTACAAATAAATGAGATGAAGATAAAAATGGATAAACAAGCACTAGGGACCAAAGAATCAGTGTAAGGTAGTAAAACTATCTCAGAACTATTAAAGACCATTATCCTTAAAACACTTAACAGCACCACATCAGCTTGGCAAATGAACACACCCCACCATCAAAAATAAATTAACACACCCCATTATCTGGCAGGCACCAATTCAGAGGGGCATACGATTGAGGGACACTTCTAAGATTAACATGTAAAGTATATTGAGCAGAAAACTGACCTTTTTAAAATAAAGAGGAGCCTCTTTTGCAATGTCTTTTGGCAAAGGAATGCACTCAATTAAGCAATGGCGGCGCTGCTGCGCCAACCAAAGCACTGTTTCTAAAAAGATCATTTCTTTGTCTTGCTTAGCAGCCATCATAATGAGGCACTTCTTGAAGTTACGGATTTCTTCCCAAACATCATCATCTACCATTCTCGTGGCCAATTCATGCTGTTTAGATGAACACAAAGATACTTAGAATTACAAAGACCAAACAACAAAAACAGATCTATGATTTAAAGTTTAAAACACCACATCCAATAAATATATTTTGAAGTCATTAGCTATAACCTATAATCATGCATATAAATATGTATAAAGCCGTTACCAATGGCAATAATCTATGAAGTGCTAGAACAGAAAAGGCTGGATCCAATTTTAAGCAATTATATTTGTTGATAATTTAAATGTCAGGAAGCTAAAAATGTCAACTCATCTACACGAAAAACAATTGTACCTATAATGTTGATATGCAACAATGGCCAGGGGAAACAGGCTGGAATTGTGGTAGCATAAGGTAAGTAAAATTAGCGATAGCCACAACAAGATGTTTAGGTCTCTTTGGGTTCTCAAAACAGAATTGGCATCGCTCCTGTTGAGTAACAATGCGCTTCGCCACATTTTGCTTAGAATGTGATCTGTTGTCATTGTCTGCACCTTTCCTCTTGCTCTTCTTAGCTGGTGCTCCATCAAAGTCATATTCGTCATCAGCCTGAGTTGACAAACTATATTTCTGATTTTTCATAATCGTTTGAGCCAAATGCCTATCACCATCATCTTCTCTCCCCTTCTGTTGCAGCTGTTTCTCTTGCACAACATATCTAATAATATAATAAATGTACTAGTTACAATGAATCACTTCAAGATGATGCCACAATTCCAGACAATGTACACAAGGTTTCATGGCAACTTTGCACTTCAAGTAAGAACAAGAGAAATGATGTAATGTATACCTGCTCGATCTGACATCATTTCTTAGTTTCACTAATCTCTCCCCTGCATCGTGATCCACTTTATTGTTTTCAGCTTCTTTCTGGAAAAAATAAAGACAAACAGCTCCAGTTAAAGCAAAGCCATTGATGCCAAACTCTATAGCTTACAGAGAGAATTATGGGGAAGGGGGAGGAGTATTTTTAGGAAAGGGGACTAGGAGGGAAGGGGAAAGATATATAAAAAGGCAAAGACACCCTTTTTAAGGGACTAGGAGTATTTAACACCCTATTCTTCACTTTGAACTGCTCCAACAACAAATAGATATCTTGCCTAATGTTCTTTCCAATAAATATTATACTTACAAATCCAAGCCAATTAAAGTAAATTCATTATTCTGCATGAAAAAGAAGTACATGCGATTTTAAAGCTTCTAGGGCATTTGCCACCTTTAAATCAGATCTCCTAAGATCCTCCCAAATTTTGCTCCAGACAAATGTGTTTATATCAAAGAAAAATATATGGGCCAAATAAGAGCAGGATACTCGTCGACCTCATTATAGCGTCATTCTGAGATTCAGTCTATCCAAATGCCATATTATATTATATTCTACATCAGATAAAAAAATGTAAGAGAATCTCACCAGAAGTTTCTCAGCTTCCTCATGTTTTCCTTTCAGCCTTAGCTGCATTAGCTTTAGTAGCGAGTTGATTAGCACTCAGAGGTTGCTTATCTTCACCAGATCTCTTTATTACCGAATCAGAATTTGCCTCTCGAATAGTATCAGATTTTGAGCTCAAGGCATCTTGAGAGTCACCTTTGGCTTTTTTGTGCTGGTTCATGAATTCACTCATAAAATTCCCATCATTAGAAAAGCTATTTAGGCTAGAAAGTGCATTTGAGACCACAGCAGCATCCTCACTTCTCATTTTTTGACCTTTTTTTCTACCCCAGGATAATGAATCATGATTTTTAGGTGCTTTCATCTCAGGATGATGGGCAGACATATTCCTCATATTTTCATGCCCGATATCCTGTATGAAAATTTTTTAAGAAAAAAAAAGGATGTTAAATTATGTGATTTTTCAAATATGGGATATTAAACTGGACACAACTCTATTAAGTCAGAAGCCCAAAATGCCCAAGGTACATCTATTACATAATGAATAAAACTAAAAGAATTGTTCATCTCGTTATTACTGTATACATTCTTGAGAATATCCGTTGCAATCCAACAGTGACATGATAGATAATGTTACTGGTATACTTCCTCAACATTAAAATAGTTGCAACTGTTTGACTTTTGCAGCGTATTGAAGAAAAAAAAATTATTAGAAAAAATAAACACAGAGTCTAATCCAACAACATTTTTCATGATCTCATATGTTATTTACTTCCGTTGTTTTATTAGTTGTTTCACATAGAACTTTAACCACTAATATCTTTAATTACTTTTTTTATAAATTTTAACATTTTAATAATTAGAAAATAAGACGTACAAATTAGACAAATCCATTTACATATTACACTATAAAATTGTTTTATAAGTTAACAAAAAAAATATAGTCAAAGTACAACATATGAATAGTGTACAAAGTCAAATGGAACAACTATAAAATAATGGAGGGAGTATAATTAGTATAAAAAAAATTGAATCATAATATATGAATTGTGCAAAAGTCAACTTTTTACAAGCATTTGTAGTATATTACAATATTGGCAACGCCAACTTAAGCAAGACCATTCGAAGTGAACTGACAGCATCAAACACAGTGCAGTGGTATGGCTAACAGGATATATAAATAAACTCATATAAATCAATAACTCATAACAGACTAGGTAATTGAGCTAGTCAGTGACATGTGTAAATTAATAACTCACCTTTTCAATACCCCTTTTAGCTTCCCCACCTGCTCCCATCCTTCGAGATTTTATAGCATGCAAATGAGCACGAGGAGCAGCAGCACTATGAGATGCCACAGACACTGCAAGATCACCAAGAGATCCCCACCTTTCTTGAACAACCTGAAAAAAAGTAATTGCCATCGTTAATATAAGGGGAAAATTTGCTAACAATTAGCATGACCTTAAAAGTTTGTGGACGTGCAACATACCTCTTTAACATTTCGCCCTTCACGTGCTGCTTGCTCCTGAGCACGCTTTAATGCCTTCATTCTCCAGCTTGCTCCACCATCCCCCACTACAGAAGATGACAAAAATTGGTCACTGCTGGACTTTGTTTGATCTTCATCTTCAGGATAGCCACTTCCATTGTCCCTCAGATAAGGATTCAGTTCTCTGGGATTTTTTTTTGGCATCTGATGAAAAAGCAGATAAGTTAATTCTCCTATGTTATATTAGTTCTCCAGAAATATACTTAATTAATTGAATTCTCCAAAAATATGCTTTAATGATTGAGTTCTCCAAAAATATAAACTATGACAAATTCAAAGGTAAAGTTAAAGGTAACATGCAGCTAAGAAGTAAGTTCAAAAATAATATGCCACAACAATGTCATGTCCACTCCAACAGCCGGAACTCCCTTGCCTACGAACATTGCAGCTTTATAATCTTAAGCCATTTGTCCATTACACTCTTAAAGTCTTTTTAAATAAATTATGTCAATGGTTTAGATTCATACTATAACTTGCACAGTACGGTGGGTAACTGGGTATACACTATCCTAATCTACTCTGCAGCAATCTTGATGCTTTCATGCAACTAATCTTGACATTGCGTGCAATTATTCTAAATCAACCTCAAATATTTGTAGCCTGTAGGACAATATGATTTTGTGAAACCTTTTTGATGTACCTTCATTGTCTTAAATATTTATATTACTGCTCAAACAAGGTTTTTGTAATTGATAAACGTGTGCATGGAGTTGCTAGCAAGTTTTTATCATACTGTTTGTAATAGGTAATCTGACCTAAATTCCCACACATAATAAGTCACCTCGTCAATGAGAAATATTAATTAATAATAGCTGCTTGAAACCAAGACCATTGAAATTATGCAGACCATCTAATAACTTAACGAAGCCAGTTTCAGTGTTGATCTTTGACTTCACCAATGACATTAATCATGAATCATGATAAATGTCGAAGGTTTGGTTAAGCATACCTCTTCACTTCCGGACTCTAGTGGCTTCTCCTCATGCGCTGGCTGAGCACTATTTCCTGCTCTTTCAGCTGGTCTACACATCCAGTCTAACCCCATCTCTTTTCTCACAATATCAATGTTACTTGTAGAGTTAGAACCTCCAGCCTCATCTATGTTCAATTTAACAAAAAAGCTGTTAATTAACCTCTTTTCAATATTCAGGGATGAAAACCACAACTCTACATCAATAAGCAATCTAAAATAGCATAAAGATTTACCAGACACATCCGAGTCTTCATATTTTCGATCTTTCTCTTTACCCTTACTCCTCTGCTTCCTCCTTCCTCTACTATCATCCTCATCACTCTCAGAATCTGAATACTCATCAGAAGAGTACCACTTCTTTTTCCTAGACCTTTTCCTAATTTTCTCATGTCCATCATCATCTGAGCTACTATATTCAGAACCCTTTTTCTTCCTCCTACTCTTTTCTTTCTTGCTACTCGATTTTCGACTGTCTTTCTTAGATTCACTCGATTCTTCGAATTTCCCCTGAGACAAAAGGGTATGCGTTTCGCCAACATAAAAATCAATCACAATTACTCTCAAAACTCACAAGTCACAATAAGGAAGGAATTAACAGAGAAAAACAAGTATTTTACCCTATCAACCTAATCTCGTGATATAAGCTTAACTCCTGACAGCATGTTGCAACTCAACCTGAAAATACAAAAAAGTCGCTTCAATCAACAAACATATCCACAACAATTTCCATGATTTTATGGAATAAGCTAGGGCATATAACTACAAGATAAATGCATTAACAATCAATGCAATATCATCAAATTAAGAAATTAAAAATCACAAAACGACTCACCAATTTTCCATGACCTAGGGCATAGAATTTAATTTCTAAACCCTAAATTCAATGATTTTACCGAACGACTCACTAATTTTAAATGTGATTCATCAAATTGAAATCTTAAAAATAGTTTTCGACAACAATTCACAATTGATCGAATCATCTCAAACAAACACAAAATACCGATATAAATCGTGGATTATATAGGCCAAAAAAATTTAAAATTTACCTGGAAAAAGCAGTAGAAAGCTGATAGCAAGCGAAGAACAAAATCGGAGAGAAAATGACGAATCAAGATAAAAGATGCAGTTTATGAAATCATAATAAGCTTCAGCAGATTGTTTGTCCAGTATTGAGTATTGAATTGAAAATATGGGAGAAACTAGAATTATCAGAGGAATGAGAAATCCGAGTTTTATTTACACCGTAATATATATTCCCTCGTTTTTCCTTTTTCCTTTTTCCTTTTGTTTTTTGTTTTTTATTTTTTTATTTTAAATTTTTTTTAAAAGTTGCAATAACTTGCCTATGCAAACCTTCTTTTTTTTTTTCTTTCTTTCTTTCTTTTTTTGTTGAGAGAGTCATGACACAAGTGATGAGAATCTATCTCTGAAATTGTGGAGAAAACTCTAACCATCTAAGGGTTTGTTCTGATTTATTAAACTGAATTGTTTATGGAAAAAGGAAATTAGAAACTGAACTGAGCTGAACTGAACTAAAGTGAGCTAAATTGAAATGAACTGAAATTAAGCTGGAGAGAACAAGTCCTAAGTTATCTTTCACTCTCATACGAACTCGTTTTAGGTGTTAAAAGAGGTTTGTTGAAAAATTATTAAAAATAAAATAAAATTGATAGATAGTTTATTTAAAAGTAAAGAATATTGTAGTTTTAAATATCATGTGCATGAATGCATGATGGTCAGTGCCAAAAAATTGAAATAAATTTTTCGATGATAGAGTATATAAATCAATCATGAGCTTCAACTACCAATTTTGAAAGTTTTGGTAGAGTTGGATTACAAGGCGCCAAGATCATAGTTTTTTCGGTTGGACTTTGACTTTTTTCACATACCTTGATAATAGATAAGATGCCTCAATCTGAATTTGTTAAGTGTTCTCAGGTGAAAAAAGGAGGGAAATTTTACAGCTTATCATTTAGTCAAATTAGTACCTTTCTTGGTAGATCAAGTATGGGTAAATCGTTGCCCGAATGAAATATCTTCGTGTGTACTTGTGGATAATTTGTCTTCTGATTAATAATTTAATTTTGTCTTTAATATTTTTCTTACTAACGAACATAGGTATGATCAACGTGCATGTTAGGACATAATTAACTCAGCTTCATAGGTTAGTAATGTCACTTGCACAATAACCAATCTTGCACATCAGCCCACTCATAGTTGACCAAAGGACAAAAAATCTATATATAGTCATTTAGAAAAACTTATTTGCTCATTTTATGCCTTTGAAATGCACATTTTCACAAGAAAATATTCAAAAGGTTCTTATAAAAACCTTCTCTTTTTACTTGACCAATGGCTTCCCAAAACAGTTGGATGCATAACCTTCCCTACATTCATAACACTAGCCTTCTTGTTTGCTTATATTCCTATATGTACTTTATTTATTAATGGTAAAAATAGAATTATAACATGAATACGAGATTGAAATTTATATTGAAAGCCATGCTGATGGAGGTGGGCATAGGCCGTGCTGACCCGCGGGCGGCATGGGCCCGGCACGGCATGGTGACCGAGGAGTGGGCCGTGGGCCATGAACACGATTTCAAGAATCCGGCACGAGCACGACACGAACCCGCGGGCGACATGGTAGTTTGGCGCGCTAGCACGGCCCGACACGATCATAAAATAACATAAATAATAATTAAAAACTATAATAATAAAAAGAACAATAATAAGATAATAATTAAAAAAAACATAAACATAAATTAATCAAATTATTTAAATAGTATATCCATTTTAAAATTAGTTCAAAAATAATAATAAATTTTATGGGCGGTCCGGTGCCCGGCACCCCAGGCACGTGGACCGTGACGTGCCGTGGGCTGGGGTGTGCTAAATGGTGGCCCGACGCGTCAAAATACAGATACGACACAACACGAGCCACCACCAGGCACGGCAAGGCACGACCCGCGACGGCACGTTGCCCAATTATCTATGTTTCCAATTCCTCAAAAAAAAAAAAAAAAAAAAAGGGACTAAATTCGTTCTGAACTTTTGACCTCTAAACAAGAAGTGGGAGAAAATAGTTGAAGCAAGGCTTGACCTTTTTAGCTAACATCACTACGAAGCTACTCAAATCACAAAACCCAGTTCATAAGTTATAGCTTCAAAAAGCTTTGTTTTAATGTGTTTGACTTTCATTTGATTGAAATTGCTTTGTTGAATGCATTTCACTTTCATTTGCTTCAAAAAGCTTTGTTCGAATGTGTTTGACTTTCATTTGATTCAAACAGCTTTGTTGAATGCATTTGACTTTCATTTACTTCAAAAAGCATTGTTTGAATGTGTTTGACTTTCATTTGATTCAAATAGCTTTGTTTCATGCATTTGACTATCATTTGCTTCAAAAAGCTTTGTTTGTATGAGTTTGACTTTCATTTGATTCATATAGCTTTGTTGAATGCCTTTGAGTTTCATTTGAGTCAAAAAACATTGTTTTAATGTGTTTGACTTTCATTTGATTCAAAAAGCTTTGTTGAATGCCTTTGAGTTTCATTTGAGTCAAAAATCTTTGTTTGAATATGTTTGACTTTCATTTGATTCAAATAGCTTTGTTGAATGCATTTGACTTTCATTTGATTGAAAAAGAGGTGTTTGAATATGTTTGACTTTCATTTGATTCAAATAGCTTTGTCGAATGCATTTGACTTTCAATTGAATCAAAAACCTTTGTTTAAATGTGCTTGACTTACATTTTGATTCAAATGGCTTTGTTGAATGCATTTGACATTCATTTGCTTCAAAAAGCTTTGTTCGAATGTGTTTGACTTTCATTTGATTGAAATAGATTTGTTGAATGCATTTAACTTTCTTTTGAGTCAAAAACCTTTGTTCGAATGTGTTAGACTTTGATTTGATTCAAACAGCTTTGTTGAATGCATTTGACTTTCATTGGCTTCAAAAAGCTTTGTTTGAATGTGTTTGACTTTCATTTGATTCAAATAGCTTTGTTGAATGCATTTGAATTTCATTTGAGTCAAAAAGCTTGGTTTGAATGTGTTTGACTTTCATTTGGTTCAAATAGCTTTGTTAAATGCATTTGACTTTCATTTGAGTCAAAAAGCTTTTTTGAATGTGTTTAACTTTCATTTGATTCAAATAGCTTTATTGAATGCATTTGACTTTCATTTGAGTCCAAAAGCTTGGTTTGAATGTGTTTGAATTTCATTTGTTTCAAATAGGTTTGTTGAATGCATTTGACTTTTATTTGCTTCAAAAAGCTTTGTTTGTATGAGTTTGACTTTCATTTGATTCAAACAGCTTTGTTGAATGCATTTGACTTTCATTTGAGTCAAAAAGCTTTGTTTAAATGTGCATGACTTTCATTTGATTCAAATGGCTTTGTTGAATGCATTTGACATTCATTTGCTTCAAAAAGCAATGTTTGAATGTGTTTGACTTTCATTTGATTGAAATAGATTTGTTGAATACATTTGAGTTTCTTTTGAGTCAAAACCTTTGTTTGAATGTGTTTGACTTTCATTTGATTCAAACAGATTTGTTGAATGCATTTGACTTTCAATTTGCTTCAAAAAGCTTTGTTTGAATGTGTTTGACTTTCATTTGATTCAAATAGTTTTGTTGAATGCATTTGACTTTCATTTGATTCAAAAAGAGGTGTTTGAATATGTTTGACTTTCATTTGATTCAAACAACTTTGTTGAATGCATTTTACTTTCATTTGCTTTAAAAAGCTTTGTTTGAATGTGTTTGACTTTCATTTAATTCAAATAGCTTTGTTGAAGGCATTTGACATTCATTTGCTTCAAAAAGCGTTGTTTGAATGTGCATGACTTTCATTTGATTCAAATGGCTTTGTTGAATGCATTTGACATTCATTTGCTTCAAAAAGCTTTGTTCGAATGTGTTTGACTTTCATTTGATTGAAATAGATTTGTTGAATGCATTTGAATTTCTTTTGAGTCAAAACCTTTGTTTGAATGTGTTTGACTTTCATTTGATTCAAACAGCTTTGTTTAATGCATTTGACTTTCATTTGCTTCAAAAAGCATTGTTTGAATGTGTTTGACTTTCATTTAATTCAAATGGCTTTGTTGAATGCATTTGACTTTCATTTGCTTCAAAAAGCTTTGTTTGAATGTGTTTGACTTTCATTTAATTCAAATAGTTTCGTTAAATGCATTTGACTTTTATTTGCTTCAAAAAGCTTTGTTCGAATGTGGTTGACATTCATTTGATTCAAACAGCTTTGTTGAATGCATTTGATTTTCATTTGCTTCAAAAAGCTTTGTTTTATGTGTTTGACTTTCATTTGATTCAAACAGCTTTGTTGAATGCATTTACCTTTCATTTGCTTCAAAAAGCATTGTTTGAATGTGTTTGACTTTCATTTAATTCAAATGGCTTTGTTGAATGCATTTGACTTTCATTTGCTTCAAAAAGCTTTGTTTAAATGTGTTTGACTTTCATTTGATTCAAATAGCTTTGTAGAATGCATTTGACTTTCATTTGATTGAAAAAGAGGTGTTTGAATATGTTTGACTTTCATTTGATTCAAATAGCTTTGTCGAATGCATTTGACTTTCACTTGAGTCAAAAAGCTTTGTTTAAATGTGCTTGACTTACATTTTTATTCAAATGGCTTTGTTGAATGAATTTGACATTCATTTGCTTCAAAAAGCTTTGTTCGATTGCGTTTGACTTTCATTTTATTGAAATAGATTTGTTGAATGCATTTGACTTTCTTTTGAGTCAAAAACCTTTGTTTGAATGTGTTAGACTTTGATTTGATTCAAACAGCTTTGTTGAATGCATTTGACTTTCATTTGCTTCAAAAAGTTTTGTTTGAATGTGTTTGACTTTCATTTGATTTAAATAGCTTTGTAGAATGCATTTGACTTTCATTTGATTCAAAAAGAGGTGTTTGAATATGTTTGACTTTCATTTGATTCAAATAGCTTTTTTGAATGCATTTGACTTTCATTTGAGTCAAAAAGCTTTGTTTGAATGTGTTTGACTTTCATTTGAGTCAAATAGCATTGTTGAATGCATTTGAATTTCCTTTGATTCAAAAAGCTTTGTTCGAATGTGGTTGACTTTCATTTTATTCAAACAACTTTGTTAAATACATTTGACTTTCATTAGCTTCAAAAAGCTTTGTTTGAATGTGTTTGACTTTCATTTGATTCAAATAGTTTTGTTGAATGCACTTGACTTTCATTTGATTGAAAAGGAGGTGTTTGAATATGTTTGACTTTCATTTGATTCAAACAACTTTGTTGAATGCATTTGACTTTCATTTGCTTCAAAAAGCTTTATTTGAATGTGTTTGACTTTCATTTAATTCAAATAGCTTTGTTGAAGGCATTTGACATTCATTTGCTTCAAAAAGCGTTGTTTGAATGTGCATGACTTTCATTTGATTCAAATGGCTTTCTTGAATGCATTTGACATTCATTTACTTCAAAAAGCTTTGTTCGAATGTGTTTGACTTTCATTTGATTGAAATAGATTTGTTGAATGCATTTGACTTTCATTTGCTTCAAAAAGCTTTGTTTGAATGTGTTTGACTATTATTTAATTCAAATAGCTTTGTAGAATGCATTTGACTTTTATTTGCTTCAAAAGCTTTGTTCGAATGTGGTTGATTTTTATTTGATTCAAACTGCTTTGTTGAATGCATTTGATTTTCATTTGCTTCAAAAAGCTTTGTTTTATGTGCTTGACTTTCATTTGATTCAAACAGCTTTGATGAATGCATTTGACTTTCATTTGCTTCAAAAAGCATTGTTCAAATGTGTTTGACTTTCACTTAATTTAAATGGCTTTGTTGAATGCATTTGACTTTCATTTGCTTCAAAAAGCTTTGTTTAAATGTGTTTGACTTTCATTTGATTCAAATAGCTTTGTAGAATGCATTTGACTTTCATTTGATTGAAAAAGAAATGTTTGAATATGTTTGACTTTCATTTGATTCAAATAGCTTTGTCGAATGCATTTGACTTTCATTTGAGTCAAAAAGCTTTGTTTAAATGTGCTTGACTTACATTTTTATTCAAATGGCTTTGTTGAATGTGTTAGACTTTGATTTGATTCAAACAGCTTTGTTAAATGCATTTGATTTTCATTTGCTTCAAAAAGCTTTGGTTGAATGTGTTTGACTTTCATTTGATTCAAATAGCTTTGTAGAATGCATTTGACTTTCATTTGATTCAAAAAGAGGTGTTTGAATATGTTTGACTTTCATTTGATTCAAATAGCTTTGTTGAATGCATTTGACTTTCATTTGAGTCAAAAAGCTTTGTTTGAATGTGTTTGACTTTCATTTGAGTCAAATAGCTTTGTTGAATGCATTTGAATTTCATTTGCTTCAAAAAGCTTTGTTCGAATGTGGTTGACTTTTGAAAGTCAAACACATTCAAACAAAGCTTTTTGACTCAAATAAAAGTGAATTGCATTCAACAAACCTATTTGAATCAAATGAAAGTCAAACACATTCAAACAAAGCTTTTTGTCTCAAACGAAACTCAAATGCATTCAACTAAGCTACTTGAATCAAATGAAAGTCAAACACATTCAAACAAAGCTTTTTGAAGAAAATGAAAGTCAAATGCATTCAACAAAGCTATTTGAATCAAATGAAAGTCAAACACATTCAAACAAAGCGTTTTGAAGCAAATGAAAGTCAAATGCATTAAACAAAGCTATTTGAATCAAATGAAAATTAAACACATTCAAACAAAGATTTTTGACTCAAATGAAAGTCAAATGCATTCGTAAAATAGTGGCAAAACTTAACCGTTTCGTCAGTTCGACCGGTATCATGCATGTACGTGGAGGAAGAAGGCTATGGTTGCGTGAGGAAATTCAGAAATAGCCATTATAGCTAAGGAACTTTTCCGAAGCTCGGCTACGTCTTTTTGGAGACTAAATTAAAGGAGGCGCAGTACCTCTCTGCCGAGGTTAGGGAAAAGATCCTTATCGAATTCTTCAAGGTTCTATTTCATTCAAATGAAAGTCAAACACATTCAAACAAAGCTTTTTGACTCAAATGAAAGTCAAATGCATTCAACAAAGCATTTTGAATCAAATGAAAGTCAAACATGTTTTGGGTGTTTTTGTCCCTCGGGAGAGTTACAGCTCGAAGACTGGTCCGGAGCGGCCTGTACCTGCAAGACAAACGGAGACACCAGTTGGTAGGTGCTCCGCCTCCGAAGATCAAGTTAGTAACTTGAAGGGAGAGAAAAAAGGTGCGGAAATTTAGGTGGGGATCTGCTAGGATTTCTAGCTCAGTTGTCTCTATCAAAGGGATAGTTTGTAATAAGTGGAAAAACGTGTCCTCCAAAAGAGGGGAATCTCCCTATTTATAGGGTCCTTGGGAATTGTGCCCCTGATTAGGTCACAGAAACCTAATCAGTGGTGGGCTGCGCCGCATTGCGGCTTTCTCGGGATTTGGGCCGGAAGGCCGTCATTTCCCCAAATATCTGGGATGACACGTGTCAAGCAGGGATTGGTCCACTTTGGACCATCCTTGGGCTGACACGTGTCGCCCTCTGATTGGGCCACATGGCGGGGTAAAATTACCCTAAACATTTGCCCCTCACAGATGTGACGTGGCACGCCACGTGGCATCTGTGACATGTGTCACTCTTTGAATGGTGGTAATTTTATCGCCAAAATTTTACTGTTCACCTTCTGGGTAAATTACAGGAATACCCCTTCATTTACCCTTTTTATATAGCCGTTTTACCCTCATATTTTTGTACGTTTCACAAAAATTTTCAGAGTAAACTTAGAGAGAATCTTGAAAGAGAGAGCAGAAGTCACCCGTCTGAGTCAAGCGCAAGTTTAAGAACTCAGCCTCTTCAACACAGGCGGACCCGTCTACCTTCAGATCTCAAATCTAAAGGTACCGTCTCTGACTCTCTCAGCTCTTTTTTCATTTTACCACTTGTATATATTCCTTGCAATAAATGGATTCATCACCAACACACACGGCACAACCTAGGGTAGAATCCAGCCGTTCACCAGGGACGGTTGAGTCTAGGACTGGTAGTGCCGTCTCAGGGTGTTGGGACCACCCTCATGCTTGGATTCCGACCATTTGCGCGTCTGTGCAGGGCACAATGGCTCGGACTATGCAGACGGCACTGGATCCTGATTACAGAAGCGAAGGCTCAGGCGGCCAAACGCTTGAGGGAGAGACGTCTGGTTCTGAACGCCAGACGACTCCGGAGAGATCCCCTCCGCGTGGCCCGCGAACTCCTCCTGACTCGTTTTTGGACGAGTGCGACCAAGGCGGTGAGGAGGCCGCCTCAGCTTCCGTTTCCCAATCTGGGGAGGAGACGGGAAGCGGACTTGACGTCTCTTCCTCAGAGAGCAGTGACGATCTTCCTCCGCTTGAGGATAGTGAGGAAGAAGAAAGGAAGAAATGGAAGGAGAAGGACGATCCTTTCAAAATCCACGTCTCCATGAAAGACATAGACCTCATGGAAAAAGGTCTTAAAAACTTTTTGAAGATGCACCCAATGGGAGACGGGTGGAAAATAAGGGTGCCTCCCCCAGACGGCACCATTTCCTGGGAAGACGAAGAACGAAACGCTAACGGCTACTTCGACTGTTATGAGGCGGCGTTCAAGGCAGGACTTCGCTTCCCCCTTCACGAGGCGGTGAAGTCAATTTTGAGAGGCTATGGCCTCAGAGTCTGGCAACTTACCCCCAACTCTTGGGCAAATATTCTGGGGTATGTTGCCGCCTGTGAATTCCAAGGGATTCACCCCGGCTGGGAAGCCTTTGCTAAGATGCATTATCTTAGTCGCAACCCAGGCGGGTACAGAGCGTGGTATACTCTAACCACGTTCCCTCAATACATGATGACCTTGGACAAGGTCTCAAAATTTGACGGCTGGAAGCACAGATTCTATCTGCTGACGGCTCCCACTAGGCGGGAGAACTTCGAGCTCCGCCAGTACAATAAGAAGCCTGACCTTCTGGGTCGGAAATGCTGTCTTCCCCGGATCCCGGATGAGGACTTCGACAAAATAATTGAGGCTGACTTCTTCGGCCTCATAGACGCTACACTGTCAACCGGGGAGACAATAAAAGTCCCCAAGAACTGGATCCCTAAGAGCGCCTGGCTCAGGGATGAATGCTTTCTAGTCGCCTGCGGGCTAGGGCACATGTTCACCAGACGTACGCGCCTGAATACTTTCCGTCTGTACTACTTTTGTGTCGGAAATGTTTTTGACGATGTACTAACCAATTCCTTTTTGTTTTTGCAGAAGAAGCTTTGAACATGTTACCAGAAGAGAAGACCCCCAGACGGTCCTCTGCGCAGATCCGCTGTGACTTGGCGGAGGCCCAGGCGCGAGAGCTTAAGGCCAAGGTAAATGCCTGACCATTTTTGTGAGCTTACTTTCAAAGTTTTCTTCCTCCGTCTGCTAACATTAATTTGTTTATTTTTTCAGGGAGGAGAGGTGGACAAGACGTTTGAGAAAAAACTCAAACGGGCTAGGGAGGAGACCACCGCCTCTAACCCCAGCAAGTCCTCAAAAAAGGCCACCTCCACTGCAACTCCCAACGCCCCAGTCGGGAGACAAATGCGGATAGGGGGGAGGAATGAGAGAGTGTCCGGCTCTGTTGGCCTTGACTTGGCCAGCCCCCTATCTGCAACCGGGGGGTTCACCACTCCTGCCAGCGGCTCTCGTCTGGCCAGCACTGCAGGTAAGAACCCTTTTGAATCCCCGCCTGAGCTGGGATGGCCGTTGCGAGTGAAAACACACTCCCAGCAGACGTCATCCTCAGACGGTCGAGACCAGATAGGCGCTGCTTTAGTATCTCAATCTGACGCTGATTATGGTGCAGATCAATCTCCCCGTTGGCCAGACGTCCAAAAGCATGCCAAGGCCATGCTGGATGCTGTCAGCAAACGGGATAAGGATACTATCCCGGGGATTGAGACGTTCAACCTTGAACGTATTCTGACCCTCCTGGCTGAGGTAAGACACTTGAACTATTTTTCAATAATTTTCTCCAAGTCTTTCTCCGCCTGCACTACTAAACTTGTTGGCTTTTGCAGGCTCTGCTGCGGGTAGACGAGCTCAAGCGTCCTAACACCCGCAAGCGGGATGAGGTAAGACGGGCCAAGCAGTCCGCCTCAAACGCCAATAATGTTGCTTTATACTCGTGCATAATTGACGATCTTGAAACTAAAGCAACCCAAATGACACAGGCGGCCAAGATTTCAGAGCTGGAGACGGATCTGCAGGCGGCCAAGAAAAGGGCTGAGGATGCCGAGTCGGCCCAAAAGCAGGCGGAGGTGGACCTCCCCAAGCTCAGGGAGGACCTCAAGAAGGCCCAGGAAGACCTCCAAAAGCTCCAAGGAGTCTCTTCAGAGAATGCTGATCTGAAGAGCAAAATTGCTAAGTTGGAGAAGGAGGCGGCCAAAGCTCAGGATAACTTCCGAGCAACTCTCCAGGCGGATCAAAACCGTCTGGTTGCTGAGATGGCCGCTGACAACGAGGCTATGATGAGGATCTCCTGGAACGCCTTGTATCCTAAAAAGGATTATGGCGTCTAGGCTCTGGCTCACAAGTATGCTGATGAAGTTATATTCTTGAGAGAGAAGGGTGAGCCAGAGCCTGAGTCCTTCCTCACCTGGGCTGAAACTGAGCATTCCGAGCCTGAGGCTGAAGCTCCAGCGACTGAAGCTCCTGAAGAAGGGGAGAAGGGCCAGGAGGGACCGTCTGCAGGGCAATGATTTCAGCGGCTGTGTGCCAATTTCTCTTTTTTTTTTTTATTTTTTCTGCGGTAGTATGCCATTAGTTTGCTTTTCCGGCCTGTGTGCCGAGTATATTTGTATCTTTACCGGCTGAGGAGCCGTGTTCAACAACAATTTCTCTTTTCCCGGACGGGGTCCGGATAACATTTGCCCCACCACAACTGTTTGGTTGGGTGGATAATTAATGAATGCACCGACTGAGTCGGTTTTGATCTTTTTTGCGCTTGTGTTTGCACATTTCAAAATTTTTTGCATTTGCAATTTTTGCCTAACTTATCAAAAGTATGCGGCTGTCCTTGCCCCTGGACGGCTGTGTGGTTGGTTTCAAATGGAGTTGGTTGATTGACTTGGGAACGTCTGATGCTGCAAAGAGCATGATACGTTTGTAAGTTAATCAATCACAGTAGTGATTGCCCCAAACCAAGTACACAGCCGTACATTAACAGGCGTTTCAGCTTCTAGCTAGACGGTGTTGTCCGTCTAAGTGAAGTTCATATAGCCATTGCACAACTCTTTTGCCCCAAATGAGGATGTGTACAATTTAAAAATGAAAAAACGCTAAGTAAGAAATGCAGTCGGTCGCCGACTGATGTCCTTGGACATCCGGGTTCCGAAACTTGATCTTTCCTTACTATTCAGGTCAGACGGCTATGAATGGCTGATTCAGCCGTCCAATGGTGGCCGTCTACATTGATACGTAGAGTAAGCAAGTTGGCTTCTCTCTGCGACGATTGCACCCGGAGGGGTGTCGCCGGACGCCTTTGTCCATGTTGGGACAGGCGAATTTATGGGTGAAGCAGCCATCCGGCCATTGGCCTCTGGTCTTGTTTTAGACCGGTTGTATAGCCACTAAGCGTTTTTGTGCTTAACTTACTTATCTGGCCATTGGCCTCTTCGTCAATCAGACGTTAATTCAATTTCCAAGTGTTAAACTCAGAGAAACAAACAAATGACCCGTCTGAAATTCAGACAGGGCATAAGACAAAAATGACAACAAAAAGCAACTTCTCATTAATGTACTTCTTGTTTACAAAAATTATAAAATCTCAGAAGTAGTATTTTTTCAAATTATCTACATTCCAAGTTCTAGGCAGGCGCCTGCCGTCTGGAGTTTCCAGGCGGTAGGTGCCGTCTCTTACTTCTTCATAAATCCGGTAGGGGCCTTCCCAATTAGGAGTTAGCTTTCCAAGCTCATTGGCCCTACCGGTTGCCTCCGTTTTTCGTAACACTAGGTCGTCCACTTTCAAAGGACGCCTGTGTACTCTCTTGTTGTAGGCTCTTGTCATTCTCAGACGGTAAATCTCATGACGCAAGGCGGCATTGCCCCTGCGTTCTGGAAGTGAGTCCAATGCCAGGCTCATTGCCTCCCAGTTTGCCTCTTCATCATATAACATGACTCTGAGAGTCGGCTCATAGTGTTCAATGGGCAAGACGGCTTCAGCACCGTAAACCATGAGAAATGGGGTTTCACCGGTTGCCCCCTTTGCTGTTGTCCGGATGGCCCATAGGACATGGATTAATTCCTCAGCCCATAAGCCACCGGCTCTTTCAATTTTCTTCTTAATGCCGTCTGAGATCAGCTTGTTGAAGGCTTCAACTTGGCCGTTTGCTTGGGGACGGCCGACTGATGCAAAATAACTTGAGATCCCTTGGTCTCCCAACCAAGTTTTAAGCTGAGGCGTCTCAAACTGAGGACCATTATCAAACACCATGGACATAGGGACCCCATACCGGGTGATAACATTCTTCCAGATGAAAGAAATGACGTCTGATGTCTTGATATTCTTTACCGCCTCAGCCTCTACCCACTTGGTAAAGTAATCCACAGCCACCAAGATATAACGCTTTCCGCCTGGTGCAGGCGTGTAAGGACCTAAAATGTCCATGCCCCATTTAGCAAACGGGATTGGGCTGTGGATGGCCGTCAGATCAGTAGCCGGACGGTGAATAAGTTTGCCAAATTTCTGGCACTTGTCACATTTTCTCACCAATTCCTTGGCGTCTGCCTCTAGAGTGGGCCAAAAGTAATGTCGTCTGGCTCTGACGGCTAGAGATCTGCCGCCTATATGGGAGGCGCAGAATCCCGAGTGCAAGTCTTCGAGAACTTCCTTCCCCTTTTCTGGGGTTACACACTTCAAAAGAGGCTTAAGAAACCCCGCCTTGAAGAGCTCTCCATTTCTCAACTTGAAGCTTGCGGCTTGCTTTTTCAGAACGGCTGCCTCCTGTGGCGAATCAGGAAGTGTACCGTCTGAGAGGTATGCCCGGATGCCATCCATCCAGGTAGAGCTTCGGTCTAGGACTCCAATGGGATCTTCATAGATGCTTCTTTTTTCAAGTACTTCCCAAAAGACTGACCGAGGCGTATCATGGCAGGCGGAAGATGCAAGCTTTGATAGTGCATCCGCCTGGTTATTATCAGACCTGGGTACTTGATTCAAATGAAACTCCTCAAGTGACCCAGCCTCCTCTTTGACCGCCTGAAGATATTTGATCATAGCCGGGTGAGTTGCCTCAAATATTCCCTCATATTGGCTAACGACCAACTGTGAATCAGAGTAGGCGTCAATTTTTGTTGCCCCTGCCGCCTTACACATGCGGATTCCGGCTAGCAGGGCTTCATATTCCGCCTCATTGTTTGAGGCTTGAAATTTGAACCGTAGTGCATACTCATATCTGTCCCCCTTAGGAGACTCATAAATTACGCCTGCACCACAGCCGTTCTTTGTAGAACTCCCGTCTACATACACTTTTCAAACCTGATCAAGATTATCCGTAGCCACCGGACGGGTCATTTCCACAATGAAGTCGGCAAACGCCTGACCTTTCACTGCCTTTCTTAGTTCGTAAGTGATTTCAAGACTTTGCATTTCAATAGCCCATTTTAACATTCTGCCGGATGACTCCAGGGTAGACATTGGCCGCTTGAGTGGCTTGTCGGTGTAAATCACCACCGGATGAGCCAGAAAGTAAGGCTTTAATTTTTTGAATGCCATGTACAAAGCAAGGCCAAATTTTTCAACCATGGGGTACCGGAGTTCAGCATTTTTAAGAACATGGCTAATGAAGTAAACCGGGAGCTGAACGCCGTCTCGCTCAACAAGGAGAACGGCACTGAGAGCATGATCTGAGACGGCTAAATACATATACAACGTCTCCCTAGGTAGAGGACTGACCAACCTAGGCAGAGAGTGCATATGCTCTTTTAGCTTCTGGAATGCCGTCTCAGCATCGTCTCCCCATTCAAACCTGGTCTTCTTCCTGATTGCTTGGAAGAAGTAAAGGCATTTGTCACTTGACCGGCTGAGGAACCTCCCCAAGGCCGCCAGGCAACCAGTTAGTCTCTGAACTTCCTTGACAGAACGGGGTGACTTCATGTCAATTACCGCCTGTATCTTTTCGGGGTTAGCCTCTATCCCCCTCTAATCAATCAGGAATCCGAGAAACTTCCCAAACTCAACACCAAAGACGCATTTCTTCGGGTTTAACATGACCTTATGCCGCCTGAGGGTGGTGAATGTTTCTCGGAGATCAGCAAGGTGATCCGTCTGTTGCTTGGATTTGACTATCATGTCGTCGATGTACGCCTCCACATTCCTCCCAATTTGATTAATGAAGACCGTATTAATCATCCGTTGGAAGGTGGCAGGCGCATTCTTCAAGCCAAACGGCATCACAGTATAACAGAATAACCCCAAATCAGTGACGAAGGTTGTCTTCTCTTGATCTTTTTTCCAGAGGGGTATCTGATGGAAGCCGGAGTAGGCATCCATAAAGCTCATCAAGGCGTGACCGGCTGTAGAGTCGACCAGATTGTCGATCTTTGGAAGCGGGTAACTGTCCTTTGGACACACCTTGTTGAGGTCTGTGTAATCAACACACATGCGCCAGGTGCCATTCGGTTTCTTAACAAGGACCACATTGGCCACCCAGTCGGGGAAATTGCAGGGCCGAATGAACCTGGCGTCTAGCAGCTTTTTGACTTCGGCAGCTGCCGCCTGACTTCTTTCCTCGCCATGGTTTCTTTTCTTTTGCCGGATGGGCTTCTTTTTGGGATCCACAGCGAGTTTGTGGACAGCGAGATCCGGGCTAATGCCTGGCATCTCTTCCACTTCAAAGGCAAAAGATGTCTTTGAATTCTTTCAGCAGAAGGTGCAAGCTTGCACCCAGAGTGGCATAAGCAACCGTCCCAACCTTCACCGTACGCTTTGGACGGCTGTCGTCCAACACGAGATCAATATTTTCTCCAGCCGGTTGGGGACGGAGCTCGTCTGACCGTTCCCCGGTCAGTGATTGCTATTTTTTCTCTTTCTTCACCTCCACCAGCAGAGGCGCTTTTCTTTTCTTACCAACGGCTGGTGGGGCAGGGTTGGCATCCTTGACAGCGTCAAGGTCTATTGGTTCCTTCTCTTGGCCGTCTGGGGCCACAGTATCTTTCATGGCTGAGAGGTAGCACTCCCGAGTCGTCTTCTGATCCCCGTTCAGGGAACCAACAGAGCCATCATCCCGCTCATACTTGATAAGCATGAGAGACGGGATGATCACCGCCTTGGCTTCGTTGAGGGTTGGCCTACCAAGGATGATATTGTGGCGGTCAACTCCTCCACGACCAAGAACCTGACGACAATATGCCGTCCCTGGCCTTTTTCTCCCAGCCGGATGGGCAAGTCAATTCTGCCGGCTGGGTAGACCATCCCACCCCCAAAACCAACCAAGGGGTGGGTGACCGGATGCATGCTGCTGGAGTTGTATTTCAGCTTCTTCAAGCACCGGAGGCTGATAATGTCTGACGAGCTGCTGGTGTCTATAAGGATCCGTCCAACCAGTTGGTTGGCAACCTTACATTCAATGACGACCGGGTCGTCATGCGGACGGCGGACGCTGCCCCTGTCCTTCTCAGTTATGAGGACGTCTGGGAAGGTGGAAGAAGAAGACGCCTGCTCTTCATCATCCTTGTCCATCTTTCGAAGATGGCTCTTGGTGCCCCGGATGGTAGGGCCACCACATGAAAATCCGCCTGCTATAGTGTAGACCGGATCCTTGTCGGTATCCGAACTACTAGTAGGCTGGGGGGTAGCCTTGGAGGACTGACCCTTGCTCTTCTTCTTTGCCCCAGCTGGGGACTTAGAAATGTAGGACTTTAGAAGCCCTTTGTCAGCCAGACGGTCCAACGTCCGCTGTAGACTGAAGCAGTCGTTGGTGTCATGGCCAACCTCCTCATGGAACTGGCAAAATTTATTTTTGTTCCGTGTCTGGACGGAACTCTTCATTGGATTCGGCTTCTCAATAGACAGCCGGTCCTTTACCTCCATGAGGATGGAGTTGCAGTCTTTGTTAAACTCGTACTTGGGGACGTACGGTTTAAACTCTCTCTTTTTCTTCTGGGACGGCTGGTCAGAATCACTAATCGCCCAGACTTCTTTTCTCTTTTTGCTCCCTTCTTTTTTATTACCCGGCTGAGCTGACCGGCTTTCTTTTTGTTTGTCAGACTTCTTGGAGTCTGACTGGCTACCAGGCGTGCAGAGTTCGGTAGCTTGTATGTAGCTCTCCGCCTCCCTCAGGGCCGCCTGTAGCATAAATGCCCCTTTTCGAACTAGGTCGAACTTAAAAGTCGACCCGTCCTTTAGACCCTTGAAAAAGTCTGTAAAAGCTACCTCGTCAAACAGTCCCTGGATCTGTATCCTGACCAGGTTGAACCGCCTGACATATGAGCGTAGCCCTTCCTTCTCACCCTGCTTAACGGTGCTCAAATCAAGGCTCGTTTTCTTAGCAGGGATGTTCATTGAGAAGTTGGTAGCAAACAAGAAGGCTAGCTTCTTGAAGCAATCAATTGAGCCGGCTGGCAAGTTGCCAAACCACTGTTGGGCAATGCCCTTCAGTGTAGCCGGGAAACATCGACACCAGGTGGCATCGTCCCAACCTTGTAAGCACATGAGGTTGGTGTATGCCATCAGGTGGTCTTCTGGGTTGGTGGTACCATCATAGGTGCCCACCAACACATTCTTAACCTTGGTCGGCTGAGCCGCCCCGGTTATACTGGCTGCGAAGGCAGACGGCTGTTCGCCTAGCCTCATCAGCCGCAGCTGCCAATCCAGTGGCTGGACATTGGTATATGCCGCCTGACCTCCGAATGGGGGTGGCTGCATGAACTGGAGGCCATACTGCCCATACTGCGCCTAGGGTGCGTATGGCATAGACCCTATCATCAGCTGAGGTTCGGTGTTGACGGATTTACCGCCTGTCCGACTCTCATGCAAGGACATATAATTCCTTGCAGAAGCTTCCTTGAAGCTGTCTGGGAAGCTTGAGGTAGAAGCTGACTCAGACTGTTGCTATCTCCTCCGATTATGACATGTCTAGCATCGAAGGTAGACGCCTTTTGGGCCTCCGGCTGGGGTCGCCGGGGCATCAGAATCTTAGACCAATCAAGTTTTGCGACTGCCTTCTCCTTTGGATGAGGAGTTGGCTGCCTGTCCTTGACCGACTTCTTCTTCTTCCCATCATTGGGAGTCTTTTTAGCCGGTTGGCTCTTGCTAGAGCCTGCCTTGCTTTTGTTGATCATGGCCTTGATTTCACCTTTGAAAGAGGTCATGAATTTCATGAGCTCATCCCGGGTGACTGGGGCTTGACCTTTAGCCTTCTGGGTTTCCCCTTCTGGCCTTCCAGGTGGGCGCCTGCTTGGGCCCGCCTGGCCTACATTTCGCTCCAGTTGATCTCTAGAACGAATGTATTTAGAGATGAGGGAGCCATCTTTGGTTATGTAGGTCTCCACATCATTGTCTTCTTCTTCCTCCTCCTCAGTGAATACCTCTAGCTGAGGCTGAGGCGGAGGTTCAGGGATTTCAAAGCCTTCCGGTTGAATAACCGGCTGCAAGTCCTCTTGGTTACCCGCCTGAGTAACAGGACGTAGAGAAGTAGAGTTAAGAATTGGTACAGAACTTTGAACCATCTTGAGGTACTCTCCCCACAGACGACGCTAAATGTTTTGGGTGTTTTTGTCCCTCGGGAGAGTTACAGCTCGAAGACTGGTCCGGAGCGGCCTGTACCTGCAAGACAAACAGAGACACCGGTTGGTAGGTGCTCCGCCTCCGAAGATCAAGTTAGTAACTTGAAGGGAGAGAAAAAAGGTGCGGAAATTAAGGTGGGGATCTGCTAGGATTTCTAGCTCAGTTGTCTCTATCAAAGGGACAGTTTGTAATAAGTGGAAAAACGTGTTCTCCAAAAGAGGGGAATCTCCCTATTTATAGGGTCCTTGGGAATTGTGCCCCTGATTAGGTCACAGAAACCTAATCAGTGGTGGGCTGCGCCGCATTGCGGCTTTCTCGGGATTTGGGCCGGAAGGCCGTCATTTCTCCAAATATCTAGGATGACACGTGTCAAGCAGGGATTGGTCCACTTTGGACCATCCTTGGGCTGACACGTGTCGTCCTCTGATTGGGCCACATGGCGGGGTAAAATTACCCTAAACAAAACACATTCAAACAAATATTTTTGACTCAAATGAAAGTCAAATGCATTCAACAAAGCTCTTTGAATCAAATGAAAGTCAAACACATTCAAACAAAGCTTTTTGAAGCAAATGAAAGTCAAATGCATTCAACAAAGCTGTTTGAATCAAATGAAAGTCAAACTAATACAAACAAAGCTTTTTGAAGCAAATGAAAGTCAAATGCATACAATAAAGCTATTTGAATCAAATGAAAGTCAAACACATTCAAACAATGCTGTTTGAATCAAATGAAAGTCAAACACATTCAAACAAAAATTTTTGACTAAGATGAAAGTCCAATGCATTCAACAAAGCAATTTCAATCAAGTGAAAGTCAAACACATTAAAACATAGCTTTTTGAAGCAAATCAAAGTCAAATTCATTCAGCAAATCTATTTCAGTGAAATGAAAGTCAAACACATTCAAACAAAGCTTTTTGACTCAAATGAAAGTCAAATGCATTCAACAAAGCATTTTGAATCAAATGAAAGTCAAACACATTCAAACAAAGATTTTTGACTCAAATGAAAGTCAAATGCATTCAACAAAGCTCTTTGAATCAAATGAAAGTCAAACACATTCAAACAAAGCTTTTTGAAGCAAATGAAAGTCAAATGCATTCAACAAAGCTGTTTGAATCAAATAAAAGTCACACACATTCAAACAAAGATTTTTGACTCAAATCAAAGTCAAATTCATTCAGCAAATCTATTTCAGTCAAATGAAAGTCCAACACATTCAAACAAAGCTTTTTGACTCAAATGAAAGTCAAATGCATTCAACAAAGCATTTTGAATCAAATGAAAGTCAAACACATTCAAACAAAGATTTTTGACTCAAATGAAAGTCAAATACATTCAACAATTCTATTTCAATCAAATGAAAGTCAAACACATTCAAATAATGCATTTTGAAGTAAATGAAAGTCAAATGCATTCAACAAAGCTTTTTGAATCAAATGAAAGTCAAACACATTCGAACAAAGGTTTTTGAAGCAAATGAAAGTCAAATGCATTCAACAAATCTATTTCAATCAAATGAAAGTCAAACACATACAAACAAAGCTTTTTGACTCAAATGAAAGTCAAATGCATTCAGCAAATCTATTTCAATGAAATGAAAGTCAAACACATTCAAACAAAGCTTTTTGAAGCAAATGAAAGTCAAATGCATTCAACAAAGCTATTTGAATCAAATGAAAGTCAAACACATTCAATCAAAGCTTTTTGAAGCAAATGAAAGTCAAATGCATTCAACAAAGCTGTTTGAATCAAATTAAAGTTAAACTCATACAAACAAAGCTTTTTGAAGCAAATGAAAGTCAAACGCATTCAACAAAGCAATTTGAATCAAATGAAAGTTAAACACATTCAAACAATACATTTTGAAGTAAATGAAAGTCAAATGCATTCAATAAAGCTGTTTGAATCAAATGAAAGTCAAACACATTCGAACAAAGATTTGTGAAGCAAATAAAAGTCAAACGCATTCAACAAAGCAATTTCAATCAAATGAAAGTCAAATACATTAAAACAAAGCTTTTAGAAACAAATGAAAGTCAAATGCATTCAACAAAGCTATTTGAATCAAATGAATGTCAAACACATTAAAACAATGCTTTTTGACTCAAATGAAAGTCAAATGCATTCAACAAAGCTATTTGAATAAAATGAAAGTCAAACACATTCAAACAAAGATTTTTGACTCAAATGAAAGTCAAATGCATTTAGCAAATCTATTTCAGTTAAATGAAAGTCAAACACATTCAAACAAAGCTTTTTGACTCAAATGAAAGTCAAATGCATTCAACAAAGCTTTTTAAATCAAATGAAAGTCAAACGCATTTAAACAAAGATTTTTGACTCAAATGAAAGTCAAATTCATTCAACAAATCTATTTCAATCAAATGAAAGTCAAACACATACAAACAAAGGTTTTTGAAGCAAATGAAAGTAAAATCCATTCAACAAAGCTATTTGAATCAAATGAAAGTCAAACACATTCAAACAAAGATTTTTGACTCAAATGAAAGTCAAATACATTCAACAATTCTATTTCAATCAAATGAAAGTCAAACACATTCAAATAATGCATTTTGAAGTAAATGAAAGTCAAATGCATTCAACAAAGCTTTTTGAATCAAATGAAAGTCAAACACATTCGAACAAAGGTTTTTGAAGCAAATGAAAGTCAAATGCATTCAACAAATCTATTTCAATCAAATGAAAGTCAAACACATACAAACAAAGCTTTTTGACTCAAATGAAAGTCAAATGCATTCAGCAAATCTATTTCAATGAAATGAAAGTCAAACACATTCAAACAAAGCTTTTTGAAGCAAATGAAAGTCAAATGCATTCAACAAAGCTATTTGAATCAAATGAAAGTCAAACACATTCAATCAAAGCTTTTTGAAGCAAATGAAAGTCAAATGCATTCAACAAAGCTGTTTGAATCAAATTAAAGTTAAACTCATACAAACAAAGCTTTTTGAAGCAAATGAAAGTCAAACGCATTCAACAAAGCAATTTGAATCAAATGAAAGTTAAACACATTCAAACAATACATTTTGAAGTAAATGAAAGTCAAATGCATTCAATAAAGCTGTTTGAATCAAATGAAAGTCAAACACATTCGAACAAAGATTTGTGAAGCAAATAAAAGTCAAACGCATTCAACAAAGCAATTTCAATCAAATGAAAGTCAAATACATTAAAACAAAGCTTTTAGAAACAAAAGAAAGTCAAATGCATTCAACAAAGCTATTTGAATCAAATGAATGTCAAACACATTAAAACAATGCTTTTTGACTCAAATGAAAGTCAAATGCATTCAACAAAGCTATTTGAATAAAATGAAAGTCAAACACATTCAAACAAAGATTTTTGACTCAAATGAAAGTCAAATGCATTTAGCAAATCTATTTCAGTTAAATGAAAGTCAAACACATTCAAACAAAGCTTTTTGACTCAAATGAAAGTCAAATGCATTCAACAAAGCTTTTTAAATCAAATGAAAGTCAAACGCATTCAAACAAAGATTTTTGACTCAAATGAAAGTCAAATTCATTCAACAAATCTATTTCAATCAAATGAAAGTCAAACACATACAAACAAAGGTTTTTGAAGCAAATGAAAGTAAAATCCATTCAACAAAGCTATTTGAATCAAATGAAAGTCAAACACATTCAAACAAAGATTTTTGACTCAAATGAAAGTCAAATGCATTCAACAATTCTATTTCAATCAAATGAAAGTCAAACACATTCAAATAAAACTTTTTGAAGAAAATGAAAGTCAAATGCATTCAACAAAGCTATTTGAATCAAATGAATGTCAAACACATTCAAACAAAAGTTTTTTAAGCAAATGAAAGTCAAATGCATTCAACAAAGCTATTTGAATCAAATGAAAATCAAACACATTCAAACAAAGATTTTTGACTCAAATGAAAGGCAAATGCATTCAGCAAATCTATTATAATGAAATGAAAGTCAAACACATTCAAACAAAGCTTTTTGAAGCAAATGAAAGTCAAATGTATTCAACAAAGCAATTTGAATCAAATGAAAGTCAAACACATTCAAACAATGCATTTTGAAGTAAATGAAAGTCAAATGCATTCAATAAAGCTGTTTGAATCAAATGAAAGTCAAACACATTCGAACAAAGCTTTTTGAAGCAAATGAAAGTCGAACGCATTCAACAAAGCAATTTCAATCAGATAAAAGTCATATACATTAAATCAAAGCTTTTTGAAACAAATGAAAGTCCAATGCATTCAACAAAGCTATTTGAATCAAATGAATGTCAAACACATTAAAACAATGCTATTTCACTCAAATGAAAGTCAAATGCATTCAACAAAGCTATTTGAATAAAAGGAAAGTCAAACACATTCAAACAAAGATTTTTGACTCAAATGAAAGTCAAATGCATTTAGCAAATCTATTTCAGTTAAATGAAAGTCAAACACATTCAAACAAAGCTTTTTGACTCAAATGAAAGTCAAATGCATTCAACAAAGCTTTTTGAATCAAATGAAAGTCAAACGCATTCAAACAAAGATTTTTAACTCAAATGAAAGTCAAATTCATTCAACAAATCTGTTTCAATCAAATGAAAGTCAAACACATACAAACAAAGCTTTTTGAAGCAAATGAAAGTCAAATCCATTCAACAAAACTATTTGAATCAAATGAAAGTCAAACACATTTAAACAAAGATTTTTGACTCAAATGAAAGTCAAATGTGTTCAACAATTCTATTTCAATCAAATGAAAGTCAAACACATTCAAACAATGCTTTTTGAAGTAAATGAAAGTCAAATGCATTCAATAAAGCTGTTTGAATCAAATGAAAGTCAAACACATTCGAACAAAGGTTTTTGAAACAAATGAAAGTCAAATGCATTCAACAAAGCAATTTCAATCAAATGAAAGTCAAATACATTAAAACAAAACTTTTTGAAGCAAATGAAAGTCAAATGCATTCAACAAAGCTATTTGAATCAAATGAATGTAAAACACATTCAAACAAAGCGTTTTGAAGCAAATGAAAGTCAAATGCAGTCAACAAAGCTATTTGAATCAAAAGAAAATCAAACACATTCAAACAGTGATTTTTGACTCAAATGAAAGTCAAATGCATTCTGCAAATCTATTTTAGTCAAATGAAAGTAAAGTACATTCAAACAAAGCTTTTTGACTCAAATGAAAGTCAAATGCATTCAACAAATCTATTTTAATTAAATGAAAGTCAAACACATTCAAACAAAGCTTTTTGAAGCAAATGAAAGTCAAATGCATTCAACAAAGCTGTTTGAATCAAATTAAAGTCAAACTCATACAAACAAAGCTTTTTGAAGCAAATGAAAGTCTAATGTATTCAACAAAGCTATTTGAATCAAATGAAAGTCAATCACATTCAACTAATGCTTTTTGAAGTAAATGAAAGTCAAATGCATTCAACAAAGCTGTTTGAATCAAATGAAAGTCAAACACATTCGAACAAACCTTTTTGAAGCAAAAGGAAGTCAAATGCATTCAATAAAGCAATTTCAATCAAATGAAAGTCAAACAAATTAAAACAACGCTTTTTGAAGCAAATGAAAGTCAAATGAATTCAACAAAGCTATTTGAATCAAATGAAAGTCAAACACATTAAAACAATGCTTTTTGACTCAAATGAAAGTCAAATGCATTCAACAAAGCTATTTAATCAAATGAAAGTCAAACACATTCAAACAAAGATTTTTGACTCAAATGAAAGTCAAATGCATTTAGCAAATCTATTTCAGTCAAATGAAAGTCAAATGCATTCAGCAAATCTTTTTCAGTCAAACACATTCAAACAAAACTTTTTGACTCAAATGAAAGTCAAATGCATTCAACAAAGCTTTTTGAATCAAATGAAAGTCAAACGCATTCAAACAAAGATTTTTGACTCAAATGAAAGACAAATTCATTCAACAAATCTATTTCAATCAAATGAAACTCAAACACATACAAACAATGCTTTTTGAAGCAAATGAAAGTCAAATGCATTCAACAAAGCTATTTGAATCAAATGAAAGTCAAACACAATCAAACAAAGCTTTTTGAAGAAAATGAAAGTCAAATGCATTCAACAAAGCTATTTGAATCAAATGAAAGTCAAACACATTCAAACAAAGCGTTCTGAAGCAAATGAAAGTCAAATGCATTTAACAATACTATTTGAATCAAATGAAAATCAAACACATTCAAACAAAGATTTTCGACTCAAATGAAAGTCAAATGCATTCAGCAAATCTATTTCAGTCAAATGAAAGTCAAACACATTCAAACAAAGCTTTTTGACTCAAATGAAAGTCAAATGCATTCAACATAGCTATTTGAATCAAATGAAAGTCAAACACATTAAAACAATGCTTTTTGTCTCAAATGAAAGTCAAATGCATTCAACAAAGCTTTTTGAATCAAATGAAAGTCAAACGCATTCAAACAAAGATTTTTGACTCAAATGAAAGTCAAATTCATTCAACAAAGCTATTTGAATCAAATGAAAGTCAAACACATTCAAACAAAGCGTTTTGAAGCAAATGAAAGTCAAATGCATTCAACAAAGCTATTTGAATCAAATGAAAGTCAAACACATTCAAACAAAGATTTTTGACTCAAATGAAAGTCAAATTCATTCAACAAATCTATTTCAATCAAATGAAAGTCAAACACATACAAACAAAGCTTTTTGAAGCAAATGAAAATCAAACACATTCAACAAAGCTATATGAATTAAATGAACGTCAAACACATTCAAACAAAGCGTTCCGAAGCAAATGAAAGTTAAATGCATTCAACAAATCTATTTCAGTCAAATGAAAGTCAAACACATTCAAACAACGCTTTTTGACTCAAATAAAAGTCAAATTCATTCAACAAAGCTTTTTGAATCAAATGAAAGTCAAACGCAATCAAACAAAGATTTTTGACTCAAATGAAAGTCAAATGCATTCAACAAATCTATTTCAATTAAATGAAAGTCAAACACCTTTAAACAAAGCTTTTTGAAGCAAATGAAAGTCAAATCCGTATAACAAAGCTATTTGAATCAAATGAAAGTCAAACACATTCAAACAAAGATTTTTGACTAAAATGAAAGTCAAATGCATTCAACAAATCTATTTCAATTAAATGAAAGTCTAACACAATCAAACAAAGATTTTTGACTAAAATGAAAGTCAAATGCATTCAACAAATCTATTTCAATTAAATGAAAGTCAAACACATTAAAACAAAGGTTTTTGAAGCAATTGAAAGTCAAATGCATTCAACAAAGCTATTTGAATCAAATGAAAGTTAAACACATTCAAACAAAATTTTCTGACGCAAATGAAAGTCAAATGCATTCAACAATTCTATTTCAATCAAATGAAAGTCAAACACACTCAAACAAAGCTTTTTGAAGAAAATGAAAGTCAAATGCATTCAACAAAGCTATTTGAATCAAATGAAAGTCAAACACATTCAAACAAAGCGTTTTGAAGCAAATGAAAGTCAAATGCATTCAACAAAGTTATTTGAATCAAATGAAAGTCAAACACATACAAACAAAGCTTTTTGAAGCAAATGAAAGTCAAATGCATTCAACAAAGTTATTTGAATCAAATGAAAATCAAACACATTCAAACAAAGATTTTTGACTCAAATGAAAGTCAAATGCATTTAGCAAATCTATTTCAGTTAAATGAAAGTCAAACACATTCAAACAAAGCTTTTTGACTCAAATGAAAGTCAAACGCATTCAAACAAAGATTTTTGACTCAAATGAAAGTCAAATTCATTCAACAAATCTATTTCAATCAAATGAAAGTCAAATTCATTCAACAAATCTATTTCAATCAAATGAAAGTCAAACACATACAAACAAAGCTTTTTGAAGCAAATGAAAGTCAAATCCATTCAACAAAGCTATTTGAATCAAATGAAAGTCAAACACATTCAAACAAAGATTTTTGACTCAAATGAAAGTCAAATGCGTTCAACAATTCTATTTCAATCAAATTAAAGTCAAACACATTCAAACAATGCTTTTTGAAGTAAATGTAAGTCAAATGCATTCAATAAAGCTGTTTGAATATGAAAGTTAAACACATTCGAACAAAGGTTTTTGAAGCAAATGAAAGTCAAATGCATTCAACAAAGCAATTTGAATCAAATGAAAGTCAAATACATTAAAACGAAGCTTTTTAAAGCAAATGAAAGTCAAATGCATTCAACAAAGCTATTTGAATCAAATGAATGTCAAACACATTCAAACAAAGCGTTTTGAAGCAAATGAATGTCAAATGCAGTCAACAAAGCTATTTGAATCAAATGAAAATCAAACAGTTCCAAACAATGATTTTTGACTCAAATGAAAGTCAAATGCATTCAGCAAATCTATTTTAGTCAAATGAAAGTCAAACACATTCAAACAAAGCTTTTTAACTCAAATGAAAGTCAAATGCATTCAACAAATCTATTTTAATTAAATTAAAGTCAAACACATTCAAATAAAGCTTTTTGAAGCAAATGAAAGTCAAATGCATTCAACAAAGCTATTTGAATCAAATTAAAATCAAACACATTCAAACAATGATTTTTGACTCAAATAAAAGTCAAATACATTCAGCAAATCTATTTTAGTCAAATGAAAGTCAAACACATTCAAACAAAGATTTTTGACTCAAATGAAAGTCAAATGCGTTCAACAATTCTATTTCAATCAAATGAAAGTCAAACACATTCAAACAAAGCTTTTTGAAGCAAATGAAAGGCAAATGCATTCAACAATTCTGTTTGAATTAAATGAAAGTCAAACACATTCGAACAAAGCTTTTTAAAGCAAATGAAAGTAAAATGCATTCAACAAAGCCATTTCAATCAAAAGAAAGTCAAACACATTCAAACAAAGCTTTACAAAACAAATGAAAGTAAAATGCATTCAACAAAGCTATTTAAATCAAATGAAAGTCAAACACATTTTAACAAAGCTTTTTGAAGCAAATGAAAGTCAAGTGCATTCAACAAAGCTATTTGAATCAAATGAAAGTCAAACACATTCAAATAAAGCTATTTGAATAAAATGAAAGTCAAATGCATTCAACAAAGCCTTTTTAATCAAATGAATGTCAAACACCTTCAAACAAAGCATTTTGAAGCAATTGAAAGTCAAATGCATTCAACAAAGCTATTTGAATCAAATGAAAGTCAAACACATTTTAACAAAGCGTTTTGAAGAAAATAAAAGTCAAATGGATTCAACAATGCTATTTGAATCAAATGACAGTCAAACACATTCAGACAAAGCTTTTTGAAGCAAATGAAAGTTAAATGCATTCAACAAAGCTATTTGAATGAAATGAAAGTCAAACACATTCAAACAAAGCTTTTTGAAGCAAATGAAAGTCAAATGCATTCAACAAAGCCATTTCAATCAAATGAATGTCAAACACCTTCAAACAAAGCTTTTTAACTCAAATGAAAATCAAATACATTGAACATTGCCATTTCAATCAAATTAAAGTCAAACACATTCAAACAATGATTTTTGACTCAAATGAAAGTCAAATGCATTCAACAAAGCTATTGGAATCAAATGAAAGTCAAACACATTTTAACAAAGCTTTTTGTCTGAAATGACAGTCAAATGCATTCAACAAAGCTATTTGAATCAAATGACAGTCAAACACATTCAAACAAAGCTTTTTGAAGCAAATGGAAGTCAAACGCATTCAACAAAGCTACTTGAATCAAATGAATGTCAAACACATTCAAACAAAGCTTTTTGAAGAACATGAAAGTCAAATGCATTCAACAATGCTATTTGAATCAAATGATAGTCAAACACATTCAAACAAAGCTTTTTGAAGCAAATGAAAGTTAAATGCATTGAACAAAGCTATTTGAATAAAATGAAAGTCAAACACATTCAAACAAAGCTTTTTAACCCAACAAAAAGTGAATTGCATTCAACAAACCTATTTGAATCAAATGAAAGTCAAACACATTCAAACAAAGCTTTTTGAAGCAAACGAAAGTTAAATGCATTCAACAAAGCTATTTGAATCAAATGAAAGTTAAACACATTCAAACAAAGCTTTTTGAAGCAAATGATAGTCAAATGCATTCAACAAAGCCATATGAATCAAATGAGAGTCAAACACATTCAAACAAAGCTTTTTGACTCAAATGAAAGTGAATTGCATTCAACAAACCTATTTGAATCAAATGAAAGTCAAACACATTCAAACTAAGCTTTTTGTCAAAAATTAAAGTCAAATGCATTCAACAAAGCTATTTGAATAAAATGAAAGTCAAACACATTCAAACATAGCTTTTTGAAGCAAATGAAAGTCCAACAGATTCAAACAAAGCTTTTTGAAGCAAATGAAGGTCAAATGCATTCAAAAAGGCATTTCAATCAAATGAAAGTCAAACGTATTCAAACAAAGCTTTTTGAAGCAAATGAAAGTCAAATGCATTCAACAATGCCATTTGAATCAAATGAAAGTCAAACACATTGAAACAAAGCTTTTTTACTCAAATGAAATTCAAATGCATTCAACAAAGCCGTTTCAATCAAATGAAAGTTTAACGTATTCAAACAAAGCTTTTTGAAGCAAATGAAAGTCAAATGCATTCAACAAAGCTTTTTGAATCAAATGAAAGTCCAACACATTCAAACAAATCTTTTTGAAGCAAATGAAAGTCAATTGCACTCAACAAAGCCATTTCAATCAAATGAAAGTCAAACGTATTCAAATAAAGCTTTTTGAAGCAAATGAAAGTCAAATGCATTCAACAAAGCCATTTGAATCAAATGAAAGTCAAACACATTCAAACAAAGCTTTTTGACCCAACGAAAAGTGAATTGCATTCAACAAACCTATTTGAAACAAATGAAAGTCAAACACATTCAAAAAAAGCTTTTTGAAGCAAACGAAAGTTAAATGCATTCAACAAAGCTATTTGAATCAAATGAAAGTTAAACACATTCAAACAAAGCTTTTTGAAGCAAATGATAGTCAAATGCATTAAACAAAGCCATATGAATCAAATGAGAGTCAAACACATTCAAACAAAGCTTTTTGACTCAAATGAAAGTGAATTGCATTCAACAAACATATTTGAATCAAATGAAAGTCAAACACATTCAAACAAAGCTTTTTGTCTCAAATGAAAGTCAAATGCATTCAACAAAGCCATTTGAATCAAATAAAAGTCAAACACATTCAAACAAAGCTTTTTGACTCAAAGGAAAGTGAATTGCATTCAACAAACTTATTTGAATCAAATGAAAGTCAAACACATTCAAACTAAGCTTTTTGTCACAAATTAAAGTCAAATGCATTCAACAAAGCTATTTGAATAAAATGAAAGTCAAACACATTCAAACATAGCTTTTTGAAGCAAATGAAAGTCCAACAGATTCAAACAAAGCTTTTTGAAGCAAATGAAGGTCAAATGCATTCAAAAAGGCATTTCAATCAAATGAAAGTCAAACGTATTCAATCAAAGCTTTTTGAAGCAAATGAAAGTCAAATGCATTCAACAATGCCATTTGAATCAAATGAAAGTCAAACACATTAAAACAAAGCTTTTTTACTCAAATGAAATTCAAATGCATTCAACAAAGCCGTTTCAATCAAATGAAAGTTTAACGTATTCAAACAAAGCTTTTTGAAGCAAATGAAAGTCAAATGCATTCAACAAAGCTTTTTGAATCAAATGAAAGTCCAACACATTCAAACAAATCTTTTTGAAGCAAATGAAAGTCAATTGCACTCAACAAAGCCATTTCAATCAAATGAAAGTCAAACGTATTCAAATAAAGCTTTTTGAAGCAAATGAAAGTCAAATGCATTCAACAAAGCCATTTGAATCAAATGAAAGTCAAACACATTCAAACAAAGCTTTTTGACCCAACGAAAAGTGAATTGCATTCAACAAACCTATTTGAAACAAATGAAAGTCAAACACATTCAAAAAAAGCTTTTTGAAGCAAACGAAAGTTAAATGCATTCAACAAAGCTATTTGAATCAAATGAAAGTTAAACACATTCAAACAAAGCTTTTTGAAGCAAATGATAGTCAAATGCATTAAACAAAGCCATATGAATCAAATGAGAGTCAAACACATTCAAACAAAGCTTTTTGACTCAAATGAAAGTGAATTGCATTCAACAAACATATTTGAATCAAATGAAAGTCAAACACATTCAAACAAAGCTTTTTGTCTCAAATGAAAGTCAAATGAATTCAACAAAGCCATTTGAATCAAATAAAAGTCAAACACATTCAAACAAAGCTTTTTGACTCAAAGGAAAGTGAATTGCATTCAACAAACTTATTTGAATCAAATGAAAGTCAAACACATTCAAACTAAGCTTTTTGTCACAAATTAAAGTCAAATGCATTCAACAAAGCTATTTGAATAAAATGAAAGTCAAACACATTCAAACATAGCTTTTTGAAGCAAATGAAAGTCCAACAGATTCAAACAAAGCTTTTTGAAGCAAATGAAGGTCAAATGCATTCAAAAAGGCATTTCAATCAAATGAAAGTCAAACGTATTCAATCAAAGCTTTTTGAAGCAAATGAAAGTCAAATGCATTCAACAATGCCATTTGAATCAAATGAAAGTCAAACACATTGAAACAAAGCTTTTTTACTCAAATGAAATTCAAATGCATTCAACAAAGCCGTTTCAATCAAATGAAAGTTTAACGTATTCAAACAAAGCTTTTTGAAGCAAATGAAAGTCAAATGCATTCAACAAAGCTTTTTGAATCAAATGAAAGTCCAACACATTCAAACAAATCTTTTTGAAGCAAATGAAAGTCAATTGCACTCAACAAAGCCATTTCAATCAAATGAAAGTCAAACGTATTCAAATAAAGCTTTTTGAAGCAAATGAAAGTCAAATGCATTCAACAAAGCCATTTGAATCAAATGAAAGTCAAACACATTCAAACAAAGCTTTTTGACCCAACGAAAAGTGAATTGCATTCAACAAACCTATTTGAAACAAATGAAAGTCAAACACATTCAAAAAAAGCTTTTTGAAGCAAACGAAAGTTAAATGCATTCAACAAAGCTATTTGAATCAAATGAAAGTTAAACACATTCAAACAAAGCTTTTTGAAGCAAATGATAGTCAAATGCATTAAACAAAGCCATATGAATCAAATGAGAGTCAAACACATTCAAACAAAGCTTTTTGACTCAAATGAAAGTGAATTGCATTCAACAAACATATTTGAATCAAATGAAAGTCAAACACATTCAAACAAAGCTTTTTGTCTCAAATGAAAGTCAAATGAATTCAACAAATCCATTTGAATCAAATAAAAGTCAAACACATTCAAACAAAGCTTTTTGACTCAAAGGAAAGTGAATTGCATTCAACAAACTTATTTGAATCAAATGAAAGTCAAACACATTCAAACTAAGCTTTTTGTCACAAATTAAAGTCAAATGCATTCAACAAAGCTATTTGAATAAAATGAAAGTCAAACACATTCAAACATAGCTTTTTGAAGCAAATGAAAGTCCAACAGATTCAAACAAAGCTTTTTGAAGCAAATGAAGGTCAAATGCATTCAAAAAGGCATTTCAATCAAATGAAAGTCAAACGTATTCAATCAAAGCTTTTTGAAGCAAATGAAAGTCAAATGCATTCAACAATGCCATTTGAATCAAATGAAAGTCAAACACATTGAAACAAAGCTTTTTTACTCAAATGAAATTCAAATGCATTCAACAAAGCCGTTTCAATCAAATGAAAGTTTAACGTATTCAAACAAAGCTTTTTGAAGCAAATGAAAGTCAAATGCATTCAACAAAGCTTTTTGAATCAAATGAAAGTCCAACACATTCAAACAAATCTTTTTGAAGCAAATGAAAGTCAATTGCACTCAACAAAGCCATTTCAATCAAATGAAAGTTAAACGTATTCAAATAAAGCTTTTTGAAGCAAATGAAAGTCAAATGCATTCAACAAAGCCATTTGAATAAAATGAAAGTCAAACACATTCAAACAAAGCTTTTTGACCCAACGAAAAGTGAATTGCATTCAACAAACCTATTTGAATCAAATGAAAGTCAAACACATTCAAACAAAGCTTTTTGAAGCAAACGAAAGTTAAATGCATTCAACAAAGCTATTTGAATCAAATGAAAGTTAAACACATTCAAACAAAGCTTTTTGAAGCAAATGATAGTCAAATGCATTAAACAAAGCCATATGAATCAAATGAGAGTCAAACACATTCAAACAAAGCTTTTTGACTCAAATGAAAGTGAATTGCATTCAACAAAGCTATTTGAATCAAATGAAAGTCAAACACATTCAAACAAAGCTTTTTGAAGCAAATGATAGTCAAATGCATTCAACAAAGCCATATGAATCAAATAAAAGTCAAACACATTCAAACAAAGCTTTTTGACTCAAAGGAAAGTGAATTGCATTCAACAAACTTATTTGAATCAAATGAAAGTCAAACACATTCAAACTAAGCTTTTTGTCACAAATTAAAGTCAAATGCATTCAACAAAGCTATTTGAATAAAATGAAAGTCAAACACATTCAAACATAGCTTTTTGAAGCAAATGAAAGTCCAACAGATTCAAACAAAGCTTTTTGAAGCAAATGAAGGTCAAATGCATTCAAAAAGGCATTTCAATCAAATGAAAGTCAAACGTATTCAATCAAAGCTTTTTGAAGCAAATGAAAGTCAAATGCATTCAACAATGCCATTTGAATCAAATGAAAGTCAAACACATTGAAACAAAGCTTTTTTACTCAAATGAAATTCAAATGCATTCAACAAAGCCGTTTCAATCAAATGAAAGTTTAACGTATTCAAACAAAGCTTTTTGAAGCAAATGAAAGTCAAATGCATTCAACAAAGCTTTTTGAATCAAATGAAAGTCCAACACATTCAAACAAATCTTTTTGAAGCAAATGAAAGTCAATTGCACTCAACAAAGCCATTTCAATCAAATGAAAGTCAAACGTATTCAAATAAAGCTTTTTGAAGCAAATGAAAGTCAAATGCATTCAACAAAGCCATTTGAATAAAATGAAAGTCAAACACATTCAAACAAAGCTTTTTGACCCAACGAAAAGTGAATTGCATTCAACAAACCTATTTGAATCAAATGAAAGTCAAACACATTCAAACAAAGCTTTTTGAAGCAAACGAAAGTTAAATGCATTCAACAAAGCTATTTGAATCAAATGAAAGTTAAACACATTCAAACAAAGCTTTTTGAAGCAAATGATAGTCAAATGCATTAAACAAAGCCATATGAATCAAATGAGAGTCAAACACATTCAAACAAAGCTTTTTGACTCAAATGAAAGTGAATTGCATTCAACAAACATATTTGAATCAAATGAAAGTCAAACACATTCAAACAAAGCTTTTTGTCTCAAATGAAAGTCAAATGCATTCAACAAAGCCATTTGAATCAAATAAAAGTCAAACACATTCAAACAAAGCTTTTCGACTCAAAGGAAAGTGAATTGCATTCAACAAACTTATTTGAATCAAATGAAAGTCAAACACATTCAAACTAAGCTTTTTGTCACAAATTAAAGTCAAATGCATTCAACAAAGCTATTTGAATAAAATGAAAGTCAAACACATTCAAACATAGCTTTTTGAAGCAAATGAAAGTCCAACAGATTCAAACAAAGCTTTTTGAAGCAAACGAAGGTCAAATGCATTCAAAAAGGCATTTCAATCAAATGAAAGTCAAACGTATTCAATCAAAGCTTTTTGAAGCAAATGAAAGTCAAATGCATTCAACAATGCCATTTGAATCAAATGAAAGTCAAACACATTGAAACAAAGCTTTTTTACTCAAATGAAATTCAAATGCATTCAACAAAGCCGTTTCAATCAAATGAAAGTTTAACGTATTCAAACAAAGCTTTTTGAAGCAAATGAAAGTCAAATGCATTCAACAAAGCTTTTTGAATCAAATGAAAGTCCAACACATTCAAACAAATCTTTTTGAAGCAAATGAAAGTCAATTGCACTCAACAAAGCCATTTCAATCAAATGAAAGTCAAACGTATTCAAATAAAGCTTTTTGAAGCAAATGAAAGTCAAATGCATTCAACAAAGCCATTTGAATAAAATGAAAGTCAAACACATTCAAACAAAGCTTTTTGACCCAACGAAAAGTGAATTGCATTCAACAAACCTATTTGAATCAAATGAAAGTCAAACACATTCAAACTAAGCTTTTTGTCACAAATTAAAGTCAAATGCATTCAACAAAGCTATTTGAATAAAATGAAAGTCAAACACATTCAAACATAGCTTTTTGAAGCAAATGAAAGTCCAACAGATTCAAACAAAGCTTTTTGAAGCAAATGAAGGTCAAATGCATTCAAAAAGGCATTTCAATCAAATGAAAGTCAAACGTATTCAATCAAAGCTTTTTGAAGCAAATGAAAGTCAAATGCATTCAACAATGCCATTTGAATCAAATGAAAGTCAAACACATTGAAACAAAGCTTTTTTACTCAAATGAAATTCAAATGCATTCAACAAAGCCGTTTCAATCAAATGAAAGTTTAACGTATTCAAACAAAGCTTTTTGAAGCAAATGAAAGTCAAATGCATTCAACAAAGCTTTTTGAATCAAATGAAAGTCCAACACATTCAAACAAATCTTTTTGAAGCAAATGAAAGTCAATTGCACTCAACAAAGCCATTTCAATCAAATGAAAGTCAAACGTATTCAAATAAAGCTTTTTGAAGCAAATGAAAGTCAAATGCATTCAACAAAGCCATTTGAATAAAATGAAAGTCAAACACATTCAAACAAAGCTTTTTGACCCATTGAAAAGTGAATTGCATTCAACAAACCTATTTGAATCAAATGAAAGTCAAACACATTCAAACAAAGCTTTTTGAAGCAAACGAAAGTTAAATGCATTCAACAAAGCTATTTGAATCAAATGAAAGTTAAACACATTCAAACAAAGCTTCTTGAAGCAAATGATAGTCAAATGCATTAAACAAAGCCATATGAATCAAATGAGAGTCAAACACATTCAAACAAAGCTTTTTGACTCAAATGAAAGTGAATTGCATTCAACAAACATATTTGAATCAAATGAAAGTCAAACACATTCAAACAAAGCTTTTTGTCTCAAATGAAAGTCAATTGCATTCAACAAAGCCATTTGAATCAAATAAAAGTCAAACACATTCAAACAAAGCTTTTCGACTCAAAGGAAAGTGAATTGCATTCAACAAACTTATTTGAATCAAATGAAAGTCAAACACATTCAAACTAAGCTTTTTGTCACAAATTAAAGTCAAATGCATTCAACAAAGCTATTTGAATAAAATGAAAGTCAAACACATTCAAACATAGCTTTTTGAAGCAAATGAAAGTCCAACAGATTCAAACAAAGCTTTTTGAAGCAAATGAAGGTCAAATGCATTCAAAAAGGCATTTCAATCAAATGAAAGTCAAACGTATTCAATCAAAGCTTTTTGAAGCAAATGAAAGTCAAATGCATTCAACAATGCCATTTGAATCAAATGAAAGTCAAACACATTGAAACAAAGCTTTTTTACTCAAATGAAATTCAAATGCATTCAACAAAGCCGTTTCAATCAAATGAAAGTTTAACGTATTCAAACAAAGCTTTTTGAAGCAAATGAAAGTCAAATGCATTCAACAAAGCTTTTTGAATCAAATGAAAGTCCAACACATTCAAACAAATCTTTTTGAAGCAAATGAAAGTCAATTGCACTCAACAAAGCCATTTCAATCAAATGAAAGTCAAACGTATTCAAATAAAGCTTTTGAAGCAAATGAAAGTCAAATGCATTCAACAAAGCCATTTGAATAAAATGAAAGTCAAACACATTCAAACAAAGCTTTTTGACCCAACGAAAAGTGAATTGCATTCAACAAACCTATTTGAATCAAATGAAAGTCAAACACATTCAAACAAAGCTTTTTGAAGCAAACGAAAGTTAAATGCATTCAACAAAGCTATTTGAATCAAATGAAAGTTAAACACATTCAAACAAAGCTTTTTGAAGCAAATGATAGTCAAATGCATTAAACAAAGCCATATGAATCAAATGAGAGTCAAACACATTCAAACAAAGCTTTTTGACTCAAATGAAAGTGAATTGCATTCAACAAACATATTTGAATCAAATGAAAGTCAAACACATTCAAACAAAGCTTTTTGTCTCAAATGAAAGTCAAATGCATTCAACAAAGCCATTTGAATCAAATAAAAGTCAAACACATTCAAACAAAGCTTTTCGACTCAAAGGAAAGTGAATTGCATTCAACAAACTTATTTGAATCAAATGAAAGTCAAACATATTCAAACTAAGCTTTTTGTCACAAATTAAAGTCAAATGCATTCAACAAAGCTATTTGAATAAAATGAAAGTCAAACACATTCAAACATAGCTTTTTGAAGCAAATGAAAGTCCAACAGATTCAAACAAAGCTTTTTGAAGCAAATGAAGGTCAAATGCATTCAAAAAGGCATTTCAATCAAATGAAAGTCAAACGTATTCAATCAAAGCTTTTTGAAGCAAATGAAAGTCAAATGCATTCAACAATGCCATTTGAATCAAATGAAAGTCAAACACATTGAAACAAAGCTTTTTTACTCAAATGAAATTCAAATGCATTCAACAAAGCCGTTTCAATCAAATGAAAGTTTAACGTATTCAAACAAAGCTTTTTGAAGCAAATGAAAGTCAAATGCATTCAACAAAGCTTTTTGAATCAAATGAAAGTCCAACACATTCAAACAAATCTTTTTGAAGCAAATGAAAGTCAATTGCACTCAACAAAGCCATTTCAATCAAATGAAAGTCAAACGTATTCAAATAAAGCTTTTTGAAGCAAATGAAAGTCAAATGCATTCAACAAAGCCATTTGAATCAAATGAAAGTCAAACACATTCAAACAAAGCTTTTTGAAGCAAATGATAGTCAAATGCATTAAACAAAGCCATATGAATCAAATGAGAGTCAAACACATTCAAACAAAGCTTTTTGACTCAAATGAAAGTGAATTGCATTCAACAAACATATTTGAATCAAATGAAAGTCAAACACATTCAAACAAAGCTTTTTGTCTCAAATGAAAGTCAAATGAATTCAACAAATCCATTTGAATCAAATAAAAGTCAAACACATTCAAACAAAGCTTTTTGACTCAAAGGAAAGTGAATTGCATTCAACAAACTTATTTGAATCAAATGAAAGTCAAACACATTCAAACTAAGCTTTTTGTCACAAATTAAAGTCAAATGCATTCAACAAAGCTATTTGAATAAAATGAAAGTCAAACACATTCAAACATAGCTTTTTGAAGCAAATGAAAGTCCAACAGATTCAAACAAAGCTTTTTGAAGCAAATGAAGGTCAAATGCATTCAAAAAGGCATTTCAATCAAATGAAAGTCAAACGTATTCAATCAAAGCTTTTTGAAGCAAATGAAAGTCAAATGCATTCAACAATGCCATTTGAATCAAATGAAAGTCAAACACATTGAAACAAAGCTTTTTTACTCAAATGAAATTCAAATGCATTCAACAAAGCCGTTTCAATCAAATGAAAGTTTAACGTATTCAAACAAAGCTTTTTGAAGCAAATGAAAGTCAAATGCATTCAACAAAGCTTTTTGAATCAAATGAAAGTCCAACACATTCAAACAAATCTTTTTGAAGCAAATGAAAGTCAATTGCACTCAACAAAGCCATTTCAATCAAATGAAAGTCAAACGTATTCAAATAAAGCTTTTTGAAGCAAATGAAAGTCAAATGCATTCAACAAAGCCATTTGAATAAAATGAAAGTCAAACACATTCAAACAAAGCTTTTTGACCCAACGAAAAGTGAATTGCATTCAACAAACCTATTTGAATCAAATGAAAGTCAAACACATTCAAACAAAGCTTTTTGAAGCAAATGATAGTCAAATGCATTAAACAAAGCCATATGAATCAAATGAGAGTCAAACACATTCAAACAAAGCTTTTTGACTCAAATGAAAGTGAATTGCATTCAACAAACATATTTGAATCAAATGAAAGTCAAACACATTCAAACAAAGCTTTTTGTCTCAAATGAAAGTCAAATGCATTCAACAAAGCCATTTGAATCAAATAAAAGTCAAACACATTCAAACAAAGCTTTTTGACTCAAAGGAAAGTGAATTGCATTCAACAAACTTATTTGAATCAAATGAAAGTCAAACACATTCAAACTAAGCTTTTTGTCACAAATTAAAGTCAAATGCATTCAACAAAGCTATTTGAATAAAATGAAAGTCAAACACATTCAAACATAGCTTTTTGAAGCAAATGAAAGTCCAACAGATTCAAACAAAGCTTTTTGAAGCAAATGAAGGTCAAATGCATTCAAAAAGGCATTTCAATCAAATGAAAGTCAAACGTATTCAATCAAAGCTTTTTGAAGCAAATGAAAGTCAAATGCATTCAACAATGCCATTTGAATCAAATGAAAGTCAAACACATTAAAACAAAGCTTTTTTACTCAAATGAAATTCAAATGCATTCAACAAAGCCGTTTCAATCAAATGAAAGTTTAACGTATTCAAACAAAGCTTTTTGAAGCAAATGAAAGTCAAATGCATTCAACAAAGCTTTTTGAATCAAATGAAAGTCCAACACATTCAAACAAATCTTTTTGAAGCAAATGAAAGTCAATTGCACTCAACAAAGCTATTTCAATCAAATGAAAGTCAAACGTATTCAAATAAAGCTTTTTGAAGCAAATGAAAGTCAAATGCATTCAACAAAGCCATTTGAATCAAATGAAAGTCAAACACATTCAAACAAAGCTTTTTGACCCAACGAAAAGTGAATTGCATTCAACAAACCTATTTGAAACAAATGAAAGTCAAACACATTCAAAAAAAGCTTTTTGAAGCAAACGAAAGTTAAATGCATTCAACAAATCTATTTGAATCAAATGAAAGTTAAACACATTCAAACAAAGCTTTTTGAAGCAAATGATAGTCAAATGCATTAAACAAAGCCATAGGAATCAAATGAGAGTCAAACACATTCAAACAAAGCTTTTTGACTCAAATGAAAGTGAATTGCATTCAACAAACATATTTGAATCAAATGAAAGTCAAACACATTCAAACAAAGCTTTTTGTCTCAAATGAAAGTCAAATGAATTCAACAAAGCCATTTGAATCAAATAAAAGTCAAACACATTCAAACAAAGCTTTTTGACTCAAAGGAAAGTGAATTGCATTCAACAAACTTATTTGAATCAAATGAAAGTCAAACACATTCAAACTAAGCTTTTTGTCACAAATTAAAGTCAAATGCATTCAACAAAGCTATTTGAATAAAATGAAAGTCAAACACATTCAAACATAGCTTTTTGAAGCAAATGAAAGTCCAACAGATTCAAACAAAGCTTTTTGAAGCAAATGAAGGTCAAATGCATTCAAAAAGGCATTTCAATCAAATGAAAGTCAAACGTATTCAATCAAAGCTTTTTGAAGCAAATGAAAGTCAAATGCATTCAACAATGCCATTTGAATCAAATGAAAGTCAAACACATTGAAACAAAGCTTTTTTACTCAAATGAAATTCAAATGCATTCAACAAAGCCGTTTCAATCAAATGAAAGTTTAACGTATTCAAACAAAGCTTTTTGAAGCAAATGAAAGTCAAATGCATTCAACAAAGCTTTTTGAATCAAATGAAAGTCCAACACATTCAAACAAATCTTTTTGAAGCAAATGAAAGTCAATTGCACTCAACAAAGCCATTTCAATCAAATGAAAGTCAAACGTATTCAAATAAAGCTTTTTGAAGCAAATGAAAGTCAAATGCATTCAACAAAGCCATTTGAATCAAATGAAAGTCAAACACATTCAAACAAAGCTTTTTGACCCAACGAAAAGTGAATTGCATTCAACAAACCTATTTGAAACAAATGAAAGTCAAACACATTCAAAAAAAGCTTTTTGAAGCAAACGAAAGTTAAATGCATTCAACAAAGCTATTTGAATCAAATGAAAGTTAAACACATTCAAACAAAGCTTTTTGAAGCAAATGATAGTCAAATGCATTAAACAAAGCCATATGAATCAAATGAGAGTCAAACACATTCAAACAAAGCTTTTTGACTCAAATGAAAGTGAATTGCATTCAACAAACATATTTGAATCAAATGAAAGTCAAACACATTCAAACAAAGCTTTTTGTCTCAAATGAAAGTCAAATGAATTCAACAAATCCATTTGAATCAAATAAAAGTCAAACACATTCAAACAAAGCTTTTTGACTCAAAGGAAAGTGAATTGCATTCAACAAACTTATTTGAATCAAATGAAAGTCAAACACATTCAAACTAAGCTTTTTGTCACAAATTAAAGTCAAATGCATTCAACAAAGCTATTTGAATAAAATGAAAGTCAAACACATTCAAACATAGCTTTTTGAAGCAAATGAAAGTCCAACAGATTCAAACAAAGCTTTTTGAAGCAAATGAAGGTCAAATGCATTCAAAAAGGCATTTCAATCAAATGAAAGTCAAACGTATTCAATCAAAGCTTTTTGAAGCAAATGAAAGTCAAATGCATTCAACAATGCCATTTGAATCAAATGAAAGTCAAACACATTGAAACAAAGCTTTTTTACTCAAATGAAATTCAAATGCATTCAACAAAGCCGTTTCAATCAAATGAAAGTTTAACGTATTCAAACAAAGCTTTTTGAAGCAAATGAAAGTCAAATGCATTCAACAAAGCTTTTTGAATCAAATGAAAGTCCAACACATTCAAACAAATCTTTTTGAAGCAAATGAAAGTCAATTGCACTCAACAAAGCCATTTCAATCAAATGAAAGTCAAACGTATTCAAATAAAGCTTTTTGAAGCAAATGAAAGTCAAATGCATTCAACAAAGCCATTTGAATCAAATGAAAGTCAAACACATTCAAACAAAGCTTTTTGACCCAACGAAAAGTGAATTGCATTCAACAAACCTATTTGAAACAAATGAAAGTCAAACACATTCAAAAAAAGCTTTTTGAAGCAAACGAAAGTTAAATGCATTCAACAAAGCTATTTGAATCAAATGAAAGTTAAACACATTCAAACAAAGCTTTTTGAAGCAAATGATAGTCAAATGCATTAAACAAAGCCATATGAATCAAATGAGAGTCAAACACATTCAAACAAAGCTTTTTGACTCAAATGAAAGTGAATTGCATTCAACAAACATATTTGAATCAAATGAAAGTCAAACACATTCAAACAAAGCTTTTTGTCTCAAATGAAAGTCAAATGAATTCAACAAATCCATTTGAATCAAATAAAAGTCAAACACATTCAAACAAAGCTTTTTGACTCAAAGGAAAGTGAATTGCATTCAACAAACTTATTTGAATCAAATGAAAGTCAAACACATTCAAACTAAGCTTTTTGTCACAAATTAAAGTCAAATGCATTCAACAAAGCTATTTGAATAAAATGAAAGTCAAACACATTCAAACATAGCTTTTTGAAGCAAATGAAAGTCCAACAGATTCAAACAAAGCTTTTTGAAGCAAATGAAGGTCAAATGCATTCAAAAAGGCATTTCAATCAAATGAAAGTCAAACGTATTCAATCAAAGCTTTTTGAAGCAAATGAAAGTCAAATGCATTCAACAATGCCATTTGAATCAAATGAAAGTCAAACACATTGAAACAAAGCTTTTTTACTCAAATGAAATTCAAATGCATTCAACAAAGCCGTTTCAATCAAATGAAAGTTTAACGTATTCAAACAAAGCTTTTTGAAGCAAATGAAAGTCAAATGCATTCAACAAAGCTTTTTGAATCAAATGAAAGTCCAACACATTCAAACAAATCTTTTTGAAGCAAATGAAAGTCAATTGCACTCAACAAAGCCATTTCAATCAAATGAAAGTTAAACGTATTCAAATAAAGCTTTTTGAAGCAAATGAAAGTCAAATGCATTCAACAAAGCCATTTGAATAAAATGAAAGTCAAACACATTCAAACAAAGCTTTTTGACCCAACGAAAAGTGAATTGCATTCAACAAACCTATTTGAATCAAATGAAAGTCAAACACATTCAAACAAAGCTTTTTGAAGCAAACGAAAGTTAAATGCATTCAACAAAGCTATTTGAATCAAATGAAAGTTAAACACATTCAAACAAAGCTTTTTGAAGCAAATGATAGTCAAATGCATTAAACAAAGCCATATGAATCAAATGAGAGTCAAACACATTCAAACAAAGCTTTTTGACTCAAATGAAAGTGAATTGCATTCAACAAAGCTATTTGAATCAAATGAAAGTCAAACACATTCAAACAAAGCTTTTTGAAGCAAATGATAGTCAAATGCATTCAACAAAGCCATATGAATCAAATAAAAGTCAAACACATTCAAACAAAGCTTTTTGACTCAAAGGAAAGTGAATTGCATTCAACAAACTTATTTGAATCAAATGAAAGTCAAACACATTCAAACTAAGCTTTTTGTCACAAATTAAAGTCAAATGCATTCAACAAAGCTATTTGAATAAAATGAAAGTCAAACACATTCAAACATAGCTTTTTGAAGCAAATGAAAGTCCAACAGATTCAAACAAAGCTTTTTGAAGCAAATGAAGGTCAAATGCATTCAAAAAGGCATTTCAATCAAATGAAAGTCAAACGTATTCAATCAAAGCTTTTTGAAGCAAATGAAAGTCAAATGCATTCAACAATGCCATTTGAATCAAATGAAAGTCAAACACATTGAAACAAAGCTTTTTTACTCAAATGAAATTCAAATGCATTCAACAAAGCCGTTTCAATCAAATGAAAGTTTAACGTATTCAAACAAAGCTTTTTGAAGCAAATGAAAGTCAAATGCATTCAACAAAGCTTTTTGAATCAAATGAAAGTCCAACACATTCAAACAAATCTTTTTGAAGCAAATGAAAGTCAATTGCACTCAACAAAGCCATTTCAATCAAATGAAAGTCAAACGTATTCAAATAAAGCTTTTTGAAGCAAATGAAAGTCAAATGCATTCAACAAAGCCATTTGAATCAAATGAAAGTCAAACACATTCAAACAAAGCTTTTTGAAGCAAATGATAGTCAAATGCATTAAACAAAGCCATATGAATCAAATGAGAGTCAAACACATTCAAACAAAGCTTTTTGACTCAAATGAAAGTGAATTGCATTCAACAAACATATTTGAATCAAATGAAAGTCAAACACATTCAAACAAAGCTTTTTGTCTCAAATGAAAGTCAAATGAATTCAACAAATCCATTTGAATCAAATAAAAGTCAAACACATTCAAACAAAGCTTTTTGACTCAAAGGAAAGTGAATTGCATTCAACAAACTTATATGAATCAAATGAAAGTCAAACACATTCAAACTAAGCTTTTTGTCACAAATTAAAGTCAAATGCATTCAACAAAGCTATTTGAATAAAATGAAAGTCAAACACATTCAAACATAGCTTTTTGAAGCAAATGAAAGTCCAACAGATTCAAACAAAGCTTTTTGAAGCAAATGAAGGTCAAATGCATTCAAAAAGGCATTTCAATCAAATGAAAGTCAAACGTATTCAATCAAAGCTTTTTGAAGCAAATGAAAGTCAAATGCATTCAACAATGCCATTTGAATCAAATGAAAGTCAAACACATTGAAACAAAGCTTTTTTACTCAAATGAAATTCAAATGCATTCAACAAAGCCGTTTCAATCAAATGAAAGTTTAACGTATTCAAACAAAGCTTTTTGAAGCAAATGAAAGTCAAATGCATTCAACAAAGCTTTTTGAATCAAATGAAAGTCCAACACATTCAAACAAATCTTTTTGAAGCAAATGAAAGTCAATTGCACTCAACAAAGCCATTTCAATCAAATGAAAGTTAAACGTATTCAAATAAAGCTTTTTGAAGCAAATGAAAGTCAAATGCATTCAACAAAGCCATTTGAATAAAATGAAAGTCAAACACATTCAAACAAAGCTTTTTGACCCAACGAAAAGTGAATTGCATTCAACAAACCTATTTGAATCAAATGAAAGTCAAACACATTCAAACAAAGCTTTTTGAAGCAAACGAAAGTTAAATGCATTCAACAAAGCTATTTGAATCAAATGAAAGTTAAACACATTCAAACAAAGCTTTTTGAAGCAAATGATAGTCAAATGCATTAAACAAAGCCATATGAATCAAATGAGAGTCAAACACATTCAAACAAAGCTTTTTGACTCAAATGAAAGTGAATTGCATTCAACAAAGCTATTTGAATCAAATGAAAGTCAAACACATTCAAACAAAGCTTTTTGAAGCAAATGATAGTCAAATGCATTCAACAAAGCCATATGAATCAAATAAAAGTCAAACACATTCAAACAAAGCTTTTTGACTCAAAGGAAAGTGAATTGCATTCAACAAACTTATTTGAATCAAATGAAAGTCAAACACATTCAAACTAAGCTTTTTGTCACAAATTAAAGTCAAATGCATTCAACAAAGCTATTTGAATAAAATGAAAGTCAAACACATTCAAACATAGCTTTTTGAAGCAAATGAAAGTCCAACAGATTCAAACAAAGCTTTTTGAAGCAAATGAAGGTCAAATGCATTCAAAAAGGCATTTCAATCAAATGAAAGTCAAACGTATTCAATCAAAGCTTTTTGAAGCAAATGAAAGTCAAATGCATTCAACAATGCCATTTGAATCAAATGAAAGTCAAACACATTGAAACAAAGCTTTTTTACTCAAATGAAATTCAAATGCATTCAACAAAGCCGTTTCAATCAAATGAAAGTTTAACGTATTCAAACAAAGCTTTTTGAAGCAAATGAAAGTCAAATGCATTCAACAAAGCTTTTTGAATCAAATGAAAGTCCAACACATTCAAACAAATCTTTTTGAAGCAAATGAAAGTCAATTGCACTCAACAAAGCCATTTCAATCAAATGAAAGTCAAACGTATTCAAATAAAGCTTTTTGAAGCAAATGAAAGTCAAATGCATTCAACAAAGCCATTTGAATCAAATGAAAGTCAAACACATTCAAACAAAGCTTTTTGAAGCAAATGATAGTCAAATGCATTAAACAAAGCCATATGAATCAAATGAGAGTCAAACACATTCAAACAAAGCTTTTTGACTCAAATGAAAGTGAATTGCATTCAACAAACATATTTGAATCAAATGCAAGTCAAACACATTCAAACAAAGCTTTTTGTCTCAAATGAAAGTCAAATGAATTCAACAAATCCATTTGAATCAAATAAAAGTCAAACACATTCAAACAAAGCTTTTTGACTCAAAGGAAAGTGAATTGCATTCAACAAACTTATTTGAATAAAATGAAAGTCAAACACATTCAAACTAAGCTTTTTGTCACAAATTAAAGTCAAATGCATTCAACAAAGCTATTTGAATAAAATGAAAGTCAAACACATTCAAACATAGCTTTTTGAAGCAAATGAAAGTCCAACAGATTCAAACAAAGCTTTTTGAAGCAAATGAAGGTCAAATGCATTCAAAAAGGCATTTCAATCAAATGAAAGTCAAACGTATTCAATCAAAGCTTTTTGAAGCAAATGAAAGTCAAATGCATTCAACAATGCCATTTGAATCAAATGAAAGTCAAACACATTGAAACAAAGCTTTTTTACTCAAATGAAATTCAAATGCATTCAACAAAGCCGTTTCAATCAAATGAAAGTTTAACGTATTCAAACAAAGCTTTTTGAAGCAAATGAAAGTCAAATGCATTCAACAAAGCTTTTTGAATCAAATGAAAGTCCAACACATTCAAACAAATCTTTTTGAAGCAAATGAAAGTCAATTGCACTCAACAAAGCCATTTCAATCAAATGAAAGTCAAACGTATTCAAATAAAGCTTTTTGAAGCAAATGAAAGTCAAATGCATTCAACAAAGCCATTTGAATCAAATGAAAGTCAAACACATTCAAACAAAGCTTTTTGAAGCAAATGATAGTCAAATGCATTAAACAAAGCCATATGAATCAAATGAGAGTCAAACACATTCAAACAAAGCTTTTTGACTCAAATGAAAGTGAATTGCATTCAACAAACATATTTGAATCAAATGAAAGTCAAACACATTCAAACAAAGCTTTTTGTCTCAAATGAAAGTCAAATGAATTCAACAAATCCATTTGAATCAAATAAAAGTCAAACACATTCAAACAAAGCTTTTTGACTCAAAGGAAAGTGAATTGCATTCAACAAACTTATTTGAATCAAATGAAAGTCAAACACATTCAAACTAAGCTTTTTGTCACAAATTAAAGTCAAATGCATTCAACAAAGCTATTTGAATAAAATGAAAGTCAAACACATTCAAACATAGCTTTTTGAAGCAAATGAAAGTCCAACAGATTCAAACAAAGCTTTTTGAAGCAAATGAAGGTCAAATGCATTCAAAAAGGCATTTCAATCAAATGAAAGTCAAACGTATTCAATCAAAGCTTTTTGAAGCAAATGAAAGTCAAATGCATTCAACAATGCCATTTGAATCAAATGAAAGTCAAACACATTGAAACAAAGCTTTTTTACTCAAATGAAATTCAAATGCATTCAACAAAGCCGTTTCAATCAAATGAAAGTTTAACGTATTCAAACAAAGCTTTTTGAAGCAAATGAAAGTCAAATGCATTCAACAAAGCTTTTTGAATCAAATGAAAGTCCAACACATTCAAACAAATCTTTTTGAAGCAAATGAAAGTCAATTGCACTCAACAAAGCCATTTCAATCAAATGAAAGTTAAACGTATTCAAATAAAGCTTTTTGAAGCAAATGAAAGTCAAATGCATTCAACAAAGCCATTTGAATAAAATGAAAGTCAAACACATTCAAACAAAGCTTTTTGACCCAACGAAAAGTGAATTGCATTCAACAAACCTATTTGAATCAAATGAAAGTCAAACACATTCAAACAAAGCTTTTTGAAGCAAACGAAAGTTAAATGCATTCAACAAAGCTATTTGAATCAAATGAAAGTTAAACACATTCAAACAAAGCTTTTTGAAGCAAATGATAGTCAAATGCATTAAACAAAGCCATATGAATCAAATGAGAGTCAAACACATTCAAACAAAGCTTTTTGACTCAAATGAAAGTGAATTGCATTCAACAAAGCTATTTGAATCAAATGAAAGTCAAACACATTCAAACAAAGCTTTTTGAAGCAAATGATAGTCAAATGCATTCAACAAAGCCATATGAATCAAATAAAAGTCAAACACATTCAAACAAAGCTTTTTGACTCAAAGGAAAGTGAATTGCATTCAACAAACTTATTTGAATCAAATGAAAGTCAAACACATTCAAACTAAGCTTTTTGTCACAAATTAAAGTCAAATGCATTCAACAAAGCTATTTGAATAAAATGAAAGTCAAACACATTCAAACATAGCTTTTTGAAGCAAATGAAAGTCCAACAGATTCAAACAAAGCTTTTTGAAGCAAATGAAGGTCAAATGCATTCAAAAAGGCATTTTAATCAAATGAAAGTCAAACGTATTCAATCAAAGCTTTTTGAAGCAAATGAAAGTCAAATGCATTCAACAATGCCATTTGAATCAAATGAAAGTCAAACACATTGAAACAAAGCTTTTTTACTCAAATGAAATTCAAATGCATTCAACAAAGCCGTTTCAATCAAATGAAAGTTTAACGTATTCAAACAAAGCTTTTTGAAGCAAATGAAAGTCAAATGCATTCAACAAAGCTTTTTGAATCAAATGAAAGTCCAACACATTCAAACAAATCTTTTTGAAGCAAATGAAAGTCAATTGCACTCAACAAAGCCATTTCAATCAAATGAAAGTCAAACGTATTCAAATAAAGCTTTTTGAAGCAAATGAAAGTCAAATGCATTCAACAAAGCCATTTGAATCAAATGAAAGTCAAACACATTCAAACAAAGCTTTTTGAAGCAAATGATAGTCAAATGCATTAAACAAAGCCATATGAATCAAATGAGAGTCAAACACATTCAAACAAAGCTTTTTGACTCAAATGAAAGTGAATTGCATTCAACAAACATATTTGAATCAAATGAAAGTCAAACACATTCAAACAAAGCTTTTTGTCTCAAATGAAAGTCAAATGAATTCAACAAATCCATTTGAATCAAATAAAAGTCAAACACATTCAAACAAAGCTTTTTGACTCAAAGGAAAGTGAATTGCATTCAACAAACTTATTTGAATCAAATGAAAGTCAAACACATTCAAACTAAGCTTTTTGTCACAAATTAAAGTCAAATGCATTCAACAAAGCTATTTGAATAAAATGAAAGTCAAACACATTCAAACATAGCTTTTTGAAGCAAATGAAAGTCCAACAGATTCAAACAAAGCTTTTTGAAGCAAATGAAGGTCAAATGCATTCAAAAAGGCATTTCAATCAAATGAAAGTCAAACGTATTCAATCAAAGCTTTTTGAAGCAAATGAAAGTCAAATGCATTCAACAATGCCATTTGAATCAAATGAAAGTCAAACACATTGAAACAAAGCTTTTTTACTCAAATGAAATTCAAATGCATTCAACAAAGCCGTTTCAATCAAATGAAAGTTTAACGTATTCAAACAAAGCTTTTTGAAGCAAATGAAAGTCAAATGCATTCAACAAAGCTTTTTGAATCAAATGAAAGTCCAACACATTCAAACAAATCTTTTTGAAGCAAATGAAAGTCAATTGCACTCAACAAAGCCATTTCAATCAAATGAAAGTCAAACGTATTCAAATAAAGCTTTTTGAAGCAAATGAAAGTCAAATGCATTCAACAAAGCCATTTGAATCAAATGAAAGTCAAACACATTCAAACAAAGCTTTTTGAAGCAAATGATAGTCAAATGCATTAAACAAAGCCATATGAATCAAATGAGAGTCAAACACATTCAAACAAAGCTTTTTGACTCAAATGAAAGTGAATTGCATTCAACAAACATATTTGAATCAAATGAAAGTCAAACACATTCAAACAAAGCTTTTTGTCTCAAATGAAAGTCAAATGAATTCAACAAATCCATTTGAATCAAATAAAAGTCAAACACATTCAAACAAAGCTTTTTGACTCAAAGGAAAGTGAATTGCATTCAACAAACTTATTTGAATCAAATGAAAGTCAAACACATTCAAACTAAGCTTTTTGTCACAAATTAAAGTCAAATGCATTCAACAAAGCTATTTGAATAAAATGAAAGTCAAACACATTCAAACATAGCTTTTTGAAGCAAATGAAAGTCCAACAGATTCAAACAAAGCTTTTTGAAGCAAATGAAGGTCAAATGCATTCAAAAAGGCATTTCAATCAAATGAAAGTCAAACGTATTCAATCAAAGCTTTTTGAAGCAAATGAAAGTCAAATGCATTCAACAATGCCATTTGAATCAAATGAAAGTCAAACACATTGAAACAAAGCTTTTTTACTCAAATGAAATTCAAATGCATTCAACAAAGCCGTTTCAATCAAATGAAAGTTTAACGTATTCAAACAAAGCTTTTTGAAGCAAATGAAAGTCAAATGCATTCAACAAAGCTTTTTGAATCAAATGAAAGTCCAACACATTCAAACAAATCTTTTTGAAGCAAATGAAAGTCAATTGCACTCAACAAAGCCATTTCAATCAAATGAAAGTTAAACGTATTCAAATAAAGCTTTTTGAAGCAAATGAAAGTCAAATGCATTCAACAAAGCCATTTGAATCAAATGAAAGTCAAACACATTCAAACAAAGCTTTTTGACCCAACGAAAAGTGAATTGCATTCAACAAACCTATTTGAATCAAATGAAAGTCAAACACATTCAAACAAAGCTTTTTGAAGCAAACGAAAGTTAAATGCATTCAACAAAGCTATTTGAATCAAATGAAAGTTAAACACATTCAAACAAAGCTTTTTGAAGCAAATGATAGTCAAATGCATTAAACAAAGCCATATGAATCAAATGAGAGTCAAACACATTCAAACAAAGCTTTTTGACTCAAATGAAAGTGAATTGCATTCAACAAAGCTATTTGAATCAAATGAAAGTCAAACACATTCAAACAAAGCTTTTTGAAGCAAATGATAGTCAAATGCATTCAACAAAGCCATATGAATCAAATAAAAGTCAAACACATTCAAACAAAGCTTTTTGACTCAAAGGAAAGTGAATTGCATTCAACAAACTTATTTGAATCAAATGAAAGTCAAACACATTCAAACTAAGCTTTTTGTCACAAATTAAAGTCAAATGCATTCAACAAAGCTATTTGAATAAAATGAAAGTCAAACACATTCAAACATAGCTTTTTGAAGCAAATGAAAGTCCAACAGATTCAAACAAAGCTTTTTGAAGCAAATGAAGGTCAAATGCATTCAAAAAGGCATTTCAATCAAATGAAAGTCAAACGTATTCAATCAAAGCTTTTTGAAGCAAATGAAAGTCAAATGCATTCAACAATGCCATTTGAATCAAATGAAAGTCAAACACATTGAAACAAAGCTTTTTTACTCAAATGAAATTCAAATGCATTCAACAAAGCCGTTTCAATCAAATGAAAGTTTAACGTATTCAAACAAAGCTTTTTGAAGCAAATGAAAGTCAAATGCATTCAACAAAGCTTTTTGAATCAAATGAAAGTCCAACACATTCAAACAAATCTTTTTGAAGCAAATGAAAGTCAATTGCACTCAACAAAGCCATTTCAATCAAATGAAAGTCAAACGTATTCAAATAAAGCTTTTTGAAGCAAATGAAAGTCAAATGCATTCAACAAAGCCATTTGAATCAAATGAAAGTCAAACACATTCAAACAAAGCTTTTTGAAGCAAATGATAGTCAAATGCATTAAACAAAGCCATATGAATCAAATGAGAGTCAAACACATTCAAACAAAGCTTTTTGACTCAAATGAAAGTGAATTGCATTCAACAAACATATTTGAATCAAATGAAAGTCAAACACATTCAAACAAAGCTTTTTGTCTCAAATGAAAGTCAAATGAATTCAACAAATCCATTTGAATCAAATAAAAGTCAAACACATTCAAACAAAGCTTTTTGACTCAAAGGAAAGTGAATTGCATTCAACAAACTTATTTGAATCAAATGAAAGTCAAACACATTCAAACTAAGCTTTTTGTCACAAATTAAAGTCAAATGCATTCAACAAAGCTATTTGAATAAAATGAAAGTCAAACACATTCAAACATAGCTTTTTGAAGCAAATGAAAGTCCAACAGATTCAAACAAAGCTTTTTGAAGCAAATGAAGGTCAAATGCATTCAAAAAGGCATTTCAATCAAATGAAAGTCAAACGTATTCAATCAAAGCTTTTTGAAGCAAATGAAAGTCAAATGCATTCAACAATGCCATTTGAATCAAATGAAAGTCAAACACATTGAAACAAAGCTTTTTTACTCAAATGAAATTCAAATGCATTCAACAAAGCCGTTTCAATCAAATGAAAGTTTAACGTATTCAAACAAAGCTTTTTGAAGCAAATGAAAGTCAAATGCATTCAACAAAGCTTTTTGAATCAAATGAAAGTCCAACACATTCAAACAAATCTTTTTGAAGCAAATGAAAGTCAATTGCACTCAACAAAGCCATTTCAATCAAATGAAAGTCAAACGTATTCAAATAAAGCTTTTTGAAGCAAATGAAAGTCAAATGCATTCAACAAAGCCATTTGAATCAAATGAAAGTCAAACACATTCAAACAAAGCTTTTTGAAGCAAATGATAGTCAAATGCATTAAACAAAGCCATATGAATCAAATGAGAGTCAAACACATTCAAACAAAGCTTTTTGACTCAAATGAAAGTGAATTGCATTCAACAAACATATTTGAATCAAATGAAAGTCAAACACATTCAAACAAAGCTTTTTGTCTCAAATGAAAGTCAAATGAATTCAACAAATCCATTTGAATCAAATAAAAGTCAAACACATTCAAACAAAGCTTTTTGACTCAAAGGAAAGTGAATTGCATTCAACAAACTTATTTGAATCAAATGAAAGTCAAACACATTCAAACTAAGCTTTTTGTCACAAATTAAAGTCAAATGCATTCAACAAAGCTATTTGAATAAAATGAAAGTCAAACACATTCAAACATAGCTTTTTGAAGCAAATGAAAGTCCAACAGATTCAAACAAAGCTTTTTGAAGCAAATGAAGGTCAAATGCATTCAAAAAGGCATTTCAATCAAATGAAAGTCAAACGTATTCAATCAAAGCTTTTTGAAGCAAATGAAAGTCAAATGCATTCAACAATGCCATTTGAATCAAATGAAAGTCAAACACATTGAAACAAAGCTTTTTTACTCAAATGAAATTCAAATGCATTCAACAAAGCCGTTTCAATCAAATGAAAGTTTAACGTATTCAAACAAAGCTTTTTGAAGCAAATGAAAGTCAAATGCATTCAACAAAGCTTTTTGAATCAAATGAAAGTCCAACACATTCAAACAAATCTTTTTGAAGCAAATGAAAGTCAATTGCACTCAACAAAGCCATTTCAATCAAATGAAAGTTAAACGTATTCAAATAAAGCTTTTTGAAGCAAATGAAAGTCAAATGCATTCAACAAAGCCATTTGAATAAAATGAAAGTCAAACACATTCAAACAAAGCTTTTTGACCCAACGAAAAGTGAATTGCATTCAACAAACCTATTTGAATCAAATGAAAGTCAAACACATTCAAACAAAGCTTTTTGAAGCAAACGAAAGTTAAATGCATTCAACAAAGCTATTTGAATCAAATGAAAGTTAAACACATTCAAACAAAGCTTTTTGAAGCAAATGATAGTCAAATGCATTAAACAAAGCCATATGAATCAAATGAGAGTCAAACACATTCAAACAAAGCTTTTTGACTCAAATGAAAGTGAATTGCATTCAACAAAGCTATTTGAATCAAATGAAAGTCAAACACATTCAAACAAAGCTTTTTGAAGCAAATGATAGTCAAATGCATTCAACAAAGCCATATGAATCAAATAAAAGTCAAACACATTCAAACAAAGCTTTTTGACTCAAAGGAAAGTGAATTGCATTCAACAAACTTATTTGAATCAAATGAAAGTCAAACACATTCAAACTAAGCTTTTTGTCACAAATTAAAGTCAAATGCATTCAACAAAGCTATTTGAATAAAATGAAAGTCAAACACATTCAAACATAGCTTTTTGAAGCAAATGAAAGTCCAACAGATTCAAACAAAGCTTTTTGAAGCAAATGAAGGTCAAATGCATTCAAAAAGGCATTTCAATCAAATGAAAGTCAAACGTATTCAATCAAAGCTTTTTGAAGCAAATGAAAGTCAAATGCATTCAACAATGCCATTTGAATCAAATGAAAGTCAAACACATTGAAACAAAGCTTTTTTACTCAAATGAAATTCAAATGCATTCAACAAAGCCGTTTCAATCAAATGAAAGTTTAACGTATTCAAACAAAGCTTTTTGAAGCAAATGAAAGTCAAATGCATTCAACAAAGCTTTTTGAATCAAATGAAAGTCCAACACATTCAAACAAATCTTTTTGAAGCAAATGAAAGTCAATTGCACTCAACAAAGCCATTTCAATCAAAAGAAAGTCAAACGTATTCAAATAAAGCTTTTTGAAGCAAATGAAAGTCAAATGCATTCAACAAAGCCATTTGAATCAAATGAAAGTCAAACACATTCAAACAAAGCTTTTTGAAGCAAATGATAGTCAAATGCATTAAACAAAGCCATATGAATCAAATGAGAGTCAAACACATTCAAACAAAGCTTTTTGACTCAAATGAAAGTGAATTGCATTCAACAAACATATTTGAATCAAATGAAAGTCAAACACATTCAAACAAAGCTTTTTGTCTCAAATGAAAGTCAAATGAATTCAACAAATCCATTTGAATCAAATAAAAGTCAAACACATTCAAACAAAGCTTTTTGACTCAAAGGAAAGTGAATTGCATTCAACAAACTTATTTGAATCAAATGAAAGTCAAACACATTCAAACTAAGCTTTTTGTCACAAATTAAAGTCAAATGCATTCAACAAAGCTATTTGAATAAAATGAAAGTCAAACACATTCAAACATAGCTTTTTGAAGCAAATGAAAGTCCAACAGATTCAAACAAAGCTTTTTGAAGCAAATGAAGGTCAAATGCATTCAAAAAGGCATTTCAATCAAATGAAAGTCAAACGTATTCAATCAAAGCTTTTTGAAGCAAATGAAAGTCAAATGCATTCAACAATGCCATTTGAATCAAATGAAAGTCAAACACATTGAAACAAAGCTTTTTTACTCAAATGAAATTCAAATGCATTCAACAAAGCCGTTTCAATCAAATGAAAGTTTAACGTATTCAAACAAAGCTTTTTGAAGCAAATGAAAGTCAAATGCATTCAACAAAGCTTTTTGAATCAAATGAAAGTCCAACACATTCAAACAAATCTTTTTGAAGCAAATGAAAGTCAATTGCACTCAACAAAGCCATTTCAATCAAATGAAAGTTAAACGTATTCAAATAAAGCTTTTTGAAGCAAATGAAAGTCAAATGCATTCAACAAAGCCATTTGAATAAAATGAAAGTCAAACACATTCAAACAAAGCTTTTTGACCCAACGAAAAGTGAATTGCATTCAACAAACCTATTTGAATCAAATGAAAGTCAAACACATTCAAACAAAGCTTTTTGAAGCAAACGAAAGTTAAATGCATTCAACAAAGCTATTTGAATCAAATGAAAGTTAAACACATTCAAACAAAGCTTTTTGAAGCAAATGATAGTCAAATGCATTAAACAAAGCCATATGAATCAAATGAGAGTCAAACACATTCAAACAAAGCTTTTTGACTCAAATGAAAGTGAATTGCATTCAACAAAGCTATTTGAATCAAATGAAAGTCAAACACATTCAAACAAAGCTTTTTGAAGCAAATGATAGTCAAATGCATTCAACAAAGCCATATGAATCAAATAAAAGTCAAACACATTCAAACAAAGCTTTTTGACTCAAAGGAAAGTGAATTGCATTCAACAAACTTATTTGAATCAAATGAAAGTCAAACACATTCAAACTAAGCTTTTTGTCACAAATTAAAGTCAAATGCATTCAACAAAGCTATTTGAATAAAATGAAAGTCAAACACATTCAAACATAGCTTTTTGAAGCAAATGAAAGTCCAACAGATTCAAACAAAGCTTTTTGAAGCAAATGAAGGTCAAATGCATTCAAAAAGGCATTTCAATCAAATGAAAGTCAAACGTATTCAATCAAAGCTTTTTGAAGCAAATGAAAGTCAAATGCATTCAACAATGCCATTTGAATCAAATGAAAGTCAAACACATTGAAACAAAGCTTTTTTACTCAAATGAAATTCAAATGCATTCAACAAAGCCGTTTCAATCAAATGAAAGTTTAACGTATTCAAACAAAGCTTTTTGAAGCAAATGAAAGTCAAATGCATTCAACAAAGCTTTTTGAATCAAATGAAAGTCCAACACATTCAAACAAATCTTTTTGAAGCAAATGAAAGTCAATTGCACTCAACAAAGCCATTTCAATCAAATGAAAGTCAAACGTATTCAAATAAAGCTTTTTGAAGCAAATGAAAGTCAAATGCATTCAACAAAGCCATTAGAATCAAATGAAAGTCAAACACATTCAAACAAAGCTTTTTGAAGCAAATGATAGTCAAATGCATTAAACAAAGCCATATGAATCAAATGAGAGTCAAACACATTCAAACAAAGCTTTTTGACTCAAATGAAAGTGAATTGCATTCAACAAACATATTTGAATCAAATGAAAGTCAAACACATTCAAACAAAGCTTTTTGTCTCAAATGAAAGTCAAATGAATTCAACAAATCCATTTGAATCAAATAAAAGTCAAACACATTCAAACAAAGCTTTTTGACTCAAAGGAAAGTGAATTGCATTCAACAAACTTATTTGAATCAAATGAAAGTCAAACACATTCAAACTAAGCTTTTTGTCACAAATTAAAGTCAAATGCATTCAACAAAGCTATTTGAATAAAATGAAAGTCAAACACATTCAAACATAGCTTTTTGAAGCAAATGAAAGTCCAACAGATTCAAACAAAGCTTTTTGAAGCAAATGAAGGTCAAATGCATTCAAAAAGGCATTTCAATCAAATGAAAGTCAAACGTATTCAATCAAAGCTTTTTGAAGCAAATGAAAGTCAAATGCATTCAACAATGCCATTTGAATCAAATGAAAGTCAAACACATTGAAACAAAGCTTTTTTACTCAAATGAAATTCAAATGCATTCAACAAAGCCGTTTCAATCAAATGAAAGTTTAACGTATTCAAACAAAGCTTTTTGAAGCAAATGAAAGTCAAATGCATTCAACAAAGCTTTTTGAATCAAATGAAAGTCCAACACATTCAAACAAATCTTTTTGAAGCAAATGAAAGTCAATTGCACTCAACAAAGCCATTTCAATCAAATGAAAGTCAAACGTATTCAAATAAAGCTTTTTGAAGCAAATGAAAGTCAAATGCATTCAACAAAGCCATTTGAATCAAATGAAAGTCAAACACATTCAAACAAAGCTTTTTGACCCAACGAAAAGTGAATTGCATTCAACAAACCTATTTGAATCAAATGAAAGTCAAACACATTCAAACAAAGCTTTTTGTCTCAAATGAAAGTCAAATGCATTCAACAAAGCCATTTGAATCAAATAAAAGTCAAACACATTCAAACAAAGCTTTTCGACTCAAAGGAAAGTGAATTGCATTCAACAAACTTATTTGAATCAAATGAAAGTCAAACATATTCAAACTAAGCTTTTTGTCACAAAGTAAAGTCAAATGCATTCAACAAAGCTATTTGAATAAAATGAAAGTCAAACACATTCAAACATAGCTTTTTGAAGCAAATGAAAGTCCAACAGATTCAAACAAAGCTTTTTGAAGCAAATGAAGGTCAAATGCATTCAAAAAGGCATTTCAATCAAATGAAAGTCAAACGTATTCAATCAAAGCTTTTTGAAGCAAATGAAAGTCAAATGCATTCAACAATGCCATTTGAATCAAATGAAAGTCAAACACATTGAAACAAAGCTTTTTTACTCAAATGAAATTCAAATGCATTCAACAAAGCCGTTTCAATCAAATGAAAGTTTAACGTATTCAAACAAAGCTTTTTGAAGCAAATGAAAGTCAAATGCATTCAACAAAGCTTTTTGAATCAAATGAAAGTCCAACACATTCAAACAAATCTTTTTGAAGCAAATGAAAGTCAATTGCACTCAACAAAGCCATTTCAATCAAATGAAAGTCAAACGTATTCAAATAAAGCTTTTTGAAGCAAATGAAAGTCAAATGCATTCAACAAAGCCATTTGAATAAAATGAAAGTCAAACACATTCAAACAAAGCTTTTTGACCCAACGAAAAGTGAATTGCATTCAACAAACCTATTTGAATCAAATGAAAGTCAAACACATTCAAACAAAGCTTTTTGAAGCAAACGAAAGTTAAATGCATTCAACAAAGCTATTTGAATCAAATGAAAGTTAAACACATTCAAACAAAGCTTTTTGAAGCAAATGATAGTCAAATGCATTAAACAAAGCCATATGAATCAAATGAGAGTCAAACACATTCAAACAAAGCTTTTTGACTCAAATGAAAGTGAATTGCATTCAACAAACATATTTGAATCAAATGAAAGTCAAACACATTCAAACAAAGCTTTTTGTCTCAAATGAAAGTCAAATGCATTCAACAAAGCCATTTGAATCAAATAAAAGTCAAACACATTCAAACAAAGCTTTTCGACTCAAAGGAAAGTGAATTGCATTGAACAAACTTATTTGAATCAAATGAAAGTCAAACACATTCAAACTAAGCTTTTTGTCACAAATTAAAGTCAAATGCATTCAACAAAGCTATTTGAATAAAATGAAAGTCAAACACATTCAAACATAGCTTTTTGAAGCAAATGAAAGTCCAACAGATTCAAACAAAGCTTTTTGAAGCAAATGAAGGTCAAATGCATTCAAAAAGGCATTTCAATCAAATGAAAGTCAAACGTATTCAAACAAAGCTTTTTGAAGCAAATGAAAGTCAAATGCATTCAATAATGCCATTTGAATCAAATGAAAGTCAAACACATTGAAACAAAGCTTTTTTACTCAAATGAAATTCAAATGCATTCCACAAAGCCGTTTCAATCAAATGAAAGTCAAACGTATTCAAACAAAGCTTTTTGAAGCAAATGAAAGTCAAATGCATTCAACAAAGCTTTTTGAATCAAATGAAAGTCCAACACATTCAAACAAATCTTTTTGAAGCAAATGAAAGTCAATTGCACTCAACAAAGCCATTTCAATCAAATGAAAGTCAAACGTATTCAAATAAAGCTTTTTGAAGCAAATGAAAGTCAAATGCATTCAACAAAGCCATTTGAATCAAATGAAAGTCAAACACATTCGAACAAAGCTTTTTCACTCAAATGAAATTCAAATGCATTCAACATAGCCATTTCAATCAAATGAAAGTCAAACATATTTAAATAAAGCTTTTTGAAGCAAATGAAAGTCAAATGCATTCAAAAAAGCTTTTTGAATCAAATGAAAGTCAATCACATTCAAACAAAGATTTTTTACTCAAATGAAAGTCAGATGCATTCAACAAATCTATTTCTATCAAATGAAAGTCAAACAAATTCAAACAAAGCTTTTTGAAGCAAATGAAAGTCAAATGCATTTAAAAAAGCTATATGACTTAAATGAAAGTTAAACACATTCAAACAAAGCTTTTTGACTCAAATGAAAGTCAAACGCATTCAACAAAGCTATTTGAATTAAATGAAAGTCAAACACATTCAAACAAAGGTTTTTGAAGCAAATGAAAGTCAAATGCATTCAACAAAGCCATTTCAATCAAATGAAAGTCAAACACATTCAAACAAAGCTTTTTGAAACAAAGGAAAGTCAAATGCATTCATTAAAGTTGTTTAAATCAAATGAAAGCCAAACACATTCAAACAAAGCTTTTTGACTCAAATGAAAGTCAAATGCATTCAACAAAGATATTTGAATCAAATGAAAGTCAAACACATTCAAACAACGCTTTTTGACACAAATGAAAGTCAAATGCATTCAACAAAGCTGTTTGAATCAAATGAAAGTCAAACACATTCAAACAAAGGTTTTTAATTCAAAAGAAAGTCAAATACATTCATCAGTTCTATTTCAATCAAATGAAAGTTTAACACAATCGAACAAAGCTTTTTGAAACAAATGAATGTCAAATGCATTCAACAAAGACATTTGAAACAAAATGTAAGTCATGCACATTTAAACAAAGTTTTTTGACTTAAATGAAAGTTAAATGCATTCGACAAAGCTATTTGAATCAAATGAAAGTCAAACACATTCAAACATAGCTTTTTGACTCAAATGAAAGTCAAACACATTCAAACAAAGCTTTTTGACTCAAATAAAAGTGAAACACATTCAACAAAACCATTTGAATCAAATGAAAGTCAAACACATTCAAACAAAGTTTTTTGAAGCAAATGATAGTAAAATGCATTCAACAAAGCTATTTAAATCAAATTAAAGTCAAACACATTCTAACAAAGCTTTTTGAAGCAAATAAAAGTGAAATGCATTCAACAAAGCTACTTTAATCAAATGTAAATCAAACACTTTCAAACCAAGCTTTTTGAATCAAATGAAAGTCAAATGCATTCAACAAATCCATTTCAATGGAATGATAGTTAAACATATTCAAACAAATCTTTTTGAAGCAAATGAAAGTCAATTGCATTTAACAAATCCATTTGAATCAAAACGTAAGTCAAGCACATTTAAACAAAGCTTTTTGACTCAAATTTCGTCAAATGCATTCAAAAAAGCTATTTGAATCAAAAGAAAGTCAAACACATTCATAAAACGCTTTTTGAATCAAATGAAAGTCAAATGCATTCAACAAAGCTATTTGAATTAAATGAAAGTCAAACACATTCAAACAAAGCTTTTTAAAGCAAATGAAAGTCAAATGCATTCAACAAAGCCATTTCAATCAAATGAAAGTCAAACACATTCAAACAAAGCTTTTTGAAACAAAGGAAAGTCAAATGCATTCATTAAAGTTGTTTAAATCAAATGAAAGCCAAACACATTTAAACAAAGCTTTTTGACTCAAATGAAAGTCAAATGCATTCAACAAAGCTATTTGAATCAAATGAATGTCAAACACATTCAAACAAAGCTTTTTGAAGCAAAAGAAAGTCAAATGCATTCAACAAAACCATTTCAATCAAATGAAAGTCAAACACATTCATACAAAATTTTTTATGCAAATAAAAGTCAAATGCATTCAACAAAGCCATTTGAATCAAATGAAAGTCAAACACATTGAAACAAAGTTTTTTGAGTCAAATGAAAGTCAAGTGCATTTAACAAAGCTATTTGAATCAAATTAAAATCAAACACATTCAAACAAAGCTTTTTGACTCAAATTAAAGTCAACTGTATTTAACAAAAAGCTATTTGAATCAAATGAAAGTCAAACACATTCTAACAAATATTTTTAACTCAAATTAAAGTCCAATGCATTCAACAAATCTATTTCAAATTAAAGTCAAATGCATTCAACAAAGCTATTTGAATCAAATGAAAGTCAAACACATTCAAACAAAGATTTTTGACTAAAATGAAAGTCAAATGCATTCAGCAAATCTATTTCAGTCAAATGAAATTCAAACACATTCAAACAAAGCTTTTTGACTCAAATGAAAGTCAAATGCATTCAACATAGCTATTTGAATCAAATGAAAGTCACAGACATTTAAACAAAGATTTTTGACTCAAATGAAAGTCAAATGCATTCAACAAATCTATTTCAATGAAATGAAAGTCAAACACATTCAAACAAAGCTTTTTGATGCAAATGAAAGTCAAATGCATTCAGCAAAGCCATTTCAATCAAATGAAAGTCAAACACATTCAACAAAGCTTTTTGAAGCAAACGAAAGTCAAATGTATTCAACAAAGCTATTTGAATCAAATGAAAGTCAAACACATTAAAACAAAGCTTTTTGAAGCAAATGAAAGTCAAATGCATTCAACAAAGCCATTTGAATCAAATGAAAGTCAAACACAGTCAAACAAAGCTTTTTGACTCAAATAAAAGTGAATTGCATTTAACAAACCTTTTTGAATCAAATGAAAGTCAAACACATTCAAACTAAGCTTTTTGTCACAAATTAAAGTCAAATGCATTCAACAAAGCTATTTGAATAAAATGAAAGTCAAACACATTCAAACATAGCTTTTTGAAGCAAATGAAAGTCCAACAGATTCAAACAAAGCTTTTTGAAGCAAATGAAGGTCAAATGCATTCAAAAAGGCATTTCAATGAAATGATAGTCAAACACATTCTTACAAAGCTTTTTGTTGCAAATAAAAGTCAAATGCATTCAACAAAACCATTTCAATCAAATGAAAGTAAAACACAATCAAAGTTTTTTGACTCAAATGAAAGTCAAATGCATACAACGAAGCTATTTGAATCAAACGAATGTCAAACACATTCAAACAAAGATTTTTGACTCTAATGAAAGTTAAATGCGTTCAACAAAGCTCTTTGATCCAAATGAAAGTCAAACACATTCAAACAAACCTTTTTGAACCAAATGAAAGTCAAATGCATTCAACAAAGCCATTTCAATCAAATGAATGTCAAACACATTCAAACAAAGCTTTTGACTCAAATGAATGTCAAATGCATTCAACAAAGCTATTTAAATCAAATGAAAGTCAGACACATTAAAATAAAGCTTTTTGAAGCAAAAGAAAGTCAAATGCATTCAACAAAGCCATTTCAATCAAATGAAAGTCAAACACATTCATACAATGCTTTTTGATGCAAATCAAAGTCAAATGCATTCAACAAAGCCGTTTGAATCAAATGAAAGTCAAACACATTCAAACAAAGCTTTTTGAAACAAGTGAAAGTCAAATGCATTCAACATCGTCATTTCAATCAAATGAAAGTCAAACACATTCAAACAAAGCTTTTTGAAGCAAATGAAAGTGAAATGCATTCAACAAAGCTGTTTGAATCAAATGAAAGTCAAATGCATTCAACAAAGCTATTTGAATCAAATGAAAGTCAAACACATTAAAACAATGCTTTTTGACTCAAATGAAAGTCAAATGCATTCAACAAAGCTAATTGAATCAAATGAAAGTCAAACACATTCAAACAATGCTTTTTGACTCAAATGAAAGTCAAATGCATTCAACAAAGCTATTTGAATCAAATGAAAGTCAAACACATTCAAACAAAGCTTTTTGAAGCAAAAGAAAGTCAAATGCATTCAAACAAAGCTATTTGAATCAAATGAAAGTCAAACACATTCAAACAAAGCTTTTTGTTGTAAATGAAAGTTAAATGCAATCAACAAAGCTATTTGAATCATGAAAGTCGAACACATTCAAACAAAGCTTTTTGAAGCAAATGAAAGTCAAATGCATTCAACAAAGCCATTTCAATGAAATGAAAGTCAAACACATTCATACAAAGCTTTTTGCTGCAAATAAAAGTCAAATGCATTCAACAAAACCATTTGAATCAAATGAAAGTAAAACACAATCAAAGTTTTTTGACTCAATTGAAAGTCAAATGCATACAACGAAGCTATTTGAATCAAATGAATGTCAAACACATTCAAACAAAGATTTTTGACTCAAATGAAAGTTAAATGCATTCAACAAAGCTCTTTGATCCAAATGAAAGTCAAACACATTCAAACAAACCTTTTTGAAGCAAATGAAAGTCAAATGCATTCAACAAAGTCATTTCAATCAGATGAATGTCAAACACATTCAAACAAAGCTTTTGACTCAAATGAATGTCAAATGCGTTCAACAAAGCTATTTAAATCAAATGAAAGTCAAACACATTAAAATAAAGCTTTTTGAAGCTAAAGAAAGTCCAATGCATTCAACAAAGCCATTTCAATCAAATGAAAGTCAAACACATTCATACAATGCTTTTGGATGCAAATCAAAGTCAAATGCATTCAACAAAGCCATTTGAATCAAATGAAAGTCAAACACATTCAAACAAAGCTTTTTGAAACAAATGAAAGTCAAATGCATTCAACATAGCCATTTCAATTAAATCAAAGTCAAACACATTCAAACAAAGCTTTTTGAAGCAAATGAAAGTCAAATGCATTCAACAAAACCAATTCAATGAAATGAAAGTCAAACACATTCATACAAAGCTTTTTGCTGCAAATAAAAGTCAAATGCATTCAACAAAACCATTTGAATCAAATGAAAGGAAAACACAATCAAACAAAGTTTTTTGACTCAAATGAAAGTCAAATGCATACAACGAAGCTATTTTAATCAAATGAATGTCAAACACATTCAACCAAAGATTTTTGACTCTAATGAAAGTTAAATGCGTTCAACAAAGCTCTTTGATCCAAATGAAAGTCAAACACATTCAAACAAACCTTTTTGAAGCAAATGAAAGTCAAATGCATTCAACAAAGCCATTTTAATCAAATGAATGTCAAACACATTCAAACAAAGCTTTTGACTCAAATGAATGTCAAATGCGTTCAACAAAGCTATTTAAATCAAATGAAAGTCAAACTTATTAAAATAAAGCTTTTTGAAGCAAAAGAAAGTCAAATGCATTCAACAAAGCCATTTCAATCAAATGAAAGTCAAACACATTCATATAATGCTTTTTGATGCAAATCAAAGTCAAATGCATTCAACAAAGCCATTTGAATCAAATGAAAGTCAAACACATTTAAACAAGCTTTTTGAAACAAATGAAAGTCAAATGCATTCAACATAGCCATTTCAATCAAATGAAAGTCAAACACATTCAAACAAAGCTTTTTGAAGCAAATGAAAGTCAAATGCATTCAACAAAGCCAATTCAATAAAATGAAAGTCAAACACATCCATACAAAGCTTTTTGCTGCAAATAAAAGTCAAATGCATTCAACATAGCCATTTCAATCAACTGAAAGTCAAACACATTCAAACAAAACTTTTTGACTCAAATGAAAGTAAAATGCATTCAATAAAGCTATTAGAATCAAATGAAAGTCAAACACATTAAAACAATGCTGTTTGACTCAAATAAAAGTCAAATGCATTCAACAAAGCTATTTGAATCAAATGAAAGTCAAACACATTCAAACAAAGCTTTTTGAAGCAAATGAAAGTCAAATGCATTCAACAAAGCCATTTCAATGAAATGAAAGTCAAACACATTCATACAAAGCTTTTTGCTGCAAATAAAAGTCAAATGCATTCAACAAAACCATTTGAATCAAATGAAAGTAAAACACTATCAAAGATTTTTGACTCAAATGAAAGTCAAATGCATACAACGAAGCTATTTGAATCAAATGAATGTCAAACACATTCAAACAAAGATTTTTGACTCAAATGAATATTAAATGCATTCAACAAAGCTCTTTGATCCAAATCAAAGTCAAACACATTCAAACAAACCTTTTTGCAGCAAATGAAAGTGAAATGCATTCAACAAAGCCATTTCAATCAAATGAATGTCAAACACATTCAAACAAAGCTTTTGACTCAAATGAATGTCAAATGCGTTCAACAAAGCTATTTAAATCAAATGAAAGTCAAACACATTAAAATAAAGCTTTTTGAAGCAAAAGAAATTCAAATGCATTCAACAAAGCCAATTCAATCAAATGAAAGTCAAACACATTCATACAATGCTTTTTGATGCAAATCAAAGTCAAATGCATTCAACAAAGCCATTTGAATCAAATGAAAGTAAAACACAATCAAACAAAGGTTTTTGAAACAAATGAAAGTCAAATGCATTCAACAAAGTTATTTGAATCAAATGAAAGTCAAATACATTCAAACAATGCTTTTTGACTCAAATGAAAGTCAAATGCTTTCAACAAAGCTATTTGAATCAAATGAAAGTCAAACACATTCAAACAAAGATTTTTGACTCAAATGCAAGTAAAATACATTCAGCAAATCTATTTCAGTCTAATGAAAGTCAAACAAATTAAAACAAAGCTTTTTGAAGCAAATGAAAGTCAAATGCATTCAACAAAGCCATTTGAATAAAATGAAAGTCAAACACATTCAAACAAAGCTTTTTGACTCAAATAAAAGTGAATTGCATTCAAAAAACCTATTTGAATCAAATGATAGTCAAACACATTCAAACAAAGCTTTTTGTTTTAAACGAAACTCAAATGCATTCAACTAAGCCACTTGAATCAAATGAAAGTCACACACATTCAAACAAAGCTTTTTAATGCAAATGAAAGTTAAATGCATTCAACAAACATATTTGAATCAAATGAAAGGCAAACACATTCAAACAAGCTTTTTGTGGCAAATGAAAGTCAAATGTATTCAACATAGCCATTTCAATCAACTGAAAGTCAAACACATTCAAACAAAACTTTTTGACTCAAATGAAAGTCAAATGCATTCAATAAAGCTATTAGAATCAAATGATAGTCAAACACATTAAAACAATGCTTTTTGACTCAAATGAAAGTCAAATGCATTCAACAAAGCTATTTGAATCAAATGAAAGTAAAACACATTGAAACAATGCTTTTGACTCAAATGAAAGTCAATTGCATTCAACAAAGCTATTTGAATCAAATGAAAGTCAAACACATTCAAACAAAGCTTATTGAAGCAAAAGAAAGTCAAATGCATTCAACAAAGCTATTTGAATCAAATGAAAGTCAAACACATTCAAACAAAGCTTTTTGTTGCAAATGAAAGTTAAATGCATTCAACAAAGCTATTTGAATCAAATGAAAGTCAAACACATTCAAATAAAGCTTTTTGAAGCAAATGAAAAGCAAATACATTCAACAAAGCCATTTCAATCAAATGAAAGTCAAACACATTAAAACAAAGCTTTTTCAAGCAAATGAAAGTCAAATGCATTCAACAAAGCCATTTGAATCAAATGAAAGTCAAACACATTAAAACAATGCTTTTTGACTCAAATGAAAGTCAAATGCTTTCAACAAAGCTATTTGAATCAAATGAAAGTCAAACACATTCAAACAAAGATTTTTGACTCAAATGCAAGTAAAATGCATTCAGCAAATCTATTTCAGTCTAATGAAAGTCGAACACATTAAAACAAAGCCTTTTGAAGCAAATGAAAGTCTAATGCATTCAACAAAGCAATTTGAATCAAATGAAAGTCAAACACATTTAAACAAAGCTTTTTGACTCAAATAAAAGTGAATTGCATTTAACAAACCTTTTTGAATCAAATGATAGTCAAACACATTCAAACAAAGCTTTTTGTCTCAAACGAAACTCAAATGCATTCAACTAAGCAAATTGAATCAAATGAAAGTCAAACACATTCAAACAAAGCTTTTTGAAGCAAATGAAAGTCAAATGCATTCAACAAAGCCATTTCAATCAAATGAAAGTCAAACACATTAAAACAAAGCTTTTTCAAGCAAATGAAAGTCAAATGCATTCAACAAAGCCATTTGAATCAAATGAAAGTCAAACACATTCAAACAATGCTTTTTGAAGTAAATGAAAGTCAAATGCATTTAACAAAGCTGTTTGAATCAAATGAAAGTCAAACACATTCGAACAAAGCTTTTTGAAGCAAATAAAAGTCAAATGCGTTCAAAAAAGCAATTTCAATCAAAAGAATGTCAAACACATTAAAACAAAGCTTTTTGAAGCAAATGAAAGTCAAATGAATTCATCAAAGCTATTTGAATCAAATGAAAGTCAAACACATTAAAACAATGCTTTTTGACTCAAATGAAAGTCAAATGCATTCAGAAAAACTATTTGAATCAAATGAAAGTCAAACACATTCAAACAATGATTTTTGACTCAATTAAAAGTCAAATGCATTCAACAAAGCTATTTGAATCAAATGAAAGTCAAACACATTCAAACAAAGATTTTTGACTCAAATGAAAGTCAAATGCATTCAACAATTCTATTTCAATCAAATGAAAGTCAAACACATTAAAACAAAGCTTTTTGAAGAAAATGAAAGTCAAATGCATTCAACAAAGCTATTTGAATCAAATGAAAGTCAAACACATTCAAACAAAGCGTTTTGAAGCAAATGAAAGTCCAATGCATTCAACAATGCTATTTGAATCAAATAAAAATCAAACACATTCATACAATGATTTTTGACTCAAATGAAAGTCAAATGCATTCAGCAAATCTATTTCAGTCAAATGAAATTCAAACACATTCAAACAAAGCTTTTTGACTCAAATGAAAGTCAAATGCATTCAACATAGCTATTTGAATCAAATGAAAGTCAAAGACATTTAAACAAAGATTTTTGACTCAAATGAAAGTCAAATGCATTCAACAAATCTATTTCAATGAAATGAAAGTCAAACACATTCAAACAAAGCTTTTTGAAGCAAATGAAAGTCAAATGCATTCAACAAAGCCGTTTCAATCAAATGATAGTCAAACACATTCAAACAAAGCTTTTTGAAGCAAACGAAAGTCAAATGCATTCAACAAAGCTATTTGAATCAAATGACAGTCAAACACATTTAAACAATGCTTTTTGAAGTAAATGAAAGTCAAATGCATTTATCAAAGTTATTTGAATCAAATGAAAGTCATACACATTCAAACAAAGCTTTTTCAAGCAAATGAAAGTCAAATGCATTCAACAAAGCTGATTGAATCAAATGAATGTCAAACACATTCATACAATGCTTTTTGAAGCAAATGAAAGTCAAATGCATTCAACAAAGCTATTTGAATTAAATGAAAGTCAAACACATTCAAACAAAGCTTTTTGAAGCAAATGAAAGTCAAATGCATTCAACAAAGCTTTTTGAATCAAATGAAAGTCAAACACATTCAAACAATGCTTTTTGAGGTAAATGAAAGTCAAATGCATTCAACAAAGCTATTTGAATCAAATGAAAGTCAAACACATTCAAACAAAGCTTTTTGAAGCAAATGAAAGTCAAATGCATTCTACAAAGCTGTTTAAATCAAATGAAAATCAAACACATTCATACAAAGCTTTTTTAAGCAAATTAAAGTCAAATGCATTCAACAAAGCTTTTTGAATCAAATTAAAGTCAAACACATTCAAACAATGCTTTTTGAGGTAAATGAAAGTCAAATGCATTCAACAAAGCTATTTGAATCAAATGAAAGTCAAACACATTAAAACAAAGATTTTGAAGTAGAAAGTCAATTGCATTCAACAAAGCTTTTTGAATCAAATGAAAGTCAAACACATTCAAACTAAGCGTTTTGAAGCAAATGAAAGTCAAATGCATTCAACAAAGCTATTTGAATCAAATGAAAATCAAACACATTCAAACAAAGATTTTTGACTCAAATGAAAGTCAAATGCATTCAGCAAATCTATTTCAATCAAATGAAAGTCAAACACATACAATCAAAGCTTTTTGAAGCAAATGAAAGTCAAATGCATTCAACAAACCTATTTGAATAAAATGAAAGTCAAACACATTCAAACAAAGATTTTTGACTCAAATGAAAGTCAAATGCATTCAACAATTCTATTTCAATCAAATGAAAGTCAAACACCTTCAAACAAAGCTTTTTGAGAAAATCAAAGTCAAATGCATTCAACAAAGCTATTTGAATCAAATGAAAGTCAAACACATTCAAACAAAGCGTTTTGAAGCAAATGAAAGTCAAATGCATTCATCAATGTTATTTGAATCAAATGAAAATCAAACACATTCAAACAAAGATTTTTGACTCAAATGAAAGTCAAATGCATTCAGCAAATCTATTTCAGTCAAATGAAAGTCAAACACATTCAAACAAAGCTTTTTGACTCAAATGAAAGTCAAATGCATTCAACATAGCTATTTTAATCAAAGGAAAGTCAAACACATTCAAACAAAGATTTTTGACTAAAATGAAAGTCAAATGCATTCAACAAACCTATTTCAATTAAATGAAAGTCAAACACATTCAAACAAAGCTTTTTGAAGCAAATGAAAGTCAAATGCATTCAACAAAGCTATTTGAATCAAATGAAAGTAAAACACATTCAAACAATGCTTTTTGAAGTAAATGAAAGTCAAATGCATTCAACAAAGCTCTTTGAATCAAATGGAAGTCAAACACATTCAAACAAAGCTTTTTGAAGCAAATGAAAGTCAAATGCATTCAACAAAGCTATTTGAATCAAATGAAAGTCAAACACATTCATACAAAGCTTTTTGAAGCAAATGAAAGTCAAATGCATTCAACAAAGCTTTTTGAATCAAATGAAAGTCAAACACATTTAAAAAATGCTTTTTGAGGTAAATGAAAGTCAAATGCATTCAACAAAGCTATTTGAATCAAATGAAAGTCAAACACATTCAAACAAAGCTTTTTGAAGCAAATGAAAGCCAAATGCATTCAAGAAAGCTTTTTGAATCAAATCAGAGTCAAACGCATTCAAACAAAGTTTTTTGACTCAAATGAAAGTCAAATTCATTCAACAAATCTATTTCAATCAAATGAAAGTCAAACACATACAAACAAAGCTTTTTGAAGCAATTGAAAGTCAAATACATTCAACAAAGCTATTTGAATCAAATGAAAGTCAAACACATTCAAACAAAGATTTTTGACTCAAATGAAAGTCAAATGCATTCAGCAAATCTATTTCAGTCAAATGAAAGTCAAATGCATTCTGCAAATCCATTTCAGTCAACTGAAAGTCAAACACATTCAAACAAAGCTTTTTGACTCAAATGAAAGTCAAATGCATTCAACAAAGCTTTTTGAATCAAATGAAAGTAAAACGCATTCAAACAACGATTTTTGATTCAAATGAAAGTCAAATTCATTCAACAAATCTATTTCAAACAAATGAAATTCAAACACATACAAACAAAGCTTTTTGAAGCAATTGAAATTCAAATGCATTCAACAAAGCTATTTGAATCAAATGAAAGTCAAACACATTAAAACAATGCTTTTTGACTCAAATGAAAGTCAAATACATTCAACAAAGCTATTTGAATCAAATGAAAGTCAAACACATTCAAACAAAGATTTTTGACTCAAATGAAAGTCAAATGCATTCAGCAAATCTATTTCAGTCAAATGAATGTCAAATGCATTCAGTAAATCCATTTTAGTCAAATGAAAGTCAAACACATTCAAACAAAGCTTTTTGAGAAAATAAAAGTCAATTGCATTCAACAAAGCTATTTGAATCAAATAAAAGTCAAACACATTCAAACAAAGCGTTTTGAAGCAAATGAAAGTCAAATGCATTCAACAATGCTACTTGAATCAAATGAAAATCAAACACATTCAAACAAAGATTTTTGACTCAAATGAAAGTCAAATGCATTTAACAAATCTATTTCAATCAAATGAAAGTCAAACACATTTAAACAAAGTTTTTTGAGAAAATGAAAGTCAATTGCATTCAACAAAGCTAATTGACTCAAATGAAAGTCAAACACATTCAAACAAAGCGTTTTGAAGCAAATGAAAGTCAAATGCATTCAACAATGCTATTTGAATCAAATGAAAATCAAACACATTCAAACAAAGATTTTTGACTCAAATGAAAGTCAAATGCATTCAGCAAATCTATTTCAGTCAAATGAATGTCAAATGCATTCAGCAAATCCATTTCAGTCAAATGAAAGTCAAACACATTCGAACAAAGCTTGTCAAATGCATTCAACAAAGCTTTTTGAATCAAATGAAAATCAAACGCATTCAAACAACGATTTTTGACTCAAATGAAAGTCAAATTCATTCAACAAATCTATTTCAATCAAATGAAAGTCAAACACATACAATCAAAGCTTTTTGAAGCAAATGAAAGTCAAATGCATTCAACAAAGCCATTTCAATCATATGAAAGTCAAACACATTCAAACAAAGATTTTTGACTCAAATGAAAGTCAAACACATTCAAACAAAGATTTTTGACTCAAATGAAAGTCAAATGCATTCAGCAAATCTATTTCAGTCAAATGAAAGTCAAATGCATTCAGCAAATCCATTTCAGTCAAATGAATGTCAAACACATTCAAACAAAGCTTGTCAAATGCATTCAACAAAGCTTTTTGAATCAAATGAAAGTCAAACGCATTCAAACAACGATTTTTAACTCAAATGAAAGTCAAATTCATTCAACAAATCTATTTCTATCAAATGAAAGTCAAACACATACAATCAAAGCTTTTTGAAGCAAATGAAAGTCAAATGCATTCAACAAAGCCATTTGAATAAAATGAAAGTCAAACACATTCAAACAAAGATTTTTGACTCAAATGAATGTCAAATGCATTCAACAATTCTATTTCAATCAAATGAAAGTCAAACACATTCAAACAAAGCTTTTTGAGCAAATGAAAGTCAAATGCTTTCAATAAAGGTATTTGAATCAAATGAAAGTCAAACACATTCAAACAAAGCATTTTGTAGCAAATGAAAGTCAAATGCATTCAAACAAAGCTTTTTGATGCAAAGGAAAATCAAATGCATTCAACAAAGCTATTTGAATCAAATGAAAGTCAAACACATTTAAACAATGCTTTTTGAAGTAAATGAAAGTCAAATACATTCATCAAAGCTGTTTGAATCAAATGAAAGTCAAACACATTCAAACAAATCTTTTTGAAGCAAATGAAAGTCAAATGCATTCAACAAAGCAATTTCACTCAAATGAAAGTCAAACACATTAAAACAAAGTTTTTTGAAGTAAATGAAAGTTAAATGCATTTAACAAAGCTATTTGAATCAAATGAAAGTCAAACACATTAAAACAATGCTTTTTGACTCAAATGAAAGTCAAATGCATTCAACAAATCTATTTCAGTCAAATGAAAGTCAAATGCATTCTGCAAATCCATTTCAGTCAAATGAAAGTCAAACACATTCAAACAAAGCTTTTTGACTCAAATGAAAGTCAAATGCATTCAACAAAGCTTTTTGAATCAAATGAAAGTAAAACGCATTCAAACAACGATTTTTGACTCAAATGAAAGTCAAATTCATTCAACAAATCTATTTCAATCAAATGAAAGTCAAACACATACAAACAAAGCTTTTTGAAGCAATTAAAAGACAAATGCATTCAACATAGCTATTTGAATCAAATAAAAGTCAAACACATTAAAACAATGCTTTTTGACTCAAATGAAAGTCAAATGCATTCAACAAAGCTATTTGAATCAAATAAAAGTCAAACACATTCAAACAAAGATTTTTGACTCAAATGTAAGTCAAATGCATTCAGCAAATCTATTTCAGTCAAATGAAAGTCAAACACATTCAAACAAAGCTTTTTGACTCAAGTGAAAGTCAAATGCATTCAACAAAGCTTTTTGAATCAAATGAAAGTCAAACGCATTCAAACATAGATTTTTGACTCAAATGAAAGTCAAATTCATTCAACAAATCTATTTCAATCAAATGAAAGTCATACACATACAAACAAAGCTTTTTAATGCAATTGAAAGTCAAATGCATTCAACAAAGCTATTTGAATCAAATGAAAGTCAAACACATTCAAACAAAGCGTTTTGATGCAATAGAAAGTTAAATGCATTCAACAAAGCTATTTGAATCAAATGAAAGTCAAACACATTCAAACAAAGATTTTTGACTCAAAAGAAAGTCAAATGCGTTTAGCAAATCTATTTCTTTCAAATGAAAGTCAAACACATTCAAACAATGCTTTTTGAAGCAAATGAATGTCAAATGCATTCAACAATGCTATTTGAATCAAATGAAAATCAAACTCATTCAAACAAAGATTTTTGACTCAAATGAAAGTCAAATGCATTCAGCAAATCTATTTCAGTCAAATGAAAGTCAAACACATTCAAACAAAGCTTTTTAACTCAAAAGAAAGTTAAATGCATTCAACAAAGCTATTTGAATCAAATGAAAGTCATACACATTCAAACAACGATTTTTGACTCAAATGAAAGTCAAATTCTGTCAACAAATCTATTTCAATCAAATGAAAGTCAAACACATACAAACAAAGCTTTTTGAAGCAATTAAAAGACAAATGCATTAAACAAAGCTATTTGAATCAAATGAAAGTCAAACACATTAAAACAATGCTTTTTGACTCAAATGAAAGTCAAATACATTCAACAAAGCTATTTGAATCAAATGAAAGTCAAACACATTCAAACAATGATTTTTGACTCAAATGAAAGTCAAATGCATTCAGCAAATCTATTTCAGTCAAATGAATGTCAAATGCATTCAGCAAATCAATTTCAGTCAAATGAAAGTCAAACACATTCAAACAAAGCTTGTCAAATGCATTCAACAAAGCATTTTGAATCAAATGAAAGACAAACGCATTCAAACAACGATTTTTGACTCAAATGAAAGTCAAATTCATTCAACAAATCTATTTCAATAAAATGAAAGTCAAACACATACAATCAAAGCTTTTTGAAGCAAATGAAAGTCAAATGCATTCAACAAAGCCATTTGAATAAAATGAAAGTCAAACACATTCAAACAATGATTTTTGACTCAAATGAAAGTCAAATGCATTCAACAATTCTATTTCAATCATATGAAAGTCAAACACATTCAAACAAAGATTTTTGACTCAAATGAAAGTCAAATGCATTCAGCAAATCTATTTCAGTCAAATGAATGTCAAATGCATTCAGCAAATCTATTTCAGTCAAATGAAAGTCAAACACATTCAAACAAAGCTTGTCAAATGCATTCAACAAAGCTTTTTGAATCAAATGAAAGTCAAACGCATTTAAACAGCGATTTTTGACTCAAATGAAAGTCAAATTCATTCAACAAATCTATTTCAATCAAATGAAAGTCAAACACATACAATCAAAGCTTTTTGAGGCAAATGAAAGTCAAATGCATTCAACAAACCTATTTGAATAAAATGAAAGTCAAACACATTCAAACAAAGATTTTTGACTCAAATGAAAGTCAAATGCATTTAACAATTCTATTTCAATCAAATGAAAGTCAAACACCTTCAAACAAAGCTTTTTGAGAAAATGAAAGTCAAATGCATTCAACAAAGCTATTTGAAACAAATGAAAGTCAATCACATTCAAACAAGGCATTTTGAAGCAAATGAAAGTCAAATGCATTCATCAATGCTATTTGAATCAAATGAAAATCAAACACATTCAAACAAAGAGTTTTGACTCAAATGAAAGTCAAATGCATTCAGCAAATCTATTTCAGTCAAATGAAAGTCAAACACATTCAAACAAAGCTTTTTGACTCAAATGAAAGTCAAATGCATTCAACATAGCTATTTGAATCAAATGAAATTCAAACACATACAAACAAAGATTTTTGACTAAAATAAAAGTCAAATGCATTCAACAAATCTATTTCAATGAAATGAAAGTCAAACACATTCAAACAAAGCTTTTTGAAGCAAATGAAAGTCAAATGCATTCAACAAAGCCATTTCAATCAAATGAAAGTCAAACACATTCAAACAAAGCTTTTTGAAGGAAACGAAAATCAAATGCATTCAACAAAGCTATTTGAATCAAATGAAAGTCAAACACATTTAAACAATGCTTTTTGAAGTAAATGCAAGTCAAATGCATTCATCAAAGCTGTTTTAATCAAATGAAAGTCAAACACATTCGAACAAAGCTTTTTGAAGCAAATGAAAGTCAAATGCGTTCAACAAAGCAATTTCACTCAAATGAAAGTCAAACACATTAAAACAAAGTTTTTTGAAGTAAATGAAAGTTAAATGCATTTAACAAAGCTATTTGAATCAAATGAAAGTCAAACACATTAAAACAATGCTTTTTGACTCAAATGAAACTCAATGGCATTCAACAAAGCTATTTGAATCAAATGAAAGTCAAACACATTCAAACAATGATTTTTTACTCAATTAAAAGTCAAATGCATTCAACAAAGCTATTTGAATCAAATGAAAGTCAAACACATTTAAACAATGCTTTTTGAAGTAAATGAAAGTCAAATGCATTCAACAATTCTATTTCAATCAAATGAAAGTCAAACACATTCAAACAAAGCTTTTTGAAGAAAATGAAAGTCAAATGCATTCAACAAAGCTATTTGAATCAAATGAAAGTCAAACACATTCAAACAAAGCGTTTTGAAGCAAATGAAAGTCAAATGCATTCAACAATGCTATTTGAATCAAATAAAAATTAAACACATTCATACAAAGATTTTTGACTCAAATGAAAGTCAAATGCATTCAGCAAATCTATTTCAGTCAAATGAAATTCAAACACATTCAAACAAAGCTTTTTGACTCAAATGAAAGTCAAATGCATTCAACATAGCTATTTGAATCAAATGAAAGTCAAAGACATTTAAACAAAGATTTTTGACTCAAATGAAAGTCAAATGCATTCAACAAATCTATTTCAATGAAATGAAAGTCAAACACATTCAAACAAAGCTTTTTGAAGCAAATGAAAGTCAAATGCATTCAACAAAGCAATTTCAATCAAATGAAAGTCAAACACATTCAAACAAAGCTTTTTGAAGCAAACGAAAGTCAAATGCATTCAACAAAGCTATTTTAATCAAATGAAAGTCAAACACATTTAAACAATGCTTTTTGAAGTAAATGAAAGTCAAATGCATTCAACAAAGTTATTTGAATCAAATGAAAGTCATACACATTCAAACAAAGCTTTTTGAAGCTAATGAAAGTCAAATGCATTCAACAAAGCTGTTTGAATCAAATGAAAGTCAAACACATTCATACAAAGCTTTTTGAAGCAAATGAAAGTCAAATGCATTCAACAAAGCTAATTGAATTAAATGAAAGTCAAACACATTCAAACAAAGATTTTTGATTCTAATGAAAGTCAAATTCATTCAACAATTCTATTTCAATCAAATGAAAGTCAAACACATTCAAACAAAGCTTTTTGAGAAAATGAAAGTCAATTGCATTCAACAAAGCTATTTGAATCAAATGAAAGTCCAACACATTCAAACAAAGCGTTTTGAAGCAAATGAAAGTCAAATGCATTCATCAATGCTATTTGAATCAAATGAAAATCAAACACATTCAAACAAAGATTTTTGACTCAAATGAAAGTCAAATGCATTCAGCAAATCTATTTCAGTCAAATGAAAGTCAAACACATTCAAACAAAGCTTTTTGACTCAAATGAAAGTCAAATGCATTCAACATAGTTATTTGAATCAAATGAAAGTCAAACACATTCAAACAAAGATTTTTGACTAAAATAAAAGTCAAATGCATTCAACAAATCTATTTCAATGAAATGAAAGTCAAACACATTCAAACAAAGCTTTTTGAAGCAAATAAAAGTCAAATGCATTCAATAAAGTCATTTCAATCAAATGAAAGTCAATCACATTCAAACAAAGCTTTTTGAAGCAAACGAAAGTCAAATGCATTCAACAAAGCTATTTGAATCAAATGAAAGTCAAACACATTTAAACAATGCTTTTTGAAGTAAATGAAAGTCAAATGCATTCATCAAAACTGTTTGAATCAAATGAAAGTCAAACACATTCGAACAAAGCTTTTTGAAGCAAATGAAAGTCAAATGCATTCAACAAAGCAATTTCAATCAAATGAAAATCAAACACATTAAAACAAAGTTTTTTGAAGTAAATGAAAGTTAAATGCATTTAACAAAGCTATTTGAATCAAATGAAAGTCAAACACATTAAAACAATGCTTTTTGACTCAAATGAAAGTCAAATGCATTCAAAAAAGTTTTTTGAATCAAATGAAAGTCAAACAAATTCAAACAAAGCATTTTGAAGCAAATGAAAGTCAAATGCATTCAACAATGCTATTTGAATCAAATGAAAATCAAACACATTCAAACAAAGATTTTTGACTCAAATGAAAGTCAAATGCATTCAGCAAATCTATTTCAGTCAAATGAAAGTCAAACACATTCAAACAAAGCTTTTTGACTCAAATGAAAGTCAAATGCATTCAACATAGCTATTTGAATCAAATAAAAGTCAAACACATCAAAACAATGGTTTTTGACTCAAATGAAAGTCAAATGCATTCAATAAAGCTATTTGAATCAAATGAAAGTCAAACACATTCAAACAAAGATTTTTGACTCAAATGTAAGTCAAATGCATTCAGCAAATCTATTTCAGTCAAATGAAAGTCAAACACATTCAAACAAATCTTTTTGACTCAAGTGAAAGTCAAATGCATTCAAACAAAGATTTTTGAATCAAATGAAAGTCAAACGCATTCAAACAAAGATTTTTGACTCAAATGAAAGTCAAATTCATTCAACAAATCTATTTCAATCAAATGAAAGTCATACACATACAAACAATGTTTTTTGATGCAATTGAAAGTCAAACACATTCAAACAAAGCGTTTTGATGCAATAGAAAGTCAAATGCATTCAACAAAGCTATTTGAATCAAATGAAAGTCAAACAAATTAAAACAAAGCGTTTTGAAGCAAATGAAAGTCAAATGCATTCAACAATGCTATTTGAATCAAATGAAAATCAAACACATTCAAACAAAGATTTTTGACTCAATTGAAAGTCAAATGCATTCAGCAAATCTATTTCAGTCAAATGAAAGTAAAACACATTCAAACAAAGCTTTTTGACTCAAATGAAAGTCAAATGCATTCAACATAGCTATTTGAATCAAATAAAAGTCAAACACATTAAAACAATGTTTTTTGACTCAAATGAAAGTCAAATGCATTCAGCAAAGCTATTTGAATCAAATGAAAGTCAAACACATTCAAACAAAGATTTTTGACTCAAATGTAAGTCAAATGCATTCAGCAAATCTATTTCAGTCAAATGAAAGTCAAACACATTCAAACAAAGCTTTTTGACTCAAATGAAAGTCAAATGCATTCAACATAGCTATTTGAATCAAATAAAAGTCAAACACATTAAAAAAATGCTTTTTGACTCAAATGAAAGTCAAATGCATTCAACAAAGCTATTTGAATCAAATGAAAGTCAAACACATTCAAAAAAAGATTTTTGACTCAAATGTAAGTCAAATGCATTCAGCAAATTTGTTTCAGTCAAATGAAAGTCAAACACATTCAAACAAAGCTTTTTGACTCAAGTGAAAGTCAAATGCATTCAACAAAGCTTTTTGAATCAAATGAAAGTCAAACGCATTCAAACAAAGATTTTTGACTCAAATGAAAGTCAAATTCATTCAACAAATCTATTTCAATCAAATGAAAGTCATACACATACAAACAAAGCTTTTTGATGCAATTGAAAGTCAAATGCATTCAACAAAGCTATTTGAATCAAATGAAAGTCAAACACATTCAAACAAAGCGTTTTGATGCAATAGAAAGTCAAATGCATTCAACAAAGCTATTTGAATCAAATGAATGTCAAACAAATTAAAACAAAGCGTTTTGAAGCAAATGAAAGTCAAATGCATTCAACAATGCTATTTGAATCAAATGAAAATCAAACACATTCAAACAAAGATTTTTAACTCAAATGTAAGTCAAATGCATTCAGCAAATCTATTTCAGTCAAATGAAAGTCAAACACATTCAAACAAAGCTTTTTGACTCAAATGAAAGTCAAATGCATTCAACAAAGCTATTTGAATCAAATGAAAGTCAAACACATTCAAACAAAGATATTTGACTCAAAAGAAAGTCAAATGCTTTTAGCAAATCTATTTCACTCAAATGAAAGTCAAACACATACAAACAAAGCTTTTTGAAGCAATTAAAAGGCAAATGCATTCAACAAAGCTATTTGAATCAAATGAAAGTCAAACACATTCAAACAAAGATTTTTGACTCAAATGAAAGTCAAATGCATTCAACAAATCTATTTTAGTCAAATGAATGTCAAATGCATTCAGCAAATCCATTTCAGTCAAATGAAAGTCAAACACATTCAAACAAAGCTTGTCAAATGCATTCAACAAAGATTTTTGAATCAAATGAAAGTCAAACGCATTCAAACAATGATTTTTGACTCAAATGAAAGTCAAATTCATTCAACAAATCTATTTCAATCAAATGAAAGTCAAACACATACAATCAAAGCTTTTTGAAGCAAATGAAAGTCAAATGCATTCAACAAAGCCATTTGAATAAAATGAAAGTCAAACACATTCAAACAAAGATTTTTGACTCAAATGAAAGTCAAATGCATTCAACAATTCTATTTCAATCATATGAAAGTCAAACACATTCAAACAAAGATTTTTGACTCAAATGAAAGTCAAATGCATTCAGCAAATCTATTTCAGTCAAATGAAAGTCAAATGCATTCAGCAAATCCATTTCAATCAAATGAAATTCAAACACATTCAAACAAAGCTTGTCAAATGCATTCAACAAAGCTTTTTGAATCAAATGAAAGTCAAACGCATTTAAACAACGATTTTTGACTCAAATGAAAGTCAAATTCATTCAACAAATATGCATTCAACAATGCTATTTGAATCAAATGAAAATCAAACACATTCAAACAAAGATTTTTGACTCAAATGAAAGTCAAATGCATTCAGCAAATCTATTTCAGTCAAATGAATGTCAAACACATTCAAACAAAGCTTTTTGAGAAAATGAAAGTCAATTGCATTCAACAAAGCTATTTGAATCAAATGAAAGTCAAACACATTCAAACAAAGCGTTTTGAAGCAAATGAAAGTCAAATGCATTCAACAATGCTATTTGAATCAAATGAAAATCAAACACATTCAAACAAAGATTTTTGACTCAAATGAAAGTCAAATGCATTCAACAATTCTATTTCAATCAAATGAAAGTCAAACACATTCAAACAAAGCTTTTTGAGAAAATGAAAGTCAATTGCATTCAACAAAGCTATTTGAATCAAATGAAAGTCAAACACATTCAAACAAAGCGTTTTGAAGCAAATGAAAGTCAAATGCATTCAACAATGCTATTTGAATCAAATGAAAATCAAACACATTCAAACAAAGATTTTTGACTCAAAAGAAAGTTAAATGCATTTAGCAAATCTATTTCTGTCAAATGAAAGTCAAACACATTCAAACAAAGCGTTTTGAAGCAAATGAAAGTCAAATGCATTCATCAAAGCTATTTCAATCAAATGAAAGTCAAACAAATTCAAACAAAGCGTTTTGAAGCAAATGAAAGTCAAATGCATTCAACAATGCTATTTGAATCAAATGAAAATCAAACACATTCAAACAAAGATTTTTGACTCAAATGAAAGTCAAATGCATTCAGCAAATCTATTTCAGTCAAATGAAAGTCAAACACATTCAAACAAAGCTTTTTGACTCAAATGAAAGTCAAATGCATTCAACATAGCTATTTGAATCAAATAAAAGTCAAACACATTAAAACAATGTTTTTTGACTCAAATGAAAGTCAAATGCATTCAACAAAGCTATTTGAATCAAATGAAAGTCAAACACATTCAAACAAAGATATTTGACTCAAATGTAAGTCAAATGCATTCAGCAAATCTATTTCAGTCAAATGAAAGTCAAACACATTCAAACAAAGCTTTTTGACTCAAATGAAAGTCAAATGCATTCAACAATGCTATTTGAATCAAATGAAAGTCAAACACATTCAAATCAAGATTTTTGACTCAAAAGAAAGTCAAATGCATTTAGCAAATCTATTTCTTTCAAATGAAAGTCAAACACATTCAAACAATGCTTTTTGAAGCAAATGAAAGTCAAATGCATTCAACAATGCTATTTGAATCAAATGAAAATCAAACACATTCAAACAAAGATTTTTGACTCAAATGAAAGTCAAATGAATTCAGCAAATCTATTTAAGTCAAATGAAAGTCAAACACATTCAAACAAAGCTTTTTGACTCAAATGAAAGTCAAATGCATTCAACATAGCTATTTGAATCAAATAAAAGTCAAACACATTAAAACAATGCTTTTTGACTCAAATGAAAGTCAAATGCATTCAACAAAGCTATTTGAATCAAATGAAAGTCAAACACATTCAAACAAAGATATTTGACTCAAATGTAAGTCAAATGCATTCAGCAAATCAATTTCAGTCAAATGAAAGTCAAACACATTCAAACAAAGCTTTTTGACTCAAATGAAAGTCAAATGCATTCAACAAAGCTATTTGAATCAAATAAAAGTCAAACACATTCAAACAAAGATTTTTGACTCAAAAGAAAGTCAAATGCATTTAGCAAATCTATTTCTTTCAAATGAAAGTCAAACACATTCAAACAATGCTTTTTGAAGCAAATGAAAGTCAAATGCATTCAACAATGCTATTTGAATCAAATGAAAATCAAACACATTCAAACAAAGATTTTTGACTCAAATGAAAGTCAAATGCATTCAGCAAATCTATTTCAGTCAAATGAAAGTCAAACACATTCAAACAAAGCTTTTTGACTCAAATGAAAGTCAAATGCATTCAACATAGCTATTTGAATCAAATAAAAGTCAAACACATTAAAACAATGCTTTTTGACTCAAATGAAAGTCAAATGCATTCAACAAAGATATTTGAATCAAATGAAAGTCAAACACATTTAAACAAAGATATTTGACTCAAATGTAAGTCAAATGCATTCAGCAAATCTATTTCAGTCAAATGAAAGTCAAACACATTCAAACAAACCTTTTTGACTCAAATGAAAGTCAAATGCATTCAACATAGGTATTTGAATCAAATCAAAGTCAAACACATTCGAACAAAGATTTTTGACTAAAATGAAAGTCAAATGCATTCAACAAATCTATTTCAATTAAATGAAAGTTAAACACATACAAACAAAGCTTTTTGAATCAAATGAAAGTCAAACACATTCAAACAAAGATATTTGACTCAAATGTAAGTCAAATGCATTCAGCAAATCTATTTCAGTCAAATGAAAGTCAAACACATTCAAACAAAGCTTTTTGACTCAAATGAAAGTCAAATGCATTCAACAAAGCTATTTGAATCAAATGAAAGTCAAACACATTCAAACAAAGATTTTTGACTCAAAAGAAAGTCAAATGCATTTAGCAAATGTATTTCTTTCAAATGAAAGTCAAACACATTCAAACAATGCTTTTTGAAGCAAATGAAAGTCAAATGCATTCAACAATGCTATTTGAATCAAATGAAAATCAAACACATTCAAACAAAGATTTTTGACTCAAATGAAAGTCAAATGCATTCAGCAAATCTATTTCAGTCAAATGAAAGTCAAACACATTCAAACAAAGCTTTTTGACTCAAATGAAAGTCAAATGCATTCAACATAGCTATTTGAATCAAATAAAAGTCAAACACATTAAAACAATGCTTTTTGACTCAAATGAAAGTCAAATGCATTCAACAAAGCTATTTGAATCAAATGAAAGTCAAACACATTCAAACAAAGATATTTGACTCAAATGTAAGTCAAATGCATTCAGCAAATCTATTTCAGTCAAACGAAAGTCAAACACATTCAAACAAAGCTTTTTGACTCAAATGAAAGTCAAATGCATTCAACATAGCTATTTGAATCAAATGAAAGTCAAACACATTCAAACAATGATTTTTGACTAAAAAAAAAGTCAAATGCATTCAACAAAGCTGTTTGAATCAAATGAAAGTCAAACACATTCGAACAAAGCTTTTTGAAGCAAATGAAAGTCAAATGCATTCAACAAAGCAATTTCAATCAAATGAAAGTCAAACACATTAAAACAAAGTTTTTTGAAGTAAATGAAAGTTAAATGCATTTAACAAAGCTATTTGAATCAAATGAAAGTCAAACACATTAAAACAATGCTTTTTGACTCAAATGAAAGTCAAATGCATTCAAAAAAGTTATTTGAATCAAATGAAAGTCAAACAAATTCAAACAAAGCGTTTTGAAGCAAATGAAAGTCAAATGCATTCAACAATGCTATTTGAATCAAATGAAAATCAAACACATTCAAACAAAGATTTTTGACTCAAATGAAAGTCAAATGCATTCAGCAAATCTATTTCAGTCAAATGAAAGTCAAACACATTCAAACAAACCTTTTTGACTCAAATGAAAGTCAAATGCATTCAACATAGGTATTTGAATCAAATCAAAGTCAAACACATTCGAACAAAGATTTTTGACTAAAATGAAAGTCAAATGCATTCAACAAATCTATTTCAATTAAATGAAAGTTAAACACATACAAACAAAGCTTTTTGAATCAAATGAAAGTCAAACACATTCAAACAAAGATATTTGACTCAAATGTAAGTCAAATGCATTCAGCAAATCTATTTCAGTCAAATGAAAGTCAAACACATTCAAACAAAGCTTTTTGACTCAAATGAAAGTCAAATGCATTCAACAAAGCTATTTGAATCAAATGAAAGTCAAACACATTCAAACAAAGATTTTTGACTCAAAAGAAAGTCAAATGCATTTAGCAAATGTATTTCTTTCAAATGAAAGTCAAACACATTCAAACAATGCTTTTTGAAGCAAATGAAAGTCAAATGCATTCAACAATGCTATTTGAATCAAATGAAAATCAAACACATTCAAACAAAGATTTTTGACTCAAATGAAAGTCAAATGCATTCAGCAAATCTATTTCAGTCAAATGAAAGTCAAACACATTCAAACAAAGCTTTTTGACTCAAATGAAAGTCAAATGCATTCAACATAGCTATTTGAATCAAATAAAAGTCAAACACATTAAAACAAAGCTTTTTGACTCAAATGAAAGTCAAATGCATTCAACAAAGCTATTTGAATCAAATGAAAGTCAAACACATTCAAACAAAGATTTTTGACTCAAAAGAAAGTCAAATGCATTTAGCAAATCTATTTCTTTCAAATGAAAGTCAAACACATTCAAACAATGCTTTTTGAAGCAAATGAAAGTCAAATGCATTCAACAAAGCCATTTGAATCAAATGAAAGTCAAACACATTCAAACAAAGATTTTTGACTCAAATGAAAGTCAAATGCATTCAACAAAGCTTTTTGAATCAAATGAAAGTCAAACGCATTCAAACAAAGATTTATGAAGAAAATGAAAGTCAAATGCATTCAACAAAGCTATTTGAATCAAATGAAAGTCAAACACATTTAAACAAAGCGTTTTGAAGCGAATGAAAGTCAAATGCATCCAACAAAACTATTTGAATCAAATGAAAATCAAACACATTCAAACAAAGATTTTTGACTCAAATGAAAGTCAAATGCATTCAGCAAATCTGTTTCAGTCAAATGAAAGTCAAACACATTCAAACAAAGCTTTTTGACCCAAATGAAAGTCAAATGCATTCAACATAGGTATTTGAATCAAATGAAAGTCAAACACATTCGAACAAAGATTTTTGACTAAAATGAAAGTCAAATGCATTCAACAAATCTATTTCAATTAAATGAAAGTCAAACACATACAAACAAAGCTTTTTGAAGCAAATGAAAGTCAAATGAATTCAACAAAGCTATTTGAATCAAATGAAAGTCAAACACATTCAAACAAAGCTTTTTGACTAAAATGAAAGTCAAATGCATTCAACAAATCTATTTCAATCAAATGAAAGTCAAACACACTAAAACAAATCTTTTTGAAGCAAATGAAAGTCAAATGCATTCAACAAAGCTATTTAGAACAAATGAAAGTCAAACACATTCAAACAAAGCGTTTGAAAGCAAATGAAAGTCAAATGTATTCAACAAATCTATTTGAATAAATTGAAAATCAAAAACATTCAAACAAAGATTTTTGACTCAAATGAAAGTAAAATGCATTCAGCAATTCTATTACAGTCAAATGAAAGTCAAACACATTCAAACAAAGCTTTTTGACTCAAATGAAAGTAAAATGCATTCAACATAGCTATTTGAATCAAATGAAAGTCAAACACATTCGAACAAAGATTTTTGACTAAAATTAAAGTAAAATGTATTCAACAAATCTATTTCAATTAAATGAAAGTCAAACACATTCAAACAAAGCTTTTTGAAGCAAATGAAAGTCAAATGCATTCAACAAAGCTATTTGAATCAAATGAAAGTCAAATGCATTCAACAAAGCTTTTTGAATCAAATGAAAGTCAAACGCATTCAAACAAAGATTTATGAAGAAAATGAAAGTCAAATGCATTCAACAAAGCTATTTGAATCAAATGAATGTCAAACACATTTAAACAAAGCGTTTTGAAGCGAATGAAAGTCAAATGCATCCAACAAAACTATTTGAATCAAATGAAAATCAAACACATTCAAACAAAGATTTTTGACTCAAATGAAAGTCAAATGCATTCAGCAAATCTGTTTCAGTCAAATGAAAGTCAAACACATTCAAACAAAGCTTTTTGACCCAAATGAAAGTCAAATGCATTCAACATAGGTATTTGAATCAAATGAAAGTCAAACACATTCGAACAAGGATTTTTGACTAAAATGAAAGTCAAATGCATTCAACAAATCTATTTCAATTAAATGAAAGTCAAACACATACAAACAAAGCTTTTTGAAGCAAATGAAAGTCAAATGAATTCAACAAAGCTATTTGAATCAAATGAAAGTCAAACACATTCAAACAAAGCTTTTTGACTAAAATGAAAGTCAAATGCATTCAACAAATCTATTTCAATCAAATGAAAGTCAAACACACTAAAACAAATCTTTTTGAAGCAAATGAAAGTCAAATGCATTCAACAAAGCTGTTTAGAACAAATGAAAGTCAAACACATTCAAACAAAGCGTTTGAAAGCAAATGAAAGTCAAATGTATTCAACAAAGCTATTTGAATAAATTGAAAATCAAAAACATTCAAACAAAGATTTTTGACTCAAATGAAAGTAAAATGCATTCAGCAATTCTATTACAGTCAAATGAAAGTCAAACACATTCAAACAAAGCTTTTTGACTCAAATGAAAGTAAAATGCATTCAACATAGCTATTTGAATCAAATGAAAGTCAAACACATTCGAACAAAGATTTTTGACTAAAATTAAAGTAAAATGCATTCAACAAATCTATTTCAATTAAATGAAAGTCAAACACATTCAAACAAAGCTTTTTGAAGCAAATGAAAGTCAAATGCATTCAGCAATTCTATTTCAGTCAAATGAAAGTCAAACACATTCAAACAAAGCTTTTTGACTCAAATGAAAGTCAAATGCATTCAACATAGGTATTTGAATCAAATCAAAGTCAAACACATTCGAACAAAGATTTTTGACTAAAATCAAAGTCAAATGCATTCAACAAATCTATTTCAATTAAATGAAAGTTAAACACATACAAACAAAGCTTTTTGAATCAAATGAAAGTCAAATGAATTCAACAAAGCTATTTGAATCAAATGAAAGTCAAACACATTCAAACAAAGATTTTTGACTCAAATGAAAGTCAAATGCATTCAACAAATCTATTTTAATCAAATGAAAGTCAAACACACTAAAACAAAGCTTTTTGAAGCAAATGAAAGTCAAATGCATTCAACAAAGCTATTTGAATCAAATAAAGTCAACCACATTCAAATAAAGCGTTTTGAAGCAAATGAAAGTCAAATGCATTCAACAAAGCTATTTGAATCAATTGAAAATCAAACACATTCAAACAAAGATTTTTGACTCAAATGAAAGTCAAATGTATTCAGCAATTCTATTTCAGTCAAATGAAAGTCAAACACATTCAAACAAAGCTTTTTGACTCAAATGAAAGTAAAATGCATTCAACATAGCTATTTGAATCAAATGAAAGTCAAACACATTCGAACAAAGATTTTTAACTAAAATGAAAGTCAAATGCATTCAACAAATCTATTTCAATTAAATGAAAGTCAAACACATTCAAACAAAGCTTTTTGAAGCAAATGAAAGTCAAATGCATTCAACAAAGCTATTTAAATCAAATGAAAGTTAAACACATTCAAACAAAGCGTTTTGAAGCAAATGAAAGTCAAATGCATTCAACAAAGCTATTTGAATCAATTGAAAATCAAACACATTCAAACAAAGATTTTTGACTCAAATGAAAGTCAAATGCATTCTGCAATTCTATTTCAGTCAAATGAAAGTCCAACACATTCAGACAAAGCTTTTTGAATCAAATGAAAGTCAAATGCATTCAACATAGGTATTTGAATCAAATGAAAGTCAAACACATTCGAACAAAGATTTTTGACTAAAATGAAAGTCAAATGCATTCAACAAATCTGTCTCAATTGAATGAAAGTCAAACACATTCAAACAAAGCTTTTTGAAGCAAATGAAAGTCAAATGCATTCAACAAAGCTATTTAAATCAAATGAAAGTTAAACACATTCAAACAAAGCGTTTTGAAGCAAATAAAAGTCAAATGCATTCAACAAAGCTATTTGAATCAATTGAAAATCAAACACATTCAAACAAAGATTTTTGACTCAAATGAAAGTCAAATGCATTCAGCAATTCTATTTCAGTCAAATGAAAGTCAAACGCATTCAAACAAAGCTTTTTGACTCAAATGAAAGTCAAATGCATTCAACAAAGCTTTTTGAATCAAATGAAAGTCGTTACGCATTCAAACAAAGATTTTTGACTCAAATGAATGTCAAATGCATTCAACAAATCTATTTCAATTAAATGAAAGTCAAACACATTCAAACAAAGCTTTTTGAAGTAAATGAAAGTCAAATGCATTCTACAAAGCTATTTGAATCAAATGAAAGTCAAACACATTCAAACAAAGCTTTTTGAAGAAAATGAAAGTCACATGCATTCAACAAAGCTATTTGAATCAAATGAAAGTCAAACACATTCAAACAAAGCTTTTTGACTCAAATGAAAGTCAAATGCATTCAAAAAATCTTTTTGAATCAAATGAAATTCAAACGCATTCAAACGAAGATTTTTGACTCAAATGAAAGTCAAATTCATTCAACAAATCTATTTCAATCAAATGAAAGTTAAACACATACAAACAAAGCTTTTTGAAGCAAATAAAAGTCAAATGCATTCAACAAAGCTATTTGAATCAAATGAAAGTCAAACACATTCAAACAAAGATTTTTGTCTCAAATGAAAGTCAAATGCATTCAACAAAATCTATTTCAATCAAATGAAAGTCAAACACACTAAAACAAAGCTTTTTGAATCAAATGAAAGTCAAATGTATTCTACAAAGCTATTTGAATCAAATGAATGTCAAACACATTCAAACAAAGCTTTTTGAAGCAAATGAAAGTCAAATGCATTCAACAAAGCTATTTGAATCAAATGAAAGTCAAACACATTCAAACAAAGATTTTAGACTCAAATGAAAGTCAAATGCATTCAGCAAATCTATTTCAGTCAAATGAAAGTTAAACACATTCAAACGAAGCTTTTTGACTCAAATGAAAGTCAAATGCATTCAACAAATCTTTTTGAATCAAATGAAAGTCAAACGCATTCAAACAAAGATTTTTGACTCAAATGAAAGTCAAATTCATTCAACAAATCTATTTCAATCAAATGAAAGTCAGACACATACAAACAAAGCTTTTTGAAGCAAATGAAAGTCAAATGCATTCAACAAAGCTATTTGAATCAAATGAAAGTCATACACATTCAAACAAAGCTTTTTGAAGTAAATGAAAGTCAAATGCATTCAACAAAGCTATTTGAATCAAATGAAAGTCAAACACATTCATACAAAGCTTTTTTGAAGCAAATGAAAGTCAAATGCATTCAACAATGCTATTTGAATCAAATGAAAATCAAACACATTCAAACAAAGATTTTTGACTCAAATTAAAGTCAAATGCATTCAGCAAATCTACTTCAGTCAAATGAAAGTCAAACACATTCAAACAAAGCTTTTTGACTCAAATGAAAGTCAAATGCATTCAACATAACTATTTGAATCAAATGAAAGTCAAACACATTCAAACAATGCTTTTTGACTCAAAAGAAAGTCAAATGCATTCAACAAAGCTATTTTAATCAAATGAAAGTCAAACTTATACAAACAAAGATTTTAGACTCAAATGAAAGTCAAATGCATTCAGCAAATCTATTTCAGTCAAATGAAAGTTAAACACATTCAAACGAAGCTTTTTGACTCAAATGAAAGTCAAATGCATTCAACAAATCTTTTTGAATCAAATGAAAGTCAAACGCATTCAAACAAAGATTTTTGACTCAAATGAAAGTCAAATTCATTCAACAAATCTATTTCAATCAAATGAAAGTCAAACACATACAAACAAAGCTTTTTGAAGCAAATGAAAGTCAAATGCATTCAACAAAGCTATTTGAATCAAATGAAAGTCAAACACATTCAAACAAAGCTTTTTGAAGTAAATGAAAGTCAAATGCATTCAACAAAGCTATTTGAATCAAATGAAAGTCAAACACATTCATACAAAGCTTTTTTGAAGCAAATGAAAGTCAAATGCATTCAACAATGCTATTTGAATCAAATGAAAATCAAACACATTCAAACAAAGATTTTTGACTCAAATTAAAGTCAAATGCATTCAGCAAATCTACTTCAGTCAAATGAAAGTCAAACACATTCAAACAAAGCTTTTTGACTCAAATGAAAGTCAAATGCATTCAACATAACTATTTGAATCAAATGAAAGTCAAACACATTCAAACAATGCTTTTTGACTCAAATGAAAGTCAAATGCATTCAACAAAGCTATTTTAATCAAATGAAAGTCAAACTTATACAAACAAAGATTTTAGACTCAAATGAAAGTCAAATGCATTCAGCAAATCTATTTCAGTCAAATGAAAGTTAAACACATTCAAACGAAGCTTTTTGACTCAAATGAAAGTCAAATGCATTCAACAAATCTTTTTGAATCAAATGAAAGTCAAACACATACAAACAAAAGCTTTTTGAAGCAAATGAAAGTCAAATGCATTCAACAAAGCTATTTTAATCAAATGAAAGTCAAACACATTCAAACAAAGAATTTTGTCTCAAATGAAAGTCAAATGCATTAAACAAATCTATTTCAATCAAATGAAAGTCAAACACACTAAAACAAAGCTTTTTAAAGCAAATGAAATTCAAATGCATTCAACAAAGCTATTTGAATCAAATGAAAGTCAAATACATTCAAACAAAGATTTTGACTCAAATGAAAGTCAAATGCATTCAATAAAATCTAATTCAATCAAATGAAAGTCAAACACACTAAAACAAAGCTTTTTGAAGAAAATGAAAGTCAAATGCATTCAACATAGCTATTTGAATCAAATGAAAGTCAAACACATACAAACAAAGCTTTTTGAAGCAATTGAAAGTCAAATGCATTCAACAAAGCTATTTGAATCAAATGAAAGTCAAACACATTCAAACAAAGCTTTTTGAAGCAAATGAAAGTCAAATGCATTCAACAAAGCTATTTGAATAAAATGAAAGTCAAACACATTCAAACAAAGATTTTTGACTCAAATGAAAGTCAAATGCATTCAACAAATCTATTTCAATTAAATGAAAGTCAAACACATTCAAACAAAGCTTTTTAAAGCAAATGAAATTCAAATGCATTCAACAAAGCTATTTGAATCAAATGAAAGTCAAATACATTCAAACAAAGATTTTGACTCAAATGAAAGTCAAATGCATTCAATAAAATCTAATTCAATCAAATGAAAGTCAAACACACTAAAACAAAGCTTTTTGAAGAAAATGAAAGTCAAATGCATTCAACATAGCTATTTGAATCAAATGAAAGTCAAACACATTCAAACAATGCTTTTTGACTCAAATGAAAGTCAAATGCATTCAGCAAAGCTATTTGAATCAAATGAAAGTCAAACACATTCAAACAAAGCTTTTTGACTCAAATGAAAGTCAAATGCATTCAACAAAGCTTTTTGAATCAAATGAAAGTCAAACGCATTCAAACAAAGATTTTTGAAGAAAATGAAAGTCAAATGCATTCAACATAGCTATTTGAATCAAATGAAAGTCAAACACATTCAAACAAAGCGTTTTGAAGCTAATGAAAGTCAAATGCATTCAACAAAGCTATTTGAATCAAATGAAAATCAAACACATTCAAACAAAGATTTTTGACTCAAATGAAAGTCAAATGCATTCAGCAAATTGGTTTCAGTCAAATGAAAGTCAAACACATTCAAACAAAGCTTTTTGACTCAAATGAAAGTCAAATGCATTCAACAAAGCTTTTTGAATCAAATGAAAGTCAAACGCATTCAAACAAATCTGTTTCAGTCAAATGAAAGTCAAACACATTCAAACAAAACTTTTTGACTCAAATGAAAGTCAAATGCATTAACAAACCTTTTTGAATCAAATGAAAGTCAAACGCATTCAAACAAAGATTTTTGACTCAAATGAAAGTCAAATGCATTCAACAAATCTATTTCAATTAAATGAAAGTCAAATGAATTCAAACAAAGCTATTTGAATTAAATGATAGTCAAATGAATTCAACAAAGCTATTTGAATTAAATGAAAGTCAAACACATTCAAACAAAGCTTTTTGACTCAAATGAAAGTCAAATGCATTCAACAAATCTATTTCAGTCAAATGAAAATCAAACACATTCAAACAAAGATTTTTGACTCAAATGAAAGTCAAATGCATTCAACAAATCTATTTCAATTAAATGAAAGTCAAACGCATTCAAACAAAGATTTTTTACTCAAATGAAAGTCAAATGCATTCAGCAAATCTATTTCAGTCAAATGAAAGTCAAACACATTCAAACAAAGATTTTTGACTCAAACGAAAGTCAAATGCATTCAACATAGCTATTTGAATCAAATGAAAGTCAAACACATTCAAACAAAGATTTTTGACTAAAATGAAAGTCAAATGCATTCAACAAATCTATTTCAATTAAATGAAAGTAAACACATTCAAACAAAGCTTTTTGAAGCAAATGAAAGTCAAATGCATTCAACAAAGCTATTTGAATCAAATGAAAGTCAAACACATTAAAACAAAGCTTTTTGAAGCAAATGAAAGTCAAATGCATTCAACAAAGCTATTTGAATCAAATGAAAGTCAAACACATTCAAACAATGCTTTTTGAAGTAAATGAAAGTAAAATGTATTTAACAAAGCTGTTTGAATCAAATAAAAGTCAACCACATTCGAACAAAGCTTTTTGAAGCAAATGAAAGTCAAATGCATTCAACAAAGCAATTTCAATCAAATGAAAGTCAAACACATTAAAACAAAGCTTTTTGAAGCAAATGAAAGTCAAATGAATTCAACAAAGCTATTTGAATCCAATGAAAGTCAAATTCATTCAACAAAGCTTTTTGAATCAAATGAAAATCAAACGCATTCAAACAAAGACTTTTTACTCAAATGAAAGTCAAATGTATTCAACAAATCTATTTCAATTAAATGAAAGTTAACGCATTCAAAGAAAGCTTTTTGACTCAAATGAAAGTCAAATGCATTCAACAAAGCAATTTGAATCAAATGAAAGTTAAACACATTCAAACAAAGCTTTTTGAAGAAAATGAATGTCAAATGCATTCAATAAAGCTATTTGAATCAAATGAAAGTCAAACACATTCAAACAAAGCGTTTTGAAGCAAATGAAAGTCAAATGCATTCAACAATGCTATTTGAATCAAATGAAAATCAAACACATTCAAACAAAGATTTTTGACTCAAATGAAAGTCAAATGCATTCAGCAAATCTATTTCAGTCAAATGAAAGTCAAACACATTCAAACAAAGCTTTTTGAAAAAAATGAATGTCAAATGCATTCAATAAAGCTATTTGAATCAAATGAAAGTCAAACACATTCAAACAAAGCGTTTTGAAGCAAATGAAAGTCAAATGCATTCAACAATGCTATTTGAATCAAATGAAAATCAAACACATTCAAACAAAGATTTTTGACTCAAATGAAAGTCAAATGCATTCAGCAAATCTATTTCAGTCAAATGAAAGTCAAACACATTCAAACAAAGGTTTTTGACTCAAATGAAAGTCAAATGCATTCAACAAAGCTTTTTGAATCAAATGAAATTGAAACGCATTCAAACAAATCTGTTACAGTCAAATGAAAGCCAAACACATTCAAACAAAGCATTTTGACTCAAATGAAAGTCAAATGCATTCAACAAAGCTTTTTGAATCAAATGAAAGTCAAACGCATTCAAACAAAGATTTTTGACTCAAATGAGAGTCAAATGCATTCAAAAAATCTATTTCAATTAAATGAAAGTTAAACACATTCAAACAAAGCTTTTTGAAGCAAGTGAAAGTCAAACACATACAAACAAAGATTTTTGACTCAAATGAAAGTCAAATGCATTCAGCCAATCTATTTCAGTCAAATGAAAGTCAAACACATACAAACAAAGATTTTTGAATCAAATGAAAGTAAACACATTCAAACAAAGATTTTTGAATCAAATGAAAGTCAAACACATTCAAACAAAGCTTTTTGACTCAAATGAAAGTCAAATGCATTCAACAAATCTTTTTGAATCAAATGAAAGTCAAACACATTCAAACAAAGATTTTTTACTCAAATGAAAGTCAAATTCATTCAACAAATCTATTTCAATCAAATGAAAGTCAAACACATACAAACAAAGCCTTTTGAAGCAAATGTAAGTCAAATGCTTTCGACAAAGCTATTTGAATCAAATGAAAGTCAAACACATTTAAACAAAGATTTTTGACTCAAATGAAAGTCAAATGCATTGAACAAATCTATTTCATTCAAAGGAAAGTCAAACACACTAAAACAAAGCTTTTTGAAGCAAATGAAAGTCAAATGCATTCAACAAAGCTATTTGAATCAAATAAAACTCAACCACATTCAAACAAAGCGTTTTGAAGCAAATGAATGTCAAATGCATTCAACAAAGCTATTTGAATCAATTGAAAATTAAACACATTCAAACAAAGATTTTTGACTCAAATGAAAGTTAAATGCATTCAGCAATTCTATTTCAGTCAAATGAAAGTAAAACACATTCAAACAAAGATTTTTGACTCAAATGAAAGTCAAATGCATTCAACATAGCTATTTGAATCAAAAGAAAGTCAAACACATTCGAACAAAGCTTTTTGAAGCAAATGAAAGAAAAATGCATTCAACAAAGCAATTTCAATCAAATGAAAGTCAAAAACATTCAAACAAAGATTTTGACTCAAACGAAAGTCAAATGCATTCAGCAAATCTATTTCAGTCAAATGAAAGTCAAACACATTCAAACAAAGATTTTTGACTCAAATGAAAGACAAATGCATTCAACAAAATCTATTTCAGTCAAATGAAAGTCAAACACATTCAAACAAAGCTTTTTTACTCAAATGAAAGTCAAATGCATTCAACAAATCTATTTCAATTAAATGAAAGTCAAACACATTCAAACAAAGCTTTTTGAAGCAAATGAAAGTGAAATGCATTCAACAGAGCTATTTGAATCAAATGAAAGTCAAACACATTCAAACAAAGCTTTTTGAAGAAAATGAATGTCAAATGCATTCAATAAAGCTATTTGAATCAAATGAAAGTCAAACACATTCAAACAAAGCGTTTTGAAGCAAATGAAAGTCAAATGCATTCAACGATGCTATTTGAATCAAATGAAAATTAAACACATTTAAACAAAGATTTTTGACTCAAATGAAAGTCAAATGCATTCAGCTAATCTATTTCAGTCAAATGAAAGTCAAACACATTCAAACAAAGATTTTTGACTCAAATGGAAGTCAAATGCATTCAACATAGCTATTTGAATCAAATGAAAGTCAAACGCATTAAAACAAAGCTTTTTGAAGCAAATGAAAGTCAAATGCATTCAACAAAGCTATTTGAATCAAATGAAAGTCAAACACATTAAAACAATGCTTTTTGAAGTAAATGAAAGTCAAATGCATTCAACAAAGCTATTTCAATTAAATGAAAGTCAAACACATTCAATCAAAGCTTTTTGAAGCAAATGAAATTCAAATGCATTCAACAAAGCTATTTGAATCAAATGAAAGTCAAACACATTAAAACAAAGCTTTTTGAAGCAAATGAAAGTCAAATGCATTCAACAAAGCTATTTCAATTAAATGAAAGTCAAACACATTCAAACAATGCTTTTTGAAGTAAATGAAAGTCAAATGCATTCAACAAAGCTGTTTAAATCAAATAAAAGTCAACCACATTCGAACAAAGCGTTTTGAAGCAAATGAAAGTCAAATGCATTCAACAAAGCAATTTCAATCAAATGAAAGTCAAACACATTAAAACAAAGCTTTTTGAAGCAAATGAAAGTCAAATGCATTCAACAAAGCTATTAGAATCAAATGAAAGTCAAACACATTAAAACAATCCTTTTTGACACAAATGAAAGTCAAATGCATTTAACAAAGCTATTTGAATCAAATGAAAGTAAAAAACAATCAAACAAATATTTTTGACTCAAATGAAAGTCAAATGCATTCAGCAAATATATTTCAGTCAAATGAAAGTCAAATACATTCAAACAAAGCTTTTTGACTCAAATGAAAGTCAAATGCATTCAACAAAGCTATTTGAATCAAATGAAAGTCAAACACATTCAAACAAAGATTTTAGACTCAAATGAAAGTCAAATGCATTCAGCAAATCTATTTCAGTCAAATGAAAGTTAAACATATTCAAGCAAAGCTTTTGACTCAAATGAAAGTCAAATGCATTCAACATAGCTATTTGAATCAAATGAAAGTCAAACACATTCAAACAATGATATTTGACTAAAATGAAGGTGAAATGCATTCAACAAATCTATTTCAATTCAATGAAAGTCAAACCCATTCAAACAAAGCTTTTTGAAGAAAACGAAAGTCAAATGCATTCAACAAAGCTATTTAAATCAAATGAAAGTCAAACACATTCAAACAAAGATTTTTGACTCAAATGAAAGTCAAATGCATTCAGCAAATCTATTTCAGTCAAATGAAAGTCAAACTCATTCAAACAAAGCTATTTGACTCAAATGAAAGTCAAATGCATTCAAAAATGCTTTTTGAATCAAATGAAAGTCAAACACATTCAAACAAAGATTTTTGACTCAAATGAAAGTCAAATGCATTCAACAAATCTATTTCAATTAAATGAAAGTCAAACACATTAAAACAAAACTTTTTGAAGCAAATGAAAGTCAAATGCATTCAACAAAGCTATTAGAATCAAATGAAAGTCAAACACATTAAAACAATGCTTTTTGACTCAAATGAGAGTCAAATGCATTCAACAAAACTATTTGAATCAAATGAAAGTCAAAAACAATCAAACAAATATTTTTGACTCAAATGAAAGTCATATGCTTTCAGCAAATCTATTTCAGTCAAATGAAAGTCAAACCCATTCACACAAAGCTTTTTGACTCAAATGAAAGTCAAATGCATTCAACAAAGCTTTTTGAATCAAATGAAAGTCAAACGCATTCAAACAAAGATTTTTGACTTAAATGAAAGTCAAATTCATTCAACAAATCTATTTCAATGAAATGAAAGTCAAACACATTAAAACAAGGCTTTTTGAAGCAAATGAAAGTCAAATGCATTCAAAAAAGCTATTTGAATCAAATGAAAGTCAAACACATTCAAACAAAGATTTTTGACTCAAATGAAAGTCAAATGTATTCAACAAAGCTATTTGAATCAAATGAATGTCAAACACATTCAAACAAAGCTTTTTGAAGCAAATGAAAGTCAAATGCATTCAACAAAGCTATTTGAATCAAATGAAAGTCAAACACATTAAAACAATGCTTTTTGTCTCAAATGAAAGTCAAATGCATTCAACAAAACTATTTGAATCAAATGAAAGTCAAAAACAATCAAACAAATATTTTTGACTCAAATGAAAGTCATATGCATTCAGCAAATCTATTTCGGTCAAATGAAAGTCAAACACATTAAAACAAAGCTTTTTAAAGCAAATGAAAGTCAAATGAATTCAACAAAGCTATTTGAATCAAATGAAAGTCAAACACATTAAAACAATGCTTTTTGACTCAAATGAAAGTCAAATGCATTCAACAAAGCTATTTGAATCAAATGAAAGTCAAACACATTCAAACAAAGATTTTTGACTCAAATGAAAGTCAAATGCATTCAACAAAGCTCTTTGAATCAAATGAAAGTCAAACACATTCAAACAAAGCTTTTTGAAGCAAATGAAAGTCAAATGCATTCTACAAAGCTGTTTGACTCAAATGAAAGTGAAATGCATTTAACAAAGCTATTTGAATCAGATGAAAGTCAAACACATTCAAACAAAGCTTTTTGAATCAAATGAAAGTAAAACTCATACAAACAAAGCTTTTTGAAGCAAATGAAAGTCAAATGCATTCAACAAAGCTATTTGAATGAAATGAAAGTCAAACACATTCAAACAATGCTTTTTGAAGTAAATGAAAGTCAAATGCATTCAACAAAGCTGTTTGAATCAAATGAAAGTCAAACACATTCGAACAAAGGTTTTTGAAGCAAATGAAAGTCAAATGCTTTCAACAAAGCAATTTCAATCAAATGAAAGTCAAACACACACTACTACATAAACGAGCTAATGCAACCCCAAATAACCGTTGCCATAGGGCAAAAAACCGTTGATTTAGACCTATTGTAACGGTTCATAAACCGTTGCTGTTGCGGCCATTGCACTAGATATAATGTGACGGTTATTTAAGCTAATGCAACAGTCTTAGAACATCCACCTTTGACCGTTGCATTAGGGTCTAATGCAATGGTTAATATGATCTAATGCAACAGTGCTTGCAATACTCCAGGACCCGTTGCATTATATCTAAAACAACACTTGTATGTTCCTAATGCAACATTCCTTGGCCTTTACTTGAACCGTTGCAGTAGGTTTACCAATCATTGTCATGTACTAATGCAACGGTTTAATTATATAGGAATAATAAATAATGGTGAAAAAAAATTAATATTAATCTTCCCTATTTATATTTAATTAAAATTATTATATACATATAAAATAATAAATAATAATGAAAATTAATATTAACAACCATAAAATCATCAATCTCGATCTTATATATATATATATATATATATATATATATATATATATATATATATATATATATATATATATATATATATATATATATATATATATATATATATATATATATATATATATATATATATATATATATATATATATATTAGTCGCCCAATTGTTTGGCAAAATACAAAATGATGAAGTACTTTGTTGTACTTGTCAACTGGCTAGCCCAAAAGATAAAAGCATGTCACAATTTACATTAGTTAGATCGCAAAAACATTTACCAAAACAGATGTTTGATTTGTGATCACAATTACATTTACGGCCACAAAAGCTGTCACTACACATATGACAATTTATACATGATCTTCGACCACCAAAATGTTATAATTCATGCATCCTTCTCTAATCCAAATTTTCTTCAACAATCTGCAAATTCAAAATGCATAATTTAAACAGTTATAAGTATGGAATACAAAATTCATAATAGTAAGCAACTAAGATATTTGGTATCTACATACATAATATTAAGGTTTAGTTCTCAATTGATAAAAAAAAAGGAACAATAGAACAACAATTTCCATAAAAAAAAATTATATGACAAAAAGCTGACGAATTGAGCACAAAAAATACATAACACTGCAAATTGTTGCTTAGCAATTACATTAAACAAAATAAAGTTAGATTATATATAGAAAGTGTTCATCAAAATGCATACACTCACTCCTCAATTAACTCTACTGCTATTTCACCCAACATTCCATGAATCAAATCACTTGCCCTGTAATAAGTTTTTTTTCCCTTATTTCTCTCTTATCCTAACAAACACATAGCCTTAACATTAATGGAAAAAGTTTCTAAGCAATATAAAAATAGTATGATAAATTATCTAAAGAACAAGTATAAGAGTATAGTACTCTGCAATTTTAAATACAGCCACATATATGTACATTACCTGATTAGAAGGTTCTGTTCCAGGAGAAGACTGCTCACCAGCGGCCTCATTCACTTGTAATGTGTCGTTAGTTGCATTTCTTGGAATAGGCGACTCAGTAGTTGAGATTTCAGGAACTACAAGATGTATTCCAGGATTAGCCTCTTGGAGCTATTCGAGCAATGTTGCATGAATGCTCTGTAGAAACTCTTGAGGAATTTTGTACTTAGATTTAGATCCTTTTTTCTTCTTCAAATCAGTCATGGTCACACCTTTTCCATAGAGGCGTACACGACCATTATGCTCTGGTTTTTTAATCACTTGATAGTATGGATCAATAGTGTTAGGGCCATGTTCATGTTCTTGAGATTCCAGAGCTTCGATTTGTTCCTGTATACGTGAATAATTAGAGGTTATGTATGTATAGCTTGGGTTTTCACATAAAAAATATTAAACAATTGGTATAGTAGTTTAAACTCACTATATTATTCTTCGTTTTCCCAAAGCTGGTTTTGTATGTCTTATTAAGATTCCTTTTCCTTGATTCTTTGTACACCTTTGCTTGGGAGTGTTCTTTTTTGTTAGGGTCCTCTTGTTTCTATAAAAAGAGTTTATAAGATAGCTGCTTATAAGCTAAATGAATTTGTAAATGACTAGCTAAAAAAACATATTTAGTTGAAAATTAAAGATTTGTACAAATATATATTACCAGCTTATGACGTAACCTGGCATATGATTTTGGACCCATAGTATGGATGTCTTCTGCCTTTTGACGATTCTTTTTGTTGGTCTGACTTTCTTCCTATAAAAAAAAATTAACTTAATGTATATAATGCATCTAGAATTTTTTATTCAAAACACACATAAATGTGCAGCTTTTCTTGGTTCTAAAATAGATAAGTTAAACACTAAGTACCTCAGTTGTTGTCAAATGCCAATACTTCAACAGATCTTCAAAATGAGTTTTTGGCATTGTCTTTGGACGTTCTATCATTCTTTGTTCATCAGTATCAAATGCATAAAAATGCTTCTTTTTTGTCCTACACTTGTGCATACGCCAAGCATAATTGACAGTTTCCATTACCCATTTTCTTCCTTCTTCGGGAACCAAATATTTCTCCTACACAAAAAAAGCATTTATATATATTTATATACTTGTACAAACTAATAATAATAATTAATTAAAGGATAATAAAATGACCTCAAAAAAATTAAAGGATCGGATAAGAATGAAATACTTTATTGATTGACAAACCTGGACATAATCCCATATTTTGTTATGTGTGGGAAGGCTTGGCCATTCAACATAATTAAGTGGGGCTAGTTCAGAATTTCTAGCAATAGTTCCCAAAAATTGAGTAAATTCATCGACTACTTCATCAGTAGGTCCAACTGGTTGCCCATACATATTCAAGATAAGGTAAGGGCGTTCCTCCCTAGGACGAGCATGAACCTTAACCAATTTTGTAGGACCTCGATGCTTCTTTTTTGCAGGAACTGTGAAGGAAAAAGTTGTAAGTTAATACGTGTTGTAACAAAAAGATTAATCAAATGACAAAAAAATTTCCGCAATCGAAAAAAAAGTGTTGTACCTTCTTGTGGGCTTTTAGTTCTCAATCGAGAGTCCTCGTCTGTCGCTTCAGTTCTATCTTCCATTACATTGTTGCCATCATCTACAAGTTGTTCATTTACAATGTCATTTGCACTACTAGAGATCAACTAGCCTTCATATGCCACTTCAAGGTTGGAAGTACTGTTTGTTTCATTGTCTTGAATCATATTCTCTGATTGCTTTTTTCATAGCTCACGAAAGGCAGTCAATGATCCAGGATGACAAAAAGTCTTTTGCTGATGTTTCTTTTGTGGCTGGAGAGCTTGTTTTCCTGATGGGTTATTTCCATTTTGGTGATCTCTTTGTTGAAACTTGCCCATTAAATTGACTGGAGGTAGCTCGGTATGGTTTTCCACACAATGTTTTGTAGTGTTCTGAACAAATGTAGCCATTGAGCTTGACTTGTTTGAAGAGCCCTGTGTTTAATTGCACATAAGAAAATATTAGAATATGAAGGCGACTGAATAAGAATTGGTCCAAACACTAAGGCGACTGAATAAGAATGAAGATGACACATATGCGAGCAGCCTTTTTGGTAGCAATATCCTTGACATGTGGCAGATGTGAAAGCGGTGATATGCCTCCTGTTGACCCTCCACAAAATTTCCCACTCACAACAGCCTGTAAAAATAGGTTTTTTTTATAATTTATATGGATAAATCAAACTAAGGGAGTTTATGACGGAATTACAATGTTACATAAGTAAAAAAAATGGGGGGGGGGGGAGATGTCAAAAATCATCTGTATACATGTATTTATGAGACTAACCTTACGCTTGCTTGTTATAGTACCAGAGTCAATTTCATCCTGGTTACCCTACTATTTAGGTATGTACTCATCATCATTTTCATCATCTTCATCTGAAAACAAATTGTTGTCATCCCATGTGCTGATAGCATTAAGGGCATATGAAAAGGCTCGAGATTTATCATAAATTTGTGATGCCAAAGTTCCTTTTCCAGAAGCTGCCATGATGTCCGCGTTACGCTTTAGCTGCTCTAGTCTTTGCCTTTCATAATCTGTTATCACTTTTTTTTGAGGGATGGATTTAGCCTTAATCCCCTTCATCTACACATATGAAAAAAAATTTATCTTATTAATGAAATATTTAAACTTGTATGTTACAAGAGGAAAAAAAAGAACAAGCCATAAGAAAAGGAAACAACTGAGAAAGTAATTTAATGTATCAATCAACATTATATATAATAATTTTTTTAAAAAAAACATGACATATAACATCCTACCATCAGAGCGTTCTGTAGGAAGGTTGTGAACAACATAAAACCAACCATTCTTGGTTAAGTCTTCCACATAGAAAACTTGTCGTGCCTGAGATGCTAAAATAAATGGTTCTCCTCCACCAATGGATTCTTATTAATCAAAATAAATTCATCATTCATTTCTGAGTAAAACCACACACATCTAATTAAGACAACGCTAAATTGGCCATGGTATGATAGCTCAATGATATCTTCTATTGAACCATAATAAGCAACACTTCCCATTATAGGATTTTGATCTTTGCTACTAGAAAAGCTAGGTGTTAGAGCGTTTAAAGTTACTCCATGGTTCTGTGATATAGAATTTGCATCACGCTTCATAGTGTGAAAGTGAAATCCATTCACAGAGTACCCAGTGTACCTTTTTGCCACATAAGAAGGACCTTTTGATAACCATTTCAAATGGTCTGGTACTACAGCACCTTGCTGAATCATGCAGGAAACTTTCTCCTTAAACCAAGCCATAAACTCCTTACTATGATTCTGAACAGTATCCCATTTTCGTTTCCTATGGGAGCTTAAAGTTGCCATGTGTTCACTGAAATATTAATAAAACTACACACATCTTAGTATTGTAATTAATGATACGATGTAGATTGTGTCTATATATATATGTAAATATGATATTGAGATTTTTTTATGAATAATTTCACCTGATGTATCTCTCAACTTCCTTGCAATCACAGTTGAATAACACATATTGATGGGCTTGGTCCCATGTAATGTGATCAATCATAAATCCATATTGGTTCTTCTTTGTGGGCTTTCCTTTCCCCCTAGTCGATCGACCAATATTAGGAAGGAATGGTTGTGTAGTTTTTGACTTACCACTAGTTGAAGGAGTCTTTGATCTATTTATGTATCTAGCACAAAATCGAAGACACTCTTTAGCCCAATATGCTTCTGCCATTGAGCCCTCGGGGCAAGCTTTGTTCCGAACATCATCCTTCAACTCATGAAGAAACCTCTCAATTGCATACATGCATCGATTATAAATGGGACCTCCAAGCCTAATTTTTTCCACCAAATGAACTGGTAAATGGACCATTACAATGAAAAAAGCAGGTGGAAAAATCATTTCTAATTGACAGAGTGATTCAACTATCTAAGAATGAAGATTGTCAAGGTCTTTAGGGTCAATGGTTTTACCCCATATGCCTTTAAAAAACTGACAAAGTCTAATCAGTGGAGTTGCAACTTCCTTAGGTAAAGTTGCCTTTATTGCAATTGGAAGCAAGTAATGCATACAAAAATGAGCATCATGGCTCTTATATCCTGTTATCTTCCCCTCATTAACTTGCACACAACGAGCAATGTTAGAAGCATACCCTTGAGGCAACTTTGCATTTTTTATGGTTCGGCAAAACAAGCGCTTCTTCTCTAATGTCATCCAAAAGCGTGACCTTGGGATCTCTTCACGAAGGTCATCTATTTCAATAGGCTGAAGTTCTGGCAAAATTTTAAGAACTTTCAAATCACGACGAGCACACACATTGTCCTTGGTTTTCTTAGATATATCTAACAATGTTCCAATGATATTATCAAATATATTTTTTTCTATGTGCATCACGTCAAGATTATGTCGATTTGTACAATGCTTCCAATAAGGAAGGCTAAACAAAATCGACAACTTTCTCCACGGAACATCATCATCGTGCTTTTTTTTGTTCATCTTTCCAAAGTCATTGGGAAAATCTTGTAGTAAATCTTCAATTTCAGTACCTTTCAATCTAAAAGGTTCAGTTCTCTCCTCAATTTCTCCAAAAGTTCTCTTATCATGGCGCCAAGGGTGGGTTGAATCCAAAAATATACGATGATGCCAATAGCAAAATTTACGACTGTGGTCCAACCATTGTGATTCTGTATCATAATGGCAGCAAGGACAAGCCCTTTTCCCCTTTGTGCTCCAACCAGACAACATTGCATAAGCTGGAAAATCACTGATCGTAGACAGTAAAGCTGCATGCATCATAAACCTCTTATCAGTTGAAGCATCGTATGTTTCCAGCCCAACCTCCCATAGCTCTTTTAGATCTTTGATTAGCGGTTGTAGATAGATATCAATATCATTGCCCGGGGATGAAGGGCCAGGAATAAGTAATGTTAACATTAAAAACTCGTGATTTGTAACCAGCCAGGGAGGTAAGTTATAATTTACCAAGATAACTGGCCAGGTACTATGTACGATGCTCATCGTGTGAAATGGGTTAAATCCATCAGTAGCCATACATAGCCTAACATTACGTGGATCTTCAGCAAACTTTGGATACAACTTATCAAAGTCCTTCCATGCTTGACCATCAGCAGAATGTTGTAAAAGCCCATTAGTTTCACGTCCATTTGCGTGCCATGTCATGTACCTTGCTGTCTCTTGGCACATAAATAGCCTTTGCAACCTTTTCTTGATGGGAAAATATCTTAGAATTTTGGCAGGTATTTTATGGGCCTTTTCATTTACCCGATCCTCGTCATTTGATTTCCATCTTGAAGTCTTACAAACATGGCAACTCGTTGCATTTTTATTTTCCTCCCAATACAACATGCAATCATTGGGGCATGCATCTATCTTCTCATAATCCAAGCCCAAAACTTTTAAAGTATTTTTTGCATCATTAAAAGAAGAAGGTAGCTTTGCATCATTAGGCAATATATCCTTAAGAAACTCTAATAAAGCACCAACTGCAACATTGCTAACCTTATAATCACACTTGAAAATTAATAGTCGAATTGTAAAGGCAAGTTTTGTCATTTTCTTACAACCTGGATACAATTCTTGTTGCCCTTCTTCAATAAAATTGAAAAACTTCTTTGCATCTTCATTTGGCCCCTCTTTGAAGGTATCACTAAACAAAACTTCTATGTCATCATTCACATCATTCATGTATTGGGGTACATCAGAATCAACTACTACATCTTTTCTTTCGATGTCCTCCCTTACATCTGACAATATGTCTGATCTAGGGACAAAATCGTTGCAAATCATATGCTCTTTAATAATATTCCTATTATGCCAATAACGATAGTGACAAATTTCACATGGACAACAAATTTGATCTCCTTGTGAGCTGGATGCAAAAGTCTTTTCTATATACTTATCAACTCCATTTTCATATTCATCACTCCATCTAGCAAATGTCCACCACTTTGTATTTACTTTATTCATTACTCTAGTTAAATGGCAAGAAAGAAAAAATAGATATTCTATTATTATATATAGCCAATTACAATAATATAAATACCAAATTCACCCTACTAACGGTTATTTGCTTATCATTTTTTTATTCCAATAAATATATATTAAATATAATATAATATAAAAAAACAAGTGAGGGGGAACAACCACCAGAAACAATCATATATGTACAATCATGCAATACATGAAACAATAAGAGAAAGTCACACAATGATTATAAAATTATAAGTCAAACAAGAAGTAAGAACTAAGAGTTGGTCCAAATACTAATGCGTAATTTAATAAATCTAAAGTCAACTATTTAATTAAATACATAATTATGCATCTAATTCCACCACAACCCAAACCTTCATGCTACAATCAATATATAGTATATATGAAACAATAATAATACTCACATGTTTACAAATAAAAGTAATATTGCATAAATGATTTGGAGAATGAATTACCAATGATACAAAATAAGGTTTCTAACCAAGAGTAGTATAAGAGTATCCAATATTAACATGCAGATATATGTATAACCCAATTTCATGTCCTAAACATGATACTAATCACAAGATCAAATCTATTCTATACTCCATACTTTTACTCAATGGATTCAACCCAAATTATTAGATAGTTACCTTGGCCAACTGAGGGAGTGTAGTGCTGCAAATGCCAAAACTGACGTACTGCTTTACCCCTAATAAAGTCAATAGAAAACATAAATTCAATATGCATACAATTTGTTTAAAAAAATTGTCACATTAAACAATCATCATAATTTTCGTTATCCAATTCCCCTTCCACGCAAATCAATAGAAAAAAACCATCTCATGGTAATTTGTTGGGCATTCGAATACTAATAGAGTTTAAAGCCTTGTCTTAACCATTTTAAAAGGAACAATAATACGGAGGCAATAAAAATAAAATAGAAGACATAACTTGGACACCATAATTAAAAAATATAAAAACAAATGTAACTGATAATTCAAATAATAATTCACCTTGAATGAGTGAAATTTCTCATCCCCAATAATTTCAAATATAGAGACACTCTTTAATGCACACCAAACTTGATAACTTGTGAGGAAAGTATTTTGCTAAAAGAAAATAAGTCTCAAATTCCCAAAGAAACTTGCAAAATAGTATAACAGCAATTTGTTCAAATGAGAATAAAAGATAAGATACTATCCCACAACCTCGTCAAGGTCAGAGTACATGGATTTAATAACTCCAAGTTTCAAAAAATTGAGAATTGATTAAGAGTAGAAACATGCATATATATATATATATAACAACAACTTGACAATTCTCAACTATTAAGGTCGTAAATAAATAAAAAAAAAATATATAAAAATAAAAGCACAACAATAAGAACTTTCTTGAATGCATTTGACCTTCATTTGATTTAAATAACTTTCTTGAATGCATTTGACCTTCATTTGCTTTAAAAATCTTTGTTTGAATGTGTTTGACTTTCATTTGATTGAAATGCTTTGTTGAATGCATTTGACTTTTCATTTGCTTCAAAAACCTTTGTTGGAATGTTTTTGACTTTCATTTGATTGAAAAAGCTTTGTTTGACTATGTTTGAATTTATTTGATTCAAGTAGCTTAGTTGAATGCATTTAAGTTTCGTTTGAGACTAAAAGCTTTGTTTGAATGTGTTTGACTTTCATTTGATTCAAATAGGTTTGTTGAATGCAATTCACTTTTATTTGTGTCAAAAATCTTTGTTTGAATGTGATAGACTTTCATATGAGTCGAATAGCTTTGTTGAATGCATTTAACTTTTATTTGCTTCAAAAAGCTTTGTTCGAATGTGGTTGACTTTCATTTGATTGAAACAGCTTTGTTGAATGCATTTGACTTTCATTTGCTTCAAAAAGCTTTGTTTTATGTGTTTGACTTTCATTTGATTCAAACAGCTTTGTTGAAGGCATTTGACTTTAATTTTTTTCAAAAAGCTTTTTTTGAATGTGTTTGACTTTCATTTAATTCAATTAGCTTTGTTGAATGCATTTGACTTTCATTTGAGACAAAAGGCTTTGTATGAATGTCTTTGACTTTTATTTGATTCAAATGGCTTTTTTGAATGCATTTAATTTTCATTTGCTTCAAAAAGCATTGTTCGAAGTGTTTGACTTTTATTTGATTCAAACAGCTTTGTTGAATGCATTTGACCTTCATTTGCTTCAAAAAGCTTTTTTTGAATGTGTTTGACTTTCATTGTATTCAAATGGCGTTGTTGAACGCATTTGACCAAATGGCTTTGTTGAATGCATTTGACCTTCATTTGCTTCAAAAAGCTTTGTTTGAATGTGTTTGACTTTCACTTGATTCAAACAGCTTTGTTGAATCCATTTGACTTTCATTTGCTTCAAAAAGCGTTGATTGAATGTGTTTGACTTTCATTTTATTTAATTAGCTGTGTTGAATGCATTTGACTTTCATTTGAGTCAAAAAACTTTGTTTGAATGTGTTTGACTTTCATTTGATTCAAATAGCTTTGTTGAATGCATTTGACTTTCATTTGCTTCAAAAAGCTTTGTTTGAATGTGTTTGACTTTCATTTGATTCAAATAGCTTTGCTGAATGCATTTGACTTTCATTTGCTTCAAAAAGCTTTGTTGAAATGTGTTTGACTTTGATTTGATTCAAACGACTTTGTTAAATGCATTTGTCTTTGATTTGCTTCAAAGCGCTTTGTTTGAATGTGTTTGACTTTCATTCGATTCAAATGGCTTTGTTGAATGCATTTGACCTTCATTTGCTTCAAATAGCTTTGTTTGAATGTGTTTGACTTTCACTGATTCAAACAGCTTTGTTGAAAGTATTTGACATTCATTCGCTTCAAAAAGCATTGTTTGAATTTGTTTGACTTTCATTTTATTCAAATAGCTTTGTTGAATGCATTTGACTTTCATTTTAGTCAAAAAACTTTGTTTGAATGTGTTTGACTTTCAGTTGATTCAAAGAGCTTTGTTGAATGCATTTGACTTTCATTTGAGTCAAAAAGCTATGTTTAAATGTGTTTGACTTTTATTTGATTCAAATAGCTTTGTTGAATGCATTTGACTTTCATTTGAGTCAAAAATCTTTGTTTTTATGTGTTTGACTTTCATTTGATTGAAATAGATTTGTTGAATGCATTGGACTTTCATTTGCTTCAAAAAGCTTTGTTTGAATATGTTTGAATTCATTTGATTTAAATAACTTTGTTGAATGCATTTGACTTTCATTTATTCAAAAAGCTTTTTTTGAATGTGTTTGACTTTCATTTGATTCAAATAGCTTTGTTGAATGCATTTGACTTTCATTTGAGACAAAAAGCTTTGTATGAATGTGTTTGACTTTTATTTGGTTTAAATGGCTTTTTTGAATGCATTTAACTTTCATTTGCTTCAAAAAGCATTTTTCGAATGTGTTTGACTTTCATTTGATTTAAATAGCTTTATTGAATGCATTTGACTTTCATTTTGTTCAAAAAGCTTTGTCTGAATGTGTTTGACTTTCATTTGATTGAAATAGCTTTGTTGAATGCATTTGACTTTCATTTGCTTCAAAAAGCATAAGTTAAGTGTTTTTGACTTTCATTTGATTCAAATAGCTTTATTGATTGCATTTGACCTTCATTTGCTTCAAAAAGCTTTTATTGATTGTGTTTGACTTTCATTTGATTTAATTAGCTTTATTGAATACATTTGACTTTCATTTGCCTACAAAAGCTTAAATTGAATGTGTTTGACTTTAGTTTGATTAAAATAGCTTTGTTGAATGCATTTGACTTTCATTTGATTTAAAAAGCTTTGTTTAAATGCGTTAGACTTTCATTTAATTGAAATGGCTTTTTTGAATACCTTTGACTTTTATTTTCTTCAAAAAGCTTTGTTTGAATGTGTTTGACTTTCATTTGATTCAAATAGCTTTGTTGAATGCATTTGACCTTCATTTGCTTCAAAAAGCTTTGTTTGAATGTGTTTGACTTTCATTTGATTCAAATGGCTTTGTTGATTGCATTTGACTTTTCATCTGCTTCAAAAAGATTTATTGGAATGTCTTAGACTTTCATTTGATTGAAATGGCATTGTTGAATGCATTTGACTTTTATTTGCATCAAAAAGCATTGTTCAAATGTGGTTGACTTTCATTTGATTCAAACAGCTTTGTTGAATGCATTTGACTTTCATTTGCTTCAAAAAGCTTTTTATGAATGTGTTTGATTTCATTTGATTCTAACAGCTTTATTGAATGCATTTTAAATTCATTTGCTTCAAAAAGCTTTGTTTGAATGTGTTTGACTTTCATTTGAATGAAATGGCTTTGTTGAATGCATTTGACTTTCATTTGCTTCAAAAAGCTTTGTTTGAATGTGTTTCACTTTCATTTGATTCAAATAGCTTTGTTGAACGTATTTGACTTTCATTTGAGTCAAAAAGCTTTTTTGAATGTGTTTGACTTTCATTTGATTCAAATAGCTTTGTTGAATGCATTTGACTTTCATTTGAGTCAAAAATCATTGTTTGAATGTGTTTGACTTTCATTTGATTCAAATAGCTTTGTTGAATGTATTAGACTTTCATTTGAGTCAAAAAGCTTTGTTTGAATGTGTTTGACTTTCTTTTGATTCAAATAGCTTTGTTGAATGCATTTGACTTTCATTTGCTTCAAACAGCTTTGTTTGAATGTGTTTGAATTTCATTTGATTCAAATAGCTTTGTTGAATGCATTTGACTTTCATTTGAGTCAAAAAGCTTTGGTTGTATGTGTTTGACTTTCATTTGATTGAAATGGCTTTGTTGAATGCATTTGACTTTCATTTGCTTCAAAAAGCTTTGTTCGAAGGTGTTTGACTTTGATTTGATTCAAACAGCTTTGTTGAATGCATTTGACTTTCATTTGCTTCAAAAAGCTTTGATCGAATGTGTTTTACTTTCATTTGATTGAAATAGATTTGTTGAATGCATTTTACTTTCATTTGAGTCAAAAAGCTTTGTTTGAATGTGTTTGACTTTCATTTGATTGAAATGGCTATGTTGAATGCGTTTGACTTTCATTTGAGTAAAAAGCTTTGTTTGAGTGTGGTTGACTTTCATTTGATTGAAATGGCTTTGTTGACTGCATTTGACTTTCATTTGCTTCAAACAGCTTTCTTGGAATGTGTTTGACTTTCATTTGATTGAAATGGCTTTGTTGAATGCATTTGACTTTCATTTGCTTCAAAAAGCTTTGTTCAAATGTTGTTGACTTTCATTTGATTCATACAGCTTTTTGAATGCATTTGACTTTCATTTGCTTCAAAAAGCTTTAATTAAATGTGTTTGACTTTCATTTGACTCAAATAGTTTTATTGAATGCATTTGACCTTCATTAGCTACAAAAAGGTTTAATTGATTGTGTTTGACTTTCATTTGATTTAATTAGCTTTGTTGAATATATTTGACTTTCATTTGTCCAAAAAAGCTTTAATTGAATGTGTTTGACTTTAATTTGATTAAAATAGCTTTGTTGAATGCATTTGACTTTCATTTGATTTAAAAAGCTTTGTTTAAATGTGTTAGACTTTCCTTTAATTAAAATACCTTTGTTGAATACCTTTGACTTTCATTTTCTTCAAAAAGCTTTGTTTGAATGTGTTTGACTTTCATTTGATTCAAACAGCCTTGTTGAATGCATTTGACTTTCATTTGCTTCGAAAAGCTTTGTTTGAATGTGTTTGACTTTCATTTGATTGAAATAGCTTTGTTGAATGCATTTGACTTTCATTTGCTTCAAAAAACTATGTTTGAGTGTAGTTAACTTTCATTTGATTAAAACGGCTTTGTTTGAATGTGTTTGTCTTTCATTTGATTCAAATAGTTTTGTTGAATGCATTTGACCTTCATTTGCTTTAAAAAGCTTTGTTTGAATGTGTTTGACTTTCATTTGATTGAAATGCTTTGTTGAATGCATTTGACTTTTCATTTGCTTCAAAAACCTTTGTTGGAATGTTTTTGACTTTCATTTGATTGAAAAAGCTTTGTTTGACTATGTTTGAATTTATTTGATTCAAGTAGCTTAGTTGAATGCATTTAAGTTTCGTTTGAGACTAAAAGCTTTGTTTGAATGTGTTTGACTTTCATTTGATTCAAATAGGTTTTTGAATGCAATTCACTTTTATTTGTGTCAAAAATCTTTGTTTGAATGTGATAGACTTTCATATGAGTCGAATAGCTTTGTAGAATGCATTTAACTTTTATTTGCTTCAAAAAGCTTTGTTCGAATGTGGTTGACTTTCATTTGATTGAAACAGCTTTGTTGAATGCATTTGACTTTCATTTGCTTCAAAAAGCTTTGTTTTATGTGTTTGACTTTCATTTGATTCAAACAGCTTTGTTTAATGCATTTGACTTTAATTTGTTTCAAAAAGCTTTGTTTGAATGTGTTTGACTTTCATTTAATTCAATTAGCTTTGTTGAATGCATTTGACTTTCATTTGAGACAAAAAGCTTTGTATGAATGCCTTTGACTTTTATTTGATTCAAATGGCTTTTTTGAATGCATTTAATTTTCATTTGCTTCAAAAAGCATTGTTCGAAGTGTCTGACTTTTATTTGATTCAAACAGCTTTGTTGAATGCATTTGACCTTCATTTGCTTCAAAAAGCTTTTTTTGAATGTGTTTGACTTTCATTGTATTCAAATGGCGTTGTTGAATGCATTTGACCAAATGGCTTTGTTGAATGCATTTGACCTTCATTTGCTTCAAAAAGCTTTGTTTGAATGTGTTTGACTTTCACTTGATTCAAACAGCTTTGTTGAATCCATTTGACTTTCATTTGCTTCAAAAAGCGTTGATTGAATGTGTTTGACTTTCATTTTATTTAAATAGTTGTGTTGAATGCATTTGACTTTCATTTGAGTCAAAAAACTTTGTTTGAATGTGTTTGACTTTCATTTGATTCAAATAGCTTTGTTGAATGCATTTGACTTTCATTTGCTTCAAAAAGCATTGTTGAAAGTATTTGACATTCATTCGCTTCAAAAAGCATTGTTTGAATTTGTTTGACTTTCATTTTATTCAAATAGCTTTGTTGAATGCATTTGACTTTCATTTTAGTCAAAAAAATTTGTTTGAATATGTTTGACTTTCAGTTGATTCAAAGAGCTTTGTTGAATGCATTTGACTTTCATTTGAGTCAAAAAGCTATGTTTACATGTGTTTGACTTTTATTTGATTCAAATACCTTTGTTAAATGCATTTGACTTTCATTTGAGTCAAAAAGCTTTGTTTTTATGTGTTTGACTTTCATTTGATTGAAATAGATTTGTTGAATGCATTGGACTTTCATTTGCTTCAAAAAGCTTTGTTTGAATATGTTTGAATTCATTTGATTTAAATAACTTTGTTGAATGCATTTGACTTTCATTTATTCAAAAAGCTTTTTTTGAATGTGTTTGACTTTCATTTGATTCAAATAGCTTTGTTGAATGCATTTGACTTTCATTTGAGACAAAAAGCTTTGTATGAATGTGTTTGACTTTTATTTGATTTAAATGGCTTTTTTGAATGCATTTAACTTTCATTTGCTTCAAAAAGCATTGTTCGAATGTGTTTGACTTTCATTTGATTTAAATAGCTTTATTGAATGCATTTGACTTTCATTTTGTTCAAAAAGCTTTGTCTGAATGTGTTTGACTTTCATTTGATTGAAATAGCTTTGTTGAATGCATTTGACTTTCATTTGCTTCAAAAAGCATTAGTTAAGTGTTTTTGACTTTCATTTGATTCAAATAGCTTTATTGATTGCATTTGACCTTCATTTGCTTCAAAAAGCTTTTATTGATTGTGTTTGACTTTCATTTGATTTAATTAGCTTTATTGAATACATTTGACTTTCATTTGCCTACAAAAGCTTAAATTGAATGTGTTTGACTTTAGTTTGATTAAAATAGCTTTGTTGAATGCATTTGACTTTCATTTGATTTAAAAAGCTTTGTTTAAATGCGTTAGACTTTCATTTAATTGAAATGGCTTTTTTGAATACCTTTGACTTTAATTTTCTTCAAAAAGCTTTGTTTGAATGTGTTTGACTTTCATTTGATTCAAATAGCTTTGTTGAATGCATTTGACCTTCATTTGCTTCAAAAGCTTTGTTTGAATGTGTTTGACTTTCATTTGATTCAAATGGCTTTGTTGATTGCATTTGACTTTTCATCTGCTTCAAAAAGATTTTTTGGAATGTCTTAGACTTTCATTTGATTGAAATGGCATTGTTGAATGCATTTGACTTTTATTTGCATCAAAAAGCATTGTTCAAATGTGGTTGACTTTCATTTGATTCAAACAGCTTTGTTGAATGCATTTGACTTTCATTTGCTTCAAAAAGCTTTTTATGAATGTGTTTGATTTCATTTGATTCTAACAGCTTTATTGAATGCATTTTAACTTCATTTGCTTCAAAAAGCTTTGTTTGAATGTGTTTGACTTTCATTTGATTGAAATGGCTTTGTTGAATGCATTTGACTTTCATTTGCTTCAAAAAGCTTTGTTTGAATGTGTTTCACTTTCATTTGATTCAAATAGCTTTGTTGAACGTATTTGACTTTCATTTGAGTCAAAAAGCTTTTTTGAATGTGTTTGACTTTCATTTGATTCAAATAGCTTTGTTGAATGCATTTGACTTTCATTTGAGTCAAAAATCTTTGTTTGAATGTGTTTGACTTTCATTTGATTCAAATAGCTTTGTTGAATGTATTAGACTTTCATTTGAGTCAAAAAGCTTTGTTTGAATGTGTTTGACTTTCTTTTGATTCAAATAGCTTTGTTGAATGCATTTGACTTTCATTTGCTTCAAACAGCTTTGTTTGAATGTGTTTGACTTTCATTTGATTGAAATGGCTTTGTTGAATGCATTTGACTTTCATTTGCTTCAAAAAGCTTTGTTTGAATGTGTTTGACATTCACTTGATTCAAACAGCTTTGTTGAATGCATTTGACTTTCATTTGAGTTAAAAATCTTTGTTTGAATGTGTTTGACTTTCTTTTGATTCAAATAGCTTTTTTGATTGCATTTGACTTTCATTTGAGTCAAAAAGCATTGTTTGAATGTGTTTGACTATCGTTTAATTCAAATAGCTTTGTTTGACTGTGTTTGACTTTCATTTGATTGAAATGGCTATGCTGAATGCATTTGACTTGCATTTGCTTCAAAAAGCATTTTTTGAATGTGTTTGAATTTCATTTGATTCAAATAGCTTTGTTGAATGCATTTGACTTTCATTTGAGTCAAAAAGCTTTGGTTGTATGTGTTTGACTTTCATTTGATTGAAATGGCTTTGTTGAATGCATTTGACTTTCATTTGCTTCAAAAAGCTTTGTTCGAAGGTGTTTGACTTTGATTTGATTCAAACAGCTTTGTTGAATGCATTTGACTTTCATTTGCTTCAAAAAGCTTTGATCGAATGTGTTTTACTTTCATTTGATTGAAATAGATTTGTTGAATGCATTTGACTTTCATTTGAGTCAAAAAGCTTTGTTTGAATGTGTTTGACTTTCATTTGATTGAAATGGCTATGTTGAATGCGTTTGACTTTCATTTGAGTAAAAAGCTTTGTTTGAGTGTGGTTGACTTTCATTTGATTGAAATGGCTTTGTTGACTGCATTTGACTTTCATTTGCTTCAAACAGCTTTCTTGGAATGTGTTTGACTTTCATTTGATTGAAATGGCTTTGTTGAATGCATTTGACTTTCATTTGCCTACAAAAGCTTAAATTGAATGTGTTTGACTTTAGTTTGATTAAAATAGCTTTGTTGAATGCATTTGACTTTCATTTGATTTAAAAAGCTTTGTTTAAATGCGTTAGACTTTCATTTAATTGAAATGGCTTTTTTGAATACCTTTGACTTTAATTTTCTTCAAAAAGCTTTGTTTGAATGTGTTTGACTTTCTTTTGATTCAAATAGCTTTGTTGAATGCATTTGACTTTCATTTGCTTCAAAAAGCTTTGTTTGAATGTGTTTCACTTTCATTTGATTCAAATAGCTTTGTTGAACGTATTTGACTTTCATTTGAGTCAAAAAGCTTTTTTGAATGTGTTTGACTTTCATTTGATTCAAATAGCTTTGTTGAATGCATTTGACCTTCATTTGCTTCAAAAAGCTTTGTTTGAATGTGTTTGACTTTCATTTGATTCAAATGGCTTTGTTGATTGCATTTGACTTTTCATCTGCTTCAAAAAGATTTTTTGGAATGTCTTAGACTTTCATTTGATTGAAATGGCATTGTTGAATGCATTTGACTTTTATTTGCATCAAAAAGCATTGTTCAAATGTGGTTGACTTTCATTTGATTCAAACAGCTTTGTTGAATGCATTTGACTTTCATTTGCTTCAAAAAGCTTTTTATGAATATGTTTGATTTCATTTGATTCTAACAGCTTTATTGAATGCATTTTAACTTCATTTGCTTCAAAAAGCTTTGTTTGAATGTGTTTGACTTTCATTTGAATTAATTGGCTTTGTTGAATGCATTTGACTTTCATTTGCTTCAAAAAGCTTTGTTTGAATGTGTTTGACATTCACTTGATTCAAACAGCTTTGTTGAATGCATTTGACTTTCATTTGAGTTAAAAATCTTTGTTTGAATGTGTTTGACTTTCTTTTGATTCAAATAGCTTTTTTGATTGCATTTGACTTTCATTTGAGTCAAAAAGCATTGTTTGAATGTGTTTGACTATCGTTTAATTCAAATAGCTTTGTTTGACTGTGTTTGACTTTCATTTGATTGAAATGGCTATGCTGAATGCATTTGACTTGCATTTGCTTCAAAAAGCATTTTTTGAATGTGTTTGAATTTCATTTGATTCAAATAGCTTTGTTGAATTCATTTGACTTTCATTTGAGTCAAAAAGCTTTGGTTGTATGTGTTTGACTTTCATTTGATTGAAATGGCTTTGTTGAATGCATTTGACTTTCATTTGCTTCAAAAAGCTTTGTTCGAAGGTGTTTGACTTTGATTTGATTCAAACAGCTTTGTTGAATGCATTTGACTTTCATTTGCTTCAAAAAGCTTTGATCGAATGTGTTTTACTTTCATTTGATTGAAATAGATTTGTTGAATGCATTTGACTTTCATTTGAGTCAAAAAGCTTTGTTTGAATGTGTTTGACTTTCATTTGATTGAAATGGCTATGTTGAATGCGTTTGACTTTCATTTGAGTAAAAAGCTTTGTTTGAGTGTGGTTGACTTTCATTTGATTGAAATGGCTTTGTTGACTGCATTTGACTTTCATTTGCTTCAAACAGCTTTCTTGGAATGTGTTTGACTTTCATTTGATTGAAATGGCTTTGTTGAATGCATTTGACTTTCATTTGCCTACAAAAGCTTAAATTGAATGTGTTTGACTTTAGTTTGATTAAAATAGCTTTGTTGAATGCATTTGACTTTCATTAGATTTAAAAAGCTTTGTTTAAATGCGTTAGACTTTCATTTAATTGAAATGGCTTTTTTGAATACCTTTGACTTTAATTTTCTTCAAAAAGCTTTGTTTGAATGTGTTTGACTTTCATTTGATTCAAATAGCTTTGTTGAATGCATTTGACCTTCATTTGCTTCAAAAAGCTTTGTTTGAATGTGTTTGACTTTCATTTGATTCAAATGGCTTTGTTGATTGCATTTGACTTTTCATCTGCTTCAAAAAGATTTTTTGGAATGTCTTAGACTTTCATTTGATTGAAATGGCATTGTTGAATGCATTTGACTTTTATTTGCATCAAAAAGCATTGTTCAAATGTGGTTGACTTTCATTTGATTCAAACAGCTTTGTTGAATGCATTTGACTTTCATTTGCTTCAAAAAGCTTTTTATGAATGTGTTTGATTTCATTTGATTCTAACAGCTTTATTGAATGCATTTTAACTTCATTTGCTTCAAAAAGCTTTGTTTGAATGTGTTTGACTTTCATTTGATTGAAATGGCTTTGTTGAATGCATTTGACTTTCATTTGCTTCAAAAAGCTTTGTTTGAATGTGTTTCACTTTCATTTGATTCAAATAGCTTTGTTGAACGTATTTGACTTTCATTTGAGTCAAAAAGCTTTTTTTGAATGTGTTTGACTTTCATTTGATTCAAATAGCTTTGTTGAATGCATTTGACTTTCATTTGAGTCAAAAATCTTTGTTTGAATGTGTTTGACTTTCATTTGATTCAAATAGCTTTGTTGAATGTATTAGACTTTCATTTGAGTCAAAAAGCTTTGTTTGAATGTGTTTGACTTTCTTTTGATTCAAATAGTTTTGTTGAATGCATTTGACTTTCATTTGCTTCAAACAGCTTTGTTTGAATGTGTTTGACTTTCATTTGATTGAAATGGCTTTGTTGAATGCATTTGACTTTCATTTGCTTCAAAAAGCTTTGTTTGAATGTGTTTGACATTCACTTGATTCAAACAGCTTTGTTGAATGCATTTGACTTTCATTTGAGTTAAAAATCTTTGTTTGAATGTGTTTGACTTTCTTTTGATTCAAATAGCTTTTTTGATTGCATTTGACTTTCATTTGAGTCAAAAAGCATTGTTTGAATGTGTTTGACTATCGTTTAATTCAAATAGCTTTGTTTGACTGTGTTTGACTTTCATTTGATTGAAATGGCTATGCTGAATGCATTTGACTTGCATTTGCTTCAAAAAGCATTTTTTGAATGTGTTTGAATTTCATTTGATTCAAATAGCTTTGTTGAATGCATTTGACTTTCATTTGAGTCAAAAAGCTTTGGTTGTATGTGTTTGACTTTCATTTGATTGAAATGGCTTTGTTGAATGCATTTGACTTTCATTTGCTTCAAAAAGCTTTGTTCGAAGGTGTTTGACTTTGATTTGATTCAAACAGCTTTGTTGAATGCATTTGACTTTCATTTGCTTCAAAAAGCTTTGATCGAATGTGTTTTACTTTCATTTGATTGAAATGGCTTTGTTGAATGCATTTGACTTTCATTTGAGTCAAAAAGCTTTGTTTGAATGTGTTTGACTTTCATTTGATTGAAATGGCTTTTTTGAATGCATTTAACTTTCATTTGCTTCAAAAAGCATTGTTCGAATGTGTTTGACTTTCATTTGATTTAAATAGCTTTATTGAATGCATTTGACTTTCATTTTGTTCAAAAAGCTTTGTCTGAATGTGTTTGACTTTCATTTGATTGAAATAGCTTTGTTGAATGCATTTGACTTTCATTTGCTTCAAAAAGCATTAGTTAAGTGTTTTTGACTTTCATTTGATTCAAATAGCTTTATTGATTGCATTTGACCTTCTTTTGCTTCAAAAAGCTTTTTATGATTGTGTTTGACTTTCATTTGATTTAATTAGCTTTATTGAATACATTTGACTTTCATTTGCCTACAAAAGCTTAAATTGAATGTGTTTGACTTTAGTTTGATTAAAATAGCTTTGTTGAATGCATTTGACTTTCATTTGATTTAAAAAGCTTTGTTTAAATGCGTTAGACTTTCATTTAATTGAAATGGCTTTTTTGAATACCTTTGACTTTAATTTTCTTCAAAAAGCTTTGTTTGAATGTGTTTGACTTTCATTTGATTCAAATAGCTTTGTTGAATGCATTTGACCTTCATTTGCTTCAAAAAGCTTTGTTTGAATGTGTTTGACTTTCATTTGATTCAAATGGCTTTGTTGATTGCATTTGACTTTTCATCTGCTTCAAAAAGATTTTTTGGAATGTCTTAGACTTTCATTTGATTGAAATGGCATTGTTGAATGCATTTGACTTTTATTTGCATCAAAAAGCATTGTTCAAATGTGGTTGACTTTCATTTGATTCAAACAGCTTTGTTGAATGCATTTGACTTTCATTTGCTTCAAAAAGCTTTTTATGAATGTGTTTGATTTCATTTGATTCTAACAGCTTTATTGAATGCATTTTAACTTCATTTGCTTCAAAAAGCTTTGTTTGAATGTGTTTGACTTTCATTTGATTGAAATGGCTTTGTTGAATGCATTTGACTTTCATTTGCTTCAAAAAGCTTTGTTTGAATGTGTTTCACTTTCATTTGATTCAAATAGCTTTGTTGAACGTATTTGACTTTCATTTGAGTCAAAAAGCTTTTTTGAATGTGTTTGACTTTCATTTGATTCAAATAGCTTTGTTGAATGCATTTGACTTTCATTTGAGTCAAAAATCTTTGTTTAAATGTGTTTGACTTTCATTTGATTCAAATAGCTTTGTTGAATGTATTAGACTTTCATTTGAGTCAAAAAGCTTTGTTTGAATGTGTTTGACTTTCTTTTGATTCAAATAGCTTTGTTGAATGCATTTGACTTTCATTTGCTTCAAACAGCTTTGTTTGAATGTGTTTGACTTTCATTTGATTGAAATGGCTTTGTTGAATGCATTTGACTTTCATTTGCTTCAAAAAGCTTTGTTTGAATGTGTTTGACATTCACTTGATTCAAACAGCTTTGTTGAATGCATTTGACTTTCATTTGAGTTAAAAATCTTTGTTTGAATGTGTTTGACTTTCTTTTGATTCAAATAGCTTTTTTGATTGCATTTGACTTTCATTTGAGTCAAAAAGCATTGTTTGAATGTGTTTGACTATCGTTTAATTCAAATAGCTTTGTTTGACTGTGTTTGACTTTCATTTGATTGAAATGGCTATGCTGAATGCATTTGACTTGCATTTGCTTCAAAAAGCATTGTTTGAATGTGTTTGAATTTCATTTGATTCAAATAGCTTTGTTGAATGCATTTGACTTTCATTTGAGTCAAAAAGCTTTGGTTGTATGTGTTTGACTTTCATTTGATTGAAATGGCTTTGTTGAATGCATTTGACTTTCATTTGCTTCAAAAAGCTTTGTTCGAAGGTGTTTGACTTTGATTTGATTCAAACAGCTTTGTTGAATGCATTTGACTTTCATTTGCTTCAAAAAGCTTTGATCGAATGTGTTTTACTTTCATTTGATTGAAATAGATTTGTTGAATGCATTTGACTTTCATTTGAGTCAAAAAGCTTTGTTTGAATGTGTTTGACTTTCATTTGATTGAAATGGCTATGTTGAATGCGTTTGACTTTCATTTGAGTAAAAGGCTTTGTTTGAGTGTGGTTGACTTTCATTTGATTGAAATGGCTTTGTTGACTGCATTTGACTTTCATTTGCTTCAAACAGCTTTCTTGGAATGTGTTTGACTTTCATTTGATTGAAATGGCTTTGTTGAATGCATTTGACTTTCATTTGCTTCAAAAAGCTTTGTTTAAATGTTGTTGACTTTCATTTGATTCATACAGCTTTTTGAATGCATTTCACTTTCATTTGCTTCAAAAAGCTTTAATTAAATGTGTTTGACTTTCATTTGACTCAAATAGTTTTATTGAATGCATTTGACCTTTATTAGCTACAAAAAGGTTTAATTGATTGTGTTTGACTTTCATTTGATTTAATTAGCTTTGTTGAATATATTTGACTTTCATTTGTCCAAAAAAGCTTTAATTGAATGTGTTTGACTTTAATTTGATTAAAATAGCTTTGTTGAATGCATTTGACTTTCATTTGATTTAAAAAGCTTTGTTTAAATGTGTTAGACTTTCCTTTAATTGAAATGCCTTTGTTGAATACCTTTGACTTTCATTTTCTTCAAAAAGCTTTGTTTGAATGTGTTTGACTTTCATTTGATTCAAACAGCCTTGTTGAATGCATTTGACTTTCATTTGCTTCGAAAAGCTTTGTTTGAATGTGTTTGACTTTCATTTGATTGAAATAGCTTTGTTGAATGCATTTGACTTTCATTTGCTTCAAAAAACTATGTTTGAGTGTGGTTAACTTTCATTTGATTAAAACGGCTTTGTTTGAATGTGTTTGTCTTTCATTTGATTCAAATAGTTTTGTTGAATGCATTTGACCTTCATTTGCTTTAAAAAGCTTTGTTTGAATGTGTTTGACTTTCATTTGATTGAAATGCTTTGTTGAATGCATTTGACTTTTCATTTGCTTCAAAAACCTTTGTTGGAATGTTTTTGACTTTCATTTGATTGAAAAAGCTTTGTTTGACTATGTTTGAATTTATTTGATTCAAGTAGCTTAGTTGAATGCATTTAAGTTTCGTTTGAGACTAAAAGCTTTGTTTGAATGTGTTTGACTTTCATTTGATTCAAATAGGTTTGTTGAATGCAATTCACTTTTATTTGTGTCAAAAATCTTTGTTTGAATGTGATAGACTTTCATATGAGTCGAATAGCTTTGTAGAATGCATTTAACTTTTATTTGCTTCAAAAAGCTTTGTTCGAATGTGGTTGACTTTCATTCGATTGAAACAGCTTTGTTAAATGCATTTGACTTTCATTTGCTTCAAAAAGCTTTGTTTTATGTGTTTGACTTTCATTTGATTCAAACAGCTTTGTTTAATGCATTTGACTTTAATTTGTTTCAAAAAGCTTTGTTTGAATGTGTTTGACTTTCATTTAATTCAATTAGCTTTGTTGAATGCATTTGACTTTCATTTGAGACAAAAAGCTTTGTATGAATGTCTTTGACTTTAATTTGATTCAAATGGCTTTTTTGAATGCATTTAATTTTCATTTGCTTCAAAAAGCATTGTTCGAAGTGTTTGACTTTTATTTGATTCAAACAGCTTTGTTGAATGCATTTGACCTTCATTTGTTTCAAAAAGCTTTTTTTGAATGTGTTTGACTTTCATTGTATTCAAATGGCGTTGTTGAATGCATTTGACCAAATGGCTTTGTTGAATGCATTTGACCTTCATTTGCTTCAAAAAGCTTTGTTTGAATGTGTTTGACTTTCACTTGATTCAAACAGCTTTGTTGAATCCATTTGACTTTCATTTGCTTCAAAAAGCGTTGATTGAATGTGTTTGACTTTCATTTTATTTAAATAGTTGTGTTGAATGCATTTGACTTTCATTTGAGTCAAAAAACTTTGTTTGAATGTGTTTGACTTTCATTTGATTCAAATAGCTTTGTTGAATGCATTTGACTTTCATTTGCTTCAAAAAGCTTTGTTTGAATGTGTTTGACTTTCATTTGATTCAAATAGCTTTGCTGAATGCATTTGACTTTCATTTGCTTCAAAAAGCTTTGTTGAAATGTGTTTGACTTTGATTTGATTCAAACGACTTTGTTAAATGCATTTGTCTTTGATTTGCTTCAAAGCGCTTTGTTTGAATGTGTTTGACTTTCATTCGATTCAAATGGCTTTGTTGAATGCATTTGACCTTCATTTGCTTGAAATAGCTTTGTTTGAATGTGTTTGACTTTCACTGATTCAAACAGCTTTGTTGAAAGTATTTGACATTCATTCGCTTCAAAAAGCATTGTTTGAATTTGTTTGACTTTCATTTTATTCAAATAGCTTTGTTGAATGCATTTGACTTTCATTTTAGTCAAAAAACTTTGTTTGAATGTGTTTGACTTCCAGTTGATTCAAAGAGCTTTGTTGAATGCATTTGACTTTCATTTGAGTCAAAAAGCTATGTTTACATGTGTTTGACTTTTATTTGATTCAAATAGCTTTGTTGAATGCATTTGACTTTCATTTGAGTCAAAAAGCTTTGTTTTTATGTGTTTGACTTTCATTTGATTGAAATAGATTTGTTGAATGCATTGGACTTTCATTTGCTTCAAAAAGCTTTGTTTGAATATGTTTGAATTCATTTGATTTAAATAACTTTGTTGAATGCATTTGACTTTCATTTATTCAAAAAGCTTTTTTTGAATGTGTTTGACTTTCATTTGATTCAAATAGCTTTGTTGAATGCATTTGACTTTCATTTGAGACAAAAAGCTTTGTATGAATGTGTTTGACTTTTATTTGATTTAAATGGCTTTTTTGAATGCATTTAACTTTCATTTGCTTCAAAAAGCATTGTTCGAATGTGTTTGACTTTCATTTGATTTAAATAGCTTTATTGAATGCATTTGACTTTCATTTTGTTCAAAAAGCTTTGTCTGAATGTGTTTGACTTTCATTTGATTGAAATAGCTTTGTTGAATGCATTTGACTTTCATTTGCTTCAAAAAGCATTAGTTAAGTGTTTTTGACTTTCATTTGATTCAAATAGCTTTATTGATTGCATTTGACCTTCATTTGCTTCAAAAAGCTTTTATCGATTGTGTTTGACTTTCATTTGATTTAATTAGCTTTATTGAATACATTTGACTTTCATTTGCCTACAAAAGCTTAAATTGAATGTGTTTGACTTTAGTTTGATTAAAATAGCTTTGTTGAATGCATTTGACTTTCATTTGATTTAAAAAGCTTTGTTTAAATGCGTTAGACTTTCATTTAATTGAAATGGCTTTTTTGAATACCTTTGACTTTAATTTTCTTCAAAAAGCTTTGTTTGAATGTGTTTGACTTTCATTTGATTCAAATAGCTTTGTTGAATGCATTTGACCTTCATTTGCTTCAAAAAGCTTTGTTTGAATGTGTTTGACTTTCATTTGATTCAAATGGCTTTGTTGATTGCATTTGACTTTTCATCTGCTTCAAAAAGATTTTTTGGAATGTCTTAGACTTTCATTTGATTGAAATGGCATTGTTGAATGCATTTGACTTTTATTTGCATCAAAAAGCATTGTTCAAATGTGGTTGACTTTCATTTGATTCAAACAGCTTTGTTGAATGCATTTGACTTTCATTTGCTTCAAAAAGCTTTTTATGAATGTGTTTGATTTCATTTGATTCTAACAGCTTTATTGAATGCATTTTAACTTCATTTGCTTCAAAAAGCTTTGTTTGAATGTGTTTGACTTTCAGTTGATTGAAATGGCTTTGTTGAATGCATTTGACTTTCATTTGCTTCAAAAAGCTTTGTTTGAATGTGTTTCACTTTCATTTGATTCAAATAGCTTTGTTGAACGTATTTGACTTTCATTTGAGTCAAAAAGCTTTTTTGAATGTGTTTGACTTTCATTTGATTCAAATAGCTTTGTTGAATGCATTTGACTTTCATTTGAGTCAAAAATCTTTGTTTGAATGTGTTTGACTTTCATTTGATTCAAATAGCTTTGTTGAATGTATTAGACTTTCATTTGAGTCAAAAAGCTTTGTTTGAATGTGTTTGACTTTCATTTGATTGAAATGGCTTTGTTGAATGCATTTGACTTTCATTTGCTTCAAAAAGCTTTGTTTGAATGTGTTTGACATTCACTTGATTCAAACAGCTTTGTTGAATGCATTTGACTTTCATTTGAGTTAAAAATCTTTGTTTGAATGTGTTTGACTTTCTTTTGATTCAAATAGCTTTTTTGATTGCATTTGACTTTCATTTGAGTCAAAAAGCATTGTTTGAATGTGTTTGACTATCGTTTAATTCAAATAGCTTTGTTTGACTGTGTTTGACTTTCATTTGATTGAAATGGCTATGCTGAATGCATTTGACTTGCATTTGCTTCAAAAAGCATTGTTTGAATGTGTTTGAATTTCATTTGATTCAAATAGCTTTGTTGAATGCATTTGACTTTCATTTGAGTCAAAAAGCTTTGGTTGTATGTGTTTGACTTTCATTTGATTGAAATGGCTTTGTTGAATGCATTTGACTTTCATTTGCTTCAAAAAGCTTTGTTCGAAGGTGTTTGACTTTGATTTGATTCAAACAGCTTTGTTGAATGCATTTGACTTTCATTTGCTTCAAAAAGCTTTGATCGAATGTGTTTTACTTTCATTTGATTGAAATAGATTTGTTGAATGCATTTGACTTTCATTTGAGTCAAAAAGCTTTGTTTGAATGTGTTTGACTTTCATTTGATTGAAATGGCTATGTTGAATGCGTTTGACTTTCATTTGAGTAAAAAGCTTTGTTTGAGTGTGGTTGACTTTCATTTGATTGAAATGGCTTTGTTGACTGCATTTGACTTTCATTTGCTTCAAACAGCTTTCTTGGAATGTGTTTGACTTTCATTTGATTGAAATGGCTTTGTTGAATGCATTTGACTTTCATTTGCTTCAAAAAGCTTTGTTTAAATGTTGTTGACTTTCATTTGATTCATACAGCTTTTTGAATGCATTTCACTTTCATTTGCTTCAAAAAGCTTTAATTAAATGTGTTTGACTTTCATTTGACTCAAATAGTTTTATTGAATGCATTTGACCTTCATTAGCTACAAAAAGGTTTAATTGATTGTGTTTGACTTTCATTTGATTTAATTAGCTTTGTTGAATTTATTTGACTTTCATTTGTCCAAAAAAGCTTTAATTGAATGTGTTTGACTTTAATTTGATTAAAATAGCTTTGTTGAATGCATTTGACTTTCATTTGATTTAAAAATCTTTTTTTAAATGTGTTAGACTTTCCTTTAATTGAAATGCCTTTGTTGAATACCTTTGACTTTCATTTTCATCAAAAAGCTTTGTTTGAATGTGTTTGACTTTCATTTGATTCAAACAGCCTTGTTGAATGCATTTGACTTTCATTTGCTTCGAAAAGCTTTGTTTGAATGTGTTTGACTTTCATTTGATTGAAATAGCTTTGTTGAATGCATTTGACTTTCATTTGCTTCAAAAAACTATGTTTGAGTGTGGTTAACTTTCATTTGATTAAAACGGCTTTGTTTGAATGTGTTTGTCTTTCATTTGATTCAAATAGTTTTGTTGAATGCATTTGACCTTCATTTGCTTTAAAAAGCTTTGTTTGAATGTGTTTGACTTTCATTTGATTGAAATGCTTTGTTGAATGCATTTGACTTTTCATTTGCTTCAAAAACCTTTGTTGGAATGTTTTTGACTTTCATTTGATTGAAAAAGCTTTGTTTGACTATGTTTGAATTTATTTGATTCAAGTAGCTTAGTTGAATGCATTTAAGTTTCGTTTGAGACTAAAAGCTTTGTTTGAATGTGTTTGACTTTCATTTGATTCAAATAGGTTTGTTGAATGCAATTCACTTTTATTTGTGTCAAAAATCTTTGTTTGAATGTGATAGACTTTCATATGAGTCGAATAGCTTTGTAGAATGCATTTAACTTTTATTTGCTTCAAAAAGCTTTGTTCGAATGTGGTTGACTTTCATTTGATTGAAACAGCTTTGTTGAATGCATTTGACTTTCATTTGCTTCAAAAAGCTTTGTTTTATGTGTTTGACTTTCATTTGATTCAAACAGCTTTGTTTAATGCATTTGACTTTAATTTGTTTCAAAAAGCTTTGTTTGAATGTGTTTGACTTTCATTTAATTCAATTAGCTTTGTTGAATGCATTTGACTTTCATTTGAGACAAAAAGCTTTGTATGAATGTCTTTGACTTTAATTTGATTCAAATGGCTTTTTTGAATGCATTTAATTTTCATTTGCTTCAAAAAGCATTGTTCGAAGTGTTTGACTTTTATTTGATTCAAACAGCTTTGTTGAATGCATTTGACCTTCATTTGTTTCAAAAAGCTTTTTTTGAATGTGTTTGACTTTCATTGTATTCTAATGGCGTTGTTGAATGCATTTGACCAAATGGCTTTGTTGAATGCATTTGACCTTCATTTGCTTCAAAAAGCTTTGTTTGAATGTGTTTGACTTTCACTTGATTCAAACAGCTTTGTTGAATCCATTTGACTTTCATTTGCTTCAAAAAGCGTTGATTGAATGTGTTTGACTTTCATTTTATTTAAATAGTTGTGTTGAATGCATTTGACTTTCATTTGAGTCAAAAAACTTTGTTTGAATGTGTTTGACTTTCATTTGATTCAAATAGCTTTGTTGAATGCATTTGACTTTCATTTGCTTCAAAAAGCTTTGTTTGAATGTGTTTGACTTTCATTTGATTCAAATAGCTTTGCTGAATGCATTTGACTTTCATTTGCTTCAAAAAGCTTTGTTGAAATGTGTTTGACTTTGATTTGATTCAAACGACTTTGTTAAATGCATTTGTCTTTGATTTGCTTCAAAGCGCTTTGTTTGAATGTGTTTAACTTTCATTCGATTCAAATGGCTTTGTTGAATGCATTTGACCTTCATTTGCTTGAAATAGCTTTGTTTGAATGTGTTTGACTTTCACTGATTCAAACAGCTTTGTTGAAAGTATTTGACATTCATTCGCTTCAAAAAGCATTGTTTGAATTTGTTTGACTTTCATTTTATTCAAATAGCTTTGTTGAATGCATTTGACTTTCATTTTAGTCAAAAAACTTTGTTTGAATGTGTTTGACTTTCAGTTGATTCAAAGAGCTTTGTTGAATGCATTTGACTTTCATTTGAGTCAAAAAGCTATGTTTACATGTGTTTGACTTTTATTTGATTCAAATAGCTTTGTTGAATGCATTTGACTTTCATTTGAGTCAAAAAGCTTTGTTTTTATGTGTTTGACTTTCATTTGATTGAAATAGATTTGTTGAATGCATTGGACTTTCATTTGCTTCAAAAAGCTTTGTTTGAATATGTTTGAATTCATTTGATTTAAATAACTTTGTTGAATGCATTTGACTTTCATTTATTCAAAAAGCTTTTTTTGAATGTGTTTGACTTTCATTTGATTCAAATAGCTTTGTTGAATGCATTTGACTTTCATTTGAGACAAAAAGCTTTGTATGAATGTGTTTGACTTTTATTTGATTTAAATGGCTTTTTTGAATGCATTTAACTTTCATTTGCTTCAAAAAGCATTGTTCGAATGTGTTTGACTTTCATTTGATTTAAATAGCTTTATTGAATGCATTTGACTTTCATTTTGTTCAAAAAGCTTTGTCTGAATGTGTTTGACTTTCATTTGATTGAAATAGCTTTATTGATTGCATTTGACCTTCATTTGCTTCAAAAAGCTTTTATTGATTGTGTTTGACTTTCATTTGATTTAATTAGCTTTATTGAATACATTTGACTTTCATTTGCCTACAAAAGCTTAAATTGAATGTGTTTGACTTTAGTTTGATTAAAATAGCTTTGTTGAATGCATTTGACTTTCATTTGATTTAAAAAGCTTTGTTTAAATGCGTTAGACTTTCATTTAATTGAAATGGCTTTTTTGAATACCTTTGACTTTAATTTTCTTCAAAAAGCTTTGTTTGAATGTGTTTGACTTTCATTTGATTCAAATAGCTTTGTTGAATGCATTTGACCTTCATTTGCTTCAAAAAGCTTTGTTTGAATGTGTTTGACTTTCATTTGATTCAAATGGCTTTGTTGATTGCATTTGACTTTTCATCTGCTTCAAAAAGATTTTTTGGAATGTCTTAGACTTTCATTTGATTGAAATGGCATTGTTGAATGCATTTGACTTTTATTTGCATCAAAAAGCATTGTTCAAATGTGGTTGACTTTCATTTGATTCAAACAGCTTTGTTGAATGCATTTGACTTTCATTTGCTTCAAAAAGCTTTTTATGAATGTGTTTGATTTCATTTGATTCTAACAGCTTTATTGAATGCATTTTAACTTCATTTGCTTCAAAAAGCTTTGTTTGAATGTGTTTGACTTTCATTTGATTGAAATGGCTTTGTTGAATGCATTTGACTTTCATTTGCTTCAAAAAGCTTTGTTTGAATGTGTTTCACTTTCATTTGATTCAAATAGCTTTGTTGAACGTATTTGACTTTCATTTGAGTCAAAAAGCTTTTTTGAATGTGTTTGACTTTCATTTGATTCAAATAGCTTTGTTGAATGCATTTGACTTTCATTTGAGTCAAAAATCTTTGTTTAAATGTGTTTGACTTTCATTTGATTCAAATAGCTTTGTTGAATGTATTAGACTTTCATTTGAGTCAAAAAGCTTTGTTTGAATGTGTTTGACTTTCTTTTGATTCAAATAGCTTTGTTGAATGCATTTGACTTTCATTTGCTTCAAACAGCTTTGTTTGAATGTGTTTGACTTTCATTTGATTGAAATGGCTTTGTTGAATGCATTTGACTTTCATTTGCTTCAAAAAGCTTTGTTTGAATGTGTTTGACATTCACTTGATTCAAACAGCTTTGTTGAATGCATTTGACTTTCATTTGAGTTAAAAATCTTTGTTTGAATGTGTTTGACTTTCTTTTGATTCAAATAGCTTTTTTGATTGCATTTGACTTTCATTTGAGTCAAAAAGCATTGTTTGAATGTGTTTGACTATCGTTTAATTCAAATAGCTTTGTTTGACTGTGTTTGACTTTCATTTGATTGAAATGGCTATGCTGAATGCATTTGACTTGCATTTGCTTCAAAAAGCATTGTTTGAATGTGTTTGAATTTCATTTGATTCAAATAGCTTTGTTGAATGCATTTGACTTTCATTTGAGTCAAAAAGCTTTGGTTGTATGTGTTTGACTTTCATTTGATTGAAATGGCTTTGTTGAATGCATTTGACTTTCATTTGCTTCAAAAAGCTTTGTTCGAAGGTGTTTGACTTTGATTTGATTCAAACAGCTTTGTTGAATGCATTTGACTTTCATTTGCTTCAAAAAGCTTTGATCGAATGTGTTTTACTTTCATTTGATTGAAATAGATTTGTTGAATGCATTTGACTTTCATTTGAGTCAAAAAGCTTTGTTTGAATGTGTTTGACTTTCATTTGATTGAAATGGCTATGTTGAATTCGTTTGACTTTCATTTGAGTAAAAGGCTTTGTTTGAGTGTGGTTGACTTTCATTTGATTGAAATGGCTTTGTTGACTGCATTTGACTTTCATTTGCTTCAAACAGCTTTCTTGGAATGTGTTTGACTTTCATTTGATTGAAATGGCTTTGTTGAATGCATTTGACTTTCATTTGCTTCAAAAAGCTTTGTTTAAATGTTGTTGACTTTCATTTGATTCATACAGCTTTTTGAATGCATTTCACTTTCATTTGCTTCAAAAAGCTTTAATTAAATGTGTTTGACTTTCATTTGACTCAAATAGTTTTATTGAATGCATTTGACCTTTATTAGCTACAAAAAGGTTTAATTGATTGTGTTTGACTTTCATTTGATTTAATTAGCTTTGTTGAATATATTTGACTTTCATTTGTCCAAAAAAGCTTTAATTGAATGTGTTTGACTTTAATTTGATTAAAATAGCTTTGTTGAATGCATTTGACTTTCATTTGATTTAAAAAGCTTTGTTTAAATGTGTTAGACTTTCCTTTAATTGAAATGCCTTTGTTGAATACCTTTGACTTTCATTTTCTTCAAAAAGCTTTGTTTGAATGTGTTTGACTTTCATTTGATTCAAACAGCCTTGTTGAATGCATTTGACTTTCATTTGCTTCGAAAAGCTTTGTTTGAATGTGTTTGACTTTCATTTGATTGAAATAGCTTTGTTGAATGCATTTGACTTTCATTTGCTTCAAAAAACTATGTTTGAGTGTGGTTAACTTTCATTTGATTAAAACGGCTTTGTTTGAATGTGTTTGTCTTTCATTTGATTCAAATAGTTTTGTTGAATGCATTTGACCTTCATTTGCTTTAAAAAGCTTTGTTTGAATGTGTTTGACTTTCATTTGATTGAAATGCTTTGTTGAATGCATTTGACTTTTCATTTGCTTCAAAAACCTTTGTTGGAATGTTTTTGACTTTCATTTGATTGAAAAAGCTTTGTTTGACTATGTTTGAATTTATTTGATTCAAGTAGCTTAGTTGAATGCATTTAAGTTTCGTTTGAGACTAAAAGCTTTGTTTGAATGTGTTTGACTTTCATTTGATTCAAATAGGTTTGTTGAATGCAATTCACTTTTATTTGTGTCAAAAATCTTTGTTTGAATGTGATAGACTTTCATATGAGTCGAATAGCTTTGTAGAATGCATTTAACTTTTATTTGCTTCAAAAAGCTTTGTTCGAATGTGGTTGACTTTCATTCGATTGAAACAGCTTTGTTAAATGCATTTGACTTTCATTTGCTTCAAAAAGCTTTGTTTTATGTGTTTGACTTTCATTTGATTCAAACAGCTTTGTTTAATGCATTTGACTTTAATTTGTTTCAAAAAGCTTTGTTTGAATGTGTTTGACTTTCATTTAATTCAATTAGCTTTGTTGAATGCATTTGACTTTCATTTGAGACAAAAAGCTTTGTATGAATGTCTTTGACTTTAATTTGATTCAAATGGCTTTTTTGAATGCATTTAATTTTCATTTGCTTCAAAAAGCATTGTTCGAAGTGTTTGACTTTTATTTGATTCAAACAGCTTTGTTGAATGCATTTGACCTTCATTTGTTTCAAAAAGCTTTTTTTGAATGTGTTTGACTTTCATTGTATTCAAATGGCGTTGTTGAATGCATTTGACCAAATGGCTTTGTTGAATGCATTTGACCTTCATTTGCTTCAAAAAGCTTTGTTTGAATGTGTTTGACTTTCACTTGATTCAAACAGCTTTGTTGAATCCATTTGACTTTCATTTGCTTCAAAAAGCGTTGATTGAATGTGTTTGACTTTCATTTTATTTAAATAGTTGTGTTGAATGCATTTGACTTTCATTTGAGTCAAAAAACTTTGTTTGAATGTGTTTGACTTTCATTTGATTCAAATAGCTTTGTTGAATGCATTTGACTTTCATTTGCTTCAAAAAGCTTTGTTTGAATGTGTTTGACTTTCATTTGATTCAAATAGCTTTGCTGAATGCATTTGACTTTCATTTGCTTCAAAAAGCTTTGTTGAAATGTGTTTGACTTTGATTTGATTCAAACGACTTTGTTAAATGCATTTGTCTTTGATTTGCTTCAAAGCGCTTTGTTTGAATGTGTTTGACTTTCATTCGATTCAAATGGCTTTGTTGAATGCATTTGACCTTCATTTGCTTGAAATAGCTTTGTTTGAATGTGTTTGACTTTCACTGATTCAAACAGCTTTGTTGAAAGTATTTGACATTCATTCGCTTCAAAAAGCATTGTTTGAATTTGTTTGACTTTCATTTTATTCAAATAGCTTTGTTGAATGCATTTGACTTTCATTTTAGTCAAAAAACTTTGTTTGAATGTGTTTGACTTCCAGTTGATTCAAAGAGCTTTGTTGAATGCATTTGACTTTCATTTGAGTCAAAAAGCTATGTTTACATGTGTTTGACTTTTATTTGATTCAAATAGCTTTGTTGAATGCATTTGACTTTCATTTGAGTCAAAAAGCTTTGTTTTTATGTGTTTGACTTTCATTTGATTGAAATAGATTTGTTGAATGCATTGGACTTTCATTTGCTTCAAAAAGCTTTGTTTGAATATGTTTGAATTCATTTGATTTAAATAACTTTGTTGAATGCATTTGACTTTCATTTATTCAAAAAGCTTTTTTTGAATGTGTTTGACTTTCATTTGATTCAAATAGCTTTGTTGAATGCATTTGACTTTCATTTGAGACAAAAAGCTTTGTATGAATGTGTTTGACTTTTATTTGATTTAAATGGCTTTTTTGAATGCATTTAACTTTCATTTGCTTCAAAAAGCATTGTTCGAATGTGTTTGACTTTCATTTGATTTAAATAGCTTTATTGAATGCATTTGACTTTCATTTTGTTCAAAAAGCTTTGTCTGAATGTGTTTGACTTTCATTTGATTGAAATAGCTTTGTTGAATGCATTTGACTTTCATTTGCTTCAAAAAGCATTAGTTAAGTGTTTTTGACTTTCATTTGATTCAAATAGCTTTATTGATTGCATTTGACCTTCATTTGCTTCAAAAAGCTTTTATCGATTGTGTTTGACTTTCATTTGATTTAATTAGCTTTATTGAATACATTTGACTTTCATTTGCCTACAAAAGCTTAAATTGAATGTGTTTGACTTTAGTTTGATTAAAATAGCTTTGTTGAATGCATTTGACTTTCATTTGGTTTAAAAAGCTTTGTTTAAATGCGTTAGACTTTCATTTAATTGAAATGGCTTTTTTGAATACCTTTGACTTTAATTTTCTTCAAAAAGCTTTGTTTGAATGTGTTTGACTTTCATTTGATTCAAATAGCTTTGTTGAATGCATTTGACCTTCATTTGCTTCAAAAAGCTTTGTTTGAATGTGTTTGACTTTCATTTGATTCAAATGGCTTTGTTGATTGCATTTGACTTTTCATCTGCTTCAAAAAGATTTTTTGGAATGTCTTAGACTTTCATTTGATTGAAATGGCATTGTTGAATGCATTTGACTTTTATTTGCATCAAAAAGCATTGTTCAAATGTGGTTGACTTTCATTTGATTCAAACAGCTTTGTTGAATGCATTTGACTTTCATTTGCTTCAAAAAGCTTTTTATGAATGTGTTTGATTTCATTTGATTCTAACAGCTTTATTGAATGCATTTTAACTTCATTTGCTTCAAAAAGCTTTGTTTGAATGTGTTTGACTTTCAGTTGATTGAAATGGCTTTGTTGAATGCATTTGACTTTCATTTGCTTCAAAAAGCTTTGTTTGAATGTGTTTCACTTTCATTTGATTCAAATAGCTTTGTTGAACGTATTTGACTTTCATTTGAGTCAAAAAGCTTTTTTGAATGTGTTTGACTTTCATTTGATTCAAATAGCTTTGTTGAATGCATTTGACTTTCATTTGAGTCAAAAATCTTTGTTTGAATGTGTTTGACTTTCATTTGATTCAAATAGCTTTGTTGAATGTATTAGACTTTCATTTGAGTCAAAAAGCTTTGTTTGAATGTGTTTGACTTTCATTTGATTGAAATGGCTTTGTTGAATGCATTTGACTTTCATTTGCTTCAAAAAGCTTTGTTTGAATGTGTTTGACATTCACTTGATTCAAACAGCTTTGTTGAATGCATTTGACTTTCATTTGAGTTAAAAATCTTTGTTTGAATGTGTTTGACTTTCTTTTGATTCAAATAGCTTTTTTGATTGCATTTGACTTTCATTTGAGTCAAAAAGCATTGTTTGAATGTGTTTGACTATCGTTTAATTCAAATAGCTTTGTTTGACTGTGTTTGACTTTCATTTGATTGAAATGGCTATGCTGAATGCATTTGACTTGCATTTGCTTCAAAAAGCATTGTTTGAATGTGTTTGAATTTCATTTGATTCAAATAGCTTTGTTGAATGCATTTGACTTTCATTTGAGTCAAAAAGCTTTGGTTGTATGTGTTTGACTTTCATTTGATTGAAATGGCTTTGTTGAATGCATTTGACTTTCATTTGCTTCAAAAAGCTTTGTTCGAAGGTGTTTGACTTTGATTTGATTCAAACAGCTTTGTTGAATGCATTTGACTTTCATTTGCTTCAAAAAGCTTTGATCGAATGTGTTTTACTTTCATTTGATTGAAATAGATTTGTTGAATGCATTTGACTTTCATTTGAGTCAAAAAGCTTTGTTTGAATGTGTTTGACTTTCATTTGATTGAAATGGCTATGTTGAATGCGTTTGACTTTCATTTGAGTAAAAAGCTTTGTTTGAGTGTGGTTGACTTTCATTTGATTGAAATGGCTTTGTTGACTGCATTTGACTTTCATTTGCTTCAAACAGCTTTCTTGGAATGTGTTTGACTTTCATTTGATTGAAATGGCTTTGTTGAATGCATTTGACTTTCATTTGCTTCAAAAAGCTTTGTTTAAATGTTGTTGACTTTCATTTGATTCATACAGCTTTTTGAATGCATTTCACTTTCATTTGCTTCAAAAAGCTTTAATTAAATGTGTTTGACTTTCATTTGACTCAAATAGTTTTATTGAATGCATTTGACCTTCATTAGCTACAAAAAGGTTTAATTGATTGTGTTTGACTTTCATTTGATTTAATTAGCTTTGTTGAATTTATTTGACTTTCATTTGTCCAAAAAAGCTTTAATTGAATGTGTTTGACTTTAATTTGATTAAAATAGCTTTGTTGAATGCATTTGACTTTCATTTGATTTAAAAATCTTTGTTTAAATGTGTTAGACTTTCCTTTAATTGAAATGCCTTTGTTGAATACCTTTGACTTTCATTTTCATCAAAAAGCTTTGTTTGAATGTGTTTGACTTTCATTTGATTCAAACAGCCTTGTTGAATGCATTTGACTTTCATTTGCTTCGAAAAGCTTTGTTTGAATGTGTTTGACTTTCATTTGATTGAAATAGCTTTGTTGAATGCATTTGACTTTCATTTGCTTCAAAAAACTATGTTTGAGTGTGGTTAACTTTCATTTGATTAAAACGGCTTTGTTTGATTGTGTTTGTCTTTCATTTGATTCAAATAGTTTTGTTGAATGCATTTGACCTTCATTTGCTTTAAAAAGCTTTGTTTGAATGTGTTTGACTTTCATTTGATTGAAATGCTTTGTTGAATGCATTTGACTTTTCATTTGCTTCAAAAACCTTTGTTGGAATGTTTTTGACTTTCATTTGATTGAAAAAGCTTTGTTTGACTATGTTTGAATTTATTTGATTCAAGTAGCTTAGTTGAATGCATTTAAGTTTCGTTTGAGACTAAAAGCTTTGTTTGAATGTGTTTGACTTTCATTTGATTCAAATAGGTTTGTTGAATGCAATTCACTTTTATTTGTGTCAAAAATCTTTGTTTGAATGTGATAGACTTTCATATGAGTCGAATAGCTTTGTAGAATGCATTTAACTTTTATTTGCTTCAAAAAGCTTTGTTCGAATGTGGTTGACTTTCATTTGATTGAAACAGCTTTGTTGAATGCATTTGACTTTCATTTGCTTCAAAAAGCTTTGTTTTATGTGTTTGACTTTCATTTGATTCAAACAGCTTTGTTTAATGCATTTGACTTTAATTTGTTTCAAAAAGCTTTGTTTGAATGTGTTTGACTTTCATTTAATTCAATTAGCTTTGTTGAATGCATTTGACTTTCATTTGAGACAAAAAGCTTTGTATGAATGTCTTTGACTTTAATTTGATTCAAATGGCTTTTTTGAATGCATTTAATTTTCATTTGCTTCAAAAAGCATTGTTCGAAGTGTTTGACTTTTATTTGATTCAAACAGCTTTGTTGAATGCATTTGACCTTCATTTGTTTCAAAAAGCTTTTTTTGAATGTGTTTGACTTTCATTGTATTCTAATGGCGTTGTTGAATGCATTTGACCAAATGGCTTTGTTGAATGCATTTGACCTTCATTTGCTTCAAAAAGCTTTGTTTGAATGTGTTTGACTTTCACTTGATTCAAACAGCTTTGTTGAATCCATTTGACTTTCATTTGCTTCAAAAAGCGTTGATTGAATGTGTTTGACTTTCATTTTATTTAAATAGTTGTGTTGAATGCATTTGACTTTCATTTGAGTCAAAAAACTTTGTTTGAATGTGTTTGACTTTCATTTGATTCAAATAGCTTTGTTGAATGCATTTGACTTTCATTTGCTTCAAAAAGCTTTGTTTGAATGTGTTTGACTTTCATTTGATTCAAATAGCTTTGCTGAATGCATTTGACTTTCATTTGCTTCAAAAAGCTTTGTTGAAATGTGTTTGACTTTGATTTGATTCAAACGACTTTGTTAAATCCATTTGTCTTTGATTTGCTTCAAAGCGCTTTGTTTGAATGTGTTTAACTTTCATTCGATTCAAATGGCTTTGTTGAATGCATTTGACCTTCATTTGCTTGAAATAGCTTTGTTTGAATGTGTTTGACTTTCACTGATTCAAACAGCTTTGTTGAAAGTATTTGACATTCATTCGCTTCAAAAAGCATTGTTTGAATTTGTTTGACTTTCATTTTATTCAAATAGCTTTGTTGAATGCATTTGACTTTCATTTTAGTCAAAAAACTTTGTTTGAATGTGTTTGACTTTCAGTTGATTCAAAGAGCTTTGTTGAATGCATTTGACTTTCATTTGAGTCAAAAAGCTATGTTTACATGTGTTTGACTTTTATTTGATTCAAATAGCTTTGTTGAATGCATTTGACTTTCATTTGAGTCAAAAAGCTTTGTTTTTATGTGTTTGACTTTCATTTGATTGAAATAGATTTGTTGAATGCATTGGACTTTCATTTGCTTCAAAAAGCTTTGTTTGAATATGTTTGAATTCATTTGATTTAAATAACTTTGTTGAATGCATTTGACTTTCATTTATTCAAAAAGCTTTTTTTGAATGTGTTTGACTTTCATTTGATTCAAATAGCTTTGTTGAATGCATTTGACTTTCATTTGAGACAAAAAGCTTTGTATGAATGTGTTTGACTTTTATTTGATTTAAATGGCTTTTTTGAATGCATTTAACTTTCATTTGCTTCAAAAAGCATTGTTCGAATGTGTTTGACTTTCATTTGATTTAAATAGCTTTATTGAATGCATTTGACTTTCATTTTGTTCAAAAAGCTTTGTCTGAATGTGTTTGACTTTCATTTGATTGAAATAGCTTTATTGATTGCATTTGACCTTCATTTGCTTCAAAAAGCTTTTATTGATTGTGTTTGACTTTCATTTGATTTAATTAGCTTTATTGAATACATTTGACTTTCATTTGCCTACAAAAGCTTAAATTGAATGTGTTTGACTTTAGTTTGATTAAAATAGCTTTGTTGAATGCATTTGACTTTCATTTGATTTATAAAGCTTTGTTTAAATGCGTTAGACTTTCATTTAATTGAAATGGCTTTTTTGAATACCTTTGACTTTAATTTTCTTCAAAAAGCTTTGTTTGAATGTGTTTGACTTTCATTTGATTCAAATAGCTTTGTTGAATGCATTTGACCTTCATTTGCTTCAAAAAGCTTTGTTTGAATGTGTTTGACTTTCATTTGATTCAAATGGCTTTGTTGATTGCATTTGACTTTTCATCTGCTTCAAAAAGATTTTTTGGAATGTCTTAGACTTTCATTTGATTGAAATGGCATTGTTGAATGCATTTGACTTTTATTTGCATCAAAAAGCATTGTTCAAATGTGGTTGACTTTCATTTGATTCAAACAGCTTTGTTGAATGCATTTGACTTTCATTTGCTTCAAAAAGCTTTTTATGAATGTGTTTGATTTCATTTGATTCTAACAGCTTTATTGAATGCATTTTAACTTCATTTGCTTCAAAAAGCTTTGTTTGAATGTGTTTGACTTTCATTTGATTGAAATGGCTTTGTTGAATGCATTTGACTTTCATTTGCTTCAAAAAGCTTTGTTTGAATGTGTTTCACTTTCATTTGATTCAAATAGCTTTGTTGAACGTATTTGACTTTCATTTGAGTCAAAAAGCTTTTTTGAATGTGTTTGACTTTCATTTGATTCAAATAGCTTTGTTGAATGCATTTGACTTTCATTTGAGTCAAAAATCTTTGTTTAAATGTGTTTGACTTTCATTTGATTCAAATAGCTTTGTTGAATGTATTAGACTTTCATTTGAGTCAAAAAGCTTTGTTTGAATGTGTTTGACTTTCTTTTGATTCAAATAGCTTTGTTGAATGCATTTGACTTTCATTTGCTTCAAACAGCTTTGTTTGAATGTGTTTGACTTTCATTTGATTGAAATGGCTTTGTTGAATGCATTTGACTTTCATTTGCTTCAAAAAGCTTTGTTTGAATGTGTTTGACATTCACTTGATTCAAACAGCTTTGTTGAATGCATTTGACTTTCATTTGAGTTAAAAATCTTTGTTTGAATGTGTTTGACTTTCTTTTGATTCAAATAGCTTTTTTGATTGCATTTGACTTTCATTTGAGTCAAAAAGCATTGTTTGAATGTGTTTGACTATCGTTTAATTCAAATAGCTTTGTTTGACTGTGTTTGACTTTCATTTGATTGAAATGGCTATGCTGAATGCATTTGACTTGCATTTGCTTCAAAAAGCATTGTTTGAATGTGTTTGAATTTCATTTGATTCAAATAGCTTTGTTGAATGCATTTGACTTTCATTTGAGTCAAAAAGCTTTGGTTGTATGTGTTTGACTTTCATTTGATTGAAATGGCTTTGTTGAATGCATTTGACTTTCATTTGCTTCAAAAAGCTTTGTTCGAAGGTGTTTGACTTTGATTTGATTCAAACAGCTTTGTTGAATGCATTTGACTTTCATTTGCTTCAAAAAGCTTTGATCGAATGTGTTTTACTTTCATTTGATTGAAATAGATTTGTTGAATGCATTTGACTTTCATTTGAGTCAAAAAGCTTTGTTTGAATGTGTTTGACTTTCATTTGATTGAAATGGCTATGTTGAATGCGTTTGACTTTCATTTGAGTAAAAGGCTTTGTTTGAGTGTGGTTGACTTTCATTTGATTGAAATGGCTTTGTTGACTGCATTTGACTTTCATTTGCTTCAAACAGCTTTCTTGGAATGTGTTTGACTTTCATTTGATTGAAATGGCTTTGTTGAATGCATTTGACTTTCATTTGCTTCAAAAAGCTTTGTTTAAATGTTGTTGACTTTCATTTGATTCATACAGCTTTTTGAATGCATTTCACTTTCATTTGCTTCAAAAAGCTTTAATTAAATGTGTTTGACTTTCATTTGACTCAAATAGTTTTATTGAATGCATTTGACCTTCATTAGCTACAAAAAGGTTTAATTGATTGTGTTTGACTTTCATTTGATTTAATTAGCTTTGTTGAATATATTTGACTTTCATTTGTCCAAAAAAGCTTTAATTGAATGTGTTTGACTTTAATTTGATTAAAATAGCTTTGTTGAATGCATTTGACTTTCATTTGATTTAAAAAGCTTTGTTTAAATGTGTTAGACTTTCCTTTAATTGAAATGCCTTTTTTGAATACCTTTGACTTTCATTTTCTTCAAAAAGCTTTGTTTGAATGTGTTTGACTTTCATTTGATTCAAACAGCCTTGTTGAATGCATTTGACTTTCATTTGCTTCGAAAAGCTTTGTTTGAATGTGTTTGACTTTCATTTGATTGAAATAGCTTTGTTGAATGCATTTGACTTTCATTTGCTTCAAAAAACTATGTTTCAGTGTGGTTAACTTTCATTTGATTAAAACGGCTTTGTTTGAATGTGTTTGTCTTTCATTTGATTCAAATAGTTTTGTTGAATGCATTTGACCTTCATTTGCTTTAAAAAGATTTGTTTGAATGTGTTTGACTTTCATTTGATTGAAATGCTTTGTTGAATGCATTTGACTTTTCATTTGCTTCAAAAACCTTTGTTGGAATGTTTTTGACTTTCATTTGATTGAAAAAGCTTTGTTTGACTATGTTTGAATTTATTTGATTCAAGTAGCTTAGTTGAATGCATTTAAGTTTCGTTTGAGACTAAAAGCTTTGTTTGAATGTGTTTGACTTTCATTTGATTCAAATAGGTTTGTTGAATGCAATTCACTTTTATTTGTGTCAAAAATCTTTGTTTGAATGTGATAGACTTTCATATGAGTCGAATAGCTTTGTAGAATGCATTTAACTTTTATTTGCTTCAAAAAGCTTTGTTCGAATGTGGTTGACTTTCATTTGATTGAAACAGCTTTGTTGAATGCATTTGACTTTCATTTGCTTCAAAAAGCTTTGTTTTATGTGTTTGACTTTCATTTGATTCAAACAGCTTTGTTTAATGCATTTGACTTTAATTTGTTTCAAAAAGCTTTGTTTGAATGTGTTTGACTTTCATTTAATTCAATTAGCTTTGTTGAATGCATTTGACTTTCATTTGAGACAAAAAGCTTTGTATGAATGTCTTTGACTTTTATTTGATTCAAATGGCTTTTTTGAATGCATTTAATTTTCATTTGCTTCAAAAAGCATTGTTCGAAGTGTTTGACTTTTATTTGATTCAAACAGCTTTGTTGAATGCATTTGACCTTCATTTGCTTCAAAAAGCTTTTTTTGAATGTGTTTGACTTTCATTGTATTCAAATGGCGTTGTTGAATGCATTTGACCAAATGGCTTTGTTGAATGCATTTGACCTTCATTTGCTTCAAAAAGCTTTGTTTGAATGTGTTTGACTTTCACTTGATTCAAACAGCTTTGTTGAATCCATTTGACTTTCATTTGCTTCAAAAAGCGTTGATTGAATGTGTTTGACTTTCATTTTATTTAAATAGTTGTGTTGAATGCATTTGACTTTCATTTGAGTCAAAAAACTTTGTTTGAATGTGTTTGACTTTCATTTGATTCAAATAGCTTTGTTGAATGCATTTGACTTTCATTTGCTTCAAAAAGCTTTGTTTGAATGTGTTTGACTTTCATTTGATTCAAATAGCTTTGCTGAATGCATTTGACTTTCATTTGCTTCAAAAAGCTTTGTTGAAATGTGTTTGACTTTGATTTGATTCAAACGACTTTGTTAAATGCATTTGTCTTTGATTTGCTTCAAAGCGCTTTGTTTGAATGTGTTTGACTTTCATTCGATTCAAATGGCTTTGTTGAATGCATTTGACCTTCATTTGCTTCAAAAAGCTTTGTTTGAATGTGTTTGACTTTCACTGATTCAAACAGCTTTGTTGAAAGTATTTGACATTCATTCGCTTCAAAAAGCATTGTTTGAATTTGTTTGACTTTCATTTTATTCAAATAGCTTTGTTGAATGCATTTGACTTTCATTTTAGTCAAAAAACTTTGTTTGAATGTGTTTGACTTTCAGTTGATTCAAAGAGCTTTGTTGAATGCATTTGACTTTCTTTTGAGTCAAAAAGCTATGTTTACATGTGTTTGACTTTTATTTGATTCAAATAGCTTTGTTGAATGCATTTGACTTTCATTTGAGTCAAAAAGCTTTGTTTTTATGTGTTTGACTTTCATTTGATTGAAATAGATTTGTTGAATGCATTGGACTTTCATTTGCTTCAAAAAGCTTTGTTTGAATATGTTTGAATTAATTTGATTTAAATAACTTTGTTGAATGCATTTGACTTTCATTTATTCAAAAAGCTTTTTTTGAATGTGTTTGACTTTCATTTGATTCAAATAGCTTTGTTGAATGCATTTGACTTTCATTTGAGACAAAAAGCTTTGTATGAATGTGTTTGACTTTTATTTGATTTAAATGGCTTTTTTGAATGCATTTAACTTTCATTTGCTTCAAAAAGCATTGTTCGAATGTGTTTGACTTTCATTTGCTTTAAATAGCTTTATTGAATGCATTTGACTTTCATTTTGTTCAAAAAGCTTTGTCTGAATGTGTTTGACTTTCATTTGATTGAAATAGCTTTGTTGAATGCATTTGACTTTCATTTGCTTCAAAAAGCATTAGTTAAGTGTTTTTGACTTTCATTTGATTCAAATAGCTTTATTGATTGCATTTGACCTTCATTTGCTTCAAAAATCTTTTATTGATTGTGTTTGACTTTCATTTGATTTAATTAGCTTTATTAAATAAATTTGACTTTCATTTGCCTAAAAAAGCTTAAATTGAATGTGTTTGACTTTAGTTTGATTAAAATAGCTTTGTTGAATGCATTTGACTTTCATTTGATTTAAAAAGCTTTGTTTAAATGCGTTAGACTTTCATTTAATTGAAATGGCTTTTTTGAATACCTTTGACTTTAATTTTCTTCAAAAAGCTTTGTTTGAATGTGTTTGACTTTCATTTGATTCAAATAGCTTTGTTGAATGCATTTGACCTTCATTTGCTTCAAAAAGCTTTGTTTGAATGTGTTTGACTTTCATTTGATTCAAATGGCTTTGTTGATTGCATTTGACTTTTCATCTGCTTCAAAAAGATTTTTTGGAATGTTTTAGACTTTCATTTGATTGAAATGGCATTGTTGAATGCATTTGACTTTTATTTGCATCAAAAAGCATTGTTCAAATGTGGTTGACTTTCATTTGATTCAAACAGCTTTGTTGAATGCATTTGACTTTCATTTGCTTCAAAAAGCTTTTTATGAATGTGTTTGATTTCATTTAATTCTAACAGCTTTATTGAATGCATTTTAACTTCATTTGCTTCAAAAAGCTTTGTTTGAATGTGTTTGACTTTCATTTGATTGAAATGGCTTTGTTGAATGCATTTGACTTTCATTTGCTTCAAAAAGCTTTGTTTGAATGTGTTTCACTTTTATTTGATTCAAATAGCTTTGTTGAACGTATTTGACTTTCATTTGAGTCAAAAAGCTTTTTTGAATGTGTTTGACTTTAATTTGATTGAAATAGAATTGTTGAACGCATTTGACTTTCATTTGAGTCAAAAATCTTTGTTTGAATGTGTTTGACTTTCATTTGATTCAAATAGCTTTGTTGAATGTATTAGACTTTCATTTGAGTCAAAAAGCTTTGTTTGAATATGTTTGACTTTCTTTTGATTCAAATAGCTTTGTTGAATGCACTTGACTTTCATTTGCTTCAAACAGCTTTGTTTGAATGTGTTTGACTTTCATTTGATTGAAATGGCTTTGTTGAATGCATTTGACTTTCATTTGCTTCAAAAAGCTTTGTTTGAATGTGTTTGACTTTCACTTGATTCAAACAGCTTTGTTGAATGCATTTGACTTTCATTTGAGTTAAAAATCTTTGTTTGAATGTGTTTGACTTTCTTTTGATTCAAATAGCTTTTTTGATTGCATTTGACTTTCATTTGAGTCAAAAAGCATTGTTTGAATGTGTTTGACTATCGTTTAATTCAAATAGCTTTGTTTGACTGTGTTTGACTTTCATTTGATTGAAATGGCTATGCTGAATGCATTTGACTTGCATTTGCTTCAAAAAGCATTGTTTGAATGTGTTTGAATTTTATTTGATTCAAATAGCTTTGTTGAATGCAATTGACTTTCATTTGAGTCAAAAAGCTTTGGTTGTATGTGTTTGACTTTCATTTGATTGAAATGGCTTTGTTGAATGCATTTGACTTTCATTTGCTTCAAAAAGCTTTGTTCGAAGGTGTTTGACTTTGATTTGATTCAAACAGCTTTGTTGAATGCATTTGACTTTCATTTGCTTCAAAAAGCTTTGATCGAATGTGTTTTACTTTCATTTGATTGAAATAGATTTGTTGAATGCATTTGACTTTCATTTGAGTCAAAAAGCTTTGTTTGAATGTGTTTGACTTTCATTTGATTGAAATGGCTATGTTGAATGCGTTTGACTTTCATTTGAGTAAAAAGCTTTGTTTGAGTGTGGTTGACTTTCATTTGATTGAAATGGCTTTGTTGACTGCATTTGACTTTCATTTGCTTCAAACAGCTTTCTTGGAATGTGTTTGACTTTCATTTGATTGAAATGGCTTTGTTGAATGCATTTGACTTTCATTTGCTTCAAAAAGCTTTGTTCAAATGTTGTTGACTTTCATTTGATTCATACAGCTTTTTGAATGCATTTGACTTTCATTTGCTTCAAAAAGCTTTAATTAAATGTGTTTGACTTTCATTTGACTCAAATAGTTTTATTGAATGCATTTGACCTTCATTAGCTACAAAAAGGTTTAATTGATTGTGTTTGACTTTCATTTGATTTAATTAGCTTTGTTGAATATATTTGACTTTCATTTGTCCAAAAAAGCTTTAATTGAATGTGTTTGACTTTAATTTGATTAAAATAGCTTTGTTGAATGCATTTGACTTTCATTTGATTTAAAAAGCTTTGTTTAAATGTGTTAGACTTTCCTTTAATTGAAATGCCTTTGTTGAATACCTTTGACTTCCATTTTCTTCAAAAAGCTTTGTTTGAATGTGTTTGACTTTCATTTGATTCAAACAGCCTTGTTGAATGCATTTGACTTTCATTTGCTTCGAAAAGCTTTGTTTGAATGTGTTTGACTTTCATTTGATTGAAATAGCTTTGTTGAATGCATTTGACTTTCATTTGCTTCAAAAAACTATGTTTGAGTGTGGTTAACTTTCATTTGATTAAAACGGCTTTGTTTGAATGTGTTTGTCTTTCATTTGATTCAAATAGTTTTGTTGAATGCATTTGACCTTCATTTGCTTTAAAAAGCTTTGTTTGAATGTGTTTGACTTTCATTTGATTGAAATGCTTTGTTGAATGCATTTGACTTTTCATTTGCTTCAAAAACCTTTGTTGGAATGTTTTTGACTTTCATTTGATTGAAAAAGCTTTGTTTGACTATGTTTGAATTTATTTGATTCAAGTAGCTTAGTTGAATGCATTTAAGTTTCGTTTGAGACAAAAAGCTTTGTTTGAATGTGTTTGACTTTCATTTGATTCAAATAGGTTTGTTGAATGCAATTCACTTTTATTTGTGTCAAAAATCTTTGTTTGAATGTGATAGACTTTCATATGAGTCAAATAGCTTTGTAGAATGCATTTAACTTTTATTTGCTTCAAAAAGCTTTGTTCGAATGTGGTTGACTTTCATTTGATTGAAACAGCTTTGTTGAATGCATTTGACTTTCATTTGCTTCAAAAAGCTTTGTTTTATGTGTTTGACTTTCATTTGATTCAAACAGCTTTGTTTAATGCATTTGACTTTAATTTGTTTCAAAAAGCTTTGTTTGAATGTGTTTGACTTTCATTTAATTCAATTAGCTTTGTTGAATGCATTTGACTTTCATTTGAGACAAAAAGCTTTGTATGAATGTCTTTGACTTTTATTTGATTCAAATGGCTTTTTTGAATGCATTTAATTTTCATTTGCTTCAAAAAGCATTGTTCGAAGTGTTTGACTTTTATTTGATTCAAACAGCTTTGTTGAATGCATTTGACCTTCATTTGCTTCAAAAAGCTTTTTTTGAATGTGTTTGACTTTCATTGTATTCAAATGGCGTTGTTGAATGCATTTGACCAAATGGCTTTGTTGAATGCATTTGACCTTCATTTGCTTCAAAAAGCTTTGTTTGAATGTGTTTGACTTTCACTTGATTCAAACAGCTTTGTTGAATCCATTTGACTTTCATTTGCTTCAAAAAGCGTTGATTGAATGTGTTTGACTTTCATTTTATTTAAATAGTTGTGTTGAATGCATTTGACTTTCATTTAAGTCAAAAAACTTTGTTTGAATGTGTTTGACTTTCATTTGATTCAAATAGCTTTGTTGAATGCATTTGACTTTCATTTGCTTCAAAAAGCTATGTTTGAATGTGTTTGATTTTCATTTGATTCAAATAGCTTTGCTGAATGCATTTGACTTTCATTTGCTTCAAAAAGCTTTGTTGAAATGTGTTTGACTTTGATTTGATTCAAACGACTTTGTTAAATGCATTTGTCTTTGATTTGCTTCAAAGCGCTTTGTTTGAATGTGTTTGACTTTCATTCGATTCAAATGGCTTTGTTGAATGCATTTAACCTTCATTTGCTTCAAAAAGCTTTGTTTGAATGTGTTTGACTTTCACTGATTCAAACAGCTTTGTTGAAAGTATTTGACATTCATTCGCTTCAAAAAGCATTGTTTGAATTTGTTTGACTTTCATTTTATTCAAATAGCTTTGTTGAATGCATTTGACTTTCATTTTAGTCAAAAAACTTTGTTTGAATGTGTTTGACTTTCAGTTGATTCAAAGAGCTTTGTTGAATGCATTTGACTTTCATTTGAGTCAAAAAGCTATGTTTACATGTGTTTGACTTTTATTTGATTCAAATAGCTTTGTTGAATGCATTTGACTTTCATTTGAGTCAAAAAGCTTTGTTTTTATGTGTTTGACTTTCATTTGATTGAAATAGATTTGTTGAATGCATTGGACTTTCATTTGCTTCAAAAAGCTTTGTTTGAATATGTTTGAATTAATTTGATTTAAATAACTTTGTTGAATGCATTTGACTTTCATTTATTCAAAAAGCTTTTTTTGAATGTGTTTGACTTTCATTTGATTCAAATAGCTTTGTTGAATGCATTTGACTTTCATTTGAGACAAAAAGCTTTGTATGAATGTGTTTGACTTTTATTTGATTTAAATGGCTTTTTTGAATGCATTTAACTTTCATTTGCTTCAAAAAGCATTGTTCGAATGTGTTTGACTTTCATTTGCTTTAAATAGCTTTATTGAATGCATTTGACTTTCATTTTGTTCAAAAAGCTTTGTCTGAATGTGTTTGACTTTCATTTGATTGAAATAGCTTTGTTGAATGCATTTGACTTTCATTTGCTTCAAAAAGCATTAGTTAAGTGTTTTTGACTTTCATTTGATTCAAATAGCTTTATTGATTGCATTTGACCTTCATTTGCTTCAAAAAGCTTTTATTGATTGTGTTTGACTTTCATTTGATTTAATTAGCTTTATTAAATAAATTTGACTTTCATTTGCCTAAAAAAGCTTAAATTGAATGTGTTTGACTTTAGTTTGATTAAAATAGCTTTGTTGAATGCATTTGACTTTCATTTGATTTAAAAAGCTTTGTTTAAATGCGTTAGACTTTCATTTAATTGAAATGGCTTTTTTGAATACCTTTGACTTTAATTTTCTTCAAAAAGCTTTGTTTGAATGTGTTTGACTTTCATTTGATTCAAATAGCTTTGTTGAATGCATTTGACCTTCATTTGCTTCAAAAAGCTTTGTTTGAATGTGTTTGACTTTCATTTGATTCAAATGGCTTTGTTGATTGCATTTGACTTTTCATCTGCTTCAAAAAGATTTTTTGGAATGTTTTAGACTTTCATTTGATTGAAATGGCATTGTTGAATGCATTTGACTTTTATTTGCATCAAAAAGCATTGTTCAAATGTGGTTGACTTTCATTTGATTCAAACAGCTTTGTTGAATGCATTTGACTTTCATTTGCTTCAAAAAGCTTTTTATGAATGTGTTTGATTTCATTTAATTCTAACAGCTTTATTGAATGCATTTTAACTTCATTTGCTTCAAAAAGCTTTGTTTGAATGTGTTTGACTTTTATTTGATTGAAATGGCTTTGTTGAATGCATTTGACTTTCATTTGCTTCAAAAAGCTTTGTTTGAATGTGTTTCACTTTTATTTGATTCAAATAGCTTTGTTGAACGTATTTGACTTTCATTTGAGTCAAAAAGCTTTTTTGAATGTGTTTGACTTTAATTTGATTGAAATAGAATTGTTGAACGCATTTGACTTTCATTTGAGTCAAAAATCTTTGTTTGAATGTGTTTGACTTTCATTTGATTCAAATAGCTTTGTTGAATGTATTAGACTTTCATTTGAGTCAAAAAGCTTTGTTTGAATGTGTTTGACTTTCTTTTGATTCAAATAGCTTTGTTGAATGCACTTGACTTTCATTTGCTTCAAACAGCTTTGTTTGAATGTGTTTGACTTTCATTTGATTGAAATGGCTTTGTTGAATGCATTTGACTTTCATTTGCTTCAAAAAGCTTTGTTTGAATGTGTTTGACTTTCACTTGATTCAAACAGCTTTGTTGAATGCATTTGACTTTCATTTGAGTTAAAAATCTTTGTTTGAATGTGTTTGACTTTCTTTTGATTCAAATAGCTTTTTTGATTGCATTTGACTTTCATTTGAGTCAAAAAGCATTGTTTGAATGTGTTTGACTATCGTTTAATTCAAATAGCTTTGTTTGACTGTGTTTGACTTTCATTTGATAGAAATGGCTATGCTGAATGCATTTGACTTGCATTTGCTTCAAAAAGCATTGTTTGAATGTGTTTGAATTTCATTTGATTCAAATAGCTTTGTTGAATGCATTTGACTTTCATTTGAGTCAAAAAGCTTTGGTTGTATGTGTTTGACTTTCATTTGATTGAAATGGCTTTGTTGAATGCATTTGACTTTCATTTGCTTCAAAAAGCTTTGTTCGAAGGTGTTTGACTTTGATTTGATTCAAACAGCTTTGTTGAATGCATTTGACTTTCATTTGCTTCAAAAAGCTTTGATCGAATGTGTTTTACTTTCATTTGATTGAAATAGATTTGTTGAATGCATTTGACTTTCATTTGAGTCAAAAAGCTTTGTTTGAATGTGTTTGACTTTCATTTGATTGAAATGGCTATGTTGAATGCGTTTGACTTTCATTTGAGTAAAAAGCTTTGTTTGAGTGTGGTTGACTTTCATTTGATTGAAATGGCTTTGTTGACTGCATTTGACTTTCATTTGCTTCAAACAGCTTTCTTGGAATGTGTTTGACTTTCATTTGATTGAAATGGCTTTGTTGAATGCATTTGACTTTCATTTGCTTCAAAAAGCTTTGTTCAAATGTTGTTGACTTTCATTTGATTCATACAGCTTTTTGAATGCATTTGACTTTCATTTGCTTCAAAAAGCTTTAATTAAATGTGTTTGACTTTCATTTGACTCAAATAGTTTTATTGAATGCATTTGACCTTCATTAGCTACAAAAAGGTTTAATTGATTGTGTTTGACTTTCATTTGATTTAATTAGCTTTGTTGAATATATTTGACTTTCATTTGTCCAAAAAAGCTTTAATTGAATGTGTTTGACTTTAATTTGATTAAAATAGCTTTGTTGAATGCATTTGACTTTCATTTGATTTAAAAAGCTTTGTTTGAATGTGTTTGACTTTCATTTGATTCAAATAGCTTTGTTGAATGTATTAGACTTTCATTTGAGTCAAAAAGCTTTGTTTGAATGTGTTTGACTTTCTTTTGATTCAAATAGCTTTGTTGAATGCATTTGACTTTCATTTGCTTCAAACAGCTTTGTTTGAATGTGTTTGACTTTCATTAGATTGAAATGGCTTTGTTGAATGCATTTGACTTTCATTTGCTTCAAAAAGCTTTGTTTGAATGTGTTTGACTTTCACTTGATTCAAACAGCTTTGTTGAATGCGTTTGACTTTCATTTGCGTTAAAAATCTTTGTTTGAATGTGTTTGACTTTCTTTTGATTCAAATAGCTTTTTTGATTGCATTTGACTTTCATTTGAGTCAAAAAGCATTGTTTGAATGTGTTTGACTATCGTTTAATTCAAATAGCTTTGTTTGACTGTGTTTGACTTTCATTTGATTGAAATGGCTATGCTGAATGCATTTGACTTGCATTTGCTTCAAAAAGCGTTGTTTGAATGTGTTTGAATTTCATTTGATTCAAATAGGTTTGTTGAATGCATTTGACTTTCATTTGAGTCAAAAAGCTTTGGTTGTATGTGTTTGACTTTCATTTGATTGAAATGGCTTTGTTGAATGCATTTGACTTTCATTTGCTTCAAAAAGCTTTGTTCGAAGGTGTTTGACTTTGATTTGATTCAAACAGCTTTGTTGAATGCATTTCACTTTCATTTGCTTCAAAAAGCTTTGATCGAATGTGTTTTACTTTCATTTGATTGAAATAGATTTGTTGAATGCATTTGACTTTCATTTGAGTCAAAAAACTTTGTTTGAATGTGTTTGACTTTCATTTGATTCAAATAGCTTTGTTGAATGCATTTGACTTTCATTTGCTTCAAAAAGCTTTGTTTGAATGTGTTTGACTTTCATTTGATTCAAATAGCTTTGCTGAATGCATTTGACTTTCATTTGCTTCAAAAAGCTTTGTTGATATGTGTTTGACTTTGATTTGATTCAAACGACTTTGTTAAATGCATTTGTCTTTGATTTGCTTCAAAGCGCTTTGTTTGAATGTGTTTGACTTTCATTCGATTCAAATGGCTTTGTTGAATGCATTTGACCTTCATTTGCTTCAAAAAGCTTTGTTTGAATGTGTTTGACTTTCACTGATTCAAACAGCTTTGTTAAAAGTATTTGACATTCATTCGCTTCAAAAAGCATTGTTTGAATTTGTTTGACTTTCATTTTATTCAAATAGCTTTGTTGAATGCATTTGACTTTCATTTTAGTCAAAAAACTTTGTTTGAATGTGTTTGACTTTCAGTTGATTCAAAGAGCTTTGTTGAATGCATTTGACTTTCATTTGAGTCAAAAAGCTATGTTTACATGTGTTTGACTTTTATTTGATTCAAATAGCTTTGTTGAATGCATTTGACTTTCATTTGAGTCAAAAAGCTTTGTTTTTATGTGTTTGACTTTCATTTGATTGAAATAGATTTGTTGAATGCATTGGACTTTCATTTGCTTCAAAAAGCTTTGTTTGAATATGTTTGAATTCATTTGATTTAAATAACTTTGTTGAATGCATTTGACTTTCATTTATTCAAAAAGCTTTTTTTGAATGTGTTTGACTTTCATTTGATTCAAATAGCTTTGTTGAATGCATTTGACTTTCATTTGAGACAAAAAGCTTTGTATGAATGTGTTTGAATTTTTATTTGATTTAAATGGCTTTTTTGAATGCATTTAACTTTCATTTGCTTCAAAAAGCATTGTTCGAATGTGTTTGACTTTCATTTGATTTAAATAGCTTTATTGAATGCATTTGACTTTCATTTTGTTCAAAAAGCTTTGTCTGAATGTGTTTGACTTTCATTTGATTGAAATAGCTTTTTTGAATGCATTTGACTTTCATTTGCTTCAAAAAGCATTAGTTAAGTGTTTTTGACTTTCATTTGATTCAAATACCTTTATTGATTGCATTTGACCTTCATTTGCTTCAAAAGGCTTTTATTGATTGTGTTTGACTTTCATTTGATTTAATTAGCTTTATTGAATACATTTGACTTTCATTTGCCTAAAAAAGCTTTAATTGAATGTGTTTGACTTTAATTTGATTAAAATAGCTTTGTTGAATGCATTTGACTTTCATTTGATTTAAAAAGCTTTGTTTAAATGTGTTAGACTTTCCTTTAATTGAAATGCCTTTGTTGAATACCTTTGACTTTAATTTTCTTCAAAAAGCTTTGTTTGAATGTGTTTGACTTTCATTTGATTCAAACAGCCTTGTTGAATGCATTTGACTTTCATTTGCTTCGAAAAGCTTTGTTTGAATGTGTTTGACTTTCATTTGATTGAAATAGCTTTGTTGAATGCATTTGACTTTCATTTGCTTCAAAAAACTATGTTTGAGTGTGGTTAACTTTCATTTGATTAAAACGGCTTTGTTTGAATGTGTTTGTCTTTCATTTGATTCAAATAGTTTTGTTGAATGCATTTGACCTTCATTTGCTTTAAAAAGCTTTGTTTGAATGTGTTTGACTTTCATTTGATTCAAATAGCTTTGTTGAATGTATTAGACTTTCATTTGAGTCAAAAAGCTTTGTTTGAATGTCTTTGACTTTCTTTTGATTCAAACAGCTTTGTTGAATGCATTTGACTTTCATTTTCTTCAAAAAGCTTTGTTTTATGTGTTTGACTTTCATTTGATTCAAACAGCTTTGTTTAATGCATTTGACTTCAATTTGTTTCAAAAAGCTTTGTTTGAATGTGTTTGACTTTCATTTAATTCAATTAGCTTTGTTGAATGCATTTGACTTTCATTTGAGACAAAAAGCTTTGTATGAATGTCTTTGACTTTTATTTGATTCAAATGGCTTTTTTGAATGCATTTAATTTTCATTTGCTTCAAAAAGCATTGTTCGAAGTGTTTGACTTTTATTTAATTCAAACAGCTTTGTTGAATGCATTTGACCTTCATTTGCTTCAAAAAGCTTTTTTTGAATGTGTTTGACTTTCATTGTTCAAATGGCGTTGTTGAACGCATTTGACCAAATGGCTTTGTTGAATGCATTTGACCTTCATTCGCTTCAAAAAGCTTTGTTTGAATGTGTTTGACTTTCACTTGATTCAAACAGCTTTGTTGAATCCATTTGACTTTCATTTGCTTCAAAAAGCGTTGATTGAATGTGTTTGACTTTCATTTTATTTAAATAGCTGTGTTGAATGCATTTGACTTTCATTTGAGTCAAATAGCTTTGTTGAATGCATTTGACTTTCATTTGCTTCAAAAAGCTTTGTTTGAATGTGTTTGACTTTCATTTGATTCAAATAGCTTTGCTGAATGCATTTGACTTTCATTTGCTTCAAAAAGCTTTGTTGAAATGTGTTTGACTCTGATTTGATTCAAACGACTTTGTTAAATGCATTTGTCTTTGATTTGCTTCAAAGCGCTTTGTTTGAATGTGTTTGACTTTCATTCGATTCAAATGGCTTTGTTGAATGCATTTGACCTTCATTTGCTTCAAAAAGCTTTGTTTGAATGTGTTTGACTTTCACTGATTCAAACAGCTTTGTTGAAAGTATTTGACATTCATTCGCTTCAAAAAGCATTGTTTGAATTTGTTTGACTTTCATTTTATTCAAATAGCTTTGTTGAATGCATTTGACTTTCATTTTAGTCAAAAAACTTTGTTTGAATGTGTTTGACTTTCAGTTGATACAAAGAGCTTTGTTGAAAGTATTTGACATTCATTCGCTTCAAAAAGCATTGTTTGAATTTGTTTGACTCTTATTTGATTCAAATAGCTTTGTTGAATGCATTTGACTTTCATTTGAGTCAAAAAGCTTTGTTTTTATGTGTTTGACTTTCATTTGATTGAAATAGATTTTTTGAATGCATTGGACTTTCATTTGCTTCAAAAAGCTTTGTTTGAATATGTTTGAATTCATTTGATTTAAATAACTTTGTTGAATGCCTTTGACTTTCATTTATTCAAAAAGCTTTTTTTGAATGTGTTTGACTTTCATTTGATTCAAATAGCTTTTTTGAATGCATTTGACTTTCATTTGAGCCAAAAAGCTTTGTATGAATGTGTTTGACTTTTATTTGATTTAAATGGCTTTTTTGAATGCATTTAACTTTCATTTGCTTCAAAAAGCATTGTTCGAATGTGTTTGACTTTCATTTGATTTAAATAGCTTTATTGAATGCATTTGACTTTCATTTTGTTTAAAAAGCTTTGTCTGAATGTGTTTGACTTTCATTTGATTGAAATAGCTTTGTTGAATGCATTTGACTTTCATTTGCTTCAAAAAGCATTAGTTAAGTGTTTTTTACTTTCATTTGATTCAAATAGCTTTATTGATTGCATTTGACCTTCATTTGCTTCAAAAAGCTTTTATTGATTGTGTTTGACTTTCATTTGATTTAATTAGCTTTATTGAATACATTTGACTTTCATTTGCCTAAAAAAGCTTAAATTGAATGTGTTTGACTTTAGTTTGATTAAAATAGCTTTGTTGAATGCATTTGACTTTCATTTGATTTAAAAAGCTTTGTTTAAATGCGTTAGACTTTCATTTAATTGAAATGGCTTTTTTGAATACCTTTGACTTTAATTTTCTTCAAAAAGCTTTGTTTGAATGTGTTTGACTTTCATTTGATTCAAATAGCTTTGTTGAATGCATTTGACCTTCATTTGCTTCAAAAAGCTTTGTTTGAATGTGTTTGACTTTCATTTGATTCAAATGGCTTTGTTGATTGCATTTGACTTTTCATCTGCTTCAAAAAGATTTTTTGGAATGTTTTAGATTTTCATTTGATTGAAATGGCATTGTTGAATGCGTTTAAATTTTATTTGCATCAAAAAGCATTGTTCAAATGTGGTTGACTTTCATTTGATTCAAACAGCTTTGTTGAATGCATTTGACTTTCATTTGCTTCAAAAAGCTTTTTATGAATGTGTTTGATTTCATTTAATTCTAACAGCTTTATTGAATGCATTTTAACTTCATTTGCTTCAAAAAGCTTTGTTTGAATGTGTTTGACTTTCATTTGATTGAAATGGCTTTGTTGAATGCATTTGACTTTCATTTGCTTCAAAAAGCTTTGTTTGAATGTGTTTCACTTTCATTTGATTCAAATAGCTTTGTTGAACGTATTTGACTTTCATTTGAGTCAAAAAGCTTTTTTGAATGTGTTTGACTTTCATTTGATTCAAATAGCTTTGTTGAATGCATTTGACTTTCGTTTGAGTCAAAAATCTTTGTTTGAATGTGTTTGACTTTCATTTGATTCAAATAGCTTTGTTGAATGTATTAGACTTTCATTTGAGTCAAAAAGCTTTGTTTGAATGTGTTTGACTTTCTTTTGATTCAAAGAGCTTTGTTGAATGCATTTGACTTTCATTTGCTTCAAACAGCTTTGTTTGAATGTGTTTGACTTTCATTTGATTGAAATGGCTTTGTTGAATGCATTTGACTTTCATTTGCTTCAAAAAGCTTTGTTTGAATGTGTTTAACTTTCACTTGATTCAAACAGCTTTGTTGAATGCATTTGACTTTCATTTGAGTTAAAAATCTTTGTTTGAATGTGTTTGACTTTCTTTTAATTTAAATAGCATTTTTGATTGCATTTGACTTTCATTTGAGTAAAAAAGCATTGTTTGAATGTGTTTGACTATCGTTTAATTCAAATAGCTTTGTTTTTATGTGTTTGACTTTCATTTGATTGAAATGGCTATGCTGAATGCATTTGACTTGCATTTGCTTCAAAAAGCATTGTTTGAATGTGTTTGAATTTCATTTGATTCAAATAGCTTTGTTGAATGCATTTGACTTTCATTTGAGTCAAAAAGCTTTGGTTGTATGTGTTTGACTTTCATTTGATACAAATAGTTTTTTTGAATGCATTTGACTTTCATTTGAGACAAAAAGCTTTGTATGAATGTGTTTGACTTTTATTTGATTTAAATGGCTTTTTTGAATGCATTTAACTTTCATTTGCTTCAAAAAGCATTGTTCGAATGTGTTTGACTTTCATTTGATTTAAATTGCTTTATTTAATGCATTTGACTTTCATTTTGTTCAAAAAGCTTTGTCTGAATGTGTTTGACTTTCATTTGATTGAAATAGCTTTGTTGAATGCATTTGACTTTCATTTGCTTCAAAAAGCATTAGTTAAGTGTTTTTGACTTTCATTTGATTCAAATAGCTTTATTGATTGCATTTGACCTTCATTTGCTTTAATAAGCTTTTATTGATTGTGTTTACTTTCATTTGATTTAATTAGCTTTATTGAATACATTTGACTTTCATTTGCCTAAAAAAGCTTAAATTGAATGTGTTTGACTTTAGTTTGATTAAAATAGCTTTGTTGAATGCATTTGACTTTCATTTGATTTAAAAAGCTTTGTTTAAATGCGTTAGACTTTCATTTAATTGAAATGGCTTTTTTGAATACCTTTGACTTTAATTTTCTTCAAAAAGCTTTGTTTGAATGTTTTTGACTTTCATTTGATTCAAATAGCTTTGTTGAATGCATTTGACCTTCATTTGCTTCAAAAAGCTTTGTTTGAATTTGTTTGACTTTCATTTGATTCAAATGGCTTTGTTGATTGCATTTGACTTTTCATCTGCTTCAAAAAGATTTTTTGGAATGTTTTAGACTTTCATTTGATTGAAATGGCATTGTTGAATGCATTTGACTTTTATTTGCATCAAAAAGCATTGTTCAAATGTGGTTGACTTTCATTTGATTCAAACAGCTTTGTTGAATACATTTGACTTTCATTTGCTTCAAAAAGCTTTTTATGAATGTGTTTGATTTCATTTAATTCTAACAGCTTTATTGAATGCATTTTAACTTCATTTGCTTCAAAAAGCTTTGTTTGAATGTGTTTGACTTTCATTTGATTGAAATGGCTTTGTTGAATGCATTTGACTTTCATTTGCTTCAAAAAGCTTTGTTTGAATGTGTTTCACTTTCATTTGATTCAAATAGCTTTGTTGAACGTATTTGACTATCATTTGAGTCTAAAAGCTTTTTTGAATGTGTTTGACTTTCATTTGATTCAAATAGCTTTGTTGAATGCATTTGACTTTCATTTGAGTCAAAAATCTTTGTTTGAATGTGTTTGACTTTCATTTGATTCAAATAGCTTTGTTGAATGTATTAGACTTTCATTTGAGTCAAAAAGCTTTGTTTGAATGTGTTTGACTTTCTTTTGATTCAAATAGCTTTGTTGAATGCATTTGACTTTCATTTGCTTCAAACAGCTTTGTTTGAATGTGTTTGACTTTCATTTGATTGAAATGGCTTTGTTAAATGCATTTGACTTTCATTTGCTTCAAAAACCTTTGTTTGAATGTGTTTGACTTTCACTTGATTCAAACAGCTTTGTTGAATGCATTTGACTTTCATTTGAGTTAAAAATCTTTGTTTGAATGTGTTTGACTTTCTTTTGATTCAAATAGCTTTTTTGATTGCATTTGACTTTCATTTGAGTCAAAAGCATTGTTTGAATGTGTTTGACTATCGTTTAATTCAAATAGCTTTGTTTGACTGTGTTTGACTTTCATTTGATTGAAATGGCTATGCTGAATGCATTTGACTTGCATTTGCTTCAAAAAGCATTGTTTGAATGTGTTTGAATTTCATTTGATTCAAATAGCTTTGCTGAATGCATTTGACTTTCATTTGAGTCAAAAAGCTTTGGTTGTATGTGTTTGACTTTCATTTGATTGAAATGGCTTTGTTGAATGCATTTGACTTTCATTTGCTTCAAAAAGCTTTGTTCGAAGGTGTTTGACTTTGATTTGATTTAAACAGCTTTGTTGAATGCATTTGACTTTCATTTGCTTCAAAAAGCTTTGATCGAATGTGTTTTACTTTCATTTGATTGAAATAGATTTGTTGAATGCATTTGTCTTTCATTTGAGTCAAAAAGCTTTGTTTGAATGTGTTTGACTTTCATTTGATTGAAATGGCTATGTTGAATGCGTTTGACTTTCATTTGAGTAAAAAAGCTTTGTTTGAGTGTGGTTAACTTTCATTTGATTGAAATGGCTTTGTTGACTGCATTTGACTTTCATTTGCTTCAAACAGCTTTCTTGGAATGTATTTGACTTTCATTTGATTGAAATGGCTTTGTTGAATGCATTTGACTTTCATTTGCTTCAAAAAGCTTTGTTCAAATGTTGTTGACTTTCATTTGATTCATACAGCTTTTTGAATGTATTTGACTTTCATTTGCTTCAAAAAGCTTTAATTAAATGTGTTTGACTTTCATTTGACTCAAATAGTTTTATTGAATGCATTTGACCTTCATTAGCTACAAAAATCTTTAATTGATTGTGTTTGACTTTCATTTGATTTAATTAGCTTTGTTGAATATATTTGACTTTCATTTGTCCAAAAAAGCTTTAATTGAATGTGTTTGACTTTAATTTGATTAAAATAGCTTTGTTGAATACATTTGACTTTCATTTGATTTAAAAAGCTTTGTTTAAATGTGTTAGACTTTCCTTTAATTGAAATGCCTTTGTTGAATACCTTTGACTTTCATTTTCTTCAAAAAGCTTTGTTTGAATGTGTTTGACTTTCATTTGATTCAAACAGCCTTGTTGAATGCATTTGAATTTCATTTGCTTCGAAAAGCTTTGTTTTAATGTGTTTGACTTTCATTTGATTGAAATAGCTTTGTTGAATGCATTTGACTTTCATTTGCTTCAAAAAACTATGTTTGAGTGTGGTTAACTTTTATTTGATTAAAACGGCTTTGTTTGAATGTGTTTGACTTTCATTTGATTCAAATAGTTTTGTTGAATGCATTTGACCTTCATTTGCTTTAAAAAGCTTTGTTTGAATGTGTTTGACTTTCATTTGATTGAAATGCTTTGTTGAATGCATTTGACTTTTCATTTGCTTCAAAAACCTTTGTTGGAATGTTTTTGACTTTCATTTGATTGAAAAAGCTTTGTTTGACTATGTTTGAATTTATTTGATTCAAGTTGCTTAGTTGAATGCATTTAAGTTTCGTTTGAGACAAAAAGCTTTGTTTGAATGTGTTTGACTTTCATTTGATTCAAATAGGTTTGTTGAATGCAATTCACTTTTATTTGTGTCAAAAATCTTTGTTTGAATGTGATAGACTTTCATATGAGTCGAATAGCTTTGTTGAATGCATTTAACTTTTATTTGCTTCAAAAAGCTTTGTTCGAATGTGGTTGACTTTCATTTGATTGAAACAGCTTTGTTGAATGCATTTGACTTTCATTTGCTTCAAAAGGCTTTGTTTTATGTGTTTGACTTTCATTTGATTCAAACAGCTTTGTTGAATGCATTTGACTTTAATTTGTTTCAAAAAGCTTTGTTTGAATGTGTTTGACTTTCATTTAATTCAATTAGCTGTGTTGAATGCATTTGACTTTCATTTGAGACAAAAAGCTTTGTATGAATGTGTTTGACTTTCATTTGACTCAAATAGCTTTGTTGAATGCATTTGACTTTCATTTGCTTCAAAAAGCTTTGTTTGAATGTGTTTGACTTTCATTTGATTCAAATAGCTTTGCTGAATGCATTTGACTTTCATTTGCTTCAAAAAGCTTTGTTGAAATGTGTTTGACTTTGATTTGATTCAAACGACTTTGTTAAATGCATTTGTCTTTGATTTGCTTCAAAGCGCTTTGTTTGAATGTGTTTGACTTTCATTCTATTCAAATGGCTTTGTTGAATGCATTTGACCTTCATTTGCTTCAAAAAGCTTTGTTTGAATGTGTTTGACTTTCACTGATTCAAACAGCTTTGTTGAAAGTATTTGACATTCATTCGCTTCAAAAAGCATTGTTTGAATTTGTTTGACTTTCATTTTATTCAAATAGCTTTGTTGAATGCATTTGACTTTCATTTTAGTTAAAAAACTTTGTTTGAATGTGTTTGACTTTCAGTTGATTCAAAGAGCTTTGTTGAATGCATTTGACTTTCATTTGAGTCAAAAAGCTATGTTTACATGTGTTTGACTTTTATTTGATTCAAATAGCTTTGTTGAATGCATTTGACTTTCATTTGAGTCAAACAGCTTTGTTTTTATGTGTTTGACTTTCATTTGATTGAAATAGATTTGTTGAATGCATTGGACTTTCATTTGCTTCAAAAAGCTTTGTTTGAATATGTTTGAATTCATTTGATTTAAATAACTTTGTTGAATGCATTTGACTTTCATTTATTCAAAAAGCTTTTTTTGAATGTGTTTGACTTTCATTTGATTCAAATAGCTTTTTTGAATGCATTTGACTTTCATTTGAGACAAAAAGCTTTGTATGAATGTGTTTGACTTTTATTTGATTTAAATGGCTTTTTTGAATGCATTTAACTTTCATTTGCTTCAAAAAGCATTGTTCGAATGTGTTTGACTTTCATTTGATTTAAATAGCTTTATTGAATGCATTTGACTTTCATTTTGTTCAAAAACCTTTGTCTGAATGTGTTTGACTTTCATTTGATTGAAATAGCTTTGTTGAATGCATTTGACTTTCATTTGCTTCAAAAAGCATTAGTTAAGTGTTTTTGACTTTCATTTGATTCAAATAGCTTTATTGATTGCATTTGACCTTCATTTGCTTCAATAAGCTTTTATTGATTGTGTTTACTTTCATTTGATTTAATTAGCTTTATTGAATACATTTGACTTTCATTTGCCTAAAAAAGCTTAAATTGAATGTGTTTGACTTTAGTTTGATTAAAATAGCTTTGTTGAATGCATTTGACTTTCATTTGATTGAAAAAGCTTTGTTTAAATGCGTTAGACTTTCATTTAATTGAAATGGCTTTTTTGAATACCTTTGACTTTAATTTTCTTCAAAAAGCTTTGTTTGAATGTGTTTGACTTTCATTTGATTAAAATAGCTTTGTTGAATGCATTTGACCTTCATTTGCTTCAAAAAGCTTTGTTTGAATGTGTTTGACTTTCATTTGATTCAAATAGCTTTGTTGAATGCATTTGACTTTCATTTTAGTCAAAAAACTTTATTTGAATGTGTTTGATTTTCAGTTGATTCAAAGAGCTTTGTTGAATGCATTTGACTTTCATTTGAGTCAAAAAGCTATGTTTACATGTGTTTGACTTTTATTTGATTCAAACAGCTTTGTTGAATGCATTTGACTTTCATTTGCTTCAAAAAGCTTTTTATGAATGTGTTTGATTTCATTTGATTCTAATAGCTTTATTGAACGCATTTTAACTTCATTTGCTTCAAAAAGCTTTGTTTGAATGTGTTTGACTTTCATTTGATTGAAATGGCTTTGTTGAATGCATTTGACTTTCATTTGCTTCAAAAAGCTTTGTTTGAATGTGTTTCACTTTCATTTGATTCAAATAGCTTTGTTGAACGTATTTGACTTTCATTTGAGTCAAAAAGCTTTTTTTGAATGTGTTTGACTTTCATTTGATTCAAATAGCTTTGTTGAATGCATTTGACTTTCATTTGAGTCAAAAATCTTTGTTTGAATGTGTTTGACTTTCATTTGATTCAAATAGCTTTGTTGAATGTATTAGACTTTCATTTGAGTCAAAAAGCTTTGTTTGAATGTGTTTGACTTTCTTTTGATTCAAATAGCTTTGTTGAATGCATTTGACTTTCATTTGCTTCAAACAGCTTTGTTTGAATGTGTTTGACTTTCATTTGATTGAAATGGCTTTGTTGAATGCATTTGACTTTCATTTGCTTCAAAAAGCTTTGTTTGAATGTGTTTGACTTTCACTTGATTCAAACAGCTTTGTTGAATGCATTTGACTTTCATTTGAGTTAAAAATCTTTGTTTGAATGTGTTTGACTTTCTTTTGATTCAAATAGCTTTTTTGATTGCATTTGACTTTCATTTGAGTCAAAAAGCATTGTTTGAATGTGTTTGACTATCGTTTAATTCAAATAGGTTTGTTTGACTGTGTTTGACTTTCATTTGATTGAAATAGCTTTGCTGAATGCATTTGACTTTCATTTGCTTCAAAAAGCTTTGTTGAAATGTGTTTGACTTTGATTTGATTCAAACGACTTTGTTAAATGCATTTGTCTTTGATTTGCTTCAAAGCGCTTTGTTTGAATGTGTTTGACTTTCATTCGATTCAAATGGCTTTGTTGAATGCATTTGACCTTCAATTGTTTCAAAAAGCTTTGTTTGAATGTGTTTGACTTTCACTGATTTAAACAGCTTTGTTGAAAGTATTTGACATTCATTCGCTTCAAAAAGCATTGTTTGAATTTGTTTGACTTTCATTTTATTCAAATAGCTTTGTTGAATGCATTTGACTTTCATTTTAGTCAAAAAACTTTATTTGAATGTGTTTGATTTTCAGTTGATTCAAAGAGCTTTGTTGAATGCATTTGACTTTCATTTGAGTCAAAAAGTTATGTTTACATGTGTTTGACTTTTATTTGATTCAAATAGCTTTGTTGAATGCATTTGACTTTCATTTGAGTCAAAATGCTTTGTTTTTATGTGTTTGACTTTCATTTGATTGAAATAGATTTGTTGAATGCATTGGACTTTCATTTGCTTCAAAAAGCTTTGTTTGAATATGTTTGAATTCATTTGATTTAAATAACTTTGTTGAATGCATTTGACTTTCATTTATTCAAAAAGCTTTTTTTGAATGTGTTTGACTTTCATTTGATTCAAATAGCTTTGTTGAATGCATTTGACGTACATTTGAGACAAAAAGCTTTGTATGAATGTGTTTGACTTTTATTTGATTTAAATGGCTTTTTTGAATGCATTTAACTTTCATTTGCTTCAAAAAGCATTGTTCGAATGTGTTTGACTTTCATTTGATTTAAATAGCTTTATTGAATGCATTTGACTTTCATTTTGTTCAAAAAGCTTTGTCTGAATGTGTTTGACTTTCATTTGATTGAAATAGCTTTGTTGAATGCATTTGACTTTCATTTGCTTCAAAAAGCATTAGTTAAGTGTTTTTGACTTTCATTTGATTCAAATAGCTTTATTGATTGCATTTGACCTTCATTTGCTTCAAAAAGCTTTTATTGATTGTGTTTGACATTCATTTGATTTAATTAGCTTTATTGAATACATTTGACTTTCATTTGCCTAAAAAAGCTTAAATTGAATGTGTTTGACTTTAGTTTGATTAAAATAGCTTTGTTGAATGCATTTGACTTTCATTTGATTTAAAAAGCTTTGTTTAAATGCGTTAGACTTTCATTTAATTGAAATGGCTTTTTTGAATACCTTTGACTTTAATTTTCTTCAAAAAGCTTTGTTTGAATGTGTTTGACTTTCATTTGATTAAAATAGCTTTGTTGAATGCATTTGACCTTCATTTGCTTCAAAAAGCTTTGTTTGAATGTGTTTGACTTTCATTTGATTCAAATGGCTTTGTTGATTGCATTTGACTTTTCATCTACTTCAAAAAGATTTTTTGGAATGTTTTAGACTTTCATTTGATTGAAATGGCATTGTTGAATGCATTTGACTTTTATTTGCATCAAAAAGCATTGTTCAAATGTGGTTGACTTTCATTTGATTCAAACAGCTTTGTTGAATGCATTTGACTTTCATTTGCTTCAAAAAGCTTTTTATGAATGTGTTTGATTTCATTTAATTCTAACAGCTTTATTGAATGCATTTTAACTTCATTTGCTTCAAAAAGCTTTGTTTGAATGTGTTTGACTTTCATTTGATTGAAATGGCTTTGTTGAATGCATTTGACTTTCATTTGCTTCAAAAAGCTTTGTTTGAATGTGTTTCACTTTCATTTGATTCAAATAGCTTTGTTGAACGTATTTGACTTTCATTTGAGTCAAAAAGCTTTGTTTGAATGTGTTTGACTTTCATTTGATTCAAATAGCTTTGTTGAATGCATTTGACTTTTATTTGAGTTAAAAATCTTTGTTTGAATGTGTTTGACTTTCATTTGATTCAAATAGCTTTGTTGAATGTATTAGACTTTCATTTGAGTCAAAAAGCTTTGTTTGAATGTGTTTGACTTTCTTTTGATTCAAAGAGCTTTGTTGAATGCATTTGACTTTCATTTGCTTCAAACAGCTTTGTTTGAATGTGTTTGACTTTCATTTGATTGAAATGGCTTTGTTGAATGCATTTGACTTTCATTTGCTTCAAAAAGCTTTGTTTGAATGTGTTTCACTTTCATTTGATTCAAATAGCTTTGTTGAACGTATTTGACTTTCATTTGAGTCAAAAAGCTTTTTTGAATGTGTTTGACTTTCATTTGATTCAAATAGCTTTGTTGAATGCATTTGACTTTCATTTGAGTCAAAAATCTTTGTTTGAATGTGTTTGACTTTCATTTGATTCAAATAGCTTTGTTGAATGTATTAGACTTTCATTTGAGTCAAAAAGCTTTGTTTGAATATGTTTGACTTTCTTTTGATTCAAATAGCTTTGTTGAATGCATTTGACTTTCATTTGCTTCAAACAGCTTTGTTTGAATGTGTTTGACTTTCATTTGATTGAAATGGCTTTGTTGAATGCATTTGACTTTCATTTGCTTCAAAAAGCTTTGTTTGAATGTGTTTGACATTCACTTGATTCAAACAGCTTTGTTGAATGCATTTGACTTTCATTTGAGTTAAAAATCTTTGTTTGAATGTGTTTGACTTTCTTTTGATTCAAATAGCTTTTTTGATTGCATTTGACTTTCATTTGAGTCAAAAAGCATTGTTTGAATGTGTTTGACTATCGTTTAATTCAAATAGCTTTGTTTGACTGTGTTTGACTTTCATTTGATTGAAATGTCTATGCTGAATGCATTTGACTTGCATTTGCTTCAAAAAGCATTGTTTGAATGTGTTTGAATTTCATTTGATTCAAATAGCTTTGTTGAATGCATTTGACTTTCATTTGAGTCAAAAAGCTTTGGTTGTATGTGTTTGACTTTCATTTGATTGAAATGGCTTTGTTGAATGCATTTGACTTTCATTTGCTTCAAAAAGCTTTGTTCGAAGGTGTGTGACTTTGATTTGATTCAAACAGCTTTGTTGAATGCATTTGACCTTCATTTGCTTCAAAAACCTTTGATCGAATGTGTTTTACTTTCATTTGATTCAAATAGATTTGTTGAATGCATTTGTCTTTCATTTGAGTCAAAAAGCTTTGTTTGAATGTGTTTGACTTTCATTTGATTGAAATGGCTATGTTGAATGCGTTTGACTTTCATTTGAGTAAAAAAGCTTTGTTTGAGTGTGGTTCACTTTCATTTGATTGAAATGGCTTTGTTGACTGCATTTGACTTTCATTTGCTTCAAACAGCTTTCTTGGAATGTGTTTGACTTTCATTTGATTGAAATGGCTTTGTTGAATGCATTTGACTTTCATTTTCTTCAAAAAGCTTTGTTCAAATGTTGTTGACTTTCATTTGATTCATACAGCTTTTTGAATGCATTTGACTTTCATTTGCTTCAAAAAGCTTTAATTAAATGTGTTTGACTTTCATTTGACTCAAATAGTTTTATTGAATGCATTTGACCTTCATTAGCTACAAAAATCTTTAATTGATTGTGTTTGACTTTCATTTGATTTAATAAGCTTTGTTGAATATATTTGACTTTCATTTGTCCAAAAAAGCTTTAATTGAATGTGTTTGACTTTAATTTGATTAAAATAGCTTTGTTGAATGCATTTGACTTTTATTTGATTTAAAAAGCTTTGTTTAAATGTGTTAGACTTTCCTTTAATTGAAATGCCTTTGTTGAATACCTTTGACTTTCATTTTCTTCAAAAAGCTTTGTTTGAATGTGTTTGACTTTCATTTGATTCAAACAGCCTTGTTGAATGCATTTGACTTTCATTTGCTTCGAAAAGCTTTGTTTGAATGTGTTTGACTTTCATTTGATTGAAATAGCTTTGTTGAATGCATTTGACTTTCATTTGCTTCAAACAACTATGTTTGAGTGTGGTTAACTTTTATTTGATTAAAACGGCTTTGTTTGAATGTGTTTGACTTTCATTTGATTCAAATAGTTTTGTTGAATGCATTTGACCTTCATTTGCTTTAAAAAGCTTTGTTTGAATGTGTTTGACTTTCATTTGATTGAAATATTTTGTTGAAAGCATTTGACTTTTCATTTGCTTCAAAAACCTTTGTTGGAATGTTTTTGACTTTCATTTGATTGAAAAAGCTTTGTTTGACTATGTTTGAATTTATTTGATTCAAGTAGCTTAGTTGAATGCATTTAAGTTTCGTTTGAGACAAAAAGCTTTGTTTGAATGTGTTTGACTTTCATTTGATTCAAATAGGTTTGTTGAATGCAATTCACTTTTATTTGTATCAAAAATCTTTGTTTGAATGTGATAGACTTTCATATGAGTCGAATAGCTTTGTTGAATGCATTTAACTTTTATTTGCTTCAAAAAGCTTTGTTCGAATGTGGTTGACTTTCATTTGATTGAAACAGCTTTGTTGAATGCACTTGACTTTCATTTGCTTCAAAAGGCTTTGTTTTATGTGTTTGACTTTCATTTGATTCAAACAGCTTTGTTGAATACATTTGACTTTAATTTGTTTCAAAAAGCTTTGTTTGAATGTGTTTGACTTTTATTTAATTCAATTAGCTTTGTTGAATGCATTTGACTTTCATTTGAGACAAAAAGCTTTGTATGAATGTCTTTGACTTTTATTTGATTCAAATGGCTTTTTTGAATGCATTTAATTTTCATTTGCTTCAAAAAACATTGTTCGAAGTGTTTGACTTTTATTTGATTCAAACAGCTTTGTTGACTGCATTTGACCTTCATTTGCTTCAAAAAGCTTTTTTTGAATGTGTTTGACTTTCATTGTATTCAAATGGCGTTGTTGAATGCATTTGACCAAATGGCTTTGTTGAATGCATTTGACCTTCATTTGCTTCAAAAAGCTTTGTTTGAATGTGTTTGACTTTCACTTGATTCAAACAGCTTTGTTGAATCCATTTGACTTTCATTTGCTTCAAAAAGCGTTGATTGAATGTGTTTGACTTTCATTTTATTTAAATAGCTGTGTTGAATGCATTTGACTTTCATTTGAGTCAAAAAACTTTGTTTGAATGTGTTTGACTTTCATTTGATTCAAATAGCTTTGTTGAATGCATTTGACTTTCATTTGCTTCAAAAAGCTTTGTTTGAATGTGTTTGACTTTCATTTGATTCAAATAGCTTTGCTGAATGCATTTGACTTTCATTTGCTTCAAAAAGCTTTGTTGAAATGTGTTTGATTTTGATTTGATTCAAACGACTTTGTTAAATGCATTTGTCTTTGATTTGCTTCAAAGCGCTTTGTTTGAATGTGTTTGACTTTCATTCGATTCAAATGGCTTTGTTGAATGCATTTGACCTTCATTTGCTTCAAAAAGCTTTGTTTGAATGTGTTTGACTTTCACTGATTCAAACAGCTTTGTTGAAAGTATTTGACATTCATTAGCTTCAAAAAGCATTGTTTGAATTTGTTTGACTTTCATTTTATTCAAATAGCTTTGTTGAATGCATTTGACTTTCATTTTAGTCAAAAAACTTTATTTGAATGTGTTTGATTTTCAGTTGATTCAAAGAGCTTTGTTGAATGCATTTGACTTTCATTTAAGTCAAAAAGCTATGTTTACATGTGTTTGACTTTTATTTGATTCAAATAGCTTTGTTGAATGCATTTGACTTTCATTTGAGTCAAAAAGCTTTGTTTTTATGTGTTTGACTTTCATTTGATTGAAATAGATTTGTTGAATGCATTGGACTTTCATTTGCTTCAAAAAGCTTTGTTTGAATATGTTTGAATTCATTTGATTTAAATAACTTTGTTGAATGCATTTGACTTTCATTTATTCAAAAAGCTTTTTTTGAATGTGTTTGACTTTCATTTGATTCAAATAGCTTTGTTGAATGCATTTGACTTTCATTTGAGACAAAAAGCTTTGTATGAATGTGTTTGACTTTTATTTGATTTAAATGGCTTTTTTGAATGCATTTAACTTTCATTTGCTTCAAAAAGCATTGTTCGAATGTGTTTGACTTTCATTTGATTTAAATAGCTTTATTGAATGCATTTGACTTTCATTTTGTTCAAAAAGCTTTGTCTGAATGTGTTTGACTTTCATTTGATTGAAATAGCTTTGTTGAATGCATTTGACTTTCATTTGCTTCAAAAAGCATTAGTTAAGTGTTTTTGACTTTCATTTGATTCAAATAGCTTTATTGATTGCATTTGACCTTCATTTGCTTCAAAAAGCTTTTATTGATTGTGTTTGACTTTCATTTGATTTAATTAGCTTTATTGAATACATTTGACTTTCATTTGCCTAAAAAAGCTTAAATTGAATGTGTTTGACTTTAGTTTGATTAAAATAGCTTTGTTGAATGCATTTGACTTTCATTTGATTTAAAAAGCTTTGTTTAAATGCGTTAAACTTTCATTTAATTGAAATGGCTTTTTTGAATACCTTTGACTTTAATTTTCTTCAAAATGCTTTGTTTGAATGTGTTTGACTTTCATTTAATTCAAATAGCTTTGTTGAATGCATTTTAACTTTGATTCAAATAGCTTTGTTTGAATGTTTTAGACTTTCATTTGATTGAAATGGCATTGTTGAATGCATTTGACTTTTATTTGCATCAAAAAGCTTTGTTCAAATGTGGTTGACTTTCATTTGATTCAAACAGCTTTGTTGAATGCATTTGACTTTCATTTGCTTCAAAAAGCTTTTTATGAATGTGTTTGACTTTCATTTGATTCTAATAGCTTTGTTGAATGCATTTTAACTTCATTTGCTTCAAAAAGCTTTGTTTGAATGTGTTTCACTTTCATTTGATTCAAATAGCTTTGTTGAACGTATTTGACTTTCATTTGAGTCAAAAAGCTTTGTTTGAATGTGTTTGACTTTCACTTGATTCAAACAGCTTTGTTGAATTCATTTGACTTTCATTTGTTTCAAAAAGCTTTGATTAAACGTGTTTGACTTTCATTTGATTGAAATAGATTTGTTGAATGCTTTTGACTTTAATTTGAGTCAAAAATCTTTGTTTGAATGAGTTTGCCTTTCTTTTGATTGAAATAGATTTGTTGAATGCATTTGACGTTCATTTGAGTCAAAAATCTTTGTTTGAATGTGTTTGACTTTCTTTTGATTGAAATAGCTTTGTTGAATGCATTTGACTTTCATTTGCTTCAAACAGCTTTGTTTGAATGTGTTTGACTTTCATTTGATTGAAATGGCTTTGTTGAATGCATTTGACTTTCATTTGCTTCAAAAAGCTTTGTTTGAATGTGTTTGTTTTTCACTTGATTTAAACAGCTTTGTTGAATGCATTTGACTTTCATTTGAGTTAAAAATCTTTGTTTGAATGTTTTTGACTTTCTTTTGATTCAAATAGCTTTTTTGAATGCATTTGACTTTCATTTGAGTCAAAAAGCATTGTTTGAATGTGTTTGACTATCGTTTAATTCAAATAGCTTTGTTTGACTGTGTTTGACTTTCATTTGATTGAAATGGCTATGCTGAATGCATTTGACTCGCATTTGCTTCAAAAAGCATTGTTTGAATGTGTTTGAATTTTATTTTGATTAAAACGGCTTTGTTGAATGCCATTGACTTTCATTTGCTTCAAAAAGCTTTGTTTAATGTGTTAGAATTTCATTTGATTCAAACAGCTTTGTTGAATGCATTTGACTTTCATTTGCGTCAAAAAAGCTTTGTTTGAATGAGTTTGACTTTCATTTGAGTCAAATAGCTTTGTTGAATGCATTTGAATTTCATTTGCTTCAAAAAGTTTTGTTCGAATGTGGTTGACTTTCAATTGATTCAAACAACTTTGTTAAATGCATTTCACTTTCATTTGCTTCAAAAAGGTTTGTTTGAATGTGTTTGACTTTCATTTGATTGAAATGGATTTGTTGAATGCATTTGACTTTCATTTGATTCAAAAAGCTTTGTTCGAATGTGTTTGACTTTCATTTGATACAAATAGCTTTGTTGAATGCATTTGACTTTCATTTGAGTCAAAAAGCTTTGTTTGAATGTTTTTTACTTTCATTTGAGTCAAATAGGTTTGTTGAATGCATTTGAATTTCATTTGCTTCAAAAAGCTTTATTCGAATGTGGTTAACTTTCATTTGATTCAAACAGCTTTGTTAAATGCATTTGACTTTTAATTGCTTCAAAAAGCTTTATTTGAATGTGTTTGACTTTCATTTGATTAAAATAGCTTTGTAGAATGCATTTGACTTTCATTTGATTCAAAAAGAGGTGTTTGAATATGTTTGACTTTCATTTGATTCAAATAGCTTTGTTGAATGCATTTTACTTTCATTTTAGGCAAAAAGCTTTGTTTGAATGTGTTTGACTTTCATTTGAGTCAATAGCTTTGTTGAATGCATTTGAATTTCATTTGCTTCAAAAAGCTTTGTTCGAATGTGGTTAACTTTCATTTGATTCAAACAGCTTTGTTAAATGCATTTGACTTTCATTTGCTTCAAAAAGCTATGTTTGAATGTGTTTGACTTATATTTGATTCAAATAGCTTTGTTGAATGCATTTGACTTTCATTTGAGTCAAAAAGCTTTGTTTGAATGTGTTTGACTTTCATTTAAGTCAAGTAGCTTTGTTGAACGCATTTGAATTTCATTTGCTTCAAAAAGCTTTGTTCGAATGTGGTTGACTTTCAATTGATTCAAACAGCTTTGTTAAATGCATTTGACTTTCATTTGCTTCAAAAAGGTTTGTTTGACTATGTTTGACTTTCATTTAATTCAAATATTTTTGTTGGATGCATTTGACTTTCATTTGCTTTAAAAAGCGTTGTTTGAATGTGTTTGACTTTCATTTGATTCAAATAGCTTTGTTGAATGCATTTGACTTTCATTTGATTCAAAAAACGTTGTTTGAATGTGTTTGACTTTCATTTGATTCAAATAGCTTTGTTGAATGCATTTGACTTTCATTTGAGTCAAAAAGCTTTGTTTAAATGTGCTTGACTTACATTTTAATTAAAATGGCTTTGTTGAATGCATTTGACTTTCATTTGCTTCAAAAAACTTTGTTTGAATGTGTTTGACTTTCATTTGATTCAAACAGCTTTGTTGAATGCATTTGACTTTCATTTGCTTCAAAAAGCTTTGTTTGAATGTGCTTGACTTACATTTTGATCAAAATGGCTTTGTCGAATGCATTAGACTTTCATTTGATTCAAAAAGCGTTGTTTGAATGTGTTTGACTTTCATTTGATTCAAATAGCTTTGTTGAATGCATTTGACTTTCATTTGAGTCAAAAAGCTTTGTTTAAATGTGCTTGACTTACATTTTGATTCAAATGGCTTTGTTGAATGTGTTTGTCTTTCATTTGAGTCAAAAAGCTTTGTTTGAATGTATTTATCTTTAATTTGAGTCAAATAGCTTTTTTGAATGCATTTGACTTTCATTTGCTTTAAAAAGCTTTGTTTGAATTTTGTTTGACTTTCATTTGATAGATAGAGATTTGTTGAATGCATTTGACTTTCATTTGCTTCAAAAAGCTTTGTTTGAATTTGTTTGACTTTCATTTGATTGAAATGGCTATGTTGAATGCATTTGAATTTCATTTGAGTCAAAAAGCTTTGTTTGAATGTGTTTAACTTTCATTTAATTCAAATGGTTTTGTTGAATCCATTTGACTTTCATTTGCTTCAAAAAGCTTTGTTTGAATGTGTTTGACTTTCATTTGATTTAAATGGCTTTGTTGAATGCATTTGACTTTCATTTGTGTCAAAAATCTTTGTTCGAATGTGTTTGACTTTCATTTGATTCAAACAGCTTTGTTGAATGCATTTGACTTTCATTAAAGACAAAAAGATTCTTTTGAATGTGTTTGACTTTCATTTGATTCATATAGGTTTGTTTAATGCAATTCACTTTCCTTTGAGTCATAAAGTTTTGTTTGAATGTGTTAGACTTTCATTTGATTGAAATAGCTTTGTTGAATGCATTTGACTTTCATTTGAATCAAAGAGCTTTGTTTGAATGTGTTTGACTTTCATTTGATTCAAAATGTTTTGTTGAATGGATTTGACTTTCATTTTCTTCAAAAAGCTTTGTTAGAATGTGTTTGACTTTCATTTGACTGAAATGCCTATGTTGAATGAATTTGATTTTCATTTGAGTCAAAAAGCTTTGTTTCAATGTGTTTGACTTTCTTTTGATTAAAATGGCTTTGTTGAATGAATTTGACTTTCATTTTCTTCAAAAAGACTTTTTTGAATGTGTTTGACTTTCATTTGCTTGAAATGGTTTTAAAGAATGCATTTGACTTTCATTTGTTTCAAAAAGCTTTGTTCGAATGTGTTTGACTTTCATTTGATTCAAACAGATTTGTTGAATGCATTTAACTTTAATTCGCTTCAAAAAGCTTTGATGGAATATGTTTGACTTTCCTTTGCTTCAAAAAGCTTTTTTGAATGTGTTTGACTTTCATTTGATTCAAATAGGTTTGTTGAAAGCAATTCACTTTCCTTTGAGTCAAAAAGCTTTGTTTCAATATGTTTGACTTTCATTTATTTGAAATAGATTTGTTAAATGCATTTCACTTTCATTTGAGACAAAAAACTTTGTTTGAATGTGTTTGACTTTCATTTGATTCAAATAGCTTTGTTGAATGCATTTGACTTTCACTTGAGTCAAAAAGCTTCGTTTCAATGTGTTTGACGTTCATTTGCTTCAAAAAGCTTTGTTTGAATGTGTTTGACTTTCATTTGCTTCTAATAGGTTTGTTGAATGCAATTCACTTTCCTTTGAGTCAAAAAGCTTTGTTCGAATGTGTTTGACTTTCATTTGATACGGACAGCTTTGTTGAATGCATTTGACTTTCATTTGCTTCAAAAACTTTGTTTGAATTTGTTTGACTTTCATTTGATTCAAATAGCTTTCTTGAATGCAATTAACTTTCATTTGCTTCAAAAAGCTTTGTTTGAATGTGTTTAAGTTTCATTTGATTCAAATAGGTTTGTTGAATGCTGTTCACTTTCATTGGAGTCAAATAGCTTTGTTTGAATGTGTTTGTGTTTCATTTGATTCAAATGGCTTTGTTGAATGTATTTTACTTTCATTTGATTCAAAAAGCTTTGTTTTAATGTGTTTGACTTTCATTTGATTCAAATAACTATGTTGAATGCATTTGACTTTCATTTGCTTCAAAAAGCTTTGTTTGAATGTGTTTGACTTTCATTTGATTCAAATGGCTTTTGTTGAATGCATTTGACTTTCATTTGAGTTAAAAAGCTTTGTTTGAATGTGTTTGACTTTCATTTGATTCAAATAGATTTGTTGAAAGCAATTGACTTTCATTTGCTTCAAAAAGCTTTGTTTGAATGTGTTTGACTTTCATTTGATTCAAATAGCTTTGTTGAATGCATTTGACTTTCATTTGCTTCAAAAAGCTTTGTTTGAATGTGTTTGACTTTCATTTGATTCAAATGGCTTTTGTTGAATGCATTTGACTTTCATTTGAGTCAAAAAGCTTTGTTTGAATGTGTTTGACTTTCACTTGATTCAAATAGGTTTGTTGAATGCAATTCACTATCATTTGAGTCAAAAAGCTTTGTTTGAATGTGTTTGACTTTCATTTATTTGAAATAGATTTGTTAAATGCATTTGACTTTCATTTGAGTCAAAAAGCTTTAATTGAATGTGTTTGACTTTCATTTGATTCAAATAGCTTTGATGAATGCATTTGACTTTCATTTGAGTCAAAAAGCTTTGTTGAATGCATTTAACTTTCATTTGCTTCAAAAAGCTTTGTTTGACTGTGTTCGACTTTCCTTTGATTCAAATAGCTTTGTTCAATGCATTTGACTTTCATTTGCTTCAAAAAGCTTTTTTGACTGTGTTTGACTTTCATTTGACTCAAATGGCTTTGTTGAATGCATTTGACATTCATTTGCTTCAAAAAGCTTTAATTGAATGTGTTTGACTTTCATTTGATTCAAATGGCTTTGTTGAATGCATTAGATTTTCATTTGCTTCAAAAAGCTTTTTTCGAATGTGTTTGACTTTCATTTGATTCAAACATATTTGTTGAATGCATTTGACTTTCATTTGCTTCAAAAAGCTTTGTTTGAATGTGTTTGACTTTCATTTCATTCAAATAGCTTTGTTGAATGCATTTAACTTTCATTTGCTTCAAAAAGCTTTGTTTGAATGTGTGAAATCTTTGTTGAATGCATTTGACTTTCATTAGCTTCAAAAAGCTTTGTTTAAATGTGTTTGACTGTCATTTGAATCAAATAGCTTTGTTGAATGCATTTGATTGTCATTTGAGACAAAAAGCTTTGTTAAAATGTAATTAACTTTCATTTGATTCAAATAGTTTTGTTGAATGCATTTGACTTTAATTTAAGTCAAAAATCTTTGTTTGAATGTGTTTGACTTTCATTTGATTGAAATGGCTTTGTTGAATGCATTTGACTTTCATTTGCTTCAAAAAGCTTTGCTTAAATGTGTTTGACATTCATTTGATTCAAACAACTTTTTTTAATGCATTTGACTTTCATTTGCTTCAAAAAGCTTTGTTTGAATGTTATTGACTTTCATTTGATTGAAATGGCTTTGTTGAATGTATTTAACTTTCATTTGCTTTAAAAAGCTTTGTTTGAATGTGTTTGACTTTCATTTGATTCAAATAGCGTTGTTGAATGCATTTTACTTTCATTTTCTTCAAAAATCTTTGTTTATATGTGTTTGACTTTCATTTGATTCAAATGGCTTTGTTGAATGCATTTGACTTTCATTTGCTTCATAAAGCTTTGTTTGAATGTGTTTCACTTTCAATTTATTCAAATAGCTTTGTTGAATGCAATTGATTTCCTTGGAGTCAAAAAGCTTTGTTTGAATGTGTTTGACTTTCATTTGATTCCAACAGATTTTTTGAATGCATTTGACTTTCATTTGCTTCAAAATGCTTTGTTTTAATGGGTTTGACTTTCAATTAATTCAAATAGCTTTGTTAAATGCAGTTGACTTTCATTTGAAAAAAAAGCTTTGTTTGAATGTGTTTGACTTTCATTTGATTCAAATAGGTTTTTTGAATGCAATTCACTTTCATTTAAGTCAAAAAGCTTTGTTTAATTGTGTTTGAATTTCATTTGATTCAAATGGCGTTGTTGAATGCATTTGTCTTTCATTTGCTTCAAAAAGCTTTGTTTTAATGTGTTTGACTTTCATTTGATTGAAATGGCTTTGTTGAATGCATTTGACTTTTATTTGCTTCAAAAAGCTTTGTTCGAATGTGTTTGAATTTCATTTGATTCAAAAAGATTTGTTAAATGCATTTGACTTTCATTTGATTCAAATAGCTTTGTTGAATGCATTTGTCTTTCATTTATTCAAAAAGCTTTGCTTGAATGTGTTTGACTTTCATTTGATTCAAAAAGCTTTGTTTGATTGACTTTCATTTGATTCAAATAGCTTTGTTGAATGCATTTGACTTTCATTTGCTTTAAAAAGCTTTGTTTGAATGTGTTTGACTTTCATTTGATTGAAATGGCTTTGTTGAATGCATTTGACTTTCATTTGCTTCAAAACGCTTTGTTCGAATGTGTTTGACTTTCATTTGATTCAAAAAGATTTGTTAAATGCATTTGACTTTCATTTGATTCAAATAGCTTTATTGAATGCATTTGTCTTTCATTTATTCAAAAAGCTTTGTTTGACTGTGTTTGACTTTCATTTGATTCAAAAAGATTTGTTAAATGCATTTGACTTTCATTTGATTCAAATAGCTTTGTCGAATGCATTTGTCTTTCATTTATTCAAAAAGCTTTGTTTGAATGTGTTTAACTTTCATTTGATTCAAACAGCTTTGTTTAATGCATTTGACATTCATTTGCTTTAAAAAGCTAAGTTTGAAAGTGTTTGACTTTATTTGATTCAAAATGCTTTGTTGAATGCATTTGACTTTCATTTGCTTCAAAAAGCTTTGTTTGAATGTGTTTGACTTTCATTTCATTGAAATGGCAATGTTGAATACATTTGATTTTCATTTGAGTAAAAAACCTTTGTTTGAATGTGTTTGACTTTCATTTGATTAAAATGCCTTTATTGAATGCATTTGACTTTCATTTGCTTCATAAAGCTTTGTTTAAATGTGTTTGACTTTCATTTGATTGAAATGGCTTTGTTGAATGCATTAGACTTTCATTTGCTTCAAAAAGCTTTGTTCGAATGTATTTGACTTTCATTTGATTCAAACAGCTTTGTTTAATGCATTTGACTTTCATTTGCTTCAAAAAGCTTTGTTTGAATGTGTTTGACTTTCATTTGATTCAAATAGCTTTGTTGAATGCATTTGACTTTCATTTGCTTTAAAAAGCTTTGTTTGAATGTGTTTGACTTTCATTTATTTGAAATAGATTTGTTAAATGCATTTGACTTTCATTTGAGTCAAAAAGCTTTGTTTGAATTTGTTTGACTTTCATTGGATTCAAATATCTTTGTCAAATGCATTTGACTTTCATTTGCTTCAAAAAGCTTTGTTTGAATGTGTTTGACTTTCATTTGATTGAAATGGCTTTGTTAAATGCATTTGACTTTCATTTACTTCAAAAAGCTTTTTTCGAATGTGTTTGACTTTCATTTGAATCAAACAGCTTTGTTGAATACATTTGACTTTTATTTGCTTCTAAAATCTTTGTTTGAATGTGTTTGACTTTCATTTGATCGAAATAGCTTTGTTGAATGCATTTGACATTCATTTGCTTCAAAAAGTTTTGTTTGAATGTATTTGACTTTCATTTTGTTGAAATTGCTTTGTTGAATGCATTTAACTTTCATTTTATTCAAATAGCTTTGTTTGAATGTGTTTGACTTTTATTTGATTCAAATAGCTTTGTTGAATGCAATTGACTTTCATTTGCTTCAAAAAGCTTTGTTTGAATGTGTTTGACTTTCATTTGATTTAAATGGCTTTGTTGAATGCATTTTACTTTTATTTGCTTCAAAAAGCTTTGTTCGAATGTGTTTGAATTTCATTTGATTCAAACAGCTTTGTTGAATCCATTTGACTTTCATTAAAGACAAAATGCTTCTTTTGAATGTGTTTGACTTTCATTTGATAGAAATAGGTTTGTTTAATGCAATTCACTTTCCTTTGAGTCAAAAAGCTTTGTTTGAATGTGTTTGACTTTCATTTGATTGATATAGCTTTGTTGAATGCATTTGACTTTCATTTGAGTCAAAGAGCTTTGTTTGAATGTGTTTGACTTTCATTTGATTCAAAAAGCTTTGTTGAATGCATTTGACTTTCATTTTCTTCAGAGAGCTTTGTTTGAATGTGTTTGACTTTCATTTGACTGAAATGCCTATGTTGAATGAATTTGATTTTCATTTGAGTCAAAAACCTTTGTTTCAATGTGTTTGACTTTCATTTGATTAAAATGGCTTTGTTGAATGCATTTGACTTTCATTTTCTTCAAAAAGACTTTTTTAAATGTGTTTGACTTTCATTTGATTCAAACAGCTTTGTTGAATGTATTTGACTTTCATTAAAGACAAAAAGATTCTTTTGAATGTGTTTGACTTTCATTTGATTCATATAGGTTTGTTTAATGCAATTCACTTTCCTTTGTGTCATAAAGTTTTGTTTGAATGTGTTAGACTTTCATTTGATTGAAATAGCTTTGTTGAATGCATTTGACTTTCATTTGAATCAAAGAGCTTTGTTTGAATGTGTTTGACTTTCATTTGATTCAAAAAGTTTTGTTGAATGGATTTGACTTTCATTTTCTTCAAAAAGCTTTGTTAGATGTGTTTGACTTTCATTTGACTGAAATGCCTATGTTGAATGAATTTGATTTTCATTTGAGTCAAAAAGCTTTGTTTCAATGTGTTTGACTTTCTTTTGATTAAAATGGCTTTGTTGAATGAATTTGACTTTCATTTTCTTCAAAAAGAATTTTTTGAATGTGTTTGACTTTCATTTGCTTGAAATGGTTTTAAAGAATGCACTTGACTTTCATTTGTTTCAAAAAGCTTTGTTCGAATGTGTTTGACTTTCATTTGATTCAAACAGATTTGTTGAATGCATTTAACTTTAATTCGCTTCAAAAAGCTTTGATGGAATATGTTTGACTTTCCTTTGCTTCAAAAAGCTTTTTTGAATGTGTTTGACTTTCATTTGATTCAAATAGGTTTGTTGAAAGCAATTCACTTTCCTTTGAGTCAAAAAGCTTTGTTTCAATGTGTTTGACTTTCATTTATTTGAAATAGATTTGTTAAATGCATTTCACTTTCATTTGAGACAAAAAACTTTGTTTGAATGTGTTTGACTTTCATTTGATTCAAATAGCTTTGTTGAATGCATTTGACTTTCACTTGAGTCAAAAAGCTTCGTTTCAATGGGTTTGACTTTCATTTGCTTCAAAAAGCTTTGTTTGAATGTGTTTGACTTGCATTTGCTTCTAATAGGTTTGTTGAATGCAATTCACTTTCCTTTGAGTCAAAAAGCTTTGTTCGAATGTGTTTGACTTTCATTTGATACGGACAGCTTTGTTGAATGCATTTAACTTTCATTTGCTTCAAAAACTTTGTTTGAATTTGTTTGACTTTCATTTGATTCAAATAGCTTTCTTGAATGCAATTAACTTTCATTTGCTTCAAAAAGCTTTGTTTGAATGTGTTTGAGTTTCATTTGATTCAAATAGGTTTGTTGAATGCTGTTCACTTTCATTGGAGTCAAATAGCTTTGTTTGAATGTGTTTGTGTTTCATTTGATTCAAATGGCTTTGTTGAATGTATTTTACTTTCATTTGCTTCAAAAAGCTTTGTTTTAATGTGTTTGACTTTCATTTGATTCAAATAACTATGTTGAATGCATTTGACTTTCATTTGCTTCAAAAAGCTTTGTTTGAATGTGTTTGACTTTCATTTGATTCAAATGGCTTTTGTTGAATGCATTTGACTTTCATTTGAGTTAAAAAGCTTTGTTTGAATGTGTTTGACTTTCATTTGATTCAAATAGATTTGTTGAAAGCAATTGACTTTCCTTTGCTTCAAAAAGCTTTGTTTGAATGTGTTTGACTTTCATTTGATTCAAATAGCTTTGTTGAATGCATTTGACTTTCATTTGCTTCAAAAAGCTTTGTTTGAATGTGTTTGACTTTCATTTGATTCAAATGGCTTTTGTTGAATGCATTTGACTTTCATTTGAGTCAAAAAGCTTTGTTTGAATGTGTTTGACTTTCACTTGATTCAAATAGGTTTGTTGAATGCAATTCACTATCATTTGAGTCAAAAAGCTTTGTTTGAATGTGTTTGACTTTCATTTATTTGAAATAGATTTGTTAAATGCATTTGACTTTCATTTGAGTCAAAAAGCTTTAATTGAATGTGTTTGACTTTCATTTGATTCAAATAGCTTTGATGAATGCATTTGACTTTCATTTGAGTCAAAAAGCTTTGTTGAATGCATTTAACTTTCATTTGCTTCAAAAAGCTTTGTTTGACTGTGTTTGACTTTCCTTTGATTCAAATAGCTTTGTTCAATGCATTTGACTTTCATTTGCTTCAAAAAGCTTTTTTGACTGTGTTTGACTTTCATTTGACTCAAATGGCTTTGTTGAATGCATTTGACATTCATTTGCTTCAAAAAGCTTTAATTGAATGTGTTTGACTTTCATTTGATTCAAATGGCTTTGTTGAATGCATTAGATTTTCATTTGCTTCAAAAAGCTTTTTTCGAATGTGTTTGACTTTCATTTGATTCAAACATATTTGTTGAATGCATTTGACTTTCATTTGCTTCAAAAAGCTTTGTTTGAATGTGTTTGACTTTCATTTCATTCAAATAGCTTTGTTGAATGCATTTAACTTTTATTTGCTTCAAAAAGCTTTGTTTGAATGTGTGAAATCTTTGTTGAATGCATTTGACTTTCATTAGCTTCAAAAAGCTTTGTTTAAATGTGTTTGACTGTCATTTGAATCAAATAGCTTTGTTGAATGCATTTGATTGTCATTTGAGACAAAAAGCTTTGTTAAAATGTAATTAACTTTCATTTGATTCAAATAGTTTTGTTGAATGCATTTGACTTTAATTTAAGTCAAAAATCTTTGTTTGAATGTGTTTGACTTTCATTTGATTGAAATGGCTTTGTTGAATGCATTTAACTTTCATTTGCTTCAAAAAGCTTTGCTTAAATGTGTTTGACATTCATTTGATTCAAACAACTTTTTTTAATGCATTTGACTTTCATTTGCTTCAAAAAGCTTTGTTTGAATGTTATTGACTTTCATTTGATTGAAATGGCTTTGTTGAATGTATTTAACTTTCATTTGCTTTAAAAAGCTTTGTTTGAATGTGTTTGACTTTCATTTGATTCAAATAGCGTTGTTGAATGCATTTTACTTTCATTTTCTTCAAAAATCTTTGTTTATATGTGTTTGACTTTCATTTGATTCAAATGGCTTTGTTGAATGCATTTGACTTTCATTTGCTTCATAAAGCTTCGTTTGAATGTGTTTCACTTTCAATTTATTCAAATAGCTTTGTTGAATGCAATTGATTTCCTTGGAGTCAAAAAGCTTTGTTTGAATGTGTTTGACTTTCATTTGATTCCAACAGATTTTTTGAATGCATTTGACTTTCATTTGCTTCAAAATGCTTTGTTTTAATGGGTTTGACTTTCAATTAATTCAAATAGCTTTGTTAAATGCAGTTGACTTTCATTTGAAAAAAAAAGCTTTGTTTGAATGTGTTTGACTTTCATTTGATTTAAATAGGTTTTTTGAATGCAATTCACTTTCATTTAAGTCAAAAAGCTTTGTTTGATTGTGTTTGAATTTCATTTGATTCAAATGGCCTTGTTGAATGCATTTGTCTTTCATTTGCTTCAAAAAGCTTTGTTTTAATGTGTTTGACTTTCATTTGATTGAAATGGCTTTGTTGAATGCATTTGACTTTTATTTGCTTCAAAAAGCTTTGTTCGAATGTGTTTGACTTTCATTTGATTCAAAAAGATTTGTTAAATGCATTTGACTTTCATTTGATTCAAATAGCTTTGTTGAATGCATTTGTCTTTCATTTATTCAAAAAGCTTTGCTTGAATGTGTTTGACTTTCATTTGATTCAAAAAGCTTTGTTTGATTGTGTTTGACTTTCATTTGATTCAAATAGCTTTGTTGAATGCATTTGACTTTCATTTGCTTTAAAAAGCTTTGTTTGAATGTGTTTGACTTTCATTTGATTGAAATGGCTTTGTTGAATGCATTTGACTTTCATTTGCTTCAAAACGCTTTGTTCGAATGTGTTTGACTTTCATTTGATTCAAAAAGATTTGTTAAATGCATTTGACTTTCATTTGATTCAAATAGCTTTATTGAATGCATTTGTCTTTCATTTATTCAAAAAGCTTTGTTTGACTGTGTTTGACTTTCATTTGATTCAAAAAGATTTGTTAAATGCATTTGACTTTCATTTGATTCAAATAGCTTTGTCGAATGCATTTGTCTTTCATTTATTCAAAAAGCTTTGTTTGAATGTGTTTAACTTTCATTTGATTCAAACAGCTTTGTTTAATGCATTTGACATTCATTTGCTTTAAAAAGCTAAGTTTGAAAGTGTTTGACTTTATTTGATTCAAAATGCTTTGTTGAATGCATTTGACTTTCATTTGCTTCAAAAAGCTTTGTTTGAATGTGTTTGACTTTCATTTCATTGAAATGGCAATGTTGAATACATTTGATTTTCATTTGAGTAAAAAACCTTTGTTTGAATGTGTTTGACTTTCATTTGATTAAAATGCCTTTATTGAATGCATTTGACTTTCATTTGCTTCATAAAGCTTTGTTTAAATGTGTTTGACTTTCATTTGATTGAAATGGCTTTGTTGAATGCATTAGACTTTCATTTGCTTCAAAAAGCTTTGTTCGAATGTATTTGACTTTCATTTGATTCAAACAGCTTTGTTTAATGCATTTGACTTTCATTTGCTTCAAAAAGCTTTGTTTGAATGTGTTTGACTTTCATTTGATTCAAATAGCTTTGTTGAATGCATTTGACTTTCATTTGCTTTAAAAAGCTTTGTTTGAATGTGTTTGACTTTCATTTATTTGAAATAGATTTGTTAAATGCATTTGACTTTCATTTGAGTCAAAAAGCTTTGTTTGAATTTGTTTGACTTTCATTGGATTCAAATATCTTTGTCGAATGCATTTGACTTTCATTTGCTTCAAAAAGCTTTGTTTGAATGTGTTTGACTTTCATTTGATTGAAATGGCTTTGTTAAATGCATTTGACTTTCATTTACTTCAAAAAGCTTTTTTCGAATGTGTTTGACTTTCATTTGATTCAAACAGCTTTGTTGAATACATTTGACTTTTATTTGCTTCTAAAAGCTTTGTTTGAATGTGTTTGACTTTCATTTGATTGAAATAGCTTTGTTGAATGCATTTGACATTCATTTGCTTCAAAAAGTTTTGTTTGAATGTATTTGACTTTCATTTTGTTGAAATTGCTTTGTTGAATGCATTTAACTTTCATTTTATTCAAATAGCTTTGTTTGAATGTGTTTGACTTTTATTTGATTCAAATAGCTTTGTTGAATGCAATTGACTTTCATTTGCTTCAAAAAGCTTTGTTTGAATGTGTTTGACTTTCATTTGATTTAAATGGCTTTGTTGAATGCATTTTACTTTTATTTGCTTCAAAAAGCTTTGTTCGAATGTGTTTGAATTTCATTTGATTCAAACAGCTTTGTTGAATCCATTTGACTTTCATTAAAGACAAAATGCTTCTTTTGAATGTGTTTGACTTTCATTTGATATAAATAGGTTTGTTTAATGCAATTCACTTTCCTTTGAGTCAAAAAGCTTTGTTTGAATGTGTTTGACTTTCATTTGATTGAAATAGCTTTGTTGAATGCATTTGACTTTCATTTGAGTCAAAGAGCTTTGTTTGAATGTGTTTGACTTTCATTTGATTCAAAAAGCTTTGTTGAATGCATTTGACTTTCATTTTCTTCAGAAAGCTTTGTTTGAATGTGTTTGACTTTCATTTGACTGAAATGCCTATGTTGAATGAATTTGATTTTCATTTGAGTCAAAAACCTTTGTTTCAATGTGTTTGACTTTCATTTGATTAAAATGGCTTTGTTGAATGCATTTGACTTTCATTTTCTTCAAAAAGACTTTTTTAAATGTGTTTGACTTTCATTTGATTCAAACAGCTTTGTTGAATGCATTTGACTTTCATTTGCTTCAAGAAGCTTTGTTTGAATGTGTTACACTTTCATTTGATTCAAATAGGTTTGTTGAATGCAATTCACTTTCCTTTGAGTCAAAAAGCTTTGTTTGAATGTGTTTGACTTTCATTTGATTCAAACAGATTTGTTAAATGCATTTGACTTTCATTTGCTTCAAAAAGCTTTTTTTTAATGGGTTTGACTTTCATTTGATTTAGATAGTTTTGTTGAATGCATTTTACTTTCATGTGCTTCAAAAATCTTTGTTTGAATGTGTTTAGGGTAATTTTACCCCGCCATGTGGCCCAATCAGAGGGCGACACATGTCAGCCCAAGGTTGGTCCAAAGTGGACCTATCCCTGCTTGACACGTGTCATCCCAGATATTTGGGGAAATGACGGCCTTCCAGCCCAAATCCCGAGAAAGCCGCAATGCGGCGCAGCCCACCACTGATTAGGGTTCTGTGACCTAATCAGGGGCACAATTCCCAAGGACCCTATAAAAATGGAGATTCCCCTCTTGTGGAGGGAACGTTTTTTCCACTTATTACAAACTGTCCCTTTGATAGAGACAACTGAGCTAGAAATCCTAGCAGATCCCCACCTAAATTTCCGCACCTTTTTCTCTCCCTTCAAGTTACTAACTTGATCTTCGGAGGCGGAGCACCTACCAACCGGTGTCTCCGTTTGTCTTGCAGGTACAGGCCGCTCCGGACCAGTCTTCGAGCTGTAACTCTCCCGAGGGACAAAAACACCCAAAACATTTGGCGCCGTCTGTGGGGAGTGTACCTTAAGATGGTTCAAAGTTCTGTACCAATTCTCAACTCTACTTCTCTACGTCCGGTTACTTAGGCGGGTAACCAAGAGGACTTGCAGCCGGTTATTCAACTGGAAGGCTTTGAAATCCCTCAGCCTCCGCCTTAGCCTCAGCCAGAGGTATTCACTGAGGAGGAGGAAGAAGAAGACAATGATGTGGAGACCTACATAACCAAAGATGGCTCCCTCATCTCTAAATCCATTCGTTCCAGAGATCAACTGGAGCGAAATGTAGACCAGGCGGGCCCAAGCAGGCGCCCACCTGGAAGGCCAGAAGGGGAAACCCAGAAGGCTAAAGGTCAAGCCCTAGTCACCCGGGATGAGCTCATGAAATTCATGACCTCTTTCAAAGGTGAAATCAAGGCCATGATCAACAAAAACAAGGCAGGCTCTAGCAAAAGCCAGCCGGCTAAAAAGACTCCCAATGATGGGAAGAAGAAGAAGCCGGTCAAGGACAGGCAACCAACTCCTCATCCAAAGGAGAAGGCAGCCGCAAAACTTGATTGGTCTAAGTATCTGATGCCCCGGCGACCCCAGCCGGAGGCCCAAAAGGCGTCTACCTTCGATGCAAGACATGTCATTAATCGGAGGAGACAGCAACAGTCTGAGTCAGCTTCTACCTTAAGCTTTCCAGACAGCTTCAAGGAAGCTTCTACAAGGAATTCTATGTCCTTGCATGAGAGTCGGACAGGCGGTAAATCCGTCAACACCGAACCTCAACTGATGATAGGGTCTATGCCATACGCACCCCAGGCTCAGTATGGGCAGTATGGCCTCCAGTTCATGCAGCCACCCCCATTCGGAGGTCAGGCGGCATATACCAATGTCCAGCCACTGGACTGGCAGCTGCGGCTGATGAGGCTAGGCGAACAGCCGTCTGCCTTCGCAGCCATTATAACCGAGGCGGCTCAGCCGACCAAGGTTAAGAATGTGTTGGTGGGCACCTATGATGGTACCACCAACCTAGAAGACCACCTGATGGCATACACCAACCTCATGTGCTTACAGGGTTGGGACGATGCCACCTGGTGTCGATGTTTCCCGGCTACACTGAAGGGCATTGCCCAACAGTGGTTTGGCAACTTGCCAGCTGGCTCAATTGATTGCTTCAAGAAGCTAGCCTTCTTGTTTGCTACCAACTTCTCAATGAACATCCCTGCTAAGAAAACGAGCCTTGATTTGAGCACCGTTAAGCAGGGTGAGAAGGAAGGGCTACGCTCATATGTCAGGCGGTTCAACCTGGTCAGGATACAGATCCAGGGACTGTCTGACGAGGTAGCTTTTACAGACTTTTTCAAGGGTCTGAAGGACGGGTCGACTTTTAAGTTCGACCTTGTTCGAAAAGGGGCATTTACGCTACAGGCGGCCCTGAGGGAGGCGGAGAGCTACATACAAGCTACCGACCTCTGCACGCCTGGTAGCCAGTCAGACTCCAAGAAGTCTGACAAACAAAAAGAAAGCCGATCAGCTCAGCCGGGTAATAAAAAAGAAGAGAGCAAAAATAGAAAAGAAGTCTGGGCGATTAGTGATTCTGACCAGCCGTCCCAGAAGAAAAAGAGAGAGTTTAAACCGTACGTCCCCAAGTACAAGTTTAACAAAGACTGCAACTCCATCCTCATGGAGGTAAAGGACCGGCTGTCTATTCAGAAACCGAATCCAATGAAGAGTTCCGTCCAGACACGGAACAAAAATAAATTTTGCCAGTTCCATGAGGAGGTTGGCCATAGCAGGCGGATTTTCATGTGGTGGCCCTACCATCCGGGGCACCAAGAGCCATCTTCGAAAGATGGACAAGGATGATGATGAGCAGGCGTCTGCTTCTTCCACCTTCCCAGACGTCCTCATAACTGAGAAGGATAGGGGCAGAGTCCGCCGTCCGCATGACGACCCGGTCGTCATTGAATGTAAGGTTGCCAACCAGCTGGTTGGACGGATCCTTATTGACACCGACAGCTCGTTGGACATTATCAGCCTCCGGTGCTTGCAGAAGCTGAAATACAACTCCAGAAGCATGCATCCGGTAACCCACCCCTTGGTTGGTTTTGGGGGTGGGATGGTCTACCCAGCCGACAAAATTGACTTGCCCATCCGGCTGGGAGAAAAAGGCCAGGGACGGCATATTGTCGTCAGGTTCTTGGTCGTGGAGGAGTTGACCGCCTACAATATCATCCTTGGTAGGCCAACCGTCAACGAAGCCAAGGCGGTGATCATCCCGTCTCTCATGCTTATCAAGTATGAGCGGGATGATGGCTCTGTTGGTTCCCTGAACGGGGATCAGAAGACGGCTCGGGAGTGCTACCTCTCAGCCGTTAAAGATACTGTGGCCCCAGACGGCCAAGAGAAGGAACCAATAGACCTTGACGCTGTCAAGGATGCCAACCCTGCCCCACCAGCCGTTGGTAAGAAAAGAAAAACGCCTCTGCTGGTGGAGGTGAAGAAAGAGAAAAAATAGCAATCACTGACCGGGGAACGGTCAGACGAGCTCCGTCCCCAACCGGCTGGAGAAAATATTGATCTCGTGTTGGACGACAGCCGTCCAGAGCGTACGGTGAAGGTTGGGACGGTTGCTTATGCTACTCTGGGTGCAAGCTTGCACCTTCTGCTGAAAGAATTCAAAGACATCTTTGCCTTTGAAGTGGAAGAGATGCCAAGCGTCAGCCCGGATCTCGCTGTCCACAAACTCGCCGTGGATCCCAAAAAGAAGCCCATCCGGCAAAAGAAAAGAAACCATGGCGAGGAAAGAAGTCAGGTGGCAGCTGCCGAAGTCAAAAATCTGCTAGACGCCAGGTTCATTCGGCCCTGCAATTTCCCCAACTGGGTGGCCAATGTGGTCCTTGTTAAGAAACCGAATGGGACCTGGCACATGTGTGTTGATTACACAGACCTCAACAAGGCGTGTCCAAAGGACAGTTACCCGCTTCCAAAGATCGACAGTCTGGTCGACTCTACAGCCGGTCACGCCTTGATGAGCTTTATGGATGCCTACTCCGGCTTCCATCAGATACCCCTCTGGAAAAAAGATCAAGAGAAGACGGCCTTCGTCACTGATTTGGGGTTATTCTGTTATACTGTGATGCCGTTTGGCTTGAAGAATGCGCCTGCCACCTTCCAACGGATGATTAATACGGTCTTCATTAATCAAATTGGGAGGAATGTGGAGGCGTACATCGACGACATGATAGTCAAATCCAAGCAACAGACGGATCACCTTGCTGATCTCCGAGAAACATTCACCACCCTCAGGCGGCATAAGGTCATGTTAAACCCCAAGAAATGCGTATTTGGTGTTGAGTCTGGGAAGTTTCTCGGATTCCTGATTGATCAAAGGGGGATAGAGGCTAACCCCGAAAAGATACAGGCGGTAATTGACATGAAGTCACCCCGTTCTGTCAAGGAAGTTTAGAGACTAACTGGTTGCCTGGCGGCCTTGGGGAGGTTCCTCAGCCGGTCAGGTGACAAATGCCTTTACTTCTTCCAAGCAATCAGGAAGAAGACCAGGTTTGAATGGGGAGACGATGCTGAGACGGCATTCCAGAAGCTAAAAGAGAATCTGCACTCTCTGCCTAGGTTGGTCAGTCCTCTACCTAGGGAGACGTTGTATATGTATTTAGCCGTCTCAGATCATGCTCTCAGTGTCGTTCTCCTTGCTGAGCGAGACGGCATTTAGCTCCCGGTTTACTTCATTAGCCATGTTCTTAAAAATGCTGAACTCCGGTACCCCGTGGTTAAAAAATTTGGCCTTGCTTTGTACATGGCATTCAAAAAATTGAAGCCTTACTTTCTGGCTCATCCGGTGGTGATTTACACCGACCAACCACTCAAGCGGCCAATGTCTACCTTGGAGTCATCCGGCAGAATGTTAAAATGGGCTATTGAAATGCAAAGTCTTGAAATCACTTACGAACCAAGAAAGGCAGTGAAAGGTCAGGCGTTTGCCGACTTCATTGTGGAAATGACCCGTCCGGTGGCTCCGGATAATCTTGATCAGGTTTTGAAAGTGTATGTAGACGGGAGTTCTACAAAGAACGGCTGTGGTGCAGGCGTAATTTATGAGTCTCCTGAGGGGGACAGATATGAGTATGCACTACGGTTCAAATTTCAGGCCTCAAACAATGAAGCGGAATATGAAGCCCTGCTAGCCGGAATCCGTATGTGTAAGGCGGCAGGGGCAACAAAAATTGACGCCTACTCTGATTCACAGTTGGTCGTTAGCCAATATGAGGGAATATTTGAGGCAACTCACCCGGCTATGATCAAATATCTTCAGGCGGTCAAAGAAGAGGCTGGGTCACTTGAGGAGTTTCATTTGAATCAAGTACCCAGGTGATGTGAATTATTGATCCGAAAACCAACAAACACATGAGATATGTTTAAGCTTAATTCTATACAGGAAATCCACCAAGAATTAAACAAAAACTAAGAGTAACTAACTAAGAATCCACCTAATTAATTAACCCTAAACGAATGTTTTAACTAAAACAAGCAAAACAGCAATTGATCGCAATCAACAAAAACTCAAGTATGCAACTTAAGAAGTAAATCTGAATATTAATTGTTTATGTCCCAAAACTCACGAATTACATGATTATTTATAGACTTAAACTAAGTATTAGAAACCTAATAGGACTAGGAAAAATCCCTAGCCTTTAGCTCCAAGTAACCTAAGTGGAATAGGAATACTAAACCGACTTAGATAAGGAAACTAACCAAACCGACCTACCACCTGCTTTGCGCGGTTTTAGTTTTTGTCTTCGTTGACTGACCAAATGAACTCCGATTCTCATGAAACCACCTTCATTGGTTAGCTGACTTCCTGGCGTTTCCAAAAACATATTATACGACATATGTTTTCCTTGAGCTTCAAGTCCGTTTCTGCAGTTCTTTGGACCTCTTCAAAACTGCTACGAAACTACTAGAAAACCTAGTTCTAAACAAACTCTAACAAACTAATATCTTTCCTAATAACTAAGGACGTCTAACCAATCTTAAAATAACAGAAAAATAAATCCTAATGTGCTTAAAACAAGAAAAACCCTTTCAAGTGAAAGGTAAAAACTTGTAAGCAAAATCTAAGTAAAGAAAGTATACTAGACTCCAAGAAACGCTACTAAGCAAACTGTAGCTTTGCTTTGATATCCAAGAAAATGTCCATGCAATGCTTGGCTTGAATCAATGTTTAAGGACAAACTATCTTGATGCATGATAAGCAAATCTTCGAAGTTCTCCATGCTTAGACTTGCATCATCCTCCTCTTCTTCAAAAGAATTTGTCCTCAAATCTCGAAGTTCTTCATCAGGGATGTACTTAGCCAAATCACCAACATTGAATGTAGCACTAACTCCATACTCTCCTGGAAGTTCCAACTTATAAGCATTGTCATTGATCTTCTCAACAATCTTGAAAGGACCTTCACCTCTAGGCATCAACTTATTCTTGCGTTTTCCTGGAAATCTTTCCTTTCTTAAATGTAACCATACCAAGTCTCCAACATTGTAACCTTGTTGCTTTCTATGCTTGTTTGCTCTAGCTTTGTACATGTCATTTACTTTCTCTATTCTTGTTCGAACTTGAGCATGTAATTTCAGCATACTTTTCAACTTAGACTCGGCATCTTTGTGAATTAACTCACCTTTAGGCAATGGAACAAGATCAATTGGAAGTTTCGGATTGATTCCATAGACTACCTCAAAAGGACTATGTTTGGTAGCATATGTAGGTGATCTATTATAAGCAAACTCCGCATGAGCTAACTTGATGTCCCAATCCTTTTGTGTCTTACTCACTAACCCACGCAAAAGCGCACCAAGAGTACGATTAGTAACCTCGGTTTGTCCATCAGTTTGTGGATGGTAAGATGTACTAAAGAGCAATTTAGTTCCCACAAGCTTCCATAAAGACTTCCAAAAGAAACTCATGAACTTTGTATCTCGATCACTCACAATAGTTTTCGGAATTCCATGCAATCTAACAATCTCTTTGAAGTATAATTCCGCCACTTTCATAGCATCATCCACTTTGTGACAAGGAACAAAATGAGCCATCTTAGAGAACCTATCCACAACAACCATAATAGAGTCTTTCCCCCGTTGTGTTCTCGGCAATCCCACAATAAAATCCATAGAAATATCTTCCCAAGGTGAATCTGGAACAGGTAAAGGAGTATACAATCCTTGATGAAAAGTAGCCTTCGCTTTTTGACAAGTTGCACACCTAGAAATAACTAGTTGCACATCCGTGAGCATCTTAGGCCAATAGAAGTGTTCTTGTAACATACTCAAGGTCTTTGTAATGCCAAAGTGACCAGCAATTCCTCCCCCATGAGCTTCTCTAACAACTAGCTCTCTAATAGAACACTTAGGAAGACAAAGTCGATTTCCTTTGAAAAGAAAACCATCTTGCAGCAAATAAGAACCAACGGCTCCTTTAGAACACTCTTCAATTTGCCTTTGCATCTCCTTTGTTTCTTCCGGATTACTTCTATAGGCTGCCTTATTAGGTAATGGTGCTCCCGGAATCAAGTCAATTTGATGCTCTATCCCACGAATAGGAGGTAGTCCCGGAGGTAATTCCTTAGGAAAGACATCCTTGAATTCTTCTAAAACATATTCCAATTCATACGGCTTCTTTGCTTGCTTATTTTGATCAATTCGAATCTCATTAGAAACAAGTATATATACCACATTGTTGCTGCAAATCTCTTTTTCTAATTCCCTCTCACTAATCAAATAAGAACTCTTCGAATTAGAGGTAACATTAGAAGGCTTGTTGCTTATCAAAGGTTTTAAAGCAACCGGTCTCTCTTTTTCTCCTTTTCTCACAACATACACATTAGTCCTTCCATCAAACTTCACAAATCTATCATATTGCCAAGGACGGCCTAACAGTATATGACAAGCATCCATAGGACAAACATCACACAAAACTTTATCATGAAATTTACCAATTGAAAAGGAGATTAAGGCTTGTTTAGTTACCTTAACATCACTCGAATTATTAAGCCAATGAAGCTTATAAGGGCTTGGATGTTCAGTAGTTGGCCACTTCAATTTGTCTACCAAAGTAGTAGATACCACATTAGTGCAACTCCCGGTGTCTATGATCATATCACACAACCTATCTTCTACCTGGCACCTTGTAAGAAAGATTTTCTCCCTTTGATTGTTTTCCATAGGTACGGTTTTAGAGTGTAGTGCCCTTCTTAGAACCAAACTTTGACCATGAGTCTCGGGATCAATTTCGTCAATATGCCTATCTCTTCTAAGATTTTGAGCCTGTTCTAAGGTTAATCCCCTTGGAACCTGTGGAACCTCCTCGTCACTCATGATTCCTACACAAAACAAGTCAGTTCATGCAAAAATCTTGATTAAAAGATCGAATCTTGAAGGAAAATTAGGCAACACAAAAACCGGACTCCCAACCGCAAATCAGTGCACAAACACCAAACGTTTGAGGCTGTGTAGAACGCGTTACTCAACTAAAAATTATGAAATTTTATATGGTGATAGCAGGACGTTTTTAGAGTTCAATGCAAAAAGAATCACGTAAAAATTCCCAGCCAATTGTTCCCAGTTTAATTTTTCCCGAACCTCGCTCTGATACCAAGATGATGTGAATTATTGATCCGAAAACCAACAAACACATGAGATATGTTTAAGCTTAATTCTATACAGGAAATCCACCAAGAATTAAACAAAAACTAAGAGTAACTAACTAAGAATCCACCTAATTAATTAACCCTAAACGAATGTTTTAACTAAAACAAGCAAAACAGCAATTGATCGCAATCAACAAAAACTCAAGTATGCAACTTAAGAAGTAAATCTGAATATTAATTGTTTATGTCCCAAAACTCACGAATTACATGATTATTTATAGACTTAAACTAAGTATTAGAAACCTAATAGGACTAGGAAAAATCCCTAGCCTTTAGCTCCAAGTAACCTAAGTGGAATAGGAATACTAAACCGACTTAGATAAGGAAACTAACCAAACCGACCTACCACCTGCTTTGCGCGGTTTTAGTTTTTGTCTTCGTTGACTGACCAAATGAACTCCGATTCTCATGAAACCACCTTCATTGGTTAGCTGACTTCCTGGCGTTTCCAAAAACATATTATACGACATATGTTTTCCTTGAGCTTCAAGTCCGTTTCTGCAGTTCTTTGGACCTCTTCAAAACTGCTACGAAACTACTAGAAAACCTAGTTCTAAACAAACTCTAACAAACTAATATCTTTCCTAATAACTAAGGACGTCTAACCAATCTTAAAATAACAGAAAAATAAATCCTAATGTGCTTAAAACAAGAAAAACCCTTTCAAGTGAAAGGTAAAAACTTGTAAGCAAAATCTAAGTAAAGAAAGTATACTAGACTCCAAGAAACGCTACTAAGCAAACTGTAGCTTTGCTTTGATATCCAAGAAAATGTCCATGCAATGCTTGGCTTGAATCAATGTTTAAGGACAAACTATCTTGATGCATGATAAGCAAATCTTCGAAGTTCTCCATGCTTAGACTTGCATCATCCTCCTCTTCTTCAAAAGAATTTGTCCTCAAATCTCGAAGTTCTTCATCAGGGATGTACTTAGCCAAATCACCAACATTGAATGTAGCACTAACTCCATACTCTCCTGGAAGTTCCAACTTATAAGCATTGTCATTGATCTTCTCAACAATCTTGAAAGGACCTTCACCTCTAGGCATCAACTTATTCTTGCGTTTTCCTGGAAATCTTTCCTTTCTTAAATGTAACCATACCAAGTCTCCAACATTGTAACCTTGTTGCTTTCTATGCTTGTTTGCTCTAGCTTTGTACATGTCATTTACTTTCTCTATTCTTGTTCGAACTTGAGCATGTAATTTCAGCATACTTTTCAACTTAGACTCGGCATCTTTGTGAATTAACTCACCTTTAGGCAATGGAACAAGATCAATTGGAAGTTTCGGATTGATTCCATAGACTACCTCAAAAGGACTATGTTTGGTAGCATATGTAGGTGATCTATTATAAGCAAACTCCGCATGAGCTAACTTGATGTCCCAATCCTTTTGTGTCTTACTCACTAACCCACGCAAAAGCGCACCAAGAGTACGATTAGTAACCTCGGTTTGTCCATCAGTTTGTGGATGGTAAGATGTACTAAAGAGCAATTTAGTTCCCACAAGCTTCCATAAAGACTTCCAAAAGAAACTCATGAACTTTGTATCTCGATCACTCACAATAGTTTTCGGAATTCCATGCAATCTAACAATCTCTTTGAAGTATAATTCCGCCACTTTCATAGCATCATCCACTTTGTGACAAGGAACAAAATGAGCCATCTTAGAGAACCTATCCACAACAACCATAATAGAGTCTTTCCCCCGTTGTGTTCTCGGCAATCCCACAATAAAATCCATAGAAATATCTTCCCAAGGTGAATCTGGAACAGGTAAAGGAGTATACAATCCTTGATGAAAAGTAGCCTTCGCTTTTTGACAAGTTGCACACCTAGAAATAACTAGTTGCACATCCGTGAGCATCTTAGGCCAATAGAAGTGTTCTTGTAACATACTCAAGGTCTTTGTAATGCCAAAGTGACCAGCAATTCCTCCCCCATGAGCTTCTCTAACAACTAGCTCTCTAATAGAACACTTAGGAAGACAAAGTCGATTTCCTTTGAAAAGAAAACCATCTTGCAGCAAATAAGAACCAACGGCTCCTTTAGAACACTCTTCAATTTGCCTTTGCATCTCCTTTGTTTCTTCCGGATTACTTCTATAGGCTGCCTTATTAGGTAATGGTGCTCCCGGAATCAAGTCAATTTGATGCTCTATCCCACGAATAGGAGGTAGTCCCGGAGGTAATTCCTTAGGAAAGACATCCTTGAATTCTTCTAAAACATATTCCAATTCATACGGCTTCTTTGCTTGCTTATTTTGATCAATTCGAATCTCATTAGAAACAAGTATATATACCACATTGTTGCTGCAAATCTCTTTTTCTAATTCCCTCTCACTAATCAAATAAGAACTCTTCGAATTAGAGGTAACATTAGAAGGCTTGTTGCTTATCAAAGGTTTTAAAGCAACCGGTCTCTCTTTTTCTCCTTTTCTCACAACATACACATTAGTCCTTCCATCAAACTTCACAAATCTATCATATTGCCAAGGACGGCCTAACAGTATATGACAAGCATCCATAGGACAAACATCACACAAAACTTTATCATGAAATTTACCAATTGAAAAGGAGATTAAGGCTTGTTTAGTTACCTTAACATCACTCGAATTATTAAGCCAATGAAGCTTATAAGGGCTTGGATGTTCAGTAGTTGGCCACTTCAATTTGTCTACCAAAGTAGTAGATACCACATTAGTGCAACTCCCGGTGTCTATGATCATATCACACAACCTATCTTCTACCTGGCACCTTGTAAGAAAGATTTTCTCCCTTTGATTGTTTTCCATAGGTACGGTTTTAGAGTGTAGTGCCCTTCTTAGAACCAAACTTTGACCATGAGTCTCGGGATCAATTTCGTCAATATGCCTATCTCTTCTAAGATTTTGAGCCTGTTCTAAGGTTAATCCCCTTGGAACCTGTGGAACCTCCTCGTCACTCATGATTCCTACACAAAACAAGTCAGTTCATGCAAAAATCTTGATTAAAAGATCGAATCTTGAAGGAAAATTAGGCAACACAAAAACCGGACTCCCAACCGCAAATCAGTGCACAAACACCAAACGTTTGAGGCTGTGTAGAACGCGTTACTCAACTAAAAATTATGAAATTTTATATGGTGATAGCAGGACGTTTTTAGAGTTCAATGCAAAAAGAATCACGTAAAAATTCCCAGCCAATTGTTCCCAGTTTAATTTTTCCCGAACCTCGCTCTGATACCAAGATGATGTGAATTATTGATCCGAAAACCAACAAACACATGAGATATGTTTAAGCTTAATTCTATACAGGAAATCCACCAAGAATTAAACAAAAACTAAGAGTAACTAACTAAGAATCCACCTAATTAATTAACCCTAAACGAATGTTTTAACTAAAACAAGCAAAACAGCAATTGATCGCAATCAACAAAAACTCAAGTATGCAACTTAAGAAGTAAATCTGAATATTAATTGTTTATGTCCCAAAACTCACGAATTACATGATTATTTATAGACTTAAACTAAGTATTAGAAACCTAATAGGACTAGGAAAAATCCCTAGCCTTTAGCTCCAAGTAACCTAAGTGGAATAGGAATACTAAACCGACTTAGATAAGGAAACTAACCAAACCGACCTACCACCTGCTTTGCGCGGTTTTAGTTTTTGTCTTCGTTGACTGACCAAATGAACTCCGATTCTCATGAAACCACCTTCATTGGTTAGCTGACTTCCTGGCGTTTCCAAAAACATATTATACGACATATGTTTTCCTTGAGCTTCAAGTCCGTTTCTGCAGTTCTTTGGACCTCTTCAAAACTGCTACGAAACTACTAGAAAACCTAGTTCTAAACAAACTCTAACAAACTAATATCTTTCCTAATAACTAAGGACGTCTAACCAATCTTAAAATAACAGAAAAATAAATCCTAATGTGCTTAAAACAAGAAAAACCCTTTCAAGTGAAAGGTAAAAACTTGTAAGCAAAATCTAAGTAAAGAAAGTATACTAGACTCCAAGAAACGCTACTAAGCAAACTGTAGCTTTGCTTTGATATCCAAGAAAATGTCCATGCAATGCTTGGCTTGAATCAATGTTTAAGGACAAACTATCTTGATGCATGATAAGCAAATCTTCGAAGTTCTCCATGCTTAGACTTGCATCACCAGGTCTGATAATAACCAGGCGGATGCACTATCAAAGCTTGCATCTTCCGCCTGCCATGATACGCCTCGGTCAGTCTTTTGGGAAGTACTTGAAAAAAGAAGCATCTATGAAGATCCCATTGGAGTCCTAGACCAAAGCTCTACCTGGATGGATGGCATCCGAGCATACCTCTCAGACGGTACACTTCCTGATTCGCCACAGGAGGCAGCCGTTCTGAAAAAGCGAGCCGCAAGCTTCGAGTTGAGAAATGGAGAGCTCTTCAAGGCGGGGTTTCTTAAGCCTCTTTTGAAGTGTGTAACCCCAGAAAAGGGGAAGGAAGTTCTCGAAGACTTGCACTCGGGATTCTGCGCCTTCCATATAGGCGGCAGATCTTTAGCCGTCAGAGCCCGACGACATTACTTTTGGCCCACTCTAGAGGCAGACGCCAAGAAATTGGTGAGAAAATGTGACAAGTGCCAGAAATTTGGCAAACTTATTCACCGTCCGGCTACTGATCTGACGGCCATCCACAGCCCAATCCCGTTTGCAAAATGGGGCATGGACATTTTAGGTCCTTACACGCCTGCACCAGGCGGAAAGCGTTACATCTTGGTGGCTGTGGATTACTTTACCAAGTGGGTAGAGGCTGAGGCGGTAAAGAATATCAAGACATCAGACGTCATTTCTTTCATCTAGAAGAATGTTATCACCCGGTATGGGGTTCCTATGTCCATGGTGTTTGATAATGGTCCTCAGTTTGAGACGCCTCAGCTAAAAACTTGGTTGGGAGATCAAGGGATCTCAAGTTATTTTGCATCAGTCGGCCGTCCCCAAGCAAACGGTTAAGTTGAAGCCTTCAACAAACTGATCTCAGACGGCATTAAGAAGAAAATTGAAAGAGCCGGTGGCTTATGGGCTGAGGAATTAATCCATGTCCTATGGGCCATCCGGACAACAGCAAAGGGGGCAACCGGTGAAACCCCATTTCTCATGGTTTACGGTGCTGAAGCCGTCTTGCCCATTGAACACTATGAGCCGACTCTCAGAGTCATGCTATATGATGAAGAGGCAAACTGGGAGGCAATGCGCCTGGCATTGGACCCACTTCCAGAACGCAGGGGCAATGCCGCCTTGCGTCATGAGATTTACCGTCTGAGAATGACAAGAGCCTACAACAAGAGAGTACACAGGCGTCCTTTGAAAGTGGACGTCATAGTGTTACGAAAAATGGAGGCAACCGGTAGGGCCAATGAGCTTGGAAAGCTAACTCCTAATTGGAAAGGCCCCTACCGGATTTATGAAGAAGTAAGAGACGGCACCTACCGCCTGGAAACTCCAGACGGCAGGCGCCTGCCTAGAACTTGGAATGTAGATAATTTGAAAAAATACTACTTCTGAGATTTTGTAATTTTTGTAAACAAGAAGTACATTAATGAGAAGTTGCTTTTTGTTGTCATTTCTGTTTTATGCCCCGTCTGAATTTCAGACGGGTCACTTGTTTGTTTCTCTGAGTTTGACACTTGGAAATTGAATTAACGTCTGATTGACGAGAGGCCAATGGCCAGATAAGTAAGCTAAGCACAAAAACGCTTAGTGGCTATACAGCCGATCTAAAACAAGACCAGAGGCCAATGGCCGGATGGCTTCTTCACCCATAAATTCGCCTGTCCCAACATGGACAAAGGCGTCCGGCGACACCCCTCCGGGTGCAATCGTCGCAGAGAGAAGGCAACTTGCTTACTCTACGTATCAATGCAGACGACCACCATTGGACGGCTGAATCAGCCATTCATAGCCGTCTGACCTGAACAATCTAAGAAAAGATCAAGTTTCGGAACCCGAATGTCCAAGGACATCAGTCGGCGACCGACTGCATTTCTTACTTAGCGTTTTTTCATTTTTAAATTGTACACATCCTCATTGGAGCAAAAGAGTTGTGCAATGGCTATATGAACTTCACTTAGACGGACAACACCGTCTAGCTAGAAGCTGAAACGCTTGTTAATGTACGGCTGTGTACTTGGTTTGGGGCAATCACTAATGTGATTGATTGACTTACAAACGTATCATGCTCTTTGCAGCATCAGACGTTCCCAAGTCAATCAACCAACTCCATTTGAAACCAACCACACAGCCGTCCAGGGGCAAGGACAGCCGCATACTTTTGATAAGTTAGGCAAAATCAGCCGCATACTTTTGATAAGTTAGGCAAAAATTGAAAATGCAAAAAATTTGAAAAGTGCAAACACAAGCGCAAAAAAGATCAAAACCGACTCAGTCGGTGCATTCATTAATTATCCACCCAACCAAACGGTTGTGGTGGGGCAAATGTTATCCGGACCCCGTCCGGGAAAAAAGAAATTGTTGTTGAACACGGCTCCTCAGCCGGTAAAGATACAAACATACTCGGCACACAGGCCGAAAAAGCAAATCAATGGCATACTACCGCAGAAAAAATGAAAAAAAAGAGAAATTGGCACACAGCCGCTGAAATCATTGCCCCGCAGACGGTCCCTCCTGGCCCTTCTCTCCTTCTTCAGGAGCTTCAGTCGCTGGAGCTTCAGCCTCAGGCTCGGGATGCTCAGTTTCAGCCCAGGCGAGGAAGGACTCAGGCTCCGACTCACCCTTCTCTCTCAAGAATATAACTTCATCAGCATACTTGTGAGCCAGAGCCCAGACGCCATAATCCTTTTCAGGATACAAGGCGTTCTAGGCGATCCTCATCATAGCCTCGTTGTCAGCGGCCATCTCAGCAACCAGACGGTTTTGATCCGCCTGGAGAGTTGCTCGGAAGTTATCCTGAGCTTTGGCCGCCTCCTTCTCCAACTTAGCAATTTTGCTCTTCAGATCAGCATTCTCTGAAGAGACTCCTTGGAGCTTTTGGAGGTCTTCCTGGGCCTTCTTGAGGTCCTCCCTAAGCTCGGGGAGGTCCACCTCCACCTGCTTTTGGGCCGACTCGGCATCCTCAGCCCTTTTCTTGGCCGCCTGCAGATCCGTCTCCAGCTTTGAAATTTTGGCCGCCTGTGTCATTTGGGTTGCTTTAGTTTCAAGATCGTCAATTATGCACGAGTATAAAGCACCATTATTGGCGTCTGAGGCGGACTGCTTGGCCCGTCTTACCTCATCCCGCTTGCGGGTGTAAGGACGCTTGAGCCCGTCTACCCGCAGCAGAGCCTGCAAAAGCAAACAACGTTAGTAGTGCAGGCGGAGAAAGACTTGGAGAAAATTATTGAAAAATAGTTCAAGTGTCTTACCTCAGCCAGGAGGGTCAGAATACGTTCAAGGTTGAACGTCTCAATCCCCGGGATAGTATCCTTATCCCGTTTGCTGACAGCATCCAACATGGCCTTGGCATGCTTCTGGACGTCTGGCCAACGGGGAGATTGATCTGCACCATAATCAGCGTCAGATTGAGATACTAAAGCAGCTCCTATCTGGTCTCGACCGTCTGAGGATGACGTCTGCTGGGAGTGTGTTTTCACTCGCAACGGCCATCCCAGCTCAGGCGGGGACTCAAAAGGGTTCTTACCTGCAGAGCCGGCCAGACGAGAGCCGCTGGCAGGCGTGGTGAACCCCCCGGTTGCAGATAGGGGGCTGGCCAAGTCAAGGCCGACAGAGCCGGACACTCTCTCATTCCTCCCCCTTATCCGTATTTGTCTCCCGACTGGGGCGTTGGGAGTTGCAGTGGAGGTGGCCTTTTTTGAGGGCTTGCTGGGGTTAGAGGCGGTGGTCTCCTCCCTAGCCCGTTTGAGTTTTTTCTCAAACGTCTTGTCCACCTCTCCTCCCTGAAAAAATAAAACAAGTTAATGTTAGCAGTCGAAGGAAGAAAACTTTGAAAGTAAACTTACAAAAATGGTCAGGCGTTTACCTTGGCCTTAAGCTCTCGCGCCTGGGCCTCCGCCAAGTCACGGCGGATCTGCGCAGAGGACCGTCTGGGGGTCTTCTCGTCTGGCAACATGTTCAAAGCTTCTTCTGCAAAAACAAAAAGGGTAATCAATTAGTACATCATCAAAAACATTTCCGACACAAAAGTAGTACAGACAGAAAGTATTCAGGCGCGTACGTCTGGTGAACATGTGCCCTAGCCCGCAGGCGGCTAGAAAGCATTCATCCCTGAGCCAGGCGCTCTTAGGGATCCAGTTCTTGGGGACTTTTATTGTCTCCCCGGTTGACAGTGTAGCGTCTGTGAGGCCGAAGAAGTCAGCCTCAATTATTTTGTCGAAGTCCTCATCCGGGATCCGGGGAAGACAGCATTTCCGACCTAGAAGGTCGGGCTTCTTATTGTACTGGCAGAGCTCGAAGTTCTCCCGCCTGGTGGGAGCCGTCAGCAGATAGAATCTGTGCTTCCAGCCGTCAAATTTTGAGACCTTGTCCAAGGTCATCATGTATTGAGGGAACGTGGTTAGAGTATACCACGCTCTGTACCCACCTGGGTTGCGACTAAGATACTGCATCTTAGCAAAGGCTTCCCAGCCGGGGTGAATTCCTTGGAATTCACAGGCGGCAACATACTCCAGAATATTTGCCCAAGAGTTGGGGGTAAGTTGCCAGACTCCGAGGCCATAGCCTCTCAAAATTGCCTTCACCGCCTCGTGAAGGGGGAAGCGAAGTCCTGCCTTGAACGCCGCCTCATAACAGCCGAAGTAGCCATTAGCGTTTCGTTCTTCGTCTTCCCAGGAAATGGTGCCGTTTGGGGGAGGCACCCTTACTTTCCACCCGCCTCCGATTGGGTGCATCTTCAAAAAGTTTTTAAGACCTTTTTCCATGAGGTCTATGTCTTTCATGGAGACGTAGATTTTGAAGGGATCGTCCTTCTCCTTCCATTTCTTCCTTTCTTCTTCCTCACTATCCTCAAGCGGAGGAAGATCGTCACTGCTCTCTGAGGAAGAGACGTCAAGTCCGCTTCCCGTCTCCTCCCCAGATTGGGAAACGGAAGCTGAGGCGGCCTCCTCACCGCCTTGGTCGCACTCGTCCAAAAACGAGTCAGGAGGGGTTGGCGGGCCACACGGAGGGGATCTCTCCGGAGCCGTCTGGCGTTCAGAACCAGACGTCTCTCCCTTAGGCGTTTGGCCGCCTGAGCCTTCGCTTCTGTAATCAGGGTCTTGTGTCGTCTGCATTGTCCGAGCCATTGTGCCCTGCACAGACGCGCAAATGGTCGGAATCCAAGCATGAGGGTGGTCCCAACACCCTGAGACGGCACTACCAGTCCTAGACTCAGCCGTCCCTGGTGAACGGCTGGATTCTACCCTAGGTTGTGCCGTGTGTGTTGATGATGAATCCATTTATTGCAAGGAATATATACAAGCGGTAAAATGAAAAAAGAGCTGAGAGAGTCAGAGACGGTACCTTTAGATTTGAGATCTGAAGGTAGACGGGTCCGCCTGTGTTGAAGAGGCTGAGTTTTCTTAAACCTGCGCTTGACTCAGACGGGTGACTTCTGCTCTCTCTTTCAAGATTCTCTCTAAGTTTACTCTGAAATTTTTGTGAAACGTACAAAAATATGAGGGTAAACGGCTATATAAAGAGGGTAAATGAAGGGGTATTCCTGTAATTTACCCAGAAGGTTAACAGTAAAATTTTGGCGGTAAAATTACCACCATTCAAAGAGTGACACGTGTCACAGTTGCCATGTGGCGTGCCACGTCACATCTGTGAGGGGCAAATGTTTAGGGTAATTTTACCCCACCATGTGGCCCAATCAGAGGGCGACACGTGTCAGCCCAAGGATGGTCCAAAGTGGACCTATCCCTGCTTGACACGTGTCATCCCAGATATTTCCGCACCTTTTTCTCTCCCTTCAAGTTACTAACATGATCTTCGGAGGCGGAGCACCTACCAACCGGTGTCTCCGTTTGTCTTGCAGGTACAGCCCGCTCCGGACCAGTCTTCGAGCTGTAACTCTCCTGAGGGACAAAAACACCCAAAACAGAATGTGTTTGATTTTCATTTGATTGAAATGGCTTTGTTGAATGCATTTGACTTTCATTTGCTTCAAAAAGCTTTGTTTGGATGTGTTTGACTTTCATTTGATTCAAAAAGCTATGTTGAATGCATTAGATTTTCATTTGAGTCAAAAAGCTTTGTTTGAATGTGTTTGACTTTCATTTGATTAAAATGGCTTTGTTGAATGCATTTGTCTTTCATTTGCTTCAAAAATCTTTGTTTGAAGGTGTTTGACTTTCATTTGATTCAAATGGCTTTGTTGAATGGATTTGACTTTCATTTGCTTCAAAAAGCTTTGTTCGAATGTGTTTGACTTTCATTTGGTACAAACAGCTTTGTTGAATACATTTGACTTTCATTTGCTTCAAAAAGCTTTGTTTGAATGTGTTTCACTTTCATTTGATTCAAATAGCTTTGTTGAACGTATTTAACTTTCATTTGAGTCAAAAAGATTTGTTTGAATGTGTTTGACTTTCATTTGATTCAAATAAATTTGTTGAATGCATTTGACTTTCATTTGAGTCAAAAAGCATTGTTTGAATGTGTTTGACTTTCATTTGATTCTAATGGGTTTGTTGAATGCAATTCACTTTCCTTTGAGTCAAAAAGCTTTATTTGAATGTGTTTGACTTTCATTTGATTCAAACAGATTTGTTGAATGCATTTGACTTTCATTTGCTTCAAAAAACTTTGTTTTAATGGGTTTGACTTTCAATTAATTCAAATAGCTTTGTTGAATGCATTTGACTTTTATTTGAGACAAAAAGCTTTGTTTGAATGTGTTTGACTTTCATTTGATTCAAATACGTATTTTGAATGCAATTCACTTTCATTTAAGTCAAAAAGCTTTGTTTGATTGTGTTTGACTTTCATTTAATTCAAATGGCTTTGTTGAACGCATTTGTCTTTCATTTGCTTCAAAAAGCATTGTTTGAATGTGTTTGACTTTCATTTGATTCAAATAACATTGTTGAATGCATTAGATTTTCATTTGAGTCAAAAAGCTTTGTTTGAATGTGTTTGACTTTCATTTGATTAAAATGGCTTTGTTGAATGCATTTGTCTTTCATTTGCTTCAAAAATCTTTGTTTGAAGGTGTTTGAATTTCATTTGATTCAAATGGCTTTGTTGAGTGGATTTGACTTTCATTTGATTCAAAAAGCTTTGTTCGAATGTGTTTGACTTTCATTTGATACAAACAGCTTTGTTCAATGCATTTGATTTTCATTTGCTTCAAAAAGGTTTGTTTGAATGTGTTTGACTTTCATTTGATTCAAATAGTTTTGTTGAATGCAATTGACTTTCATTTGCTTCAAAAAGCTTTGTTTGTATGTGTTTGACTTTCATTTGATTCAAATGGCTTTGTTGAATGCAATTGACTTTCATTTGTTTCAAAAAGCATTGTTTTAATGTGTTTGACTTTCAATTCATTCAAATAGCTTTGTTGAATGCATTTGACTTTTAATTGCTTCAAAAAGCTTTGTTCGAATGTGTTTGACTTTCCTTTGATTCGGACAGCTTTGTTGAATGCATTTGACTTTCATTTGCTTCAAATAGTTTGTTTGAATGTGTTTGACTTTCATTTGATTCTAATGGGTTTGTTGAATGCAATTCACTTTCCTTTGAGTCAAAAAGCTTTGTTTGAATGTGTTTGACTTTAATTTGATTCAAACAGATTTGTTGAATGCATTTGACTTTCATTTGGTTCAAAAAACTTTGTTTTAATGGGTTTGACTTTCAATTAATTCAAATAGCTTTGTTGAATGCATTTGACTTTTAATTGCTTCAAAAAGCTTTGTTCGAATGTGTTTGACTTTCATTTGATTCAAATAGGTTTTTTGAATCCAATTCACTTTCATTTAAGTCAAAAAGCTTTGTTTGATTGTGTTTGACTTTCATTTGATTCAAATGGCTTTGTTGAATGCATTTGTCTTTCATTTGCTTCAAAAAGCATTGTTTGAATGTGTTTGACTTTCATTTGATTCAAATAACTTTGTTAAATGGATTTGACTTTCATTTGCTTCAAAAAGCTTTGTTCGAATGTGTTTGACTTTCTTTTGATTCAAACAGCTTTGTTGAATGCATTTGACTTTCATTTGCTTCAAAAAGCTTTGTTTGAATGTGCTTGACTTTCATTTAATTGAAATAGCTTTGTTGAATGCATTTGACTTTCATTTGCTTCAAAAAGCTTTGTTTAAATGTATTTGACTTTCATTTGATTAAAATGGCTTTGTTGAATGCATTTGACTTTCATTTTCTTCAAAAAGACTTGTTTGAATGTGTTTGACTTTCATTTGCTTGAAATGGTGTTAAAGAATGCATTTGACTTTCATTTGTTTCAAAAAGTTTTGTTCGTATGTGTTTGACTTTCATTTAATTCAAATAGATTTGTTGAATGCATTTAACTTTCATTCACTTCAAAAAGCTTTGATTAAATATTTTTGACTTTCATTTCATTCAAATAGCTTTGTTGAATGTGTTTGACTTTTATTTGATTCAAATAGGTTTGTTGAAAGCAATTCACTTTCCTTTGAGTCAAAAAGCTATGTTTTAATGTGTTGGACTTTCATTTATTTGAAATAGAATTGTTAAATGCATTTCACTTTCATTTGAGTCAAAAAGCTTTGTTTGAATGTGTTTGACTTTCATTTGATTCAAATAGCTTTGTTGAATGCATTTGACTTTCATTTAAGTCAAAAAGCTTCGTTTCAATGTGTTTGACTTTCATTTGCTTCAAAAAGCTTTGTTTGAATGTGTTTGACTTTCATTTGATTCTAATAGGTTTGTTAAATGAAATTCACTTTCCTTTGAGTCAAAAAGCTTTGTTTGAATGTGTTTGACTTTCATTTGATTCAAACACATTTGTTTAATGCATTTTACTTTCATTTGCTTCAAAAAGTTTTGTTTGAATGTCTTTGACTTTCATTTAATTGAAATGGCTTTGTAGGATGCATTTGACTTTCATTTGCTTCAAAAAGCTTTGTTCGAATGTGTTTGATTTTCATTTGATTCGGACAGCTTTGTTGAATGCATTTGACTTTCAGTTGCTTCAAAAAGCTATGTTTGAATTTGTTTGACTTTCATTTGATTCAAATAGCTTTGTTGGATGCAATTGACTTTCATTTACTTCAAAAAGCTTTGTTTGAATGTGTTTGAGTTTCATTTGATTCAAATAGGTTTGTTGAATGCATTTGTCTGTCATTTGAGTCAAAAAGCTTCGTTTCAATGTGTTTGACTTTAATTTGATTCAAAAAGCTTTGTTGAATGCATTTGACTTCCATTTGCTTCAAAAACCTTTATTTGAATGCATTTGACTTTCATTTGATTGAAATGACTATGTTGAATGCATTAGATTTTCATTTGAGTCAAAAAGCTTTGTTTGAATGTGTTTGACTTTCATTTGATTAAAATGGCTTTGTTGAATGCATTTGTCTTTCATTTGCTTCAAAAACCTTTTCTTTGAAGGTGTTTGACTTTCTTTTGATTGAAATGGCTTTGTTGAATGCATTTGACTTTTATTTGCTTCAAAAAGCTTTGTTCGAATGTGTTTGACTTTCATTTGATTCAAATAGGTTTTTTGAATCCAATTCACTTTCATTTAAGTCAAAAAGCTTTGTTTGATTGTCTTTGACTTTCATTTGATTCAAATGGCTTTGTTGAATGCATTTGTCTTTCATTTGCTTCAAAAAGCATTGTTTGAATGTGTTTGACTTTCATTTGATTCAAATAACTTTGTTGAATGGATTTGACTTTCATTTGCTTTAAATAGCTTTGTTTGAATGTGTTTGAGTTTCATTTGATTGAAATGGCTTTTTTGAATGCATTTGACTTTCATTTGCTTCAAAAAGCTTTGTTCGAATGTGTTTGACTTTCATTTGATTCAAACAGATTTGTTAAATACATTTGACTTTCATTTGATTCAAATAGCTTTGTTGAATGCATTTGTCTTTCATTTATTCAAAAAGCTTTGTTTGAATGTGTTTGACTTTCATTTGATTCAAAAAGCTTTGTTTGAATGTGTTTGACTTTCATTTGATTCAAATAGCTTTGTTGAATGCATTTGACTTTCATTTGCTTTAAAAAGCTTTGTTCGAATGAGTTTGACTTTCATTTGATTGAAATGGCTTTGTTGAATGCATTTGACTTTCATTTGCTTCAAAAAGCTTTGTTCGAATGTGTTTGACTTTCATTTGATTCAAACAGATTTGTTAAATGCATTTGACTTTCATTTGATTCAAATAGCTTTTTGAATGCATTTGTCTTTCATTTATTCAAAAAACTTTGTATGAATGTGTTTGACTTTCATTTGATTCAAAAAGCTTTGTTTGAATGTGTTTGACTTTCATTTGATTCAAATAGCTTTGTTGAATGCATTTGACTTTTATTTGTTTCAAAAAGCTTTATTGAATGTGTTTGACTTTCATTTGATCGAAATGGCTTTGTTGAATGCATTTGACATTCATTTGCTTCAAAAGTCTTTGTTTGAATGTGTTTGACTTTCATTTGATTCAAATAGTTTTGTTGAACGCAATTGACTTTTCATTTGCTTCAAAAAGCTTTGTTTGAATGTGTCTGACTTTCATTTGATTAAAATGGCTTTGTTGAATGCATTTGACTTTCATTTGCTTCAAAAAGCTTTGTTTGAATGTGTTTGACTTTCTTTTGATCGAAATGGCTTTGTTGAATGCATTTGACATTCATTTGCTTCAAAAATCTTTGTTTGAATGTGTTTGACTTTCATTTGTTTCAAACAACTTCGTAGAATGCATTTGACTTTCTTTTGCTTTAAAAAGCTTTGTTTGAATACATTTTGTTTTGGGGTTTTTTGTCCCTCGGGAGAGTTACAACTCGAAGACTGATCCTGCCGGCTCTGTACCTGCAAAATTAACGGAGACACCGGTTGGATGGTGCTCCGCCTCCAACGCTCAAGTTAGTAACTTGAAGTAGAGTAAAAGGTGCGGAAATTAAGGTGGGGATCTGCTTGGATTCCAAGCTCAGTTGTCTCTATCAAAGGGTGGGGAATCTCCCTATTTATAGAGTCATTGGGAATTGTGCCCCTGATTAGGGTATCAAACCCTAATCATTGGTGTGCTGCGCCGTTCTACGGCTTTCTCGGGATTTGGGCCAGAAGGCCGACATTTTCCCAAATATCTGGGATGACACGTGTCAAGCGGGGAATGGTCCACTTTGGACTATCCTTGGGCTGACACGTGTCGCCCTCCGATTAGGCCACATGGCGGGGTAAAAATACCCTAAACATTTGCCCCTCACAGATGTGACGTGGCAATCCGCGTGGCATCTGTGACACATGTCACTCGCTGAATGATGGTAAATTTACCGCCAAAAAATTACTGTTTAACTTTTGGGTAAATTACGGAGTTGCCCCTCCTTTCACCCTATATATATAGCCGTTTACCCTCAGAACCTTGCCACACTTCACAAAAATTTCAGAGTAAACTTAGAATCTTGAAAGAGAGAACAGAAGTCATCCGTCTGAGTCAGGCGCATATTTGAAGAAACCCAGACGCACCAACACAGGCGGACCCGTCTACCTTCAGATATCAAATCTAAAGGTACCGTCTCTGACTCTTTCAGCTCTTTTTTCATTTTTCCGTTTGTATATATTCCTTGCAATAAATGGATTCATCACCAACACACACGGCACAGCCTAGGATAGGATCCAGCCGTTCACCAGGGACGGCTGAGTCTAGGACTGGTAGTGCCGTCTCAGGGTGTTGGGACCACCCTCATGCTTGGATTCCGACCATCTGCGCGTCTGTGCAGGACACCATGGCTCGGACTATGCAGACGGCACGAGATCCAAATTATAGGAGCGACGACTCAGGCGCACAAGCGTCTGAGGGGGAGGCGTCTGGCTCTGGACACCAGACGGCTCCAGAAAGGTCCCCTCCGCGTGGCCCCCCAACTCCTCCTGATTCCTTTTTGGAGGAATGCGACCAAAGCGGGGAAGAGGACAATGACCAAGGCGGGGAAGAGGCCGCCTCAGTTTCCCTTTCTTTATCAGGGGAGGAGACGAGAAGGGTTGTTGATGTCTCTTCCTCTGAAAGCAGTGACGATCTTCCCCCGCTTGAGGATAGTGAAGAAGAAGAGAGGAAGACGTGGAAGGAGAAAGATGATCCCTTCAGAATCCACGTCTCCTCAAAAGACATTGACCTGATGGAGAAAAATCTTCCAAATTTCCTGAAAGCCCACCCAATGGGAGACGGGTGGAGTATAAGGGTGCCTCCCCCAAACGGCACCATTTCTTGGGAGGACACTGAACGCAACGCAAACGGCTACTTCGGCTGTTACGAGGCGGCGTTCAGGGCAGGTCTTCGCTTCCCCCTTCACCAGGCGGTGAAGGCAATTTTGAGAGGCTACGGCCTCGGAGTCTGGCAACTTTCCCCCAATTCTTGGGCAAACATTCTGGGGTACGTTGCCGCCTGTGAATTCCAAGGGGTTCACCCCGGCTGGGAAGCGTTTGCCAAGATGCACTATCTCAGCCGCAACCCAGGCGGGTTCAGAGCGTGGTATACTGTCCACACTCCCCCAATACATGATGACCTTGGATAAGGTTTCCAAATTCGACGGCTGGAAACACAGGTTCTACCTGTGCACGGCTCCCACCAGACGGGAGAACTACGAGCTCCGTCTGTACAATAAGAAGCCTACCTTATGGGTCGGAAGTGCTGTCTTCCTCGAATTCCGGATGAGGACTTCGACAAAATAATTGAGGCTGATCTCTTCGGCCTCACAGACGCAACCCTGTCAACCGGGGAAGTAATAAAGGTTCCAAAGAACTGGATCCCAAAGAGCGCCTGGTTCAGGGACGAGTGCTTCCTAGCCGCCTGCGGGCTAGGGCACATGTTTGATAGAAGTATGCGCCTGAATCATTTCCGTCTGGGGTACTTTTGTGTCGGAATTGAATTTCTTGTTAATGTTCTAACTGTTTTCCGTCTGACCTTGCAGGAGAAGCATTAAACATGTTGCCCGAAGAGAAGACACCCAGACGGTCCTCTGCCCAGATCCGCCGAGATTTGGCGGAAGCCCAGGCGCGTGAGCTCAGGGCCAAGGTAAACGCCTGACCTGCTTTTTGAGTTAACTTTCAAAGTTTCCTCACGTCGTCTGCTGACATTAAGTTGTTGTATTTTCAGGGAGGCAAGGTGGACAAGACGTTTGAGAGGAATCTCAAACGGGCTAGGGAGGAGACCCCCGTCTCAAACCCAAGCAAGTCCTCTAAGAAGGTCGCCTCCTCTGCTACTCCTACTGCCCCGCCTGGGAGGCAAATGAGAATAGGAGGGAGGAATGAGCAGGTGTCAGGCTCTCTTGGCCTAGACTTGGCCCGTCCTCTTCCTGCAACCGGGGGGCTTTCAACGGCCGCCAGCGGCTCCCGCCTGGCCGGCTCTGCAGGTAAGAATCCCTTTGAATCCCCGTCTGAGCTGGGATGGCCGCTGCGAGTGAAATCACACTCCCAGCAAACGTCATCCTCAGACGGTCGGAACCAGATAGGCGCTGCTTTAGTAACCCAATCTGATGCTGATTGTGATGCAGATCAATCGCCTCGCTGGCCAGACGTCCAGAAGCATGCCAGGGCCATGTTGGGCGCTGTAGGCAAACGGGATAAGGATGCTATCCCAGGGATTGAGACGTTCAATCTTGAACGCATCGTCACCCTTCTGGCTGAGGTAGTACACTTAACCAATTTTTTCAATGGCTATTTCTACACTCTTTCCCGTCTGCATCCTTAACCTTTATTTTTTGTAGGCCTTGCTGCGGGTAGACGGTCTCAAGCGCCCTTACACCCGCAAACGGGATGAGGTAAGACGGGCCAAGGAGTCCGCCTCCATTGCCAATGATGTTGCTTTACATTCAACCATAATTAACGACCTTGAAACTAAAGCAACCGAAATGACGCAGGCGGCCAAAATTCAAGAGCTGGAGGCGGCATTGCAGACGGCCAACCAGAGGGCCGAGGCTGTAGAGGCGGCCCAGAAGCAGGCGGAGGTGGATCTCCCTAAGCTGAAGGAGGACCTCCAGAAGGCCCAAGAGAACCTCCAGGCTCTTCAAGGAGCTTCTTCAGAGAATGCTGATCTGAAGAAGAAGATATCCCAGATGGAGGAGGCGGCGGCTAAAGCTCAGGAGAACTTCCGAGCAACCCTCCAGGCGGAGCAAGACCGTCTGGTTGCTGAGATGGCCGCCGATAATGAGGCCATGATGAAGATCGCCTGGGATGCCTTGAATCCTGGAAAGGATTACGGCGTCTGGGCCCTGGCTCACAAGTATGCTGACGAAGTCGTCTACTTGCGAGAGAGAGGTGAGCCAGAGCCTGAGTCCTTCCTCGCCTGGGCTGAGACGGAACAACCGGAGCCTGAAACTCCAGAAGCTCCAGACGTTGAAATCCTTGAGGAGGGCGAGAGGAACCAGGAAGGGCCGCCTGCAGGGCAGTAGCTTCAGCGGCTGTGCGCCAAGCCTTAGTTTTTCTGCGGCAGTATGCCAAACACTTTGTTTTTCCGGCCTGCGTGCCGAGTATATTTGTATTTTTACCGGCTGAGGAGCCGGGTCTTGCAAACAATATTTGATAACAATTGGTCCATCCAACCGTTTGGTTGAACGGAAATCTTTTATGAATGCACCGACTGAGTCGGTTTTATTACTTTGCGCTTGTGTTTGAGCTTTCAAATTTTAGCATTTCAAATTTCTCCGCCTAACTTATCAAAAGTATGCGGCTGCAATTTTCTCCGCCTAACTTATCAAAAGTATGCGGCTGGTTTTGCCCCTGGACGGCTGTGTGGTTGGTTTCAAGTGAAGCTGATTGATTGACTTGGGAACGTCTGATGCTGCAAAGAGCATGATACGTTTGTAAGTCAATCAATCACAGTAGTGATTGCCCCAAACCAAGTATACAGCCGTACATTAACAGGCGTTTCAGCTTCTAGCTAGACGGTGTTGCCCGTCTGAGCAGAATTTAAATAGCCGTTGCACAACTCTTTTGCCCCAAATGAGGATGTGTACAATTTAAAAATAAAAACGCTAAGTAAGAAATGCAGCCGGTCCCCGCCTGATGTCCTTAGACATCCGGGTTCCGGAACTTGCTCTTTCCTTAGACAGTTCAGGTCAGACGGCTATGGATGGCTGATTCAGCCGTCCAATTGTGGCCGTCTACATTGTTAGGGTAGGGAGGCAAATAGAGCCGCCTGACCCTTCATGGAGCAGGAAGGCAAATGCCGCCTGGGGGCAGGAGGCTCATGGCCGCCTGACCCTTCATGGTGCAGGAAGGCAAATGCCGCCTGGGGGTAGGAGGCAAATGGCCGCCTGACCCTTCATGGTGCAGGAAGGCAAATGTCGCCTGGGGGCAGGAGGCTCATGGCCGCCTGACCCTTCATGGTGCAGGAAGGCAAATGCCGCCTGGGGGTAAGAGGCAAATGGCCGCCTGACCCTTCATGGTGCAGGAAGGCAAATGCCGCCTGGGGTGATTGTAATCCAATTATACTTTCAATGTCCTTCTACCCCATTGGGGGGACTTGTATAATTTCAAAAAGTAATCTAAGTAGGAACTTCAGTCGGTCACCGGCTGATGTCCTTTGGACATCCGGTGATCAAAACTTGGTCGTTCCTTAGATTGCTCAGGTCAGACGGCTATGGATGGCTGATTCAGCCATCCAATTGTGGCCGCCTGCATAGGTACGTAGAGTAAGCAGGTTGGCTTCTCTCTGCGACGATTGCACCCGGAGGGGTGTCGCCGGACGCCTTTGTCCATGTTGGGACAGGCGAATTTAGGTCGAAGTAGCCATCCGGCCATTGGCCTGTGGTCTTGTTATAGACCGGCTGTATAGCCACTAAGCGTTTCTATGCTTAGCTTACTTATCTGGCCATTGGCCTCTTCGTCAATCAGACGTTAATTCAATTTCCAAGTGTCAAACTTAGAAAAACAAACAGGTGACCCGTCTGGGTTCAGACGGGAAACAAAATATGATAACAGAAAGCAACTTCTCATTAATGTGCTTCTTGTTTACAAAAATTACAAAATCTCAGAAGTAGTATTTTTTCAAATTATCTACATTCCAAGTTCTAGGCAGGCGCCTGCCGTCTGGAGTTTCCAGGCGATAGGTGCCGTCTCTTACTTCTTCATAAATCCGGTAGGGGCCTTCCCAATTAGGAGTTAGCTTACCAAGCTCATTAGCCCTACCGGTTGCCTCCATTTTCCGTAACACTAGGTCGTCCACTTTCAAGGGACGCCTGTGTACTCTCTTGTTGTAGGCTCTTGTCATTCTCAGACGGTAAATCTCATGACGCAAGGCGGCATTGCCCCTACGTTCTGGAAGTGAATCCAATGCCAGGCGCATTGCCTCCCAGTTTGCCTCTTCATCATATAACATGACTCTGAGAGTCTGCTCATAGTGTTCAATGGGCAAGACGGCTTCAGCACCGTAAACCATGAGAAATGGGGTTTCTCCGGTTGACCCCTTTGCTGTTGTCCGGATGGCCCATAGGACATGGATTAATTCCTCAGCCCATAAGCCACCGGCTCTTTCAATTTTCTTCTTTATGCCGTCTGAGATCAGCTTGTTGAAGGCTTCAACTTGGCCGTTCGCTTGGGGACGGCCGACTGATGCGAAACAGGTTGAGATCCCTTGATCTCCCAACCAAGTTTTTAGCTGAGGCGTCTCAAACTGAGGGCCATTATCAAACACCATGGACATAGGTACCCCATACCGGGTGATGACATTCTTCCAGATGAAGGAAATGACGTCTGATATCTTGATATTCTTTACCGCCTCAGCCTCTACCCACTTGGTGAAGTAATCCACAGCCACCAAGATATAACGCTTACCGCCTGGCGCAGGCGTGTAAGGACCTAAAATGTCCATGCCCCATTTTGCAAACGGGATTGGGCTGTGGATGACCGTCAGATCAGTAGCCGGGCGGTGAATAAGTTTGCCAAATTTCTGGCACTTGTCACATTTTCTCACCAATTCCTTGGCGTCTGCCCCTAGAGTAGGCCAAAAGTATTGCCGTCTGGCTCTGACGGCTAGAGATCTGCCGCCTATGTGGGAGGCGCAGAACCCCGAGTGCAAGTCTTCGAGAACTTCCTTCCCCTTCTCTGGGGTTACACACTTCAATAGAGGCTTAAGAAACCCCGCCTTGAAGAGTTCTCCATTTCTCAACTCAAAGCTTGCGGCTCGCTTTTTCAGAACGGCTGCCTCCTGTGGCGAATCAGGGAGCGTGCCGTCTGAGAGGTACGCCCGGATGCCATCCATCCAGGTGGAGCTTCGGTCTAGAACTCCAATGGGATCTTCAAAGATGCTTCTTTTTTCAAGCACTTCCCAGAAGACTGACCGAGGCGTATCATGGCAGGCGGAAGATGCAAGCTTCGATAGCGCATCCGCCTGGTTATTGTCAGACCTGGGCACTTGATTCAGCCGGAACTCCTCAAGTGACCCAGCCTTTTCTTTGACCGCCTGAAGATATTTGATCATAGCCGGGTGAGTTGCCTCATATGTTCCCTGATATTGGCTAACGACCAACTGCGAATCTGAGTAGGCGTCAATTTTTGTTGCCCCTGCCGCCTTACACATACGGATTCCGGCTAGCAGGGCTTCATATTCCGCCTCATTGTTTGAGGCTTGAAAATTGAACCGTAGTGCATACTCATATCTGTCCCCTTCAGGAGACTCATAAATTACGCCTGCACCACAGCCGTTCTTCGTAGAACTCCCGTCTACATACACTTTCCAAACCTGATCAAGATTATCCGGAGCCACCGGACGGGTCATTTCCACAATGAAGTCGGCAAACGCCTGACCTTTCACTGCCTTTCTTGGTTCGAAAGTGATTTCAAGACTTTGCATTTCAATTGCCCATTTTAGCATTCTTCCGGATGACTCCAAGGTAGTCATTGGCCGCTTGAGTGGCTGGTCGGTGTAAATTACCACCGGATGAGCCAGGAAGTAAGGCTTCAATTTTTTGAATGCCATGTACAAAGCAAGGCCAAATTTTTCAACCAGGGGGTACCGGAGTTCAGCATTTTTAAGAACATGGCTAATGAAGTAAACCGGGAGCTGAACGCCGTCTCGCTCAGTAAGGAGAACGGCACTGAGAGCATGGTCTGAGACGGCCAAATACATATACAACGTCTCCCTAGGTAGAGGACTGACCAACCTAGGCAGAGAGTGCAAATGCTCTTTTAGCCTCTGGAATGCCGTCTCAGCATCGTCTCCCCATTCGAACCTGGTCTTCTTCCTGATTGCTTGGAAGAAGTAAAGGCATTTGTCACCTGACCGGCTGAGGAACCTCCCCAAGGCGGCCAGGCAACCAGTCAGCCTCTGGACTTCCTTGACAGAACGGGGTGACTTCATGTCAATTACCGCCTGTATCTTTTCGGGGTTAGCCTCTATCCCCCTTTGATCAATCAGGAATCCGAGAAACTTCCCAGACTCAACACCAAAGACGCATTTCTTGGGGTTTAACATGACCTTATGCCGCCTGAGGGTGGAGAATGTTTCTCGGAGATCAGCAAGGTGATCCGCCTGTTGCTTGGATTTGACTATCATGTCATCAATGTACGCCTCCACATTCCTCCCAAGTTGATTGATGAAGACCGTATTAATCATTCGTTGGAAGGTGGCAGGCGCATTCTTCAAGCCAAACGGCCTCACAGTATAACAGAATAACCCCAAATCAGTGACGAAGGCCGTCTTCTCTTGATCTTTTTTCCAGAGGGGTATCTGATGGAAGCCGGAGTAGGCATCCATGAAGCTCATCAAGGCGTGACCGGCTGTAGAGTCGACCAGACTGTCGATCTTTGGAAGCGGGTAACTGTCCTTTGGACACGCCTTGTTGAGGTCTGTGTAATCAACACACATGCGCCAGGTCCCATTCGGTTTCTTAACAAGGACCACATTGGCCACCCCAGTCGGGGAAATTGCAGGGCCGAATGAACCTGGCGTCTAGCAGCTTTTTGATTTCGGCAGCTGCCGCCTGACTTCTTTCCTCGCCATGGTTTCTTTTCTTTTGCCGGATGGGCTTCTTTTTGGGATCCACGGCGAGTTTGTGGACAGCGAGATCCGAGCTGACGCCTGGCATCTCTTCCACTTCAAAGGCAAAGATGTCTTTGAATTCTTTCAGCAGAAGGTGCAAGTCTGCACCCAGAGCAGCATTAGCAGCCGTCCCAACCTTCACCGTCCGCTCTGGACGGCTGTCGTCCAGAACGAGATCAATGTGTTCTCCAGCCGGTTGGGGACGGAGCTCTTCTGACCGTTCGCCGGTCAGTGATTGCTATTTTTTCTCTTTTTTCACCTCCACCAGCAGAGGCGCTTTTCTCTTCTTACCAACGGCTGGTGGGGCAGGGTTGGCATCCTTGACAGCGTCAAGGTCTATTGGTTCCTTCCCTTGGCCGTCTGAGGCCACAGTATCTTTAACGGCTGAGAGACAACACTCCCGAGCCGTCTTCTGATCCCCGTTGAGGGAACCAACAGAGCCATCATCCCGCTCATACTTGACAAGCATGAGAGACGGGATGATCACCGCCTTGGTTTCGTTGAGGGTTGGTCTACCAAGGATAATATTGTAGGCGGTCAACTCCTCCACGACCAAGAATCTGACGACAACATGCCGTCCCTGGCCTTTTTCTCCCAGCCGGATGGGCAAATCAATTCTGCCGGCTGGGTAGACCATCCCACCCCCAAAACCGACCAAGGGGTGGGTAACCGGATGCATGCTGCTGGAGTTGTACTTCAGCTTCTGCAGGCACCGGAGGCTGATGATGTCCGACGAGCTGCCGGTGTCAATAAGGATCCGTCCAACCAGCTGGTTGGCAACCTTACATTCAATGACGACCAGGTCGTCATGCGGACGGCGGACGCTACCCCTGTCCTTCTCAGTTATGAGGACGTCTGGGAAGGTGGAGGAGGCAGACGCCTGCTCATCATCATCCTTGTCCATCTTTCGAAGATGGCTCTTGGTGCCCCGGATGGTAGGGCCACCACATGAAAATCCGCCTGCTATAGTGTAGACCGGATCCTTATCTGTATCCGAACTACTAGCCGGCTGGGTAGCCTTGGAGGACTGACCCTTGCTCTTCTTTTTTGCCCCGGCTGGGGACTTAGAAATGTAGGACTTTAAAAGCCCTTTGTCAGCCAGACGGTCCAACGTCCGCTGCAGACTAAAGCAGTCGTTGGTGTCATGGCCAACCTCCTCATGGAACTGGCAATATTTATCTTTGTTCCGTGACTGGACGGAGCTCTTCAATGGATTCGGCTTCTCAATGGACATCCGGTCCTTTACCTCCATGAGGATGGAGTTGCGGTCTTTGTTAAACTCGTACTTGGGGACGTACGGTTTAAACTCTTTCTTCTTCTTCTGGGACGGCTGCTCAGAATCGCTGACCGCCCAGACTTCTTTTCTCTTTCCGCTCTTTTCTTTTTTATTACCCGGCTGAGCTGGCCGGCTGTCTCTCTGTTTGTCAGACTTCTTGGAGTCTGACTGGCTACCAGGCGTGCAGAGGTCGGTAGCCTGTATATAGCTTTCCGCCTCCCTCAGGGCCGCCTGTAGCGTAAATGCCCCTTTTCTGACGAGGTCGAACTTAAAAGCCGACCCGTCTCTCAGACCCTTGAAAAAGTCTGTGAATGCTACCTCGTCAGACAGCCCCTGGATCTGTATTCTAACCAGGTTGAACCGCCTGACATAGGCGCGTAGCCCTTCTCTCTCACCCTGCCTAACGGTGCTCAAATCAAGGCTCGTTTTCTTGGCAGGAATGTTCATTGAGAAGTTGGTAGCAAACAAGAAGGCTAGCCTCTTGAAGCTATCAACAGAACCGGCTGGCAAGTTGCCAAACCACTGCTGGGCAATGCCCTTCAGTGTAGCCGGGAAACAACGACACCAGGTGGCATCGTCCCACCCCTGTAAGCACATGAGGTTGGTATATGCCATCAGGTGGTCTTCCGGGTTGGTGGTACCATCATAGGTGCCCACCAAAACATTCTTAACCTTGGTCGGCTGAGTCGCCTCGGTTATATTGGCTGCAAAGGCAGACGGCTGTTCGCCTAACCTCATTAGCCGAAGCTGCCAGTCCAGAGGCTGGGCAGGAGTATATGCCGCCTGACCTCCAAAAGGAGGTGGCTGCATGAACTGGAGGCCAAATTGTCCATACTGCGCCTGGGGTGCGTATGGTATAGACCCTATCATCAGCTGAGGTTCGGTGTTGACGGTTTTACCGCCTGTCCGACTCTCATGCAAGGACACAGAGTTCCTTGCAGAAGCTTGCTTGAAGCTGTCTGGAAAGCTCGAAGTGGAAGCTGACTCAAACTGCTGCCGCCTCCTTCGATCGATGACTTGTCGTGCATCGAAGGTAGACGCATTTTGTGCCTCCGGCTGGGGTCGCCGGGGCATCAGAATCTTAGACCAGTCAAGTGTTGTGGCTGCCTTCTCCTTTGGATGAGGAGTTGGCTGCCTGTCCTTGATCGGCTTCTTCTTCTTTCCAGAAGTGGGAGTCTTTTTAGCCGGCTGACTCTTGCTAGAGTCTGCCTTGTTTTTGTTGATCATAGCCTTGATTTCACCTTTGAAAGAGGTCATGAATCTCATGAGCTCATCTCGGGTGACTGGGGCTTGACCTTTGGCCTTCTGGGTTTCCCCGTCTGGCCTTCCAGGTGGGCGCCTGCTTGGGCCCGCCTGGTCTTCATTTCGCTCCAGTTGATCCCTGGAACGAATAGATTTAGAGATGAGAGATCCATCCCTAGAGATGTAAGTCTCAACATCATTATCTTCCTCCTCATCCTCCTCCTCAGTGAATACCTCTGGCTGAGGCTGAGGTGGAGGCTGGGGGATTTCGAACCCGACCGGTTGAATAACCGGTTGCAAGTCATCCAAGTTACCCGTCTGGGTACCCGGACGTAGAGAGGTGGAATTGAGAATCGGTACAGAGTTCTGAACCATCTTGAGGTACTCTCCCCACAGACGGCGCCAAATGTTTTGGGGTTTTTTGTCCCTCGGGAGAGTTACAACTCGAAGACTGATCCTGTCGGCTCTGTACCTGCAAAATTAACGGAGACACCGGTTGGATGGTGCTCCGCCTCCAACGCTCAAGTTAGTAACTTGAAGTAGAGTAAAAGGTGCGGAAATTAAGGTGGGGATCTGCTTGGATTCCAAGCTCAGTTGTCTCTATCAAAGGGACGGTTTTCAATGAATACCTTAAAATGTGAACCTGCCCTCCAAAAGAGGGGAATCTCCCTATTTATAGGGTCATTGGGAATTGTGCCCCTGATTAGGGTATCAAACCCTAATCATTGGTGGGCTGCGCCGTTCTACGGCTTTCTCGGGATTTGGGCCAGAAGGCCGACATTTTCCCAAATATCTGGGATGACACGTGTCAAGCGGGGAATGGTCCACTTTGGACTATCCTTGGGCTGACACGTGTCGCCCTCCGATTAGGCCACATGGCGGGGTAAAAATACCCTAAACACATTTGACTTTCATTTTATTCAAATAGCTTTGTTGAATGCATTTGACTTTCATTTTATTCAAATAGCTTTGTTTGAATGTGTTTGACTTTTATTTGATTCAAATAGCTTTGTTAAATGCAATTGACTTTCATTTGCTTCAAAAAGCTTTGTTGAATGCATTTTACTTTCATTTGCTTCAAAAAGCTTTGTTTGAATGTGTTTGGCTTTCATTTGATTCAAACAGCTTTGTTGATTGCATTTGACTTTCAATTGCTTTAAAAAGATTTGTTTGAATGTGTTTGACTTCCATTTGATTCAAATAGCTTTGTTGAATGCATTTGACTTTCATTTGCTTCAAAAAGCTTTGTTCGAATGTGTTTGACTTTCATTTGATTCAAACAGATTTGTTAAATGCATTTGACTTTCATTTGATTCAAATAGCTTTGTTGAATGCATTTGTCTTTCATTTATTCAAAAAACTTTGTATGAATGTGTTTGACTTTCTTTTGATTCAAAAAGCTTTGTTTGAATGTGTTTGACTTTCATTTGATTCAAATAGCTTTGTTGAATGCATTTGACTTTCATTTGCTTCAAAAAGCTTTATTGAATGTGTTTGACTTTCATTTGATCGAAATGGCTTTGTTGAATGCATTTGACATTCATTTGCTTCAAAAGTCTTTGTTTGAATGTGTTTGACTTTCATTTGATTCAAATAGTTTTGTTGAACGCAATTGACTTTTCATTTGCTTCAAAAAGCTTTGTTTGAATGCGTCTGACTTTCATTTGATTAAAATGGCTTTGTTGAATGCATTTGACTTTCATTTGCTTCAAAAAGCTTTGTTTGAATGTGTTTGACTTTCATTTGATTCAAATAACTTTGTTGAATGCATTTGACTTTCATTTGCTTCAAAAAGCTTTTTGAATGTGTTTGACTTTCATTTAATTCAAATAGGTTTGTTGAATGCAATTCACTTTCCTTTGAGTCAAAAAGCTTTGTTTGAATGTGTTTGACTTTCATTTGATTCAAATAGCTTTGTTGAATGCATTTGACTTTCATTTGCTTCAAAAAGCTTTATTGAATGTGTTTGACTTTCATTTGATCGAAATGGCTTTGTTAATGCATTTGACATTCATTTGCTTCAAAAGTCTTTGTTTGAATGTGTTTGACTTTCATTTGATTCAAATAGTTTTGTTGAACGCAATTGACTTTTCATTTGCTTCAAAAAGCTTTGTTTGAATGTGTCTGACTTTCATTTGATTAAAATGGCTTTGTTGAATGCATTTGACTTTCATTTGCTTCAAAAAGCTTTGTTTGAATGTGTTTGACTTTCTTTTGATCGAAATGGCTTTGTTGAATGCATTTGACATTCATTTGCTTCAAAAATCTTGTTTGAATGTGTTTGACTTTCATTTGTTTCAAACAACTTCGTTGAATGCATTTGACTTTCTTTTGCTTTAAAAAGCTTTGTTTGAATACATTTGACTTTCATTTTATTCAAATAGCTTTGTTGAATGCATTTGACTTTTATTTTATTCAAATAGCTTTGTTTGAATGTGTTTGACTTTTGTTTGATTCAAATAGCTTTGTTGAATGCAATTGACTTTCATTTGCTTCAAAAAGCTTTGTTGAATGCATTTTACTTTCATTTGCTTCAAAAAGCTTTGTTTGAATGTGTTTGGCTTTCATTTGATTCAAACAGCTTTGTTGAATGCATTTGACTTTCAATTGCTTCAAAAAGATTTGTTTGAATGTGTTTGACTTTCATTTGATTCAAATAGCTTTGTTGAATGCATTTGACTTTCATTTGCTTCAAAAAGCTTTGTTCGAATGTGTTTGACTTTCATTTGATTCAAACAGCTTTGTTAAATGCATTTGACTTTCATTTGCTTCAAAAAGCTTTGTTTGAATGTGTTTGACTTTCATTTTATTCAAATACCTTAGTTGAATGCATTTGACTTTCATTTGATTGAAATAGCTTTGTTGAATGCATTTGACTTTCATTTGCTTTAAAAAGCTTTATTTGAATGTGTTTGACTTTCATTTTAATCAAAAAGCTTTGTTTGAATGTGTTTCACTTTCATTTGATTCAAATAGCTTTGTTGAATGCATTTGACTTTCATTTGCCTCAAAAAGCTTTTTTGAATGTATTTGACTTTCATTTGATTCAAATAGGTTTGTTGAATGCAATTCACTTTCCCTTGAGTCAAAATGCTTTGTTTGAATGTGTTTGACTTTCATTTGATTCAAATAGCTTTGTTGAATGCATTTGACTTTCATTTTCTTCAAAAAGATTTGTTTGAATGTGTTTGACTTTCATTTGATTCAAATAGGTTTGTTGAATGCAATTCACTTTCCCTTGAGCCAAAATGCTTTGTTTGAATGTGTTTGACTTTCATTTGATTCAAATAGCTTTGTTGAATGCATTTGACTTTCATTTGCTTCAAAAAGCTTTGTTTGAATGTGTTTGACTTTCATTTGATTCAAATAGCTTTGTTGAATGCATTTGACTTTCATTTGCTTCAAAAAGCTTTGTTTGAATGTGTTTTACTTTCATTTGATTCAAACAACTTTGTTGAATGCATTTGCCTTTCATTTGCTTCAAAAAGCTATGTTTGAATGTGTTTGACTTTCAATTGATTCCAATAGCTTTGTTGAATGTATTTGACTTTCATTTGATTTTCATTTGAGTAAAAAAGCTTTGTTTGAATGTGTTTGACTTTCATTTGATTAAAATGGCTTTGTTGAATGCATTTGACTTTCATTTGCTTCAAAAAGCTTTGTTTAAATGAGTTTGACTTTCATTTGATTGAAATGGCTTTGTTGAATGCATTTGACTTTTATTTGCTTCAAAACGCTTTGTTTGAATCAGTTTGACTTTCATTTGATTGAAATGGCTTTGTTGAATGCATAAGACTTTCATTTGCTTCAAAAAGCTTTGTTCGAATGTGTTTGACTTTCATTTGATTTAAACAGTTTTAATGAATGCATTTGACTTTCATTTGTTTCTAAAACTTTGTTTGAATGTTTTTGACTTTCATTTGATTCAAATAGCTTTGTTGAATGCATTTGTCTTTCATTTGCTTCAAAAAGTTTTGTTTGAATGTGTTGACTTTCATTTGATTCAAACAGATTTGTTGCATGCATTTGACCTTCATTTCCTTCAAATAGCTTTATTTGAATTTGTTTGACTTTCATTTGACTCAAAGAGCTTTATTAAATACATTTAACTTTCATTTGAGTCAAAAATCCTTGTTTGTATGTGTTTGACTTTCATTTGATTGAAATAGATTTGGTGAATGCATTTGAATTTCATTTGAGTCAGAAAGCTTTGTTTGAAAGTGTTTGACTTTCATTTGATTCAAATAACTTTGTTGAATGCATTGGACTTTCATTTGCTTCAAAAAACTTTGTTTGAATGTGTTTGACTTTCATTTGATTCAAATAGATTTGTTGAATGCATTTGACTTTCATTTGCTTCAAAAAACTTTGTTTGAATGTGTTTGACTTTCATTTGATTGAAGTAGATTTGTTGTATGCATTTGACTTTCATTTGAGTCAAAAATCATTGTTTGAATGTGTTTGACTTTCATTTGATTCAAATCGCATTGTTGAATGCATTTGACTTTCATTTGAGTCAAAAAGCTTTGTTTGACTGTGTTTGGCTTTTATTTGATTCAAATAGCTTTGTTGAATGCATTTGACTTTCATGTGAGTTAAAAAGCTTTGTTTCAATGTGTTTGACTTTCATTTAATTCAAATGGCTTTGTTAAATGCATTTGACTTTTATTTGCTTCAAAAAGCCCTGTATGAATGTGTTTGACTTTCATTTGATTGAAATAGCATTGTTGAATGAATTTGACTTTCATTTGCTTCTAAAAGCTATGTTTGAATGTGTTTGATTTTCATTTGATTGAAATAGATTTGTTGAATGCATTTGATTTTAATTTGAGTCAAAAATCTTTGTTTTAACGTGTTTGACTTTCATTTGATTCAAATACCTTTGTTGAATGCATTTGACTTTCATTTTCTTCTAAAAGCTTTGTTTGAATGTGTTTTACTTTTATTTGATTGAAACAGATTTGTTGAATGCATTTGACTTTCATATGAGTCAAAAATCTTTGTTTTAATGTGTTTGACTTTCATTTGTTTCAAATAGCTTTGTTGAATGCATTTGACTTTCATTTGAGTCAAAAAGCTTTGTTTGAATGTGTTTAACTTTCATTTGATTCAAATAGCTTTGTTGAATACATTTGACTTTCATTTGAGTCAAAAAGCTTGGTTTGAATGTGTTTGACTTACATTTGTTTCAAATAGCTTTTTTGAATGCATTTGACTTTCATTTGAGTCAAAAAGCTTTGTTTGAATGTGTTTGACTTTCATTTGTTACAACTAGCTTTATTGAATGCATTTGACTTTCATTTGAGTCAAAAAGCTTTGTTTGAATGTGTTTGACTTTAATTTGATTTAAACAGCTTTGTTGAATGCATTTGACTTTCATTTGCTTCAAAAAGCTTATTTTGAATGTGTTTGACTTTCATTTGATTCAAACAGATTTGTTGAATGAGATTGACTTTCATTTGAGTCAAAAAGCTTTGTTTTTATGTGTTTGACTATCATTTGATCTAAACAGCTTTGTTGAATGCATTTGACTTTTATTTGCTTGAAAAAGTGTTGTTTGAATGTGTTTGACTTTCATTTGATTCAAATAGCTTTGTGGAATGCATTAGATTTTTATTTGCTTCAAAAAGCTTTTTTGAATGTATTTTAGTTTCATTTGATTCAAATTGGTTTGTTGAATGCAATTCACTTTCCTTTGAGTCAAAAAGCTTTGTTTGAATGTGTTTAACTTTCATTTGATTTAAACACCTTTGTTGAATGCATTAGACTTTCATTTTGCTTCAAAAAGCTTTGTTTTAATGTGTTTGACTTTCATTTGATTCAAATAGGTTTGTTAAATGCATTTGACTTTCATTTACTTCAAAAAGCTTTTTTGAATGTATTTGACTTTCATTTGATTCAAAAAGCTTTATTGGAATTTGTTTGAATTTATTTGATTCAAATAGCTTTGTTGAATATGTTTGACTTTTATTTGAGTCAAAAAGTTTGGTTTGAATGTGTTTGACTTTCTTTAGATTTAAATGGCTTTGTTGAAAGCATTTGACTTTCATATGCTTCAAAAATCTTTGTTCGAATGTGTTTAACTTTCATTTGATTCAATTAGCTTTGTTGATTGCATTTGACTTTCATTTGCTTCAAAAAGCTTTGTTCGAATGTGTTTGACTTTCATTTGATTCAAATAACTTTGTTGAATGCATTAGACTTTTATTTGAGTCAAAAAGCTTAATTTGAATGTGTTTGACTTTCATTTGATTCAAATAGCTTTGTTGAATGCATTTGACATTCATTTGAGTCAAAAAGCTTGGTTTGAATGTGTTTGACTTTTATTTGTTTCAAAACGCTTTGTTGAATGCATTTGACTTTCATTTGAGTCAAAAAGCTTTGTTTGATTGTGTTTGACTTTCATTTGTTTCAAATAGCTTTATTGAATGCATTTGACTTTCATTTGAGTCAAAAAGCTTTGTTTGAATGTGTTTGACTTTCATTTGATTCAAATAGCTTTGTTAAATGTATTTGACCTTCATTTGCTTCAAAAAGTTTTGTTTGAATGTGTTTGACTTTCATTTGATTGAAATGAATTTGTTGAATGCATTTGACTTTCATATGCTTCAAAAAGCTTTGTTCGAAAGTGTTTAACTTTCATTTGATTCAAATAGCTTTGTTGAATGCATTTGACATTCATTTGCTTGAAAAAGCTTTGTTCGAATGTGTTTGACTTTCATTTGATTCAAATAGCTTTGTTGAATGCATTTGACTTTCATTTGAGTCAAAAAGCTTGGTTTGAATGTTTTTGACTTTCATTTGTTTCAAATAGCTTTGTTGAATGCATTTGACTTTCATTTGATTTAAACAGCTTTAATTAATGCATTTGACTTTCATTTGTTTCAAAAAGCTTTGTTCGAAAGTGTTTAACTTTCATTTGATTCAAATAGCTTTGTTGAATGCATTTGACATTCATTTGCTTGAAAAAGCTTTGTTTGAATGAGTTTGACTTTCATTTGATTGAAATAGATTTGTTAAATGCATTTGACTTGCATTTGAGTCAAAAAGCTTTGTTTGAATGTGTTTGACTTTCATTTGATTCAAATAGCTTTGTTGAAAGCGTTTGACTTTCATTTGAGTCAAAAAGCTTTGTTTGAATGTGTTTGACTTTCATTTGATTCAAATAGCTTTGTTTAATGCATTTGACCTTCATTTGCTTCAAAAAGTTTTGTTTGAATGTGTTTGACTTTCATTTGATTGAAATGGATTTGTTGAATGCATTTGACTTTCATTTGCTTCAAAAAGCTTTGTTCGAATGTGTTTGACTTTCATTTGATTCAAATAGATTTGTTGAATGCATTTGACTTTCATTTAAGTCAAAAAGCTTGGTTTGAATGTATTTGACTTTCATTTGATTGAAATACCTTTGTTGAATGCATTTGACGTTCATTTGTTTCAAAAAGCTTTGTTTGAATGAGTTTGACTTTCATTTAATTTAAACAGCTTTAATGAATGCATTTGACTTTCATTTATTTTAAAAAGCTTTGTTTGAATGTGTTTGACTTTCATTTGTTTCAAATAGCTTTGTTGATTGCAATTGACTTTCATTTGAGTCAAAAAGCTTGGTTTGAATGTGTTTGACTTTCATTTGTTTCAAATAGCTTTGTTGAATGCATTTGAATTTCATTTGAGTCAAAAAGCTTTGTTTGAATGAGTTTGACTTTCATTTGATTCAAATAGCTTTGTTGAATGCATTTGACTTTCAATTGCTTCAAAAAGTTTTTTTTGAATGTGTTTGACATTCATTTGATTGAAATGGATTATTTGTATGCATTTGACTTTCATTTGCTTCAAAAAGCTTTGTTCGAATGTGTTTGACTTTCGTTTGATTCATATAATTTTGTTGAATGCATTTGACTTTCATTTGAGTCAAAAAGCTTGGTTTGAATGTATTTGACTATCATTTGATTCAAATAGCTTTGTTGAATGCATTTAACGTTCATTTGCTTCAAAAAGCTTTGTTTGAATGAGTTTGACTTTCATTTGGTAGAAATAGATTTGTTGAATGCATTTGACTTTCATTTGAGTCAAAGAGCTTGGTTTGAATGTGTTTGACTTTCATTTGAGTCAAATAGCTTTGTTGAATGCATTTGATTTTCATTTGAGTCAAAAAACTTGGTTTGAATGTGTTTGACTTTCATTTGTTTCAAATAGCTTTGTTGAATGCATTTGACGTTCATTTGCTTCAAAAAGCTTTGTTCGAATGTGTTTGACTTTCATTGGATTGAAATAGCTTTGTTGAATGCATTTGACTTACATTTTCTTCAAAAAGCTTTCTTTGAATGTGTTTCACTTTCATTTGATTGAAATGGATTTGTTGAATGCATTTGACTTTCACTTCCTTCAAAAAGCTTTGTTCGAATGTGTTTGACTTTCGTTTGATTCAAATAGCTTTGTTGAATGCATTTGACTTTTATTTGAGTAAAAAAGCTTGGTTTGAATGTGTTTGACTTTCATTTGAGTCAAAAAGCTTTGTTTGAATGTGTTTGACTTTCGTTTGATTCAAATAGCTTTGTTGAATGCATTTGACTTTCATTTGAGTTAAAAAGCTTTGTTTGATTGAGTTTTACTTTCATTTGATTGAAATAGCTTTGTTGAATGCATTTGACTTTCATTTGAGTCAAAAAGCTTTGTTTGAATGTGTTTGACTTTCATTTGATTCAAAAAGATTTGTTGAATGCAAATGACTTTCATTTGTTTCAAAAAGCTTTTTTTGAATGTGTTTGACTATCATTTGATTCAAATAGGTTTGTTGAATGCATTTGACTGTCATTTGAGTCAAAAAGCTTCGTTTCAATGTGTTTGACTTTTATTTGATTCTTAAAGCTTTGTTGAATGCATTTGACTTTCATTTGCTTCAAAAACCTTTGTTTGAATGCGTTTGACTTTCATTTGATTGAAATGGCTATGTTGAATGCATTAGATTTTCATTTGAGTCAAAAAGCTTTGTTTGAATGTGTTTGACTTTCATTTGATTAAAATGGCTTTGTTGAATGCATTTGTCTTTCATTTGCTTCAAAAACCTTTGTTTGAAGCTGTTTGACTTTCATTTGATTGAAATGGCTTTGTTGAATGCATTTGACTTTTATTTGCTTCAAAAAGCTTTGTTCGAATGTGTTTGACTTTCATTCGATTCAAATAGGTTTGTTGAATGCAATTCACTTTCCTTTGAGTCAAAAAGCTTTGTTTGAATGTGTTTGACTTTCATTTGATTCAAACAGATTTGTTAAATGCATTTGACTTTCATTTGCTTAAAAAAGCTTTTTTTTAATGGGTTTGACTTTCATTTTATTTAGATAGCTTTGTTGAATGCATTTTACTTTCATGTGCTTCAAAAAGCTTTGTTTGAATGTGTATGACTTTCATTTGTTTGAAATGGCTTTGTTGAATGCATTTGACTTTCATTTGCTTCAAAAACCTTTGTTTGAATGTGTTTGACTTTCATTTGATTCAAAAAGCTTTGTTTAATGCATTTGACTTTCATTTGCTTCAAAAACCTTTGTTTGAATGCCTTTGACTTTCATTTGATTGAAATGGCTATGTTGAATGCATTAGATTTTCATTTGAGTCAAAAAGCTTTATTTGAATGTGTTTGACTTTCATTTGATTAAAATGGCTTTGTTGAATGCATTTGTCTTTCATTTGCTTCAAAAATCTTTGTTTGAAGGTGTTTGAATTTCATTTGATTCAAATGGCTTTATTGAGTGGATTTGACTTTCATTTGATTCAAAAAGCTTTGTTCGAATATTTTTGACTTTCATTTGATACAAACAGCTTTGTTGAATGCATTTGACTTTCATTTGATTCAAATGGCTTTGTTGAATGCAATTGACTTTCATTTGTTTCAAAAAGCATTGTTTTAATGTGTTTGACTTTCAATTCATTCAAATAGCTTTGTTGAATGCATTTGACTTTTAATTGCTTCAAAAAGCTTTGTTCGAATGTGTTTGACTTTCATTTGATTCAAATAGGTTTTTTGAATCCAATTCACTTTCATTTAAGTCAAAAAGCTTTGTTTGATTGTGTTTGACTTTCATTTGATTCAAATGGCTTTGTTGAATGCATTTGTCTTTCATTTGCTTCAAAAAGCATTGTTTGAATGTGTTTGACTTTCATTTGATTCAAATAACTTTGTTAAATGGATTTGACTTTCATTTGCTTCAAAAAGCTTTGTTTGAATGTGTTTGACTTTCATTTGATTCAAATAGCTTTGTTGAATGCATTTGACTTTCATTTGCTTTAAAAAAATTTGTTTGAATGTGTTTGAATTTCATTTGATTCAAATAGCTTTGTTGAATGCATTAGACTTTCATTTGCTTCAAAAAGCTTTGTTCGAATGTGTTAGACTTTCATTTGACTGAAATGCCTATGTTGAATGAATTTGATTTTCATTTGAGTCAAAAACCTTTGTTTCAATGTGTTTGACTTTCATTTGATTAAAATGGCTTTGTTGAATGCATTTGACTTTCATTTTCTTCAAAAAGACTTTTTTGAATGTGTTTGACTTTCATTTGCTTGAAATGGTTTTAAAGAATGCATTTGACTTTCATTTTTTTCAAAAAGCTTTGTTCGAATGTGTTCGACTTTCATTTGATTCAAACTGATTTGTTGAATGCATTTAACTTTCATTCGCTTCAAAAAGCTTTGATTGAATTTGTTTGACTTTCATTTGATTCAAATAGCTTTGTTGAATGCATTTGACTTTCATTTGCTTCAAAAAGCTTTTTTGAATGTGTTTGACTTTCATTTGATTCAAATAGGTTTGTTGAAAGCAATTCACTTTCCTTTGAGTCAAAAAGCTTTGTTTCAATGTGTTTGTCTTTCTTTTATTTGAAATAGATTTGTTAAATGCATTTCACTTTCATTTGAGTCAATAAACTTTGTTTGAATGTGTTTGACTTTCATTTGATTCAAATAGCATTGTTGAATGCATTTGACTTTCATTTGAGTCAAAAACCTTCGTTTCAATGTGTTTGACTTTCATTTGCTTCAAAAAGCTTTGTTTGAATGTGTTTGACTTTCATTTGATTCTAATAGGTTTGTTGAATGCAATTCACTTTACTTTGAGTATAAAAGCTTTGTTTGAATGTGTTTGACTTTCATTTGATTCAAACAGATTTGTTTAATGCATTTTACTTTCATTTGCTTCAAAAAGCTTTGTTTGAATGTCTTTGACTTTCTTTTAATTGAAATGGCTTTATATAATGCATTTGACTTTCATTTGCTTCAAAAAGCTTTGTTCGAATGTGTTTGACTTTCATTTAATTCGGACAGCTTTGTTGAATGCATTTGACTTTCATTTGCTTCAAAAAGCTTTGTTTGAACTTGTTTGACTTTCATTTGATTCAAATAGCTTTGTTGAATGCAATTGACTTTCATTTGCTTCAAAAAGCTTTGTTTGAATGTGTTTGAGTTTCATTTGATTCAAATAGGTTTGTTGAATGGTGTTCACTTTCATTTGAGTCAAAAAGCTTTGTTTGAATGTGTTTGTGTTTCATTTGATTCAAATGGCTTTGTTGAATGTATTTGACTTTCATTTGCTTCAAAAAGCTTTGTTTTAATGTGTTTGACTTTCATTTGATTCAAATAGATTTGTTGAATGCAATTGACTTTCATTTGCTTCAAAAAGCTTTGTTTGAATGTGTTTGAGTTTCATTTGATTCAAATAGGTTTGTTGAATGGTGTTCACTTTCATTTGAGTCAAAAACCTTTGTTTGAATGTGTTTGTGTTTCATTTGATTCAAATGGCTTTGTTGAATGTATTTGACTTTCATTTGCTTCAAAAAGATTTGATTTAATGTGTTTGACTTTCATTTGATTCAAATTGATTTGTTGAATGCATTTGGCTTTCATTTGCTTCAAAAAGCTTTGTTTGAATGTGTTTGACTTTCATTTGATTCAAATAGCATTGTTGAATGCATTTGACTTTCATTTACTACAAAAAGCTTTGTTTGAATGTGTTTGACTTTCATTTGATTCAAATGGCTTTTGTTGAATGCATTTGACTTTCATTTGAGTCAAAAAGCGTTGTTTGAATGTGTTTGACTTTCATTTGATTCAAATAGATTTGTTGAATGCAATTGACTTTCATTTGCTTCAAAAAGCTTTTTTTGAATGTGTTTGACAATCACTTGATTCAAATAGGTTTGTTGAATGCATTTGACTGTCATTTGAGTCAAAAAGCTTCGTTTCAATGTGTTTGACTTTAATTTGATTCTTAAAGCTTTGTTGAATGCATTTGACTTTCATTTGCGTCAAAAACCTTTGTTTGAATGCGTTTGACTTTCATTTGATTGAAATGGCTATGTTGAATGCATTAGATTTTCATTTGAGTCAAAAAGCTTTGTTTGAATGTGTTTGACTTTCATTTGATTAAAATGGCTTTGTTGAATGCATTTGTCTTTCATTTGCTTCAAAATTCTTTGTTTGAAACTGTTTGACTTTCATTTGATTGAAATGGCTTTGTTGAATGCATTTGACTTTCATTTGCTTCAAAAAGCTTTGTTCGAATGTGTTTGACTTTCATTTGATTCAAACAGCTTTGTTGAATGCATTTGACTTTCATTTGCTTCAAAAAGCTTTGTTAGAATGTGTTGCACTTTCATTCGATTCAAATAGGTTTGTTGAATGCAATTCACTTTCCTTTGAGACAAAAAGCTTTGTTTAAATGTGTTTGACTTTCATTTGATTCAAACAGATTTGTTAAATGCATTTGACTTTCATTTGCTTAAAAAACCTTTTTTTAATGGGTTTGACTTTCATTTTATTTAGATAGCTTTGTTGAATGCATTTTACTTTCATGTGCTTCAAAAAGCTTTGTTTGAATGTATTTGACTTTCATTTGATTGAAATGGCTTTGTTGAATGCATTTGACTTTCATTTGCTTCAAAAACCTTTGTTTGAATGTGTTTGACTTTCATTTGATTCAAAAATCTTTGTTTAATGCATTTGACTTTCATTTGCTTCAAAAACCTTTGTTTGAATGCCTTTGACTTTCATTTGATTGAAATGGCTATGTTGAATGCATTAGATTTTCATTTGAGTCAAAAAGCTTTGTTTGAATGTGTCTGGCTTTCATTTGATTCAAAAAGCTTTGTTTGAATGTGTTTGACTTTCATTTGATTCAAATGGCTTTATTGAATGCATTTGACTTTCATTTGCTTCAAATAGCTTTGTTCGAATGTGTTTAAGTTTCATTTGATTCAAATTGGTTTGTTGAATGCAATTCACTTTCCTTTGAGTCAAAAAGCTTTGTTTGAATGTGTTTGACTTTCATTTTGCTTCAAAAAGCTTTGTTTTAATGTGTTTGACTTTCATTTGATTCAAATAGGTTTGTTGAATGCATTTGACTTTCATTTACTTTAAAAAGCTTTTTTGAATGTATTTGACTTTCATTTGATTCAAAAAGCTTTGTTGGAATTTGTTTGACTTTTATTTGATTCAAATAGCTTTGTTGAATATGTTTGACTTTTATTTGAGTCAAAAAGTTTGGTTTGAATGTGTTTGACTTTCTTTAGATTCAAATGGCTTTGTTGAATGCATTTAACTTTCATTTGCATCAAAATTTTTTTTTTTGAATGTGTTTGACTTTCATTTGATTGAAATGGATTTGTTGAATGCATTTGACTTTCATATGCTTCAAAAAGCTTTGTTCGAATGTGTTTAACTTTCATTTGATTCAAATAGCTTTGTTGAATGCATTTGACTTTCATTTGCTTCAAAAAGCTTTGTTCGAATGTGTTTGACTTTCATTTGATTCAAATAGCTTTGTTGAATGCATTTGACTTTTATTTGAGTCAAAAGCTTAATTTGAATGTGTTTGACTTTCATTTGTTTCAAATAGCTTTGTTGAATGCATTTAACTTTCATTTGAGTCAAAAAGCTTTGTTTGAATGTGTTTGACTTTCATTTGATTCAAATAGCTTTGTTGAAAGCATTTGACTTTCATTTGAGTCAAAAAGCTTGGTTTGAATGTGTTTGACTTTCTTTAGATTCAAATGGCTTTGTTGAATGCATTTGACTTTCATTTGCATCAAAAAGTTTTTTTTGAATGTGTTTGACTTTCATTTGATTGAAATGGATTTGTTGAATGCATTTGACTTTCATATGCTTCAAAAAGCTTTGTTCGAAAGTGTTTAACTTTCATTTGATTCAAATAGCTTTGTTGAATGCATTTGACATTCATTTGCTTGAAAAAGCTTTGTTTGAATGAGTTTGACTTTCATTTGATTGAAATAGATTTGTTGAATGCATTTGACTTTCATTTAAGTCAAAAAGCTTGGTTTGAATGTATTTGACTTTCATTTGATTGAAATACCTTTGTTGAATGCATTTGACGTTCATTTGTTTCAAAAAGCTTTGTTTGAATGAGTTTGACTTTCATTTGATTGAAATAACTTTGTTGAATGCATTTGACTTTCATTTGCTTCAAAATCCTTTGTTCGAATGTGTTTGACTTTCATTTAATTTAAACAGCTTTGATGAATGCATTTGACTTTCATTTGTTTTAAAAAGCTTTGTTTGAATGTGTTTGACTTTCATTTGTTTCAAATAGCTTTTGTTGATTGCAATTGACTTTCATTTGAGTCAAAAAGCCTGGTGTGAATGTGTTTGACTTTCATTTGTTTCAAATAGCTTTATTGAATGCATTTGAATTTCATTTGAGTCAAAAAGCTTTGTTTGAATGAGTTTGACTTTCATTTGATTCAAATAGCTTTGTTGAATGCATTTGACGTTCATTTGCTTTAAAAAGTTTTTTTTGAATGTGTTTGACATTCATTTGATTGAAATGGATTATTTGTATGCATTTGACTTTCATTTGCTTCAAAAAGCTTTGTTCGAATGTGTTTGATTTTCATTTGATTCATATAATTTTGTTGAATGCATTTGACTTTCATTTGAGTCAAAAAGCTTGGTTTGAATGTATTTGACTATGATTTGATTCAAATAGCTTTGTTGAATGCATTTAACGTTCATTTGCTTTAAAAAGCTTTGTTTGACTGAGTTTGACTTTCATTTGGTAGAAATAGATTTGTTTGAATGTGTTTGACTTTCATTTGATTGAAATGGATTTGTTGAATGCATTTAACTTCATTTGCTTCACAAAGCTTTGTATGAATGTGTTTGACTTTCATTTGATTTGAAATAGATTTGTTGAATGCATTTGACATTCATTTGAGTCAAAAGGCTTGGTTTGAATGTGTTTGACTTTCATTTGTTTCAAATAGCTTTGTTGAATGCATTTGACTTTCATTTGATTCAAAAAGCTTTGTTTGAATGTGTTTGTCTTTTATTTGATTCAAATAGCTTTGTTGAATGCATTTGACTTTCATTCGAGTCAAAAAGCTTGGTTTGAATATTTTTGACTTTCATTTGTTTCAAATAGCTTTGCTGAAAGCATTTGACTTTCATTTGAGTCAAAAAGCTTTGTTTGAATGTGTTTGACTTTCATTTGATTCAAATAGCTTATTTGAATGCATTTGACTTTCATTTGCTTCAAAAAGTTTAGTTTGAATGTGTTTGACTTTCATTTGATTCAAATAGCTTTGTTGAATGCATTTGACTTTCATTTGCTTTAAAAAAATTTGTTTGAATGTGTTTGAATTTCATTTGATTCAAATAGCTTTGTTGAATGCATTAGACTTTCATTTGCTTCAAAAAGCTTTGTTCGAATGTGTTAGACTTTCATTTGACTGAAATGCCTATGTTGAATGAATTTGATTTTCATTTGAGTCAAAAACCTTTGTTTCAATGTGTTTGACTTTCATTTGATTAAAATGGCTTTGTTGAATGCATTTGACTTTCATTTTCTTCAAAAAGACTTTTTTGAATGTGTTTGACTTTCATTTGCTTGAAATGGTTTTAAAGAATGCATTTGACTTTCATTTTTTTCAAAAAGCTTTGTTCGAATGTGTTCGACTTTCATTTGATTCAAACTGATTTGTTGAATGCATTTAACTTTCATTCGCTTCAAAAAGCTTTGATTGAATTTGTTTGACTTTCATTTGATTCAAATAGCTTTGTTGAATGCATTTGACTTTCATTTGCTTCAAAAAGCTTTTTTGAATGTGTTTGACTTTCATTTGATTCAAATAGGTTTGTTGAAAGCAATTCACTTTCCTTTGAGTCAAAAAGCTTTGTTTCAATGTGTTTGTCTTTCTTTTATTTGAAATAGATTTGTTAAATGCATTTCACTTTCATTTGAGTCAATAAACTTTGTTTGAATGTGTTTGACTTTCATTTGATTCAAATAGCATTGTTGAATGCATTTGACTTTCATTTGAGTCAAAAACCTTCGTTTCAATGTGTTTGACTTTCATTTGCTTCAAAAAGCTTTGTTTGAATGTGTTTGACTTTCATTTGATTCTAATAGGTTTGTTGAATGCAATTCACTTTACTTTGAGTATAAAAGCTTTGTTTGAATGTGTTTGACTTTCATTTGATTCAAACAGATTTGTTTAATGCATTTTACTTTCATTTGCTTCAAAAAGCTTTGTTTGAATGTCTTTGACTTTCTTTTAATTGAAATGGCTTTATATAATGCATTTGACTTTCATTTGCTTCAAAAAGCTTTGTTCGAATGTGTTTGACTTTCATTTAATTCGGACAGCTTTGTTGAATGCATTTGACTTTCATTTGCTTCAAAAAGCTTTGTTTGAACTTGTTTGACTTTCATTTGATTCAAATAGCTTTGTTGAATGCAATTGACTTTCATTTGCTTCAAAAAGCTTTGTTTGAATGTGTTTGAGTTTCATTTGATTCAAATAGGTTTGTTGAATGGTGTTCACTTTCATTTGAGTCAAAAAGCTTTGTTTGAATGTGTTTGTGTTTCATTTGATTCAAATGGCTTTGTTGAATGTATTTGACTTTCATTTGCTTCAAAAAGCTTTGTTTTAATGTGTTTGACTTTCATTTGATTCAAATAGATTTGTTGAATGCAATTGACTTTCATTTGCTTCAAAAAGCTTTGTTTGAATGTGTTTGAGTTTCATTTGATTCAAATAGGTTTGTTGAATGGTGTTCACTTTCATTTGAGTCAAAAACCTTTGTTTGAATGTGTTTGTGTTTCATTTGATTCAAATGGCTTTGTTGAATGTATTTGACTTTCATTTGCTTCAAAAAGATTTGATTTAATGTGTTTGACTTTCATTTGATTCAAATTGATTTGTTGAATGCATTTGGCTTTCATTTGCTTCAAAAAGCTTTGTTTGAATGTGTTTGACTTTCATTTGATTCAAATAGCATTGTTGAATGCATTTGACTTTCATTTACTACAAAAAGCTTTGTTTGAATGTGTTTGACTTTCATTTGATTCAAATGGCTTTTGTTGAATGCATTTGACTTTCATTTGAGTCAAAAAGCGTTGTTTGAATGTGTTTGACTTTCATTTGATTCAAATAGATTTGTTGAATGCAATTGACTTTCATTTGCTTCAAAAAGCTTTTTTTGAATGTGTTTGACAATCACTTGATTCAAATAGGTTTGTTGAATGCATTTGACTGTCATTTGAGTCAAAAAGCTTCGTTTCAATGTGTTTGACTTTAATTTGATTCTTAAAGCTTTGTTGAATGCATTTGACTTTCATTTGCGTCAAAAACCTTTGTTTGAATGCGTTTGACTTTCATTTGATTGAAATGGCTATGTTGAATGCATTAGATTTTCATTTGAGTCAAAAAGCTTTGTTTGAATGTGTTTGACTTTCATTTGATTAAAATGGCTTTGTTGAATGCATTTGTCTTTCATTTGCTTCAAAATTCTTTGTTTGAAACTGTTTGACTTTCATTTGATTGAAATGGCTTTGTTGAATGCATTTGACTTTCATTTGCTTCAAAAAGCTTTGTTCGAATGTGTTTGACTTTCATTTGATTCAAACAGCTTTGTTGAATGCATTTGACTTTCATTTGCTTCAAAAAGCTTTGTTAGAATGTGTTGCACTTTCATTCGATTCAAATAGGTTTGTTGAATGCAATTCACTTTCCTTTGAGACAAAAAGCTTTGTTTAAATGTGTTTGACTTTCATTTGATTCAAACAGATTTGTTAAATGCATTTGACTTTCATTTGCTTAAAAAACCTTTTTTTAATGGGTTTGACTTTCATTTTATTTAGATAGCTTTGTTGAATGCATTTTACTTTCATGTGCTTCAAAAAGCTTTGTTTGAATGTATTTGACTTTCATTTGATTGAAATGGCTTTGTTGAATGCATTTGACTTTCATTTGCTTCAAAAACCTTTGTTTGAATGTGTTTGACTTTCATTTGATTCAAAAATCTTTGTTTAATGCATTTGACTTTCATTTGCTTCAAAAACCTTTGTTTGAATGCCTTTGACTTTCATTTGATTGAAATGGCTATGTTGAATGCATTAGATTTTCATTTGAGTCAAAAAGCTTTGTTTGAATGTGTCTGGCTTTCATTTGATTCAAAAAGCTTTGTTTGAATGTGTTTGACTTTCATTTGATTCAAATGGCTTTATTGAATGCATTTGACTTTCATTTGCTTCAAATAGCTTTGTTCGAATGTGTTTAAGTTTCATTTGATTCAAATTGGTTTGTTGAATGCAATTCACTTTCCTTTGAGTCAAAAAGCTTTGTTTGAATGTGTTTGACTTTCATTTTGCTTCAAAAAGCTTTGTTTTAATGTGTTTGACTTTCATTTGATTCAAATAGGTTTGTTGAATGCATTTGACTTTCATTTACTTTAAAAAGCTTTTTTGAATGTATTTGACTTTCATTTGATTCAAAAAGCTTTGTTGGAATTTGTTTGACTTTTATTTGATTCAAATAGCTTTGTTGAATATGTTTGACTTTTATTTGAGTCAAAAAGTTTGGTTTGAATGTGTTTGACTTTCTTTAGATTCAAATGGCTTTGTTGAATGCATTTAACTTTCATTTGCATCAAAATTTTTTTTTTTGAATGTGTTTGACTTTCATTTGATTGAAATGGATTTGTTGAATGCATTTGACTTTCATATGCTTCAAAAAGCTTTGTTCGAATGTGTTTAACTTTCATTTGATTCAAATAGCTTTGTTGAATGCATTTGACTTTCATTTGCTTCAAAAAGCTTTGTTCGAATGTGTTTGACTTTCATTTGATTCAAATAGCTTTGTTGAATGCATTTGACTTTTATTTGAGTCAAAAGCTTAATTTGAATGTGTTTGACTTTCATTTGTTTCAAATAGCTTTGTTGAATGCATTTAACTTTCATTTGAGTCAAAAAGCTTTGTTTGAATGTGTTTGACTTTCATTTGATTCAAATAGCTTTGTTGAAAGCATTTGACTTTCATTTGAGTCAAAAAGCTTGGTTTGAATGTGTTTGACTTTCTTTAGATTCAAATGGCTTTGTTGAATGCATTTGACTTTCATTTGCATCAAAAAGTTTTTTTTGAATGTGTTTGACTTTCATTTGATTGAAATGGATTTGTTGAATGCATTTGACTTTCATATGCTTCAAAAAGCTTTGTTCGAAAGTGTTTAACTTTCATTTGATTCAAATAGCTTTGTTGAATGCATTTGACATTCATTTGCTTGAAAAAGCTTTGTTTGAATGAGTTTGACTTTCATTTGATTGAAATAGATTTGTTGAATGCATTTGACTTTCATTTAAGTCAAAAAGCTTGGTTTGAATGTATTTGACTTTCATTTGATTGAAATACCTTTGTTGAATGCATTTGACGTTCATTTGTTTCAAAAAGCTTTGTTTGAATGAGTTTGACTTTCATTTGATTGAAATAACTTTGTTGAATGCATTTGACTTTCATTTGCTTCAAAATCCTTTGTTCGAATGTGTTTGACTTTCATTTAATTTAAACAGCTTTGATGAATGCATTTGACTTTCATTTGTTTTAAAAAGCTTTGTTTGAATGTGTTTGACTTTCATTTGTTTCAAATAGCTTTTGTTGATTGCAATTGACTTTCATTTGAGTCAAAAAGCCTGGTGTGAATGTGTTTGACTTTCATTTGTTTCAAATAGCTTTATTGAATGCATTTGAATTTCATTTGAGTCAAAAAGCTTTGTTTGAATGAGTTTGACTTTCATTTGATTCAAATAGCTTTGTTGAATGCATTTGACGTTCATTTGCTTTAAAAAGTTTTTTTTGAATGTGTTTGACATTCATTTGATTGAAATGGATTATTTGTATGCATTTGACTTTCATTTGCTTCAAAAAGCTTTGTTCGAATGTGTTTGATTTTCATTTGATTCATATAATTTTGTTGAATGCATTTGACTTTCATTTGAGTCAAAAAGCTTGGTTTGAATGTATTTGACTATGATTTGATTCAAATAGCTTTGTTGAATGCATTTAACGTTCATTTGCTTTAAAAAGCTTTGTTTGACTGAGTTTGACTTTCATTTGGTAGAAATAGATTTGTTTGAATGTGTTTGACTTTCATTTGATTGAAATGGATTTGTTGAATGCATTTAACTTCATTTGCTTCACAAAGCTTTGTATGAATGTGTTTGACTTTCATTTGATTTGAAATAGATTTGTTGAATGCATTTGACATTCATTTGAGTCAAAAGGCTTGGTTTGAATGTGTTTGACTTTCATTTGTTTCAAATAGCTTTGTTGAATGCATTTGACTTTCATTTGATTCAAAAAGCTTTGTTTGAATGTGTTTGTCTTTTATTTGATTCAAATAGCTTTGTTGAATGCATTTGACTTTCATTCGAGTCAAAAAGCTTGGTTTGAATATTTTTGACTTTCATTTGTTTCAAATAGCTTTGCTGAAAGCATTTGACTTTCATTTGAGTCAAAAAGCTTTGTTTGAATGTGTTTGACTTTCATTTGATTCAAATAGCTTATTTGAATGCATTTGACTTTCATTTGCTTCAAAAAGTTTAGTTTGAATGTGTTTGACTTTCATTTGATTGAAAGGATTTGTTGAATGCATTTGACTTTCATTTGCTTCAAAAAGCTTTGTTTGAATGTGTTTGACTTTCATTTGATTCAAATAGCTTTGTTGAAAACATTTGACTTTAATTTCAGTCAAAAAGCTTTGTTTGAATGTGTTTGACTTTCATTTGTTTCAAATAGTTTTGTTGAATGCATTTGACTTTCATTTGAGTCAAAAAGCTTGGTTTGAATGTGTTTGACTTTCTTTAATTCAAATAGCTTTGCTAAATTCATTTGACTTTCATTTGATTCAAAAAGCTTTGTTTGAATGTGTTTGACTTTCATTTGAGTCAAAAGGCTTTGTTTGAATGTGTTTGACTTTCGTTTGTTTTAAATAGCTTTGTTAAATGCATTTGACTTTTATTTGAGTCAAAAAGCTTTGTTTGAATGTGTTTTACTTTAATTTGATTCAAATAGCTTTGTTGAATGCAATCGAGTTTCATTTGAGTCTAAAAGCTTTGTTTGAATGTGTTTGACTTTCATTTGATTTAAATAGCTTTGTTGAATGCATTTGACTTTTATTTGAGTCAAAAAGCTTTGTTTGAATGTGTTTGACTTTCATTTGATTGTAATGGATTTGTTGACTGCATTTGACTTTCATTTGCTTCAAAAAGCTTTGTTCGAATGTGTTTGACTTTCATTTGATTCAAATAGCTTTGTTGAATGCATTTGACTTTTATTTGAGTCAAAAAGCTTGGTTTGAATGTGTTTGACTTTCATTTGTTTCAAATAGCTTTGTCGAATGCATTTAATTTTCATTTAAGTCAAAAAGTTTTGTTTGAATGTGTTTGACTTTCATTTGTTTCAAATAGCTTTGTTGAATGCAATTGACTTTCATTTGAGTCAAAAAGCTTTGTTTGAATGTGTTTGACTCTCATTTGTTTCAAATAGCTTTGTTGAATGCAATTGAGTTTCATTTGAGTCTAAAAGCTTTGTTTGAATGTGTTTGACTTTCATTTGATTTAAATAGCTTTGTTGAATGCATTTGACTTTTATTTGAGTCAAAAAGCTTTGTTTGAATGTGTTTTACTTTCATTTGATTCAAATAGCTTTGTTGAATGCATTTGACTTTCATTTGCTTCAAAAAGTTTTGTTTGAATGTGTTTGACTTTCATTTGATTGTAATGGATTTGTTGAATGTATTTGACTTTCATTTGCTTCAAAAAGCTTTGTTCGAATGTGTTTGACTTTCATTTTATTCAAATAGCTTTGTTGAATGCATTTGACTTTCATTTGAGTCAAAAAGCTTTGTTTGAATGTGTTTGACTCTCATTTGTTTCAAATAGCTTTGTTGAATGCATTTGACTTTCATTTGAGTCAAAAAGCTTTGTTTGAATGTGTTTGACTTTCATTTGATTCAAATAGCTTTGTTGATTGCATTTGACTTTTATTTGAGTCAAAAAGCTTTGTTTGAATGTGTTTTACTTTCATTTGATTCAAATAGCTTTGTTGAATGCATTTGACTTTCATTTGCTTCAAAAAGCTTTGTTTGAATGTGTTTGACTTTCATTTGATTCAAATGGCTTTGTTGAATGCATTTGACTTTCATTTGCTTCTAAAAGCTTTGTTTGAATGTGTTTGACTTTCATTTGATTAAAATGGGTTTGTTGAATGCATTTGACTTTTATTTGCACTAAAAAGCTTTGTTTGAATGTGTTTGACTTTCATTTGATTAAAATAGCTTTGTTGAATGCATTTGACTTTCATTTGAGTCAAAAAGCTCTTATGAATGTGTTTGACTTTCATTTGATTGAACTGGCTTTGTTGAATGCATTTGACATTCATTTGGTTTAAAAAGCTTTGTTTGAATGTGTTTGACTTTCATTTGATTCAAATAGCTTTATTGAATGCATTTGAATTTCATTTGAGTCAAAAAGCTTTTTTGAATGTGATTGACTTTCATTTGATTGAAATGGCTTTGTTGAATGCATTTGACTTTCATTTGCTTCTAAAAGCTTTGTTTGAATGTGTTTGACTTTCATTTGATTCAAATGGCTTTGTTTAATGCATTTGACTTTCATTTGCTTCTAAAAGCTTTGTTTGAATGTGTTTGACTTTCATTTGATTAAAATGGCTTTGTTGAATGCATTTGACTTTTATTTGCACTAAAAAGCTTTGTATGAATGTGTTTGACTTTCATTTGATTAAAATAGCTTTGTTGAATGCATTTGACTTTCATTTGAGTCAAAAAGCTCTTATGAATGTGTTTGACTTTCATTTGATTGAACTGGCTTTGTTGAATGCATTTGACATTCATTTGGTTTAAAAAGCTTTGTTTGAATGTGTTTGACTTTCATTTGATTCAAATAGCTTTATTGAATGCATTTGAATTTCATTTGGGTCAAAAAGCTTTTTTGAATGTGATTGACTTTCATTTGATTGAAATGTCTTTGTTGAATGCATTTGACTTTCATTTGCTTCTAAAAGCTTTGTTTGAATGTGTTTGACTTTCATTTGATTCAAATGGCTTTGTTGAATGCATTTGACATTCATTTGCTTCTAAAAGCTTTGTTTGAATGTGTTTGACTTTTATTTGATTAAAATGGCTTTGTTGAATGCATTTGACTTTTATTTGCACTAAAAAGCTTTGTATGAATGTGTTTGACTTTCATTTGTTTAAAATAGCTTTGTTGAATGCATTTGACTTTCATTTGAGTCAAAAAGCTTTTTTGAATGTGTTTGACTTTCATTTGATTGAACTGGCTTTGTTGAATGCATTTGACATTCATTTGGTTTAAAAAGCTTTGTTTGAATGTGTTTGACTTTTATTTGATTCAAATAGCTTTGTTGAATGCATTTGACTTTCATTAGGGTCAAAAAGCTTGGTTTGAATGTGTTTGACTTTCATTTGTTTCAAATAGCTTTGTTGAATGCATTTGATTTTCATTTGAGTCAAAAAGTTTTGTTTGAATGTGTTTGACTTTCATTTGTTTCAAATAGCTTTGTTGAATGCATTTGATTTTCATTTGAGTCAAAAAGCTTTGTTTCAATGTGTTTGACTTTCATTTGTTTCAAATAGCTTTGTTGAATGCATTTGACTTTCATTTGAGTCAAAAAGCTTTGTTTGAATGTGTTTGACTCTCATTTGTTTCAAATAGCTTTGTTGAATGCAATTGACTTTCATTTGAGTCAAAAAGCTTTGTTTGAATGTGTTTGACTTTTATTTGATTTAAATAGCTTTGTTGAATGCATTTGACTTTTATTTGAGTCAAAAAGCTTTGTTTGAATGTGTTTTACTTTCATTTGATTCAAATTGCTTTGTTGAATGCATTTGACTTTCATTTGCTTCAAAAAGTTATGTTTGAATGTGCTTGACTTTCATTTGATTGTAATGGATTTGTTGAATGCATTTGACTTTCATTTGCTTCAAAAAGCTTTGTTGAATGCATTTGACTTTCATTTGAGTCAAAAAACTTGGTTTGAATGTTTTTGACTTTCATTTGTTTCAAATAGCTTTGTTGAATGCATTTGATTTTCATTTGAGTCAAAAAGCTTTGTTTGAATGTGTTTGACTTTCATTTGATTGTAATGGATTTGTTGAATGCATTTGACTTTCATTTGCTTCAAAAAGCTTTGTTCGAATGTGTTTGACTTTCATTTGATTCAAATAGCTTTGTTGAATGCATTTGACTTTCATTTGAGTCAAAAAGCTTTGTTTAAATGTGTTTGACTCTCATTTGTTTCAAATAGCTTTGTTGAATGCATTTGACTTTCATTTGAGTCAAAAAGCTTTGTTTGAATGTGTTTGACTTTCATTTGATTCAAATAGCTTTGTTGAATGCATTTGACTTTTATTTGAGTCAAAAAGCTTTGTTTGAATGTGTTTTACTTTCATTTGATTCAAATAGCTTTGTTGAATGCATTTGACTTTCATTTGCTTCAAAAAGCTTTGTTTGAATGTGTTAGACTTTCATTTGATTCAAATGGCTTTGTTGAATGCATTTGACTTTCATTTGCTTCTAAAAGCTTTGTTTGAATGTGTTTGACTTTCATTTGAGTAAAATAGCTTTGTTGAATGCATTTGACTTTCATTTGAGTCAAAAAGCTTTTATGAATGTGTTTGACTTTCATTTGATTGAACTGGCTTTGTTGAATGCATTTGACATTCATTTGGTTTAAAAAGCTTTGTTTGAATGTGTTTGACTTTCATTTGATTCAAATAGCTTTATTGAATGCATTTGAATTTTATTTGAGTCAAAAAGCTTTTTGAATGTGATTGACTTTCATTTGATTGAAATGGCTTTGTTGAATGCATTTGACTTTCATTTGCTTCTAAAAGCTTTGTTTGAATGTGTTTGACTTTCATTTGATTCAAATGGCTTTGTTGAATGCATTTGACTTTCATTTGCTTCTAAAAGCTTTGTTTGAAAGTGTTTGACTTTCATTTGATTAAAATGGCTTTGTTGAATGCATTTGACTTTTATTTGCACTAAAAAGCTTTGTATGAATGTGTTTGACTTTCATTTGATTAAAATAGCTTTGTTGAATGCATTTGACTTTCATTTGAGTCAAAAAGCTTTTTTGAATGTGTTTGACTTTCATTTGATTGAACTAGCTTTGTTGAATGCATTTGACATTCATTTGGTTTAAAAAGCTTTGTTTGAATGTGTTTGACTTTTGTTTGATTCAAATAGCTTTGTTGAATGCATTTGACTTTCATTTGAGTCAAAAAGCTTGGTTTGAATGTGTTTGACTTTCATTTGTTTCAAATAGCTTTGTTGAATGCATTTGATTTTCATTTGAGTCAAAAAGTTTTGTTTGAATGTGTTTGACTTTCATTTGTTTCAAATAGCTTTGTTGAATGCATTTGATTTTCATTTGAGTCAAAAAGCTATGTTTCAATGTGTTTGACTTTCATTTGTTTCAAATAGCTTTGTTGAATGCAATTGACTTTCATTTGAGTCAAAAAGCGTTGTTTGAATGTGTTTGACTCTCATTTGTTTCAAATAGCTTTGTTGAATGCAATTGAGTTTCATTTGAGTCTAAAAGCTTTGTTTGAATGTGTTTGACTTTCATTTGATTCAAATAGCTTTGTTGAATGCATTTGACTTTTATTTGAGTCAAAAAGCTTTGTTTGAATGTGTTTTACTTTCATTTGATTCAAATAGCTTTGTTGAATGCATTTGACTTTCATTTGCTTCTAAAAGCTTTGTTTGAATGTGTTTGACTTTCATTTGATTCAAATGGCTTTGTTGAATGCATTTGACTTTCATTTGCTTCTAAAAGCTTTGTTTGAAAGTGTTTGACTTTCATTTGATTAAAATGGGTTTGTTGAATGCATTTGACTTTTATTTGCACTAAAAAGCTTTGTTTGAATGTGTTTGACTTTCATTTGAGTAAAATAGCTTTGTTGAATGCATTTGACTTTCATTTGAGTCAAAAAGCTTTTATGAATGTGTTTGACTTTCATTTGATTGAACTGGCTTTGTTGAATGCATTTGACATTCATTTGGTTTAAAAAGCTTTGTTTGAATGTGTTTGACTTTCATTTGATTCAAATAGCTTTATTGAATGCATTTGAATTTTATTTGAGTCAAAAAGCTTTTTTGAATGTGATTGACTTTCATTTGATTGAAATGGCTTTGTTGAATGCATTTGACTTTCATTTGCTTCTAAAAGCTTTGTTTGAATGTGTTTGACTTTCATTTGATTCAAATGGCTTTGTTGAATGCATTTGACTTTCATTTGCTTCTAAAAGCTTTGTTTGAATGTGTTTGACTTTCATTTGATTAAAATGGCTTTGTTGAATGCATTTGACTTTTATTTGCACTAAAAAGCTTTGTTTGAATGTGTTTGTCTTTCATTTGATTTGAATAGCTTTGTTGAATGCATTTGAATTTCTTTTGAGTCAAAAAGCTTTTTTGAATGTGTTCGACTATCATTTGATTGAAATGGCTTTGTTGAATGCATTTGACTTTCATTTGCTTCTAAAAGCTTTGTTTGAATGTGTTTGACTATCATTTGATTGAAATGGCTTTGTTGAATGCATTTGACTTTCATTTGCTTCTAAAAGCTTTGTTTGAATGTGTTTGACTTTCATTTGATTCAAATGGCTTTTTTGAATGCATTTGACTTTCATTTGAGTCAAAAAGCTTTTTTGAATGTGTTTGACTTTGATTTGATTGAACTGGCTTTGTTGAATGCATTTGACATCCATTCGGTTTAAAAAGCTTTGTCTGAATGTGTTTGACTTTCATTTGATTCAAATAGCTTTGTTGAATGCATTTGAATTTCATTTGAATCAAAAAGCTTTTTTGAATGTGATTGACTTTTATTTGATTGAAATGGCTTTGTTGAATGCATTTGACTTTCATTTGCTTCTAAAAGCTTTGTTTGAATGTGTTTGACTTTCATTTGATTCAAATAGCTTAGTTGAATGCATTTGACTTTCATTTGCTTCTAAAAGCTTTGTTTGAATGTGTTTGACTTTCATTTGATTCAAATGGCTTTGTTGAATGCATTTGACTTTTATTTGCACTAAAAAGCTTTGTAAGAATGTGTTTGACTTTCATTTGATTAAAATAGCTTTGTTGAATCCATTTGACTTTCATTTGAGTCAAAAAGCTTTTTTGAATGTGTTTGACTTTCATTTGATTGAACTGGCTTTGTTGAATGCATTTAACATTCATTTTGTTTAAAAAGCTTTGTTTGAATGTGTTTGACTTTCATTTGATTCAAATAGCTTTGTTGAATGCATTTGAATTTCATTTGAGTCAAAAAGCTTTTTTGAATGTGATTGACTTTCATTTGATTGAAATGGCTTTATTGAATGCATTTGACTTTCATTTGCTTCTAAAAGCTTTGTTTGAATGTGTTTGACTTTCATTTGATTCAAATGGCTTTGTTGAATGCATTTGACTATTATTTGCACTAAAAAGGTTTGTATGAATGTGTTTGACTTTCATTTGATTAAAATAGCTTTGTTGAATGCATTTGACTTTCATTTGAGTCAAAAAGCTTTTTTGAATGTGTTTGACTTTCATTTGATTGAAATGGCTTTGTTGAATGCATTTGCTTTCATTTCCTTCAAAAAGCTTTGTTTGAATGTGTTTGACTTTCATTTGATTGAAATGGCTTTGTTGAATGCGTTTGACTTTCATTTGCTTCAAAAAGCTTTGTTTGAATGTGTTTGACTTTCATTAGATTGAAATGGCTTTGTTGAATGCATTGGACTTTCATTTGATTCAAAAAGCTTTGTTTGAATCTGTTTCACTTTCATTTGATCCAAATAGCTTTGTCTAATGCATTTAACTTTCATTTGATTCAAAAAGCTTTGTTTGAATCTATTTGACTTTCATTAGATTGAAATGGCTTTGTTGAATGCATTCTACTTTCATTTACTTCAAAAAGCTTTGTTTGAATGTGTTTGACTTTCAGTTGATTAAAATAGCTTGTTTTAATGCATTTGACTCACATTTGAGTCAAAAAGCTTTTTTGAATGTCTTTAAATTTTATTTGATTCAAATGGCATTGTTTAATGCATTTGACTTTCTTTTTCTTCAAAAAGCTTTGTTTGAATCTGTTTGACTTTCATTTGATTCAAATAGTTTTGTCGAATGCATTTAACTTTCATTTGAGTCAAAAAGCTTTGTTTGAATGTTTTTGACTTTTATTTGATTCGAATAGATTTGTTGAATGCATTTGACTTTCATTTGAGTCACAAAGCTTTGTTTGAATGTGTTTGACTTTCATTAGATTGAAATGGCTTTGTTGAATGCATTTGCTTTCATTTGCTTCAAAAAGCTTTGTTTGAATGAGTTTGACTTTCATTTGATTGAAATGGCTTTGTTTAATGCATTTGACTTTTATTTACACTAAAAAGCTTTGTATGAATGTGTTTGACTTTCATTTGATTAAAATATCTTTGTTGAATGCATTTGACTTTCATTTGAGTCAAAAAGCTTTTTTGAATGTGTTTGACTTTCATTTGATTGAAATGGCTTTGTTGAATGCATTTGCTTTCATTTGCTTCAAAAAGCTTTGTTTGAATGTGTTTGACTTTCATTTGATTGAAATGGCTTTGTTGAATGCGTTTGACTTTCATTTGCTTCAAAAAGCTTTGTTTGAATGTGTTTGACTTTCATTAGATTGAAATGGCTTTGTTGAATGCATTTGACTTTAATTTGCTTCAAAAAGCTTCGTTTGAATGTTTTTGACTTTCATTTGATTGAAATGGCTTTGTTGAATGCGTTTGACTTTCATTTGCTTCAAAAAGCTTTGTTTGAATGTATTTGACTTTCATTTGATTCAAATGGCGTTGTTAAATGCATTTGACTTTCATCTGCTTCAAAAAGCTTTGTATAAATGTGTTTGACTTTTATTTGATTGAAATAAATTTGTTGAATGCATTTGACTTTCATTTGAGTCCAAAATCTTTGTTTGAATGTGTTTGACTTTCATTTGATTTAAATAGCTTTGTTGAATGTATTTGACTTTCATTTGAGTCAAAAAGCTTTGTTTGAATGTGTTTGACTTTCATTTGATTAAAAAAGCTTTGTTGAAGGCATTTGACTTTCATTTGAGTAAAAAAGCTTTGTATGAATGTGTTTGACTTTTATTTGATTGAAATAGCTTTGTGGAATGCATTTGACTTTCTTTTGCTTCAAAAAGCTTTGTTTGAATGTGTTTGACTTTCATTTGATTCAAATGGCTTTGTTTAATGCATTTGACTTTTATTTACACTAAAAAGCTTTGTATGAATGTGTTTGACTTTCATTTGATTAAAATAGCTTTGTTGAATGCATTTGACTTTCATTTGAGTCAAAAAGCTTTTTTGAATGTGTTTGACTTTCATTTGATTGAAATGGCTTTGTTGAATGCATTTGCTTTCATTTCCTTCAAAAAGCTTTGTTTGAATGTGTTTGACTTTCATTTGATTGAAATGGCTTTGTTGAATGCGTTTGACTTTCATTTGCTTCAAAAAGCTTTGTTTGAATGTGTTTGACTTTCATTAGATTGAAATGGCTTTGTTGAATGCATTTGACTCTCATTTGATTCAAAAAGCTTTGTTTGAATCTGTTTCACTTTCATTTGATTCAAATAGCTTTGTCGAATGCATTTAACTTTCATTTGATTCAAAAAGCTTTGTTTGAATCTATTTGACTTTCATTAGATTGAAATGGCTTTGTTGAATGCATTCTACTTTCATTTACTTCAAAAAGCTTTGTTTGAATGTGTTTGACTTTCAGTTGATTAAAATAGCTTTGTTTAATGCATTTGACTCTCATTTGAGTCAAAAAGCTTTTTTGAATGTCTTTGAATTTTATTTGATTCAAATGGCTTTGTTTAATGCATTTGACTTTCATTTGCTTCAAAAAGCTTTGTTTGAATCTGTTTGACTTTCATTTGATTCAAATAGCTTTGTCGAATGCATTTAACTTTCATTTGAGTCAAAAAGCTTTGTTTGAATGTTTTTGACTTTTATTTGATTCGAATAGATTTGTTGAATGCATTTGACTTTCATTTGAGTCAAAAATCTTTGTTTGAATGTGTTTGACTTTTATTTGATTCAAATGGCTTTGTTCAATGCATTTAACTTTCATTTGAGTAAAAAAGCTTTGTTAGAATGTGTTTGACTTTCATTTGATTCAAATAACTTTGTTGAATGCATTTGACTTTCATTTGAGTCACAAAGCTTTGTTTAAATGTGTTTGACTTTCATTTGATTCAAATGGCTTTGTTGAATGCATTTGTCTTTCATTTGCTTCAAAAAGCTTTGTTTGAATCTGTTTGACTTTCATTAGATTAAAATGGCTTTGTTGAATGCATTTGCTTTCATTTGCTGCACAAAGCTTTGTTTTAATGTGTTTGACTTTCATTTCATTCAAATAGCTTTGTTGAATGCATTTGACTTTCATTTGCTTCAAAAACCTTTGTTTGAATGTGTTTGACTTTCATTTGATTCAAATGGCTTTGTTGAATGCATTTGACTTTCATTTGCTTCTAAAAGCTTTGTTTGAATTTGTTTAACTTTCATTTGATTAAAATGGCTTTGTTGAATGCATTTGACTTTTATTTTCACTAAAAAGCTTTGTATGAATGTGTTTGACTTTCATTTGATTAAAATAGCTTTGTTGAATGCATTTGACTTTCATTTGAGTCATAAAGCTTTTTTGAATGTGTTTGACTTTCATTTTATTGAACTGGCTTTGTTGAATGCATTTGACATTCATTTGGTTTAAAAAGCTTTGTTTGAATGTGTTTGACTTTCATTTGATTCAAATAGCTTTGTTGAATGCATTTGAATTTCATTTGAATCAAAAAGCTTTTTTGAATGTGATTGACTTTCATTTGATTGAAATGGCTTTGTTGAATGCATTTGACTTTCATTTGCTTCTAAAAGCTTTGTTTGAATGTGTTTGACTTTCATTTGATTCAAATGGCTTTGTTGAATGCATTTGACTTTCATTTGCTTCTAAAAGCTTTGTTTGAATGTGTTTGACTTTCATTTGATTCAAATGGCTTTGTTGAATGCATTTGACTTTCATTTGCACTAAAAAGCTTTGTAAGAATGTGTTTGACTTTCATTTGATTAAAATAGCTTTGTTGAATCCATTTGACTTTCATTTGAGTCAAAAAGCTTTTTTGAATGTGCTTGACTTTCATTTGATTGAACTGGCTTTGTTGAATGCATTTAACATTCATTTTGTTTAAAAAGCTTTGTTTGAATGTGTTTGACTTTCATTTGATTCAAATAGCTTTGTTGAATGCATTTGAATTTCATTTGAGTCAAAAAGCTTTTTTGAATGTGATTGACTTTCATTTGATTGAAATGGCTTTGTTGAATGCATTTGACTTTCATTTGCTTCTAAAAGCTTTGTTTGAATGTGTTTGACTTTCATTTGATTAAAATAGCTTTGTTGAATGCATTTGACTTTCATTTGAGTCAAAAAGCTTTTTTGAATGTGTTTGACTTTGATTTGATTGAACTGGCTTTGTTGAATGAATTTGACATTCATTTGGTTTAAAAAGCTTTGTTTGAATGAGTTTGACTTTCATTTGATTCAAATAGCTTTGTTGAATGCATTTGAATTTCATTTGAGTCAAAAAGCTTTTTTGAATGTGATTGACTTTTATTTGATTGAAATGGCTTTGTTGAATGCATTTGACTTTCATTTGCTTCTAAAAGCTTTGTTTGAATGTGTTTGACTTTCATTTGATTCAAATGGCTTTGTTGAATACATTTGACTATTATTTGCACTAAAAAGCTTTGTATGAATGTGTTTGACTTTCATTTGATTAAAATAGCTTTGTTGAATGCATTTGACTTTCATTTGAGTCAAAAAGCTTTTTTGAATGTGTTTGACTTTGATTTGATTGAACTGGCTTTGTTGAATGCATTTGACATTCATTTGGTTTAAAAAGCTTTGTTTGAATGTGTTTGACTTTCATTTGATTCAAATAGCTTTGTTGAATGCATTTGAATTTCATTTGAGTCAAAAAGCTTTTTTGAATGTGATTGACTTTTTTTTGATTGAAATGGCTTTGTTGAATGCATTTGACTTTCATTTGCTTCTAAAAGCTTTGTTTGAATGTGTTTGACTTTCATTTGATTCAAATGGCTTTGTTGAATGTATTTGACTATTATTTGCACTAAAAAGCTTTGTATGAATGTGTTTGACTTTCATTTGATTAAAATAGCTTTGTTGAATGCATTTGACTTTCATTTGAGTCAAAAAGCTTTTTTGAATGTGTTTGACTTTGATTTGATTGAACTGGCTTTGTTGAATGCATTAGACATTCATTTGGTTTAAAAAGCTTTGTTTGAATGTGTTTGACTTTCATTTGATTCAAATAGCTTTGTTGAATGCATTTGAATTTCATTTGAGTCAAAAAGCTTTTTTGAATGTGATTGACTTTTATTTGATTGAAATGGCTTTGTTGAATGCATTTGACTTTCATTTGCTTATAAGAGCTATGTTTGAATGTGTTTGACTTTCATTTGATTCAAATGGCTTTGTTGAATGCATTTGACTTTTATTTGCACTAAAAAGCTTTGTATGAATGTGTATGACTTTCATTTGATTAAAATAGCTTTGTTGAATGCATTTGACTTTCATTTGAGTCAAAAAGCTTTTTTGAATGTGTTTGACTTTCATTTGATTGAAATGGCTTTGTTGAATGCATTTGCTTTCATTTCCTTCAAAAAGCTTTGTTTGAATGTGTTTGACTTTCATTTGATTGAAATGGCTTTGTTGAATGCGTTTGACTTTCATTTGCTTCAAAAAGCTTTGTTTGACTGTGTTTGACTTTCATTAGATTGAAATGGCTTTGTTGAATGCATTTGACTTCTATTTGATTCAAAAAGCTTTGTTTGAATCTGTTTCACTTTCATTTGATTCAAATAGCTTTGTCGAATGCATTTAACTTTCATTTGATTCAAAAAGCTTTGTTTGAATCTGTTTGACTTTCATTAGATTGAAATGGCTTAGTTGAATGCATTTGACTTTCATTTACTTCAAAAAGCTTTGTTTGAATGTGTTTGACTTTCAGTTGATTAAAATAGCTTTGTTTAATGCATTTGACTTTCATTTGAGTCAAAAAGCTTTTTTGAATGTCTTTGAATTTTATTTGATTCAAATGGCTTTATTTAATGCATTTGACTTTCATTTGCTTCAAAAAGATTTGTTTGAATCTGTTTGACTTTCATTTGATTCAAATAGCTTTGTCGAATGCATTTAACTTTCATTTGAAACAAAAAGCTTTGTTTGAATGTTTTTGACTTTTATTTGATTCTAATAGATTTGTTGAATGCATTTGACTTTCATTTGAGTCAAAAATCTCTGTTTGAATGTGTTTGACTTTTATTTGATTCAAATAGCTTTGTTCAATGCATTTAACTTTCATTTGAGTAAAAAAGCTTTGTTAGAATGTGTTTGACTTTCATTTGATTCAAATAACTTTGTTGAATGCATTTGACTTTCATTTGATTCAAATGGCTTTGTTGAATGCATTTGTCTTTCATTTGCTTCAAAAAGCTTTGTTTGAAACTGTTTGACTTTCATTAGATTGAAATGGCTTTGTTGAATGCATTTGCTTTCATTTGCTTCAAAAAGCTTTGTTTGAATGAGTTTGACTTTCATTTGATTGAAGTGGCTTTGTTGAATGCGTTTGACTTTCATTTGCTTCAAAAAGCTTCGTTTGAATGTGTTTGACTTTCATTTGATTGAAATGGCTTTGTTGAATGCGTTTGACTTTCATTTGCTTCAAAAAGCTTTGTTTGAATGTATTTGACTTTCATTTGATTCAAATGGCTTTGTTAAATGCATTTGACTTTCATCTGCTTCAAAAAGCTTTGTATAAATGTGTTTGACTTTTATTTGATTGAAATAAATTTGTTGAATGCATTTGACTTTCATTTAAGTCCAAAATCTTTGTTTGAATGTGTTTGACTTTCATTTGATTTAAATAGCTTTGTTGAATGTATTTGACTTTCATTTGAGTCAAAAAGCTTTGTTTGAATGTGTTTGACTTTCATTTGATTAAAAAAGCTTTGTTGAAGGCATTTGACTTTCATTTGAGTAAAAAAGCTTTGTATGAATGTGTTTGACTTTCATTTGATTGAAATAGCTTTGTTGAATGCATTTGACTTTCTTTTGCTTCAAAAAGCTTTGTTTGAATGAGTTTGACTTTCATTTGATTCAAATGGCTTTGTTTAATGCATTTGACTTTTATTTGCATCAAAAAGCTTTGTATGAATGTGTTTGACTTTCATTTGATTCAAATGGCTTTGTTGAATGCATTTGACTTTTATTTGCACCAAAAAGCTTTGTATGAATGTCTTTGACTTTCATTCGATCAAAATAGCTTTGTTGAATGCATTTGACTTTCATTTGAGTCAAAAAGCTTTTTTGAATGTGTTTGACTTTCATTTGATTGAAATGGCTTTGTCGAATGCATTTGACTTTCATTTGCTTTAAAAAGCTTTGTATGAATGTGTTTGACTTTCATTTGATTGAAATGGCTTTGTTGAATGCATTTGCTTTCATTTGCTTCTAAAAGCTTTGTTTGAATGTGTTTGACTTTCATTTGATTAAAATGGCTTTGTTGAATGCATTTGACTTTTAGTTGCACTAAAAAGCTTTGTATGAATGTGTTTGACTTTCATTTGATTAAAATAGCTTTGTTGAATGCATTTGACTTTCATTTGAGTCAAAAAAATTTTTTGAATGTGTTTGACTTTCATTTGATTGAAATGGCTTTGTTGAATGCATTTGACTTTCATTTGCTTCAAAAAGCTTTGTTTGAATGTGTTTGACTTTTATTTGATTCAAATTGCTTTGTTGAATACATTTGACTTTCATTTGCTTCAAAAAGCTTTGTATAAATGTGTTCGACTTTCATTTGATTGAAATGGCTTTGTTTAATGCATTTGACTTTCATTTGCTTCAAAAACCTTTGTTTGAATGTGTTTGACTTTCATTTGATTGTAATGGCTTTGTTGAATGCATTTGACTTTCATTTGCTTCAAAAAGCTTCGTTTGAATGTGTTTGACTTTCATTTGATTGAAATGGCTTTGTTGAATGCGTTTGACTTTCGTTTGCTTCAAAAAGCTTTGTTTGAATGTTTTTGACTTTCATTTGATTCAAATGGCTTTGTTAAATGCATTTGACTTTCATTTGCTTCAATAAGCTTTGTTTGAATGTGTTTGACTTTCATTTGATTAAAATAGCTTTGTTGAATGCATTTGACTTTCATTTGCTTCAAAAACCTTTGTTTGAATGTGTTTGACTTTCATTTATTTGAAATGTCTTAGTTGAATTTATTTGACTTTCATTTGCTTCAAAAAGCTTTGTTTGAATGTGTTTGACTTTCATTTGATTGAAATAGCTTTGTTGAAGGCATTTGACTTTCATATTCTTCAAAAAGCTTTGTTTGAATGTGTTTGACTTTTATTTGATTGAAATAGATTTGTTGAATGCATTTGACTTTCATTTGAGTAAAAAATCTTTGTTTGAATGCGTTTGACTTTCGTTTGATTCAAATAACTTTGTTGAATGGATTTGACTTTCATTTGAGTCAAAAATCTTTGTTTGAATGCGTTTGACTTTCATTTTATTCAAATAGCTTTGTTGAATGTATTTGACTTTCATTTGAGTCAAAAGGCTTTGTTTGAATGTGTTTGACTTTCATTTGATTAAAATAGCTTTGTTGAATGCATTTGACTTTCATTTGAGTCAAAAAGCTGTTTTGAATGTGTTTGACTTTCATTTGATTGAAATGGATTTGTTGAATGCATTTGACTTTCATTTGCTTCAAAAAGCTTTGTTTGAATCTGTTTGACTTTCATTTGATTCAAATAGCTTTGTTGAATAGATTTGACTTTCATATTCTTCAAAAAGCTTTGTTTGAATGTGTTTGACTTTTATTTCATTGAAATAGATTTGTTGAATGCATTTGACTTTCATTTGAGTAAAAAATCTTTGTTTGAATGCGTTTGACTTTCATTTGATTCAAATAGCTTTGTTGAATGGATTTGACTTTTATTTGAGTCAAAAATCTTTGTTTAAATGCGTTTGACTTTCATTTGATTCAAATAGCTTTGTTGAATGTATTTGACTTTCATTTGAGTCAAAAGGCTTTGTTTGAATGTGTTTGACTTTCATTGAATTAAAATAGCTTTGTTGAATGCATTTGACTTTCATTTGAGTCAAAAAGCTTTTTTGAATGTGTTAGACTTTCATTTGATTGAAATGGCTTTGTTGAATGTATTTGACTTTCATTTGTGTCATAAAGCTTTGTTTGAATGTGTTTGACTTTCATTTGATTAAAATAGCTTTGTTGAATGCATTTGACTTTCATTTGAGTCAAAAAGCTTTGTTTGAATGTGTTTGACTTTCATTTGATTAAAATAGTTTTGTTGAATGCATTTGACTTTCATTTGATTCAAAAAGCTTTTTTGAACATGTTTAACTTTCATTTGATTGAAATGGCTTTGTTCAATGCATTTGACTTTCATTTGCTTCAAAAAGCTTTGTTTGAATCTGTTTGACTTTCATTTGATTGAAATAGCTTTGTTGAAGGCATTTGACTTTCATATTCTTCAAAAAGCTTTGTTTGAATGTGTTTTACTTTTATTTGATTGAAATAGATTTGTTGAATGCATTTGACTTTCATTTGTGTAAAAAATCTTTGGTTGAATGCGTTTGACTTTCGTTTGATTCAAATAACTTTGTTGAATGGATTTGACTTTAATTTAAGTCAAAAATCTTTGTTTGAATGCGTTTGACTTTCATTTTATACAAATAGCTTTGTTGAATGTATTTGACTTTCATTTGAGTCAAAAGGCTTTGTTTGAATGTGTTTGACTTTCATTTGATTAAAATAGCTTTGTTAAATGCATTTGACTTTCATTTGAGTCAAAAAGCTGTTTTGAATGTGTTTGACTTTCATTTGATTGAAATGGATTTGTTGAATGCATTTGACTTTCATTTGCTTCAAAAAGCTTTGTTTGAATCTGTTTGACTTTTATTTGATTCAAATAGCTTTGTTGAATAGATTTGACTTTCATATTCTTCAAAAAGCTTTATTTGAATGTGTTTGACTTTTATTTCATTGAAATAGATTTGTTGAATGCATTTGACTTTCATTTGAGTAAAAAATCTTTGTTTGAATGCGTTTGACTTTCATTTGATTCAAATAGCTTTTTTGAATGGATTTGACTTTCATTTGAGTCAAAAATCTTTGTTTGAATGCGTTTGACTTTCATTTCATTCAAATAGCTTTGTTCAATGTATTTGACTTTCATTTGAGTCAAAAGGCTTTGTTTGAATGTGTTTGACTTTCATTTGATTAAAATAGCTTTGTTGAATGCATTTGACTTTCATTTGAGTCAAAAAGCTGGTTTGAATGTGTTTGACTTTCATTTGATTGAAATGGATTTGTTGAATGCATTTGACTTTCATTTGCTTCAAAAAGCTTTGTTTGAATCTGTTTGACTTTCATTTGATTCAAATAGCTTTGTTGAATAGATTTGACTTTCATATTCTTCAAAAAGCTTTGTTTGAATGTGTTTGACTTTTATTTCATTGAAATAGATTTGTTGAATGCATTTGACTTTCATTTGAGTAAAAAATCTTTGTTTGAATGCGTTTGACTTTCATTTGTTTCAAATAGCTTTGTTGAATGTATTTGACTTTCATTTGAGTCAAAAGGCTTTGTTTGAATGTGTTTGACTTTCATTGAATTAAAATAGCTTTGTTGAATGCATTTGACTTTCATTTAAGTCAAAAAGCTTTTTTGAATGTGTTAGACTTTCATTTGTTTGAAATGGCTTTGTTGAATGTATTTGACTTTCATTTGTGTCATAAAGCTTTGTTTGAATGTGTTTGACTTTCATTTGATTAAAATAGCTTTGTTGAATGCATTTGACTTTCATTTGAGTCAAAAAGCTTTGTTTGAATGTGTTTGACTTTCATTTGATTAAAATAGTTTTGTTGAATGCATTTGACTTTCATTTGATTCAAAAAGCTTTTTTGAACATGTTTAACTTTCATTTGATTGAAATGGCTTTGTTCAATGCATTTGACTTTCATTTGCTTCAAAAAGTTTTGTTTGAATGTGTTTGACTTTCATTTGATTGTAATGGATTTGTTGAATACATTTGACTTTCATTTTCTTCAAAAAGCTTTGTTTGAATGTGTTTGACTTTTATTTGATTGAAATAGATTTGTTGAATGCATTTGACTTTCATTTGTGTCAAAAATCTTTGTTTGAATGCGTTTGACTTTCGTTTGATTCAAATAGCTTTGTTGAATGGATTTGACTTTCATTTGAGTCAAGAATCTTTGTTTGAATGCGTTTGACTTTCATTTTATTCAAATAGCTTTGTTGAATGCATTTGACTTTTATTTGCACCAAAAAGCTTTGTATGGATGTGTTTGACTTTCATTTGATTAAAATAGCTTTGTATGAATGCATTTGACTTTCATTTGCTTCAAAAACCTTTGTTTAATTGTGTTTGACTTTCATTTGATTGAAATGGCTTTGTTGAATGTATTTGACTTTCATTAGGTTCAAAAGCTTTGTTGAATGCGTTTGACATCCATTTGATTCAAATGGCTTTGTTGAATGCATTTGACTTTTATTTGCACCAAAAAGCTTTGTATGAATGTGTTTGACTTTCATTTGATTAAAATAGCTTTGTTGAATGCATTTGACTTTCATTTGAGTCAAAAAGCTTTTTTGAATGTGTTTGACTTTGATTTGATTGAACTGGCTTTGTTGAATGCATTTGACTATTATTTGCACTAAAAAGCTTTGTATGAATGTGTTTGACTTTCATTTGATTAAAATAGCTTTGTTGAATGAATTTGACTTTCATTTGAGTCAAAAAGCTTTTTTGAATGTGTTTGACTTTGATTTGATTGAACTGGCTTTGTTGAATGCATTTGACATTCATTTGGTTTAAAAAGCTTTGTTTGAATGTGTTTGACTTTCATTTCATTCAAATAGCTTTGTTGAATGCATTTGAATTTCATTTGAGTCAAAAAGCTTTTTTGAATGTGATTGACTTTTATTTGATTGAAATGGCTTTGTTGAATGAATTTGACTTTCATTTGCTTCTAAAAGCTTTGTTTGAATGTGTTTGACTTTCATTTGATTCAAATGGCTTTGTTGAATGCATTTGACTTTTATTTGCACTAAAAAGCTTTGTATGAATGTGTTTGACTTTCATTTGTTTAAAATAGCTTTGTTGAATGCATTTGACTTTCATTTTAGTCAAAAAGCTGTTTTGAATGTGTTTGACTTTCATTTGATTGAAATGGATTTGTTGAATGCATTTGACTTTCATTTGCTTCAAAAAGCTTTGTTTGAATCTGTTTGACTTTCATTTGATTCAAATAGCTTTGTTGAATAGATTTCACTTTCATATTCTTCAAAAAGCTTTGTTTGAATGTGTTTGACTTTTATTTGATTGAAATAGATTTGTTGAATGCATTTGACTTTCATTTGAGTAAAAAATCTTTGTTTGAATGCGTTTGACTTTCGTTTGATTCAAATAGCTTTGTTGAATGGATTTGACTTTCATTTGAGTCAAAAATCTTTGTTTAAATGCGTTTGACTTTCATTTGATTCAAATAGCTTTGTTGAATGTATTTGACTTTCATTTGAGTCAAAAGGCTTTGTTTGAATGTGTTTGACTTTCATTGAATTAAAATAGCTTTGTTGAATGCATTTGACTTTCATTTGAGTCAAAAAGCTTTTTTGAATGTGTTAGACTTTCATTTGATTGAAATGGCTTTGTTGAATGTATTTGACTTTCATTTGTGTCATAAAGCTTTGTTTGAATGTGTCTGACTTTCATTTGATTAAAATAGCTTTGTTGAATGCATTTGACTTTCATTTGAGTCAAAAAGCTTTGTTTGAATGTGTTTGACTTTCATTTGATTAAAATAGTTTTGTTGAATACATTTGACTTTCATTTGATTCAAAAAGCTTTTTTAAACATGTTTAACTTTCATTTGATTGAAATGGCTTTGTTCAATGCATTTGACTTTCATTTGCCTCAAAAAGCTTTGTTTGAATCTGTTTGACTTTCATTTGATTCAAATAGCTTTGTTGAATACATTTGACTTTCATTTTCTTCAAAAAGCTTTGTTTGAATGTGTTTGACTTTTATTTGATTGAAATAGATTTGTTGAATGCATTTGATTTTCATTTGAGTCAAAAATCTTTGTTTGAATGCGTTTGACTTTCGTTTGATTCAAATAGCTTTGTTGAATGGATTTGACTTTCATTTGAGTCAAGAATCTTTGTTTGAATGCGTTTGACTTTCATTTTATTCAAATAGCTTTGTTGAATGCATTTGACTTTTATTTGCACCAAAAAGCTTTGTATGGATGTGTTTGACTTTCATTTGATTAAAATAGCTTTGTATGAATGCATTTGACTTTCATTTGCTTCAAAAACCTTTGTTTGAATGTGTTTGACTTTCATTTGATTGAAATGGCTTTGTTGAATGTATTTGACTTTCATTTGCTTCAAAAGCTTTGTTTTAATGTGTTTGACTTTCATTTGATTAAAATAGCTTTGTTGAATGCATTTGACTTTCATTTTCTTCAAAAAGCTTTGTATGAATGTGTTTGACTTTCATTTGATTGAAATGGCTTTGTTGAATGCATTTGACTTTCATTTGCTTCAAAAAGCTTTGTTTGAATGTGTTTGACATCCATTTGATTCAAATGGCTTTGTTGAATGCATTTGACTTTTATTTGCACCAAAAAGCTTTGTATAAATGTGTTTGACTTTCATTTGATTAAAATAGCTTTGTTGAATGCTTTTGACTTTTATTTGCTTCAAAAAGCTTTGTTTGATTGCGTTTGACTTTCATTTTATTGAAATAGCTTTGTTGAATGGATTTGACTTTCATTTGAGTTAAAAAGCTCTGTTTAATTGAGTTTGACTTTTATTTGATTGAAATAGCTTTGTTGAATGCATTTGATTTTCATTTATGTCAAAAAGCTTTGTTTCAATGTGTTTGACTTTCATTTGTTTCAAATAGCTTTGTTGAATGCAATTGACTTTCATTTGAGTCAAAAAGCTTTGTTTGAATGTGTTTGACTTTTATTTGATTTAAATAGCTTTGTTGAATGCATTTGACTTTTATTTAAGTCAAAAAGCTTTGTTTGAATGTGTTTTACTTTCATTTGATTCAAATAGCTTTGTTGAATGCATTTGACTTTCATTTGCTTCAAAAAGTTATGTTTGAATGTGTTTGACTTTCATTTGATTAAAATAGCTTTGTTGAAGGCATTTGACTTTCATTTGAGTAAAAAAGCTTTGTATGAATGTGTTTGACTTTCATTTGATTGAAATAGCTTTGTTGAATGCATTTCACTTTCATTTGCATTAAAAAGCTTTGTTTGAATGTGTTTGACTTTCATTTGATTCAAATGGCTTTGTTGAATTCATTTGACTTTTATTTGCATCAAAAAGCTTTGTAGGAATGTGTTTGACTTTCATTTGATTGAAATGGCTTTGTTGAATGCATTTGACTTTCATTTGCTTCAAAAAGCTTTGTTTGAATGTGTTTGACTTTCATTTGATTCAAATGGCTTTGTTGAATGCATTTGACTTTAATTTGCACCAAAAAGCTTTGTATGAATGTCTTTGACTTTCATTTGATTAAAATAGCTTTGTTGAATGCATTTGACTTTCATTTAAGTCAAAAAGCTTTTTTGAATGTGTTTGACTTTCATTTGATTGAAATGGCTTTGTCGAATGCATTTGACTTTCATTTGCTTTAAAAAGCTTTGTTTGAATGTGTTTGACTTTCATTTGATTCAAAGAGCTTTGTTGAATGCATTTGGCTTTCATTTGCTTCAAAAAGCTTTGTTTGAATGTGTTTGACTTTCATTTGAATAAAATAGCTTTGTATGAATGTGTTTGACTTTCATTTGATTGAAATGGCTTTGTTGAATGCATTTGACTTTCATTTGCTTCTAAAAGCTTTGTTTGAATGTGTTTGACTTTCATTTGATTAAAATGGCTTTGTTGAATGCATTTGACTTTTATTTGCACTAAAAAGCTTTGTATGAATGTGTTTGACTTTCATTTGATTAAAATAGCTTTCTTGAATGCATTTGACTTTCATTTGCTTCAAAAACCTTTGTTTGAATGTGTTTCACTTTCATTTGATTTAAATGGCTTTGTTGAACGCATTTGACTTTTAATTGCACCAAAAAGCTTTGTATGAATGTGTTTGACTTTCATTTGATTGAAATGGCTTTGTTGAATGCATTTGACTTTCATTTGAGTCAAAAACCATTGTTTGAATGTGTATGACTTTCATTTTATTCAAATAGCTTTGTTGAATGCATTTGACTTTTATTTGCACCAAAAAGCTTTGTATAAATGTGTTTGATTTTCATTTGATTGAAATGGCTTTGTTGAATGCATTTTACTTTCATTTGAGTCAAAAAGCTTTGTTTGAATGTGTTTGACTTTCATTTGATTGAAATGGCTTTGTTGAATGCATTTGACATTCATTTGCTTCAAAAAGCTTTGTTTGAATGTGTTTGACTTTCATTTGATTAAAATAGCTTTGTTATGCATTTGAATTTCATTTTCTTCAAAAAGCTTTGTTTGAATGTGTTTGACTTTTTTTTTTATTGAAATAGATTTGTTTAATGAATTTTGACTTTCATTTGTGTCAAAAATCTTTGTTTGAATGCGTTTGACTTTCATTTGTTTCAAATTGCTTTGTTGAATGCATTTGACTTTCACTTTCTTCAAAAATCTTTGTTTGAATGTGTTTGACTTTTTTTTTTATTGAAATAGATTTGTTTAATGCATTTGACTTTCATTTGTGTCAAAAATCTTTGTTTGAATGCGTTTGACTTTCATTTGTTTCAAATTGCTTTGTTGAATGTATTTGACTTACATCTGAGTCAAAAAGCTTTATTTGAATGTGTTTGACTTTCATTTGATTAAAATAGCTTTGTAGAATGCATTTGACTTTCATTTGCTTCAAAAAGCTTTGTATGAATGTGTTTGATTTTCATTTGATTGAAATGGCTTTGTTAAATGCATTTGACTTTCATTTGCTTCAAAAACCTTTGTTTGAATGTGTTTGACTTTCATTTGATTGAAACGGCTTTGTTGAATGCATTTGACTTTCATTTGCTTCAAATATCTTTGTTTGAATGTGTTTGACTTTCATTTGATTAAAATAGCTTTGTTGAATGCATTTGACTTTCACTTTCTTCAAAAAGCATTGTTTGAATGTGTTTGACTTTTTTTTTTAATGAAATAGATTTGTTTAATGCATTTGACTTTCATTTGTGTCAAAAATCTTTGTTTGAATGCGTTTGACTTTCATTTGTTTCAAATTGCTTTGTTGAATGCATTTGACTTTCATTTGCTTCAAAAAGCTTTGTTTGAATGTGTTTGACTTTTATTTGATTCAAATAGCTTTGTTGAATGCATTTGACTTTTATTTGATTCAAATAGCTTTGTTGAATGCATTTGACTTTCAATTGAGTCAAAAAGCTTTGTTTAAATGCGTTTGACTTTCATTTGATTCAAATAGCTTTGTTGAATGCATTTGACTTTCATTTGAGTCAAAAAGCTTTGTTTGAATGTGTTTGACTTTCATTTGATTAAAATAGCTTTGTTGAATGCATTTGACTTTCATTTGAGTCAAAAAGCTTTGTTTGATTGTGATTGACTCTCATTTGATTCAAATAGCTTTTTTGAATGCATTTGACTTTCATTTGAGTCACAAAGCTTTGTTTGAATGTGTTTGACTTTCATTTGATTCAAATAGCTTTGTTGAATGCATTTGACTTTCATTTGCTTTAAAAAGCTTTGTTTGAATGTGTTTGACTTTCATTTGATTCAAATGGTTTTGTTGAATGCATTTGACTTTCATTTGCTTCAAAAATCTTGGTATGAATGTGTTAGACTTTCATTCAATTAAAATAGCTTTGTTAAATGCATTTAACTTTTATTTGTTTTAAAAAGCTTTGTTTGAATGTGTTTGACTTTTATTTGATTCAAATAGCTTTGTTGAATGCGTTTGGCTTTCATTTGAGTCTAAAAGCATTGTTTGAATGTGTTTCACTTTCATTTGAGTCAAATAGCTTTGTTGAATGCGCTTGACTTTCATTTGAGTCAAAAAGCTTTGTTTGAATGTGATTGACTTTCATTTGATTAAAATAGCTTTGTTAAATGCATTTGACTTTCATTTAAGTTAAAAAGCTTTGTTTGATTGTGTTTGACTTTCATTTGACTAAAATAGCTTTGTTGAATGCATTTGACTTTCATTTGAGTCAAAAAGCTTTGTTTGATTGTGTTTGACTTTCATTTGATTGAAATAGCTTTGTTGAATGCATTTGACTTTCATATGCTTCAAAAAGCTTTGTATGAATGTGTTTGAATTTCATTTGATTGAAATGGCTTTGTTGAATGCATTTGACTTTCATTTGATTCAAATAGCTTTGTTAAATGAATTTGACTTTCATTTCAGTCACAAAGCTTTGTTTGAATGTGTATGACTTTCATTTGATTCAAATAGCTTTGTTTAATGCATTTGACTTTAATTTGCTTCAAAAAGCTTTGTTTGAATGTGTTTGACTTTCATTTGATTCAAATAGCTTTGTTGAATGCATTTGACTTTCATTTGATTCAAAAAGCATTGTATGAATGTGTTTGACTTTCATTTGATTGAAATGGCTTTGTTGAATGCATTTGACTTTCATTTGAGTCAAAAAGCATTGTTTGAATGTGTTTCACTTTCTTTTGAGTCAAATAGCTTTGTTTGAATGTGTTTGACTTTCATTTGATTAAAATAGCTTTGTTGAATGCATTTGACTTTCATTTAAGTCAAAAAGCTTTGTTTGATTGTGTTTGACTTTCATTTGATTAAAATTGCTTTGTTGAATGCATTTGACTTTCATTTGAGTCAAAAAGCTTTGTTTGATTGTGTTTGACTTTCATTTGATTCAAATAGCTTTTTTTAATGCATTTGACTTTCATTTGAGTCACAAAGCTTTGTTTGAATGTGTTTGACTTTCATTTGATTGAAATAACTTTGTTGAATGCATTTGACTTTCATATGCTTCAAAAAGCTTTGTATGAATGTGTTTGACTTTCATTTGATTGAAATGGCTTTGTTGAATGCATTTGACATTTATTTGCATAAAATAGCTTTGTATGAATGTGTTTGACTTTCACTTGATTGAAATGGCTTTGTTGAATGCATTTGACTTTCATTTGATTCAAAAAGCTTCGTTTGAATGTGTTTGACTTTCATTTGATTAAAATAGCTTTGTTGAATGCATTTGACTTTCATTTGAGTCAAAAAGCTTTGTTTGAATGCGTTTGACTTTCATTTGATTCAAATAGCTTTGTTGAATGCATTTGACTTTCATTTGAGTCAAAAAGCTTTGTTTGAATGTGTTTGACTTTCATTTGATTAAAATAGCTTTGTTGAATGCATTTGATTTCATTTGAGTCAAAAAGCTTTGTTTGATTGTGTTTGACTTTCATTTGATTCAAATAGCTTTTTTGAATGCATTTGACTTTCATTTGAGTCACAAAGCTTTGTTTGAATGTGATTGACTTTATTTGATTCAAATAGCTTTGTTGAATGCATTTGACTTTCATTTGCTTCAAAAAGCTTTGTTTAAATGTGTTTGACTTTCTTTTGATTCAAATATCTTTGTTGAATGCATTTGACTTTCATTTGAGTCAAAAAGCTTTGTTTGAATGTGTTTGACTTTCATTTGATTCAAATAGCTTTGTTGAATGTATTTGACATTCATTTGAGTCAAAAAGCTTTGTCTGAATGTGTTTGACTATCATTTGATTCAAATGGCTTTGTTGAATGCATTTGACTTTTATTTGCATCAAAAAGTTTTGTATGAATGTGTTTGTCTTTCATTTGATTCATACAGCTTTGTTGAATGCATTAGACTTTCATTTGCTTCAAAAAGCCTTGTTTGAATGTGTTTTACTTTCATTTGATTGAAATGGCTTTGTTGAATGCATTTGACATTTATTTGCATAAAATAGCTTTGTATGAATGTGTTTGACTTTCACTTGATTGAAATGGCTTTGTTGAATGCATTTGACTTTCATTTGATTCAAAAAGCTTTGTTTGAATGTGTTTGACTTTCATTTGATTAAAATAGCTTTGTTGAATGCATTTGACTTTCATTTGAGTCAAAAAGCTTTGTTTGAATGCGTTTGACTTTCATTTGATTCAAATAGCTTTGTTGAATGCATTTGACTTTCATTTGAGTCAAAAAGCTTTGTTTGAATGTGTTTGACTTTCATTTGATTCAAATGGCTTTGTTGAATACATTTGACTTTCATTTGCTTCAAAAATGTTGGTATGAATGTGTTAGACTTTCGTTCGATTAAAATAGCTTTGTTGAATGCATTTGACTTTTATTTGCTTCAAAAAGCTTTGTTTGAATGTGTTTGACTTTTATTTGATTCAAATAGCTTTGTTGAATGCGTTTGACTTTCATTTGAGTCAAAAAGCATTGTTTGAATGTGTTTCACTTTCATTTGAGTCAAATAGCTTTGTACTGGACGTTCTCGTACTCTAAGGGAGGCTTAACCCCTGGGTTCATTTGGACGTCCACATACTTTGGACTGGACGTCTTCGTACTCTGGGAGGAACTTATCTCCTAACTACTCAGAGCGTCCACATCAGTGGAGCTGGACGTTCTGATACTCTGGGAGGAGCTTATCTCCTAACTACCCAGAGCGGCCACAGCAATGGGGCTGGACGTTCTGGTACTCTGGGAGGAGCTTATCTCCTAACTACCCAGAGCGGCCACAACAATGGGGCTTCCATGATTTCAGACGTACTCTCCGGCTCTTTAATCATGCTGCGTACGTCTGAATCGTCTGAGAATTGGGCTGACGCATTGTTCTCTTAGATATCCTCAAGTTTTGGAGACTAAGTGTTGAAGGCGTAAAACTCTTGAATTTGTCACTTGACTCATTTCAACTCACTTTGACGTGTCGTCAATTGTCCGTCTGATTTTTTCACAAGTTAACAGAACCCTAACGTCGTTCTGTCCCTTTCTTCGAGTAATTTTTCAAGAAATTACCGTTTGAATGTTTAGGCGGGAAAGATGGTTTTACCATTTTGCCCCCATGAATTCATTCTATAAATATGGAGGTGAATTCTCATTTTCACACTTTACCCAATTGTGAATTCTAGAGAGAAGTCAGAGCGTTCTAGTGAGAGAAAGTAATTTTTTCCTTAATCTTCAAGAGTGTCGCCGTGAGTTTGAGTTTTCCGGGCATTTTTGAGTTTTCCGGTCAATCTTCAAGAACTTCACCACCACCTTCAAAGTTTTCAGAACGTATAGAGGTAGGTCGTCTACATTTTCTCTTTTACTTTTACTTGTTTTCTTCTTCTTTTACTTCCATTCTGGATCCATACTCGGCTTCGTCCGACTCTCCTCATGAGGCCGGCCGTTCGCCTGGGACTGAGGAGTCTAGAGTGGACGGAGAAGAGTTGTCTCCTCCTTGGAGTGAGTCTATGTCTAGTGCGTACGTACTCACCCCCACTTATTCTTCTCTGTCCCCTCAGACAATGGCAAGAACAATGCGTACGCGCGATCTTCATGCGGCCAGGAATCCAGACGGTAGTCTGGTTCACCCTAGGGTCCCTTATGACCCTAGTAACCTAAGTACAATGGAGGTGGAGACTAACTCCACCACCCAAACAACGACCGCCTCCACTGGCTCTCATCACTTGGCCGTGGAGGTCACTTCTTCTTTTGAGGAACGACAATAAGCTCAAGGCGCCTCGTCCACTCTTGCTCCGGGACTTAGGTTCCCTCAATTTGCCAGTTCAGTCATGGATGGGGCCGAACTGATAGCCTGCAAAGACCATCCTACCGATCTTGGGGCGGACACTGCTGGTTCGTCCGTCCCCTCTTCCTCTCAACCTCTTCTTCAACTGGGCGGGGCAGACAGACCCATGACGGGAATCTCAATTAGGGAACCGTCCGACCTGCCTATTCGCAACGCCCCTCCTTCGGGAAATCAGGCGGACGTTGCCAAAGACAAAGGCAAGCGTCCATTAGTTGAGGAGGGCGTTCCTTCTTCCATGGGCGTACATAGCTCAAGAGGCCGAAGCTCGGCCGAGGCAGCAGACCTGGACAGGGTGCTGTCTTCAGAGTTTGGGAGTGCTCATTCTCACCAAATGGAAGAAGAAGAAGTTGAGAAAGAGGCCGTGGGTGAGACGGCCGAAGGTAAGGCGGCGGCCGAGGAAAACGTCGCCAACATTGACAACTTCAGGGACCCGTACGCCTGTACGGTTGGGGAGACGGCCCTGAAGTTCCTAAAAAAGGATTTTGAGAAGTACAAGGAGTCCCTCCATTTGGGGGAGGGATTCAAAATACAAGTCCCCAGGAAAGCCATTATTGTGGCTACCTGGGATGAGGAGAAGCCGTGCAAACGGGCGTTTTGCGTTTACAGGGCCGCCTTGGATGTGGGCCTTCGCTTCCCTCTTCATCCATTCGTCCGGACAATTCTGGACGAATACGACATTGGCCTCTTCCAACTGACGCCAAACAGTTGGTTGAATATTTTTGGGTACTTAGTGACGTGCATCTGCAAGGGTTTCACGCCAGACTTTGCAGTCTTCTGTGAGATGCACTCACTCACTCGGCTGGAGAAGGATGTGGATGGTTGGCTCATCTTGAGTGCGACCAGGGATTACATGGTTGTGGTCGACCGTGTCAGTAAATGGAGGGACTGGAAGCACCGATTCTACCGCATCAAAACTCAAGATGCAGAGTTCAACCTCCGCATGAACAAGTGCCGTCCGGATCCCATTCAGCTCGGACGCGGGGACCATAAACCTGACAAGCCACCCATCCATCCAAGCCACGAGCACCAGCTTAAGTACTTCAAGGTCAACCGAGTTAAGCGGGGTAACAAAACTGAACGTGTCCCTAGCCATTGGGTTCCTCTTGCCAACTGGCTTAGGGACACTACCTTCATGTCTGCGTACGGCCTATACCAGAACATGCCCCAAGGTGGACACTTAGATATATAAACTTTTTGTACGCACATAGAGTTTTTAGAAAAATATTCTAACACTTTTGCTTTTTTCTCTTTGCAGCGGAGGCGTACGCTATGCTGGACTCGGCCCAAAAAGGGGAAGTGGAGATGTCCGAGGTGGACTTGGCTCGATACAAAGCTCGTTTTAAGATGTACGAGCAACTCAAGGAGGTAAACACTTAGTTTATTTTTGGAGTTTCTCTTTCCCATTGTCCGTTCTGCTATATTGGGAGGAGCCTGCTTCCCAAGTTTGTACGGACGCACTTCGTCCGTCCAGGCATGCTGGAAGGGAGCTCCTTCCCCAATTCATACGGACGCCAACACATTCCTTATCTTGTAAAAATTTTCTAACTTTGATTGTGTTTCTTGCAGTCCTCCTCTACTCCGAAGGCAAGGAGGAAGCAGCCGACCACGTCCACTCCTGATGCGAACGCATCTAAAAGGAGGAAGACGGTTGCTACCAAGACGCCCTCACAATCCGCGGCCAAGGCGAAGTCGCAGACTGCTACGACGCAGTCTCAAGGAGAACAGCCCCGGCTGACACAAAGAGGGGTCTCCAAGCCCGTGGAACCTGTTGCTGATCAGGTCCACAATGAGTCCGTCCCTTCGGACGGTGGGGATAAGTCAACCCCAGAAAAAGTGACCGGTTCCTTCACGATTCCGGGAGTCGAGAGAGTCAAAAAATCTGACTGGCTACATGCCAGTCAGTCGGCCAGCGATGCTGATGCTGGTCGTCCAGAAAACGAGGGGGAGGCCTCTTTGCCGCCTCCTCCCACCAATCTCTCTCCTCCAAGCTTCTCCACTGGTTAGCCTTCTTTCATTATTTTGTACATTTTTATTTACTTGTACTTGTAAATTTTAGCTAACTCTTCTCGCACGGTCGTCCGCAGACATCTCAGAGGAGTTGCAAATGAGGCTGCCCGGTCAGTCACTGACTGGCGCGGACAGGAAGGCCATGCGCGAGGCCATGGTTCGCGCGGTTCCCCAAGCGCAGCGTGATAAGCTGCGGGGAATCAATGAGGGCTTTCTCGGCCCTATGCTCAACTGTACTACTGAGGTACGTCTCCTTTTCTCTATACTTTTTCTTTCTAACACTTAGCAAATTTTTCTATATATTTGACTAAGTTTCCTTCTTTTGTCCGCAGCTCTTCCTCCGCCTGAACGCCTTCCTTGAATGGAAGGATAAAGAGAACGAGCGGCTGAAGTAGGCTTGGCTCGAAATAAGGAAGGCCGAGGATGCTGTGACGGGGACGGCCGCCGTCCAAAGGGTGCATTTTGAGACCCAAATAACCACGCTGGCCGACAAGGCGGCGCGGCAAACTGAAGACCTGGTCAAACTGGGCAAGGCACTCGAAGAGGAGTCCTTGGCCAGGGAGGCCATGCGGGTTGAGAGGGACGAGGCCGTCCTGGAGAAAGAGAGATGGAGGCTAGGCTTCGAGGCGTCTGAGGCCTTGAAGAGTGAGCTGAAGTTGGCCCAAGCCAACCTTAAGACTGCTTTGGACGAAGCGGACGCGCTGAGGGCCGAGGTTGAGGCCTTGAAGAAGTCCGTTTCGGACTATGCTGAGCAGCTAAAAGCTCCTCGGCCGTCCAGCGCGGAGGAAATCGTCCGCATTGAGCAGAATGCCGAAGACAGGCTTAGGGCATACTTCTTCGATGCCTTCGAGCTGATGGTGGATGATGGTGAGGCCGCCTACTATGAAGAATGCTTCAAGAAGCAGCTGAACTATGTCTGCCTCAGGGAACAGGCAAAGAGAGCCGGCCAGCCTCCTCCCGAGCTAGTAGTTACTTCGCCCGAGTCCGGAGAGGACGAGGGAGAAGAAGGAGATGAGGAGGAGGAGGCGGACGACGGGGCTGCCAAGGTCGCGGACGCCAAAAATGCGGAGGAGCCTGCCAAAGACAATACGGCTAAGTTGAGCTCAGGTCCTCCAGCAGCCGTCTGCTCAGCTTCCAAGCTTTTCTTTGTTCAGCTTTCTTTGTACTTAGCTTGTACTTTTCTTTTCTGTTTTTAATTTGAAGCCGCCTATTGGAGCGGTATTGTAAACATTTCCGGCCGCCTTTGAGCGGTCTAATCAATGAGAATTTTGTTCGCCTTTTGAGCGGTTTTTCAACTCTGTTTCATACTTAGCAATTTTTTGCAATTCTGTGTTTTTTGAAGGATTTTCGTACGTCTCAACATTATGCCTTTTCGTACGTTCCTAGGGGTATGCCCCTTTATTCGGTGTTCGCCTAGTCCATTCTCTAAGTGGTTTGATTAACTTGGTAGTTTTTATACCTTAAAGGGTATGACGATTAGCAAGTTAATCAAATCATAGTAATGATTGCCCTTGGACTAGGTGAAGCACCGAATCAATTTAATTGGCCGTTCGGCTATCATTGTACGAGTAGTCCGTTGAATCTATCGCTCGGACGCACCCTAGAAATCCCAAGTATTATCTCAACTTAGATATTCCTTGCTCGGCCGGGCTAAATGCCTAGGTATGCCCTTGCCCTATTTGTAAAGGACACTTGTTTTCTACACAAGTTCGGAATACCTTGCCTCAATCGTCCGCCTAGAATTGAGCGGACGCATTGTTCTCTGAATTAAATCAGTTTTTTTTTTTTTTTTTTTTTTTTTTTTTTTTTTTTTTTTTTTTTTTTTTGTGGCCGAATTGCTATGTTGGGAGCAACCTTTCTTCCTTTTCACTTCGGCCATTTAGTAAGAATGATAAGCCGTGTTGCTATATTGGAAGCAACTTAGTAAATCATTTCATTCGGCCTTTAATCACAAATCATAATATGCCAGTAAATATAAGTAAAACAGCGAATAGTTCAACAATGTCTGACTTTTCATTAATTTTGTCAAAAGTACATTGTTGTGGTCGTATGGCTTTAATTGCAAGGCTCGGTCAATAGACCTAGCTGTATACACAGCTTTTTGGCTAAGCACTTAAAGAAATAAAACTTAAACATGATATTTCTTCAGATTATCAGTGTTCCATGTCCATGGGATCTGACGGCCATCAAGGCGATATGTGCCGTCTCGGACTTCTTCCCTGATTCGGTACGGCCCCTCCCAGTTAGGGGTCAACTTGCCGTCCTCATTGGCACGGCCAACAGCTTCCATTTTTCTCAACACTAGATCCCCCATTTTGAGCGGCCGCTTAGACACTCGGCGGTTATATTCCCTTGTCATCCTTAAGCGATAAATTTCATGCCTAAGCGCCGCATTGCCCCTAGCTTCTGGAAGAAAGTCTAGGGCGGTCTTCATGGCCTCCCAATTGGCCGATTCATCATAAAGCATTACCCACAAAGTGGGCTCATACATTTCAATTGGGAGTACAGCCTCAGCTCCATAGACCAAAAAGAATGGAGTCTCCCCTGTGGAACTCTTTGCTGTTGTCCGTATGGACCATAGCACATTGACCAACTCGTCTGCCCATAGGCCGCCTGCCTTTTCAAGCTTGCGCTTGATCTTTGAAATCAACTTGTTATAGGCCTCAACTTGACCATTGGCTTGTGGTCGGCCGACTGAGGCAAAACAATGAGTTATGCCCTGGTCTCCCAACCATTCCTTGAGTTGGCGCGTCTCAAACTGAGGTCCATTGTCGAACACCATTGACTGAGGTACTCCATACCGAGTGATTATACTCTTCCAAATGAAGGCTGACACATCCGTCCATTTAATGCCCCGGACGGCCTCAGCTTCAACCCATTTAGTAAAGTAGTCTACTGCCACTAGTAAATATCGTCTCTGGCCGGATGCAGGAGTATACGGCCCCAAAATGTCCATGCCCCATTTAGCAAAAGGAAGCGGACTACTGATGGCTGATAGACTATTTGCTGGACGATGAATAAGGGTTGAAAATCTCTGGCACTTGTCACATTTTTTCACCATTTTCATGGCGTCCGAATTCAAGCTCGGCTAGTAATAACCCAAATGTATCGCTTTTTTAGCTAAGGCTCGTCCTCCAATATGTGAGCCACAATGTCCCTGATGAAGGTCGTCCAACACTTCATGCCCTCTTTCAGGAGTTATACACTTAAGGTAAGGCTTCACAAAGGCTCTTTTGAATAGTTCCCCATCCTTCATCTCGAACCAGGCCGCTCTCCTCTTCATTAGCCAACTCTCTTTTGGATCGTCCGGAAGTATTCCATCCCTTAAGTAGGAAATAATTCCGTCCATCCAGGTTGAACTTCTATCTATTATCTGAACGGGCTCGGCATCAATGCTCCTTTTCTCCTTTACTTCCCAAAACACTGATCTTGGAGTATCACATGATGCCGAGGAAGCCAATTTGGAGAGCGCGTCCGCTTGATGATTTTCTGATCGAGGAACTTGTCTGAGAGAGAAATGTTCTAGGCTCTCGGCCTCATCTTTTACTAGCTGCATGTACTTCATCATGGCCGGCTCCCTGGCTTCGAAGCCACCATTGACTTGGTGAACTATTAGCCGGGAGTCCGAGCATAATTTAACTTTGGTTGCCCCGGCCGCTTTACACATCCTTAGGCCGACCAACAATACTTCGTACTCAGCTTCATTGTTTGATGCTTGGAACTGAAATCTCAATGCGTACTCATACTTGTCTCCCTCGGGAGATTCACATATAATACCAGCACCACATCTGGTCGCTGTTGCACTACCATCCACAAACACTTTCCAGACTTGGTCCCGGGCCGGCTGAAGATCAGGCCGTGTCATTTCAGCCAAAAAATCCGCAAAAGCTTGCCCCTTGATTGCCTTCCTTGGTTCAAACACAAGAACAAAACCTCTGAGCTCCAAGGCCCACTTGAGCATGCGGCCACTTGCCTCTAATGTTGAGAACGGCTTCTTCAAGGGTTGGTCTGTATAGACCACAATTGAATGTGCCAAAAAATACGGCCGCAGCTTCTTTGATGCCATGTATAAGGCCAGGCCAAATTTTTCAATTGGGGGGTACTTAAGCTCAGCATTATGAAGTACATGGCTGATAAAATACACTGGGACCTGATGGCCGTCCCTCTCAGCAAGAAGGACGGCACTTAGAGAGTGTTCAGAGATGGCAAGATAGATGTATAGCTTCTCATTCCTGAGCGGACTGACGAGGCGAGGCAATGTATGCAAGTGACTCTTCAACTGTACGAATGCTTCCTCGGCCTCCTCTGTCCACTCGAACATGGCTTTCTTCTTAATGGTTTGAAAAAAGTAACGGCACTTATCCCCTGACCTTGACAAAAATCTTCCAAGGGCTGCTAAACAGCCGGTCAGTCTTTGCACCTCCTTAATTGTTCTCGGAGACTTCATGTCAAGGACGGCTTGAATTTTTTCAGGGTTGGCCTCAATTCCACGTTGATCAATCAAAAATCCGAGAAACTTGCCGGACTCAACACCAAATACACACTTCTTTGGATTTAACATCATCTTATGCCGCCTGAGTTCGGTGAACGTTTCTCGTAGATCCTTGAGATGGTCGGCCGGCTCTTTTGACTTGACAATCATGTCATCAATGTATGCCTCCATGTTCCGGCCGAGCTGGTCTCTAAAGACTGTATTAACAAGCCTCTGAAATGTAGCAGGGGCGTTCTTGAGGCCAAATGGCATAACTTTGTAACAATACAACCCCTGCTCGGTCACAAACGCTGTTTTCTCTTGATCTTCTTCCCACAAGGGAATTTGATGGAATCCGGAGTATGCGTCCATGAAACTCATTAGGGCGTGCCCGGCCGTAGAGTCAACCAAACGGTCAATCTTAGGCAAGGGGAAGCTATCCTTAGGACACGCCTTGTTCAAGTCCGTGTAATCCACGCACATCCTCCAAGTCCCATTCGACTTTTTCACAAGAACTACATTGGCCACCCTGCTGGGTAGAAGCATTGCCGAATGAAACCGGCGTCCAGCAGCTTTTTCACCTCGGCTGCGGCCGCCTGATTCCTTTCCTCTCCGTGATTCCTCTTCTTCTGGCGGACAGGCTTTATCAGAGGGTTCACGGCCAACTTGTGCACGGCCAGGTCAGGACTTATTCCTAGCATTTCACCAACTTCAAATGCAAACACATCTTTGAATTCTCTTAACAGCTGGACTAACTCATCCCCAAGCAATCCCAAGGCTATAGTTCCAACACTAACTGTCCGTTCTGGGTGGTTGGAGTCAAGCACTATATCCTGGTGGCTGCCGGCCGGCTGGGGCCTCAACTCATCTGGCCGGCCGACAGTCATTAATTGCTAGGCTTCTTCTGCCCTGGCCGCCTTACGCTTCTGGCCGACCTGGTATGCTGGGAGTGAGGTTCCTTCTTCCTTTGGCTCAGACAGTTTTGGGCCGCGCGCTGTTGGCTTCACGGCCAGCTGATTACATTCCTTAGCCATTCTCTGACTTCCTTGGATTGTTCCAATTTTTCCGTTCGACCTTTCAAACTTCAACAGCATTAAGTGAGGCACTATAACCGCCTTGGCTGCATTCAGAGTGGGGCGGCCAAGGATGACGTTGTAGCCAGTCAACTCTTTAACAACAAGGAAGCGGACGACCATGTCTCTCCCCTCTCCCTTCTGCCCGAAACGGATTGGAAGATCAATCCGTCCGACCGGATGAATGACATTCCCCCCAAATCCTACCAAGGGGTGAGTGATATCCTAGAGAGCATCTTCTGGGAAGCTTAAATTCCTTAGGGCAGACAGGCTGATGATATCGGCCGAACTGCCCGTATCAATCAATATTCGTCCCACCTTCAAATTTGCTATCTTCATGACAAAGACCATGGGATCATTGTGCAAAGCCCTGACCTCTCCACGGTCAGCCTCACTTATGATCACTTCAGGAAATGGCTCGGCCTTAACGGCGTCCGTTTGCATCACATTTGACAAATTTCGAGCATCCCGCTTGATTCCTTTCATGGTAGGGCCGCCTGAAGCAAAGCCTCCTGATATCACGGCCACAAAACCTGAATCTGTGCTATTCCCATCATCTTCCTTGTCATTTTTCTTATCGCTTTGTTGCTTTTTCTCGGACGTGTTGTCTGTCCGTTTGAAGGTGAATTTAGACTTGGTCACATAGAGTTTCAGCAGACCCTTGTCGGCCAACTTATCCAACAGCCTCTTCAGATTGATACAATCGTTCGTGTCATGACCTACATCCTTGTGGTAATGACAATACTTGTTCTTGTTTCTGTACTGGGCCGAGCCTCTCAAAGGCTGAGGCTTCTCAAACTCAAACTTGTCTTTTATCTCCATCAAAATGGAGTAGCCATCCTTGTTGAACTCATACTGAGGTTCGTACGTCTTGCTTTTCTTTGACTTGGGTTGCTTGTCATCAGCCACCCAGATTTCTTTTCTTTTGTTTCCTTCTCTCTTTCGACCGACCGAGTCTTGCTGAGAAGATTTCTTCTTCTCAGCCCCCTTGGCCAGCTGTTCTGATTTGGTGAGCGAACAAAAGTCCGCGGCCTCAATATAGGCTTCGGCTTCCCGCAATACACCTGCGTATGACCAAATCTTTTTTCTTACCAAATCAAACTTAAAACCATTATGCCTTAATCCCCGGAGAAATTCTGAGTAAGCCATTTCGTCCGGAAGATTATGAATTTGGGCTTTTTCTTGGTTAAATCTTTGGACGTACGAGCGTAGTCCTTCATTCTTTCCTTGGACAATTGTGGCCAAGTTGAGACTTGTCTTTCTTGGTGGGATGTTGTATGAGAAGTTTCCCACAAACAACAAACTGAGGGTGGTAAAACAATTGATGCATCCGGCTGGAAGGCTGTTAAACCAATCCTGGGCCACCCCTTTGAGAGTGGCCGGGAAGCATCTACACCATGTAGCATCATCTACACTTTGCAAGTACATCAAGTTCCTGTACGAGGTAATGTGCTCCTCTAGGTTGCCCGTACCATCATAGGCACCCACTAGTACACTCTTTACTTTTGCTGGTTGAGGGGACGCTAGTATGTCTTGCGAAAACGGAGGCGGCTTATCTCCCAAATTCAACAAACGCATCTGCCAATCAATGGGCTGAGGCTGCGCGGACGTTCCAGCCAGGTAGGGAGCCTGGCCGAACACCTGGCCATACGACCCATATTGCCCAAAGACTTGGGGAGTTGGCTGTATCAACCCATTGAGTACTTGAGGGGGTTGATATTGTGATGGCTGAACTGGAACGGGAGTTATAGTATGAGCAGCTTGACTTCTGCTGGAAACAGCCGTGTTGGTGTATTGAGAGAAAGATTGGTTGGAGGCTTCATCCGGCATGGTTGGGGTAGAGGCCGTGTCAGAATATGCGGCCCTCTCCCTTTGCCTGTGCCGAATGTAATCCCTTGCGTCTTTGAAACGCTGTGACGGCTCAGTCTTAACTCTTGTCGGCTGTTTGCCCCTCCCCCCAGCTGACTGTGTTTTCGCCAATAGGCTAGAGAGGTTGGTTTGTGGGACTCGGGGAGACCTTCCATGCGGACGACGGAATGGGGTATTACCAGCATCAGTTGCATTGGTCTTGTTGTGTGTTTTCTTGGAATTACTTCTTCCCCCCTTTTGCTGGTTAGCGGCCAACTCTTTGCGGAGCTTAGTCAGTTCAGCCATTAGGGTAGCTGGGGTAACAGGAGGTTGTTCGGCCTCTTCAAATGAGGCAGTCAAAGGATTGCTTGAATGTATGGTAGTACGTATGTCTTCTACATATCCGTCCTCGCCTGGACGAGGACCAGAATTAGGTGTCTGACCATCTATTGCCATAACGGACGAGTATCCCCACAGACGGCGCCAAATGTTTCGGGGTTTTTTGTGATCTCCTCGGATACTGGTCACGCTCTACTGACAATGAGACTCGGACACCTGCAAAAAAAACGAATATTCCGATGATCGGAATATTCGCCTCCGACGATCAAGTTAGTGATCGGAAATCGAAAAAGCTAGAGAGAGAAAGTAGAGAGAAGTTGGAGCTTTTTAATGCTCTATATTTATGTTATGTCAAAAATCCACCCTCCCATCATAAATGATTGGGGTATTTATAGGGGTGGGAACATGTGCCCCTCTAGGGTTTATAACCTAGAATTTCGTGACATGATTGGCTGCGCAATCAGAGGTCGCCACGTGTCATGAGGGGCGCCGTTTTACGGCTCTCAAGGTTTTCTCGGGATTTGGGCCTGATGAAATCAGAGACTTTTTCTCTTTCTGATGTTCCATTGTGTATTTAAAGATAACTGACATGTGTCACCCTGTCAGGTGGACACGTGTCACACTCTCATAGGGCCACGTGTCGCCTTCTTATTGGGCCACGTACCTAGGGTATTTTTACCCTAAACACATTTGACTTTCATTTGAGTCAAAAAGCATAGTTTTAATGTGTTTGGCTTTCATTTGATTCAAATAGTTATGTTGAATGCATTTGACTTTCATTTGAGTAAAAAAGCTTTATTTGAATGTGTTTGACTTACATTTGACTGAAATAGATTTGCTGAATGAATTTAACTTTCATTTGAGTCAAAAATCTTTGTTTGAATGTGGTTGAATTTCATTTAAATCAAATAGCTTTGTTGAATGCATTTGACTTTCATTTGCTTCAAAACGCTTTGTTTGAATGTGTTTGACTTTCATTCAATTGAGTTTGACTTTTATTTGTTTCAAATAGCTTGGTTTAAATGAGTTTGACTTTTATTTAATTCAAATAGCTATGTTGAATGCATTTAACTTTCATTTGAGTCAAAAAGCTTTGTTTGAATGTGTTCGACTTTCATTTAATTCAAATAGCTTTGTTGAATGCATTTGACTTTCATTTGCTTCAAAAAGCTTTGTTCGAATGTGTTTGACTTTTATTTGATTCAAACAGCTTTGTTGAATGCATTTGACTTTCATTTACTTCAAAAAGCATAGTTTGAATGTGTTTGACTTTCATTTGATTTAAACAGCTCTGTTGAATGCATTTGACTTTCATTTGCATCAAAAAGCTTTGTTCGAATGTGTTTGACTATCATTTGATTCAAAGAGCTTTGTTGAATGCATTTGACTTTCATTTGAGTCACAAATCTTTGTTTGAATGTGTTTGACTTTCATTTGATTCAAAAAGCTTTGTTGAATGCATTTGACTTTCATTTGAGTCAAAAAGCTTTGTTTGAATGTGTTTGACTTTCATTTGACTGAAATAGATTTGCTGAATGCATTTGACTTTCATTTGAGTCAAAAATCTTTGTTTGAATGTGTTTGACTTTCATTTGATTCAAATAGCTTTATTGAATGCATTTGACTTTCATTTTCTTCAAAAAGCTTTGTTTGAATGTGTTTGACTTTCATTTGATTAAAATAGAATTGTTGAATGCATTTGACTTTCATTTGAGTCAAAAATCTTTGTTTGAATGTGTTTGACTTTCATTTGATTCAAATAGCTTTGTTGAATGCATTTGACTTTCATTTGCTTCAAAAAGCTTTGTTTGAATGTGTTTGACTTTCATTTGATTGAAATGGATTTGTTAAATGCATTTGACTTTCATTTGCTTCAAAATGCTTTGTTCGAATGTGTTTGACTTTCTTTTGATTCAAATAGCTTTGTTGAATGCATTTGACTTTCATTTGAGTTAAAAAGCTTGGCTTAAATGAGTTTGACTTTTATTTGTTTCAAATAGCTATGTTGAATGCATTTGACTTTCATTTGAGTCAAAAAGCTTTGTTTGAATGTGTTCGACTTTCATTTAATTCAAATAGCTTTGTTGAATGCATTTGACTTTCATTTGCTTCAAAAAGCTTTGTTCGAATGTGTTTGACTTTTATTTGATTCAAACAGCTTTGTTGAATGCATTTGACTTTCATTTACTTCGAAAAGCATTGTTTGAATGTGTTGGACTTTCATATGATTTAAACAGCTCTGTTGAATGCATTTGACTTTCATTTGCTTCAAAAAGCTTTGTTCGAATGTGTTTGACTATCATTTGATTCAAAGAGCTTTGTTGAATGCATTTGACATTCATTTGAGTCACAAATCTTTGTTTGAATGTGTTTGACTTTCATTTGATTCAAAAAGCTTTGTTAAATGCATTTGACTTTCATTTGAGTCAAAAAGCTTTGTTTGAATGTGTTTGACTTTCATTTGACTGAAATAGATTTGCTGAATGCATTTGACTTTCATTTGAGTCAAAAATCTTTGTTTGAATGTGTTTGATTTTCATTTAATTCAAATAGCTTTGTTGAATGCATTTGACTTTCATTTGCTTCAAAACGCTTTGTTTGAATGTGTTTGACTTTCATTTGATTCAAATAGCTTTGTTGAATGCATTTGACTTTCATTTGCTTCAAAACGCTTTGTTTGAATGTAATTGACTTTCATTTGATTCAAATAGCTTTGTTGAATGCATTTGACTTTCATTTTCTTCAAAAATCTTTGTTTGACTGTGTTTAACTTTTATTTGATTGAAATAGAATTGTTGAATGCATTTGACTTTCATTTGAGTCAAAAATCTTTGTTTGAATGTGTTTGACTTTCATTTGATTCAAATAGCTTTGTTGAATGCATTTGACTTTCATTTGCTTCAAAAAGCTTTGTTTGAATGTGTTTGACTTTCATTTGATTGAAATAGAATTGTTGAATGCATTTGACTTTCATTTGAGTCAAAAAGCTTTGTTTGAATGTGTTTGACTTTCATTTGACTGAAATAGATTTGCTGAATGCACTTAACTTTCATTTGAGTCAAAAATCTTTGTTTGAATGTGGTTTATTTTCATTTAACTCAAATAGCTTTGTTGAATGCATTTGTCTTTCATTTGCTTCAAAACGCTTTGTTTGAATGTGTTTGACTTTCATTTGATTCAAATAGCTTTGTTGAATGCATTTGACTTTCATTTGCTTCAAAAAGCTTTGTTTGAATGTGTTTGACTTTCATTTGATTGAAATAGAATTGTTGAATGCATTTGACTTTCATTTGAGTCAAAAATCATTGTTTGAATGTGTTTGACTTTCATTTGATTCAAATAGCTTTGTTGAATGCATTTGACTTTCATTTGCTTTAAAAAGCTTTGTTTATATGTGTTTGACTTTCATTTGATTGAAATAGATTTGTTGAATGAATTTGACTTTCATTTGCTTCAAAACGCTTTGTTTGAATGCGTTTGACTTTCATTTGATTCAAAAAGCTTTGCTGAATGCATTTGACTTTCATTTGAGTAAAAAAGCATTGTTTTAATGTGTTTGGCTTTCACTTGATTCAAATAGCTATGTTGAATGCATTTGACTTTCATTTGCTTCAAAAAGCTTTGTTTGAATGTGTTTGACTTTCATTTGACTGAAATAGATTTGCTGAATGCATTCAACTTTCATTTGAGTCAAAAATCTTTGTTTAAATGTGGTTGATTTTCATTTAATTCAAATAGTTTTGCTGAATGCATTTGACTTTCATTTGCTTCAAAACGCTTTGTTTGTATGTGTTTGACTTTCATTTGATTGAAATAGATTTGTTGAATGAATTTGACTTTCATTTGCTTCAAAACGTTTTGTTTGAATGCGTTTGACTTTCATTTGACTGAAATAGATTTGCTGAATGCATTTGACTTTCATTTGCTTCAAAACGTTTTGTTTGAATGTGTTTGACTTTCATTTGATTCAAATAGCTTTGTTGAATGCATTTGACTTTCATTTTCTTCAAAATGCTTTGTTTGAATGTGTTTGACTTTCATTTAATTGAAATAGAATTGCTGAATGTATTTGACTTTCATTTGAGTCAAAAATCTTTGTTTGAATGTGTTTGAATTTCATTTGATTCAAATAGCTTTTTTGAATGCATTTGACTTTCATTTGCTTCAAAAAGCTTTGTTTGAATGTGTTTGACTTTCATTTGATTCAAAAAGCTTTGTTTGAATGTATTTGACTTTCATTTACTTCAAAAAGTTTTGTTTGAATGTGTTTGACTTTGATTTGATTCAAATTGCTTTGTTGAATACATTTAACTTTCATTTGAGACAAAAAGCTTTGTTTGAATGTGTTTTACTTTCATTTGATTTAAACAGCTTTAATGAATGGATTTGACTTTCATTTGTTTCAAAAAGCTTTGTTTGCATGTGTTTGACTTTCATTTGATTGAAATGGCTTTGTTGAATGCATTTGACTTTCATTTGAGTCAAAAAGCATTGTTTTAATGTGTTTGACTTTCATTTGATTCAAATAGCTTTGTTGAATGCATTTGACTTTCATTTGCTTCAAAAAGCTTTGTTTTAATGTGTTTGACTTTCATTTGATTGAAATTGCTTTTAGAATGCATTTGACTTTCATTTGCTTCAAAAAGTTTTGTTTGAATGTGTTTGACTTTCATTTGATTCAAACAGCTTTGTTAAATGCATTTGACTTTCATTTACTTCAAAAAGTATTGTTTGAATGTGTTTGACTTTCATTTGATTCAAATAGCTTTGTTGAATGCATTTGACTTTCATTTGCTTCTAAAAGCATTGTTTGTATGAGTTTGACTTTCATTTGATTCAAACAGCTTTGTTGAATGCATTTGACTTTCATTTGCTTTTAAAAGCTTTGTTTGAATGTGTTTGACTTTCATTTGATTTAAACAGCTTTAATGAATGCATTTGACTTTCATTTGTTTTAAAAAGCTTTATTTGAACGTGTTTGACTATCATTTGATTCAAATAGCTTTGTTGAATGCATTTGACTTTCATTTTGAGTTAAGAAGCTTTGTTTGAATGTGTTTGACTTCCATTTGATTCAAATAGCTTTGTTGAATGCATTTGACTTTCATTTGAGTCAAAAGTCTTTGTTTAAATGTGATTGACTTTCATTTGAGCCAAATAGCTTTGTTGAATGCATTTGACTTTTATTTGCTTCAAAAAGCTTTGTTCGAATGTGGTTGACTTTCATTTGATTCAAACAGCTTTGTGGAATGCATTTAACTTTCATTTGCTTCAAAAAGGTTTGTTTTATGTGTTTGAATTTCATTTGATTCAAACAGCTTTGTTGAATGCATTTGACTTTCATTTGCTTTAAAAAGCATTGTTTGAATGTATTTGACTTTCATTTAATTCAAATAACTTTGTTGAATGCATTTGACTTTCATTTGATTCAAAAAGCGTTGATTGAATGTGTTTGACTTTCATTTGATTCAAATAGCTTTGTTGAATGCATTTGACTTTCATTTGAGTCAAAAAGCTTTGTTTTAATGTGCTTGACTTTCATTTGCTTCAAAAAGCTGTGTTCGAATGTGTTTGACTTTCATTTGATTCAAACAGCTTTGTTAAATGCATTTGACTTTCATTTGCTTCAAAAAGCTTTGTTTTAATAGGCTTGACTTTCATTTGATTCAAATAGTTTTGTTGAATGCATTTGACTTTCATTTGATTCAAAAAGATGTGTTTGAATATGTTTGACTTTTATTTGATTCAAACAGCTTTGTTGAATGCATTTGACTTTCATTTGCTCCAAAAATCTTTGTTTGAATGTGTTTGACATTTATTTGATTCAAATAGCTTTGTTGAATGCATTTGACTTTCATTTGATTCAAATAGCGTTATTTGAATCTGTTAGACTTTCATTTGATTCGAATAGCTTTGTTGAATGTATTTGACTTTCATTTGAGTCAAAAAGCTTTGTTTTAATGTGCTTGACTTTCATTTGCTTCAAAAAGCTGTGTTCGAATGTGTTTGACTTTCATTTGATTTAAACAGCTTTAATGAATGCATTTAACTTTCATTCGTTTCAAAAAGCTTTATTTGAATGTGTTTGACTTTCATTTGATTCAAATAGCTTTGTTGAATGCATTTGACTTTCATTTGAGTCAAAAAGCTTTATTTGAATGTGTTTGAATTCCATTTGATTCAAATAGCTTTGTTGAATGCATTTGACTTTCATTTGATTCAAAAAGATGTGTTTGAATATGTTTGACTTTCATTTGATTCAAACAGCTTTGTTGAATGCATTTGACTTTCATTAGCTCCAAAAATCTTTGTTTGAATGTGTTTGACATTTATTTGATTCAAATAGCTTTGTTGAATGCATTTGACTTTCATTTGATTCGAATAGCGTTATTTGAATCTGTTAGACTTTCATTTGATTCGAATAGCTTTGTTGAATGTATTTGACTTTCATTTGAGTCAAAAAGCTTTGTTTTAATGTGCTTGACTTTCATTTGCTTCAAAAAGCTGTGTTCGAATGTGTTTGACTTTCATTTGATTTAAACAGCTTTAATGAATGCATTTAACTTTCATTCGTTTCAAAAAGCTTTATTTGAATGTGTTTGACTTTCATTTGATTCAAATAGCTTTGTTGAATGCATTTGACTTTTATTTGAGTCAAAAAGCTTTATTTGAATGTGTTTGAATTCCATTTGATTCAAATAGCTTTGTTGAATGCATTTGACTTTCATTTGAGTCAAAAATCTTTTTTTGAATGTTCTAGACTTTCATTTGAGTCAAATAGCTTTGTTGAATGCATTTAACGTTTATTTGCTTCAAAAAGCTTTGTTCTAATGTGGTTGACTTTCATTTGATTCAAACAGCTTTGTTAAATGAATTTGACTTTCATTTGCTTCAAAAAGGTTTGTTTTATGTGTTTGACTTTCATTTGATTTAAACAGCATTGTTGAATGCATTTGACTTTCATTTGCTTCAAAAAGCTTTGTTGAATGCATTTGACTTTAATTTGATTCAAAAAGAGTTGTTTGAATGTGTTTGACTTATATTTGATTCAAATAGCTTTGTTGAATATGACTTTCATTTGAGTCAAAAAGCTTTGTTTAAATGTGCTTGACTTACATTTTCATTCAAATGGCTTTGTTGAATGCATTTGACATTCATTTGCTTCAAAAAGCTTTGTTTGAATGTGTTTGACTATCATTTGATTCAAATAGCTTTGTTGAATGCATTTGACTTTCATTTGCTTCAAAAAGCTTTGTTTGAATGTGTTTGACTTTCATTTGACTGAAATAGATTTGCTGAATGCATTCAACTTTCATTTGAGTCAAAAATCTTTGTTTGAATGTGATTGACTTTCATTTGAGTCAAATAGCTTTGTTGAATGCATTTGACTTTTATTTGCTAAAATAAGCTTTGTTTGAATGTGGTTGACTTCCATTTGATTCAAACAGCTTTGTGGAATGCATTTAACTTTCATTTGCTTCAAAAAGGTTTGTTTTATGTGTTTGACTTTCATTTGATTCAACAGCTTTGTTGAATGCATTTGACTTTCATTTGCTTTAAAAAGCATTGTTTGAATGTGTTTGACTTTCATTTAATTCAAAAAGCTTTGTTAAATGCATTTGACTTTCATTTGAGTCAAAAAGCTTTGTTTGAATGTGTTTGACTTTCATTTGACTGAAATAGATTTGCTGAATGCATTTGACTTTCATTTGAGTCAAAAATCTTTGTTTGAATGTGTTTGATTTTCATTTAATTCAAATAGCTTTGTTGAATGCATTTGACTTTCATTTGCTTCATAACGCTTTGTTTGAATGTGTTTGACTTTCATTTGATTCAAATAGCTTTGTTGAATGCATTTGACTTTCATTTGCTTCAAAACGCTTTGTTTGAATGTAATTGACTTTCATTTGATTCAAATAGCTTTGTTGAATGCATTTGACTTTCATTTTCTTCAAAAATCTTTGTTTGACTGTGTTTAACTTTTATTTGATTGAAATAGAATTGTTGAATGCATTTGACTTTCATTTGAGTCAAAAATCTTTGTTTGAATGTGTTTGACTTTCATTTGATTCAAATAGCTTTGTTGAATGCATTTGACTTTCATTTGAGTCAAAAAGCCATGTTTTAATGTGTTTGGATTTCATTTGATTCAAATAGCTTTGTTGAATGCATTTGACTTTCATTTGAGTCAAAAAGCTTTGTTTGAATGTGTTTGACTTTCATTTGACTGAAATAGATTTGCTGAATGCACTTAACTTTCATTTGAGTCAAAAATCTTTGTTTGAATGTGGTTGATTTTCATTTAACTCAAATAGCTTTGTTGAATGCATTTGACTTTCATTTGCTTCAAAACGCTTTGTTTGAATGTGTTTGACTTTCATTTGATTGAAATAGATTTGTTGAATGAATTTGACTTTCATTTGCTTCAAAACGCTTTGTTTGAATGCGTTTGACTTTCATTTGATTCAAAAAGCTTTGCTGAATGCATTTGACTTTCATTTGAGTAAAAAAGCATTGTTTTAATGTGTTTGGCTTTCACTTGATTCAAATAGCTATGTTGAATGCATTTGACTTTCATTTGCTTCAAAAAGCTTTGTTTGAATGTGTTTGACTTTCATTTGACTGAAATAGATTTGCTGAATGCATTCAACTTTCATTTGAGTCAAAAATCTTTGTTTAAATGTGGTTGATTTTCATTTAATTCAAATAGTTTTGCTGAATGCATTTGACTTTCATTTGCTTCAAAACGCTTTGTTTGTATGTGTTTGACTTTCATTTGATTGAAATAGATTTGTTGAATGAATTTGACTTTCATTTGCTTCAAAACGTTTTGTTTGAATGCGTTTGACTTTCATTTGACTGAAATAGATTTGCTGAATGCATTTGACTTTCATTTGCTTCAAAACGTTTTGTTTGAATGTGTTTGACTTTCATTTGATTCAAATAGCTTTGTTGAATGCATTTGACTTTCATTTTCTTCAAAATGCTTTGTTTGAATGTGTTTGACTTTCATTTAATTGAAATAGAATTGCTGAATGCATTTGACTTTCATTTGAGTCAAAAATCTTTGTTTGAATGTGTTTGAATTTCATTTGATTCAAATAGCTTTTTTGAATGCATTTGACTTTCATTTGCTTCAAAAAGCTTTGTTTGAATGTGTTTGACTTTCATTTGATTCAAAAAGCTTTGTTTGAATGTATTTGACTTTCATTTACTTCAAAAAGTTTTGTTTGAATGTGTTTGACTTTGATTTGATTCAAATAGCTTTGTTGAATACATTTAACTTTCATTTGAGACAAAAAGCTTTGTTTGAATGTGTTTTACTTTCATTTGATTTAAACAGCTTTAATGAATGGATTTGACTTTCATTTGTTTCAAAAAGCTTTGTTTGCATGTGTTTGACTTTCATTTGATTGAAATGGCTTTGTTGAATGCATTTGACTTTCATTTGAGTCAAAAAGCATTATTTTAATGTGTTTGACTTTCATTTGATTCAAATAGCTTTGTTGAATGCATTTGACTTTCATTTGCTTCAAAAAGCTTTGTTTTAATGTGTTTGACTTTCATTTGATTGAAATTGCTTTTAGAATGCATTTGACTTTCATTTGCTTCAAAAAGTTTTGTTTGAATGTGTTTGACTTTCATTTGATTCAAACAGCTTTGTTAAATGCATTTGACTTTCATTTACTTCAAAAAGTATTGTTTGAATGTGTTTGACTTTCATTTGATTCAAATAGCTTTGTTGAATGCATTTGACTTTCATTTGCTTCTAAAAGCATTGTTTGTATGAGTTTGACTTTCATTTGATTCAAACAGCTTTGTTGAATGCATTTGACTTTCATTTGCTTTTAAAAGCTTTGTTTGAATGTGTTTGACTTTCATTTGATTTAAACAGCTTTAATGAATGCATTTGACTTTCATTTGTTTTAAAAAGCTTTATTTGAACGTGTTTGACTATCATTTGATTCAAATAGCTTTGTTGAATGCATTTGACTTTCATTTGAGTTAAGAAGCTTTGTTCGAATGTGTTTGACTTCCATTTGATTCAAATAGCTTTGTTGAATGCATTTGACTTTCATTTGAGTCAAAAGTCTTTGTTTAAATGTGATTGACTTTCATTTGAGCCAAATAGCTTTGTTGAATGCATTTGACTTTTATTTGCTTCAAAAAGCTTTGTTCGAATGTGGTTGACTTTCATTTGATTCAAACAGCTTTGTGGAATGCATTTAACTTTCATTTGCTTCAAAAAGGTTTGTTTTATGTGTTTGAATTTCATTTGATTCAAACAGCTTTGTTGAATGCATTTGACTTTCATTTGCTTTAAAAAGCATTGTTTGAATGTATTTGACTTTCATTTAATTCAAATAGCTTTGTTGAATGCATTTGACTTTCATTTGATTCAAAAAGCGTTGATTGAATGTGTTTGACTTTCATTTGATTCAAATAGCTTTGTTGAATGCATTTGACTTTCATTTGAGTCAAAAAGCTTTGTTTTAATGTGCTTGACTTTCATTTGCTTCAAAAAGCTGTGTTCGAATGTGTTTGACTTTCATTTGATTCAAACAGCTTTGTTAAATGCATTTGACTTTCATTTGCTTCAAAAAGCTTTGTTTTAATAGGCTTGACTTTCATTTGATTCAAATAGTTTTGTTGAATGCATTTGACTTTCATTTGATTCAAAAAGATGTGTTTGAATATGTTTGACTTTTATTTGATTCAAACAGCTTTGTTGAATGCATTTGACTTTCATTTGCTCCAAAAATCTTTGTTTGAATGTGTTTGACATTTATTTGATTCAAATAGCTTTGTTGAATGCATTTGACTTTCATTTGATTCAAATAGCGTTATTTGAATCTGTTAGACTTTCATTTGATTCGAATAGCTTTGTTGAATGTATTTGACTTTCATTTGAGTCAAAAAGCTTTGTTTTAATGTGCTTGACTTTCATTTGCTTCAAAAAGCTGTGTTCGAATGTGTTTGACTTTCATTTGATTTAAACAGCTTTAATGAATGCATTTAACTTTCATTCGTTTCAAAAAGCTTTATTTGAATGTGTTTGACTTTCATTTGATTCAAATAGCTTTGTTGAATGCATTTGACTTTCTTTTGAGTCAAAAAGCTTTATTTGAATGTGTTTGAATTCCATTTGATTCAAATAGCTTTGTTGAATGCATTTGACTTTCATTTGATTCAAAAAGATGTGTTTGAATATGTTTGACTTTCATTTGATTCAAACAGCTTTGTTGAATGCATTTGACTTTCATTAGCTCCAAAAATCTTTGTTTGAATGTGTTTGACATTTATTTGATTCAAATAGCTTTGTTGAATGCATTTGACTTTCATTTGATTCGAATAGCGTTATTTGAATCTGTTAGACTTTCATTTGATTCGAATAGCTTTGTTGAATGTATTTGACTTTCATTTGAGTCAAAAAGCTTTGTTTTAATGTGCTTGACTTTCATTTGCTTCAAAAAGCTGTGTTCGAATGTGTTTGACTTTCATTTGATTTAAACAGCTTTAATGAATGCATTTAACTTTCATTCGTTTCAAAAAGCTTTATTTGAATGTGTTTGACTTTCATTTGATTCAAATAGCTTTGTTGAATGCATTTGACTTTTATTTGAGTCAAAAAGCTTTATTTGAATGTGTTTGAATTCCATTTGATTCAAATAGCTTTGTTGAATGCATTTGACTTTCATTTGAGTCAAAAATCTTTTTTTGAATGTTCTAGACTTTCATTTGAGTCAAATAGCTTTGTTGAATGCATTTAACGTTTATTTGCTTCAAAAAGCTTTGTTCTAATGTGGTTGACTTTCATTTGATTCAAACAGCTTTGTTAAATGAATTTGACTTTCATTTGCTTCAAAAAGGTTTGTTTTATGTGTTTGACTTTCATTTGATTTAAACAGCATTGTTGAATGCATTTGACTTTCATTTGCTTCAAAAAGCTTTGTTGAATGCATTTGACTTTAATTTGATTCAAAAAGAGTTGTTTGAATGTGTTTGACTTATATTTGATTCAAATAGCTTTGTTGAATATGACTTTCATTTGAGTCAAAAAGCTTTGTTTAAATGTGCTTGACTTACATTTTCATTCAAATGGCTTTGTTGAATGCATTTGACATTCATTTGCTTCAAAAAGCTTTGTTTGAATGTGTTTGACTATCATTTGATTCAAATAGCTTTGTTGAATGCATTTGACTTTCATTTGCTTCAAAAAGCTTTGTTTGAATGTGTTTGACTTTCATTTGACTGAAATAGATTTGCTGAATGCATTCAACTTTCATTTGAGTCAAAAATCTTTGTTTGAATGTGATTGACTTTCATTTGAGTCAAATAGCTTTGTTGAATGCATTTGACTTTTATTTGCTAAAATAAGCTTTGTTTGAATGTGGTTGACTTCCATTTGATTCAAACAGCTTTGTGGAATGCATTTAACTTTCATTTGCTTCAAAAAGGTTTGTTTTATGTGTTTGACTTTCATTTGATTCAACAGCTTTGTTGAATGCATTTGACTTTCATTTGCTTTAAAAAGCATTGTTTGAATGTGTTTGACTTTCATTTAATTCAAAAAGCTTTGTTAAATGCATTTGACTTTCATTTGAGTCAAAAAGCTTTGTTTGAATGTGTTTGACTTTCATTTGACTGAAATAGATTTGCTGAATGCATTTGACTTTCATTTGAGTCAAAAATCTTTGTTTGAATGTGTTTGATTTTCATTTAATTCAAATAGCTTTGTTGAATGCATTTGACTTTCATTTGCTTCATAACGCTTTGTTTGAATGTGTTTGACTTTCATTTGATTCAAATAGCTTTGTTGAATGCATTTGACTTTCATTTGCTTCAAAACGCTTTGTTTGAATGTAATTGACTTTCATTTGATTCAAATAGCTTTGTTGAATGCATTTGACTTTCATTTTCTTCAAAAATCTTTGTTTGACTGTGTTTAACTTTTATTTGATTGAAATAGAATTGTTGAATGCATTTGACTTTCATTTGAGTCAAAAATCTTTGTTTGAATGTGTTTGACTTTCATTTGATTCAAATAGCTTTGTTGAATGCATTTGACTTTCATTTGAGTCAAAAAGCCATGTTTTAATGTGTTTGGATTTCATTTGATTCAAATAGCTTTGTTGAATGCATTTGACTTTCATTTGAGTCAAAAAGCTTTGTTTGAATGTGTTTGACTTTCATTTGACTGAAATAGATTTGCTGAATGCACTTAACTTTCATTTGAGTCAAAAATCTTTGTTTGAATGTGGTTGATTTTCATTTAACTCAAATAGCTTTGTTGAATGCATTTGACTTTCATTTGCTTCAAAACGCTTTGTTTGAATGTGTTTGACTTTCATTTGATTGAAATAGATTTGTTGAATGAATTTGACTTTCATTTGCTTCAAAACGCTTTGTTTGAATGCGTTTGACTTTCATTTGATTCAAAAAGCTTTGCTGAATGCATTTGACTTTCATTTGAGTAAAAAAGCATTGTTTTAATGTGTTTGGCTTTCACTTGATTCAAATAGCTATGTTGAATGCATTTGACTTTCATTTGCTTCAAAAAGCTTTGTTTGAATGTGTTTGACTTTCATTTGACTGAAATAGATTTGCTGAATGCATTCAACTTTCATTTGAGTCAAAAATCTTTGTTTAAATGTGGTTGATTTTCATTTAATTCAAATAGTTTTGCTGAATGCATTTGACTTTCATTTGCTTCAAAACGCTTTGTTTGTATGTGTTTGACTTTCATTTGATTGAAATAGATTTGTTGAATGAATTTGACTTTCATTTGCTTCAAAACGTTTTGTTTGAATGCGTTTGACTTTCATTTGACTGAAATAGATTTGCTGAATGCATTTGACTTTCATTTGCTTCAAAACGTTTTGTTTGAATGTGTTTGACTTTCATTTGATTCAAATAGCTTTGTTGAATGCATTTGACTTTCATTTTCTTCAAAATGCTTTGTTTGAATGTGTTTGACTTTCATTTAATTGAAATAGAATTGCTGAATGCATTTGACTTTCATTTGAGTCAAAAATCTTTGTTTGAATGTGTTTGAATTTCATTTGATTCAAATAGCTTTTTTGAATGCATTTGACTTTCATTTGCTTCAAAAAGCTTTGTTTGAATGTGTTTGACTTTCATTTGATTCAAAAAGCTTTGTTTGAATGTATTTGACTTTCATTTACTTCAAAAAGTTTTGTTTGAATGTGTTTGACTTTGATTTGATTCAAATAGCTTTGTTGAATACATTTAACTTTCATTTGAGACAAAAAGCTTTGTTTGAATGTGTTTTACTTTCATTTGATTTAAACAGCTTTAATGAATGGATTTGACTTTCATTTGTTTCAAAAAGCTTTGTTTGCATGTGTTTGACTTTCATTTGATTGAAATGGCTTTGTTGAATGCATTTGACTTTCATTTGAGTCAAAAAGCATTATTTTAATGTGTTTGACTTTCATTTGATTCAAATAGCTTTGTTGAATGCATTTGACTTTCATTTGCTTCAAAAAGCTTTGTTTTAATGTGTTTGACTTTCATTTGATTGAAATTGCTTTTAGAATGCATTTGACTTTCATTTGCTTCAAAAAGTTTTGTTTGAATGTGTTTGACTTTCATTTGATTCAAACAGCTTTGTTAAATGCATTTGACTTTCATTTACTTCAAAAAGTATTGTTTGAATGTGTTTGACTTTCATTTGATTCAAATAGCTTTGTTGAATGCATTTGACTTTCATTTGCTTCTAAAAGCATTGTTTGTATGAGTTTGACTTTCATTTGATTCAAACAGCTTTGTTGAATGCATTTGACTTTCATTTGCTTTTAAAAGCTTTGTTTGAATGTGTTTGACTTTCATTTGATTTAAACAGCTTTAATGAATGCATTTGACTTTCATTTGTTTTAAAAAGCTTTATTTGAACGTGTTTGACTATCATTTGATTCAAATAGCTTTGTTGAATGCATTTGACTTTCATTTGAGTTAAGAAGCTTTGTTCGAATGTGTTTGACTTCCATTTGATTCAAATAGCTTTGTTGAATGCATTTGACTTTCATTTGAGTCAAAAGTCTTTGTTTAAATGTGATTGACTTTCATTTGAGCCAAATAGCTTTGTTGAATGCATTTGACTTTTATTTGCTTCAAAAAGCTTTGTTCGAATGTGGTTGACTTTCATTTGATTCAAACAGCTTTGTGGAATGCATTTAACTTTCATTTGCTTCAAAAAGGTTTGTTTTATGTGTTTGAATTTCATTTGATTCAAACAGCTTTGTTGAATGCATTTGACTTTCATTTGCTTTAAAAAGCATTGTTTGAATGTATTTGACTTTCATTTAATTCAAATAGCTTTGTTGAATGCATTTGACTTTCATTTGATTCAAAAAGCGTTGATTGAATGTGTTTGACTTTCATTTGATTCAAATAGCTTTGTTGAATGCATTTGACTTTCATTTGAGTCAAAAAGCTTTGTTTTAATGTGCTTGACTTTCATTTGCTTCAAAAAGCTGTGTTCGAATGTGTTTGACTTTCATTTGATTCAAACAGCTTTGTTAAATGCATTTGACTTTCATTTGCTTCAAAAAGCTTTGTTTTAATAGGCTTGACTTTCATTTGATTCAAATAGTTTTGTTGAATGCATTTGACTTTCATTTGATTCAAAAAGATGTGTTTGAATATGTTTGACTTTTATTTGATTCAAACAGCTTTGTTGAATGCATTTGACTTTCATTTGCTCCAAAAATCTTTGTTTGAATGTGTTTGACATTTATTTGATTCAAATAGCTTTGTTGAATGCATTTGACTTTCATTTGATTCAAATAGCGTTATTTGAATCTGTTAGACTTTCATTTGATTCGAATAGCTTTGTTGAATGTATTTGACTTTCATTTGAGTCAAAAAGCTTTGTTTTAATGTGCTTGACTTTCATTTGCTTCAAAAAGCTGTGTTCGAATGTGTTTGACTTTCATTTGATTTAAACAGCTTTAATGAATGCATTTAACTTTCATTCGTTTCAAAAAGCTTTATTTGAATGTGTTTGACTTTCATTTGATTCAAATAGCTTTGTTGAATGCATTTGACTTTCATTTGAGTCAAAAAGCTTTATTTGAATGTGTTTGAATTCCATTTGATTCAAATAGCTTTGTTGAATGCATTTGACTTTCATTTGATTCAAAAAGATGTGTTTGAATATGTTTGACTTTCATTTGATTCAAACAGCTTTGTTGAATGCATTTGACTTTCATTAGCTCCAAAAATCTTTGTTTGAATGTGTTTGACATTTATTTGATTCAAATAGCTTTGTTGAATGCATTTGACTTTCATTTGATTCGAATAGCGTTATTTGAATCTGTTAGACTTTCATTTGATTCGAATAGCTTTGTTGAATGTATTTGACTTTCATTTGAGTCAAAAAGCTTTGTTTTAATGTGCTTGACTTTCATTTGCTTCAAAAAGCTGTGTTCGAATGTGTTTGACTTTCATTTGATTTAAACAGCTTTAATGAATGCATTTAACTTTCATTCGTTTCAAAAAGCTTTATTTGAATGTGTTTGACTTTCATTTGATTCAAATAGCTTTGTTGAATGCATTTGACTTTTATTTGAGTCAAAAAGCTTTATTTGAATGTGTTTGAATTCCATTTGATTCAAATAGCTTTGTTGAATGCATTTGACTTTCATTTGAGTCAAAAATCTTTTTTTGAATGTTCTAGACTTTCATTTGAGTCAAATAGCTTTGTTGAATGCATTTAACGTTTATTTGCTTCAAAAAGCTTTGTTCTAATGTGGTTGACTTTCATTTGATTCAAACAGCTTTGTTAAATGAATTTGACTTTCATTTGCTTCAAAAAGGTTTGTTTTATGTGTTTGACTTTCATTTGATTTAAACAGCATTGTTGAATGCATTTGACTTTCATTTGCTTCAAAAAGCTTTGTTGAATGCATTTGACTTTAATTTGATTCAAAAAGAGTTGTTTGAATGTGTTTGACTTATATTTGATTCAAATAGCTTTGTTGAATATGACTTTCATTTGAGTCAAAAAGCTTTGTTTAAATGTGCTTGACTTACATTTTCATTCAAATGGCTTTGTTGAATGCATTTGACATTCATTTGCTTCAAAAAGCTTTGTTTGAATGTGTTTGACTATCATTTGATTCAAATAGCTTTGTTGAATGCATTTGACTTTCATTTGCTTCAAAAAGCTTTGTTTGAATGTGTTTGACTTTCATTTGACTGAAATAGATTTGCTGAATGCATTCAACTTTCATTTGAGTCAAAAATCTTTGTTTGAATGTGATTGACTTTCATTTGAGTCAAATAGCTTTGTTGAATGCATTTGACTTTTATTTGCTAAAATAAGCTTTGTTTGAATGTGGTTGACTTCCATTTGATTCAAACAGCTTTGTGGAATGCATTTAACTTTCATTTGCTTCAAAAAGGTTTGTTTTATGTGTTTGACTTTCATTTGATTCAACAGCTTTGTTGAATGCATTTGACTTTCATTTGCTTTAAAAAGCATTGTTTGAATGTGTTTGACTTTCATTTAATTCAAAAAGCTTTGTTAAATGCATTTGACTTTCATTTGAGTCAAAAAGCTTTGTTTGAATGTGTTTGACTTTCATTTGACTGAAATAGATTTGCTGAATGCATTTGACTTTCATTTGAGTCAAAAATCTTTGTTTGAATGTGTTTGATTTTCATTTAATTCAAATAGCTTTGTTGAATGCATTTGACTTTCATTTGCTTCATAACGCTTTGTTTGAATGTGTTTGACTTTCATTTGATTCAAATAGCTTTGTTGAATGCATTTGACTTTCATTTGCTTCAAAACGCTTTGTTTGAATGTAATTGACTTTCATTTGATTCAAATAGCTTTGTTGAATGCATTTGACTTTCATTTTCTTCAAAAATCTTTGTTTGACTGTGTTTAACTTTTATTTGATTGAAATAGAATTGTTGAATGCATTTGACTTTCATTTGAGTCAAAAATCTTTGTTTGAATGTGTTTGACTTTCATTTGATTCAAATAGCTTTGTTGAATGCATTTGACTTTCATTTGAGTCAAAAAGCCATGTTTTAATGTGTTTGGATTTCATTTGATTCAAATAGCTTTGTTGAATGCATTTGACTTTCATTTGAGTCAAAAAGCTTTGTTTGAATGTGTTTGACTTTCATTTGACTGAAATAGATTTGCTGAATGCACTTAACTTTCATTTGAGTCAAAAATCTTTGTTTGAATGTGGTTGATTTTCATTTAACTCAAATAGCTTTGTTGAATGCATTTGACTTTCATTTGCTTCAAAACGCTTTGTTTGAATGTGTTTGACTTTCATTTGATTGAAATAGATTTGTTGAATGAATTTGACTTTCATTTGCTTCAAAACGCTTTGTTTGAATGCGTTTGACTTTCATTTGATTCAAAAAGCTTTGCTGAATGCATTTGACTTTCATTTGAGTAAAAAAGCATTGTTTTAATGTGTTTGGCTTTCACTTGATTCAAATAGCTATGTTGAATGCATTTGACTTTCATTTGCTTCAAAAAGCTTTGTTTGAATGTGTTTGACTTTCATTTGACTGAAATAGATTTGCTGAATGCATTCAACTTTCATTTGAGTCAAAAATCTTTGTTTAAATGTGGTTGATTTTCATTTAATTCAAATAGTTTTGCTGAATGCATTTGACTTTCATTTGCTTCAAAACGCTTTGTTTGTATGTGTTTGACTTTCATTTGATTGAAATAGATTTGTTGAATGAATTTGACTTTCATTTGCTTCAAAACGTTTTGTTTGAATGCGTTTGACTTTCATTTGACTGAAATAGATTTGCTGAATGCATTTGACTTTCATTTGCTTCAAAACGTTTTGTTTGAATGTGTTTGACTTTCATTTGATTCAAATAGCTTTGTTGAATGCATTTGACTTTCATTTTCTTCAAAATGCTTTGTTTGAATGTGTTTGACTTTCATTTAATTGAAATAGAATTGCTGAATGCATTTGACTTTCATTTGAGTCAAAAATCTTTGTTTGAATGTGTTTGAATTTCATTTGATTCAAATAGCTTTTTTGAATGCATTTGACTTTCATTTGCTTCAAAAAGCTTTGTTTGAATGTGTTTGACTTTCATTTGATTCAAAAAGCTTTGTTTGAATGTATTTGACTTTCATTTACTTCAAAAAGTTTTGTTTGAATGTGTTTGACTTTGATTTGATTCAAATAGCTTTGTTGAATACATTTAACTTTCATTTGAGACAAAAAGCTTTGTTTGAATGTGTTTTACTTTCATTTGATTTAAACAGCTTTAATGAATGGATTTGACTTTCATTTGTTTCAAAAAGCTTTGTTTGCATGTGTTTGACTTTCATTTGATTGAAATGGCTTTGTTGAATGCATTTGACTTTCATTTGAGTCAAAAAGCATTATTTTAATGTGTTTGACTTTCATTTGATTCAAATAGCTTTGTTGAATGCATTTGACTTTCATTTGCTTCAAAAAGCTTTGTTTTAATGTGTTTGACTTTCATTTGATTGAAATTGCTTTTAGAATGCATTTGACTTTCATTTGCTTCAAAAAGTTTTGTTTGAATGTGTTTGACTTTCATTTGATTCAAACAGCTTTGTTAAATGCATTTGACTTTCATTTACTTCAAAAAGTATTGTTTGAATGTGTTTGACTTTCATTTGATTCAAATAGCTTTGTTGAATGCATTTGACTTTCATTTGCTTCTAAAAGCATTGTTTGTATGAGTTTGACTTTCATTTGATTCAAACAGCTTTGTTGAATGCATTTGACTTTCATTTGCTTTTAAAAGCTTTGTTTGAATGTGTTTGACTTTCATTTGATTTAAACAGCTTTAATGAATGCATTTGACTTTCATTTGTTTTAAAAAGCTTTATTTGAACGTGTTTGACTATCATTTGATTCAAATAGCTTTGTTGAATGCATTTGACTTTCATTTGAGTTAAGAAGCTTTGTTCGAATGTGTTTGACTTCCATTTGATTCAAATAGCTTTGTTGAATGCATTTGACTTTCATTTGAGTCAAAAGTCTTTGTTTAAATGTGATTGACTTTCATTTGAGCCAAATAGCTTTGTTGAATGCATTTGACTTTTATTTGCTTCAAAAAGCTTTGTTCGAATGTGGTTGACTTTCATTTGATTCAAACAGCTTTGTGGAATGCATTTAACTTTCATTTGCTTCAAAAAGGTTTGTTTTATGTGTTTGAATTTCATTTGATTCAAACAGCTTTGTTGAATGCATTTGACTTTCATTTGCTTTAAAAAGCATTGTTTGAATGTATTTGACTTTCATTTAATTCAAATAGCTTTGTTGAATGCATTTGACTTTCATTTGATTCAAAAAGCGTTGTTTGAATGTGTTTGACTTTCATTTGATTCAAATAGCTTTGTTGAATGCATTTGACTTTCATTTGAGTCAAAAAGCTTTGTTTTAATGTGCTTGACTTTCATTTGCTTCAAAAAGCTGTGTTCGAATGTGTTTGACTTTCATTTGATTCAAACAGCTTTGTTAAATGCATTTGACTTTCATTTGCTTCAAAAAGCTTTGTTTTAATAGGCTTGACTTTCATTTGATTCAAATAGTTTTGTTGAATGCATTTGACTTTCATTTGATTCAAAAAGATGTGTTTGAATATGTTTGACTTTTATTTGATTCAAACAGCTTTGTTGAATGCATTTGACTTTCATTTGCTCCAAAAATCTTTGTTTGAATGTGTTTGACATTTATTTGATTCAAATAGCTTTGTTGAATGCATTTGACTTTCATTTGATTCAAATAGCGTTATTTGAATCTGTTAGACTTTCATTTGATTCGAATAGATTTGTTGAATGTATTTGACTTTCATTTGAGTCAAAAAGCTTTGTTTTAATGTGCTTGACTTTCATTTGCTTCAAAAAGCTGTGTTCGAATGTTTTTGACTTTCATTTGATTTAAACAGCTTTAATGAATGCATTTAACTTTCATTCGTTTCAAAAAGCTTTATTTGAATGTGTTTGACTTTCATTTGATTCAAATAGCTTTGTTGAATGCATTTGACTTTCATTTGAGTCAAAAAGCTTTATTTGAATGTGTTTGAATTCCATTTGATTCAAATAGCTTTGTTGAATGCATTTGACTTTCATTTGATTCAAAAAGATGTGTTTGAATATGTTTGACTTTCATTTGATTCAAACAGCTTTGTTGAATGCATTTGACTTTCATTTGCTCCAAAAATCTTTGTTTGAATGTGTTTGACATTTATTTGATTCAAATAGCTTTGTCGAATGCATTTGACTTTCATTTGATTCGAATAGCGTTATTTGAATCTGTTAGACTTTCATTTGATTCGAATAGCTTTGTTGAATGTATTTGACTTTCATTTGAGTCAAAAAGCTTTGTTTTAATGTGCTTGACTTTCATTTGCTTCAAAAAGCTGTGTTCGAATGTGTTTGACTTTCATTTGATTTAAACAGCTTTAATGAATGCATTTAACTTTCATTCGTTTCAAAAAGCTTTATTTGAATGTGTTTGACTTTCATTTGATTCAAATAGCTTTGTTGAATGCATTTGACTTTTATTTGAGTCAAAAAGCTTTATTTGAATGTGTTTGAATTCCATTTGATTCAAATAGCTTTGTTGAATGCATTTGACTTTCATTTGAGTCAAAAATCTTTTTTTGAATGTTCTAGACTTTCATTTGAGTCAAATAGCTTTGTTGAATGCATTTAACGTTTATTTGCTTCAAAAAGCTTTGTTCTAATGTGGTTGACTTTCATTTGATTCAAACAGCTTTGTTAAATGAATTTGACTTTCATTTGCTTCAAAAAGGTTTGTTTTATGTGTTTGACTTTCATTTGATTTAAACAGCATTGTTGAATGCATTTGACTTTCATTTGCTTCAAAAAGCTTTGTTGAATGCATTTGACTTTAATTTGATTCAAAAAGAGTTGTTTGAATGTGTTTGACTTATATTTGATTCAAATAGCTTTGTTGAATATGACTTTCATTTGAGTCAAAAAGCTTTGTTTAAATGTGCTTGACTTACATTTTCATTCAAATGGCTTTGTTGAATGCATTTGACATTCATTTGCTTCAAAAAGCTTTGTTTGAATGTGTTTGACTATCATTTGATTCAAATAGCTTTGATGAATGCATTTGACTTTCATTTGCTTCAAAAAGCTTTGTTTGAATTTGTTTGACTTTCATTTGATAGAAATAGATTTGTTGAATGCATTTGACTTTCATTTGAGTCAAAAAATCTTTGTTTGAATGTGATTGACTTTCATTTGAGTCAAATAGCTTTGTTGAATGCATTTGACTTTTATTTGCTAAAATAAGCTTTGTTTGAATGTGGTTGACTTCCATTTGATTCAAACAGCTTTGTGGAATGCATTTAACTTTCATTTGCTTCAAAAAGGTTTGTTTTATGTGTTTGACTTTCATTTGATTCAACAGCTTTGTTGAATGCATTTGACTTTCATTTGCTTTAAAAAGCATTGTTTGAATGTGTTTGACTTTCATTTAATTCAAATAGCTTTGTTGAATGCATTTAACTTTCATTTGAGTCAAAAATCTTTGTTTGAATGCGTTTGAATTTCATTTGATTCAAAAAGATTTGTTGAATGCATTTGACTTTCATTTGAGTCAAAAAGCTTTGTTTGAATGTGTTTGACTTTCATTTGATGCAAAGAGCTTTGTTGAATGCATTTGACTTTCATTTGCTTCAAAAAGCTTTGTTTGAATGTGTTTGACTTTCATTTGATTCAAATAGGTTTGTTGAATGCATTTGACTTTCATTCGCTTCAAAAAGCATTGTTTGAATGTGTTTGACTTTGATTTGATTCAAATAGCTTTGTTGAATGCATTTGACTTTCATTAGATTCAAATAGCTTTGTTGAATGCATTTGATTTTCATTTGAGTTAAAAAGTTTTGTTTGAATGTGTTTGACTTTTATTTGATTTAAACAGCTTGAATGAATGCATTTGACTTTCATTTGTTTCAAAAAGCTTTATTTCAAAAAGCTTTTTTACTCAAATGAAAGTCAAATGCATTCAACAAAGCTGTTAAAATCGAATGAAGTTCAAACACAATCGAACAAAGCTTTTTGAAGCAAATGAAAGTCAAATGTTTTCAACAAAGCTATTTCAATCAAATGAAAGTCAAACACATTCAAATAAAGCTTTTTAAAGCAAAGGAAAGTCAAACGCATTTAACAATGCTATTTGAATCAAATGAAAGTCAAACACATTCAAACAAAGCTTTTTGAAACAAATGAAAGTCAAATGCATTCATTAAAGCTTTTTAAATCAAATGAAAGTCAAACACATTCAAACAAAACTTTTTAACTCAAATGAAAGTCAAATGCATTCAACAAAGCTATTTGAATCAAATGAAACTAAAATGCATTCAACAAAGCTATTTGAATCAAATGAAAGTTAAACACATTCAAATAAAGCTTTTCGAGGCAAATGAAAGTCAAATGCATTCAACATAACCATTTCAATCAATTGAAAGTCAAACACATTCAAACAAAGCTTTTTGACTCAAATGAAAGTCAAATGCATTCAACAAAGCTATTTGAATAAAATCAAAGTCAAACACATTCAAACAATGCTTTTTGAAGCGAATGAAAGTCAAATGCATTCAACAAATCTGTTTGAATCAAATGAAAGTACGACACATTCGACAAAGCTTTTTAAACCAAATGAAAGTCAAATGCATTCAACAAAGCTATTTGAATCAAATAAAAGTCAAACACATTCAAACAAAGCTTTTTAAAACAAATGAAAGTCAAATGCATTCATTAAAGCTGTTTAAATAAAATGAAAGTCAAACACATTCGAACAAAGCTTTTTGAAGCAAATGAAAGTCAAATGCATTCAACAAAGCTATTTGAATAAAATGAAAGTCAAAAAACATTCAAACAAAGCTTTTTTACTCAAATGAAAGTCAAATGCATTCAACCAAGCTATTTGAATAAAATGAAAGTCAAACACATTCAAACAATGATTTTTGACTCAAATGAAAATCAAATGCATTTAACAAATCTATTTCAATCAAATGAAAGTCAAACACATTTAAACAAAGCTTTTTGAAGTAAATGAAAGTCAAATGCATTGATTAAAGCTGTTTAAGTCAAATGAAAGTCAAAGACATTCGAACAAAGCTTTTTGAAGAAAATGAAAGTCAAATGCATTCAACAAAGCCATTTTAATCATATGAAATTCAAACACATTCAAACAATGCCTTTTGACTCAAATGAAAGGCAAATGCATTCAACAAACTATTTCAATTAAATGAAAGTCAATCACATTCAAACAAAGCTTTTTAAAGCAAATGAAAGTCAAATGTATTCAACAAAGTTGTTTGAATCAAATTAAAGCCAAACAGATTCGAACAAAGCTTTTTAATGCAAATAAAAGTCACATGCATTCAATAAAGCGATTTGAATCAAATGAAAGTCAAACACCTTGAAGCAAAGTTTTTGACTCAAATGAAAGTCAAATGCATTCAACAAAGCTATTTGAATCAAATGAAAGTCAATCACATTCAAACATTGCTTTTTGACACAAAGAAAAGTCAAATGCATTCAACAAAGCTATTTGAATCAAATGAAAGTCAATCACATTCAAACAAAGCTTTTTGACTCAAATAAAAGTCAAATGCATTCAACAAAGCTATTTGAATCAAATAAAAGTCAAACACATTCAAACAAAGCTTTTTGAAGGAAATGAAGGTCAAATGCCATTAACAAAACTGTTTGAATCAAATGAGAATCAACCACATTCAAAGAAAGCTCTTTGAAGCAACTGAAAGTCAAATGCATTCAACAAAGCTATTTGAATCAAATGAAAGTCAAACACATTCAAACAAAGCTTTTTGATACAAATGAAAGTCAAATGCATTCATTAAATTTGTTTAAATCAAATGAAAGTCAATCAAATTCAAACAAAGCTTTTTGACTCGAATGAAAGTCAAATGCATTTAAACAAAGCTTTTTGAAGGAAATAAAGGTGAAATGCATTCAACAAAGCTGTTTGAATCAAATGAAAGTCAAACACATTCAAACAAAGCTTTTTGAAGCAAATGAAAGTCAAATGCATTCAACAAAGCTGTTTAAATTGAATGAAGTTCAAACACATTCGAACAAAGCTTTTTGAAGCAAGTGAAAGTCAAATGCATTCAAAAAAGCTATTTCAATCAGATGAAAGTCAAACACATTCAAATAAAGCTTTTTGAAGAAAAGGAAACTCAAATGCATTCAACAAAGCTATTTGAATCAAATGAAAGTCAAACACATTCAAACAAAGCTTTTTGAAACAAATGAATGTCTAATGCATTCATTAAAGCTGTTTAAATCATATGAAAGTCAAACACATTCAAACAAAGCTTTTTAACTCAAATGAAAGTCAAATGCGTTCAACAAAGCTATTTGAATCAAATGAAAGTCAAATTCATTCAATAAAGCTATTAGAATCAAATGAAAGTCAAACACATTAAAACAATGCTTTTTGACTCAAATGAAAAACAAATGCATTCAACAAAGCTATTTGAATCAAATAAAAGTCAAACACATTCAAACAAAGCTTTTTGAAGCAAAAGAAAGTCAAATGCATTCAACAAAGCCATTTCAATCAAATGAAAGTCAAACACATTCAAATAAAGCTTTTTGAAGTAAATGAAAGTTAAATGCATTCAACAAAGCTATTTAAATCAAATGAAAGGCAAACACATTCAAACAAAGCTTTTTGAAGCAAATGAATGTCAAATGTATTCAACAAAGCCTTTTCAATCAAATGAAAGTCAAACACATAAAACAAAGCTTTTTGAAGCAAATGAAAGTCAAATGCATTCAACAAAGCCATTTGAATCAAATGAAAGTCAAACACATTCAAACAAAGCTTTTTGAAGCAAATGAAAGTCAAATGCATTCGACAAAGCTATTTGAATCAAATTAAAGTCAAACACATTCAAACAAAGCTTTGTGACACAAATGAAAGTCAAATGCATTCAACAAAGCTATTTGAATCAAATAAAAGTCAAACACATTCAAACAAAGCTTTTTGAAACAAATGAAAGTCAAATGCATTTATTAAAGTTGTTTAAATCAAATGAAAAGTCAAACACATTCAAACAAAGCTTTTTGACTCAAATGAAAGTCTAATGCATTCAACAAAGCTGTTTGAATCAAATGAACGTCAAACTCATACAAACAAAGCTTTTTGAAGCAAATGAAAGTCAAGTGCATTCAACAAAGCTATTTGAATCAAATGAAAGTCAAACACATTCAAACAATGCTTTTTGAAGTAAATGAAAGTCAAATGCATTCAACAAAGCTGTTTGAATCAAATAAAAGTCAAACACATTCGAACAAAGCTTTTTAAAGCAAATGAAAGTCAAATGCGGTCAACAAAGCTATTTGAATCAAATGTAAGTCAAACACATTCAAATAAAGCTTTTTGAAGCATATGAAAGTCAAATGTATTCAATAAAGCTATTAGAATCAAATGAAAGTTCAACACATTAAAACAATGCTTTTTGACTCAAATGAAAGTCAAATGCATTCAACAAAGCGATTTGAATCAAATGAAAGTCAAACACATTCAAACAAAGCTTTTTGAAGAAAAAGAAAGTCAAATGCATTCAACAAAACCATTTCAATCAAATGAAAGTCAAACACATTCATACAAAATTTTTTATGCAAATAAAAGTCAAATGCATTCAACAAAGCCATTTGAATCAAATGAAAGTCAAACACATTGAAACAAAGTTTTTTGAGTCAAATGAAAGTCAAGTGCATTTAACAAAGCTATTTGAATCAAATTAAAATCAAACACATTCAAACAAAGCTTTTTGACTCAAATTAATGTCAAATGCATTTAACAAAAAGCTAATTGAATCAAATGAAAGTCAAACACATTCTAACAAATATTTTTTACTCAAATTAAAGTCCAATGCATTCAACAAATCTATTTCAAATAAATGAAGACAAACACATTCAAACATAGATTTTTTCACTCAAATGAAAGTCAAATGCATTCAACAAAGCTGTTTGAACCTAATGAAAGTCAAACTCATACAAACAAAGCTTTTTGAAACAAATGAAAGTCAAATGCATATAACAAAGCTATTTGAATTTAATGAAAGTAAATCACATTCAAACAAAGATTTTTGACTCAAATGAAACACAAAGGCATTCAACAAAGCTATTTGAATCAAATGAAAGTCAAACACATTAAAACAATGCTTTTTGACACAAATGAAACTCAAAGGCATTCAACAAAGCTATTTGAATCAAATTAAAGTTAAACACATTCAAACAATGATTTTTGACTCAAATGAAAGTCAAATGCATTCAACAAATCTATTTCAATCAAATGAAAGTCAAACACATTCAAACAAAGCTTTTTGAAACAAATGAAAGTCAAATGCATTCAACAATGCAATTTGAATCAAATGAAAGTCAAACACATTCAAACAATGCTTTTTGTTGCAAATGAAAGTTAAATACATTCAACAAAGCTATTTGAATCAAATGAAAGTCAAACACATTCAAACAAAGCTTTTTGACTCAAATAAAAGTGAATTGCATTCAACAAACAAATTTGAATCAAATGAAAGTCAAACACATTCAAACAAAGTTTTTTATCTCAAACGAAACTCAAATGCATTCAACTAAGCTTCTTGAATCAAATGAAAGTTAACACATTCAAACAAAGCTTTTTGAAGCAAATTAAAGTCAAATGCATTCTACAAAGCTATTTGAATCTAATGAAAATCAAACACATTCAAATAAAGCTTTTTGAGGCAAATGAAAGTCAAATGCATTCAATATAGGCATTTCAATCAACTGAAAGTCAAACACATTCAAACAAAACTTTTTGACTCAAATGAAAGTCAAATGCATTCAACAAATTTAATTGAATCAAATGAAAGTCAAACACATTCAAACAATGGTTTTTGACTCAAATGAAAGTCAAATGCATTCAACAAAGCCATTTGAATCAAATGAAAGTCAAACACATTCAAACAAAGGTTTTGAAACAAATGAAAGTCAAATGCATTCAACAAAGTTATTTGAATCAAATGAAAGTCAAATACATTCAAACAATGCTTTTTGACTCAAATGAAAGTCAAATGCTTTCAACAAAGCTATTTGAATCAAATGAAAGTCAAACACATTCAAACAAAGATTTTTGACTCGAATGCAAGTAAAATACATTCAGCAAATCTATTTCAGTCTAATGAAAGTAAAACACATTAAAACAAAGCTTTTTGAAGCAAATGAAAGTCAAATGCATTCAACAAAGCCATTTGAATCAAATGAAAGTCAGACACATTCAAACAAAACTTTTTGACTCAAATAAAAGTGAATTGCATTCAACAAACCTATTTGAATCAAATGATAGTCAAACACATTCAAACAAAGCTTTTTCTTTTAAACGAAACTCAAATGCATTCAACTAAGCTACTTGAATCAAATGAAAGTCAAACACATTCAAACAAAGCTTTTTAATTTAAATGAAAGTTAAATGCATTCAACAAACATATTTGAATCAAATGAAAGGCAAACACATTCAAACAAGCTTTTTGTGGCAAATGAAAGTCAAATGCATTCAACATAGCCATTTCAATCAACTGAAAGTCAAACACATTCAAACAAAACATTTTGACTCAAATGAAAGTCAAATGCATTCAATAAAGCTATTATAATCAAATGAAAGTCAAACACATTAAAACAATGCTTTTTGACTCAAATGAAAGTCAAATGCATTTAACAAAGCTATTTGAATCAAATGAAAGTCAAACGCATTGAAACAATGCTTTTGACTCAAATGAAAGTCAATTGCATTCAACAAAGCTATTTGAATCAAATGAAAGTCAAACACATTCAAACAAAGCTTATTGAAGCAAAAGAAAGTCAAATGCATTCAACAAAGCTATTTGAATCAAATGAAAGTCAAACACATTCAAACAAAGCTTATTGAAGCAAAAGAAAGTCAAATGCATTCAACAAAGCTATTTGAATCAAATGAAAGTCAAACACATTCAAACAAAGCTTTTTGTTGCAAATGAAAGTTAAATGCATTCAACAAAGCTATTTGAATCAAATGAAAGTCAAACACATTCAAACAAAGCTTTTTGAAGCAAATGAAAAGCAAATGCATTCAACAAAGCCATTTCAATCAAATGAAAGTCAAACACATTAAAACAAAGCTTTTTGAAGCAAATGAAAGTCAAATGCATTCAACAAAGCCATTTGAATCAAATGAAAGTCAAACACATTAAAACTATGCTTTTTGACTCAAATAAAAGTCAAATGCATTCAACAAAGCTATTTGAATCAAATGAAAGTCAAACACATTCAAACAAAGCTTTTTGAAGCAAATGAAAAGCAAATGCATTCAACAAAGCCATTTCAATCAAATGAAAGTCAAACACATTAAAACAAAGCTTTTTGAAGCAAATGAAAGTCAAATGCATTCAACAAAGCCATTTGAATCAAATGAAAGTCAAACACATTAAAACAATGCTTTTTGACTCAAATGAAAGTCAAATGCTTTCAACAAAGCTATTTGAATCAAATGAAAGTCAAACACATTCAAACAAAGATTTTTGACTCAAATGCAAGTAAATGCATTCAGCAAATCTATTTCAGTCTAATGAAAGTCGAACACATTAAAACAAAGCTTTTTGAAGCAAATGAAAGTCAAATGCATTCAACAAAGCCATTTGAATCAAATGAAAGTCAAACACATTCAAACAAAGCTTTTTGACTCAAATAAAAGTGAATTGTATTCAAAAAACCTATTTGAATCAAATGATAGTCAAACACATTCAAACAAAGCTTTTTGTCTGAAACGAAACTCAAATGCATTCAACTAAGCTACTTGAATCAAATGAAAGTCAAACACATTCAAACAAAGCTTTTTGAAGCAAATGAAAGTCAAATGCATTCAACAAAGCTATTTGAATCAAATGAAGATCAAACACATTCAAACAAAGATTTTTGACTCAAATGTAAGTCAAATGCATTCAGCAAATCTATTTCAGTCAAATGAAAGTCAAACACATTCAAACAAAGCTTTTTGATTCAAATGAAAGTCAAATGCATTAAACATAGCTATTTGAATCAAATGAAAGTCAAACACATTCATATAAAGCTTTTTGGGGCAAATGAAAGTTAAATGCATTCAACATAGCCATTTCAATCAACTGAAAGTCAAACACATTCAAACAAAGCTTTTTGAAGCAAATGAAAGTCAAATGCATTCAACAAAGCCATTTTAATGAAATAAAAGTCAAAGACATTCATACAAAGCTTTTTCCTGCAAATAAAAGTCAAATGCATTCAACAAAACCATTTGAATCAAATGAAAGTAAAACACAATCAAACAAAGTTTTTTGACTCAAATGAAAGTCAAATGCACACAACGAAGCTATTTAAATCAAATAAATGTCAAACACATTCAAACAAAGATTTTTGACTCAAATGAAAGTTAAATGCATTCAACAAAGCTTTTTGATTCAAATGAAAGTCGAACACATTCAAACAAACCTTTTTGAAGCAAACGAAAGTCAAATACATTCTACAAAGCCATTACAATCAAATGAAAGTCAAACACATTCAAACAAAGCTTTTTGAATCAAATGAAAGTCAAATGCAGTGAACAAAGCTATTTGAATCAGATGAATTCAAACACATTCAAACAAAGGTTTTTGAAGCAAATGAAAGTCAAACACATTAAAATAAAGCTTTTTGAAGCAAAAGAAAGTCAAATGCATTCAACAAAGCCATTTCAATCAAATGAAAGTCAAACACATTCATACAATGCTTTTTGATACAAATCAAAGTTAAATGCATTCAGCAAAGCCATTTGAATCAAATGAAAGTCAAACACATTCAAACAAAGCCTTTTGAAGCAAATGAAAGTCTAATGCATTCAACATAGCCATTTCAATCAATGAAAGTCAAACACAATCAAACAAAGCTTTTTGACTCAAATGAAAGTCAAATGCATTCAACAAAGCTATTTGAATTAAATGAAAGTCAAACGCATTCAAACAAAGATTTTTGACTCAAATGAAAGTCAAATGCATTCAACAAATCTATTTCAATCAAATGAAAGTCAAACACATTTAAACAAAGCTTTTTGAAGAAAATGAAAGTCAAATGCATTCAACAAAGCTATTTGAACCAAATAAAAGTCAAACAAATTCAAACAAAGCTTTTTGTAGCAAATGAAAGTAAAATGCATTCAACAAAGCTATATGAATCAAATGAAAGTCAAACACATTCAAACAAAGCTTTTTAATGCAAATGAAAGTTAAATGCATTCAACAAAGATATTTGAATCAAATGAAAGGCAAACACATTCAAACAAGCTTTTTGTGGCAAATGAAAGTCAAATGCATTCAACATAGCCATTTCAATCAAATGAAAGTCAAACACATACAAACAAAGCTTTTTGCAGCAAATGAAAGTCAAATGCATTCAACAAAGCTATTTGAATCAAATGAAAGTCAAACACATTGAAACAATGATTTTTGACTCAAATGAAAGTCAAATGCATTCAACAAAACTATTTGAATCAAATGAAAGTCAAACACATTGAAACAATGCTTTTGAATCAATTGAAAGTCAAACAAATTCAAACACATTCAAACAAAGCTTTTGAATCAAATGAAAGTCAAACAAAGTCAAACACATTCAAACAAAGCTTTTTGAAACAAATGAAAGTCAAATGCATTCAACATAGCTATTTCAATCAACTGAAAGTCAAACACATCAAACAAAGCTTTTTGAAGCAAATGAAAGTCAAATGCATTCAACAAAGCCATTTCAATAAAATGAAAGTCAAACACATTCATACAAAGCTTCTTGCTGCAAATAAAAGTCAAATGCATTCAACAAAACCATTTGAATCAAATGAAAGTAAAACACAATCAAACAAAGTTTTTTGACTCAAATGAAAGTCAAATGCATATAATGAAGCTATTTAAATCAAATGAACGTCAAACACATTCAAACAAAGATTTTTCACTCAAATGAAAGTTAAATGCATTTAACAAAGCTCTTTCATTCAAATGAAAGTCAAACACATTCAAACAAACCTTTTTGAAGCAAATGAAAGTCAAATGCATTCAACGAAGCCATTACAATCAAATGAAAGTCAAAGACATTCAAACAAAGCTTTTGATTCAAATGAAAGTTAAACACATTAAAATAAAGCTTTTTGAAGCAAAAGAAAGTCAAATGCATTCAACAAAGCCATTTCAATGAAATGAAAGTCAAACACATTCATACAATGCTTTTTGATGCAAATCAAAGTCAAATGCATTCAACAAAGCCATTTGGATCAAATGAAAGTCAAACACATTCAAACAAAGGTTTTTGAAACAAATGAAAGTCAAATGCATTCAACAAAGCCATTTGAATCAAATGAAAGTCAAACACATTCAAACAATGGTTTTTGAAACAAATGAAAGTCAAATGCATTCAACAAAGTTATTTGAATCAAATGAAAGTCAAACACATTAAAACAATGGTTTTTGACTCAAATGAAAGTCAAATGCATTCAACAAAGCTATTTGAATCAAATGAAAGTCAAACACATTGAAACAATGATTTTTGACTCAAATGAAAGTCAAATGCATTCAGCAAATCTATTTCAGTCAAATGAAAGTCAAATGCATTCAGCAAATCCATTTCAGTCAAATGAAAGTCAAACACATTCAAACAAAGCTTTTTGAAGAAAATGAAAGTCAAATGCATTCAACAAAAATATTTGAATCAAATGAAAGTCAAACACATTCAAACAAAGCGTTTTGAAGCAAATGAAAGTCAAATGCTTTCAACAAAGCTATTTGAATCAAATGAAAATCAAACTCTTTTAAACAAAGATTTTTTACTCAAATGAAAGTCAAATGAATTCAGCAAATCTATTTCAGTCAAATGAAAGTACAACACATTCAAACAAAGCTTTTTGACTCAAATGAAAGTCAAATGCATTCAACATAACTATTTGAATCAAATGAAAGTCAAACACATTCAAACAAAGCTTTTTGAAGTAAATGAAAGTCAAATGCATTTAACAAAGCTGTTTGAATCAAATGAAAGTCAAACACATTCGAACAAAGCTTTTTGAAGCAAATAGAAGTCAAATGCGTTCAAAAAAGCAATTTCAATCAAAAGAATGTCAAACACATTAAAACAATGCTTTTTTACTCAAATGAAAGTCAAATGCATTCAACAAAACTATTTGAATCAAATGAAAGTCAAACACATTAAAACAATGCTTTTTGACTCAAATGAAACTCAATGGCATTCAACAAAGCTATTTGAATCAAATGAAAGTCAAACACATTCAAACAATGATTTTTGACTCAATTAAAAGTCAAATGCATTCACCAAATCTATTTCAGTCAAATGAAAGTCTAACACATTCAAACAAAGCTTTTTTAAACAAATGAAAGTCAAATGCATACAATAAAGCTATTTGAATCAAATGAAAGTCAAACACATTCAAACAAAGCGTTTTGAAGCAAATGAAAGTCAAATGCATTCTACAATGCTATTTGAATCAAATGAAAATCAAACACATTCAAACAAAGATTTTTGACTCAAATGATAGTCAAATGCATTCAGCAAATCTATTTCAGTCAAATGAAAGTCAAACACATTCAAACAAAGCTTTTTGACTCAAATGAAAGTCAAATGCATTCAACATAGCTATTAGAATCAAATGAAAGTCAAACTCATTAAAACAATGCTTTTTGGCTTAAATGAAAGTCAAACACATTCAAACAAAGCTTGTCAAATGCATTCAACAAAGCTCTTTAAATCAAATGATAGTCAAACACATTCAAATAAAGATTTTTGACTCAAATGAAAGTCAAATTCATTCAACAAATCTATTTCAATCAAATGAAAGTCAAACACATACAAACAAAGCTTTTTGAAGCAAATGAAAGTCAAATGCATTCAACAAAGCTATTCGAATCAAATGAAAGTCAAACACATTCAAACAAAGATTTTTGACTCAAATGAAAGTCAAACGAATTCAAACTAAGATTTTTAACTTAAATGAAAGTCAAATTCATTCAAAAAATCTATTTCAATCAAATAAAAGTCAAACACATACAAACAAAGCTTTTTGAAGCAAATGAAAGACAAATGCATTCAACAAAGCTATTTGAATCAAATGAAAGTCAAACACATTTAAACAATGCTTTTTGGAGTAAATGAAAGTCAAATGCATTCAACAAAGCTGTTTGAATCAAATGAAAGTCAAACACATTCGAACAAAGCTTTATAAAGCAAATGAAAGTCAAATGCATTCAACAAAGCAATTTCACTCAAATGAAAGTCAAACACATTAAAACAAAGCCTTTTGAAGTAAATGAAAGTCAAATGCATTCAACAAAGCTATTTGAATCAAATGAAAGTCAAACACATTAAAACAATGGTTTTTGACTCAAATGAAAGTCAAATGCATTCAACAAAGCTATTTGAATCAAATGAAAGTCAAACACATTGAAACAATGATTTTTGACTCAAATGAAAGTCAAATGCATTCAGCAAATCTATTTCAGTCAAATGAAAGTCAAATGCATTCAGCAAATCCATTTCAGTCAAATGAAAGTCAAACACATTCAAACAAAGCTTTTTGAAGAAAATGAAAGTCAAATGCATTCAACAAAAATATTTGAATCAAATGAAAGTCAAACACATTCAAACAAAGCGTTTTGAAGCAAATGAAAGTCAAATGCATTCAACAAAGCTATTTGAATCAAATGAAAATCAAACACATTCAAACAAAGATTTTTTACTCAAATGAAAGTCTAATGTATTTTGCAAATCTATTTCAGTCAAATGAAAGGCAAACACATTCAAACAAAGCTTTTTGACTCAAATAAAAGTCGAATGCATTCAACAAAGCTATTTGAAACAAGTGAAAGTCAAACACATTCATACAAAGCTTTTTGAAGCAAATAAAAGGAAAATGCATTCAACAAAGATATTTGAATCAAATGAAAGTCAAACTTATTTAAACAATGCTTTTTGAAGTAAATGAAAGTCAAATGCGATCAACAAAGCTGTTTGAATCAAATGAAAGTCAAACACATTCGAACAAAGCTTTTTAAAGCAAATGAAAGTCAAATGCATTCAACAAAGCAATTTCAATCAAATGAAAGTCAAACACATTCAAACAAAGGTTTTTGAAGTAAATGAACGTCAAATGCATTCAACAAAGCTATTTGAATCTAATGAACGTCAAACACATTAAAACAATGCTTTTTGACTCAAATGAAAGTCAAATGCATTCAACAAAGCAATTTGAATCAAATGAAAGTCAAACACATTCAAACAAAGATTTTTGAATCAAATGAAAGTCAAATGCATTCAGCAAATCTATTTCAGTCAAATGAAAGTCAAAGTCATTCAAACAAAGCTTTTTGACTCAAATAAAAGTCAAATGCATTCAAGAAAGCTTTTTGAATCAAATGAAAGTCAAACGAATTCAAACTAAGATTTTTAACTTAAATGAAAGTCAAATTCATTCAAAAAATCTATTTCAATCAAATAAAAGTCAAACACATACAAACAAAGCTTTTTGAAGCAATTGAAAGTCAAATGCATTCAACAAAGCTATTTGAATCAAATGAAAGTCAAACACATTCAAATAAAGCTTTTTGAAGCAAATAAAAGTCAAATGCATTCAGCAAATCTATTTCAGTCAAATGAAAGTCAAATGCATTCAGCAAATCCATTTCAGTCAAATGAAAGTCAAACACATTCAAACAAAGATTTTTGACTCAAATGAAAGTCAAATTCATTCAACAAATCTATTTCAATCAAATAAAAGTCAAACACATACAAACAAAGCTTTTTGAAGCAATTGAACGTCAAATGCATTCTACAAAGCTATTTGAATCAAATGAAAGTCAAACACATTAAAACAATGCTTTTTGACTCAAATGACAGTCAAATACATTCAACAAAGCTAAATGAAAGTCAAACACATTCAAACAAAGATTTTTGAGTCAAATGAAAGTCAAATGCATTCAGCAAATCTATTTCAGTCAAATGAATGTCAAATGCATTCAGCAAATCCATTTAAGTCAAATGAAAGTCAAACATATTCAAACAAAGCTTGTCAAATGCATTCAACAAAGCTTTTTGAATCAAATGAAAGACAAACGCATTCAAACAACGATTTTTGACTCAAATGAAAGTCAAATTCATTCAACAAATCTATTTCTATCAAATGAAAGTCAAACACATACAATCAAAGCTTTTTGAAGCAAATGAAAGTCAAATGCATTCAACAAAGCTATTTGAATAAAATGAAAGTCAAACACATTCAAACAAAGCTTTTTGAAGCAAATGAAAGTCAAACGCATTCAAACAAATCTTTTTGAAGCAAATGAAAGTCAAATGCATTCAACAAAGCTATTTGAATAAAATAAAAGTCAAACACATTCAAACAAAGATTTTTGACTCAAATGAAAGTCAAATGCATTCAACAATTCTATTTCAATCAAATGAAAGTCAAACACATTCAAACAAAGCTTTTTGAGAAAATGAAAGTCAAATGCATTCAACAAAGCTATTTGAATCAAATGAAAGTCAAACACATTCAAACAAAGCGTTTTGAAGCAAATGAAAGTCAAATGCATTCAACAATGCTATTTGAATCAAATGAAAATCAAACACATTCAAACAAAGATTTTTGACTCAAATGAAAGTCAAATGCATTCAGCAAATCTATTTTAGTCAACTGAATGTCAAATGCATTCAGCAAATCCATTTCAGTCAAATGAAAGTCAAACACATTCAAACAAAGCTTGTCAAATGCATTCAACAAAGCTTTTTGAATCAAATGAAAGTCAAACGCATTCAAACAACGATTTTTGACTCAAATGAAAGTCAAATTCATTCAACAAATCTATTTCAATCAAATGAAAGTCAAACACATATAATCAAAGATTTTTGAAGCAAATGAAAGTCAAATGCATTCAACAAAGCTATTTGAATAAAATGAAAGTCAAACACATTCAAACAAAGCTTTTTGAAGCAAATGAAAGTCAAATGCATTCAACAAAACTGTTTGAATCAAATGAAAGTCAAACACATTCAAACAAAGATTTTTGACTCAAATGAAAGTCAAATGCATTCAGCAAATCTATTTCAGTCAAATGAAAGTCAAATGCATTCAGCAAATCCATTTCAGTCAAATGAAGTTCAAACACATTCAAACAAAGCTTGTCAAATGCATTCAACAAAGCTTTTTGAATCAAATGAAAGTCAAACGCATTCAAACAACGATTTTTGACTCAAATGAAAGTCAAATGCATTCAACAAAGCTATTTGGATCAAATGAAAGTCAAACACATTCAAACAAAGCTTTTTGAAGCAAATGAAAGTCAAATGCATTCAACAAAGCAATTTCACTCAAATGAAAGTCAAACACATTAAAACAAAGTTTTTTGAAGTAAATGAAAGTCAAATGCATTCAACAAATCTATTTCAGTCAAATGAAAGTCAAATGCATTATGCAAATCCATTTCAGTCAAATGAAAGTCAAACACATTCAAACAAAGCTTTTTGACTCAAATGAAAGTCAAATGCATTCAACAAAGCTTTTTGAATCAAATGAAAGTAAAACGCATTCAAACAACGATTTTAGACTAAAATGAAAGTCAAATTCATTCAACAAATCTATTTCAATCAAATGAAAGTCAAACACATACAAAGAAAGCTTTTTGAAGCAATTGAAAGTCAAATGCATTCAACAAAGCTATTTGAATCAAATGAAAGTCAAACACATTAAAACAATGCTTTTTGACTCAAATGAAAGTCAAATACATTCAACAAAGCTATTTTAATCAAATGAAAGTCAAACACATTCAAACAAAGATTTTTAACTCAAATGAAAGTCAAATGCATTCAGCAAATCTATTTCAGTCAAATGAAAGTCAAATGCATTATGCAAATCCATTTCAGTCAAATGAAAATCAAAAACATTCAAAAAAAGCTTTTTGACTCAACTGAAAGTCAAATGCATTCAACAAAGCTTTTTGAATCAAATGAAAGTGAAACGCATTCAAACAACGATTTTTGACTCAAATGAAAGTCAAATTCATTCAACAAATCTATTTCAATCAAATGAAAGTCAAACACATACAAACAAAGCCTTTTTAAGCAATTGAAAGTCAAATGCATTCAACAAAGCTATTTGAATAAAATGAAAGTCAAACACATTCAAACAAAGCTTTTTGAAGCAAATGAAAGTCAAATGCATTCAACAAAGCTATTTGAATAAAATGAAAGTCAAACACATTCAAACAAATATTTTTGACTCAAATGAAAGTCAAATGCATTCAACAATTCTATTTCAATCAAATGAAAGTCAAACACATTCAAACAAAGTTTTTTGAGAAAATGAAAGTCAATTGCATTCAACAAAGCTATTTGAATCAAATGAAAGTCAAACACATTCAAACAAAGCGATTTGAAGCAAATGAAAGTCAAATGCATTCAACAATGCTATTTGAATCAAATGAAAATCAAACACATTCAAATAAAGATTTTTGACTCAAATGAAAGTCAAATGCATTCAGCAAATCTATTTCAGTCAAATGAAAGTCAAACACATTCAAACAAAGCTTTTTGACTCAAATGAAAGTCAAATGCATTCAACATAGCTATTTGAATCAAATAAAAGTCAAACACATTAAAACAATGCTTTTTGACTCAAATGAAAGTCAAATGCATTCAACAAAGCTATTTGAATCAAATGAAAGTCAAACACATTCAAAAAAAGATTTTTGACTCCAAAGAAAGTCAAATGCATTCAGCAAATCTATTTCTGTCAAATGAAAGTCAAACACATTCAAACAATGCTTTTTAAAGAAATTGAAAGTCAAATGCATTCAACAAAGCTATTTGAATCAAATGAAAGTCAAACACATTCAAACAAAGCTTTTTGAAGCAAATGATTATCTAATGCATTCAACAAAGCTATTTGAATCAAATGAAAGTCAATCACATTCAAACAATGCTTTTTGAAGTAATGAAAGTCAAGTGCATTCAACAAAGCTCTTTGAATCAAATGAAAGTCAAACACATTCGAACACAGAATTTTTAGCAAATGAAAGTCAAATGAATTCAACAAAGCTATTTCAATCAAATGAAAGTCAAACACATTCAAACAAACCTTTTTGACTCAAATGAAAGTCAAATGCATTCAACACAGCTATTTGAATCAAATGAAAGTCATACACATTCAAACAAAGATTTTTGACTCAAATGAAAGTCAAATGCATTCAACAAATCTATTTCAGTCAAATGAAAGTCAAATGCGTTATGCAAATCCATTTGAATCAAATGAAAGTCAAACACATTCAAACAAAGCTTTTTGACTCAAATGAAAGTCAAATTCATTCAACAAAACTTTTTGAATCAAATGAAAGTCAAACGCATTCAAACAAAGATTTTTGACTCAAATGAAAGTCAAATGCATTCAACAAATCTATTTCAATTAAATGAAAGTCAAACACATTCAAACAAAGCTTTTTGAAGCTAATGAAAGTCAAATGCATTCAACAAATCTATTTCAATTAAATGAAAGTCAAACACATTCAAACAAAGCTATTTGAAGCAAATGAAAGTCAAATGCATTCAACAAAGCTATTTGAATCAAATGAAAGTCAAACACATTCAAACAAAGATTTTTGACTCAAATGAAAGTCAATTGCATTCAACAAATCTATTTCAGTCAAATGAAAGTCAAACACATTCGAACAAAGCTTTTTGACTCAAATGAAAGTCAAATGCATTCAACAATTCTATTTGAATCAAATGAAAGTCAAACACATTCAAACAAAGATTTTTGACTCAAATGAAAGTCAAAAGCATTCAACAATTCTATTTCAATCAAATGAAAGTCAAACACACTAAAACAAAGCTTTTTGACGAAAATGAAAGTCAAATGCATTCAACAAAGCTATTTGAATCAAATAAAAGTCAAACGCATTCAAACAAAACGTTTTGAAGCAAATGAAACTCAAATGCATTCAACAAAGCTATTTGAATCGAATGAAAATCAAACACATTCAAACAAAGATTTTTGACTCAAATGAAAGTCAAATGCATTCAACAAATCTATTTCAGTCAAATGAAAGTCAAACACATTCAAACAAAGAATTTTGACTCAAATAAAAGTCAAATGCATTCAACATAGCTATTTTAATCAAATGAAAGTCAAACACATTCAAACATAGATTTTTAACTCAAATGAAAGTCAAATGCATGCAGCAAATCTGTTTCAGTCAAGTGAAAGTCAAACACATTCAAACAAAGATTTTTGACTCAAATGAAAGTCAAATGCATTCAACAAATCTAATTCAGTCATATGAAAGTCAAACACATTCAAACAAAGCTTTTTGACTCAAATGAAAGTCAAATACATTCAACAAAGCTTTTTGAATCAAATGAAAGAAAAACGCATTCAAACAAATATTTTTGACTCAAATGAAAGTCAAATGCATTCAACAATTCTATTTCAATCAAATGAAAGTCAAACACATTCAAACAAAGTTTTTTGAGAAAATGAAAGTCAATTGCATTCAACAAAGCTATTTGAATCAAATGAAAGTCAAACACATTCAAACAAAGCTTTTTGACTCAAATGAAAGTCAAATGCATTCAACAAAGCTTTTTGAATCAAATGAAAGTCAAACGCATTCAAACAAAGCTTTTTGACTCAAATGAAAGTCAAATGCATTCAACAAAACTTTTTGAATCAAATGAAATTCAAACGCATTCAAACAAAGATTTTTGACTCAAATGAAAGTCAAATTCATTCAACAAATCTATTTCAATCAAATGAAAGTCAAACACATACAAACAAAGATTTTTGAAGCAAATGAAAGTCAAATGCATTCAACAAAGCTATTTGAATCAAATGAAAGTCAAACACATTCAAACAAAGATTTTTGACTCAAATGAAAGTCAAATGCATTCAACAAAATCTATTTCAATCAAATGAAATTCAAACACACTAAAACAAAGCTTTTTAAAGCAAATGAAAGTCAATTGCATTCTACATAGCTATTTGAATCAAATGAAAGTCAAACACATTCAAACAAAGATTTTTGACTCAAATGAAAGTCAATCGCATTCAGCAAATCTATTTCAGTCAAATGAAAGTCAAACACATTCGAACAAAGCTTTTTGACTCAAATGAAAGTCAAATGCATTCAACAATTCTATTTGAATCAAATGAAAGTCAAACACATTCAAACAAAAATTTTTGACTCAAATGAAAGTCAAATGCATTCAACAATTCTATTTCAATCAAATGAAAGTCAAACACACTAAAACAAAGCTTTTTGACGAAAATGAAAGTCAAATGCATTCAACAAAGCTATTTGAATCAAATAAAAGTCAAACGCATTCAAACAAAACGTTTTGAATCAAATGAAACTCAAATGCATTCAACAAAGCTATTTGAATCGAATGAAAATCAAACACATTCAAACAAAGATTTTTGACTCAAATGAAAGTCAAATGCATTCAACAAATCTATTTCAGTCAAATGAAAGTCAAACACATTCAAACAAAGCTTTTTGACTCAAATAAAAGTCAAATGCATTCAACAAAGCTATTTGAATCAAATGAAAGTCAAACACATTAAAACAAAGTTTTTTGACTCAAATGAAAGTCAAATACATTCAACAAAGCTATTTGAATCAAATGAAAGTCAAACACATTCAAACAATGATTTTTGACTCAAATGAAAGTCAAATGCATTCAGCAAATCTATTTCAGTCAAATGAAAGTCAAATGCGTTATGCAAATCCATTTGAATCAAATGAAAGTCAAACACATTCAAACAAAGCTTTTTGACTCAAATGAAAGTCAAATTCATTCAACAAAACTTTTTGAATCAAATGAAAGTCAAACGCATTCAAACAAAGATTTTTGACTCAAATGAAAGTCAAATGCATTCAACAAATCTATTTCAATTAAATGAAAGTCAAACACATTCAAACAAAGCTTTTTGAAGCTAATGAAAGTCAAATGCATTCAACAAATCTATTTCAATTAAATGAAAGTCAAACACATTCAAACAAAGCTATTTGAAGCAAATGAAAGTCAAATGCATTCAACAAAGCTATTTGAATCAAATGAAAGTCAAACACATTCAAACAAAGATTTTTGACTCAAATGAAAGTCAATTGCATTCAACAAATCTATTTCAGTCAAATGAAAGTCAAACACATTCGAACAAAGCTTTTTGACTCAAATGAAAGTCAAATGCATTCAACAATTCTATTTGAATCAAATGAAAGTCAAACACATTCAAACAAAGATTTTTGACTCAAATGAAAGTCAAAAGCATTCAACAATTCTATTTCAATCAAATGAAAGTCAAACACACTAAAACAAAGCTTTTTGACGAAAATGAAAGTCAAATGCATTCAACAAAGCTATTTGAATCAAATAAAAGTCAAACGCATTCAAACAAAACGTTTTGAAGCAAATGAAACTCAAATGCATTCAACAAAGCTATTTGAATCGAATGAAAATCAAACACATTCAAACAAAGATTTTTGACTCAAATGAAAGTCAAATGCATTCAACAAATCTATTTCAGTCAAATGAAAGTCAAACACATTCAAACAAAGAATTTTGACTCAAATAAAAGTCAAATGCATTCAACATAGCTATTTTAATCAAATGAAAGTCAAACACATTCAAACATAGATTTTTAACTCAAATGAAAGTCAAATGCATGCAGCAAATCTGTTTCAGTCAAGTGAAAGTCAAACACATTCAAACAAAGATTTTTGACTCAAATGAAAGTCAAATGCATTCAACAAATCTAATTCAGTCATATGAAAGTCAAACACATTCAAACAAAGCTTTTTGACTCAAATGAAAGTCAAATACATTCAACAAAGCTTTTTGAATCAAATGAAAGAAAAACGCATTCAAACAAAGATTTTTGAAGAAAATGAAAGTCAAATGCATTCAACAAAGCTATTTGAATCAAATGAAAGTCAAACACATTCAAACAAAGCGTTTTGAAGCAAATGAAAGTCAAATGCATTCAACAAAGCTATTTGAATCAAATGAAAGTCAAACACATTCAAACAAAGCTTTTTGACTCAAATGAAAGTCAAATGCATTCAACAAAGCTTTTTGAATCAAATGAAAGTCAAACGCATTCAAACAAAGCTTTTTGACTCAAATGAAAGTCAAATGCATTCAACAAAACTTTTTGAATCAAATGAAATTCAAACGCATTCAAACAAAGATTTTTGACTCAAATGAAAGTCAAATTCATTCAACAAATCTATTTCAATCAAATGAAAGTCAAACACATACAAACAAAGATTTTTGAAGCAAATGAAAGTCAAATGCATTCAACAAAGCTATTTGAATCAAATGAAAGTCAAACACATTCAAACAAAGATTTTTGACTCAAATGAAAGTCAAATGCATTCAACAAAATCTATTTCAATCAAATGAAATTCAAACACACTAAAACAAAGCTTTTTAAAGCAAATGAAAGTCAATTGCATTCTACATAGCTATTTGAATCAAATGAAAGTCAAACACATTCAAACAAAGATTTTTGACTCAAATGAAAGTCAATCGCATTCAGCAAATCTATTTCAGTCAAATGAAAGTCAAACACATTCGAACAAAGCTTTTTGACTCAAATGAAAGTCAAATGCATTCAACAATTCTATTTGAATCAAATGAAAGTCAAACACATTCAAACAAAAATTTTTGACTCAAATGAAAGTCAAATGCATTCAACAATTCTATTTCAATCAAATGAAAGTCAAACACACTAAAACAAAGCTTTTTGACGAAAATGAAAGTCAAATGCATTCAACAAAGCTATTTGAATCAAATAAAAGTCAAACGCATTCAAACAAAACGTTTTGAATCAAATGAAACTCAAATGCATTCAACAAAGCTATTTGAATCGAATGAAAATCAAACACATTCAAACAAAGATTTTTGACTCAAATGAAAGTCAAATGCATTCAACAAATCTATTTCAGTCAAATGAAAGTCAAACACATTCAAACAAAGCTTTTTGACTCAAATAAAAGTCAAATGCATTCAACAAAGCTATTTGAATCAAATGAAAGTCAAACACATTAAAACAAAGTTTTTTGACTCAAATGAAAGTCAAATACATTCAACAAAGCTATTTGAATCAAATGAAAGTCAAACACATTCAAACAATGATTTTTGACTCAAATGAAAGTCAAATGCATTCAGCAAATCTATTTCAGTCAAATGAAAGTCAAATGCGTTATGCAAATCCATTTCAGTCAAATGAAAGTCAAACACATTCAAACAAAGCTTTTTGACTCAAATGAAAGTCAAATGCATTCAACAAAGCTTTTCGAATCAAATGAAAGTAAAACGCATTCAAAAACCGATTTTTGACTCAAATGAAAGTCAAATTCATTCAACAAATCTATTTCAATCAAATGAAAGTCAAACACATACAAAAAAAGCTTTTTGAAGCAATTGAATGTCAAATGAATTTAACAAAGCTATTTGAATAAAATGAAAGTCAAACACATTCAAACAAAGCTTTTTGAAGCAAATGAAAGTCAAATGCATTCAACAAAGCTATTTGAATAAAATGAAAGTCAAACACATTTAAACAAAGATTTTTGACTCAAATGAAAGTCAAATGCATTCAACAATTCTATTTCAATCAAATGAAAGTCAAACACATTCAAACAAAGCTTTTTGAGAAAATGAAAGTCAATTGCATTCAACAAAGCTATTTGAATCAAATGAAAGTCAAACACATTCAAACAAAGCGTTTTGAAGCAAATGAAAGTCAAATGCATTCAACAATGCTATTTGAATCAAATGAAAATCAAACACATTCAAACAAAGATTTTTGACTCAAATGAAAGTCAAATGCGTTCAGCAAATCTATTTCAGTCAAATGAATGTCAAATGCATTCAGCAAATCCATTTCAGTCAAATGAAAGTCAAACACATTCAAACAAAGCTTGTCAAATGCATTCAACAAAGCTTTTTGAATCAAATGAAAGTCAAACGCATTCAAACAACGATTTTTGACTCAAATGAAAGTCAAATTCATTCAACAAATCTATTTCAATCAAATGAAAGTCAAACACATACAATCAAAGCTTTTTGAAGCAAATGAAAGTCAAATGCATTCAACAAAGCTATTTGAATAAAATGAAAGTCAAACACATTCAAACAAAGGTTTTGGAAGCAAATGAAAGACAACTGCATTCAACAAAACTGTTTGAATCAAATGAAAGTCAAACACATTCAAACAAAGATTTTTGACTCAAATGAAAGTCAAATGCATTCAGCAAATCTATTTCAGTCAAATGAAAGTCAAATGCATTCAGCAAATCCATTTCAGTCAAATGAAAGTCAAACACATTCAAACAAAGCTTGTCAAATGCATTCAACAAAGCTTTTGGAATCAAATGAAAGTCAAACGCATTCAAACAACGATTTTTGACTCAAATGAAAGTCAAATGCATTCAGCAAATCTATTTCAGTCAAATGAAAGTCAATTGCATTCAGCAAATCCATTTCAGTCAAATGAAAGTCAAACACATTCAAACAAAGCTTGTCAAATGCATTCAACAAAGCTTTTGGAATCAAATGAAAGTCAAACGCATTCAACTAACGATTTTTGACTCAAATGAAAGTCAAATTCATTCAACAAATCTATTTCAATCAAATGAAAGTCAAACACATACAATCAAGGCTTTTTGAAGCAAATGAAAGTCAAATGCATTCAACAAAGCTATTTGAATAAAATTAAAGTCAAACACATTCAAACAAAGATTTTTGACTCAAATGAAAGTCAAATGCATTCAACAAATCTATTTCAGTCAAATGAAAGTCAAACACATTCAAACAAAGCTTTTTGACTCAAATGAAAGTCAAATGCATTCAACATAACTATTTGAATTAAATGAAAGTCAAACACATTCAAACAAAGATTTTTTACTAAAAGAAAAGTCAAATGCATTCAACAAATCTATTTCAATGAAATGAAAGTCAAACACATTCAAACAAAGATTTTTGAAGCAAATGAAAGTCAAATGCATTCAACAAAGCCATTTCAATCAAATGAAAGTCAAACACATTCAAACAAAGCTTTTTGAAGCAAACAAAAGTCAAATGCATTCAACAAAGCTATTTGAATCACATGAAAGTCAAACACATTTAAACAATGCTTTTTGAAGTAAATGAAAGTCAAATGCATTCATCAAAGCTGTTTGAATCAAATGAAAGTCAAACACATTCGAACAAAGCTTTTTGAAGCAAATGAGAGTCAAATGCATTCTACAAAGCAATTTCACTCAAATGAAAGTCAAACACATTAAAACAAAGTTTTTTGAAGTAAATGAAAGTTAAATGCATTTAACAAAGCTATTTGAATCAAATGAAAGTCAAACACATTAAAACAATGCTTTTTGACTCAAATGAAAGTAAAATGCATTCAACAAATCTATTTCAGTCAAATGAAAGTCAAATGCATTATGCAAATCCATTTCAGTCAAATGAAAGTCAAACACATTCAAACAAAGCTTTTTGACTCAAATGAAAGTCAAATGCATTCAACAAAGCTTTTTGAATCAAATGAAAGTAAACGCATTCAAACAACGATTTTAGACTCAAATGAAAGTCAAATTCATTCAACAAATCTATTTCAATCAAATGAAAGTCAAACACATACAAAGAAAGCTTTTTGAAGCAATTGAAAGTCAAATGCATTCAACAAAGCTATTTGAATCAAATGAAAGTCAAACACGTTAAAACAATGCTTTTTCACTCAAATGAAAGTCAAATACATTCAACAAAGATATTTTTATCAAATGAAAGTCAAACACATTCAAACAAAGATTTTTGAGTCAAATGAAAGTCAAATGCATTCAGCAAATCTATTTCAGTCAAATGAAAGTCAAATGCATTATGCAAATCCATTTCAGTCAAATGAAAATCAAACACATTCAAACAAAGCTTTTTGACTCAAATGAAAGTCAAATGCATTCAACAAAGCTTTTTGAATCAAATGAAAGTGAAACGCATTCAAACAACGATTTTTGACTCAAATGAAAGTCAAATTCATTCAACAAATCTATTTCAATCAAATGAAAGTCAAACACATACAAACAAAGCCTTTTGAAGCAATTGAAAGTCAAATGCATTCAACAAAGCTATTTGAATAAAATGAAAGTCAAACACATTCAAACAAAGCTTTTTGAAGCAAATGAAAGTCAAATGCATTCAACAAAGCTATTTGAATAAAATGAAAGTCAAACACATTCAAACAAATATTTTTGACTCAAATGAAAGTCAAATGCATTCAACAATTCTATTTCAATCAAATGAAAGTCAAACACATTCAAACAAAGTTTTTTGAGAAAATGAAAGTCAATTGCATTCAACAAAGCTATTTGAATCAAATGAAAGTCAAACACATTCAAACAAAGCGATTTGAAGCAAATGAAAGTCAAATGCATTCAACAATGCTATTTGAATCAAATGAAAATCAAACACATTCAAACAAAGATTTTTGACTCAAATGAAAGTCAAATGCATTCAGCAAATCTATTTCAGTCAAATGAAAGTCAAACACATTCAAACAAAGCTTTTTGACTCAAATGAAAGTCAAATGCATTCAACATAGCTATTTGAATCAAATAAAAGTCAAACACATTAAAACAATGCTTTTTGACTCAAATGAAAGTCAAATGCATTCAACAAAGCTATTTGAATCAAATGAAAGTCAAACACATTCAAACAAAGATTTTTGACTCAAAAGAAAGTAAAATGCATTCAGCAAATCTATTTATGTCAAATGAAAGTCAAACACATTCAAACAATGCTTTTTAAAGCAATTGAAAGTCAAATGCATTCAACAAAGCTATTTGAATCAAATGAAAGTCAAACACATTCAAACAAAGCTTTTTGAAGCAAATGATTATCAAATGCATTCAACAAAGCTATTTGAATCAAATGAAAGTCAATCACATTCAAACAATGCTTTTTGAAGTAATGAAAGTCAAGTGCATTCAACAAAGCTCTTTGAATCAAATGAAAGTCAAACACATTCGAACACAGAATTTTTAGCAAATGAAAGTCAAATGAATTCAACAAAGCTATTTCAATCAAATGAAAGTCAAACACATTCAAACAAACCTTTTTGACTCAAATGAAAGTCAAATGCATTCAACACAGCTATTTGAATCAAATGAAAGTCATACACATTCAAACAAAGATTTTTGACTCAAATGAAAGTCAAATGCATTCAACAAATCTATTTCTGTCAAAATAAAGTCAAACACATTCAAACAAAGCTTTTTGACTCAAATGAAAGTCAAATTCATTCAACAAAACTTTTTGAATCAAATGAAAGTCAAACGCATTCAAACAAAGATTTTTGACTCAAATGAAAGTCAAATGCATTCAACAAATCTATTTCAATTAAATGAAAGTCAAACACATTCAAACAAAGCTTTTTGAAGCTAATGAAAGTCAAATGCATTCAACAAATCTATTTCAATTAAATGAAAGTCAAACACATTCAAACAAAGCTATTTGAAGCAAATGAAAGTCAAATGCATTCAACAAAGCTATTTGAATCAAATGAAAGTCAAACACATTCAAACAAAGATTTTTGACTCAAATGAAAGTCAATTGCATTCAACAAATCTATTTCAGTCAAATGAAAGTCAAACACATTCGAACAAAGCTTTTTGACTCAAATGAAAGTCAAATGCATTCAACAATTCTATTTGAATCAAATGAAAGTCAAACACATTCAAACAAAGATTTTTGACTCAAATGAAAGTCAAAAGCATTCAACAATTCTATTTCAATCAAATGAAAGTCAAACACACTAAAACAAAGCTTTTTGACGAAAATGAAAGTCAAATGCATTCAACAAAGCTATTTGAATCAAATAAAAGTCAAACGCATTCAAACAAAACGTTTTGAAGCAAATGAAACTCAAATGCATTCAACAAAGCTATTTGAATCGAATGAAAATCAAACACATTCAAACAAAGATTTTTGACTCAAATGAAAGTCAAATGCATTCAACAAATCTATTTCAGTCAAATGAAAGTCAAACACATTCAAACAAAGAATTTTGACTCAAATAAAAGTCAAATGCATTCAACATAGCTATTTTAATCAAATGAAAGTCAAACACATTCAAACATAGATTTTTAACTCAAATGAAAGTCAAATGCATGCAGCAAATCTGTTTCAGTCAAGTGAAAGTCAAACACATTCAAACAAAGATTTTTGACTCAAATGAAAGTCAAATGCATTCAACAAATCTAATTCAGTCATATGAAAGTCAAACACATTCAAACAAAGCTTTTTGACTCAAATGAAAGTCAAATACATTCAACAAAGCTTTTTGAATCAAATGAAAGAAAAACGCATTCAAACAAAGATTTTTGAAGAAAATGAAAGTCAAATGCATTCAACAAAGCTATTTGAATCAAATGAAAGTCAAACACATTCAAACAAAGCGTTTTGAAGCAAATGAAAGTCAAATGCATTCAACAAAGCTATTTGAATCAAATGAAAGTCAAACACATTCAAACAAAGCTTTTTGACTCAAATGAAAGTCAAATGCATTCAACAAAGCTTTTTGAATCAAATGAAAGTCAAACGCATTCAAACAAAGCTTTTTGACTCAAATGAAAGTCAAATGCATTCAACAAAACTTTTTGAATCAAATGAAATTCAAACGCATTCAAACAAAGATTTTTGACTCAAATGAAAGTCAAATTCATTCAACAAATCTATTTCAATCAAATGAAAGTCAAACACATACAAACAAAGATTTTTGAAGCAAATGAAAGTCAAATGCATTCAACAAAGCTATTTGAATCAAATGAAAGTCAAACACATTCAAACAAAGATTTTTGACTCAAATGAAAGTCAAATGCATTCAACAAAATCTATTTCAATCAAATGAAATTCAAACACACTAAAACAAAGCTTTTTAAAGCAAATGAAAGTCAATTGCATTCTACATAGCTATTTGAATCAAATGAAAGTCAAACACATTCAAACAAAGCTTTGTTTGAATGTGTTTGACTTTCATTTGATTCAAAAAGCTTTGTTGAATGCATTTGACTTTCATTTGAGTCAAAAAGCTTTGTTTGAATGTGTTTGACTTTCATTTGACTGAAATAGATTTGCTGAATGCATTTGACTTTCATTTGAGTCAAAAATCTTTGTTTGAATGTGTTTGACTTTCATTTGATTCAAATAGCTTTATTGAATGCATTTGACTTTCATTTTCTTCAAAAAGCTTTGTTTGAATGTGTTTGACTTTCATTTGATTAAAATAGAATTGTTGAATGCATTTGACTTTCATTTGAGTCAAAAATCTTTGTTTGAATGTGTTTGACTTTCATTTGATTCAAATAGCTTTGTTGAATGCATTTGACTTTCATTTGCTTCAAAAAGCTTTGTTTGAATGTGTTTGACTTTCATTTGATTGAAATGGATTTGTTAAATGCATTTGACTTTCATTTGCTTCAAAATGCTTTGTTCGAATGTGTTTGACTTTCTTTTGATTCAAATAGCTTTGTTGAATGCATTTGACTTTCATTTGAGTTAAAAAGCTTGGCTTAAATGAGTTTGACTTTTATTTGTTTCAAATAGCTATGTTGAATGCATTTGACTTTCATTTGAGTCAAAAAGCTTTGTTTGAATGTGTTCGACTTTCATTTAATTCAAATAGCTTTGTTGAATGCATTTGACTTTCATTTGCTTCAAAAAGCTTTGTTCGAATGTGTTTGACTTTTATTTGATTCAAACAGCTTTGTTGAATGCATTTGACTTTCATTTACTTCGAAAAGCATTGTTTGAATGTGTTGGACTTTCATATGATTTAAACAGCTCTGTTGAATGCATTTGACTTTCATTTGCTTCAAAAAGCTTTGTTCGAATGTGTTTGACTATCATTTGATTCAAAGAGCTTTGTTGAATGCATTTGACATTCATTTGAGTCACAAATCTTTGTTTGAATGTGTTTGACTTTCATTTGATTCAAAAAGCTTTGTTAAATGCATTTGACTTTCATTTGAGTCAAAAAGCTTTGTTTGAATGTGTTTGACTTTCATTTGACTGAAATAGATTTGCTGAATGCATTTGACTTTCATTTGAGTCAAAAATCTTTGTTTGAATGTGTTTGATTTTCATTTAATTCAAATAGCTTTGTTGAATGCATTTGACTTTCATTTGCTTCAAAACGCTTTGTTTGAATGTGTTTGACTTTCATTTGATTCAAATAGCTTTGTTGAATGCATTTGACTTTCATTTGCTTCAAAACGCTTTGTTTGAATGTAATTGACTTTCATTTGATTCAAATAGCTTTGTTGAATGCATTTGACTTTCATTTTCTTCAAAAATCTTTGTTTGACTGTGTTTAACTTTTATTTGATTGAAATAGAATTGTTGAATGCATTTGACTTTCATTTGAGTCAAAAATCTTTGTTTGAATGTGTTTGACTTTCATTTGATTCAAATAGCTTTGTTGAATGCATTTGACTTTCATTTGCTTCAAAAAGCTTTGTTTGAATGTGTTTGACTTTCATTTGATTGAAATAGAATTGTTGAATGCATTTGACTTTCATTTGAGTCAAAAAGCTTTGTTTGAATGTGTTTGACTTTCATTTGACTGAAATAGATTTGCTGAATGCACTTAACTTTCATTTGAGTCAAAAATCTTTGTTTGAATGTGGTTTATTTTCATTTAACTCAAATAGCTTTGTTGAATGCATTTGTCTTTCATTTGCTTCAAAACGCTTTGTTTGAATGTGTTTGACTTTCATTTGATTCAAATAGCTTTGTTGAATGCATTTGACTTTCATTTGCTTCAAAAAGCTTTGTTTGAATGTGTTTGACTTTCATTTGATTGAAATAGAATTGTTGAATGCATTTGACTTTCATTTGAGTCAAAAATCATTGTTTGAATGTGTTTGACTTTCATTTGATTCAAATAGCTTTGTTGAATGCATTTGACTTTCATTTGCTTTAAAAAGCTTTGTTTATATGTGTTTGACTTTCATTTGATTGAAATAGATTTGTTGAATGAATTTGACTTTCATTTGCTTCAAAACGCTTTGTTTGAATGCGTTTGACTTTCATTTGATTCAAAAAGCTTTGCTGAATGCATTTGACTTTCATTTGAGTAAAAAAGCATTGTTTTAATGTGTTTGGCTTTCACTTGATTCAAATAGCTATGTTGAATGCATTTGACTTTCATTTGCTTCAAAAAGCTTTGTTTGAATGTGTTTGACTTTCATTTGACTGAAATAGATTTGCTGAATGCATTCAACTTTCATTTGAGTCAAAAATCTTTGTTTAAATGTGGTTGATTTTCATTTAATTCAAATAGTTTTGCTGAATGCATTTGACTTTCATTTGCTTCAAAACGCTTTGTTTGTATGTGTTTGACTTTCATTTGATTGAAATAGATTTGTTGAATGAATTTGACTTTCATTTGCTTCAAAACGTTTTGTTTGAATGCGTTTGACTTTCATTTGACTGAAATAGATTTGCTGAATGCATTTGACTTTCATTTGCTTCAAAACGTTTTGTTTGAATGTGTTTGACTTTCATTTGATTCAAATAGCTTTGTTGAATGCATTTGACTTTCATTTTCTTCAAAATGCTTTGTTTGAATGTGTTTGACTTTCATTTAATTGAAATAGAATTGCTGAATGTATTTGACTTTCATTTGAGTCAAAAATCTTTGTTTGAATGTGTTTGAATTTCATTTGATTCAAATAGCTTTTTTGAATGCATTTGACTTTCATTTGCTTCAAAAAGCTTTGTTTGAATGTGTTTGACTTTCATTTGATTCAAAAAGCTTTGTTTGAATGTATTTGACTTTCATTTACTTCAAAAAGTTTTGTTTGAATGTGTTTGACTTTGATTTGATTCAAATAGCTTTGTTGAATACATTTAACTTTCATTTGAGACAAAAAGCTTTGTTTGAATGTGTTTTACTTTCATTTGATTTAAACAGCTTTAATGAATGGATTTGACTTTCATTTGTTTCAAAAAGCTTTGTTTGCATGTGTTTGACTTTCATTTGATTGAAATGGCTTTGTTGAATGCATTTGACTTTCATTTGAGTCAAAAAGCATTGTTTTAATGTGTTTGACTTTCATTTGATTCAAATAGCTTTGTTGAATGCATTTGACTTTCATTTGCTTCAAAAAGCTTTGTTTTAATGTGTTTGACTTTCATTTGATTGAAATTGCTTTTAGAATGCATTTGACTTTCATTTGCTTCAAAAAGTTTTGTTTGAATGTGTTTGACTTTCATTTGATTCAAACAGCTTTGTTAAATGCATTTGACTTTCATTTACTTCAAAAAGTATTGTTTGAATGTGTTTGACTTTCATTTGATTCAAATAGCTTTGTTGAATGCATTTGACTTTCATTTGCTTCTAAAAGCATTGTTTGTATGAGTTTGACTTTCATTTGATTCAAACAGCTTTGTTGAATGCATTTGACTTTCATTTGCTTTTAAAAGCTTTGTTTGAATGTGTTTGACTTTCATTTGATTTAAACAGCTTTAATGAATGCATTTGACTTTCATTTGTTTTAAAAAGCTTTATTTGAACGTGTTTGACTATCATTTGATTCAAATAGCTTTGTTGAATGCATTTGACTTTCATTTTGAGTTAAGAAGCTTTGTTTGAATGTGTTTGACTTCCATTTGATTCAAATAGCTTTGTTGAATGCATTTGACTTTCATTTGAGTCAAAAGTCTTTGTTTAAATGTGATTGACTTTCATTTGAGCCAAATAGCTTTGTTGAATGCATTTGACTTTTATTTGCTTCAAAAAGCTTTGTTCGAATGTGGTTGACTTTCATTTGATTCAAACAGCTTTGTGGAATGCATTTAACTTTCATTTGCTTCAAAAAGGTTTGTTTTATGTGTTTGAATTTCATTTGATTCAAACAGCTTTGTTGAATGCATTTGACTTTCATTTGCTTTAAAAAGCATTGTTTGAATGTATTTGACTTTCATTTAATTCAAATAACTTTGTTGAATGCATTTGACTTTCATTTGATTCAAAAAGCGTTGATTGAATGTGTTTGACTTTCATTTGATTCAAATAGCTTTGTTGAATGCATTTGACTTTCATTTGAGTCAAAAAGCTTTGTTTTAATGTGCTTGACTTTCATTTGCTTCAAAAAGCTGTGTTCGAATGTGTTTGACTTTCATTTGATTCAAACAGCTTTGTTAAATGCATTTGACTTTCATTTGCTTCAAAAAGCTTTGTTTTAATAGGCTTGACTTTCATTTGATTCAAATAGTTTTGTTGAATGCATTTGACTTTCATTTGATTCAAAAAGATGTGTTTGAATATGTTTGACTTTTATTTGATTCAAACAGCTTTGTTGAATGCATTTGACTTTCATTTGCTCCAAAAATCTTTGTTTGAATGTGTTTGACATTTATTTGATTCAAATAGCTTTGTTGAATGCATTTGACTTTCATTTGATTCAAATAGCGTTATTTGAATCTGTTAGACTTTCATTTGATTCGAATAGCTTTGTTGAATGTATTTGACTTTCATTTGAGTCAAAAAGCTTTGTTTTAATGTGCTTGACTTTCATTTGCTTCAAAAAGCTGTGTTCGAATGTGTTTGACTTTCATTTGATTTAAACAGCTTTAATGAATGCATTTAACTTTCATTCGTTTCAAAAAGCTTTATTTGAATGTGTTTGACTTTCATTTGATTCAAATAGCTTTGTTGAATGCATTTGACTTTCATTTGAGTCAAAAAGCTTTATTTGAATGTGTTTGAATTCCATTTGATTCAAATAGCTTTGTTGAATGCATTTGACTTTCATTTGATTCAAAAAGATGTGTTTGAATATGTTTGACTTTCATTTGATTCAAACAGCTTTGTTGAATGCATTTGACTTTCATTAGCTCCAAAAATCTTTGTTTGAATGTGTTTGACATTTATTTGATTCAAATAGCTTTGTTGAATGCATTTGACTTTCATTTGATTCGAATAGCGTTATTTGAATCTGTTAGACTTTCATTTGATTCGAATAGCTTTGTTGAATGTATTTGACTTTCATTTGAGTCAAAAAGCTTTGTTTTAATGTGCTTGACTTTCATTTGCTTCAAAAAGCTGTGTTCGAATGTGTTTGACTTTCATTTGATTTAAACAGCTTTAATGAATGCATTTAACTTTCATTCGTTTCAAAAAGCTTTATTTGAATGTGTTTGACTTTCATTTGATTCAAATAGCTTTGTTGAATGCATTTGACTTTTATTTGAGTCAAAAAGCTTTATTTGAATGTGTTTGAATTCCATTTGATTCAAATAGCTTTGTTGAATGCATTTGACTTTCATTTGAGTCAAAAATCTTTTTTTGAATGTTCTAGACTTTCATTTGAGTCAAATAGCTTTGTTGAATGCATTTAACGTTTATTTGCTTCAAAAAGCTTTGTTCTAATGTGGTTGACTTTCATTTGATTCAAACAGCTTTGTTAAATGAATTTGACTTTCATTTGCTTCAAAAAGGTTTGTTTTATGTGTTTGACTTTCATTTGATTTAAACAGCATTGTTGAATGCATTTGACTTTCATTTGCTTCAAAAAGCTTTGTTGAATGCATTTGACTTTAATTTGATTCAAAAAGAGTTGTTTGAATGTGTTTGACTTATATTTGATTCAAATAGCTTTGTTGAATATGACTTTCATTTGAGTCAAAAAGCTTTGTTTAAATGTGCTTGACTTACATTTTCATTCAAATGGCTTTGTTGAATGCATTTGACATTCATTTGCTTCAAAAAGCTTTGTTTGAATGTGTTTGACTATCATTTGATTCAAATAGCTTTGTTGAATGCATTTGACTTTCATTTGCTTCAAAAAGCTTTGTTTGAATGTGTTTGACTTTCATTTGACTGAAATAGATTTGCTGAATGCATTCAACTTTCATTTGAGTCAAAAATCTTTGTTTGAATGTGATTGACTTTCATTTGAGTCAAATAGCTTTGTTGAATGCATTTGACTTTTATTTGCTAAAATAAGCTTTGTTTGAATGTGGTTGACTTCCATTTGATTCAAACAGCTTTGTGGAATGCATTTAACTTTCATTTGCTTCAAAAAGGTTTGTTTTATGTGTTTGACTTTCATTTGATTCAACAGCTTTGTTGAATGCATTTGACTTTCATTTGCTTTAAAAAGCATTGTTTGAATGTGTTTGACTTTCATTTAATTCAAAAAGCTTTGTTAAATGCATTTGACTTTCATTTGAGTCAAAAAGCTTTGTTTGAATGTGTTTGACTTTCATTTGACTGAATTAGATTTGCTGAATGCATTTGACTTTCATTTGAGTCAAAAATCTTTGTTTGAATGTGTTTGATTTTCATTTAATTCAAATAGCTTTGTTGAATGCATTTGACTTTCATTTGCTTCATAACGCTTTGTTTGAATGTGTTTGACTTTCATTTGATTCAAATAGCTTTGTTGAATGCATTTGACTTTCATTTGCTTCAAAACGCTTTGTTTGAATGTAATTGACTTTCATTTGATTCAAATAGCTTTGTTGAATGCATTTGACTTTCATTTTCTTCAAAAATCTTTGTTTGACTGTGTTTAACTTTTATTTGATTGAAATAGAATTGTTGAATGCATTTGACTTTCATTTGAGTCAAAAATCTTTGTTTGAATGTGTTTGACTTTCATTTGATTCAAATAGCTTTGTTGAATGCATTTGACTTTCATTTGAGTCAAAAAGCCATGTTTTAATGTGTTTGGATTTCATTTGATTCAAATAGCTTTGTTGAATGCATTTGACTTTCATTTGAGTCAAAAAGCTTCGTTTGAATGTGTTTGACTTTCATTTGACTGAAATAGATTTGCTGAATGCACTTAACTTTCATTTGAGTCAAAAATCTTTGTTTGAATGTGGTTGATTTTCATTTAACTCAAATAGCTTTGTTGAATGCATTTGACTTTCATTTGCTTCAAAACGCTTTGTTTGAATGTGTTTGACTTTCATTTGATTGAAATAGATTTGTTGAATGAATTTGACTTTCATTTGCTTCAAAACGCTTTGTTTGAATGCGTTTGACTTTCATTTGATTCAAAAAGCTTTGCTGAATGCATTTGACTTTCATTTGAGTAAAAAAGCATTGTTTTAATGTGTTTGGCTTTCACTTGATTCAAATAGCTATGTTGAATGCATTTGACTTTCATTTGCTTCAAAAAGCTTTGTTTGAATGTGTTTGACTTTCATTTGACTGAAATAGATTTGCTGAATGCATTCAACTTTCATTTGAGTCAAAAATCTTTGTTTAAATGTGGTTGATTTTCATTTAATTCAAATAGTTTTGCTGAATGCATTTGACTTTCATTTGCTTCAAAACGCTTTGTTTGTATGTGTTTGACTTTCATTTGATTGAAATAGATTTGTTGAATGAATTTGACTTTCATTTGCTTCAAAACGTTTTGTTTGAATGCGTTTGACTTTCATTTGACTGAAATAGATTTGCTGAATGCATTTGACTTTCATTTGCTTCAAAACGTTTTGTTTGAATGTGTTTGACTTTCATTTGATTCAAATAGCTTTGTTGAATGCATTTGACTTTCATTTTCTTCAAAATGCTTTGTTTGAATGTGTTTGACTTTCATTTAATTGAAATAGAATTGCTGAATGCATTTGACTTTCATTTGAGTCAAAAATCTTTGTTTGAATGTGTTTGAATTTCATTTGATTCAAATAGCTTTTTTGAATGCATTTGACTTTCATTTGCTTCAAAAAGCTTTGTTTGAATGTGTTTGACTTTCATTTGATTCAAAAAGCTTTGTTTGAATGTATTTGACTTTCATTTACTTCAAAAAGTTTTGTTTGAATGTGTTTGACTTTGATTTGATTCAAATAGCTTTGTTGAATACATTTAACTTTCATTTGAGACAAAAAGCTTTGTTTGAATGTGTTTTACTTTCATTTGATTTAAACAGCTTTAATGAATGGATTTGACTTTCATTTGTTTCAAAAAGCTTTGTTTGCATGTGTTTGACTTTCATTTGATTGAAATGGCTTTGTTGAATGCATTTGACTTTCATTTGAGTCAAAAAGCATTATTTTAATGTGTTTGACTTTCATTTGATTCAAATAGCTTTGTTGAATGCATTTGACTTTCATTTGCTTCAAAAAGCTTTGTTTTAATGTGTTTGACTTTCATTTGATTGAAATTGCTTTTAGAATGCATTTGACTTTCATTTGCTTCAAAAAGTTTTTTTTGAATGTGTTTGACTTTCATTTGATTCAAACAGCTTTGTTAAATGCATTTGACTTTCATTTACTTCAAAAAGTATTGTTTGAATGTGTTTGACTTTCATTTGATTCAAATAGCTTTGTTGAATGCATTTGACTTTCATTTGCTTCTAAAAGCATTGTTTGTATGAGTTTGACTTTCATTTGATTCAAACAGCTTTGTTGAATGCATTTGACTTTCATTTGCTTTTAAAAGCTTTGTTTGAATGTGTTTGACTTTCATTTGATTTAAACAGCTTTAATGAATGCATTTGACTTTCATTTGTTTTAAAAAGCTTTATTTGAACGTGTTTGACTATCATTTGATTCAAATAGCTTTGTTGAATGCATTTGACTTTCATTTGAGTTAAGAAGCTTTGTTCGAATGTGTTTGACTTCCATTTGATTCAAATAGCTTTGTTGAATGCATTTGACTTTCATTTGAGTCAAAAGTCTTTGTTTAAATGTGATTGACTTTCATTTGAGCCAAATAGCTTTGTTGAATGCATTTGACTTTTATTTGCTTCAAAAAGCTTTGTTCGAATGTGGTTGACTTTCATTTGATTCAAACAGCTTTGTGGAATGCATTTAACTTTCATTTGCTTCAAAAAGGTTTGTTTTATGTGTTTGAATTTCATTTGATTCAAACAGCTTTGTTGAATGCATTTGACTTTCATTTGCTTTAAAAAGCATTGTTTGAATGTATTTGACTTTCATTTAATTCAAATAGCTTTGTTGAATGCATTTGACTTTCATTTGATTCAAAAAGCGTTGTTTGAATGTGTTTGACTTTCATTTGATTCAAATAGCTTTGTTGAATGCATTTGACTTTCATTTGAGTCAAAAAGCTTTGTTTTAATGTGCTTGACTTTCATTTGCTTCAAAAAGCTGTGTTCGAATGTGTTTGACTTTCATTTGATTCAAACAGCTTTGTTAAATGCATTTGACTTTCATTTGCTTCAAAAAGCTTTGTTTTAATAGGCTTGACTTTCATTTGATTCAAATAGTTTTGTTGAATGCATTTGACTTTCATTTGATTCAAAAAGATGTGTTTGAATATGTTTGACTTTTATTTGATTCAAACAGCTTTGTTGAATGCATTTGACTTTCATTTGCTCCAAAAATCTTTGTTTGAATGTGTTTGACATTTATTTGATTCAAATAGCTTTGTTGAATGCATTTGACTTTCATTTGATTCAAATAGCATTATTTGAATCTGTTAGACTTTCATTTGATTCGAATAGATTTGTTGAATGTATTTGACTTTCATTTGAGTCAAAAAGCTTTGTTTTAATGTGCTTGACTTTCATTTGCTTCAAAAAGCTGTGTTCGAATGTTTTTGACTTTCATTTGATTTAAACAGCTTTAATGAATGCATTTAACTTTCATTCGTTTCAAAAAGCTTTATTTGAATGTGTTTGACTTTCATTTGATTCAAATAGCTTTGTTGAATGCATTTGACTTTCATTTGAGTCAAAAAGCTTTATTTGAATGTGTTTGAATTCCATTTGATTCAAATAGCTTTGTTGAATGCATTTGACTTTCATTTGATTCAAAAAGATGTGTTTGAATATGTTTGACTTTCATTTGATTCAAACAGCTTTGTTGAATGCATTTGACTTTCATTTGCTCCAAAAATCTTTGTTTGAATGTGTTTGACATTTATTTGATTCAAATAGCTTTGTCGAATGCATTTGACTTTCATTTGATTCGAATAGCGTTATTTGAATCTGTTAGACTTTCATTTGATTCGAATAGCTTTGTTGAATGTATTTGACTTTCATTTGAGTCAAAAAGCTTTGTTTTAATGTGCTTGACTTTCATTTGCTTCAAAAAGCTGTGTTCGAATGTGTTTGACTTTCATTTGATTTAAACAGCTTTAATGAATGCATTTAACTTTCATTCGTTTCAAAAAGCTTTATTTGAATGTGTTTGACTTTCATTTGATTCAAATAGCTTTGTTGAATGCATTTGACTTTTATTTGAGTCAAAAAGCTTTATTTGAATGTGTTTGAATTCCATTTGATTCAAATAGCTTTGTTGAATGCATTTGACTTTCATTTGAGTCAAAAATCTTTTTTTGAATGTTCTAGACTTTCATTTGAGTCAAATAGCTTTGTTGAATGCATTTAACGTTTATTTGCTTCAAAAAGCTTTGTTCTAATGTGGTTGACTTTCATTTGATTCAAACAGCTTTGTTAAATGAATTTGACTTTCATTTGCTTCAAAAAGGTTTGTTTTATGTGTTTGACTTTCATTTGATTTAAACAGCATTGTTGAATGCATTTGACTTTCATTTGCTTCAAAAAGCTTTGTTGAATGCATTTGACTTTAATTTGATTCAAAAAGAGTTGTTTGAATGTGTTTGACTTATATTTGATTCAAATAGCTTTGTTGAATATGACTTTCATTTGAGTAAAAAAGCTTTGTTTAAATGTGCTTGACTTACATTTTCATTCAAATGGCTTTGTTGAATGCATTTGACATTCATTTGCTTCAAAAAGCTTTGTTTGAATGTGTTTGACTATCATTTGATTCAAATAGCTTTGATGAATGCATTTGACTTTCATTTGCTTCAAAAAGCTTTGTTTGAATTTGTTTGACTTTCATTTGATAGAAATAGATTTGTTGAATGCATTTGACTTTCATTTGAGTCAAAAAATCTTTGTTTGAATGTGATTGACTTTCATTTGAGTCAAATAGCTTTGTTGAATGCATTTGACTTTTATTTGCTAAAATAAGCTTTGTTTGAATGTGGTTGACTTCCATTTGATTCAAACAGCTTTGTGGAATGCATTTAACTTTCATTTGCTTCAAAAAGGTTTGTTTTATGTGTTTGACTTTCATTTGATTCAACAGCTTTGTTGAATGCATTTGACTTTCATTTGCTTTAAAAAGCATTGTTTGAATGTGTTTGACTTTCATTTAATTCAAATAGCTTTGTTGAATGCATTTAACTTTCATTTGAGTCAAAAATCTTTGTTTGAATGCGTTTGAATTTCATTTGATTCAAAAAGATTTGTTGAATGCATTTGACTTTCATTTGAGTCAAAAAGCTTTGTTTGAATGTGTTTGACTTTCATTTGATGCAAAGAGCTTTGTTGAATGCATTTGACTTTCATTTGCTTCAAAAAGCTTTGTTTGAATGTGTTTGACTTTCATTTGATTCAAATAGGTTTGTTGAATGCATTTGACTTTCATTCGCTTCAAAAAGCATTGTTTGAATGTGTTTGACTTTGATTTGATTCAAATAGCTTTGTTGAATGCATTTGACTTTCATTAGATTCAAATAGCTTTGTTGAATGCATTTGATTTTCATTTGAGTTAAAAAGTTTTGTTTGAATGTGTTTGACTTTTATTTGATTTAAACAGCTTGAATGAATGCATTTGACTTTCATTTGTTTCAAAAAGCTTTATTTCAAAAAGCTTTTTACTCAAATGAAAGTCAAATGCATTCAACAAAGCTGTTAAAATCGAATGAAGTTCAAACACAATCGAACAAAGCTTTTTGAAGCAAATGAAAGTCAAATGTTTTCAACAAAGCTATTTCAATCAAATGAAAGTCAAACACATTCAAATAAAGCTTTTTAAAGCAAAGGAAAGTCAAACGCATTTAACAATGCTATTTGAATCAAATGAAAGTCAAACACATTCAAACAAAGCTTTTTGAAACAAATGAAAGTCAAATGCATTCATTAAAGCTTTTTAAATCAAATGAAAGTCAAACACATTCAAACAAAACTTTTTAACTCAAATGAAAGTCAAATGCATTCAACAAAGCTATTTGAATCAAATGAAACTAAAATGCATTCAACAAAGCTATTTGAATCAAATGAAAGTTAAACACATTCAAATAAAGCTTTTCGAGGCAAATGAAAGTCAAATGCATTCAACATAACCATTTCAATCAATTGAAAGTCAAACACATTCAAACAAAGCTTTTTGACTCAAATGAAAGTCAAATGCATTCAACAAAGCTATTTGAATAAAATCAAAGTCAAACACATTCAAACAATGCTTTTTGAAGCGAATGAAAGTCAAATGCATTCAACAAATCTGTTTGAATCAAATGAAAGTACGACACATTCGACAAAGCTTTTTAAACCAAATGAAAGTCAAATGCATTCAACAAAGCTATTTGAATCAAATAAAAGTCAAACACATTCAAACAAAGCTTTTTAAAACAAATGAAAGTCAAATGCATTCATTAAAGCTGTTTAAATAAAATGAAAGTCAAACACATTCGAACAAAGCTTTTTGAAGCAAATGAAAGTCAAATGCATTCAACAAAGCTATTTGAATAAAATGAAAGTCAAAAAACATTCAAACAAAGCTTTTTTACTCAAATGAAAGTCAAATGCATTCAACAAAGCTATTTGAATAAAATGAAAGTCAAACACATTCAAACAATGATTTTTGACTCAAATGAAAATCAAATGCATTTAACAAATCTATTTCAATCAAATGAAAGTCAAACACATTTAAACAAAGCTTTTTGAAGTAAATGAAAGTCAAATGCATTGATTAAAGCTGTTTAAGTCAAATGAAAGTCAAAGACATTCGAACAAAGCTTTTTGAAGAAAATGAAAGTCAAATGCATTCAACAAAGCCATTTTAATCATATGAAATTCAAACACATTCAAACAATGCCTTTTGACTCAAATGAAAGGCAAATGCATTCAACAAACTATTTCAATTAAATGAAAGTCAATCACATTCAAACAAAGCTTTTTAAAGCAAATGAAAGTCAAATGTATTCAACAAAGTTGTTTGAATCAAATTAAAGCCAAACAGATTCGAACAAAGCTTTTTAATGCAAATAAAAGTCACATGCATTCAATAAAGCGATTTGAATCAAATGAAAGTCAAACACCTTGAAGCAAAGTTTTTGACTCAAATGAAAGTCAAATGCATTCAACAAAGCTATTTGAATCAAATGAAAGTCAATCACATTCAAACATTGCTTTTTGACACAAAGAAAAGTCAAATGCATTCAACAAAGCTATTTGAATCAAATGAAAGTCAATCACATTCAAACAAAGCTTTTTGACTCAAATAAAAGTCAAATGCATTCAACAAAGCTATTTGAATCAAATAAAAGTCAAACACATTCAAACAAAGCTTTTTGAAGGAAATGAAGGTCAAATGCCATTAACAAAACTGTTTGAATCAAATGAGAATCAACCACATTCAAAGAAAGCTCTTTGAAGCAACTGAAAGTCAAATGCATTCAACAAAGCTATTTGAATCAAATGAAAGTCAAACACATTCAAACAAAGCTTTTTGATACAAATGAAAGTCAAATGCATTCATTAAATTTGTTTAAATCAAATGAAAGTCAATCAAATTCAAACAAAGCTTTTTGACTCGAATGAAAGTCAAATGCATTTAAACAAAGCTTTTTGAAGGAAATAAAGGTGAAATGCATTCAACAAAGCTGTTTGAATCAAATGAAAGTCAAACACATTCAAACAAAGCTTTTTGAAGCAAATGAAAGTCAAATGCATTCAACAAAGCTGTTTAAATTGAATGAAGTTCAAACACATTCGAACAAAGCTTTTTGAAGCAAGTGAAAGTCAAATGCATTCAAAAAAGCTATTTCAATCAGATGAAAGTCAAACACATTCAAATAAAGCTTTTTGAAGAAAAGGAAACTCAAATGCATTCAACAAAGCTATTTGAATCAAATGAAAGTCAAACACATTCAAACAAAGCTTTTTGAAACAAATGAATGTCTAATGCATTCATTAAAGCTGTTTAAATCATATGAAAGTCAAACACATTCAAACAAAGCTTTTTAACTCAAATGAAAGTCAAATGCGTTCAACAAAGCTATTTGAATCAAATGAAAGTCAAATTCATTCAATAAAGCTATTAGAATCAAATGAAAGTCAAACACATTAAAACAATGCTTTTTGACTCAAATGAAAAACAAATGCATTCAACAAAGCTATTTGAATCAAATAAAAGTCAAACACATTCAAACAAAGCTTTTTGAAGCAAAAGAAAGTCAAATGCATTCAACAAAGCCATTTCAATCAAATGAAAGTCAAACACATTCAAATAAAGCTTTTTGAAGTAAATGAAAGTTAAATGCATTCAACAAAGCTATTTAAATCAAATGAAAGGCAAACACATTCAAACAAAGCTTTTTGAAGCAAATGAATGTCAAATGTATTCAACAAAGCCTTTTCAATCAAATGAAAGTCAAACACATAAAACAAAGCTTTTTGAAGCAAATGAAAGTCAAATGCATTCAACAAAGCCATTTGAATCAAATGAAAGTCAAACACATTCAAACAAAGCTTTTTGAAGCAAATGAAAGTCAAATGCATTCGACAAAGCTATTTGAATCAAATTAAAGTCAAACACATTCAAACAAAGCTTTGTGACACAAATGAAAGTCAAATGCATTCAACAAAGCTATTTGAATCAAATAAAAGTCAAACACATTCAAACAAAGCTTTTTGAAACAAATGAAAGTCAAATGCATTTATTAAAGTTGTTTAAATCAAATGAAAAGTCAAACACATTCAAACAAAGCTTTTTGACTCAAATGAAAGTCTAATGCATTCAACAAAGCTGTTTGAATCAAATGAACGTCAAACTCATACAAACAAAGCTTTTTGAAGCAAATGAAAGTCAAGTGCATTCAACAAAGCTATTTGAATCAAATGAAAGTCAAACACATTCAAACAATGCTTTTTGAAGTAAATGAAAGTCAAATGCATTCAACAAAGCTGTTTGAATCAAATAAAAGTCAAACACATTCGAACAAAGCTTTTTAAAGCAAATGAAAGTCAAATGCGGTCAACAAAGCTATTTGAATCAAATGTAAGTCAAACACATTCAAATAAAGCTTTTTGAAGCATATGAAAGTCAAATGTATTCAATAAAGCTATTAGAATCAAATGAAAGTTCAACACATTAAAACAATGCTTTTTGACTCAAATGAAAGTCAAATGCATTCAACAAAGCGATTTGAATCAAATGAAAGTCAAACACATTCAAACAAAGCTTTTTGAAGAAAAAGAAAGTCAAATGCATTCAACAAAACCATTTCAATCAAATGAAAGTCAAACACATTCATACAAAATTTTTTATGCAAATAAAAGTCAAATGCATTCAACAAAGCCATTTGAATCAAATGAAAGTCAAACACATTGAAACAAAGTTTTTTGAGTCAAATGAAAGTCAAGTGCATTTAACAAAGCTATTTGAATCAAATTAAAATCAAACACATTCAAACAAAGCTTTTTGACTCAAATTAATGTCAAATGCATTTAACAAAAAGCTAATTGAATCAAATGAAAGTCAAACACATTCTAACAAATATTTTTTACTCAAATTAAAGTCCAATGCATTCAACAAATCTATTTCAAATAAATGAAGACAAACACATTCAAACATAGATTTTTTCACTCAAATGAAAGTCAAATGCATTCAACAAAGCTGTTTGAACCTAATGAAAGTCAAACTCATACAAACAAAGCTTTTTGAAACAAATGAAAGTCAAATGCATATAACAAAGCTATTTGAATTTAATGAAAGTAAATCACATTCAAACAAAGATTTTTGACTCAAATGAAACACAAAGGCATTCAACAAAGCTATTTGAATCAAATGAAAGTCAAACACATTAAAACAATGCTTTTTGACACAAATGAAACTCAAAGGCATTCAACAAAGCTATTTGAATCAAATTAAAGTTAAACACATTCAAACAATGATTTTTGACTCAAATGAAAGTCAAATGCATTCAACAAATCTATTTCAATCAAATGAAAGTCAAACACATTCAAACAAAGCTTTTTGAAACAAATGAAAGTCAAATGCATTCAACAATGCAATTTGAATCAAATGAAAGTCAAACACATTCAAACAATGCTTTTTGTTGCAAATGAAAGTTAAATACATTCAACAAAGCTATTTGAATCAAATGAAAGTCAAACACATTCAAACAAAGCTTTTTGACTCAAATAAAAGTGAATTGCATTCAACAAACAAATTTGAATCAAATGAAAGTCAAACACATTCAAACAAAGTTTTTTATCTCAAACGAAACTCAAATGCATTCAACTAAGCTTCTTGAATCAAATGAAAGTTAACACATTCAAACAAAGCTTTTTGAAGCAAATTAAAGTCAAATGCATTCTACAAAGCTATTTGAATCTAATGAAAATCAAACACATTCAAATAAAGCTTTTTGAGGCAAATGAAAGTCAAATGCATTCAATATAGGCATTTCAATCAACTGAAAGTCAAACACATTCAAACAAAACTTTTTGACTCAAATGAAAGTCAAATGCATTCAACAAATTTAATTGAATCAAATGAAAGTCAAACACATTCAAACAATGGTTTTTGACTCAAATGAAAGTCAAATGCATTCAACAAAGCCATTTGAATCAAATGAAAGTCAAACACATTCAAACAAAGGTTTTGAAACAAATGAAAGTCAAATGCATTCAACAAAGTTATTTGAATCAAATGAAAGTCAAATACATTCAAACAATGCTTTTTGACTCAAATGAAAGTCAAATGCTTTCAACAAAGCTATTTGAATCAAATGAAAGTCAAACACATTCAAACAAAGATTTTTGACTCAAATGCAAGTAAAATACATTCAGCAAATCTATTTCAGTCTAATGAAAGTAAAACACATTAAAACAAAGCTTTTTGAAGCAAATGAAAGTCAAATGCATTCAACAAAGCCATTTGAATCAAATGAAAGTCAGACACATTCAAACAAAACTTTTTGACTCAAATAAAAGTGAATTGCATTCAACAAACCTATTTGAATCAAATGATAGTCAAACACATTCAAACAAAGCTTTTTCTTTTAAACGAAACTCAAATGCATTCAACTAAGCTACTTGAATCAAATGAAAGTCAAACACATTCAAACAAAGCTTTTTAATTTAAATGAAAGTTAAATGCATTCAACAAACATATTTGAATCAAATGAAAGGCAAACACATTCAAACAAGCTTTTTGTGGCAAATGAAAGTCAAATGCATTCAACATAGCCATTTCAATCAACTGAAAGTCAAACACATTCAAACAAAACATTTTGACTCAAATGAAAGTCAAATGCATTCAATAAAGCTATTATAATCAAATGAAAGTCAAACACATTAAAACAATGCTTTTTGACTCAAATGAAAGTCAAATGCATTTAACAAAGCTATTTGAATCAAATGAAAGTCAAACGCATTGAAACAATGCTTTTGACTCAAATGAAAGTCAATTGCATTCAACAAAGCTATTTGAATCAAATGAAAGTCAAACACATTCAAACAAAGCTTATTGAAGCAAAAGAAAGTCAAATGCATTCAACAAAGCTATTTGAATCAAATGAAAGTCAAACACATTCAAACAAAGCTTATTGAAGCAAAAGAAAGTCAAATGCATTCAACAAAGCTATTTGAATCAAATGAAAGTCAAACACATTCAAACAAAGCTTTTTGTTGCAAATGAAAGTTAAATGCATTCAACAAAGCTATTTGAATCAAATGAAAGTCAAACACATTCAAACAAAGCTTTTTGAAGCAAATGAAAAGCAAATGCATTCAACAAAGCCATTTCAATCAAATGAAAGTCAAACACATTAAAACAAAGCTTTTTGAAGCAAATGAAAGTCAAATGCATTCAACAAAGCCATTTGAATCAAATGAAAGTCAAACACATTAAAACTATGCTTTTTGACTCAAATAAAAGTCAAATGCATTCAACAAAGCTATTTGAATCAAATGAAAGTCAAACACATTCAAACAAAGCTTTTTGAAGCAAATGAAAAGCAAATGCATTCAACAAAGCCATTTCAATCAAATGAAAGTCAAACACATTAAAACAAAGCTTTTTGAAGCAAATGAAAGTCAAATGCATTCAACAAAGCCATTTGAATCAAATGAAAGTCAAACACATTAAAACAATGCTTTTTGACTCAAATGAAAGTCAAATGCTTTCAACAAAGCTATTTGAATCAAATGAAAGTCAAACACATTCAAACAAAGATTTTTGACTCAAATGCAAGTAAATGCATTCAGCAAATCTATTTCAGTCTAATGAAAGTCGAACACATTAAAACAAAGCTTTTTGAAGCAAATGAAAGTCAAATGCATTCAACAAAGCCATTTGAATCAAATGAAAGTCAAACACATTCAAACAAAGCTTTTTGACTCAAATAAAAGTGAATTGTATTCAAAAAACCTATTTGAATCAAATGATAGTCAAACACATTCAAACAAAGCTTTTTGTCTGAAACGAAACTCAAATGCATTCAACTAAGCTACTTGAATCAAATGAAAGTCAAACACATTCAAACAAAGCTTTTTGAAGCAAATGAAAGTCAAATGCATTCAACAAAGCTATTTGAATCAAATGAAGATCAAACACATTCAAACAAAGATTTTTGACTCAAATGTAAGTCAAATGCATTCAGCAAATCTATTTCAGTCAAATGAAAGTCAAACACATTCAAACAAAGCTTTTTGATTCAAATGAAAGTCAAATGCATTAAACATAGCTATTTGAATCAAATGAAAGTCAAACACATTCATATAAAGCTTTTTGGGGCAAATGAAAGTTAAATGCATTCAACATAGCCATTTCAATCAACTGAAAGTCAAACACATTCAAACAAAGCTTTTTGAAGCAAATGAAAGTCAAATGCATTCAACAAAGCCATTTTAATGAAATAAAAGTCAAAGACATTCATACAAAGCTTTTTCCTGCAAATAAAAGTCAAATGCATTCAACAAAACCATTTGAATCAAATGAAAGTAAAACACAATCAAACAAAGTTTTTTGACTCAAATGAAAGTCAAATGCACACAACGAAGCTATTTAAATCAAATAAATGTCAAACACATTCAAACAAAGATTTTTGACTCAAATGAAAGTTAAATGCATTCAACAAAGCTTTTTGATTCAAATGAAAGTCGAACACATTCAAACAACCTTTTTGAAGCAAACGAAAGTCAAATACATTCTACAAAGCCATTACAATCAAATGAAAGTCAAACACATTCAAACAAAGCTTTTTGAATCAAATGAAAGTCAAATGCAGTGAACAAAGCTATTTGAATCAGATGAATTCAAACACATTCAAACAAAGGTTTTTGAAGCAAATGAAAGTCAAACACATTAAAATAAAGCTTTTTGAAGCAAAAGAAAGTCAAATGCATTCAACAAAGCCATTTCAATCAAATGAAAGTCAAACACATTCATACAATGCTTTTTGATACAAATCAAAGTTAAATGCATTCAGCAAAGCCATTTGAATCAAATGAAAGTCAAACACATTCAAACAAAGCCTTTTGAAGCAAATGAAAGTCTAATGCATTCAACATAGCCATTTCAATCAATGAAAGTCAAACACAATCAAACAAAGCTTTTTGACTCAAATGAAAGTCAAATGCATTCAACAAAGCTATTTGAATTAAATGAAAGTCAAACGCATTCAAACAAAGATTTTTGACTCAAATGAAAGTCAAATGCATTCAACAAATCTATTTCAATCAAATGAAAGTCAAACACATTTAAACAAAGCTTTTTGAAGAAAATGAAAGTCAAATGCATTCAACAAAGCTATTTGAACCAAATAAAAGTCAAACAAATTCAAACAAAGCTTTTTGTAGCAAATGAAAGTAAAATGCATTCAACAAAGCTATATGAATCAAATGAAAGTCAAACACATTCAAACAAAGCTTTTTAATGCAAATGAAAGTTAAATGCATTCAACAAAGATATTTGAATCAAATGAAAGGCAAACACATTCAAACAAGCTTTTTGTGGCAAATGAAAGTCAAATGCATTCAACATAGCCATTTCAATCAAATGAAAGTCAAACACATACAAACAAAGCTTTTTGCAGCAAATGAAAGTCAAATGCATTCAACAAAGCTATTTGAATCAAATGAAAGTCAAACACATTGAAACAATGATTTTTGACTCAAATGAAAGTCAAATGCATTCAACAAAACTATTTGAATCAAATGAAAGTCAAACACATTGAAACAATGCTTTTGAATCAATTGAAAGTCAAACAAATTCAAACACATTCAAACAAAGCTTTTGAATCAAATGAAAGTCAAACAAAGTCAAACACATTCAAACAAAGCTTTTTGAAACAAATGAAAGTCAAATGCATTCAACATAGCTATTTCAATCAACTGAAAGTCAAACACATCAAACAAAGCTTTTTGAAGCAAATGAAAGTCAAATGCATTCAACAAAGCCATTTCAATAAAATGAAAGTCAAACACATTCATACAAAGCTTCTTGCTGCAAATAAAAGTCAAATGCATTCAACAAAACCATTTGAATCAAATGAAAGTAAAACACAATCAAACAAAGTTTTTTGACTCAAATGAAAGTCAAATGCATATAACGAAGCTATTTAAATCAAATGAACGTCAAACACATTCAAACAAAGATTTTTCACTCAAATGAAAGTTAAATGCATTTAACAAAGCTCTTTCATTCAAATGAAAGTCAAACACATTCAAACAAACCTTTTTGAAGCAAATGAAAGTCAAATGCATTCAACGAAGCCATTACAATCAAATGAAAGTCAAAGACATTCAAACAAAGCTTTTGATTCAAATGAAAGTTAAACACATTAAAATAAAGCTTTTTGAAGCAAAAGAAAGTCAAATGCATTCAACAAAGCCATTTCAATGAAATGAAAGTCAAACACATTCATACAATGCTTTTTGATGCAAATCAAAGTCAAATGCATTCAACAAAGCCATTTGGATCAAATGAAAGTCAAACACATTCAAACAAAGGTTTTTGAAACAAATGAAAGTCAAATGCATTCAACAAAGCCATTTGAATCAAATGAAAGTCAAACACATTCAAACAATGGTTTTTGAAACAAATGAAAGTCAAATGCATTCAACAAAGTTATTTGAATCAAATGAAAGTCAAACACATTAAAACAATGGTTTTTGACTCAAATGAAAGTCAAATGCATTCAACAAAGCTATTTGAATCAAATGAAAGTCAAACACATTGAAACAATGATTTTTGACTCAAATGAAAGTCAAATGCATTCAGCAAATCTATTTCAGTCAAATGAAAGTCAAATGCATTCAGCAAATCCATTTCAGTCAAATGAAAGTCAAACACATTCAAACAAAGCTTTTTGAAGAAAATGAAAGTCAAATGCATTCAACAAAAATATTTGAATCAAATGAAAGTCAAACACATTCAAACAAAGCGTTTTGAAGCAAATGAAAGTCAAATGCTTTCAACAAAGCTATTTGAATCAAATGAAAATCAAACTCTTTTAAACAAAGATTTTTTACTCAAATGAAAGTCAAATGAATTCAGCAAATCTATTTCAGTCAAATGAAAGTACAACACATTCAAACAAAGCTTTTTGACTCAAATGAAAGTCAAATGCATTCAACATAACTATTTGAATCAAATGAAAGTCAAACACATTCAAACAAAGCTTTTTGAAGTAAATGAAAGTCAAATGCATTTAACAAAGCTGTTTGAATCAAATGAAAGTCAAACACATTCGAACAAAGCTTTTTGAAGCAAATAGAAGTCAAATGCGTTCAAAAAAGCAATTTCAATCAAAAGAATGTCAAACACATTAAAACAATGCTTTTTTACTCAAATGAAAGTCAAATGCATTCAACAAAACTATTTGAATCAAATGAAAGTCAAACACATTAAAACAATGCTTTTTGACTCAAATGAAACTCAATGGCATTCAACAAAGCTATTTGAATCAAATGAAAGTCAAACACATTCAAACAATGATTTTTGACTCAATTAAAAGTCAAATGCATTCACCAAATCTATTTCAGTCAAATGAAAGTCTAACACATTCAAACAAAGCTTTTTTAAACAAATGAAAGTCAAATGCATACAATAAAGCTATTTGAATCAAATGAAAGTCAAACACATTCAAACAAAGCGTTTTGAAGCAAATGAAAGTCAAATGCATTCTACAATGCTATTTGAATCAAATGAAAATCAAACACATTCAAACAAAGATTTTTGACTCAAATGATAGTCAAATGCATTCAGCAAATCTATTTCAGTCAAATGAAAGTCAAACACATTCAAACAAAGCTTTTTGACTCAAATGAAAGTCAAATGCATTCAACATAGCTATTAGAATCAAATGAAAGTCAAACTCATTAAAACAATGCTTTTTGGCTTAAATGAAAGTCAAACACATTCAAACAAAGCTTGTCAAATGCATTCAACAAAGCTCTTTAAATCAAATGATAGTCAAACACATTCAAATAAAGATTTTTGACTCAAATGAAAGTCAAATTCATTCAACAAATCTATTTCAATCAAATGAAAGTCAAACACATACAAACAAAGCTTTTTGAAGCAAATGAAAGTCAAATGCATTCAACAAAGCTATTCGAATCAAATGAAAGTCAAACACATTCAAACAAAGATTTTTGACTCAAATGAAAGTCAAACGAATTCAAACTAAGATTTTTAACTTAAATGAAAGTCAAATTCATTCAAAAAATCTATTTCAATCAAATAAAAGTCAAACACATACAAACAAAGCTTTTTGAAGCAAATGAAAGACAAATGCATTCAACAAAGCTATTTGAATCAAATGAAAGTCAAACACATTTAAACAATGCTTTTTGGAGTAAATGAAAGTCAAATGCATTCAACAAAGCTGTTTGAATCAAATGAAAGTCAAACACATTCGAACAAAGCTTTATAAAGCAAATGAAAGTCAAATGCATTCAACAAAGCAATTTCACTCAAATGAAAGTCAAACACATTAAAACAAAGCCTTTTGAAGTAAATGAAAGTCAAATGCATTCAACAAAGCTATTTGAATCAAATGAAAGTCAAACACATTAAAACAATGGTTTTTGACTCAAATGAAAGTCAAATGCATTCAACAAAGCTATTTGAATCAAATGAAAGTCAAACACATTGAAACAATGATTTTTGACTCAAATGAAAGTCAAATGCATTCAGCAAATCTATTTCAGTCAAATGAAAGTCAAATGCATTCAGCAAATCCATTTCAGTCAAATGAAAGTCAAACACATTCAAACAAAGCTTTTTGAAGAAAATGAAAGTCAAATGCATTCAACAAAAATATTTGAATCAAATGAAAGTCAAACACATTCAAACAAAGCGTTTTGAAGCAAATGAAAGTCAAATGCATTCAACAAAGCTATTTGAATCAAATGAAAATCAAACACATTCAAACAAAGATTTTTTACTCAAATGAAAGTCTAATGTATTTTGCAAATCTATTTCAGTCAAATGAAAGGCAAACACATTCAAACAAAGCTTTTTGACTCAAATAAAAGTCGAATGCATTCAACAAAGCTATTTGAAACAAGTGAAAGTCAAACACATTCATACAAAGCTTTTTGAAGCAAATAAAAGGAAAATGCATTCAACAAAGATATTTGAATCAAATGAAAGTCAAACTTATTTAAACAATGCTTTTTGAAGTTAATGAAAGTCAAATGCGATCAACAAAGCTGTTTGAATCAAATGAAAGTCAAACACATTCGAACAAAGCTTTTTAAAGCAAATGAAAGTCAAATGCATTCAACAAAGCAATTTCAATCAAATGAAAGTCAAACACATTCAAACAAAGGTTTTTGAAGTAAATGAACGTCAAATGCATTCAACAAAGCTATTTGAATCTAATGAACGTCAAACACATTAAAACAATGCTTTTTGACTCAAATGAAAGTCAAATGCATTCAACAAAGCAATTTGAATCAAATGAAAGTCAAACACATTCAAACAAAGATTTTTGAATCAAATGAAAGTCAAATGCATTCAGCAAATCTATTTCAGTCAAATGAAAGTCAAAGTCATTCAAACAAAGCTTTTTGACTCAAATAAAAGTCAAATGCATTCAAGAAAGCTTTTTGAATCAAATGAAAGTCAAACGAATTCAAACTAAGATTTTTAACTTAAATGAAAGTCAAATTCATTCAAAAAATCTATTTCAATCAAATAAAAGTCAAACACATACAAACAAAGCTTTTTGAAGCAATTGAAAGTCAAATGCATTCAACAAAGCTATTTGAATCAAATGAAAGTCAAACACATTCAAATAAAGCTTTTTGAAGCAAATAAAAGTCAAATGCATTCAGCAAATCTATTTCAGTCAAATGAAAGTCAAATGCATTCAGCAAATCCATTTCAGTCAAATGAAAGTCAAACACATTCAAACAAAGATTTTTGACTCAAATGAAAGTCAAATTCATTCAACAAATCTATTTCAATCAAATAAAAGTCAAACACATACAAACAAAGCTTTTTGAAGCAATTGAACGTCAAATGCATTCTACAAAGCTATTTGAATCAAATGAAAGTCAAACACATTAAAACAATGCTTTTTGACTCAAATGACAGTCAAATACATTCAACAAAGCTAAATGAAAGTCAAACACATTCAAACAAAGATTTTTGAGTCAAATGAAAGTCAAATGCATTCAGCAAATCTATTTCAGTCAAATGAATGTCAAATGCATTCAGCAAATCCATTTAAGTCAAATGAAAGTCAAACATATTCAAACAAAGCTTGTCAAATGCATTCAACAAAGCTTTTTGAATCAAATGAAAGACAAACGCATTCAAACAACGATTTTTGACTCAAATGAAAGTCAAATTCATTCAACAAATCTATTTCTATCAAATGAAAGTCAAACACATACAATCAAAGCTTTTTGAAGCAAATGAAAGTCAAATGCATTCAACAAAGCTATTTGAATAAAATGAAAGTCAAAGACATTCAAACAAAGCTTTTTGAAGCAAATGAAAGTCAAACGCATTCAAACAAATCTTTTTGAAGCAAATGAAAGTCAAATGCATTCAACAAAGCTATTTGAATAAAATAAAAGTCAAACACATTCAAACAAAGATTTTTGACTCAAATGAAAGTCAAATGCATTCAACAATTCTATTTCAATCAAATGAAAGTCAAACACATTCAAACAAAGCTTTTTGAGAAAATGAAAGTCAAATGCATTCAACAAAGCTATTTGAATCAAATGAAAGTCAAACACATTCAAACAAAGCGTTTTGAAGCAAATGAAAGTCAAATGCATTCAACAATGCTATTTGAATCAAATGAAAATCAAACACATTCAAACAAAGATTTTTGACTCAAATGAAAGTCAAATGCATTCAGCAAATCTATTTTAGTCAACTGAATGTCAAATGCATTCAGCAAATCCATTTCAGTCAAATGAAAGTCAAACACATTCAAACAAAGCTTGTCAAATGCATTCAACAAAGCTTTTTGAATCAAATGAAAGTCAAACGCATTCAAACAACGATTTTTGACTCAAATGAAAGTCAAATTCATTCAACAAATCTATTTCAATCAAATGAAAGTCAAACACATATAATCAAAGATTTTTGAAGCAAATGAAAGTCAAATGCATTCAACAAAGCTATTTGAATAAAATGAAAGTCAAACACATTCAAACAAAGCTTTTTGAAGCAAATGAAAGTCAAATGCATTCAACAAAACTGTTTGAATCAAATGAAAGTCAAACACATTCAAACAAAGATTTTTGACTCAAATGAAAGTCAAATGCATTCAGCAAATCTATTTCAGTCAAATGAAAGTCAAATGCATTCAGCAAATCCATTTCAGTCAAATGAAGTTCAAACACATTCAAACAAAGCTTGTCAAATGCATTCAACAAAGCTTTTTGAATCAAATGAAAGTCAAACGCATTCAAACAACGATTTTTGACTCAAATGAAAGTCAAATGCATTCAACAAAGCTATTTGGATCAAATGAAAGTCAAACACATTCAAACAAAGCTTTTTGAAGCAAATGAAAGTCAAATGCATTCAACAAAGCAATTTCACTCAAATGAAAGTCAAACACATTAAAACAAAGTTTTTTGAAGTAAATGAAAGTCAAATGCATTCAACAAATCTATTTCAGTCAAATGAAAGTCAAATGCATTATGCAAATCCATTTCAGTCAAATGAAAGTCAAACACATTCAAACAAAGCTTTTTGACTCAAATGAAAGTCAAATGCATTCAACAAAGCTTTTTGAATCAAATGAAAGTAAAACGCATTCAAACAACGATTTTAGACTAAAATGAAAGTCAAATTCATTCAACAAATCTATTTCAATCAAATGAAAGTCAAACACATACAAAGAAAGCTTTTTAAAGCAATTGAAAGTCAAATGCATTCAACAAAGCTATTTGAATCAAATGAAAGTCAAACACATTAAAACAATGCTTTTTGACTCAAATGAAAGTCAAATACATTCAACAAAGCTATTTTAATCAAATGAAAGTCAAACACATTCAAACAAAGATTTTTAACTCAAATGAAAGTCAAATGCATTCAGCAAATCTATTTCAGTCAAATGAAAGTCAAATGCATTATGCAAATCCATTTCAGTCAAATGAAAATAAAAAACATTCAAAAAAAGCTTTTTGACTCAACTGAAAGTCAAATGCATTCAACAAAGCTTTTTGAATCAAATGAAAGTGAAACGCATTCAAACAACGATTTTTGACTCAAATGAAAGTCAAATTCATTCAACAAATCTATTTCAATCAAATGAAAGTCAAACACATACAAACAAAGCCTTTTTAAGCAATTGAAAGTCAAATGCATTCAACAAAGCTATTTGAATAAAATGAAAGTCAAACACATTCAAACAAAGCTTTTTGAAGCAAATGAAAGTCAAATGCATTCAACAAAGCTATTTGAATAAAATGAAAGTCAAACACATTCAAACAAATATTTTTGACTCAAATGAAAGTCAAATGCATTCAACAATTCTATTTCAATCAAATGAAAGTCAAACACATTCAAACAAAGTTTTTTGAGAAAATGAAAGTCAATTGCATTCAACAAAGCTATTTGAATCAAATGAAAGTCAAACACATTCAAACAAAGCGATTTGAAGCAAATGAAAGTCAAATGCATTCAACAATGCTATTTGAATCAAATGAAAATCAAACACATTCAAATAAAGATTTTTGACTCAAATGAAAGTCAAATGCATTCAGCAAATCTATTTCAGTCAAATGAAAGTCAAACACATTCAAACAAAGCTTTTTGACTCAAATGAAAGTCAAATGCATTCAACATAGCTATTTGAATCAAATAAAAGTCAAACACATTAAAACAATGCTTTTTGACTCAAATGAAAGTCAAATGCATTCAACAAAGCTATTTGAATCAAATGAAAGTCAAACACATTCAAAAAAAGATTTTTGACTCCAAAGAAAGTCAAATGCATTCAGCAAATCTATTTCTGTCAAATGAAAGTCAAACACATTCAAACAATGCTTTTTAAAGAAATTGAAAGTCAAATGCATTCAACAAAGCTATTTGAATCAAATGAAAGTCAAACACATTCAAACAAAGCTTTTTGAAGCAAATGATTATCTAATGCATTCAACAAAGCTATTTGAATCAAATGAAAGTCAATCACATTCAAACAATGCTTTTTGAAGTAATGAAAGTCAAGTTCATTCAACAAAGCTCTTTGAATCAAATGAAAGTCAAACACATTCGAACATAGAATTTTTAGCAAATGAAAGTCAAATGAATTCAACAAAGCTATTTCAATCAAATGAAAGTCAAACACATTCAAACAAACCTTTTTGACTCAAATGAAAGTCAAATGCATTCAACACAGCTATTTGAATCAAATGAAAGTCATACACATTCAAACAAAGATTTTTGACTCAAATGAAAGTCAAATGCATTCAACAAATCTATTTCTGTCAAAATAAAGTCAAACACATTCAAACAAAGCTTTTTGACTCAAATGAAAGTCAAATTCATTCAACAAAACTTTTTGAATCAAATGAAAGTCAAACGCATTCAAACAAAGATTTTTGACTCAAATGAAAGTCAAATGCATTCAACAAATCTATTTCAATTAAATGAAAGTCAAACACATTCAAACAAAGCTTTTTGAAGCTAATGAAAGTCAAATGCATTCAACAAATCTATTTCAATTAAATAAAAGTCAAACACATTCAAACAAAGCTATTTGAAGCAAATGAAAGTCAAATGCATTCAACAAAGCTATTTGAATCAAATGAAAGTCAAACACATTCAAACAAAGATTTTTGACTCAAATGAAAGTCAATCGCATTCAGCAAATCTATTTCAGTCAAATGAAAGTCAAACACATTCGAACAAAGCTTTTTGACTCAAATGAAAGTCAAATGCATTCAACAATTCTATTTGAATCAAATGAAAGTCAAACACATTCAAACAAAAATTTTTGACTCAAATGAAAGTCAAATGCATTCAACAATTCTATTTCAATCAAATGAAAGTCAAACACACTAAAACAAAGCTTTTTGACGAAAATGAAAGTCAAATGCATTCAACAAAGCTATTTGAATCAAATAAAAGTCAAACACATTAAAACAATGCTTTTTGGCTTAAATGAAAGTCAAACACATTCAAACAAAGCTTGTCAAATGCATTCAACAAAGCTCTTTAAATCAAATGATAGTCAAACACATTCAAATAAAGATTTTTGACTCAAATGAAAGTCAAATTCATTCAACAAATCTATTTCAATCAAATGAAAGTCAAACACATACAAACAAAGCTTTTTGAAGCAAATGAAAGACAAATGCATTCAACAAAGCTATTCGAATCAAATGAAAGTCAAACACATTCAAACAAAGATTTTTGACTCAAATGAAAGTCAAACGAATTCAAACTAAGATTTTTAACTTAAATGAAAGTCAAATTCATTCAAAAAATCTATTTCAATCAAATAAAAGTCAAACACATACAAACAAAGCTTTTTGAAGCAAATGAAAGACAAATGCATTCAACAAAGCTATTTGAATCAAATGAAAGTCAAACACATTTAAACAATGCTTTTTGGAGTAAATGAAAGTCAAATGCATTCAACAAAGCTGTTTGAATCAAATGAAAGTCAAACACATTCGAACAAAGCTTTATAAAGCAAATGAAAGTCAAATGCATTCAACAAAGCAATTTCACTCAAATGAAAGTCAAACACATTAAAACAAAGCCTTTTGAAGTAAATGAAAGTCAAATGCATTCAACAAAGCTATTTGAATCAAATGAAAGTCAAACACATTAAAACAATGGTTTTTGACTCAAATGAAAGTCAAATGCATTCAACAAAGCTATTTGAATCAAATGAAAGTCAAACACATTGAAACAATGATTTTTGACTCAAATGAAAGTCAAATGCATTCAGCAAATCTATTTCAGTCAAATGAAAGTCAAATGCATTCAGCAAATCCATTTCAGTCAAATGAAAGTCAAACACATTCAAACAAAGCTTTTTGAAGAAAATGAAAGTCAAATGCATTCAACAAAAATATTTGAATCAAATGAAAGTCAAACACATTCAAACAAAGCGTTTTGAAGCAAATGAAAGTCAAATGCATTCAACAAAGCTATTTGAATAAAATGAAAGTCAAAGACATTCAAACAAAGCTTTTTGAAGCAAATGAAAGTCAAACGCATTCAAACAAATCTTTTTGAAGCAAATGAAAGTCAAATGCATTCAACAAAGCTATTTGAATAAAATAAAAGTCAAACACATTCAAACAAAGATTTTTGACTCAAATGAAAGTCAAATGCATTCAACAATTCTATTTCAATCAAATGAAAGTCAAACACATTCAAACAAAGCTTTTTGAGAAAATGAAAGTCAAATGCATTCAACAAAGCTATTTGAATCAAATGAAAGTCAAACACATTCAAACAAAGCGTTTTGAAGCAAATGAAAGTCAAATGCATTCAACAATGCTATTTGAATCAAATGAAAATCAAACACATTCAAACAAAGATTTTTGACTCAAATGAAAGTCAAATGCATTCAGCAAATCTATTTTAGTCAACTGAATGTCAAATGCATTCAGCAAATCCATTTCAGTCAAATGAAAGTCAAACACATTCAAACAAAGCTTGTCAAATGCATTCAACAAAGCTTTTTGAATCAAATGAAAGTCAAACGCATTCAAACAACGATTTTTGACTCAAATGAAAGTCAAATTCATTCAACAAATCTATTTCAATCAAATGAAAGTCAAACACATATAATCAAAGATTTTTGAAGCAAATGAAAGTCAAATGCATTCAACAAAGCTATTTGAATAAAATGAAAGTCAAACACATTCAAACAAAGCTTTTTGAAGCAAATGAAAGTCAAATGCATTCAACAAAACTGTTTGAATCAAATGAAAGTCAAACACATTCAAACAAAGATTTTTGACTCAAATGAAAGTCAAATGCATTCAGCAAATCTATTTCAGTCAAATGAAAGTCAAATGCATTCAGCAAATCCATTTCAGTCAAATGAAGTTCAAACACATTCAAACAAAGCTTGTCAAATGCATTCAACAAAGCTTTTTGAATCAAATGAAAGTCAAACGCATTCAAACAACGATTTTTGACTCAAATGAAAGTCAAATGCATTCAACAAAGCTATTTGGATCAAATGAAAGTCAAACACATTCAAACAAAGCTTTTTGAAGCAAATGAAAGTCAAATGCATTCAACAAAGCAATTTCACTCAAATGAAAGTCAAACACATTAAAACAAAGTTTTTTGAAGTAAATGAAAGTCAAATGCATTCAACAAATCTATTTCAGTCAAATGAAAGTCAAATGCATTATGCAAATCCATTTCAGTCAAATGAAAGTCAAACACATTCAAACAAAGCTTTTTGACTCAAATGAAAGTCAAATGCATTCAACAAAGCTTTTTGAATCAAATGAAAGTAAAACGCATTCAAACAACGATTTTAGACTAAAATGAAAGTCAAATTCATTCAACAAATCTATTTCAATCAAATGAAAGTCAAACACATACAAAGAAAGCTTTTTAAAGCAATTGAAAGTCAAATGCATTCAACAAAGCTATTTGAATCAAATGAAAGTCAAACACATTAAAACAATGCTTTTTGACTCAAATGAAAGTCAAATACATTCAACAAAGCTATTTTAATCAAATGAAAGTCAAACACATTCAAACAAAGATTTTTAACTCAAATGAAAGTCAAATGCATTCAGCAAATCTATTTCAGTCAAATGAAAGTCAAATGCATTATGCAAATCCATTTCAGTCAAATGAAAATAAAAAACATTCAAAAAAAGCTTTTTGACTCAACTGAAAGTCAAATGCATTCAACAAAGCTTTTTGAATCAAATGAAAGTGAAACGCATTCAAACAACGATTTTTGACTCAAATGAAAGTCAAATTCATTCAACAAATCTATTTCAATCAAATGAAAGTCAAACACATACAAACAAAGCCTTTTTAAGCAATTGAAAGTCAAATGCATTCAACAAAGCTATTTGAATAAAATGAAAGTCAAACACATTCAAACAAAGCTTTTTGAAGCAAATGAAAGTCAAATGCATTCAACAAAGCTATTTGAATAAAATGAAAGTCAAACACATTCAAACAAATATTTTTGACTCAAATGAAAGTCAAATGCATTCAACAATTCTATTTCAATCAAATGAAAGTCAAACACATTCAAACAAAGTTTTTTGAGAAAATGAAAGTCAATTGCATTCAACAAAGCTATTTGAATCAAATGAAAGTCAAACACATTCAAACAAAGCGATTTGAAGCAAATGAAAGTCAAATGCATTCAACAATGCTATTTGAATCAAATGAAAATCAAACACATTCAAATAAAGATTTTTGACTCAAATGAAAGTCAAATGCATTCAGCAAATCTATTTCAGTCAAATGAAAGTCAAACACATTCAAACAAAGCTTTTTGACTCAAATGAAAGTCAAATGCATTCAACATAGCTATTTGAATCAAATAAAAGTCAAACACATTAAAACAATGCTTTTTGACTCAAATGAAAGTCAAATGCATTCAACAAAGCTATTTGAATCAAATGAAAGTCAAACACATTCAAAAAAAGATTTTTGACTCCAAAGAAAGTCAAATGCATTCAGCAAATCTATTTCTGTCAAATGAAAGTCAAACACATTCAAACAATGCTTTTTAAAGAAATTGAAAGTCAAATGCATTCAACAAAGCTATTTGAATCAAATGAAAGTCAAACACATTCAAACAAAGCTTTTTGAAGCAAATGATTATCTAATGCATTCAACAAAGCTATTTGAATCAAATGAAAGTCAATCACATTCAAACAATGCTTTTTGAAGTAATGAAAGTCAAGTTCATTCAACAAAGCTCTTTGAATCAAATGAAAGTCAAACACATTCGAACATAGAATTTTTAGCAAATGAAAGTCAAATGAATTCAACAAAGCTATTTCAATCAAATGAAAGTCAAACACATTCAAACAAACCTTTTTGACTCAAATGAAAGTCAAATGCATTCAACACAGCTATTTGAATCAAATGAAAGTCATACACATTCAAACAAAGATTTTTGACTCAAATGAAAGTCAAATGCATTCAACAAATCTATTTCTGTCAAAATAAAGTCAAACACATTCAAACAAAGCTTTTTGACTCAAATGAAAGTCAAATTCATTCAACAAAACTTTTTGAATCAAATGAAAGTCAAACGCATTCAAACAAAGATTTTTGACTCAAATGAAAGTCAAATGCATTCAACAAATCTATTTCAATTAAATGAAAGTCAAACACATTCAAACAAAGCTTTTTGAAGCTAATGAAAGTCAAATGCATTCAACAAATCTATTTCAATTAAATAAAAGTCAAACACATTCAAACAAAGCTATTTGAAGCAAATGAAAGTCAAATGCATTCAACAAAGCTATTTGAATCAAATGAAAGTCAAACACATTCAAACAAAGATTTTTGACTCAAATGAAAGTCAATCGCATTCAGCAAATCTATTTCAGTCAAATGAAAGTCAAACACATTCGAACAAAGCTTTTTGACTCAAATGAAAGTCAAATGCATTCAACAATTCTATTTGAATCAAATGAAAGTCAAACACATTCAAACAAAAATTTTTGACTCAAATGAAAGTCAAATGCATTCAACAATTCTATTTCAATCAAATGAAAGTCAAACACACTAAAACAAAGCTTTTTGACGAAAATGAAAGTCAAATGCATTCAACAAAGCTATTTGAATCAAATAAAAGTCAAACGCATTCAAACAAAACGTTTTGAATCAAATGAAACTCAAATGCATTCAACAAAGCTATTTGAATCGAATGAAAATCAAACACATTCAAACAAAGATTTTTGACTCAAATGAAAGTCAAATGCATTCAACAAATCTATTTCAGTCAAATGAAAGTCAAACACATTCAAACAAAGCTTTTTGACTCAAATAAAAGTCAAATGCATTCAACAAAGCTATTTGAATCAAATGAAAGTCAAACACATTAAAACAATGCTTTTTGACTCAAATGAAAGTCAAATACATTCAACAAAGCTATTTGAATCAAATGAAAGTCAAACACATTCAAACAATGATTTTTGACTCAAATGAAAGTCAAATGCATTCAGCAAATCTATTTCAGTCAAATGAAAGTCAAATGCGTTATGCAAATCCATTTCAGTCAAATGAAAGTCAAACACATTCAAACAAAGCTTTTTGACTCAAATGAAAGTCAAATGCATTCAACAAAGCTTTTCGAATCAAATGAAAGTAAAACGCATTCAAAAACCGATTTTTGACTCAAATGAAAGTCAAATTCATTCAACAAATCTATTTCAATCAAATGAAAGTCAAACACATACAAAAAAAGCTTTTTGAAGCAATTGAATGTCAAATGAATTTAACAAAGCTATTTGAATAAAATGAAAGTCAAACACATTCAAACAAAGCTTTTTGAAGCAAATGAAAGTCAAATGCATTCAACAAAGCTATTTGAATAAAATGAAAGTCAAACACATTTAAACAAAGATTTTTGACTCAAATGAAAGTCAAATGCATTCAACAATTCTATTTCAATCAAATGAAAGTCAAACACATTCAAACAAAGCTTTTTGAGAAAATGAAAGTCAATTGCATTCAACAAAGCTATTTGAATCAAATGAAAGTCAAACACATTCAAACAAAGCGTTTTGAAGCAAATGAAAGTCAAATGCATTCAACAATGCTATTTGAATCAAATGAAAATCAAACACATTCAAACAAAGATTTTTGACTCAAATGAAAGTCAAATGCGTTCAGCAAATCTATTTCAGTCAAATGAATGTCAAATGCATTCAGCAAATCCATTTCAGTCAAATGAAAGTCAAACACATTCAAACAAAGCTTGTCAAATGCATTCAACAAAGCTTTTTGAATCAAATGAAAGTCAAACGCATTGAAACAACGATTTTTGACTCAAATGAAAGTCAAATTCATTCAACAAATCTATTTCAATCAAATGAAAGTCAAACACATACAATCAAAGCTTTTTGAAGCAAATGAAAGTCAAATGCATTCAACAAAGCTATTTGAATAAAATGAAAGTCAAACACATTCAAACAAAGCTTTTGGAAGCAAATGAAAGACAACTGCATTCAACAAAACTGTTTGAATCAAATGAAAGTCAAACACATTCAAACAAAGATTTTTGACTCAAATGAAAGTCAAATGCATTCAGCAAATCTATTTCAGTCAAATGAAAGTCAAATGCATTCAGCAAATCCATTTCAGTCAAATGAAAGTCAAACACATTCAAACAAAGCTTGTCAAATGCATTCAACAAAGCTTTTGGAATCAAATGAAAGTCAAACGCATTCAAACAACGATTTTTGACTCAAATGAAAGTCAAATGCATTCAGCAAATCTATTTCAGTCAAATGAAAGTCAATTGCATTCAGCAAATCCATTTCAGTCAAATGAAAGTCAAACACATTCAAACAAAGCTTGTCAAATGCATTCAACAAAGCTTTTGGAATCAAATGAAAGTCAAACGCATTCAACTAACGATTTTTGACTCAAATGAAAGTCAAATTCATTCAACAAATCTATTTCAATCAAATGAAAGTCAAACACATACAATCAAGGCTTTTTGAAGCAAATGAAAGTCAAATGCATTCAACAAAGCTATTTGAATAAAATTAAAGTCAAACACATTCAAACAAAGATTTTTGACTCAAATGAAAGTCAAATGCATTCAACAAATCTATTTCAGTCAAATGAAAGTCAAACACATTCAAACAAAGCTTTTTGACTCAAATGAAAGTCAAATGCATTCAACATAGCTATTTGAATTAAATGAAAGTCAAACACATTCAAACAAAGATTTTTTACTAAAAGAAAAGTCAAATGCATTCAACAAATCTATTTCAATGAAATGAAAGTCAAACACATTCAAACAAAGCTTTTTGAAGCAAATGAAAGTCAAATGCATTCAACAAAGCCATTTCAATCAAATGAAAGTCAAACACATTCAAACAAAGCTTTTTGAAGCAAACAAAAGTCAAATGCATTCAACAAAGCTATTTGAATCACATGAAAGTCAAACACATTTAAACAATGCTTTTTGAAGTAAATGAAAGTCAAATGCATTCATCAAAGCTGTTTGAATCAAATGAAAGTCAAACACATTCGAACAAAGCTTTTTGAAACAAATGAGAGTCAAATGCATTCTACAAAGCAATTTCACTCAAATGAAAGTCAAACACATTAAAACAAAGTTTTTTGAAGTAAATGAAAGTTAAATGCATTTAACAAAGCTATTTGAATCAAATGAAAGTCAAACACATTAAAACAATGCTTTTTGACTCAAATGAAAGTAAAATGCATTCAACAAATCTATTTCAGTCAAATGAAAGTCAAATGCATTATGCAAATCCATTTCAGTCAAATGAAAGTCAAACACATTCAAACAAAGCTTTTTGACTCAAATGAAAGTCAAATGCATTCAACAAAGCTTTTTGAATCAAATGAAAGTAAACGCATTCAAACAACGATTTTAGACTCAAATGAAAGTCAAATTCATTCAACAAATCTATTTCAATCAAATGAAAGTCAAACACATACAAAGAAAGCTTTTTGAAGCAATTGAAAGTCAAATGCATTCAACAAAGCTATTTGAATCAAATGAAAGTCAAACACGTTAAAACAATGCTTTTTCACTCAAATGAAAGTCAAATACATTCAACAAAGATATTTTTATCAAATGAAAGTCAAACACATTCAAACAAAGATTTTTGAGTCAAATGAAAGTCAAATGCATTCAGCAAATCTATTTCAGTCAAATGAAAGTCAAATGCATTATGCAAATCCATTTCAGTCAAATGAAAATCAAACACATTCAAACAAAGCTTTTTGACTCAAATGAAAGTCAAATGCATTCAACAAAGCTTTTTGAATCAAATGAAAGTGAAACGCATTCAAACAACGATTTTTGACTCAAATGAAAGTCAAATTCATTCAACAAATCTATTTCAATCAAATGAAAGTCAAACACATACAAACAAAGCCTTTTGAAGCAATTGAAAGTCAAATGCATTCAACAAAGCTATTTGAATAAAATGAAAGTCAAACACATTCAAACAAAGCTTTTTGAAGCAAATGAAAGTCAAATGCATTCAACAAAGCTATTTGAATAAAATGAAAGTCAAACACATTCAAACAAATATTTTTGACTCAAATGAAAGTCAAATGCATTCAACAATTCTATTTCAATCAAATGAAAGTCAAACACATTCAAACAAAGTTTTTTGAGAAAATGAAAGTCAATTGCATTCAACAAAGCTATTTGAATCAAATGAAAGTCAAACACATTCAAACAAAGCGATTTGAAGCAAATGAAAGTCAAATGCATTCAACAATGCTATTTGAATCAAATGAAAATCAAACACATTCAAACAAAGATTTTTGACTCAAATGAAAGTCAAATGCATTCAGCAAATCTATTTCAGTCAAATGAAAGTCAAACACATTCAAACAAAGCTTTTTGACTCAAATGAAAGTCAAATGCATTCAACATAGCTATTTGAATCAAATAAAAGTCAAACACATTAAAACAATGCTTTTTGACTCAAATGAAAGTCAAATGCATTCAACAAAGCTATTTGAATCAAATGAAAGTCAAACACATTCAAACAAAGATTTTTGACTCAAAAGAAAGTAAAATGCATTCAGCAAATCTATTTATGTCAAATGAAAGTCAAACACATTCAAACAATGCTTTTTAAAGCAATTGAAAGTCAAATGCATTCAACAAAGCTATTTGAATCAAATGAAAGTCAAACACATTCAAACAAAGCTTTTTGAAGCAAATGATTATCAAATGCATTCAACAAAGCTATTTGAATCAAATGAAAGTCAATCACATTCAAACAATGCTTTTTGAAGTAATGAAAGTCAAGTGCATTCAACAAAGCTCTTTGAATCAAATGAAAGTCAAACACATTCGAACACAGAATTTTTAGCAAATGAAAGTCAAATGAATTCAACAAAGCTATTTCAATCAAATGAAAGTCAAACACATTCAAACAAACCTTTTTGACTCAAATGAAAGTCAAATGCATTCAACACAGCTATTTGAATCAAATGAAAGTCATACACATTCAAACAAAGATTTTTGACTCAAATGAAAGTCAAATGCATTCAACAAATCTATTTCTGTCAAAATAAAGTCAAACACATTCAAACAAAGCTTTTTGACTCAAATGAAAGTCAAATTCATTCAACAAAACTTTTTGAATCAAATGAAAGTCAAACGCATTCAAACAAAGATTTTTGACTCAAATGAAAGTCAAATGCATTCAACAAATCTATTTCAATTAAATGAAAGTCAAACACATTCAAACAAAGCTTTTTGAAGCTAATGAAAGTCAAATGCATTCAACAAATCTATTTCAATTAAATGAAAGTCAAACACATTCAAACAAAGCTATTTGAAGCAAATGAAAGTCAAATGCATTCAACAAAGCTATTTGAATCAAATGAAAGTCAAACACATTCAAACAAAGATTTTTGACTCAAATGAAAGTCAATTGCATTCAACAAATCTATTTCAGTCAAATGAAAGTCAAACACATTCGAACAAAGCTTTTTGACTCAAATGAAAGTCAAATGCATTCAACAATTCTATTTGAATCAAATGAAAGTCAAACACATTCAAACAAAGATTTTTGACTCAAATGAAAGTCAAAAGCATTCAACAATTCTATTTCAATCAAATGAAAGTCAAACACACTAAAACAAAGCTTTTTGACGAAAATGAAAGTCAAATGCATTCAACAAAGCTATTTGAATCAAATAAAAGTCAAACGCATTCAAACAAAACGTTTTGAAGCAAATGAAACTCAAATGCATTCAACAAAGCTATTTGAATCGAATGAAAATCAAACACATTCAAACAAAGATTTTTGACTCAAATGAAAGTCAAATGCATTCAACAAATCTATTTCAGTCAAATGAAAGTCAAACACATTCAAACAAAGCATTTTGACTCAAATAAAAGTCAAATGCATTCAACATAGCTATTTTAATCAAATGAAAGTCAAACACATTCAAACATAGATTTTTAACTCAAATGAAAGTCAAATGCATGCAGCAAATCTGTTTCAGTCAAGTGAAAGTCAAACACATTCAAACAAAGATTTTTGACTCAAATGAAAGTCAAATGCATTCAACAAATCTAATTCAGTCATATGAAAGTCAAACACATTCAAACAAAGCTTTTTGACTCAAATGAAAGTCAAATACATTCAACAAAGCTTTTTGAATCAAATGAAAGAAAAACGCATTCAAACAAAGATTTTTGAAGAAAATGAAAGTCAAATGCATTCAACAAAGCTATTTGAATCAAATGAAAGTCAAACACATTCAAACAAAGCGTTTTGAAGCAAATGAAAGTCAAATGCATTCAACAAAGCTATTTGAATCAAATGAAAGTCAAACACATTCAAACAAAGCTTTTTGACTCAAATGAAAGTCAAATGCATTCAACAAAGCTTTTTGAATCAAATGAAAGTCAAACGCATTCAAACAAAGCTTTTTGACTCAAATGAAAGTCAAATGCATTCAACAAAACTTTTTGAATCAAATGAAATTCAAACGCATTCAAACAAAGATTTTTGACTCAAATGAAAGTCAAATTCATTCAACAAATCTATTTCAATCAAATGAAAGTCAAACACATACAAACAAAGATTTTTGAAGCAAATGAAAGTCAAATGCATTCAACAAAGCTATTTGAATCAAATGAAAGTCAAACACATTCAAACAAAGATTTTTGACTCAAATGAAAGTCAAATGCATTCAACAAAATCTATTTCAATCAAATGAAATTCAAACACACTAAAACAAAGCTTTTTAAAGCAAATGAAAGTCAATTGCATTCTACATAGCTATTTGAATCAAATGAAAGTCAAACACATTCAAACAATGCTTTTTGACTCAAATGAAAGTCAAATGCATTCAACATATCTATATGAATCAAATGAAAGTCAAACACATTCAAACAAAGATTTTTGACTCAAATGAAAGTCAAATGCATTCAACAAATCTATTTCAGTCAAATGAAAGTCGAACACATTCAAACAAAGCTTTTTGACTCTAATGAAAGTCAAATGCATTCAACAAAGCTTTTTAAATCAAATGAAAGTCAAACACATTCAAACAAAGCTTTTTGAAGCAAATGAAAGTCAAATGCATTCAACAAAGCCATTTGAATCAAATGAAAGTCAAACACATTCAAACAAAGCTTTTTGAATCAAATGAAAGAACAAAGCTTTTTGAATCAAATGAAAGTCAAACGCATTCAAACAAAGATTTTTGAAGAAAATGAAAGTCAAATGCATCCAATAAAGCTATTTGAATCAAATGAAAGTCAAACACATTCAAACAAAGCGTTTTGAAGCTAATAAAAGTCAAATGCATTCAACAAAGCTATTTGAATCAAATGAAAATTAAACACATTCAAACAAAGATTTTTGACTCAAATGAAAGTCAAATGCATTCAGCAAATCTGTTTCAGTCAAATGAAAGTCAAACACATTAAAACAAAGCTTTTTGCCCCAAATGAAAGTCAAATGCATTCAACATAGGTATTTGAATCAAATGATAGTCAAACACATTCGAACAAAGATTTTTGACTAAAATGAAAGTCAAATGCATTCAACAAATCTATTTCATTTAAATGAAAGTCAAACACATACAAACAAAGCTTTTTGAAGCAAATGAAAGTCAAATGAATTCAACAAAGCTATTTGAATCAAATGAAAGTCAAATACATTCAAACAAAGCTTTTTGACTCAAATGAAAGTCAAATGCATTCAACAAATCTATTTCAATCAAATGAAAGTCAAACACACTAAAACAAAGCTTTTTGAAGCAAATGAAATTCAAATGCATTCAACAAAGATATTTAGAACAAATGAAAGTCAAACACATTCAAACAAAGCGTTTTAAAGCAAATGAAAGTCAAATGTATTCAACAAAGCTATTTGAATAAATTGAAAATCAAACACATTCAGACAAAGATTTTTGACTCAAATGAAAGTCAAATGCATTCAGCAATTCTATTTCAGTCAAATGAAAGTCAAACACATTCAAACAAAGCTTTTTGACTCAAATGAAAGTAAAATGCATTCAACATAGCTATTTGAATCAAATGAAAGTCAAACACATTCGAACAAAGATTTTTGACTAAAATTAAAGTAAAATGCATTCAACAAATCTATTTCAATTAAATGAAAGTCAAACACATTCAAACAAAGCTTTTTGAAGGAAATGAAAGTCAAATGCATTCAGCAATTCAATTTCAGTCAAATGAAAGTCAAACACATTCAAACAAAGCTTTTTGACTCAAATGAAAGTCAAATGCATTCAACATAGGTATTTGAATCAAATGAAAGTCAAACACATTCGAACAAAGATTTTTGACTAAAATGAAAGTCAAATGCATTCAACAAATCTATTTCAATTAAATGAAAGTCAAACACATACAAACATAGCTTTTTGAAGCAAATGAAAGTCAAATGAATTCAACAAAGCTATTTGAATCAAATGAAAGTCAAACACATTCAAACAAAGCTTTTTGACTCAAATGAAAGTCAAATGCATTCAACAAATCTATTTCAATCAAATAAAAGTCAAACACACTAAAACAAAGCTGTTTGAAGCAAATGGAAGTCAAATGCATTTAACATAGCTATTTGAATCAAATGAAAGTCAAACACATTCAAACAATGCTTTTTAACTCAAATGAAAGTCAAATGCATTCAACATAGCTATTTGAATCAAAAGAAAGTCAAACACATTCAAACAAAGATTTTTGACTCAAATGAAAGTCAAATGCATTCAACAAAATCTATTTCAATCAAATGAAAGTCAAACACACTAAAACAAAGCTTTTTGAAGCAAATGAAAGTCAAATGTATTCAACATAGCTATTTGAATCAAATGAAAGTCAAACACATTCAAACAATGCTTTTTAACTCAAATGAAAGTCAAATGCATTCAACATAGTTATTTGAATCAAATGAAAGTCAAACACATTCAAACAAAGATTTTTGACTCAAATGCAAGTCAAATGCATTCAACAAATCTATTTCAGTCAAATGAAAGTCAAACACATTCAAACAAAGCTTTTTGACTCAAATGAAAGTCAAATGCATTCAACAAATCTTTTAGAATCAAATGAAATTCAAACGCATTCAAACAAAGAGTTTTGACTTAAATGAAAGTCAAATTCATTCAACAAATTTATTTCAATCAAATGAAAGTCAAACACATTTAAACAAAGCTTTTTGACTCAAATGAAAGTCAAATGCATTCAACAACGCTTTTTGAATCAAATAAAAGTCAAACGCATTCAAACAAAGATTTTTGAAGAAAATGAAAGTCAAATGCATTCAACAAAGCTATTTGAATCAAATGAAAGTCAAACACATTCAAACAAAGCATTTTGAAACAAATGAAAGTTAAATGCATTCAACAAAGCTATTTGAATCAAATGAAAATCAAACACATTTAAACAAAGATTTTTGACTCAAATGAAAGTCAAATGCATTCAGCAAATCTGTTTCAGTCAAATGAAAGCAAACACATTCAAACAAAGCTTTTTGACTCAAATGAAAATCAAATGCATTCAACAAAGCTTTTTGAATCAAATGAAAGTCAAACGCATTCAAACAAATCTGTTTCAGTCAAATGAAAGTCAATCACATTCAAACAAAGCTTTTTGACTCAAATGAAAGTCAAATGCATTCAACAAAGCTTTTTGAATCAAATGAAAGTCAAACGCATTCAAACAAAGGCTTTTGACTCAAATGAAAGTTAAATGCATTTAAGAAATCTATTTCAATTAAATGAAAGTCAAACACATTCAAACAAAGATTTTTGTAGCAAATGAAAGTCAAATGAATTCAACAAAGCTATTTGATTCAAATGAAAGTCAAACACATTCAAACAAAGCTTTTTTACTCAAATGAAAGTCAAATGCATTCAACAAAGCTTTTTGAATCAAATGAAAGTAAAACGCATTCAAACAAAGATTTTTGACTCAAATGAAAGTCAAATGCATTCAACAAATCTATTTCAATTAAATGAAAGTCAAACACATTCAAACAAAGCTTTTTGAAGCAAATGAAAGTCAAATGAATTCAACAAAGCTATTTGAATTAAATGAAAGTCAAACACATTCAAACAAAGCTTTTCGACTCAAATGAAAGTCAAATGCATTCAACAAGCTTTTTGAATCAAATGAAAGTCAAACGCATTCAAACAAAGATTTTTTACTCAAATGAAAGTCAAATGCATTCAACAAATCTCTTTCAATTAAATGAAACTCAAACACATTCAAACAAAGCTTTTTATAACAAATGAAAGTAAAACACATACAAACAAAGATTTTTGACTCAAATGAGAGTCAAATGCATTCAGCAAATTTATTTCAGTCAAATGAAAGTCAAACACATTCAAACAAAGCTTTTTGACTCAAATGAAAGTCAAATGCATTCAACAAATCTATTTCAATTAAATGAAAGTCAAACACACTCAAACAAAGCTTTTTGAAGCAAATGAAAGTCAAATGCATTCTACAAAGCTATTTGAATCAAATGAAAGTCAGACACATTCAAACAAAGCGTTTTGAAGCAAATGAAAGTCAAATGGATTCTACAATGCTATTTGAATCAAATGAAAATCAAACACATTCAAACAAAGATTTTTGACCCAAATGAAAGTGAAATACATTCAGCAAATCTATTTCAGTCAAATGAAAGTCAAACACATTCAAACAAAGCTTTTTGACTCAAATGAAAGTCAAATGCATTCAACAAAGCTTTTTGAATCAAATGAAAGTCAAACGCATTCAAACAAAGATTTTTGACTCAAATGAAAGTCAAGTTCATTCAACAAATCTATTTCAATGAAATGAAGTCAAACACATTCAAACGAAGATTTTTGACTCAAATGAAAGTCAAATGCATTCAACAATTCTATTTCAATCAAATGAAAGTCAAACACATTCAAATAAAGCTTTTTGAAGAAAATAAAAATCAAATACATTCAACAAAGCTATTTGAATCAAATGAAAGTCAAACACATTCAAACAAAGCTTTTTGAAGCAAATGAAAGTGAAATGCATTCAACAAAGCTTTTTGAATCAAATTAAAGTCAAACACATTCAAATTAAACAAAGATTTTTGACTCAAATGAAAGTCAAATGCATTCAACAAAGCTATTTAAATCAAATAAAAGTCAAACACATTCAAACAAATCTTTTTGACTCAAATAAAAGTAAAATGCATTCTACAAAGCTATTTAGATCAAATGAAAGTCAAACACATTCAAACAAAGATTTTTGACTCATATGAAAGTTAAATGCATTCAAAAAAGCCATTTGAATCAAATGAAAATCAAACACATTAAAACAAGGCTTTTTCAAGCAAAAGAAAGTCAAATGCATTCAACAAAGCCATTTTATTAAAATGAATGTCAAACACATTCAAACGAAGCTTTTTGAAGCAAATGAAAGTCAAATGCATTCAACAAAACTATTTGAATCAAATGAAATTCTAACACATTAAAACAAAGCTTTTTGGCTATAATGAAAGTCAAACACATTGAAACAAAGCTTTTGACTCAAATAAAAGTCAAATTCATTTAGCAAAGCTATTTCAATCCAATGAAAGTCAAATACTTTCAAATAAAACTTTAGAATCAGATGAAAGTCAAATGCATTAACAAAACTCTTTGAATCAAATGAAAGTCAAACACATTCAAACAAAGCTTTTTGAAACAAATGTAAGTCAAATGCATTCTACAAATCTATTTGAATCAAGTGAAAGTCAAACACATTCAAACAAAGCTTTTTGAAGCAAATGAAAGTCAAACGCATTCAACAAAACTATTTGAATCAAATGAAAGTCAAACACATTCAAACAAACCTTTTTGACTCAAATGAAAGTCAAATACATTCAAAAAAGCTATTTGAATCAAATGAAAGACAAACACATTCAAACAATGATTTTTGACTCAAATGAAAGTCAAATGCATTCAGCAAATCTATTTCAGTCAAATGAATGTCAAACACATTCAAACAAGGGTTTTTGAAGCAAATGAAAGTCAAATGCATTCAAAAAAGCTATTTGTATCAAATGAAAGTCAAACACATTCAAACAAAGATTTTTGACTCAAATGAAAGTCAAATGCATTTAGCAAATCTGTTTCAGTCAAATGAAAGTCAAACACATTCAAACAAAGCTTTTTGACTCAAATGAAAGTCAAATGCATTCAACATAGCTATTTGAATCAAATAAAAGTCAAACACATTCAAACAAAGATTTTTGACTAAAATGAAAGTCAAATGCATTCAACAAATCTATTTCAATTAAATGAAAGTCAAACAAATTCAAACAAAGCTTTTTGAAGCAAATGAAAGTCAAATGCATTCAACAAAGCTATTTGAATCAAATGAAAGTCAAACACATTGAAACAAAGCTTTTTGAAGCAAATGAAAGTCAAATGCATTCAACAAAGCTATTTGAATCAAATGAAAGTCAAACACATTCAAACAATGCTTTCTGAAGTAAATGAAAGTCAAATGCATTCAACAAAGCTGTTTGAATCAAATAAAAGTCAACCACATTCGAACAAAGCTTTTTGAAGCAAATGAAAGTCAAATGCATTCAACAAAGCAATTTCAATTAAATGAAAGTCAAACACATTAAAACAAAGCTTTTTGAAGCAAATGAAATTCAAATACATTCAACAAAGCTATTAGAATCAAATGAAAGTCAAACACATTAAAACAATGCTTTTTGACTCAAATGAAAGTCAAATGCATTCAACAAAGCTATTTGAATTAAATGAAAGTCAAAAACAATCAAACAAATATTTTTGACTCAAATGAAAGTCAAATGCTTTCAGCAAATCTATTTAAGTCAAATGAAAGTCAAACACATTCAAACAAAGCTTTTTGACTCAAATGAAAGTCAAATCCATTAAGCAAAGCTTTTTGAATCAAATGAAAGTCAAACGCATTCAAACAAAGATTTTTTACTCAAATGAAAGTCAAATGCATTCAGCAAATCTATTTCAGTCAAATGAAAGTCAAACACATTCAAACAAAGCTTTTGACTCAAATGAAAGTCAAATGCATTCAACATAGCTATTTGAATGAAATGAAAGTCAAACACATTCAAACAAAACTTTTTGATTCAAATGAAAGTCAAATGCATTCAACAAATCTTTTTGAATCAAATGAAAGTCAAACGCATTCAAACAAAGATTTTTTACTCAAATTAAAGTCAAATGCATTCAGCAAATCTATTTCAGTCAAATGAAAGTCAAACACATTCAAACGAAGATTTTTGACTCAAATGAAAGTCAAATGCATTCAACATAGCTATTTGAATCAAATGAAAGTCAAACACATTCAAACAAAGATTTTTGACTCAAATGAAAGTCAAATGTATTAAACAAATCTATTTCAATTAAATGAAAGTTAACGCATTCAAACAAAGCTTTTTGACTCAAATGAAAGTCAAATGCATTCAACAAAGCTATTTGAATCAAATGAAAGTCAAACACATTCAAACAAAGATTTTTGACTCAAATGAAAGTCAAATGCATTCAGCAAATCTATTTCAGTCAAATGAAAGTCAAACACATTCAAACAAAGCTTTTTGACTCAAATGAAAGTCAAAGGCATTCAACAAATCTTTTTGAATCAAATGAAAGTCAAACTCATTCAAACAAAGCTATTTGACTCAAATGAAAGTCAAACACATTCAAATAAAGCTTTTTGAAGAAAATGAAAATCAAATACATTCAACAAAGCTATTTGAATCAAATGAAAGTCAAACACATTCAAACAAAGCGTTTTGAAGCAAATGAACGTCAAATGCATTCAACAAAGCTATTTGAATCACATGAAAATCAAACACATTCAAACAATGATTTTTGACTCAAATGAAAGTCAAATGAAAGTCAAATGCAATCAACAAAGCTTTTTGAATCAAATGAAAGTCAAACGCATTCAAACAAAGATTTTTTACTCAATTGAAAGTATAATGCATTCAGCAAATCTATTTCAGTCAAATGAAAGTCAAACATATTCAAGCAAAGCTTTTGACTCAAATGAAAGTCAAATGCATTCAACATAGCTATTTGAATCAAATGAAAGTCAAACACATTCAAACAATGATATTTGACTAAAATGAAGGTCAAATGCATTCAACAAATCTATTTCAATTCAATGAAAGTCAAACCCATTCAAACAAAGCTTTTTGAAGAAAACGAAAGTCAAATGCATTCAACATAGCTATTTGAATCAAATGAAAGTCAAACACATTCAAACAAAGATTTTTGACTTCAATGAAAGTCAAATGCATTCAGCAAATCTGTTTCAGTCAAATGAAAGTCAAACGCATTCAAACAAAGCTATTTAACTCAAATGAAAGTCAAATGCATTCAAAAATGCTTTTTGAATCAAATGAAAGTCAAACGCATTCAAACAAAGATTTTTGACTCAAATGAAAGTCAAATGCATTCAACAAATCTATTTCAATTAAATGAAAGTCAAACACATTAAAACAAAACTTTTTGAAGCAAATGAAAGTCAAATGCATTCAACAAAGCTATTAGAATCAAATGAAAGTCAAACACATTAAAACAATGCTTTTTGACTCAAATGAGAGTCAAATGCATTCAACAAAACTATTTGAATCAAATGAAAGTTAAAAACAATCAAACAAATATTTTTTACTCAAATTAAAGTCAAATGCATTCAGCAAATCTATTTCAGTCAAATGAAAGTCAAACACATTCAAACAAAGATTTTTGACTCAAATGAAAGTCAAATGCATTCAACATAGCTATTTGAATCAAATGAAAGTCAAACACATTCAAACAAAGATTTTTGACTCAAATGAAAGTCAAATGTATTAAACAAATCTATTTCAATTAAATGAAAGTTAACGCATTCAAATAAAGCTTTTTGATTCAAATGAAAGTCAAATGCATTCAACAAAGCTATTTGAATCAAATGAAAGTCAAACACATTCAAACAAAGATTTTTGACTCAAATGAAAGTCAAATGCATTCAGCAAATCTATTTCATTCAAATGAAAGTCAAACACATTCAAACAAAGCTTTTTGACTCAAATGAAAGTCAAAGGCATTCAACAAATCTTTTTGAATCAAATGAAAGTCAAACTCATTTAAACAAAGCTATTTGACTCAAATGAAAGTCAAATGCATTCAACAAATCTATTTCAATTAAATGAAAGTTAAACGCATTCAAACAAAGATTTTTGACTCAAATGAAAGTCAAGTTCATTCAACAATTCTATTTCAATCAAATGAAAGTCAAACACATTCAAATACAGCTTTTTGAAGAAAATGAAAATCAAATACATTCAACAAAGCTATTTGAATCAAATGAAAGTCAAACACATTCAAACAAAGCGTTTTGAAGCAAATGAACGTCAAATGCATTGAACAAAGCTATTTGAATCAAATAAAAATCAAACACATTCAAACAATGATTTTTGACTCAAATGAAAGTCAAATGCATTCAGCAAATCAATTTCAGTCAAATGAATGTCAAACACATTCAAACAAAGCTTTTTGAAGCAAATGAAAGTCAAATGCAATCAAAAAAGCTATTTGTATCAAATGAAAGTCAAACACATTCAAACAAAGATTTTTGACTCAAATGAAAGTCAAATGCATTTAGCAAATCTGTTTCAGTCAAATGAAAGTCAAACACATTCAAACAAAGCTTTTTGACTCAAATGAAAGTCAAATCCATTAAGCAAAGCTTTTTGAATCAAATGAAAGTAAAACGCATTCAAACAAATCTGTTACAGTCAAATGAAAGTTAAACACATTCAAACAAAGCATTTTGACTCAAATGAAAGTCAAATGCATTCAACAAAGCTTTTTGAATCAAATGAAAGTCAAACGCATTCAAACAAAGATTTTTTACTCAATTGAAAGTCAAATGCATTCAGCAAATCTATTTCAGTCAAATGAAAGTCAAACATATTCAAGCAAAGCTTTTGACTCAAATGAAAGTCAAATGCATTCTACATAGCTATTTGAATCAAATGGAAGTCAAACACATTTAAACAATGATATTTGACTAAAATGAAGGTCAAATGCATTCAACAAATCTATTTCAATTCAATGAAAGTCAAACCCATTCAAACAAAGCTTTTTGAAGAAAACGAAAGTCAAATGCATTCAACAAAGCTATTAGAATCAAATGAAAGTCAAACACATTCAAACAAAGCTTTTTGAAGCAAATGAAAGTCAAATGCATTCAACAAAGCTATTTAAATCAAATGAAAGTCAAACACATTTAAACAATGCTTTTTGAAGTAAATGAAAGTCAAATGCATTCATCAAAGCTGTTTGAATCAAATGAAAGTCAAAAACAATCAAACAAATATTTTTGACTCAAATGAAAGTCATATGCATTCAGCAAATCTATTTCAGTCAAATGAAAGTCAAACACATTAAAACAAAGCTTTTTAAAGCAAATGAAAGTCAAATGAATTCAACAAAGCTATTTGAATCAAATGAAAGTCAAACACATTAAAACAATGCTTTTTGACTCAAATGAAAGTCAAATGCATTCAACAAAGCTATTTGAATCAAATGAAAGTCAAACACATTCAAACAAAGATTTTTGACTCAAATGAAAGTCAAATGCATTCATCAAAGCTCTTTGAATCAAATGAAAGTCAAACACAAAATAAAGCTTTTTGAAGCAAATGAAAGTCAAATGCATTCAACAAAGCTGTTTGACTCAAATGAAAGTCAAATGCATTTAACAAAGCTATTTGAATCAGATGAAAGTCAAACACATTCAAACAAAGCTTTTTGAATCAAATGAAAGTAAAACTCATACAAACAAAGCTTTTTGAAGCAAATGAAAGTCAAATGCATTCAACAAAGCTATTTGAATGAAATGAAAGTCAAACACATTCAAACAATGCTTTTTGAAGTAAATGAAAGTCAAATGCATTCAACAAAGCTGTTTGAATCAAATGAAAGTCAAACACATTCGAATTAAGGTTTTTGAAGCAAATGAAAGTCAAATGCTTTCAACAAAGCAATTTCAATCAAATGAAAGTCAAACACACACTACTACATAAACGAGCTAATGCAACCCCAAATAAACGTTGCCATAGGGTAAAAAACCGTTGATTTAGACCTATTGTAACGGTTCATAAACCGTTGCTGTTGCGGCCATTGCACTAGATATAATGTGACGGTTATTTAAGCTAATGCAACGGTCTTAGAACATCTACCTTTGACCGTTGCATTAGGGTCTAATGCAATGGTTAATATGATCTAATGCAACAGTGCTTGCAATACTCCAGGACCCGTTGCATTATATCTAAAACAACACTTGTATGTTCCTAATGAAACATTCCTTGGCCTTTACTTGAACCGTTGCAGTAGGTTTACCAATCATTGTCATGTACTAATGCAACGGTTTAATTATATAGGAATAATAAATAATGGTGAAAAAAAATTAATATTAATCTTCCCTATTTATATTTAATTAAAGTTATTATATACATATAAAATAATAAATAATAATGAAAATTAATATTAACAACCATAAAATCATCAATCTCGATCTTATATATATATATATATATATATATATATATATATATATATATATATATATATATATATATATATATATATATATATATATATATATATATATATATATATATATATATTAGTCGCCCAATTGTTTGGCAAAATACAAAATGATGAAGTACTTTGTTGTACTTGTCAACTGGCTAGCCCAAAAGATAAAAGCATGTCACAATTTACATTAGTTAGATCACAAAAACATTTACCAAAACAGATGTTTGATTTGTGATCACAATTACATTTACGGCCACAAAAGCTGTCACTACACATATGACAATTTATACATGATCTTCGACCACCAAAATGTTATAATTCATGCATCCTTCTCTAATCCAAATTTTCTTCAACAATCTGCAAATTCAAAATGCATAATTTAAACAGTTATAAGTATGGAATACAAAATTCATAATAGTAAGCAACTAAGATATTTGGTATCTACATACATAATATTAAGGTTTAGTTCTCAATTGATAGAAAAAAAGGAACAATAGAACAACAATTTCCATAAAAAAAAAATTATATGACAAAAAGCTGACGAATTGAGCACAAAAAATACATAACACTGCCAATTGTTGCTTAGCAATTACATTAAACAAAATAAAGTTAGATTATATATAGAAAGTGTTCATCAAAATGCATACACTCACTCCTCAATTAACTCTACTGCTATTTCACCCAACATTCCATGAATCAAATCACTTGCCCTGTAATAAGTTTTTTTTCCTTTATTTCTCTCTTATCCTAACAAACACATAGCCTTAACATTAATGGCAAAAGTTTCTAAGCAATATAAAAATAGTATGATAAATTATCTAAAGAACAAGTACTAAGAGTATAGTACTCTGCAATTTTAAATACAGCCACATATATGTACATTACCTGATTAGAAGGTTCTGTTCCAGGAGAAGACTGCTCACCAGCGGCCTCATTCACTTGTAATGTGTCGTTAGTTGCATTTCTTGGAATAGGCGACTCAGTAGTTGAGATTTCAGGAACTACAAGATGTATTCCAGGATTAGCCTCTTGGAGCTGTTCGAGCAATGTTGCATGAATGCTCTGTAGAAACTCTTGAGGAATTTTGTACTTAGATTTAGATCCTTTTTTCTTCTTCAAATCAGTCATGGTCACACCTTTTCCATAGAGGCGTACACGACCATTATGCTCTGGTTTTTTAATCACTTGATAGTATGGATCAATAGTGTTAGGGCCATGTTCATGTTCTTGAGATTCCAGAGCTTCGATTTGTTCCTGTATACGTGAATAATTAGAGGTTATGTATGTATAGCTTGGGTTTTCACATAAAAAATATTAAACAATTGGTATAGTAGTTTAAACTCACTATATTATTCTTCGTTTTCCCAAAGCTGGTTTTGTATGTCTTATTAGGATTCCTTTTCCTTGATTCTTTGTACACCTTTGCTTGGGAGGGTTCTTTTTTGTTAGGGTCCTCTTGTTTCTATACAAAGAGTTTATAAGATAGCTGCTTATAAGCTAAATGAATTTGTAAATGACTAGCTAAAAAAACATATTTAGTTGAAAATTAAAGATTTGTACAAATATATATTACCAGCTTATGACGTAACCTGGCATATGATTTTGGACCCATAGTATGGATGTCTTCTGCCTTTTGACGATTCTTTTTGTTGGTCTGACTTTCTTCCTATAAAAAAAATTAACTTAATGTATATAATGCATCTAGAATTTTTTATTCGAAACACACAGAAATGTGTAGCTTTTCTTGGTTCTAAAATAGATAAGTTAAACACTAAGTACCTCAGTTGTTGTCAAATGCCAATACTTCAACAGATCTTCAAAATGAGTTTTTGGCATTGTCTTTGGACGTTCTATCATTCTTTGTTCATCAGTATCAAATGCATAAAAATGCTTCTTTTTTGTCCTACACTTGTGCATACGCCAAGCATAATTGACAGCTTCCATTACCCATTTTCTTCCTTCTTCGGGAACCAAATATTTCTCCTACACAAAAAAAGCATTTATATATATTTATATACTTGTACAAACTAATAATAATAATTAATTAAAGGATAATAAAATGACCTCAAAAAAATTAAAGGATCGGATAAGAATGAAATACTTTATTGATTGACAAACCTGGACATAATCCCATATTTTGTTATGTGTGGGAAGGCTTGGCCATTCAACATAATTAAGTGGGTGGCCTCCCGTTGAAGAAAAAACACTCTTGACGAGCCTTGACCGGGCGGGGTAGTTCAGAATTTCTAGCAATAGTTCCCAAAAATTGAGTAAATTCATCGACTACTTCATCAGTAGGTCCAATTGGTTGCCCATACATATTCAAGATAAGGTAAGGGCGTTCCTGCCTAGGACGAGCATGAACCTTAACCAATTTTGTAGGACCTCGATGCTTCTTTTTTGCAGGAACTGTGAAGGAAAAAGTTGTAAGTTAATACGTGTTGTAACAAAAAGATTAATCAAATGACAAAAAAATTTCCGCAATCGAAAAAAAAGTGTTGTACCTTCTTGTGGGCTTTTAGTTCTCAATCGAGAGTCCTCGTCTATCGCTTCAGTTCTATCTTCCATTACATTGTTGCCATCATCTACAAGTTGTTCATTTACAATGTCATTTGCACTACTAGAGATCAACTAGCCTTCATATGCCACTTCAAGGTTGGAAGTACTGTTTGTTTCATTGTCTTGAATCATATTCTCTGATTGCTTTTTTCATAGCTCACGAAAGGCAGTCAATGATCCAGGACGACAAAAAGTCTTTTGCTGATGTTTCTTTTGTGGCTGGAGAGCTTGTTTTCCTGATGGGTTATTTCCATTTTGGTGATCTCTTTGTTGAAACTTGCCCATTAAATTGACTGGAGGTAGCTCGGTATGGTTTTCCACACAATGTTTTGTAGTGTTCTGAACAAATGTAGCCATTGATCCTGACTTGTTTGAAGAGCCCTGTGTTTAATTGCACATAAGAAAATATTAGAATATGAAGGCGACTGAATAAGAATTGGTCCAAACACTAAGGCGACTGACTGAAGATGACACATACATACCATGCGAGCAGCCTTTTTGGTAGCAATATCCTTGACATGTGGCAGATGTGAAAGCGGTGATATGCCTCCTGTTGACCCTCCACAAAATTTCCCACTCACAACAGCCTGTAAAAATAGGTTTTTTTTATAATTTATATGGATAAATCAAACTAAGGGAGTTTATGACGGAATTACAATGTTACATAAGTAAAAAAAATGGGGGGGGGGGAGATGTCAAAAATCATCTGTATACATGTATTTATGAGACTAACCTTACGCTTGCTTGTTATAGTACCAGAGTCAATTTCATCCTGGTTACCCTCATATTCAGGTATGTACTCATCATCATTTTCATCATCTTCATCTGAAAACAAATTGTTGTCATCCCATGTGCTGATAGCATTAAGGGCATATGAAAAGGCTCGAGATTTATCATAAATTTGTGATGCCAAAGTTCCTTTTCCAGAAGCTGCCATGATGTCCGCGTTACGCTTTAGCTGCTCTAGTCTTTGCCTTTCATAATCTGTTATCACTTTTTTTTGAGGGATGGATTTAGCCTTAATCCCCTTCATCTACACATATGAAAAAAAATTTATCTTATTAATGAAATATTTAAACTTGTATGTTACAAGAGGAAAAAAAAGAACAAGCCATAAGAAAAGGAAACAACTGAGAAAGTAATTTAATGTATCAATCAACATTATATATAATAATTTTTTAAAAAAAAACATGACATATAACATCCTACCATTAGAGAGTTCTGTAGGAAGGTTGTGAACAACATAAAACCAACCATTCTTGGTTAAGTCTTCCATATAGAAAACCTGTCGTGCCTGAGATGCTAAAATAAATGGTTCTCCTCCACCAATGGATTCTTATTAATCAAAATAAATTCATCATTCATTTCTGAGTAAAACCACACACATCTAATTAAGACAACGCTAAATTGGCCATGGTATGATAGCTCAATGATATCTTCTATTGAACCATAATAAGCAACACTTCCCATTATAGGATTTTGATCTTTGCTACTAGAAAAGCTAGGTGTTAGAGCGTTTAAAGTTACTCCATGGTTCTGTGATATAGAATTTGCATCACGCTTCATAGTGTGAAAGTGAAATCCATTCACAAAGTACCTAGTGTACCTTTTTGCCACATAAGAAGGACCTTTTGATAACCATTTCAAATGGTCTGGTACTACAGCACCTTGCTGAATCATGCAGGAAACTTTCTCCTTAAACCAAGCCATAAACTCCTTACTATGATTCTGAACAGTATCCCATTTTCGTTTCCTATGGGAGCTTAAAGTTGCCATGTGTTCACTGAAATATTAATAAAACTACACACATCTTAGTATTGTAATTAATGATACGATGTAGATTGTGTCTATATATATATGTAAATATGATATTGAGATTTTTTTATGAATAATTTCACCTGATGTATCTCTCAACTTCCTTGCAATCACAGTTGAATAACACATATTGATGGGCTTGGTCCCATGTAATGTGATCAATCATAAATCCATATTGGTTCTTCTTTGTGGGCTTTCCTTTCCCCCTAGTCGGTCGACCAATATTAGGAAGGAATGGTTGTGTAGTTTTTGACTTACCACTAGTTGAAGGAGTCTTTGATCTATTTATGTATCTAGCACAAAATCGAAGACACTCTTTAGCCCAATATGCTTCTGCCATTGAGCCCTCGGGGCAAGCTTTGTTCCGAACATCATCCTTCAACTCATGAAGAAACCTCTCAATTGCATACATGCATCGATTACAAATGGGACCTCCAAGCCTAATTTCTTCCACCAAATGAACTGGTAAATGGACCATTACAATGAAAAAAGCAGGTGGAAAAATCATTTCTAATTGACAAAGTGATTCAACTATCTGAGAATGAAGATTGTCAAGGTCTTTAGGGTCAATGGTTTTACCCCATATGCCTTTAAAAAACTGACAAAGTCTAATCAGTGGAGTTGCAACTTCCTTAGGTAAAGTTGCCTTTATTGCAATTGGAAGCAAGTAATGCATACAAAAATGAGCATCATGGCTCTTATATCCTGTTATCTTCCCCTCATTAACTTGCACACAACGAGCAATGTTAGAAGCATACCCTTGAGGCAACTTTGCATTTTTTATGGTTCGGCAAAACAAGCGCTTCTTCTCTAATGTCATCCAGAAGCGTGACCTTGGGATCTCTTCACGAAGGTCATCTATTTCAATAGGCTGAAGTTCTGGCAAAATTTTAAGAACTTTCAAATCACGATGAGCACACACATTGTCCTTGGTTTTCTTAGATATATCTAATAATGTTCCAATGATATTATCAAATATATTTTTTTCTATGTGCATCACGTCAAGATTATGTCGATTTGTACAATGCTTCCAATAAGGAAGGCTAAACAAAATCGACAACTTTCTCCACGGAACATCATCATCGTGCTTTTTTTTGTTCATCTTTCCAAAGTCATTGGGAAAATCTTGTAGTAAATCTTCAATTTCAGTACCTTTCAATCTAAAAGGTTCAGTTCTCTCCTCAATTTCTCCAAAAGTTCTCTTATCATGGTGCCAAGGGTGGGTTGAATCCAAAAATATACGATGATGCCAATAGCAAAATTTACGACTGTGGTCCAACCATTGTGATTCTGTATCATAATGGCAGCAAGGACAAGCCCTTTTCCCCTTTGTGCTCCAACCAGACAACATTGCATAAGCTGGAAAATCACTGATCATAGACAGTAAAGCTGCATGCATCATAAACCTCTTATCAGTTGAAGCATCGTATGTTTCCAGCCCAACCTCCCATAGCTCTTTTAGATCTTTGATTAGCGGTTGTAGATAGATATCAATATCATTGCCCGGGGATGAAGGGCCAGGAATAAGTAATGTTAACATTAAAAACTCGTGATTTGTAACCTGCCAGGGAGGTAAGTTATAATTTACCAAGATAACTGGCCAGGTACTATGTACGATGCTCATCGTGTGAAATGGGTTAAATCCATCAGTAGCCATACATAGCCTAACATTACGTGGATCTTCAGCAAACTTTGGATACAACTTATCAAAGTCCTTCCATGCTTGACCATCAGCAGAATGTTGTAAAAGCCCATTAGTTTCACGTCCATTTGCGTGCCATGTCATGTACCTTGCTGTCTCTTGGCACATAAATAGCCTTTGCAACCTTTTCTTGATAGGAAAATATCTTAGAATTTTGGCAGGTATTTTATGGGCCTTTTCATTTACCCGATCCTCGTCATTTGATTTCCATCTTGAAGTCTTACAAACATGGCAACTCGTTGCATTTTTATTTTCCTCGCAATACAACATGCAATCATTGGGGCATGCATCTATCTTCTCATAATCCAAGCCCAAAACTTTTAAAGTATTTTTTGCATCATTAAAAGAAGAAGGTAGCTTTGCATCATTAGGCAATATATCCTTAAGAAACTCTAATAAAGCACCAACTGCAACATTGCTAACCTTATAATCACACTTGAAAATTAATAGTCGAATTGTAAAGGCAAGTTTTGTCATTTTCTTACAACCTGGATACAATTCTTGTTGCCCTTCTTCAATAAAATTGAAAAACTTCTTTGCATCTTCATTTGGCCCCTCTTTGAAGGTATCACTAAACAAAACTTCTATGTCATCATTCACATCCGTATTGGGGTACATCAGAATCAACTACTACATCTTTTCTTTCGATGTCCTCCCTTACATCTAACAATATGTCTGATCTAGGGACAAAACCGTTGCAAATCATATGCTCTTTAATAATATTCCTATTATGCCAATAACGATAGTGACAAATTTCACATGGACAACAAATTTGATCTCCTTGTGAGCTGGATGCAAAAGTCTTTTCTATATACTTATCAACTCCATTTTCATATTCATCACTCCATCTAGCAAATGTCCACCACTTTGTATTTACTTTATTCATTACTCTAGTTAAAAGGCAAGAAAGAAAAAATAGATATCCTATTATTATATATAGCCAATTACAATAATATAAATACCAAATTCACCCTACTAACGGTTATTTGCTTATCATTTTTTTATTCCAATAAATATATATTAAATATAATATAATATAAAAAAACAAGTGAGGGGGAACAACCACCAGAAACAATCATATATGTACAATCATGCAATACATGAAACAATAAGAGAAAGTCACACAATGATTATAAAATTATAAGTCAAACAAGAAGTAAGAACTAAGAGTTGGTCCAAATACTAATGCGTAATTTAATAAATCTAAAGTCAACTATTTAATTAAATACATAATTATGCATCTAATTCCACCACAACCCAAACCTTCATGCTACAATCAATATATAGTATATATGAAACAATAATAATACTCACATGTTTACAAATAAAAGTAATATTGCATAAATGATTTGGAGAATGAATTACCAATGATACAAAATAAGGTTGCTAACCAAGAGTAGTATAAGAGTATCCAATATTAACATGCAGATATATGTATAACCCAATTTCATGTCCTAAACATGATACTAATCACAAGATCAAATCTATTCTATACTCCATACTTTTACTCAATGGATTCAACCCAAATTATTAGATAGTTACCTTGGCCAACTGAGGGAGTGTAGTGCTGCAAATGCCAAAACTGACGTACTGCTTTACCCCTAATAAAGTCAATAGAAAACATAAATTCAATATGCATACAATTTGTTTAAAAAAATTGTCACATTAAACAATCATCATAATTTTCGTTATCCAATTCCCCTTCCACGCAAATCAATAGAAAAAAACCATCTCATGGTAATTTGTTGGGCATTCGAATACTAATAGAGTTTAAAGCCTTGTCTTAACCATTTTAAAAGGAACAATAATAGGGAGGCAATAAAAATAAAATAGAAGACATAACTTGGACACCATAATTAAAAAATATAAAAACAAATGTAACTGATAATTCAAATAATAATTCACCTTGAATGAGTGAAATTTCTCATTCCCAATAATTTCAAATATAGAGACACTCTTTAATGCACACCAAACTTGATAACTTGTGAGGAAAGTATTTTGCTAAAAGAAAATAAGTCTCAAATTCCCAAAGAAACTTGCAAAATAGTACAACAGCAATTTGTTCAAATGAGAATAAAAGATAAGATACTATCCCACAACCTCGTCAAGGTCAGAGTACATGGATTTAATAACTCCAAGTTTCAAAAAATTGAGAATTGATTAAGAGTAGAAACATGCATATATATATATATAACAACAACTTGACAATTCTCAACTATTAAGGTCGTAAATAAATAAAAAAAAATATATAAAAATAAAAGCACAACAATAAGAACTAAAACAACAAGATTGTTTATACAGTAAAAAGAACAAAAGGTTGAAGATTTAGATAATTTTAATTAACAAAAACTTCAATCAATTGAAATTTCTAGGTCAATTGAGCATGCAAATTTGCAAACAAAGTATAATGTTAAAGAAAAATTGAAACCTACATACTTAATTAGAAGCACAGTACAAAGAGAGTTTGAAATTACCAGATAATTAATCTCCAAATGGATGCCGGAGCGCCAATGTCGACTTCGTTCTGTATTAGGGGTTTTGAAGTGAGTTTGGTAATGGGAATTCTCTAGAATATAGCTGAACTTTGGTAAATGGGAAGTACTGTACTAGAGACTTAAGAATTTGAGGCTAAAAGAAATGAGGGTTTTGAAATTTTGGGGAAAAAAAAGCGCACAAAAAGACCGGGGTATAGCGCGCAACTCCAAAAATTTTATACTCCTATTTTATTATTTTATCAGCTCTTACCATCATATAATGCAACGATTAAAGACCTGATGCAATGCCTAATTTTTAAACCGTTGTAAAAAACCATAGCATTAGACAAGACCATTGCTACAAACGGTTGTATTATCTATAACCGTTGCAATAACTGTTGTATTAGCTTAGGTCGTTGCACTAATCTTTAACCGTTTCTTAAGACCATTGCATTTGGTCGTTTATGTTGTAGTGACATTAAAACAAAGCTTTTTGAAGTAAAATGAAAGTCAAATGCATTCAACAAAGCTATTAGAACCAAATGAAAGTCAAACACATTAAAACAATGCTTTTTGACTCAAATGAAAGTCAATTGCATTCAACAAAGCTATTTGAAACAAATGAAAGTCAAAAACATTCAAACAATGCTTTTTGAAGTAAATGAAAGTTAAATACATTCAACAAAGCTAATTGAATCAAATGAAAGTCAAAAACATTCAAACAAAGCGTTTTGAAGCAAATGAAAGTCAAATGCATTCAACAAAGCTATTTGAATCAAATAAAAATCAAACACATTCAAACAATGATTTTTGACTAAAATGAAAGTCAAATGCATTCAGCAAATCTATTTCAGTCAAATGAATGTCAAACACATTCAAACAAAGCTTTTTGAAGCAAATGAAAGTCAAATGCATTCAAAAAAGCGATTTGAATCAAATGAAAGTCAAACACATTCAAACAAAGATTTTTGACTCAAATGAAAGTCAAATGCATTCAACAAATCTATTTCAATTAAATGAAAGTCAAACACATTCAAACAATGCCTTTTGAAGTAAATGAAAGTCAAATGCATTCAACAAAGCTGTTTGAATCAAATGAAAGTCAAACACATTCAAACAAAGTTTTTTGAAGCAAATGAAAGTCAAATGCATTCAACAAAGCTATTTGAATCAACTGAAAGTCAAACACATTCAAACAATGCTTTTTGAAGTAAATGAAAGTCAAATGCATTCAACAAAGCTGTTTGAATCAAATGAAAGTCAAACACATTCGAACAAAGCTTTTTGAAGCAAATGAAAGTCAAATGCATTCAACAAAACAATTTCAATCAAATGAAAGTCAAACACATTAAAACAATGCTTTTTGACTCAAATGAAAGTCAAATGCATTCAACAAAGCTATTTGAATCAAATGAAATTCAAACACATTCAAACAAAGATTTTTGACTCAAATGAAAGTCAAATGCATTTAGAAAATCTATTTCAGTCAAATGAAAGTCAAACACATTTAAACAAAGCTTTTTGACTCAAATGAAAGTCAAAAGCATTCAACAAAGCTTTTTGAATCAAATGAAAGTCAAGCGCATTCAAACAAAGATTTTTCACTCAAACGAAAGTCAAACGCATTCAACAAAGCTATTTGAATCAAATGAAAGTCAAATTCATTCAAACAATGCTTTTTGAAGTAAATGAAAGTCAAATGCATTCAACAAAGCTATTTGAATGAAATGAAAGTCAAACACATTCGAACAATGCTTTTTGAAGTAAATGAAAGTCAAATGCATTCAACAAAGCTGTTTGAATAAAATGAAAGTCAAACACATTCGAACAAAGGTTTTTGAAGCAAATGAAAGTCAAATGCTTTCAACAAAGCAATTTCAATCAAATTAAAAGTCAAACACATTAAAACAAAGCTTTTTGAAGCAAATGAAAGTCAAATGCATTCAACAAAGCTATTAGAATCAAATGAAAGTCAAACACATTAAAACAATGATTTTTGACTCAAATGAAAGTCAAATGCATTCAACAAAGCTATTTGAATCAAATGAAAGTCAAAAACAATCAAACAAATATTTTTGACTCAAATGAAAGTCAAATGCATTCAACAAATCTATTTCCGTCAAATGAAAGTCAAACACATTCAAACAAAGGTTTTTGACTCAAATGAAAGTCAAATGCATTCAACAAAGCTTTTTGAATCAAATGAAAGTCAAACGCATTCAAACAAAGATTTTTGACTCAAATGAAAGTCAAATTCATTCAACAAATCTATTTCAATGAAATGAAAGTCAAACACATTCAAACGAAGATTTTTGACTCAAATGAAAGTCAAATGCATTCAACAATTCTATTTCAATCAAATGAAAGTCAAACACATTCAAATAAAACCTTTTGAAGAAAATGAAAGTCAAATACATTCAACAAAGCTATTTGAATCAAATGAAAGTCAAACACATTCAAACAAAGATTTTTGACTCAAATGAAAGTCAAATGCATTCAACAAATCTATTTCAATTAAATGAAAGTCAAACACATTCAAACAAAGCTTTTTAAAGCAAATGAAAGTCAAATGCATTCAACAAAGCTATTTGAATCAAATGAAAGTCAAACATATTCAAACAAAGCTTTTTGAAGCAAATGAAAGTCAAATGCATTCAACAAAGCTATTTGAATCAAATGAAAGTCAAACACATTCAAACAACGCTTTTTGAAGTAAATGAAAGTCAAATGCATTCAACAAAGCTGTTTGAATCAAATGAAAGTCAAATGCATTCAACAAAGCTATTTGAATCAAATGAAAGTCAAACACATTCAAACAAAGCTTTTTGAAGCAAATGAAAGTCAAATGCATTCAACAAAGCTATTTGAATCAAATGAAAGTCAAACACATTCAAACAAAGCGTTTTGAAGTAAATGAAAGTCAAATGCATTCAACAATGCTATTTGAATCAAATGAAAATCAAACACATTCAAACAAAGATTTTTGACTCAAATGAAAGTCAAATGCATTCAGCAAAACTATTTTAGTCAAATGAAAGTCAAACACATTCAAACAAAGCTTTTTGACTCAAATGAAAGTCAAATGCATTCAACAATGCTATTTGAATCAAATGAAAATCAAACACATTCAAACAAAGATTTTTGACTCAAATGAAAGTCAAATGCATTCAGCAAATCTATTTTAGTCAAATGAAAGTCAAACACATTCAAACAAAGCTTTTTGACTCAAATGAAAGTCAAATGCATTCAACAAAGCTGTTTGAATGTGTTTGATTTTCATTTGATTCAAATAGCTTTGTGGAACGCATTTGACTTTCATTTGAGTCAAAAAGCTTTCTTTAAATGTGCTTGACTTACATTTTGATTCAAATGGCTTTGTCGACTGCATTTGACTTTCATTTGATTCAAAAAGCGTTGTTTGAATGTGTTTGACTTTCATAGATTCAAATAGCTTTGTTGAATGCATTTGACTTTCATTTGAGTCAAAAAGCTTTGTTTAAATGTGCTTGACTTACATTTTGATTCAAATGGCTATATTGAATGCATTTGACTTTCATTTGGGTCAAAAAGCTTTGTTTGAATGTGTTTAACTTTCATTTGAGTCAAATAGCTTTTTTAAATGCATTTGACTTTCATTTGCTTCAAAAAGCTTTGTTTGAATTTGTTTGACTTTCATTTGATTGAAATGGCTATGTTAAATGCATTTGAATTTCATTTGAGTCAAAAAACTTTGTTAAATGTGTTTGACTTTCATTTAATTCAAATGGTTTTGTTGAATGCATTTGACTTTCATTTGCTTCAAAAAGCTTTGTTTGAATGTGTTTGACTTTCATTTGATTGAAATAGATTTTGTTGAATGCATTTGAATTTCATTTTAGTCAAAAAGCGTTGTTTGAATGTGTTTGACTTTCATTAGATTCAAATGGCTTTGTTGAATGCATTTGACTTTCATTTGCTTCAAAAAGCTTTGTTCGAATGTGTTTGACTTTCATTTGATTCAAATAGATTTGTTGAATGCATTTGACTTTCATTTGCTTTAATAAGCTTTGTTTGAATGTGTTTGACTTTCATTTGATTCAAATAGCTTTGTTGAATGCATTTGACTTTCATTTGTTTCGAAAAGCTTTTTTGAATGTGTTTGACTTTCATTTGATTCAAATAGGTTTGTTGAATGCATTTGACTTTCATTTGAGTCAAAAATCTTTGTTCGAATGTGTTTGACTTTCATTTGATTCAAAAAGCTTTGTTGAATGCATTTGACTTTGATTTGCTTCAAAAAGCTTTGTTGAATGCATTTGACTTTCATTTGCTTCAAAAAGCTTTGTTTGAATGTGTTTGACTTTCATTTGATTGAAATGGCTTTGTTGAATGCATTTGACTTTATTTGAGTCAAAAAGCTTTGTTTGAATGTGTTTGACTTTCATTTGATTGAAATGGCTATGTTGAATGCATTTGAATTTCATTTGCTTCAAAAAGCTTTGTTCGAATGTGTTTGATTTTCATTTGATTTAAACAGATTTGTTGAAAGCATTGGAATTTCATTTGCTTCAAAAAGCTATGTTTGAATGTGTTTGACTTTCATTTGATTTAAATAGCTTTGTTGAATGCATTTGACTTTCATTTGAGACAAAAAGCTTAGTTTGAATGTGTTTGACTTTCATTTGATTCAAATAGGTTTGTTGAATGCAATTCACTTTTCGTTGAGTCAAAAAGCTTTGTTCGAATGTGTTTGACTTTCATTTGATTCAAACAGATTTGTTGAATGCATTTGACTTTCATTTACTTCAAAAAGCTTTGTTTGAATGTGTTTGACTTTCATTTTATTCAAAAAGCTTTGTATAAATGTGTTTGACTTTCATTTGATTCAAATGGCTTTGTTGAATGCATTTGACTTTCATTTGAGTTAAAAATCTTTGTTTGAATATGTTTGACTTTCATTTGAGTCAAAAATCTTTGTTTGAATGTATTTGACTTTCATTTGATTCAAATGGCTTTGATGAATGCTTTTGACTTTCATTTGAGACAAAAAGCTTTGTTTGAATGTGTTTGACTTTCATTTCATTCAAATAGGTTTGCTGAATGCAATTCACTTTCATTTGAGTCAAAATGCTTTCCTTGAATGTGTTTGACTTCCATTTGATTCAACTAGCTTTGTTGAATGCATTCGACTTTCATTTGAGTCAAAAAGCTTTGTTTGAACGTGTTTGACTTTCATTTGATTCAAATAGCTTTGTTGAATGCATTTGACGGTCCTTTGAGTCAAAAAGCTTTGTTTGAATGTGTTTGACTTTCATTTGATTCAAATGGCTTTGTAAAATACATTTGACTTTCATTTGAGTCAAAAATCTTTGTTTGAATGTGTTTGACTTTCATTTGATTCAAATAGCTTTGTTGAATGCATTTGACTTTCATTTGAGTCAAAAAGCATTGTTTTAATGTGTTTGACTTTCATTTGATTGAAATGGCTTTGTTGAATGCATTTGACTTTCATTTGTTTCAAAAAGCTTTGTTCGAATGTGTTTGACTTTCATTTGATTCAAACACCTTTGTTGTATGCATTTGACTTTCATTTGCTTCAAACAGCTTTGTTTTAATGTGTTTGACTTTTATCTGATTCAAAAAGCTTTGTTGAATGCATTTAACTTTCATTTGCTTCAAAAAGATTTGTTTGAATGTGTTTGACTTTCATTTTATTGAAATGGCTTTGTTTAATGCATTTGACTTTCATTTGATTCAAAAAGGTTCGTTTGAATGTGTTTGACTTTCATTTGATTCAAATAGCTTTGTTGAATGCATTTAACTTTCATTTGCTTCAAAAAGCTTTGTTTGAATACGTTTGACTTTCATTTGATTGAATTAGCTTTGTTTAATGCATTTGACTTTCATTTGCTTCAAAAAGCTTTATTTGAATGTGTTTGACTTTCATTTGATTGAAATGGCTACGTTGAATGCATTTGAATTTCATTTGAGTCAAAAAGCTTTGTTTGAATGTATTTGACTTTCATTTGATTGAAATGGCTTTGTTGAATGCATTTGATTTTCATTTGCTTCAAAAAGCTTTGTTTGAATGGGTTTGACTTTCATTTGATTTAAATGGCTTTGTTGAATGCATTTGACTTTCATTTGTTTTAAAAAGCTTTGTTCGAATGTGTTTGACATTCATTTGATTCAAACAGATTGTTGAATGCATTTCACTTTCATTTGCTTCAAAAAGCTTTGTTTGAATGGGTTTGACTTTCATTTGATTTAAATGGCTTTGTTGAATGCATTTGATTTTCATTTGTTTCAAAAAGCTTTGTTCGAATGTGTTTGACATTCATTTGATTCAAACAGATTGTTGAATGCATTTGACTTTCATTTGATTCAAAAAGCTTTGTTTGAATGTGTTTGACTGTCATTTGATTCAAATAGCTTTGTTGAATGCATTTGACTGTCATTTGAGACGAAAAGCTTTTTTTAAAATGTGTTTGACTTTCATTTGATTCAAAGAGCTTTGTTGAATGCATTTGTCTTTCATTTGAGTCAAAAATCTTTGTTTGAATGTGTTTGACTTTCATTTTATTGAAATGGCTATGTTCAATGTATTTGATTTTCATTTGAGTCAAAAAGCTTTGTTTGAAGGTGTTTGACATTCATTTGATTCAAATGGCTTTGTTGAATGCATTAGACTTTTATTTGCATCAAAAAGCTTTGTATGAATGTGTTTGACTTTCATTTGATTGAAATGGCTTTGTTGAATGCATTTGACTTTCATTTGCTTCAAAAAGCTTTGTTTGAATGTGTTTGACTTTCATTTCATTAAAATTGCTTTGTTGAATGTATTTAACTTTCATTTGCTTCAAAAATCTTTGTTTGAATGTGTTTGACTTTCATTTGATTCAAATAGCGTTGTTGAATGCATTTGACTTTCATTTTCTTCAAAAAGCTTTGTTTGAATGTGTTTGACTTTCATTTGATTCAAATTGCTTTGTTGAATGCGTTTGACTGTCATTTGAGACAAAAAGCTTTGTTTAAATGTGTTTGACTTTCATTTGATTCAAATAGCTTTGTTGAATGCATTTGACTTTCATTTGAGATAAAGATGTTTGTTTGAATGTGTTTGACTTTCATTTAAAGATCTATGTTCAACGCATTTGATTTTCATTTGAGTTAAAAAGCTTTGTTTGAAGGTGTTTGACATTCATTTGATTAAAATGGCTTTGTTGAATGCATTAGACTTTCATTTGAGTCAAAAATCTTTGTTTGAATGTGTTTGACTTTCAATTGATTGAAATGGCTATGTTCAATGCATTTGATTTTCATTTGAGTCAAAAAGCTTTGTTTGAAGGTGTTTGACATTCATTTGATTAAAATGGCTTTGTTGAATGTATTTGATTTTCATTCAAAAAGCTTTGTTTGAATGTGTTTGACTTTCATTTGATTGAAATGGCTTTGTTAAATCCATTTGACTTACATTTGCTAAAAAAAGCTTTGTTCGAATGTGTTTGACTTGCATTTGATTCAAATAACTTTGTTGAATGCAATTGACTTTTATTTGCTTCAAAAAGCTTTGTTTAAATGTGTTTGACTTTCATTTGATTCAACTAGCTTTGATGAATGCATTTGACTTTCATTTCAATCAAAAAGCTTTGTTGAATGTATTTAACTTTCATTTACTTCAAAAAGCTTTGTTTGACTCTATTTGACTTTCCTTTGATTCAAATAGCTTTGTTGAATGCATTTGACTTTCATTTGCTTCAAAAAGCTTTTTTTGACTGTGTTTGACTTTCATTTGACTCAAATGACTTTGTTGAATGCATTTGACATTCATTTGCTTCAAAAATCTTTAATTGAATGTGTTTGACTTTCATTTGATTCAAATAGCTTTGTTGAATGCATTTGACTTTCATTTGCTTCAAAAAGCTTTGTTTGAATGTGTTTGACTTTCATTTGATTCAAATAGCTTTGTTGAATGCATTTGACTTTCATTTGCTTCAAAAGGCTTTTTTTAATGTGTTTGACTTTCATTTTATTCAAATAGGTTTGTTGAATGCAATTCACTTTCCTTTGAGTCAAAAAGCTTTGTTTCAATGTGTTTGACTTTCATTTACTTGAAATAGATTTGTTAAATGCATTTCACTTTCATTTGAGTCAAAAAGCTTTGTTTGAATGTGTTTGACTTTCATTTGATTCAAATAGCTTTGTTGAATGCATTTGACTGTCATTTGAGTCAAAAAGTTTCGTTTCAATGTGTTTGACTTTAATTTGATTCAAAAAGCTTTGTTGAATGCATTTGACTTTATTTGATTCAAAAACCTTTGTTTGAATGCGTTTGACATTCATTTGATTGAAATGGCTATGTTGAATGCATTAGATTTTCATTTGAGTCAAAAAGCTTTGTTTTGAATGTGTTTGACTTTCATTTGATTAAAATGGGTTTGTTGAATGCATTTGTCTTTCATTTTCTTCAAAAAGCTTTGTTTGAAGGTGTTTGACTTTCATTTGATTGAAATGGCTTTGTTGAATGCATTTTACTTTCATATGCTTCAAAAAGCTTTGTTCGAATGTGTTTGACTTTCATTTGATTCAAACAGCTTTGTTGAATGCATTTGACTTTCATTTGCTTCAAAAAGCTTTGTTTGAATGTGTTTGACTTTCATTTGATTCAAATAGTTTTGTTGAACGCAATTGACTTTCATTTGCTTCAAAAAGCTTTGTTTGTATGTGTTTGACTTTCATTTGATTCAAATCACTTTGTTGAATGCATTTGACTTTCATTTGCTTCAAAAAGCTTTGTTTGAGTGTGTTTGACTTTCAATTGATTCAAGTAGCTTTGTTGAATGCAATAGATTTCCTTTGAGTCAAAAAGCTTTGTTTGAATGTGTTTGACTTTCATTTGATTCAAACAGATTTGTTGAATGCATTTGACTTTCATTTGCTTTAAAAAGCTTTGTTTTAATGTGTTTGACTTTCATTTGATTCAAATAGGTTTTTTGAATGCAATTCACTTTCATTTAAGTCAAAAAGCTTTGTTTGATTGTGTTTGAATTTCAATTGATTCAAATGGCTTTGTTGAATGCATTTGTCTTTCATTTGCTTCAAATAGCTTTGTTGAATGCATTTGACTTTCATTTGCCTTAAAAAGATTTGTTTGAATGTGTTTGACTTTCATTTGATTGAAATGGCTTTGTTGAATTCATTTGGCTTTCATTTGCTTCAAAGCGCTTTGTTCGAATGTGTTTGACTTTCATTTGATTCAAAAAGATTTGTTAAATGCATTTGACTTTTATTTGATTCAAATAGCTTTGTTGAATGCATTTGTCTTTCATTTATTCAAAAAGCTTTGTTTGAATGTGTTTGACTTTCATTTGATTCAAAAAGCTTTGTTCGAATGTGTTTGACTTTCATTTGATTCAAATAGCTTTGTTGAATGCATTTGATTTTTATTTGCTTTAAAAAGCTTTGTTTGAATGTGTTTGACTTTCATTTGATTCAAACAGCTTTATTGAATGCATTTGACTTTCATTTTCTTCGAAAAGATTTGTTTGAATGTGTTTGACTTTCATTTGATTCAAATAGATTTGTTGAATGCATTTGACTTTCATTTGCTTAAAAAAGTTTTGTTTGAATGTGTTTGACTTTCATTTGATTCTAATAGATTTGTTTAATACATTTGACTTTCATTTGCCTCAAAAAGCTTTGTTTGAAAATGTTTGACTTTATATGATTCAAAAAGCTTTATTGAATGCATTTGACTTTCATTTGCTTCAAAAAGCTTTGTTTAAATGTGTTTGACATTCATTTGATTGAAATGGGTATGTTGAATACATTTGATTTTCATTTGAGTAAAAAACCTTTGTTTGAATGTGTTTGACTTTCATTTGATTAAAATGGCTTTGTTGAATGCATTTGACTTTCATTTGTTTCATAAAGCTTTGTTAGAATGTGTTTGACTTTCATTTGATTGAAATGGCTTTGTTGAATGCATTAGACTTTTATTTGCTTCAAAAAGCTTTGTTCGAATGTGTTTAACTTTCATTTGATTCAGACAGCTTTGTTTAATGCATTTGACTTTCATTTGCTTCAAAAAATTTTTTTTGAATGTGTTTGACTTTCATTTGATTCAAATAACTTTGTTGAATGCATTTGACTATTATTTGCTTTAAAAAGCTTTGTTTGAATGTGTTTGACTTTCATTTTATTCAAATAGCTTTGTGGAATGCATTTGACTTTCATTTACTTTAAAAAGCTTTGTTTGAATGTGTTTGACTTTCATTTGATTCAAATAGCTTTGTTGAATGCGTTTGACTTTGATTTGCTTAAAAATGCTTTGTTTAAATGTGTTTGACTTTCATTTGATTGAAATGGGTTTGTTAAATGCATTTGACTTTCATTACTTCAAAAAGCTTTGTTCGAATGTGTTAGACTTTCATTTGATTCAAATAGCTTTCTTGAATGCATTTCACTTTCATTTACTTCAAAAAGTTGTGTTTGAATGTATTTGACTTTCAATTGATTCAAATAGCTTTGTTGAATGCAATTGACTTTCATTTGCTTCAAAAAGCTTTATTTGAATGTGTTTGACTTTCATTTATTTGAAATAGATTTGTTAAATGCATTTGACTTTCATTTGAGTCAAAAAGCTTTGTTTGAATTTGTTCGACTTTCATTAGATTCAAATATCTTTGTTGAATGCATTTGACTTTCATTTGCTTCAAAAAGCTTTGTTTGAATGTGTTTGACTTTCATTTTATTGAAATGGCTATGTTCAATGTATTTGATTTTCATTTGATTCAAAAAGCTTTGTTTGAAGGTGTTTGACATTCATTTGATTCAAATGGCTTTGTTGAATGCATTAGACTTTTATTTGCATCAAAAAGCTTTGTATGAATGTGTTTGACTTTCATTTGATTGAAATGGCTTTGTTGAATGCATTTGACTTTCATTTGCTTCAAAAAGCTTTGTTTGAATGTGTTTGACTTTCATTTCATTCAAATTGCTTTGTTGAATGTATTTAACTTTCATTTGCTTCAAAAATCTTTGTTTGAATGTGTTTGACTTTCATTTGATTCAAATAGCGTTGTTGAATGCATTTGACTTTCATTTTCTTCAAAAAGCTTTGTTTGAATGTGTTTGACTTTCATTTGATTCAAATTGCTTTGTTGAATGCGTTTGACTGTCATTTGAGACAAAAAGCTTTGTTTAAATGTGTTTGACTTTCATTTGATTCAAATAGCTTTGTTGAATGCATTTGACTTTCATTTGAGTTAAAGATGTTTGTTTGAATGTGTTTGACTTTCATTTAAAGATCTATGTTCAACGCATTTGATTTTCATTTGAGTTAAAAAGCTTTGTTTGAAGGTGTTTGACATTCATTTGATTAAAATGGCTTTGTTGAATGCATTAGACTTTCATTTGAGTCAAAAATCTTTGTTTGAATGTGTTTGACTTTCAATTGATTGAAATGGCTATGTTCAATGCATTTGATTTTCATTTGAGTCAAAAAGCTTTGTTTGAAGGTGTTTGACATTCATTTGATTAAAATGGCTTTGTTGAATGTATTTGATTTTCATTCAAAAAGCTTTGTTTGAATGTGTTTGACTTTCATTTGATTGAAATGGCTTTGTTAAATCCATTTGACTTACATTTGCTAAAAAAAGCTTTGTTCGAATGTGTTTGACTTGCATTTGATTCAAATAACTTTGTTGAATGCAATTGACTTTTATTTGCTTCAAAAAGCTTTGTTTAAATGTGTTTGACTTTCATTTGATTCAACTAGCTTTGATGAATGCATTTGACTTTCATTTCAATCAAAAAGCTTTGTTGAATGTATTTAACTTTCATTTACTTCAAAAAGCTTTGTTTGACTCTATTTGACTTTCCTTTGATTCAAATAGCTTTGTTGAATGCATTTGACTTTCATTTGCTTCAAAAAGCTTTTTTTGACTGTGTTTGACTTTCATTTGATTCAAATGACTTTGTTGAATGCATTTGACATTCATTTGCTTCAAAAATCTTTAATTGAATGTGTTTGACTTTCATTTGATTCAAATAGCTTTGTTGAATGCATTTGACTTTCATTTGCTTCAAAAAGCTTTGTTTGAATGTGTTTGACTTTCATTTGATTCAAATAGCTTTGTTGAATGCATTTGACTTTCATTTGCTTCAAAAGGCTTTTTTTAATGTGTTTGACTTTCATTTTATTCAAATAGGTTTGTTGAATGCAATTCACTTTCCTTTGAGTCAAAAAGCTTTGTTTCAATGTGTTTGACTTTCATTTACTTGAAATAGATTTGTTAAATGCATTTCACTTTCATTTGAGTCAAAAAGCTTTGTTTGAATGTGTTTGACTTTCATTTGATTCAAATAGCTTTGTTGAATGCATTTGACTGTCATTTGAGTCAAAAAGTTTCGTTTCAATGTGTTTGACTTTAATTTGATTCAAAAAGCTTTGTTGAATGCATTTGACTTTATTTGATTCAAAAACCTTTGTTTGAATGCGTTTGACATTCATTTGATTGAAATGGCTATGTTGAATGCATTAGATTTTCATTTGAGTCAAAAAGCTTTGTTTTGAATGTGTTTGACTTTCATTTGATTAAAATGGGTTTGTTGAATGCATTTGTCTTTCATTTTCTTCAAAAAGCTTTGTTTGAAGGTGTTTGACTTTCATTTGATTGAAATGGCTTTGTTGAATGCATTTTACTTTCATATGCTTCAAAAAGCTTTGTTCGAATGTGTTTGACTTTCATTTGATTCAAACAGCTTTGTTGAATGCATTTGACTTTCATTTGCTTCAAAAAGCTTTGTTTGAATGTGTTTGACTTTCATTTGATTCAAATAGTTTTGTTGAACGCAATTGACTTTCATTTGCTTCAAAAAGCTTTGTTTGTATGTGTTTGACTTTCATTTGATTCAAATCACTTTGTTGAATGCATTTGACTTTCATTTGCTTCAAAAAGCTTTGTTTGAGTGTGTTTGACTTTCAATTGATTCAAGTAGCTTTGTTGAATGCAATAGATTTCCTTTGAGTCAAAAAGATTTGTTTGAATGTGTTTGACTTTCATTTGATTCAAACAGATTTGTTGAATGCATTTGACTTTCATTTGCTTTAAAAAGCTTTGTTTTAATGTGTTTGACTTTCATTTGATTCAAATAGGTTTTTTGAATGCAATTCACTTTCATTTAAGTCAAAAAGCTTTGTTTGATTGTGTTTGAATTTCAATTGATTCAAATGGCTTTGTTGAATGCATTTGTCTTTCATTTGCTTCAAATAGCTTTCTTGAATGCATTTGACTTTCATTTGCCTTAAAAAGATTTGTTTGAATGTGTTTGACTTTCATTTGATTGAAATGGCTTTGTTGAATGCATTTGGCTTTCATTTGCTTCAAAGCGCTTTGTTCGAATGTGTTTGACTTTCATTTGATTCAAAAAGATTTGTTAAATGCATTTGACTTTTATTTGATTCAAATAGCTTTGTTGAATGCATTTGTCTTTCATTTATTCAAAAAGCTTTGTTTGAATGTGTTTGACTTTCATTTGATTCAAAAAGCTTTGTTCGAATGTGTTTGACTTTCATTTGATTCAAATAGCTTTGTTGAATGCATTTGATTTTTATTTGCTTTAAAAAGCTTTGTTTGAATGTGTTTGACTTTCATTTGATTCAAACAGCTTTATTGAATGCATTTGACTTTCATTTTCTTCGAAAAGATTTGTTTGAATGTGTTTGACTTTCATTTGATTCAAATAGATTTGTTGAATGCATTTGACTTTCATTTGCTTAAAAAAGTTTTGTTTGAATGTGTTTGACTTTCATTTGATTCTAATAGATTTGTTTAATACATTTGACTTTCATTTGCCTCAAAAAGCTTTGTTTGAAAATGTTTGACTTTATATGATTCAAAAAGCTTTATTGAATGCATTTGACTTTCATTTGCTTCAAAAAGCTTTGTTTGAATGTGTTTGACATTCATTTGATTGAAATGGCTATGTTGAATACATTTGATTTTCATTTGAGTAAAAAACCTTTGTTTGAATGTGTTTGACTTTCATTTGATTAAAATGGCTTTGTTGAATGCATTTGACTTTCATTTGTTTCATAAAGCTTTGTTAGAATGTGTTTGACTTTCATTTGATTGAAATGGCTTTGTTGAATGCATTAGACTTTTATTTGCTTCAAAAAGCTTTGTTCGAATGTGTTTGACTTTCATTTGATTCAGACAGCTTTGTTTAATGCATTTGACTTTCATTTGCTTCAAAAAAATTTTTTTGAATGTGTTTGACTTTCATTTGATTCAAATAACTTTGTTGAATGCATTTGACTATTATTTGCTTTAAAAAGCTTTGTTTGAATGTGTTTGACTTTCATTTTATTCAAATGGCTTTGTGGAATGCATTTGACTTTCATTTACTTTAAAAAGCTTTGTTTGAATGTGTTTGACTTTCATTTGATTCAAATAGCTTTGTTGAATGCGTTTGACTTTGATTTGCTTAAAAATGCTTTGTTTAAATGTGTTTGACTTTCATTTGATTGAAATGGGTTTGTTAAATGCATTTGACTTTCATTTACTTCAAAAAGCTTTGTTCGAATGTGTTAGACTTTCATTTGATTCAAATAGCTTTCTTGAATGCATTTCACTTTCATTTACTTCAAAAAGTTGTGTTTGAATGTATTTGACTTTCAATTGATTCAAATAGCTTTGTTGAATGCAATTGACTTTCATTTGCTTCAAAAAGATTTATTTGAATGTGTTTGACTTTCATTTATTTGAAATAGATTTGTTAAATGCATTTGACTTTCATTTGAGTCAAAAAGCTTTGTTTGAATTTGTTCGACTTTCATTGGATTCAAATATCTTTGTTGAATGCATTTGACTTTCATTTGCTTCAAAAAGCTTTGTTTGAATGTGTTTGACTTTCATTTGATTGAAATGGCTTTGTTAAATGCATTTGACTTTCATTTACTTCAAAAAGCTTTGTTCGAATGTGTTTGACTTTCATTTGATTCAAACAGCTTTGTTGAATGCATTTGACTTTCATTTGCTTCAAAAAACTTTGTTTGAATGTGTTTGACTTTCATTTGATTGAAATAGCTTTGTTGAATGCATTTGACTTTCATTTGCTTCAAAAAGTTTTGTTTGAATGTATTTGACTTTCATTTTGGTGAAAGGGCTTTGTTGAATGCATTTGACTTTCTTTTTATTCAAATAGCTTTGTTTGAATGTGTTTGACTTTTATTTGATTCAAATAGCTTTGTTGAATGTAATTGACTTTCATTTGCTTCAAAAAGCTTTGTCTGAATGTGTTTGACTTTCATTTGATTTAAATGGCTTTGTTGAATGCATTTTACTTTCATTTGCTTCAAAAAGCTTTGTTCGAATGTGTTTGACTTTCATTTGATTCAAACAGCTTTGTTGAATCCATTTGACTTTCATTAAAGACAAAACGCTTCTTTTGAATGTGTTTGACTTTCATTTGATTTAAATAGGTTTGTTTAATGCAATTCACTTTCCTTTGAGTCAAAAAGCTTTGTTGAATGCATTTGACTTTCATTTGAGTCAAAGAGCTTTGTTTGAATGTGTTTGACTTTCATTTGATTCAAAAAGCTTTGTTGAATGCATTTGACTTTCAATTTCTTCAGAAAGCTTTGTTTGAATGTGTTTGACTTTCATTTGACTGAAATGCCTATGTTGAATGAATTTGATTTTCATTTGAGTCAAAAACCTTTGTTTAAATGTGTTTGACTTTCATTTGATTGAAATGGCTTTGTTGAATGCATTAGACTTTCATTTGCTTCAAAAAGCTTTGTTCGAATGTGTTTGACTTTTATTTGATTCAAACAGCTTTGTTTAATGCATTTGACTTTCATTTGATTCAAAAAGCTTTGTTTGAATGTGTTTGACTTTCATTTGATTCAAATAGCTTTGTTGAATGCATTTGACTTTCATTTGCTTTAAAAGCTTTGTTTGAATGTGTTTGACTTTCATTTATTTGTAATAGATTTGCTAAATGCATTTGACTTTCATTTGAGTCAAAAAGCTTTGTTTGAATTTGTTTGACTTTCATTGGATTCAAATATCTTTGTCGAATGCATTTGATTTTCATTTGCTTCAAAAAGCTTTGTTTGAATGTGTTTGACTTTCATTTGATTGAAATGGCTTTGTTAAATGCATTTGACTTTCATTTACTTCAAAAAGCTTTGTTCGAATGTGTTTGACTTTTATTTGATTCAAATAGCTTTGTTGAATGCAATTGACTTTCATTTGCTTCAAAAAGCTTTGTCTGAATGTGTTTGACTTTCATTTGATTTAAATGGCTTTGTTGAATGCATTTTACTTTCATTTGCTTCAAAAAGCTTTGTTCGAATGTGTTTGACTTTCATTTGATTCAAACAGCTTTGTTAAATCCATTTGACTTTCATTAAAGACAAAATGCTTCTTTTGAATGTGTTTGACTTTCATTTGATTTAAATAGGTTTGTTTAATGCAATTCACTTTCCTTTGAGTCAAAAAGCTTTGTTTGAATGTGTTTGACTTTCATTTGATTGAAATAGCTTTGTTGAATGCATTTGACTTTCATTTGAGTCAAAGAGCTTTGTTTGAATGTGTTTGACTTTCATTTGATTCAAAAAGCTTTGTTGAATGCATTTGACTTTCATTTTCTTCAGAAAGCTTTGTTTGAATGTGTTTGACTTTCATTTGACTGAAATGCCTATGTTGAATGAATTTGATTTTCATTTGAGTCAAAATCCTTTGTTTCAATGTGTTTGACTTTCATTTGATTTAAATGGCTTTGTTGAATGCATTTGACTTTCCTTTTCTTCAAAAAGACTTTTTTGAATGTGTTTGACTTTCATTTGATTCAAACTGCTTTGTTGAATGCATTTGACTTTCATTTGCTTTAAAAGCTTTGTTTGAATGTGTTTGACTTTCATTTATTTGTAATAGATTTGCTAAATGCATTTGACTTTCATTTGAGTCAAAAAGCTTTGTTTGAATTTGTTTGACTTTCATTGGATTCAAATATCTTTGTCGAATGCATTTGATTTTCATTTGCTTCAAAAAGCTTTGTTTGAATGTGTTTGACTTTCATTTGATTGAAATGGCTTTGTTAAATGCATTTGACTTTCATTTACTTCAAAAAGCTTTGTTCGAATGTGTTTGACTTTCATTTGATTCAAACAGCTTTGTTGAATGCATTTGACTTTCATTTGCTTCTAAAAGCTTTGTTTGAATGTGTTTGACTTTCATTTGATTGAAAAAGCTTTGTTGAATGCATTTGACTTTCATTTGCTTCAAAAAGTTTTGTTTGAATGTATTTGACTTTCATTTTGTTGAAATGGCTTTGTTGAATGCATTTAACTTTCATTTTATTCAAATAGCTTTGTTTGAATGTGTTTGACTTTTATTTGATTCAAATAGCTTTGTTGAATGCAATTGACTTTCATTTGCTTCAAAAAGCTTTGTCTGAATGTGTTTGACTTTCATTTGATTTAAATGGCTTTGTTGAATGCATTTTACTTTCATTTGCTTCAAAAAGCTTTGTTCGAATGTGTTTGACTTTCATTTGATTCAAACAGCTTTGTTAAATCCATTTGACTTTCATTAAAGACAAAATGCTTCTTTTGAATGTGTTTGACTTTCATTTGATTTAAATAGGTTTGTTTAATGCAATTCACTTTCCTTTGAGTCAAAAAGCTTTGTTTGAATGTGTTTGACTTTCATTTGATTGAAATAGCTTTGTTGAATGCATTTGACTTTCATTTGAGTCAAAGAGCTTTGTTTGAATGTGTTTGACTTTCATTTGATTCAAAAAGCTTTGTTGAATGCATTTGACTTTCATTTTCTTCAGAAAGCTTTGTTTGAATGTGTTTGACTTTCATTTGACTGAAATGCCTATGTTGAATGAATTTGATTTTCATTTGAGTCAAAATCCTTTGTTTCAATGTGTTTGACTTTCATTTGATTTAAATGGCTTTGTTGAATGCATTTGACTTTCCTTTTCTTCAAAAAGACTTTTTTGAATGTGTTTGACTTTCATTTGATTCAAACTGCTTTGTTGAATGCATTTGACTTTCATTTGCTTCAAAAAGCTTTGTTTGAATGTGTTGCACTTTCATTTGATTCAAATAGGTTTGTTGAATGCAATTCACTTTCCTTTGAGTCAAAAAGCTTTGTTTGAATGTGTTTGACTTTCATTTGATTCAAACAGATTTGTTAAATGCATTTGACTTTCATTTGCTTCAAAAAGCTTTTTTTTAATGGGTTTGACTTTCATTTGATTTAGATAGCTTTGTTGAATGCATTTTACTTTCATGTGCTTCAAAAATCTTTGTTTGAATGTGTTTAGGGTAATTTTACCCCGCCATGTGGCCCAATCAGAGGGCGACACGTGTCAGCCGTCGAAAGTGGACCTATCCCTGCTTGACACGTGTCATCCCAGATATTTGGGGAAATGACGGCCTTCCGGCCCAAATCCCGAGAAAGCCGCAATGCGGCGCAGCCCACCACTGATTAGGGTTCTGTGACCTAATCAGGGGCACAATTCCCAAGGACCCTATAAAAATGGAGATTCCCCTCTTGTGGAGGGAACGTTTTTTCCACTTATTACAAACTGTCCCTTTGATAGAGACAACTGAGCTAGAAATCCTAGCAGATCCCCACCTAAATTTCCGCACCTTTTTCTCTCCCTTCAAGTTACTAACTTGATCTTCGGAGGCGGAGCACCTACCAACCGGTGTCTCCGTTTGTCTTGCAGGTACAGGCCGCTCCGGACCAGTCTTCGAGCTGTAACTCTCCCGAGGGACAAAAACACCCAAAACATTTGGCGCCGTCTGTGGGGAGAGTACCTCAAGATGGTTCAAAGTTCTGTACCAATTCTCAACTCTACTTCTCTACGTCCGGTTACTTAGGCGGGTAACCAAGAGGACTTGCAGCCGGTTATTCAACTGGAAGGCTTTGAAATCCCTCAGCCTCCGCCTTAGCCTCAGCCAGAGGTATTCACCGAGGAGGAGGAAGAAGAAGACAATGATGTGGAGACCTACATAACCAAAGATGGCTCCCTCATCTCTAAATCCATTCGTTCTAGAGATCAACTGGAGCGAAATGTAGACCAGGCGGGCCCAAGCAGGCGCCCACCTGGAAGGCCAGAAGGGGAAACCCAGAAGGCTAGAGGTCAAGCCCCAGTCACCCGGGATGAGCTCATGAAATTTATGACCTCTTTCAAAGGTGAAATCAAGGCCATGATCAACAAAAACAAGGCAGGCTCTAGCAAAAGCCAGCCGGCTAAAAAGACTCCCAATGATGGGAAGAAGAAGAAGAAGCCGGTCAAGGACAGGCAGCCAACTCCTCATCCAAAGGAGAAGGCAGCCGCAAAACTTGATTGGTCTAAGATTCTGATGCCCCGGCGACCCCAGCCGGAGGCCCAAAAGGCGTCTACCTTCGATGCAAGACATGTCATTAATCGGAGGAGACAGCAACAGTCTGAGTCAGCTTCTACCTTAAGCTTTCCAGACAGCTTCAAGGAAGCTTCTGCAAGGAATTCTATGTCCTTGCATGAGAGTCGGACAGGCGGTAAATCCGTGAACACCGAACCTCAACTGATGATAGGGTCTATGCCATACGCACCCCAGGCGCAGTATGGGCAGTATGGCCTCCAGTTCATGCAGCCACCCCAATTCGGAGGTCAGGCGGCATATACCAATGTCCAGCCACTGGACTGGCAGCTGCGGCTGATGAGGCTAGGCGAACAGCCGTCTGCCTTCGCAGCCATTATAACCGAGGCGGCTCAGCCGACCAAGGTTAAGAATGTGTTGGTGGGCACCTATGATGGTACCACCAACCCAGAAGACCACCTGATGGCATACACCAACCTCATGTGCTTACAGGGTTGGGACGATGCCACCTGGTGTCGATGTTTCCCGGCTACACTGAAGGGCATTGCCCAACAGTGGTTTGGCAACTTGCCAGCTGGCTCAATTGATTGCTTCAAGAAGCTAGCCTTCTTGTTTGCTACCAACTTCTCAATGAACATCCCTGCTAAGAAAACGAGCCTTGATTTAAGCACCGTTAAGCAGGGTGAGAAGGAAGGGCTACGCTCATATGTCAGGCGGTTCAACCTGGTCAGGATACATATCCAGGGACTGTCTGACGAGGTAGCTTTTACAGACTTTTTCAAGGGTCTGAAGGACGGGTCGGCTTTTAAGTTCGACCTTGTTCGAAAAGGGGCATTTACGCTACAGGCGGCCCTGAGGGAGGCGGAGAGCTACATACAAGCTACCGACCTCTGCACGCCTGGTAGCCAGTCAGACTCCAAGAAGTTTGACAAACAAAAAGAAAGCCGGTCAGCTCAGCCGGGTAATAAAAAAGAAGCGAGCAAAAAGAGAAAAGAAGTCTGGGCGATTAGTGATTCTGACCAGCCGTCCTAGAAGAAAAAGAGAGAGTTTAAACCGTACGTCCCCAAGTATGAGTTTAACAAAGACTGCAACTCCATCCTCATGGAGGTAAAGGACCGGCTGTCTATTCAGAAGCCGAATCCAATGAAGAGTTCCGTCCAGACACGGAACAAAAATAAATTTTGCCAGTTCCATGAGGAGGTTGGCCATAGCAGGCGGATTTTCATGTGGTGGCCCTACCATCCAGGGCACCAAGAGCCATCTTCGAAAGATAGACAAGGATGATGATGAGCAGGCGTCTGCTTCTTCCACCTTCCCAAACGTCCTCATAACTGAGAAGGACAGGGGCAGAGTCCGCCGTCCGCATGACGACCCGGTCGTCATTGAATGTAAGGTTGCCAACCAGCTAGTTGGACGGATCCTTATTGACACCGGCAGCTCGTCGGACATTATCAGCCTCCGGTGCTTGCAGAAGCTGAAATACAACTCCAGCAGCATGCATCCGGTAACCCACCCCTTGGTTGGTTTTGGGGGTGGGATGGTCTACCCAGCCGGCAAAATAGACTTGCCCATCCGGCTGGGAGAAAAAGGCCAGGGACGGCATATTGTCGTCAGGTTCTTGGTCGTGGAGGAGTTGACCGCCTACAATATCATCCTTGGTAGGCCAACCCTCAACGAAGCCAAGGCGGTGATCATCCCGTCTCTCATGCTTATCAAGTATGAGCGGGATGATGGCTCTGTTGGTTCCCTGAACGGGGATCAGAAGACGGCTCGGGAGTGCTACCTCTCAGCCGTTAAAGATACTGTGGCCCCAGACGGCCAAGAGAAGGAACCAATAGACCTTGACGCTGTCAAGGATGCCAACCCTGCCCCACCAGCCGTTGGTAAGAAAAGAAAAACGCCTCTGCTGGTGGAGGTGAAGAAAGAGAAAAAATAGCAATCACTGACCGGGGAACGGTCAGACGAGCTCTGTCCCCAACCGGTTGGAGAAAATATTGATCTCGTGTTGGACGACAGCTGTCCAAAGCGTACGGTGAAGGTTGGGACGATTGCTTATGCTACTCTGGGTGCAAGCTTGCACCTTCTGCTGAAAGAATTCAAAGACATCTTTGCCTTTGAAGTGGAAGAGATGCCAAGCGTCAGCCCGGATCTCGCTGTCCACAAACTCGCCGTGGATCCCAAAAAGAAGCCCATCCGGCAAAAGAAAAGAAACCATGGCGAGGAAAGAAGTCAGGCGGCAGCTGCCGAAGTCAAAAATCTGCTAGACGCCAGGTTCATTCGGCCCTGCAATTTCCCCGACTGGGTGGCCAATGTGGTCCTTGTTAAGAAACCGAATGGGACCTGGCGCATGTGTGTTGATTACACAGACCTCAACAAGGCGTGTCCAAAGGACAGTTACCCGCTTCCAAAGATCGACAGTCTGGTCGACTCTACAGCCGGTCACGCCTTGATGAGCTTTATGGATGCCTACTCCGGCTTCCATCAGATACCCCTCTGGAAAAAAGATCAAGAGAAGACGGCCTTCGTCACTGATTTGGGGTTATTCTGTTATACTGTGATGTCGTTTGGCTTGAAGAATGCGCCTGCCACCTTTCAACGGATGATTAATACGGTCTTCATTAATCAAATTGAGAGGAATGTGGAGGCGTACATCGACGACATGATAGTCAAATCCATGCAACAGACGGATCACCTTGCTGATCTCCGAGAAACATTCACCACCCTCAGGCGGCATAAGGTCATGTTAAACCCCAAGAAATGCGTCTTTGGTGTTGAGTCTGGGAAGTTTCTCGGATTCCTGATTGATCAAAGGGGGATAGAGGCTAACCCCGAAAAGATACAGGCGGTAATTGACATGAAGTCACCCCGTTCTGTCAAGGAAGTTTAGAGACTAACTGGTTGCCTGGCGGCCTTGGGGAGGTTCCTCAGCCGGTCAGGTGACAAATGCCTTTACTTCTTCCAAGCAATCAGGAAGAAGACCAGGTTTGAATGGGGAGACGATGCTGAGACGGCATTCCAGAAGCTAAAAGAGCATCTGCACTCTCTGCCTAGGTTGGTCAGTCCTCTACCTAGGGAGACGTTGTATATGTATTTAGCCGTCTCAGATCATGCTCTCAGTGTCGTTCTCCTTGCTGAGCGAGACGGCGTTTAGCTCCCGGTTTACTTCATTAGCCATGTTCTTAAAAATGCTGAACTCCGGTACCCCGTGGTTAAAAAATTTGGCCTTGCTTTGTACATGGCATTCAAAAAATTGAAGCCTTACTTTCTGGCTCATCCGGTGGTGATTTACACTGACCAGCCACTCAAGCGGCCAATGTCTACCTTGGAGTCATCCGGCAGAATGTTAAAATGGGCTATTGAAATGCAAAGTCTTGAAATCACTTACGAACCAAGAAAGGCAGTGAAAGGTCAGGCGTTTGCCGACTTCATTGTGGAAATGACCCGTCCGGTGGCTCCGGATAATCTTGATCAGGTTTTGAAAGTGTATGTAGACGGGAGTTCTACAAAGAACGGCTGTGGTGCAGGCGTAATTTATGAGTCTCCTGAGGGGGACATATATGAGTATGCACTACGGTTCAAATTTCAGGCCTCAAACAATGAGGCGGAATATGAAGCCCTGCTAGCCGGAATCCGTATGTGTAAGGCGGCAGGGGCAACAAAAATTGACGCCTACTCTGATTCACAGTTGGTCGTTAGCCAATATGAGGGAATATTTGAGGCAACTCACCCGGCTATGATCAAATATCTTCAGGCGGTCAAAGAAGAGGCTGGGTCACTTGAGGAGTTTCATTTGAATCAAGTACCCAGGTCTGATAATAACCAGGCGGATGCACTATCAAAGCTTGCATCTTCCGCCTGCCATGATACGCCTCGGTCAGTCTTTTGGGAAGTACTTGAAAAAAGAAGCATCTATGAAGATCCCATTGGAGTCCTAGACCAAAGCTCTACCTGGATGGATGGCATCCGGGCATACCTCTCAGACGGTACACTTCCTGATTCGCCACAGGAGGCAGCCGTTCTGAAAAAGCGAGCCGCAAGCTTCGAGTTGAGAAATGGAGAGCTCTTCAAGGCGGGGTTTCTTAAGCCTCTTTTGAAGTGTGTAACCCCAGAAAAGGGGAAGGAAGTTCTCGAAGACTTGCACTCGGGATTCTGCACCTCCCATATAGGCGGCAGATCTCTAGCCGTCAGAGCCCGACGACATTACTTTTGGCCCACTCTAGAGGCAGACGCCAAGGAATTGGTGAGAAAATGTGACAAGTGCCAGAAATTTGGCAAACTTATTCACCGTCCGGCTACTGATCTGACGGCCATCCACAGCCCAATCCCGTTTGCAAAATGGGGCATGGACATTTTAGGTCCTTACACGCCTGCACCAGGCGGAAAGCGTTACATCTTGGTGGCTGTGGATTACTTTACCAAGTGGGTAGAGGCTGAGGCGGTAAAGAATATCAAGACATCATATGTCATTTCTTTCATCTAGAAGAATGTTATCACCCGGTATGGGGTTCCTATGTCCATGGTGTTTGATAATGGTCCTCAGTTTGAGACGCCTCAGCTAAAAACTTGGTTGGGAGATCAAGGGATCTCGAGTTATTTTGCATCAGTCGGCCGTCCCCAAGCAAACGGTCAAGTTGAAGCCTTCAACAAACTGATCTCAGACGGCATTAAGAAGAAAATTGAAAGAGCCGGTGGCTTATGGGCTGAGGAATTAATCCTAATTGGAAAGGCCCCTACCGGATTTATGAAGAAGTAAGAGACGGCACCTACCGCCTGGAAACTCCAGACGGCAGGCACCTGCCTAGAACTTGGAATGTAGATAATTTGAAAAAATACTACTTCTGAGATTTTGTAATTTTTGTAAACAAGAAGTACATTAATGAGAAGTTGCTTTTTGTTGTCATTTCTGTTTTATGCCCCGTCTGAATTTCAGACGGGTCACTTGTTTGTTTCTCTGAGTTTGACACTTGGAAATTGAATTAACGTCTGATTGACGAAAGGCCAATGGCCAGATAAGTAAGCTAAGCACAAAAACGCTTAGTGGCTATACAACCAATCTAAAACAAGACCAGAGGCCAATGGGCGGATGGCTTCTTCACCCATAAATTCGCCTGTCCCAACATGGACAAAGGCGTCCGGCGACACCCCTCCGGGTGCAATCGTCGCAGAGAGAAGGCAACTTGCTTACTCTACGTATCAATGCAGACGGCCACCATTGGACGGCTGAATCAGCCATTCATAGCCGTCTGACCTGAACAGTCTAAGGAAAGATCAAGTTTCGGAACCCGGATGTCCAAGGACATCAGTCGGCGACCGACTGCATTTCTTACTTAAAGTTTTTTCATTTTTAAATTGTACACATCCTCATTTGGAGCAAAAGAGTTGTGCAATGGCTATATGAACTTCACTTAGACGGATAACACCGTCTAGCTAGAAGCTGAAACGCTTGTTAATGTACGGCTGTGTACTTGGTTTGGGGCAATCACTAATGTGATTGATTGACTTACAAACGTATCATGCTCTTTGCAGCATCAGACGTTCCCAAGTCAATCAACCAACTCCATTTGAAACCAACCACACAGCCGTCCAGGGGCAAGGACAGCCGCATACTTTTGATAAGTTAGGCAAAATCAGCCGCATACTTTTGATAAGTTAGGCAAAAACTGAAAATGCAAAAAATTTGAAAAGTGCAAACACAAGCGCAAAAAAGATCAAAACCGACTCAGTCGGTGCATTCATTAATTATCCACCCAACCAAATGGTTGTGGTGGGGCAAATGTTATCCGGACCCCGTCCGGGAAAAAAGAAATTGTTGTTGAACACGGCTCCTCAGCCGGTAAAGATACAAACATACTCGACACACAGGCCGGAAAAGCAAATCAATGGCATACTTCCGCAGAAAAAATGAAAAAAAAGAGAAATTGGCACACAGCCGCTGAAATCATTGCCCCGCAGACGGTCCCTCCTGGCCCTTCTCTCCTTCTTCAGGAGCTTCAGTCGCTGGAGCTTCAGCCTCAGGCTCGGGATGCTCAGTTTCAGCCCAGGCGAGGAAGGACTTAGGCTCCGGCTCACCCTTCTCTCTCAAGAATATAACTTCATCAGCATACTTGTGAGCCAGAGCCCAGACGCCATAATCCTTTTCAGGATACAAGGCGTTCTAGGCGATCCTCATCATAGCCTCGTTGTCAGCGGCCATCTCAGCAACCAGACGGTTTTGATCCGCCTGGAGAGTTGCTCGGAAGTTATCCTGAGCTTTGGCCGCCTCCTTCTCCAACTTAGCAATTTTGCTCTTCAGATCTGAGCTTTTGGAGGTCTTCCTGGGCCTTCTTGAGGTCCTCCCTGAGCTCGGGGAGGTCCACCTCCACCTGCTTTTGGGCTGACTCGGCATCCTCAGCCCTTTTCTTTGCCGCCTGCAGATCCGTCTCCAGCTTTGAAATTTTGGTCGCCTGTGTCATTTGGGTTGCTTTAGTTTCAAGATCGTCAATTATGCACGAGTATAAAGCAACATTATTGGCGTCTGAGGCGGACTGCTTGGCCCGTCTTACCTCATCCCGCTTGCGGGTGTAAGGACGCTTGAGCCCGTCTACCCGCAGTAGAGGCTGCAAAAGCAAACAAGGTTAGTAGTGCAGGCGGAGAAAGACTTGGAGAAAATTATTGAAAAATAGTTCAAGTGTCTTACCTCAGCCAGGAGGGTCAGAATACGTTCAAGGTTGAACGTCTCAATCCCCGGGATAGTATCCTTATCCCGTTTGCTGACAGCATCCAGCATGGCCTTGGCATGCTTCTGGACGTCTGGCCAACGGGGAGATTGATCTGCACCATAATCAGCGTCAGATTGAGATACTAAAGCAGCTCCTATCTGGTCTCGACCGTCTGAGGATGACGTCTGCTGGGAGTGTGTTTTCACTCGCAACGGCCATCCCAGCTCAGGCGGGGAATCAAAAGGGTTCTTACCTGCAGAGCTGGCCAGACGAAAGCCGCTGGCAGGCGTGGTGAACCCCCCGGTTGCAGATAGGGGGCTGGCCAAGTCAAGGCCAACAGAGCCGGACACTCTCTCATTCCTCCCCCCTATCCGCATTTGTCTCCCGACTGGGGCGTTGGGAGTTGCAGTGGAGGTGGCCTTTTTTGAGGACTTGCTGGGGTTAGAGGCGGTGGTCTCCTCCCTAGCCCGTTTGAGTTTTTTCTCAAACGTCTTGTCCACCTCTCCTCCCTGAAAAAATAAAACAAGTTAATGTTAGCAGTCGAAGGAAGAAAACTTTAAAAGTAAACTTACAAAAATGGTCAGGCGTTTACCTTGGCCTTAAGCTCTCGCGCCTGGGCCTCCGCCAAGTCACGGCGGATCTGCGCAGAGGACCGTCTGGGGGTCTTCTCGTCTGGCAACATGTTCAAAGCTTCTTCTGCAAAAACAAAAAGGGTAATCAATTAGTACATCATCAAAAACATTTCCGACACAAAAGTAGTACAGACAGAAAGTATTCAGGCGCGTACGTCTGGTGAACATGTGCCCTAGCCCGCAGGCGGCTAGAAAGCATTCATCCCTGAGCCAGGCGCTCTTAGGGATCCAGTTCTTGAGGACTTTTATTGTCTCCCCGGTTGACAGTGTAGCGTCTGTGAGGCCGAAGAAGTCAGCCTCAATTATTTTGTCGAAGTCCTCATCAGGGATCCGGGGAAGACAGCATTTCCGACCCAGAAGGTCGGGCTTCTTATTGTACTGGCGGAGCTCGAAGTTCTCCCGCCTGGTGGGAGCCGTCAGCAGATAGAATCTGTGCTTCCAGCCGTCAAATTTTGAGACCTTGTCCAAGGTCATCATGTATTGAGGGAATGTGGTTAGAGTATACCACGCTCTGTACCCGCCTGGGTTGCGACTAAGATACTGCATCTTAGCAAAGGCTTCCCAGCCGGGGTGAATTCCTTGGAATTCACAGGCGGCAACATACCCCAGAATATTTGCCCAAGAGTTGGGGGTAAGTTGCCAGACTCCGAGGCCATAGCCTCTCAAAATTGCCTTCACCGCCTCGTGAAGGGGGAAGCGAAGTCCTGCCTTGAACGCCGCCTCATAACAGCCGAAGTAGCCATTAGCGTTTCGTTCTTCGTCTTCCCAGGAAATGGTGCCGTCTGGGGGAGGCACCCTTACTTTCCACCCGCCTCCGATTGGGTGCATCTTCAAAAAGTTTTTAAGACCTTTTTCCATGAGGTCTATGTCTTTCATGGAGACGTAGATTTTGAAGGGATCGTCCTTCTCCTTCCATTTCTGCCTTTCTTCTTCCTCACTATCCTCAAGCGGAGGAAGATCGTCACTGCTCTCTGAGGAAGAGACGTCAAGTCCGCTTCCCGTCTCCTCCCCAGATTGGGAAACGGAAGCTGAGGCGGCCTCCTCACCGCCTTGGTCGCACTCGTCCAAAAATGAGTCAGGAGGGGTTGGCGGGCCACGCGGAGGGGATCTCTCCGGAGCCGTTTGGCGTTCAGAACCAGACGTCTCTCCCTTAAGCGTTTGGCCGCCTGAGCCTTCGCTTCTGTAATCAGGGTCTTGTGTCGTCTGCATTGTCCGAGCCATTGTGCCCTGCACAGACGCTCAAATGGTCGGAATCCAAGCATGAGGGTGGCCCCAACACCCTGCGACGGCACTACCAGTCCTAGACTCAGCCGTCCCTGGTGAACGGCTGGATTCTACCCTAGGTTGTGCCGTGTGTGTTGATGATGAATCCATTTATTGCAAGGAATATATACAAGCGGTAAAATGAAAAAAGAGCTGAGAGAGTCAGAGACGGTACCTTTAGATTTGAGATCTAAAGGTAGACGGGTCCGCCTGTGTTGAAGAGGCTGAGTTTTCTTAAACCTGCGCTTGACTCAGACGGGTGACTTCTGCTCTCTCTTTCAAGATTCTCTCTAAGTTTACTCTGAAATTTTTGTGAAACGTACAAAAATATGAGGGTAAACGGCTATATAAAGAGGGTAAATGAAGGGGTATTCCTGTAATTTACCCAGAAGGTTAATAGTAAAATTTTGGCGGTAAAATTACCACCATTCAAAGAGTGACACGTGTCATAGTTGCCATGTGGCGTGCCACGTCACATCTGTGAGGGGCAAATGTTTAGGGTAATTTTACCCCACCATGTGGCCCAATCAGAGGGCGACACGTGTCAGCCCAAGGATGGTCCAAAGTGGACCTATCCCTGCTTGATACGTGTCATCCCAGATATTTCCGCACCTTTTTCTCTCCCTTCAAGTTACTAACATGATCTTCGGAGGCGGAGCACCTACCAACCGGTGTCTCCGTTTGTCTTGCAGGTACAGCCCGCTCCGGACCAGTCTTCGAGCTGTAACTCTCCCCAGGGACAAAAACACCCAAAACAGAATGTGTTTGATTATCATTTGATTAAAATGGCTTTGTTGAATGCATTTGACTTTCATTTGCTTCAAAAAGCTTTGTTTGAATGTGTTTGACTTTCATTTGATTCACAAAGCTATGTTGAATGCATTAGATTTTCATTTGAGTCAAACAGCTTTGTTTGAATGTGTTTAACTTTCATTTGATTAAAATGGCTTTGTTGAATGCATTTGTCTTTCATTTGCTTCAAAAATCTTTGTTTGAAGGTGTTTGACTTTCATTTGATTCAAATGGCTTTGTTGAATGGATTTGACTTTCATTTGCTTCAAAAAGCTTTGTTCGAATGTGTTTGACTTTCATTTGGTACAAACAGCTTTGTTGAATACATTTGACTTTCATTTGCTTCAAAAAGCTGTGTTTGAATGTGTTTGACTTTCATTTGATTCAAATAGTTTTGTTGAATGCAATTGACTTTCATTTGCTTCAAAAAGCTTTGTTTGAATATGTTTGACTTTCGTTTGATTCTAATGGGTTTGTTGAATGCAATTCACTTTCCTTTGACTCAAAAAGCTTTGTTTGAATGTGTTTGACTTTCATTTGATTCAAACAGATTTGTTGAATGCATTTGACTTTCATTTGCTTCAAAAAACTTTGTTTTAATGGGTTTGACTTTCAATTAATTCAAATAGCTTTGTTGAATGCATTTGACTTTAATTTGAGACAAAAAGCTTTGTTTGAATATGTTTGACTTTCATTTGATTCAAATAGGTTTTTTGAATGCAATTCACTTTCATTTAAGTCAAAAAGCTTTGTTTGATTGTGTTTGACTTTCATTTGATTCAAATGGCTTTGTTGAATGCATTTGTCTTTCATTTGCTTCAAAAAGCATTGTTTGAATGTGTTTGACTTTCATTCGATTCAAATAACATTGTTGAAGGGATTAGACTTTCATTTGCTTCAAAAAGCTTTGTTTGAATGTGTTTGACTTTTGAAATGGCCTTGTTGAATGCATTTGACTTTCATTTGCTTCAAAAAGCTTTGTTCGAATGTGTTTGACTTTCATTTGATTCAAATAGATTTGATAAATGCATTTGACTTTCATTTGATTCAAATAGCTTTGTTGAATGCATTTGTCTTTCATTTATTCAAAAAGCTTTGTTTGAATGTGTTTGACTTTCATTTGCTTTAAAAAGCTTTGTTTGAATGTGTTTGACTTTCATTTGATTGAAATGGCTTTGTTGAATGCATTTGACTTTCATTTGCTTCCAAAAGCTTTGTTCAAATGTGTTTGACTTTCATTTGATTCAAACTGATTTGTTAAATGCATTTGACTTTCATTGGATTCAAATAGCTTTGTTGAATGCATTTGTCTTTCATTTATTCAAAAAGCTTTGTTTGAATGTGTTTGACTTTCATTTGATTCAAAAAGTTTTGTTCGAATGTGTTTGACTTTCATTTGATTCAAATAGCTTTGTCCAATGCATTTGACTTTCATTTGCTTTAAAAAGCTTTGTTTGAATGTGTTTGACTTTCATTTGATTTAAACAGCATTGTTGAATGCATTTGACTTTCATTTTCTTCGAAAAGATTTGTTTGAATATGTTTGACTTTCATTTGATTCAAATAGATTTTTTGAATGCATTTGACTTTCATTTGCTTAAAAAAGTTTTGTTTGAATGTGTTTGACTTTCATTTGATTCTCATAGATTTGTTGATTGCATTTGACTTTCATTTGCTTCAAAAAGCTTTGTTTGTATGTGTTTGACTTTCATTTGTTTCAAACAGCTTTGTTGAGTGCGTTTGACTTTCATTTCCTTCAAAAAGCTTTGTTTGAATGTGTTTGACTTTTAATTGATTCAAATAGCTTTGTTGAATGCATTTAACTTTCATTTGAATAAAAAAGCTTTGTTTGAATGTGTTTAACTTTCATTTGATTGAAATAGATTTGTTGAATGAATTTGACTTTCATTTGAGTCAAAAATCTTTGTTGGAATGTGTTTGACTTTCAATTCTGTCAAAAAGCTTTGTTTAAATGTGTTTGACTTTTATTTGCTTCAAAAAGCTTTGTTTCAATTTGTTTTTACTTTCATTTAATTCAAATAGCTTTGTTGAATACATTTGAGTCAAAAAACTTTGTTTGATTGTGTTTGACTTTCATTTGATTCAAACAGCTTTGTTGAATGCATTTGACTTTCATTTGCTTTAAAAAGCTTTGTTTGAATGTGTTTGGCTTTCATTTGATTCAAACAGCTTTGTTGAAAGCATTTGACTTTCTTTTGCTTCAAAAAGCTTTGTTTGAATGTATTTGACTTTCGTTTGAATGAAATGGCTTTGTTGAATGCATTTGACTTTCATTTGCTTCAAAAAGCTTTGTTTGAATGTGTTTGACTTTCATTTGATTCAAATAGATTTTTTGAATGCATTTGACTTTCATTTGCTTAAAAAAGTTTTGTTTGAATGTGTTTGACTTTCATTTGATTCTCATAGATTTGTTGATTGCATTTCACTTTCATTTGCTTCAAAAAGCTTTGTTTGTATGTGTTTGACTTTCATTTGTTTCAAACAGCTTTGTTGAGTGCGTTTGACTTTCATTTCCTTCAAAAAGCTTTGTTTGAATGTGTTTGACTTTTAATTGATTCAAATAGCTTTGTTGAATGCATTTAACTTTCATTTGAATAAAAAAGCTTTGTTTGAATGTGTTTAACTTTCATTTGATTGAAATAGATTTGTTGAATGAATTTGACTTTCATTTGAGTCAAAAATCTTTGTTGGAATGTGTTTGACTTTCAATTCTGTCAAAAAGCTTTGTTTAAATGTGTTTGACTTTTATTTGCTACAAAAGCTTTGTTTCAATTTGTTTTTACTTTCATTTAATTCAAATAGCTTTGTTGAATACATTTGACTTTCATTTGAGTCAAAAAACTTTGTTTGATTGTGTTTGACTTTCATTTGATTCAAACAGCTTTGTTGAATGCATTTGACTTTCATTTGCTGTAAAAAGCTTTGTTTGAATGTGTTTGGCTTTCATTTGATTCAAACAGCTTTGTTGAAAGCATTTGACTTTCTTTTGCTTCAAAAAGCTTTGTTTGAATGTATTTGACTTTCATTTGAATGAAATGGCTTTGTTGAATGCATTTGACTTTCATTTGCTTCAAAAAGCTTTGTTTGAATGTGTTTGACTTTCATTTGATTCAAATAGATTTTTTAAATGCATTTGACTTTCATTTGCTTAAAAAAGTTTTGTTTGAATGTGTTTGACTTTCATTTGATTCTCATAGATTTGTTGATTGCATTTGACTTTCATTTGCTTCAAAAAGCTTTGTTTGTATGTGTTTGACTTTCATTTGTTTCAAACAGCTTTGTTGAGTGCGTTTGACTTTCATTTCCTTCAAAAAGCTTTGTTTGAATGTGTTTGACTTTTAATTGATTCAAATAGCTTTGTTGAATGCATTTAACTTTCATTTGAATAAAAAAGCTTCGTTTGAATGTGTTTAACTTTCATTTGATTGAAATAGATTTGTTGAATGAATTTGACTTTCATTTGAGTCAAAAATCTTTGTTTGAATGTGTTTGACTTTCAATTCTGTCAAAAAGCTTTGTTTAAATGTGTTTGACTTTTATTTGCTTCAAAAAGCTTTGTTTCAATTTGTTTTTACTTTCATTTAATTCAAATAGCTTTGTTGAATACATTTGACTTTCATTTGAGTCAAAAAACTTTGTTTGATTGTGTTTGACTTTCATTTGATTCAAACAGCTTTGTTGAATGCATTTGACTTTCATTTGCTTTAAAAAGCTTTGTTTGAATGTGTTTGGCTTTCATTTGATTCAAACAGCTTTGTTGAAAGCATTTGACTTTCTTTTGCTTCAAAAAGCTTTGTTTGAATGTATTTGACTTTCATTTGAATGAAATGGCTTTGTTGAATGCATTTGACTTTCATTTGCTTCAAAAAGCTTTGTTTGAATGTGTTTGACTTTCATTTGATTCAAATAGCTTTGTTGAATGCATTTGACTTTCATTTGCTTCAAAAAGCTTTTTTGAATGTGTTTGACTTTCATTTAATTCAAATAGGTTTGTTGAATGCAATTCACTTTCCTTTGAGTCAAAAAGCTTTGTTTGAATGTGTTTGACTTTCATTTTATTCAAAAAGCTATGTTGAATGCATTAGATTTTCATTTGAGTCAAAAATCTTTGTTTAAATGTGTTTGACTTTCATTTGATTAAAATGGCTTTGTTGAATGCATTTGTCTTTCATTTGCTTCAAAAATCTTTGTTTGAAGGCGTTGGACTTTCATTTGATTCAAATGGCTTTGTTGAATGGATTAGACTTTCATTTGCTTCAAAAAGCTTTGTTCGAATGTGTTTGACTTTCATTTGGTACAAACAGCTTTGTTGAATACATTTGACTTTCATTTGCTTCAAAAAGCTTTGTTTGAATGTGTTTGACTTTCATTTGATTCAAATTGTTTTGTTGAATCTAATTGACTTTCAATTGCTTCAAAAAGCTTTGTTTGTATGTATTTGACTTTCATTTGATTCAAATAGCTTTGTTGAATGCATTTGACTTTCATTTGCTTCAAAAAGCTTTGTTTGAATGTGTTTGACTTTCATTTGATTCGGACAGCTTTGTTGAATGCATTTGACTTTCATTTGCTTCAAAAAGCTTTGTTTGAATGTGTTTGACTTTCATTTGATTCTAATAGCTTTGTTGAATGCATTTGACTTTCATTTGCTTCAAAAAGCTTTGTTCGAATGTGTTTGACTTTCATTTGATTCAGACAGCTTTGTTGAATGCATTTAACTTTCATTTGCTTCAAAAAGCTTTGTTTGAATGTGTTTGACTTTCATTTGATTCAAAAATCTATGTTGAATGCATTAGATTTTCATTTGAGTCAAAAAGCTTTGTTTGAATGTGTTTGACTTTCATTTGATTAAAATGGCTTTGTTGAATGCATTTGTCTTTCATTTGTTTCAAAAATCTTTGTTTGAAGGTGTTTGACTTTCATTTGATTCAAATGGCTTTGTTGAATGGATTTAACTTTCATTTGCTTCAAAATGCTTTGTTCGAATGTAACGACTTTCATTTGGTACAAACAGCTTTGTTGAATACATTAGACTTTCATTTGCTTCAAAAAGCTTTGTTTGAATGTGTTTGACTTTCATTTGATTCAAATAGTTTTGTTGAATGCAATTGACTTTCATTTGCTTTAAAAAGCTTTGTTTGAATGTGTTTGACTTTCATTTGATTCTAATGGGTTTGTTGAATGCAATTTCACTTTCCTTTGAGTCAAAAAGCTTTGTTTGAATGTGTTTAACTTTCATTTGATTCAAACAGATTTGTTGAATGCATTTGACTTTCATTTGCTTCAAAAAACTTTATTTTAATGGGTTTGACTTTCAATTAATTCAAATAGCTTTGTTTAATGCATTTGACTTTAATTTGAGACAAAAAGCTTTGTTTGAATGTGTTTGACTTTCATTTGATTCAATTAGGTTTTTTGAATGCAATTCATTTTCATTTAAGTCAAAAAGCATTGTTTGATTGTGTTTGACTTTCATTTGATTCAAATGGCTTTGTTGAAGGCATTTGACTTTCATTTGCTTCAAAAACCTTTGTTTGAATGTGTTTGGCCTTCATTTGATTCAAACAGCTTTGTTGAATGCATTTGACTTTCATTTGCTTCAAAAAGATTTGTTCGAATGTGTTTGACTTTCATTTGATTCAAACAGCATTTGACTTTCATTTGCATCAAAAAGCTTTGTTCGAATGTGTTTGACTTTCATTTTATTCAAACAGCTTTGTTAAATGCATTTGACTTTCATTTGCTTCAAAAAGCTTTGTTTGAATGTGTTTGACTTTCATTTGATTCAAATACCTTTGTTGAATGCATTTGACTTTCGTTTGCTTTAAAAAGCTTTGTTTGAATGTGTTTGACTTTCATTTGATTCAAACAGCTTTGTTGAATGCATTAGACTTTCATTTGCTTCAAAAAGCTTTGTTCGAATGTGTTTTACTTTCATTTGATTAAGACAACTTCATTGAATGCATTTGACTTTCATTTGCTTCAAAAAGCTTTGTTTGAATGTGTTTGACTTTCATTTGATTTAAATAGCTTTGATGAATGCATTTGACTTTCATTTGCTTCAAAAAACTTTGTTTGAATATGTTTGATTTTCATTTGATTCAAATAGCTTTGTTGAATGCATTTGACTTTCATTTGCTTCAAAAAGCTTTGTTTGAATGTGTTTGGCTTTCATTTGATTCAAACAGCTTTGTTGAATGCATTTGACTTTCATTTGCTTCAAAAAGATTTGTTTAAATGTGTTTGACTTTCATTTGATTCAAAAAGCTTTGTTGAATGCATTTGACTTTCATTTGCTTCAAAAAGCTTTGTTCGAATGTGTTTGACTTTCATTTGATTCAAACAGCTTTGTTAAATGCATTTGACTTTCATTTGCTTCAAAAAGCTTTGTTTGAATGTGTTTGACTTTCATTTAATTCAAATACCTTTGTTGAATGCATTTGACTTTCGTTTGCTTTAAAAAGCTTTGTTTTAATGTGTTTGACTTTCATTTGATTCAAACAGCTTTGTTGAATGCATTAGATTTTCATTTGCTTCAAAAAGCTTTGTTCGAATGTGTTTTACTTTCATTTGATTCAAACAGATTTGTTGAATGCATTTGACTTTCATTTGGTTCAAAAAACTTTGTTTTAATGGGTTTGACTTTCAATTAATTCAAATAGCTTTATTGAATGCATTTGACTTTTAATTGCTTCAAAAAGCTTTGTTCGAATGTGTTTGACTTTCATTTGATTCAAATAGGTTTTTTGAATCCAATTCACTTTCAATTAAATCAAAAAGCTTTGTTTGATTGTGTTTGACTTTCATTTGATTCTTGAACCTTTTTTTGTTGAATGCATTTGACTTTCATTTGAGTCAAAAAGCTTTGTTGAATGCATTTGACTTTCATATGCTTCAAAAAGCTTTGTTCGAATGTGTTTAACTTTCATTTGATTCAAATAGCTTTGTTGAATGCATTTGACTTTCATTTGCTTCAAAAATCTTTGTTTGAAGGTGTTTGACTTTCATTTGATTCAAATGGCTTTGTTGAATGGATTTGACTTTCATTTGCTTCAAAAAGCTTTGTTCAAATGTGTTTGACTTTCATTTGGTACAAACAGCTTTGTTGAATACATTAGACTTTCATTTGCTTCAAAAAGGTTTGTTTGAATGTGTTTGACTTTCATTTGATTCGGACAGCTTTGTTGAATGCATTTGACTTTCATTTGCTTCAAATAGCTTTGTTTGAATGTGTTTGACTTTCATTTGATTCTAATGGGTTTGTTGAATGCAATTCACTTTCCTTTGAGTCAAAAAGCTTTGTTTGAATGTGTTTGACTTTCATTTGATTCAAACAGATTTGTTGAATGCATTTGACTTTCATTTGGTTCAAAAAACTTTGTTTTAATGGGTTTGACTTTCAATTAATTCAAATAGCTTTGTTGAATGCATTTGACTTTTAATTGCTTCAAAAAGCTTTGTTCGAATGTGTTTGACTTTCATTTGATTCAAATAGGTTTTTTGAATCCAATTCACTTTCATTTAAGTCAAAAAGGTTTGTTTGATTGTGTTTGACTTTCATTTGATTCAAATGGCTTTGTTGAATGCATTTGTCTTTCATTTGCTTCAAAAAGCATTGTTTGAATGTGTTTGACTTTCATTTGATTCAAATAACTTTGTTAAATGGATTTGACTTTCATTTGCTTTAAATAGCTTTGTTTGAATGTGTTTGACTTTCTTTTGATCGAAATGGCTTTGTTGAATGCATTTGACATTCATTTGTTTCAAAAATCTTTGTTTGAATGTGTTTGAGTTTTATTTGTTTCAAACAACTTCATAGAATGCATTTGACTTTCATTTGCTTCAAAAAGCTTTGTTTGAATGTGTTTGACTTTCATTTGATTCAAAACGCTTTGATGAATGCATTTGACTTTCATTTGCTTCAAAAAGCTTTGTTTGAATATGTTTGATTTTCATTTGATTCAAATAGCTTTGTTGAATGCATTTGACTTTCATTTGCTTCAAAAAGCTTTGTTTGAATGTGTTTGGCTTTCATTTGATTCAAACAGCTTTGTTGACTGCATTTGACTTGCATTTGCTTCAAAAAGATTTGTTCGAATGTGTTTGACTTTCATTTGCTTCAAAAAGCTTTGTTCGAATGTATTTTACTTTCATTTGATTCAAACAGATTTGTTGAATGCATTTGACTTTCATTTGGTTCAAAAACCTTTGTTTGAATGGGTTTGACTTTCAATTAATTCAAATAGCTTTGTTGAATGCATTTGACTTTTAATTGCTTCAAAAAGCTTTGTTCGAATGTGTTTGACTTTCATTTGATTCAAATAGGTTTTTTGAATCCAATTTACTTTCATTTAAGTCAAAAAGCTTTGTTTGATTGTGTTTGACTTTCATTTGATTCTTGAACCTTTTTTTGTTGAATGCATTTGACTTTTATTTGAGTCAAAAAGCTTTGTTGAATGCATTTGACTTTCATATGCTTCAAAAAGCTTTGTTCGAATGTGTTTAACTTTCATTTGATTCAAATAGCTTTGTTGAATGCATTTGACTTTCATTTGATTCAAAAAGCTTTTTATGAATGTGTTTGACTTTCATTTGATTCAAAAAGCTATGTTGAATGCATTAGATTTTCATTTGAGTCAAAAAGCTTTGTTTGATGTGTTTGACTTTCATTTGATTAAAATGGCTTTGTTGAATGCATTTGTCTTTCATTTGCTTCAAAAATCTTTGTTTAAAGGTGTTTGACTTTCATTTGATTCAAATGGCTTTGTTGAATGGATTTGACTTTCATTTGCTTCAAAAAGCTTTGTTCGAATGTGTTTGACTTTCATTTGGTACAAACAGCTTTGTTGAATACAATAGACTTTCATTTGCTTCAAAAAGCTTTGTTTGAATGTGTTTGACTTTCATTTGATTCAAATAGTTTTGTTGAATGCAATTGACTTTCATTTGCTTCAAAAAGCTTTGTTTGTATGTGTTTGACTTTCATTTGATTCAAATGGCTTTATTGAATGCATTTGACTTTCATTTGCTTCAAAAAGCTTTGTTTGAATGTGTTTGATTTTCATTTGATTCTAATGGGTTTGTTGAATGCAATTCACTTTCCTTTGAGTCAAAAAGCTTTGTTTGAATGTGTTTGTCTTTCATTTGATTCAAACAGATTTGTTGAATGCATTTGACTTTCATTTGCTTCAAAAAACTTTGTTTGAATGTGTTTGACTTTCATTTGATTCAATTAGGTTTTTTGAATGCAATTCACTTTCATTTAAGTCAAAAAGCTTTGTTTGATTGTGTTTGACTTTCATTTGATTCAAATGGCTTTGTTGAACGCATTTGTCTTTCTTTTGCTTCAAAAAGCATTGTTTGAATGTGTTTGACTTTCATTTGATTCAAATAACATTGTTGAATGGATTAGACTTTCATTTGCTTCAAAAAGCTTTGTTTGAATGTGTTTGACTTTCATTTGATTGAAATGGCCTTGTTGAATGCATTTGACTTTCATTTGCTTCAAAAAGCTTTGTTCGAATGTGTTTGACTGTCATTTGATTCAAACTGATTTGTTAAATGCATTTGACTTTCATTTGATTCAAATAGCTTTGTTGAATGCATTTGTCTTTCATTTATTCAAAAAGCTTTGTTTGAATGTGTTTGACTTTCATTTGATTCAAAAAGTTTTGTTCGAATGTGTTTGACTTTCATTTGATTCTAATAGCTTTGTCGAATGCATTTGACTTTCATTTGCTTTAAAAAGCTTTGTTTGAATGTGTTTGACTTTCATTTGATTTAAACAGCTTTGTTGAATGCATTTGACTTTCATTTTCTTCGAAAAGATTTGTTTGAACGTGTTTGACTTTCATTTGATTCAAATAGATTTGTTGAATGCATTTGACTTTCATTTGCTTAAAAAAGTTTTATTTGAATGTGTTTGACTTTCATTTGATTCTCATAGATTTTTTGATTGCATTTGACTTTCATTTGCTTCAAAAAGCTTTGTTTGAATGTGTTTGACTTTCATTTGTTTCAAACAGCTTTGTTGAGTGCATTTGACTTTCATTTGCTTCAAAAAGCTTTGTTTGAATGTGTTTGACTTTTAATTGATTCAAATAGCTTTGTTGAATGCATTTAACTCTCATTTGATTAAAAAAGCTTTGTTTGAATGTGTTTAACTTTCATTTGATTGAAATAGATTTGTTGAATGAATTTGACTTTCATTTGAGTCAAAAATCATTGTTGGAATGTGTTTGACTTTCAATTCTGTCAAAAAGCTTTGTTTAAATGTGTTTGACTTTTATTTGCTTCAAAAAGCTTTGTTTGAATTTGTTTTTACATTCATTTAATTCAAATAGATTTGTTGAATGCATTTGACTTTCATTTGATTCAAAAAACTTTGTTTGATTGTGTTTGACTTTCATTTGATACAAACAGCTTTGTTGAATGTATTTGACTTTCATTTGCTTCAAAAAGCTTTGTTTGAATGTGTTTGACTTTCATTTGATTCAAATAGTTTTGTTGAATGCAATTGACTTTCATTTGCTTCAAAAAGCTTTGTTTGTATGTGTTTGAATTTCATTTGATTCAAATGGCTTTGTTGAATGCAATTGACTTTCATTTGCTTCAAAAAGCATTGTTTTAATGTGTTTGACTTTCAATTAATTCAAATAGCTTTGTTGAATGCATTTGACTTTTAATTGCTTCAAAAAGCTTTGTTCGAATGTGTTTGAATTTCATTTGATTCGGACAGCTTTGTTGAATGCATTTGACTTTCATTTGCTTCAAATAGCTTTGTTTGAATGTGTTTGACTTTCATTTGATTCTAATGGGTTTGTTGAATGCAATTCACTTTCCTTTGTGTCAAAAAGCTTTGTTTGAATGTGTTTGACTTTCATTTGATTCAAACAGATTTGTTGAATGCATTTGACTTTCATTTGGTTCAAAAAACTTTGTTTTAATGGGTTTGACTTTCAATTAATTCAAATAGCTTTGTTGAATGCATTTGACTTTTAATTGCTTCAAAAAGCTTTGTTCGAATGTGTTTGACTTTCATTTGATTGAAATAGGTTTTTTGAATCCAATTCACTTGCATTTAAGTCAAAAAGCTTTGTTTGATTGTGTTTGACTTTCATTTGATTCAAATGGCTTTGTTGAATGCATTTGTTTTTCATTTGCTTCAAAAAGCATTGTTTCAATGTTTGACTTTCATTTGATTCAAATAGCTTTGATGAATGCATTTGACTTTCATTTGCTTCAAAAAGCTTTGTTTGAATATGTTTGATTTTCATTTGATTCAAATAGCTTTGTTGAATGCATTTGACTTTCATTTGCTTCAAAAAGCTTTGTTTGAATGTGTTTGGCTTTCATTTGATTCAAACAGCTTTGTTGAATGCATTTGACTTTCATTTGCTTAAAAAAGATTTGTTCGAATGTGTTTGACTTTCATTTGCTTCAAAAAGCTTTGTTCGAATGTGTTTTACTTTCATTTGATTCAAACAGATTTGTTGAATGCATTTGACTTTCATTAGGTTCAAAAAACTTTGTTTTAATGGGTTTGACTTTCAATTAATTCAAATAGCTTTGTTGAATGCATTTGACTTTTAATTGCTTCAAAAAGCTTTGTTCGAATGTGTTTGACTTTCATTTGATTCAAATAGGTTTTTTGAATCCAATTTACTTTCATTTAAGTCAAAAAGCTTTGTTTGATTGTGTTTGACTTTCATTTGATTCTTGAACCTTTTTTTGTTGAATGCATTTGACTTTTATTTGAGTCAAAAAGCTTTGTTGAATGCATTTGACTTTCATATGCTTCAAAAAGCTTTGTTCGAATGTGTTTAACTTTCATTTGATTCAAATAGCTTTGTTAAATGCATTTGACTTTCATTTGCTTCAAAAAGCTTTGTTTGTATGTGTTTGACTTTCATTTGATTCAAAAAGCTATGTTGAATGCATTAGATTTTCATTTGAGTCAAAAAGCTTTGTTTGATGTGTTTGACTTTCATTTGATTAAAATGGCTTTGTTGAATGCATTTGTCTTTCATTTGCTTCAAAAATCTTTGTTTGAAGGTGTTTGACTTTCATTTGATTCAAACAACTTCGTTGAATGCATTTGACTTTCATTTGGTTCAAAAAGCTTTGTTTGAATGTGTTTGACTTTCATTTGATTCAAATAGCTTTGATGAATGCATTTGACTTTCATTTGCATCAAAAAGCTTTGTTTGAATGTGTTTAATTTTCATTTGATTCAAATAGCATTGTTGAATGCATTTAACTTTCATTTGCTTCAAAAAGCTTTGTTTGAATGTGTTTGACTTTCATTTGATTGAAATGGCTTTGTTAAATGCATTTGACTTTCATTTACTTCAAAAAGCTTTCTTCGAATGTGTTTGACTTTCATTTGATTCAAACAGCTTTGTTGAATGCATTTGACTTTCATTTGATTCAATAAGCTTTGTTGAATGCATTTGTCTTTCATTTATTCAAAAAGCTTTGTTTATATGTGTTTGACTTTCATTTGATCGAAATGGCTTTGTTGAATGCATTTGACATTCATTTGCTTCAAAAATTTTTGTTTGAATGTGTTTGACTTTCATTTGATTCAAGTAGTTTTGTTGAACGCAATTGACTTTTCATTTGCTTCAAAAAGCTTTGTTTGAATGTGTCTGACTTTCATTTGATTAAAATGGCTTTGTTGAATGCATTTGACTTTCATTTGCTTCAAAAAGCTTTGTTTGAATGTGTTTGACTTTCTTTTGATCGAAATGGCTTTGTTGAATGCATTTGACATTCATTTGCTTCAAAAATCTTTGTTTGAATGTGTTTGACTTTCATTTGTTTCAAACAACTTCGTTGAATGCATTTGACTTTCATTTGCTTCAAAAAGCTTTGTTTGAATATGTTTGACTTTCATTTGATTCAAATAGCTTTGTTTGAATGTGTTTGGCTTTCATTTGATTCAAAAAGCTTTGTTTGAAAGTGTTTGACTTTCATTTGATTCAAATATCTTTGTTGAAAGCACTAGACTTTCATTTGAGTCAAAAAGCTTTGTTTGAATGTGTTTGGCTTTCATTTGATTCAAACAGCTTTGTTGAATGCATTTGACTTTCATTTGCTTCAAAAAGATTTGTTTGAATGTGTTTGTCTTTCATTTGATTCAAATAGCTTTGTTGAATGCATTTGACTTTCATTTGATTTTCATTTGAGTAAAAATGCTTTGTTTGAATGTGTTTGACTTTCATTTGATTCAAATAGATTTTTTGAATGCATTTGACTTTCATTTGCTTCAAAAAGCTTTGTTTAAATGTGTTTGACTTTCATTTGATTGAAATAGCTTTGTTGAATACGTTTGACTTTCATTTTAATCAAAAAGCTTTGTTTGAATGTGTTGACTTTCATTTGATTCAAATAGCTTTGTTGAATGCATTTGACTTTCATTTGCCTCAAAAAGCTTTTTTAAATGTATTTGACTTTCATTTGATTCAAATAGCTTTGTTGAGTGCAATTCACTTTCCCTTGAGTCAAAATGCTTTGTTTGAATGTGTTTGACTTTCATTTGATTCAAACAGCTTTGTTGAATGCATTTGACTTTCATTTTCTTCAAAAAGATTTGTTTGAATGTGTTTGACTTTCATTTGATTCAAATAGATTGTTGAATGCATTTGACTTTCATTTGCATCAAAAAGCTTTGTTTGAATGTGTTTGACTTTCATTTGATTCAAATAGCTTTATGGAATGCATTTGACTTTCATTTGCTTCCAAAAGCTTTGTTTGAATGTGTTTGACTTTCATTTGATTCAAATAGCTTTGTTGAATGCATTTGACCTTCATTTGCTTCAAAAAGCTTTGTTTAAATGTGTTTGACTTTCATTTGATTCAAACAACTTTGTTAAATGCATTTGACTTTCATTTGCTTCAAAAAGCTTTGTTTGAATGTGTTTGACTTTCATTTGATTCCAATAGCTTTATTGAATGTATTTGACTTTCATTTGATTTTCATTTGAGTAAAAAAGCTTTGTTTGAATGTGTTTGACTTTCATCTGATTAAAATGGCTTTGTTGAATGCATTTGACTTTCATTTGCTTCAAAAAGCTTTGTTTAAATGAGTTTGACTTTCATTTGATTGAAATGGCTTTGTTGAATGCATTAGACTTTCATTTGCTTCATAAAGCTTTGTTCGAATATGTTTGACTTTCATTTGATTCAAACAGCTTTGTTGAATGCATTTGACTTTTATTTGCCTCAAAACGCTTTGTTTGAATCAGTTTGACTTTCATTTGATTGAAATGGCTTTGTTGAATGCATAAGACTTTCATTTGCTTCAAAAAGCTTTGATCGAATGTGTTTGACTTTCATTTGATTTAAACAGTTTTAATGAATGCATTTGACTTTCATTTGTTTCTAAAAGCTTTGTTTGAATGTTTTTGACTTTCATTTGATTCAAGTAGCTTTGTTGAATGCATTTGACTTTCATTTGCTTCAAAAAGCTTTGTTTGAATGTGTTGACTTTCATTTGATTCAAACAGATTTGTTGAATGCATTTTACCTTCATTTCCTTCAAATAGCTTTGTTTGAATGTGTTTGACTTTCATTTGATTCAAAGAGCTTTATTAAATACATTTAACTTTCATTTGAGTCAAAAATCCTTGTTTGTATGTGTTTGACTTTCATTTGATTGAAATAGATTTGGTGAATGCATTTGAATTTCATTTGAGTCAGAAAGCTTTGTTTGAAAGTGTTTGACTTTCATTTGATTTAAATAACTTTGTTGAATGCATTGGACTTTCATTTGCTTCAAAAAACTTTATTTGAATGTGTTTGACTTTCATTTGATTCAAATAGATTTGTTGAACACATTTGACTTTCATTTGCTTCAAAAAACTTTGTTTGAATGTGTTTGACTTTCATTTGATTGAAGTAGATTTGTTGTATGCATTTGACTTTCATTTGAGTCAAAAATCATTGTTTGAATGTGTTTGACTTTCATTTGATTCAAATCGCATTGTTGAATGCATTTGACTTTCATTTGAGTCAAAAAGCATTGTTTGAATGTGTTTGACATTCATTTGATTCAAATGGCTTTGTTAAATGCATTTGTCTTTTATTTGAGTCAAAAAGCTTTGTTTGAATGTGTTTGACTTTCATTTAATTGAAATGGCTATGTTGAATGCATTTGACTTTCATTTGAGTCAAAAATCTTTGTTTGAATGTGTTTGACTTTCATTTCTGTCAAAAAGATTTGTTTGAATGTAATTGACTTTTATTTATTCAAATTAAATTTGTTGAATACATTTAGCTTTCATTTGAGTCAAAAAGCTTTGTTTTAATGTGTTTGATTTTATTTGATTGAAATGGCTTTGTTGAATGTATTTGACATTCATTTGCTTCAAAAAGGTTTGTTCGAATGTGTTTAACTTTCATTTGATTGAAATAGATTTGTTGAATGCATTTGACTTTCATTTGATTCAAAAATCTTTGTTTGAATATGTTATACTTTCAATTGAGTCAAATAGCTTTGTTGAATGCATTTGACTTTCATTTGCTTCATAAAGCTTTGTTCGAATATGTTTGACTTTCATTTGATTCAAACAGCTTTGTTGAATGCATTTGACTTTTATTTGCCTCAAAACGCTTTGTTTGAATCAGTTTGACTTTCATTTGATTGAAATGGCTTTGTTGAATGCATAAGACTTTCATTTGCTTCAAAAAGCTTTGATCGAATGTGTTTGACTTTCATTTGATTTAAACAGTTTTAATGAATGCATTTGACTTTCATTTGTTTCTAAAAGCTTTGTTTGAATGTTTTTGACTTTCATTTGATTCAAGTAGCTTTGTTGAATGCATTTGACTTTCATTTGCTTCAAAAAGCTTTGTTTGAATGTGTTGACTTTCATTTGATTCAAACAGATTTGTTGAATGCATTTTACCTTCATTTCCTTCAAATAGCTTTGTTTGAATGTGTTTGACTTTCATTTGATTCAAAGAGCTTTATTAAATACATTTAACTTTCATTTGAGTCAAAAATCCTTGTTTGTATGTGTTTGACTTTCATTTGATTGAAATAGATTTGGTGAATGCATTTGAATTTCATTTGAGTCAGAAAGCTTTGTTTGAAAGTGTTTGACTTTCATTTGATTTAAATAACTTTGTTGAATGCATTGGACTTTCATTTGCTTCAAAAAACTTTATTTGAATGTGTTTGACTTTCATTTGATTCAAATAGATTTGTTGAACACATTTGACTTTCATTTGCTTCAAAAAACTTTGTTTGAATGTGTTTGACTTTCATTTGATTGAAGTAGATTTGTTGTATGCATTTGACTTTCATTTGAGTCAAAAATCATTGTTTGAATGTGTTTGACTTTCATTTGATTCAAATCGCATTGTTGAATGCATTTGACTTTCATTTGAGTCAAAAAGCATTGTTTGAATGTGTTTGACATTCATTTGATTCAAATGGCTTTGTTAAATGCATTTGTCTTTTATTTGAGTCAAAAAGCTTTGTTTGAATGTGTTTGACTTTCATTTAATTGAAATGGCTATGTTGAATGCATTTGACTTTCATTTGAGTCAAAAATCTTTGTTTGAATGTGTTTGACTTTCATTTCTGTCAAAAAGATTTGTTTGAATGTAATTGACTTTTATTTATTCAAATTAAATTTGTTGAATACATTTAGCTTTCATTTGAGTCAAAAAGCTTTGTTTTAATGTGTTTGATTTTATTTGATTGAAATGGCTTTGTTGAATGTATTTGACATTCATTTGCTTCAAAAAGGTTTGTTCGAATGTGTTTAACTTTCATTTGATTGAAATAGATTTGTTGAATGCATTTGACTTTCATTTGATTCAAAAATCTTTGTTTGAATATGTTATACTTTCAATTGAGTCAAATAGCTTTGTTGAATGCATTTGACTTTCATTTGCTTCGAAAAGTTTTGTTTGAATGTGTTTGACTTTCATTTGATTGAAATAGATTTGTTGAATGCATTTGACTTTCATTTGCTTCAAAAAGATTTGTTTGAATGTGTTTGAATTTCATTTGATTGAAATGACTTTGTTGAATGCATTTGACTTTCATTTGCTTCAAAAAGCTTTGTTCGAATGTGTTTGACTTTCATTTGATTTAAACAGTTTTAATGAATGCATTTGACTTTCATTTGTTTCTAAAAGCTTTGTTAGAATGTTTTTGAGTTTCATTTGATTCAAATAGCTTTGTTGATTGCATTTGACTTTCATTCGCTTCAAAAAGCTTTGTTTGAATGTGTTGACTTTCATTTGATTCAAACAGATTAATTAAATGCATTTGACCTTCATTTCCTTCAAATAACTTTATTTGAATGTGTTTGACTTTCATTTGATTCAAACAGCTTTATTAAATACATTTAACTTTCATTTGAGTCAAAAATCCTTGTTTGTATGTGTTTGACTTTCATTTGATTGAAATAGATTTGGTGAATGCATTTGAATTTCATTTGAGTCAGAAAGCTTTGTTTGAAAGTGTTTGACTTTCATTTGATTTAAATAACTTTGTAGAATGCATTGGACTTTCATTTGCTTCAAAAAACTTTGTTTGAATGTGTTTGACTTTCATTTGATTCAAATAGATTTGTTGAATGCATTTGACTTTCATTTGCTTCAAAAAACTTTGTTTGAATGTGTTTGACTTTCATTTGATTGAAGTAGATTTGTTGTATGCATTTGACTTTCATTTGACTCAAAAATCAATGTTTGAATGTGTTTGACTTTCATTTGATTCAAATCGCATTGTTGAATGCATTTGACTTTCATTTGAGTCAAAAAGCATTGTTTGAATGTGTTTGACATTCATTTGATTCAAATGGCTTTGTTAAATGCATTTGTCTTTTATTTGAGTCAAAAAGCTTTGTTTGAATGTGTTTGACTTTCATTTAATTGAAATGGCTATGTTGAATGCATTTGACTTTCATTTGAGTCAAAAATCTTTGTTTGAATGTGTTTGACTTTCATTTGAGTCAAAAAGATTTGTTTGAATGTAATTGACTTTTATTTATTCAAATTAAATTTGTTGAATACATTTAGCTTTCATTTGAGTCAAAAAGCTTTGTTTTAATGTGTTTGATTTTATTTGATTGAAATGGCTTTGTTGAATGTATTTGACATTCATTTGCTTCAAAAAGGTTTGTTCGAATGTGTTTAACTTTCATTTGATTGAAATAGATTTGTTGAATGCATTTGACTTTCATTTGATTCTAAAATCTTTGTTTGAATATGTTATACTTTCAATTGAGTCAAATAGCTTTTTTGAATGCATTTGACTTTCATTTGCTTCGAAAAGCTTTGTTTGAATGTGTTTGAATTTCATTTGATTGAAATAGATTTGTTGAATGCATTTGACTTTCATTTGCTTCAAAAAGATTTGTTTGAATGTGTTTGAATTTCATTTCATTGAAATGACTTTGTTGAATGCATTTGACTTTCATTTGCTTCAAAAAGCTTTGTTCGATTGTGTTTGACTTTCATTTGATTTAAACAGTTTTAATGAATGCATTTGACTTTCATTTGTTTCTTAAAGCTTTGTTAGAATGTTTTTGACTTTCATTTGATTCAAATAGCTTTGTTGATTGCATTTGACTTTCATTCGCTTCAAAAAGCTTTGTTTGAATGTGTTGACTTTCATTTGATTCAAACAGATTTGTTGAATGCATTTGACCTTCATTTCCTTTAAATAGCTTTGTTTGATTGTGTTTGACTTTCATTTGATTCAAACAGCTTTATTAAATACATTTAACTTTCATTTGAGTCAAAAATCCTTGTTTGTATGTGTTTGACTTTCATTTGATTGAAATAGATTTGGTGAATACATTTGACTTTCATTTAAGTCAGAAAGCTTTGTTTGAAAGTGTTTGACTTTCATTTGATTCAAATATCTTTGTTGAAAGCACTAGACTTTCAATTGAGTCAAATAGCTTTGTTGAATGCATTTGACTTTCATTTGCTTTGAAAAGCTTTGTTTGAATGTGTTTGACTTTCATTTGATTGAAATAGATTTGTTGAATGCATTTGACTTTCATTTGCTTCAAAACGCTTTGTTTGAATCAGTTTGACTTTCATTTGATTGAAATGGCTTTGTTGAATGCATAAGACTTTCATTTGCTTCAAAAAGCTTTGTTCGAATGTGTTTGACTTTCATTTGATTTAAACAGTTTTAATGAATGCATTTGACTTTCATTTGTTTCTAAAAGCTTTGTTTGAATGTTTTTGACTTTCATTTGATTCAAGTAGCTTTGTTGAATGCATTTGACTTTCATTTGCTTCAAAAAGCTTTGTTTGAATGTGTTGACTTTCATTTGATTCAAACAGATTTGTTGAATGCATTTGACCTTCTTTTCTTTCAAATAGCTTTATTTGAATGTGTTTGACTTTCATTTGATTCAAAGAGCTTTATTAAATACATTTAACTTTCATTTGAGTCAAAAATCCTTGTTTGTATGTGTTTGACTTTCATTTGATTGAAATAGATTTGGTGAATGCATTTGAATTTCATTTGAGTCAGAAAGCTTTGTTTGAAAGTGTTTGACTTTCATTTGATTTAAATAACTTTGTTGAATGCATTGGACTTTCATTTGCTTCAAAAAACTTTGTTTGAATGTGATTGACTTTCTTTTGATTTAAATAGATTTGTTGAATGCATTTGACTTTCATTTGATTGAAGTAGATTTGTTGTATGCATTTGACTTTCATTTGAGTCAAAAATCATTGTTTGAATGTGTTTGACTTTCATTTGATTCAAATCGCATTGTTGAATGCATTTGACTTTCATTTGAGTCAAAGAGCATTGTTTGAATGTGTTTGACATTCATTTGATTCAAATAGCTTTGTTAAATGCATTTGTCTTTTATTTGAGTCAAAAATCTTTGTTTGAATGTGTTTGACTTTCATTTAATTGAAATGGCTATGTTGAATGCATTTGACTTTCATTTGAGTCAAAAATCTTTGTTTGAATGTGTTTGACTTTCATTTGAGTCAAAAAGATTTGTTTGAATGTAATTGACTTTTATTTGATTCAAATTAAATTTATTGAATACATTTAGCTTTCATTTGAGTCAAAAAGCTTTGTTTGAATGTGTTTGATTTCATTTGATTGAAATGGCTTTGTTGAATGTATTTGACATTCATTTGCTTCAAAAAGGTTTGTTCGAATGTGTTTAACTTTCATTTGATTGAAATAGATTTGTTGAATGCATTTGACTTTCATTTGATTCTAAAATCTTTGTTTGAATATGTTATACTTTCAATTGAGTCAAATAGCTTTTTTGAATGCATTTGACTTTCATTTGCTTCGAAAAGCTTTGTTTGAATGTGTTTGAATTTCATTTGATTGAAATAGATTTGTTGAATGCATTTGACTTTCATTTGCTTCAAAAAGATTTGTTTGAATGTGTTTGAATTTCATTTCATTGAAATGACTTTGTTGAATGCATTTGACTTTCATTTGCTTCAAAAAGCTTTGTTCGATTGTGTTTGACTTTCATTTGATTTAAACAGTTTTAATGAATGCATTTGACTTTCATTTGTTTCTTAAAGCTTTGTTAGAATGTTTTTGACTTTCATTTGATTCAAATAGCTTTGTTGATTGCATTTGACTTTCATTCGCTTCAAAAAGCTTTGTTTGAATGTGTTGACTTTCATTTGATTCAAACAGATTTGTTGAATGCATTTGACCTTCATTTCCTTTAAATAGCTTTGTTTGATTGTGTTTGACTTTCATTTGATTCAAACAGCTTTATTAAATACATTTAACTTTCATTTGAGTCAAAAATCCTTGTTTGTATGTGTTTGACTTTCATTTGATTGAAATAGATTTGGTGAATACATTTGACTTTCATTTAAGTCAGAAAGCTTTGTTTGAAAGTGTTTGACTTTCATTTGATTCAAATATCTTTGTTGAAAGCACTAGACTTTCAATTGAGTCAAATAGCTTTGTTGAATGCATTTGACTTTCATTTGCTTTGAAAAGCTTTGTTTGAATGTGTTTGACTTTCATTTGATTGAAATAGATTTGTTGAATGCATTTGACTTTCATTTGCTTCAAAACGCTTTGTTTGAATCAGTTTGACTTTCATTTGATTGAAATGGCTTTGTTGAATGCATAAGACTTTCATTTGCTTCAAAAAGCTTTGTTCGAATGTGTTTGACTTTCATTTGATTTAAACAGTTTTAATGAATGCATTTGACTTTCATTTGTTTCTAAAAGCTTTGTTTGAATGTTTTTGACTTTCATTTGATTCAAGTAGCTTTGTTGAATGCATTTGACTTTCATTTGCTTCAAAAAGCTTTGTTTGAATGTGTTGACTTTCATTTGATTCAAACAGATTTGTTGAATGCATTTGACCTTCTTTTCTTTCAAATAGCTTTATTTGAATGTGTTTGACTTTCATTTGATTCAAAGAGCTTTATTAAATACATTTAACTTTCATTTGAGTCAAAAATCCTTGTTTGTATGTGTTTGACTTTCATTTGATTGAAATAGATTTGGTGAATGCATTTGAATTTCATTTGAGTCAGAAAGCTTTGTTTGAAAGTGTTTGACTTTCATTTGATTTAAATAACTTTGTTGAATGCATTGGACTTTCATTTGCTTCAAAAAACTTTGTTTGAATGTGATTGACTTTCTTTTGATTTAAATAGATTTGTTGAATGCATTTGACTTTCATTTGATTGAAGTAGATTTGTTGTATGCATTTGACTTTCATTTGAGTCAAAAATCATTGTTTGAATGTGTTTGACTTTCATTTGATTCAAATCGCATTGTTGAATGCATTTGACTTTCATTTGAGTCAAAGAGCATTGTTTGAATGTGTTTGACATTCATTTGATTCAAATAGCTTTGTTAAATGCATTTGTCTTTTATTTGAGTCAAAAATCTTTGTTTGAATGTGTTTGACTTTCATTTAATTGAAATGGCTATGTTGAATGCATTTGACTTTCATTTGAGTCAAAAATCTTTGTTTGAATGTGTTTGACTTTCATTTGAGTCAAAAAGATTTGTTTGAATGTAATTGACTTTTATTTGATTCAAATTAAATTTATTGAATACATTTAGCTTTCATTTGAGTCAAAAAGCTTTGTTTGAATGTGTTTGATTTCATTTGATTGAAATGGCTTTGTTGAATGTATTTGACATTCATTTGCTTCAAAAAGGTTTGTTCGAATGTGTTTAACTTTCATTTGATTGAAATAGATTTGTTGAATGCATTTGACTTTCATTTGATTCTAAAATCTTTGTTTGAATATGTTATACTTTCAATTGAGTCAAATAGCTTTTTTGAATGCATTTGACTTTCATTTGCTTCGAAAAGCTTTGTTTGAATGTGTTTGAATTTCATTTGATTGAAATAGATTTGTTGAATGCATTTGACTTTCATTTGCTTCAAAAAGATTTGTTTGAATGTGTTTGAATTTCATTTCATTGAAATGACTTTGTTGAATGCATTTGACTTTCATTTGCTTCAAAAAGCTTTGTTCGATTGTGTTTGACTTTCATTTGATTTAAACAGTTTTAATGAATGCATTTGACTTTCATTTGTTTCTTAAAGCTTTGTTAGAATGTTTTTGACTTTCATTTGATTCAAATAGCTTTGTTGATTGCATTTGACTTTCATTCGCTTCAAAAAGCTTTGTTTGAATGTGTTGACTTTCATTTGATTCAAACAGATTTGTTGAATGCATTTGACCTTCATTTCCTTTAAATAGCTTTGTTTGATTGTGTTTGACTTTCATTTGATTCAAACAGCTTTATTAAATACATTTAACTTTCATTTGAGTCAAAAATCCTTGTTTGTATGTGTTTGACTTTCATTTGATTGAAATAGATTTGGTGAATACATTTGACTTTCATTTAAGTCAGAAAGCTTTGTTTGAAAGTGTTTGACTTTCATTTGATTCAAATATCTTTGTTGAAAGCACTAGACTTTCAATTGAGTCAAATAGCTTTGTTGAATGCATTTGACTTTCATTTGCTTTGAAAAGCTTTGTTTGAATGTGTTTGACTTTCATTTGATTGAAATAGATTTGTTGAATGCATTTGACTTTCATTTGCTTCAAAACGCTTTGTTTGAATCAGTTTGACTTTCATTTGATTGAAATGGCTTTGTTGAATGCATAAGACTTTCATTTGCTTCAAAAAGCTTTGTTCGAATGTGTTTGACTTTCATTTGATTTAAACAGTTTTAATGAATGCATTTGACTTTCATTTGTTTCTAAAAGCTTTGTTTGAATGTTTTTGACTTTCATTTGATTCAAGTAGCTTTGTTGAATGCATTTGACTTTCATTTGCTTCAAAAAGCTTTGTTTGAATGTGTTGACTTTCATTTGATTCAAACAGATTTGTTGAATGCATTTGACCTTCTTTTCTTTCAAATAGCTTTATTTGAATGTGTTTGACTTTCATTTGATTCAAAGAGCTTTATTAAATACATTTAACTTTCATTTGAGTCAAAAATCCTTGTTTGTATGTGTTTGACTTTCATTTGATTGAAATAGATTTGGTGAATGCATTTGAATTTCATTTGAGTCAGAAAGCTTTGTTTGAAAGTGTTTGACTTTCATTTGATTTAAATAACTTTGTTGAATGCATTGGACTTTCATTTGCTTCAAAAAACTTTGTTTGAATGTGATTGACTTTCTTTTGATTTAAATAGATTTGTTGAATGCATTTGACTTTCATTTGATTGAAGTAGATTTGTTGTATGCATTTGACTTTCATTTGAGTCAAAAATCATTGTTTGAATGTGTTTGACTTTCATTTGATTCAAATCGCATTGTTGAATGCATTTGACTTTCATTTGAGTCAAAGAGCATTGTTTGAATGTGTTTGACATTCATTTGATTCAAATAGCTTTGTTAAATGCATTTGTCTTTTATTTGAGTCAAAAATCTTTGTTTGAATGTGTTTGACTTTCATTTAATTGAAATGGCTATGTTGAATGCATTTGACTTTCATTTGAGTCAAAAATCTTTGTTTGAATGTGTTTGACTTTCATTTGAGTCAAAAAGATTTGTTTGAATGTAATTGACTTTTATTTGATTCAAATTAAATTTATTGAATACATTTAGCTTTCATTTGAGTCAAAAAGCTTTGTTTGAATGTGTTTGATTTCATTTGATTGAAATGGCTTTGTTGAATGTATTTGACATTCATTTGCTTCAAAAAGGTTTGTTCGAATGTGTTTAACTTTCATTTGATTGAAATAGATTTGTTGAATGCATTTGACTTTCATTTGATTCAAAAATCTTTGTTTGAATATGTTTTACTTTCAATTGAGTCAAATAGCTTTGTTGAATGCATTTGACTTTCATTTGCTTCGAAAAGCTTTGTTTGAATGTGTTTGACTTTCATTTGATTGAAATACCTTTGTTGAATGCATTTGACTTTCATTTGCTTCAAAAAGATTTGTTTGAATGTGTTTGAATTTCATTTGATTGAAATGACTTTGTTGAATGCATTTGACTTTCATTTGCTTCAAAAAGCTTTGTTCGAATGTGTTTGACTTTCATTTGATTTAAACAGTTTTAATGAATGCATTTGACTTTCATTTGTTTCTAAAAGCTTTGTTTGAATTTTTTTGACTTTCATTTGATTCAAATAGCTTTGTTGATTGCATTTGACTTTCATTCGCTTCAAAAAGCTTTGTTTGAATGTGTTGACTTTCATTTGATTCAAACAGATTTGTTGAATGCATTTTACCATCATTTCCTTCAAATAGCTTTATTTGAATGTGTTTGACTTTCATTTGATTCAAAGAGCTTTATTAAATACATTTAACTTTCATTTGAGTCAAAAATCCTTGTTTGTATGTGTTTGACTTTCATTTGATTGAAATAGATTTGGTGAATGCATTTGACTTTCATTTAAGTCAGAAAGCTTTGTTTGAAAGTGTTTGACTTTCATTTGATTCAAATATCTTTATTGAAAGCACTAGACTTTCATTTGAGTCAAAAAGCTTTGTTTGAATGTATTTGGCTGTTATTTGATTCAAATAGCTTTGTTGAATGCATTTGACTTTCATTTGAGTTAAAAAGCTTTGTTTCAATGTGTTTGACTTTCATTTAATTCAAATGGCTTTGTTAAAAGCATTTGACTTTTATTTGCTTCAAAAAGCTCTGTATGAATGAGTTTGACTTTCATTTGATTGAAATGGCATTGTTGAATGCATTTGACTTTCATTTGCTTCTAAAAGCTATGTTTGAATGTGTTTGATTTTCATTTGATTGAAATAGATTTGTTGAATGCATTTGATTTTAATTTGAGTCAAAAATCTTTGTTTTAATGTGTTTGACTTTCATATTATTCAAATACCTTTGTTGAATGCATTTGACTTTCATTTGCTTCGAAAAGCTTTGTTTGAATGTGTTTTACTTTCTTTTGATTGAAACAGATTTGTTGAATGCATTTGACTTTCATATGAGTCAAAAATCTTTGTTTTAATGTGTTTGACTTTCATTTGTTTCAAATAGCTTTGTTGAATGCATTTGACTTTCATTTGAGTCAAAAAGCTTTGTTTGAATGTGTTTGACTTTCATTTGATTCAAATAGCTTTGTTAAATGTATTTGACTTTCATTTGCTTCAAAAAGCTTTGTTCGAATGTGTTTGACTTTCATTTGATTCAAATAGCTTTGTTGAATTCATTTGACTTTCATTTGAGTCAAAAAGCTTTGTTTGAATGTGTTTGACTTTCATTTGATTCAAATAGCTTTGTTGAATGCATTTGACTTTCATTTGAGTCAAAAAGCTTGGTTTGAATGTGTTTGACTTTCTTTAGATTCAAATGGCTTTGTTGAATGCATTTGACTTTCATTTGCATCAAAAAGTTTTTTTTGAATGTGTTTGACTTTCATTTGATTGAAATGGATTTATTGAATGCATTTGACTTTCATATGCTTCAAAAAGCTTTGTTCAAATGTGTTTAACTTTCATTTTATTCAAATAGCTTTGTTGAATGCATTTGACTTTCATTTGCTTCAAAAAGCTTTGTTTGAATAAGTTTGACTGTCATTTGATTGAAATAGATTTGTTAAATCCATTTGACTTGCATATGAGTCAAAAAGCTTTGTTTGAATGTGTTTGACTTTCATTTGATTCAAATAGCTTTGTTGAATGCGTTTGACTTTTATTTGAGTCAAAAAGCTTTGTTTGAATGTGTTTGACTTTCATTTGATTCAAATAGCTTTGTTTAATGCATTTGACCTTCATTTGCTTCAAAAAGTTTTGTTTGAATGTGTTTGACTTTTATTTGATTGAAATGGATTTGTTGAATGCATTTGACTTTTATTTGCTTCAAAAAGCTTTGTTCGAATGTGTTTGACTTTCATTTGATTCAAATAGATTTGTTGAATGCATTTGACTTTCATTTAAGTCAAAAAGCTTGGTTTGAATGTATTTAACTTTCATTTGATTGAAATACCTTTGTTGAATGCATTTGACTTTCATTTGCTTCAAAAAGATTTGTTTGAATGTGTTTGAATTTCATTTGATTGAAATGACTTTGTTGAATGCATTTGACTTTCATTTGCTTCAAAAAGCTTTGTTCGAATGTGTTTGACTTTCATTTGATTTAAACAGTTTAAATGAATGCATTTGACTTTCATTTGTTTCTAAAAGCTTTTTTTAAATGTTTTTGACTTTCATTTGATTCAAATAGCTTTGTTGATTGCATTTGACTTTCATTCGCTTCAAAAAGCTTTGTTTGAATGTGTTGACTTTCATTTGATTCAAACAGATTTGTTGAATGCATTTGACCTTCATTTCCTTCAAATAGCTTTGTTTGAATGTGTTTGACTTTCAATTGAGTCAAATAGCTTTGTTGAATGCATTTGACTTTCATTTGCTTCGAAAAGCTTTGTTTGAATGTGTTTGACTTTCATTTGATTGAAATAGATTTGTTGAATGCATTTGACTTTCATTTGCTTCAAAACTCTTTGTTTGAATCAGTTTGACTTTCATTTGATTGAAAAAGCTTTGTTCGAATGTGTTTGACTTTCATTTGATTTAAACAGTTTTAATGAATGCATTTGACTTTCATTTGTTTCTAAAAGCTTTGTTTGAATGTTTTTGACTTTCATTTGATTCAAGTAGCTTTGTTGAATGCATTTGACTTTCATTTGCTTCAAAAAGCTTTGTTTGAATGTGTTGACTTTCATTTGATTCAAACAGATTTGTTGAATGCATTTGACCTTCATTTCTTTCAAATAGCTTTATTTGAATGTGTTTGACTTTCATTTGATTCAAAGAGCTTTATTAAATACATTTAACTTTCATTTGAGTCAAAAATCCTTGTTTGTATGTGTTTGACTTTCATTTGATTGAAATAGATTTGGTGAATGCATTTGAATTTCATTTGAGTCAGAAAGCTTTGTTTGAAAGTGTTTGACTTTCATTTGATTTAAATAACTTTGTAGAATGCATTGGACTTTCATTTGCTTCAAAAAACTTTGTTTGAATGTGTTTGACTTTCATTTGATTCAAATAGATTTGTTGAATGCATTTGACTTTCATTTGCTTCAAAAAACTTTGTTTCAATGTGTTTGACTTTCATTTAATTCAAATGGCTTTGTTAAAAGCATTTGACTTTTATTTGCTTCAAAAAGCTCTGTATGAATGAGTTTGACTTTCATTTGATTGAAATGGCATTGTTGAATGCATTTGACTTTCATTTGAGTCAAAAAGCATTGTTTGAATGTGTTTGACATTCATTTGATTCAAATGGCTTTGTTAAATGCATTTGTCTTTTATTTGAGTCAAAAAGCTTTGTTTGAATGTGTTTGACTTTCATTTAATTGAAATGGCTATGTTGAATGCATTTGACTTTCATTTGAGTCAAAAATCTTTGTTTGAATGTGTTTGACTTTCATTTGAGTCAAAAAACTTTGTTTGAATGTGTTTGACTTTCTTTTGATTCAAATAGATTTGTTGAATGCATTTGACTTTCATTTGATTGAAGTAGATTTGTTGTATGCATTTGACTTTCATTTGAGTCAAAAATCATTGTTTGAATGTGTTTGACTTTCATTTGATTCAAATCGCATTGTTGAATGCATTTGACTTTCATTTGAGTCAAAGAGCATTGTTTGAATGTGTTTGACATTCATTTGATTCAAATAGCTTTGTTAAATGCATTTGTCTTTTATTTGAGTCAAAAATCTTTGTTTGAATGTGTTTGACTTTCATTTAATTGAAATGGCTATGTTGAATGCATTTGACTTTCATTTGAGTCAAAAATCTTTGTTTGAATGTGTTTGACTTTCATTTGAGTCAAAAAGATTTGTTTGAATGTAATTGACTTTTATTTGATTCAAATTAAATTTATTGAATACATTTAGCTTTCATTTGAGTCAAAAAGCTTTGTTTGAATGTGTTTGATTTCATTTGATTGAAATGGCCTTGTTGAATGTATTTGACATTCATTTGCTTCAAAAAGGTTTGTTCGAATGTGTTTAACTTTCATTTGATTGAAATAGATTTGTTGAATGCATTTGACTTTCATTTGATTCAAAAATCTTTGTTTGAATATGTTTTACTTTCAATTGAGTCAAATAGCTTTGTTGAATGCATTTGACTTTCATTTGCTTCGAAAAGCTTTGTTTGAATGTGTTTGACTTTCATTTGATTGAAATACCTTTGTTGAATGCATTTGACTTTCATTTGCTTCAAAAAGATTTGTTTGAATGTGTTTGAATTTCATTTGATTGAAATGACTTTGTTGAATGCATTTGACTTTCATTTGCTTCAAAAAGCTTTGTTCGAATGTGTTTGACTTTCATTTGATTTAAACAGTTTTAATGAATGCATTTGACTTTCATTTGTTTCTAAAAGCTTTGTCTGAATTTTTTTGACTTTCATTTGATTCAAATAGCTTTGTTGATTGCATTTGACTTTCATTCGCTTCAAAAAGCTTTGTTTGAATGTGTTGACTTTCATTTGATTCAAACAGATTTGTTGAATGCATTTTACCATCATTTCCTTCAAATAGCTTTATTTGAATGTGTTTGACTTTCATTTGATTCAAAGAGCTTTATTAAATACATTTAACTTTCATTTGAGTCAAAAATCCTTGTTTGTATGTGTTTGACTTTCATTTGATTGAAATAGATTTGGTGAATGCATTTGACTTTCATTTAAGTCAGAAAGCTTTGTTTGAAAGTGTTTGACTTTCATTTGATTCAAATATCTTTGTTGAAAGCACTAGACTTTCATTTGAGTCAAAAAGCTTTGTTTGAATGTATTTGGCTGTTATTTGATTCAAATAGCTTTGTTGAATGCATTTGACTTTCATTTGAGTTAAAAAGCTTTGTTTCAATGTGTTTGACTTTCATTTAATTCAAATGGCTTTGTTAAAAGCATTTGACTTTTATTTGCTTCAAAAAGCTCTGTATGAATGAGTTTGACTTTCATTTGATTGAAATGGCATTGTTGAATGCATTTGACTTTCATTTGCTTCTAAAAGCTATGTTTGAATGTGTTTGATTTTCATTTGATTGAAATAGATTTGTTGAATGCATTTGATTTTAATTTGAGTCAAAAATCTTTGTTTTAATGTGTTTGACTTTCATATTATTCAAATACCTTTGTTGAATGCATTTGACTTTCATTTGCTTCGAAAAGCTTTGTTTGAATGTGTTTTACTTTCTTTTGATTGAAACAGATTTGTTGAATGCATTTGACTTTCATATGAGTCAAAAATCTTTGTTTTAATGTGTTTGACTTTCATTTGTTTCAAATAGCTTTGTTGAATGCATTTGACTTTCATTTGAGTCAAAAAGCTTTGTTTGAATGTGTTTGACTTTCATTTGATTCAAATAGCTTTGTTAAATGTATTTGACTTTCATTTGCTTCAAAAAGCTTTGTTCGAATGTGTTTGACTTTCATTTGATTCAAATAGCTTTGTTGAATTCATTTGACTTTCATTTGAGTCAAAAAGCTTTGTTTGAATGTGTTTGACTTTCATTTGATTCAAATAGCTTTGTTGAATGCATTTGACTTTCATTTGAGTCAAAAAGCTTGGTTTGAATGTGTTTGACTTTCTTTAGATTCAAATGGCTTTGTTGAATGCATTTGACTTTCATTTGCATCAAAAAGTTTTTTTTGAATGTGTTTGACTTTCATTTGATTGAAATGGATTTGTTGAATGCATTTGACTTTCATATGCTTCAAAAAGCTTTGTTCAAATGTGTTTAACTTTCATTTGATTCAAATAGCTTTGTTGAATGCATTTGACTTTCATTTGCTTCAAAAAGCTTTGTTTGAATGAGTTTGACTGTCATTTGATTGAAATAGATTTGTTAAATCCATTTGACTTGCATATGAGTCAAAAAGCTTTGTTTGAATGTGTTTGACTTTCATTTGATTCAAATAGCTTTGTTGAATGCGTTTGACTTTTATTTGAGTCAAAAAGCTTTGTTTGAATGTGTTTGACTTTCATTTGATTCAAATAGCTTTGTTTAATGCATTTGACCTTCATTTGCTTCAAAAAGTTTTGTTTGAATGTGTTTGACTTTTATTTGATTGAAATGGATTTGTTGAATGCATTTGACTTTTATTTGCTTCAAAAAGCTTTGTTCGAATGTGTTTGACTTTCATTTGATTCAAATAGATTTGTTGAATGCATTTGACTTTCATTTAAGTCAAAAAGCTTGGTTTGAATGTATTTAACTTTCATTTGATTGAAATACCTTTGTTGAATGCATTTGACTTTCATTTGCTTCAAAAAGATTTGTTTGAATGTGTTTGAATTTCATTTGATTGAAATGACTTTGTTGAATGCATTTGACTTTCATTTGCTTCAAAAAGCTTTGTTCAAATGTGTTTGACTTTCATTTGATTTAAACAGTTTAAATGAATGCATTTGACTTTCATTTGTTTCTAAAAGCTTTTTTTGAATGTTTTTGACTTTCATTTGATTCAAATAGCTTTGTTGATTGCTTTTGACTTTCATTCGCTTCAAAAAGCTTTGTTTGAATGTGTTGACTTTCATTTGATTCAAACAGATTTGTTGAATGCATTTGACCTTCATTTCCTTCAAATAGCTTTGTTTGAATGTGTTTGACTTTCATTTGATTCAAATAGCTTTGTTGAATGCATTTGACTTTCATTTGAGTCAAAAAGCTTGGTTTGAATGTGTTTGACTTTTATTTGTTTCAAATAGCTTTGTTGAATGCATTTGACTTTCATTTGAGTCAAAAAGCTTGGTTTGAATGTGTTTGACTTTCATTTGATTCAAATAGCTTTGTTGAATGCATTTGACTTTCATTTGCTTCAAAAAGATTTGTTTGAATGTGTTTGAATTTCATTTGATTGAAGTGACTTTGTTGAATGCATTTGACTTTCATTTGCTTCAAATAGCTTTGTTCGAATGTGTTTGACTTTTATTTGATTCAAATAGCTTTGTTTGAATGTGTTTGGCTTTCATTTGATTCAAAAAGCTTTGTTTGAAAGTGTTTGACTTTCATTTGATTCAAATAGCTTTGTTGATTGCATTTGACTTTCATTCGCTTCAAAAAGCTTTGTTTGAATGTGTTGACTTTCATTTGATTCAAACAGATTTGTTGAATGCATTTGACCTTCATTTCCTTTAAATAGCTTTGTTTGAATGTGTTTGACTTTCATTTGATTCAAAGAGCTTTATTAAATACATTTAACTTTCATTTGAGTCAAAAATCCTTGTTTGTATGTGTTTGACTTTCATTTGATTGAAATAGATTTGGTGAATACATTTGACTTTCATTTAAGTCAGAAAGCTTTGTTTGAAAGTGTTTGACTTTCATTTGATTCAAATATCTTTGTTGAAAGCACTAGACTTTCATTTGAGTCAAAAAGCTTTGTTTGAATGTATTTCGCTTTTATTTGATTCAAATAGCTTTGTTGAATGCATTTGACTTTCATTTGAGTTAAAAAGCTTTGTTTCAATGTGTTTGACTTTCATTTAATTCAAATGGCTTTGTTAAAACAATTTGACTTTTATTTGCTTCAAAAAGCTCTGTATGAATGAGTTTGACTTTCATTTGATTGAAATGGCATTGTTGAATGCATTTGACTTTCATTTGCTTCTAAAAGCTATGTTTGAATGTGTTTGATTTTCATTTGATTGAAATAGATTTGTTGAATGCATTTGATTTTAATTTGAGTCAAAAATCTTTGTTTTAATGTGTTTGACTTTCATATTATTCAAATACCTTTGTTGAATGCATTTGACTTTCATTTGCTTCGAAAAGCTTTGTTTGAATGTGTTTTACTTTCTTTTGATTGAAACAGATTTGTTGAATGCATTTGACTTTCATATGAGTTAAAAATCTTTGTTTTAATGTGTTTGACTTTCATTTGTTTCAAATAGCTTTGTTGAATGCATTTGACTTTCATTTGAGTCAAAAAGCTTTGTTTGAATGTGTTTGACTTTCATTTGATTCAAATAGCTTTGTTAAATGTATTTGACTTTCATTTGCTTCAAAAAGCTTTGTTCGAATGTGTTTGACTTTCATTTGATTCAAATAGCTTTGTTGAATTCATTTGACTTTCATTTGAGTCAAAAAGCTTTGTTTGAATGTGTTTGACTTTCATTTGATTCAAATAGCTTTGTTGAATGCATTTGACTTTCATTTGAGTCAAAAAGCTTGGTTTGAATGTGTTTGACTTTCTTTAGATTCAAATGGCTTTGTTGAATGCATTTGACTTTCATTTGCATCAAAAAGTTTTTTTTGAATGTGTTTGACTTTCATTTGATTGAAATGGATTTGTTGAATGCATTTCACTTTCATATGCTTCAAAAAGCTTTGTTCAAATGTGTTTAACTTTCATTTGCTTCAAAAAGCTTTGTTTCAATGAGTTTGACTGTCATTTGATTGAAATAGATTTGTTAAATCCATTTGACTTGCATTTAGTCAAAAAGGTTTGTTTGAATGTGTTTGACTTTCATTTGATTCAAATAGCTTTGTTGAATGCGTTTGACTTTCATTTGAGTCAAAAAGCTTTGTTTGAATGTGTTTGACTTTCATTTGATTTTAATAGCTTTGTTTAATGCATTTGACCGTCATTTGCTTCAAAAAGTTTTGTTTGAATGTGTTTGACTTTTATTTGATTGAAATGGATTTGTTGAATGCATTTGACTTTCATTTGCTTCAAAAAGCTTTGTTCGAATGTGTTTGACTTTCATTTGATTCAAATAGATTTAATGAATGCATTTGACTTTCATTTAAGTCAAAAAGCTTGGTTTGAATGTATTTGACTTTCATTTGATTGAAATACCTTTGTTGAATGCATTTGACTTTCATTTGCTTCAAAAAGATTTGTTTGAATGTGTTTGAATTTCATTTGATTGAAATGACTTTGTTGAATGCATTTGACTTTCATTTGCTTCAAAAAGCTTTGTTCGAATGTGTTTGACTTTCATTTGATTTAAACAGTTTTAATGAATGCATTTGACTTTCATTTGTTTCTAAAAGCTTTGTTTGAATGTGTTTGACTTTCATTTGATTCAAATAGCTTTGTTGATTGCATTTGACTTTCATTCGCTTCAAAAAGCTTTGTTTGAATGTGTTGACTTTCATTTGATTCAAACAGATTTGTTGAATGCATTTGACCTTCATTTCCTTCAAATGGCTTTGTTTGAATGTGTTTGACTTTCATTTGATTCAAAGAGCTTTATTAAATACATTTAACTTTCATTTGAGTCAAAAATCCTTGTTTGTATGTGTTTGACTTTCATTTGATTGAAATAGATTTGGTGAATACATTTGACTTTCATTTAAGTCAGAAAGCTTTGTTTGAAAGTGTTTGACTTTCATTTGATTCAAATATCTTTGTTGAAAGCACTAGACTTTCATTTGAGTCAAAAAGCTTTGTTTGAATGTATTTGGCTTTTATTTGATTCAAATAGCTTTGTTAAATGCATTTGACTTTCATTTGAGTTAAAAAGCTTTGTTTCAATGTGTTTGACTTTCATTTAATTCAAATGGCTTTGTTAAATGCATTTGACTTTTATTTGCTTCAAAAAGCTCTGTATGAATGTGTTTGACTTTCATTCGATTGAAATGGCATTGTTGAATGCATTTGACTTTCATTTGCTTCTAAAAACTATGTTTGAATGTGTTTGATTTTCATTTGATTGAAATATATTTGTTGAATGCATTTGATTTTAATTTGAGTCAAAAATCTTTGTTTTAACGTGTTTGACTTTCATTTGATTCAAATACCTTTGTTGAATGCATTTGACTTTCATTTGCTTCGAAAAGCTTTGTTTGAATGTGTTTTACTTTCATTTGATTGAAACAGATTTGTTGAATGCATTTGATTTTCATATGAGTCAAAAATCTTTGTTTTAATGTGTTTGACTTTCATTTGTTTCAAATAGCTTTGTTGAATGCATTTGACTTTTATTTGAGTCAAAAAGCTTTGTTTGAATGTGTTTGACTTTCATTTGATTCAAATAGCTTTGTTAAATGTATTTGACTTTCATTTGCTTCAAAAAGCTTTGTTCGAATGTGTTTGACTTTCATTTGATTCAAATAGCTTTGTTGAATGCATTTGACTTTCATTTGAGTTAAAAAGCTTTGTTTCAATGTGTTTGACTTTCATCTGATTCAAATAGCTTTGTTGAATGCATTTGACTTTCATTTGAGTCAAAAAGCTTGGTTTGAATGTGTTTGACTTTCATTTGATTGAAATGGCATTGTTGAATGCGTTTGACTTTCATTTGCTTCTAAAAGTTATGTTTGAATGTGTTTGATTTTCATTTGATTGAAATGGATTTGTTGAATGCATTTGACTTTCATATGCTTCAAAAAGCTTTGTTCGAATGTGTTTAACTTTCATTTGGTTCAAATAGCTTTGTTGAATGCATTTGACTTTCATTTGCTTCAAAAAGCTTTGTTTGAATGAGTTTGACTTTCATTTGATTGAAATAGATTTGTTAAATGCATTTGACTTGCATTTAAGTCAAAAAGCTTTGTTTGAATGTGTTTGACTTTCATTTGATTCAAATAGCTTTGTTGAATGCGTTTGACTTTCTTTTGAGTCAAAAAGCTTTGTTTGAATGTGTTTGACTTTCATTTGATTCAAATAGCTTTGTTTAATGCATTTGACCTTCATCTGCTTTAAAAAGTTTTGTTTGAATGTGTTTGACTTTTATTTGATTGAAATGGATTGTTTAAATGCATTTGACTTTCATCTACTTCAAAAAGCTTTGTTCGAATGTGTTTGACTTTCATTTGATTCAAATAGATTTGTTGAATGCATTTGACTTTCATTTAAGTCAAAAAGCTTGGTTTGAATGTATTTGACTTTCATTTGATTGAAATACCTTTGTTGAATGCATTTGACTTTCATTTGCTTCAAAAAGATTTGTTTGAATGTGTTTGAATTTCATTTGATTGAAATGACTTTGTTGAATGCATTTGACTTTCATTTACTTCAAAAAGCTTTGTTCGAATGTGTTTGACTTTCATTTGAAATAAACAGTTTTAATGAATGCATTTGACATTCATTTGTTTCTAAAAGCTTTGTTTGAATGTGTTTGACTTTCATTTCATTCAAATAGCTTTGTTGAATGCATTTGACTTTCATTTGCTTCAAAAAGCTTTGTTTGAATGAGTTTGACTTTCATTTTATTGAAATAGATTTGTTAAATGCATTTGACTTGCATTTGAGTCAAAAAGCTTTGTTTGAATGTGTTTGACTTTCATTTGATTCAAATAGCTTTGTTGAATACGTTTGACTTTCATTTGAGTCAAAAAGCTTTGTTTGAATGTGTTTGACTTTCTTTTGATTCAAATAGCTTTGTTTAATGCATTTGACCTTCATTTGCTTCAAAAAGTTTTGTTTGAATGTGTTTGACTTTTATTTGATTGAAATGGATTTGTTGAATACATTTGATTTTCATTTGCTTCAAAAAGCTTTGTTCGAATGTGTTTGACTTTCATTTGATTCAAATAGATTTGTTGAATGCATTTGACTTTCATTTAAGTCAAAAAGCTTGGTTTGAATGTATTTGACTTTCATTTGATTGAAATACCTTTGTTGAATGCATTTGACTTTCATTTGCTTCAAAAAGATTTGTTTGAATGTGTTTGAATTTCATTTGATTGAAATGACTTTGTTGAATGCATTTGACTTTCATTTGCTTCAAAAAGCTTTGTTCGAATGTGTTTGACTTTCATTTGATTCAAATAGCTTTGTTTGAATGTGTTTGGCTTTCATTTGATTCAAAAAGCTTTGTTTGAAGGTGTTTGACTTTCATTTGATTCAAATAGCTTTGTTGATTGCATTTGACTTTCATTCGCTTCAAAAAGCTTTGTTTGAATGTGTTGACTTTCATTTGATTCAAACAGATTTGTTGAATGCATTTGACCTTCATTTCCTTCAAATAGCTTTGTTTGAATGTGTTTGACTTTCATTTGATTCAAAGAGCTTTATTAAATACATTTAACTTTCATTTGAGTCAAAAATCCTTGTTTGTATGTGTTTGACTTTCATTTTATTGAAATAGATTTGGTGTATACATTTGACTTTCATTTAAGACAGAAAGCTTTGTTTGAAAGTGTTTGACTTTCATTTGATTCAAATATCTTTGTTGAAAGCACTAGACTTTCATTTGAGTCTAAAAGCTTTGTTTGAATGTATTTGGCTTTTATTTGATTCAAATAGCTTTGTTGAATGCATTTGACTTTCATTTGAGTTAAAAAGCTTTGTTTCAATGTGTTTGACTTTCATTTAATTCAAATGGATTTGTTAAATGCATTTGACTTTTATTTGCTTCAAAAAGCTCTATATGAATGTGTTTGACTTTCATTTGATTGAAATGGCATTGTTGAATGCATTTGACTTTCATTTGCTTCTAAAAGCTATGTTTGAATGTGTTTGATTTTCATTTGATTGAAATAGATTTGTTGAATGCATTTGATTTTAATTTGAGTCAAAAATCTTTGTTTTAACGAGTTTGACTTTCATTTGATTCAAATACCTTTGTTGAATGCATTTGACTTTCATTTGCTTCGAAAAGCTTTGTTTGAATGTGTTTTAGTTTCATTTGATTGAAACAGATTTGTTGAATGCATTTGACTTTCATATGAGTCAAAAATCTTTGTTTTAATGTGTTTGACTTTCATTTGTTTCAAATAGCTTTGTTGAATGCATTTGACTTTCATTTGAGTCAAAAAGCTTCGTTAGAATGTGTTTGACTTTCAATTGATTCAAATAGCTTTGTTGAATGCATTTGACTTTCATTTGAGTCAAAAAGCTTTGTTTGAATGTGTTTGACTTTCATTTGTTTCAAATAGCTTTGTTGAATGCATTTGACTTTCATTTGAGTCAAAAAGCTTTGTTTGAATGTGTTTGACTTTCATTTGTTACAAATATCTTTGTTGAATGCATTTGACTTTCATTTGAGTCAAAAAGCTTTGTTTGAATGTGTTTGACTTTAATTTGATTCAAACAGCTTTGTTGAATGCATTTGACTTTCATTTGCTTTAAAAAGCTTATTTTGAATGTGTTTGACTTTCATTTGATTCAAACAGATTTGTTGAATGAGATTGACTTTCATTTGAGTCAAAAAGCTTTGTTTGTATGTGTTTGACTTTCATTTGATCTAAACAGCTTTGTTGAATGCATTTGACTTTTATTTGCTTGAAAAAGTGTTGTTTGAATGTGTTTGACTTTCATTTGATTCAAATTGCTTTGTGGAATGCATTTGATTTTTATTTGCTTCAAAAAGCTTTTTTGAATGTGTTTGAGTTTCATTAAATTCAAATTGGTTTGTTGAATGCAATTAACTTTCCTTTGAGTCAAAAAGCTTTGTTTGAATGTGTTTGACTTTCATTTGATTTAAACACCTTTGTTGAATGCATTTGACTTTCATTTTGCTTCAAAAAGCTTTGTTTTAATGTGTTTGACTTTCATTTGATTCAAATAGGTTTGTTGAATGCATTTGACTTTCATTTACTTCAAAAAGCTTTTTTTGAATGTATTTGACTTTCATTTGATTCAAATAGGTTTGTTGAATGCAATTCACTTTCCTTTGAGTCAAAAAGCTTTGTTGGAATTTGTTTGACTTTTATTTGATTCAAATAGCTTTGTTGAATGTGTTTGACTTTCATTTGAGTCAAAAAGCTTGGTTTGAATGTGTTTGACTTTCTTTAGATTCAAATGGCTTTGTTGAATGCATTTGACTTTCATTTGCATCAAAAATTTTTTTTGAATGTGTTTGACTTTCGTTTGATGGAAATGGATTTGTTGAATGCATTTGACTTTCATATGCTTCAAAAAGCTTTGTTCGAATGTGTTTAACTTTCATTTGATTCAAATAGCTTTGTTGAATGCATTTGACTTTCATTTGCTTCAAAAAGCTTTGTTTGAATGTGTTTGACTTTCATTTGATTTAAACAGTTTAAATGAATGCATTTGACTTTCATTTGTTTCTAAAAGCTTTTTTTGAATGTTTTTGACTTTCATTTGATTCAAATAGCTTTGTTGATTGCATTTGACTTTCATTCGCTTCAAAAAGCTTTGTTTGAATGTGTTGACTTTCATTTGATTCAAACAGATTTGTTGAATGCATTTGACCTTCATTTCCTTCAAATAGCTTTGTTTGAATGTGTTTGACTTTCATTTGATTCAAATAGCTTTGTTGAATGCATTTGACTTTCATTTGAGTCAAAAAGCTTGGTTTGAATGTGTTTGACTTTTATTTGTTTCAAATAGCTTTGTTGAATGCATTTGACTTTCATTTGAGTCAAAAAGCTTGGTTTGAATGTGTTTGACTTTCATTTGATTCAAATAGCTTTGTTGAATGCATTTGACTTTCATTTGCTTCAAAAAGATTTGTTTGAATGTGTTTGAATTTCATTTGATTGAAGTGACTTTGTTGAATGCATTTGACTTTCATTTGCTTCAAATAGCTTTGTTCGAATGTGTTTGACTTTCATTTGATTCAAATAGCTTTGTTTGAATGTGTTTGGCTTTCATTTGATTCAAAAAGCTTTGTTTGAAAGTGTTTGACTTTCATTTGATTCAAATAGCTTTGTTGATTGCATTTGACTTTCATTCGCTTCAAAAAGCTTTGTTTGAATGTGTTGACTTTCATTTGATTCAAACAGATTTGTTGAATGCATTTGACCTTCATTTTCTTTAAATAGCTTTGTTTGAATGTGTTTGACTTTCATTTGATTCAAAGAGCTTTATTAAATACATTTAACTTTCATTTGAGTCAAAAATCCTTGTTTGTATGTGTTTGACTTTCATTTGATTGAAATAGATTTGGTGAATACATTTGACTTTCATTTAAGTCAGAAAGCTTTGTTTGAAAGTGTTTGACTTTCATTTGATTCAAATATCTTTGTTGAAAGCACTAGACTTTCATTTGAGTCAAAAAGCTTTGTTTGAATGTATTTCGCTTTTATTTGATTCAAATAGCTTTGTTGAATGCATTTGACTTTCATTTGAGTTAAAAAGCTTTGTTTCAATGTGTTTGACTTTCATTTAATTCAAATGGCTTTGTTAAAAGCATTTGACTTTTATTTGCTTCAAAAAGCTCTGTATGAATGAGTTTGACTTTCATTTGATTGAAATGGCATTGTTGAATGCATTTGACTTTCATTTGCTTCTAAAAGCTATGTTTGAATGTGTTTGATTTTCATTTGATTGAAATAGATTTGTTGAATGCATTTGATTTTAATTTGAGTTAAAAATCTTTGTTTTAATGTGTTTGACTTTCATATTATTCAAATACCTTTGTTGAATGCATTTGACTTTCATTTGCTTCGAAAAGCTTTGTTTGAATGTGTTTTACTTTCTTTTGATTGAAACAGATTTGTTGAATGCATTTGACTTTCATATGAGTCAAAAATCTTTGTTTTAATGTGTTTGACTTTCATTTGATTTAAACACCTTTGTTGAATGCATTTGACTTTCATTTTGCTTCAAAAAGCTTTGTTTTAATGTGTTTGACTTTCATTTGATTCAAATAGGTTTGTTGAATGCATTTGACTTTCATTTACTTCAAAAAGCTTTTTTTGAATGTATTTGACTTTCATTTGATTCAAATAGGTTTGTTGAATGCAATTCACTTTCCTTTGAGTCAAAAAGCTTTGTTGGAATTTGTTTGACTTTTATTTGATTCAAATAGCTTTGTTGAATGTGTTTGACTTTCATTTGAGTCAAAAAGCTTGGTTTGAATGTGTTTGACTTTCTTTAGATTCAAATGGCTTTGTTGAATGCATTTGACTTTCATTTGCATCAAAAAGTTTTTTTTTGAATGTGTTTGACTTTCATTTGATTGAAATGGATTTGTTGAATGCATTTGACTTTCATATGCTTCAAAAAGCTTTGTTCAAATGTGTTTAACTTTCATTTGATTCAAATAGCTTTGTTGAATGCATTTGACTTTCATTTGCTTCAAAAACCTTTGTTTCAATGAGTTTGACTGTCATTTGATTGAAATAGATTTGTTAAATCCATTTGACTTGCATTTAGTCAAAAAGCTTTGTTTGAATGTGTTTGACTTTCATTTGATTCAAATAGCTTTGTTGAATGCGTTTGACTTTCATTTGAGTCAAAAAGCTTTGTTTGAATGTGTTTGACTTTCATTTGATTTTAATAGCTTTGTTTAATGCATTTGACCTTCATTTGCTTCAAAACGTTTTGTTTGAATGTGTTTGACTTTTATTTGATTGAAATGGATTTGTTGAATGCATTTGACTTTCATTTGCTTCAAAAAGCTTTGTTCGAATGTGTTTGACTTTCATTTGATTCAAATAGATTTATTGAATGCATTTGACTTTCATTTAAGTCAAAAAGCTTGGTTTGAATGTATTTGACTTTCATTTGATTGAAATACCTTTGTTGAATGCATTTGACTTTCATTTGCTTCAAAAAGATTTGTTTGAATGTGTTTGAATTTCATTTGATTGAAATGACTTTGTTGAATGCATTTGACTTTCATTTGCTTCAAAAAGCTTTGTTCGAATGTGTTTGACTTTCATTTGAAATAAACAGTTTTAATGAATGCATTTGACATTCATTTGTTTCTAAAAGCTTTGTTTGAATGTGTTTGACTTTCATTTCATTCAAATAGCTTTGTTGAATGCATTTGACTTTCATTTGCTTCAAAAAGCTTTGTTTGAATGAGTTTGACTTTCATTTGATTGAAATAGATTTGTTAAATGCATTTGACTTGCATTTGAGTCAAAAAGCTTTGTTTGAATGTGTTTGACTTTCATTTGATTCAAATAGCTTTGTTGAATACGTTTGACTTTCATTTGAGTCAAAAAGCTTTGTTTGAATGTGTTTGACTTTCTTTTGATTCAAATAGCTTTGTTTAATGCATTTGACCTTCATTTGCTTCAAAAAGTTTTGTTTGAATGTGTTTGACTTTTATTTGATTGAAATGGATTTGTTGAATACATTTGGTTTTCATTTGCTTCAAAAAGCTTTGTTCGAATGTGTTTGACTTTCATTTGATTCAAATAGATTTGTTGAATGCATTTGACTTTCATTTAAGTCAAAAAGCTTGGTTTGAATGTATTTGACTTTCATTTGATTGAAATACCTTTGTTGAATGCATTTGACTTTCATTTGCTTCAAAAAGATTTGTTTGAATGTGTTTGAATTTCATTTGATTGAAATGACTTTGTTGAATGCATTTGACTTTCATTTGCTTCAAAAAGCTTTGTTCGAATGTGTTTGACTTTCATTTGAAATAAACAGTTTTAATGAATGCATTTGACATTCATTTGTTTCTAAAAGCTTTGTTTGAATGTGTTTGACTTTCATTTCATTCAAATAGCTTTGTTGAATGCATTTGACTTTCATTTGCTTCAAAAAGCTTTGTTTGAATGAGTTTGACTTTCATTTGATTGAAATAGATTTGTTAAATGCATTTGACTTGCATTTGAGTCAAAAAGCTTTGTTTGAATGTGTTTGACTTTCATTTGATTCAAATAGCTTTGTTGAATACGTTTGACTTTCATTTGAGTCAAAAAGCTTTGTTTGAATGTGTTTGACTTTCTTTTGATTCAAATAGCTTTGTTTAATGCATTTGACCTTCATTTGCTTCAAAAAGTTTTGTTTGAATGTGTTTGACTTTTATTTGATTGAAATGGATTTGTTGAATACATTTGATTTTCATTTGCTTCAAAAAGCTTTGTTCGAATGTGTTTGACTTTCATTTGATTCAAATAGATTTGTTGAATGCATTTGACTTTCATTTAAGTCAAAAAGCTTGGTTTGAATGTATTTGACTTTCATTTGATTGAAATACCTTTGTTGAATGCATTTGACTTTCATTTGCTTCAAAAAGATTTGTTTGAATGTGTTTGAATTTCATTTGATTGAAATGACTTTGTTGAATGCATTTGACTTTCATTTGCTTCAAAAAGCTTTGTTCGAATGTGTTTGACTTTCATTTGAAATAAACAGTTTTAATGAATGCATTTGACATTCATTTGTTTCTAAAAGCTTTGTTTGAATGTGTTTGACTTTCATTTCATTCAAATAGCTTTGTTGAATGCATTTGACTTTCATTTGCTTCAAAAAGCTTTGTTTGAATGAGTTTGACTTTCATTTGATTGAAATAGATTTGTTAAATGCATTTGACTTGCATTTGAGTCAAAAAGCTTTGTTTGAATGTGTTTGACTTTCATTTGATTCAAATAGCTTTGTTGAATACGTTTGACTTTCATTTGAGTCAAAAAGCTTTGTTTGAATGTGTTTGACTTTCTTTTGATTCAAATAGCTTTGTTTAATGCATTTGACCTTCATTTGCTTCAAAAAGTTTTGTTTGAATGTGTTTGACTTTTATTTGATTGAAATGGATTTGTTGAATGCATTTGACTTTCATTTGCTTCAAAAAGCTTTGTTCGAATGTGTTTGACTTTCATTTGATTCAAATAGATTTATTGAATGCATTTGACTTTCATTTAAGTCAAAAAGCTTGGTTTGAATGTATTTGACTTTCATTTGATTGAAATACCTTTGTTGAATGCATTTGACTTTCATTTGCTTCAAAAAGATTTGTTTGAATGTGTTTGAATTTCATTTGATTGAAATGACTTTGTTGAATGCATTTGACTTTCATTTGCTTCAAAAAGCTTTGTTCGAATGTGTTTGACTTTCATTTGAAATAAACAGTTTTAATGAATGCATTTGACATTCATTTGTTTCTAAAAGCTTTGTTTGAATGTGTTTGACTTTCATTTGATTCAAATAGCTTTGTTGATTGCATTTGACTTTCATTCGCTTCAAAAAGCTTTGTTTGAATGTGTTGACTTTCATTTGATTCAAACAGATTTGTTGAATGCATTTGACCTTCATTTCCTTCAAATAGCTTTGTTTGAATGTGTTTGACTTTCATTTGATTCAAAGAGCTTTATTAAATACATTTAACTTTCATTTGAGTCAAAAATCCTTGTTTGTATGTGTTTGACTTTCATTTTATTGAAATAGATTTGGTGAATACATTTGACTTTCATTTTATTGAAATAGATTTGGTGAATACATTTGACTTTCATTTAAGTCAGAAAGCTTTGTTTGAAAGTGTTTGACTTTCATTTGATTCAAATATCTTTGTTGAAAGCACTAGACTTTCATTTGAGTCTAAAAGCTTTGTTTGAATGTATTTGGCTTTTATTTGATTCAAATAGCTTTGTTGAATGCATTTGACTTTCATTTGAGTTAAAAAGCTTTGTTTCAATGTGTTTGACTTTCATTTAATTCAAATGGATTTGTTAAATGCATTTGACTTTTATTTGCTTCAAAAAGCTCTGTATGAATGTGTTTGACTTTCATTTGATTGAAATGGCATTGTTGAATGCATTTGACTTTCATTTGCTTCTAAAAGCTATGTTTGAATGTGTTTGATTTTCATTTGATTGAAATAGATTTGTTGAATGCATTTGATTTTAATTTGAGTCAAAAATCTTTGTTTTAACGAGTTTGACTTTCATTTGATTCAAATACCTTTGTTGAATGCATTTGACTTTCATTTGCTTCGAAAAGCTTTGTTTGAATGTGTTTTAGTTTCATTTGATTGAAACAGATTTGTTGAATGCATTTGACTTTCATATGAGTCAAAAATCTTTGTTTTAATGTGTTTGACTTTCATTTGTTTCAAATAGCTTTGTTGAATGCATTTGACTTTCATTTGAGTCAAAAAGCTTCGTTAGAATGTGTTTGACTTTCAATTGATTCAAATAGCTTTGTTGAATGCATTTGACTTTCATTTGAGTCAAAAAGCTTGGTTTGAATGTGTTTGACTTTCATTTGTTTCAAATAGCTTTGTTGAATGCATTTGACTTTCATTTGAGTCAAAAAGCTTTGTTTGAATGTGTTTGACTTTCATTTGTTACAAATATCTTTGTTGAATGCATTTGACTTTCATTTGAGTCAAAAAGCTTTGTTTGAATGTGTTTGACTTTAATTTGATTCAAACAGCTTTGTTGAATGCATTTGACTTTCATTTGCTTTAAAAAGCTTATTTTGAATGTGTTTGACTTTCATTTGATTCAAACAGATTTGTTGAATGAGATTGACTTTCATTTGAGTCAAAAAGCTTTGTTTGTATGTGTTTGACTTTCATTTGATCTAAACAGCTTTGTTGAATGCATTTGACTTTTATTTGCTTGAAAAAGTGTTGTTTGAATGTGTTTGACTTTCATTTGATTCAAATTGCTTTGTGGAATGCATTTGATTTTTATTTGCTTCAAAAAGCTTTTTTGAATGTGTTTGAGTTTCATTTAATTCAAATTGGTTTGTTGAATGCAATTAACTTTCCTTTGAGTCAAAAAGCTTTGTTTGAATGTGTTTGACTTTCATTTGATTTAAACACCTTTGTTGAATGCATTTGACTTTCATTTTGCTTCAAAAAGCTTTGTTTTAATGTGTTTGACTTTCATTTGATTCAAATAGATTTGTTGAATGCATTTGACTTTCATTTACTTCAAAAAGCTTTTTTTGAATGTATTTGACTTTCATTTGATTCAAATAGGTTTGTTGAATGCAATTCACTTTCCTTTGAGTCAAAAAGCTTTGTTGGAATTTGTTTGACTTTTATTTGATTCAAATAGCTTTGTTGAATGTGTTTGACTTTCATTTGAGTCAAAAAGCTTGGTTTGAATGTGTTTGACTTTCTTTAGATTCAAATGGCTTTGTTGAATGCATTTGACTTTCATTTGCATCAAAATTTTTTTTTGAATGTGTTTGACTTTCGTTTGATGGAAATGGATTTGTTGAATGCATTTGACTTTCATATGCTTCAAAAAGCTTTGTTCGAATGTGTTTAACTTTCATTTGATTCAAATAGCTTTGTTGAATGCATTTGACTTTCATTTGCTTCAAAAAGCTTTGTTTGAATGAGTTTGACTTTCATTTGATTGAAATAGATTTGTTAAATGCATTTGACTTGCATTTGAGTCAAAAAGCTTTGTTTGAATGTGTTTGACTTTCATTTGATTCAAATAGCTTTGTTGAATGCATTTGACTTTCATTTGAGTCAAAAAGCTTTGTTTGAATGTGTTTGACTTTCATTTGATTCAAATAGCTTTGTTGAATGCATTTGACTTTCATTTGAGTCAAAAAGCTTTGTTTGATTGTGTTTTACTTTCATTTGATTCAAATAGCTTTGTTGAATGCATTTGACTTTCATTTGAGTCAAAAAGCTTGGTTTGAATGTGTTTGACTTTCATTTGTTTCAAATAGCTTTGTTGAATGTATTTGACTTTCATTTGCTTCAAAAAGCTTTGTTCGAATGTGTTTGACTTTCATTTGATTTAAACAGCTTTGTTGAATGCATTTGACTTTCATTTGCTTCAAAAAGCTTTGTTTGAATGTGTTTGACTTTCATTTGATTCAAATAGCTTTGTTGAATGCATTTGACTTTCATTTGAGTCAAAAAGCTTGGTTTGAATGTGTTTGACTTTCATTTGTTTCAAATAGCTTTGTTGAATGCATTTGACTTTAATTTGCTTCAAAAAGCATTGTTCGAATGTGTTTGACTTTCATTTGATTCAAATAGCTTTGTTGAATGCATTAGACTTTCATATGCTTCAAAAAGCTTTGTTCGAATGTGTTTAACTTTCATTTGATTCAAATAGCTTTGTTGAATGCATTTGACTTTTATTTGCTTGAAAAAGTGTTGTTCGAATGTGTTTGACTTTCATTTGATTCAAATAGCTTTGTTGAATGCATTTGACTTTTATTTGAGTCAAAAAGCTTAATTTGAATGTGTTTGACTTTCATTTGTTTCAAATAGCTTTGTTGAATGCATTTAACTTTCATTTGAGTCAAAAAGCTTTGTTTGAATGTGTTTGACTTTCATTTGATTCAAATAGCTTTGTTGAATGCATTTGACTTTCATTTGAGTCAAAAAGTTTGGTTTGAATGTGTTTGACTTTTATTTGTTTCAAATAGCTTTGTTGAATGCATTTGACTTTCATTTGAGTCAAAAAGATTTGTTTAATTGTGTTTGACTATCATTTGTTTCAAATATCTTTGTTGAATGCATTTGACTTTCATTTGCTTCAAAAAGCTTTGTTTGAATGAGTTTGACTTTCATTTGATTGAAATAGATTTGTTAAATGCATTTGACTTGCATTTGAGTCAAAAAGCTTTGTTTGAATGTGTTTGACTTTCATTTGATTCAAATAGCTTTGTTGAATGCATTTGACTTTCATTTGAGTCAAAAAGCTTTGTTTGATTGTGTTTTACTTTCATTTGATTCAAATAGCTTTGTTGAATGCATTTGACTTTCATTTGAGTCAAAAAGCTTGGTTTGAATGTGTTTGACTTTCATTTGTTTCAAATAGCTTTGTTGAATGCACTTGACTTTCATTTGCTTCAAAAAGCTTTGTTCGAATGTGTTTGACTTTCATTTGATTTAAACAGCTTTGTTGAATGCATTTGACTTTCATTTGCTTCAAAAAGCTTTGTTTGAATGTGTTTGACTTTCATTTGATTCAAATAGCTTTGTTGAATGCATTTGACTTTCATTTGAGTCAAAAAGCTTTGTTTGATTGTGTTTTACTTTCATTTGATTCAAATAGCTTTGTTGAATGCATTTGACTTTCATTTGAGTCAAAAAGCTTGGTTTGAATGTGTTTGACTTTCATTTGTTTCAAATAGCTTTGTTGAATGCATTTGACTTTAATTTGCTTCAAAAAGCATTGTTCGAATGTGTTTGACTTTCATTTGATTCAAATAGCTTTGTTGAATGCATTAGACTTTCATATGCTTCAAAAAGCTTTGTTCGAATGTGTTTAACTTTCATTTGATTCAAATAGCTTTGTTGAATGCATTTGACTTTCATTTGCTTCAAAAAGCTTTGTTCGAATGTGTTTGACTTTCATTTGATTCAAATAGCTTTGTTGAATGCATTTGACTTTTATTTGAGTCAAAAAGCTTAATTTGAATGTGTTTGACTTTCATTTGTTTCAAATAGCTTTGTTGAATGCATTTAACTTTCATTTGAGTCAAAAAGCTTTGTTTGAATGTGTTTGACTTTCATTTGATTCAAATAGCTTTGTTGAATGCATTTGACTTTCATTTGAGTCAAAAAGCTTGGTTTGAATGTGTTTGACTTTTATTTGTTTCAAATAGCTTTGTTGAATGCATTTGACTTTCATTTGAGTCAAAAAGCTTTGTTTAATTGTGTTTGACTATCATTTGTTTCAAATATCTTTGTTGAATGCATTTAACTTTCATTTGCTTCAAAAAGCTTTGTTTGAATGAGTTTGACTTTCATTTGATTCAAATAGATTTGTTAAATGCATTTGACTTGCATTTGAGTCAAAAAGCTTTGTTTGAATGTGTTTGACTTTCATTTGATTCAAATAGCTTTGTTGAATGCATTTGACTTTCATTTGAGTCAAAAAGCTTTGTTTGATTGTGTTTTACTTTCATTTGATTCAAACAGCTTTGTTGAATGCATTTGACTTTCATTTGAGTCAAAAAGCTTGGTTTGAATGTGTTTGACTTTCATTTGTTTCAAATAGCTTTGTTGAATGCATTTGACTTTCATTTGCTTCAAAAAGCTTTGTTCGAATGTGTTTGACTTTCATTTGATTTAAACAGCTTTGTTGAATGCATTTGACTTTCATTTGCTTCAAAAAGCTTTGTTTGAATGTGTTTGACTTTCATTTGATTCAAATAGCTTTGTTGAATGCATTTGACTTTCATTTGAGTCAAAAAGCTTGGTTTGAATGTGTTTGACTTTCATTTGTTTCAAATAGCTTTGTTGAATGCATTTGACTTTAATTTGCTTCAAAAACCATTGTTCGAATGTGTTTGACTTTCATTTGATTCAAATAGCTTTGTTGAATGCATTAGACTTTCATATGCTTCAAAAAGCTTTGTTCGAATGTGTTTAACTTTCATTTGATTCAAATAGCTTTGTTGAATGCATTTGACTTTCATTTGCTTCAAAAAGCTTTGTTCGAATGTGTTTGACTTTCATTTGATTCAAATAGCTTTGTTGAATGCATTTGACTTTTATTTGAGTCAAAAAGCTTAATTTGAATGTGTTTGACTTTCATTTGTTTCAAATAGCTTTGTTGAATGCATTTAACTTTCATTTGAGTCAAAAAGCTTTGTTTGAATGTGTTTGACTTTCATTTGATTCAAATAGCTTTGTTGAATGCATTTGACTTTCATTTGAGTCAAAAAACTTAGTTTGAATGTGTTTGACTTTTATTTGTTTCAAATAGCTTTGTTGAATGCATTTGACCTTCATTTGCTTCAAAAAGTTTTGTTTGAATGTGTTTGACTTTTATTTGATTGAAATGGATTTGTTGAATACATTTGATTTTCATTTGCTTCAAAAAGCTTTGTTCGAATGTGTTTGACTTTCATTTGATTCAAATAGCTTTGTTGAATGCATTTGACTTTCATTTGCTTCAAAAAGCTTTGTTCGAATGTGTTTGACTTTCATTTGATTCAAATAGCTTTGTTGAATGCATTTGACTTTTATTTGAGTCAAAAAGCTTAATTTGAATGTGTTTGACTTTCATTTGTTTCAAATAGCTTTGTTGAATGCATTTAACTTTCATTTGAGTCAAAAAAGCTTTGTTTGAATGTGTTTGACTTTCATTTGATTCAAATAGCTTTGTTGAATGCATTTGACTTTCATTTGAGTCAAAAAGCTTGGTTTGAATGTGTTTGACTTTTATTTGTTTCAAATAGCTTTGTTGAATGCATTTGACTTTCATTTGATTCAAATAGCTTTGTTGAATGTATTTGACTTTCATTTGCTTCAAAAAGCTTTGTTCGAATGTGTTTGACTTTCATTTGATTTAAATAGCTTTAATGAATGCATTTGACTATCATTTGTTTCAAAAAGCTATGTTTGAATGTGTTTGACTTTCATTTGATTCAAATAGCTTTGTTGAATGCATTTGACTTTCATTTGAGTCAAAAAGCTTGGTTTGAATGTGTTTGACTTTCTTTAGATTAAAATGGCTTTGTTGAATGCATTTGACTTTCATTTGCATCAAAAATTTTTTTTGAATGTGTTTGACTTTCATTTGATGGAAATGGATTTGTTGAATGCATTTGACTTTCATATGCTTCAAAAATCTTTGTTCGAATGTGTTTAACTTTCATTTGATTCAAATAGCTTTGTTTGAATGTGTTTTACTTTCATTTGATTCAAATGGCTTTGTTGAATGCATTTGACTTTTATTTGCACTAAAAAGCTTTATATGAATGTGTTTGACTTTCATTTGATTAAAATAGCTTTGTTGAATGCATTTGACATTCATTTGGTTTAAAAAGCTTTGTTTGAATGTGTTTGACTTTCATTTGATTCAAATAGCTTTGTTGAATGCATTTGACTTTCATTTGAGTCAAAAAGCTTGGTTTGAATGTGTTTGACTTTCATTTGTTTCAAATAGCTTTGTTGAATGCATTTAATTTTCATTTGAGTCAAAAAGCTTTGTTTGAAAGTGTTTGACTTTCATTTTGAGTAAAAAAGCTTTGTTTGATTGTGTTTGACTTTCATTTGATTCAAATAGCTTTTTTGAATGCATTTGACTTTCATTTGCACTAAAAAGCTTTATATGAATGTGTTTGACTTTCATTTGATTAAAATAGCTTTGTTGAATGCATTTGACATTCATTTGGTTTAAAAAGCTTTGTTTGAATGTGTTTGTCTTTCATTTGATTCAAATAGCTTTGTTGAATGCATTTGACTTTCATTTGAGTCAAAAAGCTTGGTTTGAATGTGTTTGACTTTCATTTGTTTCAAATAGCTTTGTTGAATGCATTTGATTTTCATTTGAGTCAAAAAGCTTTGTTTGAAAGTGTTTGACTTTCATTTGAGTAAAAAAGCTTTGTTTGATTGTGTTTGACTTTCATTTGATTCAAATAGCTTTTTTGAATGCATTTGACTTTCATTTGAGTCACAAAGCTTTGTTTGAATGTGTTTGACTTTCATTTCATTCAAATAGCTTTGTTAAATGCATTTGACTTTCATTTGCTTCAAAAACCTTTGTTTGAATGTGTTTGACTTTCATTTGATTCAAATGGCTTTGTTGAATGCATTTGACTTTCATTTGCTTCTAAAAGCTTTGATTGAATGTGTTTGACTTTCATTTGATTAAAATGGCTTTGTTGAATGCATTTGACTTTTATTTGCACTAAAAAGCTTTGTATGAATGTGTTTGACTTTCATTTGATTAAAATAGCTTTATTGAATGCATTTGACTTTTATTTGAGTCAAAAACCTTTTTTGAATGTGTTTGACTTTCATTTGATTGAACTGGATTTGTTGAATGCATTTGACATTCATTTGGTTTAAAAAGCTTTGTTTGAATGTGTTTGACTTTCATTTGATTCAAATAGCTTTGTTGAATTCATTTGAATTTCATTTGAGTCAAAAAGCTTTTTTGAATGTGATTGACTTTCATTTGATTGAAATGGCTTTGTTGAATGCATTTGACTTTCATTTGCTTCTAAAAGCTTTGTTTGAATGTGTTTGACTTTCATTTGATTCAAATGGCTTTGTTGAATGCATTTGACTTTCATTTGCTTCTAAAAGCTTTGTTTGAATGTGTTTGACTTTCATTTGATTAAACTGGCTTTGTTGAATGCATTTGACATTCATTTGGTTTAAAAAGCTTTGTTTGAATGTGTTTGACTTTCATTTGATTTAAATAGCTTTGTTGAATGCAATTGACTTTCATTTGAGTCAAAAAGCTTTGTTTGAATGTGTTTGACTTTTATTTGATTTAAATAGCTTTGTTGAATGCATTTGACTTTTATTTGAGTCAAAAAGCTTTGTTTGAATGTGTTTTACTTTCATTTGATTCAAATAGCTTTGTTGAATGCATTTGACTTTCATTTGCTTCAAAAAGTTATGTTTGAAAGTGTTTGACTTTCATTTGATTGTAATGGATTTGTTGAATGCATTTGACTTTCATTTGCTTCAAAAAGCTTTGTTCAAATGTGTTTGACTTTAATTTGATTCAAATAGCTTTGTTGAATACATTTGACTTTCATTTGAGTCAAAAAGCTTGGTTTGAATGTGTTTGACTTTCATTTGTTTCAAATAGCTTTGTTGAATGCATTTGATTTTCATTTGAGTCAAAAAGCTTTGTTTGAGTGTGTTTGACTTTCATTTGATTCAAATAGTTTTGTTGAATGCATTTGACTTTTATTTGAGTCAAAAAGCTTTGTTTGAATGTGTTTTACTTTCATTTGATTCAAATAGCTTTGTTGAATGCATTTGACTTTCATTTGCTTCAAAAAGCTTTGTTTGAATGTGTTTTACTTTCATTTGATTCAAATAGCTTTGTTGAATGCATTTGACTTTCATTTGCTTCAAAAAGCTTTGTTTGAATGTGTTTGACTTTCATTTGATTGTAATGTATTTGTTGAATGCATTTGACTTTCATTTGCTTCAAAAAGGTTTGTTTGAATGTGTTAGACTTTCATTTGATTCAAATAACTTTGTTGAATAACTTTCATTTGATTCAAATAGTTTTGTTGAATGCATTTGACTCTCATTTGAGTAAAAAACCTTTGTTTGAATGTGTTTGTCTTTCATTTGATTTGAATAGCTTTGTTGAATGCATTTGAATTTCAATTGAGTCAAAAAGCTTTTTTGAATGTGTTTGACTATCATTTGATTGAAATGGCTTTGTTGAATGCATTTGAATTTCATTTGCTTCAAAAAGCTTTGTTTGAATGTGTTTGTATTTCATTTGATTCAAATAGCTTTGTTGAATGCATTTGACTTTCATTTGCTTCAAAAAGCTTTGTTTGAATGTGTTTGACTCTCATTTGATTAAAACAGCTTTGTTGAATGCTATTGACTTTCATTTGAGTCAAAAAGCTTTTTTGAATGTGTTTGACTTTCATTTGATTGAAATGGCTTTGTCGAATGCATTTGACTTTCATTTGCTTCAAAAACCTTTGTTTGAATGTGTTTGATTTCATTTGATTCAAATAGCTTTGTTGAATGCATTTGACTTTCATTTGAGTTAAAAAGCTTTGTTTGAATGTGTTTGACTTTAATTTGAGTAAAAAAGCTTTGTTTGATTGTGTTTGATTTTCATTTGATTTAAATAGCTTTTTTGAATGCATTTGACTTTCATTTGAGTCACAAAGCTTTGTTTGAATGTGTTTGACTTTCATTTCATTCAAATAGCTTTGTTGAATGCATTTGACTTTCATTTGCTTCAAAAACCTTTGTTTGAATGTGTTTGACTTTCATTTGATTCAAATGGCTTTGTTGAATGCATTTGACTTTCATTTGCTTCAAAAACCTTTGTTTGAATGTGTTTGTATTTCATTTGATTCAAATGGCTTTGTTGAATGCATTTGACTTTCATTTGCTTCTAAAAGCTTTGATTGAATGTGTTTGACTTTCATTTGATTAAAATGGCTTTGTTGAATGCATTTGACTTTTATTTGAACTAAAAAGCTTTGTACGAATGTGTTTGACTTTCATTTGATTAAAATAGCTGTGTTGAATGCATTTGACTTTCATTTGAGTAAAAAAGCTTTTTTGAATGTGTTTGACTTTCATTTGATTCAAATGGCTTTGTTGAATGCATTTGACTTTCATTGGAGTCAAAAAGCTTTTTTGAATGTGATTGACTTTCATTTGATTGAAATGGCTTTGTTGAATGCATTTGACTTTCATTTGCTTCTAAAAGCTTTGTTTGAATGTGTTTGACTTTTATTTGATTCAAATGGCTTTGTTGAATGCATTTTACTTTCATTTGCTTCTAAAAGCTTTGTTTGAATGTGTTTGACTTTCATTTGATTAAAATGGCTTTGTTGAATGCATTTGACTTTTATTTGCACTAAAAAGCTTTGTATGAATGTGTTTGACTTTCATTTGATTAGAATAGCTGTGTTGAATGCATTTGACTTTCATTTGAGTCAAAAAGCTTTTTTGAATGTGATTGACTTTCATTTGATTGAAATGGCTTTGTTGAATGCATTTGACTTTCATTTGCTTCAAAAACCTTTGTTGGAATGTGTTTGACTTTCATTTGATTCAAATGGCTTTGTTGAATGCATTTGACTTTCATTTGCTTCTAAAAGCTTTTTTTGAATGTGTTTGACTTTCATTTGATTTAAATAGCTTTGTTGAATGCATTTAACTTTCATCTGAGTCAAAAAGCTTTTTTGAATGTGTTTGACTTTCATTTGATTCAAATGGCTTTGTTGAATGCATTTGACTTTCATTTGAGTCAAAAAGCTTTTTTGAATGTGATTGACTTTCATTTGATTGAAATGGCTTTGTTGAATGCATTTGACTTTCATTTGCTTCTAAAAGCTTTGTTTGAATGTGTTTTACTTTCATTTGATTCAAATGGCTTTGTTGAATGCATTTTACTTTCATTTGCTTCTAAAAGCTTTGTTTGGATGTGTTTGACTTTCATTTGATTAAAATGGCTTTGTTGAATGCATTTGACTTTTATTTGCACTAAAAAGCTTTGTATGAATGTGTTTGACTTTCATTTGATTAAAATAGCTTTGTTGAATGCATTTGACTTTCATTTGAGTCAAAAAGCTTTTTTGAATGTGTTTGACTTTCATTTGATTGAACTGGCTTTGTTGAATGCATTTGACATTCATTTGGTTTAAAAAGCTTTGTTTGAATGTGTTTGACTTTTATTTGATTCAAATAGCTTTGTTGAATGCATTTGACTTTCATTTGAGTCAAAAAGCTTGGTTTGAATGTGTTTGACTTTCATTTGTTTCAAATAGCTTTGTTGAATGCATTTGATTTTCATTTGAGTCAAAAAGCTTTGTTTGAATGTGTTTGACTTTCACTTGATTCAAATGGCTTTGTTGAATGCATTTGACTTTTATTTGCACTAAAAAGCTTTGTATGAATGTGTTTGACTTTCATTTGATTAAAATAGCTTTGTTGAATGCATTTGACTTTCATTTGAGTCAAAAAGCTTTTTTGAATGTGTTTGACTTTGATTTGATTGAACTGGCTTTGTTGAATGCATTTGACATTCATTTGGTTTAAAAAGCTTTGTTTGAATGTGTTTGACTTTCATTTGATTGAAATAGCTTTGTTGAATGCATTTGACTTTCATTTGAGTCAAAAATCTTGGTTTGAATGTGTTTGACTTTCATTTGTTTTAAATAGCTTTGTTGAATGCATTTGAATTTCATTTGAGTCAAAAAGCTTTTTTGAATGTGATTGACTTTTATTTGATTGAAATGGCTTTGTTGAATGCATTTGACTTTCATTTGCTTCTAAAAGCTTTGTTTGAATGTGTTTGACTTTCTTTTGATTCAAATGACTTTGTTGAATGCATTTGACTTTTATTTGCACCAAAAAGCTTTGTATGAATGTGTTTGACTTTCATTTGTTTAAAATAGCTTTGTTGAATGCATTTGACTTTCATTTGAGTCAAAAAGCTTTTTTGAATGTGTTTGACTTTCATTTGATTGAAATGGCTTTTTTGAATGCATTTGCTTTCATTTGCTTATAAAAGCTTTGTTTGAATGTGTTTGACTTTCATTTGATTAAAATGGCTTTGTTGAATGCATTTGACTTTTATTTGCACTAAAAAGCTTTGTATGAATGTGTTTGACTTTCATTTGATTGAAATGGCTTTGTTGAATGCATTTGCTTTCATTTGCTTCAAAAAGCTTTGTTTGAATGTGTTTGACTTTCATTTGATTGAAATGGCTTTGTTGAATGCGTTTGACTTTCATTTGCTTCAAAAAGCTTTCTTTGAATTTGTCTGACTTTCATTAGACTGAAATGGCTTTGTTGAATGCATTTGACTTTTATTTGCTTCAAAAAGCTTTGTTTGAATCTGTTTGACTTTCATTTGATTCAAATAGCTTTGTCGAATGCATTTAACTTTAATTTGATTCAAAAAGCTTTGTTTGAATCTGTTTGACTTTCATTAGATTGAAATGGCTTTGTTGAATGCATTTGACTTTCATTTACTTCAAAAAGCTTTGTTTGAATGTGTTTGACTTTCAGTTGATTAAAATAGCTTTGTTTAATGCATTTGACTTTCATTTGAGTCAAAAAGCTTTTTTGAATGTCTTTGAATTTTATTTGATTCAAATGGCTTTGTTTAATGCATTTGACTTTCATTTGCTTCAAAAAGCTTTGTTTGAATCTGTTTGACTTTCATTTGATTCAAATAGCTTTGTCGAATGCATTTAACTTTCATTTGAGTCAAAAAGCTTTGTTTGAATGTTTTTGAGTTTTATTTGATTCTAATAGATTTGTTGAATGCATTTGACTTTCATTTGAGTCAAAAATCTTTGTTTGAATGTGTTTGACTTTTATTTGATTCAAATAGCTTTGTTCAATGCATTTGACTTTGATTTGAGTCAGTAAGCTTTGTTAGAATGTGTTTGACTTTCATTTGATTCAAATAACTTTGTTGAATGCATTTGACTTTCATTTGCTTCAAAAACCTTTGTTTCAATGTTTTTGACTTTCATTTGAGTCACAAAGCTTTGTTTGAATGTCTTTGACTTTCATTTGATTCAAATGGCTTTGTTGAATGCATTTGACTTTCATTTGCTTCAAAAAGCTTTGTTTGAATCTGTTTGACTTTCATTAGATTGAAATGGCTTTGTTGAATGCATTTGCTTTCATTTGCTTCAAAATGCTTTGTTTGAATGTGTTTGACTTTCATTAGATTGAAATGGCTTTGTTGAATGCGTTTGACTTTCATTTGCTTCAAAAAGCTTCGTTTGAATGTGTTTGACTTTCATTTGATTGAAATGGCTTTGTTGAATGCGTTTGACTTTCATTTGCTTCAAAAAGCTTTGTTTGAATGTGTTTGACTTTCATTAGATTGAAATGGCTTTGTTGAATGCATTTGACTTTCATTTGCTTCAAAAAGCTTCGTTTGAATGTGTTTGACTTTCATTTGATTGAAATGGCTTTGTTGAATGCGTTTGACTTTCATTTGCTTCAAAAAGCTTTGTTTGAATGTATTTGACTTTCATTTGATTCAAATGGCTTTGTTAAATGCTTTTGACTTTCATTTGCTTCAAAAAGCTTTGTATGAATGTGTTTGACTTTTATTTGATTGAAATAAATTTTTTGAAAGCATTTGACTTTCATTTGAGTCAAAAATCTTTGTTTGAATGCGTTTGACTTTCATTTGATTCAAATAGCTTTGTTGAATGTATTTGACTTTCATTTGAGTCAAAAAGCTTTGTTTGAATGTGTTTGACTTTCATTTGATTAAAATAGCTTCGTTGAAGGCATTTGACTTTCATTTGAGTAAAAAAGCTTTGTATGAATGTGTTTGACTTTCATTTGATTGAAATAGCTTTGTTGAATGCATTTGACTTTCATTTGCTTCAAAAAGGTTTGTTTGAATGTGTTTGACTTTCATTTTATTCAAATGGCTTTGTTGAATGCAATTGACTTTTATTTGCGTCAAAAAGCTTTGTATGAATGTGTTTGACTTTAATTTGATTGAAATGGCTTTGTTGAATGCATTTGACTTTCATTTGCTTCAAAAAGCTTTGTTTGAATGTGTTTGACTTTCATTTGATTCAAATGGCTTTGTTGAATGCATTTGACTTTTATTTGCACCAAAAAGCTTTGTATGAATGTCTTTGACTTTCATTTGATTAAAATAGCTTTGTTGAATGCATTTGACTTTCATTTGAGTCAAAAAGCTTTTTTGAATGTGTTTGACTTTCATTTGATTGAAATGGATTTGTCGAATGCATTTGACTTTCATTTGCTATAAAAAGCTCTGTTTGAATGTGTTTGACTTTCATTTGATTCAAAGAGCTTTGTTGAATGCATTTGGCTTTCATTTGCTTCAAAAAGCTTTGTTTGAATGTGTTTGACTTTCATTTGAATAAAATAGCTTTGTATGAATGTGTTTGACTTTCATTTGATTGAAATGGCTTTGTTGAATGCATTTGACTTTCATTTGCTTCTAAAAGCTTTGTTTGAATGTGTTTGACTTTCATTTGATTAAAATGGCTTTGTTGAATGCATTTGACTTTTATTTGCACTAAAAAGCTTTGTATGAATGTGTTTGACTTTCATTTGAATAAAATAGCTTTGTTGAATGCATTTGACTTTCATTTGAGTCAAAAAGCTTTTTTAAATGTGTTTGACTTTCATTTGATTGAAATGGCTTTGTTGAATGCATTTGACGTTCATTTGCTTCAAAAAGCTTTGTTTGAATGTGTTTGACTTTCATTTGATTCAAATTGCTTTGTTGAATGCATTTGACTTTCATTTGCTTCAAAAAGCTTTGTATAAATGTGTTCGACTTTCATTTGATTGAAATGGCTTTGTTCAAAGCATTTGACTTTCATTTGCTTCAAAAACCTTTGTTTGAATGTGTTTGACTTTCATTTGATTGTAATGGCTTTGTTGAATGCATTTGACATTTATTTGCACCAAAAAGCTTTGTATGAATGTGCTTGACTTTCATTTGATTAAAATAGCTTTGTTGAATGCATTTGACTTTCATTTGAGTCAAAAAGCTTTGTTTGATGTGTTTGACTTTCATTTGATTCAAATAGCTTTGTTGAATGCATTTGACTTTCATTTGAGTCACAAAGCTTTGTGTTTGACTTTCATTTGATTCAAATAGCTTTGTTGAATGCAATTGACTTTCATTTGCTTCAAAAAGCTTTTTTTTAATGTGTTTGACTTTCATTTGATCCAAATAGCTTTGTTAAATGCATTTGACTTTCATTTGAGTCAAAAAAGCTTTCTTTGAATGTGTTTGACTTTCATTTGATTCACATAGCTTTGTTGAATGCATTTGACTTTCATTTCAGTCACAAAGCTTTATTTGAATGTGTTTGAATTTCATTTGATTCAAATAACTTTGTTGAATGCATTTGACTTTGATTTGCTTCAAAAATCTTTGCTTGAATGTGTTTGACTTTCATTTGATTCAAATAGCTTTGTTGAATGCATTTGACTTTCAATTTCTTCAAAAAGCTTTATTTGAATGTGTTTGACTTTTATTTGATTTAAATAGATTTGTTGAATGCATTTGACTTTCATTTGCTTCAAAAAGCTTTGTTTGAATGTGTCTGTCTTTCATTTGATTCAAATAGCTTTGTTGAATGCATTTGACTTTCATTTGAGTCAAAAAGCTTTGTTTGAATGCGTTTGACTTTCATTTGATTAAAATAGCTTTGTTGAATGCATTTGACTTTCATTTGAGTCAAAAAGCTTTTTTGAATACGTTTGACTTTCATTTGATTGAAATAGCTTTGTTGAATGCATTTGACTTTCATTTGCTTCAAAAAGCTTGGTTTGAATGTGTTTGACTTTCATTTGATTGAAATGGCTATGTTGAATGCATTTGAATTTCATTTGCTTCAAAAAGCTTTTTTTCAATGTGTTCGACTTTCATTTAATTGAAATGACTTTCATTTGAGTCAAAAATTTTGTATGAATGTGTTTGACTTTCATTTGATTGAAATGGCTTTTTTGAATGTATTCTGCTTTTATTTGCTTCAAAAAGCTTTGTTTTAATCTGTTTGACTTTCATTTGATTCAAATAGCTTTGTCGAATGCATTTAACTTTAATTTGATTCAAAAAGCTTTGTTTGAATCTGTTTGACTTTCATTAGATTGAAATGGCTTTGTTGAATGCATTTGACTTTCATTTACTTCAAAAAGCTTTGTTTGAATGTGTTTGACTTTCAGTTGATTAAAATAGCTTTGTTTAATGCATTTGACTTTCATTTGAGTCAAAAAGCTTTTTTGAATGTCTTTGAATTTTATTTGATTCAAATGGCTTTGTTTAATGCATTTGACTTTCATTTGCTTCAAAAAGCTTTGTTTGAATCTGTTTGACTTTCATTTGATTCAAATAGCTTTGTCGAATGCATTTAACTTTCATTTGAGTCAAAAAGCTTTGTTTGAATGTGTTTGACTTTCACTTGATTCAAATAGTTTGTTGAATGCATTTGACTTTCATTTTAGACAAAACACTTAGTTTGAATGTGTTTGACTTTCATTTGTTTGAAATGGTTTTGTTGAATGCATTTGGCTTTTATTTGCACCAAAAAGCTTTGTATGAATGTGTTTGATTTTCATTTGATTAAAATAGCTTTTTTGAATGCGTTTGACTTTTATTTGCTTCAAAAAGCTTTGTTTGATTGCGTTTGACTTTCATTTGATTCAAATAGCTTTGTTGAATGCATTTGACTTTCATTTGCTTCAAAAAGCTTTGTGTGAATGTGTTTGACTTTCATTTGATTCAAATGGCCTTGTTGAATGCATTTGACATTTATTTGCACCAAAAAGCTTTGTATGAATGTGTTTGACTATCATTTGATTAAAATAGCTTTGTTGAATGCATTTGACTTTCATTTGCTTCAAAAACCTTTGTTTGAATGTGTTTGACTTTCATTTGATTGAAATGGCTTTGTTGAATGCATTTGACTTTCATTTGCTTCAAAAAGCTTTGTTTGAATGTGTTTGACATCCATTTGATTCAAATGGCATTGTTGAATGCATTTGACTTTTATTTGCACCAAAAAGCTTTGTATGAATGTGTTTGACTTTCATTTGATTATAATAGCTTTGTTGAATGCGTTTGACTTTTATTTGCTTCAAAAAGCTTTGTTTGATTGCGTTTGACTTTCATTTGCTTCAAAAAGCTTTGTTTGAATGTGTTTGACTTTCATTTGATTCAAATAGCTTTGTTGAATGCATTTGACTTTCACTTGAGTCACAAAGCTTTGTTTGAATGTGTTTAACTTTCATTTGATTCAAATAGCTTTGTTGAATGCATTTGACTTTCATGTGCTTCAAAAAGCTTTGTTTGAATGTGTTTGACTTTCATTTGATTCTAATGGCTTTGTTAAATGCATTTGACTTTTATTTGCATCAAAAAGCTTTGTATGAATGTGTTTGACTTTCATTTGATTGAAATGGCTTTGTTGAATGCATTTGACTTTCATTTGGTTCAAAAAGCTTTGTTTGAATGTGTTTGACTTTCATTTGATTCAAATGGCTTTGTTGAATGCATTTGACATTTATTTGCACCTAAAAGCTTTGTATGAATGTGTTTGACTTTCATTTGATTAAAATAGCTTTGTTGAATGCATTTAACTTTCATTTGCTTCAAAAAGCTTTGTTTGATTGTGTTTGACTTTCATTTGATTCAAATAGCTTTGTTGAATGCATTTGACTTTCATTTGCTTCAAAAAGCTTTGTTTTAATGTGTTTGACTTTCATTTGATTCAAATAGCTTTGTTGAATGCATTTGACTTTCATTTGAGTCAAAAAAGCTTTTTTTGAATGTGTTTGACTTTCATTTGATTCAAGTAGCTTTGTTGAATGCATTTGACTTTCATTTCAGTCACAAAGCTTTGTTTGAATGTGTTTGACTTTCATTTGATTCAAATAATTTTGTTGAATGCATTTGACTTTAATTTGCTTCAAAAATCTTTGTTTGAATGTGTTTGACTTTCATTTGATTCAAATAGCTTTGTTTGAATGTATTTGGCTTTTATTTGCTTCAAAAATCTTTGTTTGAATGTATTTGGCTTTTATTTGCTTCAAAAATCTTTGTTTGAATGTATTTGGCTTTTATTTGCTTCAAAAAGCGTTGTTTGAATGTGTTTGTATTTCATTTGATTCAAATAGCTTTGTTGATTGCATTTGACTTTCATTTGCTTCAAAAAGCTTTGTTTGAATGTGTTTGACTCTCATTTGATTCAAAGAGCTTTGTTGAATGCATTTGACTTTCATTTGAGTCAAAAAGCTTTTTTGAATGTGTTTGACTTTCATTTGTTTGAAATGGCTTTGTTGAATGCATTTGGCTTTCATTTGCTTCAAAAAGCTTTGTTTGAATGTATTTGACTTTCATTTGATTCAAATGGCTTTGTTGAATGCATTTGACTTTCATTTGCTTCAAAAAGCTTTGTATGAATGTGTTTGACTTTCATTTGATTGAAATGGCTTTGTTGAATGCATTTGACTTTCATTTGCTTCAAAAAGCTTTGTTTGAATGTGTTTGACTTTCATTTGATTCAAATAGTTTGTTGAATGCATTTGACTTTCATTTGAGACAAAACACTTTGTTTGAATGTGTTTGACTTTAATTTGATTAAAATAGCTTTGTATGAATGCATTTGACTTTCATTTGCTTCAAAAACCTTTGTTTGAAGGTGTTTGACTTTCATTTGACTGAAATGGCTTTGTTGAATGCATTTGACTTTCATTTGCTTCAAAAAGCTTTGTTTGAATGTGTTTGACATCCATTTGATTCAAATGGTTTTGTTGAATGCATTTGACTTTTATTTGCACCAAAAAGCTTTGTATGAATGTGTTTGATTTTCATTTGATTAAAATAGCTTTTTTGAATGCGTTTGACTTTTATTTGCTTCAAAAAGCTTTGTTTGATTGCGTTTGACTTTCATTTGATTCAAATGGCTTTGTTGAATGCATTTGACATTTATTTGCACCAAAAAGCTTTATATGAATGTGTTTGACTTTCATTTGATTAAAATAGCTTTGTTGAATGCATTTGACTTTCATTTGAGTCAAAAAACTTTGTATGAATGTGTTTGACTTTCATTTAATTGAAATGGCTTTTTTGAATGTATTTGGCTTTTATTTGCTTCAAAAAGCGTTGTTTGAATGTGTTTGTATTTCATTTGATTCAAATAGCTTTGTTGAATGCATTTGACTTTCATTTGCTTCAAAAAGCTTTGTTTGAATGTGTTTGACTCTCATTTGATTCAAAGAGCTTTGTTGAATGCATTTGACTTTCATTTGAGTCAAAAAGCTTTTTTGAATGTGTTTGACTTTCATTTGTTTGAAATGGCTTTGTTGAATGCATTTGGCTTTCATTTGCTTCAAAAAGCTTTGTTTGAATGTATTTGACTTTCATTTGATTCAAATGGCTTTGTTGAATGCATTTGACTTTCATTTGCTTCAAAAAGCTTTGTATGAATGTGTTTGACTTTCATTTGATTGAAATGGGTTTGTTGAATGCATTTGACTTTCATTTGTTTCAAAAAGCTTTGTTTGAATGTGTTTGACTTTCATTTGATTCAAATAGTTTGTTGAATGCATTTGACTTTCATTTGAGACAAAACACTTTGTTTGAATGTGTTTGACTTTCATTTGTTTAAAATGGCTTTGTTGAATGCATTTGGCTTTCATTTGCTTCAAAAAGCTTTGTTTGAATGTGTTTGACTTTCATTTGTTTCAAGTAGCTTTGTTGAATGCCTTTGACTTTAATTTGCTTCAAAAGCTTTGTTTGAATGTGTTTGACTTTCATTTGATTCAAATAGCTTTGTTGAATGCATTTGAATTTCATTTGCTTCAAAAAGCTTTGTTTGAATGTGTTTGACTTTCATTTGATTCAAATAGCTTTGTTGAATGCATTTGAATTTCATTTGCTTCAAAAATCTTTGTTTGAATGTGTTTGACTTTCATTTGATTCAAATAGCTTTGTTGAATGCATTTGACTTTCAATTTCTTCAAAAAGCTTTATTTGAATGTGTTTGACTTTTATTTGATTTAAATAGATTTGTTGAATGCATTTGACTTTCATTTGAGTCAAAAATCTTTGTTTGAATGCTTTTGACTTTCATTTGATTCAAATAGCTTTGTTTGAATGTGTTTGACTTTCATTTGATTAAAACAGCTTTGTTGAATGCATTTGACTTTCATTTGAGTCAAAAAGCTTTTTTGAATGTGTTTGACTTTCATTTGATTGAAATAGCTTTGTTGAATGCATTTGACTTTCATTTGCTTAAAAAAGCTTTGTTTGAATGTGTTTGACTTTCATTTGATTGAAATGGGTATGTTGAATGCATTTGAATTTCATTTGCTTCAAAAAGCTTTTTTTGAATGTGTTTGACTTTCATTTAATTGAAATGACTTTCATTTGAGTCAAAAAACTTTGTATGAATGTGTTTGACTTTCATTAAATTGAAATGGCTTTTTTGAATGTATTTGGCTTGTATTTGCTTCAAAAAGCGTTGTTTGAATGTGTTTGTATTTCATTTGATTCAAATAGCTTTGTTGAATGCATTTGACTTTCATTTGCTTCAAAAAGCTTTGTTTGAATGTGTTTGACTCTCATTTGATTCAAAGAGCTTTGTTGAATGCATTTGACTTTCATTTGAGTCAAAAAGCTTTTTTGAATGTGTTTGACTTTCATTTGTTTGAAATGGCTTTGTTGAATGCATTTGGCTTTCATTTGCTTCAAAAAGCTTTGTTTGAATGTATTTGACTTTCATTTGATTCAAATGGCTTTGTTGAATGCATTTGACTTTCATTTGCTTCAAAAAGCTTTGTATGAATGTGTTTGACTTTCACTTGATTGAAATGGCTTTGTTGAATGCATTTGACTTTCATTTGCTTCAAAAAGCTTTGTTTGAATGTGTTTGACTTTCATTTGATTCAAATAGTTTGTTGAATGCATTTGACTTTCATTTGAGACAAAACACTTTGTTTGAATGTGTTTGACTTTCATTTGTTTAAAATGGCTTTGTTGAATGCATTTGGCTTTCATTTGCTTCAAAAAGCTTTGTTTGAATGTGTTTGACTTTCATTTGTTTCAAATAGCTTTGTTGAATGCCTTTGACTTTAATTTGCTTCAAAAGCTTTGTTTGAATGTGTTTGACTTTCATTTGATTCAAATAGCTTTGTTGAATGCATTTGACTTTCATTTGCTTCAAAAAGCTTTGTTTGAATGTGTTTGACTTTCATTTGATTCAAATGGCTTTGTTGAATGCATTTGACTTTTATTTGCACCAAAAAGCTTTGTATGAATGTGTTTGACTTTAATTTGATTAAAATAGCTTTGTATGAATGCATTTAACTTTCATTTGCTTCAAAAACCTTTGTTTGAAGGTGTTTGACTTTCATTTGACTGAAATGGCTTTGTTGAATGCATTTGACTTTCATTTGCTTCAAAAAGCTTTGTTTGAATGTGTTTGACATCCATTTGATTCAAATGGTTTTGTTGAATGCATTTGACTTTTATTAGCACCAAATAGCTTTGTATGAATGTGTTTGATTTTCATTTGATTAAAATAGCTTTTTTGAATGGGTTTGACTTTTATTTGCTTCAAAAAGCTTTGTTTGATTGCGTTTGACTTTCATTTGATTCAAATAGCTTTGTTGAATGCATTTGACTTTCATTTGCTTCAAAAACCTTTGTTTGAATGTGTTTGTATTTCATTTGATTCAAATGGCTTTGTTGAATGCATTTGACATTTATTTGCACCAAAAAGCTTTGTATGAATGTGTTTGACTTTCATTTGATCAAAATAGCTTTGTTGAATGCATTTGACTTTCATTTGAGTCAAAAAGCTTTGTTTGATTGTGTTTGACTTTCATTTGATTCAAATAGCTTTGTTGAATGCATTTGACTTTCATTTGAGTCAAAAAGCTTTGTGTTTGACTTTCATTTGATTTAATTAGCTTTGTTGAATGCATTTGACTTTCATTTGCTTCAAAAAGCTTTGTTTTAATGTGTTTGACTTTCCTTTGATTCAAATAGCTTTGTTGAATGCATTTGACTTTCATTTGAGTTAAAAAAGCTTTTTTTGAATGTGTTTGACTTTCATTTGATTCAAATAGCTTTGTTGAATGCATTTGACTTTCATTTCAGTCACAAAGCTTTGTTTGAATGTGTTTGACTTTCATTTGATTCAAATAATTTTGTTGAATGCATTTGACTTTAATTTGCTTCTAAAATCTTTGTTTGAATGTGTTTGACTTTCATTTGATTCTAAGGGCTTTGTTGAATGCATTTAACTTTTATTTGCATCAAAAAGCTTTGTATGAATGTGTTTGACTTTAATTGATTGAAATGGCTTTGTTGAATGCATTTGACTTTCATTTGCTTCAAAAAGCTTTGTTTGAATGTGTTTGACTTTCATTTGATTCAAATGGCTTTGTTGAATGCATTTGACATTTATTTGCACCAAAAAGCTTTGTATGAATGTGTTTGACTTTCATTTGATTTAAATAGCTTTGTTGAATGCATTTGACTTTCATTTGAGTCAAAAAGCTTTGTTTGATTGTTTTTGACTTTCATTTGATTCAAATAGCTTTGTTGAATGCATTTGACTTTCTTTTGAGTTACAAAGCTTTGTTTGAATGTGTTTGACTTTCATTTGATTCAAATAGCTTTGTTGAATGCATTTGACTTTCATTTGATTCAAAAAGCTTTATTTGAAGGTGTTTGACTTTCATTTGATTCAAATGGCTTTGTTGAATGCATTTGACTTTCATTTGCTTCAAAAATCTATGCTTGAATGTGTTTGACTTTCATAGGATTTAAATAGCTTTGTTGAATGCATTTGACTTTCATTTGAGTCAAAAATCTTTTTTGAATGTGTTGACTTTCATTTGATTGAAATAGCTTTGTTGAATGCATTTGACTTTTATTTGCTTCAAAAAGCTTTGTTTGAATGTGTTTGACTTTTATTTGATTGAAATGGCTAAGTTGAATGCATTTGAATTTCATTTACTTCAAAATGCTTTTTTTGAATGTGTTTGACTTTCATTTAATTGAAATGACTTTCATTTGAGTCAAAAAACTTTGTATGAATGTGTTTAACTTTCATTTGATTGAAATGGCTTTTTTGAATGTATTTGGCTTTTATTTGCTTCAAAAAGCGTTGTTTGAATGTGTTTGTATTTCATTTGATTCAAATAGCTTTGTTGAATGCATTTGACTTTCATTTGCTTCAAAAAGCTTTGTTTGAATGTGTTTGACTCTCATTTGATTCAAAGAGCTTTGTTGAATGCATTTGACTTTCATTTGAGTCAAAAAGCCTTTTTGAATGTGTTTTACTTTGATTTGTTTGAAATGGCTTTGTTGAATGCATTTGGCTTTCATTTGCTTCAAAAAGCTTTGTTTGAATGTATTTGACTTTCATTTAATTCAAATGGCTTTGTTGAATGCATTTGACTTTCATTTACTTCAAAAACCTTTGTATGAATGTGTTTGACTTTCATTTGATTGAAATGGCTTTGTTGAATGCATTTGACTTTCATTTGCTTCAAAAAGCTTTGTTTGAATGTGTTTGACTTTCATTTGATTCAAATAGTTTGTTGAATGCATTTGACTTTCATTTGAGACAAAACACTTTGTTTGAATGTGTTTGACTTTCATTTGTTTGAAATGGCTTTGTTGAATGCATTTGGCTTTCATTTGCTTCAAAAAGCTTTGTTTGAATGTGTTTGACTTTCATTTGTTTCAAATAGCTTTGTTGAATGCCTTTGACTTTAATTTGCTTCAAAAGCTTTGTTTGAATGTGTTTGACTTTCATTTGATTTAAATAGCTTTGTTGAATGCATTTGACTTTCATTTGCTTCAAAAAGCTTTGTTTGAATGTGTTTGACTTTCATTTGATTCAAATGGCTTTGTTGAATGCATTTGACTTTTATTTGCACCAAAAAGCTTTGTATGAATGTGTTTGACTTTCATTTGATTAAAATAGCTTTGTTGAATGCGTTTGACTTTTATTTGCTTTAAAAAGCTTTGTTTGAATGTGTTTGACTTTCATTTGATTGAAATGGCTTTGTTGAATGTATTTGACTTTCATTTGCTTCAAAAAGCTTTGTTTGAATGTGTTTGACCTTCATTTGATTCAAATAGCTTTGTTGAATGCATTTGACTTTCATTTGCTTCAAAAAGCTTTGTTTGAATGTGTTTGACTTTCATTTGATTCAAATAGCTTTGTTGAATGCATTTGACTTTCACTTGAGTCACAAAGCTTTGTTTGAATGTGTTTGACTTTCATTTGATTCAAATAGCTTTGTTGAATGCATTTGACTTTCATGTGCTTCAAAAAGCTTTGTTTGAATGTGTTTGACTTTCATTTGATTCTAATGGCATTGTTGAATGCATTTGACTTTTATTTGCATCAAAAAGCTTTGTATGAATGTGTTTGACTTTCATTTGATTGAAATGGCTTTGTTGAATGCATTTGACTTTCATTGTCTTCAAAAACCTTTGTTTGAATGTGTTTGACTTTCATTTGATTCAAATGGCTTTGTTGAATGCATTTGACATTTATTTGCACCAAAAAGCTTTGTATGAATGTGTTTGACTTTCATTTGATCAAAATAGCTTTGTTGAATGCATTTGACTTTCATTTGAGTCAAAAAGCTTTGTTTGATTGTGTTTGACTTTCATTTGATTCAATTAGCTTTGTTAAATGCATTTGACTTTCATTTGAGTCACAAAGCTTTGTGTTTGACTTTCATTTGATTTAATTAGCTTTGTTGAATGCATTTGACTTTCATTTGCTTCAAAAAGCTTTGTTTTAATGTGTTTGACTTTCCTTTGATTCAAATAGCTTTGTTGAATGCATTTGACTTTCATTTGAGTTAAAAAAGCTTTTTTTGAATGTGTTTGACTTTCATTTGATTCAAATAGCTTTGTTGAATGCATTTGACTTTCATTTCTGTCACAAAGCTTTGTTTGAATGTGTTTGACTTTCATTTGATTCAAATAATTTTGTTGAATGCATTTGACTTTAATTTGCTTCAAAAATCTTTGTTTGAATGTGTTTGACTTTCATTTGATTCAAATAGCTTTGTTGAATGCATTTGACTTTCAATTTCTTCAAAAAGCTTTATTTGAATGTGTTTGACTTTTATTTGATTTAAATAGATTTGTTGAATGCATTTGACTTTCATTTGAGTCAAAAATCTTTGTTTGAATGCTTTTGACTTTCATTTGATTCAAATAGCTTTGTTTGAATGTGTTTGACTTTCATTTGATTAAAACAGCTTTGTTGAATGCATTTGACTTTCATTTGAGTCAAAAAGCGTTTTTGAATGTGTTTGACTTTCATTTGATTGAAATAGCTTTGTTGAATGCATTTGACTTTCATTTGCTTAAAAAAGCTTTGTTTGAATGTGTTTGACTTTCATTTGATTGAAATGGCTATGTTGAATGCATTTGAATTTCATTTGCTTCAAAAAGCTTTTTTTGAATGTGTTTGACTTTCATTTAATTGAAATGACTTTCATTTGAGTCAAAAAACTTTGTATGAATGTGTTTGACTTTCATTTAATTGAAATGGCTTTTTTGAATGTATTTGGCTTTTATTTGCTTCAAAAAGCGTTGTTTGAATGTGTTTGTATTTCATTTGATTCAAATAGCTTTGTTGAATGCATTTGACTTTCATTTGCTTCAAAAAGCTTTGTTTGAATGTGTTTGACTCTCATTTGATTCAAAGAGCTTTGTTGAATGCATTTGACTTTCATTTGAGTCAAAAAGCTTTTTTGAATGTGTTTGACTTTCATTTGTTTGAAATGGCTTTGTTGAATGCTTTTGGCTTTCATTTGCTTCAAAAAGCTTTGTTTGAATGTATTTGACTTTCATTCGTTTCAAATGGCTTTGTTGAATGCATTTGACTTTCATTTGCTTCAAAAAGCTTTTTATGAATGTGTTTGACTTTCATTTGTTTGAAATGGTTTTGTTGAATGCATTTGGCTTTCATTTGCTTCAAAAAACTTTGTTTGAATGTGTTTGACTTTCATTTGTTTCAAATAGCTTTGTTGAATGCATTTGACTTTCATTTGATTCAAAAAGCTTTGTTTGATTGTGTTTGACTTTCATTTGATTCAAATAGCTTTGTTGAATGCATTTGACTTTCACTTGAGTCACAAAGCTTTGTTTGAATGTGTTTGACTTTCATTTGATTCAAATAGCTTTGTTGAATGCATTTGACTTTCATGTGCTTCAAAAAGCTTTGTTTGAATGTGTTTGACTTTCATTTGATTCTAAGGGCTTTGTTGAATGCATTTAACTTTTATTTGCATCAAAAAGCTTTGTATGAATGTGTTTGACTTTAATTGATTGAAATGGCTTTGTTGAATGCATTTGACTTTCATTTGCTTCAAAAAGCTTTGTTTGAATGTGTTTGACTTTCATTTGATTCAAATGGCTTTGTTGAATGCATTTGACATTTATTTGCACCAAAAAGCTTTGTATGAATGTGTTTGACTTTCATTTGATTTAAATAGCTTTGTTGAATGCATTTGACTTTCATTTGAGTCAAAAAGCTTTGTTTGATTGTTTTTGACTTTCATTTGATTCAAATAGCTTTGTTGAATGCATTTGACTTTCTTTTGAGTTACAAAGCTTTGTTTGAATGTGTTTGACTATCATTTGATTCAAATAGCTTTGTTGAATGCATTTGACTTTCATTTGATTCAAAAAGCTTTATTTGAAGGTGTTTGACTTTCATTTGATTCAAATGGCTTTGTTGAATGCATTTGACTTTCATTTGCTTCAAAAATCTATGCTTGAATGTGTTTGACTTTCATAGGATTTAAATAGCTTTGTTGAATGCATTTGACTTTCATTTGAGTCAAAAATCTTTTTTGAATGTGTTGACTTTCATTTGATTGAAATAGCTTTGTTGAATGCATTTGACTTTTATTTGCTTCAAAAAGCTTTGTTTGAATGTGTTTGACTTTTATTTGATTGAAATGGCTAAGTTGAATGCATTTGAATTTCATTTACTTCAAAATGCTTTTTTTGAATGTGTTTGACTTTCATTTAATTGAAATGACTTTCATTTGAGTCAAAAAACTTTGTATGAATGTGTTTAACTTTCATTTGATTGAAATGGCTTTTTTGAATGTATTTGGCTTTTATTTGCTTCAAAAAGCGTTGTTTGAATGTGTTTGTATTTCATTTGATTCAAATAGCTTTGTTGAATGCATTTGACTTTCATTTGCTTCAAAAAGCTTTGTTTGAATGTGTTTGACTCTCATTTGATTCAAAGAGCTTTGTTGAATGCATTTGACTTTCATTTGAGTCAAAAAGCCTTTTTGAATGTGTTTTACTTTGATTTGTTTGAAATGGCTTTGTTGAATGCATTTGGCTTTCATTTGCTTCAAAAAGCTTTGTTTGAATGTATTTGACTTTCATTTAATTCAAATGGCTTTGTTGAATGCATTTGACTTTCATTTACTTCAAAAACCTTTGTATGAATGTGTTTGACTTTCATTTGATTGAAATGGCTTTGTTGAATGCATTTGACTTTCATTTGCTTCAAAAAGCTTTGTTTGAATGTGTTTGACTTTCATTTGATTCAAATAGTTTGTTGAATGCATTTGACTTTCATTTGAGACAAAACACTTTGTTTGAATGTGTTTGACTTTCATTTGTTTGAAATGGCTTTGTTGAATGCATTTGGCTTTCATTTGCTTCAAAAAGCTTTGTTTGAATGTGTTTGACTTTCATTTGTTTCAAATAGCTTTGTTGAATGCCTTTGACTTTAATTTGCTTCAAAAGCTTTGTTTGAATGTGTTTGACTTTCATTTGATTTAAATAGCTTTGTTGAATGCATTTGACTTTCATTTGCTTCAAAAAGCTTTGTTTGAATGTGTTTGACTTTCATTTGATTCAAATGGCTTTGTTGAATGCATTTGACTTTTATTTGCACCAAAAAGCTTTGTATGAATGTGTTTGACTTTCATTTGATTAAAATAGCTTTGTTGAATGCGTTTGACTTTTATTTGCTTTAAAAAGCTTTGTTTGAATGTGTTTGACTTTCATTTGATTGAAATGGCTTTGTTGAATGTATTTGACTTTCATTTGCTTCAAAAAGCTTTGTTTGAATGTGTTTGACCTTCATTTGATTCAAATAGCTTTGTTGAATGCATTTGACTTTCATTTGCTTCAAAAAGCTTTGTTTGAATGTGTTTGACTTTCATTTGATTCAAATAGCTTTGTTGAATGCATTTGACTTTCACTTGAGTCACAAAGCTTTGTTTGAATGTGTTTGACTTTCATTTGATTCAAATAGCTTTGTTGAATGCATTTGACTTTCATGTGCTTCAAAAAGCTTTGTTTGAATGTGTTTGACTTTCATTTGATTCTAATGGCATTGTTGAATGCATTTGACTTTTATTTGCATCAAAAAGCTTTGTATGAATGTGTTTGACTTTCATTTGATTGAAATGGCTTTGTTGAATGCATTTGACTTTCATTGTCTTCAAAAACCTTTGTTTGAATGTGTTTGACTTTCATTTGATTCAAATGGCTTTGTTGAATGCATTTGAGATTTATTTGCACCAAAAAGCTTTGTATGAATGTGTTTGACTTTCATTTGATCAAAATAGCTTTGTTGAATGCATTTGACTTTCATTTGAGTCAAAAAGCTTTGTTTGATTGTGTTTGACTTTCATTTGATTCAAATAGCTTTGTTGAATGCATTTGACTTTCATTTGAGTCACAAAGCTTTGTGTTTGACTTTCATTTGATTTAATTAGCTTTGTTGAATGCATTTGACTTTCATTTGCTTCAAAAAGCTTTGTTTTAATGTGTTTGACTTTCCTTTGATTCAAATAGCTTTGTTGAATGCATTTGACTTTCATTTGAGTTAAAAAAGCTTTTTTTGAATGTGTTTGACTTTCATTTGATTCAAATAGCTTTGTTGAATGCATTTGACTTTCATTTCAGTCACAAAGCTTTGTTTGAATGTGTTTGACTTTCATTTGATTCAAATAATTTTGTTGAATGCATTTGACTTTAATTTGCTTCAAAAATCTTTGTTTGAATGTGTTTGAATTTCATTTGATTCAAATAGCTTTGTTGAATGCATTTGACTTTCAATTTCTTCAAAAAGCTTTATTTGAATGTGTTTGACTTTTATTTGATTTAAATAGATTTGTTGAATGCATTTGACTTTCATTTGAGTCAAAAATCTTTGTTTGAATGCTTTTGACTTTCATTTGATTCAAATAGCTTTGTTTGAATGTGTTTGACTTTCATTTGATTAAAACAGCTTTGTTGAATGCATTTGACTTTCATTTGAGTCAAAAAGCGTTTTTGAATGTGTTTGACTTTCATTTGATTGAAATAGCTTTGTTGAATGCATTTGACTTTCATTTGCTTAAAAAAGCTTTGTTTGAATGTGTTTGACTTTCATTTGATTGAAATGGCTATGTTGAATGCATTTGAATTTCATTTGCTTCAAAAAGCTTTTTTTGAATGTGTTTGACTTTCATTTAATTGAAATGACTTTCATTTGAGTCAAAAAACTTTGTATGAATGTGTTTGACTTTCATTTAATTGAAATGGCTTTTTTGAATGTATTTGGCTTTTATTTGCTTCAAAAAGCGTTGTTTGAATGTGTTTGTATTTCATTTGATTCAAATAGCTTTGTTGAATGCATTTGACTTTCATTTGCTTCAAAAAGCTTTGTTTGAATGTGTTTGACTCTCATTTGATTCAAAGAGCTTTGTTGAATGCATTTGACTTTCATTTGAGTCAAAAAGCTTTTTTGAATGTGTTTGACTTTCATTTGTTTGAAATGGCTTTGTTGAATGCTTTTGGCTTTCATTTGCTTCAAAAAGCTTTGTTTGAATGTATTTGACTTTCATTCGTTTCAAATGGCTTTGTTGAATGCATTTGACTTTCATTTGCTTCAAAAAGCTTTTTATGAATGTGTTTGACTTTCATTTGTTTGAAATGGTTTTGTTGAATGCATTTGGCTTTCATTTGCTTCAAAAAACTTTGTTTGAATGTGTTTGACTTTCATTTGTTTCAAATAGCTTTGTTGAATGCATTTGACTTTCATTTGATTCAAAAAGCTTTGTTTGATTGTGTTTGACTTTCATTTGATTCAAATAGCTTTGTTGAATGCATTTGACTTTCACTTGAGTCACAAAGCTTTGTTTGAATGTGTTTGACTTTCATTTGATTCAAATAGCTTTGTTGAATGCATTTGACTTTCATGTGCTTCAAAAAGCTTTGTTTGAATGTGTTTGACTTTCATTTGATTCTAAGGGCTTTGTTGAATGCATTTAACTTTTATTTGCATCAAAAAGCTTTGTATGAATGTGTTTGACTTTAATTGATTGAAATGGCTTTGTTGAATGCATTTGACTTTCATTTGCTTCAAAAAGCCAGCTTTGTTTGAATGTGTTTGACTTTCATTTGATTCAAATGGCTTTGTTGAATGCATTTGACATTTATTTGCACCAAAAAGCTTTGTATGAATGTGTTTGACTTTCATTTGATTTAAATAGCTTTGTTGAATGCATTTGACTTTCATTTGAGTCAAAAAGCTTTGTTTGATTGTTTTTGACTTTCATTTGATTCAAATAGCTTTGTTGAATGCATTTGACTTTCTTTTGAGTTACAAAGCTTTGTTTGAATGTGTTTGACTTTCATTTGATTCAAATAGCTTTGTTGAATGCATTTGACTTTCATTTGATTCAAAAAGCTTTATTTGAAGGTGTTTGACTTTCATTTGATTCAAATGGCTTTGTTGAATGCATTTGACTTTCATTTGCTTCAAAAATCTATGCTTGAATGTGTTTGACTTTCATAGGATTTAAATAGCTTTGTTGAATGCATTTGACTTTCATTTGAGTCAAAAATCTTTTTTGAATGTGTTGACTTTCATTTGATTGAAATAGCTTTGTTGAATGCATTTGACTTTTATTTGCTTCAAAAAGCTTTGTTTGAATGTGTTTGACTTTTATTTGATTGAAATGGCTAAGTTGAATGCATTTGAATTTCATTTACTTCAAAATGCTTTTTTTGAATGTGTTTGACTTTCATTTAATTGAAATGACTTTCATTTGAGTCAAAAAACTTTGTATGAATGTGTTTAACTTTCATTTGATTGAAATGGCTTTTTTGAATGTATTTGGCTTTTATTTGCTTCAAAAAGCGTTGTTTGAATGTGTTTGTATTTCATTTGATTCAAATAGCTTTGTTGAATGCATTTGACTTTCATTTGCTTCAAAAAGCTTTGTTTGAATGTGTTTGACTCTCATTTGATTCAAAGAGCTTTGTTGAATGCATTTGACTTTCATTTGAGTCAAAAAGCCTTTTTGAATGTGTTTGACTTTGATTTGTTTGAAATGGCTTTGTTGAATGCATTTGGCTTTCATTTGCTTCAAAAAGCTTTGTTTGAATGTATTTGACTTTCATTTAATTCAAATGGCTTTGTTGAATGCATTTGACTTTCATTTACTTCAAAAACCTTTGTATGAATGTGTTTGACTTTCATTTGATTGAAATGGCTTTGTTGAATGCATTTGACTTTCATTTGCTTCAAAAAGCTTTGTTTGAATGTGTTTGACTTTCATTTGATTCAAATAGTTTGTTGAATGCATTTGACTTTCATTTGAGACAAAACACTTTGTTTGAATGTGTTTGACTTTCATTTGTTTGAAATGGCTTTGTTGAATGCATTTGGCTTTCATTTGCTTCAAAAAGCTTTGTTTGAATGTGTTTGACTTTCATTTGTTTCAAATAGCTTTGTTGAATGCCTTTGACTTTAATTTGCTTCAAAAGCTTTGTTTGAATGTGTTTGACTTTCATTTGATTTAAATAGCTTTGTTGAATGCATTTGACTTTCATTTGCTTCAAAAAGCTTTGTTTGAATGTGTTTGACTTTCATTTGATTCAAATGGCTTTGTTGAATGCATTTGACTTTTATTTGCACCAAAAAGCTTTGTATGAATGTGTTTGACTTTCATTTGATTAAAATAGCTTTGTTGAATGCGTTTGACTTTTATTTGCTTTAAAAAGCTTTGTTTGAATGTGTTTGACTTTCATTTGATTGAAATGGCTTTGTTGAATGTATTTGACTTTCATTTGCTTCAAAAAGCTTTGTTTGAATGTGTTTGACCTTCATTTGATTAAAATAGCTTTGTTGAATGCATTTGACTTTCATTTGAGTCAAAAAGCTTTTTTGAATGTGTTTGACTTTCATTTGATTGAAATAGCTTTGTTGAATGCATTTGACTTTCATTTGCTTCAAAAAGCTTTGTTTGAATCTGTTTGACTTTCATTTGATTCAAATAGTTTTGCAGAATACATTAGACTTTCATTTTCTACAAAAAGCTTTGTTTGAATGTGTTTGACTTTTATTTGATTTAAATTTTGTTGAATGCATTTGACTTTCATTTGAGTCACAAAGCTTTGTTTGAATGTGATTGAATTTCATTTGATTCAAATAGCTTTGTTGAATGCATTTGACTTTCATTGTCTTCAAAAACCTTTGTTTGAATGTGTTTGACTTTCATTTGATTCTAATGGCTTTGTTGAATGAATTTGACTTTTATTTGCATCAAAAAGCTTTGTATGAATGTGTTTGACTATAATTGATCTAAATGGCTTTGTTGAATGCATTTGACTTTCATTTGCTTCAAAAAGCTTTGTTTGAATGTGTTTGACTTTCATTTGATTCAAATGGCTTTGTTGAATGCAGTTGACATTTATTTGCACCAAAAAGCTTTGTATGAATGTGTTTGACTTTCATTTGATTAAAATAGCTTTGTTGAATGCATTTGACTTTCATTTGAGTCAAAATGCTTTGTTTGATTGTGTTTGACTTTCATTTGATTCAAATAGCTTTGTTGAATGCATTTGACTTTCATTTGAGTCACAAAGCTTTGTGTTTGACTTTCATTTGATTCAAGTAGCTTTGTTGAGTGCATTTGACTTTCATTTGCTTCAAAAAGATTTGTTTTAATGTGTTTGACTTTCATTTGTTTCAAATAGCTTTGTTGAATGCATTTGACTTTCATTTGAGTCAAAAAAGCTTTTTTGGAATGTGTTTGACTTTAATTTGATTAAAATAGCTTTGTTGAATGCATTGGAGTCAAAAAGCTTTGTTTGATTGTGTTTGACTTTCATTTTATTCAAATAGCTTTGTTGAATGCATTTGACTTTCATTTCAGTCACAAACCTTTATTTGAATGTGTTTGACTTTTATTTGATTTAAATAGATTTGTTGAATGCATTTGACTTTCATTTGAGTCAAAAATCTTTGTTTGAATGCGTTTGACTTTCATTTGATTCAAATAGCTTTGTTGAATGCATTTGACTTTCATTTGCTTCAAAAAGCTTTGTTTGAATGTGTTTGTCTTTCATTTGATTCAAATAGCTTTGTTGAATGCATTTGACTTTCTTTTGGGTCAAAAAGCTTTGTTTGAATTTGTTTGACTTTTATTTGATTAAAATGGCTTTGTTGAATGCATTTGACTTTCATTTGCTTCAAAAAGCTTTGTTTGAATGTGTTTGACTTTCATTTCATTCAAATAGCTTTGTTGAATACATTTGACTTTCATTTGCTTCAAAAAGCTTTGTTTGAATGTGTTTGACTTTCATTTGAATAAAATCGCTTTGTTGAATGCATTTGATTTCCATTTGAGTCAAAAAGCTTTTTTGAATGTGTTTGACTTTCATTTGATTGAAATGGCTTTGTTGAATGCATTTGACTTTCATTTGCTTCAAAAAGCTTTGTTTGAATCTGTTTGACTTTCATTTGATTCAAATACCTTTGTTGAATGCATTTGACTTTCAATTTCTTCAAAAAGCTTTATTTGAATGTGTTTGACTTTTATTTGATTCAAATAGCTTTGTTGAATGCATTTGACTTTCTTTTGAGTTACAAAGCTTTGTTTGAATGTGTTTGACTTTCATTTGATTCAAATAGCTTTGTTGAATGCATTTGACTTTCATTTGATTCAAAAAGCTTTATTTAAATGTGTTTGACTTTCATTTGATTCAAATGGCTTTGTTGAATGCATTTGACTTTCATTTGCTTCAAAAATCTATGCTTGAATGTGTTTGACTTTCATTTGATTTAAATAGCTTTGTTGAATGCATTTGACTTTCATTTGAGTCAAAAAGCTTTTTTGAATGTGTTGACTTTCATTTGATTGAAATAGCTTTGTTGAATGCATTTGACTTTTATTTGCTTCAAAAAGCTTTGTTTGAATGTGTTTGACTTTTATTTGATTGAAATGGCTAAGTTGAATGCATTTGAATTTCATTTGCTTCAAAATGCTTTTTTTGAATGTGTTTGACTTTCATTTATTTGAAATGACTTTCATTTGAGTCAAAAAACTTTGTATGAATGTGTTTAACTTTCATTTGATTGAAATGCCTTTTTTGAATGTATTTGGCTTTTATTTGCTTCAAAAAGCGTTGTTTGAATGTGTTTGTATTTCATTTGATTCAAATAGCTTTGTTGAATGCATTTGACTTTCATTTGCTTCAAAAAGCTTTGTTTGAATGTGTTTGACACTCATTTGATTCAAAGAGCTTTGTTGAATGCATTTGACTTTCATTTGAGTCAAAAAGCTTTTTTGAATGTGTTTGACTTTCATTTGTTTGAAATGGCTTTGTTGAATGCATTTGGCTTTCATTTGCTTCAAAAAGCTTTGTTTGAATGTGTTTGACTTTCATTTGATTCTAATGGCTTTGTTGAATGTATTTGACTTTTATTTGCATCAAAAAGCTTTGTATGAATGTGTTTGACTTTAATTGATTGAAATGGCTTTGTTGAATGCATTTAACTTTCATTTGCTTCAAAAAGCTTTGTTTGAATGTGTTTGACTTTCATTTGATTCAAATGGCTTTGTTGAATGCATTTGACTTTCATTTGCTTCAAAAAGCTTTGTATGAATGTGTTTGACTTTCACTTGATTGAAATGGCTTTGTTGAATGCATTTGACTTTCATTTGCTTCAAAAAGCTTTATTTGAATGTGTTTGACTTTCATTTGATTCAAATAGTTTGTTGAATGCATTTGAATTTCATTTGAGACAAAACACTTTGTTTGAATGTGTTTGACTTTCATTTGTTTAAAATGGCTTTGTTGAATGCATTTGGCTTTCATTTGCTTCAAAAAGCTTTGTTTGAATGTGTTTGACTTTCATTTGTTTCAAATAGCTTTGTTGAATGCCTTTGACTTTAATTTGCTTCAAAAGCTTTGTTTGAATGTGTTTGACTTTCATTTGATTCAAATAGCTTTGTTGAATACATTTGACTTTCATTTGCTTCAAAAAGCTTTGTTTGAATGTGTTTGACTTTCATTTGATTCAAATAGCTTTGTTGAATGCATTTGACTTTTATTTGCACCAAAAAGCTTTGTATGAATGTGTTTGACTTTCATTTGATTGAAATGGCTTTGTTGAATGTATTTGACTTTCATTTGCTTCAAAAAGCTTTGTTTGAATGTGTTTGACTTTCATTTGATTAAAATAGCTTTGTTGAATGCATTTGACTTTCATTTGAGTCAAAAAGCTTTTTTGAATGTGTTTGACTTTCATTTGATTGAAATAGCTTTGTTGAATGCCTTTGACTTTCATTTGCTTCAAAAAGCTTTGTTTGAATCTGTTTGACTTTTATTTGATTTAAATTTTGTTGAATGCATTTGACTTTCATTTGAGTCACAAAGCTTTGTTTGAATGTGATTGACTTTCATTTGATTCAAATAGCTTTGTTGAATGCATTTGACTTTCATTTGCTTCAAAAACCTTTGTTTGAATGTGTTTCACTTTCATTTGATTCTAATGGCTTTGTTGAATGTATTTGACTTTTATTTGCATCAAAAAGCTTTGTATGAATGTGTTTGACTTTAATTGATTGAAATGGCTTTGTTGAATGCATTTAACTTTCATTTGCTTCAAAAAGCTTTGTTTGAATGTGTTTGACTTTCATTTGATTCAAATGGCTTTGTTGAATGCATTTGACATTTATTTGCACCAAAAAGCTTTGTATGAATGTGTTTGACTTTCATTTGATTAAAATAGCTTTGTTGAATGCATTTGACTTTCATTTGAGTCAAAATGCTTTGTTTGATTGTGTTTGACTTTCATTTGATTCAAATAGCTTTGTTGAATGCATTTGACTTTCATTTGAGTCAAAAAGCTTTGTGTTTGACTTTCATTTGATTCAAATAGCTTTGTTGAGTGCACTTGACTTTCATTTGCTTCAAAAAGATTTGTTTTAATGTGTTTGACTTTCATTTGTTTCAAATAGCTTTGTTGAATGCATTTGACTTTCATTTGAGTCAAAAAAGCTTTTTTGGAATGTAAATGACTTTAATTTGATTAAAATAGCTTTGTTGAATGCATTTGAGTCTAAAAGCTTTGTTTGATTGTGTTTGACTTTCATTTTATTCAAATAGCTTTGTTGAATGCATTTGACTTTCATTTCAGTCACAAAGCTTTATTTGAATGTGTTTGACTTTTATTTGATTTAAATAGATTTGTTGAATGCATTTGACTTTCATTTGAGTCAAAAATCTTTGTTTGAATGTGTTTGACTTTCATTTGATTCAAATAGCTTTGTTGAATGCATTTGACTTTCATTTGCTTCAAAAAGCTTTGTTTGAATGTGTTTGTCTTTCATTTGATTCAAATAGCTTTGTTGAATGCATTTGACTTTCTTTTGTGTCAAAAAGCTTTGTTTGAATTTGTTTGACTTTTATTTGATTGAAATGGCTTTGTTGAATGCATTTGACTTTCATTTGCTTCAAAAAGCTTTGTTTGAATGTGTTTGACTTTCATTTCATTCAAATAGCTTTGTTGAATACATTTGACTTTCATTTGCTTCAAAAAGCTTTGTTTGAATGTGTTTGACTTTCATTTGAATAAAATCGCTTTGTTGAATGCATTTGATTTCCATTTGAGTCAAAAAGCTTTTTTGAATGTGTTTGACTTTCATTTGATTGAAATGGCTTTGTTGAATGCATTTGACTTTCATTTGCTTCAAAAATCTTTGTTTGAATCTGTTTGACTTTCATTTGATTCAAATACCTTTGTTGAATGCATTTGACTTTCAATTTCTTCAAAAAGCTTTATTTGAATGTGTTTGACTTTTATTTGATTTAACTAGATTTGTTGAATGCATTTGACTTTCATTTGAGCCAAAAAGCTTTGTTTGATTGTGTTTGACTATCACTTCATTCAAATTGCTTTTTTGAACGCATTTGACTTTCATTTGAGTCACAAAGCTTTGTTTGAATGTGTTTGATTCAAATAGCTTTATTGAATGCATGTGACTTTCATTTGCATCCAAAAGCTTTGTTAAATGTGTTTGACTTTCATTTAATTGAAATGGCTTTGTTGAATGCATTTGGCTTATATTTGCTTACAAAAGCTTTGTTTGAATGTGTTTGACTTTCATTTGATTCAAATAGCTTTGTTGAATGCATGTGACTATAATTTGAGTCAAAAAGCTTTGTTTGAATGTGTTTGACTTTCATTTAATTGAAATGACTTTGTTGAATGCATTTGGCTTTCATTTGCTTCAAAAAGCTTTGTTTGAATGTGTTTGACTTTCATTTAATTCAAATAGCTTTGTTGAATGCATTTGACTTTCATTTGAGTCAAAAAGCTTTTTTTGAATGTGTTTGACTTCCATTTGATTCAAATAGCTTTGTTGAATGCATGTGACTATAATTTGAGTCAAAAAGCTTTGTTTGAATGTGTTTGACTTTCATTTGATTCAAATAGCTTTGTTGAATGCATTTGACTTTAATTTGAGTCAAAAAGTTTTGTTTGAATGTGTTTGACTTTCATTTGATTAAAATAGCTTTGTTGAATGCATTTGACTTTCATTTGAGTCAAAAAGCTTTTTTGAATGTGTTTGACTTTTATTTGATTGAAATAGCTTTGTTGAATGCATTTGACTTTCATTTGCTTCAAAAAGCTTTGTTTGAATCTGTTTGACTTTCATTTGATTCAAATAGCTTTGCTGAATACATTAGACTTTCATTTTCTTCAAAAAGCTTTGTTTGAATGTGTTTGACTTTTATTTGATTGAAATAGATTTGTTGAATGCATTTGACTTTCATTTGAGTCACAAAGCTTTGTTTGAATGTGTTTGACTTTCATTTGATTAAAATAGCTTTGTTGAATACATTTAACTTTCATTTTCTTTAAAAAGCTTTGTATCAATGTGTTTGACTTTCATTTGATTAAAATAGCTTTGTTGAATGCATTTGACTTTCATTTAAGTCAAAAAGCTTTGTTTGATTGTGTTTGACTTTCATTTGATTCAAATAGCTTTGTTGAATGCATTTAACTTTCATTTCAGTCACAAAGCTTTGTGTTTGACTTTCATTTGATTCAAATAGCTTTGTTGAATGCGTTTGAATTTCATTTGCTTCAAAAAGCTTTGTTCGAATGTGGTTGACTTTCATTTGATTCAAACAGCTTTGTTGATGCATTTGACTTTCATTTGGTTCAAAATGCTTTGTTTGAATGTGTTTGACTTTCATTTGATTGAAATGGCTATGTTGAATGCATTTGAATTTCATTTATTTCAAAAAGCTTTTTTTGAATGTGTTTGACTTTTATTTGATTTAAATAGATTTGTTGAATGCATTTGACTTTCATTTGAGTCAAAAATCTTTGTTTGAATGCTTTTGACTTTCATTTGATTCAAAAAGCTTAGTTGAATGCATTTGACTTTCATTTGCTTCAAAAAGCTTTGTTTGAATGTGTTTGACATCCATTTGATTCAAATGTCTTTGTTGAATGCATTTGACTTTTATTTGCTCCAAAAAGCTTTGTATGAATGTGTTTGACTTTCATTTGATTAAAATAGCTTTGTTGAATGCGTTTGACTTTTATTTACTTCAAAAAGCTTTGTTTGATTGCGTTTGACTTTCATTTGATTCAAATAGCTTTGTTGAATGCATTTGACTTTCATTTGCTTCAAAAAGCTTTGTTTGAATGTGTTTGACTTTCATTTGATTCAAATAGCTTTGTTGAATGCATTTGACTTTCATTTGCTTCAAAAAGCTTTTTTGAATGTGTTTGACTTTTATTTGATTGAAATAGCTTTGTTGAATGCATTTGACTTTCATTTGCTTCAAAAAGCTTTGTTTGAATCTGTTTGACTTTCATTTGATTCAAATAGCTTTGCTGAATACATTAGACTTTCATTTTCTTCAAAAAGCTTTGTTTGAATGTGTTTGACTTTTATTTGATTGAAATAGATTTGTTGAATGCATTTGACTTTCATTTGAGTCACAAAGCTTTGTTTGAATGTGTTTGACTTTCATTTGATTAAAATAGCTTTGTTGAATACATTTAACTTTCATTTTCTTTAAAAAGCTTTGTATCAATGTGTTTGACTTTCATTTGATTAAAATAGCTTTGTTGAATGCATTTGACTTTCATTTAAGTCAAAAAGCTTTGTTTGATTGTGTTTGACTTTCATTTGATTCAAATAGCTTTGTTGAATGCATTTAACTTTCATTTCAGTCACAAAGCTTTGTGTTTGACTTTCATTTGATTCAAATAGCTTTGTTGAATGCGTTTGAATTTCATTTGCTTCAAAAAGCTTTGTTCGAATGTGGTTGACTTTCATTTGATTCAAACAGCTTTGTTGATGCATTTGACTTTCATTTGGTTCAAAAAGCTTTGTTTGAATGTGTTTGACTTTTATTTGATTTAAATAGATTTGTTGAATGCATTTGACTTTCATTTGAGTCAAAAATCTTTGTTTGAATGCTTTTGACTTTCATTTGATTCAAAAAGCTTAGTTGAATGCATTTGACTTTCATTTGCTTCAAAAAGCTTTGTTTGAATGTGTTTGACATCCATTTGATTCAAATAACTTTGTTGAATGCATTTGACTTTTATTTGCTCCAAAAAGCTTTGTATGAATGTGTTTGACATCCATTTGATTCAAATGTCTTTGTTGAATGCATTTGACTTTTATTTGCTCCAAAAAGCTTTGTATGAATGTGTTTGACTTTCATTTGATTAAAATAGCTTTGTTGAATGCGTTTGACTTTTATTTGCTTCAAAAAGCTTTGTTTGATTGCGTTTGACTTTCATTTGATTCAAATAGCTTTGTTGAATGCATTTGACTTTCATTTGCTTTAAAAAGCTTTGTTTGAATGTGTTTGACTTTCATTTGATTCAAATAGCTTTGTTGAATTCCTTTGACTTTCATTTGAGTCTAAAAGCTTTGTTTGATTATGTTTGACTTTCATTTGATTCAAATAGCTTTGTTGAATACTTTTGACTTTCATTTGTTTCATACAGCTTTGTTTGAATGTATTTGACTTTCATTCGTTTCAAATGGCTTTGTTGAATGCATTTGACTTTCATTTGCTTCAAAAAGCTTTGTATGAATGTGTTTGACTTTCATTTGTTTGAAATGGTTTTGTTGAATGCATTTGGCTTTCATTTGCTTCAAAAAACTTTGTTTGAATGTGTTTGACTTTCATTTGTTTCAAATAGCTTTGTTGAATGCATTTGACTTTCATTTGAGTCAAAAAGCTTTGTTTGATTGTGTTTGACTTTCATTTGATTGAAATGGCTTTGTTGAATGCATTTGAATTTCATTTGCTTCAAAAAGCTTTGTTTGAATGTGTTTGTATTTCATTTGATTCAAATAGCTTTGTTGAATGCATTTGACTTTCATTTGCTTCAAAAAGCTTTGTTTGAATGTGTTTGACTTTCATTTGATTCAAATAGCTTTGCTGAATACATTAGACTTTCATTTTCTTCAAAAAGCTTTGTTTGAATGTGTTTGACTTTTATTTGATTGAAATAGATTTGTTGAATGCATTTAACTTTCATTTGAGTCACAAAGCTTTGTTTGAATGTGTTTGACTTTCATTTGATTAAAATAGCTTTGTTGAATACATTTAACTTTCATTTTCTTTAAAAAGCTTTGTATCAATGTGTTTGACTTTCATTTGATTAAAATAGCTTTGTTGAATGCATTTGACTTTCATTTAAGTCAAAAAGCTTTGTTTGATTGTGTTTGACTTTCATTTGATTCAAATAGCTTTGTTGAATGCATTTAACTTTCATTTCAGTCACAAAGCTTTGTGTTTGACTTTCATTTGATTCAAATAGCTTTGTTGAATGCGTTTGAATTTCATTTGCTTCAAAAAGCTTTGTTCGAATGTGGTTGACTTTCATTTGATTCAAACAGCTTTGTTGATGCATTTGACTTTCATTTGGTTCAAAAAGCTTTGTTTGAATGTGTTTGACTTTCATTTGATTGAAATGGCTATGTTGAATGCATTTGAATTTCATTTATTTCAAAAAGCTTTTTTTGAATGTGTTTGACTTTTATTTGATTTAAATAGATTTGTTGAATGCATTTGACTTTCATTTGAGTCACAAAGCTTTGTGTTTGACTTTCATTTGATTCAAATAGCTTTGTTGAATGCGTTTGAATTTCTTTTGCTTCAAAAAGCTTTGTTCGAATGTGGTTGACTTTCATTTGATTCAAACAGCTTTGTTGATGCATTTGACTTTCATTTGGTTCAAAAAGCTTTGTTTGAATGTGTTTGACTTTCATTTGATTGAAATAGCTTTGTTGAATGCATTTGAATTTCATTTGCTTCAAAAAGCTTTATTTGAATGTGTTTGACTTTCATTTGATTCAAATAGCTTTGTTGAATACTTTTGACTTTCATTTGTTTCATACAGCTTTGTTTGAATGTATTTGACTTTCATTCGTTTCAAATGGCTTTGTTGAATGCATTTGACTTTCATTTGCTTCAAAAAGCTTTGTATGAATGTGTTTGACTTTCATTTGTTTGAAATGGTTTTGTTGAATGCATTTGGCTTTCATTTGCTTCAAAAAACTTTGTTTGAATGTGTTTGACTTTCATTTGTTTCAAATAGCATTGTTGAATGCATTTGACTTTCATTTGAGTCAAAAAGCTTTGTTTGATTGTGTTTGACTTTCATTTGATTCAAATAGCTTTGTTGAATGCATTTGACTTTCACTTGAGTCACAAAGCTTTGTTTGAATGTGTTTGACTTTCATTTGATTCAAATAGCTTTGTTGAATGCATTTGACTTTCATTTATTTCAAAAAGCTTTTTTTGAATGTGTTTGACTTTTATTTGATTTAAATAGATTTGTTGAATGCATTTGACTTTCATTTGAGTCAAAAATCTTTGTTTGAATGCTTTTGACTTTCATTTGATTCAAAAAGCTTAGTTGAATGCATTTGACTTTCATTTGCTTCAAAAAGCTTTGTTTGAATGTGTTTGACATCCATTTGATTCAAATGTCTTTGTTGAATGCATTTGACTTTTATTTGCTCCAAAAAGCTTTGTATGAATGTGTTTGACATCCATTTGATTCAAATGTCTTTGTTGAATGCATTTGACTTTTATTTGCTCCAAAAAGCTTTGTATGAATGTGTTTGACTTTCATTTGATTAAAATAGCTTTGTTGAATGCGTTTGACTTTTATTTGCTTCAAAAAGCTTTGTTTGATTGCGTTTGACTTTCATTTGATTCAAATAGCTTTGTTGAATGCATTTGACTTTCATTTGCTTCAAAAAGCTTTGTTTGAATGTGTTTGACTTTCATTTGATTCAAATAGCTTTGTTGAATTCCTTTGACTTTCATTTGAGTCTAAAAGCTTTGTTTGATTATGTTTGACTTTCATTTGATTCAAATAGCTTTGTTGAATGCATTTGACTTTCTCTTGAGTCACAAAGCTTTGTTTGAATGTGTTTGACTTTCATTTGATTCAAATAGCTTTGTTGAATGCATTTGACTTTCATGTGCTTCAAAAAGCTTTGTTTGAATGTGTTTGACTTTCATTTGATTCTAATGGCATTGTTGAATGCATTTGACTTTTATTTGCATCAAAAAGCTTTGTATGAATGTGTTTGACTTTCATTTGATTGAAATGGCTTTGTTGAATGCATTTGACTTTCATTTGCTTCAAAAAGCTTTGTTTGAATGTGTTTGACTTTCATTTGATTCAAATGGCTTTGTTGAATGCATTTGACATTTATTTGCACCAAAAAGCTTTGTATGAATGTGTTTGACTTTCATTTGATCAAAATAGCTTTGTTGAATGCATTTGACTTTCATTTGAGTCAAAAAGCTTTGTTTGAATGTGTTTGACTTTCATTTGATTCAAATAGCTTTGTTGAATGCATTTGACTTTTATTTGCATCAAAAAGCTTTGTATGAATGTGTTTGACTTTCATTTGATTGAAATGGCTATGTTGAATGCATTTGAATTTCATTTATTTCAAAAAGCTTTTTTTGAATGTGTTTGACTTTTATTTGATTTAAATAGATTTGTTGAATGCATTTAACTTTCATTTCAGTCACAAAGCTTTGTGTTTGACTTTCATTTGATTCAAATAGCTTTGTTGAATGCGTTTGAATTTCATTTGCTTCAAAAAGCTTTGTTCGAATGTGGTTGTTTTTCATTTGATTCAAACAGCTTTGTTGATGCATTTGACTTTCATTTGGTTCAAAAAGCTTTGTTTGAATGTGTTTGACTTTCATTTGATTGAAATAGCTTTGTTGAATTCATTTGAATTTCATTTGCTTCAAAAAGCTTTTTTTGAATGTGTTTGACTTTCATTTGAGTCAAAAAACTTTGTATGAATGTGTTTGACTTTCATTTAATTGAAATGGCTTTTTTGAATGTATTTGGCTTTTATTTGCTTCAAAAAGCGTTGTTTGAATGTGTTTGTATTTCATTTGATTCAAATAGCTTTGTTGAATGCATTTGACTTTCATTTGCTTCAAAAAGCTTTGTTTGAATGTGTTTGACTCTCATTTGATTCAAAGAGCTTTGTTGAATGCATTTGACTTTCATTTGAGTCAAAAAGCTTTTTTGAATGTGTTTGACTTTCATTTGATTGAAATGGCTTCGTTGAATGTATTTGACTTTCATTTGCTTCAAAAAGCTTTGTTTGAATGTGTTTGACTTTCATTTGATTAAAATAGCTTTGTTGAATGCATTTGACTTTCATTTGAGTCAAAAAGCTTTTTTGAATGTGTTTGACTTTCATTTGATTGAAATAGCTTTGTTGAATGCATTTGACTTTCATTTGCTTCAAAAACCTTTGTTTGAATGTGTTTGACTTTCATTTGATTCTAATGGCTTTGTTGAATGTATTTGACTTTTATTTGCATCAAAAAGCTTTGTATGAATGTGTTTGACTTTAATTGATTGAAATGGCTTTGTTGAATGCATTTAACTTTCATTTGCTTCAAAAAGCTTTGTTTGAATGTGTTTGACTTTCATTTGATTCAAATGGCTTTGTTGAATGCATTTGACATTTATTTGCACCAAAAAGCTTTGTATGAATGTGTTTGACTTTCATTTGATTAAAATAGCTTTGTTGAATGCATTTGACTTTCATTTGAGTCAAAATGCTTTGTTTGATTGTGTTTGACTTTCATTTGATTCAAATAGCTTTGTTGAATGGATTTGACTTTCATTTGAGTCACAAAGCTTTGTGTTTGACTTTCATTTGATTCAAATAGCTTTGTTGAGTGCATTTGACTTTCATTTGCTTCAAAAAGATTTGTTTTAATGTGTTTGACTTTCATTTGTTTCAAATAGCTTTGTTGAATGCATTTGACTTTCATTTGAGTCAAAAAAGCTTTTTTGGAATGTAAATGACTTTAATTTGATTAAAATAGCTTTGTTGAATGCATTTGAGTCTAAAAGCTTTGTTTGATTGTGTTTGACTTTCATTTTATTCAAATAGCTTTGTTGAATGCATTTGACTTTCATTTCAGTCACAAAGCTTTATTTGAATGTGTTTGACTTTTATTTGATTTAAATAGATTTGTTGAATGCATTTGACTTTCATTTGAGTCAAAAATCTTTGTTTGAATGCGTTTGACTTTCATTTGATTCAAATAGCTTTGTTGAATGCATTTGACTTTCATTTGCTTCAAAAAGCTTTGTTTGAATGTGTTTGTCTTTCATTTGATTCAAATAGCTTTGTTGAATGCATTTGACTTTCTTTTGTGTCAAAAAGCTTTGTTTGAATTTGTTTGACTTTTATTTGATTGAAATGGCTTTGTTGAATGCATTTGACTTTCATTTGCTTCAAAAAGCTTTGTTTGAATGTGTTTGACTTTCATTTCATTCAAATAGCTTTGTTGAATACATTTGACTTTCATTTGCTTCAAAAAGCTTTGTTTGAATGTGTTTGACTTTCATTTGAATAAAATCGCTTTGTTGAATGCATTTGATTTCCATTTGAGTCAAAAAGCTTTTTTGAATGTGTTTGACTTTCATTTGATTGAAATGGCTTTGTTGAATGCATTTGACTTTCATTTGCTTCAAAAAGCTTTGTTTGAATCTGTTTGACTTTCATTTGATTCAAATACCTTTGTTGAATGCATTTGACTTTCAATTTCTTCAAAAAGCTTTATTTGAATGTGTTTGACTTTTATTTGATTTAAATAGATTTGTTGAATGCATTTGACTTTCATTTGAGCCAAAAAGCTTTGTTTGATTGTGTTTGACTATCACTTCATTCAAATTGCTTTTTTGAACGCATTTGACTTTCATTTGAGTCACAAAGCTGTGTTTGAATGTGTTTGATTCAAATAGCTTTGTTGAATGCATGTGACTTTCATTTGCATCCAAAAGCTTTGTTAAATGTGTTTGACTTTCATTTAATTGAAATGACTTTGTTGAATGCATTTGGCTTTCATTTGCTTCAAAAAGCTTTGTTTGAATGTGTTTGACTTTCATTTAATTCAAATAGCTTTGTTGAATGCATTTGACATTCATTTGAGTCAAAAAGCTTTTTTTGAATGTGTTTGACTTTCATGTGATTAAAATAGCTTTGTTGAATGCATTTGACTTTCATTTGAGTCAAACAGCTTTGTTTGATTGTGTTTGACTTTCATTTGATTCAAATAGCTTTGTTGAATGCATTTGACTTTCACTTGAGTCACAAAGCTTTGTTTGAATGTGTTTGACTTTCATTTGATTCAAATAGCTTTGTTGAATGCATTTGACTTTCATGTGCTTCAAAAAGCTTTGTTTGAATGTGTTTGACTTTCATTTGATTCTAATGGCTTTGTTGAATGCATTTGACTTTTATTTGCATCAAAAAGCTTTGTATGAATGTGTTTGACTTTCATTTGATTGAAATGGCTTTGTTGAACGCATTTGACTTTCATTTGCTTCAAAAAGCTTTGTTTGAATGTGTTTGACTTTCATTTGATTCAAATGGCTTTGTTGAATGCATTTGACATTTATTTGCACCAAAAAGCTTTGTATGAATATGTTTGACTTTCATTTGATTGAAATGACTTTCATTTGAGTCAAAAAACTTTGTATGAATGTGTTTGACTTTCATTTGATTGAAATGGCTTTTTTGAATGTATTTGGCTTTTATTTGCTTCAAAAAGCGTTGTTTGAATGTGTTTGTAATTCATTTGATTCAAATAGCTTTGTTGAATGCATTTGACTTTCATTTGCTTCAAAAAGCTTTGTTTGAATGTGTTTGACTCTCATTTGATTCAAAGAGCTTTGTTGAATGCATTTGACTTTCATTTGAGTCAAAAGGCTTTTTTGAATGTGTTTGACTTTCATTTGTTTGAAATGGCTTTATTGAATGCATTTGGCTTTCATTTGCTTCAAAAAGCTTTGTTTGAATGTATTTGACTTTCATTTGATTCAAATGGCTTTGTTGAATGCATTTGACTTTTATTTGCTTCAAAAAGCTTTGTATGAATGTGTTTGACTTTCATTTGATTGAAATGGCTTTGTTGAATACATTTGACTTTCATTTGCTTCAAAAAGCTTTGTTTGAATGTGTTTGACTTTCATTTGAATAAAATCGCTTTGTTGGATGCATTTGACTTTCATTTCCTTTAAAAACCTTTGTTTGAAGGTGTTTGACTTTCATTTGATTCAAATAGCTTTCTTGAATGCATTTAACTTTCATTTGCTTCAAAAAGCTTTGTTTGAATGTGTTTGACTTTCATTTGATTCAAATAGATTTGTTGAATGCATTTGACTTTCATTTTCTTTAAAAAGCTTTGTTTGATGTTGTTTCACTTTCATTTGATTGAAATAGATTGGTTGAACGCATTTGACTTTCATTTGAGTCAAAAAGCTTTGTTTAAATGTTTTTGACTTTCATTTGATTTAAATAGCTTTGTTGAATGCATTTAACTTTCATTTGCTTCAAAATGCTTTGTTTGAATGTGTTTGACTTTCATTTTATTGAAATAGATTTGGTGAATACATTTGAATTTCATTTGCTTCAAAAAGCTTTGTTTGAATGTGTTTGACTTTCATTTGATTCAAATGGCATTGTTGAATGTATTTGACTTTCATTTGCTTCAAAAAGCTTTGTATGAATGTCTTTGACTTTCATTTGATTGAAATGGCTTTGTTGAATGTATTTGACTTTCATTTGCTCCAAAAAGCTTTATTTGAATGTGTTTGACTTTCATTTGATTCAAATAGCTTTGTTGAATGCATTTGACTTTTATTTGCATCAAAAAGCTTTGTATGAATGTGTTTGAGTTTCATTTGATTGAAATGGCTTTGTTGAATGCATTAGACTTTCATTTGCTTCAAAAACCTTTGTGTGAATGTGTTTAACTTTCAGTTGATTCAAATAGCTTTGTTGAATGCATTTGCCTTTCATTTGAGTCAAAAATCTTTGTTTGAATGTGTTTGTCTTTCATTTTTTTGAAATAGCATTGTTGAATGCATTTGGCTTTCATTTGCTTCAAAAAGCTTTGTTTGAATGTGTTTGACTTTCATTTTATTCAAATAGCTTTGTTGAATTCCTTTGACTTTCATTTGAGTCTAAAAGCTTTGTTTGATTATGTTTGACTTTCATTTGATTCAAATAGCTTTGTTGAATACTTTTGACTTTCATTTGCTTCATACAGCTTTGTTTGAATGTATTTGACTTTCATTCGTTTCAAATGGCTTTGTTGAATGCATTTGACTTTCATTTGCTTCAAAAAGCTTTGTATGAATGTGTTTGACTTTCATTTGTTTGAAATGGTTTTGTTGAATGCATTTGGCTTTCATTTGCTTCAAAAAACTTTGTTTGAATGTGTTTGACTTTCATTTGTTTCAAATAGCTTTGTTGAATGCATTTGACTTTCATTTGAGTCAAAAAGCTTTGTTTGATTGTGTTTGACTTTCATTTGATTCAAATAGCTTTGTTGAATGCATTTGACTTTCACTTGAGTCACAAAGCTTTGTTTGAATGTGTTTGACTTTCATTTGATTCAAATAGCTTTGTTGAATGCATTTGACTTTCATGTGCTTCAAAAAGATTTGTTTGAATGTGTTTGACTTTCATTTGATTCTAATGGCTTTGTTGAATGCATTTGACTTTTATTTGCATCAAAAAGCTTTGTATGAATGTGTTTGACTTTCATTTGATTGAAATGGCTTTGTTGAACGCATTTGACTTTCATTTGCTTCAAAAAGCTTTGTTTGAATGTGTTTGACTTTCATTTGATTCAAATGGCTTTGTTGAATGCATTTGACATTTATTTGCCCCAAAAAGCTTTGTATGAATATGTTTGACTTTCATTTGATTAAAATAGCTTTGTTGAATGCATTTGACTTTCATTTAAGTCAAAAAGCTTTGTTTGATTGTGTTTGACTTTCATATGATTCAAATAGCTTTGTTGAATGCATTTGACTTTCATTTGAGTCACAAAGCTTTGTGTTTGACTTTCATTTGATTCAAATAGCTTTGTTGAATGCATTTGACTTTCATTTGCTTCAAAAAGCTTTGTTTTAATGTGTTTGACTTTCATTTGATTCAAATTGCTTTGTTGAATGCATTTGACTTTCATTTAAGTCAAAAAAGCTTTTTTTGAATGTGTTTGACTTTCATTTGATTCAAATAGCTTTGTTGAATGCATTTGACTTTCATTTCAGTCACAAAGCTTTGTTTGAATGTGTTTGACTTTCATTTGATTCAAATAACTTTGTTGAATGCATTTGACTTTAATTTGCTTCAAAAATCTTTGTTTGAATGTGTTTGACTTTCATTTGATTCAAATAGTTTGTTGAATGCATTTGACTTTCAATTTCTTCAAAAAGCTTTATTAGAATGTGTTTGACTTTTATTTGTTTTAAATAGATTTGTTGAATGCATTTGACTTTCATTTGAGTCAAAAATCTTTGTTTGAATGCTTTTGACTTTCATTTGATTCAAAAAGCTTAGTTGAATGCATTTGACTTTCATTTGCTTCAAAAAGCTTTGTTTGAATGTGTTTGACATCCATTTGATTCAAATGTCTTTGTTGAATGCATTTGACTTTTATTTGCTCCAAAAAGCTTTGTATGAATGTGTTTGACTTTCATTTGATTAAAATAGCTTTGTTGAATGCGTTTGACTATTATTTGCTTCAAAAAGCTTTGTTTGATTGCGTTTAACTTTCATTTGATTCAAATAGCTTTGTTGAATGCATTTGACTTTCATTTGCTTCAAAAAGCTTTGTTTGAATGTGTTTGACTTTCATTTGATTCAAATAGCTTTGTTGAATGCATTTGACTTTCATTTGCTTCAAAAAGCTTTGTTTGAATGTGTTTGAGTTTCATTTGATTCAAATGGCTTTGTTGAATGCATTTGACTTTTATTTGCACCAAAAAGCTTTGTATGAATGTGTTTGACTTTTATTTGCACCAAAAAGCTTTGTATGAATGCATTTGACTTTCATTTGCTTCAAAAACCTTTGTTTGAATGTGTTTGACTTTCATTTGATTGAAATGGCTTTGTTGAATGTATTTGACTTTCGTTTGCTTCAAAAAGCATTGTTTGAATGTGTTTGACTTTCATTTGATTCAAGTAGCTTTATTGAATGCATTTGACTTTCATTTGCTTCAAAAAGCTTTGTTTAAATCTATTTGACTTTCATTTGATTCAAATAGCTTTGCTGAATACATTAGACTTTCATTTTCTTCAAAAATATTTGTTTGAATGTGTTTGACTTTAATTTGATTCAAAAAGCTTTGTTGAATGCATTTAACTTTCATTTGATTCAAAAAGCTTTGTTTGAATGTGTTTGACTTTCATTTGTTTCAAATAGCTTTGTTGAATGCATTTGACTTTAATTTGAGTCAAAAAGTTTTGTTTGAATGTGTTTGACTTTCATTTGATTAAAATAGCTTTGTTGAATGCATTTGACTTTCATTTGAGTCAAAAAGCTTTTTTGAATGTGTTTGACTTTTATTTGATTGAAATAGCTTTGTTGAATGCATTTGACTTTCATTTGCTTCAAAAAGCTTTGTTTGAATCTGTTTGACTTTCATTTGATTCAAATAGCTTTGCTGAATACATTAGACTTTCATTTTCTTCAAAAAGCTTTGTTTGAATGTGTTTGACTTTTATTTGATTGAAATAGATTTGTTGAATGCATTTGACTTTCATTTGAGTCACAAAGCTTTGTTTGAATGTGTTTGACTTTCATTTGATTAAAATAGCTTTGTTGAATACATTTAACTTTCATTTTCTTTAAAAAGCTTTGTATCAATGTGACCAATATGGTCAAGACTCTAATGATCATGTTCAAGATAGTCAAGGGTCAATTGTCCAAGATGAAGAGGTTCAAAACGGTGTTAGTGTTCAAGGTGATAAAGAATTATTTTTGTCCAAATCTTTCTTTAATCCTATGCACGGTTTTGGTCCAAATATTCTTACAAGGGGTTGCACTTCACTTAGTGTAATTAACCTTGTAGAAAGTATCTAAATTGGTGGCGGTTTGGGCGTGTTTCATGCTAGCCGTTTGGAGACTTTGTGAGCTGTTTAAAGAGGCGTGTTTCATGGCACTTGTTGGGCGTGAATTATGGAGTTTGTTGGCTGAATATTGCACCTCATTATTTGGGGGTTATGTGTGTTTAAATTCAGAGTTGTTGCTAGAATAAAGGGGCGTGAATCAAGGAATTAAAATGGGAGTTACAAGCTTGAAGAATGGGGCTGTTTTGGGCGTGTGTTTATGGCCGTTGGAGATGCTCTTTGGATGCTATTTTGGCTGGTCATTCTTCCTTGTTTCAAGCCTAGTCCTTAGCATAATTTTATTAGCTTAATTAAGTGTGTAATGGAGATGAATGTGGACGCATATTAGCCACCTAATTCTCCTTAGTTTTGTTGTCTTTTTATTTTATTTTGTTAATTAAGTTAGGCAAGTGAAAGGGTTGTAATGAATGATGTAAGTGCTATATATAGCATACTTTGAATGAATGAAAAAATCATCCAAGAATATTTGCCTAAAACGTGAGTTTTGTTAATTGAAGTGACTTGTGTTTAGTTCACTTTGCTGTCCAAATTTGAGTGTCCAAATTTGAAGAGTGTTAATTTTGGTGAGAGTTCCCAAGGTTAAGACTTGTAGTTTGTGATTTGGTGAGAGTTCCCTTATCTAAACTACCCCAAGCAATTGAGTGAGAGTTCCTCTTTGCTATATCCTTAGCTTAGGGTGAGTGTTCCCCTAACTAAACTAATCATCCTAAAACAATACTTAAAATTCGATTGACCTTCTTTAAATCATCTTTTGTAACAAGGTTTCTCATCTTGTTTACACATCACAATGTGTTTGACTTTCATTTGATTAAAATAGCTTTGTTGAATGCATTTGACTTTCATTTAAGTCAAAAAGCTTTGTTTGATTGTGTTTGACTTTCATTTGATTCAAATAGCTTTGTTGAATGCATTTAACTTTCATTTGAGTCACAAAGCTTTGTGTTTGACTTTCATTTGATTCAAATAGCTTTGTTGAATGCGTTTGAATTTCATTTGCTTCAAAAAGCTTTGTTCGAATGTGGTTGACTTTCATTTGATTCAAACAGCTTTGTTGATGCATTTGACTTTCATTTGGTTCAAAAAGCTTTGTTTGAATGTGTTTGACTTTCATTTGATTGAAATGGCTATGTTGAATGCATTTGAATTTCATTTATTTCAAAAAGCTTTTTTTGAATGTGTTTGACTTTTATTTGATTTAAATAGATTTGTTGAATGCATTTGACTTTCATTTGAGTCAAAAATCTTTGTTTGAATGCGTTTGACTTTCATTTGATTCAAATAGCTTTGTTGAATGCATTTGTATTTCATTTGAGTCAAAAAGCCTTGTTTGAATGTGTTTGACTTTCAATTGATTGAAATAGCTTTGTTGAATGCATTTGACTTTCATTAGAGTCAAACAGCTTTGTTTGATTGTGTTTGACTTTCATTTGATTCAAACAGCTTTGTTGAATGCATTTGACTTTCACTTGAGTCACAAAGCGTTGTTTAAATGTGTTTGACTTTCATTTGAATCAAATAGCTTTGTTGAATGCATTTGACTTTCATGTGCTTCAAAAAGCTTTGTTTGAATGTGTTTGACTTTGTGTTCAAATGGCTTTGTTGAATGCATTTGACTTTTATTTGCACCAAAAAGCTTTGTATGAATGTGTTTAACTTTCATTTAATTAAAATAGCTTTGTTGAATGCATTTGACTTTCATTTGAGTCAAAAAGCTATGTTTGATTGTGTTTGACTTTCACTTCATTCAAATTGCTTTTTTGAATGCATTTGACTTTCATTTGAGTCACAAAGCTTTGTTGAATGCGTTTGAATTTCATTTGCTTCAAAAAGCTTTGTTCGAATGTGGTTGACTTTCATTTGATTCAAACAGCTTTGTTGATGCATTTGACTTTCATTTGATTCAAAAAGCTTTGTTTGAATGTGTTTGACTTTCATTTGATTGAAATGGCTATGTTGAATGCATTTGAATTTCATTTGCTTCAAAAAGCTTTTTTTGAATGTGTTTGACTTTCATATAATTGAAATGACTTTCATTTGAGTCAAAAAACTTTGTATGAATGTGTTTGACTTTCATTTGATTGAAATGGCTTTTTTGAATGTATTTGGCTTTTATTTGCTTCAAAAAGCGTTGTTTGAATGTGTTTGTAATTCATTTGGTTCAAATAGCTTTGTTGAATGCATTTGACTTTCATTTGCTTCAAAAAGCTTTGTTAGAATGTGTTTGACTCTCATTTGATTCAAAGAGCTTTGTTGAATGCATTTGACTTTCATTTGAGTCAAAAGGCTTTTTTGAATGTGTTTGACTTTCATTTGTTTGAAATGGCTTTATTGAATGCATTTGGCTTTCATTTGCTTCAAAAAGCTTTGTTTGAATGTATTTGACTTTCATTTGATTCAAATGGCTTTGTTGAATGCATTTGACTTTCATTTGCTTCAAAAAGCTTTGTATGAATGTGTTTGACTTTCATTTGATTGAAATGGCTTTGTTGAATGCATTTGACTTTCATTTGCTTCAAAAAGCTTTGTTTGAATGTGTTTGACTTTCATTTGAATAAAATCGCTTTGTTGGATGCATTTGACTTTCATTTCCTTTAAAAACCTTTGTTTGAAGGTGTTTGACTTTCATTTGATTCAAATAGCTTTCTTGAATGCATTTAACTTTCATTTGCTTCAAAAAGCTTTGTTTGAATGTGTTTGACTTTCATTTGATTCAAATAGATTTGTTGAATGCATTTGACTTTCATTTTCTTCAAAAAGCTTTGTTTGATGTTGTTTCACTTTCATTTGATTGAAATAGATTGGTTGAACGCATTTGACTTTCATTTGAGTCAAAAAGCTTTGTTTAAATGTGTTTGACTTTCATTTGATTAAAATAGCTTTCTTGAATGCATTTGACTTTCATTTGATTTAAATAGCTTTGTTGAATGCATTTAACTTTCATTTGCTTCAAAATGCTTTGTTTGAATGTGTTTGACTTTCATTTTATTGAAATAGATTTGGTGAATACATTTGAATTTCATTTGCTTCAAAAAGCTTTATTTGAATGTGTTTGACTTTCATTTGATTCAAATAGCTTTGTTGAATGCATTTGACTTTTATTTGCATCAAAAAGCTTTGTATGAATGTGTTTGAGTTTCATTTGATTGAAATGGCTTTGTTGAATGCATTTGACTTTCATTTGCTTCAAAAAGCTTTGTTTGAATGTGTTTAACTTTCAGTTGATTCAAATAGCTTTGTTGAATGCATTTGCCTTTCATTTGAGTCAAAAATCTTTGTTTGAATGTGTTTGTCTTTCATTTTTTTGAAATAGCATTGTTGAATGCATTTGGCTTTCATTTGCTTCAAAAAGCTTTGTTTGAATGTGTTTGACTTTCATTTGATTCAAATAGCTTTGTTGAATTCCTTTGACTTTCATTTGAGTCTAAAAGCTTTGTTTGATTATGTTTGACTTTCATTTGATTCAAATAGCTTTATTGAATGCTTTTGACTTTCATTTGCTTCCTAAAGCTTTGTTTGAATGTATTTGACTTTCATTCGTTTCAAATGGCTTTGTTGAATGCATTTGACTTTCATTTGCTTCAAAAAGCTTTGTATGAATGTGTTTGACTTTCATTTGTTTGAAATGGTTTTGTTGAATGCATTTGGCTTTCATTTGCTTCAAAAAACTTTGTTTGAATGTGTTTGACTTTCATTTGTTTCAAATAGCTTTGTTGAATGCATTTGACTTTCATTTGAGTCAAAAAGCTTTGTTTGATTGTGTTTGACTTTCATTTGATTCAAATAGCTTTGTTGAATGCATTTAACTTTCATTTCAGTCACAAAGCTTTATTTGAATGTGTTTGACTTTCATTTGATTCAAATTACTTTGTTGAATGCATTAGACTTTAATTTGCTTCAAAAAGCTTTGTTTTAATGTGTTTGATTTTAATTTAATTGAAATGGCTATGTTGAATGCATTTGACTTTCATTTGCTTCAAAAAGCTTTGTTTGAATGTGTTTGACTTTCATTTAATTGAAATGACTTTCATTTGAGTCAAAAAACTTTGTATGAATGTGTTTGACTTTCATTTGATTCAAATGGTTTTGTTGAATGCATTTGACTTTTATTTGCATCAAAAAGCTTTGTATGAATGTGTTTGACATTTATGTAATTGAAATGGCTTTGTTGAATGCATTTGACTTTCATTTGCTTCAAAAATCTTTGTTTTAATGTGTTTGACTTTCATTTGAATAAAATCGCTTTGTTGAATGCATTTGACTTTCATTTCCTTTAAAAACCTTTGTTTGAAGGTGTTTGACTTTCATTTGATTCAAATGACTTTCTTGAATGTGTTTGACTTTCATTTGTTTCAAATAGCTTTGTTGAATGCATTTGACTTTCATTTGAGTCAAAAAGCTTTGTTTGATTGTGTTTGACTTTCATTTGATTCAAATAGCTTTGTTGAATGCATTTGACTTTCACTTGAGTCACAAAGCTTTGTTTGAATGTGTTTGACTTTCATTTGATTCAAATAGCTTTGTTGAATGCATTTGACTTTCATGTGCTTCAAAAAGATTTGTTTGAATGTGTTTGACTTTCATTTGATTCTAATGGCTTTGTTGAATGCATTTGACTTTTATTTGCATCAAAAAGCTTTGTATGAATGTGTTTGACTTTCATTTGATTGAAATGGCTTTGTTGAACGCATTTGACTTTCATTTGCTTCAAAAAGCTTTGTTTGAATGTGTTTGACTTTCATTTGATTCAAATGGCTTTGTTGAATGCATTTGACATTTATTTGCCCCAAAAAGCTTTGTATGAATATGTTTGACTTTCATTTGATTAAAATAGCTTTGTTGAATGCATTTGACTTTCATTTAAGTCAAAAAGCTTTGTTTGATTGTGTTTGACTTTCATATGATTCAAATAGCTTTGTTGAATGCATTTGACTTTCATTTGAGTCACAAAGCTTTGTGTTTGACTTTCATTTGATTCAAATAGCTTTGTTGAATGCATTTGACTTTCATTTGCTTCAAAAAGCTTTGTTTTAATGTGTTTGACTTTCATTTGATTCAAATTGCTTTGTTGAATGCATTTGACTTTCATTTAAGTCAAAAAAGCTTTTTTTGAATGTGTTTGACTTTCATTTGATTCAAATAGCTTTGTTGAATGCATTTGACTTTCATTTCAGTCACAAAGCTTTGTTTGAATGTGTTTGACTTTCATTTGATTCAAATAACTTTGTTGAATGCATTTGACTTTAATTTGCTTCAAAAATCTTTGTTTGAATGTGTTTGACTTTCATTTGATTCAAATAGTTTGTTGAATGCATTTGACTTTCAATTTCTTCAAAAAGCTTTATTAGAATGTGTTTGACTTTTATTTGTTTTAAATAGATTTGTTGAATGCATTTGACTTTCATTTGAGTCAAAAATCTTTGTTTGAATGCTTTTGACTTTCATTTGATTCAAAAAGCTTAGTTGAATGCATTTGACTTTCATTTGCTTCAAAAAGCTTTGTTTGAATGTGTTTGACATCCATTTGATTCAAATGTCTTTGTTGAATGCATTTGACTTTTATTTGCTCCAAAAAGCTTTGTATGAATGTGTTTGACTTTCATTTGATTAAAATAGCTTTGTTGAATGCGTTTGACTATTATTTGCTTCAAAAAGCTTTGTTTGATTGCGTTTAACTTTCATTTGATTCAAATAGCTTTGTTGAATGCATTTGACTTTCATTTGCTTCAAAAAGCTTTGTTTGAATGTGTTTGACTTTCATTTGATTCAAATAGCTTTGTTGAATGCATTTGACTTTCATTTGCTTCAAAAAGCTTTGTTTGAATGTGTTTGAGTTTCATTTGATTCAAATGGCTTTGTTGAATGCATTTGACTTTTATTTGCACCAAAAAGCTTTGTATGAATGTGTTTGACTTTTATTTGCACCAAAAAGCTTTGTATGAATGCATTTGACTTTCATTTGCTTCAAAAACCTTTGTTTGAATGTGTTTGACTTTCATTTGATTGAAATGGCTTTGTTGAATGTATTTGACTTTCGTTTGCTTCAAAAAGCATTGTTTGAATGTGTTTGACTTTCATTTGATTCAAGTAGCTTTATTGAATGCATTTGACTTTCATTTGCTTCAAAAAGCTTTGTTTAAATCTATTTGACTTTCATTTGATTCAAATAGCTTTGCTGAATACATTAGACTTTCATTTTCTTCAAAAATATTTGTTTGAATGTGTTTGACTTTAATTTGATTCAAAAAGCTTTGTTGAATGCATTTAACTTTCATTTGATTCAAAAAGCTTTGTTTGAATGTGTTTGACTTTCATTTGTTTCAAATAGCTTTGTTGAATGCATTTGACTTTAATTTGAGTCAAAAAGTTTTGTTTGAATGTGTTTGACTTTCATTTGATTAAAATAGCTTTGTTGAATGCATTTGACTTTCATTTGAGTCAAAAAGCTTTTTTGAATGTGTTTGACTTTTATTTGATTGAAATAGCTTTGTTGAATGCATTTGACTTTCATTTGCTTCAAAAAGCTTTGTTTGAATCTGTTTGACTTTCATTTGATTCAAATAGCTTTGCTGAATACATTAGACTTTCATTTTCTTCAAAAAGCTTTGTTTGAATGTGTTTGACTTTTATTTGATTGAAATAGATTTGTTGAATGCATTTGACTTTCATTTGAGTCACAAAGCTTTGTTTGAATGTGTTTGACTTTCATTTGATTAAAATAGCTTTGTTGAATACATTTAACTTTCATTTTCTTTAAAAAGCTTTGTATCAATGTGACCAATATGGTCAAGACTCTAATGATCATGTTCAAGATAGTCAAGGGTCAATTGTCCAAGATGAAGAGGTTCAAAACGGTGTTAGTGTTCAAGGTGATAAAGAATTATTTTTGTCCAAATCTTTCTTTAATCCTATGCACGGTTTTGGTCCAAATATTCTTACAAGGGGTTGCACTTCACTTAGTGTAATTAACCTTGTAGAAAGTATCTAAATTGGTGGCGGTTTGGGCGTGTTTCATGCTAGCCGTTTGGAGACTTTGTGAGCTGTTTAAAGAGGCGTGTTTCATGGCACTTGTTGGGCGTGAATTATGGAGTTTGTTGGCTGAATATTGCACCTCATTATTTGGGGGTTATGTGTGTTTAAATTCAGAGTTGTTGCTAGAATAAAGGGGCGTGAATCAAGGAATTAAAATGGGAGTTACAAGCTTGAAGAATGGGGCTGTTTTGGGCGTGTGTTTATGGCCGTTGGAGATGCTCTTTGGATGCTATTTTGGCTGGTCATTCTTCCTTGTTTCAAGCCTAGTCCTTAGCATAATTTTATTAGCTTAATTAAGTGTGTAATGGAGATGAATGTGGACGCATATTAGCCACCTAATTCTCCTTAGTTTTGTTGTCTTTTTATTTTATTTTGTTAATTAAGTTAGGCAAGTGAAAGGGTTGTAATGAATGATGTAAGTGCTATATATAGCATACTTTGAATGAATGAAAAAATCATCCAAGAATATTTGCCTAAAACGTGAGTTTTGTTAATTGAAGTGACTTGTGTTTAGTTCACTTTGCTGTCCAAATTTGAGTGTCCAAATTTGAAGAGTGTTAATTTTGGTGAGAGTTCCCAAGGTTAAGACTTGTAGTTTGTGATTTGGTGAGAGTTCCCTTATCTAAACTACCCCAAGCAATTGAGTGAGAGTTCCTCTTTGCTATATCCTTAGCTTAGGGTGAGTGTTCCCCTAACTAAACTAATCATCCTAAAACAATACTTAAAATTCGATTGACCTTCTTTAAATCATCTTTTGTAACAAGGTTTCTCATCTTGTTTACACATCATTTGGCGCGTCAGGTAGGGGGAGTTTTTTTCTAAATACTTCCAAAGGGGTCGAATACCTACACACCATGGGAGAGAATCCAGATTTGAGGGTAGCATTGGAAGCTCTCAACCGTTCCATTGCTAGTCAAGAAAGGTTGGCCGAAACCAATGCCAATCTACAAGGGAATCTTGCTGCCTTGATGGCAAGACTCATGAACGAGCAAGATAGAAGAGATCAAGGTGAAGAACCTCCACCTAGGAGGGAGGATAGGAGTCTCAAAGTGGACGTTCCATCCTTTGATGGTTCACTTGATCCTGAGAAGTACTTGGAGTGGGAGAAATCCTTAGAAAGATACTTTGAGTACAAGGGCATCCTTGAGGAAGTCCAACAGTACAAGATAGCCAAAGTCAAACTGAAGGGCTATGGTGACAGTTGGTTGCAAGGAGAACAAAGGGCACGTACCCTTAGGGGTAAGGCTCACATTTCCACTTGGGAAAAACTGAAGAAAAGAATGAGAGATCGTTTCATCCCTCACAATTACAAGCAAAGTCAATACGTGAAGTGGAGTACTTTGCAACAAAATGGTGACTCAGTGGAAGACTATATCAAAGAGTTTGATAGGCTTGCCATTGTGTGTGAGGTGACTGAAAATGAAGAGCTGAAGTTGGGACGTTTTGTAGCTGGGTTGGATCAAGAGTTACAAGACAAACTTGAAGGTTACACTAACCTCACGTTTGTGGAAGCTTGCAAACTTGTGACAAAGTTTGATGCTAAAAGGAAAAGAAAGAAAACGCCTACCACTACTCCAGTGGTGCGTAAACCACCCTTCACCTTGAAGGAGGGTTCTTCTTTTAACAAGCCGAATGAGCCACCTAAGAAGAACACAAAAGACTTCAAGCTTAGTGACATTGTGTGTTACAAGTGTGGAGGTAGAGGACACTACAAAAAAGATTGTCCTAATTCAAGAGCCTTAACCATGCAAGAGGTTAAACTCATAGCCACCCAAAACATCAATTGGGAGGAAATTGAGACTGAAGAAGGGGAGGCCGAAACTCCCAATGAAGAGGATGAAGATAGTGATTGCTTTCCTGAGAAGGAGGACAAGACCAACCTAGTGGTGAGAAGGGCATTGCAAGCTCGTGTGGAGGAACCTTTGGCGCCACAAAGACAACACATTTTCATCACCAAATGTAAAATTGGTGACGAGGTATGTGATTTGATTATTGATGGGGGTAGTGAGGCTAATACTGTGTCAAAAACTTTAGTGTCTAGACTTGGTCTTACCACCACTAATCATCCACACCCTTACAAGTTGAGTTGGTTAGATTCTAATGCTAGTACCGGGGTTAGAAAGCAATGCATGGTGAATTTTTCTATTGGTTCATATCATGATAATCAATTGTGTGATGTTGTTTTAATGGATGCTTGTCACATTCTTCTTGGTAGACCATGGCAATCTGATAAAAAATCAATTCATGATGGGTACCATAACACTTACACTATCACTCACCAAGGGAAACAAAAAAAATTGCATCCATTACCACCCCCACGGTTTTTACAACCACAAAAACCACAAATTTCTTTGTTGTCTTGTAAAGAATTTGAGAGGGAGTTTGAAGGTGAGGAAGAGATATTCATGTTGTACTCTAAAGAAATCCATGAAAAATTTGTGAGTCAAAATCCTAAACTTGCAAAATTGATTAAGGAGTTTGAGGATGTTTTTCCTGATGAGTTACCTAAGGGATTACCACCCTTGAGAGGAATTGAGCATCAAATTGATCTCATTCCAGGCGCACCTCTACCAAATAAACCTGCCTATAGATGTAACCCTTTAGAAACTAAGGAGTTGCAAAGACAAATTGAAGAATTGATGGGTATGGGTTATGTACGTGAGTCTATGAGTCCATGTGCGGTTCCTGCTTTGTTGGTCCCTAAAAAGGATGGTACTTGGCGCATGTGTATTGATAGTAGAGCTGTTAACAATATTACTATCAAGTACAGGTTTCCAATTCCAAGACTTGATGATATGTTGGACGAATTGAGTGGTTCAAAACTATTCTCAAAGGTTGATTTGAGAAGTGGTTACCATCAAATTCGTATGAGGGAAGGTGATGAATGGAAGACTGCATTCAAGACAAAGCATGGGTTGTATGAATGGCTCGTGATGCCGTTTGGTCTTACAAATGCCCCTAGCACTTTCATGAGGTTGATGAACGAGGTGTTGAGGCCATTTCTTGGCAAGTTCGTGGTGGTGTACCTTGATGATATCCTTATTTACTCTAAAAATGAGGATGAACATTTAGATCATCTATTTCAAGTTTTTTCTGTTTTGAGAAGGCAAAAATTGTATGGAAAACTTGAAAAATGTGATTTTATGTTATATGAGGTCACTTTTCTTGGTTACATAGTTTCAGGTGATGGCGTGAAGGTGGATCCTTGCAAGATTGTAGCAATTCAGTCATGGCCTAGTCCTAAGACACTCACGGAGGTCCGTTCTTTCCATGGCCTAGCTTCTTTCTATAGAAGATTCATCAAGAATTTTAGCACACTCATGGCTCCTATAACTGAGTGTACTAAAAAGGGGACGTTTGAGTGGACTCCACAAGCTCAAAATGCGTTTGAAACCGTCAAGGAGAAGATGTGCAACACTCCTATTCTTGCGCTCCCGGATTTTTCCAAACCATTTGAAGTTGAATGTGATGCAAGTGGGAAGGGGATTGGAGCAGTTTTGATTCAAGAAGGGCGTCCAATTGCATATTTCAGTGAGAAGTTGAGTCAAGGCAAGTTGAATTATTCCACCTATGATAAAGAGTTCTATGCTATGGTACGAGCTCTAGATCATTGGTCACATTACTTGAGGCCACAACCGTTCATATTGCATTCCGATCATGAGTCCTTGAGATTTATTCATGGTCAAAAGAAGTTGAATTCGAGACATGCTAAATGGGTAGAATTCTTGCAATCATTTAACTTTTCCTCTAAATACAAGAGTGGAAAGGCTAATGTTGTTGCGGATGCCTTATCTAGGAGGCATAATTTGCTGGGAGTTGTTGAAGCAAAGGTCCTTGGTTTTGATTTGATCAAGGAATACTACAAGGAAGATGGCGATTTTAATGGCATCTTAGAGAAGTGTGTTCATGGAGTATATGATTTATTTTCCTTACATGATGGCTTTCTTTTTAAGGGAAATAGATTATGCATTCCTAAGTGTCCAATTAGAAGCTTGTTGATTCATGAGGCTCATGGAGGAGGTCTAGCTGGTCACGTTGGGATTCAAAAAACAATGGAGCTTCTTCAAGCTCACTTTTATTGGCCAAAAATGTTAGCCACGGTTCATCATGTGGTTAGTCGTTGTTCTACTTGTCAAAGGGCCAAGATGGTGTTTCACAAAGGTCTTTACAAACCATTGCCAATTCCGGAAAGACCTTGGGAAGATGTAAGCATGGATTTCATTGTGGCTTTACCTAGGACTCAAAGGGGTAAAGACTCAATCATGGTGGTTGTTGATCGATTTTCAAAGATGGCTCACTTCATTCCTTGCCATAAAACTGAAGATGCCATGAAAGTGGCTAAGTTATATTTTGAAGAAGTGGTTCGTTTTCATGGGGTGCCACGCACCATTGTGTCTGATCGTGATACAAAGTTCCTTAGTCATTTTTGGAAGTCCATATGGCGCCTAATGGGAACAAAGCTACTATTTTCTACTTCACACCATCCACAAACCGATGGGCAAACAGAAGTGGTGAATAGGATACTTGGTTCTTTGCTTAGGACCTTGGTTAGTAAGAGTACTAAGGATTGGGATGTCAAGTTAGCTCATGCCGAGTTTGCTTACAATAGGACTCCTAGTGCTACTACAAAGTACTCTCCTTTTGAAGTGGTCTATGGTGTCAATCCTTATGTTCCTATTGATCTCATAGCTTTGCCACAAGACAAATTCGTTCATGGTGGAGCTAAGGAACAAACCGAGTTCATGTTAAAGGTCCACAAGGAAGTTAGGAAGAACATTGAGAAAGCAAATGAAGTCTACAAAAAACAAGCCAACAAGAGAGTGAAAAATGTGAAGCAATTCGAAGTTGGTGACTTAGTGTGGATTTACATGAGAAAAGAGAGATTTCCTAGCAAAAGAAAGAACAAGTTAATGCCAAGAGCCGAGGGTCCATTTGAGATCGTGGGGAAGGTCAATGACAATGCATACAAAGTTGATTTGGGAGGCCAATTTGGTGTCTCAAGTACATTCAACGTTGGTGATCTTGCTCCTTACCTTGATGATGACGAATTGAGGGCAATTCCTTTTGAAGAAGGGGAGGATGACCAATATGGTCAAGACTCTAATGATCATGTTCAAGATAGTCAAGGGTCAATTGTCCAAGATGAAGAGGTTCAAAACGGTGTTAGTGTTCAAGGTGATAAAGAATTATTTTTGTCCAAATCTTTCTTTAATCCTATGCACGGTTTTGGTCCAAATATTCTTACAAGGGGTTGCACTTCACTTAGTGTAATTAACCTTGTAGGAAGTATCTAAATTGGTGGCGGTTTGGGCGTGTTTCATGCTAGCCGTTTGGAGACTTTGTGAGCTGTTTAAAGAGGCGTGTTTCATGGCACTTGTTGGGCGTGAATTATGGAGTTTGTTGGCTGAATATTGCACCTCATTATTTGGGGGTTATGTGTGTTTAAATTCAGAGTTGTTGCTAGAATAAAGGGGCGTGAATCAAGGAATTAAAATGGGAGTTACAAGCTTGAAGAATGGGGCTGTTTTGGGCGTGTGTTTATGGCCGTTGGAGATGCTCTTTGGATGCTATTTTGGCTGGTCATTCTTCCTTGTTTCAAGCCTAGTCCTTAGCATAATTTTATTAGCTTAATTAAGTGTGTAATGGAGATGAATGTGGACGCATATTAGCCACCTAATTCTCCTTAGTTTTGTTGTCTTTTTATTTTATTTTGTTAATTAAGTTAGGCAAGTGAAAGGGTTGTAATGAATGATGTAAGTGCTATATATAGCATACTTTGAATGAATGAAAAAATCATCCAAGAATATTTGCCTAAAACGTGAGTTTTGTTAATTGAAGTGACTTGTGTTTAGTTCACTTTGCTGTCCAAATTTGAGTGTCCAAATTTGAAGAGTGTTAATTTTGGTGAGAGTTCCCAAGGTTAAGACTTGTAGTTTGTGATTTGGTGAGAGTTCCCTTATCTAAACTACCCCAAGCAATTGAGTGAGAGTTCCTCTTTGCTATATCCTTAGCTTAGGGTGAGTGTTCCCCTAACTAAACTAATCATCCTAAAACAATACTTAAAATTCGATTGACCTTCTTTAAATCATCTTTTGTAACAAGGTTTCTCATCTTGTTTACACATCAATTTGACTTTCATTTGCTTCAAAAAGCTTTGTTTTTATGTGTTTGACTTTCATTTGATTCAAATAGCTTTGTTGAATGCATTTGAATTTTAATTTACTTCAAAAAGCTTTTTTGAATGTGTTTGACTTTCATTTGACCCAAATAAGTTTGTTGAATGCAATTCACTTTCCTTTGAGTCAAAAAAGTTTGTTTGAATGTGTTTGACTTTCATTTGATTCAAACAGCTTTTGTAGCATGCATTTGACTTTCATTTGCTTCAAAAAGCTTTGTTTCAATGTGTTTGACTTTCATTTGATTCAAAAAGCTTTTTTTAATGCATTTGACTTTCATTTGCTTCAAAAAGCTTTGTTTTAATGTGTTTGACTTTCATTTGATTGAAATAGATTTGTTGAATGCATTTGACTTTCATTTACTTCAGAAAGCTTTTTGAATGTGTTTGACTTTCATTTGATTCAAACAGATTTGTTGAATGTGTTTGACTTTCATTTGAGTCAAAAAGCTTTGTTTGAATGTGTTTGACTTTCATTTGATTAAAATGGCTTTGTTGAATGCATTTGTCTTTCATTTGCTTCAAAAATCTTTGTTTGAAGGTGTTTGACTTTCATTTGATTCAAATAGCTTTGTAGAATGCATTTGATTTTCATTTGCTTCAAAAAGTTTTGTTTGAATGTGTTTAACTTTCATTTAATTCAAATAGCTTTGTTGAATGCATTTGACTTTCATTTGCTTCAAAAAGCTTTTTTGAATGTGTTTGACTTTCATTTGATTCAAATAGCTTTGTTGAATGCATTTGACTTTCAGTTGCTTCAAAACACTTTGTTTGAATGTGTTTGACTTTCATTTGATTCAAATAATTTGTTGAATGCAATTGACTTTCATTTGCTTCAAAAAGCTTTGTTTGAATGTGTTTCACTTTCATTTGATTCAAACAGATTCGTTGAATGCATTTGACTTTCATTTACGACAAAAAGCTTTGTTTGAATGTGTTTGACTTTCATTTGATTCAAACAGCTTTGTTGAATGCATTTGACTTTCAATTGCTTCAAAAAGCTTTCTTTGAATGTGTTTGACTTTCATTTGATTCAAACAGCTTTGTTGAATGCATTTGACTTTCATTTGCATCAAAAAGCTTTGTTTGAATGTGTTTGACTTTCATTTAATTCAAATAGATTTATTGAATGCATTTGACTTTCCTTTGAGTCAAAAAGCTTTGTTTGAATGTGGTTGACTTTAATTTGATTCAAACAGATTTGTTGAATGTGTTGACTTTTCATTTGAGTCAAAAAGCTTTGTTTGAATGTGTTTGACTTTCATTTGATTAACACAGCTTTGTTGAATGCATTTGACTTTCATTTGCTTCAAAAAGCTTTGTTTGAATGTGTTTGACTTTCATTTAATTCAAATAGCTTTGTTGAATGCATTTGACTTTCATTTACTTCAAAAAGCTTTTTTGAATGTGTTTGACTTTCATTTGATTCAAATAGGTTTGTTGAATGTAATTCACTTTCCTTTGAGTCAAAAAGCTTTGTTTGAATGTGGTTGACTTTCATGTGATTGAAACAGATTTGTTGAATGTGTTTGACTTTCATTTGAGTCAAAAAGCTTTGTTTGAACGTGTTTGACTTTCATTTGATTTAAACAGCTTTGTTGAATGCATTTGACTTTCATTTGCTTCAAAAAGTTTCGTTTGAATGTGTTTGACTTTCATTTAATTCAAATAAATTTGTTGAATGCATTTGACTTTCATTTACTTTAAAAAGCTTTTTTGAATGTGTTTGACTTTCATTTGATTCAAATAGGTTTGTTGAATGCAATTCACTTTCTTTTGAGCCAAAAAGCTTTGTTTGAATGTGTTTGACTTTCATTTGATTTAAACAGATTTGTTGAATGCATTTGACTTTCATTTGCTTCAAAAAGCTTTGTTTGAATGTGTTTGACTTTCATTTGATTCAAATAGCTTTGTTGAATGCATTTGACTTTCTTTAGCTTCAAAACGCTTTGTTTGAATGTGTTTGACTTTCATTTGATGCAAATAGCTTTGTGGAAAGCATTTGACTTTCATTTGCTTCAAAAAGCTTTTTTGAATGTGTTTGAGTTTCATTTGATTCAAATTGGTTTGTTGAATGCAATTGACTTTCCTTTGAGTCAAAAAGCTTTGTTTGAATGTGTTTGACTTTCATTTCATTTAAAAAGATTTGTTGAATGCGTTTGACTTTCATTTGCTTTAAAAAGCATTGTTTGAATGTGTTTGACTTTCATTTGATTCAAATAGCTTTGTTGAATGCATTTGACTTTTATTTGCTTGAAAAAGCTTTGTTTGAATGTGTTTGACTTTCTTTTGATTCAAATAGCTTTGTTGAATGCATTTGACTTTCATTTGCTTCAAAAAGCGTTTTTGAATGTGTTTCACTTTCATTTGATTCAAATAGGTTTGTTGAATGCAATTCATTTTCCTTTGAGTCAAAAAGCTTTGTTTGAATGTGTTTGACTTTCATTTGACTTAAACAGATTTTTTGAATGCATTTGACTTTCATTTGCTTCAAAAAGCTTTGTTTGAATGTGTTTGACTTTCATTTGATTCAAATAGCTTTGTTGAATGCATTTGACTTTCATTTGCTTCAAAAAGCGTTTTTGAATGTGTTTGACTTTCATTTGATTCAAATAGATTTGTTGAATGCAATTCACTTTCCTTTGACTTAAAAAGCTTTGTGTGAATGTGTTTGCCTTTCATTTGATTCAAACAGATTTGTTGAATGCATTTGACATTCATTTGCGACAAAAAGCTTTCTTTGAATGTGTTTGACTTTCATTTGATCCAAACAGCTTTGTTGAACGCATTTGACTTTTATTTGCTTCAAAAAGTTTTGTTTGAATGTGTTTGACTTTCATTCGATTCAAACAGCTTTGTGGAATGCATTTGACTTTCATTTGCTTCAAAAAACTTTGTTTGAATGTGTTTCACTTTCATTTGATTCAAACAGATTTGTTGAATGTGTTTGACTTTTATTTGCTTCAAAAAGCTTTGTTTGAATGTGTTTGACTTTCATTTGATCCAAACAGCTTTGTTGAATGCATTTGACTTTTATTTGCTTCAAAAAGCTTTGTTTGAATGTGTTTGACTTTCATTCGATTCAAATAGCTTTGTGGATTGCATTTGACTTTCATTTGCTTCAAAAAGCTTTGTTTGAATGTGTTTCACTTTCATTTGATTCAAACAGATTTTTTGAATGCATTTGTCTTTCATTTACGACAAAAAGCTTTGTTCGAATGTGTTTGACTTTCATTTAATTCAAACAGCTTTGTTGAATGCATTTGACTTTCATTTGCTTCAAAAAGCTTTGTTTGAAAGTGTTTGACTTTCTTTTGAGTCAAAAAGCTTTATTTGAATGTGTTTGTCTTTCGTTTGATTCAAACAGATTTGTTGAATGTGTTTGACTTTCATTAGAGTTAAAATGGTTTGTTTGAATGTGTTTGACTTTCATTTGATCCAAACAGCTATGTTGAATGCATTTGAATTTTATTTGCTTCAAAAAGCTTTGTTTGAATGTGTTTGACTTTCATTTGATGCAAATAGCTTTGTGGAAAGCATTTGACTTTCATTTGCTTCAAAAAGCTTTTTTGAATGTGTTTGAGTTTCATTTGATTCAAATTGGTTTGTTGAATGCAATTCACTTTCCTTTGAGTCAAAAAGCTTTATTTGAATGTGTTTGACTTTCATTTCATTTAAACAGATTTATTAAATGCGTTTGACTTTCATTTTCTTTAAAAAGCTTTGTTTGAATGTGTTTGACTTTCATTTGATTCAAATAGCTTTGTTTAATGCAATTGACTTTCATTTGCTTCAAAAAGCTTTGTTTGAATGTGTTTCACTTTCATTTGATTCAAACAGATTTGTTGAATGCATTTGACTTTCATTTACGACAAAAAGCTTTGTTTGAATGTGTTTGACTTTCATTTGATTCAAACAGATTTGTTGAATGCATTTGACTTTCATTTGCTTCAAAAAGGTTTGTTAGAATGTGTTTGACTTTCATTTGATTCAAATAGCTTTGTTGAATGCATTTGACTTTCATTCGCTTCAAACGCTTTGTTTGAATGTGTTTGACTTTCATTTTACTCAAATAGCTTTGTTGAATGCAATTGACTTTCATTTGTTTCAAAAAGCTTTGTTTGAATGTGTTTCACTTTCATTTGATTCAAACAGATTTGTTGAATGCGTTTGACTTTCATTTGCTTCAAAAAGCTTTGTTTGAATTTGTTTGACTTTCATTTGATTCAAATAGCTTTGTTGAATGCATTTGACTTTCATTCGCTTCAAAACGCTTTGTTTGAATGTGTTTGACTTTCATTTGATTCAAATAACTTTGTTGAATGCTATTGCTTTTCATTTGCTACAAAAAGCTTTGTTTGAATGTGTTTCACTTTCATTTGATTCAAATAGGTTTGTTGAATGCAATTCACTTTCCTTTGAGACAAAAATCTTTGTTTGATTGTGTTTGACTTTCATTTGATTTAAATAGATTTGTTGAATGCATTTGACTTTTATTTGCTACAAAAAGCTTTGTTTGAATGTGTTTCACTTTCATTTGATTCAAATAGCTTTGTTGAATGCAATTGACTTTCATTTGCTTCAAAAAGCTTTGTTTAAATGTGTTTCACTTTCATTTGATTCAAACAGATTTGTTGAATGCATTTTACATCCATTTACGACAAAAAGCTTTGTTTGAATGAGTTTGACTTTCATTTGATTCAAACAGCTTTGTTAAATGTATTTGACTTTCATTTGCTTCAAAAAGCTTTGTTTGAATGTGTTTGACTTTCATTTGATTCAAATAGCTTTGTTGAATGCATTTGACTTACATTTACTTCAAAAAGCTTTATTTGAATGTGTTTGACTTTCATTTGATTCAAACAGCTTTGTTGAATGCATTTGACTTTCATTTTCTTCAAAAAGCTTTGTTTCAATGTGTTTGACTTTCATTTGTCTCAAACAGATTTGTTAAATGTGTTTGACTTTTATTTGAGTCAAAAAGCTTTGTTTGAATGTGTTTCACTTTCATTTGATTCAAATAGGTTTGTTGAATGCATTTGACTTTCATTTGCTTCAAAAAGCTTTGTTTGAATGTGTTTGACTTTCATTTGATTCAAACAGCTTTGTTGAATGCATTTGACTTTCATTTGCTTCAAAAAGCTTTGTTTGAATGTGTTTGACTTTCATTTGATTCAAACAGATTTGTTGAATGTGTTTGACTTACATTTGAGTCCAAAAGCTTTGTTTGAATGTGTTTGACATTCATTTGATTCAAACAGCTTTGTTGAATGCGTTTGACTTTCATTTGCTTCAAAAAGCTTTGTTTGAATTTGTTTGACTTTCATTTGATTCAAATAGCTTTGTTGAATGCATTTGACTTTCATTCGCTTCAAAACGCTTTGTTTGAATGTGTTTGACTTTCATTTGATTCAAATAACTTTGTTGAATGCTATTGCTTTTCATTTGCTACAAAAAGCTTTGTTTGAATGTTTTTGACTTTCATTTGTTTCAAATAGCTTTGTTAAATGCATTTGACTTTCATTTGCTTCAAAAAGCTTTGTTTGAATGAGTTTGACTTTCATTTAATTCAAATAGCTTTGTTGAATGCATTTGACTTTCATTTGCTTCAAAAAGCTTTTTTGAATGTGTTTGACTTTCATTTGATTCAAATAGGTTTGTTGAATGCAATTTACTTTCTTTTGAGTCAAAAAGCTTTGTTTGAATGTGTTTGACTTTCATTTGATTTAAACAGATTTGTTGAATGCATTTGACTTTCATTTTCTTCAAAAAGCTTTGTTTGAATATGTTTGACTTTCATTTGATTCAAATAGCTTTGTTGAATGCATTTGAATTTTATTTGCTTCAAAAAGCTTTAATTGAATGTGTTTCACTTTCATTTGATTGAAACAGATTTGTTGAATGCATTTGACTTTCATTTACGACAAAGAGCTTTGTTTGAAGTGTTTGACTTTCATTTTATTCAAACAGATTTGTTGAATGTTTTGACTTTCATTTGAGTTAAAAAGTTTTGTTTGAATGTGTTTGACTTTCATTTGTTTCAAACAGCTTTGTTGAATGCATTTCACTTTCATTTGCTTTAAAAAGCTTTGTTTGAATGTGTTTTACTTTCATTTGATTCAAATAGCTTTGTTGAATGCATTTAACTTTCATTCGCTTCAAAACGCTTTGTTTGAATGTGTTTGACTTGCATTTGATTCAAATAGCTTTGTTGAATGCAATTGACTTTCATTTGCTTGAAAAAGCTTCGTTTGAATGTGTTTCACTTTCATTTGATTCAGACATATTTGTTGAATGCATTTGACATTCATTTACGACAAAAAGCTTTGTTTGAATGTGTTTGACTTATATTTGATTCAAACAGCTTTGTTGAATGCATTTGACTTTCATTTGCTTCAAAAAGCTTTGTTTTTATGTGTTTGACTTTCATTTGATTCAAATAGCTTTGTTGAATGCATTTGAATTTTAATTTACTTCAAAAAGCTTTTTTGAATGTGTTTGACTTTCATTTGACCCAAATAAGTTTGTTGAATGCAATTCACTTTCCTTTAAGTCAAAAAAGTTTGTTTGAATGTGTTTGACTTTCATTTGATTCAAACAGCTTTTGTAGCTTGCATTTGACTTTCATTTGCTTCAAAAAGCTTTGTTTGAATGTGTTTGACTTTCATTTGATTCAAAAAGCTTTTTTTAATGCATTTGACTTTCATTTGCTTCAAAAAGCTTTGTTTTAATGTGTTTGACTTTCATTTGATTCAAATAGATTTGTTGAATGCATTTGACTTTCATTTACTTCAGAAAGCTTTTTGAATGTGTTTGACTTTCATTTGATTCAAACAGATTTGTTGAATGTGTTTGACTTTCATTTGAGTCAAAAAGCTTTGTTTGAATGTGTTTGACTTTCATTTGATTAAAATGGCTTTGTTGAATGCATTTGTCTTTCATTTGCTTCAAAAATCTTTGTTTGAAGGTGTTTGACTTTCATTTGATTCAAATAGCTTTGTAGAATGCATTTGATTTTCATTTGCTTCAAAAAGTTTTGTTTGAATGTGTTTGACTTTCATTTAATTCAAATAGCTTTGTTGAATGCATTTGACTTTCATTTGCTTCAAAAAGCTTTTTTGAATGTGTTTGACTTTCATTTGATTCAAATAGCTTTGTTGAATGCATTTGACTTTCAGTTGCTTCAAAACACTTTGTTTGAATGTGTTTGACTTACATTTGATTCAAATAATTTGTTGAATGCAATTGACTTTCATTTGCTTCAAAAAGCTTTGTTTGAATGTGTTTCACTTTCATTTGATTCAAACAGATTCGTTGAATGCATTTGACTTTCATTTACGACAAAAAGCTTTGTTTGAATGTGTTTGACTTTCATTTGATTCAAACAGCTTTGTTGAATGCATTTGACTTTCAATTGCTTCAAAAAGCTTTCTTTGAATGTGTTTGACTTTCATTTGATTCAAACAGCTTTGTTGAATGCATTTGACTTTCATTTGCTTCAAAAAGCTTTGTTTGAGTGTGTTTGACTTTCATTTGATTCAAATAGCTTTGTTGAATGCATTTGACTTTCATTTACTTCAAAAAGCTTTTATGAATGTGTTTTAATTTCATTTGATTCAAATAGGTTTGTTGAATGCAATTCACTTTCCTTTGAGTCAAAATGCTTTGTTTGAATGTGTTTGACTTTCATTTGATTCAAACAGATTTGTTGAATGTGTTTTACTTTCATTTGACTCAAAAAGCTTTGTTTGAATGTGTTTGACTTTCATTTGATTCAAACAGCTTTGTTGAATGCATTTGACTTTCATTTGCTTCAAAAAGCTTTGTTTAAATATGTTTGACTTTCATTTGATTCAAACAGATTTGTTGAATGTGTTTGATTTTCATTTGAGTCAAAAAGCTTTGTTTGAATGTGTTCGACTTTCATTTGATTTAAACAGCTTTGTTGAATGCATTTGACTTTCATTTGCTTCAAAAAGCTTTGTTTGAATGTGTTTCACTTTCATTTGATTCAAACAGCTTTGTTTGAATGTGTTTGACTTTCATTTGATTCAAATAGCTTTGTTGAATGCAATTGGCTTTCATTTGCTTCAAAAAGCTTTGTTTTAATGTGTTTAACTTTCATTTGATTCAAACAGATTTATTGAATGCATTTGACTTTCATTTACGACAAAAAGCATTGTTTGAATGTGTTTGACTTTCATTTGATTCAAATAACTTTGTTGAATGCAATTGACTTTCAATTGCTTCAAAAAGCTTTGTTTGAATGTGTTTCACTTTCATTTCATTCAAACAGATTTGTTGAATGCATTTAACTTTCATTTGCTTCAAAAAGCTTTGTTTGAATGTGTTGGACTTTAATTTGATTCAAATAGGTTTGTTGAATGTAATTCACTCTCCTTTGAGTCAAAAAGCTTTGTTTGAATGCATTTGACTTTCATTTGAGTCAAAAATTTTTGTTGGAATGTGTTTGACTTTCATTTCAATCAAAAAGCTTTGTTTAAATGTGTTTGACTTTCGTTTGATTAAAAAAGCTTTGTTGAATGAAATTGGCTTTCATTTTCTTCAAAAAGCTTATTTTGAATGTGTTTAACTTTCATTTGATTCAAACAGATTTATTGAATGCATTTGACTTTCATTTACGACAAAAAGCTTTGTTTGAATGTGTTTGACTTTCATTTGATTCAAATAGCTTTGTTGAATGCAATTGACTTTCATTTGCTTCAAAAAGCTTTGTTTGAACGTGTTTCACTTTCATTTCATTTAAACAGATTTGTTGAATGCATTTGACTTTCATTTACTTCAAAAAGCTTTTTTAAATGTGTTGGACTTTCATTTGATTCAAATAGGTTTGTTGAATGCAATTCACTTTCCTTTGAGTCAAAAAGCTTTGTTTGAATGCATTTGACTTTTATTTGAGTCAAAAATTTTTGTTGGAATGTGTTTGACTTTCATTTCAGTCAAAAAGCTTTGTTTGTATGTGTTTGACTTTCATTTGATTAAAATGGCTTTGTTAAATGCATTTGACTTTCATTAGCTTCAAAAAGCTTTGTTTGAATGTGTTTGACTTTCATTTGATTCAAATAGTTTTGTTAAATGCATTTGACTTTCATTTGCTTCAAAACGCTTTGTTTGAATGTGTTTGACTTTCATTTGATTTAAATAGCTTTGTTGAATGCATTTAACTTTCATTTGCTTCAAAAAGCTTTTTTTTAATGTATTTGACTTTCATTTGATTCAAATAGCTTTGTTGAATGCATTTGACTTTCATTTGAGTCAAAAATCTTTGTTTGAATGTGTTTAACTTTCATTTGAGTCAAAAAGCTTTGTTTGAATGTGTTTGACTTTCATTTGATTCAAATAGCTTTGTTGATTGCATTTGACTTTCATTTGCTACAAAAAGCTTTGTTTGATTGTGTTTGACTTTCATTTGAGCGAAATGGCTTTGTTGAATGCATTTGACATTCATTTGCTTCAATAAGCTTTGTTTTAATGTGTTAGACTTTTATTTGATTCAAACAGCTTTGATGAATGCATTTGACTTTCATTTGCTTCAAAAAGCTTTGTTTGAATGTGTTTGACTTTCTTTGATTCAAATAGCTTTGTTCAATGCATTTGACTTTCATTTGATTCATAAAGCTTTGTTAGAATGTGTTTGACTTTCATTTCTGTCAAAAAGCTTTGTTTAAATGTGTTTGACTTTCATTTGATTAAAAAAGCTTTGTTGTACGCATTTGACTTCCATTTGCTTCAAAAAGCTTTATTCGAATGTATTTGACTTTCATTTGATTCAAAATATTATGTTGAATGCATTTGACTTTCATTTTACACAAAAAGCTTTGTTTGAATGTGTTGAACTTTCATTTGATTCAAATAACTTTGTTGAATGCATTTGACTTTCATTTGAGACAAAAAGCTTTGTTTGAATGTGTTTGACTTTCATTTGATTCAAATAGGTTTGTTGAATGCAGTTCACTTTACTTTGAGTCAAAAAGCTTTGTTTGAAAGTGTTTGACTTTCATTTGATTCAAACGGCTTTTGTTGCATGCATTTGACTTTCATTTACTACAGAAAGCTTTGTTTGAATGTTTTTGACTTTCATTTGATTCAAATAGCTTTGTTGAATGCATTTGACTTTCATTTGATTCAAATAGCTTTGTTAAATGCATTTGACTTTTGTTTGCTTCAAAAAGCTTTAGTTGAATGTGTTTGACTTTCATTTGATTGAAAGAGCTTTGTTGAATGCATTTGACTTTCATTTGCTTCAAAAAGATATGTTTGAATGTGTTTGACTTTCATTTGATTCAAATAGCTTTGTTGAATGCATTTGACTTTCATTTGAGTCAAAAATCTTTGTTTGAATGTGTTTGACTTTCATTTGATTCAAATAGGTTTTATGAATGCATTTGACTTTCATTTGAGTCAAAAATCTTTGTTAGAATGTGTTTGACTTTCATTTCTGTCAAAAAGCTTTGTTTAAATGTGTTTGACTTTCGTTTGATTAAAAAAGCTTTGTTGAATGCATTTGACTTCCATTTGCTTCAAAAAGCTTTATTCGAATGTATTTGACTTTCATTTGATTCAAAATATTATGTTGAATGCATTTGACTTTCATTTTACACAAAAAGCTTTGTTTGAATGTGTTGAACTTTCATTTGATTCAAATAATTTTGTTGAATGCATTTGACTTTCATTTGAGACAAAAAGCTTTGTTTGAATGTGTTTGACTTTCATTTGATTCAAATAGGTTTGTTGAATGCAATTCACTTTCCTTTGAGTCAAAAAGCTTTGTTTGAAAGTGTTTGACTTTCATTTGATTCAAACGGCTTTTGTTGCATGCATTTGACTTTCATTTACTTCAGAAAGCTTTGTTTGAATGTTTTTGACTTTCATTGATTCAAATAGCTTTATTGAATGCATTTGACTTTCATTTACTTCGAAAAGCCTTGTTTGAATGTTTTTAATTCTCATTTGATTCAAATAGCTTTGTTAAATGCATTTGACTTTCGTTTGCTTCAAAAAGCTTTGTTTGAATGTGTTTGACTTTCATTTAATTGGAAGAGCTTTGTTGAATGCATTTGACTTTCATTTGCTTCAAAAAGCTTTGTTTGAATGTGTTAGACTTTCATTTGATTTTAATAGCTTTGTTGAATGCATTTAAGTTTTATTTGCTTCAAAAAGCTTTTTTTTAATGTAGTTGACTTTCATTTGATTCAAATAGCTTTGTTGAATGCATTTGACTTTCATTTGATTCAAATAGCTTTGTTAAATGCATTTGACTCTCATTTGCTTCAAAAAGCTTTGTTTGAATGTGTTTGACTTTCATTTGATTCAAATAGCTTTGTTGAATGCAATTGACTTTCATTTGCTTCAAAAAGCTTTGTTTGAATGTGTTTGACTTTCATTTGATTCAAATAGCTTTGTTGAATGCATTTGACTTTCATTTGAGTTAAAGATCTTTGTTTGAATGTTTTTTACTTTCATTTGAGTCAAAAAGCTTTGTTTGAATGTCTTAAACTTTCATTTTATTCAAATAGCTTTGTTGAATGCATTTAACTTTCATTTGCTTCAAAAAGCTTTTTTGAATGTATTTGACTTTCATTTGATTCAAATAGGTTTGTTGAATGCAATTCACTTTCCCTTGAGTTAAAATAGTTTGTTGAATGCATTTGACTGTCTTTTGAGTCAAAAAGCTATGTTTGAATGTGTTTGACTTTCATTTGATTCAAACACCTTTGTTGAATGCATTAGACTTTCACTTGCTTCAAAAAGCTTTGTTTGAATGTGTTTGACTTTCGTTTGATTAAAAAAGCTTTGTTGAACGCATTTGACTTCCATTTGCTTCAAAAAGCTTTATTCGAATGTATTTGACTTTCATTTGATTCAAAATATTATGTTGAATGCATTTGACTTTCATTTGACACAAAAAGCTTTGTTTAAATGTGTTGAACTTTCATTTGATTCAAATAACTTTGTTGAATGCATTTGACTTTCATTTGAGACAAAAAGCTTTGTTTGAAAGTGTTTGACTTTCATTTGATTCAAACGGCTTTTGTTGCATGCATTTGACTTTCATTTACTTCAGAAAGCTTTGTTTGAATGTTTTTGACTTTCTTTTGATTCAAATAGCTTTGTTGAATGCATTTGACTTTCATTTGATTCAAATAGCTTTGTTGAATGCATTTGACTTTCATTTGCTTCAAAAAGCTTTGTTTGAATGTGTTGGACTTTCATTTGACTAAAATGGCTTTGTTGAATGCATTTGACTTTCATTTGCTTCAAAAAGCTTTGTTTGAATGTGCTTAACTTTCATTTGATTCAAATAGCTTTGTTGAATTCATTTGACTTTCTTTTGATTCATAAAGCTTTTTTTGAATGTGTTTAACTTTCATTTGATTGAAATAGATTTGTTTAATACATTTGACTTTCATTTGATTCAAATAGATTTGTTGAATGCATATGACTTTCATTTGCTTTAAAAAGCTTTGTTTGAATGTGTTTGACTTTCATTTGATTCAAAGAGCTTTGTTGAATGCATTTGACTTTCTTTTGATTCAAAAAGCTTTATTTGAATGTGTTTAACTTTCATTTGATTGAAATAGATTTGTTGAATGCATTTCACTTTCATTTGAGTCAAAAATCTTTGTTGGAATGTGTTTGACTTTCATTTCAGTTAAAAAGCTTTGTTTAAATGTGTTTGACTTTCATTTCATTAAAAAAGCTTTGTTGAATGCATTTGACTTTCATTTGCTTCAAAAAGCTTTGTTTGAACGTGTTTGGCTTTCATTTGATTGAAACTGCTTTGTTGAATGCATTTGACTTTCATTTGCTTCAAAAAGCTTTGTTTGAATGTGTTTGACTTTCATTTGAATCAAATAGATTTCTTGAATCCATTTGACTTTCATTTGCTTCAAAAAACTTTGTTTGAATGTGTTTAACTTTCCTTTGATTCAAATGGCTTTGTTGAATGCATTTGACTTTCATTTGCTTCAAAAAGCTTTGTTCGAATGTGTTTGACTTTCATTTGATTCAAACAGCTTTGTTAAATGAATTTGACTTTCATTTGCTTCTAAAAGTTTTGTTTGAATGTGTTTGACTTTCATTTGATTCAAACAAATTTATTGAACGCATTTTACTTTCAATTACTTTAAAAGGCTTTGTTTGAATGTGTTTGACTTTCATTTGATTCAAATAGCTTTGTTGAATGCATTTGCTTTCATTTGAGACAAAAAGCTTTGTTTGAATTTGTTTGACTTTCATTTGATTCTAATAGGTTTGTTGAATTCAATTCACTTTCCTTTGAGTCAAAAAGATTTGTTTGAATGTGTTTGACTTTTAATTGATTCAATGGCTTTTGTTTAATGCATTTGACTTTTATTTGCTTCAAAAAGCTTTGTTTGAATGTGTTTGACTTTCATTTCATTCAAAGAGCTTTGTTGAATGCATTTGACTTTTATTTGAGTCAAAAGCTTTGTTTGAATGTGTTTTACTTTCATTTGATTCAAATAGCTTTGTTGAATGCATTTGACTTTCATTTGCTTTAAAAAGCTTTATTTAAATGTGTTTGACTTTCATTTGATTCAAACAGGTTTGTTGAATGCATTTGACTTTCATTTGCTTCAAAAAGCTTTGTTTGAATGTGTTTGACTTTCATTTCATTCATATAGGTTTGTTGAATGCAATTCACTTTCCTTTAAGTCAAAAAGCTTTGTTTGAATGTGTGTCTTTCATTTGATTGAAATGGCTTTGTTGAATGCATTTGACTTTCATTTGCTTCAAAAAGCTTTGTTCGATTGTGTTTGACTTTCATTTGATTCAAACAGCTTTGTTGAATGCATTTGACTTTCATTTGCTTCAAAAAGCTTTGTTTGAATATGTTAGACTTTCTTTTGAGTCAAATAGTTTTGTTAAATACATTTGACTTTCATTTGCTTCAAAAAGCTTTGTTTGAATGTGTTTGACTTTCATTTGATTAAAATGGCTTTTGTTGAATGCATTTGACTTTCATTTGCTTCAAAAAGCTTTGTTTGAATGTGCTTAACTTTCATTTGATTCAAATAGCTTTGTTGAATGCATTTGACTTTCTTTTGATTCAAAAAGCTTTTTTTGAATGTGTTTAACTTTCATTTGATTGAAATAGATTTGTTGAATACATTTGACTTTCATTTGATTCAAATAGATTTGTTGAATGCATTTGACTTTCATTTGCTTTAAAAAGCTTTGTTAGAATGTGTTTGACTTTCATTTGATTCAAATAGCTTTGTTGAATGCATTTGACTTTCTTTTGATTCAAAAAGCTTTATTTGACTGTGTTTAACTTTCATTTGATTGAAATAGATTTGTTGAATGCATTTGACTTTCATTTGAGTCAAAAATCTTTGTTGGAATGTGTTTGACTTTCATTTCAGTTAAAAAGCTTTGTTTAAATGTGTTTGACTTTCATTTCATTAAAAAAGCTTTGTTGAATGCATTTGACTTTCATTTGCTTCAAAAAGCTTTGTTTGAATGTGTTTGACTTTCATTTGATTGAAATGGCTTTGTTAAATGCATTTGACTTTCATTTGCTTCAAAAAGTTTTGTTTGAACGTGTTTGGCTTTCATTTGATTGAAACTGCTTTGTTGAATGCATTTGACTTTCATTTGCTTCAAAAAGCTTTGTTTGAATGTGTGTGACTTTCATTTGACTAAAATGGCTGTGTTGAATGCTTTTGACTTTCATTTGCTTTAGAAAGCTTTGTTTGAATGTGTTTGACTTTCATTTGATTGAAATGGCTTTGTTGAATACATTTGACTTTCATTTGGTTCAAAAAGTTTTGTTTGAATGTGTTTAACTTTCATTTGATTTAAACAGATTTGTTGAATGCATTTGACTTTCATTTGAGTCAAAAATCTTTGTTGGAATGTGTTTGACTTTCATTTCAGTTAAAAATCTTTGTTTAAATGTGTTTGACTTTCATTTCATTAAAAAAGCTTTGTTAAATGCATTTGACTTTCATTTGCTTCAAAAAGCTTTGTTTGAATGTGTTTGACTTTCATTTGATTGAAATGGCTTTGTTAAATGCATTTGACTTTCATTTGCTTCAAAAAGCTTTGTTTGAATGTGTTTGGCTTTCATTTGATTGAAACAGCTTTGTTGAATGCATTTGACTTTCATTTGCTTCAAAAAGCTAAATTTGAATATGTTTGACTTTCATTTGATTCAAATAGATTTCTTGAATCCATTTGACTTTCATTTGCTTCAAAAAGCATTGTTTGAATGTGTTTGACTTTCATTTGATTCAAATAGCTTTGTTGAATGCATTTCACTTTCATTTGCTTCTAAAAGCTTTGTTTGAATGTGTTTGACTTTCATTTGACTAAAATGGCTTTGTTGAATGCATTTGACTTTCATTTGCTTCAAAAAGCTTTGTTTGAATGTGTTTGACTTTCATTTGATTGAAATGGCTTTGTTGAATGCATTAGACTTTCATTTGCTTCAAAAAGCTTTGTTTGAATGTGTTTAACTTTCATTTGATTGAAACAGATTTGTTGAATGCATTTGACTTTCATTTGCTTCAAAAAGCTTTGTTTGAATGTGTTTGACTTTCATTTAATTCAAATAGCTTTGTTGAATGCATTTGACTTTCATTTGCTTCAAAAGCTTTGTTTTAATGTGTTTGACTTTCATTCGATTGAAAGGGGTTTGTTGAATGCATTTGACTTTCATTTGCATTAAAAAGCTTTGTTTGAATGTGTTTGAATTTCATTTGATTCAAATAGCTTTGTTGAATGCATTTGACTTTCATTTGCTTCAAAAAGCTTTGTTCGAATGTGTTTGATTTTCATTTGATTCAAACAGCTTTGTTGAATGCATTTCACTTTCATTTTCTTCAAAAAGCTTTGTTTGAATTTATTAGACTTTCATTTGATTCAAATTGCTTTGTTGAATGCATTTGACTTTCATTTGCTTCAAAAAGCTTTGTTTGAATGTGTTTGACTTTCATTTGATTGAAATAGCTTTGTTGATTGCATTTGACTTTCATTTGTTTCAAAAAGCTTTGTTTGAATGTTTTTTACTTTCATTTGATTCAAATAGCTTTGTTGAATGCATTTGACTTTCATTGCTTCAAAAAGCTTTGTTTGAATGTGTTTGCATTTCATTTGATTCAAATAGGTTTGTTGAATGCAATTCACTTTCCTTTGAGTCAAAAAGCATTGTTTGAATGTGTTTGACTTTCATTTGATTCAAACAGATTTATTGAATGCATTTGACTTTCATTTGCTCCAAAAGGCTTTGTTTGAATGTGTTTGACTTTCATTTGATTCAAATAGCTTTGTTGAATGTATTTGACTTTCATTTGAGACAAAAAGCTTTGTTTAAATTTGTTTGACTTTCATTTGATTCAAATAGGTTTGTTGAATTCAATTCACTTTCCTTTGAGTCAAAAAGGTTTGTTTGAATGTGTTTGACTTTTAATTGATTCAATGGCTTTGTTTAATGCATTTGACTTTCATTTGCTTCAAAAAGTTTTGTTTGAATGTTTTTGACTTTCATTTGATTGAAATAGCTTTGTTGAACGCATTTGACTTTCATTTGTTTCAAAAAGCTTTGTTTGAATGTTTTTGACTTTCATTTGATTCAAATAGCTTTGTTGAATGCATTTGACTTTCATTGAAGACAAAAAGCTTTGTTTGAATGTGTTTGACTTTCATTTGATTCAAATAGGTTTGTTGAATGCAATTCACTTTCCTTTGAGTCAAAAAGCTTTGTTTGAATGTGTTTGACTTTCATTTGATTTAAACAGATTTATTGAATGCATTTGACTTTCATTTGCTCCAAAAGGCTTTGTTTGAATGTGTTTGATTTTCAGTTGATTCAAATAGCTTTGTTGAATGCATTTGACTTTCATTTGAGACAAAAAGCTTTGTTTGAATTTGTTTGACTTTCATTTGATTCAAATAGGTTTGTTGAATTCAATTCACTTTCCTTTGAGTCAAAAAGGTTTGTTTGAAAGTGTTTGACTTTTAATTGATTCAATGGCTTTGTTTAATGCATTTGACTTTCATTTGCTTCAAAAAGCTTTGTTTGAATGTTTTTGACTTTCATTTGGTTCAAAGAGCTTGGTTGAATGCATTTGACTTTCATTTGCATTAAAAAGCTTTGTTTGAATGTGTTTGACTTTCTTTTTATTCAAAGAGCTTTGCTGAATGCATTTGACTTTCATTTGCATTAAAAAGCTTTGTTTGAATGTGTTTGACTTTTATTTGATACAAATAGCTTTGTTGAATGCATTTGACTTTCATTTGCTTCAAAAAGCTTTGTTTGAATGTGTTTGACTTTCATTTGATTGAAATAGCTTTGTTGAATGCATTTGACTTTCATTTGCTACAAAAAGCTTTGTTCAAATGTGTTTGACATTCATTTGATTCAAACAGTTTTGTTGAATGCATTTAACTTGCATTTGCTTCATAAAGCTTTGTTCGAATGTGTTTGACTTTTATTTGATTCAAACAGCTTTGTTGAATGCATTTGACTTTCATTTGCTTCAAAAAGCTTTGTTTAAATGTTTTTTACTTTCATTTGATTCAAACAGCTTTGTTGAATGCATTTGACTTTCATTTGCTTGAAAAAGATTTTTGAATGTGTTTGATTTTCATTTGATTCAAATAGGTTTATTGAATGCAATTCACTTTCCCTTGAGTGAAAAAAGCTTTGTTTGAACGTGTTTGACTTTCATTTGATTCAAACAGCTTTGTTGAATGCATTTGACTTTCATTTGCTTCTTAAAGCTTTGTTTGAATGTGTTTGACTTTCATTTGATTAAAATAGCATTGTTGAATGCAATTGACTTTCATTTGCTTCAAAAAGCTTTGTTTGAATGTGTTTGACTTTCATTTGATTCAAATAGGTTTATTGAATGCAATTCACTTTCCCTTGAGTCAAAAAGCTTTGTTTGAATGTGTTTGACTTTCATTTGATTCAAACAGCTTTGTTGAATGCATTTGACATTCATTTGCTTCAAAAAGCTTTGTTTGAATGTGTTTAACATTCCTTTGATTCAAATGGCTTTGTTGAATGCATTTGACTTTCATTAGCTTCAAAAAGCTTTGTTCGAATGTGTTTGACTTTCATTTGATTCAAACAGCTTTGTTAAATGAATTTGACTTTCATTTGCTTCTAAAAGCTTTGTTTGAATGTGTTTGACTTTCATTTGATTCAAACAAATTTATTGAACGCATTTGACTTTCATTTGCTTCAAAAGGCTTTGTTTGAATGTGTTTGACTTTCATTTGATTCAAATAGCTTTGTTGAATGCATTTACTTTCATTTGAGACAAAAAGCTTTGTATGAATTTGTTTGACTTTCATTTGATTCAAATAGGTTTGTTGAATTCAATTCACTTTCCTTTGAGTCAAAAAGGTTTGTTTGAATGTGTTTGACTTTTAATTGATTCAATGGCTTTTGTTAAATGCATTTGACTTTTATTTGCTTCAAAAAGCTTTGTTTGAATGTGTTTGACTTTCATTTCATTCAAAGAGCTTTGTTGAATGCATTTGACTTTTATTTGAGTCAAAAAGCTTTGTTTAAATGTGTTTTACTTTCATTTGATTCAAATAGCTTTGTTGAATGCATTTGACTTTCATTTGCTTCAAAAAGCTTTATTTAAATGTGTTTGACTTTCATTTGATTCAAACAGAATTGTTGAATGCATTTGACTTTCATTTGCTTCAAAAAGCTTTGTTTAAATGTTTTTGACTTTCATTTCATTCATATAGGTTTGTTGAATGCAATTCACTTTCCTTTGAGTCAAAAAGCTTTGATTGAATGTGTTTGGCTTTCATTTGATTCAAACAGATTTGTTGAATGTGTTTGACTTTCATTTGAGTCAAAAAGCTTTGTTTGAATGTTTTTGACTTTCATTTGATTAAAATGGCTTTTGTTGAATGCATTTGACTTTCATTTGATTCAAAAAGCTTTGTTTGAATGTGTGACTTTCATTTGATTGAAATGGCTTTGTTGAATGCATTTGACTTTCATTTGCTTCAAAAAGCTTTGTTCGATTGTGTTTGACTTTCATTTGATTCAAACAGCTTTGTTGAATGCATTTGACTTTCATTTGCTTCAAAAAGCTTTGTTTGAATATGTTAGACTTTCTTTTGAGTCAAATAGTTTTGTTGAATGCATTTGACTTTCATTTGCTTCAAAAAGCTTTGTTTGAATGTGTTTGACTTTCATTTGATTAAAATGGCTTTTGTTGAATGCATTTGACTTTCATTTGCTTCAAAAAGCTTTGTTTGAATGTGTGACTTCATTTGATTGAAATGGCTTTTTTGAATGCATTTGACTTTCATTTGCTTCAAAAAGCTTTGTTCGATTGTGTTTGACTTTCATTTGATTCAAACAGCTTTGTTGAATGCATTTGACTTTCATTTGCTTCAATAAGATTTGTTTGATTGTGTTAGACTTTCATTTGATTCAAACAGCTTTGTTGAATGCATTTGACTTTCATTTGCTTCAATAAGCTTTGTTTGATTGTGTTAGACTTTCATTTGAGTCAAATAGCTTTGTTGAATGCATTTGACTTTCATGTGCTTCAAAAAGCTTTGTTTGAATGTGTTTGACTTTCATTTGATTCAAATAGATTTGTTGACTGCTTTTGACTTTCATTTGCTTCAAAAAGCTTTGTTTGAATGTGTTTGACTTTCATTTGATTGAAATGGCTTTGATGAATGCATTTGACTTTCATTTGCTTCAAAAAGCTTTGTTCGATTGTGTTTGACTTTCATTTGATTCAAACAGATTTGTGGAATGCATTTGACTTTTATTTGCTTCAAAAAGCTTTGTTTGAATGTGTTAGACTTTCATTTGAGTCAAACAGCTTTGTTTAATGCATTTGACTTTCATTTGCTTCAAAAAGCTTTGTTTGAATGTGTTTGACTTTCATTTGATCCAAATAGCTTTGTTGAATGCAGTTGACTTTCATTTGCTTCAGAAAGCTTTGTTTGAATGTGTTTGACTTTCATTTGATTCAAATAGCTTTGTTGAATGCATTTGATTTTCATTTGAGAAAAAAAAAGCTTTGTTTGAATGTGTTTGACTTTCATTTGATTTAAACAGGTTTGTTGAATGCATTTGACTTTCATTTGCTTCAAAAAGCTTTGTTTGAATGTGTTTGACTTTCGTTTGATTAAAATTGTTTTGGGTGTTTTTGTCCCTCGGGAGAGTTACAGCTCGAAGACTGGTCCGTAGCGGCTTGTACCTGCAAGACAAACGGAGACACCGGTTGGTAGGTGATCCGCCTCCGACGATCAAGTTAGTAACTTAAAAGGAGATAAAAAGGTGCGGAAATTTAGGTGGGGATCTGCTAGGATTTCTAGCTCAGTTGTCTCTATCAAAGGGACAATTTGTAATAAGTGGAAAAATGTGCCCTCCAAAAGAGGGGAATCTCCCTATTTATTTTGTCCTTGGGAATTGTGCCCCTGATTAGGTCACAGAACCCTAATCAGTGGTGGGCTGCGCCGCATTGCGGCTTTCTCGGGATTTGGGCCGGAAGGCCGTCATTTCCCCAAATATCTGGGATGACACGTGTCAAGCAGGGATAGGTCCACTTTGGACCATCCTTGGGCTGACACGTGTCGCCCTCTGATTGGGCCACATGGCGGGGTAAAATTACCCTAAACATTTGCCCCTCACAGATGTGACGTCGCACGCCACGTGTCATCTGTGACACGTGTCACTCTTTGAATGGTGGTAATTTTACAGCCAAAATTTTACTGTTCACCTTCTGGGTAAATTACAGGAATACCCCTTCATTTACCCTCTTTATATAGCCGTTTACCCTCATATTTTTGTTCGTTTCACAAAAATTTTCAGAGTAAACTTAGAGAGAATCTTGAAAGAGAGAGCAGAAGTCACCCGTCTGAGTCAAGCGCAAGTTTAAGAAAACTCAGCCTCTTCAACACAGGGGGACCCGTCTACCTTCAGATCTCAAATCTAAAGGTACCGTCTCTGACTCTCTCAGCTCTTTTTTCATTTTACCGCTTGTATATATTCCTTGCAATAAATGGATTCATCACCAACACACACGGCACAACCTAGGGTAGAATCCAACCGTTCCCCAAGGACGGCTGAGTCTAGGACTGGTAGTGCCGTCTCAGGGTGTTGGGACCACCCTCATGCTTGGATTCCGACCATTTGCGCGTCTGTGCAGGGCACAATGGCTCGGACTATGCAGACGGCACAGGATCCCAATTATAGGAGCGAAGGCTCAAGCGGCCAAACGCCTGAGGGAGAGGCGTCTGGCTTCGAACACCAGACGGCTCCGGAGAGATCCCCTCCGCGTGGCCCCCCAACTCCTCCTGACTTGTTTTTGGACGAGTGCGACCAAGGCGGTGAGGAGGCCGCCTCAGCTTCCGTTTCCCAATCTGGGGAGGAGACGGGAAGCGAACTTGACGTCTCTTCCTCAGAGAGCAGTGACGATCTTCCTCCGCTTGAGGATAGTGAGGAAGAAGAAAGGAAGAAATGGAAGGAGAAGGACGATCCCTTCAAAATCCACGTCTCCATGAAAGACATAGACCTCATGGGAAAAGGTCTTAAAAACTTTTTGAAGATGCACCCAATGGGAGACGGGTGGAAAATAAGGGTGCCTCCCCCAAACGGCACCATTTCCTGGGAAGGCGAAGAACGAAACGCTAACGGCTACTTCGGCTGTTATGAGGCGGCGTTCAAGGCAGGACTTCGCTTCCCCCTTCACGAGGCGGTGAAGGCAATTTTGAGAGGCTATGGTCTCGGAGTCTGGCAACTTACCCCCAACTCTTGGGCAAATATTCTGGGGTATGTTGCCGCCTGTGAATTCCAAGGAATTCACCCCGGCTGGGAAGCCTTTGCTAAGATGCATTATCTTAGTCGCAACCCAGGCGGGTACAGAGCGTGGTATACTCTAACCACGTTCCCTCAATACATGATGACCTTGGACATGGTCTCAAAATTTGACGGCTGGAAGCACAGATTCTATCTGCTGACGGCTCCCACCAGGCGGGAGAACTTCGAGCTCCGCCAGTACAATAAGAAGCCCGACCTTTTGGGTCGGAAATGTTGTCTTCCCCGGATCCCGGATGAGGACTTCGACAAAATAATTGAGGCTGACTTCTTCGGCCTCACAGACGCTACACTGTCAACCGGGGAGACAATAAAAGTCCCCAAGAACTGGATCCCTAAGAGCGCCTGGCTCAGGGATGAATGCTTTCTAGCCGCCTGCGGGCTAGGGCACATGTTCACCAGACGTACGCGCCTGAATACTTTTCGTCTGTACTACTTTTGTGTCGGAAATGTTTTTGATGATGTACTAATTGATTACCCTTTTTGTTTTTGCAGAAGAAGCTTTGAACATGTTGCCAGACGAGAAGACCCCTAGACGGTCCTCTGCGCAGATCCGCCGTGACTTGGCGGAGGCCCAGGCGCGAGAGCTTAAGGCCAAGGTAAACGCCTGACCATTTTTGTGAGTTTACTTTCAAAGTTTTCTTCCTTCGTCTACTAACATTAAGTCGTTTATTTTTTCAGGGAGGAGAGGTGGACAAGACGTTTGAAAAAAAACTCAAACGGGCTAGGGAGGAGACCACCGCCTCTAACCCCAGCAAGTCCTCAAAAAAGGCCACCTCCACTGCACCTCCCAACGCCCCAGTCGGGAGACAAATGCGGATAGGGGGGAGGAATGAGAGAGTGTCCGGCTCTGTTGGCCTTGACTTGGCCAGCCCCCTATCTGCAACCGGGGGGTTCACCACGCCTGCCAGCGGCTCTCGTTTGGCCGGCTCTGCAGGTAAGAACCCTTTTGAGTCCCCGCCTGAGCTGGGATGGCCGTTGCGAGTGAACACACACTCCCAGCAGACGTCATCTTCAGACGGTCGAGACCAGATAGGCGCTGCTTTAGTATCTCAATCTGACGTTGATTATGCTGCAGATCAATCTCCCCGTTGGCCAGACGTCCAGAAGCATGCCAAGGCCATGTTGGATGCTGTCAGCAAACGGGATAAGGATACTATCCCGGGGATTGAGACGTTCAACCTTGAACATATTCTGACCCTCCTGGCTGAGGTAAGACACTTGAACTATTTTTCAATAATTTTCTCCAAGTCTTTCTCCGCCTGCACTACTAACCTTGTTTGCTTTTGCAGGCTCTGCTGCGGGTAGACGGGCTCAAGCGTCCTTACACCCGCAAGCGGGATGAGGTAAGACGGGCCAAGCAGTCCGCCTCAGACACCAATAATGTTGCTTTATACTCGTGCATAATTGACGATCTTGAAACTAAAGCAACCCAAATGACACAGGCGGCCAAAATTTCAGAGCTGGAGACGGATCTGTAGGCGACCAAGAAAAGGGCTGAGGATGCCGAGTCGGCCCAAAAGCAGGCGGAGGTGGACCTCCCCAAGCTCAAGGAGGACCTCAAGAAGGCCCAGGAAGACCTCCATAAGCTCCAAGGAGTCTCTTTAGAGAATGCTGATCTGAAGAGCAAAATTGCTAAGTTGGAGAAGGAGGCGGCCAAAGCTCAAGATAACTTCCGAGCAACTCTCCAGGCGGATCAAAACCGTCTGGTTGCTGAGATGGCCGCTGACAACGAGGCTATGATGAGGATCGCCTAGAACGCCTTGTATCCTGAAAAGGATTATGGCGTCTGGGCTCTGGCTCACAAGTATGCTGATGAAGTTATATTCTTGAGAGAGAAGGGTGAGCCAGAGCCTTAGTCCTTCCTCGCCTGGGCTGAAACTGAGCATCCCGAGCCTGAGGCTGAAGCTCCAGCGACTGAAGCTCCTGAAGAAGGAGAGAAGGGCCAGGAGGGACCGTCTGCGGGGCAATGATTTCAGCGGCTGTGTGCCAATTTCTCTTTTTTTTTTCATTTTTTCTGCGGCAGTATGCCATTGATTTGCTTTTCCGGCCTGTGTGCCGAGTATGTTTGTATCTTTACCGGCTGAGGAGCCGTGTTCAACAACAATTTCTTTTTTCCCGGACGGGGCCCGGATAACATTTGCCCCACCACAACCGTTTGGTTGGGTGGATAATTAATGAATGCACCGACTGAGTCGGTATTGATCTTTTTTGCGCTTGTGTTTGCACTTTTCAAATTTTTTGCATTTTCAATTTTTGCCTAACTTATCAAAAGTATGCGGCTGATTTTGCCTAACTTATCAAAAGTATGCGGCTGTCCTTGCCCCTAGACGGCTGTGTGGTTGGTTTCAAATGGAGTTGGTTGATTGACTTGGGAACGTCTAATGCTGCAAAGAGCATGATACGTTTGTAAGTCAATCAATCACAGTAGTGATTGCCCCAAACCAAGTACACAGCCGTACATTAACAGGCGTTTCAGCTTCTAGCTAGACGGTGTTGTCCGTCTAAGTGAAGTTCATATAGCCATCGCACAACTCTTTTGCCCCAAATGAGGATGTGTACAATTTAAAAATGAAAAAACGCTAAGTAAGAAATGCAGTCGGTCGCCGACTGATGTCCTTGAACATCCGGGTTCCGAAACTTGATCTTTCCCTAGACTGTTCAGGTCAGACGGCTATGAATGGCTGATTCAGCCGTCCAATGGTGGCCGTCTGCATTGATACGTAGAGTAAGCAAGTTGGCTTCTCTCTGCGACGATTGCACCCGGAGGGGTGTCGCCGGACGCCTTTGTCCATGTTGGGACAGGCGAATTTATGGGTGAAGCAGCCATCCGGCCATTGGCCTCTGGTCTTGTTTTAGACCGGCTGTATAGCCACTAAGCGTTTTTGTGCTTAGCTTACTTATCTGGCCATTGGCCTCTCGTCAATCAGACGTTAATTCAATTTCCAAGTGTCAAACTCAGAGAAACAAACAAGTGACCCGTCTGAAATTCAGACGGGGCATAAGACAAAAATGACAACAAAAAGCAACTTCTCATTAATGTACTTCTTGTTTACAAAAATTACAGAATCTCAGAAGTAGTATTTTTTCAAATTATCTACATTCCAAGTTCTAGGCAGGCGCCTGCCGTCTGGAGTTTCCAGGCGGTAGGTGCCGTCTCTTACTTCTTCATAAATCCTGTAGGGGCCTTCCCAATTAGGAGTTAGCTTTCCAAGCTCATTGGCCCTACCGGTTGCCTCCATTTTTCGTAACACTAGGTCGTCCACTTTCAAAGGACGCCTGTGTACTCTCTTGTTGTAGGCTCTTGTCATTCTCAGACGGTAAATCTCATGACGCAAGGCGGCATTGCCCCTGCGTTCTGGAAGTGAGTCCAATGCCAGGCGCATTGCCTCCCAGTTTGCCTCTTCATCATATAGCATGACTCTGAGAGTCGGCTCATAGTGTTCAATGGGAAAGACGGCTTCAGCACCGTAAACCATGAGAAATGGGGTTTCACCGGTTGCCCCCTTTGCTGTTGTCCGGATGGCCCATAGGACATGGATTAATTCCTCAGCCCATAAGCCACCGGCTCTTTCAATTTTCTTCTTAATGCCGTCTGAGATCAGTTTGTTGAAGGCTTCAACTTGACCGTTTGCTTGGGGACGGCCGACTGATGCAAAATAACTCGAGATCCCTTGATCTCCCAACCAAGTTTTTAGCTGAGGCGTCTCAAACTGAGGACCATTATCAAACACCATGGACATAGGAACCCCATACCGGGTGATAACATTCTTCCAGATGAAAGAAATGACGTCTGATGTCTTGATATTCTTTATCGCCTCAGCCTCTACCCACTTGGTAAAGTAATCCACAGCCACCAAGATGTAACGCTTTCCGCCTGGTGCAGGCGTGTAAGGACCTAAAATGTCCATGCCCCATTTTGCAAACGGGATTGGGCTGTGGATGGCCGTCAGATCAGTAGCCGGACGGTGAATAAGTTTGCCAAGTTTCTGGCACTTGTCACATTTTCTCACCAATTCCTTGGCGTCTGCCTCTAGAGTGGGCCAAAAGTAATGTCGTCTGGCTCTGACGGCTAGAGATCTGCCGCCTATATGGGAGGCGCAGAATCCCGAGTGCAAGTCTTCGAGAACTTCCTTCCCCTTTTCTGGGGTTACACACTTCAAAAGAGGCTTAAGAAACCCCGCCTTGAAGAGCTCTCCATTTCTCAACTCGAAGCTTGCGGCTCGCTTTTTCAGAACGGCTGCCTCCTGTGGCGAATCAGGAAGTGTACCGTCTGAGAGGTATGCCCGGATGCCATCCATCCAGGTAGAGCTTCGGTTTAGGACTCCAATGGGATCTTCATAGATGCTTCTTTTTTCAAGTACTTCCCAAAAGACTGACCGAGGCGTATCATGGCAGGCGGAATATGCAAGCTTTGATAGTGCATTTGCCTGGTTATTATCAGACCTGGGTACTTGATTCAAATGAAACTCCTCAAGTGACCCAGCCTCTTCTTTGACCGCCTGAAGATATTTGATCATAGCCGGGTGAGTTGCCTCAAATATTCCCTCATATTGGCTAACGACCAACTGTGAATCAGAGTAGGCGTCAATTTTTGTTGCCCCTGCCGCCTTACACATACGGATTCCGGCTAGCAGGGCTTCATATTCCGCCTCATTGTTTGAGGCCTGAAATTTGAACCGTAGTGCATACTCATATCTGTCCCCCTCAGGAGACTCATAAATTACGCCTGCACCACAGCCGTTCTTTGTAGAACTCCCGTCTACATACACTTTCCAAACCTGATCAAGATTATCCGTAGCCACCGGACGGGTCATTTCCACAATGAAGTCGGCAAACGCCTGACCTTTCACTGTCTTTCTTGGTTCGTAAGTGATTTCAAGACTTTGCATTTCAATAGCCCATTTTAACATTCTGCTGGATGACTCTAAGGTAGACATTGGCCGCTTGAGTGGCTGGTCGGTGTAAATCACCACCGGATGAGCCAGAAAGTAAGACTTCAATTTTTTGAATGCCATGTACAAAGCAAGGCCAAATTTGTCAACCACGGGGTACCGGAGTTCAGCATTCTTAAGAACATGGCTAATGAAGTAAACTGGGAGCTGAACGCCGTCTCATTCAGCAAGGAGAACGGCACTGAGAGCATGATCTGAGACGGCTAAATACATATACAACGTCTCCCTAGGTAGAGGACTGACCAACCTAGGCAGAGAGTGCAGATGCTCTTTTAGCTTCTGGAATGCCGTCTCAGCATCGTCTCCCCATTCAAACCTGGTCTTCTTCCTGATTGCTTGGAAGAAGTAAAGGCATTTGTCACCTGACCGGTTGAGGAACCTCCCCAAGGCCGCCAGGCAACCAGTTAGTCTCTGAACTTCCTTGACAGAACGGGGTGACTTCATGTCAATTACCGCCTGTATCTTTTCGGGGTTAGCCTCTATCCCCCTTTGATCAATCAGGAATCCGAGAAACTTCCCAGACTCAACACCAAAGACGCATTTCTTGGGGTTTAACATGACCTTTATGCCGCCTGAGGGTGGTGAATGTTTCTCGGAGATCAGCAAGGTGATCCGTCTGTTGCTTGGATTTGACTATCATGTCGTCGATGTACGCCTCCACATTCATCCCAATTTGATTAATGAAGACCGTATTAATCATCCGTTGGAAGGTGGCAGGCGCATTCTTCAAGCCAAACGGCATCACAGTATAACATGATAACTAGGGGTGTTCAAATCCGGGTACCCGGGTTTTCGGGTACCCGAAAACCCGGGTACCCGGAGTTTCGGGTACTTGTTAATTTGTCCCATGTCCCGACCCGAATATCTCGGGTACCCGGGTTCCGGGTACCCGAATTATTCGGGTCTGGGTATAGGGTACCCGGATCTTTTTTTTTTTTTTTTTTAAAGGTTTATTTATCTTTCTGAAAATTAATGTTTATTTCTCTTATACGTATACCAGTATAAAATATCTCGTATAATTATACTAGTATTTCTTGTAAAAAAAAACAATATGCTGTATAAAATAAATTAAAAAAAAAACAAATAACAAAACAACTTTCTTATCAGTATAATATAATAAGAACAAGTTATACAACCCCAACAAAAACCCAATTTAAAGAGTACTATCACGTTATTACTATCAAATCCATGAATGACTATACTAATCCAGAATTCCAAACACAATTAAAAATAATTTAGTACTAATTAACTTGTAAAACACTAAAACCCACAATAAAATGGGTATACATATTCATCCCTAATTAATTAACAAACATACTTCATTATTAATATTGGAAACTTGTAATCTTCTTGTAGATCTGAGCATGAATGATGAAAGTGGAGCCGCCACCATATTGAAGCAAGCACATACACCACCGCACCTCCCCTTCGGTGTTGTAGTTGCGGTTGTTGTTACTTCGATTTGCAGAACGTTGTTGCGGTTGTTGTTGCTTCGATTCGCATAACAAAAATAGGGGCGGTGAGAGGCGGAGAAAGATAGGGGAGGAGAGAGAGAGGCGGAGAAAGATAAGGGAGGAGAGAGAGGGGGAGATGAAAGTGGCGTGAAAACTGAAAAGAGAGATCAGGAACCCTAAGTTAATAAACTAGTAAAATATAAATGGGCTGGGCTCATTTTGAAGGAGGGTTTTTTTTTTTAAAAAAAAAAAAAATTAAGTTATTATCGGGTAACGGGTACCCGATAATTAAAAAATTTGCCCCATGTCCCGACCCGGATAAGAGACAATCTTCTCGGGTCGGGTACCCGTCCCGGAAAAATAGATTTTTTCCCCGAATTTCCCATCGGGTACTTACCGGGTCATCGGGAAATCGGGTCGGGACAATCGGGTCGGGTTTTTTTGAACACCCCTAATGATAACCCCAAATCAGTGACGAAGGCCGTCTTCTCTTGATCTTTTTTCCAGAGGGGTATCTGATGGAAGCCGGAGTAGGCATCCATAAAGCTCATCAAGGCGTGACCGGCTGTAGAGTCGACCAGACTGTCGATCTTTGGAAGAAGGTAACTGTCCTTTGGACACGCCTTGTTGAGGTCTGTGTAATCAACACACATGCGCCAGGTCCCATTCGGTTTCTTAACAAGGACCACATTGGCCACTCAGTCGGGGAAATTGCAGGGCCGAATGAACCTGGCGTCTAGCAGCTTTTTGACTTCGGCAGCTGCCGCCTGACTTCTTTCCTCGCCATGGTTTCTTTTCTTTTGCCGGATGGGCTTCTTTTTGGGATCCACGGCGAGTTTGTAGACAGCGAGATCCGGGCTGACGCCTGGCATCTCTTCCACTTTAAAGGCAAAGATGTCTTTGAATTCTTTCAGCAAAAGGTGCAAGCTTGCACCCAGAGTAGCATAAGCAACCGTCCCAACCTTCACCGTACGCTCTAGACGGCTGTCGTCCAACACGAGATCAATATTTTCTCCAGCCGGTTGGGGACGGAGCTCGTCTGACCGTTCCCCGGTCAGTGATTGCTATTTTTTCTCTTTCTTCACCTCCACCAGCAGAGGCGCTTTTCTTTTCTTACCAACGGCTGGTGGGGCAGGGTTGGCATCCTTGACAGCGTCAAGGTCTATTGGTTCCTTCTCTTGGCCGTCTAGGGCCACAGTATCTTTAACGGCTGAGAGGTAGCACTCCCGAGCCGTCTTCTGATCCCCGTTCAGGGAACCAACAGAGCCATCATCCCGCTCATACTTGATAAGCATGAGAGACGGGATGATTACCGCCTTGGCTTCGTTGAGGGTTGGCCTACCAAGGATGATATTGTAGGCGGTCAACTCCTCCACGACCAAGAACCTGACGACAATATGCCGTCCCTGGCCTTTTTCTCCCAGCCGAATGGGCAAGTCAATTCTGCCGGCTGGGTAGACCATCCCACCCCCAAAACCAACCAAGGGGTGGGTTACCGGATGCATGCTGTTGGAGTTGTATTTCAGCTTCTGCAAGCACCGGAGGCTGATAATGTCCGACGAGCTGCCGGTGTCAATAAGGATCCGTCCAACCAGCTGGTTGGCAACCTTACATTCAATGACGACCGGGTCGTCATGCGGACGGCGGACGCTGCCCCTGTCCTTCTCAGTTATGAGGACGTCTAGGAAGGTGGAAGAAGCAGACGCCTGCTCATCATCATCCTTGTCCATCTTTCGAAGATGGCTCTTGGTGCCCCGGATGGTAGGGCCACCACATGAAAATCCGCCTGCTATAGTGTAGACCGGATCCTTGTCGGTATCCGAACTACTAGTAGGCTGGGGGGTAGCCTTGGAGGACTGACCCTTTCTCTTCTTCTTTGCCCCAGCTGGGGACTTAGAAATGAGGATGGAGTTGCAGTCTTTGTTAAACTCGTACTTGGGGACGTACGGTTTAAACTCTCTCTTTTTCTTCTGGGATGGCTGGTCAGAATCACTAATCGCCCAGACTTCTTTTCTCTTTTTGCTCTCTTCTTTTTTATTACCCGGCTGAGCTGATTGGCTTTCTTTTTGTTTGTCAGACTTCTTGGAGTCTGACTGGCTACCAGGCGTGCAGAGGTCGGTAGCTTGTATGTAGCTCTCCGCCTCCCTCAAGGCCGCCTGTAGCGTAAATGCCCCTTTTCGAACAAGGTCGAACTTAAAAGCCGACCCGTCCTTCAGACCCTTGAAAAAGTCTGTAAAAGCTACCTTGTCAGACAGTCCCTGGATCTGTATCCTGACCAGGTTGAACCGCCTGACATATGAGCGTAGCCCTTCCTTCTCACCCTGCTTAACGGTGCTCAAATCAAGGCTCGTTTTCTTAGCAGGGATGTTCATTGAGAAGTTGGTAGCAAACAAGAAGGCTAGCTTCTTGAAGCAATCAATTGAGCCGGCTGGCAAGTTGCCAAACCACTGTTGGGCAATGCCCTTCAGTGTAGCCGGGAAACATCGACACCAGGTTGCATCGTCCCAACCCTGTAAGCACATGAGGTTGGTGTATGCCATCAGGTGGTCTTCTGGGTTGGTGGTACCATCATAGGTGCCCACCAACACATTCTTAACCTTGGTCGGCTGAGCCTCGGTTATACTGGCTGCGAAGGCAGACGGTTGTTCGCCTAGCCTCATCAGCCGCAGCTGCCAGTCCAGTGGCTGGATAATAGTATATGCCGCCTGACCTCCGAATGGGGGTGGCTGCATGAACTGGAGGCCATACTGCCCATACTGCGCCTGGGGTGCGTATGGCATAGACCCTATCATCAGCTGAGGTTCGGTGTTGACGGATTTACCGCCTGTCCGACTCTCATGCAAGGACATAGAATTCCTTGCAGAAGCTTCCTTGAAGCTGTCTGGAAAGCTTGAGGTAGAAGCTGACTCAGACTGTTGCTGTCTCCTCCGATTAATGACATGTCTTGCATCGGAGGTAGACGCCTTTTGGGCCTCCGGCTGGGGTCGCCGGGGCATCAGAATCTTAGACCAATCAAGTTTTGCGGCTGCCTTCTCCTTTGGATGAGGAGTTGGCTGCTTGTCCTTGACCGGCTTCTTCTTCTTCCCATCATTGGGAGTCTTTTTAGCCGGCTGGCTCTTGCTAGAGCCTGCCTTGTTTTTGTTGATCATGGCCTTGATTTCACCTTTGAAAGAGGTCATGAATTTCATGAGCTCATCCCGGGTGACTAGGGCTTGACCTTTAGCCTTCTGGGTTTCCCCTTCTGGCCTTCCAGGTGGGCGCCTGCTTGGGCCCGCCTGGTCTACATTTCGCTCCAGTTGATCTCTGGAACAAATGGATTTAGAGATGAGGGAGCCATCTTTGGTTATGTAGGTCTCCACATCATTGTCTTCTTCTTCCTCCTCCTCAGTGAATACCTCTGGCTGAGGCTGAGGCGGAGGCTGAGGGATTTCAAAGCCTTCCGGTTGAATAACCGGCTGCAAGTCCTCTTGATTACCCGCCTGAGTAACCGGACGTAGAGAAGTAGAGTTAAGAATTGGTACAGAACTTTGAACCATCTTGAGGTACTCTCCCCACAGACGGCGCCAAATGTTTTGGGAGTTTTTGTCCCTCGGGAGAGTTACAGCTCGAAGACTGGTCCGGAGCGGCCTGTACCTGCAAGACAAACGGAGACACCGGTTGGTAGGTGCTCCGCCTCCGACGATCAAGTTAGTAACTTGAAAGGAGAGAAAAAGGTGCGGAAATTTAGGTGGGGATCTGCGGGGAATCTCCCTATTTATAGGGTCCTTGGGAATTGTGCCGCTGATTAGGTCACAGAACCCTAATCAGTGGTGGGCTGCGCCGCATTGCGGCTTTCTCAGGATTTAGGCCGGAAGGCCGTCATTTCCCCAAATATCTGGGATGACACGTGTCAAGCAGGGATAGGTCCACTTTGGACCATCCTTGGGCTGTCACGTGTCGCCCTCTGATTGGGCCACATGGCGGGGTAAAATTACCCTAAACATTTGCCCCTCACATATGTGACGTGGCACGCCACGTGGCTTTGTTGAATGCATTAGACTTTCATTTGCTTCAAAAGCTTTGTTTGAATGCATTTAACTTTCATTTGATTCAAATAGCTTTGTAAACTGCATTTGACTTTCATTTGCTTCAAAAAGCTTTTTTGAATGTGTTTGACTTTCATTTTATTCAAATACGTTTGTTGAATGCAATTCACTTTCGTTTGAGTCAAAAAGCTTTGTTTGACTGTGTTTGACTTTCATTTGATTCAAACAGATTTGTTTAATGTATTTGACTTTCATTTGCTTCAAAAAGCTATGTTTGAATGTGTTTGACTTTCATTTGATTGAAATGGCTATGTTGAATACATTTGATTATAATTTACTTCAAAAAGCATTGTTTGAATGTGTTTGACTTTCATTGGATTCAAACTGCTTTGTTGAATGCGTTTGACTTTCATTTGCTTCAAAAAGCTTTGTTTGAATGTGTTTGACTTTCATTAGATTAAAATGGCTTTGTTGAATGCATTTGACTTTCATTTGCTTCAAAAACCTTTGTTTGAATGTGTTTGACTTTCATTTGATTTAAACAGATTTGTTGAATGCATTTGACTTTCATTTGCTTCAAAAAGCTTTGTTTGAATGTGTTTGACTTTCATTTGATTTAAACAGATTTGTTGAATGCATTTGACTTTCATTTGCTTCAAAAACCTTTGTTTGAATGTGTTTGACTTTCATTTAATTCAAATAGCTTTGTTGAATACATTTGACTTTCATTTGCTTAAAAAAGCTTTTTTGAATGTGTTTGACTTTCATTTGATACAAATAAGTTTATTGAGTGTAATTCACTTTCCCTTGAGTCAAAAAGCTTTGTTTGAATGTATTTGACTTTCATTTGATTCAAATAGCTTTGTTGAAAGCATTTGACTTTCATTTGCTTCATAAAGCTTTGTTTGAATGTGTTTGACTTTCATTTGATTCAAATAGCTTTGTTGAATGCAATTGACTTTCATTTGCTTCAAAAAGCTTTGTTTGAATGTGTTTGACTTTCATTTGATTCAAATAGCTTTGTTGAATGTATTTGACTTTCATTTGAGACAAAAAGCTTCGTTTGAATGTGTTTGACTTTCATTTGTTTCAAATAGGTTTCTTGAATTAAATTCACTTTCCTTTGAGTCAAAAAGCTTTGTTTGAATGTGTTTGACTTTCATTTGATTGAAATGGCTTTGTCTAATGCAATTGACTTTCATTTGCTTCAAAAAGCTTTGTTTGAATGTGTTTGATTTTCATTTGATTCAAATAGCTTTGTTGAATTCATTTGACTTTAATTTGAGTCAAAAAGCTTTGTTTGAATGTGTTTGACTTTCATTTGATTCAAATAGCTTTGTTGAATGCATTTGACTTTCATTTGCTTCAAAAAGCTTTGTTTGAATGTGTTTGTCTTTCCTTTGATTCAAATGACTTTGTTGAATGCAATTGACTTTCATTTGCTTCAAAAAGCTTTGTTCGAATGTGTTTAACTATCATTTGATTCAAACAGCTTTGTTGAATGCATTTGACTTTCATTTGCTTCAAAAAGCTTTGTTTGAATGTGTTAGACTTTCATTTGCATCAAAAAGCTTTGATTGAATGTGTTTGACTTTCATTTGCTTCAAATAGGTTTGTGGAATTCAATTCACTTTCCTTTGAGTCAAAAAGCTTTGTTTGAATGTGTTAGACTTTCATTTGATTCAAATAGGTTTGTGGAATTCAATTCACTTTCCTTTGAGTCACATAGCTTAGTTTGAATGTGTTTCTCTTTCATTTGATTCAAATAGGTTTGTGGAATTCAATTCACTTTCCTTAGAGTCAAAAAGCTTTGTTTGAATGTGTTTGACTTTCATTTGATTCAAATGGCTTTTGTTGAATGCATTTGACTTTCATTTGCATGAAAAAGCTTTGTTTGAATGTGTTTGAGTTTCATTTGATTCAAATAGCTTTGTTGAATGCATTTGACTTTCATTTGCTTCAAAAAGCTTTGTTTGAATGTGTTTGGCTTTCATTTGATTTAAATGGCTTTGTTGAACGCATTTGACTTTCATTCGCTTCAAAAAGCTTTGCTCGAATGTGTTTGACTTTCATTTGATTCAAACTGCTTTGTTGAATGCATTTAACATTTATTTGCTTCACAAAGCTTTGTTTGAATGTGTTTGACTTTCATTGGATTCAAAGAGCTTTGTTGAATGCATTTCACTTTCATTTGCTTCAAAAAACTTTGTTTGAATGTTTTTTACGTTCATTTGATTCTAATAGCTTTATTGAATGCATTTGACTTTCATTTGCTTCAAAAAGCTTTGTTTGAATGTGTTTGACTTTCATTTGATTCAAATAGCTTTGTTGAATGCATTTGACTTTCATTTGCTTCAAAAAGCTTTGTTTGAATGTGTTTGACTTTATTTGATTCAAATAGCTTTGTTGAATGCATTTGACTTTCATTTGCTTCATAAAGCTTTGTTTGAATGTGTTTGACTTTCATTTGATTCAAATAGCTTTGTTTAATGCAATTGACTTTTATTTGCTTTAAAAATCTTTGTTTGAATGTGTTTGACTTTCATTTGATTCAAATAGCTTTTTTGAATGTATTTGACTTTCGTTTGAGACAAAAAGCTTAGTTTGAATGTGTTTGACTTTCATTTGTTTCAAATAGGTTTGTTGAATTAAATTCACATTCCTTTGAGTCAAAAAGCTTTGTTAGAATGTGTTTGACTTTCATTTGATTGAATTAGCTTTGTCTAGTGCAATTGACTTTCATTTGCTTCAAAAAACTTTGTTTAAATGTGTTTGATTTTCATTTGATTCAAATAGCTTTGTTGAATTCATTTGACTTTCATTTGAGTCAAAAAGCTTTGTTTGAATGTGTTTGACTTTCATTTGATTCAAACTGCTTTCTTGAATGCATTTGACATTCATTTGCTTCAAAAAGCTTTGTTTGAATGTGTTTGACTTTCATTGGATTTCAAGAGCTTTGTTGAATGCATTTCACTTTCATTTGCTTCAAATAACTTTGTTTGAATGTGTTTGACTTTCATTTGATTCTAATAGCTTTGTTGAATGCATTTGACTTTCATTTGCTTCAAAAAGCTTTGTTTGAATGTGTTTGACTTTCATTTGATTCAAATAGCTTTGTTGAATGCATTTAATTTTTATTTGAGACAAAAAGCTTTGTTTGAATGTGTTTGACTTTCATTTGATTCAAACAGGTTTGTTGAATGCATTTAACTTTCATTTATGTCAAAAAGCTTTGTTTGAATGTGTTTGACTTTCGTTTGATTTAAATGGCTTTGTGGAATGCATTTGACTTTCATTTGCTTCAAAAGCTTTGTTTGAATATGTTTGACTTTCATTTGATTGAAATAGCTTTGTTGAATGCATTTGACTTTCATTTGCTTCAAAAAGCTTTGTTCGAATGTGTTTAACTTTCATTTGATTCAACCAGCTTTGTTGAATGCATTTCACTTTCATTTGCTTGAAAAAGCTTTGTTTGAATGTTTTAGACTTTCATTTGATTGAAATTGCTTTGTTGAATGCATTTGACTTTCATTTGTTTCTAAAAGCTTTGTTCGAATGTGTTTGACATTCATTTGATTCAAACAGCTTTGTTGAATGCATTTAACTTTCATTTGCTTCATAAAGCTTTGTTCGAATGTGTTTGACTTTCATTTGATTCAAACAGCTTTGTTGAATGCATTTGACTTTCATTTGCTTCAAAAAGCTTTGTTTAAATGTGTTTGACTTTCATTTGATTCAAACAGCTTTGTTGAATGCATTTGACTTTCATTTGCTTCAAAAAGCTTTGTTTAAATGTGTTTGACTTTCATTTGATTCATATAGGTTTGTTGAATGCAATTCACTTTCCTTTGAGTCAAAAAGCTTTGTTTGAATGTGTTTGACTTTCATTTGATTCAAACAGATTTGTTGAATGTGTTTGACTTTCATTTGAGTCAAAAAGCTTTGTTTGAATGTGTTTGACTTTCTTTTGATTAAAATGGCTTTTGTTTGAATGCATTTGACTTTCATTTGCTTCAAAAAGCTTTGTTTGAATGTGTGACTTTCATTTGATTGAAATGGCTGTGTTGAATGCATTTGACTTTCATTTGCTTCAAAAAGCTTTTTTGAATGTGTTTGACTTTCATTTGATTTAAATAGATTTCTTGAATGCATTTGACTTTCATTTGCTTCAAAAAGCATTGTTTGAATGTGTTTGACTTTCATTTGATTCAAATAGCTTTGTTGAATGCATTTGACTTTCATTTGCTTCAAAAAACTTTTTTGAATGTGTTTGACTGTCATTTGATTCAAATTGGTTTGTTGAATGCAATTCACTTTCGTTTGAGTCAAAAAGCTTTGTTTGACTGTGTTTGACTTTCATTTGATTCAAATAGATTTGTTTAATGCATTTGACTTTCATTTGCTTTAAAAAGCTTTGTTTGAATGTGTTTGACTTTCATTTGATTGAAATGGCCATGTTGAATACATTTGATTTTAATTTGCTTCAAAAAGCATTGTTTGAATGTGTTTGACTTTCATTGGATTCAAACTGCTTTGTTGAATGCGTTTGACTTTTATTTGCTTCAAAAAGCTTTGTTTGAATGTGTTTGACTTTCATTTGATTAAAATGGCTATTGTTGAATGCATTTGACTTTCATTTGCTTCAAAAAGCTTTGTTTGAATGTGTTTGACTTTCATTTGATTGAAATGGCTTTGTTGAATGCATTTGACTTTCATTTGCTTCAAAAAGCTTTGTTTGAATGTGTTTGACTTTCATTTGATTTAAACAGACTTGTTGAATGTATTTGACTTTCATTTGCTTCAAAAAGCTTTGTTTGAATGTGCTTGACTTTCATTTAATTCAAATAGCTTTGTTGAATGCATTTGACTTTCATTTGGTTGAAAAAGATTTTTGAATGTGTTTGACTTTCATTTGATTCAAATAGGTTTATTGAATGCAATTCACTTTCCCTTGAGTCAAAAAGCTTTGTTTGAATGAGTTTTACTTTCATTTGATTCAAACAGCTTTGTTGAATGTATTTAACTTTCATTTGCTTCTTAAAGCTTTGTTTGAATGTGTTTGACTTTCATTTGATTCAAATAGCTTTGTTGAATGTATTTGACTTTCATTTGAGACAAAAAGCTTAGTTTGAATGTGTTTGACTTTCATTTGTTTCAAATAGGTTTGTTGAATTAAATTCACTTTCCTTTGAGTCAAAAAGCTTTGTTTGAATGTGTTTGACTTTCATTTGATTGAAATGGCTTTGTCTAGTGCAATTGACTTTCATTTGCTTCAAAAAGCTTTGTTTGAATGTGTTTGATTTTCATTTGATTCAAATAGCTTTGTTGAATTCATTTGACTTTCATTTGAGTCAAAAAGCTTTGTTTGAATGTGTTTGACTTTCATTTGATTCAAATAGCTTTGTTGAATGCATTTGACTTTCATTTGCTTCAAAAAGCTTTGTTTGAATGTGTTTGACTTTCCTTTAATTCAAATGGCTTTGTTGAATGCATTTGACTTTCATTTGCTTCAAAAAGCTTTGTTCGAATGTGTTTGACTTTAATTTGATTCAAACAGCTTTGTTGAATGCATTTGACTTTCATTTGCTTCAAAAAGCTTTGTTTGAATGTGTTTGACTTTTATTTGATTCAAACAGATTTGTTGAATGCATTTGACTTTCATTTGCTTTAAAAGGCTCGAGTTGTCAATTATATCCTTTATGGAAATGGCAAAGTCACTCGAGGAATTTCTGACACAAATATTCAATTAGTACGTACTTGTTTAGTGTTGAATTGGAATCAAGAAAAAAAAGATTCTTCTATCGAAGAGGCTCGCACTTCCTTTGTTGAAGTAAGAACAAATGGTATGATTCGAGACTTCGTAAAGGTCAATTTAGCGAAATCCGCTATTTCAAATATTGGTAAAAGGAATGATCCATCATCCGAAAAAAAAGAGGGAGTAGATCCTACCAATATGAATCCATTTTATTCCATTTATTCAAAGACAAAACTTCAAAAATCATTTAACCAAAATCAAGGAACTGTTCGTACGTTGTTGGGGATAAACAAGGAATGTTCTTTTTTTATAATTTTGTCATCATCCAATTGTTTTCGACTAGGCCCATTACCATTCAAGGGTGTAAAATATCACAAAGAATCAATTAAAAAAGATCCCCCAATTCCAATCAGGAACTCGTTTGGTCCGTTAGGAGCAGCCCTTTAAATTGCGCATTTTTTTCATTTTACCATTTAATAACTCATAATCAAATCTTGGTAACTAATTATTTACAACTCGAGAATTTAAAACAAATCTTTCAACTACTTAAATTTCAATATTATTTAATAGATGAAACTCGAAGAATTTATAATCCCGATCCATGCAGTAACATCATTTTGAATCCATTCAAATTGAATTGGTATTCTCTTTATTATAATTTTTGTGAACAGATATCCACAAAAATTTATCTTTGACAATTTGTTTGTGAAAATGTATGTATAACAAAAAAAAAGGAACGCACCTAAAATCGGGTCAAGTTAATTGTTCAATTTGACTCTGTAGTAATAAGATCGGCTAAGCCCTATTTGGCTACTCCAGGAGCAACAGTTCATGGTCATTATGGGGAAATCATTAATGAAGGGGATACATTAGTTACATTTATATATGAAAAATCTAGGTCTAGTGACATCACGCAAGGCCTTCCAAAAGTGGAACAAGTCTTAGAAGTTCGTTCGATTGATTCAATATCGATGAATCTCGAAAAGAGGATTGATGGTTGGAACGAACGTATAACAAGAATTTTTGGAAGTCCTTGGGAATTCTTGATTGGGGCTGAGCTAACTATAGCGCAAAGTCGTATTTCGTTGGTTAATAAGATCCAAAAGGTTTATCGATCACAAGGGGTGCAGATCCATAATAGGCATATAGAAATTATTGTACGCCAAATAACATCAAAAGTCTTGGTTTCAGAAGATGGAATGTCTAATGTTTTTTTGCCTAGAGAACTAATTGGATTGTTTTGGGCGGAACGAACGGGACGCGCTTTGGAAGAAGCGATATGTTACCGAGCTACTTTATTGGGAATAACGAGAGCATCTCTTAATACTCAAAGTTTTATATCCGAGGCCAGTTTTCAGGAAACTGCTCAAGTTTTAGCAAAAGCGGCTCTCCGAGGCCGTATCGATTGGTTGAAAGGACTAAAAGAAAACGTTGTTCTAGGGGGGATGATACCCGTTGGTACCGGATTCAAAGGATTCATAGACCATTCAAGTCAACATAAGGACATTCCTTTGAAAACAAAAAAAAAAAAGAATCGATTCGAGAGAAAGATGGGAGATATTTTGTTTTACCACCGAGAATTAGTTGATTCTTGTCTTTCAAAGAATTTCCGTGATAGATCAAAACAACAATGATTTTGGGGGTTTCAAAAATAGAAGAAATTCATCTTTTTTATCTTTTATGTATTTGTTATGGTTATTTAATTTAGTAAAAAAATAAAGAAATTAAAAAATGACGAATAGAAAGGAATTTATGGTTGGGGTTGTATATCAACGGCCAATTCGCGGTAGAGCGGTAGAAAAGAAGGTTCCGTTGGAACAATTTTTTATTTCAGAATACCTCATCTCTTTAATTTAATGAAAAAAAGAGAAAGTGTGGGGAGAAATGACAAGAAGATATTAGAACATCCATTTGGAAGACATGATGGAAGCGGGAGTTCATTTTGGTCACGGTACTCGGAAATGAAATCCTAGAATGTCGCCTTATATCTCCGCAAAATTCATTTGAGACAAAAAGCTTTGTTTGAATTTGTTTGACTTTCATTTGATTCAAAGGTTTGTTGAATGCATTTAACTTTCATTTGCATTAAAAAGCTTTGTTTGAATGTGTTTGACTTTCAATTTATTCAAAGAGCTTTGTTGAATGCATTTGACTTTCATTTGCATTAAAAAGCTTTGTTTGAATGTGTTTGACTTTCATTTGATTCAAATGGCTTTGCTGAATGCATTTGATTTTCGTTTGCTTCAAAAAGCTTTGTACGAATGTGTTTGACTTTCATTTGATTCAAACAGCTTTGTTGAATGCATTTGACTTTCATTTGCTTCAAAAAGCTTTGTTTGAATGTATTAGAGTTTCATTTGATTCAAACAGCTTTGTTGAATGCATTTGACTTTCATTTGCTTCAAAAGGCTTTTTTTGAATGCATTTTACTTTCATTTGATTCAAATAGCTTTGTTGAATGCATTTGACTTTCATTTGCTTCAAAAAGCTTTGTTTGAATGTGTTTGACTTTCATTTGATTCAAATAGCTTTGTTAAATGCATTTGATTTTCATTTGAGACAAAAGCTTTGTATGAATGTGTTTGACTTTTATTTGATTCAAACAGGTTTGTTGAATACATTTGACTTTCATTTGCTTCAAAAAGCTTTGTTTGAATGTGTTTGACTTTCGTTTAATTAAAATGGCTGTGTTGAATGCATTTGACTTTCACTTGCTTCAAAAGCTTTGTTTGAATGTGTTTGAGTTTCTTTCAATTAAAAGGGCTTTGTTGAATGCATTTGACTTTCATTTGATTCATAAAGCTTTGTTTGAATGTGTTTGACTTTCTTTTGATTCAAACAGCTTTGTTGAATGCATTTGACTTTCATTTGCTTCAAAAAGCTTTGTTTGAATGTGTATGAATTTCATTTGATTCAAAGAGCTTTGTTGAATGCATTTGACTTTCATTTGCATTAAAAAGCTTTGTTTGAATGTGTTTGAATTTCATTTTATTCAAAGAGCTTTGTTGAATGCATTTGACTTTCATTTGCTTCAAAAGGCTTTGTTTGAATGCATTTGACTTTCATTAGATTCAAATAGCTTTGTTGAATGCATTTGACTTTCATTTGATTCAAATAGCTTCGTTGAATGCATTTGACTTTCATTTGTAGACAAAAAACTTTGTTTGAATGTGTTTGACTTTCATTTGATTCAAATAGGTTTATTAAATTTAATTCACTTTCCTTTGAGTCAAAAATCTTTCTTTGAATGTGTTTGACTTTCATTTGATTAAAATGGCTTTTGTTGAATGCATTTGACTTTCATTTGCTTCAAAAAGCTTTGTTTGAATGTGTTTGACTTTCATTTGATTCAAATGGCTTTGGTGAATGCATTTGATTTTCGTTTACTTCAAAAAGCTTTGTTCGATTGTGTTTGACTTTCATTTGATTCAAACAGCTTTGTTGAATGCATTTGACTTTCATTTGCTTCAAAAAGCTTTGTTTGAATGTATTAGAGTTTCATTTGATTCAAACACCTTTATTGAATGCATTTGACTTTCATTTGCTTCAAAAAAATGCTTTGTTTGAATGTGTTTGACTTTCATTTTATTCAAAGAGCTTTGTTGAATGCATTTTACTTTCATTTCCATTAAAAAGCTTTGTTTGAATGTGTTTGACTTTCATTTTATTCAAAGAGATTTGTTGAATGCATTTGACTTACATTTGCATTAAAAAGCTTTATTTGAATGTGTTTGACTTTCATTTGATTAAAATGGCTTTTGTTGAATGCATTTGACTTTCATTTGCTTCAAAAAGCTTTGTTTGAATGTGTTTGACTTTCATTTGATTAAAATGGCTATGTTGAATACATTTGATTTTCATTTGAGTCAAAAAGCTTTGTTTGAATGTGTTTGACTTTCATTTGACTTTCATTTGCTTCAAAAAGCTTTGTTTCAATGTGTTTGACTTTCATTTGATTCAAACAGCTTTGTTGAATGCATTTGACTTTCATTTGCTTCAAAACGCTTTGTTTGAATGTGTTAGACTTTGATTTGATTCAAATAGGTTTGTTGAATGCAATTCACTTTTCTTTGAGTCAAAAAGCTTTGTTTGAATGTGTTTGACTTTCATTTGATTCAAACAGCTTTGTTGAATGCAGTTGACTTTCATTTGCTTCAAAAAGTTTTGTTTGAATGTGTTTAACTTTCATTTGATTCAAATAGCTTTGTTGAATGCATTTGATTTTCATTTGAGACAACAAGCTTTGTTTTAATGTGTTTGATTTTCATTTGATTCAAACAGGTTTGTTGAATGCATTTGACTTTCATTTGCTTCAAAAAGCTTTGTTTGAATGTGTTTGACTTTCATTTGATTTAAAGAGCTTTGTTGAATGCATTTGACTTTCATTTGCATTAAAAAGCTTTGTTTGAATGTGTTTGACTTTCATTTGATTCAAATAGCTTTGTTGAATGCATTTGACTTTCATTTGCTTCTAAAAGCTTCGTTTTAATGAGTTAGACTTTCATTTGCCTCAAAAACCTTCGTTTGAATGTGTTTGACTTTGATTTGATTGAAATGGCTTTGTTGAATGCATTTGACTTTCATTTGCTTCAAAAAGCATTGTTCGAATGTGTTTGACTTTCATTTGATTCAAACAGCTTTGTTGAATGCATTGGACTTTCATTTGCTTCAAAAATCTTTGTTTGAATGTGTTTGACTTTCATTTGAGTCCAAAAAGCCTTGTTTGAATGTGTTTGACTTTCATTTGAGTCCAAAAAGCTTTGTTTGAATGTGTTTGACTTTCATTTGATTCTAAAAGCTTTGTTGAATGCATTTGACTTTCATTTGCTTCAAAAAGCTTTGTTTGAATGTGTTTGTCTTTCATTTGATTGAAATGGCTTTGTTGAATGCATTTGACTTTCATTTGCTTCAAAAAGCTTTGTTCGATTGTGTTTGACTTTCATTTGATTCAAACAGCTTTGTTGAATGCATTTTACTTTCATTTGCTTCAAAAAGCTTTGTTTGAATGTGTTAGACTTTTTTTTGAGTCAAATAGCTTTGTTGAATGCATTTGACTTTCATTTGCTTCAAAAAGCTTTGTTTGAATGTGTTTGACTTTCATTTGATTTAAATAGCTTTGTTGAATGCATTTGACTATAATTTGTTTCAAAAAGCTTTGTTAGAATGTGGTAGAGTTTCATTTGATTCAAACAGCTTTGTTGAATGCATTTCACTTTCATTTGCTTCAAAAAGCTTTGTTTGAATGTGTTTGTTTTTCATTTAATTCAAATGGCTTTGTTGAATGCATTTCACTTTCATTTGGTTCAAAAAGCTTTGTTTAAATGTGTTAGACTTTCTTTTGAGTCAAATAGCTTTGTTGAATGCATTTGACTTTCATTTGCTTCAAAAAGCTTTGTTTAAATGTGTTTGACTTTCATTTGATTCAAACAGCTTTGTTGAATGCATTTTACTTTCATTTGCTTCAAAAAGCTTTGTTTGAATGTGTTAGACTTTTTTTTGAGTCAAATAGCTTTGTTGAATGCATTTGACTTTCATTTGCTTCAAAACGCTTTGTTTGAATGTGTTGGACTTTCATTTGATTCAAATAGGTTTGTTGAATGCAATTCACTTTCCTTTGAGTTAAAAAGCTTTGTTTGAATGTGTTTGACTTTCATTTGATTCAAAAAGTTTTGTTGAATGCATTTTGACTTTCATTTGCATTAAAAATCTTTGTTTGAATGTGTTTGACTTTCATTTTATTGAAATGGCTTTTTTGAATGCATTTGACTTTCATTTGCTTCAAAAAGCTTTGTTTAAATGTGTTTGACTTTCATTTGATTCAAACAGCTTTGTTGAATGCATTTGACTTTCATTTGCTTCAAAACGCTTTGTTTGAATGTGTTGGACTTTCATTTGATTCAAATAGGTTTATTGAATGCAATTCACTTTCCTTTGAGTTAAAAAGCTTTGTTTGAATGTGTTTGACTTTCATTTGATTCAAAAAGCTTTGTTGAATGCATTTGACTTTCATTTGCATTAAAAATCTTTGTTTGAATGTGTTTGACTTTCATTTTAGTGAAATGGCTTTGTTGAATGCATTTGACTTTCTTTTGCTTCAAAAAGCTTTGTTCGAATGTGTTTGACATTCATTTGATTCAAACAGCTCTGTTAAATGCATTTAACTTTCATTTGCTTCATAAAGCTTTGTTCTAATGTGTTTGACTTTCAGTTGATTCAAACAGCTTTGTTGAATGCATTTGACTTTTATTTGCTTTAAAAAACTTTGTTTAAATGTGTTTGACTTTCATTTGATTCAAACAGCTTTGTTGAATGCGTTTGACTTTCATTTGCTTCAAAACGCTTTGTTTGAATGTGTTGGACTTTCATTTGATTCAAATAGGTTTGTTGAATGCAATTCACTTTCCTTTGAGTTAAAAAGCTTTGTTTGAATGTGTTTGACTTTCATTTGATTCAAAAAGCTTTGTTGAATGCATTTGACTTTCATTTGCTTCAAAAAGCTTTGTTTGAATGTGTTTGACTTTCATTTGATTAAAATGGCTATGTTGAATACAATTGATTTTCATTTGAGACAAAAAGCTTTGTTTGAATGTGTTTGACTTTCATTTGATTGAAATGGCTTTTGTTGAACGCATTTGACTTTCATTTGCTTCAAAAAGCAATGTTTGAATGTGTTTGACTTTCATTTGATTGAAATGGCTTTGTTGAATGCATTTGACTTTCATTTGCTTCAAAAAGCTTTGTTCGATTGTGTTTGACTTTCATTTGATTCAAACAGCTTTGTTGAGTGCATTTGACTTTCATTATTTCAAAAAGCTTTGTTTGAATGTGTTAGACTTTCTTTTGAGTCAAATAGCTTTGTTGAATGCATTTGACTTTCATTTGCTTCAAAAAGCTTTGTTTGAATGTGTTTGACTTTCATTTGATTTTGACTTTCATTTGCTTCAAAAAGCTTTGTTTGAATGTGTTTGACTTTCATTTGATTGAAATGGCTTTGTTAAATGCATTTGACTTTCATTTGCTTCAAAAAGCTTTGTTCGATTGTGTTTGACTTTCATTTGATTCAAACAGCTTTGTTGAATGCATTTGACTTTCATTTGCTTCAAAAAGCTTTGTTTGAATCTGTTAGACTTTGATTTAATTCAAATAGGTTTGTTGAATGCAATTCACTTTTCTTTGAGTCAAAAAGCTTTGTTTGAATGTGTTTGACTTACATTTGATTCAAACAACTTTGTTGAATGCAGTTGACTTTCATTTGCTTCAAAAAGTTTTGTTTGAATGTGTTTAACTTTCATTTGATTCAAATAGCTTTGTTGAATGCATTTGATTTTCATTTGAGACAAAAAGCTTTGTTTTTATGTGTTTGATTTTCATTTGATTCAAACAGGTTTGTTGAATGCATTTGACTTTCATTTGCTTCAAAAAGCTTTGTTTGAATGTGTTTGACTTTCATTTGATTCAAAGAGCTTTGTTGAATGCATTTGACTTTCATTTGCATTAAAAAGATTTGTTTGAATGTGTTTGACTTTCATTTGATTCAAATAGCTTTGTTGAATGCATTTGATTTTCATTTGCTTCAAAAAGCTTTGTTTGAATGTGTTAGACTTTCATTTGCCTCAAAAAGCTTTGTTTGAATGTGTTTGACTTTCATTTGATTCAAATAGCTTTGTTGAATGCATTTGACTTTCATATGCTTCAAAAAGCTTTGTTTGAATGTGTTTAACTTTAATTTGATTCATATTGGTTTGTTGAATGCAATTCACTTTCCTTTGAGTCAAAAAAGCTTTGTTTGATTGTGTTTGACTTTCCTTTGATTCAAATAGCTTTGTTGAATGCATTTGACTTTCATTTGCTTCAAAAAGCTTTGTTTGAATGTGTTAGACTTTCATTTGCCTCAAAAAGCTTTGTTTGAATGTGTTTGACTTTCATTTGATTTTAATAGCTTTGTTGAATGCATTTGACTTTCATATGCTTGAAAACGCTTTGTTTGAATGTGTTTAACTTTTATTTGATTCATATTGGTTTGTTGAATGCAATTCACTTTTGTTTGAGTAAAAAAAGCTTTGTTTGAATATGTTTGACTTTCATTTGATTCAAATAGGTTTGTTGAATGCATTTGACTTTCATTTGTGACAAAAAGCTTTGTTTTAATGTGTTTGACTTTCATTTGATTCAAATAGGTTTGTTGAATACAATTCACTTTCCTTTGAGTCAAAAAAGCTTTGTTTGAATGTGTATGACTTTCATTTGATTCAAACAGATTTATTGAATGCATTTGACTTTCATTTGACATAAAAAGCTTGGTTTGAATGTGTTTGACTTTCATTTGATTCTAATAGCTTTGTTGAATGCATTTGACTTTCATTTGCTTCAAAAAGCTTTGTTCTAATGTGTTTGACTTTTAGTTGATTCAAAAAGCTTTGTTGAATGCATTTGACTTTCATTTGCTTCAAAAAGCTTTGTTTAAATGTGTTAGACTTTGATTTGATTCAAATAGGTTTGTTGAATGCAATTCACTTTTCTTTGAGTCAAAAAGCTTTGTTTGTATGTGTTTGACTTTCATTTGATTCAAACAGCTTTGTTGAATGCAGTTGACTTTCATTTGCTTCAAAAAGTTTTGTTTGAATGTGTTTAACTTTCATTTGATTCAAATAGCTTTGTTGAATGCATTTGATTTTCATTTGAGACAACAAGCTTTGTTTGAATGTGTTTGATTTTCATTTGATTCAAACAGGTTTGTTGAATGCATTTCACTTTCATTTGCTTCAAAAAGCTTTGTTTGAATGTGTTTGACTTTCATTTGATTCAAAGAGCTTTGTTGAATGCATTTGACTTTCATTTGCATTAAAAAGCTTTGTTTGAATGTGTTTGACTTTCATTTGATTCAAATAGCTTTGTTGAATGTATTTGACTTTCATTTGCTTCAAAAAGCTTTGTTTGAATGTGTTAGACTTTCATTTGCCTCAAAAACCTTTGTTTGAATGTTTTTGACTTTGATTTGATTGAAATGGCTTTGTTGAATGCATTTGACTTTCATTTGCTTCAAAAAGCATTGTTCGAATGTGTTTGACTTTCATTTGATTCAAACAGCTTTGTTGAATGCATTGGACTTTCATTTGCTTCAAAAATCTTTGTTTGGATGTGTTTGACTTTCATTTTAGTCCAAAAAGCTTTGTTTGAATGTGTTTGACTTTCATTTGATTCAAAAAGCTTTGTTAAATGCATTTGACTTTCATTTGCTTCAAAAAGCTTTGTTTGAATGTGTTTGACTGTCATTTGATTGAAATGGCTTTGTTGAATGCATTTGACTTTCATTTGCTTCAAAAAGCTTTGTTCGATTGTGTTTGACTTTCATTTGATTCAAACAGCTTTGTTGAATGCATTTTACTTTCATTTGCTTCAAAAAGCTTTGTTTGAATGTGTTAGACTTTCTTTTGAGTCAATTACCTTTGTTGAATGCATTTGACTTTCATTTGCTTCAAAAAGCTTTGTTTGAATTTGTTAGACTTTCTTTTGAGTCAAATAGCTTTGTTGAATGCATTTGACTTTAATTTGTTTCAAAAAGCTTTGTTAGAATGTGTTAGAGTTTCATTTGATTCAAACAGCTTTGTTGAATGCATTTCACTTTCATTTGCTTCAAAAAGCTTTGTTTGAATGTGTTTGTCTTTCATTTGATTCAAATGGCTTTGTTAAATGCATTTCACTTTCATTTGGTTCAAAAAGCTTTGTTTGAATGTGTTAGACTTTCTTTTGAGTCAAATAGCTTTGTTGAATGCATTTGACTTTCATTTGGTTCAAACAGCTTTGTTGAATGCATTTGACTTTCATTTGCTTCAAAACTATTTGTTTGAATGTGTTGGACTTTCATTTGATTCAAATAGGTTTGTTGAATGCAATTCACTTTCCTTTGAGTTAAAAAGCTTTGTTTGAATGTGTTTGACTTGCATTTGATTCAAAAAGCTTTGTTGAATGCATTTGACTTTCATTTGCATTACAAATCTTTGTTTGAATGTGTTTGACTTTCATTTTATTGAAATGGCTTTGTTGAATGCATTTGACTTTCTTTTGCTTCCAAAAGCTTCGTTTGAATGTGTTTGGAATTCATTTGATTCTATTAACTCTGTTAAATGCATTTAACTTTTATTTGCTTCATAAAGCTTTGTTCTAATGTGTTTGACTTTCAGTTGATTCAAACAGCTTTGTTGAATGCATTTGACTTTCATTTGCATTAAAAAGATTTGTTTGAATGTGTTTGACTTTCATTTGATTCAAATAGCTTTGTTGAATGCATTTGACATTCATTTGCTTCAAAAAGCTTTGTTTGAATGTGTTAGACTTTCATTTGCCTCAAAAAGCTTTGTTTGAATGTGTTTGACTTTTATTTGATTCAAATAGCTTTGTTGAATGCATTTGACTTTCATATGCTTCAAAAAGCTTTGTTTGAATGTGTTTAACTTTCATTGGATTCATATTGGTTTGTTGAATGCAATTCACTTTCCTTTGAGTCAAAAAAGCTTTGTTTGAATGTGTTTGACTTTCATTTGATTCAAATAGCTTTGTTGAATGCATTTGACTTTCATTTGCTTCAAAAAGCTTTGTTTGAATGTGTTAGACTTTCATTTGCCTCAAAAAGCTTTGTTTGAATGTGTTTGACTTTCATTTGATTCAAATAGCTTTGTTGAATGCATTTGACTTTCATATGCTTCAAAACTCTTTGTTTGAATGTGTTTAACTTTCATTTGATTCATATTAGGTTGTTGAATGCAATTCACTTTCCTTTGAGTCAAAAAAGCTTTGTTTGGATATGTTTGACTTTCATTTGATTCAAATAGGTTTGTTGAATGCATTTGACTTTCATTTGTGACAAAAAGCTTTGTTTGAATGTGTTTGACTTTCATTTGATTCAAATAGGTTTGTTGAATACAATTCACTTTCCTTTGAGTCAAAAAAGCTTTGTTTGAATGTGTATGACTTTCATTTGATTCAAACAGATTTATTGAATGCATTTGACTTTCATTTGACATAAAAAGCTTGGTTTGAATGTGTTTGACTTTCATTTGATTCTAATAGCTTTGTTGAATGCATTTGACTTTCATTTGCTTCAAAAAGCTTTGTTCTAATGTGTTTGACTTTCAGTTGATTCAAACAGCTTTGTTGAATGCATTTGACTTTCATTTGCTTCAAAAATCTTTGTTTAAATATGTTTGACTTTCATTTGATTCAAACAGCTTTGTTGAATGCATTTGACTTTCATTTGCTTCAAAACGCTTTGTTTGAATGTGTTTGACTTTCATTTGATTCAAACAGCTTTGTTGAATGCAGTTGACTTTCATTTGCTTCAAAAAGATTTGTTTGAATGTGTTTAACTTTCATTTGATTCAAATAGCTTTGTTGAATGCATTTGATATTCATTTGAGACAACAAGCTTTGTTTTAATGTGTTTGATTTTCATTTGATTCAAACAAGTTTGTTGAATGCATTTGACTTTCATTTGCTTCAAAAAGCTTTGTTTGAATGTGTTAGACTTTCATTTGCCTCAAAAACCTTTGTTTGAATGTGTTTGACTTTGGTTTGATTGAAATGGCTTTGTTGAATGCATTTGACTTTCATTTGCTTCAAAAAGCATTGTTCGAATGTGTTTGACTTTCATTTGATTCAAACAGCTTAGTTGAAAGCATTGGACTTTCATTTGCTTCAAAAATCTTTGTTTGAATGTGTTTGACTTTCATTTGAGTCCAAAAAGCTTTGTTTGAATCTGTTTGACTTTCATTTGATTCAAAAAGCTTGGTTGAATGCATTTGACTTTCATTTGCTTCAAAAAGCTTTGTTTGAATGTGTTTAACTTTCATTTGATTGAAATGGCTTTGTTGAATGCATTTGACTTTCATTTGCTTCAAAAAGCTTTGTTTGAATGTGTTAGACTTTCATTTGCCTCAAAAACCTTTGTTTGAATGTGTTTGACTTTGGTTTGATTGAAATGGCTTTGTTGAATGCATTTGACTTTCATTTGCTTCAAAAAGCATTGTTCGAATGTGTTTGACTTTCATTTGATTCAAACAGCTTTGTTGAAAACATTGGACTTTCATTTGCTTCAAAAATCTTTGTTTGAATGTGTTTGACTTTCATTTGAGTCCAAAAAGCTTTGTTTGAATGTGTTTGACTTTCATTTGATTCAAAAAGCTTTGTTGAATGCATTTGACTTTCATTTGCTTGAAAAAGCTTTGTTTGAATGTGTTTAACTTTCATTTGATTGAAATGGCTTTGTTGAATGCATTTGACTTTCATTTGCTTTAAAAAGCATTGTTCGAATGTGTTCGACTTTCATTTGATTCAAACAGCTTTTTTGAATGCATTGGACTTTCATTTGCTTCAAAAATCTTTGTTTGAATGTGTTTGACTTTCATTTGAGTCCAAAAAGCTTTGTTTGAATGTGTTTGACTTTCATTTGATTCAAAAAGCTTTGTTGAATGCATTTGACTTTCATTTGCTTCAAAAAGCTTTGTTTGAATGTGTTTGACTTTCATTTGATTCAAAGAGCTTTGCTGAATACATTTGACTTTCATTTGCATTAAAAAGATTTGTTTGAATATGTTTGACTTTCATTTGATTCAAATAGCTTTGTTGAATGCATTTGACTTTCATTTGCTTCAAAAAGCTTTGTTTGAATGTGTTAGACTTTCATTTGCCTCAAAAAGCTTTGTTTGAATGTGTTTAACTTTCATTTGATTCAAAAAGCTTTGTTGAATGCAGTTGACTTTCATTTGCTTCAAAAAGTTTTGTTTGAATGTGTTTAACTTTCATTTGATTCAAATAGCTTTGTTGAATGCATTTGATTTTCATTTGAGACAAAAAGCTTTGTTTTAATGTGTTTGATTTTCATTTGATTTAAACAGGCTTGTTGAATGCATTTGACTTTCATTTGCTTCAAAAAGCTTTGTTTGAATGTGTTTGACTTTCTTTTGAGTCAAATAGCTTTGTTGATGCATTTGACTTTCATTTGCTTCAAAAAGCTTTGTTTGAATGTGTTTGACTTTCGTTTGATTTTGACTTTCATTTGCTTCAAAAAGCTTTGTTTGAATGTGTTTGACTTTCATTTGATTGAAATGGCTTTGTTGAATGCATTTGACTTTCATTTGCTTCAAAAAGCTTTGTACGATTGTGTTTGACTTGCATTTGATTCAAACAGCTTTGTTGAATGCATTTGACTTTCATTTGCTTCAAAAAGCTTTGTTTGATTGTGTTAGACTTTCATTTGAGTCAAATAGCTTTGTTGAATGCATTTGACTTTCATTTGCTTCAAAAAGCTTTGTTCGAATGTGTTTGACTTTCTTTGGAGTCAAATAGCTTTGTTGAATGCATTTGACTTTCATTTGTTTCAAAAAGCATTGTTTGAATGTGTTTGACTTTCATTTGATTCAAAGTGATTTGTTGAATGCATTGGACTTTCATTTGCTTCAAAAAGCTTTGTTTGAATGTGTTTGACTTTCATTTGATTCAAATAGCTTTGTTGAATGCATTTGACTTTCATATGCTTCAAAAAGCTTTGTTTGAATGTGTTTAACTTTCATTTGATTCATATAGTTTTGTTGAATGCAATTCACTTTCCTTTGAGTCAAAAAAGCTTTGTTTGAATGTGTTTGACTTTCATTTGATTCAAACAGATTTATTGAATGCATTTGACTTTCATTTGAGATAAAAAGCTTTGTTTGAATGTGTTTGACTTTCATTTGATTCAAATAGCTTTGTTGAATGCATTTGACTTTCATTTGCTTCAAAAAGCTTTGTTTGAATGTGTTTGACTTTCATTTGATTCAAATAGCTTTGATGATTGCATTTGACTTTCATTTGAGACAAAAAACTTTGTTTGAATGTGTTTGACTTTCATTTGATTCAAATAGGTTTGTTGAATTCAATTCACTTTCCTTTGAGTCAAAAAGCTTGGTTTGGATGTGTTTGACTTTCATTTGAATCAAATGGCTTTTGTTGAATGCATTTGACTTTCATTTGCTTTAAAGAGCTTATTTTAATGTGTTTGACTTTCATTAGATTCAAATAGCTTTGTTGAATGGATTTGACTTTCATTTGAGACAAAAAGTTTTGTTTGAATGTGTTTGACTGTCATTTGATTCAAATTGGTTTGTTGAATGCAATTCACTTTCCTTTGAGTCAAAAAGCTTTGTTTGAATGTGTTTGGCTTTCTTTTGATTCAAACAGATTTATTGAATGCATTTGACTTTCATTTGCTTCAAAAATCTTTGTTTGAATGTGTTTGAATTTCTTCGTTTGATTCAAATAGCTTTGTTGAATGCATTTGACTTTCATTTGAGACAAAAAACTTTGTTTGAATGTGTTTGACTTTCAATTGATTCAAATAGGTTTGTTAAATTAAATTAACTTTCGTTTGAGTTAAAAAGCTTTGTTTGAATGTGTTTGACTTTCATTTCATTCAAATGGCTTTTGTTGAATGCATTTGACTTTCATTTGCTTCAAAAAGCTTTGTTTGAATGTGTTTGACTTTCATTTGATTCAAATAGGTTTGTTGAATGCATTTGACTTTCATTTGCTTCATAAAGCTTTGTTCGAATGTGTTTGACTTTCATTTGATTCAAACAGCTTTGATAAATGCATTTGACTTTCATTTGCTTCATAAAGCTTTGTTCGAATGTGTTTGACTTTCATTTGATTCAAACAGCTTTGTTGAATGCATTTGACTTTCATTTGCTTCAAAAAGCTTTGTTTGACTGTGTTTGACTTTCATTCGATTCAAACAGACTTGGTGAATGCATTTGACTTTCATTTGCTTCAAAAAGCTTTGTTTGAATGTGTTTGACTTTCATTTGATTCAAATAGCTTTGTTGAATGCAATTGACTTTCATTTGCTTCAAAAAGCTTTGTTTAAATGTGTTTGACTTTCATTTGATTCAAATAGCTTTGTTGAATGCATTTGACTTTTATTTGAGACAAAAAACTTTGTTTGAATGCGTTTGACTTTCATTTGATTCAAATAGGTTTGTTGAATGCAATTCACTTTCCTTTGAGTCAAAAAAGCTTTGTTTGAATGTGTTTGACTTTCATTTGATTCAAACAGATTTATTGAATGCATTTGACTTTCATTTGCTTTAAAAAGCTTTGTTTGAATGTGTTTGACTTTCATTTGATTCAAATAGCTTTGTTGAATGCATTTGACTTTTATTTGCTTCAAAAAGCTTTGTTTGAATGTGTTTGACTTTCATTTGATTTAAATAGCTTTGTTGAATGCATTTGACTTTCATTTGCTTCAAAAAGCTTTTATTGAATGTGTTAGACATTCATTTGAGTCAAATAGCTTTGTTGAATGTATTTGAGTTTCATTTCCTTCAAAAAGCTTTGTTTGAATGTGTTCAACTTCTCATTTGATTCAAATAGGTTTGTTGAATACAATTAACTTTCATTTGAGACAAAAACCTTTGTTTGAATGTGTTTGACTTTCATTTGATTCAAATAGCTTTGTTGACTTCAATTCACTTTCCTTTGAGTCAAAAAGCTCTGTTTGAATGTGTTTGACTTTCATTTGATTCAAATGGCTTTGTTGAATGCATTTGACTTTCATTTGCTTCAAAAAGCTTTGTTTGAATGTGTTTGACTTTCATTTGATTCAAATAGCTTTGTTGAATGCATTTGATTTCCATTTGCTTCAAAAAGCTTTGTTCGATTGTGTTTGACTTTCATTTGATTCAAACAGCTTTGTTGAATGCATTTGATTTTCATTTGCTTCAAAAAGCTTTTATTGAATGTGTTAGACATTCATTTGAGTCAAATAGCTTTGTTGAATGTATTTGAGTTTCATTTACTTCAAAAAGCTTTGTTTTAATGTGTTCAACTTCTCATTTGATTCAAATAGGTTTGTTGAATGCAATTCACTTTCCTTTGAGTCAAAAAAGCTTTGTTTGAATGTGTTTGACTTTCATTTAATTCAAATAGCTTTGTTGAATTCAATTCACTTTCCATTGAGTTAAGAAGCTTAGTTTGAATGTGTTTGACTTTTATTTGATTCAAATGGCTTTTGTTGAATGCATTTGACTTTCATTTGCTTCAAAAATCTTTGTTTGAATGTGTTTGACTTTCATTTGATTCAAATGGCTTTTGTTGAATGCAATTCACGTTCCTTTGAGTCTAAAAGCATTGTTTCAATGTGTTTGACTTTCATTTGATTCAAATGGCTTTTGTTGAATGCATTTGACTTTCATTTGCTTCAAAATGTTTTGTTTGAATGTGTTTGACTTTCATTTGATTCATACTGCTTTTTTGAATGCATTTGACTTTCATTTGCTTCAAAAAGCTTTGTTTGAATGTGTTAGACTTTCATTTGATTCAAAAAGGTTTGTTGAATGCATTTGACCTTCATTTGCTTCAAAAAGCTTTGTTTGAATGCATTAGACTTTCATTTGATTCAAATAGCTTTGTTGAATGCATTGGACTTTGATTTGCTTCAAAAAGCTTTGTTTGAATGTGTTTGACTTTCATTTGATTCAAATAGCTTTGTTAAATGCATTTGACTTTCATTTAAGACAAAAAACTTTGTTTGACTTTGTTTGACTTTCATTTGATTTAAATAGGTTTGTTGAATTCAATTCACTTTCCTTTGACTCAAAAAGCTTTGTTTGAATGTGTTTGACTTTCATTTGATTCAAATAGCTTTTGTTAAATGCATTTGACTTTCATTTGCTTCAAAAAGCTTTGTTTGAATGTGTTTGACTTTCATTTGTTTCAAATAGCTTTGTTGATTGCAATTGACTTTCATTTGCTTCAAAAAGCTTTGTTTGAATGTGTTTGACTTTCATTTGATTCAAATAGCTTTGTTGAATGCATTTGACTTTCATTTGCTTCAAAAAGCTTTGTTTGAATGTGTTAGACTTTCATTTGCCTCAAAAAGCTTTGTTTGAATGTGTTTAACTTTCATTTGATTCAAAAAGCTTTGTTGAATGCAGTTGACTTTCATTTGCTTCAAAAAGTTTTGTTTGAATGTGTTTAACTTTCATTTGATTCAAATAGCTTTGTTGAATGCATTTGATTTTCATTTGAGACAAAAAGCTTTGTTTTAATGTGTTTGATTTTCATTTGATTTAAACAGGCTTGTTGAATGCATTTGACTTTCATTTGCTTCAAAAAGCTTTGTTTGAATGTGTTTGACTTTCTTTTGAGTCAAATAGCTTTGTTGATGCATTTTACTTTCATTTGCTTCAAAAAGCTTTGTTTGAATGTGTTTGACTTTCGTTTGATTTTGACTTTCATTTGCTTCAAAAAGCTTTGTTTGAATGTGTTTGACTTTCATTTGATTGAAATGGCTTTGTTGAATGCATTTGACTTTCATTTGCTTCAAAAAGCTTTGTACGATTGTGTTTGACTTGCATTTGATTCAAACAGCTTTGTTGAATGCATTTGACTTTCATTTGCTTCAAAAAGCTTTGTTTGATTGTGTTAGACTTTCATTTGAGTCAAATAGCTTTGTTGAATGCATTTGACTTTCATTTGCTTCAAAAAGCTTTGTTCGAATGTGTTTGACTTTCTTTGGAGTCAAATAGCTTTGTTGAATGCATTTGACTTTCATTTGTTTCAAAAAGCATTGTTTGAATGTGTTTGACTTTCATTTGATTCAAAGTGATTTGTTGAATGCATTGGACTTTCATTTGCTTCAAAAAGCTTTGTTTGAATGTGTTTGACTTTCATTTGATTCAAATAGCTTTGTTGAATGCATTTGACTTTCATATGCTTCAAAAAGCTTTGTTTGAATGTGTTTAACTTTCATTTGATTCATATAGTTTTGTTGAATGCAATTCACTTTCCTTTGAGTCAAAAAAGCTTTGTTTGAATGTGTTTGACTTTCATTTGATTCAAACAGATTTATTGAATGCATTTGACTTTCATTTGAGATAAAAAGCTTTGTTTGAATGTGTTTGACTTTCATTTGATTCAAATAGCTTTGTTGAATGCATTTGACTTTCATTTGCTTCAAAAAGCTTTGTTTGAATGTGTTTGACTTTCATTTGATTCAAATAGCTTTGATGATTGCATTTGACTTTCATTTGAGACAAAAAACTTTGTTTGAATGTGTTTGACTTTCATTTGATTCAAATAGGTTTGTTGAATTCAATTCACTTTCCTTTGAGTCAAAAAGCTTGGTTTGGATGTGTTTGACTTTCATTTGAATCAAATGGCTTTTGTTGAATGCATTTGACTTTCATTTGCTTTAAAGAGCTTATTTTAATGTGTTTGACTTTCATTAGATTCAAATAGCTTTGTTGAATGGATTTGACTTTCATTTGAGACAAAAAGTTTTGTTTGAATGTGTTTGACTGTCATTTGATTCAAATTGGTTTGTTGAATGCAATTCACTTTCCTTTGAGTCAAAAAGCTTTGTTTGAATGTGTTTGGCTTTCTTTTGATTCAAACAGATTTATTGAATGCATTTGACTTTCATTTGCTTCAAAAATCTTTGTTTGAATGTGTTTGAATTTCTTCGTTTGATTCAAATAGCTTTGTTGAATGCATTTGACTTTCATTTGAGACAAAAAACTTTGTTTGAATGTGTTTGACTTTCAATTGATTCCAATAGGTTTGTTAAATTAAATTAACTTTCGTTTGAGTTAAAAAGCTTTGTTTGAATGTGTTTGACTTTCATTTCATTCAAATGGCTTTTGTTGAATGCATTTGACTTTCATTTGCTTCAAAAAGATTTGTTTGAATGTGTTTGACTTTCATTTGATTCAAATAGGTTTGTTGAATGCATTTGACTTTCATTTGCTTCATAAAGCTTTGTTCGAATGTGTTTGACTTTCATTTGATTCAAACAGCTTTGATAAATGCATTTGACTTTCATTTGCTTCATAAAGCTTTGTTCGAATGTGTTTGACTTTCATTTGATTCAAACAGCTTTGTTGAATGCATTTGACTTTCATTTGCTTCAAAAAGCTTTGTTTGACTGTGTTTGACTTTCATTCGATTCAAACAGACTTGGTGAATGCATTTGACTTTCATTTGCTTCAAAAAGCTTTGTTTGAATGTGTTTGACTTTCATTTGATTCAAATAGCTTTGTTGAATGCAATTGACTTTCATTTGCTTCAAAAAGCTTTGTTTAAATGTGTTTGACTTTCATTTGATTCAAATAGCTTTGTTGAATGCATTTGACTTTTATTTGAGACAAAAAACTTTGTTTGAATGCGTTTGACTTTCATTTGATTCAAATAGGTTTGTTGAATGCAATTCACTTTCCTTTGAGTCAAAAAAGCTTTGTTTGAATGTGTTTGACTTTCATTTGATTCAAACAGATTTATTGAATGCATTTGACTTTCATTTGCTTTAAAAAGCTTTGTTTGAATGTGTTTGACTTTCATTTGATTCAAATAGCTTTGTTGAATGCATTTGACTTTTATTTGCTTCAAAAAGCTTTGTTTGAATGTGTTTGACTTTCATTTGATTTAAATAGCTTTGTTGAATGCATTTGACTTTCATTTGCTTCAAAAAGCTTTTATTGAATGTGTTAGACATTCATTTGAGTCAAATAGCTTTGTTGAATGTATTTGAGTTTCATTTCCTTCAAAAAGCTTTGTTTGAATGTGTTCAACTTCTCATTTGATTCAAATAGGTTTGTTGAATACAATTAACTTTCATTTGAGACAAAAACCTTTGTTTGAATGTGTTTGACTTTCATTTGATTCAAATAGCTTTGTTGACTTCAATTCACTTTCCTTTGAGTCAAAAAGCTCTGTTTGAATGTGTTTGACTTTCATTTGATTCAAATGGCTTTGTTGAATGCATTTGACTTTCATTTGCTTCAAAAAGCTTTGTTTGAATGTGTTTGACTTTCATTTGATTCAAATAGCTTTGTTGAATGCATTTGATTTCCATTTGCTTCAAAAAGCTTTGTTCGATTGTGTTTGACTTTCATTTGATTCAAACAGCTTTGTTGAATGCATTTGATTTTCATTTGCTTCAAAAAGCTTTTATTGAATGTGTTAGACATTCATTTGAGTCAAATAGCTTTGTTGAATGTATTTGAGTTTCATTTACTTCAAAAAGCTTTGTTTTAATGTGTTCAACTTCTCATTTGATTCAAATAGGTTTGTTGAATGCAATTCACTTTCCTTTGAGTCAAAAAAGCTTTGTTTGAATGTGTTTGACTTTCATTTAATTCAAATAGCTTTGTTGAATTCAATTCACTTTCCATTGAGTTAAGAAGCTTAGTTTGAATGTGTTTGACTTTTATTTGATTCAAATGGCTTTTGTTGAATGCATTTGACTTTCATTTGCTTCAAAAATCTTTGTTTGAATGTGTTTGACTTTCATTTGATTCAAATGGCTTTTGTTGAATGCAATTCACGTTCCTTTGAGTCTAAAAGCTTTGTTTGAATGTGTTTGACTTTCATTTGATTCAAATGGCTTTTGTTGAATGCATTTGACTTTCATTTGCTTCAAAAAGTTTTGTTTGAATGTGTTTGACTTTCATTTGATTCATACTGCTTTTTTGAATGCATTTGACTTTCATTTGCTTCAAAAAGCTTTGTTTGAATGTGTTAGACTTTCATTTGATTCAAAAAGGTTTGTTGAATGCATTTGACCTTCATTTGCTTCAAAAAGCTTTGTTTGAATGCATTAGACTTTCATTTGATTCAAATAGCTTTGTTGAATGCATTGGACTTTGATTTGCTTCAAAAAGCTTTGTTTGAATGTGTTTGACTTACATTTGATTCAAATAGCTTTGTTAAATGCATTTGACTTTCATTTAAGACAAAAAACTTTGTTTGACTTTGTTTGACTTTCATTTGATTTAAATAGGTTTGTTGAATTCAATTCACTTTCCTTTGACTCAAAAAGCTTTGTTTGAATGTGTTTGACTTTCATTTGATTCAAATAGCTTTTGTTAAATGCATTTGACTTTCATTTGCTTCAAAAAGCTTTGTTTGAATGTGTTTGACTTTCATTTGTTTCAAATAGCTTTGTTGATTGCAATTGACTTTCATTTGCTTCAAAAAGCTTTGTTTGAATGTGTTTGACTTTCATTTGATTCAAATAGTTTTGTTGAATGCATTTGACTTTCAATGGAGACAAAAAGCTTTGTTTGAATGTGTTTGACTTTCATTTGATTCAAACAGATTTATTGAATGCATTTGACTTTCATTTGCTTCCAAAAGCTTTGTTTGAATGTGTTTGACTTTCATTTGATTCAAATAGCTTTGTTGAATGCATTTGACTTTCATTTGAGACAAAAAGCTCTGTTTGAATGTGTTTGACTTTCATTTGATTCAAAAAGCTTTGTTTGAATGTGTTTGACTTTCATTTGCTTCAAAACGCTTTGTTTGAATGTGTTTAACTTTCATTTGATTCAAATAGCTTTGTTGAATGCATTTGACTTTCATCTGAGACAAAAACTTTGTTTGAATGTGTTTGACTTTCATTTGATTCAAATAGGTTTGTTGAATGCAATTCAGTTTCCTTTGAGTCAAAAAGCTTTGTTTGAATGTGTTTGTCTTTCATTTGATTAAAATGGCTTTGTATTTGCTTTTGACTTTCATTTGCTTCTAAAAGCTTTGTCTGAATGTGTTTAACTTTCATTTGATTCAAATAGCTGTGTTGAATGCATTTGACTTTCATTTGCTTCAAAAAGCATTGTTTGAATGTGTTTGACTTTCATTTGATTCATATAGCTTTGTTGAATGCATTTGACTTTCATTTGCTTCAAAAAGCTTTGTTTGAATGTGTTTGACTTTCATTTGATTCAAATAGCTTTGTTAAATGCATTTGACTTTCATTTGAGACAAAAAACTTTGTTTGAATGTGTTTGACTTTCATTTGATTCAAATAGGTTTGTTGAATTCAATTCACTTTCCTTTGAGTCAAAAAGCTTTGTTTGAATGTGTTTGACTTTCATTTGATTCAAATAGCTTTTGTTAAATGCATTTGACTTTCATTTGCTTCAAAAAGCTTTGTTTGAATGTGTTTGACTTTCATTTGTTTCAAATAGCTTTGTTGATTGCAATTGACTTTCATTTGCTTCAAAAAGCTTTGTTTGAATGTGTTTGACTTTCATTTGATTCAAATAGCTTTGTTGAATGCATTTGACTTTCATTTGAGACAAAAAGCTTTGTTTGAATGTGTTTGACTTTCATTTGATTCAAACAGATTTATTGAATGCATTTGACTTTCATTTGCTTCAAAAAGCTTTGTTTGAATGTGTTTGACTTTCATTTGATTCAAATAGCTTTGTTGAATGCATTTGACTTTCATTTGAGACAAAAAGCTTTGTTTGAATGTGTGTGACTTTCATTTGATTCAAAAAGCTTTGTTTGAATGTGTTTGACTTTCATTTGCTTCAAAACGCTTTGTTTGAATGTGTTTAACTTTCATTTGATTCAAATAGCTTTGTTGAATGCATTTGACTTTCATCTGAGACAAAAACTTTGTTTGAATGTGTTTGGCTTTCATTTGATTCAAATAGGTTTGTTGAATGCAATTCAGTTTCCTTTGAGTCAAAAAGCTTTGTTTGAATGTGTTTGTCTTTCATTTGATTAAAATGGCTTTGTATTTGCTTTTGACTTTCATTTGCTTCTAAAAGCTTTGTCTGAATGTGTTTAACTTTCATTTGATTCAAATAGCTGTGTTGAATGCATTTGACTTTCATTTGCTTCAAAAAGCATTGTTTGAATATGTTTGACTTTCATTTGATTCATATAGCTTTGTTGAATGCATTTGACTTTCATTTGCTTCAAAAAGCTTTGTTTGAATGTGTTTGACTTTCATTTGATTCAAATAGCTTTGTTAAATGCATTTGACTTTCATTTGAGACAAAAAACTTTGTTTGAATGTGTTTGACTTTCATTTGATTCAAATAGGTTTGTTGAATTCAATTCACTTTCCTTTGAGTCAAGAAGCTTTGTTTGAATGTGTTTGACTTTCATTTGATTCAAATAGCTTTTGTTAAATGCATTTGACTTTCATTTGCTTCAAAAAGCTTTGTTTGAATGTGCTTGACTTTCATTTGTTTCAAATAGCTTTGTTGATTGCAATTGACTTTCATTTGCTTCAAAAAGCTTTGTTTGAATGTGTTTCACTTTCATTTGATTCAAATAGCTTTGTTGAATGCATTTGACTTTCATTTGAGACAAAAAGCTTTGTTTGAATGTGTTTGACTTTCATTTGATTCAAACAGATTTATTGAATGCATTTGACTTTCATTTGCTTCAAAAAGCTTTGTTTGAATGTGTTTGACTTTCATTTGCTTCAAAACGCTTTGTTTGAATGTGTTTAACTTTCATTTGATTCAAATAGCTTTTTTGAATGCATTTGACTTTCATTTGAGACAAAAAGCTTTGTTTGAATGTGTTTGACTTTCATTTGATTAAAATGGCTTAGTATTTGCTTTTGACTTTCATTTGCTTCTAAAAGCTTTGTCTGAATGTGTTTAACTTTCATTTGATTTAAATAGCTGTGTTGAATGCATTTGACTTTCATTTGCTTCGAAAAGCATTGTTTGAATGTGTTTGACTTTCATTTGATTCACATAGGTTTGTTGAATGCAATTCACTTTCTTTTGAGTCAAAAAGCTTTGTTTGAATTTGTTTGACTTTCATTTTATTAAAATGGCTTTTGGTTAATACATTTGACTTTCATTTGCTTCAAAAAGCTTTGTTTGAATTTGTTTGACTTTCATTTTATTAAAATGGCTTTTGTTGAATACATTTGACTTTCATTTGCTTCATAAAGCTTTGTTTGAATGTGTTTGACTTTCTTTTGATTCAAATAGATTTGTTGAATGTGTTTGACTTTCATTTGCTTCAAAAAGCTTTTTTGAATGTGTTTGAGTTTCATTTGATTCAAATAGGTTTGTTGAATGCAATTCACTTTTCTTTGAGTCAAAAAAGCTTTGTTTGAATGTGTTTGGCTTTCATTTGATTCAAACAGATTTATTGAATGCATTTGACTTTGGCTCATGTCATGGGATGTGACGAAGTTTTATACTGGCTGTCACTGGCCTACCGTAACCCTCCTCCTTTATCCAGGCTTGGGACTGGCAGCGGGAAACCCAAGAGAGATACTTCGTGGTGGAATGAAGAGGTGAAAGCAGTAATTAAGCAAAAAAGGGAATGCTATCAAGCCTTAGGAAAATGTAGGAGTGATGAAACCTTTGCAGCGTATAAGGAGGCTAAGAGTAAGGCAAAGGCAGCTGTTCGCCAAGCAAAAGAAAAGGCATATCAGGAGGTTTATGAAAAGCTTGATTCCAAGGAGGGAGAAAGGATCATTTATAAGATGGCAAAGAGAAGACAAGAGGCAAGGAAGGATATTGGCATGGTGAAGTGTGTCAAAGATAAGAACCAAATGGTCCTAGTGCAAGAGGAGGGCATCAAGGACAGGTGGAAGGGGTACTTCGATGAATTATTTAATGGAAGTAATGGAGTTGTGATAGGAGATACCTCTATGAGTGATGAAGAAATCAACATGGAGTATGTGCGAAGGATTAGGAGAGTAGAGGTGGAGATTGCACTGAGGAAGATGAAACCTAAGAAGGCGGTTGGCCCTGATGGGGTACCGATAGAGGTGTGGAGGTGTTTGGGTAAGATTGGTATTGATTGGTTAACAAACCTTTTCAACAAGATATGGACGGCTACAAGGATCCCACAAGATTGGAGGAAGAGCACCTTGGTCCCGGTTTATAAAAACAAAGGAGACGCTCAAGATTGTTCTAACTATCGAGGAATTAAGCTTATGAGCCATACTATGAAGTTGTGGGAAAGGGTGATTGAACAAAGGTTGAGGGCATGCACAAGCATTTCAGATAACCAATTTGGTTTTATGCCTGGGAGATCTACTATGGAGGCAATCCATTTGATAAGACAAATGATGGAGTTTTATAGGGTAAAGAAGAAAGATCTTCATATGGTCTTTATTGATTTAGAGAAGGCATATGACAAGGTGCCAAGAGAGATACTTTGGTGGGCAATGTTGAAGAAAGGTATCCCACGAAGGTATGTAGACCTAGTTAAGGATATGTATCGGGATGTGTCAACAAATGTGAGGACATGCGGAGGGTTGACAAAAGATTTCCCTATTACAATCGGATTGCATCAAGGGTCTGCATTAAGCCCTTTTCTTTTTGCAACGGTTCTAGACGAATTAACTAGACCAATTCAAGATGAGGTTCCATGGTGTATGCTGTTCGCAGATGATATCGTTTTGGTGGATGAGACTAAGGATGGGGTTAATGTCAAGTTGGAGCAATGGAGGCAAAGGTTGGAATCTAGAGGGTTTAAGCTAAGTCGGAGTAAGACTGAATATTTGGTATGTCGTTTTGGCACTCAGAGGGGGACAAGCAATGAAGTGGTGAGTTTGGATGGAAAGGATTTGACCATGAGTGAATGTTTTAAGTACCTAGGGTCGATCATCCAGAAGAATGGTGACATTGATCAAGACGTGACCCACAGGATTAAGTCAGGGTGGCTTAAATGGAGAGCGGCCACGGGAGTGCTATGCGACCGCAGCATTCCCTTAAAGTTGAAGGGAAAATTCTACAGGACTGCCATAAGACCAGTGTTGCTCTATGGTACAGAATGTTGGGCTTCTAAGAAAGAGCATATTAAAAAGATGGAGGTTACGGAAATGCGCATGTTAAGGTGGATGTGTGGAAACACTTTAAGAGATAGAATCAGAAATGAGGTTATTCGCAAGAAAGTAGGTGTGGCGGGCATTGTAGATAAATTAAGGGAAAATCGTCTGCGTTGGTTTGGACATGTAAGACGGAGACCCGAGGGTGCACCGGTGCGAAGAGTGGAAGAGTGGGACCATGGAGGGATTAAACGAGGAAGAGGGAGACCAAAGATGACTTGGTTGGAAGGAGTGAGGAAGGATATGAAGTGCATGGATTTACGTGAGGATGAAGTTTTGGATCGTAAGGGATGGAGGAGAAAGATTTATGTTGATGACTACACGGAATAATCAAATTTGGTTCATGTTAGCCGACCCCACTTTTGGGATTAAGGCTTTGATTGATTGATTGATTGATTGATTTGACTTTCATTTGCTTCAAAAAGTTTTGTTTGAATGTATTTGTCTTTCATTTGCTTCAAAAAGTTTTGTTTGAATGTGTTTGACTTTCATTTGATTCAAACTGCTTTGTTTGAATGCATTTGACTTTCATTTGCTTCAAATGGCTTTGTTGAATGCATTTGACTTTCATTTGCTTCAAAAAGTTTTGTTTGAATGTGTTTGACTTTCATTTGATTCAAACTGCTTTGTTGAATGCATTTGACTTTCATTTGCTTCAAAAAGCTTTGTTGAATGAATTTGACGTTCATTTGCTTCAAAAAGCTTTGTTTGAATGCATTTGACTTTCATTTGATTCAAATAACTTTGTTGAATGCATTTGACTTTTATTTGCTTCAAAAAGCTTTGTTTAAATGTGTTTGACTTTCGTTTCATTCAAATAGCTTTGTTGAATGCATTTGACTTTCATTTGAGACAAAAAACATTGTTTGAATGTGTTTGACTTTCATTTGATTCAAATAGGTTTGTTGAATTCAATTCACTTTCCTTTGAGACAAAAAGCTTTATTTGAATGTGTTTGACTTTCATTTGATTCAAATGGCTTGTGTTGAATGCATTTGACTTTCATTTGCTTCAAAAAGCTTTGTTCGAATGTGTTTGACTTTCATTTGATTCAAATAGCTTTGTTGAATGCATTTGACTTTCATTTGCTTCAAAAAGCTTTGTTTGAATGTGTTTGACTTTCATTTGATTCATATAGCTTTTTTGAATGCAATTGACTTTCATTTGCTTCAAAATGCTTTGTTTGAATGTGTTTGACTTTCATTTGATTCAAATAGATTTGTTAATTGCATTTGACTTTCATTTGAGTCAAAAAGCATTGTCTACATGTTTTTGACTTTCATTTGATTCAAACAGCTTTGTTGAATGCATTTGACTTTCATTTGATTCAAATAGCTTTGTTGAATGCATTTAACTTTCATTTTCTTAAAAAAGCTTTGTTGAATGCATTTGACTTTCATTTGCTTCAAAAAGCTTTGTTCGAATGTGTTTGACTTTCATTTGATTCAAACAGCTTTGTTGAATGGATTTTACTTTCATTTGCTTTAAAAATCTTCGTTTGAATATGTTTGCTTTCATTTGATACAAATAGATTTGCTGAATACATTTGACTTTCATTTGAGTCAAAAATCTTTGTTTGAATGTGTTTGATTTTCATGTCATTCAAATACATTTGTTGAATGCATTTGACTTTCATTAGAGTCAAAAAGCATTGTTTGAATGTGTTTGACTTACATTTGATTCAAATAGCTTTGTTGAATGCATTTGACTTTCATTTGAGACAAAAAGCTTTGTTTGAATATGTTTGACTTTCATTTGATTGGAATGGCTATGTTGAATGCATTTGACTTTGATTTGATGCTAAAAGCTTTGTTTGAATGTGTTTGACTTTCATTTGATTCAAATAGCTTTGTTGAATGCATTTAAATTTCATTTCCTTCAAAAAGCTTTGTTTGAATATGTTTGACTTTCATTTGATTCAAACAGCTTTGTTGAATGCAATTGACTTTCATTTGCTTCAAATAGCTTTGTTGAAGGCATTTGACTTTCATTTGATTCAAATAGCTATGTTGAAGGCATTTGACTTTCATTTGAGACAAAAAACTTTGTTTGAATGTGTTTGACTTTCATTTAATTCAAATGGATTTTGTTGAATGCATTTGATTTTCATTTGAGTCAAAAAGCTTTGTTTGAATGTGTTTGACTTTCATTTGATTCAAATAGATTTGTTGAATGCATTTGACTTTCATTTGCCTCAAAAAGCTTTGTTTGAATGTGTTTGATTTTCATTTGATTCAAACAGCATTGTTGAATGCATTTGACTGTCATTTGCTTCAAAAAGCTTTGTTTGAATGTGTTTGACTTTCATTATATTCAAATAGCTTTGTTGCATGCATTTAACTTTCATTTGAGACAAAAAACTTTGTTTGAATGAGTTTGACTTTCATTTGATTCAAATAGGTTTCTTCAATGCAATTCACTTTCATTTGAGACAAAAAGCTTTGTTTGACTGTGTTTGACATTCATTTGATTCAAATGGCTTTGTTGAATGCATTTGACTTTCATTTGCTTCAAAATGCTTTGTTTGAATGTGTTTGACTTTCATTTGATTCAAATTGCTTTTTTGAATGCGTTTGACTTTCATTTGCTTCAAAAAGCTTTGTTTGAATGTGTTTGACTTTCATTTGCTTGAATAGGCTTTGTTAATTGCATGTGCCTTTCATTTGCTTCAAAAAGCTTTGTTTGAATGTGTTTGACTTTCATTTGATCTAAACAGATTTGTTGAATGCATTTGACTTTCATTTGAGTCAAAAAGCATTGTCTACTTGTGTTTGACTTTCATTTGATTCAAATAGCTTTGTTGAATGCATTTCACTTTCATTTGAGTCAAAAAAGCTTTGTTTGAATGTGTTTGACTTTTGTTTATTTGAAATAGATTTGTTAAATGCATTTGATTTTCGTTTGAGTCAAAAAGCTTTGTTTGAATGTGTTTGACTTTCATTTGATTCAAACAGATTTGTTGAATGCATTTGACTTTCATTTGCCTCAAAAAGCTTTGTTTGAATGTGTTTGATTATCATTTGATTCAATCAGCATTGTTGAATGCATTTGACTTTCATTTGCTTCAAAAAGCTTTATTTGAAAGTGTTTCACTTTTATTTGATTGAAATAGATTTGTTGAATGCATTTGACTTTTATTTGAGTCAAAATTCTTTGTTTGAATGCGTTTGACTTTCATTTGAGCCATAAAGCTTTATTTGAATGTGTTTCACTTTCATTTGATTCAAATAGCTTTGTTGAATACATTCAACTTTCATTTGAGTCAAAAATCTTTGTTTGAATGTGTTTGGCTTTCATTTGATTGAAATGGCTTTGTTGAATGCGTTTGACATTCATTTGCTTCAAAAAGCTTCGTTCGAATGTGTTTGACTTTCGTTTGATTTAAATAGATTTGTTGAATGCATTTTACTATTTTTGAGTCAAAAATCTTTGGTGGAATGTGTTTGACTTTCATTTGAGTCACATAGCTTTGTTGAATGCATTTGACTTTCATTTGCTTCAAAAAGCTTTGTTCGAATGTGTTTGACTTTCATTTCATTCAAACAGCTTTGTTGAATGGATTTGACTTTCATTTGCTTCAAAAATCTTCGTTTGAATGTGTTTGACTTTCATTTGATTCAAATAGATTTGTTGAATACATTTGACTTTCATTTGAATCAAAAATCTTTGTTTGAATGTGTTTGATTTTCATGTCATTCAAATACATTTGTTGAATGTATTTGACTTTCATTAGAGTCAAAAAGCATTGTTTGAATGTGTTTGACTTTCATTTGATTCAAATAGCTTTGTTGAATGCATTTGACTTTCATTTGAGACAAAAAGCTTTGTTTGAATGTGTTTGACTTTCATTTGATTGAAATGGCTATGTTGAATGCATTTGACTTTGATTTGATGCTAAATGCTTTGTTTGAATGTGTTTGACTTTCATTTGATTCAAATAGCTTTGTTGAATGCATTTGACTTTCATTTGAGTCAAAAAGCTTTGTTTGAATATGTTTGACTTTCATGTGATTCAAACAACTTTGTTGAATGCAATTGACTTTCATTTGCTTCAAATAGCTTTGTTGAAGGCATTTGACTTTCATTTGATTCAAATAGCTTTGTTGAAGGCATTTGACATTCATTTGAGACAAAAAACTTTGTTTGAATGTGTTTGACTTTCATTTAATTCAAATGGATTTTGTTGAATGCATTTGATTTTCATTTGAGTCAAAAAGCTTTGTTTGAATGTGTTTGACTTTCATTTGATTCAAATAGATTTGTTGAATGCATTTGACTTTCATTTGCCTCAAAAAGCTTTGTTTGAATGTGTTTGATTTTCATTTGATTCAAACAGCATTGTTGAATGCATTTGACTGTCATTTGCTTCAAAAAGCTTTGTTTGAATGTGTTTGACTTTCATTTGATTCAAATAGCTTTGTTGCATGCATTTAACTTTCATTTGAGATAAAAAACTTTGTTTGAATGTGTTTTACTTTCATTTGATTCAAATAGGTTTCTTCAATGCAATTCACTTTCATTTGAGACAAAAAGCTTTGTTTGAATGTGTTTGACTTTTATTTGATTGAAATGGCTTCGTTGAATGCATTTGATTTTCAATTGCTTCAAAAAGCTTTGTTTGAATGTGTTTGACTTTCATTTGATTGAAATGGCTTTGTTAATTGCATGTGCCTTTCATTTGCTTCAAAAAGCTTTGTTTGAATGTGTTTGACTTTCATTTGATCCAAACAGATTTGTTGAATGCATTTGACTTTCATTTGAGTCAAAAAGCATTGTCTACATGTGTTTGACTTTCATTTGATTCAAATAGCTTTGTTGAATGCATTTCACTTTCATTTGAGTCAAAAAGCTTTATTTGAATGTGTTTGACTTTTATTTATTTGAAATAGATTTGTTAAATGCATTTGATTTTCATTTGATTCAAAATTCTTTGTTTGAATGCGTTTGACTTTCATTTGAGCCATAAAGCTTTATTTGAATGTGTTTCACTTTCATTTGATTCAAATAGCTTTGTTGAATACATTCAACTTTCATTTGACTCAAAAAGCTTTGTTTGAATGTGTTTGGCTTTCATTTGATTGAAATGGCTTTGTTGAATGCAATTGACACTCATTTGCTTCAAAAAGCTTCGTTCGAATGTGTTTGACTTTCATTTGATTGAAATAGATTTGTTGAATGCATTTGACTTTTTTTGAGTCAAAAATCTTTGGTGGAATGTGTTAGACTTTCATTTGAGTCACATAGCTTTGTTGAATGCATTTGACTTTCATTTGCTTCAAAAAGCTTTGTTCGAATGTATTTGACTTTCATTTGATTCAAACAGCTTTGTTGAATGGATTTGACTTTCATTTGCTTCAAAAATCTTCGTTTGAATGTGTTTGACTTTCATTTGATTCAAATAGATTTGTTGAATGCATTTGACTTTCATTTGAGTCAAACATCTTTGTTTAAATGTGTTTGACTTTCATTTGATTCAAATAGCTTTGTTGAATTCATTTGACTTTAATTAGCTTTAAAAAGCTTTGTTTGAATATGTTTGACTTTCATTTGATTCAAACAGCTTTGTTGAATGCATTTGACTTTCGTTTGCTTTAAAAAGCTTTGTTTGAATGTGATTGACTTTCATTCGATTGAAATGGCTTCGTTGAATGCATTTGACTTTCATTTGCTTTGAAAAACTTTGTTTGAATGTGTTTGACTTTCATTTGATTCAAAGAGTTTTATTAATGCATTTGACTTTCATTTGATTCAAAAAGCTTTGTTTGAAAGTATTTGACTTTCATTTGATTCAAACAGCTTTATTGAATGCATTTGACTTTCATTTGCTTCAAAAAGCTATGTTTGAAAGTGTTTGACCTTCATTTGATTGTAATGGCTTTGTTGAATTCATTTGACTTTCATTTGCTTCAAAAAGCTTTGTTTGAATGTGTTTGACTTTTATTTGACTCAAATAGCTTTGTTAAATGCTTTTAACTTTCATTTGCTTTAAAAAGCTTTGTTTGAATGTGTTTGACTTTCATTTGACTCAAACAACTTCGTTAAATGCATTTGACTTTCATTTGCTTTAAAAAGCTTTGTTTGAAGTCCTTTGACTTTCATTTGATTCAAATTGCTTTGTCTAATGCATTTGACTTTTATTTGTTTTTAAAAAGCTTTGTTTAAATGTGTTATACTTTCATTTGATTAAAGTAGCTTTGTTGAATACATTTGAGTTTCATTTGCTTCAAAAAGCTATGTTTGAATATGTTTGACTTTCATTTGATTGAAATGGCTTTGTTGAATGCATTTGACTTTCATTTGCTTCAAAAAGCTTTTGTTTGAATGTGTTTTACTTTCATTTGATTCAAATAACTTTGTTGATTGCATTTGACATTAATTTGCTTCAAAAAGCTTTGTTTGAATATGTTTGACTTTCATTTGATTGAAATGGCTTTGTTGAATGCATTTGACTTTCATTTGCTTCTAAAAGCTTTGTTTGAATGTGTTTAACTTTCATATGATTCAAATAGCATTGTTGAATGCATTTGACTTTCACCTCCTTCAAAAAGCTTTGTTTGAATGTCTTTGACTTTCATTTGATTCAAATAGGTTTGTTAAATGCATTTGATTTTTATTTCCTTCAAAAAGGTTTGTTTGAATGTGTTTAACTTTCATTTGATTCAAATAGCTTTTGTTGAATGCATTTGACTTTCATTTGCTTCAAACAACTTCGTTTGAATGTCTTTGACATTCATTTGATTAAAATGATTTTGTTGAATGCATTTGACTTTCTTTTGCTTGAAAAAGCTTTTTTTTAATGTGTTTGATTTTCATTAGATTCAAGTGGCTTTGTTGAATGTATTTAACTTTCATTTGAGTCAAAAATCTTTGTTTGAATGTGTTTGACATTCATTTGATTGAAATAGTTTTGTTGAATGTATTTTACTATCATTTGAGCCAAAAAGCTTTGTTTAAATCTGTTTAACTTTCACTTGATTCAAATAGCTCTATTGAATGCATTTGACTTTCATTTGAGTCAAAAAGATTTGTTAGAATGTGTTTGACTTTCTTTTGATTCAAACAGGTTTCATGAATGCATTTGACTTTCATTTCTTTCAAAAAGCTTTGTTTGAATGTGTTTGTCTTTCATATGATTCAAATAGCTTTGTTTGAATGTAATTGACTTTCATTGAATTGAAATGGCTTTGTTGAATGCATTTGACATTCATTTGCTTCAAAAAGCTTTGTTTGAACGTGTTTGACTTTCATTTGATTCAAATAGCTTTGTTGAATGTATTTGACTTTCATTTGAGTCAAAAAGCTTTGTTTGAATGTGTTTGACTTTCATTTGATTCAAACAGATTTGTTGAATGCATTTCACTTTCATTTTCTTCAAAAAGCTTTGATTGAATGTGTTTGAATTTCATTTGATTTAAATAGCTTTGTTGAACGCCATTGACTTTCATTTGCCTCAAAATGCTTTGTTTGAATGTGTTTGACTTTCATTTGATACAAAAAGCTTTGTTGAATGCATTTGACTTTCATTTGATGCAAAAACTTTTATTTGAATGTGTTTTACTTTAGTTTGATTCAAATAGCTTTGTTGAATGCATTTTACTTTCATTTGCTTTAAAAAGCTTTGTTTGAATGTGTTTGACTTTCATTTGACTCAAACAACTTCGTTAAATGCATTTGACTTTCATTTGCTTTAAAAAACTTTGTTTGCATGTGTTTGACTTTCATTTGATTCAAATAGCTTTGTTGAATGCATTTGACTTTAATTAGCTTTAAAAAGCTTTGTTTGAATGTGATTGACTTTCATTTGATTGAAATGGCTTTGTTGAATGAATTTGACTTTCATTTGCTTCAAAAAGCTTTGTTTGAATGTGTTTGACTTTCATTTGATTCAAACAGATTTGTGGAATGCATTTCACTTGCATTTGCTTCAAAAAGCTTTGTTTGAATGTATTTGAATTTCATTTGATTTAAATAGCTTTGATGAATGCCATCGACTTTCATTTGCTTCAAAATGCTTTGTTTGAATGTGTTTTACTTTCATTTGATTCAAAAAGCTTTGTTGAATGCATTTGACTTTCATTTGATGCAAAAACTTTTGTTTGAATGTGTTTTACTTTCATTTGATTCAAATAACTTTGTTGAATGCATTTGACTTTCATTTGAGTCAGAAAGCTTTGTTTGAATGTGTTTGACCTTCATTTGATTCAAATAGCTTTGTTGAATGCATTTGAGTTTCATTTGACTCAAAAAGCTTTGTTTGAAAGTATTAAACTTTCATTTGATTTAAACAGCTTTATTGAATGCATTTGACTTTCTTTTGCTTCAAAAAGCTATGTTTGAATGTGTTTGACTTTCATTTGATTGTAATGGCCTTGTTGAATGCATTTGACTTTCATTTGCTTCAAAAAGCATTGTTTGAATGTGTTTGACTTTCATTTGATTCAAATAGCTTTGTTGAATGTATTTGACATTCATTTGCCTCAAAAAGCTTTGTTTGAATGTGTTTAACTTTCATTTCATTTGATTGAAGTGGCTTTGTTGAATGCATTTGACTTTCATTTGCTTCATAAAGCTTTGTTTGAATGTGTTTGACTTTCATTTGACTCAAACAACTTCGTTAAATGCATTTGACTTTCATTTGCTTTAAAATGCTTTGTTTGAATGTATTTGACTTTCATTTGATTCTAATAGCTTTGTTGAATACATTTGACTTTCATTTACTTCAAAAAGCTATATTTGAATGTGTTTGACTTTTATTTGATTGAAATGGCTTCGTTGAATGCATTTGATTTTCAATTGCTTCAAAAAGCTTTGTTTGAATGTGTTTGACTTTCATTTGATTGAAATGGCTTTGTTGAATGTATTTGACTTTCATTTGCTTCTAAAAGCTTTGTTTGAATGTGTTTGACTTTCATTTGATTCAAATAGCTTTGTTGAATGCATTTGACTTTCACCTCCTTCAAAAAGCTTTGTTTAAATGTCTTTGACTTTCATTTGATTCAAATAGCTTTGTTAAATGCATTTGACTTTCATTTCCTTCAAAAAGCTTTGTTTGAATGTGTTTGGCTTTCATTTCACTCAAATAGCTTTGTTGAATGCATTTGACTTTCATTTCCTTCAAAAAGCTTTGTTCGAATGTGTTTGACTTTCATTTGATTGAAATGGTTTTGGTGAAAGCATTTGACTTTCATTTGCTTTAAAAAGCTTTGTTTGAACGTGTTTGACTTTCATTTAATTCAAATAGATTTGTTAATTGCATTTGACTTTCATTTGATTCAAATAGCTTTGTTGAATGCATTAGACTTTCATTTGCTTTAAAAAGCTTTGTTTGAATGTGATTGACTTTCATTTGATTCAAATAGCTTTGTTGAATGACATTGACTTTCATTTGCTTCAAAATGCTTTGTTTGAATGTGTTTGACTTTCATTTGATTCAAATAGCTTTGTTGAATGCATTTGACTTTCATTTGCTTTAAAAAGCTTTGTTTGAATGTGATTGACTTTCATTTGATTGAAATGGCTTTGTTGAATGCATTTTACTTCCATTTGCTTCAAAAAGCTTTGTTTGAATGTGTTTTAATTTAATTTGATTCAAATAGCTTTGTTGAATGCATTTGACTTTCATTTCCTTTAAAATGCTTTGTTTGAATGTGTTTGAATTTCATTTGATTTAAATGGATTTGTTGAATGCATTTGACTTTCATTTGTTCCAAAAAGCTTTGTTTGAATGTGTTTGACTTTCATTTGATTGAAATGGCTTTGTTGAATGCATTTGACTTTCATTTGTTTCAAAAAGCTTTGTTTGAATGTGTTTGACTTTCATTTGACTCAAATAGCTTTGTTAAACGCATTTGACTTTAATTTGCTTCAAAAAGCTTAATTTGAATGTGTTTAACTTTCATTTGATTCAAACATCTTTGTTGAATGCATTTAACTTTCATTTGATTCAAAAAGATTTTTTTAGAATGTGTTTGTCTTTCATTTGATTCAAATAGCTTTGCTGAATGCGTTTGACTTTCATTTGCTTCAAAATGCTTTGTTTGAATGTGTTTGACTTTCATTTGATTCAAATAGCTTTGTTGAATGCATTTGACTTTCATTTGCTTCAAAAAGCTTTGTTTGAATGTGTTTGACTTTCATTTGATTCAAATAGCTTTGTAGAATGCATTTGACTTTCATTTGTTTCAAAAAGCTTTGTGTGAATGTGTTTGACTTTCATTTGATTGAAATGGCTTTGTTGAATGCATTTGACTTTCATTTGTTTCAAAAAGCTTTGTTTGATTGTGTTTGACTTTCATTTGACTCAAATAGCTTTGTTAAACGCATTTGACTTTAATTTGCTTCAAAAAGCTTAATTTGAATGTGTTTGACTTTCATTTGATTGAAATGTCTTTGTTGAATGTATTTGACTTTCATTTGTTTTAAAAAGGTTTGTTTGAATGTTTTTGACTTTCATTTTATTCAAACAGCTTTGTTGAATGCATTTAACTTTCATTTCCTTGAAAAATCTTTGTTTGAATGTGTTTGACTTTCATTTTATTCAAATAGCTTTGTTGAATGCAATGAACTTTTATTTGCTTCAAAAAGCTTTGTTTGAATTTGTTTGTCATTCATTTGATTCAAATAGCTTTGATGAATGCATTTGACTTTTAATTGCTTCAAAAAGCATTGTTTAAATGTGTTTGACTTTCATTTGATTCAAACAGCTTTGCTAAATACATTTAAATTTCATTTGCTTCAAAAAGCTCTGTGTGAATGTGTTTGACTTTCATTCGATTAAAACATCGTTGTTGAATGCATTTGACTTTCATTTGCTTCAAAAAGCTTTATTTGAATGTGTTTGTCTTTCATTTGATTCAAATAGCTTTTTTGAATGTATTTGACTTTCATTTGAGTCAAAAAGGTTTGTTTGAATGTGTTTGACTTTCATTTGATTCAAATAGTTTTGTTGAATGCGTTTGACTTTCATTTGCTTCAAAAAGCTTTGTTTGAATGTGTTTGACTTTCACTTGATTCAAATAGATTTGTAGAATGCATTTGACTTACATTTGTTTCAAAAAGCTTTGTTTGAATGTGTTTGACTTTCATTTGATTCAAAGAGTTTTGTTAATGCATTTGACTTTCATCTGATTCTAAAGTTTTATTTGAAAGTATTTGACTTTCATTGGATTGAAATAGCTTTGCTAAATGAATTTGACTTTTATTTGAGTCAAAAGCTTTGTTTCAATGTGTTTGACTTTCATTATAGCCAAAAAGCTTTGTTTTAATGTGTTAGAATTTCATTTGATTCAAATAGTTTTGTTGAATGCATTTGACTTTCATTTGCTTCAAAAAGCTTCGTTTGAATGTGTTTGACATTCATTTTAATAAAATGGCTTTGTTGAATGCATTTGACTTTCTTTTGTTTGAAAAAGCCTTGTTTTAATGTGTTTGATTTTCATTTGATTCAAATGGCTTTTTTGAATGCATTTAACTTTCATATGAGTCAAAAATCTTTGTTTGAATGTGTTTGACTTTCATTTGATCTAAATAGCTTTGTAGAATGCATTTTACTTTTATTTGAGTCAAAAAGATTTGTTTGAATGTGTTTGACTTTTATTTGATTTAAATAGCTTTGTTGAATGCATTTGACTTTCATTTGAGTCAAAAATCTTTGTTTAATTTGAATGTGTTTGACTTTAATTTGATTCAAATAGCTTTGTTGAATGCATTTCACTTTCATTTGCTTCAAAAAGCTTTGTTTGAAAGTGTTTGACTTTCATTTGATTTAGACAGCTTTGTTGAAAGCATTTGACTCTCATTTGCTTCAAAAAGCTTTGTTTGAATATGTTTCAATTTCATTTGATTCAAATAGCTTTGTTGAATGCATTTAACTTTCATTTGCTTCAAAATGCTTTGTTTGAATGTGTTTGACTTTCATTTGATTGAAATGGCATTGTTGATTGCATTTGACTTACATTTGCTTCAATAAGCGTTGTTTGAATATGTTTGACTTTCATTTGATTGAAATAGCTTTGTTGAATGCATTTGACTTTCATTTTCTTCAAAAAGCTTCGTTTGAATGTGTTTGACTTTCATTTGATTGAAATGTCTTTGTTGAATGTATTTGACTTTCATTTGTTTTAAAAAGGTTTGTTTGAATGCTTTTGACTTTCATTTTATTCAAAAAGCTTTGTTGAATGCATTTCACTTTCATTTGCTTCAAAAAGCTTTGTTTGAAAGTATTTGACTTTCATTTGATTTAGACAGCTTTGTTGAAAGCATTTGACTCTCATTTGCTTCAAAAAGCTTTGTTTGAATATGTTTCACTTTCATTTGATTCATATAGCTTTGTTGAATGCATTTAACTTTCATTTGCTTCAAAATGCTTTGTTTGAATGTGTTTGACTTTCATTTGATTCAAACAGCTTTGTTGAATGCGTTTGACTTTCATTTGCTTCAAAAAGCTTTGTTTGAATGTGTTTGACTTTCATTTGATTGAAATGGCTTTGTTGAATGTATTTGACTTTCATTTGCTTCAAAAAGCGTTGTTTGAATGTGTTTGACTTTCATTTGATTCAAATGGCTTTGTTGAATGCATTTGACTTTCATTTGAGTCAAAAAGTTTTGTTTGAATGTGTTTGACTTTCATTTGATTCAAACAGCTTTGTTGAATGCATTTGACTTTCATTTGCTTGAAAAAATTTTGTTTGAATGTGTTTGACTTTCATTATATTCAAATAGCTTTGTTAAATGCATTTGACTTTCATTTGCTTCAAGAAGCTTTGTTTGAATGTGTTTGACTTTCATTTGACTCAAACAACTTTCTTAAATGCATTTGACTTTCATTTGCTTTAAAAAGCTTAGTTTGAATGTGTTTCACTTTCATTTGTTTCAAACAGCTTTGTTGAATGCGTTTGACTTTCATTTGCTTCAAAATGCTTTGTTTGAATGTGTTTGACTTTCATTTGATTCAAATAGCTTTGTTGAATGTGTTTGACTTTCATTTGCTTCAAAAAGCTTTGTTTGAATGTGTTTGACTTTCATTTGATTCAAATAGCTTTGTTGAATGTGTTTGACTTTCATTTGCTTCAAAATGCTTTGTTTGAATGTGTTTGACTTTCATTTGATTCAAATAGCTTTGTTGAATGTGTTTGACTTTCATTTGCTTCAAAAAGCTTTGTTTGAATGTGTTTGACTTTCATTTGATTGAAATAGATTTGTTAAATGTATTTGACTTTCATTTGAGTCAAAAAGCTTTGTTTGAATGTGTTTGACTTTCATTTGATTTAAACAGCTTTGTTGAATGCATTTGACTTTCATTTCCTTGAAAAATCTTTGTTTGAATGTGTTTGACTTTCATTTGATCTAAATATCTTTGTTGAATGCATTTTACTTTTATTTGAGTCAAAAAGCTTTGTTTGAATGTGTTTGACTTTTATTTGATTTAAATAGCTTTGTTGAATGCATTTGACTTTCATTTGAGTCAAAAATCTTTGTTTGAATGTGTTTGACTTTAATTTGATTCAAAAAGCTTTGTTGAATGCATTTCACTTTCATTTGCTTCAAAAAGCTTTGTTTGAAAGTGTTTGACTTTCATTTGATTTAGACAGCTTTGTTGAAAGCATTTGACTCTCATTTGCTTCAAAAAGCTTTGTTTGAATATGTTTCACTTTCATTTGATTCAAATAGCTTTGTTGAATGCATTTAACTTTCATTTGCTTCAAAATGCTTTGTTTGAATGTGTTTGACTTTCATTTGATTGAAATGTCTTTGTTGATTGCATTTGACTTTCATTTGCTTCAAAAACCTTTATTTGAATTTGTTTGTCTTTCATTTTATTCATATAAATTTTTTTAATGTATTTGACTTTCATTTGAGTGAAAAAGGTTTGTTTAAATGTGTTTGACTTTCATTTGTTTCAAATAGCTTTGTTGAATGCGTTTAACTTTCGTTTGCTTCAAAAAGCTTTGTTTGAATGTGTTTGACATTTATTTGATTAAATTAGCTTTGTAGAATGCATTTGACTTTCATTTGCTTCAAAAAGCTTTGTTTGAATGTGTTTGACTTTCATTTGATTGAAACGGCTTTGTTGAATACATTTGACTTTCATTTGTTTCAAAAAGCTTTGCTTGAATGTGTTAGACTTTCATTTGATTCAAATTGCTTTGTTGAATGCATTTGACTTTCATTTTCTTGAAAAATCTTTGTTTGAATGCATTTGACTTTCATTTGCTTCAAAAAGCTTTATTTGAATGTGTTTGACTTTCATTTGACTCAAACAGCTTTGTTAAATGCATTAGACTTTCATTTGCTTTAAAAAGCTTTGTTTTAAATGTGTTTGAATTTCATTTGACTGAAATAGCTTTGTTGAAAGCATTTGACTTTCATTTAATTTAAAAAGCTTTGTTTGAATGTGATTGACTTTCATTTGATTGAAATGGTTTTGTTGAACGCATTTGACTTTCATTTGCTTCAAAAAGCTTTGTTTGAATGTGTTTGACTATCATTTGATTCAAACAAATTTGTTGAATGCATTTAACTTCCATTTGCTTCAAAAAGCTTTGTTTGAATGTGTTTGAACTTCATTTGATTTAAATAGCTATGTTGAATGCCATTGACTTTCATTTGCTTCAAAATTCTTCGTTTGAATGTGTTTAAATTTCATTTGATACAAAAAGCTTTGTTGAATGCAATTGACTTTCATTTGATTCAAAAACATTTGTTAAAATGTGTTTTACTTTCATTTGATTCAAATAGCTTTGTTGAATGCATTTAACTTTTATTTGCTTTAAAAAGCTTTGTTTGAATGTGTTTGACTTTCATTTGATTGAAATGGCTTTGTTGAATGCATTTGACTTTCATTTGAGTCAAAAAGATTGAATTGAATGTGTTAGACTTTCATTTGATTCAAATAGCTTTGTTGAATGAATTTGACTTTCATTTGCTTCAAAAAGCGTTGTTTGAATGTGTTTGCTTTTCATTTGATTAAAATGGCTTTGTTGAATGCATTTTATTTTCATTTGAGTCAAAAAGCTTTGTTTGAATGTGTTTGACTTTCATTTGATTCAAATAGCTTTGTTGAATGCATTTGACTTTCATTTGCTTCAAACAAATTCGTTTGAATATGTTTGACATTCATTTGATTAAAAATGGCTTTGTTGAATACATTTGACTTTCTTTTGCTTGAAAAGGCTTTTTTTTTAATGTGTTCGATTTTCATTTGATTCAAATGATTTTGTTGAATGCATTTAACTTTCATTTGAGTCAAAAATCTTTATTTAAATGTGTTTGACTTTCATTTGATTGAAATAGTTTTGTTGAATGCATTTGACTTTCATTTGAGTCAAAAAGCTTTGTTTGAATGTGTTTGACTTTCACTTAATTCAAATAGCTCTATTGTGTGTTTGACTTTCATTTGATTCAAATAGCTTTGTTGAATGCATTTGACTTTCATTTGAGTCAAAATTCTTTGTTTGAATGTGTTTGACTTTCATTTGATTCAAAGGGCTTTGTTGAATGCATTTCATTTTCATTTGCTTCAAAAAGCTTTGTTTGATTCTGTTTGACTTTCATTTGATTCCAACAGCTTTCTTGAAAGCATTTGACACTCATTTGCTTCAAAAAGCTTTGTTTGAATGTGTTTGACTTTCATTTGATTCAAATAGCTTTGTTGAATGCATTTAACTTTCATTTTCTTCAAAAAGCTTTGTTTGAATGTGTTTGACTTACATTTGATTCAAATAGCTTTGTTGAATGCAATTGACTTTCATTTTCCTCGAAATGCTTTGTTTGAATGTGTTTGACATTCATTTGATCCAAACATCTGTGTTGAATGCATTTGACTTTCATTTGCTTCAAAAAGCTTTATTTGAATGTCTTTGTCTTTCATTTGATTCAAATAGCATTGTTGAATGCATTTGACTTTCATTAAAGTCAAAAAGGTTTGTTTGAATGTGTTTGACTTTCATTTTATTCAAATAGCTTTGTTAAATGCATTTGACTTTCATTTGCTTCAAAAAGTTTTGTTTGAATGTGTTTCATTTTCATTTGTTTCAAACAACTTTGTTGAATTCATTTGACTTTCATTTGCTTCAAAAAGCTTTGTTTTAAACGTGTTTGACTTTCATTTGATTGAAATAGCTTTGTTGAATGCATTTGATTTTCATTTGAGTCAAAAAACTTTGTTTGATCGTTTTTGACTTTCATTTGATTTAAATGGCTTTTTTGAATGCATTTGACTGTCATTTGCGTCAAAAAGCTTTGTTTGAATGTGTTTAATTTCATTTGATTCAAATAGCTTTGTTGAATGCATTTGACTTTCATTTCCTTCAAAATGCTTTGTTTGAATGTGTTTGACTTTTATTTGATTTAAATGGATTTGTTGAATGCATTTGACCTTCATTTGTTTCAAAAAGCTTTGTTTGAATGTGTTTGACTTTCATTTTATTGAAATGGCTTTGTTGAATGCATTTGACTTTCATTTGTTTCAAAAAGCTTTGTTTGAATGTGTTTAACTTTCATTTGATTCAAATATGTTGTATATTTGGAGTATCAACCCGAAATACACAAGGGATAAACCAAGGATAAGTAAGACTAAAACCAAAAAGGCTTCTTAGATACAGACACACCACTAAGAAACGAGTTTGGGTTCCTAAGATCACAAGCCAACTAGTAGTCTAAGCTAGTTAACTAAGCAAAGGAAACGAAATTCCAAATCCAAGAATTTCAAGTTTGTTTCTAATCCAAGAAACGAGTGTAAAAACACAATTTTTTGTTCAAAAAATTCTCTATATTTTTCATTCACATTTGCTTGTTATTTATAGTAAACAAGCATCATAAGTACAAGCTAACTTAAGTGACTTTTTAGCTCACTTGTTACATGCTTAAACTAAGCATCAAAATCTGATTTTTAATGTCTAGATACATCAATTAAAGAAGCTAAACTTAACTAGGTACATAAGCTTAGAAAGTGGCGGTTTGTAACCTCCAAAAGATGCTCCAAAAATCAGAAAATAAGAGAGCTTAACTCCCCCTTAATGCACGTCCAACAAAGCAGCAAATGAAGGCTTAAACTCCCCTTGATTTACGCCCAACAAAGCAGCAAGTGAAGGCTTTAAACTCCCCTTGATTTACGCCCAACAAAGCAGAAAACTAGAAGCAAAACAGCCCCATAATTCACGCCTAATTCAAACAGCAAAAGAAGAGTAATTTCCCCTTGATTCTAGCCTTGAAAGTAGCTTGAATGTATGTGGACTAAAGTGTATTTGGACGCCCTTTAGTTGCTCCAAAAGCTGACCGAATTGAACAGCCAAATGAAGGCCGAAATTAAGGCTTAAGATGCTCCAAGTTTGACTGAAATTAACGGCCACTTAAAGGCTGAAATTAAGGCTTGTAATGGCTTGTAATTCCTCTTTGAAAACTGATTGTAACTCCCATTTTGAAGCCTTGAGATTCCTCCAAAAGAATTTCGGATTCTATGTTGTTTTCCAAGCTTAAATGGCTGTCTTCTTTTGTGTATCTTGTACTTGTACTTTATGTGAATGTAACAATATTTTTCGAACTAAAATTAGCTAAAAAGAAGTAAGAAAAATATAACTAATTTGCAAACTTAAAAGAACTAAAGTTTACAATTTATTCAAAGCATAAAAAGAACTAGAATGAACTAGTTAATAAGAACAACAAGAAACTCAAAGGATTGAATATCTTGTTGCACATAGATAGAACGCATAGCATCAATGCATGATGCTACATCTTGGACCAAAGAAACGTCCATAACCAAGTTGTTAGGCTTGGCTACAACATTCCCCCCTTCTTGAAAAGAGTTTGCCCTCAAACTCGGCAATTCTTCAAGCTCATCATAGTAAATTGATAAATCAGCCACATTAAAGATGCTAGAAACACCATACTCTCCGTGCAATGCAACTTTGTAAGCATTATCAACCAATATTGGAATAGGAAACCGATACTTGATATGCTTTGGGGGTAATCCATGAAGGATATCGTTGGGGAAAACATGAGCATAGGTTTTGAGAAGAGAGGCAAGGAGTGGGTGATTTTTTTCTGAGAGGCAAAGAGTGGTGAGGGAAGTGGGAAGCGTGGATGTGGAGTGATCATTTTTGGGGATTAAAGAGGTAAGGACAATTTTCTTTCCATCCTTAGAAAAGGAGTAGGTGTTTTTGTAACCATCATGCATCACACGTCTATCAAATAACCAAGGCCTACCAAGTAAAACATGACATGCATCCATAGGTACAACATCACACCATAATTCTTCCTCATAAGTTTTACCAATGCTAAATGATAACAAGACTTGTTGTGTGACATAAATCCCTTTACTATGACTTAACCATTGAATTTTATATGGTGTAGGATGAGGGATAGTTTTCATTTTCAACTTGTCTATCATAACTTGCGAAGCTACATTGGTACAACTACCTCCATCAATAATCAAAGTGCATACCTTTCCTCCAATGGTGCAACGAGTGCGAAAGATTGCCTCACGTTGCAAGCTCCCTTCTTGGTCCAACATATTGCTTAGTGTACGTCGAACCATCAAACATTCCCCTTCATCCGGACCTAGACACGCATACTCATCATTCTCCTCAAGGTTGTTGTCCTCTTCATCTTCTAATTCGTTCTCCTCTTCATGCTCCACCAAAGTAACAATTTTCTTATTTGGACAATCACTAGCCATATGTCCAAGGCCTTGACACCTAAAGCATCTTCTTGGGCCTGGTTTTGGATTGGAGTTTTGGGTGGTTTGAGAGGGTGGTTTAGAAGTAGGTTGGGTGGTTGCGGATTTGAAAGGTTGGAAATTTGTTTGCCTTTTTTGGGGAGATGAGGATTGAGAAGCAAAACGTGAAGAATCACTTTTGCCTCTTGCCTTTTGTTGTTGCTCAATCTTATGTGCTAAGATAATGAGCTCTTCAAGGGTGGTGTAAGGGTGTAGCTCGGCCACATTGGCTATTTTTGGGTCAAGTCCTCCCAAAAAACGCACCAATGTTTGAGGTTCATCTTCCTCTACTCCACATTTCATGACAAATCCTTCAAATTCCCTAGCATATTCTTCTACCGATTTTGTACCTTGCTTGAGGTTATGGAATTTTGAAAAGTTTTCTTGCACATAGTATGTGGGAAGAAACTTTTGCTTCAACAATTTCTTCATCTTAACCCATGATCTCACTTTTTCTTTGTCTTGCCTTTCCCTCTTGGCGCACACACTAGCCCACCAAGTTGAGGCATATTTTCGTAGCTTCAAGGCCACAATTTTCACCTTTTTCTCCTCTGGTGTTTGCTTATAGTCAAACACTCTCTCCACCGTTCTCAACCATTCTACAAACTCATCAGCATCGAGTTTGCCATCATATTCAGGAATGTCTGCTTTTATGTCATTGTTAGAACGTGACCTTTCTCTTTCACTAAAAGGTCTCTCATTGTTATTGAAAGTAGACTCACTCATGTCATCTTCACTATGGGTGGGTGAACCTTCTCTATTATGGCGCAACTTAATAGTAAGATCTTTCAATTGATCTTGCATATACTTCATTCGTTGCTCCATATCTTCTTTCTCTTGCTCAACCTTATTGACATATTCTTGCCAATTAGGTGGTGGAACGTTTGTCATGGTTGTGTTTGGGTTTGTGTTTGGGGTAGGTGTTTGGGATATGTGTTTTGGGACGAGTATTTTTTTTTTTTTTTTTTTTTTTTTGCTAGTCCCCCTCCTTCTAGCGCCAAATGTTGTATATTTGGAGTATCAACCCGAAATACACAAGGGATAAACCAAGGATAAGTAAGACTAAAACCAAAAAGGCTTCTTAGATACAGACACACCACTAAGAAACGAGTTTGGGTTCCTAAGATCACAAGCCAACTAGTAGTCTAAGCTAGTTAACTAAGCAAAGGAAACGAAATTCCAAATCCAAGAATTTCAAGTTTGTTTCTAATCCAAGAAACGAGTGTAAAAACACAATTTTTTGTTCAAAAAATTCTCTATATTTTTCATTCACATTTGCTTGTTATTTATAGTAAACAAGCATCATAAGTACAAGCTAACTTAAGTGACTTTTTAGCTCACTTGTTACATGCTTAAACTAAGCATCAAAATCTGATTTTTAATGTCTAGATACATCAATTAAAGAAGCTAAACTTAACTAGGTACATAAGCTTAGAAAGTGGCGGTTTGTAACCTCCAAAAGATGCTCCAAAAATCAGAAAATAAGAGAGCTTAACTCCCCCTTAATGCACGTCCAACAAAGCAGCAAATGAAGGCTTAAACTCCCCTTGATTTACGCCCAACAAAGCAGCAAGTGAAGGCTTTAAACTCCCCTTGATTTACGCCCAACAAAGCAGAAAACTAGAAGCAAAACAGCCCCATAATTCACGCCTAATTCAAACAGCAAAAGAAGAGTAATTTCCCCTTGATTCTAGCCTTGAAAGTAGCTTGAATGTATGTGGACTAAAGTGTATTTGGACGCCCTTTAGTTGCTCCAAAAGCTGACCGAATTGAACAGCCAAATGAAGGCCGAAATTAAGGCTTAAGATGCTCCAAGTTTGACTGAAATTAACGGCCACTTAAAGGCTGAAATTAAGGCTTGTAATGGCTTGTAATTCCTCTTTGAAAACTGATTGTAACTCCCATTTTGAAGCCTTGAGATTCCTCCAAAAGAATTTCGGATTCTATGTTGTTTTCCAAGCTTAAATGGCTGTCTTCTTTTGTGTATCTTGTACTTGTACTTTATGTGAATGTAACAATATTTTTCGAACTAAAATTAGCTAAAAAGAAGTAAGAAAAATATAACTAATTTGCAAACTTAAAAGAACTAAAGTTTACAATTTATTCAAAGCATAAAAAGAACTAGAATGAACTAGTTAATAAGAACAACAAGAAACTCAAAGGATTGAATATCTTGTTGCACATAGATAGAACGCATAGCATCAATGCATGATGCTACATCTTGGACCAAAGAAACGTCCATAACCAAGTTGTTAGGCTTGGCTACAACAAAATAGCTTTGTTAAACGCATTTGACTTTAATTTGCTTCAAAAAGCTTAATTTGAATGTGTTTGACTTTAATTTGATTCAAACATCTTTGTTGAATGCATTTGACTTTCATTTGATTTAAAAAGATTTTTTTGAATGTGTTTGTCTTTCATTTGATTCAAATAGCTTTGTCGAACGCGTTTGACTTTCATTTGCTTCAAAATGCTTTGTTTGAATGTGTTTGACATTCATTTGATTCAAATAGCTTTGTAGAATGCATTTGACTTTCATTTGTTTCAAAAATCTTTGTGTGAATGTGTTTGACTTTCATTTGATTGAAATGGCTTTGTTGAATGCATTTGACTTTCATTTGTTTCAAAAAGCTTTGTTTGAATGTGTTTGACTTTCATTTGATTCAAATAGCTTTGTTAAATGCATTTGACTTTAATTTGCTTCAAAAAGCTTAATTTGAATGTGTTTGACTTTCATTTGATTCAAACATCTTTGTTGAATGCATTTGACTTTTATTTGATTCAAAAAGATTCTTTTGAATGTGTTTGTCTTTCATTTGATTCAAATAGCTTTGCTGAATGCGTTTGACTTTCATTTGCTTCAAAATGCTTTGTTTGAATGTGTTTGACTTTCATTTGATTCAAATAGCTTTGTTGAATATGTTTGACTTTCATTTGCTTCAAAAAGCTTTGTTTGAATGTGTTTGACATTCAATTGATTCAAATAGCTTTATAGAATGAATTTGACTTTCATTTGTTTCAAAAAGGTTTGTGTGAGTGTGTTTCACTTTCATTTGATTGAAATAGATTTGTTAAATGCATTTGACTTTCATTTGAGTCAAAAAGCTTTGTTTGAATGTGTTTGACTTTCATTTGATTTAAACAGCTTTGTTAAATGCATTTGACTTTCATTTCCTTGAAAAATCTTTGTTTGAATGTGTTTGAATTTCATTATATTCAAATAGCTTTGTTAAATGAATTTGACTTTCATTTGCTTTAAAAAGCTTTGTTTGAATGTGTTTGACTTTCATTTGACTCAAACAACTTTCTTAAATGCATTTGACTTTCATTTGCTTTAAAAAGCTTTGTTTGAATGTGTTTCACTTTCATTTGTTTCAAACAGCTTTGTTGAATGCATTTGACTTTCATTTGCTTCAAAAAGCTTTGTTTGAATGTGTTTGACTTTCATTTGATTGAAATGGCTTTATTTAACGCATTTAACTTTCTTTTGCTTCAAAAAGCTTTGTTTGAATGTGTTTGACTTTCATTTGATTCAAACAGCTTTGTTGAATGAATTTGACTTTCATTTGCTTCAAAAAGCGTTGTTTGAATGTGTTTAGTTTTCATTTGATTCAAATGGCTTTGTTGAATGCATTTTATTTTCATTTGAGTCAAAAAGCTTTGTTTGAATGTGTTTGACTTTCATTTGCTTCAAAAAGCTTTGCTCGAATGTGTTTGACTTTTATTTTATTCAAATAGCTTTCTTGAATGCATTTGACTTTCATTTGAGTCAAAAAGCTTTGTTTGAATGTGTTTGACTTTCATTTGATTCAAATAGCTTTGTTGAATGCATTTGACTTTCATTTGCTTTAAAATGCATTGTTTGAATGTGATTGACTTACATTTGATTGAAATGGCTTTGTTGAATGCATTTGACTTTCATTTGCTTCAAAAAGCTTTGTTTGAATGTGTTTGACTATCATTTGATTCAAACAGTTTTGTTGAATACATTTAACTTTCATTTGCTTCAAAAAGCTTTGTATAATGTGTTTGAATTTCATTTTATTTAAATAGCTTTGTTGAATGCCATTGACTTTCATTTGCTGCAAAATGCTTTGTTTGAATGTGTTTGACTTTCATTTGATTCAAAAAGCTTTGTTGAATTCATTTAACTTTCATTTGATGCAAAAACTTTTGTTTGAATGTGTTTTACTTTCATTTGATTCAAATAGATTTGTTGAATGCATTTGAGTTTCATTTGCTTCAAAATGCTTTGTTTGAATGTGTTTGACTTTCATTTGATTGAAATGGCTTTGTTAAATGCATTTTACTTTCATTTGAGTCAAAAAGATTGGTTTGAATGTGTTAGACTTTCATTTCATTCAAATAGCTTTGTTGAATGCGTTTGACTTTCATTTGAGTCAAAAAGCTTTGTTTGATTGTGTTTCACTTTCATTTGATTCAAATAGCTTTGTTGAATGCATTTGACTTTCATTTGAGTCAAAAAGCTTTGTTTGATTGTGTTTGACTTTCATTTGATTCAAATTGCTTTGTTGAATGCTTTTGACTTGCATTTGCTTCAAATAGCTTTGTTTGAATGTGTTTGACTTTAATTTGATTCAAATGGTTTTGTTGAATGTATTTGACTTTCATTTAAAGCTTTGTATGAATGTGTTTGACTTTCATTTGATTGAAATGGCTTTGTTGAATGCATTTGACTTTCATTTGCTTCAAAAATCTTTATTTGAATGTGCTTGTCTTTCATTTGATTTAAATAGCTTTGTTGAATGCATTAGACTTTCATTTGAGTCTAAAAGATTTGTTTGAATGTGTTAGACTTTTATTTAATTCAAATAGCTTTGTTGAATGCAATTGACTTTCATTTCCTTCAAAATGCGTTGTTTGAATGTGTTTGACTTTCATTTGATTGAAATGGCTTTGTTGAATGCATTTGACTTTTATTTGAGTCAAAAAGCTTTGTTTGAATATGTTTGACGATCATTTGATTCAAACAGATTTGTTGAATGCATTTAACTGTAATTTTCTTCAAAAAGCTTTGTTTGAATGTGTTTGAATTTCATTTGAATAAAATAGCTTTATTGAATGCCATTGACTTTTATTTGCTTCAAAATGCTTTGTTTGAATGAGTTTAACTTTCATTTGAAACAAAAAGCTTTGTTGAATGCAATTGACTTTCATTTGATTCAAAAACTTTTGTTTGAATGTGTTTTACTTTCATTTAATTGAAATAGCTTTGTTGAATGCATTTAACTTTTATTTGCTTTAAAAATCTTTGTTTGAATGTGTTTGACTTTCATTTGATTGAAGTGGCTTTGTTGAATGCATTTGACTTTCATTTGAGTTAAAAAAATTGGTTTGAATGTGTTAGACTTTCATTTCATTGAAATAGCTTTGTTAAATGCATTTGACTTTAATTTGCTTCTAAAAGCTTTATTTGAATGCCATTGACTTTCATTTGCTTCAAAATGCTTTGTTTGAATGAGTTTAACTTTCATTTGACTTAATAAGCTTTGTAGAATGCATTTAACTTTCATTTGCTTCAAATAGCTTTGTTTGAATGAGTTTGACTTTTATTTTACTCAAATAGCTTTGTTAAATGCATTTAACTTTCATTTGCTTTAAAAAGCTTTGTTTGAATGTGTTTGACTTTCATTTGACTCAAACAACATCGTTAAATGCATTTGACTTTCATTTACTTTAAAAAGCTTTGTTTGAATGTCTTTGACTTTCATTTGATTCAAATTGCTTTGTCTAATGCATTTGACGTTAATTTACTTTAAAAAGCTTTGTTTGAATGTGTTATAGTTTCATTTGATTCAAATAGCTTTGTTGAATGCATTTAACTTTCTTTTGAATCAAAAAGCTATATTTGATTGTGTTTGACCTTCATTTGATTGAAATGGCTTTGTTGAATGCATTTGACTTTCAACTAAGTTAAAAAGCTTTATTTGAATGTGTTTAACTTTTATTTGATTCAAATAGCTTTGTTGATTGCATGTGACTGTCATTTGCTTCAAAAAAATTTGTTTGAATGTGTTTGACTTTCTTTTGATTCAAAAGCTTGGTTTGAATGTATTTGACTTTCATTTAATTCAAATAGCTTTGTTAAATGCATATGACTTTCATTTGATTCAAAAAGCTTTGTTTTAATGTTTTTTACTTTCATTTGATTCAAATAGCTTTGTTGAATGCATTTGACTTTCATTTGATGCAAAAACTTTTGTTTGAATGTGTTTTACTTTCATTTGATTTAAATAGCTTTGTTGAATGCATTTGACTTTCATTTGAGTTAAAAAGCTTTGTTTGAATGTGTTTGACTTTCATTTGATTCAAATAGCTTTGTTGAATGAATTTGATATTCATGTGCTTTAAAAAGCTTTGTTTGAATGTGATTGACTTTCATTCGATTGAAATGGCTTTGTTGAATGCATTTGACTTTCATTTGCTTTAAAAAACTTTATTTGAATGTGTTTGACGTTCATTTGATTCAAAGAGTTTTGTTAATGCATTTGACATTCATTTGATTCAAAAAGCCGTGTTTGAAAGTTTTTGACTTTCATTTGATTCAAACAACTTTAAAGAATGCATTTGACTTTCATTTGCTTCAAAAAGCTATGTTTGAATGTGTTTGACTTTCATTTCATTGTAATGGTTTTGATGAATGCATTTGACTTTCATTTGCTTCAAAAAGCTTTGTTTGAATGTGGTTGACTTCCATTTGACTCAAATAGCTTTGTTAAATGCATTTAACTTTCAATTGCTTTAAAAAGCTTTGTTTTAATGTGTTTGACTTTCATTTGACTCAATAAGCTTTGTTGAATGCATTTGACTTTCATTTGATGCAAAAACTTTTGTTTGAATGTGTTTTACTTTCTTTTGATTCAAATAGATTTGTTGAATGCATTTGACTTTCATTAGCTTCAAAATGCTTTGTTTGAATGTGTTTGACTTTCATTTGATTGAAATGGCTTTGTTAAATGCATTTGACTTTCATTTGAGTCAAAAAGATTGGTTTGAATGTGTTAGACTTTCATTTCATTCAAATAGCTTTGTTGAATGCATTTGACTTTCATTTGAGTCAAAAAGCTTTGTTTGATTGTGTTTCACTTTCATTTGATTCAAATAGCTTTCTTGAATGCATTTGACTTTCATTTGAGTCAAAAAGCTTTGTTTGAATGTATTTGACTTTCATTTGATTCAAATAGCTTTGTTGAATACATTTGACTTTCATTTGAGTCAAAAAGCTTTGTTTGATTGTGTTTGACTTTCATTTGATTCAAATTGCTTTGTTGAATGCTTTTGACTTGCATTTGCTTCAAATAGCTTTGTTTGAATGTGTTTGACTTTAATTTGATTCAAATGGTTTTGTTGAATGTATTTGACTTTCATTTGCTTCAAAAAGCTTTGTTTGAATGTGTTTGACTTTCATTTGATTCAAATAGCTTTGTTGAATGCATTTAACTTTCATTTTCTTAAAAAAGCTTTGTTTGAATGTGTTTGACTTACATTTGATTCAAATAGCTTTGTTGAATGCAATTGACTTTCATTTTCTTCGAAATGCTTTGTTTGAATGTGTTTGACATTCATTTGATCCAAACATCTGTGTTGAATGCATTTGACTTTCATTTGCTTCAAAAAGCTTTATTTGAATGTGTTTGTCTTTCATTTGATTCAAATAGCATTGTTGAATGCATTTGACTTTCATTAAAGTCAAAAAGGTTTGTTTGAATGTGTTTGACTTTCATTTTATTCAAATAGCTTTGTTAAATGCATTTGACTTTCATTTGCTTCAAAAAGTTTTGTTTGAATATGTTTCATTTTCATTTGTTTCAAACAACTTTGTTGAATTCATTTGACTTTCATTTGCTTCAAAAAGCTTTGTTTTAAACGTGTTTGACTTTCATTTGATTGAAATAGCTTTGTTGAATGCATTTGATTTTCATTTGAGTCAAAAAACTTTGTTTGATCGTGTTTGACTTTTATTTGATTTAAATGGCTTTTTTGAATGCATTTGACTGTCATTTGCGTCAAAAAGCTTTGTTTGATAGTGTTTTAATTTCATTTGATTCAAATAGCTTTGTTGAATGCATTTGACTTTCATTTCCTTTTAAATGCTTTGTTTGAATGTAATTGACTTTTATTTGATTTAAATGGATTTGTTGAATGCATTTGACTTTCATTTGTTTCAAAAAGCTTTGTTTGAATGTGTTTGACTTTCATTTGATTGAAATGGCTTTGTTGAATGCATTTGACTTTCATTTGTTTCAAAAAGCTTTGTTTGAATGTGTTTGACTTTCATTTGATTCAAATAGCTTTGTTAAACGCATTTGACTTTAATTTGCTTCAAAAAGCTTAATTTGAATGTGTTTGACTTTCAATTGATTCAAACATCTTTGTTGAATGCATTTGACTTTCATTTGATTCAAAAAGATTTTTTTGAATGTGTTTGTCTTTCATTTGATTCAAATAGCTTTGTTGAACGCGTTTGATTTCATTTGCTTCAAAATGCTTTGTTTGAATGTGTTTGACATTCATTTGATTCAAATAGCTTTGTAGAATGCATTTGATTTCATTTATTTCAAAAAGCTTTGTGTGAATGTGTTTGACTTTCATTTGATTGAAATGGCTTTGTTGAATGCATTTGACTTTCATTTGTTTCAAAAAGCTTTGTTTGAATGTGTTTGACTTTCATTTGATTCAAATAGCTTTGTTAAATGCATTTGACTTTAATTTGCTTCAAAAAGCTTAATTTGAATGTGTTTGACTTTCATTTGATTCAAACATCTTTGTTGAATGCATTTGACTTTCATTTGATTCAAAAAGATTCTTTTGAATGTGTTTGTCTTTCATTTGATTCAAATAGCTTTGCTGAATGCGTTTGACTTTCATTTGCTTCAAAATGCTTTGTTTGAATGTGTTTGACTTTCATTTGCTTCAAAAAGCTTTGTTTGAATGTGTTTGACATTCATTTGATTCAAATAGCTTTATAGAATGCATTTGACTTTCATTTGTTTCAAAAAGATTTGTGTGAGTGTGTTTCACTTTCATTTGATTGAAATAGATTTGTTAAATGCATTTGTCTTTCATTTAAGTCAAAAAGCTTTGTTTGAATGTGTTTGACTTTCATTTGATTTAAACAGCTTTGTTAAATGCATTTGACTTTCATTTCCTTGAAAATTCTTTGTTTGAATGTGTTTGAATTTCATTATATTCAAATAGCTTTGTTAAATGCATTTGACTTTCATTTGCTTCAAAAAGCTTTGTTTGAATGTGTTTGACTTTTATTTGACTCAAACAACTTTCTTAAATGCATTTGACTTTCCTTTGCTTTAAAAAGCTTTGTTTGAATGTGTTTCACTTTCATTTGTTTCAAACAGCTTTGTTGAATGCATTTGACTTTCATTTGCTTCAAAAAGCTTTGTTTGAATGTGTTTGACTTTCATTTGATTGAAATGGCTTTATTTAACGCATTTAACTTTCTTTTGCTTCAAAAAGCTTTGTTTGAATGTGTTTGACTTTCATTTGATTCAAACAGCTTTGCTAAATGCATTTAACATTCATTTGCTTCAAAAAGCTTTGTTTGAATGTGTTTGGCTTTCAATAAATTCAAATAGCTTTGTTAAATGCATTTGATTTTCATTTGCTTCAAATAGCTTTGTTGAATGTATTTGACTTTCATTTGCTTCAAAAAGTTTTGTTTGAATGTGTTTGACATTCATTTAATTCAAATAGCTTTGTAGAATGCATTTGACTTTCATTTCTTTCAAAAAGATTTGTGTGAATGTGTTTGACTTTCATTTGATTGAAATAGATTTGTTGAATGCATTTGACTTTCATTTAAGTCAAAAAGCTTTGTTTGAATGTGTTTGACTTTCATTTGATTTAAACTGCTTTGTTGAATGCATTTGACTTTCATTTCCTTGAAAAATTTTTGTTTGAATGTGTTTGACTTTCATTATATTCAAATAGCTTTGTTAAATGCATTTGACTTTCATTTGCTTCAAAAAGCTTTGTTTGAATGTGTTTGACTTTCATTTGACTCAAACATCTTTTTTAATTGCATTTGACTTTCATTTGTTTTAAAAAGCTTTGTTTGAATGTGTTTCACTTTCATTTGTTTCAAACAGCTTTGTTGAATGCATTTGACTTTCATTTGCTTCCAAAAGCTTTGTTTGAATGTGTTTGACTTTCATTTGATTGAAATGGCTTTGTTGAATACATTTGACTTTCATTTGTTTCAAAAAGCTTTGTTTGAATGTGTTTGACTTTCAATTGATTCAAACTGCTTTGTTGAATGCATTTGACTGTCATTTCCTTGAATAATCTTTGTTTGAATGTGTTTGACTTTCATTTAATTCAAATAGCTTTGTTAAATGCATTTGACTTTCATTTAATTCAAATAGCTTTGTTAAATGCATTTGACTTTCATTTGCTTCAAAAAGCTTTGTTTGAATGTGTTTGACTTTCATTTGATTGGAATGGCTATGTTGAATGCATTTGACTTTGATTTGATGCTAAAAGCTTTGTTTGAATGTGTTTGACTTTCATTTGATTCAAATAGCTTTGTTGAATGCATTAGACTTTCATTTACTTCAAAAAGCTTTGTTTGAATGTGTTTTGACTTTCATTTGATTCAAATAGTTTTGTTGAATGCATTTCACTTTCGTATGCTTCAAAAAGCTTTGTTTGAATGTGTTTGACTTTCATTTGATCTAAATAGCTTTGTTGAATGCATTTGACTTTCATTTGAGTCAAAAAGCTTTGTTTGAATGGGTTTGACTTTTATTTGATTTAAATGGCTTTGTTGAATGCATTTGACTTTCATTTGAGTCAAAAATCTTTGTTTGAATGTATTTGACTTTAATTTGATTCAAAAAGCTTTGTTGAATGCATTTCACTTTCATTTGCTTCAAAAAGCTTTGTTTGAAAGAGTTTGACTTTCATTTGATTTAGACAGCTTTGTTGAAAGCATTTGACTCTCATTTGCTTCAAAAAGCTTTGTTTGAATATGTTTCACTTTCATTTGATTCAAATAGCTTTGTTGAATGCATTTAACTTTCATTTGCTTCAAAAAGCTTTGTTTGAATGTGTTTGACTTACATTTGATTCAAATAGCTTTGTTGAATGCAATTGACTTTCATTTGCTTCAAAATGCTTTGTTTGAATGTGTTTGACTTTCATTTGATTGAAATGGCTTTGTTGAATGCATTTGACTTTCATTTGCTTCAATAAGCGTTGTACGAATATGTTTGACTTTCATTTGATTCAAATAGCTTTGTTGAATGCATTTGACTTTCATTTGAGTCAAAAATCTTTGTTTGAATGTTTTTGACTTTCATTTGATTGAAATGGCTTTGTTAAATGTATTTGACTTTCATTTCATTGAAAAACCTTTGTTTGAATGTGTTTGACTTTCATTTTATTCAAATAGCTTTGTTGAAAGCAATTGATTTTCTTTTGCTTCAAAATGCTTTGTTTGATTGTGTTTCACTTTCATTTAATTGAAATGGCTTTGTTGAATGCATTTGACTTTCATTTGCGTCAAAAAGCGTTGTTTGAATGTGTTTGACTTTCATTTGATTCAAATGGCTTTTTTAAATGAATTAGACTTTCATTTGAGTCAAAAAGCTTTGTTTGAATGTGTTTGACTTTCATTTGATTCAAACAGCTTTGTTGAATGCATTTGACTTTCATTTCCTTGAAAAAACATTGTTTGAATGTGTTTGACTTTCATTATATTCAAATAGCTTTGTGAAATGCATTTGACTTTCATTTGCTTTAAAAAGCTTTGTTTGAATGTGTATGACTTTCATTTGACTCAAACAACTTTCTTGAATGCATTTGACTTTCATTTGCTTTAAAAAGCTTTGTTTGAATGTGTTTAACTTTCATTTGTTTTAAAGAGCTTTGTTGAATGCATTTGACTTTCATTTCTTCAAAAAGCTTTGTTTGAATGTGTTTGACTTTCATTTGATTAAAATGGCTTTGTTGAATGCATTTGACTTTAATTTGTTTCAAAAAGCTTACTTTGAATGTGTTTGACATTCATTTGATTCAAATAGATTTGTAGATTGCATTTAACTTTCATTTGTTTCAAAAAGCTTTGTGTGAATGTGTTTGACTTTCATTTGATTGAAATGGCTTTGTTGAATGCATTTGACTTTCATTTGCTTCAAAAGGCTTTGTTTGAATGTGTTTGACTATCATTTGATTTAAATAGCTATGTTAAACGTATTTGACTTTAATTTGCTTCAAAAAGCTTAATTTGAATGTGTTTGACTTTCGTTTGATTCAAACATCTTTGTTGAATGCATTTGACTTTCATTTGATTCAAAAAGATTTATTTGAACGTGTTTGTCTTTCATTTGATTCAAATAGCTTTGCTGAATGCGTTTGACTTTCATTTGCTTCAAAATGCTTTGTTTGAATGGGTTTAACTTTCATTTGCTTCAAATAGCTTTGTTGAATGTGTTTGACTTTCATGTGCTTCAAAAAGCTTTGTTTGAATGTGTTTGACATTCATTTGATTCAAATAGCTTTGTAGAATGCATTTGACTTTCATTTGTTTCAAAAAGATTTGTGTGAATGTGTTTGACTTTCATTTGATTGAAATAGATTTGTTAAATGCATTTGACTTTCATTTGAGTCAAAAAGCTTTGTTTGAATGTGTTTGACTTTCATTTGATTTAAACAGCTTTGTTGAATGCATTTGACTTTCATTTCCTTGAAAAATTTTTGTTTGAATGTGTTTGACTTTCATTATATTCAAATAGCTTTGTTAAATGCATTTGACTTTCATTTGCTTCAAAAAGCTTTGTTTGAATGTGTTTGACTTTCATTTGACTCAAACATCTTTTTTAATTGCATTTGACTTTCATTTGTTTTAAAAAGCTTTGTTTGAATGTGTTTCACTTTCATTTGTTTCAAACAGCTTTGTTGAATGCATTTGACTTTCATTTGCTTCCAAAAGCTTTGTTTGAATGTGTTTGACTTTCATTTGATTGAAATGGCTTTGTTGAATACATTTGACTTTCATTTGTTTCAAAAAGCTTTGTTTGAATGTGTTTGACTTTCAATTGATTCAAACTGCTTTGTTGAATGCATTTGACTGTCATTTCCTTGAATAATCTTTGTTTGAATGTGTTTGACTTTCATTTAATTCAAATAGCTTTGTTAAATGCATTTGACTTTCATTTAATTCAAATAGCTTTGTTAAATGCATTTGACTTTCATTTGCTTCAAAAAGCTTTGTTTGAATGTGTTTGACTTTCATTTGATTGGAATGGCTATGTTGAATGCATTTGACTTTGATTTGATGCTAAAAGCTTTGTTTGAATGTGTTTCACTTTCATTTGTTTCAAACAGCTTTGTTGAATGCATTTGACTTTCATTTGCTTCAAAAAGCTTTGTTTGAATGTGTTTGACTTTCATTTGATTGGAATGGCTATGTTGAATGCATTTGACTTTGATTTGATGCTAAAAGCTTTGTTTGAATGTGTTTCACTTTCATTTGTTTCAAACATCTTTCTTAAATGCATTTGACTTTCATTTGCTTTAAAAAGCTTTGTTTGAATGTGTTTCACTTTCATTTGTTTCAAACAGCTTTGTTGAATGCATTTGACTTTCATTTGCTTCAAAAAGCTTTGTTTGAATGTGTTTGGGTTTCATTAAATTCAAATAGCTTTGTTAAATGCATTTGACTTTCATTTGCTTCAAATAGCTTTGTTGAATGTGTTTGACTTTCATTTGATTCAAAAAGTTTTGTTTAAATGTGTTTGACTTTCATTTGATTCAAACAGCTTTGCTAAATACATTTAAATTTCATTTGCTTCAAAAAGCTTTGTGTGAATGTGTTTGACTTTCATTCGATTCAACACATCTTTGTTGAATGCATTTGACTTTCATTTGCTTCGAAAAAATGTATTTGAATGTGTTTGTCTTTCATTTAATTCAAATAGCTTGTTTGAATGTGTTTGACTTTCATTTGATTCAAATAGTTTAGTTGAATGCGTTTGACTTTCATTTGCTTCAAAAAGCTTTGTTTGAATGTGTTTGACTTTCACTTGATTCAAATAGATTTGTAGAATGCATTTGACTTTCATTTGATTCAAAAAGCTTTGTTTGAATGTGTTTGACTTTAATTTGATTCAAAGAGTTTCGTTAATGCATTTTACTTTCATCTGATTCAAAAAGTTTTATTTGAAAGTATTTGACTTTTATTTGATTGAAATAGCTTTGCTAAATGCATTTGACTTTCATTTGAGTCAAAAAGCTTTGTTTCAATGTGTTTGACTTTCATTATAGCCAAAAAGCCTTGTTTTAATGTGTTAGAATTTCATTTGATTCAAATAGTTTTGTTGAATGTATTTGACTTTCATTTGCTTCAAAAAGCTTCGTTTGAATGTGTTTGACATTCATTTTATTAAAATGGCTTTGTTGAATGCATTTGACTTTCATTTGAGTCAAAAATCTTTGTTTGAATGTGTTTGACTTTCATTTGATTCAAATAGCTTTGTTGAATGCATTAGACTTTCATTTACTTCAAAAAGCTTTGTTTGAATGTGTTTTGACTTTCATTTGATTCAAATAGTTTTGTTGAATGCATTTCACTTTCGTATGCTTCAAAAAGCTTTGTTTGAATGTGTTTGACTTTCATTTGATCTAAATAGCTTTGTTGAATGCATTTGACTTTCATTTGAGTCAAAAAGCTTTGTTTGAATGGGTTTGACTTTTATTTGATTTAAATGGCTTTGTTGAATGCATTTGACTTTCATTTGAGTCAAAAATCTTTGTTTGAATGTATTTGACTTTAATTTGATTCAAAAAGCTTTGTTGAATGCATTTCACTTTCATTTGCTTCAAAAAGCTTTGTTTGAAAGTGTTTGACTTTCATTTGATTTAGACAGCTTTGTTGAAAGCATTTGACTCTCATTTGCTTCAAAAAGCTTTGTTTGAATATGTTTCACTTTCATTTGATTCAAATAGCTTTGTTGAATGCATTTAACTTTCATTTGCTTCAAAAAGCTTTGTTTGAATGTGTTTGACTTACATTTGATTCAAATAGCTTTGTTGAATGCAATTGACTTTCATTTGCTTCAAAATGCTTTGTTTGAATGTGTTTGACTTTCATTTGATTGAAATGGCTTTGTTGAATGCATTTGACTTTCATTTGCTTCAATAAGCGTTGTACGGATATGTTTGACTTTCATTTGATTCAAATAGCTTTGTTGAATGCATTTGACTTTCATTTGAGTCAAAAATCTTTGTTTGAATGTTTTTGACTTTCATTTGATTGAAATGGCTTTGTTAAATGTATTTGACTTTCATTTCATTGAAAAACCTTTGTTTGAATGTGTTTGACTTTCATTTTATTCAAATAGCTTTGTTGAAAGCAATTGATTTTCTTTTGCTTCAAAATGCTTTGTTTGATTGTGTTTCACTTTCATTTAATTGAAATGGCTTTGTTGAATGCATTTGACTTTCATTTGCGTCAAAAAGCGTTGTTTGAATGTGTTTGACTTTCATTTGATTCAAATGGCTTTTTTAAATGAATTAGACTTTCATTTGAGTCAAAAAGCTTTGTTTGAATGTGTTTGACTTTCATTTGATTCAAACAGCTTTGTTGAATGCATTTGACTTTCATTTCCTTGAAAAAACATTGTTTGAATGTGTTTGACTTTCATTATATTCAAATAGCTTTGTGAAATGCATTTGACTTTCATTTGCTTTAAAAAGCTTTGTTTGAATGTGTATGACTTTCATTTGACTCAAACAACTTTCTTGAATGCATTTGACTTTCATTTGCTTTAAAAAGCTTTGTTTGAATGTGTTTAACTTTCATTTGTTTTAAAGAGCTTTGTTGAATGCATTTGACTTTCATTTCTTCAAAAAGCTTTGTTTGAATGTGTTTGACTTTCATTTGATTAAAATGGCTTTGTTGAATGCATTTGACTTTAATTTGTTTCAAAAAGCTTACTTTGAATGTGTTTGACATTCATTTGATTCAAATAGATTTGTAGATTGCATTTAACTTTCATTTGTTTCAAAAAGCTTTGTGTGAATGTGTTTGACTTTCATTTGATTGAAATGGCTTTGTTGAATGCATTTGACTTTCATTTGCTTCAAAAGGCTTTGTTTGAATGTGTTTGACTATCATTTGATTCAAATAGCTATGTTAAACGTATTTGACTTTAATTTGCTTCAAAAAGCTTAATTTGAATGTGTTTGACTTTCGTTTGATTCAAACATCTTTGTTGAATGCATTTGACTTTCATTTGATTCAAAAAGATTTATTTGAACGTGTTTGTCTTTCATTTGATTCAAATAGCTTTGCTGAATGCGTTTGACTTTCATTTGCTTCAAAATGCTTTGTTTGAATGTGTTTAACTTTCATTTGATTCAAATAGCTTTGTTGAATGTGTTTGACTTTCATGTGCTTCAAAAAGCTTTGTTTGAATGTGTTTGACATTCATTTGATTCAAATAGCTTTGTAGAATGCATTTGACTTTCATTTGTTTCAAAAAGATTTGTGTGAATGTGTTTGACTTTCATTTGATTGAAATAGATTTGTTAAATGCATTTGACTTTCATTTGAGTCAAAAAGCTTTGTTTGAATGTGTTTGACTTTCATTTGATTTAAACAGCTTTGTTGAATGCATTTGACTTTTATTTCCTTGAAAAATCTTAGTTTGAATGTGTTTGACTTTCATTATATTCAAATAGCTTTGTTAAATGCATTTGACTTTCATTTGCTTCAAAAAGCTTTGTTTGAATATGTTTGACTTTCATTTGACTCAAACAGCTTTCTTAAATGCATATGACTTTCATTTCCTTTAAAAAGCTTTGTTTGAATGTGTTTCACTTTCATTTGTTTCAAACAGATTTGTTGAATGCATTTGACTTTCATTTGCTTTAAAAAGCTTTGTTTGAACGTGTTTGACTTTCATTTGATTGAAATGGCTTTATTTAATGCATTTAACTTTCATTTGCTTCAAAAAGCTTTGTTTGAATGTGTTTGACTTTCATTTGATTCAAACAGCTTTGCTAAATGCATTTAACTTTCATTTGCTTCAAAAAGGTTTGTTTGAATGTGTTTGACTTTCGTTTGCTTCAAAAAACTTTATTTGGATGTGTTTGTCTCTCATTTCATTCAAATAGCTTTTTTTAATGTATTTGACTTTCATTTGAGTCAAAAAGGTTTGTTTAAATGTGTTTGACTTTCATTTGATTCAAAATGCTTTGTTGAATGCGTTTGAATTTTGTTTGCTTCAAAAAGCTTTGTTTGAATGTGTTTGACATTCATTTGATTAAATTAGCTTTGTAGAATGCATTTGACTTTCATTTGCTTCAAAAAGCTTTGTTTGAATGTGTTTGACATTCATTTGATTGAAATGGCTTTGTTGAATACATTTGACTTTCATTTGTTTCAAAAAGCTTTGTTTGAATGTGTTTGACTTTCATTTGATTCAAGTTGCTTTGTTGAATGCATTTGACTTTCATTTCCTTGAAAAATCTTTGTTTGAATGTGTTTGACTTTCATTTAATTCAAATAGCTTTGTTAAATGCATTTGACTTTCATTTGCTTCAAAAAGCTTTATTTGAATGTGTTTGACTTTCATTTGACTCAAACAGCTTTGCTAAATGCATTAGACTTTCATTTGCTTTAAAAAGCTTTGTTTTAAATGTGTTTGACTTTCATTTGACTGAAATAGCTTTGTTGAAGGCATTTGACTTTCATTTGCTTTAAAAAGCTTTGTTTGAATGTGATTGACTTTCATTTGATTGAAATGGCTTTGTTGAATGCATTTGACTTTTATTTGCACCAAAAAGCTTTGTATGAATGTGTTTGACTTTAATTTGATTAAAATAGCTTTGTATGAATGCATTTGACTTTCATTTGCTTCAAAAACCTTTGTTTGAAGGTGTTTGACTTTCATTTGACTAAAATGGCTTTGTTGAATGCATTTGACTTTCATTTGCTTCAAAAAGCTTTGTTTGAATGTGTTTGACATCCATTTGATTCAAATGGTTTTGTTGAATGCATTTGACTTTTATTAGCACCAAAAAGCTTTGTATGAATGTGTTTGATTTTCATTTGATTTAAATAGCTTTTTTGAATGCGTTTGACTTTTATTTGCTTCAAAAAGCTTTGTTTGATTGCGTTTGACTTTCATTTGATTCAAATAGCTTTGTTGAATGCATTTGACTTTCATTTGCTTCAAAAAGCTTTGTTTGAATGTGTTTGACATCCATTTGATTCAAATGGTTTTGTTGAATGCATTTGACTTTTATTAGCACCAAAAAGCTTTGTATGAATGTGTTTGATTTTCATTTGATTTAAATAGCTTTTTTGAATGCGTTTGACTTTTATTTGCTTCAAAAAGCTTTGTTTGATTGCGTTTGACTTTCATTTGATTCAAATAGCTTTGTTGAATGCATTTGACTTTCATTTGCTTCATAAAGCTTTGTTTGAATGTGTTTGAATATCATTTGATTCAAACAGATTTGTTGAATGCATTTAACTTTCATTTGCTTCAAAAAGCTTTGTTTGAATGTGTTTGAACTTCATTTGATTTAAATAGCTATGTTGAATGCCATTGACTTTTATTTGCTTCAAAATGATTTGTTTGAATGTGTTTTACTTTCATTTGATTCAAATAGCTTTGTTGAATGCATTTAACTTTTATTTGCTTTAAAAAGCTTTGTTTGAATGTGTTTGACTTTCATTTGATTGAAATGGCTTTGCTGATGCATTTGACTTTCATTTGATTCAAAAAGATTGGTTTGAATGTGTTAGACTTTCATTGCATTCAAATAGCTTTGTTGAATGCATTTGACTTTCATTTGAGTCAAAAAGCTTTGTTTGATTGTGTTTGACTTTCATTTGATTCACAAAGCTTTGTTGCATGCATTTGACTTTCATTTAAGTCAAAAAGCTTTGTTTGAATGTGTTTGACTTTCATTTGATTCAAATAGGTTTGTTGAATGCATTTGACTTTCATTTGCTTCAAAAAGCTTTGTTCGAATGTGTTTGACTTTCATTTTATTCAAATAGATTTCTTGAATGCATTTGACTTTCATATGAGTCAAAAAGCTTTGTTTGAATGTGTTTGACTTTCATTTAATTCAAATATCTTTGTTGAATGCATTTGACTTTCATTTGAGTCAAAAAGCTTTGTTTGATTGTGTTTCACTTTCATTTGATTCAAATAGCTTTGTTGAATGCATTTGACTTTCATTTGAGTCAAAAAGCTTTGTTTGTATGTGTTTGACTTTCATTTGATTCAAACAGCTTTGTTGAATGCATTTGACTTTCATTTCCTTCAAAAATCTTTGTTTGAATGTGTTTGACTTTCATTATATTCAAATTGCTTTGTGAAATGCATTTGACTTTCATTTGCTTCAAAATGCTTTGTTTGAATGTGTTTGACTTTCATTTGACTCAAACAACTTTCTTAAATGCATTTGACTTTCATTTGCTTTAAAAAGCTTTGTTTGAATGTGTTTTACATTCATTTGTTTCAAACAGCTTTGTTGAATGCATTTGACTTTCATATGCTTCAAAAAGCTTTGTTTGAATGTGTTTGACTTTCATTTGATTGAAATGGCTTTATTAAATGCATTTAACTTTCATTTGCTTCAAAAAGCTTTGTTTGAATGTGTTTGACTTTCATTTGACTCAAACAGCTTAGCTAAATGCATTTGACTTTCATTAGAGTCAAAAAGCTTTGTTTGAATGTGTTTGACTTTCATTAAATTCAAAGAGCTTTGTTAAATGCATTTGACTTTCATTTTATTCAAATAGCTTTTTAGAATGTATTTGACTTTCATTTGAGTCAAAAAGGTTTGTTTAAATGTGTTTGACTTTCATTTGATTGAAATGGATTTGTTGAATACATTTGACTTTCATTTGTTTCAAAAAGCTTTGTTGGTATGTGTTTGACTTTCATTTGATTCAAACTGCTTTGTTGAATGCATTTAACTATCATTTTCTTGAAAAATATATGTTTGAATGTGTTTGACTTTCATTTAATTCAAATAGCTTTGTTAACTGCATTTGACTTTCATTTACTTTAAAAAGCTTTATTTGAATGTGTTTGACTTTCATTTGACTCAAACAGCTTTGTTAAATGCATTAGACTTTCATTTGCTTTAAAAAGCTTTGTTTTGAATGTGTTTGACTTTTATTTGACTGAAATAGCTTTGTTGAATGCATTTGACTTTTATTTGCTTTAAAAAGCTTTCTTTCAATGTGGTTGACTTTCATTTGATTGAAATGGCTTTGTTGAATGCATTTGACTTTAATTTGCTTCAAAAAGCTTTATTTGAATGTGTTTGTCTTTCATTTGATTCAAACATCTTTGTTGAATGCATTTGACTTTCATTTGCTGCAAAAAGCTTTATTTGAATGTGTTTGTCTTTCATTTGATTCAAATAGCTTTGTTGAATGCCATTGACTTTCATTTGCTTCAAAATGCTTTGTTTGAATGTGTTTGACTTTTATTTGATTCAAAAAGCTTTGTTGAATTCATTTGACTTTCATTTGATGCAAAAACTTTTGTTTGAATGTGTTTTACTTTCATTTGATTCAAATAGATTTGTTGAATGCATTTGACTTTCATTTGTTTCAAAATTCTTTGTTTGAATGCGTTTGACTTTCATTTGATTGAAATGGCTTTGTTGAATGTATTTAACTTTCATTTCTTTCAAAAAAGGTTTGTTTGAATGTTTTTGACTTTGATTTGATTCAAACAGCTTTGTTGAATGCATTTAACTTTCATTTCATTGAAAAATCTTTGTTTGAATGTGTTTGACTTTCATTTGATTTAATCAACTTTGTTGAATGCATTTGACTTTCATTTCCTTGAAAAATCTTTGTTTGAATGTGTTTGACTTTCATTTGATTGAAATGGCTTTATTAAATGCATTTTACTTTCATTTGCTTCAAAAAACGTTTTTTGAATGTGTTTGACTTTCATTTGATTCAAACAGCTTTGCTAAATACATTTAAATTTCATTTGCTTCAAAAAGCTTTGTTTGAATGTGTTTGACTTTCATTCGATTTAAACATCTTTGTTGAATGCATTTGACTTTCATTTGCTTCAAAAAGCTTTATTCGAATGTGTTTGTCTTTCATTTGATTCAAAGAGTTTTGTTAATGCATTTGACTTTCATTTGATTCAAAAAGTTTTATTTGAAAGTATTTGACTTTCATTTGATTGAAATAGCTTTGCTAAATGCATTTGACTTTCATTTGAGTCAAAAAGCTTTGTTTCAATGTGTTTGAGTTTCATTAGAGCCAAAAAGCTTTGTTTTAATGTGTTTGAATTTCATTTGATTCAAATAGTTTCGTTGAATGCATTTGACTTTCATTTGCTTCAAAAAGCTTCGTTTGAATGTGTTTGACTTTCATTTGATTCAAATAGTTTTGTTTAATGCGTTTGACTTTCATTTGCTTCAAAAAGCTTTGTTTGAATGTGTTTGACTTTCACTTGATTCAAATAGCTTTGTAGAATGCATTTGACTTTCATTTTCTTCAAAAAGCTTTGTTTGAATGTGTTTGACTTTCATTTGATTCAAAGAGTTTTGTTAATGCATTTCACTTTCATTTGATTCAAAAAGTTTTATTTGAAAGTATTTGACTTTCATTTGATTGAAATAGCTTTGCTAAATGCATTTGACTTTCATTTGAGTCAAAAAGCTTTGTTTCAATGTGTTTGAGTTTCATTAGAGCCAAAAAGCTTTGTTTTAATGTGTTAGAATTTCATTTGATTGAAATAGTTTTGTTGAATGCATTTGACTTTCATTTGCTTCAAAAAGCTTCGTTTGAATGTGTTTGACATTCATTTGATTGAAATGGCTTTGTTGTATGCATTTGACTTTGTTTTGCTTGAAAAAGCTTTGTTTTAATGTGTTTTATTTTCATTTGATTCAAATGGCTTTGTTAAATGCATTTAACTTTCATTTGAGTCAAAAATCTTTGTTTGAATGTGTTTGACTTTCATTTGACTCAAAAAGCTTTGTTGAATGCATTTCACTTTCATTTGCTTCAAAAAGCTTTGTTTGAAAGTGTTTGACATTCGTTTGATTCAGACAGCTTTGTTGAAAGCATTTGACTCTCATTTGCTTCAAAAAGCTGTGTTTGAATATGTTTGACTTTCATTTGATTCAAATAGCTTTATTGAATGCATTTTACTTTCATTTTCTTCAAAAAGCTTTGTTAGAATGTGTTTGACTTACATTTGATTCAAATAGCTTTGTTGAATGCAATTGACTTTCATTTGCTTCAAAATGCTTTGTTTGAATGCGTTTGACTTTCATTTGATTGAAATGGCTTTGTTGAAGGCATTTGACTTTAATTTGCTTCAATAAGCGTTGTTTGAATGTGGTTGGTTTTCATTTGATTCAAATGGCTTTGTTGAATGCAATTGTTTTTCATTTGAGTCAAAAAGCTTTGTTTGAATGTGTTTGACTTTCATTTGATTCAAATAGGTTTGTTGAATGCATTTGACTTTCATTTGCTTCAAGAAGCTTTGTTCGAATGTGTTTGACTTTCATTTTATTCAAATAGCTTTCTTGAATGCATTTGACTTTCATTTGCTTTAAAAAGCTTTGTTTGAATGTCATTGGCTTCATTTGATTGAAATGGCTTTGTTGAATGCATTTGACTATCATCTGCTTCAAAAAGCTTTGTTTGAATGTGTTTGACTATCATTTGATTCAAACAGATTTGTTGAATGCATTTAACTTTCATTTGCTTCAAAAAGCTTTGTTTGAATGTGTTTGAATTTCATTTGATTTAAATAGCTTTGTTGAATGCCATTGACTTTCATTTGCTTCAAAATGCTTTGTTTGAATGTATTTAACTTTCATTTTATTAAAAAAGCTTTGTTGAATGCATTTGACTTTCATTTGATTCAAAAACTTTTGTTTAAATGTGTTTTACTTTCATTTGATTGAAATAGCTTTGTTGAATGCATTTAACTTTTATTTGCTTTAAAAAGCCTTGTTTGAATGTGTTTGACTTTTATTTGATTCAAACAGCTTTGTTGAATGCATTTGACTTTCATTTGAGTCAAAAAGATTGGTTTGAATGTGTTAGACTTTCTTTTCATTCAAATAGCTTTGTTAAATGCATTTGACTTTAATTTACTTCAATAAGCGTTGTTTGAATGTGTTTGGTTTTCATTTGATTCAAATGGCTTTGTTGAATGCATTTGATTTTCATTTGTGTCAAAAAGCTTTGTTTGAATGTGTTTGACTTTCATTTGATTCAAAATCTTTGTTGAATGCATTTGACTTTCATTTGCTTTAACAAGCTTTATTTGAATGTGCTTGTCTTTCATTTGATTTAAATAGCTTTGTTGAATGCATTTGACTTTCATTAGAGTCTAAAAGATTTGTTTGAAAGTGTTAGACTTTCATTTCATTCAAATAGCTTTGTTGAATGCAATTGACTTTCATTTGCTTCAAAATGCTTTGTTTGAATGTGTTTGACTTTCATCTGATTGAAATGGCTTTGTTGAATGCATTTGACTTTCATTTGCTTCAAAAAGCGTTGTTTGAGTGTGTTTGACTTTCATTTGATTGAAATGGCTTTGTTGAATGCATTTGACTTTCATTTGAGTCAAAAAGCTTTGTTTGAATATGTTTGACGATCATTTGATTCAAACAGATTTGTTGAATGCGTTTAACTTTAATTTTCTTCAAAAAGCTTTGTTTGAATGTGTTTGAATTTCATTTGATTTAAATAGCTTTATTTAATGCCATTGACTTTCATTTGCTTCAAAATGCTTTGTTTGAATGTGTTTAACTTTCATTTGATTCAAAAAGCTTTGTTGAATGCATTTGACTTTCATTTGATTCAAAAACTTTTGTTTGAATGTGTTTTACTTTCATTTGATCGAAATAGTTTTGTTGAATGCATTTAACTTTTATTTGCTTTAAAAAGCTTTGTTTGAATGTGTTTGACTTTCATTTGATTCAAATAGCTTTGTTTAATGCATTTGACTTTCATTTGCTTTAAAAAGCTTTGTTTGAATGTGATTGACTTTCATTTGATTGAAATGGCATTGTTTAATGCATTTGACTTTCATTTGCTTCAAAAAGCTTTGTTTGAATGTGTTTGAGTTTCATTTGATTGAAATGGCTTTATAGAATGCATTTGACTTTCATTTGCTTCAAAAAGCTTTGTTTGAATGTGTTTGACTTTCATTTGATTCATACGGCTTTGTTGAAAGCATTTGACTCTCATTTGCTTCAAAAAGCTTTGTTTGAAGGTGTTTGACTTTAATTTGATTCAAATAGCTTTGTTGAATGCATTTAACTTTCATTTGCTTCAAAAAGCTTTGTTTGAATGTGTTTGACTTTCATTTGATTCAAACAGATTTGTTGAATGCATTTCACTTTCATTTGCTTCAAAAAGCTTTGTTTGAATGTGTTTGAATTTCATTTGATTTAAATAGCTTTGTTGAATGCCATTGACTTTTATTTGCTTTAAAAAGCTTTGTTTGAACGTGTTTGACTTTCATTTGAGTCAAAAAGATGTGTTTGAATGTGTTAGACTTTAATTTCATTCAAATAGCTTTGTTAAATGCATTTGACTTTCAATTGCTTAAAAAATCTTTGTTTGAATGTGATTGACTTTCATTTGATTGAAATGGCTTTGTTGAATGCATTTGACTTTCATTTGGTTCAATAAGCTTTGTTTTAATGTGTTTGACATTCATTTCATTGAAATAGCTTTGCTAAATGCATTTGACTTTCATTTGAGTCATAAAGATTTGTTTGAATGTGTTTGACTTTCATTTGAGTCAAAAAGCTTTGTTTGAATGTTTTAGACTTTCATTTGATTCAAATAGTTTTGTTGAATGCATTTGACTTTCATTTGCTTGTAAAAGCTTTGTTTAAATGTGCTTGATTTTCATTTGATTCAAATGGCTTTGTTGAATGCATTTAACCTTCATTTAAATCAAAAATCTTTGTTTGAATGTGTTTGACTTTCATTTGATTGAAATAGATTGGTTGAATGCATTTGACTTCCATTTGAGTCAAAAAGCTTTGTTTGAATGTGTTTGACTTTCATTTGATTCAAATAGATTTGTTGAATGCATTTAACTTCCATTTTAGCCAAAAAGCTTTGTTTGAATGTGTTTGACTTTCATTTGATTCAAATAGCTTTGTTGAATGCATTTGACTTTCATTTGCTTCAAAAAGCTTTGTTTGAATGTGTTTGACTTTCATTTAATTGAATGGCTTTGTTGAATGCGTTTGAATTTCATTTGCTTCGAAAAGCTTTGTTTGAATGTGTTTGACTTTCACTTGATTCAAATAGCTTTGTAGAATGCATTTGACTTTCATTTGCTACAAAAAGCTTTGTTTGAATGTGTTTGACTTTCATTTGATTCAAACAGATTTGTTAAATGCATTTGACTTTCATTTGCTTTAAAAAGCTTTGTTTGATGTGTTTTACTTTCATTTGTTACAAACAGCTTTCTTGAATGCATTTGACTTTCATTTGCTTTAAAAAGGTTTGTTTGAATGTGTTTGCCTTTCATTTGATTGAAATGGCTTTGTTGAATGCATTTGACTTTCATTTGCTTCAAAAATCTTTGTTTGAATGTGTTAGACTTTCATTTGATTCAAGCAGATTTGTTGAATGCATTTCACTTTCATTTGCTTCAAAAAGCTTTGTTTGAATGTGTTTAAATTTCATTTGATTTAAATAGCTTTGTTGAATGCCATTGACTTTTATTTGCTTCAAAATGCTTTGTTTGAATGTGTTTGACTTTCATTTGATGCAAAAACTTTTGTTTGAATGTGATTGACTTTCATTTGTTTCAAATTGCTTTGTTAAATGCATTTGACTTTCATTTGAGTCAAAAAGCTTTGTTTGAATGTGTTTAACTTTCACTTGATTCAAATAGCTTTGTTGAATGCATTTGACTTTCACTTGCTTAAAAAAGCTTTGTTTGAATGTGATTGACTTTCATTTGATTGAAATGGCTTTGTTGAATGCATTTGACTTTCATTTGGTTCAATAAGCTTTGTTTTAATGTGTTTGACATTCATTTCATTGAAATAGCTTTGCTAAATGCATTTGACTTTCATTTGAGTCATAAAGATTTGTTTGAATGTGTTTGACTTTCATTTGAATAAAAAAGCTTTGTTCGAATGTGTTAGACTTTCATTTGATTCAAATAGTTTTGTTGAATGCATTTGACTTTCATTTGCTTCAAAAAGATTCGTTTAAATGTGTTTGACATTCATTTGATTAAAATGGCTTTGTTGAATGCATTTGACTTTCTTTTGCTTGTAAAAGCTTTGTTTTAATGTTTTTGATTTTCATTTGATTCAAATGGCTTTGTTGAATGCATTTAACCTTCATTTGAGTCAAAAATCTTTGTTTGAGTGTGTTTGACTTTCATTTGATTGAAATAGATTTGTTGAATGCATTTGACTTCCATTTGAGTCAAAAAGCTTTGTTTGAATGTGTTTGACTTTTATTTGATTCAAATAGGTTTGTTGAATGCATTTGACTTTCATTTGAGTCAAAAATCTTTGTTTGAATGTGTTTGACTTTCATTTGATTCAAAAAGCTTTGTTTGAATGTGTTTATTTTTCATTTGTATTAAATAGCTTTGTTCAACGCATTTTGTTGTATATTTGGAGTATCAACCCGAAATACACAAGGGATAAACCAAGGATAAGTAAGACTAAAACCAAAAAGGCTTCTTAGATACAGACACACCACTAAGAAACGAGTTTGGGTTCCTAAGATCACAAGCCAACTAGTAGTCTAAGCTAGTTAACTAAGCAAAGGAAACGAAATTCCAAATCCAAGAATTTCAAGTTTGTTTCTAATCCAAGAAACGAGTGTAAAAACACAATTTTTTGTTCAAAATATTCTCTATATTTTTCATTCACATTTGCTTGTTATTTATAGTAAACAAGCATCATAAGTACAAGCTAACTTAAGTGACTTTTTAGCTCACTTGTTACATGCTTAAACTAAGCATCAAAATCTGATTTTTAATGTCTAGATACATCAATTAAAGAAGCTAAACTTAACTAGGTACATAAGCTTAGAAAGTGGCGGTTTGTAACCTCCAAAAGATGCTCCAAAAATCAGAAAATAAGAGAGCTTAACTCCCCCTTAATGCACGTCCAACAAAACAGCAAATGAAGGCTTAAACTCCCCTTGATTTACGCCCAACAAAGCAGCAAGTGAAGGCTTTAAACTCCCCTTGATTTACGCCCAACAAAGCAGAAAATTAGAAGCAAAACAGCCCCATAATTCACGCCTAATTCAAACAGCAAAAGAAGAGTAATTTCCCCTTGATTCTAGCCTTGAAAGTAGCTTGAATGTATGTGGACTAAAGTGTATTTGGACGCCCTTTAGTTGCTCCAAAAGCTGACCGAATTGAACAGCCAAATGAAGGCCGAAATTAAGGCTTAAGATGCTCCAAGTTTGACTGAAATTAACGGCCACTTAAAGGCTGAAATTAAGGCTTGTAATGGCTTGTAATTCCTCTTTGAAAACTGATTGTAACTCCCATTTTGAAGCCTTGAGATTCCTCCAAAAGAATTTCGGATTCTATGTTGTTTTCCAAGCTTAAATGGCTGTCTTCTTTTGTGTATCTTGTACTTGTACTTTATGTGAATGTAACAATATTTTTCGAACTAAAATTAGCTAAAAAGAAGTAAGAAAAATATAACTAATTTGCAAACTTAAAAGAACTAAAGTTTACAATTTATTCAAAGCATAAAAAGAACTAGAATGAACTAGTTAATAAGAACAACAAGAAACTCAAAGGATTGAATATCTTGTTGCACATAGATAGAACGCATAGCATCAATGCATGATGCTACATCTTGGACCAAAGAAACGTCCATAACCAAGTTGTTAGGCTTGGCTACAACACATTTGACTTTTATTTCCTTCAAAAAGCTTTGTTTGAATGTGGTTGACTTTCATTTGATTCAAATAGCTTTGTTGAATGCATTTGACTTTCATTTGCTTTAAAAAGCTTTCTTTGAATGTGATTGACTTTCATTTGATTGAAATGGCTCTGTTGAATGCATTTGATTTTCATTTGCTTCAAAAAGCTTTGTTTGAATGTGTTTGACTTTCATTTGATTTAAACAGATTTGTTGAATGCATTTCACTTTCATTTGCTTCATAAAGCTTTGTTTGAATGTGTTTGAATTTCATTATATTTAAATAGCTTTGTTGAATGCCATTGACTTTCATTTGCTTTAAAATGTTTTGTTTGAATGTGTTTAACTTTCATTTGATTCAAAAAGCCATGTTGAATGCATTTGACTTTCATTTGATTCAAAAACTTTTGTTTGAATGTGTTTTACTTTCATTTGATTCAAATAGCTTTGTTGAATGCATTTGACTTTCATTTGTTTCAAAATTCTTTGTTTTAATGCGTTTGACTTTCATTTGATTGAAATGGCTTTGTTGAATGTATTTAACTTTCATTTCTTTCAAAAAACGTTTGTTTGAATGTTTTTGACTTTGATTTGATTCAAACAGCTTTGTTGAATGCATTTAACTTTCATTTCATTGAAAAATCTTTGTTTGAATGTGTTTGACTTTCATTTGATTTAATCAACTTTGTTGAATGCATTTGACTTTCATTTCCTTGAAAAATCTTTGTTTGAATGTGTTTGACTTTCATTTGATTGAAATGGCTTTATTAAATGCATTTTACTTTCATTTGCTTCAAAAAACGTTTTTTGAATGTGTTTGACTTTCATTTGATTCAAACAGCTTTGCTAAATTCATTTAAATTTCATTTGCTTCAAAAAGCTTTGTTTGAATGTGTTTGACTTTCATTCGATTTAAACATCTTTGTTGAATGCATTTGACTTTCATTTGCTTCAAAAAGCTTTATTCGAATGTGTTTGTCTTTCATTTGATTCAAAGAGTTTTGTTAATGCATTTGACTTTCATTTGATTCAAAAAGTTTTATTTGAAAGTATTTGACTTTCATTTGATTGAAATAGCTTTGCTAAATGCATTTGACTTTCATTTGAGTCAAAAAGCTTTGTTTCAATGTGTTTGAGTTTCATTAGAGCCAAAAAGCTTTGTTTTAATGTGTTTGAATTTCATTTGATTCAAATAGTTTCGTTGAATGCATTTGACTTTCATTTGCTTCAAAAAGCTTCGTTTGAATGTGTTTGACTTTCATTTGATTCAAATAGTTTTGTTTAATGCGTTTGACTTTCATTTGCTTCAAAAAGCTTTGTTTGAATGTGTTTGACTTTCACTTGATTCAAATAGCTTTGTAGAATGCATTTGACTTTCATTTTCTTCAAAAAGCTTTGTTTGAATGTGTTTGACTTTCATTTGATTCAAAGAGTTTTGTTAATGCATTTCACTTTCATTTGATTCAAAAAGTTTTATTTGAAAGTATTTGACTTTCATTTGATTGAAATAGCTTTGCTAAATGCATTTGACTTTCATTTGAGTCAAAAAGCTTTGTTTCAATGTGTTTGAGTTTCATTAGAGCCAAAAAGCTTTGTTTTAATGTGTTAGAATTTCATTTGATTGAAATAGTTTTGTTGAATGCATTTGACTTTCATTTGCTTCAAAAAGCTTCGTTTGAATGTGTTTGACATTCATTTGATTGAAATGGCTTTGTTGTATGCATTTGACTTTGTTTTGCTTGAAAAAGCTTTGTTTTAATGTGTTTTATTTTCATTTGATTCAAATGGCTTTGTTAAATGCATTTAACTTTCATTTGAGTCAAAAATCTTTGTTTGAATGTGTTTGACTTTCATTTGACTCAAAAAGCTTTGTTGAATGCATTTCACTTTCATTTGCTTCAAAAAGCTTTGTTTGAAAGTGTTTGACATTCGTTTGATTCAGACAGCTTTGTTGAAAGCATTTGACTCTCATTTGCTTCAAAAAGCTGTGTTTGAATATGTTTGACTTTCATTTGATTCAAATAGCTTTATTGAATGCATTTTACTTTCATTTTCTTCAAAAAGCTTTGTTAGAATGTGTTTGACTTACATTTGATTCAAATAGCTTTGTTGAATGCAATTGACTTTCATTTGCTTCAAAATGCTTTGTTTGAATGCGTTTGACTTTCATTTGATTGAAATGGCTTTGTTGAAGGCATTTGACTTTAATTTGCTTCAATAAGCGTTGTTTGAATGTGGTTGGTTTTCATTTGATTCAAATGGCTTTGTTGAATGCAATTGTTTTTCATTTGAGTCAAAAAGCTTTGTTTGAATGTGTTTGACTTTCATTTGATTCAAATAGGTTTGTTGAATGCATTTGACTTTCATTTGCTTCAAGAAGCTTTGTTCGAATGTGTTTGACTTTCATTTTATTCAAATAGCTTTCTTGAATGCATTTGACTTTCATTTGCTTTAAAAAGCTTTGTTTGAATGTCATTGGCTTCATTTGATTGAAATGGCTTTGTTGAATGCATTTGACTATCATCTGCTTCAAAAAGCTTTGTTTGAATGTGTTTGACTATCATTTGATTCAAACAGATTTGTTGAATGCATTTAACTTTCATTTGCTTCAAAAAGCTTTGTTTGAATGTGTTTGAATTTCATTTGATTTAAATAGCTTTGTTGAATGCCATTGACTTTCATTTGCTTCAAAATGCTTTGTTTGAATGTATTTAACTTTCATTTTATTAAAAAAGCTTTGTTGAATGCATTTGACTTTCATTTGATTCAAAAACTTTTGTTTAAATGTGTTTTACTTTCATTTGATTGAAATAGCTTTGTTGAATGCATTTAACTTTTATTTGCTTTAAAAAGCCTTGTTTGAATGTGTTTGACTTTTATTTGATTCAAACAGCTTTGTTGAATGCATTTGACTTTCATTTGAGTCAAAAAGATTGGTTTGAATGTGTTAGACTTTCTTTTCATTCAAATAGCTTTGTTAAATGCATTTGACTTTAATTTACTTCAATAAGCGTTGTTTGAATGTGTTTGGTTTTCATTTGATTCAAATGGCTTTGTTGAATGCATTTGATTTTCATTTGTGTCAAAAAGCTTTGTTTGAATGTGTTTGACTTTCATTTGATTCAAAATCTTTGTTGAATGCATTTGACTTTCATTTGCTTTAACAAGCTTTATTTGAATGTGCTTGTCTTTCATTTGATTTAAATAGCTTTGTTGAATGCATTTGACTTTCATTAGAGTCTAAAAGATTTGTTTGAAAGTGTTAGACTTTCATTTCATTCAAATAGCTTTGTTGAATGCAATTGACTTTCATTTGCTTCAAAATGCTTTGTTTGAATGTGTTTGACTTTCATCTGATTGAAATGGCTTTGTTGAATGCATTTGACTTTCATTTGCTTCAAAAAGCGTTGTTTGAGTGTGTTTGACTTTCATTTGATTGAAATGGCTTTGTTGAATGCATTTGACTTTCATTTGAGTCAAAAAGCTTTGTTTGAATATGTTTGACGATCATTTGATTCAAACAGATTTGTTGAATGCGTTTAACTTTAATTTTCTTCAAAAAGCTTTGTTTGAATGTGTTTGAATTTCATTTGATTTAAATAGCTTTATTTAATGCCATTGACTTTCATTTGCTTCAAAATGCTTTGTTTGAATGTGTTTAACTTTCATTTGATTCAAAAAGCTTTGTTGAATGCATTTGACTTTCATTTGATTCAAAAACTTTTGTTTGAATGTGTTTTACTTTCATTTGATCGAAATAGTTTTGTTGAATGCATTTAACTTTTATTTGCTTTAAAAAGCTTTGTTTGAATGTGTTTGACTTTCATTTGATTCAAATAGCTTTGTTTAATGCATTTGACTTTCATTTGCTTTAAAAAGCTTTGTTTGAATGTGATTGACTTTCATTTGATTGAAATGGCATTGTTTAATGCATTTGACTTTCATTTGCTTCAAAAAGCTTTGTTTGAATGTGTTTGAGTTTCATTTGATTGAAATGGCTTTATAGAATGCATTTGACTTTCATTTGCTTCAAAAAGCTTTGTTTGAATGTGTTTGACTTTCATTTGATTCATACGGCTTTGTTGAAAGCATTTGACTCTCATTTGCTTCAAAAAGCTTTGTTTGAAGGTGTTTGACTTTAATTTGATTCAAATAGCTTTGTTGAATGCATTTAACTTTCATTTGCTTCAAAAAGCTTTGTTTGAATGTGTTTGACTTTCATTTGATTCAAACAGATTTGTTGAATGCATTTCACTTTCATTTGCTTCAAAAAGCTTTGTTTGAATGTGTTTGAATTTCATTTGATTTAAATAGCTTTGTTGAATGCCATTGACTTTTATTTGCTTTAAAAAGCTTTGTTTGAACGTGTTTGACTTTCATTTGAGTCAAAAAGATGTGTTTGAATGTGTTAGACTTTAATTTCATTCAAATAGCTTTGTTAAATGCATTTGACTTTCAATTGCTTAAAAAATCTTTGTTTGAATGTGATTGACTTTCATTTGATTGAAATGGCTTTGTTGAATGCATTTGACTTTCATTTGGTTCAATAAGCTTTGTTTTAATGTGTTTGACATTCATTTCATTGAAATAGCTTTGCTAAATGCATTTGACTTTCATTTGAGTCATAAAGATTTGTTTGAATGTGTTTGACTTTCATTTGAGTCAAAAAGCTTTGTTTGAATGTTTTAGACTTTCATTTGATTCAAATAGTTTTGTTGAATGCATTTGACTTTCATTTGCTTGTAAAAGCTTTGTTTTAATGTGCTTGATTTTCATTTGATTCAAATGGCTTTGTTGAATGCATTTAACCTTCATTTAAATTAAAAATCTTTGTTTGAATGTGTTTGACTTTCATTTGATTGAAATAGATTGGTTGAATGCATTTGACTTCCATTTGAGTCAAAAAGCTTTGTTTGAATGTGTTTGACTTTCATTTGATTCAAATAGATTTGTTGAATGCATTTAACTTCCATTTTAGCCAAAAAGCTTTGTTTGAATGTGTTTGACTTTCATTTGATTCAAATAGCTTTGTTGAATGCATTTGACTTTCATTTGCTTCAAAAAGCTTTGTTTGAATGTGTTTGACTTTCATTTAATTGAATGGCTTTGTTGAATGCGTTTGAATTTCATTTGCTTCGAAAAGCTTTGTTTGAATGTGTTTGACTTTCACTTGATTCAAATAGCTTTGTAGAATGCATTTGACTTTCATTTGCTACAAAAAGCTTTGTTTGAATGTGTTTGACTTTCATTTGATTCAAACAGATTTGTTAAATGCATTTGACTTTCATTTGATTTAAAAAGCTTTGTTTGATGTGTTTTACTTTCATTTGTTACAAACAGCTTTCTTGAATGCATTTGACTTTCATTTGCTTTAAAAAGGTTTGTTTGAATGTGTTTGACTTTCATTTGATTGAAATGGCTTTGTTGAATGCATTTGACTTTCATTTGCTTCAAAAATCTTTGTTTGAATGTGTTAGACTTTCATTTGATTCAAGCAGATTTGTTGAATGCATTTCACTTTCATTTGCTTCAAAAAGCTTTGTTTGAATGTGTTTAAATTTCATTTGATTTAAATAGCTTTGTTGAATGCCATTGACTTTCACTTGCTTAAAAAAGCTTTGTTTGAATGTGATTGACTTTCATTTGATTGAAATGGCTTTGTTGAATGCATTTGACTTTCATTTGCTTCAATAAGCTTTTTTTTAATGTGTTTGACATTCATTTCATTGAAATAGCTTTGCTAAATGCATTTGACTTTCATTTGATGCAAATGCTTTGTTTGAATGTGTTTGACTTTCATTTAAATAAAAAAGCTTTGTTCGAATGTGTTAGACTTTCATTTGATTCAAATAGTTTTGTTGAATGCATTTGACTTTCATTTGCTTCAAAAAGATTCGTTTAAATGTGTTTGACATTCATTTGATTAAAATGGCTTTGTTGAATGCATTTGACTTTCTTTTGCTTGTAAAAGCTTTGTTTTAATGTTTTTGATTTTCATTTGATTCAAATGGCTTTGTTGAATGCATTTAACCTTCATTTGAGTCAAAAATCTTTGTTTGAGTGTGTTTGACTTTCATTTGATTGAAATAGATTTGTTGAATGCATTTGACTTCCATTTGAGTCAAAAAGCTTTGTTTGAATGTGTTTGACTTTTATTTGATTCAAATAGGTTTGTTGAATGCATTTGACTTTCATTTGAGTCAAAAATCTTTGTTTGAATGTGTTTGACTTTCATTTGATTCAAAAAGCTTTGTTTGAATGTGTTTATTTTTCATTTGTATTAAATAGCTTTGTTCAACGCATTTGACTTTTATTTCCTTCAAAAAGCTTTGTTTGAATGTGGTTGACTTTCATTTGATTCAAATAGCTTTGTTGAATGCATTTGACTTTCATTTGCTTTAAAAAGCTTTCTTTGAATGTGATTGACTTTCATTTGATTGAAATGGCTCTGTTGAATGCATTTGATTTTCATTTGCTTCAAAAAGCTTTGTTTGAATGTGTTTGACTTTCATTTGATTTAAACAGATTTGTTGAATGCATTTCACTTTCATTTGCTTCATAAAGCTTTGTTTGAATGTGTTTGAATTTCATTATATTTAAATAGCTTTGTTGAATGCCATTGACTTTCATTTGCTTTAAAATGTTTTGTTTGAATGTGTTTAACTTTCATTTGATTCAAAAAGCCATGTTGAATGCATTTGACTTTCATTTGATTCAAAAACTTTTGTTTGAATGTGTTTTACTTTCATTTGATTCAAATAGCTTTGTTGAATGCATTTGACTTTCATTTGTTTCAAAATTCTTTGTTTGAATGCGTTTGACTTTCATTTGATTGAAATGGCTTTGTTGAATGTATTTAACTTTCATTTCTTTCAAAAAAGGTTTGTTTGAATGTTTTTGACTTTGATTTGATTCAAACAGCTTTGTTGAATGCATTTAACTTTCATTTCATTGAAAAATCTTTGTTTGAATGTGTTTGACTTTCATTTGATTTAATCAACTTTGTTGAATGCATTTGACTTTCATTTCCTTGAAAAATCTTTGTTTGAATGTGTTTGACTTTCATTTGATTGAAATGGCTTTATTAAATGCATTTTACTTTCATTTGCTTCAAAAAACGTTTTTTGAATGTGTTTGACTTTCATTTGATTCAAACACCTTTGCTAAATACATTTAAATTTCATTTGCTTCAAAAAGCTTTGTTTGAATGTGTTTGACTTTCATTCGATTTAAACATCTTTGTTGAATGCATTTGACTTTCATTTGCTTCAAAAAGCTTTATTCGAATGTGTTTGTCTTTCATTTGATTCAAAGAGTTTTGTTAATGCATTTGACTTTCATTTGATTCAAAAAGTTTTATTTGAAAGTATTTGACTTTCATTTGATTGAAATAGCTTTGCTAAATGCATTTGACTTTCATTTGAGTCAAAAAGCTTTGTTTCAATGTGTTTGAGTTTCATTAGAGCCAAAAAGCTTTGTTTTAATGTGTTTGAATTTCATTTGATTCAAATAGTTTCGTTGAATGCATTTGACTTTCATTTGCTTCAAAAAGCTTCGTTTGAATGTGTTTGACTTTCATTTGATTCAAATAGTTTTGTTTAATGCGTTTGACTTTCATTTGCTTCAAAAAGCTTTGTTTGAATGTGTTTGACTTTCACTTGATTCAAATAGCTTTGTAGAATGCATTTGACTTTCATTTTCTTCAAAAAGCTTTGTTTGAATGTGTTTGACTTTCATTTGATTCAAAGAGTTTTGTTAATGCATTTCACTTTCATTTGATTCAAAAAGTTTTATTTGAAAGTATTTGACTTTCATTTGATTGAAATAGCTTTGCTAAATGCATTTGACTTTCATTTGAGTCAAAAAGCTTTGTTTCAATGTGTTTGAGTTTCATTAGAGCCAAAAAGCTTTGTTTTAATGTGTTAGAATTTCATTTGATTGAAATAGTTTTGTTGAATGCATTTGACTTTCATTTGCTTCAAAAAGCTTCGTTTGAATGTGTTTGACATTCATTTGATTGAAATGGCTTTGTTGTATGCATTTGACTTTGTTTTGCTTGAAAAAGCTTTGTTTTAATGTGTTTTATTTTCATTTGATTCAAATGGCTTTGTTAAATGCATTTAACTTTCATTTGAGTCAAAAATCTTTGTTTGAATGTGTTTGACTTTCATTTGACTCAAAAAGCTTTGTTGAATGCATTTCACTTTCATTTGCTTCAAAAAGCTTTGTTTGAAAGTGTTTGACATTCGTTTGATTCAGACAGCTTTGTTGAAAGCATTTGACTCTCATTTGCTTCAAAAAGCTGTGTTTGAATATGTTTGACTTTCATTTGATTCAAATAGCTTTATTGAATGCATTTTACTTTCATTTTCTTCAAAAAGCTTTGTTAGAATGTGTTTGACTTACATTTGATTCAAATAGCTTTGTTGAATGCAATTGACTTTCATTTGCTTCAAAATGCTTTGTTTGAATGCGTTTGACTTTCATTTGATTGAAATGGCTTTGTTGAAGGCATTTGACTTTAATTTGCTTCAATAAGCGTTGTTTGAATGTGGTTGGTTTTCATTTGATTCAAATGGCTTTGTTGAATGCAATTGTTTTTCATTTGAGTCAAAAAGCTTTGTTTGAATGTGTTTGACTTTCATTTGATTCAAATAGGTTTGTTGAATGCATTTGACTTTCATTTGCTTCAAGAAGCTTTGTTCGAATGTGTTTGACTTTCATTTTATTCAAATAGCTTTCTTGAATGCATTTGACTTTCATTTGCTTTAAAAAGCTTTGTTTGAATGTCATTGGCTTCATTTGATTGAAATGGCTTTGTTGAATGCATTTGACTATCATCTGCTTCAAAAAGCTTTGTTTGAATGTGTTTGACTATCATTTGATTCAAACAGATTTGTTGAATGCATTTAACTTTCATTTGCTTCAAAAAGCTTTGTTTGAATGTGTTTGAATTTCATTTGATTTAAATAGCTTTGTTGAATGCCATTGACTTTCATTTGCTTCAAAATGCTTTGTTTGAATGTATTTAACTTTCATTTGATTAAAAAAGCTTTGTTGAATGCATTTGACTTTCATTTGATTCAAAAACTTTTGTTTAAATGTGTTTTACTTTCATTTGATTGAAATAGCTTTGTTGAATGCATTTAACTTTTATTTGCTTTAAAAAGCCTTGTTTGAATGTGTTTGACTTTTATTTGATTCAAACAGCTTTGTTGAATGCATTTGACTTTCATTTGAGTCAAAAAGATTGGTTTGAATGTGTTAGACTTTCTTTTCATTCAAATAGCTTTGTTAAATGCATTTGACTTTAATTTACTTCAATAAGCGTTGTTTGAATGTGTTTGGTTTTCATTTGATTCAAATGGCTTTGTTGAATGCATTTGATTTTCATTTGTGTCAAAAAGCTTTGTTTGAATGTGTTTGACTTTCATTTGATTCAAAATCTTTGTTGAATGCATTTGACTTTCATTTGCTTTAACAAGCTTTATTTGAATGTGCTTGTCTTTCATTTGATTTAAATAGCTTTGTTGAATGCATTTGACTTTCATTAGAGTCTAAAAGATTTGTTTGAAAGTGTTAGACTTTCATTTCATTCAAATAGCTTTGTTGAATGCAATTGACTTTCATTTGCTTCAAAATGCTTTGTTTGAATGTGTTTGACTTTCATCTGATTGAAATGGCTTTGTTGAATGCATTTGACTTTCATTTGCTTCAAAAAGCGTTGTTTGAGTGTGTTTGACTTTCATTTGATTGAAATGGCTTTGTTGAATGCATTTGACTTTCATTTGAGTCAAAAAGCTTTGTTTGAATATGTTTGACGATCATTTGATTCAAACAGATTTGTTGAATGCGTTTAACTTTAATTTTCTTCAAAAAGCTTTGTTTGAATGTGTTTGAATTTCATTTGATTTAAATAGCTTTATTTAATGCCATTGACTTTCATTTGCTTCAAAATGCTTTGTTTGAATGTGTTTAACTTTCATTTGATTCAAAAAGCTTTGTTGAATGCATTTGACTTTCATTTGATTCAAAAACTTTTGTTTGAATGTGTTTTACTTTCATTTGATCGAAATAGTTTTGTTGAATGCATTTAACTTTTATTTGCTTTAAAAAGCTTTGTTTGAATGTGTTTGACTTTCATTTGATTCAAATAGCTTTGTTTAATGCATTTGACTTTCATTTGCTTTAAAAAGCTTTGTTTGAATGTGATTGACTTTCATTTGATTGAAATGGCATTGTTTAATGCATTTGACTTTCATTTGCTTCAAAAAGCTTTGTTTGAATGTGTTTGAGTTTCATTTGATTGAAATGGCTTTATAGAATGCATTTGACTTTCATTTGCTTCAAAAAGCTTTGTTTGAATGTGTTTGACTTTCATTTGATTCATACGGCTTTGTTGAAAGCATTTGACTCTCATTTGCTTCAAAAAGCTTTGTTTGAAGGTGTTTGACTTTAATTTGATTCAAATAGCTTTGTTGAATGCATTTAACTTTCATTTGCTTCAAAAAGCTTTGTTTGAATGTGTTTGACTTTCATTTGATTCAAACAGATTTGTTGAATGCATTTCACTTTCATTTGCTTCAAAAAGCTTTGTTTGAATGTGTTTGAATTTCATTTGATTTAAATAGCTTTGTTGAATGCCATTGACTTTTATTTGCTTTAAAAAGCTTTGTTTGAACGTGTTTGACTTTCATTTGAGTCAAAAAGATGTGTTTGAATGTGTTAGACTTTAATTTCATTCAAATAGCTTTGTTAAATGCATTTGACTTTCAATTGCTTAAAAAATCTTTGTTTGAATGTGATTGACTTTCATTTGATTGAAATGGCTTTGTTGAATGCATTTGACTTTCATTTGGTTCAATAAGCTTTGTTTTAATGTGTTTGACATTCATTTCATTGAAATAGCTTTGCTAAATGCATTTGACTTTCATTTGAGTCATAAAGATTTGTTTGAATGTGTTTGACTTTCATTTGAGTCAAAAAGCTTTGTTTGAATGTTTTAGACTTTCATTTGATTCAAATAGTTTTGTTGAATGCATTTGACTTTCATTTGCTTGTAAAAGCTTTGTTTTAATGTGCTTGATTTTCATTTGATTCAAATGGCTTTGTTGAATGCATTTAACCTTCATTTAAATTAAAAATCTTTGTTTGAATGTGTTTGACTTTCATTTGATTGAAATAGATTGGTTGAATGCATTTGACTTCCATTTGAGTCAAAAAGCTTTGTTTGAATGTGTTTGACTTTCATTTGATTCAAATAGATTTGTTGAATGCATTTAACTTCCATTTTAGCCAAAAAGCTTTGTTTGAATGTGTTTGACTTTCATTTGATTCAAATAGCTTTGTTGAATGCATTTGACTTTCATTTGCTTCAAAAAGCTTTGTTTGAATGTGTTTGACTTTCATTTAATTGAATGGCTTTGTTGAATGCGTTTGAATTTCATTTGCTTCGAAAAGCTTTGTTTGAATGTGTTTGACTTTCACTTGATTCAAATAGCTTTGTAGAATGCATTTGACTTTCATTTGCTACAAAAAGCTTTGTTTGAATGTGTTTGACTTTCATTTGATTCAAACAGATTTGTTAAATGCATTTGACTTTCATTTGATTTAAAAAGCTTTGTTTGATGTGTTTTACTTTCATTTGTTACAAACAGCTTTCTTGAATGCATTTGACTTTCATTTGCTTTAAAAAGGTTTGTTTGAATGTGTTTGACTTTCATTTGATTGAAATGGCTTTGTTGAATGCATTTGACTTTCATTTGCTTCAAAAATCTTTGTTTGAATGTGTTAGACTTTCATTTGATTCAAGCAGATTTGTTGAATGCATTTCACTTTCATTTGCTTCAAAAAGCTTTGTTTGAATGTGTTTAAATTTCATTTGATTTAAATAGCTTTGTTGAATGCCATTGACTTTTATTTGCTTCAAAATGCTTTGTTTGAATGTGTTTGACTTTCATTTGATGCAAAAACTTTTGTTTGAATGTGATTGACTTTCATTTGTTTCAAATTGCTTTGTTAAATGCATTTGACTTTCATTTGAGTCAAAAAGCTTTGTTTGAATGTGTTTAACTTTCACTTGATTCAAATAGCTTTGTTGAATGCATTTGACTTTCACTTGCTTAAAAAAGCTTTGTTTGAATGTGATTGACTTTCATTTGATTGAAATGGCTTTGTTGAATGCATTTGACTTTCATTTGCTTCAATAAGCTTTTTTTTAATGTGTTTGACATTCATTTCATTGAAATAGCTTTGCTAAATGCATTTGACTTTCATTTGATGCAAATGCTTTGTTTGAATGTGTTTGACTTTCATTTAAATAAAAAAGCTTTGTTCGAATGTGTTAGACTTTCATTTGATTCAAATAGTTTTGTTGAATGCATTTGACTTTCATTTGCTTCAAAAAGATTCGTTTAAATGTGTTTGACATTCATTTGATTAAAATGGCTTTGTTGAATGCATTTGACTTTCTTTTGCTTGTAAAAGCTTTGTTTTAATGTTTTTGATTTTCATTTGATTCAAATGGCTTTGTTGAATGCATTTAACCTTCATTTGAGTCAAAAATCTTTGTTTGAGTGTGTTTGACTTTCATTTGATTGAAATAGATTTGTTGAATGCATTTGACTTCCATTTGAGTCAAAAAGCTTTGTTTGAATGTGTTTGACTTTTATTTGATTCAAATAGGTTTGTTGAATGCATTTGACTTTCATTTGAGTCAAAAATCTTTGTTTGAATGTGTTTGACTTTCATTTGATTCAAAAAGCTTTGTTTGAATGTGTTTATTTTTCATTTGTATTAAATAGCTTTGTTCAACGCATTTGACTTTTATTTCCTTCAAAAAGCTTTGTTTGAATGTGGTTGACTTTCATTTGATTCAAATAGCTTTGTTGAATGCATTTGACTTTCATTTGCTTTAAAAAGCTTTCTTTGAATGTGATTGACTTTCATTTGATTGAAATGGCTCTGTTGAATGCATTTGATTTTCATTTGCTTCAAAAAGCTTTGTTTGAATGTGTTTGACTTTCATTTGATTTAAACAGATTTGTTGAATGCATTTCACTTTCATTTGCTTCATAAAGCTTTGTTTGAATGTGTTTGAATTTCATTATATTTAAATAGCTTTGTTGAATGCCATTGACTTTCATTTGCTTTAAAATGTTTTGTTTGAATGTGTTTAACTTTCATTTGATTCAAAAAGCCATGTTGAATGCATTTGACTTTCATTTGATTCAAAAACTTTTGTTTGAATGTGTTTTACTTTCATTTGATTCAAATAGCTTTGTTGAATGCATTTGACTTTCATTTGTTTCAAAATTCTTTGTTTGAATGCGTTTGACTTTCATTTGATTGAAATGGCTTTGTTGAATGTATTTAACTTTCATTTCTTTCAAAAAAGGTTTGTTTGAATGTTTTTGACTTTGATTTGATTCAAACAGCTTTGTTGAATGCATTTAACTTTCATTTCATTGAAAAATCTTTGTTTGAATGTGTTTGACTTTCATTTGATTTAATCAACTTTGTTGAATGCATTTGACTTTCATTTCCTTGAAAAATCTTTGTTTGAATGTGTTTGACTTTCATTTGATTGAAATGGCTTTATTAAATGCATTTTACTTTCATTTGCTTCAAAAAACGTTTTTTGAATGTGTTTGACTTTCATTTGATTCAAACACCTTTGCTAAATACATTTAAATTTCATTTGCTTCAAAAAGCTTTGTTTGAATGTGTTTGACTTTCATTCGATTTAAACATCTTTGTTGAATGCATTTGACTTTCATTTGCTTCAAAAAGCTTTATTCGAATGTGTTTGTCTTTCATTTGATTCAAAGAGTTTTGTTAATGCATTTGACTTTCATTTGATTCAAAAAGTTTTATTTGAAAGTATTTGACTTTCATTTGATTGAAATAGCTTTGCTAAATGCATTTGACTTTCATTTGAGTCAAAAAGCTTTGTTTCAATGTGTTTGAGTTTCATTAGAGCCAAAAAGCTTTGTTTTAATGTGTTTGAATTTCATTTGATTCAAATAGTTTCGTTGAATGCATTTGACTTTCATTTGCTTCAAAAAGCTTCGTTTGAATGTGTTTGACTTTCATTTGATTCAAATAGTTTTGTTTAATGCGTTTGACTTTCATTTGCTTCAAAAAGCTTTGTTTGAATGTGTTTGACTTTCACTTGATTCAAATAGCTTTGTAGAATGCATTTGACTTTCATTTTCTTCAAAAAGCTTTGTTTGAATGTGTTTGACTTTCATTTGATTCAAAGAGTTTTGTTAATGCATTTCACTTTCATTTGATTCAAAAAGTTTTATTTGAAAGTATTTGACTTTCATTTGATTGAAATAGCTTTGCTAAATGCATTTGACTTTCATTTGAGTCAAAAAGCTTTGTTTCAATGTGTTTGAGTTTCATTAGAGCCAAAAAGCTTTGTTTTAATGTGTTAGAATTTCATTTGATTGAAATAGTTTTGTTGAATGCATTTGACTTTCATTTGCTTCAAAAAGCTTCGTTTGAATGTGTTTGACATTCATTTGATTGAAATGGCTTTGTTGTATGCATTTGACTTTGTTTTGCTTGAAAAAGCTTTGTTTTAATGTGTTTTATTTTCATTTGATTCAAATGGCTTTGTTAAATGCATTTAACTTTCATTTGAGTCAAAAATCTTTGTTTGAATGTGTTTGACTTTCATTTGACTCAAAAAGCTTTGTTGAATGCATTTCACTTTCATTTGCTTCAAAAAGCTTTGTTTGAAAGTGTTTGACATTCGTTTGATTCAGACAGCTTTGTTGAAAGCATTTGACTCTCATTTGCTTCAAAAAGCTGTGTTTGAATATGTTTGACTTTCATTTGATTCAAATAGCTTTATTGAATGCATTTTACTTTCATTTTCTTCAAAAAGCTTTGTTAGAATGTGTTTGACTTACATTTGATTCAAATAGCTTTGTTGAATGCAATTGACTTTCATTTGCTTCAAAATGCTTTGTTTGAATGCGTTTGACTTTCATTTGATTGAAATGGCTTTGTTGAAGGCATTTGACTTTAATTTGCTTCAATAAGCGTTGTTTGAATGTGGTTGGTTTTCATTTGATTCAAATGGCTTTGTTGAATGCAATTGTTTTTCATTTGAGTCAAAAAGCTTTGTTTGAATGTGTTTGACTTTCATTTGATTCAAATAGGTTTGTTGAATGCATTTGACTTTCATTTGCTTCAAGAAGCTTTGTTCGAATGTGTTTGACTTTCATTTTATTCAAATAGCTTTCTTGAATGCATTTGACTTTCATTTGCTTTAAAAAGCTTTGTTTGAATGTCATTGGCTTCATTTGATTGAAATGGCTTTGTTGAATGCATTTGACTATCATCTGCTTCAAAAAGCTTTGTTTGAATGTGTTTGACTATCATTTGATTCAAACAGATTTGTTGAATGCATTTAACTTTCATTTGCTTCAAAAAGCTTTGTTTGAATGTGTTTGAATTTCATTTGATTTAAATAGCTTTGTTGAATGCCATTGACTTTCATTTGCTTCAAAATGCTTTGTTTGAATGTATTTAACTTTCATTTGATTAAAAAAGCTTTGTTGAATGCATTTGACTTTCATTTGATTCAAAAACTTTTGTTTAAATGTGTTTTACTTTCATTTGATTGAAATAGCTTTGTTGAATGCATTTAACTTTTATTTGCTTTAAAAAGCCTTGTTTGAATGTGTTTGACTTTTATTTGATTCAAACAGCTTTGTTGAATGCATTTGACTTTCATTTGAGTCAAAAAGATTGGTTTGAATGTGTTAGACTTTCTTTTCATTCAAATAGCTTTGTTAAATGCATTTGACTTTAATTTACTTCAATAAGCGTTGTTTGAATGTGTTTGGTTTTCATTTGATTCAAATGGCTTTGTTGAATGCATTTGATTTTCATTTGTGTCAAAAAGCTTTGTTTGAATGTGTTTGACTTTCATTTGATTCAAAATCTTTGTTGAATGCATTTGACTTTCATTTGCTTTAACAAGCTTTATTTGAATGTGCTTGTCTTTCATTTGATTTAAATAGCTTTGTTGAATGCATTTGACTTTCATTAGAGTCTAAAAGATTTGTTTGAAAGTGTTAGACTTTCATTTCATTCAAATAGCTTTGTTGAATGCAATTGACTTTCATTTGCTTCAAAATGCTTTGTTTGAATGTGTTTGACTTTCATCTGATTGAAATGGCTTTGTTGAATGCATTTGACTTTCATTTGCTTCAAAAAGCGTTGTTTGAGTGTGTTTGACTTTCATTTGATTGAAATGGCTTTGTTGAATGCATTTGACTTTCATTTGAGTCAAAAAGCTTTGTTTGAATATGTTTGACGATCATTTGATTCAAACAGATTTGTTGAATGCGTTTAACTTTAATTTTCTTCAAAAAGCTTTGTTTGAATGTGTTTGAATTTCATTTGATTTAAATAGCTTTATTTAATGCCATTGACTTTCATTTGCTTCAAAATGCTTTGTTTGAATGTGTTTAACTTTCATTTGATTCAAAAAGCTTTGTTGAATGCATTTGACTTTCATTTGATTCAAAAACTTTTGTTTGAATGTGTTTTACTTTCATTTGATCGAAATAGTTTTGTTGAATGCATTTAACTTTTATTTGCTTTAAAAAGCTTTGTTTGAATGTGTTTGACTTTCATTTGATTCAAATAGCTTTGTTTAATGCATTTGACTTTCATTTGCTTTAAAAAGCTTTGTTTGAATGTGATTGACTTTCATTTGATTGAAATGGCATTGTTTAATGCATTTGACTTTCATTTGCTTCAAAAAGCTTTGTTTGAATGTGTTTGAGTTTCATTTGATTGAAATGGCTTTATAGAATGCATTTGACTTTCATTTGCTTCAAAAAGCTTTGTTTGAATGTGTTTGACTTTCATTTGATTCATACGGCTTTGTTGAAAGCATTTGACTCTCATTTGCTTCAAAAAGCTTTGTTTGAAGGTGTTTGACTTTAATTTGATTCAAATAGCTTTGTTGAATGCATTTAACTTTCATTTGCTTCAAAAAGCTTTGTTTGAATGTGTTTGACTTTCATTTGATTCAAACAGATTTGTTGAATGCATTTCACTTTCATTTGCTTCAAAAAGCTTTGTTTGAATGTGTTTGAATTTCATTTGATTTAAATAGCTTTGTTGAATGCCATTGACTTTTATTTGCTTTAAAAAGCTTTGTTTGAACGTGTTTGACTTTCATTTGAGTCAAAAAGATGTGTTTGAATGTGTTAGACTTTAATTTCATTCAAATAGCTTTGTTAAATGCATTTGACTTTCAATTGCTTAAAAAATCTTTGTTTGAATGTGATTGACTTTCATTTGATTGAAATGGCTTTGTTGAATGCATTTGACTTTCATTTGGTTCAATAAGCTTTGTTTTAATGTGTTTGACATTCATTTCATTGAAATAGCTTTGCTAAATGCATTTGACTTTCATTTGAGTCATAAAGATTTGTTTGAATGTGTTTGACTTTCATTTGAGTCAAAAAGCTTTGTTTGAATGTTTTAGACTTTCATTTGATTCAAATAGTTTTGTTGAATGCATTTGACTTTCATTTGCTTGTAAAAGCTTTGTTTTAATGTGCTTGATTTTCATTTGATTCAAATGGCTTTGTTGAATGCATTTAACCTTCATTTAAATCAAAAATCTTTGTTTGAATGTGTTTGACTTTCATTTGATTGAAATAGATTGGTTGAATGCATTTGACTTCCATTTGAGTCAAAAAGCTTTGTTTGAATGTGTTTGACTTTCATTTGATTCAAATAGATTTGTTGAATGCATTTAACTTCCATTTTAGCCAAAAAGCTTTGTTTGAATGTGTTTGACTTTCATTTGATTCAAATAGCTTTGTTGAATGCATTTGACTTTCATTTGCTTCAAAAAGCTTTGTTTGAATGTGTTTGACTTTCATTTAATTGAATGGCTTTGTTGAATGCGTTTGAATTTCATTTGCTTCGAAAAGCTTTGTTTGAATGTGTTTGACTTTCACTTGATTCAAATAGCTTTGTAGAATGCATTTGACTTTCATTTGCTACAAAAAGCTTTGTTTGAATGTGTTTGACTTTCATTTGATTCAAACAGATTTGTTAAATGCATTTGACTTTCATTTGCTTTAAAAAGCTTTGTTTGATGTGTTTTACTTTCATTTGTTACAAACAGCTTTCTTGAATGCATTTGACTTTCATTTGCTTTAAAAAGGTTTGTTTGAATGTGTTTGACTTTCATTTGATTGAAATGGCTTTGTTGAATGCATTTGACTTTCATTTGCTTCAAAAATCTTTGTTTGAATGTGTTAGACTTTCATTTGATTCAAGCAGATTTGTTGAATGCATTTCACTTTCATTTGCTTCAAAAAGCTTTGTTTGAATGTGTTTAAATTTCATTTGATTTAAATAGCTTTGTTGAATGCCATTGACTTTTATTTGCTTCAAAATGCTTTGTTTGAATGTGTTTGACTTTCATTTGATGCAAAAACTTTTGTTTGAATGTGATTGACTTTCATTTGTTTCAAATTGCTTTGTTAAATGCATTTGACTTTCATTTGAGTCAAAAAGCTTTGTTTGAATGTGTTTAACTTTCACTTGATTCAAATAGCTTTGTTGAATGCATTTGACTTTCACTTGCTTAAAAAAGCTTTGTTTGAATGTGATTGACTTTCATTTGATTGAAATGGCTTTGTTGAATGCATTTGACTTTCATTTGCTTCAATAAGCTTTTTTTTAATGTGTTTGACATTCATTTCATTGAAATAGCTTTGCTAAATGCATTTGACTTTCATTTGATGCAAATGCTTTGTTTGAATGTTTTTGACTTTCATTTAAATAAAAAAGCTTTGTTCGAATGTGTTAGACTTTCATTTGATTCAAATAGTTTTGTTGAATGCATTTGACTTTCATTTGCTTCAAAAAGATTCGTTTAAATGTGTTTGACATTCAATTTGATTAAAATGGCTTTGTTGAATGCATTTGACTTTCTTTTGCTTGTAAAAGCTTTGTTTTAATGTTCTTGATTTTCATTTGATTCAAATGGCTTTGTTGAATGCATTTAACCTTCATTTGAGTCAAAAATCTTTGTTTGAGTGTGTTTGACTTTCATTTGATTGAAATAGATTTGTTGAATGCATTTGACTTCCATTTGAGTCAAAAAGCTTTGTTTGAATGTGTTTGACTTTTATTTGATTCAAATAGGTTTGTTGAATGCATTTGACTTTCATTTGAGTCAAAAATCTTTGTTTGAATGTGTTTGACTTTCATTTGATTCAAAAAGCTTTGTTTGAATGTGTTTATTTTTCATTTGTATTAAATAGCTTTGTTCAACGCATTTGACTTTTATTTCCTTCAAAAAGCTTTGTTTGAATGTGGTTGACTTTCATTTGATTCAAATAGCTTTGTTGAATGCATTTGACTTTCATTTGCTTTAAAAAGCTTTCTTTGAATGTGATTGACTTTCATTTGATTGAAATGGCTCTGTTGAATGCATTTGATTTTCATTTGCTTCAAAAAGCTTTGTTTGAATGTGTTTGACTTTCATTTAATTTAAACAGATTTATTGAATGCATTTCACTTTCATTTGCTTCATAAAGCTTTGTTTGAATGTGTTTGAATTTCATTATATTTAAATAGCTTTGTTGAATGCCATTGACTTTCATTTGCTTTAAAATGTTTTGTTTGAATGTGTTTAACTTTCATTTGATTCAAAAAGCCATGTTGAATGCATTTGACTTTCATTTGATTCAAAAACTTTTGTTTGAATGTGTTTTACTTTCATTTGATTCAAATAGCTTTGTTGAACGCATTTAACTTTTATTTGCTTTAAAAAGCTTTGTTTGAATGTGTTTGACTTTCATTTGATTGAAATGGCTTTGTTGAATGCATTTGACTTTCATTTGAGTCAAAAAGATTTGTTTGCATGTGTTAGACTTTCATTTCATTCAAAAAGCTTTGTTTGAATGTGTTTTAGTTTCATTTGATTCAAATAGCTTTGTTGAATGCATTTGATTTCATTTGCTTCAAAAAGCTTTGTTTGAATTTGTTTGACTTTTATTTTATTTAAATGGCTTTGTTGAATGTATTTGACTTTCATTTGTCTCTAAAAGCTTCGTTTAAATGTTTTTTACTTTCATTTGATTCAAACAGCTTTATAGAATGCATTTAACTTTCACTTCCTTGAAAAATCTTTCTTTGAATGTGTTTGACTTCCATTTTATTCAAATAGCATTGTTAAATGCATTTGACTTTCATTTGATTCAAAAAGCTTTGTTTGATTGTGTTTAACTTTCATTTGACTCAAACAGCTTTCTTAAATGCATTTGACTTTCATATGCTTTAAAAAGCTTTGTTTGAATGTGTTTTACTTTCATTTGATTGAAATGGCTTTGTTGAATGCATTTGACTTTCATTTCATCAAAAATCTTTGTTTGAATGTGTTTGACTTTCATTTGATTCAAATAGCTTTGTTGAATGCATTTAAATTTCATTTGCTTCAACAAGCTTTGTTTCAATGTGTTTGACTTACATTTGATTTAAATAGCTTGGTTGAATGCATTTAACTTTTATTTGCTTTAAAAAGCTTTGTTTGAATGTGTTTGACATTCATTTGATTGAAATGGCTTTGTTGAATGCATTTGATTTTCATTTGCTTTAAAAAGCGATGTTTGAATGTGTTTGACTTTCATTTGATTCAAATGGCTTTGTAAAATGCATTTGACTTTCATTTGAGTCAAAAAGCTTTGTTTGAATGTGTTTGACTTTCATTTGATTTAAATAGGTTTGTTGAATGCATTTGACTTTCATTTGTTTCAAAAAGCTTTGTTAGAATGTGTTTGACTTTCATTTGATTGAAATAGCGTTGGTGAATGCATTTGATTTTCATTTGAGTAAAAAAGCTTTGTTTGAATGTGTTTGAATTTCATTTGATTAAAATGGTTTATTTGAATGCATTTGACTTTCATTTGCTTCAAAAAGCTTTGTTTGAATGTGTGTGACTTTCATTTGATACAAATAGCTTTGTTGAATGCATTTGGCTTTTATTTCCTTCAAAAAGGTTTGTTTAAATGTGTTTGACTTTCATTTGATTCAAATAGCTTTGTTGAATGCATTTGACTTTCATTTGCTTTAAAAAGCTTTGTTTGAATGTGATTGACTTTCATTTGATTGAAATGGCTCTGTTGAATGCATTTGATTTTCATTTGCTTCAAAAAGCTTTGTTTGAATGTCTTTGACTTTCATTTGATTTAAACAGATTTGTTGAATGCATTTCACTTTCATTTGCTTCAAAAAGCTTTGTTTGAATGTGTTTGAATTTCATTTGATTTAAATAGCTTTGTTGAATGCCATTGACTTTTATTTGCTTCAAAATGCTTTTTTTGAATGTGTTTAACTTTCATTTGATTCAAAAAGCCATGTTGAATGCATTTGAGTTTCATTTGATTCAAAAACTTTTGTTTGAATGTGTTTTACTTTCATTTGATTCAAATAGCTTTGTTGAATGCATTTAACTTTTATTTGCTTTAAAAAGCTTTGTTTGAATGTGTTTGACTTTCATTTGATTGAAATGGCTTTGTTTAATGCATTTGACTTTCATTTGAGTAAAAAAGATTTGTTTGAATGTGTTAGACTTTCATTTCATTCAAAAAGCTTGGTTTGAATGTGTTTTAATTTCATTTGATTCAAACAGCTTTTTTGAATGCATTTGACGTGCATTTCCTAAAAAAATCTTTGTTTGAATGTGTTTGACTTTTATTTTAATGAAATGGCTTTGTTGAATGTATTTGACTTTCATTTGTTTCAAAAAGCTTTGTTTGAATGTTTTTTACTTTCATTTGATTCAAACAGCTTTGTTGAATGCATTTAATTTTCATTTCCTTGAAAAATCTTTGTTTGAATGTGTTTGACTTTCATTTTATTCAAATAGCTTTGTTAAATTCATTTGACTTTCATTTGCTTCAAAAAGCTTTGTTTGAATGTGTTAGCTTTTCATTTGACTCAAACAACTTTCTTAAATGCATTTGACTTTCATTTGCTTTAAAAAGCTTTGTTTGAATGTGTTTTACTTTCATTTGATTGAAATGGCTTTGTTGAACGCATTTGACTTTCATTTGAGTCAAAAATATTTGTTTGAATGTGTTAGACTTTCATTTCATTCAAAAAGCTTTGTTTGAATGTGTTTTACATTCATTTGATTCAAATAGCTTTGTTGAATGCATTTGACTTTCATTTGCTTCAAAAAGCTTTGTTTTAAATGTGTTGGACTTTCATTTGATTGAAATAGCTTTGTTGAATGCATTACTTTCATTTGCTTCAAAAAGCTTTGTTTGAATGTGATTGACAATTTTTTGAATGAAATGGCTTTGTTGAATGCATTTGACTTTCATTTGCTTTAAAAAGCTTTGTTTGAATGTGTTTGACTTTCATTTGATTCAAACAGCTTTGTTGAATGCATTTGACCGTCATTTGCTTCAAAAAGCTTTATTTGAATGTCTTTGTCTTTCATTTGATTCAAATAGCTTTGATGAATGCATTTGACTTTCATTTGAGTCAAAAAGGTTTGTTTGAATGTGTTTGACTTTCATTTGATTTAAATAGCTTTGTTGAATGCGTTTGACTTTCATTTCCTTGAAAAATCTTTGTTTGAATGTGTTTGACTTTTATTTTATTCAAATAGCTTTGTTAAATGTATTTGCCTTTCATTTGCTTTAAAAAGCTTTGTTTGAATGTGTTTTACTTTCATTTGTTTCAAACAGCTTTGTTGAATGCATTTGACTTTCATTTGATTCAAAAAGCTTTGTTTTAAATGTTTTTGACTATCATTTGATTGAAATAGCTTTGTTGAATGCATTTGACTTTTATTTGCTTTAAAAAGCTTTGTTTGAATGTGTTTGACTTTCATTTGCATGATATGGCTTTGTGGAATGCATTTTACTTTCATTTGCTTCAAAAAGCTTTGTTTGGATGTGTTTGACTTTTAATTGATTCAAATAGCTTTGTTAAATGCATTTGACTTTAATTTGCTTCAAAAAGCTTTGTTTGATTGTGTTTGACTTTCATTTGACTCAAACAGCTTTCTTAAATGCATTTGACTTTCATTTGCTTTAAAAAGCTTTGTTTGAATGTGTTTTACTTTCATTTGATTGAAATGGCTTTGTTGAATGCATTTGACTTTCATTTGAGTCAAAAAGATTTGTTTGAATGTGTTAGACTTTCATTTCATTCAAAAAGCTTTGTTTGAATGTGTTTGACTTTCATTTGATTCAAATAGCTTTGTTGAATGCATTTAACTTTCATTTGCTTCAAAAAGCTTTGTTTCAATGTGTTTGACTTACATTTGATTCAAATAGCTTTGTTGAATGCAATTGACTTTCATTTGCTTCAAAATGCTTTGTTTGAATGTGTTTGACTTTCATTTGATTGAAATGGCTTTGTTGAATGCATTTGATTTTCGTTTGCTTTAAAAAGCGATGTTTGAATGTGTTTGACTTTCATTTGATTCAAATGGCTTTGTTGAATGCATTTGACTTTCATTTGAGTCAAAAAGCTTTGTTTGAATGTGTTTGACTTTCATTTGATTTATATTGGTTTGTTGAATGCATTTGACTTTCATTTGCTTCAAAAAGCTTTGTTAGAATGTGTTTGACTTTCATTTGATTGAAATAGCTTTGTTGAATGCATTTGATTTTCATTTGAGTAAAAAAGCTTTGTTTGAATGTGTTTGAATTTCATTTGATTAAAATGGTTTATTTGAAAGCATTTGACTTTTATTTTCTTCAAAAAGCTTTGTTTGAATGTGTGTGACTTTCATTTGATACAAATAGCTTTGTTGAATGCATTTAACTTTTATTTTCTTCAAAAAGGTTTGTTTAAATGTGTTTGACTTTCATTTGATTCAAATAGCTTTGTTGAATGCATTTGACTTTCATTTGCTTTAAAAAGTTTTGTTTGAATGTGATTGACTTTCATTTGATTGAAATGGCTCTGTTGAATGCATTTGACTTTCATTTGCTTCAAAAAGCTTTGTTTGAATGTGTTTGACTTTCATTTGATTTAAACAGATTTGTTGAATGTGTTTCGGGGTTTTTTGAGTCCCTTGGGAGAGTTACAACACTAAGACTGGATGCTCACTTGGATGCCTGTACCTGCAAAACAACGGAGCACCGAATGGTCGGTGGTCCGCCTCCGAAGCTTAAGTTAGTCTAAGTCCGAAGAATAAGGTGCGGAATGTAAAGGGTTATCTGCTCGGATTCCGAGCTCGGGTGTACTGTTCTCTTGAGAGTGACAGTTCTAACAATGATTAGTAATCACTGAGTATATCTCGTAAAGAGTGTCAAAAGAGACGTATCTCGTATTGAATGTCAAGATGTCTCCCGTAGCCATAAATGAGGAGGTCATCTCCTATTTATAGGCTTCTCGAAAAACGTGCACTCCCTAGGGAATACTCACACAGCTTTTGCAGACCTCGGGATTTGGGCCTGAAAGCCGCCAATCCCAGGTCCTTTTATCCGTCTGCCACGTGTCGTTCCCTGAGAGGTCCAAGGTGGCGCCCCTTTCAGTGACACGTGGCGGACTCTGATTGGGCCAACTGGCCTAGGGTATTTTTACCCAAATCATTTGCCCCTCACAGGTGACACGCGCTTGCCACGTGTTGCCTGTGACAGGTGTCAGCATCCGACTGGTCGGATTTTGAATAGTTACTGTGGAGGGAAAGTTTTAGGGTTTTTAACCCTTCTATAAATAGAAAGTTTTCACCCCCCGAATCTTTTACACCTTTGCGAATCTTTGGAGAATCTCTGACTTTTGACTTTAAGAATCTCAAAATTCCCTAAGTGTTTCTTAGTTCTCAAGCATCCGACACTCGGCCCGCTGTCCGACAGTTCTCAGCTATCCAAGCGTCTCTTCACCCTTCTTCTAAAGGTAACGCCTGTTTCTTCTTTTATTTCTCATTTTTTTCTTTGTTTTCGAAAAATGGTTTCCCAATCGCATGCGGCACAGTATAGGATAGTGATCAGCCGGTCACCGGGGACGGCTGAATCTAAAACTTGCAGTGCCGACTGCTTGACCAGCGACTGTGCTTTGCGAACTTCTCCGAATCCGACTGGTTTCGCGTCTGTGCAGGACACGATGGCCAGAACAAAAAGAACAGCAAGAAAACCCAACTCCGATGGATCTTTTTTCCCGTCGGATGGTTCAACTCTTTATTCTGACGCCTCAATGAGGGTGCCTCGAAGTGAGGTGTCGGAACACCCTGATAGCCCTTCTTATCTTCCTCCTACCCCTACTTATTACCATTCGCCCTCTTCAAGCGGTACTCCTAGTGATAGGATACTGGAGGAGGCAGATGAAACCTATGCAGCTGGGCCTTCTGAACAGGCGCCGGAAGAGAGTCTAAGGGAGGACCCTGCTGGCAACAGTCGGCAGTCCCTTAGCTCTGATGACAGTTCTGATGACGAGTCGGCCTCGTCATCTTCTTCAGATAATGCCTCCGCCTCTTCAGGGGAGGCAAGGACCAGAATAGACGCTGCCAGGGAGTCCTTGGCAGTTGAGAGGGGGGAATCCTGGGCCGGAGCCGAGCGCTTCCAGGCGCTTGGAGAAAGCCCCCTACTATCATCATGTTCCGCAGAGCAGGCGGAACACCATGGCAAACGGCCTTACAAGTTTTAAGCGTAAGGTTGTTCTGGGCCATGGCTTCACTTTGTGCGTCCCCAATAAGGACGACACCATTACCTGGCCGAGTATGGCCATCTATGAAGACCGAGCATTCGGTTGTTATGAGGCGGCCTTTCAGGCTGGCTTGCGCTTCCCTCTCCACCCGGTCGTGGAGAGGATTTTGGATGGATACCAACTTGGTATCTGACAACTCGTACCCAATTCATGGATCAATATTCTGGGGTACGTTGCCGCCTGCGAGATGCTGGAAGTGGAGGCGAGCTTTGAAGCATTCGCCCACATGCATTATCTTAGCAGGGCGCCTGCTAGGGGTGGCGAGGGCTGGTACACCTTGACTACATGCAAGGGGTACATGATGGCTGTCGGCAAAGAGAACAAGTGGAAAGACTGGAGAACTAAGTTCTACATAGTCAAAACTGCCGACCGCCGCCTGAACCAAATGTATAACAGGTGGAAAAAGGATCCACCTCTCCTAGCAGGCAGGAGTGCATTGCCAGCTCTTCCTAGACGAGCAAAGGAGGAGATCATGGACGCGGGTTTGTTCACCGTGTCTGTGAAGACGAATGATGAGGGGGACAAGGAAGTCACCCCTCAATGCTATCTCCCTTTGTACAAATGGTTTGAGGAAGGGACGTTCTTGGCCGCTTGCGGGCTAAGTACTGAGATGCCGAGAGGTAGTCGGTCGTCTGTTTAATATGCCATATTTAATTTGCTTGTCATCACTGGTTAAATGTGACTAACACTTGATTCTTTTTTGCAGACAAAGCGATGGAGAAACTCTCGGCCTCCAAGAAGCCGACTGTATCTGCTGCCAGATACAGATCAAACGTCCTTAACAGGACGGAAGCCACCACAAGGGTGGAAGAGCAGCAACCAGCCGGTACCCCAGGGGTGAGATTTTGTACTTAGCATTTTTCTGATTAATGCTTATCCTTTGCCGAATGTTTACTGACCTTTGTTTTGTCTTCAATGACACAGGGTACCTCCTCCAAATCCCCGTCCAAACCATCCGACCCTAAGCTCCAAAAGACTAGGGCGGGTGATGTGAGCGCATCCGGCAAGGGCGGCCGGAAGCACGTTGCTCATAAACCCAAGAGGCCCTCAGACGCCCCTGCTGGTGAGAAGAGGTTTCTAGGGGAAAAGCCCCCCTCTTCTTCCGGTAAGGAGAGGCTTTTGGGAAAAAGGCCCGCCTCTTCTACCGGTCAGAAGAGGGTTCTGGGGGAAGAGGAGGTGGATGAGGAAGATGGTAAGAACCATTCGTCCCTTTTTCCTTTCTTCAAGTTATCCCTACTTGAGTACTTTTCTAACTTTTTCTTCTTGCAGTTCCCATACAGAGGCCGACTGTAGTTCAAATGGCCAAGTCCATGCTGAGGGCGATTGATCCGGATGATAAAGCATCCGTCAGAGGAGTCGGCACCCTAGACCTTGATGGTATTCTAGGGAACCTTTGTGAGGTATAAACTTAGCCTTGCCTTAACATTCGTCTTTCTCTTTTATCCGCCTGGTTCTTAACCATCCGGCTTCTTTTTGCAGGCCATGCTGCGCGTCCAAGGGCTCGGAAAACCCCTCAAGGAGAAGTCCAAAGAGGTAAAAGCTGCTAAGGCTCAGGCCGAGTCCGCCTTGGATAGGGCTCAATTTGATATTGCTCAGAATGAATTTCTGACGCTTGATATGATGTATTCGCAGTCGGAGGCCAATCTGCAAGTGAAGAAGGACCTGGACTCGGCCCCCCTTCAAGTCTCCAACCTCAAGAAGGAGATCAGGTCCCTTAAAGCGGAGCTCGAGCCCCTTCAGGACGCCAAGGATGAGGCCGAAAGGGCCCAGAATAGGGTGAGCCGCTTGGAGCATAAACTCACCAACCAGGAGCTCCAGCTGAGGACCAAGTTTGAGTCCCGTGCCGAGCAAGAGAGAGCTGAACTGGTCAAACAAATGATCAGGGACAACGAGATCATCATGCGGGACACTTGGGCGGCTGTTCAGCCAGGCTCGGACTATCAGATTTGGAAGTCCAAGTTTGATGAGCTCAGCAAAGCTCTCGACGATCGCCTCCTTGAGGAGATGGAAGAAGCTTCCAAGGCTGATGCTGAGGTCGAGGCTGCTGAAGGCTCTGGGTCCGACTCTTCTGAGGAGTCATTTTCTGGGGAGGAGGAGGGAGATCAGGCGGAGGAGCGAGAGAAAGATGATGCAGTGCAGCCGAAGGACAACAAGCCGGCTGCCAATGAAGAGGCTCTCCCCTGATCACTTAAGCTTTTATTTTTTCTGTTTCTGCGGCCAAATGGCCATGTACTTGCTTTTCCGGCCTGTGTGCCGAGTATTTATGTTTCTTTACCGACCGAGGGGTCGGGTAATTTGACAATTTCCCTGGCTTTTCCAGATAACAATTTAACCAATCGTCTGGTGGCGATTGGTCATTTTTAATTTGAATCATTCGGCCATTTGGCTGAAGTTTTTTCATTCTGCCCTTTGAATTGTTTGAAATTTTTGCATGTTTTTTGGCTAAGTATTATAACCTGTATACCATGCGAATGTTCTTGCCCCTGGACGGATGTCGAGTGGTTTCGGTTTATGAGATTGATTGACTTGGAAATTATTGATACTTATAAGAGTATTCATGGTTTCTAAGTCAATCAATCACTATGGTGATTGCCCCAAACCACGCGGTAGACGTCCATCCAGAATTTGGCAAAAATAAGTGTTCATTCGGCCATTGGCTCGAACAGAACTCAAATTTCCAACTTAGCTGTTATGCTAAGGAAAAATCCCCGCCTGTTCTGCCCCATAGGCAAAAACAGGCGCATCCGGCCATTGGCCTCATTGAGATTAAAGTGTTAAGTCTGGGACTTAACTTATTTCTGTTAAAATAATTCGTCCGCCTGTCTTGCCCCATAGGCAAAAACAGACGCATCCGGCCATTGGCCTCATTGAGATTAAAGTGTTAAGTCTGGGACTTAACTTATTTTCGTTAAAATAATTCGTCCGCCTGTCTTGCCCCATAGGTAAGGATCAGGCGGCATCCGGCTGGTAGCCTCAAATAAGTGCTAAGTAGTTAACTTAATGCGTTTTTATAAAATTTTTCCGCCTGTTTTGCCCCTGAGCTAAAACAGGCGCATTCGGCTTTATGCCTCGGTTAGCCTCTACTTATGAAACAGTGACCATTTCCGAACTGTGCTAGAACAGTTAGAAAATTTTGGCCTTTTAGATTTCACTTTCGATTAAAACAAACGACTGCGAGTGCTGCCTTAGCATTCGGTTGGGCCGCTTGTATATTCGTAGAGCAATGTGCCACCCAAATGGGAGATGCTTCTCCTCGACGAATTCACCCAAATGGGCGTCGCCGGCTATCTGACTCATGTTGGAGCAGACGGTCATACTCATGTTGGAGCAGACTGTGACCATTCGGTCTCTTTTTATATTTATCTGGCCTTAGGCCTCGTAATTGATTAAGTAAATGTTGGTATAAACTTAATAAAATTTCGTAGGAACGACTGTTTAGAACAATCGGCTCCTTCAAAGGGTTTGGGACGTCTGCTGTTGAGACAGACGCCTTTCAAACATATTGGCCGTCTGTAGCTGGTACAGACGGTAATAAAATTTTGAAAAAGGGAAGCATATTCTCATTAACAAATCTTTGAGATAACAAAATTGAAGCATTTACATTCGTACTTAGAAGTAGTACTTTTTCAAGTTGTCTACATTCCAAGTTCTGGGCAGCTGCCTGCCGTCTGGTTCTTCCAGGCGGTAGGTGCCGTCTCTTATCTCCTCATAGATTCGGTAGGGGCCTTCCCAATTTGGGGTTAGCTTTCCCTGCTCATTCGCCCTACCGACTGCTTCCATTTTTCGTAGCACAAAGTCCCCTACTTTGAGAGGACGCCTGTGTACTCTTTTGTTGTAAGCCCGAGTCATTCTCAGACGGTATATCTCATGGCGCAAGGCAGCATTGCCCCTGCGCTCTGGTAGTGATTCCAATGCTAGACGCATGGCCTCCCAATTTGCCTCCTCATCATACAACATGATTCGAAGAGTCGGCTCATAATGTTCAATGGGCAAGACAGCTTCTGCACCATACACCATAAGGAATGGGGTCTCTCCAGTTGCCCCTTTAGCAGTCGTCCTGATGGACCAGAGGGCGTGTGGTAATTCATCCGCCCAAAGGCCACCAACCCGTTCAATTTTCTTTTTAATTCCGTCTGAGATTAACTTGTTAAAAGCCTCGACCTGGCCGTTTGCTTGAGGCCGGCCGACTGATGCAAAAAAGCTAGAGATCCCTTGGTCTCCCAGCCAAGTCTTGAGTTGAGGCGTCTCAAATTGAGGACCATTGTTAAAAACCATAGACATGGGCACCCCGAAACGAGTGATTATGTTTCTCCAGATGAAGGAAATAACATCTTTTGTCTTAATGTTTTTGACTGCCTCCGCCTCTACCCACTTAGTAAAGTAATCCACAGCCACCAATATGTAGCGCTTGCTGCCTGGTGCGGCTGTATATGGCCCCAGAATGTTTGGGAGCTGAGTGCCGTCTCTTTCAGCTAAGAGAACAGCGCTGAGGGCATGATCGGAGACGGCCAGATACATGAAGAGCGTCTCTTTGGGCAAAGGGCCAACAAGCCTCGGCAAAGAGTGCAAATGAGTTTTTAACTTTTGAAAGGCCGCCTCTGCATCACCACCCCATTCAAAATTAGTCTTCTTCCTGATTGCTTGGAAAAAGTAGAGACACTTATCGCCTGACCGACTGAGGAATCTCCCCAAGGCCGCCAGACAACCTGTAAGCTTTTGAACCTCTTTCACAGTACGGGGCGACTGCATGTCGATGACCGCCTGTATTTTCTCAGGATTGGCCTCTATTCCCCTTTGATCAATCAGGAATCCGAGAAACTTCCTAGACTCAACACCAAAGACACACTTTTTTGGATTTAGCATGACCTTGTGCCGCCTGAGTGTGGCGAATGTTTCTCGGAGATCAGCAAGGTGATCCGCTTGTAGTTTGGATTTGACTATCATGTCGTCAATGTATGCTTCTACATTCCTCCCAATCTGATTAATGAAGACCGTATTAATCATTCGTTGGAAAGTAGCAGGCGCATTCTTCAAGCCAAACGGCATCACAGTATAACAGAACAACCCCTGATCAGTGACGAATGCCGTCTTTTCTTGATCTTTTTTCCACAGGGGAATCTTGTGGAAGCCTGAATAGGCGTCCATAAAACTCATCAGGGCATGTCCGGCTGTTGAATCGACCAGACTGTCGATCTTTGGCAATGGGTAACTATCCTTCGGACATGCCTTGTTCAGGTCGGTGTAGTCAACACACATCCGCCAAGTACCATTCGGCTTTTTTACTAACACAACGTTAGCTACCCAATCAGGGAAGTTGCATGGCCGAATGAACTTGGCGTCCAGCAGCTTTTTAACTTCAGCTGCTGCCGCCTGACTTCTTTCTTTGCCGTGATTTCTCTTCTTTTGCCGAATGGGCTTCTTTTTGGGATCCACGACGAGTTTGTGGACAGCGAGATCCGGGCTTATGCCAGGCATCACTTCCACTTCAAAGGCAAAGGTGTCTTTGAATTCTTTCAGAAGCTGGTGCAAACTGTCACCTAGCTTAGCAAATGGAACCGTCCCTACCTTAACAGTCTGCTCTGGCCGAGCGTCATCCAGAGGGATATCAATGTGTTCACCAGTCGGCTGGGGACGGAGATCATCCGACCATTCCCCGGTCAGTGATTGCTATGTTTTCTCTTTTTTGACCGCCACCAGTTGATCAATTTTTCTCTTTTTCTCAGCTGGTGGGGCCGCTTGGTCTTTGTCATCATCAAGGTCGACTGTTTGTTTGCCTCGGACGGCTGCTGCGGCCGCGGGCTTGACATCCGAGAGATAGCACTCCCGAGCTGTCTTCTGGTCCCCATTAAGGGAGCCAACTGTGCCATCATCCCTCTCATACTTAACGAGCATGAGGGCAAGAATGATGACAGCCTTGCACTCGTTAAGAGTGGGTCGACCAAAGATGAGGTTGTAGGCAGTAAGCTCTTCAACCACGAGGAAACGGATGGTCATATGCCGGCCGTTTCCCTTTTGCCCCAGCCGGATGGGCAAATCTATCCGTCCGACTGGGTGCACGAGTCCTCCCCCAAACCCTACAAGGGTGTGAGAAACCTCCATCATGCTGTCTGGCTTGTACTTGAGATTGGACAAGCATTTGAGGCTGATGAGGTCAGAGGAGCTGCCTGTGTCGATCAAGATTCGACCAACCAGTTGGTTGGCCACTTTACATTCAATGACCACAGGGTCATCATGCGGCCGACGGACTTTGCCTCTGTCCTGTTCGGTGATGATGACCTCGGGGAAGGCGGATGTGCTTGCCGCCTCTCCCTCTTCAACAGAATGGATCATCTTTTTCAGATGATCCTTGGTGCCCCGAATGGTCGGGCCACCCCCGGCGAATCCGCCTGCTATGGTATATACCGGATCTTCATCGGTGTCGGTACTAACAGTCGGCTTGGGAGCCTTCTTTTTGGACTGCCCCTGATTCGCCTTTGAAGTCACTTTGGACTTCACATAGGACTTTAGTTGTCCTTTGTCGGCCAGACGGTCAAGCTCTCGCTTGAGGCTGAAACAGTCGTTGGTGTCATGACCGACATCTTCATTGAAGTGGCAATGTTTATTTTTGTTCCGATTTTCAATGGAACCTCTCATTGGAGTCGGCTTCTCAAGAGTCAGCCGGTCCTTGATTTCCATCAAGATGGAGCAGCAGTCCTTGTGGAATTCGTACCTTGGGACATACGGTTTCCACTCTTTCTTCTTCTTCTAGGCCGGCTGATCAGAGTTATCAACGACCCAGACTTGCTTTTTCTTTTTGTTCTCTTCTGGCTTGGGAGCCGACTGAGCAGGCCGACTCTCCTTCTGTCGGTCGGACCTCTTAGAGTCCGACTGTTTATTGGAGGAGCAGAGCTCGGTCGCCTGTATATAGGCTTCCGCCTCTCGCAGCGCTCCCTGCAGAGTGAAAATTTGCTTTCGGACGAGTTCATACTTGAAGGTAGAACCGTCCTTCAGACCCTTGAAAAAGTCTGTGAAGGCGACCTCGTCAGATAGCCCATGGATCTGGATTCGTACCAGATTGAACCGCCTGACGTAAGAACGCAAGCCTTCTCTATCTCCCTGCTGTACATTGCCAAGATCAAGGCTTGTTTTCTTGGCAGGGATGTTCATAGAGAAGTTGGAAGCAAACAAGAACGCAAGCGTCTTGAAGCTATTAATGCAACCAGCCGGCAAGTTGCCAAACCACTGTTGGGCTATGCCCTTCAGCGTGGCTGGAAAGCAGCGACACCATGCGGCATCATCCAGCCCTTGTAAATACATGAGGTGGGTGTATGCTAGCAGGTGGTCTTCGGGGTTGGTGGTCCCATCATAGGTTCCTACCAACACATTTTTAACCTTGGCCGGCTGTTCGGCGTCGGTTATTTCCTTAGAGAAAGCTAAGGGTTGGTCTCCAAGATGCTGCAGCCTAAGTTGCCAGTCCATGGGCTGATAGCCGCATGCCACCTGTCCTCCAAAGAAAGCAGGCTGGATGTAAGGTTGAGCAGGCGTTTGGTACAATGGCTGAGCCATGTACTGAGCCGGTTGGATGACATGAGGTCCAACTTGAACCAGGGGGCTGCTTATTGGAGTCTCATGCACAGAATGTGAATACCTCAACGAGGTATGCTGGGAGCTGTCGTGATAAGTCGACGTTGAGGCCGACTCTGAAAGCTCATTCCTCTTCTGCTCGATGTAATGTCGAGCATCAGAGAATGTTTTCTTGTTACCATTCGGCTGAACATGCCGAATGGCTTTTCTTGCAACCGTTTCTGGGAAACGGAGTCTTGAAAGGTCAAACTGAGGCCGAGCCGTGTCCTTGGGAAGAGGAGTCGGCTGTCGGTCCCTGATCGATTTGTTCTTGCCCATTTGGGCTGACTTCTTGGCCGACTGTTCCTTGGCAGGAGTAGCCGACTTCTTGTTGGTGAGTTGTTTAATCTCACCACGGAGAGTGCTCACAAGCTTCATGAGCTCATCTCTAGTTACTGGGTCTGACCCTTCCACGTTGGTAGAATCAGACGGCTTCTTTGAATGTCCGGCTGGTTTGCTCGGAGCATTCTGAGAGTGAGGGCGCTCCCGCTTTTCCTTGCTGCGGATGCGCCTGGAGATGAGGGACCCATCTCTAGCAGTATAAGTTTCGACGTCACCGTTCGTCACCTGAATACTGGTCCGTCTGGACCAACACTTCGTCCAGGGACCGATTGGTCTCTGGTGGCTGATTAGTCTCCAGTGGCCGATTGGTTTCTGGAGGCCGATTAGTTATAAAAATGGGTACAGTTTCCAAAGAGGCCATCTTAGAGGTACTCTCCCCACAGACGGCGCCAAATGTTTCGGGGTTTTTTGAGTCCCTTGGGAGAGTTACAACACTAAGACTGGATGCTCGCTTGGATGCCTGTACCTGCAAAACAACGGAGCACCGAATGGTCGGTGGTCCGCCTCCGAAGCTTAAGTTAGTCTAAGTCCGAAGAATAAGGTGCGGAATGTAAAGGGTTATCTGCTCGGATTCCGAGCTCGGGTGTACTGTTCTCTTGAGAGTGACAGTTCTAACAATGATTAGTAATCACTGAGTATATCTCGTAAAGAGTGTCAAAAGAGACGTATCTCGTATTGAATGTCAAGATGTCTCCCGTAGCCATAAATGAGGAGGTCATCTCCTATTTATAGGCTTCTCGAAAAACGTGCACTCCCTAGGGAATACTCACACAGCTTTTGCAGACCTCGGGATTTGGGCCTGAAAGCCGCCAATCCCACGTCCTTTTATCCGTCTGCCACGTGTCGTTCCCTGAGAGGTCCAAGGTGGCGCCCCTTTCAGTGACACGTGGCGGACTCAGATTGGGCCAACTGGCCTAGGGTATTTTTACCCAAATCAGAATGCATTTCACTTTCATTTGTTTCAAAAAGCTTTGTTTGAATGTGTTTGAATTTCATTTGATTTAAATAGCTTTGTTGAATGCCATTGACTTTTATTTGCTTCAAAATGTTTTGTTTGAATGTGTTTAAATTTCATTTGATTCAAAAAGCCATGTTGAATGCATTTGACTTTCATTTGATTCAAAAACTTTTGTTTGAATGTGTTTTACTTTCATTTGATTCAAATAGCTTTGTTGAATGCATTTAACTTTTATTTGCTTTAAAAAGCTTTGTTTGAATGTGTTTGACTTTCATTTGATTTAAATGGCATTGTTGAATGCATTTGACTTTCATTTGAGTAAAAAAGATTTGTTTGAATGTGTTAGACTTTCATTTCATTCAAAAAGCTTTGTTTGAATGTGTTTTACTTTCAATTGATTCAAACAGCTTTGTTGAATGCATTTGACGTTCATTTCCTTGAAAAATCTTTGTTTGAATGTGTTTGACTTTTATTTTAATGAAATGGCTTTGTTGAATGTATTTGACTTTCATTTGTTTCAAAAAGCTTTGTTTGAATGTTTTTTACTTTCATTTGATTCAAACAGCTTTGTTGAATGCATTTAATTTTCATTTCCTTGAAAAATCTTTGTTTGAATGTGTTTGACTTTCATTTTATTCAAATAGCTTTGTTAAATTCATTTGACTTTCATTTGCTTCAAAAAGCTTAGTTTGAATGTGTTAGACTTTCATTTGACTCAAACAACTTTCTTAAATGCATTTGACTTTCATTTGCTTTAAAAAGCTTTGTTTGAATGTGTTTTACTTTCATTTGATTGAAATGCCTTTGTTGAACGCATTTGACTATCATTTGAGTCAAAAAGATTTGTTTGAATGTGTTAGACTTTCATTTCATTCAAAAAGCTTTGTTTGAATGTGTTTTACTTTCATTGATTCAAATAGCTTTGTTGAATGCATTTGACTTTCATTTGCTTCAAAAAGCTTTGTTTTAAATGTGTTTGACTTTCATTTGATTGAAATAGCTTTGTTGAATGCATTTGATTTTCATTTGAGTAAAAAACCTTGTTTGAATGTGTTTGACTTTCACTTGATTTAAATGGTTTATTTGAATGCATTTGACTTTCATTTGCTTCAAAAAGCTTTGTTTGAATGTGTTTGACTTTCATTTGATTCAAATAGATTTGTTGAATGCATTTGACTTTTATTTCGTTCAAAAAGCTTTTTTTGAATGTGTTTGACTTTCATTTGATTTAAATGGCTTTGTTGAATTCATTTGACTTTCATTTGCTTCAAAAAGCTTTGTTTGAATGTCATTAACTTTCATTTGATTCAAATGGCTTTGTTGAACGCATTTCACTTTTATTTGCTTTAAAAAGCTTTGTTTGAATGTGTTTGACTTTCATTTGATTCAAATAGCTTTGTTGAATGCATTTGACTTTCATTTGAGTCAAAAAGCTTTGTTTGAATGTGTTTGACTTTCATTTGCTTCAAATAGCTTTGTTGAATGCATTACTTTCATTTGCTTCAAAAAGCTTTGTTTGAATGTGATTGATAATTATTTGAATGAAATGGCTTTGTTAAATGCATTTGACTTTCATTTGCTTTAAAAAGCTTTGTTTGAATGTGTTTGACTTTCATTTGATTCAAACAGCTTTGTTGAATGCATTTGACTGTCATTTGCTTTAAAAAGCTTTATTTGAATGTCTTTGTCTTTCATTTGATTCAAATAGCTTTGTTGAATGCATTTTACTTTCATTTGAGTCAAAAAGGTTTGTCTGAATGTGTTTGACTTTCATTTGATTTAAATAGCTTTGTTGAATGCGTTTGACTTTCATTTCCTTGAAAAATCTTTGTTTGAATGTGTTTGACTTTTATTTTATTCAAATAGCTTTGTTAAATGCATTTGCCTTTCATTTGCCTTAAAAAGCTTTGTTTGAATGTGTTTTACTTTCATTTGTTTCAAACAACTTTGTTGAATGCATTTGACTTTCATTTGCTTCAAAAAGCTTTGTTTTTAATGTTTTTGACTATCATTTGATTGAAATAGCTTTGTTGAATGAATTTGACTTTTATTTGCTTTAAAAAGCTTTGTTTGAATGTGTTTGACTTTCATTTGCATGAAATGGCTTTGTGGAATGCATTTTACTTTCATTTGCTTCAAAAAGCTTTGTTTGGATGTGTTTGACTTTCAATTGATTCCAATAGCTTTGTTAAATGCATTTGACTTTAATTTGCTTCAAAAAGCTTTGTTTGATTGTGTTTGACTTTCATTTGATTCAAATAGCTTTGTTAAATGCATCTTACTTTCATTTGCTTCAAAAATTTTTGTTTGAATGTGTTTGACTTTCATTTGATTCAAATAGCTTTGTTGAATGTATTTGACTTTCATTTGAGTTAAAAAGCTTTGTTTGAATGTGTTTGACTTTCATTTGATTGAAATGGCTATGCGGAATGCGTTGACTTTTATTTGCTTCAAACAAAGGTGTTTGAATTAAATAAAAATCAAATGCATACAACAAAGCTATTTGAACCAAATGAATTCAAACACATTCAAACTAAGGTTTTTAAATAAAAAAAAAAGTCAAACACATTCAAACAAAGCTCTTTAAAGCAAATAAAAGTCAAACACATTCAAACAAAAGTTTTTGCATCAAATGAAAGTCAAATGCAGTCAACAAATCTTTTTGAATCAAATGAAAGTCAAACACATTCAAACAAAGCATTTTGAAGCAAATGAAAGTCAATTGCATTCAACAAAGCTATATGAATCAAATGAAAGTCAAACACCTTCAAACAAAGCTTTTTGAAGCAAATGAAAGTCAAATGCATTCAACAAAGCTATTTGAATCAAATGAAAGTCAAACACATTCAAACAAAGCTTTTTGAATCAAATGAAAGTCAAATGCATTCAACAAAGCTATTTGAATCTAACGAAAGTCAAACACATTCAAACAAAGCTTTTTGAATAAAAGGAAGTCAAATGCATACAACAAAGCTATTTGAACCAAATGAATTCAAACACATTCAAACAAATGTTTTTAAATTAAATAAAAGTCAAACACATTCAAACAAATCATTTTGACGCAAATGAAAGTCAAACACATTCAAACAAAGCTTTTTGTCTAAATGAAAGTCAAATGCATTCAACAAAGCCATTTGAATCTAATTAATTCAAACACATTCAAATGAAGGTTTTTAATTAAAATAAAAGTCAAACACATTCAAACAAAGCATTTTGAAGCAAATGAAAGTCAATTGCATTCAACAAAACTATATGAATCAAATGAAAGTCCAACACATTCAAATCAAAGCATTTTGAAGCAAATGAAAGTTAAATGCATTCAACAAAGCTATTTTAATCAAATGAAAGTCAAACACATTCAAACAAAGCTTTTTGAATCAAATGAAAGTTAAATGCATCCAACAAAGCTATTTAAATCAAATGAATGTCAAACACATTCAAACAAAGCTTTTTGCATAAATGAAAGTCAAATGCATACAACAAAGCTATTTAAACCAAATGAATTCAAACACATTCAAACAAATGTTTTTAAATAAAATAAAAGTCAAACACATTCAAACAAATCATTTTGAAATAAATGAAAGTCAGTTGCATTCAACAAAGCTATATGAATCATATGAAAGTCTAACACATTCAAACATAGCTTTTTGAAGCAAATGAAAGTCAAATGCATTAAAAACAGCTATTTGAATCAAATAAAAATCAAATACATTCAAACAAAGCTTTTTGTAGCAAAGGAAATTCAAATGCATTAAACAAAGGTATTTGAATCAAATGAAAGTCAAACACATTCAAACAAAGCTTATTGAAGCAAATGAAAGTCTAATGCATTCAACAAAGCTATTTGAATCAAATGAAAGTCAAACACATTCAAACAAAGCTTTTTGAATCAAATGAAAGTCTAATGCATTCAACAAAGCAATTTGAATCGAATGAAAGTCAAACACATTCAAACAAAGCTTTTTGAATCAAATGAACGTCAAATGCATTCAACAAAGCTATTTGCATCAATTGAAAGTCAAACACATTCAAAGAAGACTTTTTGAATAAAAGAAAGTCCAATGCATTCAACAAAGCTATTTGAATCAAATGAAAGTCAAACACATTCAAACAAAGGTTTTTAATTAAAATAAAAGTCAAACACATTCAAACAAAGATTTTAAAGCAAATGAAAGTCAATTACATTCAATAAAGCTATATGAACCAATTGAAAGTCAAACAGATTAAAACAAAGCTTTTTGAAGCAAATGAAAGTCAAATGCATTCAACAAAGCTATTTTAATGAAATGAAAGTCAAACACATTCAAACAAAGCTTGTTGACTCAAATAAAAGTCAAATGCATTTTACAAAGCTATTTGAATCTAATGAAATTCAAACACATTCAAACAAAGCTTTTTGAAGCAAATGAAAGTCAAATGCATTCAACAAAGCTATTTGAATCAAATGAAAGTCAAACACATTCAAACAAAGCTTTTTAAATCAAATGAAACTCAAATGCATTCAACAAAGCTATTTATATCAAATGAAAGTCAAACACATTCAAACAAAGCGTTTTGAAGCAAATGAATGTAAAATGTATTCAACAAAGCTATTTGAATCAAATGAAAGTCAAATTATTTCAAACAAAGCTTTTTGAATCAAATGAAAGTCAAATGCATAAAACAAAGCTATTTGTATTAAATGAAAGTTAAACACATTGAAACAAAGCTTTTTGAATAAATGAAAGTCAAATGCATAAAACAAAGCTATTTGTATCAAATGAAAGTCAAACACTTTCAAACAAAGCTTTTTGAAGCAAATGGAAGTAATATGCATTCAACAAAGCTATTTGAATCAAATGAAAGTCAAATACATTCAAACAAAACTTTTTGAATCAAATGAAAGTCAAATACATAAAACAAAGCTACATGAACCAAATGAATTCAAACACCTTCAAACAAAGGTTTTTAAATAAAATAAAAGTCAAACACATTCAAACAAGTCATTTTGAAGCAAATGAAAGTCAATTGCATTCAAGAAAGTTATATGAATCAAATTAAAGACAAACACATTCAAATTAAGCTTTTTGAAGCAAATGAAAGTCTAATGCATTCAACAAAGCTATTTGAATCAAATAAAAGTCAAACACAACTCAAACAAAGCATTTTGAAGCAAATGTAAGTCAATTGAATTCAACAAAGCTATATGAATCAAATGAAAGTCAAACATATTCAACCAAAGCTTTTTGACTCAAATGAAATTCAAATGTATTCAACAAAGCTATATGAATCAAATAAAAGTCAAATGCATTCAAACAAAGCTTTTTGACTCAAATGAAATTCAAATGCATTCAACAAAGCTATATGAATCTAATGAAAGTCAAACACATTCAAACAAAGCTTTTTAAAACAAATGAAAGTCAAATGCATTCAACAAAGCTATTTGAATCAAATGAAAGTCAAACACATTCCAACAAAGGTTTTTAATTAAAATAAAATTCAAACACATTTAAACAAAGCATTTTGAAGCAAATGAAAGTCAATTGCATTAAACAAAGATATATGAATCAAATTATAGTCAAACACATTCAAACAAAGCTTTTTGAAGCAAATAAAGGTCAAATGCGTTCAACAAAGATATTTGAACGAATGAAAGTCTAACACATTCAGACAAAGCTTTTTGAATCAAATGAAAGTCAAATGCATTCAACAAAGCTATTTGAATCAAATAAAAGTCAAAAAATTTTAAACAAAGCTTTTTGAAGCGAATGAAAGTCAAATGAATTCAACAAAGCTATTTGAATCAAATGAAAGTCAAACACGTTCAAACAAAGCTTTGTAAATCAAATGAAAGTCAAATGCATTCGAAAAAGCTTTTTGAATCAAATGAAAGTCAAACACATTCAAACAATGCTTTTTAAAGCAAATGAAAGTCAAATGCATTCAACAAAGTTATTTGAATCAAATGAAAGTCAAACACATTCAAACAAAGCTTTTCAAATCAAATGAAAGTCAAATGCATTCAACAAAGCTATTTGAATCAAATGAAAGTCAAACACATTCAAACAAATGTTTTTAATTAAAATCAAAGTCAAACACATTCAAACAAAGCTTTTTGACTCAAATGAAATTCAAATGCATTCAACAAAGCTATATGAATCTAATGAAAGTCAATCACATTCAAACAAAGATTTTTGAAGCAAATATAAGTCAAATGCATTCAACAAAGCTATTTGAATCAAATGAAAGTCAAACACACTCAAACAAAGCTTTTTGAATCAAATGAAAGTCAAATGCATTAAACAAAGCTATTTGAATCAAATGAAGGTCAAACACATTCAAACAATGCTTTTTGAATAAAGGAAAGTCAAATGCGTTCAACAAAGCTATTGAATCAAATGAAAGTCATACACATTCAAACAAAGGTTTTTAATTAAAACAAAGTCAAACACATTCAAACACAGCATTTTGGAAAAAATGAAAGTCAATTGCATTCAACAAAGCTATATGAATCAAATGAAAGTCAAACACAGTCAAACAACGCTTTTTCACTCAAATGAATTCAAATGCATTCAACAAAGCTATATGAATGAAATGAAAGTGAAATACATTCAAACAAAGCTTTTTGACTCAAATGAAATTCAAATGCATTCAACAAAGCTATATGAATCAAATGAAAGTCAAACACATTCAAACAAAGCTTTTTTAAGCAAATGAAAGTCAAATGCATTCAACAAAGCTATTTGAATCAAAATAAAGTCAAACACATTCAAACAAAGGTTTTTAATTGAAATAAAATTCAAACACATTCAAACATCGCATTTTGAAGCAATTGAAAGTCAATTACATTCAACAAAGCTATATGAATCAACTAAAAGTCAAACACATTCAAACAAAGCTTTTTGAAGCAAATGAAGGTCAAATGCGTTCAACAAAGCTATAAGAATCAAATGAAAGTCAAACACACTCAAACAAAGCTTTTCGAATCAAATGAAAGTCAAATGCCTTCAACAAAGCTAATTGAATGAAATGAAAGTCAAACACATTCAAACAAAGCTTTTTGAAGCAAATGAAAGTCAAATGCATTCAACAAACTAATTTGAATTAAATGATAGTCAAATGCATTCAACAAAGCTATTTGAATCAAATGAAAGTCAAACACATTCAAACAAAGCATTGTGAATCAAATGAAAGTCAAATACATTCACCAAAACTATTTGAATCAAATGAAAGTCAAACACATTCAAACAAAGCTTTTTGAAGCAAATGAAAGTCAAATGCATTCAACAAAACTATTTGAGTCAAATGAAAGTAAAACACATTCAAACAAAGCTTTTTGAAGCAAATGAAAGTAAAATGCATTCAACAAAGCTATTTGAGTCAAATGAATGTCAAACACATTCATACAAAGCTTTTTGAAGCAATGAAAGTCAAATGCATTCAACAAAGCTATTTGAATCAAATGAAAGTCAAACACATTCGAACAAAGCTTTTTGAAGCAAATGAAAGTCAAATGCATTCAACAAAGCTATATGAATCAAATGAAAGTCAATCACATTCAAATAAAGATTTTTGAAGCAAATATAAGTCAAATGCATTCAACAAAACAATTTGAATCAAATGAAAGTCAAACACACTCAAACAAAGCTTTTTGAATCAAATGAAAGTCAAATGCATTCAACAAAGCTATTTGAATCAAATGAAAGTCAAACACATTCAAACAAAGCTTTTTGAAGCAAATGAAAGTTAAATGCATTCAACAAACTAATTTGAATTAAATGATAGTCAAATGCATTCAACAAAGCTATTTGAATCAAATAAAAGTCAAACACATTCAAACAAAGCATTGTGAATCAAATGAAAGTCAAATACATTCACCAAAACTATTTGAATCAAATGAAAGTCAAACACATTCAAACAAAGCTTTTTGAAGCAAATGAAAGTCAAATGCATTCAACAAAACTATTTGAGTCAAATGAAAGTAAAACACATTCAAACAAAGCTTTTTGAAGCAAATGAAAGTAAAATGCATTCAACAAAGCTATTTGAGTCAAATGAATGTCAAACACATTCATACAAAGCTTTTTGAAGCAATGAAAGTCAAATGCATTCAACAAAGGTATTTGAATCAAATGAAAGTCAAACACATTCAAACAAAGCTTTTTGAAGCAAACGAAAATCAAACACATTCAAACAAAGTTTTTTGAATAAAAGAAAGTCAAACACATTCAAACAAAGCTTTTTGAACCAAATGAAAGTCAAATGCATTCAACAAAGCTATTTGAATCAAATGAAAGTCAAACACATTCAAACAAAGCTTTTTGAAGCAAATGAAAGTTAAATGCATTCAACAAACTAATTTGAATTAAATGATAGTCAAATGCATTCAACAAAGCTATTTGAATCAAATAAAAGTCAAACACATTCAAACAAAGCATTGTGAATCAAATGAAAGTCAAATACATTCACCAAAACTATTTGAATCAAATGAAAGTCAAACACATTCAAACAAAGCTTTTTGAAGCAAATGAAAGTCAAATGCATTCAACAAAACTATTTGAGTCAAATGAAAGTAAAACACATTCAAACAAAGCTTTTTGAAGCAAATGAAAGTAAAATGCATTCAACAAAGCTATTTGAGTCAAATGAATGTCAAACACATTCATACAAAGCTTTTTGAAGCAATGAAAGTCAAATGCATTCAACCAAGCTATTTGAATCAAATGAAAGTCAAACACATTCAAACAAAGCTTTTTGAAGCAAATGAAAGTCAAATGCATTCAACAAAGCTATATGAATCAAATGAAAGTCAATCACATTCAAACAAAGATTTTTGAAGAAAATATAAGTGAAATGCATTCAACAAAACTATTTGAATCAAATGAAAGTCAAACACACTCAAACAAAGCTTTTTGAATAAAATGAAAGTCAAATGCATTCAACAAAGCTATTTGAATCAAATGAAAGTGAAACACATTCAAACAAAGCTTTTTGAAGCAAATGAAAGTCAAATGCATTCAACAAACTAATTTGAATTAAATGATAGTTAAATGCATTCAACAAAACTATTTGAATCAAATGAAAGTCAAACACATTCAAACAAAGCATTGTGAATCAAACGAAAGTCAAATACATTCACCAAAACTATTTGAATCAAATAAAAGTCAAACACATTCAAACAAAGCTTTTTGAAGCAAATGAAAGTCAAATGCATTCAACAAAACTATTTGAGTCAAATGAAAGTAAAACACATTCAAACAAAGCTTTTTGAAGCAAATGAAAGTAAAATGCATTCAACAAAGCTATTTGAGTCAAATGAATGTCAAACACATTCATACAAAGCTTTTTGAAGCAATGAAAGTCAAATGCATTCAACAAAGCTATTTGAATCAAATGAAAGTCAAACACATTCAAACAAAGCTTTTTGAAGCAAATGAAAATCAAACACATTCAAACAAAGTTTTTTTAATAAAAGAAAGTCAAACACATTCAAACAAAGCTTTTTGAACCAAATGAAAGTCAAATGCATTCAACAAAGCTATTTGAATCAAATGAAAGTCAAACACATTCAAACAAAGCATTGTGAATCAAATGAAAGTCAAATGCATTCAACAAAGCTATATGAATCAAATGAAAGTCAAACACATTCAAACAAAGGATTTTAAAGCATATGAAAGTCAAACACATTCAAACAAAGTTTTTTGAATAAATGAAAGTCAAATGCATTCATCAAAGCTATTTGAATCAAATGAAAGTCAAACACATTCAAACAAAGTTTTTTGAATAAATGAAAGTCAAATGCAGTCAACAAAGCAATTTGAATCAAATGAAAGTCAAACACATTTAAACAAAGTTTTTTGAATAAATGAAAGTCAAATGCATTCAACAAAGCTATTTGAATCAAATGAAAGTCAAACACATTTAAACAAAGTTTTTTGAATAAATGAAAGTCAAATGCACTCAACAAAGCTATTTGAATCAAAAGAAAGTCAAATGCATTCAAACAAAGCTTTTTAAAGCAAATGAAAGTCAATTGCATTCAACAAAGCTATTTGATTCAAAGGAAAGTCAAACACATTCAAACAAAGCTTGATGAATCAAATGAAAGTCAAATGCAGTCAATAAAGCTATTTAAATCAAATGAAAGTCAAACACATTCAAACAAAGCTTTTTGAACAAATGAAAAACAAATGCATTCAACAAAGCTATTTTAATCAAATGAAAGCCAAACACATTCAAACAATGGTTTTTAATTAAAATAAAAGTCAAACACATTCAAACAAAGCATTGTGAATTAAATGAAAGTTAAGTGCATTCAACAAAGCTATTTAAATCAAATGATAGTTAAACACATTCAAACAAAGCTTTTTGAATCAAATGAAAGTCAAATACTTTCAACAAAGCTATTTGAATCAAATGAAAGTCAAACACATTCAAATAAAGCTTTTTGAATAAATGAAAGACAAATGCATTCAACAAAGCTATTTGAATCAAATGAAAGTCAAACACATTCAAACAAAGTTTTTTGAATAAATGAAAGTAAAATGCATTCAACAAAGCTATTTGAATCAAATGAAAGTCAAATGCATTCCAACAAAGCTTTTTGAAGCAAATGAAAGTCAAATGCATTCAACAAAGCTAATTGAATAAAATGAAAGGCAAACACATTCAAACAAAGCTTTTTGATGTAAATGAAAATCAAATGCATTCAACAAAGCTATTTAAATCAAATGATAGTTAAACACATTCAAACAAAGCTTTTTAAATCAAATGAAAGTCAAATGCATTCAACAAAGCTATTTGAATCAAATGAAAGTCAAACACATTCAAACAAAGCTTTTTGAATAAATGAAAGACAAATGCATTCAACAAAGCTATTTAAATCAAATGATAGTTAAACACATTCAAACAAAGCTTTTTAAATCAAATGAAAGTCAAATGCATTCAACAAAGCTATTTGAATCAAATGAAAGTCAAACACATTCAAACAAAGCTTTTTGAATAAATGAAAGACAAATGCATTCAACAAAGCTATTTGAATCAAATGAAAGTGAAACACGTTTAAACAAAGGTTTTTAATTTAAATAAAAGTCAAACACATTCAAACAAAGGATTTTAAAGCAAATGAAAGTCAATTGCATTCAACAAAGATATTTGAATCAAATGAAAGTCAAACACATTCAAACAAAGCTTTTTAAAGCAAATGAAAATCATATGTATTCAACAAAGCTATTTGAATCAAATAAAAGTCAAACACATTCTAACAAAGCTTTTCGAATAAATGAAAGTCAAATGCATTCAACAAAGCTATTTGAATCAAATGAAAGTCAAACACATTCAAACAAAGTTTTTTGAATAAATGAAAGTCAAATGCATTCAACAAAACTATTAGAATCAAATGAAAGTCAAACACATTCAAACAGAGTTTTTTGAATAAATGAAAGTAAAATGCATTCAACAAAGCTATTTGAATCAAATGAAAGTCAAATGCATTCCAACAAAGCTTTTTGAAGCAAATGAAAGTCAAATGCATTCAACAAAGCTATTTAAATCAAATGAAAGTGAAACACAATCAAACAAATCTTTTTGAATCAAATGAAAGTCAAATGCGTTCAACAAAGCTATTTAAATCAAATAAAAGTCAAACACATTCAAACAAAGCTTTTTGAAGCAAATGAAAGTCAAATGCATTCAACAAAGCTATTTGAATCAAATGAAAGTCAAACACATTCAAACAAAGCTTTTTGAATAAATGAAAGACAAATGCATTCAACAAAGCTATTTGAATCAAATGAAAGTCAAACACGTTCAAACAAAGGTTTTTAATTTAAATAAAAGTCAAACACATTCAAACAAAGGATTTTAAAGCAAATGAAAGTCAATTGCATTCAACAAAGATATTTGAATAAAATGAAAGTCAAACAGATTCAAACAAAGCTTTTTAAAGCAAATGAAAATCAAATGTATTCAACAAATCTATTTGAATCAAATAAAAGTCAAACACATTCAAACAAAGGTTTTCGAATAAATGAAAGTCAAATGCATTCAACAAAGCTATTTGAATCAAATGAAAGGTAAATGCATTCAAACAAACCTTTTTGAAGCAAATAAAAGTCAAATGCATTCAACAAAGCTTTTTGAATCAAATGAAAGTCAAACACATTCAAACAAATCTTTTTGAATCAAATCAAAGTCAAATGCATTCAAGAAAGCTATTTAAATCAAATAAAAGTCAAACACATTCAAACAAAGCTTTTTGAAGCAAATGAAAGTTAATTGCATTCAACAAAGCTATTTGAATCAAATGAATGTCAAACACATTTAAACAAAGCTTTGTGAATCAAATGAAAGTCAAATGCATTCAACAAAGCTATATGAATCAAATGAAAGTCAAACACATTCAAACAAAGTATTTTGAAGCAAATGAAAGTCAAATGCATTCAACAACTTATTTGAATCAAATGATAGTCAAACACATTTAAACAAAGCTTTTTGAATCAAATGAAAGTCAAATGCATTCAACAAAGCTATTTGAATTAAATGAAAGTCAAACACATTCTAACAAAGTTTTTTGAATAAATGAAAGTCAAATGAATTCCAACAAAGCTTTTTGAAGCAAATGAAAGTCAAATGCATTCAACAAAGCTATTTGAATCAAATGAAAGTGAAACACAATCAAACAAATCTTTTTGAATCAAATGAAAGTCAAATGCATTCAACAACGCTATTTAAATCAAATAAAAGTCAAACACATTCAAACAAAGCTTTTTGAAACAAATGAAAGTCAAATGCATTCAACAAAGCTATTTGAATCAAATGAAAGTCAAACACATTCAAACAAAGCTTTTTGAATAAATAAAAGACAAATGCATTCAACAAAAATATTTGAATCAAATGAAAGTCAAGCATGTTCAAACAAAGGTTTTTAATTTAAATAAAAGTCAAACACATTCAAACAAAGGATTTTAAAGCAAATGAAAGTCAATTGCATTCAGCAAAGATATTGGAATCAAATGAAAGTCAAACACATTCAAACAAAGCTTTTTAAAGCAAATGAAAATCAAATGTATTCAACAAAGGTATTTGAATCAAATAAAAGTCAAACACATTTAAACAAAGCTTTTCGAATAAATGAAAGTCAAATGCATTCAACAAAGCTATTTGAATAAAATGAAAGTCAAACTCATTCAAACAAAGTTTTTTGAATAAATGAAAGTCAAATGCATTCAACAAAGCTATTTGAATCAAATGAAAGGCAAATGCATTCAAACAAATTTTTTTGAAGCAAATGTAAGTCAAATGCATTCAACAAAGCTCTTTGAATCAAATGAAATTCAAACACATTCAAACAAATATTTTTGAATCTAATCAAAGTGAAATGCATTCAAGAAAGCTATTTAAATCAAATAAAAGTCAAACACATTCAAACAAAGCTTTTTGAAGCAAATGATAGTCAAATGCATTCAACAAAGCTTTTTGAATCAAATGAAAGTCCAACACATTCAAACAAAGTATTTTGAAGCAAATGAAAGTCAAATGCGTTCAACAAACTTATTTGAATCAAATGATAGTCAAACACATTTAAACAAAGCTTTTTGAATCAAATGACAGTCAAATGCATTCTACAAAGCTTTTTAAATCAAATGAAAGTCAAACACATTCAAACAAAGTATTTTGAAGCAAATGAAAGTCAAATGCATTCAACAACTTATTTGAATCAAATGATAGTCAAACACATTTAAACAAAGCTTTTTGAATCAAATGAAAGTCAAATGCATTCAACAAAGCTATTTGAATTAAATGAAAGTCAAACACATTTAAACAAATCTTTTTGAATAAATGAAAGTCAAACGCATTCAACAAAGCTATTTGAATCAAATGAAAGTCGAATGCATTCAAACAAAGCTTTTTGAAGCAAATGAAAGTCAAATGCATTCAACAAAGCAATTTGAATCAAATGAAAGTCAAACACATTCAAACAAAGGTTTTTAATTAAAATAAAAGTCAAACACAGTCAAACAAAGGATTTTGAAGCAAATGAAAGTCAATTGCGTTAAACAAATCTATTTGAATCAAATGAAAGTCAAACACATTCAAACAAAGCTTTTTGAAGCAAATGAAAGTCAAATGCATTCAACAAAGCTATTTAAATCAAATGATAGTTAAAAACATTCAAACAAAGCTTTTTGAATCAAATGAAAGTAAAATGCAATCAACAAAGCTATTTGAATCAAATGATAGTCAAACACATTCAAAAAAGCTTTTTGAATAAATGAAAGACAAATGCATTCAAAAAAGCTATTTGAATCAAATGAATATCAAACACATTCAAACAAAGGTTTTTAATCAAAATAAAAATGAAACACATTCAAACAAAGCAATGTGAAGCAAATGAAAGGTAATTGCATTCAACAAAGCTATATGAAACAAATGAAAGTCAAACACATTCAAACAAAGCTTTTTGAATCAAATCAAAGTCAAATGCATTCAAGAAAGCTATTTAAATCAAATAAAGTCAAACACATTCAAACAAAGCTTTTTGAAGCAAATGAAAGTCAAATACATTCAACAAAACTTTTTGAATCAAATGAAAGTAAAACACATTCAAACAAAACATTTTGAAGCAAATGAAAGTCAAATGCATTCAACAAACTTATTTGAATCAAATAATAGTCAAACACATTTAAACAAAGCTTTTTGAATCAAATGAAAGTCAAATGCGTTCAACAAAGCTATTTGAATCAAATGAAAGTCAAAAACATTAAAACAAAACTTTTTGAATCAATGAAAGTCAAACGCATTCAACAAATCTATTTGAATAAACTGAAAGTCAAATGCATTCAAACAAAGCTTTTTGAAGCAAATGCAAGTCAAATGCATCAACAAAGCTATTTAAATCAAATGAAAGTCAAACACATTCAAACAAAGGTTTTTAATTAAAATAAAAGTCAAACACAGTCAAACAAAGGATTTGAAGCAAATGAAAGTCAATTGCATTAAACAAAGTTATTTGAATCAAATGAAAGTCAAACACATTCAAACCAAGCTTTTTGATTAAATGAAAGACAAATGCATTCAACAAAGCTAATTGAATAAAATGAAAGGCAAACACATTCAAACAAAGCTTTTTGATGTAAATGAAAATCAAATGCATTCAACAAAGCTATTTAAATCAAATGATAGTTAAACACATTCAAACAAAGCTTTTTAAATCAAATGAAAGTCAAATGCATTCAACAAAGCTATTTGAATCAAATGAAAGTCAAACACATTCAAACAAAGCTTTTTGAATAAATGAAAGACAAAAGCATTCAACAAAGCTATTTGAATCAAATGAAAGTCTAACACATTCAAACAAAGTTTTATGAATAAATGAAAGTCAAATGCATTCAACAACGCTATTTGAATCAAATGAAATTCAAACACATTCAAACAAAGCTTTTTGATGTAAATGAAAGTCATATGCATTCAACAAAGCTATTTAAATCAAATGATAGTTAAACACATTCAAACAAAGCTTTTTGAATCAAATGAAAGTCAAATACATTCAACAAAGCTATTTGAATCAAATGAAAGTCAAACACATTCAAATAAAGCTTTTTGAATAAATGAAAGACAAATGCATTCAACAAAGCTATTTGAATCAAATGAAAGTCAAACACATTCAAACAAAGTTTTTTGAATAAATGAAAGTAAAATGCATTCAACAAAGCTATTTGAATCAAATGAAAGTCAAATGCATTCCAACAAAGCTTTTTGAAGCAAATGAAAGTCAATTGCATTCAACAAAGCTATTTGAATCAAATGAAAGTGAAACACAATCAAACAAATCTTTTTGAATCAAATGAAAGTCAAATGCATTCAACAAAGCTATTTAAATCAAATGAAAGTCAAACACATTCAAACAAAGCTTTTTGAACAAATTAAAAACAAATGCATTCAACAAAGCTATTTGAATCAAATGAAAGTCAAACACATTCAAACAATGGTTTTTAATTAAAATAAAAGTCAAACACATTCAAACAAAGATTTTTGAAGCAAATGAAAGTCAAATGCATACAACAAAGCTATTTGAATCAAATGAAAGTCAAACACATTCAAAAAAATCTTTTTGAATAAATGAAAAACAAATGCATTCAACAAAGCTATTTGAATCAAATGAAAGTCAAACACGTTTAAACAAAGGTTTTTAATTTAAATAAAAGTCAAACACATTCAAACAAAGGATTTTAAAGCAAATGAAAGTCAATTGCATTCAACAAAGATATTTGAATTAAATGAAAGTCAAAAACATTCAAACAAAGCTTTTTAAAGCAAATGAAAATCAAATGTATTCAACAAAGCTATTTGAATCAAATAAAAATCAAACACATTCAAACAAAGCTTTTCGAATAAATGAAAGTCAAATGCATTCAACAAAGCTATTTTAATCAAATGAAAGTCAAACACATTCAAACAAGGTTTTTTGAATAAATGAAAGTCAAATGCATTCAACAAAGCTATTTGAATCAAATGAAAGGCAAATGCATTCAAACAAAGCTTTTTGAAGCAAATAAAAGTCAAATGCATTCAACAAAGCTCTTTGAATCAAAGGAAAGTCAAACACATTCAAACAAATCTTTTTGAATCAAATCAAAGTCAAATGCATTTAAGAAAGCTATTAAATCAAATAAAAGTCAAACACATTCAAACAAAGCTTTTTGAAGCAAATGAAAGTCAAATGCATTCAACAAAGCTTTTTGAATCAAATGAAAGTCAAACACATTCAAACAAAGGTTTTTAATCAAAATAAAAATGAAACACATTCAAACGAAGCATTGTGAGGCAAATGAAAGTTAATTGCATTCAACAAAGCTATATGAATCAAATGAAAGTTAAACACATTCAAACAAAGCTTTTTAAATCAAATCAAAGTTAAATGCATTCAAGAAAGCTATTTAAATCAAATAAAAGTCAAACACATTTAAACAAAGCTTTTTGAAGTAAATGAAAGTCAAATGCATTCAACAAAGCTATTTGAATCAAATGAAAGTCAAACACATTCAAACAAAGGTTTTTAATTAAAATAAAAGTCAAACACAGTCAAACAAAGGATTTTGAAACAAATGAAAGTCAATTGCGTTAAACAATGTTGTTTGAATCAAATGAAAGTGAAACACATTCAAACAAAGCTTTTTGAATCAAATGAAAGTAAAATGCAATCAACAAAGCTATTTGAATCAAAAGATAGTCAAACACATTCAAAAAAAGCTTTTTGAATAAATGAAAGACAAATGCATTCAACAAAGCTATTTGAATCAAATGAAAGTCAAACACATTCAACCAAAGCTTTTTGAATAAATGAATGTCAAATGCATTCAACAAAGCTATTTGAATCAAACAAAAGTCAAACACATTCAAACAAAGCTTTTTGAATCAAATGAAAGTCAAATGCATTCAACAAAGTTATTTGAATTAAATGAAAGTCAAACACATCTAAACAATGGTTTATTGAATCAAATGAAAGTCAAATGCATTCAACAAAGCTATTTGAATCAAATGAAAGGCAAACACATTCAAACAAAGCTTTTTGATGTAAATGAAAATCAAATGCATTCAACAAAGCTATTTAAATCAAATGATAGTTAAACACATTCAAACAAAGCTTTTTAAATCAAATGAAAGTCAAATGCATTCAACAAAACTGTTTGAATCAAATGAAAGTCAAACACATTCAAACAAAGCATTTTGAATAAATGAAAGACAAAAGCATTCAACAAAGCTATTTGAATCAAATGAAAGTCAAACACATTCAAACAAAGTTTTTTGAATAAATGAAAGTCAAATGCATTCAACAAAGCTATTTGAATCAAACGAAAGTCAAACACATTCAAACAAAGCTTTTTGAATCAAATGAAAGTCAAATGCATTCAACAAAGCTATTTGAATTAAATGAAAGTCAAACACATTCAAACAATGGTTTTTTGAATCAAATGAAAGTCAAATGCATTCAACAAAGCTATTTGAATCAAATGAAAGGCAAACACATTCAAACAAAGCTTTTTTATGTAAATGAAAATCAAATGCATTCAACAAAGCTATTTAAATCAAATGATAGTTAAACACATTCAAACAAAGCTTTTTAAATCAAATGAAAGTCAAATGCATTCAACAAAGCTATTTGAATCAAATGAAAGTCAAACACATTCAAACAAAGCATTTTGAATAAATGAAAGACAAAAGCATTTAACAAAGCTATTTGAATCAAATGAAAGTCAAACACATTCAAACAAAGTTTTTTGAATAAATGAAAGTCAAATGCATTCAACAAAGCTATTTGAATCAAATGAAAGTCAAACACATTCAAATAAAGCTTTTTGAATAAATGAAAGACAAATGCATTCAACAAAGCTATTTGAATCAAATGAAAGTCAAACACATTCAAACAAAGTTTTTTGAATAAATGAAAGTAAAATGCATTCAACAAAACTATTTGAATCAAATAAAAGTCAAATGCATTCCAACAAAGCTTTTTGTAGCAAATGAAAGTCAATTGCATTCAACAAAGCTATTTGAATCAAATGAAAGTGAAACACAATCAAACAAATCTTTTTGAATCAAATGAAAGTCAAATGCATTCAACAAAGCTATTTAAATTAAATAAAAGTCAAACACATTCAAACAAAGCTTTTTGAAGCAAATGAAAGTCAAATGCATACAACAAAGCTATTTGAATCAAATGAAAGAAAAACACATTCAAACAAAGCTTTTTGAATAAATGAAAGACAAATGCATTCAACAAAGCTATTTGAATCAAATGAAAGTCAAACACGTTCAAATAAAGCTTTTTGAAGCAAATGAAAGTCAATTGCATTCAACAAAGATATTTGAATCAAATGAAAGTCAAAAACATTCAAACAAAGCTTTTTAAAGCAAATGAAAATCAAATGTATTCAACAAAGCTATTTGAATCAAATAAAAGTCAAACACATTCAAACAAAGCTTTTCGAATAAATGAAAGTCAAATGCATTCAACAATGCTATTTGAATCAAAGGAAAGTCAAACACATTTAAACAAAGTTTTTTGAATAAATGAAAGTCAAATACATTCAACAAAGCTATTTGAATCAAATGAAAGGCAAATGCATTCAAACAAAGCTTTTTGAAGCAAATAAAAGTCAAATGCATTCAACAAAGCTCTTTGAATCAAATCAAAGTCAAACACATTCAAACAAATCTTTTTGAGTCAAATCAAAGTCAAATGCATTCAAGAAAGCTATTTAAATCAAATAAAAGTCAAACACATTCAAACAAAGCTTTTTGAAGCAAATGAAAGTCAAATGCATTCAACAAAGCTTTTTGAATCAAATGAAAGTCAAACACATTCAAACAAAGGTTTTTAATCAAAATAAAAATGAAACACATTCAAACGACGCATTGTGAAGCAAATAAAAGTTCATTGCATTCAACAAAGCTATATGAATCAAATGAAAGTTAAACACATTCAAACAAAGCTTTTTGAATCAAATCAAAGTTAAATGCATTCAAGAAAGCTATTTAAATCAAATAAATGTCAAATGCATTCAAAAAGAGCTTTTTGAATAAATGAAAGACAAATGCATTCAACAAAGCTATTTGAATCAAATGAAAGTCAAACACATTCAAACAAAGGTTTTTAATCAAAATAAAAATGAAACACATTCAAACGAAGCATTGTGAAGCAAATGAAAGTTAATTGCATTCAACAAAGCTATATTAATCAAATGAAAGTTAAACACATTCAAACAAAGCTTTTTGAATCAAATCAAAGTTAAATGCATTCAAGAAAGCTATTTAAATCAAATAAAAGTCAAACACATTCAAACAAAGCTTTTTGAAGCAAATGAAAGTCAAATGCATTCAACAAAGCTATTTGAATCAAATGAAAGTCAAACACATTCAAACAAAGGTTTTTAATTAAAATAAAAGTCAAACACATTCAACACAAAGGATTTTGAAGCAAATGAAAGTCAATTGCGTTAAACAAAGCTGTTTGAATCAAATGAAAGTCAAACACATTCAAATAAAGCTTTTTGAAGCAAATGAAAGTCAAATGCATTCAACAAAGCTATTTAAATCAAATGATAGTTAAACACATTCAAACAAAGCTTTTTGAATCAAATGAAAGTAAAATGCAATCAACAAAGCTATTTGAATCAAATGATAGTCAAACACATTCAAAAAATGCTTTTTGAATAAATGAAAGACAAATGCATTTAACAAAGCTATTTGAATCAAATGAAAGTCAAACACATTCAAACAAAGGTTTTTAATCAAAATAAAAATGAAACACATTCAAACGAAGCATTGTGAAGCAAATGAAAGTTAATTGCATTCAACAAAGCTATATGAATCAAATGAAAGTTAAACACATTAAAACAAAGCTTTTTGAATCAAATCAAAGTTAAATGCATTCAAGAAAGCTATTTAAATCAAATAAAAGTCAAACACATTCAAACAAAGCTTTTTGAAGCAAATGAAAGTCAAATGCATTCAACAAAGCTTTTTGAATCAAATGAAAGTCAAATACATTCAAACAAAACATTTTGAAGCAAATGAAAGTCAAATGCATTCAACAAACTTATTTGAATCAAATGATAGTCAAACACATTTAAACAAAGCTTTTTGAATCTAATGAAAGGCAAATGCATTCAACAAAGCTATTTGAATCAAATGAAAGTCAAACACATTAAAACAAAACTTTTTGAATAAATGAAAGTCAAACGCATTCAATAAAGCTATTTGAATAAAATGAAAGTCAAATGCATTCAAACAAAGCTTTTTGAAGCAAATGAAAGTCAAATGCATTCAACAAAGCTATTTGAATCAAATGAAAGTCAAACACATTCAAACAAGGCTTTTTGATGTAAATGAAAGTCAAATGCATTCAACAAAGCTATTTAAATCAAATGATAGTTAAACACATTCAAACAAAGCTTTTTGAATCAAATGAAAGTCAAATGCATTCAACAAAGCTATTTGAATCAAATGAAAGTCAAACAAATTCAAACAAAGCTTTTTGAATAAATGAAAGACAAATGCATTCAACAAAGCTATTTGAATCAAATGAAAGTCAAACACATTCAAACAAAGTTTTTTGAATAAATGAAAGTCAAATGCATTCAACAAAGCTATTTGAATCAAATGAAAGTCAAAAACATTCAAACAAAGCTTTTTGAATCAAATGAAAGTCGAATGTATTCAAAAAAGCTATTTAAATCAAATAAAAGTCAAACACATTCAAACAAAGCTTTTTGAAGCAAATGAAAGTCAAATGCATTCAACAAAGCTATTTGAATCAAATGAAAGTCAAACACATTCGAACAAAGCTTTGTGAATCAAATGAAAGTCAAATGCATTCAACAAAGCTATATGAATCAAATGAAAGTCAAACACATTCAAACAAAGGTTTTTAATTAAAATAAAATTCAAACATATTCGAAAAAAGGATTTTGATGCAAATAAAATTCAAACACATTCTAACAAAGTTTTTTGAATAAATGAAAGTCAAATGAATTCCACAAAGCTATTTGAATCAAATGAAAGTCAAACACGTTCAAATAAAAGTTTTTTATTAAAGTAAAAGTCAAACACATTCAAACAAAGGATTTTAAAGCAAATGAAAGTCAATTGCATTCAACAAAGATATTTGAATCAAATGAATGTCAAACACATTAAACAAAGCTTTTTAAAGAAAATGAAAATCAAATGTATTCAACAAAGCTATTTTAATCAAATAAAAGTCAAACACATTCAAACAAAGCTTTTCGAATAAATGAAAGTCAAATGCATTCAACAAAGCTATTTGAATCAAATGAAAGTCAAACACATCCAAACAAAGTTTTTTGAATAAATGAAAGTCAAATGCATTCAACAAAGCTATTTGAATCAAAAGAAAGTCAAACGCATTCAAACAAAGCTTTTTGAAGCAAATGAAAGTCAAATGCATTCAAACAAAGCTTTTTGAAGCAAATGAAAGTCAAATGCATTCAACAAAGCTATTTGAATCAGATGAAAGTCAAACACATTCAAACAAAGGTTTTTAATTAAAATAAAAGTCAAACACATTCAAACAAAGCTTTTTGAATCAAATGAAAATCAAATGCATTTAACAAAGCTATATGAATCAAATGAAAGTCAAACACATTCAAACAAAGCTTTTTGAAGCAAATGAAAGTCAAATGCATTCAACAAAGCTATTTGAATCAAATGAAAGTCAAACACATTCAAACAAAGCTTTTTGAAAAAAATGAAAGTCAAATGCATTCAACAAAGCTATTTTAATGAAACGAAAGTCAAACACAATCAAACAAAGTTTTTGAATAAATGAAAGTGAAACACATTCAAACAAAGCTTTTTGAATAAATGAAAGTTAAATGCATTCAACAAAGCTATTTGAATCAAATGAAAGTCAAACACATTCAAACAAAGCTTTTAGAATCAAATGAAAGTCAAACGCATTCAACAAAGCTATTTAAATTAAATGAAAGTCAAACACATCCAAACAAAGCTTTTTAAAGTAAAGGAAAGTCAAATACATTCAACAAAGCTATTTGAATCAAATGAAAGTCAAACACATTCAAACAACGCTTTGTGAATCAAATGAAAATCAAATGCATTCAAAAAAGCTATATGAATCAAAAGAAAGTCAAACACATTCAAACAAATTTTTTTGTATAAATGAAAGTCAAATGCATTCAACAAAGCTATTTGAATCAAATGAATGTCAAATGCATTCAAACAAAGGTTTTTGAAGCAAATAAAAGTCAAATGCATTCAACAAAGCTATTTGAATCAAATGAAAGTCAAACACATTCAAACAAAGCTTTTTGAATCAAATGAAAGTCAAACTCATTTAACAAAGCTATTTAAATCAAATGAAAGTCTAAGACATTCAAACAAAGATTTTAAAGCAAAGGAAAGTCAAATGCATTCAACAAAGCTATTTGAATCAAATGAAAGTCAAACACATTTAAACAACGCTTTGTGAATCAAATGAAAATCAAATGCATTCAAAGAAGCTATATGAATCAAAAAGAAAGTCAAACACATTCAAACAAAGGTTTTTAATTGAAATAAAAGTCAAACATATTCGAAAAAAGGATTTTAAAGCAAATAAAAGTCAATCACATTCAAACAAAGTTTTTTGAATAAATGAAAGTCAAATGCATTCAACAAAGCTATTTGAATCAAATGAAAGTCAAACACATTCAAACAAAGGACTTTAAAGCAAATGAAAGTCAATTGCATTCAACAAAGCTATTTGAATCAAATGAAAGTCAAACACATTCAAACAAAGCTTTTTGAAGCAAATGAAAATCAAATGTATTCAACAAAGCTATTTGAATTAAATGAAAGTCAAACACATTCAAACAAAGCTTTTTGAATAAATGAAAGTCAAATGTATTCAACAAAGCTATTTGAATTAAATGAAAGTCAAACACATTCAAACAAAGCTTTTTGAAGAAATGAAAGTCAAATGCATTCAACAAAGCTATTTGAATCAAATTAAAGTCAAACACATTCAAACAAAGTTTTTTGAATAAATAAAAGTCAAATGCATTCAACAAAGCTATTTGAATCAAATTAAAGTCAAACACATTTAAACAAAACTTTTTGAATAAACGAAAGTGAAATGCATTCAACAAACCTATTTGAATCAAAGGGTAGTCAAACACATTCAAACAACGCTTTTTGAATAAATGAAAAACAAATGCATACAACTAAGCTATTTGAATCAAATGAAAGTCAAACATATTCAAACAAAAGTTTTTGAATCGATTAAAAATTAAATGCATTCAACAAAGCTATTTGAATCAAATGAATTCAAACACATTCAAACAAAGGTTTTTAAATCAAATGAAAGTCAAACACATTCAAACAAAGCGTTTTGAAGCAAATGAAAGTCAAATGCATTTAACAAAGCGATTTGAACCAAATGAAAGTCAAACACAATTCAAACAAAGCTTTTTGAAGAAAATGAAAGTCAAATGCATTCAAGAAAGCTATTTGAATCAAATGAAAGTCAATCCCATTCAAAAAAAGCTTTTTGAAGCAAATGAAAGTCAAATGCATTCAACAAAGCTATTTGAATCAAACGAAAGTCAAACTCAATTCAAACAAAGCTTTTTGAATCAAATGAAAGTCAAATGCATTCAACAAAGCTATTTGAATCAAATGAATGTCAAACACATTCAAACAAAACTTTTTCAATAAATGAAAGTCAAATGCATTCAACAAAGCTATATGAATCAAATGAAAGTCAAACACATTTAAAGAAAGCTTTTTGAAACAAATGAAAGTCAAATGCATTCAACAAAGCTATATGAATCAAATGAAAGTCAAACACATTCAAACAAAGCTTTTTGAATCAAATCAAAGTTAAATGCATTCAAGAAAGCTATTTAAATCAAATAAAAGTCAAAAACATTCAAACAAAGCTTTTTGAAGCAAATGAAAGTCAAATGCATTCAACAAACCTTTTTGAATCAAATGAAAGTCAAACACATTCAAACAAATCTCTTTGACTCAAATGAAAGTCAAATGCATTCAACAAAGGTTTTTGAATCAAATGAAAGTCAAATGCATTCAAAAAAGCTATTTAGAACAAATGAAAGTCAAACACATTCCAACAAAGCTTTTTGAAGCAAATAAAATTCAAATGCATTCAACAACGCTATTTGATACAAATGAAAGTCAAACACATTCAAACAAAGCATTTTGAATAAAATGAAAGTCAAATGCATTTAATAAAGCTATTGGAATCAAATGAATTTAAACACATTCAAACAAAGGTTTTTAAATCAAATGAAAGTCAAACACATTTCAACAAAGCATTTTGAAGCAAATGAAAGTCAAAGGCATTCAACAAAGCTATTTGATTCAAATAAAAGTCAAACACAATTCAAACAAATCATTTTGAAGAAAATAAAAGTCAAATGCATTTAACAAAGCTTTTTGAATCAAATGAAAGTCAAACACATTCAAACAAAGCTTTTTGACTTAAATGAAAGTCAAATGCATTCAACAAAGCTACTTGAATCAGATGAAAGTCAAACACATTCAAACAAAGCGTTTTGACTCAAATGAAAGTCAAATGCATTCAACAAAGCTATTTGAAACAAATGAAAGTCAAACACATTCAAACAAAGCTTTTTGAATCAAAAGAGAGTCAATTAAATTCCAAAAAGCTACATGAATCAAATGAAAGTCAAACACATTCAAAAAAAGCTTTTTGAGTCAATTGAAAGTCGAATGCATTCAAACAAAGGTTTTTCATTAAAATCAAAGTCAAACAAATTCAAACAAAGCATTTGATACAAATGAAAATCAATTGCATTCAACAAAGCTATATGAAACAAATGAAAGACAAACACATTCAATCAAAGCTATTTAAATCAAAAGAAAGCAAAATGAATTCAAAAAACTATATGAATCAAATGAAAGTCAAACACATTCAAACAAAACTTTTTGAAGCAAAAAATGAAAGTCAAATGCATTCAACAAAGCTATTTGAATCAAATGAAAGTCAAACACAATTCAAACTAAGCTTTTTGAAGCAAATGAAAGCAAATGCATTCAAAAAAGGTATTTGAATCAAATGAAAGTCAAACACATTCAAACAAAGCTTTTTAAAGCAAATGAAAGTCAAATGTATTCAACAAAGCCATTTCAATCAAATGAAAGTCAAACACATTCAAACAAAGCATTTTGAATAAAATGAAAGTCAAATGCATTTAATAAAGCTATTGGAATCAAATGAATTTAAACACATTCAAACAAAGGTTTTTAAATAAAATGAAAGTCAAACACATTTCAACAAAGCATTTTGAAGCAAATGAAAGTCAAAGGCATTCAACAAAGCTATTTGATTCAAATAAAAGTCAAACACAATTCAAACAAATCATTTTGAAGAAAATAAAAGTCAAATGCATTTAACAAAGCTTTTTGAATCAAATGAAAGTCAAACACATTCAAACAAAGCTTTTTGACTTAAATGAAAGTCAAATGCATTCAACAAAGCTACTTGAATCAGATGAAAGTCAAACACATTCAAACAAAGCGTTTTGACTCAAATGAAAGTCAAATGCATTCAACAAAGCTATTTGAAACAAATGAAAGTCAAACACATTCAAACAAAGCTTTTTGAATCAAAAGAGAGTCAATTAAATTCCAAAAAGCTACATGAATCAAATGAAAGTCAAACACATTCAAAAAAAGCTTTTTTGAGTCAATTGAAAGTCAAATGCATTCAAACAAAGGTTTTTCATTAAAATCAAAGTCAAACACATTCAAACAAAGCATTTGATACAAATGAAAATCAATTGCATTCAACAAAGCTATATGAAACAAATGAAAGACAAACACATTCAATCAAAGCTATTTAAATCAAAAGAAAGCAAAATGAATTCAAAAAACTATATGAATCAAATGAAAGTCAAACACATTCAAACAAAACTTTTTGAAGCAAATGAAAGTCAAATGCATTCAACAAAGCTATTTGAATCAAATGAAAGTCAAACACAATTCAAACTAAGCTTTTTGAAGCAAATGAAAGCAAATGCATTCAAAAAAGGTATTTGAATCAAATGAAAGTCAAACACATTCAAACAAAGCTTTTTGAAGCAAATGAAAATCAAATGTATTCAACAAAGCTATTTGAATTAAATGAAAGTCAAACACATTCAAACAAAGCTTTTTGAATAAATGAAAGTCAAATGCATTCAACAAAGCTATTTGAATCAAATTAAAGTCAAACACATTCAAACAAAGTTTTTTGAATAAATAAAAGTCAAATGCATTCAACAAAGCTATTTGAAACAAATGAAAGTCAAATGCATTCAACAAAGCTATATGAATCAAATGAAAGTCAAACACATTCAAACAAAGCTTTTTGAATCAAATCAAAGTTAAATGCATTCAAGAAAGCTATTTAAATCAAATAAAAGTCAAAAACATTCAAACAAAGCTTTTTGAAGCAAATGAAAGTCAAATGCATTCAACAAAGCTTTTTGAATCAAATGAAAGTCAAACACATTCAAACAAATCTCTTTGACTCAAATTAAAGTCAAATGCATTCAACAAAGGTTTTTGAATCAAATGAAAGTCAAATGCATTCAAAAAAGCTATTTAGAACAAATGAAAGTCAAACACATTCCAACAAAGCTTTTTGAAGCAAATAAAATTCAAATGCATTCAACAACGCTATTTGATACAAATGAAAGTCTAACACATTCAAACAAAGCATTTTGAATAAAATGAAAGTCAAATGCATTTAATAAAGCTATTGGAATCAAATGAATTTAAACACATTCAAGCAAAGGTTTTTAAATCAAATGAAAGTCAAACACATTTCAACAAAGCATTTTGAAGCAAATGAAAGTCAAAGGCATTCAACAAAGCTATTTGATTCAAATAAAAGTCAAACACAATTCAAACAAATCATTTTGAAGAAAATAAAAGTCAAATGCATTTAACAAAGCTATTTGAATCAAATGAAAGTCAAACACATTCAAACAAAGCTTTTTGACTTAAATGAAAGTCAAATGCATTCAACAAAGCTACTTGAATCAGATGAAAGTCAAACACATTCAAACAAAGCGTTTTGACTCAAATGAAAGTCAAATGCATTCAACAAAGCTATTTGAAACAAATGAAAGTCAAACACATTCAAACAAAGCTTTTTGAATCAAAAGAGAGTCAATTAAATTCCAAAAAGCTACATGAATCAAATGAAAGTCAAACACATTCAAAAAAAGCTTTTTGAGTCAATTGAAAGTCAAATGCATTCAAACAAAGGTTTTTCATTAAAATCAAAGTCAAACACATTCAAACAAAGCATTTGATACAAATGAAAATCAATTGCATTCAACAAAGCTATATGAAACAAATGAAAGACAAACACATTCAATCAAAGCTATTTAAATCAAAAGAAAGCAAAATGAATTCAAAAAACTATATGAATCAAATGAAAGTCAAACACATTCAAACAAAACTTTTAGAAGCAAATGAAAGTCAAATGCATTCAACAAAGCTATTTGAATCAAATGAAAGTCAAACACAATTCAAACTAAGCTTTTTGAAGCAAATGAAAGCAAATGCATTCAAAAAAGGTATTTGAATCAAATGAAAGTCAAACACATTCAAACAAAGCTTTTTAAAGCAAATGAAAGTCAAATGCATTCAACAACGCTATTTGATACAAATGAAAGTCAAACACATTCAAACAAAGCATTTTGAATAAAATGAAAGTCAAATGCATTTAATAAAGCTATTGGAATCAAATGAATTTAAACACATTCAAACAAAGGTTTTTAAATCAAATGAAAGTCAAACACATTTCAACAAAGCATTTTGAAGCAAATGAAAGTCAAAGGCGTTCAACAAAGCTATTTGATTCAAATAAAAGTCAAACACAATTCAAACAAATCATTTTGAAGAAAATAAAAGTCAAATGCATTTAACAAAGCTATTTGAATCAAATGAAAGTCAAACACATTCAAACAAAGCTTTTTGACTTAAATGAAAGTCAAATGCATTCAACAAAGCTACTTGAATCAGATGAAAGTCAAACACATTCAAACAAAGCGTTTTGACTCAAATGAAAGTCAAATGCATTCAACAAAGCTATTTGAAACAAATGAAAGTCAAACACATTCAAACAAAGCTTTTTGAATCAAAAGAGAGTCAATTAAATTCCAAAAAGCTACATGAATCAAATGAAAGTCAAACACATTCAAAAAAAGCTTTTTGAGTCAATTGAAAGTCAAATGCATTCAAACAAAGGTTTTTCATTAAAATCAAAGTCAAACACATTCAAACAAAGCATTTGATACAAATGAAAATCAATTGCATTCAACAAAGCTATATGAAACAAATGAAAGACAAACACATTCAATCAAAGCTATTTAAATCAAAAGAAAGCAAAATGAATTCAAAAAACTATATGAATCAAATGAAAGTCAAACGCATTCAAACAAAACTTTTTGAAGCAAATGAAAGTCAAATGCATTCAACAAAGCTATTTGAATCAAATGAAAGTCAAACACAATTCAAACTAAGCTTTTTGAAGCAAATGAAAGCAAATGCATTCAAAAAAGGTATTTGAATCAAATGAAAGTCAAACACATTCAAACAAAGCTTTTTGAAGCAAATGAAAATCAAATGTATTCAACAAAGCTATTTGAATTAAATGAAAGTCAAACACATTCAAACAAAGCTTTTTGAATAAATGAAAGTCAAATGCATTCAACAAAGCTATTTGAAACAAATTAAAGTCAAACACATTCAAACAAAGTTTTTTGAATAAATAAAAGTCAAATGCATTCAACAAAGCTATTTGAATCAAATGAAAGTCAAATACATTTAAACAAAACTTTTTGAATAAACGAAAGTGAAATGCATTCAACAAACCTATTTGAATCAAAGGGTAGTCAAACACATTCAAACAACGCTTTTTGAATAAATGAAAAACAAATGCATACAACTAAGCTATTTGAATCAAATGAAAGTCAAACATATTCAAACAAAAGTTTTTGAATCGATTAAAAATTAAATGCATTCAACAAAGCTATTTGAATCAAATGAATTCAAACACATTCAAACAAAGGTTTTTAAATCAAATGAAAGTCAAACACATTCAAACAAAGCGTTTTGAAGCAAATGAAAGTCAAATCCATTTAACAAAGCGATTTGAACCAAATGAAAGTCAAACACAATTCAAACAAAGCTTTTTGAAGAAAATGAATGTCAAATGCATTCAAGAAAGCTATTTGAATCAAATGAAAGTCAATCCCATTCAAAAAAAGCTTTTTGAAGCAAATGAAAGTCAAATGCATTCAACAAAGCTATTTGAATCAAACGAAAGTCAAACACAATTCAAACAAAGCTTTTTGAATCAAATGAAAGTCAAATGCATTCAACAAAGCTATTTGAATCAAATGAATGTCAAACACATTCAAACAAAACTTTTTCAATAAATGAAAGTCAAATGCATTCAACAAAGCTATATGAATCAAATGAAAGTCAAACACATTTAAAGAAAGCTTTTTGAAACAAATGAAAGTCAAATGCATTCAACAAAGCTATATGAATCAAATGAAAGTCAAACACATTCAAACAAAGCTTTTTGAATCAAATCAAAGTTATATGCATTCTAGAAAGCTATTTAAATCAAATAAAAGTCAAAAACATTCAAACAAAGCTTTTTGAAGCAAATGAAAGTCAAATGCATTCAACAAAGCTTTTTGAATCAAATGAAAGTCAAACACATTCAAACAAATCTCTTTGACTCAAATGAAAGTCAAATGCATTCAACAAAGGTTTTTGAATCAAATGAAAGTCTAATGCATTCAAAAAAGCTATTTAGAACAAATGAAAGTCAAACACATTCCAACAAAGCTTTTTGAAGCAAATAAAATTCAAATGCATTCAACAACGCTATTTGATACAAATGAAAGTCAAACACATTCAAACAAAGCATTTTGAATAAAATGAAAGTCAAATGCATTTAATAAAGCTATTGGAATCAAATGAATTTAAACACATTCAAACAAAGGTTTTTAAATCAAATGAAAGTCAAACACATTTCAACAAAGCATTTTGAAGCAAATGAAAATCAAAGGCATTCAACAAAGCTATTTGATTCAAATAAAAGTCAAACACAATTCAAACAAATCATTTTGAAGAAAATATAAGTCAAATGCATTTAACAAAGCTATTTGAATCAAATGAAAGTCAAACAAATTCAAATAAAGCTTTTTGACTTAAATGAAAGTCAAATGCATTCAACAAAGCTACTTGAATCAGATGAAAGTCAAACACATTCAAACAAAGCGTTTTGACTCAAATGAAAGTCAAATGCATTCAACAAAGCTATTTGAAACAAATGAAAGTCAAACACATTCAAACAAAGCTTTTTGAATCAAAAGAGAGTCAATTAAATTCCAAAAAGCTACATGAATCAAATGAAAGTCAAACACATTCAAAAAAAGCTTTTTGAGTCAATTGAAAGTCAAATGCATTCAAACAAAGGTTTTTCATTAAAATCAAAGTCAAACACATTCAAACAAAGCATTTGATACAAATGAAAATCAATTGCATTCAACAAAGCTATATGAAACAAATGAAAGACAAACACATTCAATCAAAGCTATTTAAATCAAAAGAAAGCAAAATGAATTCAAAAAACTATATGAATCAAATGAAAGTCAAACACATTCAAACAAAACTTTATGAAGCAAATGAAAGTCAAATGCATTCAACAAAGCTATTTGAATCAAATGAAAGTCAAACACAATTCAAACTAAGCTTTTTGAAGCAAATGAAAGCAAATGCATTCAAAAAAGGTATTTGAATCAAATGAAAGTTAAACACAATTCAAACAAAGCTTTTTAAAGCAAATGAAAGTCAAATGCATTAAACAATGCTATTTGAATCAAGTGAAAGTCAAACACATTCAAACAAAGCTTTTTGAAGCAAATGAAAGTCAATTGCATTAAACAAAGCTGTATGAATCAAATGAAAGTCAAACACATTAAAACAAAGCTATTTGATTCAAATGAAATTCAAACACATTCAAACAAAGCATTTGGAATACAATGAAAGTAAAATGCATTCAATAAAGCTATTTGAATCAAATGAATTCAAATACATTCAAACAAAGGTTTTTAAATAAAATGAAAGTCAAACACATTCAAACAAAGCATTTTGAAGCAAATGAAAGTCAAATGCATTCAACAAAGCTATTTGAATCAAATGAAAGTCAAACACAATTCAAACAAAGCTTTTTGAAGCAAATGAAAGTAAATTGCATTAAACAAAGCCATATGAGTCAAATGAAAGTTTAACACATTCAAATAAAGCTTTTTGAAGCAAATAAAAGTCAAACACATTCAAACAAAGCATTTTGAAGCAAATAAAAGTGAATTGCATTCAACAAAGCTATATGAATTAATTGAAAGTCAAACACATTCAAACAAAGCATTTTGAAGCAAATGAAAGTCAATTGCAAGCAACAAAGCTATTTGAATCAAATGAAAATCAAACACAGTTCAAACAAAGCTTTTTAAAGCAATTGAAAGTCAATTGCATTAAACAAAGCCATATGAGTCAAATGAAATTTAACACATTCAAATAAAGCTTTTTAAAGCAAAGAAAAGTCAAACACATTCAAACAAAGCATTTTGAAGCAAATGAAAGTCAATTGCATTCAACAAAGCTATATGAATCAATTGAAAGTCAAAAACATTCAAACAAAGCATTTTGAAGCAAATGAAAGTCAATTGCATTCAACAAAGCTATATGAGTCAAATGAAAGTCAAACACATTCAAACAAAGCTTTTTGAAGCAAAGGAAAGTCAAATGCATTCAACAAATCTATTTGAATCAAATGAAAGTCAAACACATTCAAACAAAGCTTTTTGAATCAAATGAAAGTCAAATGCATTCAAAAAAGCTATTTGAATCAAATGAAAGCCAAACACAATCAAACAAAGCTTTTTGAATAAAATGAAAGTCAAATGCATTTAAAAAAGCTATATAGATCAAATGAAAGTCAAACACATTCAAACAAAGCTTTTTAAAGCAAATAAAAGTCAATTGCATTTAACACAGCTATATGAGTCAAATGAAAGTCAAACATTTTCAAACAAAGCTTTTTGAATCAAATAAAAGTCAAATGCATTGAACAAAGCTATTTGAATCAAATGAATGTCAAACACATTCAAACAAACCTTTTTGAATAAATGAAAGTCAAATGCATTCAACAAAGCTATTTGAATCAAATGAAAGTCAAACACATTTAAACAAAACTTTTTGAATAAACGAAAGTGAAATGCATTCAACAAACCTATTTGAATCAAAGGGAAGTCAAACACATTCTAACAACGCTTTTTGAATAAATGAAAGACAAATGCATATAACAAATCTATTTGAATCAAATGAAAGTCAAACACATTTAAACAAAGCTTTTTGAATCAAATGAAAGTCAAATGCATTCAAAAAAGCAATTTGAATCAAATGAAAGCCAAACACAATCAAACAAAGCTTTTTGAATAAAATGAAAGTCAAATGCATTTAAAAAAGCTATATAGATCAAATGAAAGTCAAACACATTCAAACAAAGCTTTTTGAAGCAAATAAAAGTCAATTGCATTTAACACAGCTATATGAGTCAAATGAAAGTCAAACACATTCAAACAAAGCTTTTTGAATCAAATAAAAGTCAAATGCATTGAACAAAGCTATTTGAATCAAATGAATGTCAAACACATTCAAACAAACCTTTTTGAATAAATGAAAGTCAAATGCATTCAACAAAGCTATTTGAATCAAATGAAAGTCAATCACATTTAAACAAAACTTTTTGAATAAACGAAAGTGAAATGCATTCAACAAACCTATTTGAATCAAAGGGAAGTCAAACACATTCAAACAACGCTTTTTGAATAAATGAAAGACAAATGCATACAACTAAGCTATTTGAATCAAATGAAAGTCAAACACATTCAAACAAAAGTTTTTGAATCAAATGAAAATTAAATGCATTCAACAAAGCTATTTGTATCAAATGAATTCAAACACATTCAAACAAAGGTTTTTAAATCAAATGAAAGTCAAACACATTCAAACAAAGCGTTTTGAAGCAAATGAAAGTCAAATGCATTCAACAAAGCGATTTGAATCAAATGAAAGTCAAACACAATTCAAACAAAGCTTTTTGAAGAAAATGAAAGTCAAATGCATTCAAGAAAGCTATTTGAATCAAATGAAAGTCAATCCCATTCAAAAAAAGCTTTTTGAAGCAAATGAAAGTCAAATGCATTCAACAAAGCAATTTGAATCAAATGAAAGTCAAACACAATTCAAACAAAGCTTTTTGAATCAAATGAAAGTCAAATGCATTCAACAAAGCTATTTGAATCAAATGAATGTCAAACACATTTAAACAAAACTTTTTCAATAAATGAAAGTCAAATGCATTCAACAAAGCTATATGAATCAAATGAAAGTCAGACACATTCAAAGAAAGCTTTTTGAAACAAATGAAAGTCAAATGCATTCAACAAAGCTATATGAATCAAATGAAAGTCAAACACATTCAAACAAAGCATTTTGGAGCAAATGAAAGTCAAATGCATTCAACAAAGCTATTTGAATCAAATGAAAGTCAAACACATTCAAACAAATCTCTTTGACTCAAATGAAAGTCAAATGCATTCAATAAAGCTATTTGGATCAAATGAAAGTCAAACACATTCAAACAAAGGTTTTTGAATCAAATGAAAGTCAAATGCATTCAAAAAAGCTATTTAGATCAAATGAAAGTTAAACACATTCCAACAAAGCTTTTTAAAGCAAATAAAATTCAAATGCATTCAACAAAGCTATTTGATACAAATGAAAGTCAAACACATTCAAACAAAGCATTTTGAATCAAAAGAGAGTCAAATGCATTCAAACAAAGGTTTTTCATTAAAATCAAAGTCAAACACATTCTAACAAAGCATTTGATGCAAATGAAAGTCAATTGTATTCAACAAAGCTATATGAAATAAATGAAAGACAAACACATTCAAACAAAGCTATTTAAATCAAAAGAAAGCAAAATGAATTCAAAAAACTATATGAATCAAATGAAAGTCAAACACATTCAAACAAAACTTTTTGAAGCAAATGAAAGTCAAATGCATTTAACAAAGCTATTTGAATCAAATGAAAGTCAAACACAATTCAAACTAAGCTTTTTGAAGCAAATGAAAGCAAATGCATTCAAAAAAGGTATTTGAATCAAATGAAAGTCAAACACATTCAAACAAATCTTTTTGAAGAAAATGAAAGTGAAATGCATTCAACAAAGCTATTTGAATCAAATGAAAGTCAAACACATTCAAACAAAGCTTTTTGAAGCAAATGAAAGTCAAATGCATTCAACAAAACTATTTGAAACAAATGAAAGTCAAACACATTGAAAAAAAGGTTTTTGAATAAAATGAAAGTCAAATGCATTAAACAATGCTATTTGAATCAAGTGAAAGTTAAACACATTCAAACAAAGCTTTTTAAAGCAAATGAAAGTCAATTGCATTAAACAAAGTTGTATGAATCAAATGAAACTCAAACACAATAAAACAAAGCTATTTGATTCAAATGAAAGTCAAACACATTCAAACAAAGCATTTTGAATACAATGAAAGTTAAATGCATTCAATAAAGCTATTTGAATCAAATGAATTCAAATACATTCAAACAAAGGTTTTTAAATAAAATGAAAGTCAAACACATTCAAACAAAGCATTTTGAAGCAAATGAAAGTCAAATGCATTCAACAAAGCTATTTGAATCAAATGAAAGTCAAACACAATTCAAACAAAGCTTTTTGAAGCAAATGAAAGTAAATTGCATTAAACAAAGCCATATGAGTCAAATGAACGTTTAACACATTCAAATAAAGCTTTTTGAAGCAAATAAAAGTCAATCACATTCAAACAAAGCATTTTGAAGCAAATAAAAGTCAATTGCATTCAACAAAGCTATATGAATTAATTGAAAGTCAAACACATTCAAACAAAGCATTTTAAAGCAAATGAAAGTCAATTGCAACCAACAAAGCTATTTGAATCAAATGAAAATCAAACACAATTCAAACAAAGCTTTTTGAAGCAATTCAATGTCAATTGCATTAAACAAAGCCATATGAGTCAAATGAAATTAAACACATTCAAATAAAGCTTTTTAAAGCAAATAAAAGTCAAACACATTCAAACAAAGCATTTTGAAGCAAATGAAAGTCAATTGCATTCAACAAAGCTATATGAATCGATTGAAAGTCAAAAACATTCAAATAAAGCATTTTGAAGCAAATGAAAGTCAATTGCATTCAACAAAGCTATATGAGTCAAATGAAAGTCAAACACATTCAAACAAAGCTTTTTGAAGCAAATGAAAGTCAAATGCATTCAACAAATCTATTTGAATCAAATGAAAGTCAAACACATTCAAACAAACCTTTTTGAATCAAATGAAAGTCAAATGCATTCAAAAAAGCTATTTGAATCAAATGAAAGCCAAAAACAATCAAACAAAGCTTTTTGAATAAAATGAAAGTCAAATGCATTAAAAAAAGCTATATAGATCAAATGAAAGTCAAACACATTCAAACAAAGCTTTTTGAAGCAAATAAAAGTCAATTGCATTTAACACAGCTATATGAGTCAAATGAAAGTCAAAGACATTCAAACAAAGCTTTTTGAAGCAAAGGAAAGTCAAATGCATTCAAAAAAGGTATTTGAATCAAATGAAAGTCAAACACATTCAAACAAATCTTTTTGAAGAAAATGAAAGTGAAATGCATTCAACAAAGTTATTTGAATCAAATGAAAGTTAAACGCAATTCAAACAAAGCTTTTTGAAGCAAATGAAAGTCAAATGCATTCAACAAAGCTATTTGAAACAAATGAAAGTCAAACACATTCAACTAAAGGTTTTTGAATTAAATGAAAGTCAAATGCATTAAACAATGCTATTTGAATCAAGTGAAAGTCAAACACATTTAAACAAAGCTTTTTGAAGCAAATGAAAGTCAATTGCATTAAACAAAGCTGTATGAATCAAATGAAAGTCAAACACATTAAAACAAAGCTATTTGATTCAAATGAAAGTCAAACACATTCAAACAAAGCATTTTGAATACAATGAAAGTTAAATGCATTCAATAAAGCTATTTGAATCAAATGAATTCAAATACATTCAAACAAAGGTTTTTAAATAAAATGAAAGTCAAACACATTCAAACAAAGCATTTTGAAGCAAATGAAGGTCAAATGCATTCAACAAAGCTATTTGAATCAAATGAAAGTCAAACACAATTCAAACAAAGCTTTTTGATGCAAATAAAAGTAAATTGCATTAAACAAAGCCATATGAGTCAAATTAAAGTTTAGCACATTCAAATACAGCCTTTTGAAGCAAATAAAAGTCAAACACATTCAAACAAAGCATTTTGAAGCAAATAAAAGTCAATTGCATTCAACAAAGCTATATGAATCAATTGAAAGTCAAACACATTCAAACAAAGCATTTTGAAGCAAATGAAAGTCAAATGCATTCAACAAATCTTTAAATCAAATGAAAGTCAAACACATTCAAACAAAGCTTTTTGAATCAAATGAAAGTCAAATGCATTCAAAAAAGCTATTTGAATCAAATGAAAGCCAAACACAATCAAACAAAGCTTTTTGAATAAAATGAAAGTCAAATGCATTTGAAAAAGCTATATAGATCAAATGAAAGTCAAACACATTCAAACAAAGCTTTTTGAAGCAAATAAAAGTCAATTGCATTTAACACAGCTATATGAGTCAAATGAAAGTCAAACACATTCAAACAAAGCATTTTGAAGCAAATGAAAGTCAAATGCATTCAAAAAAGGTATTTGAATCAAATGAAAGTCAAACACATTAAACAAATCTTTTTGTAGAAAATGAAAGTGAAATGCATTCAACAAAGCTATTTGAATCAAATGAAAGTTAAACACAATTCAAACAAAGCTTTTTGAAGCAAATGAAAGTCAAATGCATTCAACAAAGCTATTTGAAACAAATGAAAGTCAAACACATTCAAATAAAGGTTTTTGAATTAAATGAAAGTCAAATGCATTAAACAATGCTATTTGAATCAAGTGAAAGTCAAACACTTTCAAACAAAGCTTTTTGAAGCAAATGAAAGTCAATTGCATTAAACAAAGCTGTATGAATCAAATGAAAGTCAAACACATTAAAACAAAGCTATTGGATTCAAATGAAAGTCAAACACATTCAAACAAAGCATTTTGAATACAATGAAAGTTAAATACATTCAATAAAGCTATTTGAATCAAATGAATTCAAATACATTCAAACAAAGGTTTTTAAATAAAATGAAAGTCAAACACATTCAAACAAAGCATTTTGAAGCAAATGAAAGTCAAATGCATTCAACAAAGCTATTTGAATCAAATGAAAGTCAAACATAATTCAAACAAAGCTTTTTGAAGCAAATGAAAGTAAATTGCATTAAACAAAGCCATATGAGTCAAATGAAATTTTAACACATTCAAATAAAGCCTTTTGAAGCAAATAAAAGTCAAACACATTCAAACAAAGCATTTTGAAGCAAATAAAAGTCAATTGCATTCAACAAAGCTATATGAATCAATTGACAATCAAACACATTCAAACAAAGCATTTTGAAGCAAATGAAAGTCAAATGCATTCAACAAATCTATTTGAATCAAATGAAAGTCAAACACATTCAAACAAAGCTTTTTGAATCAAATGAAAGTCAAATGCATTCAAAAAAGCTATTTGAATCAAATGAAAGCCAAACACAATCAAACAAAGCTTTTTGAATAAAATGAAAGTCAAATGCATTTAAAAAAGCTATATAGATCAAATGAAAGTCAAACACATTCAAACAAAGCTTTTTGAAGCAAATAAAAGTCAATTGCATTTAACACAGCTATATGAGTCAAATGAAAGTCAAACACATTCAAACAAAGCATTTTGAAGCAAATGAAAGTCAAATGCATTCAAAAAAGGTATTTGAATCAAATGAAAGTCAAACACATTAAACAAATCTTTTTGTAGAAAATGAAAGTGAAATGCATTCAACAAAGCTATTTGAATCAAATGAAAGTTAAACACAATTCAAACAAAGCGTTTTGAAGCAAATGAAAGTCAAATGCATTCAACAAAGCTATTTGAAACAAATGAAAGTCAAACACATTCAAATAAAGGTTTTTGAATTAAATGAAAGTCAAATGCATTAAACAATGCTATTTGAATCAAGTGAAAGTCAAACACATTCAAACAAAGCTTTTTGAAGCAAATGAAAGTCAATTGCATTAAACAAAGCTGTATGAATCAAATGAAAGTCAAACACATTAAAACAAAGCTATTGGATTCAAATGAAAGTCAAACACATTCAAACAAAGCATTTTGAATACAATGAAAGTTAAATACATTCAATAAAGCTATTTGAATCAAATGAATTCAAATACATTCAAACAAAGGTTTTTAAATAAAATGAAAGTCAAACACATACAAACAAAGCATTTTGAAGCAAATGAAAGTCAAATGCATTCAACAAAGCTATTTGAATCAAATGAAAGTCAAACACAATTCAAACAAAGCTTTTAGAAGCAAATGAAAGTAAATTGCATTAAACAAAGCCATATGAGTCAAATGAAAGTTTAACACATTCAAATAAAGCTTTTTGAATCAAATAAAAGTCAAACACATTCAAACAAAGCATTTTGAAGCAAATAAAAGTCAATTGCATTCAACAAAGCTATATGAATCAATTGAAAGTCAAACACATTCAAACAAAGCATTTTGAAGCAAATGAAAGTCAATTGCATTCAACAAAGCTATATGAATCTAATGAAAGTCAAACACATTCAAACAAAGCTATTTGAAGCAGATGAAAGTCAAATGCATTCAAACAAAGCATTTTGAAGCAAATGAAAGTCAAATGCATTCAACAAAGCTATTTGAATCAAATGAAAGTCAAACACATTCAAACAAAGGTTTTTGAATCAAATGAAAGTCAAATGCATTCAAAAAAGCTATTTCGATGAAATGAAAGTCAAACACATTCCAACAAAGCTTTTTGAAGCAAATGAAAGTCAAATGCATTCAATAAAGCTATTTGATACAAATGAAAGTCAAACACATTCAAACAAAGCTTTATGAATCAAATGAAAGTCAAATACATTCAACAAAGTTATTTGAATCAAATGAAAGTCAAACACATTCAAACAAAGCTTTATGAATAATTGAAACTCAAATGCATTAAACAAAGCTATATTAATCAAGTGAAAGTCAAACACATTCAAACAAATAATTTTGAAGCAAATGAAATTCTATTGCATTCAACAAAGCTATATGAATCAAATGAAAGTCAAACACATTCAAACAAAGCTTTTTGAAGCAAATGAAAGTCAAATGCATTTAACAAATCTATTTAAATATAATGAACTCAAACACATTCAAACAAAGCCTTTTGAATCAAATGAAAGTCAAATGTATACAATAAAGCTATTTAGATCAAATGAAAGTCAAACACATTCTAACAAAGCTTTTTGATGCAAATGAAAGTCATATGCGTTCAACAAAGCTATTTGATTCAAACGAAAGTCTAACACATTCAAACAAAGAATTTTGAATAAAATGAAAGTCAAATGCAATCAATAAAGCTATTTCAATCAAATGAATTCAAACACATTCAAACAAAGGTTTTTAAATGAAATGAAAGTCAAACACATTCAAACAAAGCATTTTGAAGCAAATGAAAGTCAAATGCATTCAACAAAGCTTATTGAATCAAATAAAAGTAAAACACAATTCAAACAAAGCTTTTTGAAGCAAATGAAAGTTAAATGCATTCAACAAAGACATTTGAATCTAATGAAAGTCAAACACATTCAAACAAAGCTTTTTGACTCAAATGAAAGTTAAATGCATTCATCAAAGCTATTTCAATCAAATGAAAGTCAAACACATTCAAACAAAGCTTTTTGAAGCAAATGAAAGTCAAATGCATTCAAAGAAGCTATTTGATTCAAATGAAAGTCAAACACATTCAAACAAAGCTTTTTGAATCAAATGAAAGTCAAATGCATTCAACAAATCTATTTGAATCAAATGAAAGTCAAATACATTCAAACAAAGCTTTTTGAATCAAATGAAAGTGAAATGCATTCAAAAAAGCTATTTAGATCAAATGAAAGTCAAACACATTCAATCAAAGTTTTTGAAGCAAATAAAAGTCAAATGCATTAAAACAAAGCAATTTTAATCAAATGAAAGTCAAAAACATTAAAACAAAGCTTTTTAAAGCAAATTAAAGTCAAATGCGTTCAACAAAGCTATTTCAATCAGATGAAAGCCAAACACATTTAAACAAAGATTTATGAATCAAATGAAAGTCAAATGCATTTAACAAAGCTATTTGAATATAATGAACTCAAACATATTCAAACAAAGGTTTTTAAATTAAATAAAAGTCAAAGCATTCTAACAATCCATTTTGAAGCAAACGAAAGTTAATTGCATTAAACAAAGCTATATGAATCATATGAAAGTCAAACACATTCAAACAAAGCTTTTTGAAGCAAATGAAAGTCAAATGCATTCAACAAGCTATTTGCATCAACTGAAAATCAAACACATTAAAACAAAGCTTTTTGAATCAAATGAAAGTCAAATGCATTCAACAAAGCTATTTAAATCAAATGAAAGTCAAACAAATTCAAACAAAGCTTTTTGACTCAATTGAATGTCAAATGCGTTCATCAAAGCTATTTGAATCAAATCCTAACTAACACATTCAAACAAAGGTTTTTAAATCAAATGAAAGTCAAACACATTTAAACATAGCATTTTGAACCAAATGAAAGTGAATTTCATTCAACAAAGCTTTTTGAATCAAATGAAAGTCATATGCATTCAACAAACCTATTTGAATTAAATGAAAGTCAAACACATTCAAACAAAGCTTTTGAATCAAAATAAAGTAAAAAACATTCAAACAAATTTTTTTGAAGCAAATGAAAGTTAAATGCAATCAACAAAGCTATTTGAATCAAAAGAAAGTTAAACACATTCAAACAAAGCTTTTTGAATCAAATGAAAGTCAAATTCGTTCAACAAAGCTATTTGAATCAAATGAAAGTCAAACACAATTCAAACAAAGCTTTTTGAATCAAATGAAAGTCAAATGCATTCAACAAAGCTATTTGAATCAAATGAAAGTCAAACATATTCAATCAAAGCTTTTTGAATCAAATGAAAGTCAAATGCATTGAAAAAAGCTATTTAGATCAAATGAAAGTCAAACACATTCCAACTAAGCTTTTTGAAGCAAATGAAAGTCAAATGCATTCAACAAATCTATTTGATTCAAATGAAAGTCAAACACATTCAAACAAAGCATTTTATAGCAAATGAAATTCAATTGCATTCAAAAAAGCTATATGAATCAAATGAAAGTCAAACACATTCAAACAATGGTTTTTGAAGCAAATGAAAGTCAAGTGCATTCAACAAAGCTATTTGAATCAAATGAAAGTCAAACACATTCAAACAAAGCTTTTTGAATCAAATGAAAGTTAAATGTATACAATAAAGCTATTTAGATAAAATGAAAGTCAAACACATTCAAACAAAGCTTTTTGAAGCAAAGGAAAGTCAAATGCATTCAACAAAGCTATTTGATTCAAATGAAAGTCTAACACATTCAAACAAAGAATTTTGAATAAAATGAAAGTCAAATGCAATCAATAAAGCTATTTGAGTCATATGAATTCAAATACATTCAAACAAAGGTTTTTAAATCAAATGAAAGTCAAGGACATTCTGTTTTGGGTGTTTTTGTCCCTCGGGAGAGTTACAACTCGAAAACTTGTCCAACTGGCTTTGTACCTGCAAAATCAACGGAGACTCCGGTTGGGTGGAGCTCCGCCTCCGACGATCAATTTAGAAACTTGAAGAAGGATAAAAAGTGCGAAATTTAAGGTGGGGATCTGCTTGGATTCCAAGCTCAGATATTCTCTGATGTGTGAGAAAATGGATGTAATAAATGATTGTGAATTCCCCCAAAATGGGGGAATATCTCCCTATTTATAGGGTCATGGGGAAAAGTGCACTCCACTAGGTCATTCTGACCTAGGGCAGGTGGGCTGCGCCGCAAAAGTGCGGATTTGGGGAATTGAGCCCTTGAAGGCCACAATCCTGAGAATTGATCTGGGAGTGCCACGTGTCAGCTGGGGATTGGTCAGAGGTGACTTGCCAGCCTCTGACACGTGGCAGGCTCTCATTGGTCCAAGTGTTTAGGGTAAAAATACCCCAAACATTTGCCCCTCACAGGTGGCACGTGGCAGGCCACGTGGTGCCTGTGACACGTGTCCACCCGTGAAAGGTGAACAGTAAAAACGGCTCTTTTAACGGAGGTGTGACGGGGATTCCACCGTTTCACCCCCCTATAAATAGGGATTTACCCCCCCTTCCTCTTCACTTTTCAATTTTCATTGACTTTTTAGAGAGAGAAAGAGAGATTCTAGAGAGAGGTGCTCTGATCCCGGTTGCGTTCTAGCAAATTCAAGATCTCCGTGTGCTTTCTCAAAGTCACCCGGTCACCGGTTGTTGCTTGTTTTCAGATTTTCAGAACTTAAAGTAAGGTAACTATCCGTTCCCTTCTTTCAGTTTTCTTTTCTTCTTTTAGCTTGTATACATTCATTTCCGGATGTATACATTAGTTTTTCAAAAAAAAAAAAAAAAAAAAATAAAATGGACTCTCCATGCGCACACACGGCACTGCCTAGGACATTCAGCCGGTCTCCTGGTACTGATGAGTCTAGAACCGGGGGTGCCTTGCCTGGAGTTTCAAAAATGCTTTGCTCATCTCCGGCTTCCTCCCTCTGTGTGTCTGTGCAGGACACAATGGCTAGAGTAAAACAAACGGCTACCAAACCCAGGAGGCGGCGTACTAGGAAAGTGCCCGCTGATGAAGTTGTGAGAGAAGAGGACTATGAAGGTCCTGATGAGCAAAGTGACTCCCAGGAGGATGCCCCCTCCACTTCCTCCAGTAATGAAATGGAAGAGGGAGACGGTGAGGAAGCCGCCTCCTCTCCAGAGCAACAAAATAACTCAGACGGCGAAGCTGCTGAGAGGTCAGAGGCCGAGGCATCCAACTCTGACCAAGAGGACCTTGCTGAGGCGTATCGCCGTTCAGCAAAAGTAGTAGAAAATCCGGATCCTACGAAGACTAGGATGCGGCCGGGAGATATCTCTCTCCTGGAAAGTGGCTTCAAGGCCTTCAAGCAGCAACATCCCTTTGGAGAGGGATGAGATATCATAGTCCCGCCTGCCGATGTTGTAATGGCTTGGGGGAACGATATTGACAACGCAAACAACTATTTCGTTTTCTATGAGGCGGTGATAGAAGTCGGCCTCCGCTTCCCCCTTCACAGAGGCATCCGAAAATTTTTGAAGGGGTACGATTTGGGAGTGTGGCAACTGACCCCAAACTCTTGGGTCAATATTCTGAGCTACATTGCCGCTTGCGAGCTCCAGGATATTGAGCCCAGCTTTACTGCATTCACCCATATGCACTACCTGAAGAGTGCCCCAGGCGGATACGAGCGTGGTACACTATTTCCACGCTCCCGGAATACTTGATGACTTTGGACAAGGTGTCCAAATGGGGAGGATGGAAAGACAAATGGTACTTAATCTCCTCCCCTTCCTTGAAGATGAATGAAATTCTTCGGTGCTACAACAAGGAGCCGGCTTTAGTGGGCCAGAAATGCGTGCGCCCAGCTCTGTCTACCAAGGCCAGGGAGCAAATAATAGAGCCGGAGTTTTTCAAGACTACGACTGAGCCCTTGGGGGATGGGTCTCATATAGTTGTACTAAAAAATTAGATCCCCCATCCGGATTTTTTCTCGGACGAGAGATTCTTGTCCGTCTGTGGGTTGAGCACCATGTTTCCCAAGGGTAGACTCACTCACCAACCCGGCAATTTGCCGTCTGCATTTTATGCTTCAGTGATTTCAATTATTCTTGTTCTAATCCTTTTTTCTTTGTTTTTTGCAGAAGAAGAAAGAAACATGGTGGACCCTGCAAAAACACCGGCTAAGTCTGCCGCACAGATCCGCAAGGAGTCGGTGCTGGCCAAAAAGGCAGCCGCAGAGGCCAAGGAGGCCAAGAAAGGCGGGGTAAGATCATCTATATATTTTGTCTTGAATTTATCCAAGTTCCTTTGATGCCGGATGACTAACTTTCAGTTTGTTTTGCAGGCTCCTACTGGCATCCTCCCCCGGTCCATTACAAAGGTCTTGAAAAGACCCGGGGATGAGCAGCTGAGAACACCAGCTGCCAAAGCCGGGAGGAAAAGCTCTTCGGTCTCTGGCTCTACTGCCAAAGACCACCCCACAACCGGAGGCAAGAGCCCCGCCGCCCTGAAGTCTCTGAGTGAAAGCTCAGAGAGAGAAGGCAAGAAAAAGCCGGATGTCCCAGAGACATCAAAGAGTGGCGAGCCACTCAAAGCTGCAGGTGGAGGGGAGGAGACGGCGAGAGCTGGCGCCAAAGGTAAGATTGAGATTCCTTGGCCGCTTAACTTTATGAGAGTCAAGACAATGGTCGACCCTTCCGGGGGGTCAGTTAGCAGCCGGCAAAGAATGAATGCCAAATACGCTGCTAGTCTCTCACCAAGTACTTCTTATGGTGCAGATGCTACTTCTAGGCCCCCGGACATGGCGGGGTTTGCAAAGAGAATGGTGAGAACTCTCACCCAGTCGGAGAAGAACTCCATCCCCAACCGCCATGAGGTAGATTTTGACCAAATCCTGGGTCAGCTGGCGGAGGTAAGTTGGACTTGACACTTCTTTTCGTTTCATTCTTCTTTTTTCTTTTTTTTTTGTTTGATTTTTTGACTGACCCTGCGTAGGTTATGGTCCGGGTGGATGGGCTCCGTGTGCCCTTCAGGAAAAAACAAGATGAGGTAAATGATGCCAAGAAGAGGGCTCAACAAAACCTCAACTATGCTGAATATGCATATTATATGTCTGAACTTGCCATTAAAGCAGTGGAGTTGAAACAGGAGGAGCTGGTCAAGACCCTGACGGCTGCTAACGACGCGGCTACCAACCGGATTAATGATCTTGAGCTTCAGCTGAAAAATGTCGGGTCGGATCTCAGGGCCTTGGAGGGAGCCGATAAGGAGAATGCGAATCTCCGGAAGGATAACTCCCGGCTGGTTGCCGAGTTGGCCACCCTGAAGGCCAAGCACAAAGAGGAGCTCGACGCTGAGCAGAGCCGACTCATCAATGAGAATGAGCGGGATAATGAAGTCCGCCTGAAAATGGCTTGGGGGCTCCTCTACCCAGATGTTGACTTCGAGGTGTACAAACTTCGGTATGATTACGCCACTGCGGTGTACGATGCCGAAGTCCTTGGTGACCCAGCTCCACCTCGTTTCAAGGTTTGGGCAGCTGAGCAGGGGGCTAAGGTCTCGGATGACGAGGAGCCGGAGGAGGAAGAGGGGGAACAGGGCAACAAGGATGTCCAGCCTGAAGGGGCTGCTGATCCGGAGGGAGTTCCCCCTACAGTCCAGGTCAAGCCGGAGCAGCCCATTGAGTAGCTCTCCTTTTCTTTGTCTTTCCGGCCTGCGTGCCGAGTATGTTATGTATTTTTACCGGGTGTGGAGTCGGGTAACATTGGTTTCTTCACCGGATGTGATTCCGGTTAACAATTGTTTTGGCCTTTGTGCCAATTTTAAATATCTATGAAGTATACCGACTCAGTCGGTTTTTTGTACTTGCACAATTTTTCTTTTGCATATACACTTGATATATACTTGTGATTTTGCCTAACTTATGAAAAGCATACGGCAGGTACAAATTCGGCTGTCCTTGCCCCTGGACGGCTTTGTGGTTGGTTTCATCTGAAATTGATTGATTGCCTTGAAAACTTCTTATACTTGGAGAGTATGAGATGTTTGTAAGACAATCAATCACAATAGTGATTGCCCCAAACCAAGTACACAGCCGGACAACCTCTGCCCTAGACGGTAGTTGACCGTCTGGGTAACAGTCATAGCCATTACGCGAAAAGTTTTGCCCGAATTGGGGGAGTACATAATTTTTATATAATGAAAAAATCCTAAGTAAGAGCTTGTGATAATACTCCGGCTGATGTCTAGGGCATCCGGAAGTTCACAGTCTTAAACGTTCCTAGGAGCAATTCAAGTCAGACGGCTATGAGTTGGCTAATTTAACCGTTCAATCTTTGCCGTCTGTATGGATACGTAGAACGAGCAAGTAGGCTGTTCTCTACGACGATTGCACCCGGAGGGGTGTCGCCGGATGCCTTTATCCAGATTGGGATAGGCGAATTTATGAAAAAGACAACCATCCGCCCATTGACCTCTAGTCTAGTTGGAGACCGGCTGCATAGCAACTAGGCGGTTTTGTGCCTAGCTTTAGGATCTGGCCATAGGCCGCATGTCACTATGGACATTTGAATTTAATACTAAGTTTCAAACTTAGTTGGTTATCTGGCCATTGGCCTCGTGTCATTCAGACGTTTAAGTGAGATACTAAAACTTAGACATTGTTTCTTTAAGAAAATGACCCGTATGGGGAAAACCCAGACGGAACCAAGAAGAACAAACATAATTGAAAACAAAAAGCACTTTTCATTAATACTCTTTGTTACAAAAATTTACAGGTCTCAAAAGTAGTACTTTTTCAAGTTGTCTACATTCCAAGTTCTAGGCAGGCGTCTACCGTCTGGGGTTTCTAGGCTGTAGGTGTCGTCTCTTACTTCTTCATAGATCCGGTAGGGGCCTTCCTAATTTGGAGTTAGCTTTCCAAGCTCATTGGCCCTACCGGTTGCCTCCATTTTGCGTAACACAAAATCGTCCACTTTCAAAGGGCGTTTGTGTACTCTTTTGTTGTAGGCTCTGGTCATTCTCAGACAGTAAATCTCATGACGCAAGGCAGCATTGCCCCTGCGTTCCGGGAGGGAGTCCAATGCCAGCCGCATGGCCTCCCAATTTGCCTCTTCATCATAGAGCATCACTCTGAGCGTGGGCTCATAGTGTTCAATGGCCAAGACGGCTTCAGCACCGTACACCATGAGAAATGGAGTTTTCCCGGTTGACCCTTTGGTAGTTGTCCGGATGGCCCATAGGACATGAATCAATTCTTCTGCCCATAAACCACCGGCTCTTTCAATTTTCTTTTTTATACCGTCTTAGATGAGTTTATTGAAAGCCTCAACCTGGCCATTTGCTTGGGGACGGCCGACTGAGGCAAAGTAACTTGAGATCCCTTGATCTCCCAACCAAGTCTTGAGTTGGGGCGTCTCAAACTGAGGGCCGTTGTCAAATACCATAGACATAGGTACCCCAAACCGGGTGATGATGTTCTTCCAAATGAAAGAGATGACATCCTTTGTCTTGATATTCTTAACTACCTCCGCCTCCACCCACTTGGTGAAGTAATCCATAGTCACCAAAATATAGCGCTTTCTGCCTGGAGTAGGCGTATAAGGATCCAAAATGTCCATCCCCCATTTAGCAAACGGGACTGGGCTGTGGATTGCCGTCAGATCAGTAGCCGGGCGATGTATAAGCTTGCCAAACCTTTGGCATTTATCACATTTCTTCACAAATTCCTTGGCGTCTGCCTCAAGAGTAGGCCAAAAATAATGCCGCCTGGCTCTGACGGCTAGGGACTTGCCGCCTATGTGGGAGGCGCAAAATCCCGCATGCAGCTCTTCGAGAACCTCTTTCCCCTTTTCTGGGGTAACACACTTCAGCAAGGGCTTGAGAAATCCAGCCTTGAAGAGTTCTCCGTTTCTCATCTCGAAGTTAGCTGCTCTCTTCTTCATGACGGATGCTTCCTGTGGTGAATCAGGGAGCATGCCGGCTGTTAGATACGCCCGGATGCCATCCATCCAGGTAGAACTTTGGTCCATAATTCCAATGGGCTCTTCATATATACTTCTTTTTTCTAGAACTTCCCAAAAGACTGACCGAGGCGTATCATGGTAGGCGGAGGATGCCAATTTTGACAATGCATCCGCCTGGTTGTTATCTGACCGGGGCACTTGACTCGGTCGGAACTCTTCAAGTGGCCCAGCCTCTTCTTTGACAGCCTGAAGATATTTGATCATAATCGGGTGAGTTGCTTCATATTTTCCCTCATACTGGCTAACGACCAACTGAGAATCAGAGAAGGCGTCAATCTTTGTTGCCCCTGCTGCCTTACACACGCGGATTCCGGCTAGTAGGGCTTCATACTCTACCTCATTGTTTGAGGCCTGAAACTTGAATCGTAGTGCATACTCAAACTTATCTCCTTCCGGAGATTCACAGATAATGCCTGCACCACAGCCGTTCTTTGTAGAGCTCCCATCTACATACACCTTCCAAACCTGATCAATATTATCCGGAGGAACCGGATGAGTCATTTCAACAATGAAGTCGGCAAACGCCTGACCTTTCACTGCCTTCCTTGGTTCATAGGTGATTTCAAGACTTTGCATTTCAATAGCCCACTTTAACATTCTGCCGGATGACTCCAAGGTAGACATTGGCCGCTTGAGGGGCTGGTCGGTGTAAATTACAACCGGATGAGCCAGAAAGTATGTCTTCAGCTTTTTGAAGGCCATATATAGAGCAAGACCAAATTTTTCAACCATGGGGTACCGGAGTTCAGCATTCTTTAACACATGGCTAATGAAATATACCGGGAGCTGGATGCCGTCTCGTTCAGCAAGGAGAACAGCACTGAGGGCATGATCTGAAACGGTATGTACAACTTTTCTCTAGGCAAAGGACTAACAAGCCTTGGCAAAGAGTGCAAGTGTTCTTCCAATTTCTAGAAGGCCGCCTCAGCATCATCCCCCCATTCGAAACTAGTCTTCTTCCTGATTGCTTGGAAGAAGTAAAGGCATTTGTCACCTGACCGGCTGAGGAACCTCCCAATGCGGCCAGGCGACCGGTGAGCCTCTGAACTTCCTTGACAGTGCGGGGTGACTTCATGTCAATCACCGCCTGTATCTTCTCAGGGTTAGCCTCTATCCCCCTTTGATCAATCAGGAATCCGAGGAACTTCCCAAACTCAACACCAAAGACGCATTTCTTAGGATTCAACATAACCTTATGCCACCTGAGTGTGGTGAAGGTTTCTCGGAGATCAGCAAGGTGATCCGCCTGCTGCTTGGATTTGACTATCATGTCATCAATATATGCCTCTACGTTCCTCCCAATTTGATTAATGAAGACTGTATTAATCATCCGTTGGAACGTAGCCGGCGCATTCTTCAAGCCAAACGGCATCACAGTATAACAGAATAACCCCTGATCAGTGACGAAGGCCGTCTTCTCTTGATCTTTTTTTCCACAGGGGTATCTGATGGAAGCCGGAATAGGCATCCATAAAACTCATCAAGGCATGACCGGCTGTAGAATCGACTAAGCTGTCAATCTTTGGAAGTGGATAACTATCCTTCGGGCATGCCTTGTTGAGGTCTGTGTAATCTACACACATCCGCCAGGTACCATTCGCTTTTTTACAAGCACAACATTCGCCACCCAGTCGGGGAAATTACATGGCCGAATGAACCTAGCATCCAGCAGCTTTTTTACTTCGACAGCTGCCACCTAACTTCTTTCCTTGTCGTGATTTCTTTTCTTTTGCCGGATGGGCTTCAATCTTGGATCCACAGCGAGTTTGTGGACAGCGAGATCCGGGTTGATGCCAGGCATCTCTTCCACTTCAAAGGCAAAAATGTCTTTGAATTCTTTCAGCAGAAGGTGAAAATCTGCACCCAGAACAGCATGAGCAGCCGTCCCAACCTTTACAGTTTGCTCTGGACGGCTGTCATCCAGAGCTAGATCAATACTTTCACCAGCCGGTTGGGGACGAACCTCCTCTGACCGTTCACCGGTCAGTGATTGCTATTTCTTTTCTTTCTTCACCTCCACCAGCTATGCAGCTTTCGTTTTCTTTTCGGCTGCTGGTGGGGGTAGACTGGCATCCTTGACATTGTCAAGGTCTATTGGTTCCTTCCCTTGGCCGTCTGCGGCCACAGTATCTTTGACGGCTGAGAGGTAGCACTCCAGGGCCGTCTTCTGATCCCTATTCAGGGAACCAACAGAGCCATCATCCCGCTCATACTTGATGAGCATGAGAGACAGGATGATTACCGCCTTGGCTTCGTTGAGGTTGGCCTGCTAAGAATAATGTTGTAGGCGGTCAACTCCTCAACGACCAAGAATCTGACGACATTATGTCGTCCCTGGCCTTTTTCTCCCAGCCGGATGGGTAAGTTAATTCTTCCGGCTGGGTAGACCATCCCACCCCCTAAATCAACCAAGGGGTGGGTGACTGGATGCATGCTGCTGGAGTTGTATTTCAGCTTCTGCAAGCACCGGAGGCTGATGATGTCCGACGAGCTGCTGGTGTCAATAAGGATACGTCCAACCAATTGGTTGGCAACCTTACATTCAATGACGATCGGGTCGTCATGCGGACGACGGACGCTGCCCCTATCCTTCTCAGTAATGAAGACATCTGGGAAGGTGGAACTGGCAGACGCCTGCTCGTCATCATCCTTGTCCATCTTTCGAAGATGGCTTTTGGTGCCCCGGATGGTAGGGCCACCACATGAGAATCCGCCTGCTATAGTGTAGACCGGATCCTTATCGGTATCCAAGCTACTAGTAGGCTGGGGGGTTGTCTTGGAGGACTGACCCTTATTTTTCTTCTTTGCCCCGGCTGGGGACTTAGAAATGTAGGACTTCAACATCCCTTTGTCAGCCAAACGGTCCAACGCCCGCTAAAGACTGAAGCAGTCGTTGGTGTCATGGCCTACCTCCTCATGGAATTGGCAGTATTTGTTCTTGTTCCATGACTGGACGGAACTCTTCATTGGATTCGGCTTCTCAATAGACAGCCGGTCCTTTACCTCCATGAGGATGGAGTTGCAGTCTTTGTTAAACTCGTACCGGGGAACGTACGATTTAAACTCTTTTTTCTTCTTCTAGGACGGCTGCTCAGAATCACTGACCGCCCAGACTTCTTTTCTTTTCTTGCTCTCTTCTTTTTTCTTTGCCGGCTGAGTAGACCAGCTCTCTTTTAGCTTGTCGGACTTCTTGGAGTCCGACTGGCTGCCAGGCGTGCAGAGGTCGGTTACATGAATATAGCTTTCCGCCTCCCTTAGGGCCGCCTGCAGCGTAAATGCCCGTTTTATGACAAGGTCGAACTTGAAGTTCGACCCGTCTCTCAGACCCTTAAAGAAGTCTGTAAATACTAGCCTCGTCAGATAGCCCCTGGATCTGGATTCTGATCAGGTTGAACCGCCTGACATATGAGCGTAGCCCTTCTCTCTCTCCCTGCTTAATGGTGCTCAAGTCTAAACTTGTTTTCTTAGCAGGGATGTTCATTGAGAAGTTGGTGGCAAACAAGAAGGCTAGCTTCTTGAAACAATCAATAGATCCAGCTAACAAGTTGCCAAACCATTGTTGGGCAATGCCCTTCAATGTTTCCGGAAAACGACACCAGGTGGCATCGTCCCAACCCTGTAAACACATAAGGTTGGTGTATGCCATCAGGTGGTCTTTAGGGTTGGTGGTACCATCATAAGTACCCTCCAACACATTCTTAACCTTGTCCGGTTGGGCCACCTCGGTTATATTCTTGGCGAACGCAGAAGGCTGTTCACCAAGCTTCAGCAGCCGGAGCTGCCAGTCTAGTGGCTGGACATTGTTGTATGTCGCCTGACCTTCGAATGGGGGTAGCTGCATAAATTGGAGGTCATATTGCCCATACTGCGCCTGGGGTGCGTATGGCATAGACCCTATCATGAGTTGAGGTTCGGTGTTGACGGTCTTGCCGCCTGTTCGACTCTCATGCAAGGATAATGAGTTCCTTGCAGAAGTTTCTCTGAAGCTGTCTGGAAAACTTGATGTAGAAGCAGACTCAGACAGCTGCTGCTGTCTCCTCCGCTCAATGATATGTCGAGCGTCGGAGGCAGACGTCTTGTTGGCTTCCGGCTGTTGTTGTCGGGGCTGCCTCTTGGGCAACAGGATTTTAGCCTAGTCAAGTTTTGCGGCTGCCTTCTCCTTGGGATGAGGAGTTGGCTGCCTGTCCCTGACTGGCTTCTTCCTCCCGACAGAGGGAGTCCTTTTAGCCGGCTGACCCTTGGTAGAGCCAGCCTTGCTCTTGTTGATCATCTCCTTGATTTCACCCTTGAAGGAGTTCATGAATTTCATGAGCTCATCCCGGGTGACCGGAGCTTCTCCTCTGGCCTTCTAGGTTTCCCCTTCTGGCCGCCCAGGGGGCCGCCTGCTCGGACCCGCCTAGTCTTCATTGTGTTCCAACTGATCCTTGGAACGTATGGACTTGGAGATGAGAGAGCCATCCCTGGTTGTACAGGTCTCCACATCATCATCATCATCATCATCCTCTTCTTCCTCAGTGAAGACCTCCGGCTGAGGCTGGGAAGAAAGCCGAGGAATTCCAAAGCCACCCGGTTGAATAACCGGTTGAACATTATCAAGGTTACCCAGTTGGGTAACCGGCTGCAGAGTAGTAGAGTTAGGAATCAATACAGAATCTTGAACCATCTTGAGGTACTCTCCCCACAGACGGCGCCAAATGTTTTGGGTGTTTTTGTCCCTCGGGAGAGTTACAACTCGAAGACTGGTCCGACTGGCTCTGTACCTGCAAAATCAACGCAGACTCCGGTTAGGTGGAGCTCCGCCTCCGACAATCAAGTTAGAAACTTGAAAAAGGATAAAAAGTGCGGAATTTAAGGTGGGGATCTGCTTGGATTCCAAGCTCAGATATTCTCTGATGTGAGAGAAAATGGATGTAATAAATGATTGTGAATTCCCCCAAAATGGGGGAATATCTCCCTATTTATAGGGTCATGGGGAAAAGTGCCCTCCACTAGGTCATTCTGACCCAGGGCAGGTGGGCTACGCCGCAAAAGTGCGGATTTGGGGAATTGAGCCCTTGAAGGCCGCAATCCTGAGAATTCATCTGGGAGTGCCACGTGTAAGCTGGGGATTGGTCAGAGGTGACTTGCCAGCCTCTGACACGTGGCAGGCCCTCATTGGTCCAAGTGTTTAGGGTAAAAATACCCCAAACACATTCAAAAAAAGCGTTTTGAAGCAAATGAAAGTCAAATGCATTCAACAAAGCTACTTGAATCAAATAAAAGTAAAACACAATTCAAATAAAGCTTTTTGAAGCAAATGAAAGTCAAATGCATTCAACAAACTATTTGATTCAAATGAAAGTCAAACACATTCAAACAAAGCTTTTTGAATCAAATGAAAGTCAAATGCATTCAACAAAGGTATTTGAAGCAAATGAATTCAAACACATTCAAACAAAGGTTTTTAAATTAAATAAAAGTCAAACGCATTCAAACAATCCATTTAAAAGCAAACGAAAGTCAATTGCATTCAACAAAGCTATATGAATCATATGAAAAGTCAAACACATTCAAACAAAGCTTTTTGAAGCAAATGAAAGTCAAATGCATTCAACAAGCTATTTGCATCAAATCAAAGTTTAACACATTCAAACAAAGCTTTTTGAATCAAATGAAAGTCAAATGCATTCAACAAAGTTATTTGAATCAAATGAAATTCAAACAAATTCAAAAAAAGCGTTTTGACTCAAATGAAAGTCAAATGCGTTCATCAAAGCTATTTGAATCAAATGCATTCAAACACATTCAAACAAAGGTTTTTAAATCAAATGAAAGTCAAACACATTCAAACACATCATTTTAAACCAAATGAAAGTGAATTTCATTCAACAAAGCTATTTGAATCAAATGAAAGTCAAACACATTCAAACAAAGCTTTTTGAATCAAATGAAAGTCTTATGCATTCAACAAAGCTATTTGAATTAAATGGAAGTCAAACACATTCAAACAAAGCTTTTTGAATCAAAAGAAAGTCAAACACATTCAAACAAATTTTTTTTAAGCAAATGAAAGTCAAATTCATTCAACAAATCTATATGAATCAAATGAAAGTTAATCACATTTAAAGAAATTTTTTTGAATCAGTTGAAAGTTAAATGCATTCTACAAAGCTATTTGAATCAAACGAAAGTCAAACACAATTCAAACAAAGCTTTTTGAAGCAAATGAAAGTCAAATGCATTCAACAAAGCTATTTGAATCAAATGAAAGTTAAACACATTCAAACAAAGCTTTTTGAATCAAATGAAATTCAAATGCATTCAACAAAGCTATTTGAATCAAATGAATTCAAACACATTCAAACAACGGCTTTTAAATCAAATGAAAGTCAAACACATTCAAACAAAGTATTTTGAAGCAAATGAAAGTCAAATGCATTCAACAAAGCTATTTGAATCAAATGAAAGTCAAACATAATTAAAACAAAGCTTATTGAAACATATGAAAGTCAAATGCATTCAACAAAGCTATTTAGATCAAATGAAAGTCAAACATATTCAAACAAAGCTTTTTAAAGCAAATGAAAGTCAAATGCGTTTAATAAAGCTATTTGAATCAAATGAAATTAAAACACATTCAAACAAAGATTTTGAATCAAATGAAAGTCAAATGCATTCAAAAAAGTTATTTGACTCAAATGAAAGTTAAACAAATTCAAAAAAAGCTTTTTGACTCAAATGAAAGTCAATTGCGATAAACAAAGCTATATTAATCAAATGAAAGTCAAACACATTCAAACAAAGCTTTTTGAAACAAATGAAAGTCAATTGCATTAAACAAAGCTATATAAATCGAATGAAAGTGAAACACATTCAAACAAAGCTTTTTGAAGCGAATGAAAGTCAAATGCATTCAACGAAGCTATTCGAATTAAACGAAAGTCAAACACATTCAAACAAAGCTTTTTGAATCAAATGAAAGTCAAATGCATTCAATAAAGATATTTAGATCAAATTAAAGTCAAACACATTCAAATAAAGCTTTTTAAAGAAATGAAAGTCAAATGCATTCAACAAAGCTGTTTGAATCAAATGAAAGTCAAACACAATTAAAGCAAAGCTTTTTGAAACAAATGAAAGTCAAATGCATTCAACAAAGCTATTTAGATCAAATGAATGTCAAACACATTCAAACAAAGCTTTTTAAAGCAAATGAAAATCAAATGCATTTAATAAATCTATTTGAATCAAATGAAATTCAAACACATTCAAACAAAGCTTTTTGAATAAAATGAAATTCAAATGCGTTCAACAAAGCTAATTAAATAAATAGAAAGTCAAACACATTCAAAAAAAGATTTTTGAAGCAAATGAAAGTTAATTGCGTTAAACAAAGTTATATTAATCAAATGAAAGTCAAACACATTCAAACAAAGCTTTTTGAAACAAATGAAAGTCAATTGCATTAAACAAAGCTATATAAATCGAGTGAAAGTGAAACACATTCAAACAAAGCTTTTTGAAGCGAATGAAAGTCAAATGCATTTAACAAAGCTATTCGAATTGAACAAAAGTCAAACACATTCAAACAAAGCTTTTTGAATCAAGTGAAAGTCAAATGCATTCAATAAAGCTATTTAGATCAAATTAAAGTCAAACACATTCAAACAAAGCTTTTTGAATCAAATGAAAGTCAAATGCATTCAGTAAAGCTATTTGAATCAAATGAAAGTCAAACACATTCAAACAAAGCTCTTCGACTCAAATGAAAGTCAAATGCGTTCAACAAAGCTATTTTAATCAAATGAAAGTCAAACACATTCAAACAAAGCTTTTTGAATCAAATGAAAGTCAAATGCATTTAAAAAACCTATTTAGATAAAATGAAAGTCAAACATATTCCAACAAAGCTTTTTGAAGCAAATGAAAGTTAAATGCATTCAATAAAGCTATTTAATTCAAATGAAAGTTAAACACATTCAACCAAAGCATTTTGAATTCAATGAAAGTCTAATGAATTCAATAAAACTATTTGAATCAAATGAATTCAAACACATTCAAACAAAGCTTTTTGAATCAAATGAAAGTCAAATGCATTCAACAAAGCTATTTGATTCAAATGAAAGTCAAACACATTCAAACAAAGATTTTTGAATCAAATGAAAGTCAAATGCATTCAACAAAGCTATTTGAATCTAATGAAAGTCAAAAAAACTTCAAACAAAGCTTTTACAATCAAATAAAAATCAAATGCATTCAAAAAAGCTATTTAGATCAAATGAAAGTCAAACACATTCAAACAAAGTTTTTTACGCAAACAAAGCAATTTTAATCAAATGAAAGTCAAACACATTCAAACAAAGCTTTTTGAAGCAAATTAAAGTCAAATGTTTTCAACAAAGCTATTTAAATCAGATCAAAGTCAAACACATTTAAACAGAGTTTTTTGAATCAAATGAAATTCAAATGAATTCAACAAAGCTTTTGAATCAAATGAATTCAAACACATTCAAAAAAAGGTTTTTAAATTAAATAAAAGTCAAAGCATTCAAACAATCCATTTTGAAGCAAACGAAAGTCAATTGCATTCAATAATGCTAATTGAATCATATGATAGTCAAACACATTCAAACAAAGCGTTTTGAAGCAAATGAAAGTCAAATGCAGTCAACAAAGCTATTTAAATCAAATGAAAGTTAAACACATTCAAGCAAAGCTTTTTGAATCAAATGAAAGTCAAATGCATTAAACAAAGCTATTTGAATCAGATGAATTCAAACACATTCAAATAATTGTTTCTAAATAAAATAAAAATCAAACACATTCAAACAAAGCATTTTGAAGCAAATGAAAATCAAAAGCATTCAACAAATCAATATGAATCAAATGAAAGTCAAACACATTCAAACAAAGTTTTTTGAAGCAAATGAAAGTCAAATGCAATTAAAAAAGCTATTTAGATCAAATGAAAGTCAAACACATTCAAACAAAGCTTTTTGAATCAAATGAAAGTCAAATGCATTCAACAAACCTATTTGAATCAAATGAAAGTCAAACACAATTCAAACAAAGCTTTTTGAAGCAAATGAAAGTCAAATGCATTCAACTAAGCTATTTGAATCAAATGAAAGTCAAACACATTCAAACAAAGGTTTTTAATTAAAATAAAAGTCAAACAGATTCATACAAAGCATTTTGAAGCAAGTGAAAGTCAAACTTATTCAAACAAAGCTTTTTGACTCAAATGAAAGTCAAATGCATTCAACAAAGCTATTTGAATCAAATGAAAGTGAAACACATTCAAACAAAGCTTTTTGAATCAAATGAAATTCAAATGCATTCAAAAAAGCTATTTAGGTCAAATGAAAGTCCAATACATTCTAAGAAAGCTTTTTGAAGCGAATGAAAGTCAAATGCATTCAATAAAGCTATTTGATTCAAATAAAAGTCAAAACACATTCAAACAAAGCTATTTGAATCAAATGAAGGTCAAACACATTCAATCAAAGCTTTTTGAATCATATGAAAGTCAAATGCATTAAACAAAGCTATATGAATCAAATGAAAGTCAAACACATTCAAACAAAAATTTTTGAAGCAAATGAAAGTCGAATGCATTCAACAACGCTATTTGAATCAAATGAAAGTCAAACACATTCAAACAAAGCTTTTTGAATCAGATGAAAGTCAAATGCATTCAATAAAGCTATTTAGATCAAATTAAACTCAAACACTTTCAAACAAAGCTTTTTGAAGCAAATGAAAGTCAATTGCATTCAACAAAGCTATTGGAATCAAATGAATTCAATCACATTCAAAAAAAGGTTTTTAAATCAAATGAAAGTCAAACACATTCAAACAAAGCGTTTTGAAGCAAATGAAAGTCAAATGCATTCAACAAAGCTTCTTGAATCAAATTAAAGTCAAACACAATTCAAACAAAGCTTTTTGAAACAAATGAAATTCAAATGCATTCAACAAAGCTATTTGAAAAAAATGAAAGTCAAATAAAATTCAAACAAAGCTTTTTGAAGCAAATGAAAGTCAAATGCATTCAACAAAGCTATTTGATTCAAATGAAAGTCAAACACTTTCAAACAAAGCATTTTGAATACAACGAAAGTCAAATGCATTCAATAAAGCTATTTGAATCGAATGAATACAAACACATTCAAACAAAGCCATTTCAATCAAATGAAAGTCAAACACATTCAAACAAAGCATTTTGAAGCAAATGAAAGTAAAATGCATTTAACAAAGCTATTTGAATCAAACGAAAGTCAAACACAATTCAAAAAGTTATTTGAATCAAATGAAAGTCAAATGCATTCAAAAAGCTATTTGTATGCATTGAACAAAGCTATTTGAAGCAAATGAAAGTCAAATGAATGCTATTTAAAGCAAATGAAAGTCAAATGCATTCAAAAAGCTATATGAATCAAATGAAAGTCGAACACATTCAAACTAAGATTTTTGAAGCAAATGAAAGTCAAATGCATTCAACAACGCTATTTGAATCAAAAGAAAGTCAAACACATTCAAACAAAGCTTTTTGAATCATATGAAAGTCAAATGCATTCAGTAAAGCTATTTAGATCAAATGAAAGTCAAACACATTCAAACAAAGGTTTTTGAAGCAAATGAAAGTCAAATGCATTCAACAAAGCTATTTGAATCAAATGAATTCAAACACATTCAAACAAAGGTTTTTAAATCAAATGAAAGTCAAAAACATTCAAACAAAGAATTTTGAAGCAAATAAAAGTCAATTGCATTCAACAAAGATATATGAATCAAATGAAAGTCAAACACATTCAAACAAAGTTTTTTGAAGCAAATGATAGTGAAATGCATTCAACAAAGCTATTTGAATCAAACGAAAGTCAAACACATTCAAACAACGCTTTTTGAATCTAATGAAAGTAAAATGCATTCTAAAAAGCCATTTAGATCAAATGAAAGTCAAACACGTTGAAAAAACGCTTTTTGAAGCAAATGAAAGTAAAATACATTCAACAAAGCTATTTGTATCAAATAAAAGTTAAACACATTCAAACAAAGTTATTGAAGCAAATGAAAGTCAAATGCATTAAAACAAAGCTGTTACAATCAAATGAAAGTCAAACACATTCAAACAAAGCTTTTTGAAGCAAATGAAAGTCAAATGCATTCAACAAAGCTATTTGAAACAAACAAAAGTGAAATGCATTCAACAAAGCTATTTGAATCAAATGAAAGTCAAACACATTCAAACAAAGCTTTTAGAATCAACTGAAAGTTAAATGTATTAAAAAAAGCTATTTAGATCAAATGAAAATCAGGAACATTCAAACAAAGCTCTTAAACGCAAATGAAAGTCAAATGCATTCAACAAACTATTTAATTCCAATGAAAGTCAAACACATTTAAACAAAGCATTTTGAATAAAAAGAAAGTCAAATGCATTCAACAAATTTATTTGAATCAAATGAAAGTCAAACACGTTGAAAAAAAGCTTTTTGAAGCAAATGAAAGTCAAATGCGTTCAAACAAAGTTTTTTGAAGCAAATGATAGTGAAATGCATTCAACAAAGCTATTTGAATCAAACGAAAGTCAAACACATTCAAACAACGCTTTTTGAATCTAATGAAAGTAAAATGCATTCTAAAAAGCCATTTAGATCAAATGAAAGTCAAACACGTTGAAAAAACGCTTTTTGAAGCAAATGAAAGTAAAATACATTCAACAAAGCTATTTGTATCAAATAAAAGTTAAACACATTCAAACAAAGTTATTGAAGCAAATGAAAGTCAAATGCATTAAAACAAAGCTGTTACAATCAAATGAAAGTCAAACACATTCAAACAAAGCTTTTTGAAGCAAATGAAAGTCAAATGCATTCAACAAAGCTATTTGAAACAAACAAAAGTGAAATGCATTCAACAAAGCTATTTGAATCAAATGAAAGTCAAACACATTCAAACAAAGCTTTTAGAATCAACTGAAAGTTAAATGTATTAAAAAAAGCTATTTAGATCAAATGAAAATCAGGAACATTCAAACAAAGCTCTTAAACGCAAATGAAAGTCAAATGCATTCAACAAACTATTTAATTCCAATGAAAGTCAAACACATTCAAACAAAGCATTTTGAATAAAAAGAAAGTCAAATGCATTCAACAAATTTATTTGAATCAAATGAAAGTCAAACACGTTGAAAAAAAGCTTTTTGAAGCAAATGAAAGTCAAATGCGTTCAACAAAGCTATTTGAATCAAATGAAAGTGAAATGCATTCAACAAAGCTATTTGAATCAAATGAAAGTCAAAAACATTCAAACAAAGCTTTTTGAAGCAAATGAAAGTCAAATGCATTCAATAAAGCTTTTTGAAAGAAACTGAAAGTCAAATGCATTCAAACAAAGGTTTTTGATGCAAATGAAAGTCAAATGCATTCAACAAAGCTATCTGAATCAAATCAAGCCAAATGCATTGAATAAAGCTATTTGAATCAAATAAAAGTCAATTGTATTCAACAAAGCTACTTAAATCAAATGAAAGTCAATCACATTCAAACAAAGCTTTTTGAAGCAAATGAAAGTCAAATGCATTCAATAGAGCTATTTGAATTAAATGAAAGTCAAACACATTCAAATAAAGCTTTTTGAATCGAATGAAAGTCAAATCCATTCAACACAGCTACTTGAATGAAATGAAAGTCAAAAACATTCAAACAAAGCTTTTTGAATAAAATGAAAATCAAATGTATTCAACAAAGTTATTTGAACCAAATGAATTCAAACATATTCAAACTAAGGTTTTTAAATAAAATAAACGTTAAACACATTTAAACAAAGCATTTTAAAGCAACTGAAATTCAATTGCATTCAACAAAGCTATATGAATCAAATGATAGTCAAACACATTCAAACAAAGCTTTTTGAAGCAAATGAAAGTCAAATGCCCTCAACAAAGCTATTTGAATCAAATGAAAGTCAAACACATTCAAACAAAGATTTTTAAATCAATTAAAAGTCAAATGCATCCAATAAAGCTATTTAAATCAAATGAAAGTCAAACACATTCAAACAAAGCTTTTTGAAGCAAATGAAAGTCAAATGCATTTAACAAAGTTATTTGAATCAAATGAAAGTCTAACACATTCAAACAAAGCTTTATGAATAAATGAAACTTAAATACATTCAACAAAGCTATTTGAATCAAATGAATTCAAACACATTCAAACAAAGGTTTTTAATTAAAATAAAAGTCAAACACATTCAAACAAAGCATTTTGAAGTAATTGAAAGACAATTGCATTCAACAAAGCTATATGAATCGAATGAAAGTCAAACACATTCAAACAAAGCTTTTTGAAGCAAATGAAAGTCAAATGCATACAACAAAGCTATTTGAATCAAATGAATGTCAAACTCATTCAAACAAAGCTTTTTAAATCAAATGAAAGTCAAATGCATTCAACAATGCTATTTGAATCAAATAAAAGTCAAACACATTCAAACAAATCAATTTGAAGTAAATGAAAGTCAATTGCATTCAACAAAGCTATATGAATCAAATGAAAGTCAAACACATTCAAACAAAGCTTTTGGATACAAATGAAAGTCAAATGCATTCAACAAAGCTATTTGAATCAAATGAAAGTCTAACACATTCAAACAAAGCTTTTTGAATCAAATGAAAGTCAAATGCATTCAACAAAGTTAATTGAACCAAATGAATTCAAACACATTGAAACAAAGGTTTTTAAATCAAATGAAAGTCAAACACATTCAAACAAAGGGATTTGAAGCAAATGAAAGTCAAAAGCATTTAACAAAGCTATTTGAATCAAATGCATTCAAACACATTCAAATAATGGTTTTTAAATCAAATGAAAGTCAAACACATTCAAAGATAGATTTTTGAATCAAATGAAAGTCAAATGCATTAAAAAAAGTTATTTAGATCAAATGAAAGTCAAACACATTCAAACAAAGTTTTTGAAGCAAATGAAAGTCAAATGCATTCAAATGAAGCTATTTTAATCAAATGAAATTCAAACACATTTAAACAAAGCTTTTTGAAGCAAATGAGAGTCAAATGCATTCAACAAAGGTAGTTGAATCAAATGAAAATCAAACACATTCAAACAACGCTTTTTGAAGCAAATGAAAGTCAAATGCATTCAACAAAGCTATTTGAATCAAATAAAAGTCAAACACATTCAAACAAAGCATTTTGAAGCAAATAAAACTCAATTGCAATCAACAAAGCTATAAGAATCAAATGAAAGTCGAAGACATTCAAACAAAGCTTTTTGAAGCAAAAGAAAGTCAAATGCATTCAACAAAGCTATTTGAATCAAATCAAAGTCAAACGCATTCAAACAAAGGTTTTTGACTCAAATGAAAGTCAAATACATTCAAACAATGTTTTTTTAATCAAATGAAAGTCAAATGCATTCCAAAAAGCTATTTAGATCAAAGAAAGTCAAACACATTCAAACAAAGGTTTTTGAAGCAAATGAAAGTCAAATGCATTCAACAAAGCTATTTGATTCAAATGATAGCCAAACACATTGAAACAAAGCATTTTGAATAAAATAAAGTCAAATGCATTCAACAAAGCCATTTGAATCAAATAAAAGTCAAACACATTCAAACAAAGCTTTTTGACACAAATGAAAGTCAAATGCATTCAACAAAGCTATTTGAATCAAATGAAAGTCAAACACATTCAAACAAAGATTTTTGAAGCAAATGAAAGTCAAACACATTCAAACAAAGCTATTTGAATAAAATGAAAGTCAAATACATTCAAACAAAGTTTTTTGAATCAAATGAAAGTCAAATACATTCCAAAAAGCTATTTAGATCAAATGAAAGTCAAGCGCTTTCAAACAAAGTTTTTGAAGCAAATAAAAGTCAAATGCATTCAATCAAAGCTATTTGGATCAAATGAAAGTCAAACACATTCAAACAAAGCTTTTTGAATATAATGAAAGTCAAATGCATTCAACAAAGCTATTTGAATCAAATGAATACAAACATATTAAAACAAAGATTTTTAAATTAAATAAAAGTCAAAAGCATTCAAACAATCCATTTTGAAGCAAACGAAAGTCAATTGCATTCAACAAAGCTATATGAATCATATGAGAGTCAAACACATTCAAACAAAGCTTTTTGAAGCAAATGAAAGTCAAATGCATTCAACAAAGCTATTTGAATCAAATGAATTCAAACACATTTAAATAAAGGTTTTTAAATCAAATGAAAGTCAAACACATTCAAACAAAGGGATTTGAAGCAAATGAAAGTCAAAAGCATTTAACAAAGCTATTTGAATATAATGAAAGTCAAACAAATTCAAACAAAGCTTTTTGACTCAAATGAAAGTTAAATACATTCAACAAAGCTATTTAAATCAAACAAAAGTCAAATGCGTTCATCAAAGCTATTTGAATTAAATGCATTCAAAAACATTCAAACAAAGCTATTTTAATCAAATGAAAATCAAACACATTAAACAAAGCTTTTTGAAGCAAATTAAAGTCAAATGCGTTCAACAAAGCTATTTGAATCAGATGAAAGTCAAACACATTTAAACATAGCTTTTTGAATATTATGAAAGTCAAATGCATTCAACAAAGCTATTTGAATCAAATGAATTCAAACATATTAAAACAATGGTTTTTAAAATAAATAAAAGTCAAACGCATTCAAACAATCCATTTTGAAGCAAACGAAAGTCACATACATTTAACAAAGCTATATGAATCATATGAAAGTCAAACAAATTCTTGCAATTATGATCATTCTCATAAAGGTAGAATCTGGATTGGTTGGTTACAGGACAAGGTGAATGTAACTATTCTCTCTTCTCATGAGCAGTTTATTTATACTGCTATTTGTTCTAAAGACTTGCAACATCAGTGTGTTGTTACTTTTGTTTATGGTCTTCACTCTATTCATGATAGGGTCCCTCTTTGGTCTGGTATTAACAGCATTTCAGTGAATACTGCTCCTTGGCTTGTTATTGGTGATTTTAACTCTGTTCTTCATGACATCTATGCTGCTGTTACTCAGTTCTTTCATACTGGTGTTATTGCTAAGCAATGGAGTTGTACTACAGTAACTTTAGTTCCTAATGTTTCCCATCCTTCTTATGTTAAAGAATACAGACCCATTGCTTGTTGTACTATGGTATACAAGATAATCTCTAAAGTGCTCACTCATAGAATTGCTCAGATTGTGGGATCTGTTGTTAGTGATTCTCAATCTGGCTTTATCCCTAGGAAGCATATTGGGGATAATATCCTCTTGGCTACTGAGCTTATCAAGGGTTACACTCACAAATTTATCACCCCTAGATGTATGCTCAAGATTGATTTGAGGAAAGCCTATGATTCTGTTGAATGGAGCTTCCTTAAGACTGTCCTTGAGGAAATTGGCTTTCCTCAAAAGGTGGTTGGTTGGATCATGGCCTGTGTTTCTTCTGTCTCTTATTCTGTAATGGTGAATGGCTTTCCTTCTAAGCCTTTTCCAGCTCAAAAAGGGTTGAGACAAGGTGATCCTATGTCTCCTTTTCTATTTGCTCTCTACATGGAATATCTATCTAGGTGCTTGAAAGAGATGACTCATGATCCTAATTTCAACTTTCACCCTAGATGTGAGAAGCTGGGTATTACTCATATGATGTTTGCTGATGATTTATTGCTCTTTGCTAGAGCTGATGCTGGTTCTATTCAACTTCTCTTGTCTGCTTTTCAGAAGTTTTCTAAGGCCTCTGGTTTGTCTGCTAACCTTAGCAAAAGTGAGGTTTATTTTGGTGGCTTGCTTGAGGCTGAAAAAGATAACTTACAAGCTATTCTTGGGATGAGCATAGGTAATCTTCCTTTCAAGTATCTTGGTGTTCCTCTGTCTTCTAGAAAGTTGACTATTGCTCAGTGTAGACCCTTGATTGAGAAAGTTACTGCTAAGATTGATAACTAGTCTGCTAGACATCTCTCTTATGCAGGAAGGTTGCAACTTATTAGAAGTGTCCTTTTTGGTATTCAAGCTTATTGGGCTCAGATCTTCATTCTTCCCAAAAAGGTGCTTAGAGAAATTGAGTCAAGATTTAGGGTGTTTCTTTGGACTGGAAAAAATGCTTTTTCTAAGAAAGCTCCTGTTTCTTGGAATCATATGACCCTTCCTAAAGTTTGTGGTAGTTGGAATATCACTTTGCTGAGTGATTGGAACAAGGCTGCTGTCTGTAAGATTATGTGGGATTTAGCTCATAAATCTGATAATTTGTGGGTTAAATGGGTTCATACATACTATTTCAGCAACAGGAATCTTTGGGCTGCTCCTATTCCTAATAAGTGCACTTGGATTTTAAAGGAAATTTTAGGGTGCAGGGAAGTTATTGATAGCTTTGGTGGTTGGTCTGCAGTTACTCACCATGGCAAAATGAGTATCTCAAAAGTATACTCTAAATTAAGACCTCAGGCTGATAAAGTGAGTTGGAAGAGACTTGTCTACAATAATCAAGCTTCTCCTAAGAGTATTTTTATAACTTGGCTAGCTTTGAAGAATAGAATGGTGACTAAGGATAGGCTTATCCACTGCCATATTAGCTGTGATCCTTTGTGTTTCCTTTGCCAGAGCTGTGATGAATGTGTTACCCACTTATTTTTCTCTTGTTCCTATTCTAGTGAGATTTGGCAAAAAATTCTTGATTTGCTGAAAATTCAGAAGACTGCTCAATGCTTTGAGCTTGAACAACAATGGGCTGCAAGATTTTGCAGGAAAACTAGCAGAAAGTGTAGGCTTTATTTGATGTTCTTTGCTGAAACTGTGCACAGTATCTGGCTTTAGAGGAACAATTTAATGTTCAATGGTAGCTGCCAGCCTGCTGATTTGGTCTTTAGAGAGATTGTCTACAGGGTTGCAGTTAGATGTTCTGATTGTGACAGGAAATTTCTGTATCTTTGATTCTGTTTTTGTAAGCTTAGGTCTGTCTGTTGGATTTGTTGCTGTCCTTTTTGTTTTGTCTGGTCCTTTTCTTCAGAACCCTTCCTAGAAGGTGGCTGAAGGTCTGAGTCCAGGTTGGTCCTTGGTTCTGTCTTGCACCCTTCCTAGAAGGTGGCTTGATAGTTTCTTGGATCTTGGGTGTTTGTTTGGCCTTTTTGGGTCTTGTGGAGTTTGTTGTTGGTTATAACTTAGCTTGCTGTAAGTTGTAACCCTTCTCTTTGGTAATAAAATTCTTTATTTACCAAAAAAAAAAAAGTCAAACAAATTCAAATAAAGCTTTTTGAAGCAAAAGAAAGTCAAATGCATTCAATAAAGCTATTTTAATCAAATGAATTCAAAAACATTCAAACAAAGGTTTTTAAGTCAAATGAAAAACAAATACATCCAAACAAAGCTTTCGGAATCAAATGAAAATCAAATGCATTCAATAAAGCTATCTGAATCAAATGAAAGTCAAACACATTCAAATAAAGCTTTTTGAATCAAATGAAAGTCAAATGCAATCAACAAAGATATTTGAATCAAATAAAAGTCAAACACATTCAAACAAATCACGTTGAAGCAAATGAAAGTCAATTGCATTCAACATAGCTATATGAATCAAATGAAAGTCAAACACATTCAAACAAAGCTTTTTGAATCAAATGAAAGTCAAATGCATTCAACAAAGCTATTTGAATAAAATGAAAGTCAAACACATTCGAACAAAGCTTTTTGAATCAAATGAAAGTCAAATGTATTCAACAAAGCCATTTGAATCAAATGGAAGTCAAACACATTCAAACAAAGCTTTTTGAAGCAAATTAAAGTCAAATGCATTTAACAAAGCTATTTGAATCAAATGAAAGTCAAACACATTCGTACAACGCTTTTTGACACAAATGAAAGTTAAATGCATTAAACAAAGCTATTTGAATCAAATGAAAGTCAAACACATTCAAACAAAGCTTTTTGACTCAAATGAAAGTTAAATGAATTCAACAAAGCCATTTCAATCAAATGATAGTCAAACACATTCAAACAAAGTTTTTTGAGTCAAATGAAAGTCAAATGCATTCAACAAAACTTTTTGAATCAAATGAAAGTCAAACACAATTGAAACAAAGCTTTTTGAAGAAATGAAAGTCAAATGCATTTAACAAAGCTATTTGAATCAAATGAAAGTCAAACACATTCAAACAAAGCTTTTTGAAGCAAATGAATGTCAAATGCATTCAACAAAGCCATTTCAATCAAATGAAAGTCAAACACATTCAAAGAAAGCTTTCTGAAACAAATGAATGCCATATGCATTCAACAAACCTATTTGAATCAAATCAAACTCAAACACATTCAAACAAAGCTTTTTAACGCAAATGAAAGTCAAATGCATTTAACAAAGCTATTTGGATCAAATGAAAGTCAAACACATTAAAAAAAAAATCTTTTTTAAGCAAATGAAAGTCAATGCGTTCAACAAAGCTATTTGAATCAAATAAAAGTCAAACACATTCAAACAAAGCTTCTTGAAGAAAATGAATGTGAAATGCATTCAACAAATCCATTTCAATCAAACGAAAGTTAAACACATTTAAACAAAGCATTTTGAAGCAACTGAAGGTAAAATGCATTTAGCAAAGATATTTGAATCGAATATAAGTCAAACACATTCAAACAAAGCTTTTTGAAGAAAATGAAAGTAAAATGCATTCAACAAAGCCATTTCAATCAAATGAAAGTCAAACACATTCGAACAAAGCTTTCAGAAACAAATGAATGTCAAATGCATTCAACATAGCTATTTGAATCAAATGAAAGTCAAACATGTTCAAACAAAGCTTTTTTAAGCAAATGAATGTCAAATGCATTCAACAAAGCTATTTGAATCAAATGAAAGTCAAACACATTCAAACAAAGCTTTTTGACTCAAATGAAAGTCAAATGCATTAAACAAAGCTATTTCAATCAAATGAAAGTCAATAACATTCAAACAAAGCTTTTTGTAGCAAATGAAAGTCAAAATCATTCACCAAAGCTATTTGAATCAAATGAAAGTCAAACACATTCAAACAAAGCTTTTTGAAGCAAATGAATGTTAAATGCATTCAACAAAGCCATTTCAATCAAATGAAAGTCAAGTACATTCAAACAAATCTCTTTGAAGCAAATTAAAATCAAATGCATTCAACAAAGCAGAATCAAATGAAAGTCAAACACATTCAAACAAGCTTTTTGACGCAAATGAAAGTCCAATACATTCAACAAATCTATTAGAATCAAATGAAAGTCAAACACATTCAAACAAAGCTTTTTGAAGCAAATCAATGTCAAATGCATTCAACAAATCTATTAGAATCAAATGAAAGTCAAACACATTCAAATAAAGCTTTTTGAAGCAAATCAATGTCAAATGCATTCAACAAAGCTTTTTGAAAGAAACTGAAAGTCAAATGCATTCAGCAAAGATATTTGAATCGAATGAAAGTCAAACACATTCAAACAAAGCTTTTTGAAGAAAATGAAAGTCAAATGCATTCAACAAAGCCATTTCAATCAAATGAAAGTAAAACACATTCAAACAAAGCTTTTTGAAGCAAATGAAAGTAAAATGCATTCAACAAAGCCATTTAAATCAAATAAAAGTCAAACACATTCGAACAAAGCGTTTTGAAGCAAATGAATGTCAAATGCATTCAACAAAGCCATTTCAATCAAATGAAAGTCAAACACATTCAAAGAAAGCTTTCTGAAACAAATGAATGCCATATGCATTCAACAAACCTATTTGAATAAAATCAAACTCAAACACATTCAAACAAAGCTTTTTTAAGCAAATGAAAGTCAAATGCATTCAACAAAACTATTTGAAGCAAATGAAAGTCAAACACATTCAAACAAAGCTTTTTGACTCACTTGAAAGTCAAATGCATTCAACAAAGCCATTTCAATCAAATGAAAGTCAATCCCATTCAAACAAAGCTTTTTAAAGCAAATGAAAGTCAAAATCATTAACCAAAGCTGTTTAAATCAAATGAAAGTCAAACACATTCAAACAAAGCTTTTTGAAGCAAATGAATGTCAAATGCATTCAACAAAGCCATTTCAATCAAATGAAAGTCAAACACATTCAAACAAAGTTTTTTGAATCAAATAAAAATCAAATGCATTCAAAAAAGCCATTTCAATCAAAAGAAAGTTAAACACATTCGAACAAAGCTTTTTGAAGCAAATGAATGTCAAATGCATTCAACAAATCCATTTCAATCAAATGAAAGTCAAACACATTCAAACAAAGCTTTTTGTAACAAATGAAAGTCAAATGCATTCAAAAAAGCTATTTAGATCAAATGAAAGTCGAACACATTCAAACAAAGCTTTTTGAAGCGAATGAAAGTCAATTGCATTCAACAAAGCTATTTGAATCAAATAAAAGTCAAACACATTCAAACAAAGCTTTTTGTAACAAATTAAAGTCAAATGCATTCAAAAAAGATATTTAGTTCAAATGAAAGTCGAACACATTCAAACAAAGCTTTTTGAAGCAAATGAAAGTCAAACACATTCAAACAAAGCTTTTTGAAGAAAATGAAAGTCAAATGCATTCAACAAAGCTATTTAAATCAAATGAAAGTCAAACACATTCAGGCAAAGCTTTTTAACTCAAATGAAAGTCAAATGCATTCAACAAAGCTATTTGAATCAAATGAAAGTCAAACACATTCAGACAAAGCTCTTTAAAACAACTGAAAGTCAAATGCATTCAACAAGGCCATTTCAATCAAATGAAAGTCATACACATTCAAACAAAACTCTTTTAAGCAAATGAAAGTCAAACGTATTCAAACAAAGCTTTTTAACTCAAATGAAAGTCAAATGCATTCAACAAAGCTATTTGAATGAAATGAAAGTCAAACACATTCAAACAAAGGTTTTTGAAGCTAATGAAAGTCAAATACATTCAACAAAGCCATTTTAATCAAATGAAAGTAAAACACATTCAAACAAAGCTTTTTGAAGCAAATGAAAGTAAAATGCATTCAACAAAGCCATTTCAATCAAATGAAAGTCAAACACATTCGAACAAAGCTTTTTGAAGCAAATGAATGTCAAATGCATTCAACAAAGCCATTTCAATCAAATGAAAGTCAAACACATTCGGACAAAACTTTCTGAAACAAATGAATGTCAAATGCATTCAACAAAGCCATTTCAATTTTAATGAAAGTCAAACACATTCAAACAAAGCTTTTTGAGTCAAATGAAAATCAAATGCATTCAACAAAGCTATTTGAATCAAATGAAATTCAAACACATTCAAACAAAGCTCTTTGAAGCAAATGAAAGTCAAATGCATTAAGAAAAGCCATTTCAATCAAATGAAAGTCAATAACATTCAAACAAAGCTTTTTGTAGCAAATGAAAGTCAAATGCATTCAACAAAGCTATTTGAATAAATTGAATTCAAACACATTTAAATAAAGGTTTTTAAATCAAATGAAAGTCAAACACATTCAAACAAAGGGATTTGAAGCAAATGAAAGTCAAAAGCATTTAACAAAGCTATTTGAATATAATGAAAGTCAAACAAATTCAAACAAAGCTTTTTGACTCAAATGAAAGTTAAATACATTCAAGAAAGCTATTTAAATCAAACAAAAGTCAAATGCGTTCATCAAAGCTATTTGAATCAAATGCATTCAAACACATTCAAACAAAGCTATTTTAATCAAATGAAAATCAAAAACATTAAACAAAGCTTTTTGAAGCAAATTAAAGTCAAATGCGTTCAACAAAGCTATTTGAATCAGATGAAAGTCAAACACATTTAAACATAGCTTTTTGAATATTATGAAAGTCAAATGCATTCAACAAAGCTATTTTAATCAAATGAATTCAAACATATTAAAACAATGGTTTTTAAAATAAATAAAAGTCAAACGCATTCAAACAATCCATTTTGAAGCAAACAAAAGTCAAATACATTTAACAAAGCTATATGAATCATATGAAAGTCAAACAAATTCTTGCAATTATGATCATTCTCATAAAGGTAGAATCTGGATTGGTTGGTTACAGGACAAGGTGAATGTAACTGTTCTCTCTTCTCATGAGCAGTTTATTTATACTGCTATTTGTTCTATAGACTTGCAGCATCAGTTTGTTGTTACTTTTGTTTATGGTCTTCACTCTATTCATGATAGGGTCCCTCTTTGGTCTGGTATTAACAGCATTTCAGTGAATACTGCTCCTTGGCTTGTTATTGGTGATTTTAACTCTGTTCTTCATGATGGTGATAGGTTTAATGGTGTTCCTATTACTGATTATGAGGTGAAGCACTTTAAAGAGTGTATTGAAACAATGGATTTGTGTGAGATTAAAAGTAAAGGCTCTTTTTATTCTTGGAATAATAAAGGGCATGGTGATAATAGGGTTGCTACTAGAATTGATAAAGGTCTAGTTAACCAAGCCTGGATGTCTATTTACAGTCCTGCTGAAGCTATTTATCTCCCTCCCTTGCTGTTTGATCATTGTCCAATTTTGGTGGAGGTTGGTTCTCACTCCCTAGGGAAGGGATGGCCTTTCAGATTCTTAAATTGCCTTGCTGATCACAGAGATTTTTGTTCTGTTATTGAAGCTGGTTGGTCTAGGGTGTCTAAGAGCAATGCTATGGTTGATATTTGGCAGAATTTGAAAGCTGTCAAGCAAGGTCTTAAGAACCTAAACACCAAATACTTTGCAAATGTTGATGATAGAGTGGATCAAGCTAATTCTATGTTAACTCAAATCCAGGAGAAGCTTGCTGTTGATATTGCCAATGTTAGTTTGCATTTACAAGAAGCTTCTGCTATTGACCAAGTTAAGCATTGGATGAATATTCAAGAGAACATATACAAACAGAAAGCTAGAGTAGATTAGATCAGACTAGGAGACTCTAACTCTCACTATTTCTTTTCTGTTATGAAGCAAAGGCAAAATAGGAATAAAATTGATTCTATTTTCACTGATTCTGATGTTCTGCTGAAAGATCCTATTCAAGTGGAAAATGAGATTGTTAGCTTCTATAAGGTTCTGCTGGGTACTAGAGCCCCCTTTTTGCCTGCTGTTGATATTCAAACTATGAGAGCTGGTAAACAGCTGGACAAAGTTGCTATGGATATTTTGTCTGCTGAGATTACTTATTCTGAAATTGATGCTGCTTTAGCTAATATTGGTAATGACAAGGCTCCTGGTATTGATGGCTTTAATGCTGTCTTTTTCAAGAAGGCTTGGCATATTATTAAGCATGACATCTATGCTGCTGTTACTCAGTTCTTTCATACTGGTGTTATTGCTAAGCAATGGAGTTGTACTACAGTAACTTTAGTTCCTAATGTTTCCCATCCTTCTTATGTTAAAGAATACAGACCCATTGCTTGTTGTACTATGGTATACAAGATAATCTCTAAAGTGCTCACTCATAGAATTGCTCAGATTGTGGGATCTGTTGTTAGTGATTCTCAATCTGGCTTTATCCCTAGGAAGCATATTGGGGATAATATCCTCTTGGCTACTGAGCTTATCAAGGGTTACACTCACAAATTTATCACCCCTAGATGTATGCTCAAGATTGATTTGAGGAAAGCCTATGATTCTGTTGAATGGAGCTTCCTTAAGACTGTCCTTGAGGAAATTGGCTTTCCTCAAAAGGTGGTTGGTTGGATCATGGCCTGTGTTTCTTCTGTCTCTTATTCTGTAATGGTGAATGGCTTTCCTTCTAAGCCTTTTCCAGCTCAAAAAGGGTTGAGACAAGGTGATCCTATGTCTCCTTTTCTATTTGCTCTCTACATGGAATATCTATCTAGGTGCTTGAAAGAGATGACTCATGATCCTAATTTCAACTTTCACCCTAGATGTGAGAAGCTGGGTATTACTCATATGATGTTTGCTGATGATTTATTGCTCTTTGCTAGAGCTGATGCTGGTTCTATTCAACTTCTCTTGTCTGCTTTTCAGAAGTTTTCTAAGGCCTCTGGTTTGTCTGCTAACCTTAGCAAAAGTGAGGTTTATTTTGGTGGCTTGCTTGAGGCTGAAAAAGATAACTTACAAGCTATTCTTGGGATGAGCATAGGTAATCTTCCTTTCAAGTATCTTGGTGTTCCTCTGTCTTCTAGAAAGTTGACTATTGCTCAGTGTAGACCCTTGATTGAGAAAGTTACTGCTAAGATTGATAACTAGTCTGCTAGACATCTCTCTTATGCAGGAAGGTTGCAACTTATTAGAAGTGTCCTTTTTGGTATTCAAGCTTATTGGGCTCAGATCTTCATTCTTCCCAAAAAGGTGCTTAGAGAAATTGAGTCAAGATTTAGGGTGTTTCTTTGGACTGGAAAAAATGCTTTTTCTAAGAAAGCTCCTGTTTCTTGGAATCATATGACCCTTCCTAAAGTTTGTGGTAGTTGGAATATCACTTTGCTGAGTGATTGGAACAAGGCTGCTGTCTGTAAGATTATGTGGGATTTAGCTCATAAATCTGATAATTTGTGGGTTAAATGGGTTCATACATACTATTTCAGCAACAGGAATCTTTGGGCTGCTCCTATTCCTAATAAGTGCACTTGGATTTTAAAGGAAATTTTAGGGTGCAGGGAAGTTATTGATAGCTTTGGTGGTTGGTCTGCAGTTACTCACCATGGCAAAATGAGTATCTCAAAAGTATACTCTAAATTAAGACCTCAGGCTGATAAAGTGAGTTGGAAGAGACTTGTCTACAATAATCAAGCTTCTCCTAAGAGTATTTTTATAACTTGGCTAGCTTTGAAGAATAGAATGGTGACTAAGGATAGGCTTATCCACTGCCATATTAGCTGTGATCCTTTGTGTTTCCTTTGCCAGAGCTGTGATGAATGTGTTACCCACTTATTTTTCTCTTGTTCCTATTCTAGTGAGATTTGGCAAAAAATTCTTGATTTGCTGAAAATTCAGAAGACTGCTCAATGCTTTGAGCTTGAACAGCAATGGGCTGCAAGATTTTGCAGGAAAACTAGCAGAAAGTGTAGGCTTTATTTGATGTTCTTTGCTGAAACTGTGCACAGTATCTGGCTTTAGAGGAACAATTTAATGTTCAATGGTAGCTGCCAGCCTGCTGATTTGGTCTTTAGAGAGATTGTCTACAGGGTTGCAGTTAGATGTTCTGATTGTGACAGGAAATTTCTGTATCTTTGATTCTGTTTTTGTAAGCTTAGGTCTGTCTGTTGGATTTGTTGCTGTCCTTTTTGTTTTGTCTGGTCCTTTTCTTCAGAACCCTTCCTAGAAGGTGGCTGAAGGTCTGAGTCCAGGTTGGTCCTTGGTTCTGTCTTGCACCCTTCCTAGAACGTGGCTTGATAGTTTCTTGGATCTTGGGTGTTTGTTTGGCCTTTTTGGGTCTTGTGGAGTTTGTTGTTGGTTATAACTTAGCTTGCTGTAAGTTGTAACCCTTCTCTTTGGTAATAAAATTCTTTATTTACCAAAAAAAAAAAAGTCAAACAAATTCAAATAAAGCTTTTTGAAGCAAAAGAAAGTCAAATGCATTCAATAAAGCTATTTTAATCAAATGCATTCAAAAACATTCAAACAAAGGTTTTTAAATCAAATGAAAAACAAATACATCCAAACAAAGCTTTCGGAATCAAATAAAAATCAAATGCATTCAATAAAGCTATCTGAATCAAATGAAAGTCAAACACATTCAAATAAAGCTTTTTGAATCAAATGAAAGTCAAATGCATTCAACAAAGATATTTGAATCAAATAAAAGTCAAACACATTCAAACAAATCACGTTGAAGCAAATGAAAGTCAATTGCATTCAACATAGCTATATGAATCAAATGAAAGTCAAACACATTCAAACAAAGCTTTTTGAATCAAATGAAAGTCAAATGCATTCAACAAAGCTATTTGAATAAAATTAAAGTCAAACACATTCAAACAAAGCTTTTTGAATCAAATGAAAGTCAAATGTATTCAACAAAGCCATTTGAATCAAATGGAAGTCAAACACATTCAAACAAAGCTTTTTGAAGCAAATTAAAGTTAAATGCATTTAACAAAGCTATTTGAATCAAATGAAAGTCAAACACATTCATACAACGCTTTTTGCCACAAATGAAAGTCAAATGCATTAAAACAAGCTATTTGAATCAAATGAAAGTCAAACACATTCAAACAAAGCTTTTTGACTCAAATGAAAGTTAAATGAATTCAACAAAGCCATTTCAATCAAATTATAGTCAAACACATTCAAACAAAGTTTTTTGAGTCAAATGAAAGTCAAATGCATTCAACAAAACTTTTTGAATCAAATGAAAGTCAAACACAATTGAAACAAAGCTTTTTGAAGAAATGAAAGTCAAATGCATTCAACAAAGCTATTTGAATCAAATGAAAGTGAAACACATTCAAACAAAGCTTTTTGAAGCAAATGAATGTCAAATGCATTCAACAAAGCCATATGAATCAAATGAAAGTCAAGCACATTCAAACAAAGCTTTCTGAAGCAAATGAATGTCAAATGCATTAAACATAGCCATTTCATCAAAAGAAAGTCAAACACATTCAATCAAAGCTTTTTAACGCAAATGAAAGTCAAATGCATTCAACAAAGCCATTTGAATCAAATGAAAGTCAAACACATTCAAAAAAAATCTTTTTTAAGCAAATGAAAGTCAATGCGTTCAACAAAGCTATTTGAATCAAATAAAAGTCAAACACATTCAAACAAAGCTTCTTGAAGAAAATGAATGTGAAATGCATTCAATAAATCCATTTCAATCAAATGAAAGTCAAACACATTTAAACAAAGCATTTTGAAGCAACTGAAGGTAAAATGCATTCAGCAAAGATATTTGAATCGAATAAAAGTCAAACACATTCAAACAAAGCTTTTTGAAGAAAATGAAAGTCAAATGCATTTAAGAAAGCCATTTCAATCAAATGAAAGTAAAACACATTCAAACAAAGCTTTTTGAAGCAAATGAAAGTAAAATGCATTCAACAAACCCATTTCAATCAAATGAAAGTTAAACACATTCGAACAAAGCTTTTAGAAACAAATGAATGTCAAATGCATTCAACAAAGCTATTTGAATCAAATGAAAGTCAAACATATTCAAACAAAGCTTTTTTAAGCAAATGAATGTCAAATGCATTCAACAAAGCTATTTGAATCAAATGAAAGTCAAACACATTCAAACAAAGCTTTTTGACTCAAACAAAAGTCAAATGCATTAAACAAAGCTATTTCAATCAAATGAAAGTCAATAACATTCAAACAAAGCTTTTTGTAGCAAATGAAAGTCAAAATCATTCACCAAAGCTGTTTGAATCAAATGAAAGTCAAACACATTCAAACAAAGCTTTTTGAAGCAAATGAATGTTAAATGCATTCAACAAAGCCATTTCAATCAAATGAAAGTCAAGTACATTCAAACAAATCTCTTTGAAGCAAATTAAAATCAAATGCATTCAACAAAGCTATTTGAATCAAATGAAAGTCAAACACATTCAAACAAGCTTTTTGACCCAAATGAAAGTCCAATGCATTCAACAAATCTATTAGAATCAAATGAAAGTCAAACACATTCAAACAAAGCTTTTTGAAGCAAATCAATGTCAAATGCATTCAACAAATCTATTAGAATCAAATGAAAGTCAAACACATTCAAACAAAGCTTTTTGAAGCAAATCAATGTCAAATGCATTCAACAAAGCTTTTTGAAAGAAACTGAAAGTCAAATGCATTCAGCAAAGATATTTGAATCGAATGAAAGTCAAACACATTCAAACAAAGCTTTTTGAAGAAAATAAAAGTCAAATGCATTCAACAAAGCCCTTTCAATCAAATGAAAGTAAAACACATTCAAACAAAGCTTTTTGAAGCAAATGAAAGTAAAATGCATTCAACAAAGCCATTTAAATCAAATAAAAGTCAAACACATTCGAACAAAGCGTTTTGAAGCAAATGAATGTCAAATGCATTCAACAAAGCCATTTCAATCAAATGAAAGTCAAACACATTCAAAGAAAGCTTTCTGAAACAAATGAATGCCATATGCATTCAACAAACCTATTTGAATAAAATCAAACTCAAACACATTCAAACAAAGCTTTTTTAAGCAAATGAAAGTCAAATGCATTCAACAAAACTATTTGAAGCAAATGAAAGTCAAACACATTCAAACAAAGCTTTTTGACTCACTTGAAAGTCAAATGCATTCAACAAAGCCATTTCAATCAAATGAAAGTCAATCCCATTCAAACAAAGCTTTTTAAAGCAAATGAAAGTCAAAATCATTAACCAAAGCTGTTTAAATCAAATGAAAGTCAAACACATTCAAACAAAGCTTTTTGAAGCAAATGAATGTCAAATGCATTCAACAAAGCCATTTCAATCAAATGAAAGTCAAACACATTCAAACAAAGCTTTTTGAAGCAAATAAAAATGAAATGCATTCAAAAAAGCCATTTCAATCAAAAGAAAGTTAAACACATTCGAACAAAGCTTTTTGAAGCAAATGAATGTCAAATGCATTCAACAAATCCATTTCAATCAAATGAAAGTCAAACACATTCAAACAAAGCTTTTTGTAACAAATGAAAGTCAAATGCATTCAAAAAAGCTATTTAGATCAAATGAAAGTCGAACACATTCAAACAAAGCTTTTTGAAGCGAATGAAAGACAATTGCATTCAACAAAGCTATTTGAATCAAATAAAAGTCAAACACATTCAAACAAAGCTTTTTGTAACAAATTAAAGTCAAATGCATTCAAAAAAGATATTTAGTTCAAATGAAAGTCGAACACATTCAAACAAAGCTTTTTGAAGCAAATGAAAGTCAAACACATTCAAACAAAGCTTTTTGAAGAAAATGAAAGTCAAATGCATTCAACAAAGCTATTTAAATCAAATGAAATTCAAACACATTCAGGCAAAGCTTTTTAACTCAAATGAAAGTCAAATGCATTCAACAAAGCTATTTGAATCAAATGAAAGTCAAACACATTCAGACAAAGCTCTTTAAAACAAATGAAAGTCAAATGCATTCAACAAGGCCATATCAATCAAATGAAAGTCATACACATTCAAACAAAACTCTTTTAAGCAAATGAAAGTCAAACGTATTCAAACAAAGCTTTTTAACTCAAATGAAAGTCAAATGCATTCAACAAAGCTATTTGAATGAAATGAAAGTCAAACACATTCAAACAAAGCTTTTTGAAGCAAATGAAAGTAAAATGCATTCAACAAAGCCATTTCAATCAAATGAAAGGCAAACACATTCGAACAAAGCTTTTTGAAGCAAATGAATGTCAAATGCATTCAACAAAGCCATTTCAATCAAATGAAAGTCAAACACATTCGAACAAAACTTTTTGAAACAAATGAATGATAAATGCATTCAACAAAGCCATTTCAATCTAATCAAAGTCAAACACATTCAAACAAAGCTTTTTGAGTCAAATGAAAATCAAATGCATTCAACAAAGCTATTTTAATCAAATGAAATTCAAACACATTCAAACAAAGCTCTTTGAAGCAAATGAAAGTCAAATGCATTAAGAAAAGCTATTTCAATCAAATGAAAGTCAATAACATTCAAACAAAGCTTTTTGTAGCAAATGAAAGTCAAATGCATTCAACAAAGCGATTTGAATCAAATGTAAGTTAAACACATTCAAACAAAGCTTTTTGAAGCAAATCAATGTCAAATGCATTCAACAAATCCATTTCAATCAAATGAAAGTCAAACACATCCGAACAAAGCTTTTTGAAGCAAATGAATGTCAAATGCATTCAACAAAGCCATTTCAATCAAATGAAAGTCAAACACATTCGAACAAAGCTTTTTGAAGCAAATGAATGTCAAATGCATTCAACAAAGCCTTTTCAATCTAATGAAAGTCAAACACATTCAAACAAAGCTTTTTGAGTCAAATGAAAATCAAATACATTCAACAAAGCTATTTGAATCAAATGAAATTCAAACACATTCAAACAAAGCTCTTTGAAGCAAATGAAAGTCAAATGCATTAAACAAAGCCATTTCAATCAAATGAAAGTCAATAACATTCAAACAAAGCTTTTTGTAGCAAATGAAAGTCAAATGCATTCAACAAAGCGATTTGAATCAAATGTAAGTCAAACACATTCAAACAAAGCTTTTTGAAGCAAATCAATGTCAAATGCATTCAACAAATCCATTTCAATCAAATGAAAGTCAAACACATTCAAACAAAGCTTTTTGAAGCAAATGAAAGTCAAATGCATTCAACAAAGCTATTTGAATCAAATGAAAATCAAACATATTAAAAAAATCTTTTTGAAGCAATCAAAGTCAAATGCGTTCAACAAAGCTATTTGAATCAAATTAAAGTAAAAAACATTCAAACAAAGCTTTTTGAAGCAAATGAATGTCAAATGCATTCAACAAATCCATTTCAATCAAATGAAAGTCAAACACATTCAAACAAAGCTTTTTGAAGCAACTGAAAGTCAAATGCATTCAACAAAGCTATTTAAATCGAATGAAAGTCAAACACATTCGAATAAAGCTTTTTGAAGAAAATGAAAGTCAAATGCATTCAACAAAGTCATTTTAATCAAATGAAAGTAAAAGACATTCAAACAAAGCTTTTTGAAGCAAATGAAAGTAAAATGCATTCAACAAAGCCATTTCAATCAAATGAAAGTCAAACACATTCGAACAAAGCTTTTTGTAGCAAATGAAAGTCAAATGCATTCAACAAAGCCATTTCAATCAAATGAAAGTCAAACACATTCGAACAAAACTTTCTGAAACAAATGAATGTCAAATGCATTCAACAAAGATATTTGAATCAAATGAAAGTCAAACACATTCATACAAAGCTCTATGAAGCAAATGAAAGTCAAATGCATTCAACAAAGTTATTTGAATCAAATGAAAGTCAAACACATTCAAACAAAGCATTTTGACTCAAATGAAAGTCAAATGCATTCAACAAAGCCATTTCAATCAAATGCAAGTCAATCACATTCAAACAAAGCTTTTTAAAGCAAAGAAAGTCAAAATCATTCACCAAAGCTATTTGAATCAAATGAAAGTCAATTACATTCAAACAAAGCTTTTTGAAGCAAATGAATGTCAAATGCATTCAACAAAGCTATTTCAATAAAATGAAAGCCAAACACATTCAAACAAAGCTTTTTGAATCAAATGAAAGTCAAATGCATTCAAAAAAGTTGTTTAGATCAAATGAAAGTCGAACACATTCAAACAAAGTTTTTTGAAGCAAATGAAAGCCAAACACATTCAAACAAAGCTTTTTGAACCAAATGAAAGTTAATTGCATTTATCAAAGCTATTTGAATCAAATGAAAGTCAAGCACATTCAAACAAAATTTTTTGTAACAAATGAAAGTCAAATGCATTCAAAAAAGCTATTTAGATCAAATGAAAGTCGAACACATTCAAACAAAGCTTTTTGAAGCAAATAAAAGTCAAACACATTCAAATAAAGCTCTATGAAGCAAATGAAAGTCAAATGCATTCAACAAAGCTATTTGAATCAAATGAAAGTCAAACACATTCAAACAAATCTTTTTTAAGCAAATGAAAGTCAAATGCATTCAACAATGATATTTGAATCAAATGAAAGTCAAACACATTCAAACAAAGGTTTTTGACTCAAATGAAAGTCAAATTCATTCAACAAAGCCATTTCAATCAAATGAAAGTCAATCCCATTCAAACAAAGCTTTTTAAAGCAAATGAAAGTCAAAATCATTCACCAAAGCTATTTGAGTCAAATGAAAGTCAAACACATTCAAACAAAGCTTTTTAAAGCAAATGAATGTCAAATGCATTCAACAAAACCATTTCAATCAAATGAAAGTCAAATAAATTCAAACAAAGCTTTTTGAAGCAAATTAAAATCAAATGCGTTCAACAAAGCTATTTGAATCAAATCAAAGTCAAACACATCCAAACAAGCTTTTTGACGCAAATGAAAGTCCAATGCATTCAACAAATCTATTTAAATCAAGTGAAAGTCAAACACATTCAAACAAAGCTTTCTGAAGCAAATCACTGTCAAATGCATTCAACGAATCCATTTCAATCAAATGAAAGTCAACACATTCAAACAAAGCTTTTTGAAGTAACCGAAAGTCAAATGCATTCAGCAAAGATATTTGAGACGAATGAAAGTCAAACACATTCGAACAAAGCTTTTTGTAACAAATGAAAGTCAAATGCATTCAAAAAAGCTATTTAGATCAAATGAAAGTCGAACACATTTAAACAATGCTTTTTTAAGCAAACAAAAGTCAAACACATTCAAACAAAGCTCTTTGAAAAAAATGAAAGTCAAATGCATTCAACAAAGCTATTTGAATCAAATGAAAGTCAAACACATTCCAACAAAGCTTTTTTAAGCAAATGAAATTCAAATGCATTCAACAATGATATTTGAATCAAATGAAAATCAAACACATTTAAACAAAGGTTTTTGACTCAAATGAAAGTCAAATGCATTGAACAAAGCTATTTGAATCAAATGATAGTCAAACTGATTTAAACAAAGCTTTTTGAATCAAATGAAAGTCAAATGCATTCAAACAAAGGTTTTTAATTAAAATAAAATTCAAACACATTCAAACAGAGCATTTTTTAGCAAATGAAAGACAAATGCATTAAACAAAGCCAATTCAATCAAAAGAAAGTCAAACACATTCGAAAAATGCTTTTTGAAGCAAATGAAAGTCAAATGCATTCAACAAAGCTATTTATATCAAATGAAAGTCAAACACATTCTAACAAAGCTTTTAGACTCAAATGAAAGTCATATGCATTCAATAATTCTATTTGAATCAAATTTAAGTCAAACACATTCAAACATAGCTTTTTGAATTAAATGAAAGTCAAATGCATTCAACAAATCTATTTCAATCAAATGAAAGTCAAACACATTGAAACAAAGCTTTTTGAAGCAAATGAAAGTCAAATGCATCCAACAAAGCTATTTCAATCCAATGAAAATCAAACACATTCAAACAAAGCTTTTTGAAGCAAATGAAAGTCAATTGCATATAACAAAGCAATTTGAATTAAATGAAAGTCAAACACATTCAAACAAAACTTTTCGAATGAAATTAAAGTCAAATGCATAAAACAAAGCTATTTGAATCAAATAAGAGTTAAACACATTCAAACAAAGCTTTTTGAAGCAAATGAAAGTCAAATGCATTCAACAAAGCTATTTGAATCAAAGGATAGTCAAACAGATATAAAAAAAGCTTTTTGAATCAAATCAAAGTCAAATGCAATCAAACAAAGGTTTTTAATTAAAATAAAATTCAAACACATTCAAACAAAGCATTTTTTAGCAAATGAAAGACAAATGCATTAAACAAAGCCATTTCAATCAAATGAAAGTCAAACAAATTCGAACAAAGCTTTTTGAAGCAAATGAAAGTCAAATGCATTCAACAAAGCTATTTGAATCAAATGAAAGTCAAACACATTCAAGCAAAGCTTTTTAACTCAAATGAAAGTCAAATGCATTCAACAAAGCCATTTCAATCAAATGAAAGTCAAACACATTCGAACAAAGCTTTTTGAAGAAAATGAATGTCAAATGCATTCAACAAAGCCATTTCAATCAAATGAAAGTCAAACATATTCAAACAAAGCTTTTTGAGTCAAATGAAAATCAAATGCATTCAACAAAGCTATTTGAATCAAATGAAATTCAAACACATTCAAATAATGCTCATTAAAGCAAATGAAAATCAAATGCATTAAACAAAGCCATTTCGATCAAATGAAAGTCGAACACATTCAAACAAAGCTTGTTGAAGCAAATGAAAGTCAAATGCATTCAACAAAGCTATTTGAATCAAATGAAAGTCAAACACATTCAAACAAAGTTTTATGAAGCGAGTGAAAGTCAAATGCATTCAACAGAGCTATTTGAATCAAATGAAAGTAAAACACATTCAAAAAAAGCTTTTTGAAGCAAATGAAAGTCAAATGCATTCAACAAAGCTATTGGAATCAAATGCGAGTGAAAAACATTCAAACAAAGCTTTTTGAAGAAAATGAAAGTCAAATGCATTCAACAAAGCCATTTCAATCAAATGAAAGTCAATCCCATTCAAACAAAGCTTTTTGAAGTAAATGAAAGTCAAATGCATTCAACAAAGCCATTTCAATCAAACGAAAGTCAAACACATTTGAACAAAGCTTTTTGAAGCAATTGAATGTCAAATGCGTTCAACAAAGCTGTTTCAATCAAACGAAAGTCAAACACATTCAAACAAAGCTTTCCGACACAAATGAATGTCAAATGCATTCAACAAAGCTATTTGAATCAAACTAAAGTCAAACACATTCAAATAAAGCTTTTTTAAGCAAATGAAAGTCAAATGCATTCAACAAAACTAGTTGAAGCAAATGAAAGTCAAACACATTTAAACAAAGCTTTTTGACACAAATGAAAGTCAAATACATTTAACAAAGCCATTTCAATCAAATGAAAGTCAAACACATTCAAAGAAAGCTTTCTAAAACAAATGAATGTCAAATGCATTCAACAAACCTATTTGAATCAAATGAAAGTCAAACATTTTCAAACAAAGCTTTTTGAAGCAAATGAAAGTCAAATACATTCAACAAACCTATTTAAATCAAATGAAAGTCAAACACATTCAAACAAAGTTTTTTGACTCAAATGAAAGTCAAATGCATTAAACAAAGCTATTTGAATCAAATGAAAGTCAAATGCATTCCAACAAAGCGTTTTGAAGCAAATGAAAGTCAAATGCATTCAACAAAGCTATTTGAATAAAATGAATGTAAAACATATTCAAACAAAACTTTTTGAATCAAATGAATGTCAAAATGCATTCAACAAAGCCATTTCAATCAAATGAATGTCAAACACATTCGAACAAAGCTTTTTGAAGCAAATGAAAGTCAAATGCATTCAACAAAGCTATTTAAATCAAAACAAAGTCAAACACATTCAAACAAAGCTTTTTAAAGCAAATGAAAGTTAAATGCATTCAACAGAGTTGTTTCAATCAAATGAAAGTTAAACACATTCAAACAAAACTTTTTGAAGCAAATGAAAGTCAAATGCATTCAACAAATCTATTTGAATCAAATGCAAGTCCGACACATTCAAACAAATATTTTTGAAGCAAATGAAAGTCAAACACATTCAAACAAAGCTTTTTGAAGCAAATGAAAGTCAAATGCATTCAACAAAACAATTTCAATCAAGTGAAAGTCAAACACATTCAAACAAAGATTTTTGAAGCAAATGAAAGTCAAATGCGTTCAACAAAGCTGTTTGAATCAAATGAAAGTCAAACACATTCGAACAAAGCATTTTCAAGCAAATGAAAGTCAAATGCATTCAACAAAGCTGTTTGAATCAAATGAAAGTCAACCACATTCGTACAAAGATTTTTTAAGCAAAAGAAAGTCAACTGCATTCATCTAATCTATTTCAATTAAAAGAAAGTCAAACCCATTCAAACAAAGCTTGTTGAAGCAAATGAAAGTCAAATGCATTCAACAAAGCTATTTGAATCAAATGAAAGACAAACACATTCAAACAAAGTTTTTTAAAGCGAGTGAAAGTAAAATGCATTCAACAGAGCTATTTGAATCAAATGAAAGTAAAACACATTCTAACAAAGCTTTTTGAAGCAAATGAAAGTCTAATGCATTCAACAAAGCTATTAGAATCAAATGAAACTAAAACACATTCAAACAAAGATTTTTGAAGCAAATGAAAGTTAAATGCATTCAACAAATCTATTTGAATCAAATGAAAGTCAAACACATTCAAACAAAGCTTTTTGAAGCAAATGAAAGTCAAATGCATTCAACAAAGCTATTGGAATCAAATGCGAGTGAAAAACATTCAAACAAAGCTTTTTGAAGAAAATGAAAGTCAAATGCATTCAACAAAGCCATTTCAATCAAATGAAAGTCAATCCCATTCAAACAAAGCTTTTTGAAGTAAATGAAAGTCAAATGCATTCAACAAAGCCATTTCAATCAAACGAAAGTCAAACACATTTGAACAAAGCTTTTTGAAGCAATTGAATGTCAAATGCGTTCAACAAAGCTGTTTCAATCAAACGAAAGTCAAACACATTCAAACAAAGCTTTCCGACACAAATGAATGTCAAATGCATTCAACAAAGCTATTTGAATCAAACTAAAGTCAAACACATTCAAATAAAGCTTTTTTAAGCAAATGAAAGTCAAATGCATTCAACAAAACTAGTTGAAGCAAATGAAAGTCAAACACATTTAAACAAAGCTTTTTGACACAAATGAAAGTCAAATACATTTAACAAAGCCATTTCAATCAAATGAAAGTCAAACACATTCAAAGAAAGCTTTCTAAAACAAATGAATGTCAAATGCATTCAACAAACCTATTTGAATCAAATGAAAGTCAAACATTTTCAAACAAAGCTTTTTGAAGCAAATGAAAGTCAAATACATTCAACAAACCTATTTAAATCAAATGAAAGTCAAACACATTCAAACAAAATTTTTTGACTCAAATGAAAGTCAAATGCATTGAACAAAGCTATTTGAATCAAATGAAAGTCAAATGCATTCCAACAAAGCGTTTTGAAGCAAATGAAAGTCAAATGCATTCAACAAAGCTATTTGAATAAAATGAATGTAAAACATATTCAAACAAAACTTTTTGAATCAAATGAATGTCAAAATGCATTCAACAAAGCCATTTCAATCAAATGAATGTCAAACACATTCGAACAAAGCTTTTTGAAGCAAATGAAAGTCAAATGCATTCAACAAAGCTATTTAAATCAAAACAAAGTCAAACACATTCAAACAAAGCTTTTTAAAGCAAATGAAAGTTAAATGCATTCAACAGAGTTGTTTCAATCAAATGAAAGTTAAACACATTCAAACAAAACTTTTTGAAGCAAATGAAAGTCAAATGCATTCAACAAATCTATTTGAATCAAATGCAAGTCCGACACATTCAAACAAATATTTTTGAAGCAAATGAAAGTCAAACACATTCAAACAAAGCTTTTTGAAGCAAATGAAAGTCAAATGCATTCAACAAAACAATTTCAATCAAGTGAAAGTCAAACACATTCAAACAAAGATTTTTGAAGCAAATGAAAGTCAAATGCGTTCAACAAAGCTGTTTGAATCAAATGAAAGTCAAACACATTCGAACAAAGCATTTTCAAGCAAATGAAAGTCAAATGCATTCAACAAAGCTGTTTGAATCAAATGAAAGTCAACCACATTCGTACAAAGATTTTTTAAGCAAAAGAAAGTCAACTGCATTCATCTAATCTATTTCAATTAAAAGAAAGTCAAACCCATTCAAACAAAGCTTGTTGAAGCAAATGAAAGTCAAATGCATTCAACAAAGCTATTTGAATCAAATGAAAGACAAACACATTCAAACAAAGTTTTTTAAAGCGAGTGAAAGTAAAATGCATTCAACAGAGCTATTTGAATCAAATGAAAGTAAAACACATTCTAACAAAGCTTTTTGAAGCAAATGAAAGTCTAATGCATTCAACAAAGCTATTAGAATCAAATGAAACTAAAACACATTCAAACAAAGATTTTTGAAGCAAATGAAAGTTAAATGCATTCAACAAATCTATTTGAATCAAATGAAAGTCAAACACATTCAAACAAAGCTTTTTAACTCAAATAAAAGTCAAATGCATTCAACAAAGGCATTTCAATCAAATGAAAGTCAAGCACATTCAAACAAAACTTTTTGAAGCAAATGAAAGTCAAATGCATTCAACAAATCTATTTGAATCAAATGAAAGTCAAACACATTCAAACAAAGCTTTTTGACTCAAATGAAAGTCAATTGCATACTACAAAGCCATTTCAATCAAATGAAAGTCAAACACATTCAAACAAAGCTTTTTGAAGCAAATGAATGTCAAATGCATTCTACTAAGCCATTTCAATCAAATGAATTTCAAGCATATTCGAACAAAGCTTTTTGAAGCAAATGAAAGTCAAATGCATTCAACAAAGCCATTTCAATCAAATGAATTTCAAACACATTCGCACAAAGCTTTTTGAAGCAAATGAAAGTCAAATGCATTCAACAAATCTATTTGAGTCAAATGAAAGTTAAACACATTCAAACAAAGCTTTTTAAGTCAAATGAAAGTCAAATGCACTCAACAAATCTATTTGACTCAAATGAATGTCAAACACATTCAAACAAAGCTTTTTGACTCAAATGAAAGTAAAATGCATTAAACAAAGCTATTTGAATCAAAACAAAGTCAAACACAATGAAACAAAGCTTTTTAAAGCAAATGAAAGTCAAATGCATTCAACAAAGCTGTTTCAAATAAATGAAAGTCAAACACATTCAAACAAATCTTTTTGAAGCAAATGAAAGTCAAATGCATTAAACAAAGCCATTTCAATCAAATGAAAGTCAAACACATTCGAACAAAGCTTTTTGAAGAAAATGAAAGTCAAATGCATTCAACAAAGGTGTTTGAATAAAATGAAAATCAAACACATTCGAACAAACTTTTTAAAGAAAAAGAAAGTCAAACACATTCAAAAAAGCTTTTTGAAGCAAATGAAAGTCAAATGCATTCAACAAATCTATTTGAATCAAATGAAAGTCAAACACATTCAAACAAAGCTTTTTGACTCAAATGAAAGTCAAATTCATTCAACAAAGCTATTTGAATCAAAACAAAGTCAAACATATTCAAACAAAGCTTTTTGACTCAAATGAAAGTCAAATGAATTCTACAAAGCTATTTGAATCAAATGAAAGTAAAACACATTCAAACAAAGCTTTTTGAAGCAAATGAATGTCAAATGCATTCTACTAAGCCATTTCAATCAAATGAATTTCAAGCATATTCGAACAAAGCTTTTTGAAGCAAATGAAAGTCAAATGCATTCAACAAAGCCATTCCAATCAAATGAATTTTACACACATTCGCACAAAGCTTTTTGAAACAAATGAAAGTCAAATGCATTCAACAAAGTTGTTTCAATAAAATGAAAGTCAAACACATTCGAACAAAGCTTTTTAAAGCAAATAAAAGTCAAACGCATTCAACAAAGCTGTTTGAATCAAATGAAAGTCAAACACATTCAAACAAAGCTTTTTGAAGCAAATGAAAGTCAAATGCATTCAACAAAGCTATTTGAATCAAATGAAAGTCAAACACATTCAAAAAAGCTTTTTTAAGCAAATGAAAGTCAAATGCATTCAACATAGCCGTTTCAATCAAATGAAACTAAAACACATTCCAACAAAGCTTTTTCAAGCAAATGAAAGTCAATTGCATTCAACAAATCTATTTGAATCAAATGAAAGCCAAACACATTCAAATAAAGCTTTTTGACTCAAATCAAAATCAAATGCATTCAACAAAGCTATTTGAATCAATTGAAAGTTAAACACATTCAAACAAAGCATTTTGAGTCAAATTAATGTCAATGCATTCAACAAAGCTATTTCAATCAAATGAAAGTCAAACACATTCAATCTTTTGAAGCAAATGAAAGTCAAATGCATTAACAAATCCATTTCAATCAAATGAGAGTCAAACACATTCAAATAAATCTTTTTGAAGCAAATGAAAGTCAAATGCATTTAACAAAGCTATTTCAATCCAATGTAAGTTAAACACATTAAAACAAAGCTTTTTGAAGCAAACGAAAGTTAAATGCATTCATCAAAGCTATTTGAATCAAATGAAAATCAAACACATTCAAACAAAGCTTTTTGAAGCAAATGAATGTTAAATGCATTCAACAAATCTATTTTAATCAAATGAAACTAAAACACATTCGAACAAAGCTTTTTGAAGCAAATGAAAGTCAAATGCATTCAACAAAGCTGTTTGAATCAAATGAAAGTCAAACACATTCGAACAAAGCTTTTTGAAGCAAATGAAATTCAAATGCATTCAACATAGCCATTTCAATCAAATGAAAGTCAAAACACATTCAAACAAAGCTTTTTGAAGCAAATGAAAGTCAAATGCATTCAACAAATCTATTTGAATCAAATGAAAGTCAAACACATTCAAACAAAGCTTTTTGACTCAAATGAAAGTAAAATGCATTCAACAAAGCTATTTGAATCAAAACAAAGTCAAACATATTCAAACAAAGCTTTTTGAAGCAAATGAAAGTCAAATGCATTCAACAAAGCTGTTTCAATTAAATGAAATTCAAACACATTTAAACAAATCTTTTTGAAGCAAATGAAAGTCAAATACATAGAACAAAGCCAGTGCAATCAAACGAAAGTCAAACACATTCGAACAAAGATTTTTGAAGAAAATGAAAGTCAAATGTATTCAACAAAGATTTTTGAATCAAATGAAAGTCAAACACATTCGAACAAAGCTTTTTGAAGCAAGTGACAGTCAAATGCACTCAACAAAGCCATTTCAATCAAATGAAAGTCAAACACATTCAAACAAAGGTTTTTGTAGCAAACGAAAGTTAAATGCATTCAACAAAGCTATTTGAATCAAATGAAAGTCAAACACATTTAAACAAAGCTTTTAGAAGCAAATTAATGTCAAATGCGTTCAACAAAGCTATTTGAATCAAATGAAACTAAAACACATTCAAACAAAGATTTTTGAAGCAAATGAAAGTCAAATGCATTCAACAAATCTATTTGAATCAAATGAAAGTAAAACACATTCAAACAAAGCATTTTGACTCAAATGAAAGTCAAATGCATTCAACAAAGCCATTTCAAACAAATGAAAGTCAAGCACATTCAAACAAAGCTTTTTGAAGCAAATGAAAGTCAAATGCATTCTACAAAGCTATTTGAATCAAATGAAAGTAAAACATATTCAAACAAAGCTTTTTGATGCAAATGAATGTCAAATGCATTCAACAAAGACATTTCAATCAAATGAATTTCAAACACATTCGAACAAAGCTTTTTGAAGCAAATGAAAGTCAAATGCATTCAACAAAGCTGTTTGAATCAAATGAAAGTCAAACACATTCGAACAAAGCTTTTTGAAGCAAATGAAAGTCAAATGCATTCAACAAATTGAAGCAAATAAAAGTCAAACACATTCCAACAAAGCTTTTTGAAGCAAATGAAAGTCAAATGCATTCAACAAAGCTATTTGAATCAAATGAAAATCAAACACATTCAAATAAAGCTTTTTGACTTTAATTTGATTCAAAAAACTTTTTTTGAATGTGTTTCACTTCCATTTGATTCAAATCGATTTGTTGAACGCATTTGACTTTCATTTGCTTCAAAAAGCTTTGTTTGAATGTGTATGACTTTCAATTGGTTCAAATATCTTTGTTGAATGCATTTGACTTTCATTTGCTTCAAAAAGCTTTGTTTCAATGTGTTTGACTTTCATTTGTTTCAAATAGCTTTGTTGAATGCATTTGACTTTCATTTGTTTTAAAAAGCTTTGTTTGAATATGATTGACTTTCATTTGTTTCAAATAGTTTTTTTAAATGCATTTGACTTTCATTTGATTCAAAAAGCTTTGTTTGAATGTGTTTGACTTTCATTTGATTCAAAAAGCTTTGTTTGAATGCATTTGACTTTAATTTGATTCAAAAAGCTTTTTTTGAATGTGTTTGACTTTCTTTTGATTTAAATAGCTTTGTTGAATGCATTTGACTTTCATTTGATTCCAAAAGCTTTGTTTGAATGTGTTTTACTTCCATTTGATTCAAATCGCTTTGTTGAATGCATTTGACTTTCATTTGCTTCAAAAAGCTTTGTTTGAATGTGTTTGACTTTCAATTGATTCAAATATCTTTGTTGAATGCATTTGAATTTCATTTGCTTCAAAAAGCTTTGTTTTAATGTATTTGACTTTCATTTATTTCAAATAGCTTTGTTGAATGCATTTGACTTTCATTTGTTTTAAAAAGCTTTGTTTGAATATGATTGACTTTCATTTGTTTCAAATAGTTTTTTTAAATGCATTTTACTTTCATTTGATTTTATAAGCTTTGTTTGAATGTGTTTGACTTTCATTTGATTCAAGTAGACTTCTTGAATGCATTTGACTTTAATTTGATTCAAAAAACTTTTTTTGAATGTGTTTCACTTCCATTTGATTCAAATCGATTTGTTGAACGCATTTGACTTTCATTTGCTTCAAAAAGCTTTGTTTGAATGTGTCTGACTTTCAATTGATTCAAATATCTTTGTTGAATGCATTTGACTTTCATTTGCTTCAAAAAGCTTTGTTTCAATGTGTTTGACTTTCATTTGTTTCAAATAGCTTTGTTGAATGCATTTGACTTTCATTTGTTTTAAAAAGCTTTGTTTGAATATGATTGACTTTCATTTGTTTCAATTAGTTTTTTTAAATGCATTTGACTTTCATTTGATTCAAAAAGCTTTGTTTGAATGTGTTTGACTTTCATTTGATTCAAGTAGACTTCTTGAATGCATTTGACTTTAATTTGATTCAAAAAACTTTTTTTGAATGTGTTTGACTTTCTTTTGATTCAAATAGCTTTGTTGAATGCATTTGACTTTCATTTGATTCCAAAATCTTTGTTTGAATATTTTTTACTTTCATTTGATTCAAATAGCTTTGTTGAATGCATTTGACTTTCATTTACTTCAAAAAGCTTCGTTGGAATGTGTTTGACTTTAATTTGATATAAATAGCGTTTTTGAATGCATTTGACTTTCATTTGATTCAAAAAGCTTTGCTTGATTGTGTTTGACTTTCATTTGATTCAAATAGCTTTGTTGAATGCAAATGACTTCCATTTGTTTCAAAATGCTTTGTTTGAATGTGTTTGACTTTCATTTGATTTAAAAACCTTTGTTTTAATGTGCTTGAATTCATTTGATTCAAATAGCTTTGTTGAATGCATTTGACTTTCATTTGAGTCAGAAAGCTTTGTTTGAATGTGTTTGACTTTTTTGTATTTCAAATAACATTGTTGAATGCATTTGACATTCATTTGATTAAAAAAACTTTGTTTGAATGTGTTTGACTTTCATTTGATAACTACAGCTTTGTTGAATGCATTTGACTTTCATTTGCTTCAAAAAGCTTTGTTTGAATGTGTTTGACTTTCATTTTATTCAAATAGCTTTGTTGAATGCATTCGACTTTCATTTGAGTCTAAAAGCTTTGTTTGAATGTGTTTGACTTTCATTTGTTTCAAATAGCTTTGTTGAATGCATTTGACTTTCACTTGCATCAAAAAGGTTCGTTTGAATGTGTTTGACTTTCATTTGATTTAAAAAATTTGTTTTAATCTGTTTGAATTCATTTCATTCAAATGGCTTTGTTGAATGCATTTGACTTTTATTTGAGTCAAAAAGCTTTATTTTAATGTGTTTCACTTTCATTTAATTCAAATAGCTTTGTTGAATGCATTTGACTTTCATTTGATTCAAAAAGCTTTGTTTGAATGTGTTTGACTTTCATTTTATTCAAATAACTTTGTTGAATGCATTTAACTTTCATTTGCTACAAAAAGCTTTGTTCGAATGTGTTTGACTTTCATTCGATTCAAATAACTTTCTTGAATGCATTTGACTTTAATTTGATTCAAAAAGCTATGTTTGAATGCGTTTGACTTTCATTTGATTCATATATCTTTGTTGAATGCAATTGACTTTTATTTGCTTCAAAAAGCTTTGTTTGAATGTGTTTGAATTTTATTTTATTTAAAAACCTTTGTTTGAAAGTGTTGGAATTCATTTGAATCAAATTGCTTTGTTAAATGCATTTGACTTTCATTTGTTTCAAAAAGCTTAGTTTGAATGTGTTTGACTTTCATTTTATTCAAAGAGCTTTGTGAAATGCATTTGACTTTCATTTGATTCGAAAAGCTTTGTTTGAAAGTGTTTGACTTTCATTTGATTTAAAAACCTTTGTTTGAATGTTTTTGAATTCATTTGATTCAACTAGCTTTAGCAAATGCATTTGACTTTCATTTGATTCAAAAATCTTTATTTGAATGTGTTTGACTTTCATTTGATTCAAATCGATATGTTGAATGCATTTGACTTTCATTTGCTTAAAAAAACCTTTGTTGTTTGACTTTCATTTGATTCAAATAGATTTGTTGAATGCATTTGACTTTCATTTGCTTAAAAAAGCTTTGTTTGAATTGTGTTTGACTTTCATTTGATTCAAATAGATTTGTTGAATGCATTTGACTTTCATTTGCTTCAAAAATCTTTGTTTGAATGTGTTTGATTATAATTTAATTCTAATAGATTTGTTGAATGCATTTGACTTTCATTTAAGTCAAAAAGCTTTGTTAAATACTTTTGATTTTAATTTGCTTCAATAAGCTTTGTTTGAATGTGTTTGACTTTCATTTGATTCAAATAGCTTTGTTGAATGCATTTGAGTTTCATTGCTTCAAAATGCTTTGTTTGAATGTGTTTGACTTTCATTTGATTCATATAGCTTTGTTCAATGCATTTGACTTTCATTTGATTTAAAAAGCTTTGGTTGAATGTGTTTAAGTATCATTTGATTGAAATAGCTTTGTTGAATGCATTTTATTTTCATTTGCTTCAAAATGCTTTGTTTGAATATGTTTGACTTTCATTTGATTCGAAAAACTTTGTTTGAATGTGTTTGACTTTCATTTAATTCAAATAGCTTTGTTAAATGCAATTGAATTTCATTTGCTTTTAAACTGGGCTTTGTTTGAAAGTGTTTAACTTTCAGTTGATTTAAAAACCTTTGTTTGAATGTGTTTGAATTCATTTGATTCAACTAGCTTTATTTAATGCATTTGACTTTAATTTGATTCAAAAAGCTTTGTTTGAATGTGTTAGACTTTCATTTGATTCAAATGGATTTGTTGAATGCATTTGACTTTCATTTGCTTAAAAAAGCATTGTTTGAATTGTGTTTGACTTTCATTTGATTCAAATAGCTTTGTTGAATACATTTGACTTTCATTTGATTCAAAAAGCTTTGTTTGAACGTGTTTGAGTTTCATTTGATTCAAATAGCTCTGTTGAATGCATTTGACTTTCATTTGCTTCAAAAAGCTTTGTTTGAATGTGTTTGACTTTCATTTGATTCTTATATCTTTGTTGATTGTAATTGACTTTGCTTCAAAAAGCTTTGTTGAATGTGTTTGACTTTAATTTAATTCTAATAGCTTTGTTGAATGCATTTGACTTTAATTTGAGTCAAAAAGCTTTGTTGAATGCATTTAATTTTCATTTACTTCAATAAGCTTTGTTTGAATGTGTTTGACTTTCATTTGATTCAAGTAGCTTTGTTGAATGCATTTGACTTTCATTTGCTTCAAAAAGCTTTGTTTGAATGTGTTTGATATTCATTTGATTCAAATAGCTTTGTTGAATGCATTTGACTTTCATTTGATTCAAAAAGCTTTACTTGAATGTGTTTGACTTTCATTCGATTCAAATAGCTTTGTTGAATGCATTTGACTTTCATTGCTTCAAAATGCTTTGTTGAATGTGTTTGACTTTCATTTGATTCAAACAGATTTGGTGAATGCATTTGACTTTCATTTGCTTAAAAAAGAATTGTTTAAATTGTGTTCGACTTTCATTTGATTCAAATAGCATTGTTGAATGCATTTGACTTTCATTTAATTCAAAAAGCTTTGTTTGAATGTGTTTGACTTTCATTCGATTCAAATAGCTTTGTTGAATGCATTTGCCTTTCATTTGCCTCAAAAACCATTGTTTGAATGCAATTGACTTTCATTTGATTCTTATATCTTTGTTGAATGCAATTGACTTTCATTTGCTTCAAAAAGCTTTGTTTGAATGTGTTTGACTGTTATTTTATTTAAAAACCTTTGTTTGAAAGTGTTTGAATTCATTTGCTTTAAATACCTTTGTTGAATGCATTTGACTTTCATTTGATTCAAAAAGCATTGTTTGAATGTGTTTGACTTTCATTTCATTCAAATAGCTTTGTTTAATGCATTTGACTTTCATTTGATTCAAAAAGCTTTATATTAATGTGTTTGACTTTCATTTAATTCAAATAGCTTTGTTAAATGCAATTGAGTTTCATTTGCTTCTAAACGCTTTGTTGGAAAGTGTTTAACTTTATTTGATTTAAAAACCTTTGTTTGAATGTTTTTGGATTCATTTGATTCAACTAGCTTTATTTAATGCATTTGAATTTCATTTGATTCAAAAAGCTTTGTTTGAATGTGTTTGACTTTCACTTGATTCAAATAGATTTGTTGAATGCATTTGACTTTCATTTGCTTAAAAAAGCTTTGTTTGAATTGTGTTTGACTTTCATTTGATTCAAATAGCTTTGTTGAATGCATTTGACTTTCATTTGCTTCAAAAATCTTTGTTTGAATGTGTTTGACTATAATTTAATTCAAATAGCTTTGTTGAATGCATTTGACTTTCATTTCAGTCAAAAAGCTTTGTTGAATGCATTTGATTTGAATTTGCTTCAATAAGCTTTGTTTGAATGTGTTCGACTTTCATTTGATTCAAATAGCTTTGTTGAATGCATTTGACTTTCATTAGCTTCAAAGTGCTTTGTTTGAATGTGTTTGACTTTCATTTGATTCAAATAGGTTTGTTGAATGCATTTAACTTTTATTTGATTTAAAAAGCTTTGTTTGAATGTGTTTGACTTTCATTTGATTCAAATAGCTTTGTTGAATGCATTTGACTTTCGTTTGCTTCAAAATGCTTGGTTTGAATGTGTTTAACTTTCATTTAATTCAAATAGCTTTGTTAAATGCAACTGAGTTTCATTTGCTTCAACACACTTTGTTTGAAAGTGTTTAACTTTCATTCGATTTAAAAACCTTTGTTTGACTGTGTTTAAATTCATTTGATTCAACTAGCTTCATTTAATGCATTTGACTTTAATTTGATTCAAAAAGCTTTGTTTGAATGTGTTTGACTTTCATTTGATTGAAATAAATTTGTTGAATGCATTTGACGTTCATTTGCTTAAAAAACCTTTGTTTGAATTGTGTTTGACTTTCATTTGATTCAAATAGCTTTGCTGAATACATTTGACTTTCATTTGATTCAAAAAGCTTTGTTGAATGTGTTTGACTTTGATTTGATTCAAATAGCTTTGTTGAATGCGTTTGACTTTCATTTGATTCAAATAGCTTTGTTGAATGCATTTGATTTTCATTTGATTCAATATGCATTGTTTGAATGTGTTTAACTCTCTGGTGATTCAAATAGCTTTGTTGAATGCAATTGACTTTCATTTGAGCCAAAAAGCTTTATTTGAATGTGTTTGACTTTTATTTGATTAAAATAGTTTTGTTGAAAGCATTTGACTTTCATTTGATTCAAAAAGCTTTGTTTTAATGTGTTTGACTTTCATTTAATTCAAATAGCTTTGTTAAATGCAATTGACTTCCATTTGCTTCGAAATGCTTTGTTTGAATGTGTTTGACTTTCATTTGATTGAAAAACCCTTGTTTTAATCTGTTTGAATTCATTTGATTCAAATAGCTTTGTTGAATGCATTTGACTTTCATTTGAGTCACAAACCTTTTTTTAAATGTGTTTGACTTCCATTTGATTCAAAAAGCTTTCTTTGAATTTGTTTGACTTTCATTTGAATCAAAAAGCTTTGTTTTAATGTGTTTGACTTTTGTTTGATTCAAATAGGTTTGGTGAATGCATTTGACTTTCATTTGTTTCAAAAATCTTAATTTGAATGTGTTTGACTTTCATTTGATTCAAATAGATTTGTTGAATGCATTTGACATTCATTTGATTCAAAAAGATTTGTTTGAATGTGTTTGACTTTCATTTGTTTCAAATAGCTTTGTTGAATGCATTTGTTTTTCATTTTCTTAAAAAAGCTTTGTTTGAATGTGTTTGACTTTCATTAGATTCAAATAGCTTTGTTGAATGCATTTGACTTTCATTTATTTCAAATAGCTTCGTTGAATGCATTTGACTTTCATTTGCTTCATAAAGCTTTGTTTGAATGTGTTTGACTTTCATTTGATTCATATAGCTTTGTTTAATGCAATTGACTTTCATTTGATTCAAATAGCTTTATTAAATGCATTTGAGTTTCATTTGATTCAAATAGCTTGGTTGAATGCATTTGACTTTCATTTGAGTCAAGAATCTCTATTTGAATGTATTTGACTTACATTTGATTCAAATAGCTTTATTGAATGCATTTGACTTTCATTTACTTCAAAAAGCTTTGTTTGAATGTGTTTGACTTTTATTTTTTTAAAAAACCTTTGTTTGAATGTGTTTGAATTCATTTGATTTAAATAGCTTTGTTGAACGCATTTAACTTTCATTTGATTCAAAAAGCGTTGTTTGAATGTATTTGACTTTCATCTGATTCAAATAGCTTTGTTGAATGCAATTGACTTTAATTTGCTTCAAAATGCTTTGTTTAAATGTGTTTGACTTTCATTTGATTTAAAAACCTTTGTTTTAATGTGTTTGAATTCATTTGATCAAATAGCTTTGTTGAATGCATTTGACTTTCATTTGACTCAAAAAGCTTTGTTTGAAAGTGTTTGACTTTCATTTGATTGAAATAGAATTGTTGAATGCATTTGACTTTCATTTACTTCAAAATGCTTTGTCTGAATGTGTTTGACTTTTATTTGATTCTAATAGCTTTGTTAAATGAATTTGATTTTCATTTGATTCGAAAAGCTTTGTTTGAATGTGTTTGACTTTCATTTAATTCAAATAGATTTGTTGAATGCATTTAACTTTCATTTGTGCCAAAAAGGATTATTCAAATGTGTTTGACTTTCATTTAATTCAAATAACATTGTTGAGTGCATTTGACTTTCATTTGCTTCAAAATGTTTTGTTTGAATGTGTTTGACTTTCATTTGATTCATATAGCTTTGTTGAATACAATTGGCTTTAATTTGCTTCAAAATGCTTTGTTTGAATGTGTTTGACTTTTATTTTTTTAAAAATCTTTGTTTGAATTTGTGTAAATTCATTTGATTCAAATAGCTTTGTTGAATGCATTTGACTTTCATTTGATTCAAAAACTTTTGTTTGAATATGTTTGATTTTCATTTAATACAAATAGCTTTGTTGATTGCATTTGACTTTCATTTGATTCATTAAGATTTGTTTGAATGTGTTTCACTTTCATTTGATTCAAATAGCTTTGTTGAATGCATTTGACTTTCATTTGCTTCAAAAAGCTTTCTTTGAATGTGTTTGACTTTCATTTGATTCAAATAGCTTTGTTGAATGCATTTGACTTTCATTTGATTCCAATAGCTTTGTTGAATGCATTTGACTTTCATTTGATTCCAATAGCTTTGTTGAATGCATTTGACTTTCATTTTTTTAAATAGCTTTGTTTCAATGTGTTTGACTATCATTTGATTCAAATTGCTTCATAGAATGCATTTGACTTTCATTTGCTTTAAAATGCTTTGTTTGAATGTGTTTGAATTTCATTTGATTCTTATAGCTTTGTTTAATGCAATTGACTTTTATTTACTTCAAAATGCTTTGTTTGAATGTGTTTGACATTTATTTTTGTAAAAACCCTTTGTTTAAATTTGTTTAAATTCATTTGATTCAAATAGCTTTGTTGAATGCATTTCACTTTTATTTGATTCAAGAAGCATTGTTTGAATGTGTTTGACTTTCATTTAATTTAAATAACTTTATTGAATGCATTTGAATTTCATTTAATTCAAAAAGCTTTGTTTGAATGTGTTTGAATTTCATTTGATTCAAATATCTTTGTTGAATGCCTTTAACTTTTATTTGCTTAAAAAAGCTTTATTTGAAGATGTTTGACTTTCATTTAATTTAAATCGCTTTGTTGATTGCATTTGACTTTCATTTGAGTTAAAAAGCTTTGTTTGAATGTGTTTGACTTTCATTTGATTCAAATAGCTTCATTGAATGCATTTGACTTTCATTTGATTCAAAATGCTTTGTTTGAATGTGTTTGACTTTTATTTTATTTAAAAACCTTTGTTTGAATGCGTTTGAATTAATTAAATTAAAACAGCTTTATTAAATGCATTTGACTTTTATTTGATTCAAATAACTTTGTTGAAAGCATTTCACTTTCGTTTGGGTCAAAAAACTTTGTTTGGATGTGTTTGACTTTCATTTGATTCAAATAGCTTTGTTTAATGCATTTGACTTTCAATTACTTCAAAAAGCTTTGTTTAGATGTGTTTGACTTTTATTTTATTTAAAAAATTTTGTTTGAATGTGTTTAAATTCATTTGATTCAAATACCTTTGTTGAATGCATTTGACTTTCATTTGATGAAAAAACCTTGTTTGAATGTGTTTGACTTTCTTTTAATTGAAATAGCTTTGTTGAATGCATTTGAGTTTCATTTGATTCGAATAGCTTTGTTGAATGCATTTAATTTCATTTGCTTCAATATGCTTTGTTTGAATATGTTTGACTTTCTTTTGATTCAAATAGCTTTGTTTAATGCATTTGACTTTCATATGAGCCAAAAAACTTCTTTGAATGTATTTGACTTTCATTTTATTCAAATAGCTTTGTTGAATGCATTTGACTTTCATTTGATTCAAAAAGCTTTCTTTGAATGTGTTTGACTTTCATTGATTCAAATAGCTTTGTTGAATGCATTTGACTTTCATTGCTTCAAAATCCTTTGTTTGAATGTGTTTAACATTCATTTGATTAAAATAGCTTAGCTGAATGCATTTGACTTTCATTTGATTCAAAAAGCTTTGTTTGAATGTGTTTGAATTTCATTTGATTCATATAGCTTTGTTGAATGCAATTGACTTTAATTTGCTTCAAAATGCTTTATTTGAATGTGTTTGACTTTTATTTTTGTAAAAACCCTTTGTTCGATTTTGTTTAAATTCATTTGATTCAAATAGCTTTTTGAATGCATTTGACTTTCATTTGATTCAAAAATCATTGTTTGAATGTGTTTGACTTTCATTTCATTTAAATAGCTTTGTTGATTGCATTTGACTTTCATTTGATTCATAAAGATTTGTTTGAATGTGTTTCATTTTCATTTGATTCAAATAGCTTTGTTGAATGCATTTGACTTTTTTTTGCTTCAAAAAGCTTTCTTTGAATGTGTTTGACTTTCATTTGATTTAAATAGCTTTGTTGAATGCATTTGACTTTCATTTGCTTAAAATAAGCTTTGTTTGAATTGTGTTTGACTTTTCTTTGATTCCAATAGCCTTGTTAAATGTATTTGACTTTCATTTGATAACAACACCTTTGTTGAATGCGTTTGACTTTCATTTTTTTCAAATAGCTTTGTTGAATGCATTTTACTGTCATTTGCTTCAAAAAGCTTTGTTTGAATGCGTTTGAATTTCATTTGATTTAAATAGCTTTGTTAAATGCATTTGACTTTCATTTGTGTCAAAAAGCTTTGTTTGAATGTGTTTGATTTTCATTTGATTCAAATAGCTTTGTTGAATGCAATTGACTTTCATTTGCTTCAAAAAGCTTTGTTTGAATGTGTTTGACTTTTATTTTATTTAAAAACCTTTGTTTGAATGTGTTTGAATTCATTTGATTAAAATAGCTTTGTAGAATGCATTTGACTTTCATTTGATTCAAAAAGCTTCGTTTAAATGTGTTTGACTTTCATTTGATTCAAATAGCTTTGTTTGAATGCATTTGAGTTTCATTTGATTCAAAAAGCTTTGTTTGAATGTGTTGTACTTTCATTTGATTCAAATAGCTTTGTTGAATGCATTTGACTTTCATTTGATTCGAATAGCTTTGTTGAATGCATTTGATTCCATTTGCTTCAATATTCTTTGTTTGAATATGTTTGACTTTCTTTTGAATCAAATAGCTTTGTTGAATGCATTTGACTTTTATTTGAGCCAAAAAGCTTTCTTTGAATGTATTTGAATTTCATTTTATTCAAATAGCTTTATTGAATGCATTTGACTTTCATTGCTTCAAAATGTTTTGTTTAAATGTGTTTAACTTTCATTTGATTCAAATAGCTTAGTTGAATGCATTGGACTTTCATTAGAGTCAAAAAGCATTTTTTTAATATGTTTGACTTTCATTTGATTTAAATAGCTTTGTTGAATGCATTTGACTTTCATTTGCTTCAAAAAGCTTTGTTTGAATGTGTTTGACTTTCATTTGATTCAAATAGTTTTGTTGAATGCAATTGAATTTCATTTGCTTTAAAAAGCTTTGTTTGAATGTGTTTGACTTTCATTTGATTTAAAAATCCTTGTTTAATGTGTTTGACTTTCATTTGATTCAAATAGCTTTATGCATTCGACTTTCATATGATTCAAAAAGCTTTGTTTGATGTGTTTGACTTTCATTAGATTGAAATAGCTTTGTTGAATGCATTTGACTTTCATTTGCTTCTAAAATCTTTGTTTGAAAGTGTTTGACTTTCATTTGATTCAAATAGCTTTGTTGAATGCATTTGACTTTCATTTGAGCCAAAAAGCTTTGTTTTAATGTGTTTAACTTTCATTTGATTCAAATAGCTTTGTTGAATGCATTTGACTTTCATTTGCTAGAAAAAGCTTTGTTTGAATGTGTTTGATTTTCATTTGATTCAAATAGCTTTGTTGAATGCATTTGACTTTCATTTGCTTCTAAAAGCTTTGTTTGAATTGTGTTTGACTTTCCTTTGATTCCTATAGCTTTGTTAAATGCATTTGAAATTCATTAGATTCTAAAAACCTTTTTTAAAATATGTTTGACTAGCATTTGATTCAATTAGCTTTGTTGAATGCATTTGACTTTCATTTGCTTCAAAAAGCTATGCTTGAATGTCTTTGACTTTCATTTGATTTAAATTTCTTTGTTGAATGCGTTTGACTTACATATGATTGAAAAAACTTTGTTTGAATGTGGTTGACTTTCATTTGATTCAAATAGCTTTGTAGCATGCATTTGGTTTTCACTAGAGTCAAAAAGCTTTATTTGAATGTGTTGGACTTTCATTTGATTCAAATGGCTTTGTTCAATGCATTTGACTTTCATTTGCTTCAAAAAGCTTTCTTTGAATGTGCTTGACTTTCATTTGATTCAAACAGCTTTGTTGAATGCATTTGACTTTCATTAGAAACAAAAAAGCTTTTTTTGAATGTGTTTGACTTTCAACTGATTCAAATGGCTATGTTGAATACATTTGACTTTCATTTGCTTCAAAAACCTTTGTTTGAATGTGTTTGACTTTTATTTAATTTAAATAACTTTGTTGAATGCATTTGACTTTCATTTGCTTTAAAATGCTTTATTTGAATGTGTTTGACATTCATTTGATTCAAATAGCTTTATCAAATGCATTCGACTTTCAATTGATTCAAAAAGCTTTGTTTGAGTGTGTTTGACTTTCATTTGATTCACATAGCTTTGTTGAATGCATCTGACTTTCATTTGCTTTCAAAAGCTTTGTTTGAATGTGTTTGACTTTCATTTGATTCAAATAGCTTTGTTGAATGCTTTTGACTTTCATTATAGTCAAAAAGCATTTTTTTAAAATGTTTAACTTTCATTTGATTTAAATAGCTTTGTTGAATGCATTTGACTTTCATTTGCTTCAAAAAGCTTTGTTTGAATGTGTTTGACTTTCATTTGATTCAAATAGCTTTGTTGAATGCATTTGACTTTCATTTGATTCAAATAGCTTTGTTGAATGCAATTGACTTTCATTTGCTTTAAAAAGCTTTGTTTGAATGTGTTTCACTTTCACTTGATTTAAAAATCTTTGTTTAATGTGTTTGACTTTCATTTGATTTAAATAGCTTTATGCATTCGACTTTCATATGATTCAAAAAGGTTTGTTTGAGTGTGTTTGACTTTCATTTGATTGAAATAGCTTTGTTGAATGCATTTGACTTTCATTTGCTTCCAAAATCTTTGTTTGAAAGTGTTTGACTTTCATTTGATTCAAATAGCTTTGTTGTATGCATTTGACTTTCATTTGAGTCAAAAAGCTTTGTTTTAATTTGTTTAACTTTCATTTAATTCAAATAGCTTTGTTGAGTGCATTTGTCTTTCATTTGCTTCAAAAAGCTTTGTTTGATTTGTGTTTGACTTATCTTTGATTCAAATAGCTTTGTTCAATGCATTTGACTTTCATTTGCTTCAAAAAGCTTTGTTTGAATGTGGTTGACTTTCATTTGATTCAAATAGCTATGTTGAATGCATTTGACTTTCATTAGAAACAAAAAAAGCTTTTTTTGAACGTGTTTGACTTTCAATTGACTCAAATGGCTTTGTTGAATACATTTGACTTTCATTTGCTTCAAAAAGCATTGCTTGAATGTGTTTGACTTTCATTTGCTTCAAAAAGCTTTGTTTGATTGTGTTTGACTTTCATTTGATTCAAATAGCTTTGTTGAATGCATTTGACTTTCATTTGCTTTAAAATGCTTTGTTTGAATGTGTTTGACTTTCATTTGATTCAAATAGCTTTATAAAATGCATTCGACTTTCAATTGATTCAAAAAGCTTTGTTTGAGTGTGTTTGACTTTCATTTGATTCACATAGCTTTGTTGAATGCATCTGACTTTCATTTGCTTTCAAAAGCTTTGTTTGAATGTGTTTGATTTTCATTTGATTCAATTAGCTTTGTTGAATGCATTTGACTTTCATTAGAGTCAAAAAGCATTTTTTTAATATGTTTGACTTTCATTTGATTTAAATAGCTTTGTTGAATGCATTTGACTTTCATTTGTTTAAAAAAGCATTGTTTGAATGTGTTTGACTTTCATTTGAGTCAAATAGCTTTGTAGCATGCATTTAGTTTTCATTAGAGTCAAAAAGCATTATTTGAATGTGTTGGATATTCATTTGATTCAAATAGCTTTGTTCAATGCATTTGACTTTCAATTGCTTCAAAAAGCCTTGTTTGAATGTGCTTGACTTTCATTTGATTCAAATAGCATTGTTGAATGCATTTGACTTTCATTAGAAACAAAAAATCTTTTTTTTGAATGTGTTTGACTTTCAATTGATTCAAATGGCTTTGTTGAATGCATTTGACTTTCATTTGCTTCAAAACGCTTTGTTTGAATGTGTTTGACTTTCATTTAATTCAAATAACTTTGTTAAATGCATTTGACTTTCATTTACTTTAAAATGCTTTGTTTGAATGTGTTTGACTTTCATTTGATTCAAATAGCTTTATAAAATGCATTTGACTTTCAATTGATTCAAAAAGCTTTGTTTAAGTGTGTTTGATTTTCATTTGATTCACATAGCTTTGATGAATGCATCTGACTTTCATTTGCTTTCAAAAGCTTTGTTTGAATGTGTTTGACTTTCATTTGATTCAAATAGCTTTGTTGAATGCATTTGACTTTCATTAGAGTCAAAAAATTTTTTTTACTATGTTTGAATTTCTTTTGATTTAAATAGCTTTGTTGAATGCATTTGACTTTCATTTGCTTCAAAAAGCTTTGTTTGAATGTGTTTGACTTTCATTCGATTCAAATAGCTTTGTAGCATGCATTTAGTTTTCATTAGAGTCAAAAAGCTTTATTTGAATGTGTTGGACTTTCATTTGATTCAAATAGCTTTGTTCAATGCATTTGACTTTCAATTGCTTCAAAAAGCCTTGTTTGAATGTGCTTGACTTTCATTTGATTCAAATAGCTTTGTTGAATGCATTTGACTTTCATTAGAAACAAAAAAGCTTTTTTTTGAATGTGTTTGACTTTCAATTGATTCAAATGGCTTTGTTGAATGCATTTGACTTTCATTTGCTTCAAAACGCTTTGTTTGAATGTGTTTGACTTTCATTTAATTCAAATAACTTTGTTAAATGCATTTGACTTTCATTTACTTTAAAATGCTTTGTTTGAATGTGTTTGACTTTCATTTGATTCAAATAGCTTTATAAAATGCATTCGACTTTCAATTGATTCAAAAAGCTTTGTTTGAGTGTGTTTGATTTTCATTTGATTCACATAGCTTTGTTGAATGCATCTGACTTTCATTTGCTTTCAAAAGCTTTGTTTGAATGTGTTTGACTTTCATTTGATTCAAATAGATTTGTTGAATGCATTTGACTTTCATTAGAGTCAAAAAGAATTTTTTTACTATGTTTGACTTTCATTTGATTCAAATAGCTTTGTTGAATGCATTTGACTTTCATTTGAGTTAAAAAAGCTTTTTTGTAATGTGTTTGACTTTCATTTGATTTAAATAGCTTTGTTGAATGCATTTTACTTTCATTTGCTTCAAAAAGCTTTATTTGAATGTGTTTGATGTTCATTTGATTTAAATAACTTTGTTGAATGCATTTGACTTTCATTTGCTTTAAAAAGCTTTGTTTGAATGTGTTTGACTTTCATTTGATTCAAATTGCTTTGTTGAATGCATTTGACTTTCATTATAGTGAAAAAAGCTTTTTTTGAATGTGTTTGAATTTCATTTGATTCAAATAGCTTTGTTGAATACATTTGACTTTCATTTGCTTCAAAAAGCTTTGTTTGAATGTGTTTGACTTTCATTTGATTCAAATAGCTTTGTTGAATGCGTTTGACTTTCATTTGCTTCTAAAAGCTTTGTTTGAATGTGTTTGACTTTCATTTGATTCAAATAGCTTTGTTGAATGCATTTGACTTTCATTTTCCTTAAAAAGGTTTGTTTGAATGTGTTTCACTTTCATTTGATTTAAAAACCTTTGTTTAATGTGTTTGACTTGCATTGGATTCAAATAGCTGTATGCATTCGACTTTCATTTGATTCAAAAAGCTTTGTTTGAGTTTGTTTGACTTTCATTTGATTCAAATAGCTTTGTTGAATGATTTGATTTTCATTTTCTTCCAAAATCTTTGGTTGAATGTGTTTGACTTTCATTTGATATAAATAGGGAGATTCTCCCGTTTTCGGGACAGGAATTAGAGAAGCACCTAATCTCGGAATACGAGAAGATCTCACCTTTACCTTTTCCGCACCTTCTCCTACACACATTCAAGTACTAACTTGATCGTTGGAGGCAGAGCTCCAAACTCCCGGAGTCTCCGTTGTTTTGTAGGTACAGGCGCAGTCAGATCAGTCCTCGAGCTATAACTCTCCTGAGTGACAAAAACACTCAAAATAGGTTTGGTTGGGCCGCCACCCATCGGCCCACGTCCATGACCCGTCATCCGGGTTCGTGGCCCGCTTCCACGTGGCGCACTACCGCGTGGCGCGCTGCCACTTGGCGCGCTTCCATTTGGTGCGCTTCCCTAACATTTCGCGTGGCTAGGCCATTGTGAGGCTAGGTTTTTACTTGTTACTTGAAGCATTTTCCCGTCTAGCGAATTCCCAAATTTTATCTTGAATTTTAACATTCGGTTTCGGTGCTCTATGCTCAGAATCCGACGTCTTTCTTCGTAATACTCTAATGACTAATTAATTCCTTTCGAATTAATTCGTCGACACAGATTGTTAACTTTATTGGGTGTGACCCAAAGGGTGTAGTCAAGATTAAGATGTAATATTTATTATACAATAATATTACTGATCGGAAGCGGCCTCCAACTAGGCATTCCGATCACTTGACCTTGCTGAATAATTAGCTCCGTGATTGATTCTGAACCCTCTATCGGAATAATACACTTGTTCGATGGACACCATTCCTTTCAGGTAGATTATGCCTTTCTAGTCATACTCATCAAATACGACTCGTGGCTGCGGGGGAAGTGGTGGCCATCTTCGTCTTTTGTTGTAGCCTATTTGATGGATTATTGATCGCAAGTCAGCCCTTGCTCTGTTCACCGTTCCTCCATGTACTGGTCAACCATTGATTACATACACCATGCCCTCTTGCCTACTATCCCGATCTCTGCCCTCATCTTGGCCTCTATAACCTCCTCTAAGGTCACAGCCAAACTTATCTTCTTCCCTTCTCCGGGAGGAGTCAGGGTGTTGCTTGAACAGGTTCAGTTATCAACGCCGGACTAAGTCCTCTATGTTATCTTTCAAGTGCGTGCACTCATCAGTGGTATGCCCGTGGTCCTTTTGAGAATCGCACCACTTGCTAGGATCATAGTTTCTGTTCACCATTTTGGGTAGTCTCTGCCATTTATCGTCAGTTTTGTTCACGCTGAATAGATGGGATCTCGAATGAGTAAGTGGAGTATATTGATCAAATCTTCCAGACCTGGCTCCTCGCTTTTGGTCTGATCTCTTTATTCCCACTGTTTTTTCTGCATCCCTGCGACCTTGTTCAGCCCTCCTGGGCTGATCTACCCTGGCTGTATTTTCTGCTCGAGTGACTTTAACCCGCTTAACTGCGACACTTGGTGCTTTTCTGTTCAGCATGGCTCTGTCAGTCTCATCCGCTATGAACTCATGAGCTTTACGCAGCGCTTCAGCCAGTGTTTTGAGGCTCTTTCGTCCCATGTACGCTCTGAATGGTGAGCCCGATAATAGGCCACTCTACATTGCGAGCAGTGCTACTTCCTGGCTCATGTTTGGGATGGTCGTTGCTTCTTTGTTGAATCTAGTAATGAACTCCCGTAGAGGGCCATCTTTTCCTTGAACCAATGACATCAGCTCGGTGGTCATTTTTGTACGATCCACCAGCGTGACAAAGTGTTCCATGAACATTCTCTTCAACTGATTATAGGAATAGACAGATCCTTTCGGGATGGCCCCATACCATTCGGCTTCCAGCCCTTTCAAGGTTAGCAGAAATGCCTTACACTAAACTGAATATTTCATAGTGTACAATACCATATGGTTCTCAAATGCTGAGGCATGATTCTTAGGCGTCGTGGTACCATTGTACTTACAGCTAAGCATCTTGATTTTCTCCATTGGCTCTTCTAGAATATCCATGCAAAATGGGGAATCATCTGGAATTACATGGATTCGCTCTCACTTCTCTCTGTTCAGGCTCAGTCCTCGCTCAGAGGTCGGCAACCTGCTGTGAGTGACTTAGACCTCCAGACTGCCCTTATCCTGGGCAGCTTCCTCCATACTCCATTCCCGATTCAGATTTTGAGTTTCGAGTTCCAGTACCTTCTTCCTCAGCTGAACCAACTCTTTCTGCTCCGGGGTGAGAGTTACAAGTGTTGCCTTCTTCGCAACTAACCCTGTAGCATCAACCTTTTGTGGGGAGCCTGACCTTTTACCGAAATTGGTAAGAAATGCTGTCATGGCTTCCAACTGCTCTTTACTGCACTTAGAGAGATTCTGCAAGATGGCTGGCATGTTGACAGGCTGCGACTTTAGGGTTATTGGTATTTTGGTAATGGGTTCATTGTTCGTGACTGTCATTGGCATTCTGAACTTAATAGAAGAGCTAGACCCTACCGGATCTACTAATTTCTCCACCGCTTTGTTCGCAGTCGATGTCCATCCAGTGGGGTTAGTTTTTTAAGAGATATTGGATTTGGGTTTTTCGGTTGATCCTTTAGGATCGATGGTTATTAACGCTATTTTTTTTGTTTTGTTATTGGTTTCAGTAGCCTTAGGAACTGGTGTTTGTACAGCTTCTTCTCCGGTCATAGCAATCTTCCAACTAGTCCCTTGCTCAGCTGGCAAACCTCAGGTCAGATGATCCTTCCCAACCTTCTAGCGCCAATTGTTCTGGGTACGGATCCAAGGGTTTAGGCTAGTACAGGCTGGGTCTAATTAGTGACTGCGCAAGGCAACACACGAAAACTGCCCTCGGGGGTGGTTCGAGGAACCCTCCTCGATGCCTAAGTCAGAATGTGTTTTAGAGAGAGAAAGTGTACTTAAAGGGATGGATGATGTAATAGAATGTGTGTCTAACCTCCTTTCAGTTGTACTTTATCCCATATTTAGAGGCGTGTGGTATCCTTTAGGTAGAGTCCCACTAGGTTAGCCTGCGGGCTAATTACTGCCGGGCTGGTGAGCCCCTCTAGGCGCTCCTCCAGCAGCGACTGTGCACCTCGAGAGTGAAGCTGGGAGCCCGATGATAGCTTAGCAGGAGCTATCCCATACAAAAATGATTTGGTTTTTGAAGGTTACACCGACGCAAGCTTCGAAACAGACAGAGACGACTTTAAGTCGCAATCAGGATACATATTCTGTCTAAATGGAGGAGCGTTTAGTTGGAAGATTGCTAAGCAAAGCACGACTGCAGATTCTACAACTAAAGCCGAATACTTGGCAGCTTCTAAAGCAGCTAAGGAGGCAGTTTGGATTCGTAAGTTCGTTGATGAACTTGATAATGTACCCTCCATCAAGGGTCCAATAGACGTCTATTGTGATAACAATGGAGCTATTGCTCAGGCTAGAGAGCCAAGGGAACATCAAAAGGTCAAACATGTCAAAAGGCGATTTCACATTATAAGGGAATGAAAGTCTGAGGGTGAAATAAGAATTTGTAAGATTGGAACATACGAGAATGTAGTCGATCCACTCACTAAACCTTTGCCTCAAGTGAAACACAACAACCACGTTGAGGCAATGGGAATCAGGCACGTTGGACATTGGCGTTGATTTCCCTGGTTATGTGTTTTAATTAATTTTGGATAATTTTTGGAGTAATTTAAATTTTATGCAATTTTTATCACTCCATTTCTATTTAATTGTGGTTTTAGAATTAAATAATGATTCCATTCGTGACGCGGGTGAAACCTAGGTCGTTGATTACTAAGATTCCCCGATCAAAACAAAATTTATAAAACCAAACCCAACCCTAAGTATAGGGGTAAGTCCGGGTCAAACCCAAGGGAATACGGTATTAGCTAAAGTCTCTAGTTAAGCTATTCCGAAGTCTTAAACAATAGGGTTGGTCTAAGCTATCGAATCAACTCAATCAAAACTAACAGATAGAATTCAATTATCAAAGCATTAGGGAATTTAGGGTCCGCATGCACTCATGATAAACTTGCTAATTTGTCGAGAATTTTATCAATCAAGCAATGCGAGGGAAAACGATATTTGTAATCAAAATCACTCAAAGAGCTATTTCCTAGGGTCAAGCTAGATGTCTCTACAAATGACTTCAAAGGAAAATCACAAAACAAGATCAATCGATAATAATAGCTTCCAAATCAATTTTTCGTGTCATTGACTATTATGCAATCTAGCTTGATAATCAAGGTTAGCTACTCCTCATCAAATCAAACACATGCACAAATACTAGTACGGAAAAAGGCTTTGGCGACGCTTTTCTAAGACCTATTACGACGCTAAATAGCGTCGTAAGTACTTTTACCTATTGGGGTTCTTTTTGGATGTCTAACTAACTTCTCTTTTGTTAGTTTTACTATGTATAGATTTTTCTTCTTTTTAAAGAGAGGATGATTAGAACAAGAGAAATTAGACTAGTTTTAGAGAGAGAAGCTCAAGATTTAGGAAAACTTTGTTCTTAGATTTTAGAGAGAGAAACTTGGTAATTGATGATTGCTACATTTTGATCTTTATTCACTTTGATATTGACCAAAGTTTTGTAAGAATTCGTTTCTCTTTAATACAATTTTAGTATTTAATCTTTGATATATTGTTCAATTTCTTTAGATTGTTTGATTGATTGTTGATATTTGAATTGCAATGTTGATGATGAAATTGATGATTAGTTTAGTTATACTTTTCAATTTTACAATGTGTAGTGAGTAGTTCCTTTGCTAGGGATGTGGTGAAGCATGTATGGATGATAAGCTATTGCTAATTTGGGGGTATTTGATTGATTGGATAATGTAAATAAAATTGGTTGATGGAATTTGTGCATGTGTTTGATTTGATGAGGAGTAGCTAACCTTAATTATCAAGCTAGATTGCATAGTAGTTTTCAATGATACCACACATTGATTTGGATGCTATTATTATCGTTTGATCTTGTTTTGTGATTTTCCTTTGAATGTCATTCGTAGAGACCACTAGCTTGACCCAAGGAAATAGCTCTTCAAGTGATTTTGATTGCAAATACCGTTTTCCCTCGCATTTCTTGATTGATTAATTTCCCGATAAATTAGCAATTTTATCGTGAATGCATGTGGATCCTAAATCCCTAGTACATTGATTTCTATTGTTAGCTTTGATTTTGTTGATTTGATTGTTTAGACCTAACCAATTGGTTAAGATTTCGGAATATCTTAACTAGAGACCTTAGCTTATACCTCATTCCCTTGGGTTCGACCCGAACTTACCCCTATACTTAGGGTTGGGTTTGGTTATAAATTTTGTTTGATCGGGGGATTCTTAGAACTCAACGACATAGGTTTTCCTCCCGTCAGCAGCACATGAAAAATTATTATGAAGAATCTGCTTGCTCTTCAAAGAATGTCAACATGAATTTGTAATTATTTTTCGCATCATTATTGAACCGGGATGGCCTAACCAGTCATGCCAAACAACAAAATTATTAGTAAACTTCTGGTTTACTATAGCATGAGTTTCAATAGTATTGATTTTTGTGTAGTACAAAAAGCTGGAGAATATAGGGAGTTTCTCCAAAACATGTTTTGTGCCTTGAGTTATATTCGTTATTTGAAGGAATTCGTTATTTTCTTCATTGATTGTCTCAATATGATAACCATTGTTGTTAATATCTCTAAAACTTAATAAATCTGTTTGAGATAATGGGGAGTATAAATGCATCAATTATTTTAATTTTAGTTCCCTAAGGCAATTCTATGTTGGCTCTTCCGGACCCTTCAATGATATTTTTATTACCCGATATGGTACTCACATTAATCCTTTTCATCATCAAATGAGAGAAATATTTTTTATTTTTAAGTATTGTATGAGTAGTTGCATTGTCAGCAAGACATAATTCTTCACCATTCATAGCAAATTGTACTTGAGTGTGGGTGTGAAATGAAATGAGGAAAAGAAAGGAGAAGGAAAGAAGAAGTAGCTCGGCTAGGCTACTACGCGACCGCGTAGCAGGGGTGCGCACCTGCGCACGAGGCCCGCGCGCCCGCACCCCTGCTGCTCCTCTTCTTGCTTGCTTCTTGTTCTTGGTGCGTTCATTTATGGGCTTAATGATCTTTATCATCACGGGATTACTGAACCCACTAAACACATCAGTTTCTAAACCCCTTTTCAGTGGGTTCAACATCCCAAATTAATAAGAGCACCATAATGAACCCACCAAGAACAAATTTGCTTCACATTTTAGCACTACTTTTCCTAAATTACCTTACCCATTCAACTCGAAATTCAATAATATCGAGCATACTCTCACCAATTACCACGAAACACCTTTCCATTGTGCTCATGCTCGTTTGAGGTAGTCCAACTCCAATGAATTCAACCTATTAATCCAAATACAAAACAAGTAAAAGAAAGAAAATCAATTTAAAGTAACTAAGAAAGATAGAATTAAAAAAAAAATTTAGAATACCAGGTTGCCTCCCGGGAAGCGCTTGCTTAAGGTCCTTAGCTCGACCCTTCCTCCAAATCATGGAGGGTCAAAGAACACCACCTTGTTCAAAGTGCTAGATGAAACAAACTTTTTCTAATTCCTTGGCAACTTCACATCGTTGCTTGATGTATTCTTATTTGTTGACACTTCTGAAACAAGCTCACTTCGCTTCAAATTTTCTTTCTTCTTCATAAAAGCTCTCTTTTTCTTCTTTGTCTTCTTATTCCTTCTAGTGGACGGTTTCTCACCATCAACACTCTTGGAGTCAACCTTGTCCTCTTGAGGGTAGAGCTCAAACCATGGAGGAATATCAATCACCTCCTCATCCACAAGCTTACAAGGCTCCTTGTTTTCTTCACTAACTTTCTTGCATTCAAAGGCACATCATCACAAACCTCAAGAACTTTGTTAGTTGAAGAAACAATCATGCATACATTATCATTGGAATGAGGTGAATTGATACACATAATTCCATTCACAAGAGACAAAGATTCATGCATCGGTTTAAGCTCAAAACTAGCCTTATTGTTACCAACTCTGAAAGTAATAAGGCCTCCCTTCACATCTATCAAAGCTCCCGAAGTAGCTAAGAAAGGTCTCCCTAAAATGATAGGAATGTTATCATCTTCCGTTATTTCAAGCACAATAAAATCAACCGGAATTGTGAACTCTCCTATCTTGAGTGGAACATCCTCAACTCTTCCCTTCGGAAACTTAATAGATCGATCGGCCAATTACAAAGTCATGTTTGTTGGAAGAAGCTCACCTAGCTTATGCTTCCTAAAGACTGAATAAGGCATGCTACTCACACTAGCACCAAGATCACATAGAGCATTTTGGAACAATTTTCCATTAATTTTGCAAGGGATAGAGAAGTTACCCAGATCTTTCATTTTTTGGGTAAATCATTGTGAATCAAAGCGCTACAACACTCCCCAAATTCTACCGAATCAATCTCATTGCACTCTCTTTTGCCACTCAATATTTCCTTAAGGAACTTAGAATATCTTGGCATTTGGGTCATGGCTTCGGTAAAAGGGATTGAAAGATGAACTTCCCTAAGCATGTCAAGAAATCTCCTAAATTGTTCATCAATTTTGTTTCTCAAAAACTTTTGGGGATATGGAAGTTTGGGCTTGATTACCTCCTCTTGCACTTTTTCATCACTCTTCTATTCCTCTTGGGCCTCTTTACTCACCTTCTTTGACACATTGATCTCTTTTTCCTCACTTGAATCACTCACCTTCTCACCTTCCTCACTCTTCCTAGAAACTCTCTCTTCAAGCACTTTCCCACTCCTTGTGGTGAAGAATACACGACTTTCTTAGGTTCAACTCCTTGTGAGGGTAAAGGAGAAGGGCTAGCATTCACACTCTCTTTCAAGGTATTAGCCAATTGAGTGATTTGTGTTTCAAGCATCTTGTTATGTGTCATCAGCTCATTGAACTTTTTGTCACTTACCGACATGTAAGTGCTCAAAATTTTAGTTTGGTTCTCGATGATTTCTACCAAGGTAGTTCTAGAAGATGAAGGTTGAGCATAAGAATTCTCACCATTACCTTGAGTTCTTGGAGCAAATCCGAATGGGGGTCCCCTTTGGTTGTTGTTTTGAAAATTCCCCGGGTTTTGGTTACTCCAATTACCCTGGTTTTGATTTTGGCCATTGTTTTAGTATTGGTACCATAGCCTTAACCTTGGCTTTGGTTTCAATACCCTTGACCTTAGCTTTGATTATTATAGCCTTGATTATTATAGTTCCCTCGGAAATTTTGATTTCCTTGGTTTCTATAACCACCATTGTTGTTTAGGGTAAAAATACCCCAGGTACGTGGCCCAATCTCATAGTGACATGTGGCCCAATAAACAGGCGACACGTGGCCTTATGAGAATGTGACACGTGTCCACTTATCATGGTGACACCTGTCAGCCATCTCTAAATGCCCCAATGCTGCAATCAGAATGAGAAAAGAGCCCTGATGACCTCAGGCCCAAATCCCGAGAAAACCTTGAAAGCCGTAAAACGGCGCCCCCCACGACACGTGGCGACCTCTGATTGCGCAGCCAATCACGTCACGAAATTCTAGGGCATAAACCCTAGAGGGGTACATGTTCCCACCCCTATAAATACCCCAATCATTTATGATGGGAGGGGTGGATTGTGACATAACATAAATATAGAGCATTAAAGAGCTCCAACTTCTCTCTACTTTCTCTCTCTAGCCTTTTCCGTTTCCGTTCACTAACTTGAGAGTCGGAGGCGAATATTCCGAACACCGGAATATTCGTTATTTTGCAGGTGTCCGAGTCTTTGTCAGCAGAGCGTGACCAGTATCCGAGGGAATCACAAAAAACCCCGAAACATTTGGCGCCGTCTGTGGGGATACTCGTCCGTTATGGCAATAGATGGTCAGACACCTAATTCTGGACCTCGTCCAGGCGAAGATGGATATGTAGAGGACATACATACTACCATACACTCAAGCAATCCTTTGACTGCCTCATTTGAAGAGGCCGAACAACTTCCTGTCACCCCAGCTACCCTAATGGCCGAGCTGACTAAGCTCCGCAAGGAGTTGGCGGCTACCCAGCAAAAGGGGAGAGGGGGCACTTCCAAGAAAGCCAACAACAAGACCAATGCAACTGATGCTGGTAACACCCCATTCCGTCGTCCGCACGGAAGGTCTCCCCGAGTCTCACGGACCAACTTCTCTAGCCTGCTGGCGAAAACACAGTCGGCTGGGGGGAGGGGCAGACAGCCAAAAAGAGTTGAGACTGAGCCGTCACAGCGTTTCAAGGACGCAAGGGACTACATTCGGCACAAGCAAAGGCAGAGGGTCGCATGCTCTGACACGGCCTCTACTCCAACCATGCCGGAGGAAGTCTCCAACCAATCTTTCTCCCAATACACCAACACGGCTGCTTCCAGCAAGAGTCATACTATTACTCCCCGTCCAATTCAGCCATTGCAGTATCAGTCCCCTCAAGTACTCAATGGGTTGATACAACCAACTCCCCAAGTTTTTGGGCAATATGGGCCGTATGGTCAGATGTTCGGCCAGACTCCTTACCTGGCTGGAACGTCCGTTCAGCCTCAGCCTATTGATTGGCAAATGCGTTTGTTGAATTTGGGAGATAAGCCGCCTCCGTTTTCGCAAGATATACTAGCATCCCCTCAACCAGCAAAAGTGAAGAGTGTACTAGTGGGTGCCTATGATGGTACGGGCAACCTAGAAGAGCATGTTACCTCGTACAGGAACTTGATGTACTTGCAAAGTGTAGATGATGCTACATGGTGCAGATGCTTCCCGGCCACTCTCAAAGGGGTGGCCCAGGACTGGTTTAACAGCCTCCCAGCCGGATGCATCAATTGCTTTACCACCCTCAGTTTGTTGTTTGTGGGAAACTTCTCATACAACATCCCACCAAGAAAGACAAGTCTCAACTTGGCTACAATTGTCCAAGGAAAGAATGAAGGACTACGTTCGTACGTCCAAAGGTTTAACCAAGAAAAAGCCCAAATTCATAATCTTCCGGACGAAATGGCTTACTCAGAATTTCTCCGGGGATTAAGGCATAATGGTTTCAAGTTTGATTTGGTAAGAACAAAGATTCGGTCATACGCAGGTGTATTGCGGGAAGCCGAAGCCTATATTAAGGCCGCGAATTTTTGTTCGCTCACCAAATCAGAACAGCCGGCCAAGGGGGCTGAGAAGAAACAATCTTCTCAGCAAGACTCGGCCGGTCGAAAGAAAGAAGGGAACAAAAGAAAAGAAATCTGGGTAGCTAATGACCAGCAACCCAAGTCAAAGAAAAGCAAGACATACGAGCCTCAGTATGAGTTCAACAAGGATGGTTACTCTATTTTGATGGAGATAAAAGACAAGTTTGAGTTTGAGAAGCCTCAGCCTTTGAGAGGCTCGGCCTAGTACAGAAACAAAAACAAGTATTGTCATTACCACAAGGATGTGGGTCATGACACGAACGAGTGTATCAACTTGAAGAGACTGTTGGATAAGTTGGCCGACAAGGGTCTGCTGAAACCCTATGTGACCAAGTCCAAATTCACCTTCAAGCGGACAGACAACACGTCCGAGAAAAAGCAACAAAGTGAAAAGAAGAATGACAAGGAAGATGATGGGAACAGCACTGATTCAGGTTTTGTGGCCGTCATATCAGGAGGCTTTGCTTCAGGCGGCCCTACCATGAAAGGAATCAAGCAGGACGCTCGAAACCTGTCAAATGTGATGCAAACGGACGTTGTTAAAGCCGAGCCATTTCCTGAAGTGATCATAAGTGAGGCTGACCGTGGTGAGGTCAGAGCTTTGCACAATGATCCCATGGTCTTTGTAATGAAAATAGCAAATTTGAAGGTGGGACGGATATTGATTGATACGGGCAGTTCGGCCGATATCATAAGTCTCTCTGCCTTGAGGAATTTAAGCTTCCCAGAAGATGCTCTCCAAGATATAACTCATCCCTTAGTAGGATTTGGGGGGAATATCATTCATCCAGTCGGACGGATTGACCTTCCCATCCGTTTCGGGCAGAAGGGGGAAGGAAGAGACATGGTCGTCCGTTTCCTTGTGGTAAAAGAGTTGACTGGGTACAATGTAATCCTTGGCCGCCCTACTCTCAATGCAGCCAAGGCGGTCATAGTGCCCCATTTGATGTTGTTGAAGTTTGAAAGGTCGGACGGAAAAATCGGAACAATTCAAGGAAGTCAGAAAATGGCCAAGGAATGTAATCAGCTGGCCGTGAAGCCAACAGCACGCGGCCCAAAGTTGTCCGAGATTAAGGAAGAAGGAACCTCACTCCCAGCATACCAGGTCGGCCAGAAGCGTAAGGCGACCAGGGCAGAGGAAGCCTAGCAACTAATGACTGTCGGCCGGCCAGATGAGTTGAGGCCCCAGCCGGCCGGCAGCCACCAGGATATAGTGCTTGACTCCAACCACCCAGAACGGACAGTTAGTGTCGGCACTATAGCCTTGGAATTGCTTGGGGATGAGTTGGTACAGCTGTTAAGAGAATTCAAAGATGTGTTTGCATTTGAAGTTGGTGAAATGCCAGGAATAAGTCCTGACCTGGCCGTGCACAAGTTGGCCGTGAATCCTTTGATAAAGTCTGTCCGCCAGAAGAAGAGAAATCACGGAGAAGAGAGGAATCAGGCGGCCGCAGCAGAGATAAAAAAGCTGCAGGACGCCGGTATCATTCAGCAATGCTTTTACCCAGATTGGGTGGCCAATGTAGTTCTTGTGAAAAAGCCGAATGGGACTTGGAGGATGTGCGTGGATTACACGGACTTGAACAAGGCGTGTCCTAAGGATAGCTTCCCCTTGCCTAAGATCGACCGTTTGGTTGACTCTACGGCCGGACACGCCCTTATGAGCTTCATGGACGCATACTCCGGATTCCATCAAATTCCTTTGTGGGAAGAAGATCAAGAGAAAACAGCGTTTGTGACCGAGCAGGGGTTATACTGTTACAAGGTTATGCCATTCGGCCTCAAGAATGCTCCTGCTACATTTCAGAGGCTTGTTAATACAGTCTTTAGAGACCAGCTCGGCCGGAACATGGAGGCATATATTGATGACATGATTGTCAAGTCAAAAGAGTCGGCCGACCATCTCAAGGATCTACGAGAAACGTTCGCCGAACTCAGGCGGCATAAGATGATGTTAAATCCAAAGAAGTGTGTATTTGGTGTTGAGTCCGGCAAGTTTCTCGGATTTTTGATTGATCAACGTGGAATCGAGGCCAACCCTAAAAAAATTCAAGCCGTCCTTGACATGAAGTCTCCAAGAACAATCAAGGAAGTGCAAAGACTGACCGGCTGTTTAGCATCCCTTGGAAGATTTTTGTCAAGATCAGGGGATAAGTGCCGTTACTTTTTTCAAACCATTAAGAAGAAAGCCGCGTTCGAGTGGACAGAGGAGGCCGAGGAAGCATTTGTACAGTTGAAAAATCACTTGCATACATTGCCTCGCCTCGTTAGTCCGCTCAAGAATGAGAAGCTATACATCTATCTTGCCATCTCCGAACACTCTCTAAGTGTCGTCCTTCTTGCTGAAAGGGACGGCCATCAGGTCCCGGTGTATTTTATCAGTCATGTACTTCACAATGTTGAGCTGAAGTACCCCCCAATTGAAAAATTTGGCCTGGCCTTGTACATGGCATCAAAGAAGCTGCGGCCATACTTTTTAGCACATTCAATTGTAGTCTATACAGACCAACCCTTGAAGAAGCCGTTCTCAACTTTGGAGGCAAGTGGCCGCATGCTCAAGTGGGCCTTAGAGCTCAGAGGTTTTGATCTTGTGTTTGAACCAAGGAAGGCAATCAAGGGGCAAGCCTTTGCAGATTTTTTGGCTGAAATGACACGGCCTGATCTTCAGCCGGCCGGGGACCAAGTTTGGAAAGTGTTTGTGGATGGTAGTGCAACAGCGACCGGGTGTGGCGCTGGTATTATATGTGAATCTCCTGAGGGAGACAAGTATGAGTACGCGTTGAGGTTTCAGTTCCAAGCGTCAAACAATGAAGCTGAGTACGAAGCATTGTTGGCCGGCCTAAGGATGTGTAAAGCGGCCGGGGCAACCAAAATTGAAGTATGCTCGGACTCCCGGCTAATAGTCCATCAGGTCAATGGTGGCTTTGAGGCCAGGGAGCCGGCCATGATGAAGTACATGCAGCTAGTTAAAAATGAGGCCGAAGGCCTAGAGCTTTTCTCTCTCAAGCAAGTTCCCCGTTCAGAGAATCATCAGGCGGACGCCCTCTCCAAATTGGCTTCCTCGGCGTCATGTGATACTCCAAGATCAGTGTTTTGGGAAGTAAAGGAAAAAAGGAGCATTGATGCCGAGCCCGTTCAGGTAATAGATAGAAGTTCAACCTGGATGGACGGAATTACTTCCTACTTAAGGGATGGAATACTTCCGGACGATCCGAAAGAGAGTTGGCTAGTGAAGAGGAAGGCGGCCTGGTTTGAGATGAAAGATGGGGAGCTATTCAAAAGAGCCTTTGTGAAGCCTTACCTTAAATGTATAACTCCTGAGAGAGGGCATGATGTGTTGGATGACCTTCATCAGGGGCATTGTGGTTCGCATATTGGAGGTCGAGCCTTAGCTGAAAAGGCGACACAGTTGGGATATTACTGGCCGAGCCTGAAGTCGGACGCCATGAAAATGGTAAAAAAATGTGACAAGTGCCAGAGATTTTCAACCCTTATTCATCGCCCAGCAAATAGTCTATCAGCCATCAGTAGTCCACTTCCCTTTGCCAAATGGGGCATGGACATTTTGGGACCGTATACTCCTGCATCCGGCCAGAGACGGTACGTATTAGTGGCAGCAGACTACTTCACTAAATGGGTTGAAGCTGAGGCCGTCCGGGGCATCAAATGGACGGACGTGTCAGCCTTCATTTGGAAAAGCATAATCACTCGGTATGGGGTGCCTCAGTCAATGGTGTTCGACAATGGACCACAGTTTGAGACGCGTCAACTCAAAGAATGGTTGGGAGACCAAGGCATTACCTATTGCTTTGCCTCGGTCGACCGACCACAAGCCAATGGTCAAGTTGAGGCCTATAACAAGTTGATTTCAAATGGGATCAAGCGCAAGCTTGAAAAGGCAGGCGGCCTATGGGCAGACGAGCTGGTCAATGTGCTATGGTCCATACGGACAATAGCAAAGAGTTCTACAGGGGAGACTCCATTCTTTTTGGTCTATGGAGCTGAGGCTGTACTCCCAATTGAAATGTACGAGCCCACTTTGCGGGTAATGCTTTATGATGAATCGGCCAATTGGGAGGCCATGAAGACCGCCCTAGATTTCCTTCCAGAAGCTAGGGGCAATGCGGCGCTCAGGCATGAAATTTATCGCTTAAGGATGACAAGGGCATATAACCGCCGAGTGTCTAAGCGGCCGCTCAAAATGGGGGATCTAGTGTTGAGGAAAATGGAAGCTGTTGGCCGTGCCAATGAGGACGGCAAGTTGACTCCAAACTGGGAGGGACCGTACAGAATCAGGGAAGAAGTCTGAGACGGCACATATCGCCTTGAGGCAATTGATGGCCGTCCGATCCCATGGACATGGAACACTGATAACCTGAAGAAGTATCATGTTTGAGCTTAGTTTCTTTAAGTACTTAGCCAAAAAGCTGTTTATACAGCTAGGTCTACTGACCGATCCTTGTAATTAAAGCCGTACGGCCACAACAATGTACTTTTGACAAAAATTAATGAAGAGTCAGACATTGTTGAATTATTTGTTGTTTTTATGATTAAAGGCCGAATGAAATGATTTACTGAGTTGCTTCCAATATAGCAACACGGCCTATCATTCTTTTTGAATGGCCGAGTCAAAAAGGAAGCAAGGTTGCTCCCAATATAGCAACTCGGCCACACAAAAAAAAAAAAAAAAATAATAAAAACTGATTTAATTCAGAGATCAATGCGTCCGCCCAATTCTAGGCGGACGATTGAGGCAAGGTATCCCGAACTTGTGTAGAAAACAAGTGTCCTTTACAAATAGGGCAAGGGCATACCTAGGCATTTAGCCCGGCCAATCAAGGAATCTCTGAGTTGAGATAATACTTAGGATTTCTAGGGTACGTCCGAGCGATAGATTCAACGGACTACTCGTACAATGATAGCCGAACGGCCAATTAAATTAATTCGGTGCTTCACCTAGCCCAAGGGCAATCATTACTATGATTTGATTAACTTGCTAGCCGTCATACCCTTTTAAGGCATAAAAACTACCAAGTTAATCAAACCACTTAGAAAATGGACTAGGCGAACACCGAATAAAGGGGCATACCCCTAGGAACGTACGAAAAGGCATAATACTGAGACGTACGGAAAACTTGCAAAAAGCAGGAAATTTGCAAAAAACTGCTAAGTATGAAACAGAAGTAAAAGCCGCCAAAAAGGCGGACAAAATTTTCATTAATAAGACCGCACAAAGGCGGCCAAAATGTTTACATAACCGCTCGAACAGGCGGCCTCAGAAGAAGTACAAAATAAACTAAGTACATAGTAAGCTGAAAAGAAAAGGAAAGCTGAGCAGACGGCTGCTGGAGGACCTGAGCTCTACTTAGCCGTATTATTTGTGGCAGGCTCCTCCACTATCTTCGCGTCCTTGGCCGGGGCATCCTTTTCGTCCGCCTCCTCCTCCTCCTCATCCCCTTCCCCTCCGGACTCGGGGGAAGTAACTACTAGTTCTGGAGGAGGCATGCCGGCCTTCCTTGCCTCTTCTTTAAGGCAGACGTACTGAAGCCGCTTCTTGAAGCGTTCCTCGTAATAGGCGGCTTCACCTTCGTCCACTATCAAGTTGAAGGCATCAAAGAAGTATGCCTTAAGCCTGTCTTCAGCATTTTGCTCGATGCGGATGACTTCTTCAACACTGATTGGCCGAGGAGCTTTAAGTTTCTCCTCATAGTCCGCAAGGGACTTCTTTAAGGTTTCCACCTCGGCCTTCAGCGCGTCCGCCTCATCTAGCGCAGACTTAAGGTTGGCTTGGGCCAACTTCAGCTCACTCTTCAGGGCCTCGGACGCCTCGAAGCCCAACTTCCATTTTTCCTTCTCCAGGACGGCCTCGTCCCTTTCAACCCTCATGGCCTCCCTGGCCAAGGACTCCTGTTCGAGTGCCTTGCCCAGTTTGACCAGGTCCTCTGTTTGCCGCGCCGCTTTGTCGGACAGCGCGGTTATTTGGGTCTCAAAGTGTACCCTTTGGACGGCGGCCGTCCCAGTTACAGCATCCTCGGCTTTCCTGACTTCAACCCAAGCATTCTTCAACCGTTCGTTCTCCTTGTCCTTCCAATCTAGGAAGGCGTTCAAACGGAGAAAGAGCTGCGGACAGAAGGAAGAAACTTAGTCAAAAATATGGAAAAATTGGCTAAGTGTTGGAAAGCAAAAACATAAGGAGATAGAAGTATACCTCGGCGCTGCAGTTTAGCATGGGGCCGAGGAAGCCTTCGTTGATCCCCCGCAGCTTATCACGCTGCGCTTGGGGGACCGCGCGAACCATGGCCTCGCGCATGGCCTTCCTGTCCGCGCCAGTCAGTGACTGGCCGGGTACCTTCAACTGCATCTCCTCTGATATATCTGCGGACGACCGTGTAAGAAAAGTTAGCTAAATTTTACAAGTAAACAAAGACTTATAAAAAGTGAGAAAAAAGATGGCTAACCAGTGGAGAAGGTTGGAGGAGAAAGATTGGTGGGAGGAGGCGGTAAAGGAGCTTCCTCCTCCTCCGGACGGCTCCCTTCAGCGTCGCTGGACGGCGGGTTGACCAGCATCGTCCCGATCCAGCGACCGGCCATTTGTTCTGGGGTTAACCTATCCCCACCGTCCGAAGGGACGGACTCTTCATGGACCTGATCAGCAACAGGTTCCATGGGCTTGGAGGCCCCGCTTTGTGTCAGCCGGGGTTGTTCTCCTTTAGACTGCGTTGTAGCAGTCTGCGACTTTGCCGTTGCCGCTGCTTGAGAAGACGGCTTGGAAGCAACCGTTTTTCTCCTCTTGGATGCGTTCGCATCAGGAGTGGACGTGGCCGGCTGCTTCCGCCTGGCCTTCGGGGTGGAAGAGGAGGTCTGCAAAAATACCAAGTTAGAAAAATTTGATGGCGTCCGTGCGATTTGGGAAAGGAGCTCCCTTCCAGCATGCGTGAACGGACATAAAGCGTCCGTGCAAACTCAGGAAGTAGGTTCCTTCCAATATAGCAGAACGGACACATTAAGGAATGAGAAATTCAAGTGTTTACCTCTTTGAGTTGCTCGTACATCTTGAAACGAGCCTTGTATCTGGCCAAGTCCACCTCGGACATCTCAACCTCTGCTTTTTGGGCCGAGTCAAGCATAGCGTACGCCTCCGCTGCAAAAACAGAAAGCAAAAGTGTTAGAATATTTTTCTGAAGAACTCTACGTGCGTACAAAAAGTTTATATATCTAAGTGTCCACCTTGGGGCATGTTCTGGTACAGGCCGTACGCAGACATGAAGATAGGGTCCCTAAGCCAATTGGCAAGAGGAACCCAATGGCTAGGGACCCGTTCAGTTTTGTTGCCCCGCCTGACTCGATTAACTTTGAAGTACTCGAGCTGGTGTTCGTGGCTTGGGTGGATGGGCAGCTTGTCAGGCTTGTGGTCTCCGCGTCCGAGCTGAATAGGCTCTGGACGGCACCTGTTCATGCGAAGGTTGAACTCCGCATCCTGAGTTTTGACACGGTAGAAGCGGTGCTTCCAGTCCCTCCACTTACTGACACGGTCGACCACGACCATGTAATCCCTGGTTGCACTCAGGATGAGCCAACCATCCACCTCCTTTTCCAGCCGGGTGAGTGAGTGCATCTCGCAAAAGACCGCAAAGTCTGGCGTAAATTTCTTAGCGATGCACGTCACTAAGTACCCAAAGATGTTCAACCAACTGTTTGGTGTCAGCTGGAAGAGGCCGATGTCGTACTCGTCCAGGACAGTCCGGACGAATGGGTGAAGAGGGAAGCGGAGCCCCACATCCAAGGCGGCCCTGTAGACGCAAAACGCTCGTTTGCGCGGCTTCTCCTCATCCCAGGTAGCCACAGCAATGGCCTTCCTGGGGACTTGAATTTCGAATCCCTCCCCCAAATGGAGGGACTCCTTATACTTCTCAAAATCCTTCTTTAAAAACTTCAGGGCTGTCTCCCCAACGGTACAGGCATACGGGTCCCTGAAGTTATCAATGTTGGCGACAGTTTCTTCGACCGCCGCCTCGCCTTCGGCCGTCTCACCCACGGCCTCTTTCTCAACTTCTTCTTCTTCCACTTGGTGAGAAGGAGCACTCCCAAACTCCGAAGACAGCACTCTGTCCAAATCTGCTGCCTCAGCCGAGCTTCGGCCTCTTGAGCTTGGAACGCCCATTGAAGAAGGAACGTCCTCCTCGACCATTGGACGCTTGCCTTTATCCTTGGCAGCGTCCGCCCCATTTCCCGAAGGAGGGGCGTTGCGAATAGGCAGGGCGGATGGTTCGCGGATTGAGATTCCTGTTAAGGGTCTGTCTGCCCCACCCAGTTGAGGCCGAGGTTGAGAAGAAGAGGGGACGGACGAACCAGAAGCGTCCGCCCCAGGATTGGAAGGGTTGTCTTTGCAGGCTACCAGTTCGGCCCTATCCATGACCGAACTGGCGAATTGGGGGAACCTAAGTTCCGGAGCAGGTGCGGACGAGGTGCCTTTAGCTCGCAGGCGTTCCTCGAAGGAAGAAGTGACCTCCACGACCAAGTGATGAGAGCCAGTGGAGGCGGTCGTTGTTTGGGTGGTGGAGTCAGTCTCCACCATTGTACTTGGGTCACTAGGGTCATAAGGGACCCTAGGATGAACCAGACTTCCGTCTGGGTTCCTGGCCGCGTGAAGCTCACGCGTACGCATGGTTCTTGCCATTGCCTGTTGGGACAGAGAAGAATAAGTGGGGGTGAGTATGTACGCATCAGACATAGACTCACTCCAAGGAGGAGACAACTCTTCTCCGTCCACTCTAGATTCCTCAGTCCCAGGCGAACGACCGGCCTCATGAGAAGAGTCGGACGAAGCCGAGTATGGATCCAGAATTGAAGTAAAAGAAAAAGAAAACAAGTAAAAGAGAAAATGTAGACGGCCTACCTCTGTACGTTCTGAAAGTTCTGAAGGTGGTGGTGAAGTTCTTGAAGATTGACCGGAAAACTCAAAAATGCCCGGAAAACTCAAACTCACGGCGGCGCTCTTGAAGATTAAGGGAAAAATAACTTTCTCTCACTAGAACGCTCTGACTTCTCTCTAGAATTCACAATTGGGTAAAGTGTGAAAATGAGAATTCACCTCCCATATTTATAGAGTGAATTCATGAGGGCAAAATGGTAAAACCGTCTTTCCCGCCTAAACATTCAAATGGTAATTTCTTGAGAAATTACTCGAAGAAAGGGCCAGGACGACGTTAGGGTTCTGTTAACTTATGAAAAAGACCAGACGAACAATTAACGGCACGTTAAAGTGAATTGAAATAAGTGGAAAATTCAAGAATTTTACACCTTCAACACTTAGTCTCCAAAAATTGAGAAAATCTAAGAGGAAAAGCGTATCAACTCCTCCCAGAGTATCAACTCCTCCCAGAGTATCAGAACGTCCAGTCTCATTGTTGTGGCCGTTCTGGGTGGTTAGGGGATAAGGTCCTCCCAGAGTACCAGAACGTCCAGCCTCATTGATGTGGCCGTTCTGGGCAGTTAGGAGATCAACTCCTCCCAGAGTATCAGAACGTCCAGTCTCATTGTTGTGGCCGTTCTGGGTGGTTAGGGGATAAGCTCCTCCCAGAGTACCAGAACGTCCAGCCTCATTGATGTGGTCGTTCTGGGCAGTTAGGAGATGAACTCCTCCTAGAGTATCAGAACGTCCAGTCTCATTGCTGTGGCCGTTCTGGGTGGTTAGGGGATAAGCTCCTCCCAGAGTACCAGAACGTCCAGCCTCATTGATGTGGCCGTTCTGGGCAGTTAGGAGATCAACTCCTCCCAGAGTATCAGAACGTCCAGTCTCATTGCTGTGGCCGTTCTGGGTGGTTAGGAGATAAGCTCCTCCTAGAGTACCAGAACGTCCAGCCTCATTGATGTGGCCGTTCTGGGCAGTTAGGAGATCAGCTCCTCCTAGAGTACCAGAACGTCCAGTCTCATTGATGTGGCCGTTCTGGGCAGTTAGGAGATCAACTCCTCCCAGGGTATGAGGTCGTCCAGCTTGAAACAAGTGGACGACCACATGAATTCAGAGGTTAAGCCTCTCAGACTACGAGAGCGTCCAGTACAAAATTTGGACGTCCAGATAAGCAAAAAGCCAAGCTCATTCCAGACTACGAGAACGTCCAGGGCAAAATATATGGACGTCCACGTAGCAAAAAGAGCCTTGAATCAAAAGTATATGGACGTCCAGGGCAGATGGGAAGCAAACCCAACCCAGAGTACCAGGACGTCCAGAGTTCAAGATCAGAGGAGGCGGCCAGTAAGTGTACGAGCCACCCCCTCTGAGGGTCAAATGTTTAGGGTAAAAATACCCCAGGTACGTGGCCCAATCTCATAGTGACACGTGGCCCAATAAACAGGCGACACGTGGCCCTATGAGAATGTGACACGTGTCCACTTGTCATGGTGACACCTGTCAGCCATCTCTAAATGCCCCAATGCTGCAATCAGAATGAGAAAAGAGCCCTGATGACCTCAGGCCCAAATCCCGAGAAAACCTTGAAAGCCGTAAAACGGCGCCCCCACGACACGTGGCGACCTCTGAATGCGCAGCCAATCACGTCACGAAATTCTAGGGCATAAACCCTAGAGGGGTACATGTTCCCACCCCTATAAATACCCCAATCATTTATGATGGGAGGGGTGGATTGTGACATAACATAAATATAGAGCATTGAAGAGCTCCAACTTCTCTCTACTTTCTCTCTCTAGCCTTTTCCGTTTCCGTTCACTAACTTGAGCGTCGGAGGCGAATATTCCGAACACCGGAATATTCGTTATTTTGCAGGTGTCCGAGTCTTTGTCAGCAGAGCGTGACCAGTATCCGAGGGAATCACAAAAAACCCCAAAACAATTGTTATAATTATCAAAGTTCCCTTGTTGGTGAGCAATTCTATTCCCAAAGTTTCTTGGTCCATCAAATCTTTGTCCATTGTTGTTATTTGAAACAAAATTCACTTGCTCACAATCATTATTATCAACATCATCACAATTCTCAAATGCATGTGGACAATTAGAAGAATCATGGTCATATGACCCACATACATCCCAAAACACACATCCATTTGGCATATTATTCAAAGTTGAAGGAGGAGTAGAGTTAGAAGATGTACCTCTCCCCTTATTGTGGGAGGGAAGAATTTGTGCTTGTGAAGAAGCACTCTCAAGCTTTGCCTTAATTGAGGTCATCTCTTTTCCCAAGTTTGAGATATGTGAGGACAAATTATTGATGACATTGAGATGGTCGATTGAATAAACCGTTGAACCGCTTTTGCTTGTCGACTTTCTTTTACCTTCTTGCCAATCCATGTGATATCTTACCATATCTTCAATTACGTCCACCACTTCATCCTCCGTTTTGTTCATGATAGAGCCTCCGGCACCGGCATCTATGCAAGACTTGCCTTGGGGGCTTAAACCTCCATAGAAGATTTGGATAATTTGACAGGTAAGAATCCCATGGTGTGGGCACTCTCTTTGGTACTCCTTGTACCTTTCCCATGCCTCATAAAGACTTTTATTTGGCTTTTGCTTGAAGCTTTGAATGAGAGCTCTTGCTTCAGCCATCTTCTTTTATGGATAGAATCGAGATAGAAACTCCTTAGTCACTTCATCCCATGTTCTCAAAGAGTTTGGCTTCACCTCCTTTTCTAACCACTATAAAGCACGTCCAATAAGAGAGAAAGGGAAAAGTTTAAGTCGGATAAACTCTTGAGAAACCCCGTTCACCTTGATTGTGTTGCAATACTTCTCAAATTCCTTAAGATGCTTGAGGGGACTCTCATGCTTTACACCACTATATTGACGCCTTTCTATCAAAGTGATCATCTCCGGTCTTATCTCAAAGTCATTTGCCGGTGTCGTAGGTAGAGCAATCATGCATTCTCGTTCTTCTTCTTGATGGATTTCCTCTCCTTCAATGCTACTCTCAGATTAACACCCATGCATTCTCGTTCTTCTTCTTCTTCTTGATGGATTTCCTCTCTTGGGGGACTTAAGCTTGTGAAACGATTGGCAACCCTTATCCTTGTTATGGTCCTCTCAATTTCCGGATCAAATGGCACAAAATTTCAAACTTGTGCCATACGCATACAAAACTCAAAGCAAATATCAATAGTACGGCTACAAATGTAGCCTAAAATAATAGAAAATATTTTTGTATTTTTTAAATAAAATGGAATAGACTCAATCAACAATAGCAAATCACCATGCCTTCCCTGGCAACGGCGCCATTTTTGACGCGAGATAAACCTAGGTCGATGATTTTTAGATTCCCCAATCAAAATAAAATTTGTAATACCAAACCCAACCCTAGGTATAGGGGTAAGTCTGGGTCGAACCCAAGGAAAAGCGGTTTTTGCTTAGGTCATAGGCTAAGCTATTTCGAAATCTTAAAACGATGGGTTGGTCTATGCTATCGAATCAATTCAAAGATAACAAATGGAAATCAATTATAAAAACACTAGGGAATTTAGGATCCACATGCACTAATGATAAACGTGATAATTTGACGGGAATTTGATCAATCAAGCAATGCGAGGGAAAACGATATTTGTAATCAAAATCACTCAAAGAGCTATTTCTTAGGGTCAAGCTAGATGTCTTTACAAATGACTTCAAGGGAAAATTGTAAATCAAGATCAATCGATAATAATAGCATCCAAATCAACTGTTCATGTCATTGAAAACTATTATGCAATCTAGCATGATCATCAAGGTTAGCTACTCCTCTTCAAATCAAACACATGCACAAATTTCATCAACCAATTTAATCACATCAACAAATCAATCAAAAACCCAAATTAGCTATAGATTATCACTAATACATGCTTCACCACATCCCTAGCAAAGGAACTACTCACTACTCATGGTAAAATTGAAAAGCATAACAAAATTAATCATCAATTTCATCATCAACATTTTAATCCAAATATCAACAATCAAAATCAAGATAAACAATAGAAATTCAATAATATATCAAAATCAAACATAAAATTGCATTGAAAAGGAAAGAATTCTTACAAAACTTTGATCAATATCAAAGAGGAATGAAGATCACAATATCACAATCATCAAACACGAAGTTTCTCTCTCTAAAATCTAAGAACAAATTCTCCAAAACCAAGAGCTTCTCTTTTTAAATTTTAATCAAAATCTAATTCTAATGTTCTTCTCTAATCCTTTCCTCTCTAGAAATGAAGGAATTCTATATATAGTAAAACTAACTAAGGAGAAGTTAGTTAGACGTCCAAAAGAAACCTCAAAAGGCGCGGCCGCAACAAAATGGGTACGGAATCAGGGGAGAGAGAGTTGCGCGGTCGTTCCGGGCATATGCGCGGCCGTGCCAGCCACCTGCGCGGTCGCTACTCCCTCGCGTGTGGCCGCGCCCGAGAGCAGGAGAGCTTGGCTTCTTGCGCTCGATGATGCCCCCGTGCGTTCCACATGATGCATGTTGGGGAGGCAGTCACTTGAGGACCTTACGGTGGGTTCAACACCGACTTTTGATGTCGACGCGGCACGAGAACGCGGCATTGAAGACTTGGCTTATGCACTCCTTCACTTTTGAGCTTCAAGAGGAAAAAGCGTGTTGCATCCTTGGCTTTGTATGCCCCAAGAGAACGCCAATGAGCTTCTTGAACATCACCATTCTCCTAAAATCAAAGTAAAGCAAACAAGTAAAGGAGAAAATGCAAAATAAACTAAGAAAAGCAAGAAAGTAAGGAAACAACTAAAGAAAATGCAAAATAGGGAAATTACAAGTAAAACTAGAGAAAAGGAGATAAAATAGATGCAAAAGCAATGAAAAATCATCCTTAAAGAAGCTAAATGAATACCATAAATGACACCCATCAACGACACACACGGTTGTTGGTAGCAACCAAATGACTGTAGTCGTTGTTGAGGAGCCTAAGGTTGGGATGGTATTTGGATCTTGGGAAGAAGTAGAAGCCTACTATAAGGAGTATGTTGAGAAGATTGGGTTTGGAGTGACAAGGGTGCAAGGTGTAAATTCTAAGGACGAGACTCAAAGAATTGCAACCACATGGAAGTGAGAGTGTTGGGGAAAACCCGACATGCGGGCTAGGAGGGAAACAGAGAAGAGGGAAAAGGCAATGGGTGTTAGAGGTTCTGGTGGATTAGTTGAAGGAATTGTATGTGAGGATGAGTTAAGTAGGAAGAAGAGGACTTCCAAAAAGTGTGAATGTGAGGCCCGGGTTTATGCTAGAGTAACTAGGGATGGTTTTTGGGTGTTGAAAACAGTGGGGTTAAAGCATAATCACTTGATAGATCCATCACAAGTCAAGCTTGTGAAGGAGTACCGCATGAAGCACATCACCTCCAAAGTAAAGAAGAAGTTGATGGATTACTATGGGCAAGGTGTACCCGTATCTCAAATTCACGGGTGTATGGGGACCGAGCAAAACGGTGATAATCTTAATACAACATTGTAAGAAGTAGTGAATATAACTTTGAATAGTTTTGAATTAATGGTACGGAATTTGGGGTTTGAGGGTTTGAAGGGTTTGGAGGGTTTGAAGGGTTTGGGGATTCAATCTACCATTGGGGTTATAGGGGGTGGTAGGGGTTGTTGTCCATATTAGCAAACATCATTGAAAAGTACTTTTGGGACATAGCAGTGCTTCCTCTGATTTGGCGTGTAATAGTGGAAAAATATCAAAGTAGAAGAATCAATTAAATGTACATCAATTGTACCACAGAATGATGCAATTGTGGAGTATGAAGGAAAAACCAAAATAATACCAAAGAGAAAAAAAAAACCTTGCCTTCTCTCTCTCTTCTCTTCTCTCTCATAAATTTTAGCCTCCATTGTCAATTTTGAAGGGGCTTCCATCGGATGTCACCAGTGGAAAGCCCCAGTCTTTATTTTCTTTTAAGTTTTTTGTTTCTTAGGTTACAATAACATCTCCATCGAAAGAAAGGGTTTATCTCCTTCAAAAGACAAGGTTTTTTCGATCTCCTTCGAAAGACAAGGTTTTTCGGACTCCTTCGAAAGACAAGGTTTTTTGGACTCCTTAGAAAGACAAGGTTTTATTTGTGTTTAATTTGGTCTCCGGTTGTGCGGGGCTACGATTGTTTATGGCTCAAATTCGGGTTACAGAATCAGCACAAGAATTTACTTTCTCCCAAAACTGCGAAGCGACGACGGATCCACTCAAAAATTTGTATGAGACAACGAATCGAGAATGTGCCGAATTGTTATATTCATGTTTTTGGATTCTTAGCCCTTCCCCAATTAATTCTTGTTTGATTTTATTAAATTCATTTTCATTATTGTTAATTGTCAGTTGTAGATACCGTATGGCTTTATTTAATGAAATTTAGTGTCCTTTGGGACTTTTTTCAAAAAAATAAATAAATAATACCAAAGAGGATAGCAGACCTGATAGATCCCTAGCCAGTGATCCCAGAAAGTGGACCTATTTACTCTTTGGGAATGACTGGATTCAGTGCAGAATTCAGAAGCTACACTAATAGAATTCTCTTCGTTCAGGTATGAAAAAGGTGTTCTTCATTAATTTGTTTCTATTTTGGTTCATTTATGTTCATGACAGTTAGTTTCAGGTTATAATTGCACGTATTTTTTCTTTGATCTTTGCTCTAATTATGTTGTAAAATCTTGTGTTTACTTGTTTAATTGAGGATTGAGGTGATTAATGTGTACGCCTTACTATAATTATGTTGTACCTAATTATGTTAAATCGTTACCTGCTTGGCCATTTCAGATTCACAATTATTGTCCCTATTGAATTGATGGTTTTGCCTAAAAAATATGTGTCTTTTGCCCAAAAAATAATGATCATTTGATACTTTTGGCAGAATGTATGGGCCACTACTTCAAACACATAAAGGAATAACTGTAATTAGCAAATACTCTTAACTACTATCTTTTTAAACCATAAAATTATAACTAAACATCATTAATTGAAAAATGGTATTGGATTAATGCTAAAAGTTTGTAACTTGTTATGAACACATTTGTTGACACTAAAACATTGGACTGTGGGCGTAATTTGAAGCGAATTGTACATTGCAGGTGCAGTCACCCATATCTAACATCAACTTTACCATCATCCAGGAATAGTTCATTAAAGATGAGCCAACGAGCCGATACTAAGGTATTACACTACATCCCGAATTAGAGAATGACAAGAAAAATATCGATGTTGGAGCTGCTTTGGTGCTGTGGAATGGTTGTAGGATCACACACCCTTCATTTGTGAGCCACTTTCGGCAAGTCGTTCAGACTCATATCCCCATACTCATCATTGTGACTGAATTGGGGGCCACTTCAACCAATTGGGAAAGGATCATCGGCAGTCTTGGGACTACTATGCGTTGGAGGTTTGATGCGAGTAAGGGTATAATGGGTGGAAGTATACTCTTCTAGGATCCTACTAGAGTGAATTCTAGTGTACTGGTAGCGGACTCGGAAACAATTGAGCTCCACATGGTTGGATCTGTCACTGCAAATGAGGTATAATTGGTGCCAAATATTAATAAATTCATTACTTATTAGCACGACTAACTCTGTTCTTTGGGTGTGCAACAGGTTTAGCCATTGCTGCATGGCTTGCTCATCTTTGGAGAACTTACTACAATTAACTATTAATGTGTCTATAATATACAAGTGGATGTAATATATAAGTGTTATAGGTTGGACTGCAATTTATGTTGCTATTGTGTGTTATCTTTCAGTTGAAAATGTTTCATGGGTTGTAGTAACAAAACATTTAAGCCAACTTATGGCTAACTATGTTCATGTGCTATTCTGTATTATGTTTAAGACTTTATGTTTAAGACTGATGTTAATCATGTTATGCATGTAAAAAGTTAATGAATGTTCTATGAATATGATGGGTTAATGAGGTTTACCATCCAAATTCAACAATTAGAATTCCACACTTATAGAATGAATAACCCAATTAAGAAAACGGCCCACCCCAATTGATAGGGCCAACCATTAGAATGAATAACACAATTAAGAAAACAGCCCACCCCAATAGATAAGGCTAACCCATTAGAATGACCCTAATAATAACTTGATGGGTAAAGTTGTTTTATAATACAACACAATGCTTATGGATTGCCCCACAAGTAATATCATCTATTCCAAAGGCCAATCTGTATGATTTTAATAATACACTTTTTATTAAAAATAACACAATTTAATAAATACATTAAACAATTTCCTAATACATAATACTTCTAATATTATTTCGTCGATTAAGCAGTACGACCCCTCCTTTGCCTAATCTTGAACCTGACCGGAACTGTTGATGCCAACTGTTCAACAACAAATATTAAAATTTGAACATAAGCAAAATGTTAAGCAGCTTGTGCTTAGAATACAAACATTATTTACATTAAGTTCATCTTTCGGTCTAACAACATCCCTTGCCTCCCTTGGGTGTTGTTCCCCATAAGCTACATCTAATACCTACACCAAAGATATGTATTAATACCTCCCCCAAAGGAAAAAAAATGACACAAGTATATATTGTACTTACCCCCTAGCCTCCCAAAGTCCCCTGATATTACTTTGTCCAACTCCAAAGCTGTTCGAATCTCCTGCATATTCCAGACTTTAAGTCTTGGGAAAACATCCCAATTAACGGGATCCCTATCTAAACGGGCCAAGTAATAAATCTATGGAAGAGCACACAGAACATATAGCGCATCAGCTCATCAGCATAAATAAAATTGAGAAAAAAAAATTCGTTTACATCTACATCCATACCACTACAAACAAAGAACAGCCGCAACAACCACTAGCATACCCATTTGCATAAAACCGTTGAGCAAAGCTAGAAACAGTTGCCATTAATTTCATCAAAACTAAATCACACCAGTCATACTCTATTACCTCCATAGCACAACCAATAGCAGGTATAAGGTCAGCCACAAGCCGGGGTGACTGCGCAGGGCAAAATACCATCTCCAAAGCAAGTATAAAAAACAACGTCTTAAATTCCTCTTCCTCGAAAGGATCAAAGTACCCCTCTAACCAATCCATCATTTCCAAATTAAGTGGTATCCCTACGGACGTGTACACGCGACCACATTGCCCATTTAACACCCATGACTTCCCGTACTTCAAAAAAATTCTTTGAACCTTATCACGCTCATCGGGACTCATGGTTTTATTAGAAGGAACACTACGTGAACCCATTGGTATCCCCAAAACCCACCGGATTTGTTTCTTAGAAAACCTAAATTCCCCACCATCGGGAGTTATCAACATCTTCCTAATTGGATCTATACGAGTCATAAGCCAATTGCCTTGGAAGCTGCATATCAAATGCAAGCTATAAAAGAATACCAAAACCCATTTCAACCACCCAACGTTTTCTCCTATCATCAAATGTTTGAGAAATACGCCCAAAAGACTCAACACAACAACTCATGTTCAGAGCCTGCCACATTACAAGAATATTACAAGAATAATAAGTCCACTGTCCAACAAACCACAGAACAACACCTCAAATAACTTTTATCAACCCAATACAAAAGACTATCAACACTTACCCTCGTACTCCCTTTGGAGAGTTCCTCCATAACTTGTGCCCTACATTTCATAGCTCCACCATAGGATAAACTATCATCCTATATACAAGATAAACTGAATTCTAATTACTACTAAAGGAGCATAATACCTATTACTCCTATTATGATATAGCAGTCACAAACCAAAGACATGTAACATAAGGGTACAATAAAAGACAACCACATTGATTTGGAATAACCAATACTTTCAAACAACAACAACCACATAAACATAACCAAAGGAATCAATAACAAACAATCTAACCTTAAACATGCCAGGGTACAAATTCATAGTTTTATCCCTCCCTTTGAATATCTCCTGCAACCAACCAATTTATTACTGTCACAGCCCAAAACATAAATCAACTACATTTTAACTTATTCAATATTCAATACCTTATTCATAATGACTTGTGCATCCTCCTCTTCACCGACCTACAACAAGTCCAACACCAAGTTAGTTCACCTTACTCAACATCTCACGTAAGAATGTCTGAGCTACCCAAACATGAACATATTACATACCAATTTCTCTGGAACATAACAACTACGCCTGCGCTTGCAATTCTAATTTCCTTCAGACATTTACACAATCTTATACATTGCGAAGGTATCAATGAAAACATAAACAAATAAGACAAACATAACCTAAAAATCGCTCAAGTTATTGAATCCAGTTTTCACCATAATCTTTAACATATCTTAACCTAGTTCGTCAAAAATCCACACTTAAATTCGCAATTTTAATTAAGGGAACTAGACAACAGTACTACATCCCCCGTGTTTTTCTTCGATAAATTTACCAATACCAAACTAACCCCCAATTACAAATTGATTTCAACCACAACCAAATACAAATTCAATTCAACAAGATACAAATTAAAAATTCGTAATTAGGAAACAAATATTACCTTACGCTGCAGTTGAAATTGCGATAACGATTCAGATCTTCACCAGCAGACCCTGCAAAAATTTCAACCCCCAGACTCTGTAGAAATTCGCGCAGTGCCCTTCGTTTACAGCTCTAACAATCCTTTTCGTTTAATTATATCTGTAGAAAGTGAGGAACGTATTTCAAATTAATTATTTACTTCGTTTACCATGGTAACTCTTCGAAATGGCAAAAGTTAACATCGTCAACTATACATATACACTCATTGTACAGTTGGACGTAAAAAAACAAACACGTCACATTTTATAAACCCACTCAAACCCCCGATTTTACCATTGCCCCCATAAGATACGAATTCTGTTTCTCATGATGAGGAATAGAGAATTCGCCTTTTAATTTAATCAGTTCCAAACCAAAACGAAACCAAACTAATAAACCGTTTTGACAGTGTTAGTTTTATGCGCCGAGATGCACTCTACAAAATGCTTCAAAAAGGTCGACTAATCTGACAAGGTTGTTAAGTTATGGCAAATAGGCAACGCCTGTCAAAAAACAAAATAAAAAAAAATCCAACCAACAACCAATGATATGGACTACGGTCCACCTATATTCCAACCATTTTTATAAATAAATAATCTACTAATCTTTAATGCTAATTTCTTTTTTAAGTGCCCACTAGATCTAAGATCCCACTTAAAAAAGAAAAACATCAGATTCATTAATCCCAGAAACCTCGTCAAAAAAAAAAAAAAAAAAAAAAAAAAAAAATTAATCCCAGAAAAATCCGTCTAACAATTAACATCATCTTTGCTTATTTTTCACATATTCACATTCCTTTAAAGTTAGTCTTAAAATAGACTAACCCCACCTCGCCGAGGCGCCCACACACCTAAACCGTCACAATGTTAAACACCAACATCATCTCATCTGCCCTTTATTTGATCTTCTTACTATCCTCTCATCTTGGCCATACCCTTTGTCAGTCCAGATCCAATGACAAAACCATCATCCTGCTCGCCGGGCAGAGCAACATGGCGGGCAGAGGTGGTGTGATCAATGACCAATGGGACGGTATAGTGCCCGATGACTGCAGTCCAACTTCATCGATCCTTCGCCTCAATGCGAAACATCAATGGGTTGTAGCGACGGAGCCGCTTCACCGTGACATTGATACAAATCATACTTGTGGGGTTGGGCCAGCGATGTCGTTGGCCCACGCAGTTGTGAGGAAATCTTTTGGCATTGGAGAGGTGGGGCTGGTGCCTTGTGCCGTGGGTGGGACTAATATTAGTCACTGGTCTCGTGGTGGTCATTTGTATAAACAGTTAGTTAGAAGGGCAAAGGGCTCGTTGCGTGATGGTGGGACAATTCAAGCTTTGGTTTGGTATCAAGGGGAGAGTGATACGCTCTTAAAGCAAGATGCTGATGCTTATAAAAGGAGACTGTTGAAGTTTTTTTTGGATTTTCGGACTGACCTTCAATCACCTATGCTTCCAATTATCCAGGTATGTAAATAGTGATAAATCAATTTTCGAGAACCGCAATATTATTTTTAATGTGAATCAGTCTATTAAAGAATTTGTATTTACTTATTATGGACTATTTATGTAATCCTACATTTAAATTTTGACAGTTTGATGTGAGTGGACAATATTTACTACTCCGTATTTACAGAATTAGCCTTGCGTTTTGCTAATACAAGTGTGCTCGTTTGGTTCATATGGGTATTATTTTCCATGAAAAATGCTATTTTTAGGAAATTACTATTTTTATAAACTTTCTAGGAAATTCTAGAGAGTAGTAGCTCGATAGTTTTATGTAATTTATTGGAAAAAAACGTGGGATTTCAACTATTTCATCTCAACCAAACTTCTATTTGCACAAGCACTTAGAGCACCTTGATTTTATTTTGCTAATTTGACAAGGCAACGGACACAGTTCTAATATTTTGTACTGCATATATTTGTGGGAAGGCTAATAGGAGTATAGGACTCATATATTGGGACATGAGGACCATGAGGTTACTAAATCGGGTATGCAGCCACAAATTATGGTATACTGCCAATCTATCTATGATAACTTTTGACAAAATGACTCAAATTATTAATGGTGGGGCTCAATGTATTTTCCTGCAATAATAGCTGACAGTTCTTTTAATTTTTATTTTTTTATTATTTAGTTTTTTTATTTATATATTATTATTATTATTATTATTATTATTATTATTATTATTAGTAGGAGTAGGTTCCTTATTATTATAATTATTATTGAATGGTGAATTTTTGGATACCGACATAGTCCGTTGTCAAGTTTGAAAATTAAAAACCTTATTGTGCAAAATACTTTTATACAAAGTGGTTAGACCTCCCCTTACGATTCTAAAAAATCTTGAGATCGATTCTCATCACCCGCCATTGTGTCTTTCTAAACACCAAAAAAAAAATACGAATAAGATCAATATATTGCAAACAATGATATATTAAAGTAATAGTAAGCTAGCTAAAATTAATGTATGATGTTGTTGCTCAATAATTGTTTGTGGTATTTGATTGAATGATTTCTGCTGCGTAGAAAGCTAAGATAACTTTGTTGGATCTCCTAGAATTTTTCTGCTTATTTCATTCTTTTGTTGCTTCAATTGCCTCTATACACCCGAGAATCAGTAGTCTGTATCCCTGTAGTGGAAGCAGCTAATATTGTAACCAAATTTGTCCCACGTTCTCTGTTTGCCAAATCGATAAATTGTTCCCAAGCTGTAATTTCTTTGCAAATGACTTGTTAACTAATATATTAAAAAGAAGAGGAAACATGCTGTGTTAGTGATAAGAAAGGCCAGATGAAATTTATTCCTTTCATCCTACGAGTAATATACAGAGTAATTATTTGCAGCCCAAAAATTTACCCCTAATCTCTTCAAATGAGTAGGCACATTCGGTAGACTTAGGCTAATATGGAATAACGCGGTTGTAATACTACCTACACCGAGAATCACTTAGGTGTGATGGCTTATATATCACCCAAATTATTGATGATATGTATGATATTTTTTTATTACATTTACACTGAAAATAAATAATTTGAAGTGCCATGGATATGAGGAACATATGTTCTACTGCCAAGTAGAACTCTGTCTCCCCTTGACTCCTTGAGTCCTTTAACCTTTCAAGATATTTCCTACCAAGGCCGAAGCGTGCTTACAATATTTGTTGCATACAGGTAGCCATAACATCAGGAGAAGGGCGTTTCATAGAAGAAGTGAGGCAAGCTCAGATGGGAGTTGATCTTATGAATCTCGTGACAGTTGATGCCAAGGGACTGCCTTTGGAGCCAGATAATCTTCATCTCACTACACAAGCACAGGTCGAACTTGGAGAGAAATTGGCCCATACCTTTTTGCAGTTCCTACCAGTACATGTACAAAGTAATGCTGGCAGTTTCTTAGTACAAAATGATGCTGCTAATATTTTACATAATAATTTCTTATACACAGCCCTTATTGCTTTGATCTTGATTTTTCTTAGATTGCAATAGCAGTACATAAACATTATTTTTTTCATTTTTAAATCCTCAAGTTTGTTAACATTAAAATATTTTATTTGCTGTACAAGAAATGGTATTGATATAAAGAGGGTTTTTTTTTTTTTTTTTTTTTTTTTTTTTTTTTGGGCAAAAAACTTGTATTTCTAATGTACTGTTAAAGTGTTAATTTCATAAATCTGTACAAAATTGTCCGTTTGACATACTCTAATTATCCCTTACCTTCCTACACTCATTTAAATAAGGAAATTACCGATAATATTATCTGAAAGATGTGAAATACATTATACATATATATGATTCTTTATCTATGGAAAAAAAAATTAAATTTTTAGGAAGCTTTCTGGATTCAAGGTTTTGTAGGGAGACCATGGAAACTATAAAAATAATGACTCCACCTTTGGATACACCTTTGAGGCTTTAATAGTTTGGTGTACAAAATCATACCATTTTCGCAATAAGTTTAGACATGTTTTAAGGGTAGTGTTCTTTTGGATGAATTAAAATTTGTTACTAAAAAGGAAGAAAATTACAACCATTAACAACCAAATCAATTTTCATATATAAAGCAATAACCTAAACTAATTGAGCTTTGCAAAATACACGAGCAATTAGGAAATTCTTAACAACAATTGTTGGTAGTAGTTATTGCAATAACATGTAGCAAATCCGAATTGATTCTCTTTCCTAATTAATTTCTTATGAAAATGATGCTAAATAATAAATATTTATGCTACTCTATATAACAAACCCAATGTTATTGTCTCTTAGCCAAAAATAATTTAATATACAGAGATTAACATGACAATAACCTCGCTAACTATCATGCTTTTCTTATTCAATGTTGCACCAACCTATGCAGAGTTACCGCAGGACATATTCATCCTAGCGGGCCAAAGCAACATGGCTGGCCGTGGTGGAGTCACGAATGGCAGATGGGACGGGTTCGTACCACCTGAGTGCCAGCCCAGCCACAATATCCTCCGTCTTGATGAGCAACAGAGTTGGGTGCCGGCTCATGAACCACTTCATGTGGACATCGACCTAAATAAGACTTGTGGTATTGGCCCTGGCATGGCGTTCGCCAATGCCATTGAATCGCTTGGTGGATCAGCAAAATTTGGTGTCTTGGGCTTGGTCCCCTGTGCTGTTGGTGGGACAAAGATCATTCAATGGGAAAGAGGAACGAACTTTTACAATCAATTGGTGACACGGGCTAAAGCGGCTGTGCTAGGCGGTGGCAAAACCCGAGCCGTGTTGTGGTATCAAGGGGAGGCTGATACGGTCAAGCTTGAGGATGCTAAAGCTTATAGAGGGAGGATGGAGAATTTTATCTCTGATTTGCGTTCTGATCTTGGAGACCTATCTCTCTTAATAATCCAGGTAATTAATAAACTTCGTCATTTGGTTAATCAATCTTAAGAATCATACCATAGGTTTTTTTTTTGGACTTTTTTGTGATAAACAAACTTATGTATATCATGTTTTGTGAAAAACTACTTTGCTAAAAAATTGTTGTAAGAAACTACCTTATAAAAACTAAATGCTGTAAGTTATTATCATGTGTTTGATTTAACAATGAAAGAGAAGGGGAGTTAGGGGTTTTAAGGGGGGACTATGGAGAAATTGGATGGGAAAAGAGAAAAAATGATTGAAAATGGGTCATTAAACAACCCTTATTCAATGCAATAATCCAAGCAAAAAGTAGCTTGTTACAACATTAAGTGTTTTATAAGGTAATTTCTTAAAACAGTTTATGTTTACAAGGTAGTTCCTTAGAGCAACTCTAATGGTTGTACTTAGGGGGACTTGCTTGCAATTTCAATAATTTCCTAGCTACTAGCGTGACCATTGGAGCTAGAAAACTCTATTAGCTTGGCTAAGCAAATTAGTTTTGCCAAGCTAATTTGGTTGGGAATTAAACTTGCCAAAATAAAAAATTTATTGGACCAATTCAGCTCTTTCCATGTATTTTCTATCCAACAACTACTACTAAGCTAATAGCTAGCCATTGGAGCAAAAAGTAGCTAAAATGATAATTAACTTAAAAGCTTATGTGGCATGACAAACTAATTGTCAAATTAACTTGCCATTGGAGTTGCTCTTTATAACATTTTTTTAATAAGATAGTTTTTCACAAAAACTAGAATATATAAGGTAGTTCCACAAAAAATCCTCTTTTTAAGTAGATCAAATAATCACATGTTAGTAACTTAGCACAAATATAGTAGATTACTTGAATACTAGTACTAGGTCAAAAATTAGGTAGCCCAATTCCAATTCAAACGAAACTGACCTGAAAACTAATACAACTCCGCAAATTTGATACTCCATGGAAAGATTGTTTGATAGATAATACAATAACAATTATCTTGTAAAAGTATGTTATTGTACCAATTACGTATATAGTCTCTCTTACTCTCTCATTCTGAACTTACATAAGAATTAACGTTTTTTATAAGAGAAAGGTAAAGGTTACCATTGAAATTTTGGAACTAAATTTTGAAAATAATGTAATAGGATCGATCCTTAGTGGCGGATTCAGAAAAAATATTTAACGGGTCAAAATACATTTGGTTAATTTTAATGGGGTTAAGTAGGTAATTTTTATAAAAAGAAAACTCAATTTTAGAGAAAAAGAACTTCATTTTATAGGGATTTTTTTTTTTAATTGTATAAGTGGTCACTTGACCCCACTTGGTATAGTATAAGGTATTTATAGTTTGATATTTATAATACTGTAGTTTTTTTTTTTTTTTTTTTGACTAATAACGAACAAGGGGATAAAACTAATCAATATCATTTTTTTCATAGTTTGATATTCGTAATACAAAGTCCTTTAGTCTTTTTAAGTCAAAATTTAAAAAAAAAAATAGTCATATAAAAGAAGTATCAATCAATCAATACCTATATATATACACTAAAAGACACACCAGCAATGACACGTGTCATCTTCTGGTGTGTCCATTTATTTTTTTATTTTTTTTTTGTAATTTTTTTTAGAGAATATAAAATAAGATTAACCTTCATGATACTCTATTTCTTTGTAAGGAAAATAAAATATTACCAACAATATAATATTTTAGTTAATTTAAAACTTCTTTCTATAATATTATATTATAAGAAATAATCACTAAATAAATTTGTTACTCCTTACTTAATATAACACAAATTTGGTTAAGATCGTAATCATATATTTCATCATAATATATATGCACAAGGTAATAGTCAAATAGTGAATATATATATTTCAAAGAATTCTTGCATACATTTTGCTAAGAAGGTAGTGAAATACTTCGAATGTACAGTCTCATCAACCAAAAAAAAAAAAAAAAATTATGCAAACAAGTTAATATGATAATTTTTAATCATTAAAATCTAGATATTCTTACTTACTATAATATAATACGTATGTATTTCATGCCCAAAAAATGACATTTTGTAATAGTTACCAATAAATTAATCTATCTATCTATACATATACTAAAGTAATCTCCGTAAATATCCCTAAATACATATGCCATCACCTCTTTCCCGCCAAAACTCTATTATATTATTATTAGTTTTTTTTTTTTTTTTTTTTTTTACAGATATTTTTTTTTGTAACTATATCTCAGGAAGAAGTAATATATCTTAAGAAAAAGTTTCGGCCTTATATTAGGGAATGACGCTCAACAAGAATACTAGATTAACAATGGTAAAGTATAAGAATGTTATGTAATACTATAAAATAGAATATTAGCTAGTTGTATTTAAAATTAATAAACTTATATATAGAAGTACATGTTTATATTACTCTTAACTAGACTAGATTAACAGTACATTATAGTTAGAGCATGTTCACTTCAGCTTTTTTTCAGTTCACTTCAGCTCCAATCAGTTCAGTTCAGTTCAGTTTAGTTCCTAATTTCTTTCTTTAATAAAATATTTAGTTCAGTTCAGTTAAGTTTTGTTCAGTTCAGTTCATCTCATTTCAATAAATCAGAACAGACCCTTAGATTCACCGAAATACTATAAATAGAGTAGATATTGTCGAAAGTATTCATAATTAAAACTCCTATTTATTTATTTTTTTTCTTAAAAATATAATTCAAGTAAACATTTTTTTTTTTTTTTTTTTTTTTTTTTTTTTTTTTTGTGAAACAAGGCCCAAAAGGCACCTAATTTTCATTCATAAGGTCATAGGGACTAGGGAGCTCTACAGTCAAAATTGGTACAATATAACAAGGATAAATTGAACTAACTTTTATACATTTACTATTCTTATATGCATAGTTACTTCTATAACAACCTTACTCATTTCCACAACACTATTCTACTAAGTTCTTCCACCTCATTATGGCACAACTACATAATTACTCCTTATAGTATTTCATACATGAATATGTTTATTGTATTGTTCTTATTTTATTTTTTTACTTGCAATGATTCGGTTTTGTACATTTCTTAATAAACGAATAATGAAATACTATTATATAATTGTGCAAGTCACGGGTTCTAAACTAGTAACAACTAAAGCCTTGTTCTTTTCACCTTATTTGTGTTTAGCTAAAATTTTGTTTACTGACACTCTATTAATTTAAATTTTTTTTATCGAACCGAAATTATTTTTGCTGATTGAAATTATTATTACATAACTTAAATTATTTTTAATAACTTAAAATTAATTTTACTGTAGTGAAAAATATTTTTACTGATTCTCTATTATATTTTTCTTTAATGTTACTGATTTATATTAAACTTAAATTTTTTAAACTAACCTTATTTTTACTAAACCAAAGTTATTTTTATAGAACATATTTTTAAGGTAAAGAGAACATAATCTAAAAAGGAAAAAGGGAGTGTAGTAAAAAATACTAATCAATATAGAGTGATTTGTATAGTATTCACACTAAGCTATTGTAGAAGAAACCTCCCTAATTCTTCTGTATATTACATATCCTAAAACAAAAGATCAAAAAATACATCATATTTTCTTTAATTGTATTTAATCTGTTTGTGGATTGAATCTGTCAATAATATTTAGGGTGTGTTCTCTTTACCTTATTGCACCTGAAATTTCTCTGAACTGGACTTAACTAAAATTATTTGAACTTAACTGAGCTTATATGAACTTATTAGACCTTATTGAATTTATTAGACCATATTAAACTTGTTAGAACTTATTGAATCTTATTATTAGATTGACTTGATTAGAACTTATTGGAACTATTACACCTTATTTAACTTATTGGAACTTATTAAACCTTATTGAATTTTTGTTTATAATCAAACCTTATTGAAATTATTAGACCTTATTAAACTCATTAAGCCTTATTAAACTTATTGTAACTTATTTGAACTGATATAAACTTATCTCCACTTATTATTCCTAAAACTTATTTTTATAAGGTGAAGAGATCCAACAAGCCCTTAGTTGCATTCATAAAAGCATTACATTATTTTGCTTACTGTATATATTTTAGTTTTTTCTTTTTTATTGTTTTTTATTTATTATTATTATTATTATTATTATTATTATTATTATTATTATTATTATTATCTTCATAATAATCATTACTCAGTATAAAAGTTTCAAACTTAGATCTTTCTATTATCTCTAATCCATAACATGTTATCTATATTAAGTAATTCCCGAGCCATTTTTATTTATTTTTTTTTCAAGGAGTCATGTTCGGTTTTAAAAATAATTAGTAAATAGGTTAGATCCCGTGCCATGCACAATATTTCACTCTTTGTTACAGAGTATCAATTTAAAATTATATTTAAATATAAAAAAATAATTCGATTGAAATCTATTTCTTATGTTATCCCGAATCAAGCAACTTAAAATTTTATGTTTTATCTTTTATGACTACATGTTCTATTTTTTTATTCAAGCTTTCTTCTATTTTAAACCCTGATGGCATACTTATTTTATATTTTTTTACTTCACATTTGATAATTTTCATTCACCAATTATTTTTGGTTGAAAGATAAATATTAATGAGTCTTTTACTATAAAGTATCATTAAACATCAATAACTAATTACTCATATGAGAATTATAAAGATATCCTTAGAAATCTAAGTTGGTAAATAACTAAATATATTAGTTTACAATTTTTTTCCTCTATTTTGGAAGAAAATATTTTGTGTACATACCAGAAAATGACACGTGTCATTGCTAGTGTGTCTTTTAGTATATAATTATTTATTGATTGTTATGAAAGTCTCTAGATAAGTCATAACTGTAATGAAATATTCAATCATAATAATAATAATAATTACATAATGAAGATCTTAGGCAAATTAATGATTTAGAAGAGAAAGAAAAAAAAAAAAAAGAGGATTTTAAGAATGAGTATCAAATTTTAAAAACTCCAATTTTTAATATAGGTATATAGATTCTATTTAGGGTTCCCCAATATGAGGTTGTTTTCAATATTTTTATTACATAATGTTATCGACATAAATCTACTTTTTACACACTCATAAAATATTATGAAAGTAGATATTGTGACGAATCTTATAATATGTTATATAATACCATTTACTTATTTTATAATAGCAAAAAAATTAAGTCAAACATAACATGTGTATAGTACAAAAGTTAAACTAATGCATTTGGAAAAAAAAAAAAAAAAGAAAAAAAAAAAAAAAAAAAAAAAAAAAAACACCGTAGGGAGTAGTTTTAGAATTTCCTTTTTCGTTATTTGAATTATTTATCTTTGGGATATCTATCAGGTAGCATTAGCGTCAGGAGAAGGTACATATGTGGAGGCAGTGAGAGAAGCTCAGCTTGGTATCAAATTGCCAAATGTTAAAACTGTGGATGCAAAGGGACTTCGGTTAAAAACAGATCATTTGCACCTTACAACTATGTCACAAGTTCATCTTGGGCTCATGTTGGCTCGTTCTTTTTTGGATATTTCCCATAAGCCTTACGATTCTCTTAGAATAACCGTAGCTAACAATTCGTTAATGTAAGTAATATAAGGATTTTAGCAAAGATAGTGATAATTTAGATGTAAAATGCATATTGAAAATCCTGACTTGATCACTTTTCTAGAACTATGCTAGTTTTGACCTTTATGTCTCTATTTTACAAGTATTTTTTTAAGAAAATTATATTTGATGTTTCAATCGTTTAGTTGTACTAGTATTATATCTATGCAGTAGTTGAAGTTTTAAAAAGTAAAAGTTGTGGGTGTGTGCGCCACCCCAATTTAGCAATTTTTTTTTTTTAGTAAAATTGCTTTTGATCCGTGTTTATTAACATATAATCAAATTAAAGTCAAATAAATTCAAAAAAGTCACCTTATAATTTAGAACCACTGTAGGCCCTTAAAATCGAACAATATTGAAAACCTTTACATTAGTCTCATGAGCATAGTAAAATAAATAATATTCAAAACAATTAAAACACATCATATTCCAATGGAAACTAAGCATGATTCTCTTTTCACTCATTCCCTTCATGAAAATGATTCATCCCCTAAAAAGCTTCTCTCTACTTGTCCCCACTACTCGCCATTATAAATGGGTCGTCGTAAAATAAAGACAAGTCCAAACAAACATACAAATACACAATCAGTAATGCTAAGTACATAAGCGAAATAAAACACACTAACTTGCTTTCATCCTATCATTACACAACTTACCTTGTTGCACCTGTAAACAAGCATACAGGACATTCAACATTTAACTAGACAAATATCAATGTCAATTTAATTTAATTACGCATCGAACGGGTTTCCAACCAAATCCCTGCCCCAAATAAATTGAGTTAAACTATACCGGGAGCTAACGGGTAAGCAAATGTCACACGAAGTGACGGACGTCCTGCGCATAATAATAATAATAATAATAATAATAATAATAATAATAATAATAATAATAATAATAATAATAATAATAATAATAATAATAATAATAATAATAATAATAATAATAATAATAATAATAATAATAATAATAATAATAATAATAATAATAATAATAAAAGGAAAATACAGTGTCCTGTACTCCTAGTAGAATTTATGGTTAAATATAAAACCCCATAACCCCCCCCCATATGTTCATACTCGAGGTATATACATTCCAAGAGTTTTAGTGCGTAATCTCTTTCACTTTATGTTATTTTACATATTTTCCAACTTGGTGATGACTCTCAAACCATAACAAAATCAAACATTATAATTATACAAGCAATCAATCATACTAAATTAATTCTTGAATAATTAGTGACCACATAACTTTTAATGTTGAATCCTTTTAATCTACCTCAGTGCCAAAGATACCTTAAACGCATAATGCGCCGCAAATCCTATCCCTCGGTGTTAGAAACACCTTAAGTGCACATAGGCACCGCAATATAATTCATTCCTGTGTACTAAGACACTTAATAGCTCAATTCTCATGCTTAAAGCATCAATAAAAATTATATGAACCATAAATTCCTTTTCAATATCCCAAACCAAATTAAACATTTAGTTTAATTAAACATGCTCTCAATCATGCCAATAACAAAAGTGTGGTTCATATCCAACATACCATCATATTTAATTCCAATCACCAATCCATCACAATTAATTCATACAGCACAAATCATTTTCCAACATCAATCATACAACAAATTCCAACCTACACCTATCATGATACTACCTGTAATAAATTAATCAAAGCCTAGCATGCTTCTAGATATTCAAACAATTGCTAAGTACGCGAACGTATCTTGAATACTATCTCAAAATCGCCACGACTACAAGAAATCACTCACTTGGAATTCTCCTACAATCAAAAATTACAAAGTGGCATTAATACCTATTCCATTCAAATTTCCAGCAATATATACACTCCTTAAATCACTCATAAATCCTTTAAACAAGCTGAAATTTAATTTAACACCCTCACTTTTATTCCCAATTAATTAATGGGCAATTAAAAATCCTTTCAAGAAACTTAATTAAAGCTTATATACAAAAACTTCCAGCTTTATTAAATCATCTAAAATTGCTGTAATTGTGTTTTTAAACACATATTTCAATAATTTAAATCACCCATAAACAAATTCCATCATTATTCATAAACTTAGACACCTAAGGTTTGTAATTAGGGGCTTTTTAATTCAAACTAAATCTGAAAATTTATATGCATCATACTTAAAATCAAACATCATAAAAATCATCACAAAAGCCAAAAACAATAATTAGATTAAGGATGGATTGAATTAAAAATTAAAAAGAACAAATTTTTATTTTGTTCGACCACCGGCGCATGACCACAAGGTCGGGCTGCTGTCGTGCCCGCCTGGTGGCCTCTGTTGCCGGCAAGTGCTAGTGGTGGTGGCCGCCGGCTGGTGGGCAGCCCTGGTGGTGGTCGGCCGATGGTGGTGTGTGTGTGTGGAAGTGATGAAACAAAAATAAAAAATAAAGGGGAAAGGGAGAAATTAAGGGGAAAGAAAATAAGAGGAGAGAGAGTTTTTACTTTTGGGTATTCTCCACCTTGGGCAAAGTTTGATTTTGCTCATATGATGGGTATTTATACCTCTCTCAATAACCCCCCTACTTAAAATTCCTTTACTACCATTAATGGTCCCTTTCCTATTCAAACTAATATTTTAACTTTCCTTAAATACCATAGACTTTAAAAATTACCTTTTTATAAAATTGTATGCCCCAATATTTTTAAACTATAATATAAAGTATTTTCAAAATTATTAAATAAATAAATTAGACCTTTAATTTAAAATAAATAATTCATTTCAACATCATAAATAATTCATTTCAACTTATTTAAATACTTTAAGAAATACTTATTTAAATTAAAATATGTATAAAAATTCAGGGTATTACACTTAGTGTGAGTTAATTATAAAAAAAAAATATTGTTGTGGAAGAAGGGTTAATTAATAAGTTGATGATAATTATAAGTTATACTCCGTATCAACATATATACAAATTTAACTTTACTATTAATACTTAATAGTTTGTTTTTGTGTTGTTATACGAAAAAGCTATTAGGGATCTACAAAAAAATAAAGCTAAGGTATCAGTGAAAAATCATTGTCTAATACTCCATCTGTTTCATAATAATAGCAATAGTATAAGAAGACCACAAAATTTTAGGAAAATTATAGGTTGGGGACAAAAAAAAGGAAATTTATAATATAAAGTAGGAAAATTTTTAAATAATAATACAACTTTTGACCAGTTCTTTTTTAATAATACAATATTTAGATTATACATTAATATTACAACCTTTAAGGGTTGTTGAATCTAAATAGACAAAAAAAATTTGTAATATGTTGAACAGGTTACCATAACACGTGTTGTCATGTAATTGGTTTAAAACTTTTTTTTTTTAAAAAAAAAATAGATTTTTAAACATTTAATTAACTTATTAACTTATAATTTTCTAATCCACCCACCCTGTGACGTAGGAAAACTTAGGTTGTTGACTAATCCTCCCTAGAGCTAAACAAAATTTATAATCACTTAACAAACTCAGATTTTTAGTATAGAGGTAAGTCAATGGTCGAACCACTAGGAACGGTTATATTCAAGTGAATCTGTTTAGGGTAAAAATACCCCTAACACGTGGTCTAATCCCATAGAGACACAAATTAAAAGGCGAAACGTGTCCCTATAGGAATATGACACGTGTAAACCCTAAAAAAAGCACCTAAAAAAGAGAGCTAAGGGCCTCCATACATCAGGAGGCCCAAATCCCAAAAAAGCTGCAAAGCGGCGCCCCCAAGACATGCGCCTTCTCTTGATTGCGCCGCTAATCAGGGCACGAAATTCTAAGGTAATAATCCTAAGGGGGCATAATTTCCCCACCCCATAAATACCTCAGTCATTTATGATGGGAGGGGTGGATGGTGACATAACATTGAAAAGAGCATTAAGAGCTCCAACTTCTCTCTACTTTCTCTCTCTAGCCTTTTATGGTTACTAACTTAATCGTCAAAGGCAATTTTTCCGGTAAACGAAATATTCGTTATTTTGCAGGTGTCCGAGCCATATGTACAAAGGCGTGACCAGTATCCTGAGGGAATCACAAAAAACCCTAAAACATTTGGCGCCATCTAAACTCATACGTTGTTGCATTAGATGGTCAGACACCTAACACCGGTCCCGATCCTAGTCAGGAGATACATGTAGAGAATTTGATTGCAACAATCAGTACCAGTGATCCTCTGACCGCCTCATTCCATGAGGCCGAGCATCCCCCAGTGACTGCTAATTCTCTTAAGGTCGCCCTGAGCAAGCTCCGAAGAGGGCTTGAGCGTAAGATGACGTCTACTTCTAAGCAACAGGCAAGAAGAAAAGGAAAAGGTCCTTAGAGGAAAGCGTAGAGCAAGGAGGCCAATGCTGAAGATGCTAGTAATACCCCATTTCGTCGATTCGGACGGTCACCAAGGGTGCCACAGACGAATGTGTCTAGGCTCCTTGAGAAAACATAGTCAGCTGGGGGGCAGACCAGACAGCCTCAGAAGGAAGTAACTAAGCCATCTCGACGTTGAAAGGATGCGAAAGAATACATTCGGCATAAGCAGCGGGAGCGGGCAGCATATTCGGATACCGCTTCCACCCCAACTATGCCGGATGATCTCTAATACCATACCCTTTCCAAGCATTCAGTTGTTCAACTGCTTCAGTATCAAATGCTCCAGAATTTTAATGCAATTTTGCCACCTAACCCCCTGTCTACTGACAATACGGGTAATATGTCCATCCGTACGACCAACAGGATACCTAGCTAGACCGACCGCACAACCTCAACCCATTGATTAGCAAATGCGCTTGTTAAATCTTTGTAACAAGCCGCCTCCGTTTTCTGAAGAAATTCTCAACCCTCATCAACCAACGAAGGTGAAGAGCGTACTTGTGGGTGCCTATGATGGTATGGGCAAACCATAAGAGCATGTCACCTCGTACAGAAATATGATGAATTTAAAAAGTGTAGATGATGCCACTTGGTGTAGATGCTTCCCGACCACACACAAAGGCGTGGCGCAGGATTGGTTTAATAGCCTGCCGGCCAGATGCATCAATTGCTTTACAACTCTCAATCTGTTGTTTGTTGGAAAATTCACCTACAATATACCTCCCCGGAAGACCAGTCTTAACTTGGCAACAATTGTCCAAGGAAAGAACGAGGGGTTGCGTACATACGTCAAGAGGTTCAATCAAGAGAAAGCCCAATTCATAATCTGCCGGATGAAATGGTCTACTTGGAGTTTCTCCGAGGATTAAGGCATAATGGTTTCAAGTTTGACTTGGTCAGTAAAAAGGTTCGGACATACAGAGGTGTTCCACGGGAAGTCGAAGCCTATATTGAGGCAGCTGATTTTTGTTCGCTTACAATAATAGACGTCTCGGCCAAGGGGGATGAGAAGAAGCAATCTACTCAACAAGACTTGGCCGGTAAAAAGAAAGAAGAAAACAACACAAGAAAAGAGGTCTGGGTGGCCGACTGCCAACATACGAGGATTGGCCTAGTATAAAAACATGAACAAGTATTGTCATTACCACAAAGATGTGGGGCATGACACGAACGATTGCAATAACTTAAAGAGGTTGCTAGATAAGCTAGTTGAGAAGGGCATGCTAAACTCGTACGCCATGAAGTCTAAGTTCACCTATACTCGTACAAACAACAAAACTGAGAAGAAGAAGAATGATAAAGAAAAAGATGATGAGAACAACACTTGTTTTGGGTGTTTTTGTCCCTCGGGAGAGTTACAACTCGAAGATTGGTGAATGCGGCCTGTACCTGCAAAACAACGGAGACTCCGGTTGGTTGGAGCTCCGCCTCCGACGATCAAGTTAGTACTTGAATGAGAGTAGGAAAAAGGTGCGGAAATTTAGGTGAGATCTTCTCAGATTCCGAGATCAGGTGTTTCTCTGATGTAAGAGAATGTAGGGTATGCTGTAATCAATTGTAGGTGTCCCGAAAATGGGGGGAATCTCCCTATTTATAGGGTCATTGGGAAACGTGCTCCTGATTAGGTCACTCTGACCTAATTCTGCTGGATTGCGCCGTATTACGGCTTAGTCGGGATTTGGGCCCTTAAAGGCCGCCTTTTTTCTCCCGAGTTCTAGGTAAGACACGTGTCAAATGGAGATTGGTCTAATTCAATCCAACCAGAGTATGACACGTGTCAGGATATGATTGGCCCACGTGGAATGGGTAAAATTACCCAAAACATTTGCCCCTCACAGATGTGACTTGGCGCGCCACTTGGCATCTGTGACACATGTCACTCAGCCATAGAAAATAGTAATAATTTTTTTTTTTTTTTTTTTTTTTACTGTGAAAGTTTAACCTTTCACATTCCGAGGAAATTACCAGGATGCCCCTGTTTTTTACCCCTCTATAAATACACGATTTACCCCCCTCATTTTGGACGTTTCCAAAACATTCTAGAGAGAGAAAATCACCAATTCTAGAGAGAGAGTCTGCCGCCTGTCCGTGTGAACACAAGCTCAGCTCGTTATCCGCCTGCCTCAGCCGGTTTACAACCGCCTGTGCCCTAAGCAAGAAAAGTCAACTCCAGCAGCGTCAGTCAACACCGTTTGCCCCCTTTTCAGAGACAAACGTAAGGTACCGCCTCTGCCCCCTTCAGTTCATTTACATTTGCTTCAATTCATTCAATAAATTGACTCATCACCAACACACACAGCACGAACTAGGTCAGTAGTCAGCCGGTCTCCTGGTACGGTTGAGTCTAGGACTGGGAGTGCCGGCTCTGGGTGTATGGAGCAATTTTGTACTCCTCAACCGACCATATATGTGTTTATGCAGGACACGATGGCTAGAACTAAACAGACAGCCTCCAGACGGCGTCGAAGAGACGATACTTTGGAAGTGCCGTCTAATGAGGTAACCCCGGTTGAGGGGTCAGAGAGCAATGAAAGCTTAGGGGAATATTCCCCATCTGGGATTCCTAGAACCCCAAGTGACACCATCTTATACGATGAGGGTAGAGACGGAGATGGAGCCGTCTCCCAAATGGACCTTGACGAAGCTAGCCCTGAAGATAGAGACGGGCAATGCTAAAGGGCATTGACAGCTTTGTAAAGAAGCGACCCCTGGGGAATGGATATACTATCCATGTGCCGCCTGAGCTAGGCACCATCTCTTGGAAAGATGAACAGGAGAATGCCAATGATTACTTTGGATGCTATGAGGCGGCATTCCTGGCAGGCCTCCGGTTCCCGCTTCACCATGCTGTGAGAGCCATACTTAAGGGTTATGGCCTGGGCGTATGGCAGCTCTCCCCAAATTCATGGGCTAACATCCTGGGATATGTTGTCACCTGTGAGATGCGAAACTTGAATCCTAGCTGGGAGGCTTTTGCACACATGCACTATCTCAGCCGTAAACAAGGCGGTTGGAGGGCGTGGTACACCTTGACCACCCTCCCTTAGTATCAAATGACATTGGACAAGGTATCCAATTATGACGATTGGAAGACCCGTTTCTATTTGCTGTTTGCCCCAACCCATCGAGAGAACCGGGAGCTGCGCCGGTATAATAAAAAGCCTGACCTATTAGGTCGCAAATGTGCCCTTCCCCGGATCCCAGGGGATGACTATGACGCTATCATGGAAACCAAATTTTTTGAGCTCCATCCGGAGACACTCTCAACCGAGGACGTAATAAAGGTCCCTATAATTGGATTCCCATGTGCGCATGGTTTAGAGATGAGGCGTTCTTATCCGCCTGTGGGCTTAGCACGATGTTTCCAAAGCGTATGTTTGATATACATCCGGTTTCGTTCCACTTGTACTTGATGCGTGCCATTTATGGCACTCTTAGGCTAGGTTTTCTTCTTATTTTTATACTCGTTTTTAGTCTTTTAATTCGTGTTTTTAGGGAATAATGCTTGATTTGTGTGTTTGTGTGTTAGTTTATAGAAATGCGTGCCTTTAATGGTTTTCTTATTATTTTATTCATTTCTCGGCTATTTCTCTCGCTTCTCCGTTTCTTTGACTTATTTTGTAGGTGAGTCGAGTTTCCCGGGATTTAATTATCAAGGAGGAAGCTTGAGCGCATTCAAGGAGGTTGATGGAGCTAAGTTTGAGAATCCAAGCATGCAACTCAAGCAAACCAAGCTAGCTCCGCAAGCACAAGCACCTTGGAAGCAATGTTTTGGTTCGGAGTGTGCAAGTGCTTGAAGAATAAAAGGCTGCCCTCCTCGCGGGCATCGCCTCGAGTGCACCAATGATAGGGATGCTCGGGAGCGCAGAGATTGATCGAGCAAGCGAAGGAAGCAAGTCCACGGGCACCAAGCAGGGGTGCGCGCGGGCGGATGGTGGTGCGCGCGAGCAGACCCAGCTGTGCGCGCGCGCAGCATAGTGGTGCGTGCGCAGACCTTGTTGTGTGCGCGCGCGACCTGGGTGGTGTGACGCACAGATCTTCTGTGGCCTGCTGTGCGTGCGCACGGAAAGGTGGTGCGCGCGCACGGTCTGCCCTGTTTCCCCTCGCTCGTTTTATTATAAATTAGCCTTGTCATTTCTATTTTGGAGGACGATTTTTAGATTAGTTTTGGAGACTTTCTCTCTCATATCTTAGCTTAGGTTGAGAGTTTCTCTCTCTAGTTTTAGGGATAGTTTAGGAGTAGTTTTAGAGAGAGAAAGTGAGGGATTTCAATGGTGGTTTAAGAGATTGAAGATCCAATGGTGACGATTGTATTGAAGATCTTCTTAATCAATCAATGAGCATTTCTCACTCTATCTCATCCTTATTGCTTTGTTCAACTTCATATTTGTTTGGTTTAATCTTGATGTTTGATTCTTAATAGTGTAATTGTTCTTGATATTTTGTTGATTCTTGATTTCTTAGTTGTTTGTTGATAGATAATGATTCTTGAGTAGTTGTTTGGCTAGGAATTGGGTGAAACTTGTATGATTAATTGATTGTGATTAATTTGGGAATTATGTTGATTGATTGTTGAGCTTAAAGTGATTAATGAAGGTTTGCATGTGTGTAATTCGATTAGGCCTTGAGAATTATGCTAGATTGCATTGTAATTGCTAATGACACGACCAATTGATTTAGGAATTGCAATTATCGATTGGTTTGGATTGTGATTCTCTTAGTTTGTTATTCATAGTGAACCCTAGCTTAACGATTAGGAGATAGCTCTTTGATTCCAATTGATAGCTCTTATCATTAGCCTTCACAACCTTTGATTGGCATGATCTTCCCAAGTTGTTGCAATTATCATGATTGCTTGTTGATCCCCATTCCTAGTGTTTTATTTGTTTGATTGTTAGTTTGTTAGTTGTTACTATTCCTTCTTCACCTTCGACTTCGACCTATCTTAGGCGCATAATTGAGAGTGCTTGAACATTACCATTCCTTTGGGTTCGACCCTTGACTTACCTCTGTACTCGTATTTAGGTTTGTTAAGTGTTTATAAATTTAGTTTGACTGAGGGAGGATTAGTAAACGACCTAGTTTTCCCCTAGTTAGTACTAGTGTTAGCCAATTGTGATTCTGCACTAACCATGTGTTCATTATTTTTGCAGAAGAAGCTTTGAACATGGTAGCTGACGAGAAGACTCCCAAGCGGTCCTTTGCACAAATCTAGAGAGACTTGGCGGAAGCTGAAGGCTGAGGTAAAGAACCATCTAGCTTCTTGCACTGTTTCTCCAACAAGTGTTGCCGGTTGTATATTTAATACTTCTTTAACTGCAGGGTGGAGAGGCACCTAGGTCCTTTACTAAGAACCTATTCAAACGGGGACGGGATGAGACCGCCTCCACCCCAACCAAGCCTACGAAGTCCGCTAAAGCAACTTCAGGTAAGACGGGCCTGGAAGGCTCTTCTGAGAGGAGCCGCCTCCGCATCGGGGGGAGAAATGCTACCATTAGAGGCTTTGGAGTGGGCTTTGATATGGTCCCATCCGGCCCCGCTGCGCCTGTGGGTGGTGCAATCCCACAAGCTCCTGAAGGTAAATACAATCCCTTCGAATCTCCGCCTGAGCTGGGATGGCCGTTGCGAGTGAAATCTCACTCTCAACAGACTTCTTCGTCGGACAGCCGGCATCAAGCTGGTGCCGCCTATATAGCTCACTCACCCCCTTTCACATATGGTGCAGATCAATCCCCCCGATGGCCGGACGTCCAGGCGCATGCCCGATCCATGCTGGCGGTCGTCCCCAAGAAGGAGAAGGATGCCATCCCGGGCATTGAGACGTTCAATGTTGAACGGATCACTGCACACCTGTCTGAGGTATATCTAATTCCCCTTTTCTAGAACTAAGTATAATATGTCCCGCATGATTGACACCGTTTGTGTCTGCAGGCCATGCTCAGGGTTGATGGACTCAAATGGCCATATGCCCGGAAGAGGGAGGAGGTAAAGAGAGCCATTAGATCAACTAGGGATTCTCAGGATGTTGCTGAATATCAATGTACAATTAATGAACTTGAAACTAAAGCCGAATTGATGCAACAGGCGGATCAGATCAGGGGTCTTGAAAAAGCCCTGGATGAGGCCAAGGAGAAGGCCAACATGGCTGAATCCAAACTCAAGAAGGCGGAGGAAGACCTCAAGGCCTTACAGGGTGCCTCCCAGGAGAATGTAAATCTCAAGGCGGAGGTTGAGAAGCTAATAAAGGATGCGGAGCGAGTCCAAATGAATATCAAGGCAACAATCGAGGCGAAGCAAGACCGCCTGATTGCTGAAAATGAAGCGGACTCCGACGTCCGGATGAAGATCGCCTGGAATGCTCTCTACCCCAATAAGGACTATGGCATGTGGGCTCTGGCTTTTCAATATGCTGAAAATGTAGTGTATTTAAGAGAGAAAGGAGAGCCGGAGCCCGAGTCCTTCGAGGCCTGGGCCAACAGAGAGCGGGCTCTGGCTTTTTAATATGCTGAAAATGTAGTGTATTTAAGAGAGAAAGGAGAGCCGGAGCCCGAGTCCTTCGAGGCCTGGGCCAACAGAGAGCTTGAGGACTCTGCCAAGGAGCTCCCTGAAGAAGGAGAAGCCATTGAACTCCAATCTGATGGGGAGAATCCCAAAGAGGAGAACCAGGCGGCCATCCTTGAATTTTCTGCGCCAGTTTGCCAAATTTTTAGCTTTTCCGGCCTGCGTGCCGAGTATTTGTATATTTTTACCGACTAAGAAGTCGGGTGAAATTTTTTATTTTCTGTTCCGGATGTTATCCGGTTAACATTACTATCCGGTTTTTACCGGCTTGAATGAAATTTACCGATTGAGTTGGCTGATTTTGTTTCAATTTCTGCACTGATTTTGCAAATTTGATTGATTTTTGAATTTTTGCCTAACTTTTTAGAGCAAGCGGCAATTCAGCAATTCAAATTAAATAGTGTACAGGCTATTCTTGCCCCAGGCGGCTGTGTGGTTGGTTTCAGTACTTCTTTATTGATTGACTTTGGAATGTTTGATACTTTAAAGAGTATGGAATGTTTCTAAGTCAATCAATCACAATAGTGATTGCCCCAAACCAAATACACAGCCGTCCACAGAAATAATAAGTAGTCGTTTTACCCAACCGGGGAGTAGGCTGGATCAAAGCCTTATTTCCCCCTTTTTGTTGCATTTGCATTTCATTTCTTTGTGAGCCAGATGGGAACTTGCCGCCTGGCAGTTAATGGAATAGGGAACATATTGTTCGCTTGCTTGATGGTTCTTAGACGGCATAAAGGCCGTCTGGGGTGCCTGCAATCCATTGCACCTGGTTCGTTTGCCCCATTGGCGTGACTGGTACAACTTCGTTGAATAGTCTAACAGAGAACTTCAGTAATTAACCGGCTGATGTTACTTGACGTCAAGTTTTTAGCTTAATCATTCTTTTAGACTAATCTGGTCAAACAACTATGAGTTAACCAATTTGGTCGTTAAATCTTTGCCGTCTGCATATGCTGGTAGAGTAAACGATAGAATGCCCTCTGTGACGATAACACCTAGAGGGGCGTCGCCGGACGTCGTACTCATATTGGAGCAGACGAATTTATTAAATAGATTTGCATCCGGCCATTGGCCTGATGAGCGTCTTTTATGGCGCTCAATAGAGTAGTTTTCGATTCCTTTTTCTATAATTTCTCATTTTATTTTCTTATAATCTTTCTAGTTTTCTCTTATTTTCCGTCTTTATAGCTCATTGTGGTTTTCCGTTCACTTTTATGAGTTTTCCATGATTTTTGTTCTTAATTAGCTGTTTTAGTTTAATTTCTATTCTATTTGCTTTCTCTCTTACTTTTACTTGATTTCTTGCAAGTGAGGTTTCAAAATCTTGTTTGCCGCTTTCTTACGGATGTTTTCTCATTGATTTTAGGTTTGGAGTGCGCAATTATTTGAAGATTAAATGGCTGCTCTCCTCCCGGGCATCACCCCGAGAGCGTTGATGAGGAGCATGCTTGTGAGCGCTAGAACTAAAGCAAGAGGCCGAGCGCACGACCATCACTATGGTGCGTGAGCGTAGCAGTGTGCATTACTGGCACACCATATGGTGCGCATGCGCACACCCTCATGTGCGTGTGTACCATAGGTTGGTGTGCGCGCACACACCCTCTTATGCGTGCGCACCGTGGCTCTCCGTCCCTTTTGTTTTTCTTTGCTATATATACTTGCGACCTTTCTATTTTTGAACAACTTTAGACTAGCTTAGAATTTCTCTCTCATATTTTAGCTTAGGTTGAGAGTTTCTCTCTCTAGTTTTAGGGATAGTTTAGCAGTAGTTTAGAGAGATAAAGTGAGGGATTTCAATGATGGTATGAGAGATTGAAGGTTCAATGGTGACAATTGTATTGAAGATCTTCTTAATCAATCAATGAGCATTTCTCACTCTATATCATCTTATTGCTTTATTTAATTTCATGTTTGTTTGGTTTAATTTTGATGTTTGATTCTTGATAGTGGAATTGTTCTTGATATTTTGTTGATTCTTGATTTCTTTAGTTAATTGTTGATAAATGATGATTCTTGAGTAGTTGTTTGGCTAGGAATTGGGTGAAACTTGTATGATTGATTGATTGTGATTAATTTGGTAATTGTGTTGATTGATTGTTGAGATTAAATTGATTAATGAAGGTTTGCATGTGTGTAATTCGATTAGGCCTTGAGAATTATGCTAGATTGCATTGTAATTGCTAATGACACGACCGATTGATTTAGGAATTGCAATTATTGATTGGTTTGGATTGTGATTCTCTTAGTTTGTTATTCATAGTGAACCCTAGCTTAACAATTAGGAGATAGCTCTTTGATTCCAATTAATAGCTCTTATCATTAGTCTTCACAACCTTTGATTGGCATGATCATCTCAAGTTGTTGCAATTGTCATGATTACTTTTTGATCCCATTCCTAGTATTTCATTAGTTTGGTTGTTTGTTTTGTTAGTTGTTAGTGTTACCTCTTACCTTTGACTTCGACCTAGCTTAAGCGCATAATTGAGAGTGCTTGAATATTACCGTTCCTTTGGGTTCGGCCCTTGACTTACCTCTATACTCGTATTTAGGTTTGTTAAGTGTTTATAAATTTGTTTGGCTCTAGGGAAGATTAGATAACGACCTAGTTTTCCCTTTGTCAAAATGGCGCCGTTGCCGGGGAACGAACCCGAGTCACCCACGTGACAGGCGGGAATACTTACCACTATACTACAAATTTAATCTATGTTTAAATCAACCTTAGATATCTTAGAACGTGCACTCCCTTACTTGTTTAGGAAGAATTGCATCCATTTATGCTTGTTCATTTGCAAAAGTTCTTTCAAGAACATTTGTTTTCTTTCGTTTTCTTTTTGCTTCTTTTTCATGCTTTGCCTTCTTTGTTTGGTTTATGAGTGTTATGGGTTAATCTCTTAGGAAACCCTTACGAGAGCATTACTCGTCATCTAAGGCGATCTAGGGGTTTAAATGGCTTGTCTTTGGTTGCTAAAATTGACCGTGATTCCTACGAAAGTGAGTTAGTGTATATTCTCATCCTCTTTAGTTTTCTTGTATCCTTATTTGCTTGAATAATGTCATCATTTTCCCTTGGGTTGGATTTTGTTTTGCTTGAGGACGAGCAAAAGTTTAGCTTTGGGGAATTTAACGAGCGTCATTTATGGTGCTCAATATAGTAGTTTTCGATTCCTTTTAATATAATTTCTCGTTTTATTTTCTTATAATCTTTCTAGTTTTCTATTATTTTCCGTCTTTATAGCTTATTGTGGTTTTCCGTTCACTTTTATGAGTTTTCCAAGATTTTTGTTCTTAATTAGCTATTTTAGTTTAATTTCTATTCTTTTTTATTTCTATCTTACTTTTACTTGATTTCTTGCAAGTAAAGTTTTGAAATCTTGTTTTCCGCTCTCTTACGGATGTTTTCTCATTGATTTTAGGTCCGGAGTGCGCAAATATTTGAAGATTAAATGGCTGCCCTCCTCGCGGGCATCACCTCGAGAGCGTCGATGAGGAGCATGTTTGTGAGCGCTAGAACTAAAGCAAGAGGCCGAGTGCACGACCATCACTATGGTGCGTGAGCGCAGCAGTGTGCATGACTGGCACAACATATGGTGCGCGCGCGCACACCCTCCTTTGCATGTGCACCATAAGTTGGTGCGCGTACACACACTCTCTTATGCGTGCGCACCGTGGCTCTCCGTCCCTTTTGTTTTTCTTTGCTATATATACTTGCGACCTTTCTATTTTTGAACAACTTTAGACTAGCTTAGAATTTCTCTCTCATATTTTAGCTTAGGTTGAGAGCTTCTCTCTCTATTTTTAGGGATAGTTTAGGAGTAGTTTAGAGATAGAAAGTGAGGGATTTCAATAGTGGTTTGAGAGATTGAAGGTTCAATGGTGACAATTGTATTCAAGATCTTCTTAACCAATCAATGAGGATTTCTCACTCTATCTCATCTTATTGCTTTGTTTAATTTCATGTTTGTTAGGTTTTTGATGTTTGATTCTTTATATTGGAATTGTTCTTGATATTTTGTTGATTCTTGATTTCTTAGTTGTTTGTTGATAGATGATGATTCTTGAGTAGTTGTTTGGCTTGGAGTTGGGTGAAACTTGTATGATTGATTGATTGTGATTAATTTGGGAATTGTGTTGATTGATTGTTGAGATTAAAGTGATTAATGAAGGTTTGCATGTGTGTAATTCGATTAGGCCTTGAGAATTATGCTAGATTGCATTGTAATTGCTAATGACACGACCAGTTGATTTAGGAATTGCAATTATTGATTGGTTTGGATTGTGATTCTCTTAGTTTGTTATTCATAGTGAACCCTAGCTTAACAATTAGGAGATAGCTCTTTAATTCCAATTGATAGCTCTTATCATTAGTCTTCACAACCTTTGATTGGCATGATCATCTCAAGTTGTTGCAATTGTCATGATTACTTGTTGATCCCATTCCTAGTGTTTCATTAGTTTGGTTGTTTGTTTTGTTAGTTGTTAGTGTTACCTCTTACCTTTGACTTCGACCTAGCTTAGGCGCATAATTGAGAGTGCATGAACATTACCGTTCCTTTGGGTTCGACCCTTGACTTACCTCTATACTCGTATTTAGGTTTGTTAAGTGTTTATAAATTTGTTTGGCTCTAGGGAAGATTAGATAACGACCTAGTTTTCCTTTTGTCAAAATGGCGCCGTTGCCGGGGAACGTACCCGAGTCACCCACGTGACAGGCGGGAATACTTACCACTATACTACAAATTTAATCTATGTTTCAATCAACCTTAGATATCTTAGAACGTGCACTCCCTTACTTGTTTAGGAAGAATTGCATCCATTTATGCTTGTTCATTTGCAAAAGTTCTTTCAAGAACATTTGTTTTCTTTCGTTTTCTTTTTGCTTCTTTTTCATGCTTTGCCTTCTTTGTTTGGTTTATGAGTGTTATGGGTTAATCTCTTAGGAAACCCTTACGAGAGCATTACTCGTCATCTAAGGCGATCTAGGGGTTTAAATGGCTTGTCTTTGGTTGCTAAAATTGACCGTGATTCCTACGAAAGTGAGTTAGTGTATATTCTCATCCTCTTTAGTTTTCTTGTATCCTTATTTGCTTGAATAATGTCATCATTTTCCCTTGGGTTGGATTTTGTTTTGCTCGAGGACGAGCAAAAGTTTAGCTTTGGGGAATTTAACGAGCGTCATTTATGGTGCTCAATATAGTAGTTTTCGATTCCTTTTAATATAATTTCTCGTTTTATTTTCTTATAATCTTTCTAGTTTTCTATTATTTTCCGTCTTTATAGCTTATTGTGGTTTTCCGTTCACTTTTATGAGTTTTCCAAGATTTTTGTTCTTAATTAGCTATTTTAGTTTAATTTCTATTCTTTTTTATTTCTATCTTACTTTTACTTGATTTCTTGCAAGTAAAGTTTTGAAATATTGTTTGCCGCTCTCTTACGGATGTTTTCTCATTGATTTTAGGTCCGGAGTGCGCAAATATTTGAAGATTAAATGGCTGCCCTCCTCGCGGGCATCACCTCGAGAGCGTCGATGAGGAGCATGTTTGTGAGCGGTAGAACTAAAGCAAGAGGCCGAGTGCACGACCATCACTATGGTGCGTGAGCGCAGCAGTATGCATGACTGGCACACCATATGGTGCGCGCGCGCACACCCTCCTTTGCGTGTGCACCATAAGTTGGTGCGCGTGCACACACTCTCTTATGCGTGCGCACCGTGGCTCTCCGTCCCTTTTGTTTTTCTTTGCTATATATACTTGCGACCTTTCTATTTTTGAACAACTTTAGACTAGCTTAGAATTTCTCTCTCATATTTTAGCTTAGGTTGAGAGTTTCTCTCTCTAGTTTTAGGGATAGTTTAGGAGTAGTTTAGAGAGATAAAGTGAGGGATTTCAATGATGGTATGAGAGATTGAAGGTTCAATGGTGACAATTGTATTGAAGATCTTCTTAACCAATCAATGAGGATTTCTCACTCTATCTCATCTTATTGCTTTGTTTAATTTCATGTTTGTTTGGTTTTTGATGTTTGATTCTTTATATTGGAATTGTTCTTGATATTTTGTTGATTCTTGATTTCTTAGTTGTTTGTTGATAGATGATGATTCTTGAGTAGTTGTTTGGCTTGGAGTTGGGTGAAACTTGTATGATTGATTGATTGTGATTAATTTGGGAATTGTGTTGATTGATTGTTGAGATTAAAGTGATTAATGAAGGTTTGCATGTGTGTAATTCGATTAGGCCTTATGAATTATGCTAGATTGCATTATAATTGCTAATGACACGACCAATTGATTTAGGAATTGCAATTATTGATTGGTTTGGATTGTGATTCTCTTAGTTTATTATTCATAGTGAACCCTAGCTTAACAATTAGGAGATAGTTCTTTGATTCCAATTGATAGCTCTTATCATTAGTCTTCACAACCTTTGATTGGCATGATCATCTCAAGTTGTTGCAATTGTCATGATGTCTTGTTGATCCCATTCCTAGTGTTTCATTAGTTTGGTTGTTTGTTTTGTTAGTTGTTAGTGTTACCTCTTACCTTTGACTTCGACCTAGCTTAGGCGCATAATTGAGAGTGCTTGAACATTACCGTTCCTTTGGGTTCGACCCTTGACTTACCTCTATACTCGTATTTAGGTTTGTTAAGTGTTTATAAATTTGTTTGGCTCTAGGGAAGATTAGATAACGACCTAATTGTTTTGGGTAATTTTACCCATGCCACGTGGGCTAATCAAGTTCTGACACGTGTCATACTCTGGTTGGTCCGAATTAGACCAGTTTCCATTTGACACGTGTCCCTCCTAGAGCTTGGGAGAAAAAAGCGGCCTTCAAGGGCCCAAATCCCGAGAAAGCCGTAATACGGCACAACCCAACAGAGCTAGGTCAGAGAGACCTAATCAGGGGCACGTTTCCCCATGGCCCTATAAATTGGGAGATTCCCCCATTTTCGGGACAAGAATTAGTTATTATAGCAGACCCTACATTATCTTACATCAGAGAAGCACCTGATCTCGGAATCCGAGAAGATCTCACCTTTACCTTTTCCGCACCTTCTCCTACACACATTCAAGTACTAACTTGATCGTCGGAGGCGGAGCTTCAAACACCAGGAGTCTCCGTTGTTTTGCAGGTACATGCATAGTCGGATCAGTCCTCGAGCTGTAACTCTCCCGAGTGACAAAAACACCCAAAAAATTTGGCGCCGTCTATGGGGAGAGTACCTCAAGGATGCTCAAGAGTCTGTACCGCCTCCTGACCCCAAGGCTAACCAGCTGGAGGTCTTTACTTATGATGAGGATGATGATCCTCAGGTTGAAATGTACATAGCCAAAGATGGCTCTTTCATCACTAAGCTCATTCGTCCCAGAGACACTCTAGAACGCGGTGAAAGCCAGGCGGGTACCAGTAGGCCCCCTGGTCAGCCGGAAGGGGAAACCCAGTCGACAAGAGGTCAGGCTCCATTCACAAGAGACGAGCTCATGAAATTCATGACGAGTTTCAAGGGTGAGATCAAGGATTCGATCGAAAAGAAAACGGATGGCTCTAGAAATAGTCAACCGGCCAAGAAGTCTCCTCGAACTGCGAGGAAGAAGCCAGTTCGGGACAGGCAGCCAACTCCACATCCAAAGGACAAGGCAGCCGCAACCCTTGACTAGTCCAAGATCTTTCTGCTCCAAAAGGGTCCAAGGAGTCCCCGCCGAGAGAATCAACCGGTGGGTAGCAAGAAATCTATCCCTGATGCTCGGTAAATCATCGAGCGTAGGAGAAGTCAGCTGCTGTCTGAGTCAGCCTCTACTTCAAGCTTTCCAGACAGCTTCAAAAACACACCTGCAGGGAATATTAAATCCTTGCATGAGAGCCATACAAGCGGTAATACCGTCCATTCTGGCCCTCAGATGATCGGGAATATATCGTCTCGGGGTGACTTCATGTCAATCACGGTCTTCTCGGGGTTAGCCTCTATCTCCCTTTGATCAATCAGGAATCCGAAAAACTTCCCAGACTCAACACCAAAAACACACTTTTTGGGATTTAACATGACCTTATGCCGTCTGAGACTGGTGAAGGTTTCTCGAAGATCAACAAGGTGATCCGTCTGCAGCTTGGATTTAACTATCATGTCATCAATGTATGCCTCTACATTCCTCCCAATCTGATTAATGAAAATTGTATTAATCATCCGTTGAAAAGTAGCTGGCGCATTCTTCAAGCCAAATGACATCACCATATAGCATAATAACCCCTGATCAGTGACGAAGGTCGTCTTCTCTTGATCTTTTTTCCACAGGGGTATCTGATGGAAGCCGAAGTAAGCATCTATAAAACACATCAAGGCATGCCCGGCTGTAGAGTCGACAAGGCTGTCGATCTTTGGAAGCGAGTAACTGTCTTTTGGACATGCCTTATTCAAGTCAGTGTAGTCAACACACATGTGCCAAGTACCATTCGGCTTTTTTACAAGCACCACGTTCGCAACCCAATCAGGGAAGTTACATGGCCGAATGAACCCGGCGTCTAACAGCTTTTTGACCTAGGCAGCTGCCGCCTGACTTCTTTCGTCGCCGTGATTTCTCTTCTTTTGTCGGATGGGTTTACTTTTTTTATCCATGGCGAGCTTGTGGACAACGAGATCAAGGCTGATGCCTGGCATCTCTTCCACTTCAAAGGAAAAATTGTCTTTGAATTCTTTCAGCAGATGGTGCAAGTCTGCTCCAAGCCTTTCAAAGGCAACCATCCCCACCTTAACAGTTCGCTCTGGACGGCTGTCGTCTAGAGGAATATCAATGTGCTCACCAGCCGGCTGGGGACGGAGATCATCTGACCGTTCCCCGGTTAGTGATTGCTATTTCTTCTCATTCTTCACCTCTACCAGCTGTTCAATTTTTCTTTTCTTTGCGGCTGGAGGGGGCGAATCAGGGTCCCTGACATCGTCAAGGTCTATTGGCTCCTTCGACTGACCGGCTGCAACAGAAGTCAGCTTGACGTCTGAGAGATAACACTCCCTTGCCATCTTCTGATCCCCATTGAGGAACAGAGCCATCATCCTTTTCATACTTGAGAAGCATGAGAGCTGGGATGATGACGGCCTTGCACTCGTTCAGAGTGGGTCGTCCAAGAATAATTTTTTAGGCGGTCAGCTCTTAAACCACCAGGAACCGGACGATCATGTGTTTCCCTTTTCCCTTCTCCCCCAGCCGGATGGGTGTATCAATCTGTCCGACTGGGTGCACGACTCCTCCGCCAAAGCCAACTAATGGATGGGAGACGTTGCGCAGATTGTCCAGCTTGTAATTAAGCTTGGACAGACACTTGTAGCTGATGAGATCAAAGGAGCTACCCGTGTCTATTAGGATCCGGCCAACTAGCTAGTTGGCGACCTTGCATTCAATGACGACTGGGTCGTCATGAGGTCGGCGGACTTTGCCCCGATCCTTCTCAGTGATGAGAACGTCTGGGAATGTACCACTGGAGGAAGCCTATCCATCATCAACTAAATGGATCATCCTCTTTAGATGATCCTTGGTGCCCCGAATGGTCGGGCCACCGCATGCGAATCCGCCTGCTATAGTGTATACCGGATACTTGTCGGTATCTACCTGCTGGACAGTTTTTGACGACTGCCCCGGATTCGTCTTAGAAGCCGCTTTGGAGTTCAGGACATAGGACTTCAGCAAGCCCTTGTGAGCCAGACGGTCCAACGTCCGCTTAAGACTATAGCAGTCGTTGGTGTCATGGCCCACTTCCTGATGAAAGTGACAGAATATATTCTTGTTTTACGACTGAACGGGACTCTTCATATGATTAGGCTTCTCAATGGTCAGCCGGTCTTTCACCTCTGTAAAGATGGTGTAATAGTCTTTATTAAATTCATACTGTGAGACATACGGTTTGAATTCTTTCTTTTTCTTTTTGGACGGCTGGTTAGGTTCCTCAACCGCCCAAACTTCTTTTCTCTTTTTGCTCTCTATAGCTTTCTGGGCCGGCTGAGCAGACCGACTCTCTTTTTGCTTATCGGACCTCTTGGAGTCTGACTGATGGCTGGACGAGCAGAGGTCGGTGGCTTGGATAAAGCTCTCTACCTCTATCAACGCCTCTTGAAGGGTGAAGACCCTCTTCCGAAAAAGGTTGAATTTAAAGGTCGACCCGTCCTTCAGACCCTTGAAGAAGTCTGTATAGGCTACCTCGTCAGACAGCCCTTGGATTTGAATTCTCACCAGGTTGAACCGCTTGACATAGAAGCGAAGTCCTTCTCTATCTCCCTGTCGGATGGTGCTCAAGTCGAGACTTGTTATCTTGGCGGGGATGTTCATTGAGAAGTTGGAGGCAAATAGGAAGGCAAGCTTCCTGAAGCTGTTAATACATCCGGCTATTAGGTTGCCAAACCATTGTCGGGCAATGCCCTTCAATGTAGCCGGGAAGCACCGACACCACATAGCATCCTCCAACCCCTGCATGTGCATGAGGTTGGAGTAGGGCATGAGGTGGTCCTCCGGGTTGGTGGTACCGTCATAGGCACCAACCAATACGTTCTTAACCTTGGACGGCTGTGCGGCCTCGGTTATCTTCTTGGTGAACGCAGAAGTTTGTTCACCAAGTTTGAGCAGACGGAGCTGCCAGTCCAAAGGTTGGACATTATATGCCGCCTGACCCCCAAAGAGGGTCGGCTGCATGAATGCGAAGAATACGGACCGTAGACCATGGGGGGTATGTACGGTGCATTCCTAATCATCTGAGGGCCGGAATGGACGGTGTTATCGCTTGTATGGCTCTCATGCAAGGATTGAATGTTCCCAGCAGATGTGTTTTTGAAGCTGTCTAGAAAGCTTAAAGTAGAGGCTGACTCATACAGCTCCTGACTCCTCCGACGCTCGATGATCTGTCGAGCGTTAGGGGTAGATTTTTTGTTACCCACCAGTTGATCCTCTCGGGTGGGCTTTCTTGGACCCTTTTTGGGTAGAAGGATCTTGGACCAGTCAAGGTTGCGGCTGCCTTGTCCTTTGGATGCGGAGTTGGCTGCCTATCCCTAACTAACTTCTTCCTCGCAGCTCGAGGAGATTTTTTGGCCGGCTGACCCTTGCTTGAAACCAGCTATTTTCTTTTCAATTAGGTCCTTAATCTCACCCTTGAAACTCGTCATGAATTTCATGAACTCGTCTCTGGTGACTGGAGCCTGACCCCTTGCCGACAGGGTTTCCCCTTCTTGCTGACCAGGGGACCTACTTGTACCCGCCTGGCTTTCACCTCGTTCCAGAGTGTCTCTGGGACGGATGCGCTTTGTGATGAGTGAGCCATCTTTGGATATGTATATCTCGACTTGAGGATCATCATCTCAGATTCCGAGATCAGGTGCTTCTCTAATGTAAGAGAATGTAGGGTATGCTGTAATCAATTGTAGGTGTCCCGAAAATGGGGGGAATCTCCCTATTCATAGGGTCATTGGGAATCGTGCTCTTGGTTAGGTCACTCTGACCTAATTCTGCTAGGATGCGCCGTATTACGGCTTACTCGGGATTTGGGCCCTTGAACGCCGCCTTTTTTCTCCCGAGTTCTAGGAAGGACACGTGTTAAATGGAGATTGGTCCAATTCGATCCAACCAGAGTATGACACGTGTCAGGATATGATTGGCCCACGTGGCATGGGTAAAGTTACCCAAAACAACACTAATTCAGGGTTCGGGCTAGTTATATCAGGCGGCTTTGCTGCAGGCGGCCTGACCATGAAAAGAATCAAGCAAAATGCATTGAAGTTTGAGAATGTGATACACACTGAAGGGGTGAAGGACAAACCTTTCCTAAAAGTGACGGTTTACGAGTCAGACCGAGGTATGGTTAAAGCCCTGCACAATGATCCTATGGTATTCATTATGAAGGTTGCTAACGTGAAGGACGGCCACAACAAAAGTAAAGAAGCTGCTAGACGCTGGTTTCATTCGGCAATGTTACTTCCACGACTAGGTCGCAAATGTAGTCCTTGTAAACATGCCAAATGGAACATGGAGAATGTGCGTTGATTATACCAACCTCAATAAGGCATGTCTTAAGGATAAATTTCCCTCGCTTAAGATCGACCGGCTAGTTGATTTGACGACCGGACATGCCCTTATGAGCTTGATTGACGCATACTCCGGATACCACTAGATCCCTTTATGGGAGGAAGATAAAGATAAAACAGCGTTTGTGACCGAGCAGGGGCTATATTGCTACAAATTTATGCCATTCGGCCTGAAATGAATGCCCCTGCTACATTTCAAAGATTGGTGAATACGGTCTTTAGAGATCAGATCGACCAGAACATGGAAGCCTATATCGATGATATGATTGTTAAATCAAAAGGCCGGTCGACGATCTCAAGGACCTCTGAGAAACATTTATCGAACTCAGGCGGCATAAGAAATGCGTCTTCGATGTTGAGTTTGGGAAATTTCTCGGATTTTGATTTATCAGCGTGGTATTGAGGCTAACCCTTAGAAGATCCAGGCTGTCTTAGACATGAAATCGTTGAGAACTATCAAGGAAGTTCGAAGACTGACCAGCTGTTTAGCTGTACTCTGCGGATTTTTGTCAAGGTCAGGGGACAACTGCTGATATTTTTTTCAAACTATAAAAAAGAAAGCCATGTTCGAGTGGATAGAGGAGGCTAAGGAAGCTTTCGTACAATTGAAAAACCATCTTTATACCCTTCCTTGGCTTGTCAGTCCACTCAAGGACGAGAAGCTATACATGTACCATGTAATCTCAGATCACTCTTTAAGTGCTATCCTTCGTGCTGAAAGGGACAACCATTAGATGCCCGTGTATTTCACAAGCCATGTCTTGCACAATGCCGAGCTACTGTAATACTCCGTATTTTTATTATATTTTATATATATAAATTATTTATTTTATTCATATAAAACGATTCGTTTCATTTTAAAAAGAAATTTATTATTTAAATAAAAGGTAAGTGTGTATAAATTAAATGAATCATGAATTGAGGCAACAACATTATTTTAAATTGGGTCAATCTTATTTAAATGAGTGAACCAACTTATTGACAATTTAAAGGCCCAATAAGTTGGCCCCAAGTGAAAAGTTGAGGGGGAGTAGGAATTAGTAATGACAATGCTGTAATTATTAGTTTTTGTTTTAAAAGGGGAGTATAAATACCTTAAAACCTCAAGATTTTCCAATCAATATTTGTTTTGGGTGTTTTTGTCCCTCGGGAGAGTTACAGCTTGAGGACTGATCCCATTGCGCCTGTACCTGCAAAACAACGGAGACTCCGGGTGTTTGGAGCTCCGCCTCCGACGATCAAGTTAGTACTTGAATGCGAGTAGGAGAAGGTGCGGAAAATGAAATGAGATCTTCTCAGATTCCGAGATCAGGTGTTTCTCTGATGTGAGAAAATGTAGGGTAGGTGTAATAAATGATTGAATGTCCCAAAATTTGGGGAATATCACCCTATTTATAAGGTCATTTGTGACTGTGTCCCATCTAGGTCATTTAACCTAGATTGGTGGGTTGCGCCGTTTTGCAGCGCTCTTGGGAATTGGGCCTTGAAGGCCCTAATTCAGGAAGTATCTGAGGTTGACACGTGTCAGCTGGCAATTGGCCCAAATGGACCTGCCTAGGCTTGGCACATGGTCCTCTCTGATTGGTCCACGTGGACAGGATAATTTTACCCAAAATATTTGCCCCTCACATGTGGCACGTGGCGGGCCACGTGGCGCCTGTGACACATAGCCTGCAGTAAACGGTGAATAGTAAAACTCTTCACCTTCTAGGGTTTTACGGGGATGCCCCTGCTTTTACCCTTCTATAAATAGAAGGTTTTACCCTCTCTCTCTCTCCATTTCACACCAGAGCCTTTGACTTCTTAGAGAGAGAAACTCTGCATCCGTCTGCTGTGATTTTGCGTTTTTCCGGCTGCATTTTAAGGAACACTGATGAGTGACATTTATGTCACTCCTAGGATAGTGTTTATGCCTTGTTTTAGCTTGTCTTAGGGTGTTTTGTAGTTGTTTTGTTCAAATAATGCGTGCATACATGTCTCGATGTGATTTTAATGAAATCGCGTATATTGTTGTATGCTTGCCTTATACTCGTATTAGGTTTGTTTAGGTTGTATAAATTGTATTTGATCGAGGGATAGTCGTTTGACGACGCGATTATTCCCTTGTCAAATTGGCGCCGTTGCCGGGGAATGGCTTCCATTACCTTTGTGTTATCTTATTGAGACTAGTCCATTGTATATATTTTTCCTTTGATTTATTTTTGTTCTCTTTGTTTTGTTTTTGTTGATGAAAAAAGGCACGTTTTTCTTTTCCTCAATATGATGGTGAGCCTTTTTATGTCTATTTCCATAGACTTGTAGAGTTTTTGAACTATAATGGTTGTAATCCTTGTGATGCTTGTGAGATTTGTTATTGTGGCATGAATGAACAAACGAGATATGAAGTTGAAAGTAGGTTTAATGGTGAATTTCAAGCATTAACGGTTCATAATGCTTGGAGCTTTTTTGTACGGTTCGCTAAGGATGTACGCAATAGGGCATGTAATGTTGCTAATTTTGATTCTCAATGTGATAATAGTTTTATTGGTGGCATGATACCCCATGATTTGTCTTGTGATCCTATATGTGAACCTAGTACAAGTGATTTCAACTCTTTTTCTCCTATTGTTGATGATGAATCTCATTTTCTTGATTATGCCCCCTTTCCCCAATATGATGATGCTCATGTTTATAATGTGAATGATCCTCCCTCCTCATCTTCTTGTTCTTACATGGCTCCAAATGATTTCCCTTATGCTCCTAATGAATCCTTTTATGAGGGTAATTCTATGGAAAATTTGAAGGAAGAGAAGATAATGAAGATAATGGAGATGATGGAGAGGTATAACGAGATGAGGGAAGTTGAGAATAAGGAGAGGGAAGTTGAGAATAGGGAGGTGGAAGCTAGAATGAAGATGCTTGAGAGCCAAATTCTCCAATTAGCCAACTCTCAAGAAAATGCCCTTCCTTCTTCTTCTCTTCCCCATATGAGTGAGGATCCCATTAGAGAGCATTCGAGTGATGGTGAAGGAGTAGAGAATGAAGAGAGTGTTGATTTTGAAAATCCTAATTCTCTTTCCCATCTTGATAAGTCTCAAGTGTATGTTTGTGACCCTTCAATCTACGAGTATATAGACTCTTTTGAGGTAATGTCCCACATATTTTTCGAGAGTCATATGAGGACTTATAGATTATTGGATGATTTCATCGAGAACGCTTCTTGGGACTTAGATGAGTTTGAGATGAATCTACCTCCATTCATGCATGATTTTGGGACCTTGGGTTTTGAGATAGTTGAAGGAAAAGTTGTCTATTGTGGTGAAAAGGAGGATAAGGTTGATTCCCTTGGAGTTTTTGAGCTTGAGGGAGGTGTAGATCGTGAGTGCCCTTCGTTTGAGGACTCTATGATTGATTTTCATGCCCTCATTGGCGATGTGAGGCCTTGTGGTGAGGGAGTAGCTACCCCTTTTCCCGTTTCTCATACCCCTTTTTCTCTAAGGTTTGACCACATCCTTTCTTACCCTATTTCTCTCCCTTCCTATCTCAAAGAGCCTATTGGGGAGCCGCCCTCTATGGATGATTTTCATGTCCCTCCTTCCATCATTGTTGAGGATAAGAGGAATTTTGCCAACAAAAAATTTTGTGATGAGGATTTGCCTTTTTCCTTTTCTTTCCATTCTTCTTTTCCCTCTTCTACTTCTTACTTTCTTGAGTTTCCTTTCGATCCTTCTTCTTCTTTCTTTTGGCATCTCCCTCTTCACTTACGTGCAATAATTTTGTTGCACGTCCTTATTCCGTCATTTGCCTATTTACACCCCCATGAAATGTGTAGTAGTGCATTTGACAAGCTCTTGCGTGCGTTGAATTATTATTTCCTAGAGCGGTCTCGCTTAGACGTTAAACAAGCCTTTGCGGGAAGTAACCCGTGTTTTATTGCTTTCATTTTCTTTTGTTTTTAGATTAGATTTTCTCTCATGGACGTGTTTGTGTTCCTTGCTAGGTACACAACTTGATATACTCTTGCGCATTGGTGATGATCAAGAATCAAGGAAATGTGCCTCAACTTACCTATCATGTGGAATTCAAGCCTTATTTGTAGAGATTGTGGCTCATATGAGGTTATTTCGGGTTTTTTGTGTGATTTTGCATTTATCCCATATCCGGTAATATCCTTTTTTTCCCTCTCTCTCTCTTACTTATTGTGACTTGAAGATCATGTGTTGGTAATGTTGGATTAATTTTTCCTTGTTTTCCCCTCCTTGGTTTCATCGTTTATGATTTGCGAGCTTGGTTTCATTCAAGCTTGGGGGAGGGTATTCTATCATGTTTGGTGGGATGTTGATTCATACATGTCATGCACTTGAGTATATGCATTTCCATGTTTTTCATGCTTTTGGAAAATCCAAAAAGATTTTTGTTTACTTCAAGGCAAGTTTAGCAAAATGTGTTTTGTTTGTACTTATTTTGGACATTATATCTTTTGGATTTGTTTACTCTTGAATGCCTTTATTCCTAAGTGGTTAATGTGTGCACGGTTTGAGAGTGTCATTGGTTGACTCTAGGATATTACATGCTAAGGTAGCCGGGTTAAGAACTTTTAGGGCGCCATGAAGCCCTAGTTCGCGGGTATGTGGTAAGATGGTGTTGCTCTCTATAGTGGATTTGGCACCCTTGGTTGGTATTTGCTTAATTATAATCCCGTGTGAGGTAACATTGTTCTAGCCTTCATCACTTTGTTGTGTGGCGCATTTGGATCCTTAGCTATGCATGTCTTGATCCTTGTTTTGACTTATAGTTCCCAAGATCGTGACCGAAGCACTCTAGGGGAGGAAAAGGGCATTTCTTTCTTATTTTTCTTTATCTTCTTTTTATTTTGTTACAAATTTGATTTTCTATTTTGCATAAACCTACTTGCTAACCAATTTGAGCCTTATGTTTCCCGCTCTTGTTTAAACCACATTACAAACCTAATGGCCTATGTTTACCAACCTTTTAGTTAGTGAAGCATTGGCATGTGAGGTTTGAGTTTTGAGTTGTTGATCATAGACAAGATGCATTTTGAGATTTGGTTAGAGTTGAGCTTGTAAAGTAATATGCAAATTTATGGAAATCAAATGAAGTTTCAAGAAAAAGCCGTCCAAAGTTAAAAAGGCAAGGACATTGAATAAAGTTAAAAAAAAAAGAAAAAAAAGTGAAAAAAAAAACAAAAACAACAAAAATATTTTAGTTGGTTTCATTTTCTTCCTTAGTTTAAGCATTGAGGACAATGCTTTGTTCAAGCTTGGGGGGAATTTTGTGTGTTTGTGTTGAATAAGCTTTGGGGAATGGCATTAGTGGTATTTTTGCTTGATATTTAGTGAATTCTTGAGTTATTTTTGAGTGTCGGCCGCACTTTTTGCTTCACTTAGGAAATTTCACCAAATTTTAAATTTTTACCTCGCCTTAACCCTTAGCCTTACGTTACAACCAATAAAAAGACCCTTAGACTCTAGTGGGTTAGGTCAAAAGAACGGTGGAGGGAGATAGACCTCAAACCTATGGAAAGAGTATGCATAGTTGAGACGTCGGGATTACCTTCTCAAAGTTTTTCATTTCTTTACCTTTTTCCGGTTCCTTCGTGGAATCTTGAGAAGCTAGCTTAAGGGTTGATTTGAAGCTAGTAGAGAGAACGTGGCCCGATTGGTTGGGGCTAGGGTGGATTGAGTCCTAAGTAGTTCTCTATGCTTAGCATGTGTTATGTTTCAATCAACTATTGACATCTTGGAACGTGCATACATTTGTCCATTTAGAAAGGTTTGCATTCATTAGTACTTGTCCTTATCTCTTGTCCGTATATGAGCTTGTGTTTTGCTTTTTCTTTTCGTGTTTCTTTTTCTTTACCTTTGGTTTTTGTTGCCTTGCCTTGGTTTTTGTCAAGAGTTGTGGGTTAAGCTCTTGGGAAACCCTCACGAGACCTCACTCGTCCCCATAGGCGACTTTGGGGTTTTAAGGGCTTGTTGTAGCTAAAAACAACCGTGATTCCTACGACAGTGAGTTAGTGTACATTCTTTCTCCTTGTTTCTATTTTGTTTCTTTTGCTTTCAATAATTTCCTCTTGTTCTCTTTTGCTCTAGCTTTGCTCGAGGACGAGCAAAGGTTTAGCTTGGGGGAATTTGATGAGTGACATTTATGTCACTCCTAGGATAGTGTTTATGCCTTGTTTTAGCTTGTCTTAGGGTGTTTTGTAGTTGTTTTGTTCAAATAATGCGTGCATACATGTCTCGATGTGATTTTAATGAAATCGCGTATATTGTTGTATGCTTGCCTTATACTCGTATTAGGTTTGTTTAGGTTGTATAAATTGCCTTATTCCCTTGTCAAACACATCCGGTCACCGTGTGTAGCAGCTTTCAGATAATCAGAGCTAAGTTTAAAGGTAACCGCCTATACTCCTTTCAAGCTTTTTATACTTTTTCTCTTGTGTAGTTAGGCTTCAAAGATAAAATGGACTCTCCATCAACCCACACGACACCGCCTAGGTCATTCAGCCGGTCTCCTGGTACGGCAGAATCTAGAACCGGGGGTGCCTTTTCTGGAAATTCGGACCTGCTTTGCTCATCCCCGAACACCTCCATCTCTGTGTCTATGCAGGACTACATGGCCAGAGTTAAACAAACAGCTGTCAAGCCGAGCAAGCGGCGCACTAGAAGAGTCCCGATGATGAAGTTATTTCGGATGAGGAATATGAGGAACATGAAAATTCGCAAGAAGAGCAAGAGCAGGCGGGTTCTTCTCCAGGTGGCACCCCTTTAACCCCCAGTGACACAATATTGGAAGGGGCAGACAGCGAGGACGATGCCTCTTCCCTTGGGTCTGATGAAAAGGGGTCAGGCGGCGAGGAAGCCGCCGAGAGATCCTGCTCAGAGGTGTCGAGCTCTGACCAAGAAGATATAGCAGCTGAGTATCTGTAGCCGGCTAAAGGGTTGGATCAGCCAAATCCCTTGACAACTAAAATGCTTCCTAGGGACTTAGCTGTTATGCAGAGCAGCTTTAGAGCTTTTGCAGATGTGCATCCGGTATGAGAGGGATGGAGAATAGAGGTTCCTCCGCCTGAGGCAACGATTGCCTAGGAGGACGATATTGAGAACGCCGACAACTGTTTCGGCTGTTATGAGGCCGTGATTATAGCCGGCCTCCGATTCTCCCTTCACAAAGGGATTAAAAGAATTTTGAAGGGGTATGACTTGGGTGTCTAGCAGCTTACCCCAAACTCGTGGATTAACATTTTGGGCTATATTGTCACCTGTGAGTATCAAAACATAGAGCCTAGTTTTGCTGTGTTTGCTCATATGCATTATATGAGCCGGGCCCCAGGCGAGTATGGTGCGTGGTACACTCTAACCACACACCCGGAATATTTAATGACCTTGAACAAACCGTCCAAACGGTCCGGCTAGAAGGACAGATTTTATTTGATCTGCTCTCCAACTCTGGGGCACAACCGGCTCCTTCGCCGGTATAATCAAGATCCGACGCTGCTCGGAAAGAAGTGCGCCCTGCCCCGGATGTCTTCTAGGGCTTACGAGCAGATCTTGGAGCCGGGCTTTTTTAAGACAACAACTATGCCCTTAGAGGATGGGGCTCAAATAATTGTTCCTAGGAACTGGATACCTCATCCGGACTTCTTTAAGAATGAGGCCTTCCTCTCCGCCTGTGGGCTTAGCCCTATGTTCAAGTAGGGTAGACAAAGCAAAGAATATGGTTCCTCCTGAGATGACGCCTGCTAAGTTGGCTGCTCTTCTAAGGAAGGAGCAGCTTTTGGAGAAGAAGGCGACCTTGGAAGCCAAGGAGGCCAAGAAGGGAGGGGTAGGCCGCCTGCTAAACTCAAACTTTCGGCTGTACCCCTTTCATTAAACTTATGAATTTCCGTTTGTATCTCTTATTTTGTTGTTTGCATGGCGGAAGCAAGTCAATCCCCCGCTACATCACCAAACTGTTCAAGTGGCTGGGGGAAGAGCTGGCCAAAACTCCGTCTAAGACGGGGAGAAAAAACCCTTCTACTTCCTCTTCAGCCAACCCAGATCGTCCTACAATCGGGGGCAAAGGCCCGGTTGTAATGAAAGCTTTGAGTGAAAGCTCAGGGCAATCTGCTGGGAAACAGCCGGATGTCTCAACGTCATCGAAGAGTGGTGAGCCACTCACTGCTGCAGTCGGTGCTGTAGCGGCTGAAGGGGAGTCTCCTCAACCCCGCGTCTAAGGTAAGATACGAGTCGAACTCCCCTGGCCGGTTGACTATATGCGAGTCAAGACTCAGGTCAATCCGCCTGAAGGTTCGATGAGCAGCCAGCATGAGTCGGGTGCCGCCTATGCTGCTTTCTCACCAAGTACTTCTTTTGGTGCAGATACTCCCTCAGCTCCGCCTGACATGCAGGTGTTTACTAAGAGGATGGTGCGGACACTTACCCGGAAAGAGAAACACTATGTGCCGGATGTGTAGATCGTGGACTTTGACCGAATCCAGGGCCTGCTGGCTGAGGTAATTTTTACTTAGAACCTCATCTTTTTAAAGCTTTTAACTCTCCTTATTAACCGTCTGACCCCACCTTTTCAGTCGATGCTGAGGGTAGACGGGCTTAAGGTCCCCTTTAGACGGAAGGGAGAAGAGGTAAATGACGCTAAACAGAGAGCTGTTCAAGCTCTCAACTCTACTGAATACAGTAAAATACAATGTGATGTTGAAATTAAAGCAGTATAGTTGAAACAGGAGGAGTTGATAAAGAGCTTGACGGCTGCTAATGACACCACAAACGAGCGGGTGGGCAAGCTTAAAGAGGAGCTGAAGACTTCCCAGTCGAACCTCAAAGCCTTGGAGGAAGCTGACACAGAAAACACCCAGCTGAGGGCAGACATCATCCGCCTAGGTGTCGAACTCGTCTAACTAAGGAATTAATACAAGGACGAGATTGCCCAAGAGCAAAAGCGGCTGGTTGCTGAGAACGAGCGGGACACTGAAGCCCGGTTACGCATTGCATGGGGTCTGCTCCATCCCAAGGTTGAGTTTGATGTGCTTAGGCTTCGATACGATTACGCCACTGAGGTGTATGATGCACAGCAGCTCAACGAAGAGGCCCCGCCTCCCTTCAAGGCATGGGCCCTTGAACAAGGCTACGAGGTTTCTGATGATGAGGAGGAGCCAGCTGTGGACCCGAATGATCAGATCTAGGATAATGAAGCTCAAGCTGATCAAGTCCAGGATGGTCAGGTCCCGGATGCTCAAATTGAAACAAGCCTCCCCGCAGGTCAGGACCAGCCGGAGCAGACCCAACAGCCATGATTCAGCTTCCTCCCTTTTTCTTTCAGCGGCAGTATGCCAACCTTTGTCTTTTTTCGGCCTGCATGCCGAGTATATCTGTAGTTTTACCGACTGAGGGGTCGGGTAACAATTATATTTTCTCTCATCCCGGATGTATATCCGGTTAACAATATTATCCGACTGAGTCGGTTTGGTGAATTTGCTATTTTGTTTTAATTTTTGAATTTTTGCATAACTTTTTAAAGCATGCGACATTTAGATAGTATACCGGCTACTCTTGCCCCTGGCGGCTGTATGGTTGGTTTCAGTACTTCTGTGATTGATTGCTTTGGAATGCTTGATACTTTAAAGAGTATGGAATATTCCTAAGTCAATCAATCACAGTAGTGATTGCCCCAAACCAAGTACACAACTGTCAACGACAGCCACTATACCCAACCTAGTATTCGTATATAACTTCTTTGTAAGCCAGAGGGGAAAATGTCGCCTGACAGTTAATGGAACAAGGAACATATTGTTTGCCTATCTGATGGACCCCAAACAGCTTAAAGGCCGTCTGGGATATCTGCAATCCATTGCACCTGGTTCGTCTGCCCCATTGGGGTGACTGGTACAATTTCGTTGAACAGCCTAACAAAGAACTTCGGTAATTAACCAGCTGATGTCACTTAACATCCGGTGTTAAGCTTAATCATTCTTTTAGACTGTTTTGGTCAGACAGCTATGAGTTAACCAATTTGGTCGTTCAATCTTTGCCGCCTGCATATGCTGGTAGAGCAAACAATAGGATGCCCTCTACGACGATAACACCCTGAGGGGCGTTGCCGGACGCCATACTCAAATAGGAGCAGACAAATTTATAAAATAAGTTTGCATTCGGCCATTGGCCTCGGTTTAAATATCATTTTAGCCACTAAGTCTTTTAACTTAGCTTAGTTTTATTCATTATAGGGGTCGTTTGTGCATTGCATTGATGATGGTCCACCAATTTTAAATATTAGGTTAGCCGCTAGGTTTTTAACCTAGCTTATTTATTCAATAGACCGTCTGTGTTTTCAACAGGAGGTAGTATATTGTTTCATATGTATATATACAAAGCAATTAAATTAATATTGAAAACAAAAAGCAACTTTTGCATTGATAGGCTTTTTAATTACAAAAATTTACAAGTTTTAGAAGTAGTACTTTTTCAACTTATCTACATTCCAAGTTCTAGGCAGCCGCCTGCTGTCTGGAGTTTCCAGCCGGTAGGTGCCATTTCTTACTTCTTCATAGATCCGGTAGGGGCCTTCCCAATTAGGAGTTAGCTTTCCTTGCTCATTGGCCCTACCGGTTGCCTCCATCTTTCGTGACACAAAGTCCCCAACTTTTAAGGGTCGTTTGTGCACTCTCTTGTTGTAGACACGAGTCATTCTCAGACGGTAAATCTCATGACGCAAGGCGGCATTGCCCCTGCGCTCCGGGAGTGATTCCAATGCAAGCCGCATGGCCTCCCAGTTTGCCTCTTCATCGTATAGCATGACTCGTAAAGTCGGCTCATAATGCTTGATGGGCGAAACGGCTTCAGCACCGTAAACCATGAGAAATGGGGTTTCACCCGATTTCCCCCTTTTTAGTTGTCCGGATGGCCCATAGGACATGAATAGACTCTTCAGCCCATAAACCACCGGCTCTTTCAATTTTCTTTTTGATACCGTTTGAGATGAGTTTGTTGAAGGCTTCAACTTGGTCGTTTGCTTGGGGTCGGCCGACTAATGAAAAACAATGCGAGATCCCTTGATCTCCTAACCAAGTTTTAAGCTGAGGCGTCTCGAATTGAGATCCATTATTAAACACCATAGACATGGGTACCCCAAACCGGGTGATAATGTTCTTCCAAATGAAGGAGATGACATCCTTTCTCTTGATGCCTTTGACCGCCTCTATTTCCACTCACTTGGTGAAATAATCCACAGCCACAAGAATATAGCGCTTTCTGCCTGGTGCAGGCGTATACGGGCCTAGAATGTCCATGCCCCATTTAGCAAACGGAACTGGGCTGTGGATTGCCGTCAGGTCAGTAGCCGACCAATGGATTAGCTTGCCAAATCTTTGACACTTATCACATTTTCTAACAAATTCCATGGCATCTGACTTAAGAGTGGGCCAGAAGTAATGCCGCCTGGCCCTAACGGCTAAGGATTTGTGACGTAGGGAAAAGTAGGTCGTTTTCTACCCTTTCCTAGATCCAAAGAAAATTTATAAACACTCGACCAACCTAATACGAGTATATGGTAAGTCAAGGGTCGAACCCAAGGGAATGAGTAGGTGCAAGCTATAGCTTAGGTCAAGCTACTTCGAAGATTGTGGGAAGATGTGGTTGGTAACTAAGGTATCGAGAAAACTAGATAAATCGAGAAATTCAACATACTAAACACTAGGGATATTGGTTCCACATGCAAGCTAAATGATTATGCTAATTGAAGGATCACTCAATCAATTCAAACGTTGCAAAGGACAAACAATAGTTGCAATCAAAGGAATTCAAGAGCTATCTCCTATAAGCCAAGCTAGGGTTCACTATGAATGGTTAACTAGGAAAATCACAATCAAAATCAATCAATTAAAGCAATTCTCAAATCAAGGGTTCATGTCATTGAAATTTGCAATAAAATATAGATTAATCTTATAGGTTGATCACTCCTAGTCTAATTTATCACATGCACAACCATGTCAACCAATTTAATTGCAACAATTCAATCAATCAAGGATCATTAACTAGTAAAAATCATCAATCTAGCATGCTTCCCCTTCTCCCTAGCAACTAATCTACTCACTAATCATGGTGAAATTGAAAAACAAAACAAATTCAATCAAAATCATATTCATTTCAAGTTTAATCAAGAAGGAATTCAATCTCTCAACAAATTCTAAAGAAAAGAATGAAATTCAAATCAAACATTCAAAAATTAAAGGAAATTGCAATAGAAGTAAATTCAAAGGAAAGAAATCTCACAAACTTTCATTGATGAGAAGAAGAAATCCAAGATGAAGTTGAAATCAAAGATCAAATTCAAGTACAATCAAGTAATCTTAAGCTTCTCTCTCTACTTTCTCTCTCTACTAATTCTAGAAAAATATATGTCAAGTACAAATTAAGTCGTCCCCAAAAAGGAAAAGTTTAAGGGTATAAAAAGAAGAAACGAGCGAAGGGGGCGGGGCGCCTGGTGAGTGCGCACCACCAGGCCGCGCGCGCAGGTCTGCGCGCACGCACCCCTTGCTCTTGACCTTGCCTCCTTCGCTTGCTCGATTAATCTCCGCGCTCTCGAGCATCCCTATCACTGGTGCACTCGAGGCGATGCTTGTGAGAAGGGCAGCTCCTTTATCTTCCAAGCGTTTGAATGCCTCAAGCCAAAGCATAACTTCCAAGGCCCTCGAGCTCGCGAAGCTAGCTTGAATTGCGTTTTCGGAATCCCGAACTTTGCTCCATCAACTTTCTTGAATGCTCTTGAGCTTTCTCCTTGGTGATCATAGCTCGGGAAACTCAACGCACCTACAAAACAAATCAAGGAAACAAAGAATCGAGAGAAATAGTCGAGAAATGAACAAAATGACAAGAAAACCATTAAAAGCATGCATTTCTCTAAAATTACTCACAAACACGCAAAGCAAGCATTATTATGTAAAAACACGGCAAAAAGGACTAAAAATGAGAATAAAACTATAAAGAAAACCTAGCCTAAGAGTGCCATAAATGACACTCATCACGATTCCACTGGGGAGGATTTCTATTTTAATTCCTAAAATGTATTTTGGCAATGATTTAGAATGAGTGGATGAGACTCAAAACGTTCTAAGTATTCATGTGCGTAATTTTAACTGACATTATTGACATATGCATAAAAAAAGGTCCGCATTAGAAAGACCATCCGTAATGCGTCAAAAACATAGGATTTTTACAGGTAGGAAAAATTTGGGAAACATCTTTCACAACGAGGATTGAAAAAACACTACGAAAAATCGGAAAATTCAAAGAACGAAACCTATTAAGGCATGTAGGAACCGGCACTGAGAAAACAGTAACAGCGCCATGCGATGGCTCTGTCGCCATGCGACAGCATTGTCGTATGGCGATAGACCCTGTTGTCTCGCGCCATGTTCTTCCAATACCGAGCCAAAAATCTACTTTCTTTGTTTCGACCAATTATTGTACTGTTCACTTGATTCTACTTCCTGATTGAGTTTTTCTCACTATTCTAAACCCATATGTGTTCTACATATGGCCATAACCCTCTGGGGATTCACGCTCCATCTACCCAATCGAGTGCTCATGGCAATGAAGGGTACATTCGAGTTTGTTGAATTCACCAAATCGTGGAAGCGAGTTTAACTCCCGGGGTCCCATCCACACGCGCCAACCCTTCCAAAGGTAAGGCTTCCGCACGGTGTATCTGGACTCATAACCATGGACCCTTTTTACTAACCCTTATCCTTGAACTTTAGAGAACTAGAGGCATGGTTAGGTTGCAAACTCATTACATCATATTGTGCTTACTTGACTACTTGTGCATTCTTTGCTTGTGCATAACTTATGTGTGTTTACACTAACCGTTTGTTTGACTTGTGAATGAGTCTAAATAAAATAATTAATGACTAAAGGACTTTGCTCAATTAATTAATTCATTAATATGAGTCTAAATAAATTGATCAAACCTGACTTAGTACGACTATAGGCTTGTCCTTTTAGAGAAAAACATTGGAAACAGGCCCAGACTGCATAAGTTTGGCCTGTGGCACGACACGCTAGTGTCCAGCGTTATGCGATAGCACTGTCGCATCGCGTTGGTCCTAGCGTATGGCGACAGTCTAGATTTTTGCTCGAGTCCTCGCATTGAGTCTAATTAATCAATTTCTTAAACGGTGGAAGTTATATTTAGTCCTTAATTGAGTCTAAGAATATAGTCCATGGTCTTACACAAGTGTCGAAGTATGTCACTTTCACTCACTATTAAAAGCACGCACTTTATATGTTTCACCTTGATCATGTCTAGAGAGTCTTGTAAGCGCGTATTTTCCGTCATTTTTAGGGGGGAAAGTCGGATATTAATCCTCCAATTAAACCATACTTGTTTAAACGCTATACTTAATTCCCATTTGAACCCTATATACCGATTCCGAAAAATATACACCCTATTTTTGCTTTTTTGCCTTTTAAAAACCAATAAAATCAAAGTCAATTTGAGTCAAGTCGTTAAAATAAATGGTTTAATTTACAGCGCTTGGTCAAGAAGAGAGGGTAGCTAATCAAAGACAACGCTTTTGTTCAAATCTCACTTTTTGATAAACCGATTCGTCAAAAGAGAAAAGCTAAGAGGATAATGGCAACTCAAGAAGAAGTCAATGAGCTTAGGCAGAACTTGGCCAATGTAACTGAAATGATGAAGGCTATGGCTCTTCAAGTTAATGACCCTGCAAAACAGCAACATATACAGCGAATGGAGGAAATCTTGAACAAGATCTCCAACGACTACAAGTTCTAGGGTATTAGTTCACAAGGGGTCTTAGTGCACATGGAGCTTCTTCCGCAGAAGTTCAATGCCAATAACATCCCTAGGTTCAAACCTACTGACAATCCTTATTTCCACTTAAGAGCTTTAGAAACCATAATGAACATTAAGGGGATTGATAGGAAAGTCTTTCACTCTTTGTTCTCTTTATCTCTTGAAACCGTTTGCCAACAATGGTTCTTTTCCCTTGACAAAGAAAACATCTCTACTTGGGACGGGATAGTAAACGCTTTCAGTGATAGGTACAAATGTAATATTCAAGTTGAAACTGATCATAGAGAACTTGAAATGTTAAAACAAAAAGAGAATGAAGGTTTTACTTCTTTCTTTAATAAGTGGAGGGAAACTTCCGCTAAAATGGTCGAGGTGCCTAGTGAGAAGGAATCTATAAGGATGTTCATTAAGAACCTCCAAGAAAAATATTCTAAGCATCTCAAATATCAAAGTAATTTAAATACTTTCAAGCCCGTTTATGATATAGGAATCAACATCGAGGACGACCTTGCAAAACAAAAAGCTGCTAACAACTCCAATAGTGGCTGGAAAGGAAAGAAGAACGACAATCCTTCTTCTTCCAAAACCACCCACTCAAACAACGTTAGTACCTTTAATTTGAATGAAGTTCTCGCTATGAATAATCAAGGACAAAAGAAGCCATTTAGGAAGAACTTTAGTCCTATTGGCATGATTTATGACACTGCATTTGATCGCCTTCGTGCAAAAGGTCTTATAACTCCCATTAGACCATTTGGAGATCCACCAGTCGAAAGGAGGACGGCTAGTTGGAACCCCAATGCACATTGTAAGTACCATCAAGGCAGGGGCCATCTTACTGAAAATTGCTGGAAGTTAAAGGAAGCTATTCAAGATCTGATTGATAGTAACAAACTTCCATTGCCTCCTGCAAGCAAGAAGCCAAGCATCAATAGCGCCCCACTGTCATATTCTTTGGCTATTTCTGATGAGGAAAGTGATATTGACCCATCGTCTCTCATTAAACCAGTCAAAGAAGCCCTACTATCAAGGAAGAGGAGGAAACTTTCTTCGACGCTATGAGTGATATTCTTACAGGTCAACAACTTGCTACAAAAGAAGAAGTATGGGTCCTCACACCACTGGTAAAGGAAGCGATAGTCATATGTCGCGAGGCCCTCGATCATGTAAAGATGACTCAAAATAAGCGTGACATTAAAAAGGCGACACCTACAGAGACTACTAAGAAGTGATAAGCCTTACACTCCAATTGGGACTTCTTACGCAAACATGTTCAAAATGCTCTTCGAGAGTGGGAAGATCAAACCTCTTGAACCAAGACCATTTGAATCTTTGAAAAGGACAGATAGGTTCTATTGTCCATACCATCGAGCAGGAGGACATACCATAGAACACTGTTTCAAATTCAAAGATCTAATCTAGGGGTTGATTAACAGTAAAAAGTCGGTCCAAATCCCACCAGAAAGGGATGATAGCATCAACGAGTCTGGGAAAGTGATGATGAGGATGTCTACCTCAAAGATGTGGAAGAAACCCCACTTTCTACAATATTCCCAGTAGACGACATTTGGGATGAAGAGGATTCACCCATAGATGTTCTCATAAGATCAGGAAGAGTGCAAACTCCCATCACTGCACAACCCATTCCTACTACCCAACAAGTTCCCATACCAATCATAGAAGACAACGATGTCGTCAAACAACTTAAAAAGACTAAGGCCGAAATGAACGTATGGAAACTACTAGCCACATCTCGTGAACATAGAATTGCAGTAATGGATGCTTTGGCTAAAGTAGGGATAGATTCTGAAACCACTCTTGAGGAATTAGCTAATTTTCTCACTAGTGATCTTCCAAGTCCCATCAATCTAATCGCCTTTTTTGACAAGGACTTACCTCCAGAAGGTGACAATCATAATAAGGCCTTAAACCTCACAGTAATCTGCAAGAGAATGAATGTCCCAATGACTCTTGTAGACAATGGGTCAGCAATCAATGTTTGCCTACTACAAACTACGAGGATGTTAGGAATAAGAGATGAAGACTTGTCTCCATCCACTCAAGGAATAAGAGCTTATGACAACACTTGTCGCCAAGCTCTTGGGACTATTACTATGAATGTCACCGCAGGAGTTATAGAACATGCTACAACTTTCCAAGTGGTTGACATCAAGGCTTCTTTCAACTTATTGTTGGGACGCCCTTAGCTTCATGACCTTAAATCCGTCCCTTCATCAACAAGTGAAGGCCATAGTTGGAGGAATTCCCATTATAATCGATGCTTCCCATATAAGAATCAAGGCAATTGATAAGCCAATCATAAATGTGGAACACGATGACAACGATGAAGACCTATGGGGCTTTAACACAGAAGAGGTTTCCTTAATCGAGGAAAATGAAAGGACCCCTCTTTGCTACGACCTTCATTCAAATATGATAGTTAATGGTATACTCCAAAAACAGGGAAACTTTCCTGGAATGACTCTAGGAAAGAAGAAAGGAGTAGCAATGCAAACGAAATTGCCTAGCCTTCCTAAATTAGATACTTTTGGACTTGGTTTTGAACTGACTCCGAAAGACAGGAAAAGGCTAATGCGCGGAGAAATGCTCGTACTCAAAAGAAAGAAATCCCAATGGATCAATATCCCCTCACCCTAAATGGACAATTTATAAGAGAAGGTGAAGATTATCCATGCTATGAATTTCCTGAGCCCTTTGTCAAAATGGAATAATACAACCTGGGTTCGAAATCTTCCTGGATTGTCACTTCTTAGATGACATCCCAACTCCTATCCATAAGGAGAAAGCACCTTCGTGTTTCGACTTTAATTTCATGGGGCTTCTTTTTGGGCATGAGAAGAATGAGCCAAAATATGTTGAAGACAACTCCGCACTCATTTAAACAGCATTACAAAGCGAGAGCTTTGACCCCTCAAAGCTTATCACTCCAACAGAGGGATTAGTCTAGGGATGGCGAAAGACTGTTAAGGTACACCAAGCGGACGGAAGATCTCGATAACAACAGGACAAGGACTTATGTTCGAAGAGTCGTCTGAGTCTGAATCTGAGTCTTCCCCTATCGAGTCTTCAAAATCTTTAGCTATAGTACCTCTCCCTAGTTCCTCTACTTTAACACCTCCACCTATAATAGTTAGTGTTCAAGTCCCAACGGAAATTTTTTTATTTGATGTAATGCTTTCTGAATCCAATAATATGTCTTCTTTCGCTTACTCCTTGTGTCATTTCGTAACCCAAGATGACGAGCATTGCTTAACTAACAATGAAAGTGACAAAGAAATAATTAAAGCAATGGAAACACTTGAGAATAAAACACCAGTAATAGAAGACACCGAAACAGTGGATATCTCAAAAGATCCAAACGTTAAAAGAGAAGTTAAAATCGGACTGACTCTTACCAAAGAAGAAAGAACCGGTTTAATTAATCTACTAAAGGAATTCATCGATGTATTTGCTTGGTCATATGAAGATATGCCAGGAATAAATAAAGAAACAGCTTAACACACTAATTCTAGGAATGAAACCTGTAAAACAAAAGTTACGTCGAATGAAACCCGACGTAGCTCTTAAAATTAAAGAAGAAGTTCAAAAACAAATTACTGCAGGTTTTATCAGGGTATCTAAATACCCCAAATGGGTTACAAATGTGTGCCAGTTCCAAAGAAATATGGAAGGGTAAGAATGTGTGTCGACTATAGAGATCTAAATAAGGCAAGTCCAAAGGACGACTTCCCTTTACCATACATCGATATTTTGGTAGATAACACAGCAAATCATGCGCTTCTCTCATTTATAGATGGATGCGCGGGGTACAACCAGATTCTCATGGCCGAGGAAGATATGGAAAAGACTACATTCATAACACCATGGGGCACTTACTGTTACACGGTAATTCCATTCGGTTTGAAAAATGCGGGTGCCACTTACCAAATAGCAGCGACTGCTTTATTACATGACATGATGCACAAAGAAGTTGAAGTCTACGTGGATGATATGATTGTAAAATCGAAAGATCGTCCTGGACATCTAGTAGCCTTAAGAAGATTCTTTGAAAGGTTGAGGAAATACAACATGAGGTTAAACCCATCTAAGTGTGCCTTTGGAGTCACCTCAGGAAAACTCTTGGGATATGTCATTAGCTCTAGAGGAATAGAGATAGACCCAACCAAGATTAAAGCAATCATGTCAATGCCACCTCCCAAAACCGAGAAACAGATTCGAGGATTCATTGGCCGGTTACAATACATAAGTAGGTTCATATCCAAATTAACCGTGATATGTGAACCCATATTCAAGAAACTAAAGAAGAATGTGCTAGTAATATGGGACGACAAGTGCCAAAAAGCCTTTGAGAAGATCAAATCCTATCTCGCTAATCCACCCGTATTAGCACCTGCGCTCCCGGGAATTCATCTTAGGTTATACTTAATAGTCACCAAAGAGACGATGGGGGCAATGTTCGCACAAGAAGTAGAAGGAAAAGAAAACGCCATCTACTACTTAATCAAAAAGATTCTCGAGTATGAAGTACGTTACACACCACTTGAGAAATTGTGCCTCGCATTAGTGTGGGCCACGACCAAGTTAAGACACTACATGCTCGTTCATACAGTCTATGTGGTATCTCGGATGGATCCACTAAAGTATCTCTTTGAGAAATCTACGCTTAATGGGCGAATATCAAGATGGATAGTCAACTTAGCCCAATTTGATGTAAGGTTTATGCCCCAAAAGGCTATCAAAGGATCAGTGGTCTCGGATTTCTTAGCAGATTTCCCAATAGAAGATTCGACACCTATACATGAAAATGAGTTTCCAGATGAAGACTTAATGCTTACATAAGATGATACTTAGACGTTATACTTTGATGGAGCATCAAACCAAAAGGGTTGTGGTGTAGGAGTATTATTAGTATCACCTACAGAAGAACATGTCCCAATCTCCATAAAGTTAGATTTTGACGTTACCAACAACGCTGCGAAATATGAAGCACGCGTGGTAGGCCTCGAAATAGCTTTGGCATTGGGAGTGAAGAAACTTCGAATATTCGGAGATTCTTCTTTAATCATCAACTTTCCAAAAGGTGGAAAGTAAGGAGCGAAAGCTTGGCCCCTTACCAAACATATCTGGAAACCCTCACTAATCAGTTAGAAAAGGTAGAATACACATATCTACCAAGAGAAGAAAATCAATTTGCTGATGCTTTGGCAAGGCTAGCCTCAATGGTTAGAATTCCCACATAAATCGAGCAAATGCCTTTGACAATAGAAAAGAAGCATAAACCGGCTTACATTCAAGTCATAGAAGACGATCAGGTAGTCCAAGAAGAAGAGGAAGAGGAAGAAGCTTGGTATACGGACATCCTCAACTATGTCACCAAAGGGGAATATCCACCTCACGCTGACAAAAGAGCAAAACGAGCCTTAAGACTTTTGGCTTCTCAATATGTACTTATAGACAATGAGCTACACAAAAGGGTACCTAAAGGTCGAACTCTCTTGTGTGTAGGAAAAAAGGAAGCCCAAAAGGCAATGAGGATAGTCCACGAAGGAGTATGTGGAACTCATGTAAATGGCAAGATGCTAGTCCAAAAGATAATGCGCGAAGGATATTATTGGACTACCATGAATAAGGACTGTTATCACTATGTAAAAAGATGTCCTAAATGCTAGATTTACGCTAACTTGCAGCACGTTCCTCCATCACTCCTTTACACCTACACTTCACTATGGCCATTCTCAACCCGGGGAATAGATATCATTGGAAAGATTACTCCTCCTGGGATAGGAGGTCATAAATATATCCTAGTAGCAATCGATTGCTTCACAAAGTGGGTCGAAGCAGCATCATATGCAAAACTCACTGTAAAGCATGTAGCACTCTTTATCGAAAGAAACATCATATAACGATATGGAGTCCCACATGAAATAATAAGTGACAATGGAACTCACTTTCAAGCAGAATGTGAGGAATTGCTACAAAAGTATGGTATCCAATATCACCATTCTTCCCCATATAGACCTCAAGCAAATGGGGCAGTAGAGGCAGCCAATAAGAACTTAAAGACCATCATCGAGAAAATGACAGAGAATTACAAGGATTGGCCTGACAAACTCCATTTTGTTCTTTGGGGGTTACCGCAATTCAATTCGCTCATCAATAGAAAATACGTCATTCTCCTTAGTCTATGGAATAGATGTCGTACAACCTGTAGAGCTAGAAATACCTTCCCTACGCATTGCGTTGGAAAGTAAACTCGATGAAGTCGAATGGACTAGAGCGAGATATGAGGAGCTAATTCTACTTGATGAAAAACGACTAGAAGCTCTACATCATACTCAATGCTACCAAACTCGTATGGCTAGAAACTTTAACAAGAAGGTCAAGACAAGAAACATCAAAGTAGGAGACTTGGTGTTAAAAGCATTAAGGAAGAATGTTCTAGACCCAAGAGGCAAATTTAGGCCTAATTGGTCCAGACCATACATTGTCAAAACTATCCTATTGCTGCAAAACTAACTGATATGGATGGCAATGAATTCTCAAATATGACAAATCTTGACCAACTTAAGAAATATTACCCATAATTACTTGAGTAGGACACTCAAGAGAGCTATGTTTGGTCTGATTCCTTAGGAAAGGATACGTAGGCAACCCTTTACAGGGTGCGACCACTTTAATCTTCAAAGAAATCAATTCGTCAACAACAGAGCAGCTGGCGCGCAAGAATTAAGTCTAGCGTGATACGCCGCAACTGTCGCACAGCGACAGGAAGCAGCGCATCGCGACAATCCCATCGTACGGTGACAAGCCCAAATTCGCAGCACCAGAAGTTCTGCGTCAATCTGGGCAAATTTTGGTGTTTTTCGGAAATTTTTGACTTCCGTACTCGAATAATTCTCGAAAAGAAAATTTTTCAAGGTGTTTTCATTGCTTTAATAATATTTTTTTTTTTTTTGTAAAAGCTAAAAATTACATTAATAAAATAAAGTAAAAATTACATTATTAATGGAAAAAATAAAAAATGACTTAAAATTAAACTTGTCTAATAAATTGAAAGTAAAGCAATGCTCTTATCTATCTTCACTTTTCTAGCTTTTTTCCAATTTTTGTCCGCTTCTTCTTCATCATCCACCACCTTTGCTAGTAGGCATCCTTTGGAAGATCTACATTCGATTTTGGTATCGATAGTTTCTCCAATAGTCATTACACCGTGCTTCTTTTCAACCCATACTTCCTTTTCTGAAGAGTCAGCTTTTCTTTTCTCTTTACCCTTAGTAGAACTTTTCTTCTTAGGCATAACAGGAGTCTTGAATTTAACTTTTTCACCCAAACGCTCCTTAGGAGGATTTTTCCTATCCCCTAGGCGGTCCTTCACATTGGTCTTACTCAGCTTTCAAGCTTTGTTCTTGTCCTTTTGAGATCTATTAAGTAACCATTGCTTCACATCCCCAGACAAAGAAGGTGGGATCTTTTGGGTAACAACTTCCCATAAAGGCCTAGCACACCAATAATCATCAAATCTCTCTACATCCTATGAAACGGGAAATTCATAGGGACGATGAAGATCCCCAGATGGAACAGTTTGAGCAAGACCATATTGTCTTCTTACCCTGGAAGGGTAATAAAAATTCAATTTTGACAAGCTAGGAAGACGGCAAAAAGGGTGACTGTTAACACCAACCATCTTCTCAATTTCCACCAAAGAACGACCCATTTGATGGCGAAGTCGCAAGTTTCAAAGATTCTCCTCCACTCCCAGTGGCCCATCTTTATGGAAAAGCGTTTCTTCTGTCTTACAAAGCAATTCGGTGTATAGTTATCAACATTGTCGAGAGGGCTAATTAATTCAAGTCTCTCCATTAGCCACATCTGCAAAAACTCAATGCAAATAATTATTATTACTATACAAAGTTAAATATTTTTTATTTGTGATTAAAAGTATTGATTTTCTACGTGTAATAATATTGGAGAACCTCGAAGAGGTGCTTTTGGATTCTTTTTCAATTCATCTAAATCAAGCATGGTTTCTCCAACGATCAAAGGCATTGGATTTCTACCTGATTCAATTTGCTCCAAGACAGATGCTAAAATAGCTTGTCCCTCATGAATATTACCACTAGTGAGCAGATATTGGTTCAACATACAAAAAAGGAAGGCTCTCCTCCTATAAACATGAAAAGATTCGGAGCGTGGTCTGTCAAAATAGAAACGTGCAAATTCTTTCAAATTAACTACATTCCCATGCACTATATCTTTCAAGTCCTTATCATTAAGGTTAAGGAAACGCTCAAAATCTTTGTAATAATACTCGCTCACTTTAGGAATTACCGCAAGATTTAGGGAAGGGAAGCCTAGAATGGCACCAAATTCTTCCGGTAAAGGACAAATTTCATCACAACCAAGTCTAAAGCAATGAGTATCTGAATCCCAATACTCCAAGGCGGTATGAATAAAGTCTATGTCAAGATCTACCCCCTTTATACCATATATACCCCCCAAGTGAAAAATGTCAAGCTCTTTTCTCTCCTTAGCAGTGAGAGACCGACACCACTCACGAGTAAAATCGCTAAAATTCTTAGACATAATTGAGAGATAAAAGCTAGAATAATTATCAATTTGTTCGACTATACAGAATCGACAGATTTGGGGGCTATTTATGCACAAAATTGGCACAAATCAAATCCTGTTAGGATTCGGAAAAATAGGTCCAGCGCCATGCGACAGAAATCACGCATCGCGACAGCTAGGTGTATGTCACGCGAGCCTCACGTGCTACGCTAACCAATCTTTTTTCGACTTTGACTCGGTTTTGTACTACAATTTTACGATTACAACCCTTTTTTCAAATCCTCATCCACTCAAATCCGACCTTATCAGAGACAAACTCACTTTTATTTTTCATTTCTTCTTTTTTGGGGAGAAAGTCGGATACCCTCCATTGATAATAAAAAATGACGGAAAATGGAAATTTTTGCGCAAAAATTAGTCATATTTTTCACACATGAAAAATAAAAAATGAATAAACATAATAATCATAGATATATATACAAAGTGTCTAACACAAATGATGAGTCAAATTAGCAAAGTCCTACAAAGTCAAAACAAATACAAGTACAGGTCAATGACGGTAGAGGACGTAGATGAAGAGGGACTCCGAATGTATCAAAAAATTGTACAGTCCGTGGAGTATGATCCTCGCCTGCAGCTTGATCAGTAGTAGCCGGGATCAAGAGAGTAGGGCCAGCCCATCCAGGCTCACCCTACTGCTGGACTCCCGAATATTGAGGCTGTTGTGGTTGCTGCGACGACGAGCCATCCTCGTACGTCCTACCACCTGCTAAAGGAGCTGATGTTGTGCCTCCTTGGCCGGTTGGCCTCCCTGATGCACCCTCAAACGAAGAGCCAGAGCCCTCTAGTCTGGCAGTACAATCTGACTCTGATCGACAGCCCTGACTCCCAGCCGAGGTACGACGATGCCTCGAATCAGACCCCGATCTTTCCCTCCTAGCCTCGGGTCTCGTACGAGTCCGCGTCGGAGGAATAGGCTGAAATAGAAAAATCAAACCAAGTCAAATACAGAAAGACAAATGTAAACATAAGAGAAGGTCAAGAGAAATACCTCCATGTCGTCATCACCGCGACGACACATAGCTCGGTGGCTTAACCTCACGAGTTGGTAACGGAAGGCGTCCATGCCTCTCGCCATCCTCGTCAGCACCTCATGAGAAAACTGTCAAAGTCACAAAGTCAGAGATAATCAAAACATATGTGCAAATAAGGTAACAAATAGAGTGACTTACCGAAGTCTGGTGTCGAGGGATGGACTCCTCTATGAAGCGCTATGGCTTAGGAGCCAGGGGAATCATCTCCTCAACAGGACCAAAAGTGCCCTGGTGGATAATGGATACCGGCGGAGGCACGAACTCTCTAGTCGAATCCTGCCAAAATAAAAATGGTTAGAATTTGCTAGGGGGCTACTAAAGGAATAAATAAAAGAATACAAAAGATACCTCTGCCGGCTCTGGCAAGCAAGGTGGTGGGGCCAAACGCGGCAAAAGTCTCTCTCCATAATTACGGTTCGAATGGATATGACTCCACTAATCCGTACCCGCTGGCGTCCTAGCTGCCCGAGCCCTCAGTCTCGTCTGATCGAACATATGGTGTGGAGGGCGAGAAGGAACAACAAGAGACTCCGAAGAGTGCTGAATCGCAACTCTCTCACCCAAGTATACCACGACGTCGTATGTCCCCTAAAAATACTGGCGCTGGGAAGTGTACTGGACGGCTAGTGCGGAAAAAACGAAATCATCCCACGGCCGGAACTGAACATCAGGCTCCTACAAAACGAACATCCATAGCTCAAATCCTACTAAAAGGATAATACGGGAAAAAGCGTTAAGGAAACATACCGAGAGAATTAGCTCTCAAACACGAGCAATAGCAGTCTGGTCGTTATAACGGCCTCCCCAACTAGCAGCAATGGAGAGCCCTCGAGGTGAAGGCCTCGCTGGTGAAAAAGAAGGGAAATACTCGTAGATCTAGACCTTTGAATAGGGAAGCGTCAGCGAGTGCTAGCACAACCCTAAGATGAACTTCGGTTAAAGGAAATAAAGTATACGTCTTTGAGTTCCCAGAAACTGGAAAGTGTGACTTCTACATCAAATCTGTGGTAGCGACAAGCGAGTCACAATCTAAGCAGGAAGTCAGCATAGGCCAAGCTGGCCTAGTCATATGATCCGACCATACGAAGGTCGCGAAGAGCAGGAAAATAGTAGAGTAGCACAAAGCTACCCTTGTCAGGGGAGAACGTCCCCGACAAAAGAATCAAAGCAAAGATGCACACCCGCTACTCCAAGGTAGTCGCACCATCCAAAAAGGCCTCCGTCAGCATGGTCCGACGAATACACCGAGCACTGATCTGCGTCGGCTGAGCCTCGCCACAAGCTCGAACAACTATAGGGTCGATCAGTTCCTCTACCTCCGAAGAGAAAACAATAATGTCGCTACCGAATGGAACCACAGCTGGCCGGAATTCCAGTCCGGTGATGAGAGAGAAGTCGAGGGGAGTGATGGTCATCTCACCCCATGGGAAGTGAAAAGTGTTGGTGGTGTCCCAAAAGAATTCCACCAAAGCTCGAACCAAAGAACGGCTCGACACGAAAGAGTACATGGCCCGAGTAGCCTGAAGTAGAGGAGTCAGACCACAAGACTCCCATAACTCGCGCAACTCATTGTTGTCGCGAAAGTAAAGGTCGTATAGCTGACCAATTGTCTCGTTGCCTGAGCCGTGACAATGAACCCGATCGCCGGTCATCCCGAGCCGCACCCGCTCCGAGATGTGAAACTCGGGCGCAAAGTAAAGAGTGCGTTCGTCCCACTCAGGGAACTCCCCTAGGCTAGTGGAAGCTCCCTCTTCAACGGGCTCGTCCTCCCGGTGAGCCTCGCGAGAACGAGAGCCAGAGCCACGACGTCGAGGCATGCTAAATTATGCAAAGCAACAGCAAATCAATGGTCCTATAGTATCTAAGGTTTGCCTAGCCACTTGATACTATGTTTGAAAAACAGTGTACGTAGTACTAAAACAGAGCATGATTTTGCTTCGAGCAGAAATAGTATTTTCAAGCAATCAAATGATTTATTACAATACTATGACAAATATTGTGACAAATTAAGCATGAATAGCTAGCAAGAACATCAAGAACGAGCCATATTGTTCTCACGAACTCAAAGGATTCAACAATGGCAAAATGTTCATTTCTCCGCCAAATCGAGTCAAACAAGTCTTAAAAGACTCCCAAGATAATATACCAACATAAACAAACAATTTCATGGCATAAGATTCAACAAACAAGGCGAATTAAGCGACATAAGTTTCGAATTTTTCGGAAATTCTTGAACAAAAGCATGCAAAATTAAGCAAAAATCGAGGTGAATTTGAGTAAAACTTACATGGATCGGGAAACTAGAGATCGAAAGCTTCGATTTGCAAAAAACTTGAGCGAATTCGGTTGAGAAACGAGTGAGAATGAGCAGTTCGAACTTTTGAGCAAAACCGAGCAAATACAGCAGCCACGGTGAAATGGAGAAGAAAGGGGTTTTTATTTCGAAAACCCGACTCCAGTGCCAAATGAAAGAAATTAAGCAATGCGTGATTCCTGTCGCATCGCGACAGCTCCTGCGCGCAGCGACAGCGTGCCGCAGCATGAGCTGGCTCAACGACAAAGTCTGTGGCCCCCATAATGGTTTATGCGGACCTAATGCAGCAGTTTTGGGTTCCTTGGTACGCCAGTTAGCCCCTATAAGCCAATTGACATGATTAGTAGTCGGTCGATTACAATTGCAGTAAGTGATCGACCTGGCAACGATCGTCTCACTTAGCTTAAGCGCCTAAGTATTGGCTCAACAAAAGCACCAAGGTAATGGTTCACAAGCAAGCACAAGCACTGAAGCACCAGCCCGTTTACAAAACGTGCCAAGGCACCGGCATAACAAGCATTTAAGCAAAACATCAGCAAATAGAGGATCACAAGGCAATGAGGTCTTCGACGACTTTCACCAGGATGAGAAGGTTGTCAATTAAATGATCGAGTCAAGGAACAGAGGAGAAATTGGAGGTAGCTACAAGCAGCAATCTCTGACGATGACCCAAAGCAAGGAGGACATTGTCTATAGTGGCGAGGTACTGCCGTGGCAAGGTGTTGCCACAACCCTGAAGACAGCTACAAGCAGTGGTCTTCGACGATATTCCCTAGGATGCGGAAGATTGTCACAGCAAAGCTGAGGATGACTGCAAGCAGTCACCTTCGACGATGATCCCTAGGATGTGGAGTGTTGTCACAAACAATCGAGGATAGCTTCAGGCAGCGGTCTTCGACGATGGCGTTCACGAGGCACTGTGGAGGTTGTCACAACAAAATGCAGCAACAAAATCAGTTACTCTAGAGACATGTGCTTGACGATGCAGGATACGCGTTTCTTAACTCTCTTATCTATTTAACTACGCTAGTTTGCAGGTACCGGCATTACAAGAATGATTTAGGATCGCGGAACGTTCTAAATCATTCTCCGTCCCTATCGCTAATTTTACTTTCGTTTTCGAAACTTGCGTATCTCCAAACTCGGTTAAAGTGGGGGTTTCTATAGAAACCCAAATGTGTCTCCCCAAAAACCAAACCCAGTGATGAGTACATTTCCCGTCGCTTGATTATCGAATAAGGTGAAAGTGTGAAAAATCTTGTGATGCGGTTATTTTTAATAAAATCTTTCTTTCTGTTTTCGAAAATCCTCTCTATTTATGAAAATAGCTAGTCCAATTTAGCTTGGTCCATGAAGAGGGTCCAATAATAGTGTAGTTGGGACGAGCTCGCAAAGAGCTATCCAATGATATATTATAAGCCCAATTCCGATGAATAATGAGGAAGTTATGGCCGAAGTACTAAATTGGGTCTGAAATGCTTTTATGGCCCAATTAGCTATTATCTAGTGGAGGGCCCATTAATTGTTATTCCTAAAATTATTAGGATTGATTCTAATTTTCTGGAATAATCTAGAAGGTTATTGTGAGTTCGAATAGAGTTAGGATTAATAATTATATCTTTTGAAAAATAATGAATTTGGTTTGAAATAAAACAAGTGTTTTATTTTGATAAAATCTGATTGATAAACACAGAGTTTAATTGCTTAATTATATTAAGAAAAGGATTATGTACAAAAGCGCGTTTTATCTTTTAACTAGCGCCAAACGACAAGTCTGTCGCCAAATGATAGAGCATGTTGCCATGTGTGATGCTTGTCGTTTCGCGCTGGGCTCTGTTGCTGGCGACAGGGGTCAGTTTTATTCCGATTCAAATTCTGATTTTTTTCTATCGTTTCCGGACTATTTTCTTATAAATAGGGTTATATTTCCCCGTTTTTATTCATTGAGAATCATCATCAATCATTCTTAATTCTCTCAAGCAATAGCTTATTCTTCTCCCTCTTTTTAAACCTTCCCTTTTACAAAATTCCGCATTCACGAGTTCTAGACACACCTAGCCAAGTTCGAAGTTACCTTCACCCTCGACGTGAAAGATTGATAATTTCTGAGGGTTTGGTCCCAAATCTCTATTTCAATTATTTGATTTAATTGTTTGATTTAATATTTTCCTTGAAGTTACTAACGTGTGTATTGTTTTGATAGAAAGAGATAATTGTTGGAGACTCAAATGATGGATATGCTCCATTTATTCAAAGACAAAACTTCAAAAATCAAGGCATCGAAGTAAGTAATTCGATTATTTACTACCCTTTTGATTTAGAAACCATGCTTATATTATAGGATGCCTTTATTGCTTTCTAAGTATCATGTTTAGGTTGCTTCTTATTTTCTTCTATCATGTTAGTATCATGTTAGGGATAAAGCCTTGATCTTTATTGTTTAGTGACATGCTAGGATTTGTTATTAGTCTTGTTAGTATCATGCCTAGGATCTTGCTATTATTATGCTTTGATGAGATTGAATATTATGATGATGATGATTTATTGTTATTATGTTGTTTGATATATATTATTATTGCTTGATCACGCCCTCTCTTGTAGGATTAAAGGGAATTTGTATTTGTAATCACGCTTAATAAGATAATTAATAATCTTGTTTAGGCTAATATGATTATAATTCAAGTGATCTCCAATAATAGGTTTGTTTGTGCATTAATATTCAACCAACATAGATTAAACAAGTTTAGGATTAATATATTGATTATATGTTAGTCAGAAAGCGCACATGAATATGAGAAGAATAAAGTAGAGGCCTATTTTTAAGGCAGGTTCAATCTATTTTAGGTTGGATTTGTACCTTCATCCCTGAATATCCAGTCATGGTTCCAGACCACTATGGAGTTAGCGATCTCATGGATCGTGAAGGGGTGTAACCTTCACCTTGTGAACGGTTTACAAGTTCCTAAAACTTGTTGGCGACTTTTTTACTCTAGCTTCCTTCCCTTTGGACGCCACCATGCTTAAGTGTATGATCATAGTGGGGCTCAAGTGTGGGATGCTTGAAATATTCCCTACAATACCAAACATGTACTCATTGTTACTTATAAAAAGCGACTCATTTATAAAAAGAAATTTATAACATGAAAGAGAAGGTCACCCTCTAAAACCAAACTCTTCTTGCTGAGCACCCTAACTAAGTAATTTGTAGAATCAAATAGGCAAGGATGAAGGATCAACTTCAAAAGCATGATGCTAAAGGTACTTGAGAAGATTATTAGCAAATTAAGTAAAAAAAAAAAAGGCCAAAATGGATCACTGGCAATCCAAGCAAAATACCCAAAATTTGAACAAAATTCTAAAAAAAATCAATTTACTTTTAGAGATAAGAAGTTTACATTATCATAATTTTAATCTACTTTAACAACTTTTATTACTTAACTTCTATTACTTTTGCATAGCATATTCGAAGTATCCGAAAATTAAGATGTTGTTGTAAGATATTCAAAGCCACTGCAATCTCCAACCACCAACAAACAACAAGATTATAATGAGTTCCTAATAAATCTCAAATTTTAGAAGAAAATTATGATATAAACTGTATAAATTGTGAAATTAAGTTAAATCTAATATTTTAGTATAAAATTAAATACTTATTCAATAACAGATCTAAATTAATCAAATAAAAATATTTATGAATTGGAACCCTAAAGTCAAATCAACTAAATTATCCAAATTCAACGAGTTTCATGCACGAAAGATAGAAAAATTTGAGATGAAACCATAATCAATACTTGATTTTGAGCTCGAAGTATCAATTCGAAGAAATTGAAGAGTTGAGAATTCCTAAGAGAGATCAAGAAGCTGTAGTCGTTTTCTTTTCCCTTGGAAGTAGGGAGAGAAACCAACTTTTGGGGAAGTAGAGAGAGGAACTATCATTGGATTGGTGAGATATTATTGGACTTGCGCGAGATTAATCTCACCCGCATATCTTGTCTAATCCAACGGTGCATATAAGCTCGTAGTTCTCATTATTCACGAGGTTCTTATACAATGGTAAAGAAGTGCACCCACACTTATAACCCTAAAAGCATAACTCTTTCAAAGGCCAAATATAATATTATAACAGAGACTAAGTACAACAAAGTAGTTTCCAACTTTCCAAGTCTCTCTTTTTTTTTTTTCTTTTTTTTTTTAAAGGACAATAACATAGTGACCAAGTCTTTGTTTTGTCTTTTTTTTTTCTCCAAAAAGAACTATATAAGGTAAACCAGACTAAGGTACATCTCAAAAGCTACTCTAAACAATACCCATACTTATTGTCGATAGCTACCAATGTACTTAAGCAAACAAATAAATCTGTATTTCATCTACACGACACACAAATCTAATCTATTCCAATCCAAAAAGCATCCAAAACTAATTATACTCCTAACTTACTTGATAAAATAAAGTAGCAAATCTAATCACAATGTAATACATCAACCCAAACAAACTAATTATACTCCTAAGCAGCTTATAACACCAACTAATCCAAAAAAAAAAAAGAAATCCTAGCCTACAGGCCGAAACCAGATATATAAATAGGGATTGAAAACATACCAGCCATTCTCAAATATAGCGTCAGTCAAAGACAATTCCCTACCTAACCTCATCAACCGCCAAATAGAAAACCTAAACCAAACTAGTTCAACTAGCACAAACAAAACCCCAAAGCTCAAATGCACCTGGTATAATGAATAATTATACCTTAGCTGCCAATCAAAGAAACAATTGTAAAACATCTATGTTACTATTCATAAAACAATGTCTTCCTTTTCCACTTTTATCATAGTCATTTTTTTTAGGAAAGTCATAGATTTATTTTAATTTTTTTTTGTTTTTTTTTTTTTTTTTTGTGTGTGTGTGTGTTTTTAGAGAGCCACAAGGGCGGGGGTGAGAATCGATCCCATGATTTCCTGAAACCGGGAGAGAAGCTCTAAGCACTTGAGCTATTCCTCACACTCATAGATTTTTTATTTTTGAAAGACTCTCATAGATTTATTTGAATTAAGCTTAATTTTGTTTTATTTAATTTTTGTTTGCGGGATACACTAATAACTATATAATACTAGATCAGGGGCGAATCTAGGGGGGTTCATTGAACCCACAGATTTTTTGAAAAAAAATTATACTATAAGTTTTTTTTTTTTTCTTTTTTTTTTGTTCATAAAACTTGAAAAAGAATATACAATTGATGTGTATAAATGAGAGTTGGAAAACAACAGAGCTCAGTGGTTTTGGCCTGACACACTAATTTGCGCTTGGGCTTATTGGTTAGAGGTTCGATTCTTTGTAATAGCCTTTTTATTTAAGTTTTTAATTTTAATTTCCCATTTGCTTCTCTTTTTTTTTTAAAGCCTATTTACGTTTCCTCTTCTGCCTTTTTTTTTAGCCTTTTTCCCCCTTTGCTTCTCTTTTCTAAGTCTTTTTTTTTTTTTTTTATAATTTTTTTCCCCTTTTTTAAGGACAAAGGTTTGATTACCATGTAACCTATGTTCAAATTTTGCAATATTTGTAATTTTCAATATTTACTCACACTCTTTTTATTGTTTTTTCAATTTGTGATTCTCATGTTGTTTTTTTAATTTGTGATTCTCATGCTGGGAAAAAATATGTACAGTCAAATGGTATCTTTTTAGATTCAATTCGTCTAGAAAAATGCTTTAATGATATTAACTTTCTTTAATTTTTACAAAAATGTAAGCTCAAATATTTAAGTTATAGAATTTGCATTGACAAGTGTAAAATCCTCAGCGTTGCAATTTAAAAAGACTAGGGGGCTATATCTTATTTTGTAACGATACCGAACCCACACTTCTGAATTCCTGAATACGCCACTGCACTAGATGAAGCCTGTATGATGCACGGTTTGTTTGAATTTTTTAAAATAATTTTTTTATACATATATTTATGTGCTAAAATTTGTTATATATTTAGATAAAATTCCTAATATTAAAAGATAATATTTTATATTTAATTAATTTAAACTGGAAAATCTCATTCGCCAATTTTGCTTACGTGTCATTTAAATTATTTAATTTTAAAAAAAATTAATAATCTCGTATTTAATAGGCTACCACTAAAATTTATTTTCCTACGTGGAGCGCTGAAAAATTTAAATCCTACATGGCTCTTTAAAAATGCGGGAAAAAACTCCCCTTTATATATATATATATATATATATATATATATATATATATATATATATATATATATATATATATATATATTTATTAGATTGTGTTCTCGAGTCCATAACACAAATTAACTAAAGTTTTGTGCCCCGTGCGATGTCCGGGTTGTTTATTGAATTTTAAGATAAATTTTTATTCTATATATCAAATTTTAAAATGTATTATTGATACAAAATTAGTTAGGAATTGATGTGCTTTTGTGACGATTAGTAGGCATGTAATGATTAATAATAATGTTGGCGGAAATGTTCGATTTAATACATTAAAACAATTAAAAATTAGCAAAAAATAAATTAAATAAAATAAATGTTCAAAGCCCGTTGTGTTGACCCGAACCCAAAACTTTGGGCAAGGGTTGAACATTTCTTGACTCGTAACCTAAAGTGACCTAATCCGAGATGACTCATGACCCGACCCTAATTGACAGGTCTACATAGTAAAAAAATTTTATTAGACTGTGAAATATATTATTTTAACTTAATAGTATATATTATAAACGTATGTTTTATGCTTTGAACTACTTCCTTCGCTACAAAAAATATTATGATATAAAAAATAAATTTATATGATAATGTTTTAGAATTATAATCTAATAATTTTTTTTGAATAAAATTATAATTCAATTTGTATATCTAAAATAATTCTAAACTAACTTTTTATAAGTGTATATAAATCAATCCAACGTGGCGCGACATTTGGCGAAAAGTTAAAACGTCAAGTGTCGCTTTCTCATCATCTGGCTAAAAGTTTAGCTCTATATATATATATATTAGATTGTGCTCTTGAGTCCATAACACAAATTAACTAAAAAATTGCCAAAGATAAGTAGGACCTAAAATCTTACCTTCCATTCTCGGCCCAAAAATTTCACAAAACTCCTCTTTCCCTGTTCTCTATCCTCCCTCTGTTATCAAAGAGGGTAATCCCCGCCACTCGGCTGTTGCAATACACTGCGTTGCTCTACACTTCCCTTTTCCATGGCTGCGCCTCCTCTTCTGCGAGGCCTGCCCCTTCTCCGCCTTCGCCTTTTCCTTCACAACCACCATAAACTCACCGCCGTCTTCATCACTCCTTTCCGGCGTCGCTTCTGCTCAGCGGCCTCTTCTGAGTCCACTCGCTCGGAGGAGGATGTATACTCGTCGGCGAATGAATTGTTGAGGGTTAAAGAACCTCCCAAGTTATTCGACGGAATTGATGAGCTTAATTACAGAAAATGGAAAGATAAAGAAGATGAGATTCTTCGGGATATTGAGCCTGTTACTTTTCTTGCCAAAGATATTATCCACTCTAATAGGTATTATTTATATATTCTGTCCAAATTATGGTTTGTTTTCGGTCGATTGCTCTGCTTGTGTTTACATATTTGATGAATTTAATTTTGAGCCAATATTTCTTATAATTTATGTTATTAAGACTTTGCTAGAAGTTTTAGTGATGGTCGAAGTCGTATTTGGGATCATTTGGCATGGCCTCACGGGTATTTGAGGTGAAATGGAGAGTCGGAAGAACATAGGTCCTATATAAGTGTGTATATGAGTATCATGGAATAACATTTGACCTGCGTATTTGTTTTGAGAGGATGGGTTTTGCTCTCCTTATCTTTAAACATATTGTTTGGATAGAAGGAAAAGGAGAGAAAAAGAGGGAAGGGAAATGAAGGGGAACAAATTCTTTTGTTTGGATAAAGAATTTTAGCAAGGAAGGGAGGAAGGAGCGATCTATTTTCCCTTCCTCTTCAACTACAATCCCTCTCCCAAAATGGAGAGATTTGGAGGGAAATGAAGTTAGATCTTCTCCCTTCATTTCATTCCTCTTCTCTTTCTTTCAATTCCAAGTTGCTATCCAAACATGAATCTCTTTGATTAAAATTTGGATTTTGGTTTAAACCTTGTTAAACCTTAACTCGCCCTTAGAAATCCAATTAGAATCTTTAATTTTCAACAATAAAAGTGAAAAGAGTTTTTCTCGTGATAGAAATAAAAAGTGTGAAAGGGGTATAAGTTATTACTCTTGATGGTTATTTTCCTGGTTGTTTCAATGGAATTTGTAAACTTTGTACACCTCAATATGGATAACATTGTTTACTATCTGTGTGTGGAAAACCGATGATGAGGCTTACAGGGAACAAAAAGTTATAGACTTGAATAACCTTTAGATTATTAAGTGATACTAAAAGTATAGTTTGGATATTGGTTTTGTAAAACATTGGTTGAGTTACGGATTTGCATTGTTACTATTAGTTTGTCTGCTAAGGGGCATAGGGAGAGGAGGGGGGGGGGGGGGGGAGGTGTGGGGTTAAAGGTTTGCTCTTTTTCAAGTTTTGGCTAGGTTGTATATGTTTGATAGTGGTTTGGCAGTGTAATTCCTCACTCTTGCTTGTAAACACACATACACTCTATAATGAAGGTACTAAAGGAACAACTGACAGTTGCTGAGTTGCCTGATGTTACTGCTCTTTCAAAGGTTTTTTAGTGAAAGTAAATGTACTGGAAGAATTTTTGATACATGAAGAGGGGACAAGAGCTGAGTATTATGTGGGTATTATGTTATACTAACAAACATTCTGGTTAAAAGTGATCATGTGAAGCAATGTGCAGGAGATTTGTTATCCTTAGGCAATGCAGGCTTCGTTGATTTGAAATAAGTATCATCTCTTTAATTTTGGCTCCTAAATAACTAGCGGAGAATGAAGGCAACTCATGAGCAATACTAGAAAAAACACAAATATAAAAAATGGAATATCTATCATTGATTTGTTGTGCAAGTGCTTGTTATTTCTGACTGGGTAATCTTCAACAAGAAAAAAGACGTACAAAACAAATTAAACAAAAAAATTTGCCGTGTAAAATACATCCACTTTGTAAAGGAGAGATAGATTGAACAGTTATTCAAGTATGAGTTTATTTCCTTGTGTTTTTTAGGCAATCAGACGAGATTATTGCAGAAAAGGAAACAAAGAACCTTTCCTTATTTTTTATTTATTTGGTTTTATTTATTTATTTATTTTTTTTTTTAATTTTTTTTTTTTTGGCATTTATATTTGAAGATATAATTGATATTAAATTAATCATTCCCAGCCATGGATGACATTAACATTGAGAGTGCAATAGGAAGATAAATCAAGACTGAGAGAGAAGGGGAGAGAAGGAGGGGTGAATTCAAAGTGAAAGAAGAAGATGATTAGAGATAGAAGGGAAGGGTTCAATATATATAATCGATATAAGGGAAGGGTTTAATATATATTTAAATAATCAACCTCTTTCAACCTCTATACTCCAAAAAAATATATTCCACAAAAATTAGAGTTTCATCATTTCAACAACCTTTATTTTTATTGAGACAATTAGTGAAAGTATGATATCATTGAAATTTTATAAAAATAAATAAAACAACTGTTTGAGAGGCATCATTGCTACTCTACTCAACTTCCATATGTGTGAGATTTGTAATCATTCTTATTATTTTGCTTGGAAAAAAGTAGATGTGTTAACTATTAAGGCTGTATTTTGGTTCTATAAAATTGAAGACCATAGTTGGAGAAATTTGGGAGATATATAATATCTCTATGGACTCTATCCTTGTTTGGATTGTTTAGCTTTTGAATTTATGATAAAATTGAAGACTTATTGATTATAATGAAGAGTAAAATAAGCAATCTCTTCCCCTCATCTTGTGGTAGGTTGTTAAATTTTATAGAATTATAATTTACAATTAGTGTTTGATTGTTGATAGTTAATATTAATGTTTTAATGGGACTTTAAGATTTATTTTGCTAATGAAGCAAGCATGGCTTATAACATAACAACCCACAATTATTGGTATCTAGAATCTGTTCTATAAAATGCCCGTCTATGCTAGTGAAGGCAAAAGGGCCTTAAAGAATAAAAGAATTTCTTGGGGAATGAGGGGTATTAGAAAAAGTGAGGTGAAATTTAAAGAAGGACACGGATGGAAGGTGGGGAATGGGAATAACATAAGTGCTTTACGTGATCTTTGGGTAAATGGGAAAATTTGAGAAGCCAAGTCAAGTGTAACTATTGGACAAGCCTTAAGATGGAAAGTAAAAGATTTTATTAATAGGGACACTCGATCGTGGGATGAGAGGAAACTACGAGAATCTTTCTCATTTGCAGAGGTCAGGGAAACCCGATGTGGATAGGAAGGATGTGTTTTGCTGGAACTTTACCAAGTCAGGCGACTCTAGCACAAAATCGGGGTATGCTTTCTTGCTAGGTAAACAAGTTCAGAATTAAAAAATTACGCCCGATGAGGTAAAATTCCTAAACTTCAAGTGGAAACAAAAGTTGCTTCCAAAGTGGAAGATTTTTATCTGGAAAGTGTTTTATAACGGATTACTGGTTAAGAGCAATTTGTATTACAGAGGCTTGAGTGAATCAAGTTTATGTGAGATTTGTAATATGGAAGAAGAAAGCATTAATCACCTTCTGAGACATTGTGGTAATCCAAGGAGGGTATGGTTTTGGTGGTACCCTTAATATTAGATCTGAAGAAAATGTGGAGTTTACTATTCAAAATTGGATAATTTCTTATATTTGACTCTTTTATAGTCAGGATGGACCCGCAAGTGATAGGGTCCCAATTTTCTTAGGTACCTTGTGGGAGATATGGCTAGCAAGGAATGAATTCACTTTTAGAGGAAATATTGTGACTATAGAGGAGATGCTAGGGAAGATTGACAAGTGTATGGAAGAACATGAGACTTTTCCAAGTCAAGATTCAAATGGACTAGAAGTGTTGCATCCTCCTGAATTAGATCCAATTCACCCTCCGGGCTTCAACATGGCTAGTCTACGTAAGTTTGATTAGGGTTCTTCTCTTTTCTCGATACAAGTGGATGGAGCTTGGAATAAGAAAACAAAAAGAATGGGTATAGGTTGGACACTAGTGGATGGTGGAGTCTTGACAGGAAGGTATGGCTGTGATTTTGGGATGGCAAGCTCTGCTGAAGCTATGGCATGCCTAAATGCAATGAAATGGTGTTTTCAGGAAGGATTTAGTAGTATGATTTTTATCACAGATGCTGCAAATTTGGTTGATGTAGTACAAGAGGGGAGAACTTGAGATAAGACAATTGATTGGACCTATAGCCGAAATCAAGGAAAAGGGTAAGAGGTTTAACTGGTGCTGCATTGTTCGCAAGGAAAATAGAGCTAAAGTGGAAGAAGCACACAGATTAGCTAAAGATGCAGCTACCTATTTAATTTCGTATTGTTCTAGTTCTTCTATCAATATGTATTAATATGCTTTTCCCAATGTCAAAAAAAAAGAAAAAAAAAAAGAAAGATTTATTTTGGGAGATGGAAATGTAGGGATAAACAAGGGTGAAGTGTGTAGACTAAAGGAGGTAAAAAATCAATTCCTCCCCCCCCCACCCCCCCCCCCCCCCTCCTTCACAAAAAAGAAAATGTGAGAGAGTGAAAGTGCGCTCCAACTGTCTTAATGGAGGTTAATTACTCTTAAAAAGGTTTCTGTTAGGATTTGAACTACATTGCTCACTTTTAAAGCCCTAAGACTTTGGCTAACAATCTACACATATTTGAAATATCCAAATATGGGGACCCTGGTTGGTCACCCACATTGTGCCGCCTGAAATTACTCTTTCCCTTGACCCAACTCAAGCTGTCATACAAAGGTTAGATTATACTTAGTTCAAATGAAAATTGGGATTGTTAAGAGAAGATGGATCAAACTTGGGATGATAGAATCAATTTTGTATTTTTTTATACTTGTTTTTGGCTCATTTCTTGAAAGAAGAATAACTTTTTAACTCATGTAAGATCAAAAATGTATATATCGGAGGGTATCTTGTGAAAAATCTCTTATAAGGATTAATGTCCTTTTGTCGTTCAACAAACGTCGCTTTGGCATGAATGTTCAAAATCATGTAGTAAAGTTCACCCTAAGTGTGACCAAAAGCGAATGGTTTATCCATGTGTGGTGTAAGATTATTATGTCTTCTATTGTCTTGGATAAATTTCTTGACTTGCCTCTTGCTTTCCTTGATTTCTTTTTTACGGGGGAAAACCTAAGGGATAGAATTTAAGGCCCTGTTGTAGAGTAGGAGCAGAAGGTATCTAAAAAATTGGATGTAAGTGTGTAATAAACTACTACTACTAAGCACAATTATAAATAAGCAAAATAAGAGAAAATCTGATTGAGGAAATAATGAGGCTTTTTGATTAATAAAATTAGGAACTTTCTTACAACAGTGGCTTGAGGCCACCAATATCTCAAGGTGACTTTAGGTCACTACTCTCTCAGTTCAAAATACCACAAACCAGCTACCTAAGCACAACCGTTCTTCCCCTTTTTATATGTACATAATCAGCAAAAGGTGAACAAAATATCCTGACAGCCCCCTGCCATACTTTGTCTCATTCTTCTGAATTTCGCTGCTTCACTCACACAACCTCTAATGGTTCCTTTTGCGCCTCCTCTCATACGTAATTAGTCCACGTGGCAATGCAGCTTTTTGGCTCGTTGCAGAGAGCTTATATTTCTTTATGTGGTTATATGACTTTCCTTTAGACTTGTCTTGAAATCTTTTTAGTAGTAGTTTTGGAACCTACTTGTAGACAGGGTATGTAAGTAGTTTTTTCTTTATGTGGTTGTATGAGTTTTGTGCGGAATTGTCTTATCCATTTACATTTTTATATATTTTGCCTCTTTAAATATTCAATAGGTGTAGCTAAGAATTGGAAGGTGATGAGAGATTTTAAGTGTTCTGGGGGTACATCCAAAGTAGAGGAATATCATTTTGTGAGATGGGATTGTGTCTGTACAGCTGATGGGGAGGTGGCCTAGGTATTAGTAATTGGGTGTCTCTATCAAAGTGTGTTTCTCTTTGGCATAGACTGATTCAAAGCAGAAACGGCCCTCATGAAATTGTCTAGACTTCATTAACAGAGGCTCGAGACTTTTATGGCAAAATTTCTTGTAAATTATAGACTAATTGCTATTAATACTGACCATACGGGCTGTATATTATAATCCATATTTGATTGAAAACTAAAAATTCATTAAAGGGAGAAACATCGATACATTATAAGAGGAATTCTAGAATTATATTCCCTCGTGTCTAAGTGAGATGCAAAAATTCTAGAGTGACACAGTCCTACACAAGCTTCATTCTTGAAGAGGAGATTTTAGCTTTAAGTAAAAAAGAAGTGGATTTTCGCTGTTGATTAATTCTTATCGAAACTAATATTACTCAAAGATGACACGTGCTGAAATATAAAACAGAATTCTTAAATATAGCGATTCGACATTAACCTTGAGCACCATAACTTCCTACCAGAGGATAATGCTGGGTTTTCTTACTTATTTTCTACCCTGTTTCTTAAGGCTTCATTATAGTTATTCAAATCATGGAATTAAAGTGTTCTTTTTGTAATTATCACGAACTTAATCCCAAACATGTATCATGAATTATAGCTGTGGGCGGAGCCCTTTGACATGCTTAGTAATCTAGTCCTTAGAACTTGCATGAACCTATATGATCCTCACAGACTCTAAGGTTGTTGTACCCTGGTTGACATTTTGTATTGGCAGGTACATGGATGGGGAACGTCTTACATCTGATGACGAAAAAGTTGTCATAGAGAGGTTGCTTGCTTATCATCCTCGTTCTGAAGATAAAATTGGATGTGGACTAGATTCAATTATGGTATGACTCAATCTCCCCACCATATTGTTGTAGTTTTTATTTTTCTTTTTCTTTTTTTTTTTTTTTTTTTCATCCTACTTATATCTCGATATCATTGTCTCACTTTCTATCTGTGTGTATCTCAATTTAGTTGACACAAGTCTTTTTATAGTATGGACCCACTAATATTTTATTATTGTTCTTTCTGGTGACCAAAACATAGGGTTTTACACTCCCTTTCATTCAATTAAAAAGTTCTATTACTATTTCTCATCAGATATACTTTTCTGTTAAAAATATACTTCGTAATAGATATTAGATTAGCTAACTACAATTTTCACCTAAAATTTAATGTAAATCTTTAGCGACGATTATATGGGACAGGGGAGTCACTTTCGGTGTGCCATTAGTAAATACTTTGCTTATAATTTTGATGTCAAGTGGTTAGGGTAATATACCTTGTAGGTGGTTACTTAGACTCTAATAAAGAATCGAGTGATACCCGTCTGTAATCATGATAACCTACTGATTGACTTTGGAGTTGATATTATGGTTAAACATTACAATAAAATAATCTATTGTTTATATTCATTCATAAAGTTTTTCAATATTGAATAATATTGAAAAGTAAGAATCTTCATTCTAAAAAAAAAAAAAAAGTTAAGAATCATTTTAGAAAGTTATATTAATCAATGATTCATAATAAAATGGCTTTTAGCAGATGTGGTGAAAATAAGTTTTGTAAACACGGAATGTAAGCATAACTTTAAAATACTATCTTGTGAAGTGATGTAAATATGCAATCTTTGTACATGCTGCTGGGAGTAGTAACTATATGTGTTGTTTTTTTTTTTCATTATATATATTGTGTGTATTTTCTTTCATTGCTAATGGAATTGCTTTATGGTCTGTTTGGGAATTGTCATTTCATTTCAAATGTTGGATTTGCCCCAATTAAATTGTTTGGAAACTCAAAGCATTTGGGATTGAATTTGGCTGAATTCCAAACACTTATCAAAAATAACCCACACCAAAGAATTTGAAATCCATCTTCAACATATGTCATTTCAATTCCAAGTGATGTGATCTATTCACCTTCAACTTCTCTCTCCTCTATTTTTACCACGTAAGTTACTCATATTTTCTCTCTCCTCTCATCTACCACATAAAAGTTCTCTCTCATGGCTCCTTGCTTTAACCTTCATCGTCGGAAGAAACTAGGGATTCCACTTTCCGACAAAGCACTGATGATGAACCTTAACCTTAATTTCGCCGAAGAAGACAACGATGATTTTATAGAGAAGACCATGATCAAGAACAGCGGAGCTGCATTTCTGGACGCCATTGGAGTTATCGGCACTTTAATTTGTCGCCATTATTGAGCTAATTGGAGTCCTCAGTGTTGCGTCGCCAGTGTTGAACCACCATTGGAGTTTGCAATGTTGTGTCGCCATTGATGAACTACCAGAAGTGTAGTTCATTGGAAAGGACGACATGTTGACAGAAGTGTTGTATGAAAATGTGATATTTGAATTTTATTTATTTTTTTTCAAAAAAATTAATTAAAAAATACAATTGTGAAATTAAAATTCCAATTTGTCCAAACATGTAGAATTTGAAATCCTAGAATTTAAATTCTAGCAATTTCCCAAACACCATTTTTGGAATTAAAAATAAGTTTTTCAATTCCAAGAATTGAAATGAATAATTTGAAATTAAATACTGATTCCCAAACACTGCCTTAGTGTATTTGATGTTGGTATTCCCTTTTGCAAGTTACTTCTTTTGGTATTATTTAACATAGTCACATATCTTTTTCTTTATCCTAATTTCGGTTGCCCATTTCTGAAATTGGCAATGACTCACGCTAATATAATTTACATCTCAATTCGCCACTATTAAAGTTAGGGTCCCACACTTATCAATAATATACACTCTACAATATCCTATTAACTCCACCTTTTTATTAAGATATCATTTATTAACTAAACAATAAAATCTCCTAAAACACTATTATAATGTTAGAGCAAAGCTAGCAGCGTATGTGGAAAGAAAGTAGGAAGGTTTCTTATATTATTTTGATATGTACATGAGTACTTTATATAGGGGTGAGGGATGCTTTCTACATTATTGTGATGCAATGAAGAGTCACAACTTTTGGCATTTCAACTACTCCTAATAACAAGTACATTCAAGTTAATTCACCGATTGCTTTACTGTCTCCTCAACAATAAAAGTCCCATTTACCAAGCTTGAGTATGAGGAACTCAAATCTGCTTTTTGGTAAAGCCTTGATCAAAATGTCCCTCATTAGGACAATGTAGGACAATGAATCAGCTTCACTTCTTTCTCTTGCTCAGCTTCTCGAAGTTTATAATACACAATCTTCATGTGCTGAAACAAACTGGATTTTTGGAAATTGTAATTGCTGATTTGTTGTCTACTAGAACTTCAGTAGCTTTTCCTGTTTGTGTCTAACAGTTACCGATGCTGCAATGTATGATGGATGGAGCTACTACTTCTTGCTTCTTTAAAATCCATGAAAACACTCCAGATCCAAGTGTAAAAGCATAGCCCAGAGTACTTTTCATGTCATTGTTTGAACCACTTGTCAAAATATGCAAACAATTTGGAGTTTGCACTTACGTTAAACATAACACCAAAATCTGAGGTTCCTCTTATATACCTGAGGTGATAGCACCCATATGAACATCACTTGGTTCACTCATGAACCTTGAAAGCAAATTAGTTGCGAACATCACATGTGGCCTTGTTGCTGTGAGTTAAAGTAGACTTCCAACTAAGCTCTTCTACTACTAGTGTCAGCTTTCCTTTGACCATCATCTCTAGGCAGCTTCTCATTCACTACAAGAGGTGTACTGAGTGGCTTGCAGTTTTGCATATGAAACTTCTTAAGAACATCATTTGCACCTTTGAGAGAGGAAGATTCCATCTTTCCATCCCTAGGAAATAATTCATTAAGCCTTAGTCTGTCATTTCGAACTTCCTTTTCATCTATCCTTGAACTAGAGGATCATCTTTAAAAAATTTTCTCGTGACAAGATCATCAAGAGTGAAACAATGAGCAAATCATTTTCTCCTTGATACTTCACATAGAGAGTGTGCTCATTTTTACTTTTGTTGAACCCTTGTGCAAGTAGATATGAGTCAATGTACCATGCTCGTGGCGCTTGTTTTAGCCTGGAAAGAGCCTTTTTCATCTTGCACCCCGTATTTTTGTTGCCCTTTAATAGCACTTCCGGGAATTTGCTCAATGTAAATTTGCTCCTCGAGTTCACCATTGAGAAAGGAAGACTTGACATCGAGTTGATAAATCTTCCATCAAGCCTTGCCACCGGAGCGATGTATCTCCATAAACAATTTCTGCTTGTTGGGTGTATCCTTTGACGACTAATATAGCCTTGAACTTGCTTATGTTCCCATTAGGCCAGTTGACGCCAATCACTTTGCGATCACTTAGTCTATCAACCAACTCCCAAGTCTGGTTTTTCTTGATCATATTGATTTCATTTTCCATTGCTTGCTGCCACCTTTTGTCTTCAAAGCCTGCTCATATGTTTGGGGCTCTTCAACACCAAGTAGCATATATCACATTCCTCCGGGGTCTAGGTGAAAGACTGAACATTCCTCGTACAAATCCGAGAGAGACTTTTTAACTCTTGGACCCGTGGCGTTGTCGTCATCACTAGTTTCATCAGTGCCATTTCCATCTTGTATAGGAGTGGAAGGAGCTTCTTCGGTATTCTCCTCTCTAAGTTCATCATGCACTTCAGTGCGAACTTGAAAAAAATTCTTCTCCATCTTTTCTTCCCCATTCCAACTTGCATCTTCATTGAATTCAACATATTGACTGATCATGATCTTTTTATTACTAAGATTGAAAAGTCGATATCCTTTGGCTTGTGAATCATAGCCAAGGAAGATTCCTCTTTCGGCTTTTGCATCTAGTTTGCTTCTCTTTTGAGATGGAATATGAGTATAGCAAACTGATCCAAATACTCTTCAGTGTTTTGGTGTTGGCTTTCTCCCACTCCATGCTTCAATCGGAATTTTTCCTTGAACCGCTTTCGTGCGCAGCCTGTGTAGCAAATATACGGTTGTGTGAATTGCTTTTGCCAGATCGTTTTTTGGCAGATTTTTCTCGGTTAACAAACAGCGAGCCATTTCCATCATGGTTCTATTTTTCCGTACTATAAGCTGATGTTCAATTCCTTCATCTTCACAAAAAAGACCAAATTCAGAGGTAGTATATTCCTTGCCTTGATCTGATCTGATTTTTTTTTTAGTTTACAGCCACTTTGAGCTTCTGCCAGTGCTTTAAATTTTTTGAACACTTTTCTCTCATGAAGTACACCCACGTCATGCAGGTGAAATCATCGATAAAAAGGATAAAGTACTTGTTTTCATCGAGAGATAAAGTTCGATGAGGTCCACAAACGTCAGTGTGAACGAGTTGCAATCTTTTTATGCTCTCCACACATTCTTCTTCGAGAAAGGCAACTTATGTTGCTTGCCAAATTGACAAGACTCACAAAGATCATTAGATATGCAAATTGCATTCTTGTGATGTTCATTGTGAGCACGCATATTAAAGTGTCCATACCTCCTATGCGATAGCCATGTGTCGCTTGAGTTTGCTGCATTCACATTCTCTACTGCACTTCAATGGAAAGCTTTTGTTTTCCATCGAGACTTTTACAATCTCTTTCTTATTCGAGTCAATGATAGTTCAATGGTTATTCTCGAAGATAAGTGAATAACCATTGTTGACCATCTGAGCAACAGTAAGCAAACTCTCGTTCAAATCCCGAACAAGGAGGACATCATTGATGTACTTCATACCTTTCTTGGTTTGAACACCAGCGGACTGTACAATAGCACCATTCCCCATACAAACTGGAACTTTGATGGAAGAGTCAAACTTGCAAAATAAGCTTGAATTGATTGTTATGTAGGATGTGCACCCACTGTCAATCAACCATCTTTCTTTGCTGCTACAAGCGCTCATCGCTTGACGTGCATAAAACAAGCGATGAAGCCATACTTCAAGTGCTAAATTTGTTGATTTGGTATTCAAGGGTCACGGGCTAAGCATCACCACTAATTCAATATGGAAGTGCTTGTTTTAAATTGAACTAGGTTTTTTGGCTTAGCCCGTGACCCTTGGATAAAAAGTTTAGCGTCTAAAATCTGTCCTCTTTAAATTGCTAGGTATGATTGGACACACGCATTAAATGTAAGAAGGAAAACTGAATTTTTTTTTTTTTTGGGGGGGGGGGGGGGGAGAGTAGGGTGTTATTTATTTATTTGCTATAATCTTCTTAGATCTTGTTTATGGTGTCCACAAAATTATCTAGTTACTCCCTCTATCCCTAAATAAAGTCTCATTTGCCTTGTCATGTTTTTAGGATGATAGATAAAAGAATAAGTAAAATTTTCTTTATTAAAGCTGAATGTAAAAAACAATATAGTAGGATTTGATTAAAAAGGAATACGAAGAAATAGTGGGGTTAGGTTGGTTAAAAGTGATTAATCAATCAATCAAAGCCTTAATCCCATAAGTGGGGTCGGCTACTTGAACCAAAAGTGATTATTACGTGTAGTCATTGACAAAAATCTTCCTCCTCCATTCCTTACGATCTAATACCACACCCTCATGTAAATCCTTATACTTCATATTCTAAACTCTTTCCAACCAAGTCATTTTCGAAAAGTGACTTTTATCAAGGAAAAATGTATTTGGGTGAAATGGGAAGTTTATTAATACTTAAAATGAACATTTATTTATTAAACCCATGTGATGTGGACTGTTTGGCTAATCTTTTTTCTCACGCTCATACTCTGTTTTCTATGTCATTTGGGTCCTTTGACCCACTAACTAATAAAAAAATAAAAAATAAAAATAAAATTCCTCACCATCTACAAAAAAATCTAAACGCCATAGTTTTAAATCCCTTAATATGTGTGTCCAAACCTAGAAAAAAGAAAGATTTTTTAAGGCTAAAGGGAGTATTTTATTAAGGTTATCACTACAAGACTTGATTTTCTTGATATTCTACCGTTATTTTGTTTAGATGCTACCTTTGTTTCAACTTTCATCCTCTGTATTCCTTTACCATAGTCCACATACATCCTAGAATTCATACGATAATGTTTAGGTGTCATCCTTTTCATATGATTGGAGTAATACAGTAGTTTTCAATATTTTTGTTGCATACTTATAAGGAATTTGACAATTTTGATGTTTCTAATATGCACAACTTTCGCATTTGTTATATATTTACCAATCTTTGCTATTTATAAAACTAATTTTGCTAGTGTTTCCTTCTATGGATTTATGTAGAAAATGCTAGAAGGTTAAAAAATTCCCTTATGTTTTTTTTTTTTAAACAAAATTCCTAACCCTCTTTCTATGTCAGTAGGTTTTAACAAAATTTTTGGGCTTGTTTGACATCCTTTTTTGTTTTCAGTTTTTTTTTTAAACTAAAAACCAAAAAGAGGAAACAAGAAAAAAGTGTTTCCACTTCTGTTATCAGTTTTCAAAAATACCATGATTTTAATAAGTTTAACAAATTTTTTATTTATTATATGACATATATCATATGGTTTTGAAAAACAAAAAACTGAAAAATTGAAAACCATAGCAATGCCAAATGAACTGGGTTTCTTCTTAGCATGATAAAAACCAAAAAAATTACAATTCCATAGGAACTTGATCAAAACAATATCAAACAAACCCATTAACATTTCTTTGATTAAATTATCAATATCATAATTTAATTATGCATCATTTAAAAATAAAAAAAAAAATAAAAAAAAAAGCTTGTTTTATGTGGTTTTCCCCTCGTGATAGTGATGCGGTATTGCAAGAGATCTGAACGCGATAGCTAGGGGTTGCATTGGCACAGAGAAGTTATGGGCAGTGGTGTGCAATGTACAACAACTAGTCTTCCTTCTCCTTAGATTTATTATAAATGCTTTTTTTATATATATAAAAAGAAAAATTTGGAAAATTTGTCTATGATAAATCACCTTTTTAAGAGAATCTTGTAAGAATAGACATGCTTTTAATATTTTTCGGGAAGAGCATTAAGGTGGATTATAGCCTTCGACTTACAAATTCTAACATTGGATTCTTTTAACCTCTATTCTCTCATTGCCATGATTGCTCTGTCGTAACCACCTTCTTCTCTTTTCCCTCCTTTGTCACCGCCAAATCTCCTTCCTTCCCCCCCCCCCCCCCTCCTTTTTTTCTCTTTCAACTCAATTTGGGGTGGTTTGGGTGTTTGTAAAGGTTAGGGTATTTTCTCATCAATCATTAGGATGATTTTCGAAGGTAGTTGGGTGGATTTTTGTGGTTGGTGGGTGATGTCGAGGCCTTGAGGGGGTTGGGATGGATTTTTGGTGGTGGGTAGGTGGTTGACAAAGAGTTAGTGTGTATATAATATATATTTGTGGTAGATGGGTGGCCTTGAAGTGTTTAGGTGGTATTGGAGCTAACTAGGCGGTTTCAAGGAGGTTGGGTGGGTTATCTCGAGGGAGTATGGGTAGGTTTTGGAGTAGTAAGGTGGAGCACCGCCAGGTATCATAGTGGTGATGTGGTCGGAATGGGGTTTTTGGTGGTCTGCAAGTGGGTGGTCAATGCTTGAAAATACAAGTCTATGCCAAAATCTGGCATGAGGTGCGAAAAAAACAGGTTTGTTCTTACAAGTTTTTTGGAAAAGGTGGTTTCTTGCAAAAACATTGTTAAAAAGGTTGTTTATGGCAGATTTTCCTAAATTTCCTCCTAAAGAAATATAAACATATGGTGGTGGTTGATGCAAAGAACCGGGTCTTGGCAAAGGTCAGTGACAGCTGACAAGGGATGTAGGCGTTGATGTGCTGCAGGGGGTGGTAGTGGAACAGAATACAGGCAGGTGGAGGAAGCTGCTCTTTATTTATTTATTTATTTATTTTTCTTAAGTTCTAATTTTCCCTTAAGATAGACAAAGCAGTAATTTTATTTAATCTAAAGCCGCCAATTCAATCAGTGGTTCAACTGATAATGTTAGTTTTTTATTGACTCATTAAATAAACAAATATAAAGGCTAGAATCTTTGTTGATGTGGATGGTAGATTGAATTTTTTTGTAAAACTTGGCAAATTTGAGGAATTTTGAAGTCTCTTTGCATTTTATGTAGAAATAGTTCCTTCAAATGTGACTACTATGAATATGACAAGAACCTGCTATGCATATCTCTGTTATTTCTAATGTTAGTTTTTCATTTAATTATAATTCTCATTAGTATATCCATTACTAGGTAAGCAAATTTAAAACTGTCTCCTTTGTAGCACATGTTATATGTGGCTGTTCAAACAATGTTTACTTTTCATTAGTTAAGAATTAAGGTTGCATACTTTTGGATCTGAGATATTGCCGGAAACTTTGATAGTTGTCTGATACATTCAATATTTTGTGCTGGTTTCCTAAGTGGATTTTTTTTTATATGTTGCACAGTAATTGTTAGTGTTATTCTTCTACTGAACGGGGGTTTGTCCCTCCCTCCCTTTCCCCCTCCCCTTCCTTGTGTTACCTATTTGCAGCATTTATTTATATGGAAAGACAGTTTGTTGTACACAATACTCCATAAATAATACCTATTGAAACTATTTTATGAAATAGAATTACAGAACTTTACTGGCTTCTTTCATATAAGTTGTTATAGTAAAGAGAGGGACCTAATTTGATCTTCAATTGTTCATCATTTTGTTAAGGGTGAAATGCTGATTTTGCTATTCTTAACTTTCGTTATAGGGATGTATGGTGATTATTTAAGATTAGGTTGTATTCTGGCTTTAAGGTATGATTCACTTAAAAAAAAGTTATCATGAAAGGCATTGTAATGTTATGCATGAAAAATTTTCATTCACAGTAAGTCTATGCTATCCTATTAAGATTGATATATAATGGATGATGCTCAGCATGCTGGCTTTGGCTAATGTTCATTTCTTTTGACAAAAGGTTGACCGGCATCCTCAATTTCGACATTCAAGGTGCCTTTTTGTTGTAAGAACGGATGGTGGATGGATTGACTTCTCATACCAGAAATGTTTACGGCAGTATATTCGAAATAAATACCCCTTTTACGCTGAAAGGTTTATACGGGAACATTTTAAACGCAGCAGTGGTTAGCATTTGAAGACATCTGGGCGTCAACTATTTTTGCTGTGACATGAAAGGCACCAGGCAAATGCTTTCTTTTGGTCCTTCGGCCAGTCCATAGTATCGCTGGTAATTCGGGCTACAAGTAGCCATTGTGAAGGCAGATAATTTTTGATTGGCAAGGGTAATAATGTAATAGTTCAGACAGAATATGATGGGATTCTGCACAGTTATGAAGCTGAAAGTCATCAGACTTCATGTAGTTTTCAAGTTTTCTGGAACCACATGTAGGAAAAATGTAATTTGTGAATGTATTGAACAGAATCATTTTTCCCTGATGCAATTAATGTACATATTAGAATTTTGATTTTATGTAATTTGGAGTTTGTCTATATCATCAACAATAATGTGATAATGGCCAATGAAATTTTAAAAAAAGCCGCAAGATAAAAAGAAATTATATATATCAGGATGTAGAGTGCAATCAGGTAATTTTTACTCATTTAATATTTTATGCACATTTTAAAATCATAAAATAGACAAAAACACATATCAAAGGGCAAAAATCTATTCTTTCAAAAAAAAAAGGAAAAAAAAAACGCATAAATCTATCCACCTACCTATATGTGTATTTGGATATATATTAAAGGTGCTCTAGTAAGCCAGTAATAAATGGATTGGGTTTCACTACTTTTAGTGTTTGATATTTTAAGTAGTGTGTGGCTTGAGTAATGTCTCGAGTTGCTAGTTTGTAATAACATTTGATTATTTTATCTTAATGTATTTATAATCATCTTGAAATTTTAATTTTTTAAAAAAAGATTTGCATTAGGAGATTCATATTAAATATTTTGTATGTTACTCTTAATGATTCAAAGATATTCAACTATTAACTATACAACAAAAAAATCTTATTTTTCATCAAATTGAAAATTAATACTTTCTCCGTTTTCTTTTAGTTGACACGTTTCTTTAGTCACGTTTGCCAATGCACAATTTCAATCGTTAATATCTTTAATTACCGAAAAGCAAAAATTATAAAAAGTTGATATTTTGAAAATATATCCCACGACGAATCTAACAAGACCCACATGATTATATTTTTCATTACGTATAAATTACAAAACATGGTCAAAGAAAGGTATGCAAATAGTGCTAAGTCAAAACGTGTCAACTAATATTAAACAGAGGTAGTACAATTTTTCGAACTTCAAAATTAAAGTTGTTTAATTATCCTAATTAAGGACTAAAATCATTATATCCAAGTTAATAATAATTTGGTTAGGTAAATTCACACAATATATGAATAGGGAAGGTAATAGGATTTGTATCGTAATACTTGTTGATCTTAATTTCAAGTTTATTTTATTTTATTTTATTTTTTTGGACAGAAGCAAGTCAAGGAAATAAAGTAGAAAAAGAAGTACAACTAAGTCTACAAACATTAGCCAGGTGATGAGCCTTGTTCACCTGGTCCCTCTCCACCTTCCATATAACGCAAACCTGGAAAAAGAGAGTTCAGTTTCCAGATCTCTTTAAAACTCCAAACTAGTTTCAATGTTTCATCCTTCTCTCTGGTGGCCTTGAATCTGTATACACCAGTTCAAGTCTTGCTATAAGCATTATTTAGATGTCAAGTCTAATTCATGTTATGGAGGTGGTGTGGCATATTTATAATGTTTATAGATGTGACACGTGGCATATGATATATTGATGACTTGGCACATTTATAGAGTTTAAAAGGGTGACAAGTGTTACATATTCTGTTTTAGGAATGCTTTTAATATATAAGTATAGATGACTTGGCATGTGCCATATATATATTTTTTAAAATTCCATATAGAAAACAAATGTTATACATAAGTAAAAGATTTGATATACTCAATGGGCACACATTAAGAAAACAGATTCCCTATAAATATTTGATAATGAGGAATATGTAGAAAAGGTAGGTTTGAAAAATTATTTAGAAAATAATAAAATCTTCATTATTTCTTCTATAAAAAAAACAAAGCTAGCCTCATAAACGTACACTACTATCATCAAAATAAATAAATACATATGTACACTACTACTCTATATATATATATACTAGTTTAAATCCCGTGCAATGCACGGTTGTTTTTAATTTTTTAAATAGTTATTATTGTATTGAATTTTATAAAAAATTATACTCATAATATTAATTCAAATGTAAATATAAAAATATATTAGTTTGGTTTATATGGAGAGTTATTATTGTTAAGAATTTTAACTGGAAGAAAGATATTTTTCATTATTATAAAATAATTTCCTTAAAGAATCTTCTTAAAAACAGAAAGTAAAATGGGCGGGAAAATTGTTAATGACATTGTGACAAATGTCATTTTAGGTTCGCTTTTAGTATAGGTTAATTGATTTTTAATTTTATACAAAACCGCAACTTTTACATTACACTGTAAAATTGTATGAAACCACAACTTATACATTACATTATAAACTTGAATGATTTGGCTACTGTTTTTGTTTTACAGTGTACTATGGCCCTAAAATTTCATTTTCCCTCCTGTAATATAGTGAATCATACTATTTTATGTTGGAATAAAGAAAGGGAATTCAAGGAAAGTAATGCTTTTAATATGACCTGTGTTGTAATGCTTGATTGAGGTTAAACACTTTTGAGTTCTTAACGGAACAATAAACCATTTAAATTGGTGCTATTTGAGACGCACTTGATTGATCCACCGTTTGAGGTTGAGTCCTTTGACTCTTAATGAATCCAATTATTGAGTGGACGCACTAAAATTTTAGAATCACCGTTGTTTATGATTGTTGTGAGGTTGAGCATTAAGCTCTTAATGAATCCATGGTCTTATGGGGGTTAATGGCTACAAAGTAGCATTTGTTGAGTTCTTAGGAACATGTTTTAACCCCATTTACTAAGTGCTTGTGATTCACCTATGTGGTTGTGAAGGATAGCCATTTTCTATGGAAAATTTGGGCAGATTTCATAGAGCTTCCACTAGACCTAAGGTGAATATGCTTGGCTATAAAAGAACATATCTCTTCGCCGAGTTCAAGTAAATTTTGGAGAAAGGTATGTGATGTGGGGGTTCTGAATTAAATCTTGGAGTTTCAAGGTTAGTTCATTCCTTGATCAAGAGTCTAAGGGTTTCATGGTTTGTCCACCCTTATACTTGTAATTCATTGTCTCATCTCACTAAGCACTAGATTTCAAATTACTTATGTAATATTTAAGTGTTATGTATCGATCTCCTCTTATGCCTAATATGTAGCTTATCCTCTTCCTTTGTTGGTTTTTCTTCCCTTCTTTTAGTTAGGGATTGTTGGAATAAAGAAAGGGAATTCAAGGGGTCAAGATCGGTCGCCCGATTGGGCGAATTTCACCCGACCGAGCCTGAGAAGGTGTTTGGAAATGCCGAGTGACGTTCGCCCAAGCGGGTGCGAAAGCAACCCAGTTTTGGTTGGGTGCTCGCCCAACCGAGCGCGAGTTTTTTCGTTGGATTTCAACGTCTCTTCTTGGATTCTCCGTCTTGTTTTCTTGGTTGATTTCTTGTAACCCCCACATTTAAGGAGATGATTATGGTGATTTAATCCTTCATCTTTATGTTGATTTATTCTCTCTCATTGATGGAAAATACTCTTCTATGATCTTTCATCATCCTTCATCCATCATTATAAATTGAAGGATGGTTTTCTGATTTCATATACTTGAACATGACCTTCAAATACAAGCTTAAACACATACTCTATATTGGGTATAGTTACTTGGATCTAACCTTCCATCCAAAAGTGCATTTGAGTGGAAGTGGTGTGTTAACCTTAGGGAACGTACCACCGAATACAATTGTGCACCTAGGTTACGCCAGAATTTCGTTTTCAAGTCAGTGAATTTGCTTCACAACACACCGTAATTGTCATAAGATCAACTTTTCGATCTTATTGTTTACTTTTTATTGTAGCCTTGAAATACCTCCCCATTTTACAACTTTTTATATTTCTTCTTGCATTCAATAGAAGTAAAAAAAAAAAATTTAAAAAAATGGGATGGAGTGGTAGTGTACGTTTATGAGGAGACAGAAAACCAAGTATGGTGGATGAATTATGACCCTATCATTAGAGTAGTGTACATTTATGAGGCTAGCAACTTTTATTTATTTTATTTTTTTTTTGTGAATAGTTGTATTAGGAAATAACTGACTATAATATATTGCATAAAATATTTGGAAAAATGTGGTAAATCTTGTAATATAGGAAATAAGGCAGATTTTAAGCATGTAGATATTTCTTGTGATCAAATAATTATAGGGAATCTGTTTTCTTAATGTGTGTTCATGAACACATGTTAGAAAAACCAATTTTTGTTATTAACATAAATAACAGATTTATGTAAATTTACTTATACAATGTTCATTTAAAATAATCAATACTTAATAACTATATAACAAAATACACACCAGCAATGACACGTGTCATTTTTTAGTGTGTACCTTATATTTTTCTAATTTCTTTAAAAAATTCCATATAAAAAAAATTATGCGTAAATAAAAGATTTGATGTATCCTTATACATTAAGTATATATTTATTGCCAACTATTATAAACTTGAGTATAAATCAAGATTTCTTATTAACATAAATAAAAGATTTGACGTGTATTACTACAATATTGTATATATAGTCAAAAGTGCCTATTTTAAAGTATTTATAATAAATCCAATATTTATGCACACTTACTTATACAGTGTTGATTTAAAATAATCAATAACTATATAATAAAGACACACCAATAATGACACGTGTTATTTTCTGGTGTATCCCTTATATATATTTTTGTAAAACTCCATATAGAACTCAAATTTTTATCCATAAAGTATACGACAACTATGAACTTTAGTATAAAACAAGATTTCTTACTAACATAAATAAAAGATTTGATGTGTCTTTTCACAATACTATATAGTCAAAATGCGTATTTTAAATTATATGTAATAAATCCAATATTTATGCATGTAAATTTACTTATGTATTCAATGTTAATTTAAAATAACTATTAAAAATTTTCGTGTATGACACGGTATCTAATCTAGTAATTTTTTGAATACTCTGTTTCAACTAATATCCATCAATTGATCAATATTAATATGTAATGCTCGGTATTTTTTTTTTTTTTTTTTTTGGAAAAATGACAGATATATCCCTTAGAGCTCTAATGGTTGTAGTTTAGAGACTTGTTTTACAATTTAGAAAATTCAATACCTACTAGCTTAACCATTGGAGCTAAAAAATGAAAGTAACTTGGCTAAGCTAATTTGCTTAAGAAATACCTTGCCAGAAATAGGGCGTGATATATTAATAAAATTATTAAATTTAAAATGCTAATTAAATGTTGACACTCATTTAAATCACAAACTCGTAGCTAACTATTGGGACACAAACTAGCTATTTAAGATATTAGGTTAAAATCTTATGTGACATAACAAGCTAATTTGCTTCAGCTTTACATTGAATTTGCTCTAAGTAGCCTATAAAGAAATATTAAAGATAAAAAACATTGATTACACAATTTCCACATGATTTGTCATAAATTTTCAGCTTTTTTTTTTTTTTTTTTTTGTTTTTTTTTTGTTTTTTTAAAGAAATCTATTTTATGCTTATATGTACCCCTAATTAATGATCTTAATTAAATTGATAATCTTTTTATACATGATTCTTAGAGGTGTTTTCTAAAATCACTCAACAATTAGTAACATGTGCTATAGATAGTGCTGTCAAATTTCAAACCGAAACCGTTTAACTGCCCGAAACCGACCGACCCAAATGAGAACCGAACCGATTAAAAACCGATTTTTTTGAAACCGAAAACCGACCCGAACCGTATTTTAGTAAACCCGAAACCGAATCGACCCGAATAATGTTAAACCGTATAAGAACCGAACCCGTTAACAAACCGAACCAAATATAAACCGAACTGAAAGAAAACCGAACCGAAAAAGAACCGAACCGTATCTAACCCGAAACCGGTTCCAACCCGAAACCGTTTAAACTGGCAAAAAAACCGCTTACACCGAACCGTTAGCAAACTGCTACCCGTTTGCACCGAACCATTTAAAAACCGAACTGTTTGTAAACCGAACTAGTTATAAACCGAACAGTTTATGATTCAAACCGCTTCTAAATCGAACCGTTTACAAACTTTTTTATATAATTAAATGAATTTTTTTTTTGACGGGAATATAATTAAATGGATTAAATATTAGAAATCTTAGAATATTTTTTTTAAAATAGCAAGGCAAATCATTCATTAAGGATAATCAGTGTTCACAAACAAGAGCAAAACAAGCAGGCTCAGGCCCTGCCTCAAACTATTAGCAACACTACTGCCTCTAGTCATGTATATAAATGATTAGATAAGAAGCATATAATAACCTAATTGTAAACACAGTAATACATTAATACACTAACTCTTATAATCTATTTCGTAATAAACTAGTAAGATCAGTATGACTAAACTTGAAACAGAACATAATATGTATTTATAAAATCAATGAGAATTTGTTTATAATATGATGCCTAAATAGTAAATATGAAATGATTCGCGACTTTATATAAAACTTGTGAACGCAAAAGGTTAGCAAGTACTATCAAATTTCAAACCAAAACCATTTAACTGCCCGAATCCAAACAACTCGATAAACATTTTATTTTTTGAAACCGAAAACCGACCCGAACCGTAATTTAGTAAACTTGAAATGGAACCGATATGAATAACGTTAAAGTGGTTAAACCATCGAAAAACCGAACCAGTTATAAACTGAACCGAAAAAGAACCGAACCAGTTAAAAACTGAACCGAAAAAGAACCGAACCAGTTATAAACTGAACCAAAAAAGAACCGAACTGTTTTTTAACCCGAAACTGTTTGAACCGGGATAAAAACCGTTTGCACCGCACCGTTAACAAACCGCAACCCGTCTGCACCGAACCGTTTACTACCCGGACTGTTTACAACCCGAACCGAATTAAAACCGCTTAAGAATAAACCGAAACCGAATCGAACCGATAACTATTTAAACCGAACCAAAACCGACCCGTGAGACAATTAAACTGATTCCAAACCGACCCGATTGAATACCGAACAGATTTCAAACCGAACCGAAACCGAATTGTCAAACCGTTTTGACAGTGCTAGCTATAGAAGGACAATATATTTGACATTAATTCCATTTGTTTAAACATAAGATATCAATAAACCTTGACACATCATAGACACACAAGCAATAAAAACGCATCTTGAAAATTCCGATTAATATTAATATTGTATTTAAAGAAACTTAATTCACATTTAATTAATTAGTTGGATTCCGTAAACAATTAACCCTCCTTGTCTTTCTCCTCCAATATTTAAGGAGGCAAAGTACGAAAGAGTAGAATCACAATTTAGTCCAAATTCTAAAATATATTTTAGGTGATTCATTGAGAGGAAGCCTTCATTCATAAAATGGGAAGATGGGCGATAGCAGTGCACGGCGGCGCCGGCATCGACCCGAAGCTGCCTTTGGAGAGACAAGAGAAAGCCAAACACCTTCTTGCTCGTTGTCTTAACCTTGGTGCTTCTGCTCTTCGTACTAATAATCTTTCTGCCCTTGATGTCGTTGAACTTGTTGTATGTACTTTCTTTTTTCTCTTTAAAACAACTTTTATTTAATTTTATTTAAACTTGATTACATTGTATTACTATGTTGCATATGTTTTTTTTTCTGAATTTCTGTTACTATTAATCGTTATAATTTATATTGCCAAATTCACAAGTGAAATTTAACTCTTTTTTTTTATTTGGACATGTAAATGGAGGATTTTGTGGTCACCATTATAAGAATGTAATTCTCTACTCTAGTAACACGAAGATTTTGAGAGCTCGGTAACTTTTAAAACGTTGATTTTGAAAACTGTGATTTTTTATTTTTTATTTTTATATGTATTATTATTATTATTATTATTATTATTATTATTATTATTATTATTATTATTATTATTATTATTATTATTATTATTATTATTATTTAGGTAGTCAATTGGATCTTGGAACAATTAACTATATCAAAGATTGATTATTGTATATTAGCAAATGCATGATTTTATTTTATTTTATTTTATTTTTTGAGAGCAAATGCATGATTAATTTGGAACAAATAAAGAAATGGATGGAGCTAACATATGAAAGGATGCTGTGCCTTTTTTTTTTCGAAAGGAATACTGTGCCTTTTATTTAATACTTCCTCCGTCCCTTAATACAGAGCCTTATTTTTTTTTGGGTAAATCAAAGTACAATGTTTTTTTTTTTTTTTTTTTTTTATTTAAAGGTTGTATTTTTTTTTTTACATTATTACCCTCTTTTTGATGAGTTGTCATCTTTATTCCTTCACTTTTTTGTACTTTTAACATCAATTCTCAATACTTTCTCTCTCTATTTTACAACTTTCTTAATTCCCGCACAAAAAATCAAAAGAGGCTTTGTATTAAGAGACGAAGGGAGTAGTGAAATAAGTATTGATAATATTTTTGGAATAACTATATATAGTCTTTGCTCTCTCACTTTTTTGTAAGTGCATCACTTCCCTAAATAAAGAACGTGCCGTAAAGGAGAAAAAACAACTTTACTTATATCCTTCATTATGTAAGAAAACAATAGGGTTCATTGGCCTTTTTTTTTTTTTTCCCTAATCTTAATGATTAATATTTCTAATTATGAACTATGTAATAATATATAAAGTATATATTAATAAAATTTACATTGATAATATTCAGATCAAGTCCCATATTACTTCCCTAAATAAAGAACGTGCCGTAAACGAGAAAAAACAACTTTAATTATATCCTTCATTACCTAAGAAAACAATAGGGTTTATTGGCCTTTTTTTTTTTTCCCAAATCTTAACGATTAATATCTCTAATTATCAACTATGTAATATTATATAAAGTATATTAATAATATTTACATTGATTACATTCAAATCAAGTCCCATAACTCTATTTTATCGTAACTATAAATTACAAATGATAATATAAGTATAGTTTATGAATATTGTAATTCAAGTCAAAGCATGTCATGTAAAATAATCAGAGGAAGTATTATACTATGGTATTAATGTAATTAATATAATAATCTAATTTAATTCTATTATTATGTTTTGAATTGTTAAAAGGTGAGAGAATTAGAGACGGATCCGGTATTTAACTCAGGGCGAGGATCAGTGTTAACCGAGAAAGGGACGGTGGAGATGGAGGCAAGTATAATGGATGGCCCGAAACGAAGATTTGGTGCCGTATCGGGTTGAGCACAGTGAAGAATCCGATTTCACTAGCGCGACTTGTTATGGAGAAGTCTCCTCACTCTTATCTTGCTTTCACAGGTTTTGATTTCTAAATTAATTTATTAGTTGCTTGAAGATTTTTCGGTAATCTACTTTTCTTGTCTTTTTAGGGTGTGGTCTATTCACATGATTTTCATTTATCTAAACTTATCTTATTAAACGTTATCATTTGGAATTGGGTAATTTGTATCAAAATTTACTTTTCTTGAACTGAACATACATAAACTTAATTGAATTTACTAAACATATTAGACGTGAAATAAGTGAAAACAAGGTAAAGAAATTAAATAATTATAATTAATCAAAAAGAAAATTTGTTATCATTGCTTGAGGAATGTAAATATTTAATTACCTAGCTAAGTGCTTGTTTGTAAAAATAAATGAAAGACATGAAATTTCCCTACTTCCTTAGCAATCGACATGGTATGATAATCAGTATCAAACAACCATATGCAATCAGCATGCTCAACTTCCATCGACTATAATTAAAAGTCTCTAAGTACTCACCATTGTCTCCTAAACCAAGCACTCCCATGTTCGCTTCATTAGAATATACTTCTTCTCTTAACTATTAATTGTCACAAAAGGGTATTACTGTAATATGCCCTGTTCACTTTACCTTAAAAAAAGAATATCAAATAAAAATATTTCTAGTTCAGCAAATAATTTCAGTTTAGTAAAATAAATTTCATTTCAATAAAATTTAGTAACTTTAAAGAAAAATATAATAGAAAATCAGTAAAAATAATTTCATTTTACTAAAATAATTTCGATTCAATAAAAATAATTTCATTTCGGCAAAATACGGTGAAGAGAACGTGACCTTATTTGTGAGACATAAAATATATTCTTTTATTGCAACTAATATTTAACGGAGAAAGTATATATTTTTTCACTCATCCTCTCTTAATTACTTTATTTATTTATTTTTATACTCACTTATTCTTTTAATGTCTTTAACTTTGTGTCTCATTTTCTTACACCGATTTATAATTTTATAAATCACGTTTATTTATTTACACCCACTTATAATACCAATTCAAACAAGAAAAATCATGCTTATTTATGTTTATAAGGAATGGAAATTGTATTAGGGATAAATAAGCACAATCATGCTTATTTATGCTTTTTTTAATTTTTTTTATTATTTTATTATTATTATTATTATTATTTTTTTTTATCATACTTATCTATTGAAAATCAGGGATAGTCGTCCTAACTATGATAAGATCTTAATTAGGGCGTGGAAATGATGGAGAATGAGTACTTCATCACACAAGACAATGTGGGGATGCTAAAGCAGGCTAAGGAAGCTAATGCCATCCTGGTATGTACGTGTAACGATTAGTATGTATTAAATTATGTGACTTTATTTACTCTTTCCATTTAAGTAGACCATTATTTTAATATCATTTTTAATTCACATTCATTAATTTCTTTTATCTTTATTTTGTTTAATATTATTACACTAATGTAAACTTATGAATCATCGCTTAACAAAATGACGAGTCATCATGCATAACTTAAGTGGCACCAATGAATTTGTGAAATAATAGTGAAAATTCAAGTTGAGACATATAGCATCACCCTTTTCTGGTACGTTTTACACATTATTTGTTTATACAAATTTATCGATAGTTGTTTCCATTTAACACAATCAATAATAAATTAATGATGTAATGACAATTACTGTAGAAGGCTTTTTTTTTTTTTCTTTTCTTTTTTTTTTTTTTAAATTTTTTTTTTCCTCCATGCCTTATCAATAAAAAAAAAGGATATTGCTAATGAACGTCTCTAGAGTGTTAGATAAACATTTAAAATACGAGTACTTTCTAATGTAATTATTATAATTATTTAATGCAACTCAAATGTTACATGTAATTATTTAATGCAACTGAAATGTTAAATGTAAAATTTGGGCAGTTTGACTATAGAATACCAACTACGGGATTGGAAAATTGTTGTGCCGTGGAGGCAGACAATCCAACAATGATGAACGGTCTACCAATGAGCGTGTACGCGCCGGAGACAGTAGGATGCGTAGTAGTGGACAAGGAAGGGCGATGCGCAGCCGCCACATCGACAGGAGGTGATACCTTGCTCACACTTAGCTTGTTCTTGTTCCCACTCTTGAGCAGTCATTACTCTTTTTGATGGACAATTAGTTGCAATGTGACCAACACTACCACACTTGAAGCACTTCCTATCTTCAACAAACTTTTTAGGAGCTTCAAATTTTGATTTAGTCTCCTTGTAGTTCGAACTAGAACCACTTTTCTCCAAGCTATTCTTCTCAAAAGGTTTAGTGAAATCTTTTACAAAGGACTTAGTGTACGTCCCTTTCTTCCCCTTTATCTGTTTTTCAACTTTCAAAGCTACCTTGCAAACATCCTCAAAGGACCAATATTGTTGCAATTCAACTTTTTCAGCAATATTATCAATCAACCCCGAAATAAATCTAGCAATCTTATGCTCAACAATCTCTTCTAAACCACATAGCATGCATAACTTTTCAAATTCAACAATGTAATTCTCAACAGTCATAGAATTTTGTTTAAAAGTTTGCATCTTAAGGTAAATATCTTGAACATAATCACTAGGTACGAACCTTTTTTTCATGTGCTTCTTGAGTTGCTCCCAAGTTGAGATCTTTTCACGCCCCTCCTTATGCCTCTTCTTCTTTAGATTATCATACCAAAGACTAGCATAACCGGTCAGTTTTAATTCAGCCAATTTGCATCTTTTCCTTTCATCATACTCCTTGTAATCAAAGAGTGTCTCGGCCCTTCTAATCCACTCAAAGTATTTTTCAGGTTCATTCATACTCCTATTGAATTCGGGAAGATCTAATCTAAGGTTCCTATCATCTTCCTTTGGTCGGTCTCTTCTCCTAGGCCTTGGTGATTCATCACTTGAAGAATAATTATTTCGTGGCCTCCTTGGGTTCCTCCTTGGTTGTTCTTCCTCACTTGAACCAGAATTAGGGTTAGAATTCCCTTTCCTTGAAGAATCTCCAGCAAGAGTATCAAGCCTTTTTAACATCTCATCCATCCTTGCTGCCAACTCGTCAATTCGCCTATCTCTTCTAAGATTTTGAGCCTGTTCTAAGGTTAATCCCCTTGGAACCTGTGGAACCTCCTCGTCACTCATGATTCCTACACAAAACAAGTCAGTTCATGCAAAAATCTTGATTAAAAGATCGAATCTTGAAGGAAAATTAGGCAACACAAAAACCGGACTCCCAACCGCAAATCAGTGCACAAACACCAAACGTTTGAGGCTGTGTAGAACGCGTTACTCAACTAAAAATTATGAAATTTTATATGGTGATAGCAGGACGTTTTTAGAGTTCAATGCAAAAAGAATCACGTAAAAATTCCCAGCCAATTGTTCCCAGTTTAATTTTTCCCGAACCTCGCTCTGATACCAAGATGATGTGAATTATTGATCCGAAAACCAACAAACACATGAGATATGTTTAAGCTTAATTCTATACAGGAAATCCACCAAGAATTAAACAAAAACTAAGAGTAATTAAATAAGAATCCACCTAATTAATTAACCCTAAACGAATGTTTGAGATGATGTGAATTATTGATCCGAAAACCAACAAACACATGAGATATGTTTAAGCTTAATTCTATACAGGAAATCCACCAAGAATTAAACAAAAACTAAGAGTAATTAACTAAGAATCCACCTAATTAATTAACCCTAAACGAATGTTTTAACTAAAACAAGCAAAACAGCAATTGATCGCAATCAACAAAAACTCAAGTATGCAACTTAAGAAGTAAATCTGAATATTAATTTTTATGTCCCAAAACTCACGAATTACATGATTATTTATAGACTTAAACTAAGTATTAGAAAACTAATAGGACTAGGAAAAATCCCTAGCCTTTAGCTCCAAGTAACCTAAGTGGAATAGGAATACTAAACCGACTTAGATAAGGAAACTAACCAAACCGACCTACCTCCAGCTTTGCGCGGTTTTAGTTTTTGTCTTCGTTGACTGACCAAATGAACTCCGATTCTCATGACACCACCTTCATTGGTTAGCTGACTTCCTGGCGTTTCCAAAAACATATTATACGACATATGTTTTCCTTGAGCTTCAAGTCCGTTTCTGCAGTTCTTTGGACCTCTTCAAAACTGCTACGAAACTACTAGAAAACCTAGTTCTAAACAAACTCTAACAAACTAATATCTTTCCTAATAACTAAGGACGTCTAACCAATCTTAAAATAACAGAAAAATAAATCCTAATGTGCTTAAAACAAGAAAAACCCTTTCAAGTGAAAGGTAAAAACTTGTAAGCAAAATCTAAGTAAAGAAAGTATACTAGACTCCAAGAAACGCTACTAAGCAAACTGTAGCTTTGCTTTGATATCCAAGAAAATGTCCATGCAATGCTTGGCTTGAATCAATGTTTAAGGACAAACTATCTTGATGCATGATAAGCAAATCTTCGAAGTTCTCCATGCTTAGACTTGCATCATCCTCCTCTTCTTCAAAAGAATTTGTCCTCAAATCTCGAAGTTCTTCATCAGGGATGTACTTAGCCAAATCACCAACATTGAATGTAGCACTAACTCCATACTCTCCCGGAAGTTCCAACTTATAAGCATTGTCATTGATCTTCTCAACAATCTTGAAAGGACCTTCACCTCTAGGCATCAACTTATTCTTGCGTTTTCCTGGAAATCTTTCCTTTCTTAAATGTAACCATACCAAGTCTCCAACATTGTAACCTTGTTGCTTTCTATGCTTGTTTGCTCTAGCTTTGTACATGTCATTTACTTTCTCTATTCTTGTTCGAACTTGAGCATGTAATTTCAGCATACTTTTCAACTTAGACTCGGCATCTTTGTGAATTAACTCACCTTTAGGCAATGGAACAAGATCAATTGGAAGTTTCGGATTGATTCCATAGACTACCTCAAAAGGACTATGTTTGGTAGCATATGTAGGTGATCTATTATAAGCAAACTCCGCATGAGCTAACTTGATGTCCCAATCCTTTTGTGTCTTACTCACTAACCCACGCAAAAGCGCACCAAGAGTACGATTAGTAACCTCGGTTTGTCCATCAGTTTGTGGATGGTAAGATGTACTAAAGAGCAATTTAGTTCCCACAAGCTTCCATAAAGACTTCCAAAAGAAACTCATGAACTTTGTATCTCGATCACTCACAATAGTTTTCGGAATTCCATGCAATCTAACAATCTCTTTGAAGTATAATTTCGCCACTTTCATAGCATCATCCACTTTGTGACAAGGAACAAAATGAGCCATCTTAGAGAACCTATCCACAACAACCATAATAGAGTCTTTCCCCCGTTGTGTTCTCGGCAATCCCACAATAAAATCCATAGAAATATCTTCCCAAGGTGAATCTGGAACAGGTAAAGGAGTATACAAGCCTTGATGAAAAGTAGCCTTTGCTTTTTGACAAGTTGCACACCTAGAAATAACTAGTTGCACATCCGTGAGCATCTTAGGCCAATAGAAGTGTTCTTGTAACATACTCAAGGTCTTTGTAATGCCAAAGTGACCAGCAATTCCTCCCCCATGAGCTTCTCTAACAACTAGCTCTCTAATAGAACACTTAGGAAGACAAAGTCGATTTCCTTTGAAAAGAAAACCATCTTGCAGCAAATAAGAACCAACGGCTCCTTTAGAACACTCTTCAATCAATGTAGCAAAATCATCATCACCTTTGTAGTATTCTTTGATCAATTCAAAACCAAGTAGCTTGCTATTTAGAATTCCAATCAAAGTGTATCTTCTAGATAATGCATCAGCCACAACATTCGATTTACCTTCTTTGTACCTTGAAGAAAAGTTAAATGATTGTAAAAATTCAACCCACGTAGCATGTCTAGGATTGAGCTTTTGTTGTCCATGTATGTACTTCAATGCTTCATGATCAGAATGCAACACAAAGTGATTAGGTCGGAGATAATGACTCCAATGATCTAAAGCTCTAACAATGGCATAGAACTCTTTATCATAAGTAGAATAGTTCAATCGAGCTCCTCCCAATTTCTCACTGAAATATGCAATAGGCCTCTTCTTTTGGAGTAAAACTGCTCCAATTCCAACTCCACTAGCATCGGTTTCAACTTCAAAAGGACTTGAGAAATCTGGTAACGCCAGTATAGGTGCTTCACATAGCTTCTTTTTAACCAACTCAAACGCACTTTGAGCTTCTTTAGTCCATTCGAATTTACCCTTGTCCTTCTTCAAACATTCGGTCATAGGCGCCACAATACTTGAGAAATTCTTGACAAATCTTCTATAGAACGAAGCTAGACCATGAAAAGACCTTACGTCACTCATATTAGTAGGAATAGGCCAAGTTTTAATAGCCTCTACTTTCGAATGATCAACTGAACTCCATCTTTTGACACAACATAACCAAGAAAAGTAACACTAGGCACTAAGAAGTAGCATTTTTCATGCTTAGCATAGAGTTTCTTCTCTCTTAACACTTCAAACACACTTGTTAGATGATTTAAATGATCATGCAAATTTTTAGAGTATATCAGAATATCATCTAAATAAACAACAACAAACTTGCCAAGGAAAGGTTTAAGTACCTCATGCATCAACCTCATGAAAGTGCTAGGTGCATTAGTGAGTCCAAACGGCATCACCAACCATTCATATAACCCTAACTTAGTCTTGAATGCTGTTTTCCACTCATCTCCTTCTCTCATTCGAATTTGATGATAACCACTCATAAGATCAATCTTAGAAAACAACTTTGAACCATGTAGTTCATCAAGTAGATCATCTAATCTTGGAATAGGAAATCGGTATTTGATAGTGATGTTATTCACACTCCTACTATCAATACACATGCGCCAACTCCCATCTTTTTTTGGGACAAGTAAAGTAGGCACGGCACAAGGGCTCATACTTTCCCTCACGTATCCTCTAGTCATAAGCTCTTCAATTTGCCTTTGCATCTCCTTTGTTTCTTTCGGATTACTTCTATAGGCTGCCTTATTAGGTAATGGTGCTCCCGGAATCAAGTCAATTTGATGCTCTATCCCACGAATAGGAGGTAGTCCCGGAGGTAATTCCTTAGGAAAGACATCCTTGAATTCTTCTAAAACAGATTCCAATTCATACGGCCTCTTTGCTTGCTTATTTTGATCAATTCGAATCTCATTAGAAACAAGTATATATACCACATTGTTGCTGCAAATCTCTTTTTCTAATTCCCTCTCACTAATCAAATAAGAACTCTTCGAATTAGAGGTAACATTAGAAGGCTTGTTGCTTATCAAAGGTTTTAAAGCAACCGGTCTCTCTTTTTCTCCTTTTCTCACAACATACACATTAGTCCTTCCATCAAACTTCACAAATCTATCATATTGCCAAGGACGGCCTAACAGTATATGACAAGCATCCATAGGACAAACATCACACAAAACTTTATCATGAAATTTACCAATTGAAAAGGAGATTAAGGCTTGTTTAGTTACCTTAACATCACTCGAATTATTAAGCCAATGAAGCTTATAAGGGCTTGGATGTTCAGTAGTTGGCCACTTCAATTTGTCTACCAAAGTAGTAGATACCACATTAGTGCAACTCCCGGTGTCTATGATCATATCACACAACCTATCTTCTACCTTGCACCTTGTAAGAAAGATTTTCTCCCTTTGATTGTTTTCCATAGGTACGGTTTTAGAGTGTAGTGCCCTTCTTAGAACCAAACTTTGACCATGAGTCTCGGGATCAATTTCGTCAATATGCCCCTCCTCTTCTTCAAAGTTTTCCTCTTCGTTCTTTTCTTCATAGTCACTACCTTGCTCACACTTAGCTTGTTCTTGTTCCCACTCTTGAGCAGTCATTACTCTTTTTGATGGACAATTAGTTGCAATGTGACCAACACTACCACACTTGAAGCACTTCCTATCTTCAACAAACTTTTTAGGAGCTTCAAATTTTGATTTAGTCTCCTTGTAGTTCGAACTAGAACCACTTTTCTCCAAGCTATTCTTCTCAAAAGGTTTAGTGAAATCTTTTACAAAGGACTTAGTGTACGTCCCTTTCTTCCCCTTTATCTGTTTTTCAACTTTCAAAGCTACCTTACAAACATCCTCAAAGGACCAATATTGTTGCAATTCAACTTTTTCAGCAATATTATCAATCAACCCCGAAATAAATCTAGCAATCTTATGCTCAACAATCTCTTCTAAACCACATAGCATGCATAACTTTTCAAATTCAACAATGTAATTCTCAACAGTCATAGAATTTTGTTTAAAAGTTTGCATCTTAAGGTAAATATCTTGAACATAATCACTAGGTACGAACCTTTTTTTCATGTGCTTCTTGAGTTGCTCCCAAGTTGAGATCTTTTCACGCCCCTCCTTATGCCTCTTCTTCTTTAGATTATCATACCAAAGACTAGCATAACCGGTCAGTTTTAATTCAGCCAATTTGCATCTTTTCCTTTCATCATACTCCTTGTAATCAAAGAGTGTCTCGGCCCTTCTAATCCACTCAAAGTATTTTTCAGGTTCATTCATACTCCTATTGAATTCGGGAAGATCTAATCTAAGGTTCCTATCATCTTCCTTTGGTCGGTCTCTTCTCCTAGGCCTTGGTGATTCATCACTTGAAGAATAATTATTTCGTGGCCTCCTTGGGTTCCTCCTTGGTTGTTCTTCCTCACTTGAACCAGAATTAGGGTTAGAATTCCCTTTCCTTGAAGAATCTCCAGCAAGAGTATCAAGCCTTTTTAACATCTCATCCATCCTTGCTGCCAACTCGTCAATTCGCCTATCTCTTCTAAGATTTTGAGCCTGTTCTAAGGTTAATCCCCTTGGAACCTGTGGAACCTCCTCGTCACTCATGATTCCTACACAAAACAAGTCAGTTCATGCAAAAATCTTGATTAAAAGATCGAATCTTGAAGGAAAATTAGGCAACACAAAAACCGGACTCCCAACCGCAAATCAGTGCACAAACACCAAACGTTTGAGGCTGTGTAGAACGCGTTACTCAACTAAAAATTATGAAATTTTATATGGTGATAGCAGGACGTTTTTAGAGTTCAATGCAAAAAGAATCACGTAAAAATTCCCAGCCAATTGTTCCCAGTTTAATTTTTCCCGAACCTCGCTCTGATACCAAGATGATGTGAATTATTGATCCGAAAACCAACAAACACATGAGATATGTTTAAGCTTAATTCTATACAGGAAATCCACCAAGAATTAAACAAAAACTAAGAGTAATTAAATAAGAATCCACCTAATTAATTAACCCTAAACGAATGTTTGAGATGATGTGAATTATTGATCCGAAAACCAACAAACACATGAGATATGTTTAAGCTTAATTCTATACAGGAAATCCACCAAGAATTAAACAAAAACTAAGAGTAATTAACTAAGAATCCACCTAATTAATTAACCCTAAACGAATGTTTTAACTAAAACAAGCAAAACATCAATTGATCGCAATCAACAAAAACTCAAGTATGCAACTTAAGAAGTAAATCTGAATATTAATTTTTATGTCCCAAAACTCACGAATTACATGATTATTTATAGACTTAAACTACGTATTAGAAACCTAATAGGACTAGGAAAAATCCCTAGCCTTTAGCTCCAAGTAACCTAAGTGGAATAGGAATACTAAACCGACTTAGATAAGGAAACTAACCAAACCGACCTACCTCCAGCTTTGCGCGGTTTTAGTTTTTGTCTTCGTTGACTGACCAAATGAACTCCGATTCTCATGACACCACCTTCATTGGTTAGCTGACTTCCTGGAGTTTCCAAAAACATATTATACGACATATGTTTTCCTTGAGCTTCAAGTCCGTTTCTGCAGTTCTTTGGACCTCTTCAAAACTGCTACGAAACTACTAGAAAACCTAGTTCTAAACAAACTCTAACAAACTAATATCTTTCCTAATAACTAAGGACGTCTAACCAATCTTAAAATAACAGAAAAATAAATCCTAATGTGCTTAAAACAAGAAAAACCCTTTCAAGTGAAAGGTAAAAACTTGTAAGCAAAATCTAAGTAAAGAAAGTATACTAGACTCCAAGAAACGCTACTAAGCAAACTGTAGCTTTGCTTTGATATCCAAGAAAATGTCCATGCAATGCTTGGCTTGAATAAATGTTTAAGGACAAACTATCTTGATGCATGATAAGCAAATCTTCGAAGTTCTCCATGCTTAGACTTGCATCAGGAGGTCTGATCAATAAGATGGTTGGGAGGATAGGGGACTCCCCTATCGTTGGGTCAGGGACATACGCGTGTAAACTTTGTGCAGTATCTTGTACCGGAGAAGGGGAGGCTATCCTAAGAGGAACGTTGGCTCGCGACATAGCGGCTGTCATGGAGTATAAAGATTTGAGGCTTCAAGAGGCAGTGAACTTTGTGATTAAGGAGAGGCTTGATGATGGAGGCAAAGCTGGGCTTATTGCTGTGTCCAATAATGGGGAAGTGGCGTATGGTTTTAATACAAATGGTATGTTTAGAGGTAGTGCAACCAAAGATGGGTTCATGGAGATTGGCATTTGGGAGTAGAGATTATTAATTACTATCTCCGGTTCTTATTACTCGCAATTAAGGAGAATTGATTGTGAGACATAAAATATTCCTTTGTAGCGAGTAATAAGAATCGGAGGTAGTACTTTTTTATATTATGTCATAGGTAAAATTGTTATCAATCTTAATGTTATTGTTACAAAAATATTTGGCTATTATAATTATTTTTTTATTTCAACACTTGTAGTTTTAAAGACTAATCTTGTCCATACTGTTTGATTATGTTATTTGAATATTGATTTAATAGCTTATATGGGTGGTAATGTCTATCTTTTCAGATTTTCAACCCAAGATGATTATGATCGAGCTCTTTACGGAGATCCTTGGTTCATCTACGATCACTACTTAGTTCTTTCTAAATGAAAACCGAATTTTAGGCCAAATGTTTCCAGTTTTGAAAATATGGCAGTTTGGATCCGTTTCCTGGAATTACTAGTTGAATATTATGATAAGGAATTTTGCGAACATTTAATATTCAAGCTATTAAATGTAACTTCAGTTTTCTCTCTCTAGTTTTCTCTCTCAAATCTTTGCTCTATCTCTTTTAGTAATTAGGGATCAACTTCACACCCCAGGGTGTGGAGTCCCTGGGAGCTAACTAAGTTTAGGATTGTGCTTTCTTTCCCTTGTTCTCATTTTTAGTACTCCCTCCGTTTCATAATCTTAGTCTCATATGCAATCAATCACATAAAATAAGAAAAGAAATATATTTGGAATCTAACATTAAAATACAACATAATTCATAATTAGTTTACCTTATTTAGCTTTTTTAATTTTTTATTAGGAAAGCACAAGTCATAATTGCATAATTTAATATAAAGATTTCTTTACTTAGAGTCATGTCATTAATCCACAAATTATTAATTCCAAAAAAAATCAAGCTATAAATGGGAATATATTCAATATGGGTATATCTTTTTGAAACGTCCAAAATAGTATATGGGACTAACATTATAAAACGGAGGGAGTAGCTTTTAACTGTGTGTAAATGGAGGATACCAAATCGGATGATCCAGATTTACTAATGGAAGATGTCCAACCTAGTGTTGACACAACCAAACTTATTCTAACTCACATATCAACTAGAACTCAAGATGATGTTGTGACGAAGGACAACGAAGGTATTTTGAGTGCAAAGCCCTTGTCTTTTAGAGAAGCAGTAGCTGGCTCCAGTCAATGGTTTAATCAAGCCCAGATATTTGCAAATATGTCTTTGGAATGGGAGGACCTTGAGATAACTCCTCCCAATCTAGAGCTGGCTATAACTTTCCCTAAGGAGGTGCTAACAAAGTTACGTTCACCGTGGAAACTATCCCTCATGGGCAAGTGTTTAGGTATTTATATCCGACCATCTTTCATGGATGCCAGGGCAAGAGTTATGTGGAAGATTAAGGGTGGATTAGAAACCATTGATATGGGTGGTAATGTCTATCTTTTCAGATTTTCATCCCAAGATGATTATGACCGAGCTCTTTACGGGGGTCCTTGGTTCATCTATGATCACTACTTAGTTCTTTCTAAATGGAAACCGAATTTCAGGCCAAATATTTCCAGTTTTGAAAATATGGCAGTTTGGATCTGTTTCCTGGAATTACTAATTGAATATTATGATAAGGAAATTTTGCGAACAACTACCGCAAAAGTTCCAACTTTTGCGAACAACTACATTTATCTTTTTTTTTTGCGAACAACTACCACAAAATTTGTATTTGTTCTGTTAACACTACCAGTTAACGATGGACGTTTCCTTGCCGTATGTGTGGCCCACTCTAATTCGTTCAATACACAAATAAATGAACAATTAACCAGAAATCATAAGAAAGATTAAGAAAATGAACGAATATTACCTGTTTTTTCAATCCTAATAGCATGAATTCGATCTCTAGGTGAGCAACTTCACCTATGTCCTAAAATTTTTCGAAGACAAACATTCAAAGAAACAAAGAGTACCTAATTAGGGGGAAGATCGTTAATATAAAGGAGAGATAGTTGGAGGGAAAAGGACGAAAGGTGGGTCCCACACACGGCAAGCAAACGTCCCTCGTTAACTGGTAGTGGTAATAAAACAAATACAAAGTTTGCGGTAGTTGTTCGCAAAAAAATAAAAAAAGATAAAGGTAGTTGTTTGCAAAAGTTGAAACTTTTGCGGTACTTGTTTGCAAAATTTTCTTATGATAAGGAGGCCTTGTTTTTAATTGCTAAAAGGATTGGCAATCCTATCAAGGTTGATTATGCAACGGACAGATTAACGAAGGGTCGTTATGCTAGGGTTTGTATCGAAATCAATATGCATCTTCGGCTAATCACTAAAATTTGGGTTGGTGGGGATTGGCAATCTTTGCAATTTGAGAACATTCACCATCTTTGTTTCACATGTGGAGTTATAGGACATGTGCAAGCAAATTGTGATTCAATTCAAAAAGGCAAACAAAAAATTCAAGAAATGGACCACTTTTTGCATGGGTCTTCACCAACTCAAGCATGTACTACCAAGGTCATAGGAATGGTGTCCTTCAAATATGTGTATTATTTCGATAGAGGGTTCGGAATTATTAGAAAGCTAATTATTCAGTGAGGTCAAGTGATCAAAATGCCTAGGTGGAGGCCGCTTTCGATCAGTAATATTAAGGAGTAATTAATATTACAGCTTAATCTTGACTGAACCCTTCGGGTCACACCCAAGCAACTAACGAACCAACACGACGAATTAATTTAGAAGGAATTAATGAGTCGCTCGAGTAATTAATATTTAGATGTCGAATAACCGAGCTTCGGAAGTCGAGTCGAAATAATAAAAGACGAGACGGTAAAATCACTAATTAATTAACAATTTACCGAAATATCCCTAGGATCGGAATGCCCCAAGCAAACCGATGCCTAGGGGAATTTGGTATAGCCGAGGTGGCTAGCAGGCGCACCAAGCCGAGCCTAGGCTGGCTGGTGTGTGCTAGCGCACCATGGCTAGCATGGTGCTAGCCGCGGCAGCCGGGCCAAGGCAGCAGCCACAAGCCAAGGCCAACAGCTAGTTGGGCCGAGGCTGCAGCCGCAAGCCGCAAGCTAAGGCCAGCAACAGCTGGGCTGTGGCAGCAGCCCACCCGGCTGCCTTGGTGCCCAATTTGGGGTGCCACGTGGCAGCCACCAATAGGTGGTTAAGGTGTATAGGTGGCCGACTCTTAGGGAGGTGCTTGGGGATCAAGTTTGGTCCCCCCCTCCTTGTGGTCCTTACCTAACTCTTCTCCTTAATTTGCCACTTGTTGATTAATTAGTTGTTGGAATTTAGTTTTATTTTTGATTTAAAAATAAAGAAAGAATATTAATTTTACCAACTCTTGGTTTTCCCTATAAATACCCAAGTTGGGGTATGGGAAAAATCACTTGAGTAAGGTGTTAAAAAAGGCATCTCCATTGAGAAAACCTTTGAGCACATATAATTACTTGAGTATTTTGGTCGGGCTTAGCTAATCTCTAAGCAATAGACCTAGTCGGGGTCGGGTTGCGGGTGGATACCTTTGGAGATTTTCGCTCGTGCGAGACTTAAAGCTTTCTCAACTAAGAGCTCGGGATACGAGCAAAGCACGCGTCAAAGGTAATTAATCTTTCTTTAATTCTTGTTAATTAAGTTAATTATGTCTTTTAATTATATTAATTGTGAGTGTGATCTTTGCTCGGGTTTTCTTCCGCGATGAGTCGAACTCATCAAAACCTAGCACAAGGGTACGAATATTTCTAATTCTCCTTTAATGGGTCCCACTTCCAAAGCTACAAATTCGAAGACTCCTACTTTAGAAAGAAATTGCACCGAAGATGATACTTCTTTGGGCCAGGCAATACCAGCAGAAGCACATTCATGTGGGCCATGGACTACAGTGCGTGGTGAGTTCCAGAAACAGCAAAAACGCAAAGAGAGAAAATAAGGGTGCTGAAAAATATCTTGTGGGCCAGGCCAGAACAAAATACACGAGTGCAAAATCCACTGTTGGAATTGTTGCTAATAAATCTGCTAAGGTGATAATTAAGAAAAATCCACCAAATGATAATGAGCTTTCTTGGAAGCTATTGGAAGCTGAAACTTCGGGAGATAATATTTTAGGAGATGAACTTAATAAATCAGGGGAAAGCTCATTTATTAATGAGGGACATTTATGCCTAAAGAATAATACCCCATAAGCTTTAATTTCTCCAAGTTTATCTTCTAAAGTTAATTTACCCAATAGTGTTTCTCTTGTGGGGAGCAGCCAAATGGCTTTAAATATGGAAGAAAATATTGCCAAAGATCTCCCTGGTAATGATGATACTACCTCTACATGCATTTTAAACTCTTCATCTCCTACTCTCACTGCTTTGATTCTAGTAAACATTAATTCGTCTACTACAAACTCTTCCACTTCTCTCCCTATTCCAACCACCCAATTAATTCCATGCTTTAATAACTCCGCTTTTCCCAATGGAACCCTCTCCACAAAACCTCCCAAACCACAAAAAAAACCTCTCCTCCTCCATTGATAACATACCAGAGAAAGACAAACGCCCGTTTCAGCAAGCCCCCCTCTCCGAATCAAATGTTCGACAAACTTCTCCTTTCTACACCACCAGAGAACCAGTTTCGGAAGAAGTGCATATTACCACAATGCACTCTAAATCTTTTTCTGGCAGGGGCGGAGATGTCGACATTTGCAGCGATGAACAGCCCGGAGCCGATCAAGGAGTCAGCTTCAACTATGAAACTACTAGATGCCTTGAGAAGGAAGGAGGAATCACTCCCATCTCATGCAAGGATGCAACTGTCCCTCCAAAATCCAATTCCGACCATGCAGATAGCGGGGTTTTGTCAGCCCAATCGGCGGAATTACGATCATTCCCTTGCTGTGAGGAACGGAAGGTCAAAACATGGCGCAACTAGGATGCCATATGGCTATGTACCATACCAAAAAGGGGGTAGTGCGTGTGCAAGCGCAAATCTGGTACATTTAGGATCCACAGAAGAATCTGCAGATAAGAACGTACATCAACCCCTTCTTGATGACGGAGGTGGTGAGACAGCACCTTTGGGAACACAGGAGGGATTGGGCGGAATACTTTTGCAAGCCAAATGCACACCCTCTTGATTTGTTGCATCATTCTCCTGTTGTTCTTATTCCAAGTCCGGAAATGAAGATAGCTCTATGGAATGTCAGAGGAGCGAGTAAGAATGACTTTCTCCCTCATGCATGACAATTGTGCAGCAGCATAAACCTTCCATTTTCATTCTGTTGGAGACAAAGAGTAAAGTTGTCAGGGCTGTTGATGTTCAGCCTCAGCTAGGTTTTGTTAATTCTAAAGTTGTCCTTCTTATTGGTAAGAAAGGAGGTATTTGGGTCTTTTGGAAGTCAAATGTTGACCTAATCTTGTTTAAAGAAATGGATCACTACATCCATACTCTGTTCAAATTTCACAACTGAAAGTTTGAATTCCTTTTAACTGGCATGTATGCTCCTAGCGTTCCCCAAGCTAGGCATGCTATGTGGAAAGACATGGAAGCTAATCCTCCACCTGCTGGCACCCCTTGGATGATGCTAGGAGACCTCAATGAAGTCACAAGCCAAGATGAGAAGCGTGGGGGTAGAAAATTCAGAGCTGGTCAGTGCCCTGATCTAGTGAACTTCATGGATAAAGCTGGGCTGGTTGATGTTGGTTTCAATGGAAACCCTTACACCTGGACTAACCTAATACATGGTGTGAGAGAGATCAAAGAAAGGCTGGACAAAGCTATTACCAATGTTGCCTTTTTGGCTGAATTCCCTCAAGTCAAGGTAACCCATCTCCCTTGTACTTATTTAACCATTGTCCCCTTTTAGTTTGTTTGGAAGATTCCTCTGTTAAAGGCCCCTTTCCCTTTTTTATTAAAGAAGTGTGGATCCATCATACTTCTTTTAAGGATTTCTTTATGCAACAGTGGGCCCCAACTGATACTCCCATTTCTTTTTTGGAAGGGAGAAACAGATTTCTTAAAAACATAAAAGGTTGGGATCATAATATTTTTGGCAGTTTGTAAATAATAAAAAAAGAATATTATAGCTAGGATAGATGGTATTCAAATATATTTGGCTAAAAATTATTCTTCTTTTTTGGAAAACCTTGAAAAGGAACTTCTTTATGAACTCAATTCAAATTTATAAAATGGAAATAATCATTTGGCACAAAAGGCAGACATTAATTTGAGGAAGTATGGAGACTACAACACAAAATATTTCCATATTTTAGCAAAAGTTAAAAAAATTAGGGGGAAAATTCTTTGTTTAAAAGATACAAATGATTCCCTTGTCCATGATCAGGATATTCTTAAATCCATGGCAAGGAGTTACTTTCAAAATCTTTTTACCTCTACTGTTCAGTGGACTTATTCACCTTATAATATTTTAGATGATTCCTTATTCCCTGATAGTTTTAAGCACCTTTGTGATCCCCCTTTAATTTCAGAGGTGAAAAATTGTCTTTTCCAGGTGAGTCCTGTCAAGAGTCCTGGGCCTGATGGCATTCAGCCTGTCTTTTACCAGCATTTTTGGGATGATATAGGCAATAGCATACATGAATTCATTGCTAAGGTGTTCATTGAAGGTCTTTTCCCAGTTAATATTAACCAAACTTATATCTCTCTGATTCCAAAGAAGGACAATCCTCTTAATATGTTAGAGTTTAGGCCTATAGGTTTGTGTAATACTATCTATAAGTTAATCACTAAGGTGATTTCCTTAAGATTAAGACCTTTAATGCCTTCTATTATCAGCCCTCTCTAATCCAGTTTTATGAAGGGAAGGGGGATGGAAGATAATATCATTCTTATTAAGGAGGTTGCTCACCAATTTGAAAAATGCAAAAAAGGGAAAATTATTATGGCTATGAAGTTAGATTTAACTAAGGCTTATGATAGTTGGAATGGGAATTTATTTATCAAACTCTTATTCACTTTCATTTCCCTACCAAACTAGTAAATCTGATCATGCATTGTGTCTCCACTAGTTCCAATTCTGTCCGTTGGAATGGAGAGGTCACAGAGTCTTTCAAACCAGGGAGGGGTATTAGACAGGGTGACCCCCTTTCTAGTTACATTTTCATTCTTTGTATGGAGAGACTTTCCAGTATGATTGAAAGTGAGGTTCATCAGGGGAACTAGAAGCCTTTAAAGGTGTCCAAAAACTTTTCTCTTTCTCATCTCTTTTATGCAGATGATGTCTTTCCTTTTGGTACAGCCAACCTTACCAATCTTGATTCCATTCTTAATATTCTTTCCAGATTTGGGAGTGTTTCATGCCTCAAAGTTAATAAGCTAAAGTCTAGCATTGTTTTCCCTCCAAAGATGGATCACAATGTTAGACAATAACTTGTTCAATCTGCTGGTTTCAAATCTAGTATTTCTTTTGGGAAGTATTTAGGGGTGGAAATCAATGCTAACAAATTAAAAGCCTCTGACTATTAGGATTTGATTAATAAAACTTCAAATAGAATAAAGGGGTGGTAGGTTAAGCTTTTAAATATGGCTGGTAGAACTACTATGATTAAGTTTGTTCTGAATTCTTATCCTTTACATGCTATGCAGACTAATATTGTACCCTTTTCTATCATTAACTCCCTGGAAAAGAAGTGTAAAAAGTTTCTGTGGAATATAGTAGAAAAAAAAGCACTACACCCCTAGATTGAGCTGGTCTAAGGTTCAGAATCCCATTGGTTTGGGGGGGGGGGGTTAGGAATTAGAAACCTTAGGAATAAGTATAAGCTTTGGGTTAAAATAATGAAGGATAAGTATTTCAAAAGGGATAGTTTTTGGAATTGTACTTCTTCTCCTAACCATTCTGCTATTTGGAGAGACATCCTTAAGGGTAGAGACCTTCTTCGGAAGGGGACCATTATCAGAATTGGGGATGGGAGTTCAACTTCTCTTTGGTATGATCATTTGGTGGGAGAAGGTCCTCTCTATCTTACCTTTCCCAATGCTTCTGTTCTAGATAGAAAAGCTCATTGGAGAGTGGACAATATAATCAGAATTGGTAAATGGTATCTAGATGATGTTTCATATCTTCTATCTTCTTCCATCATTCAGAAAATTCTTGCTCTCCCTATTTCCTCTCCTCGCTTTCAAACTCTAAAGACAGTGTTAGGTGGATTTATGATAAAACAGGAGTTTTTACCATAAAAAGTGCTTACTTTGCTATCCAGTAGCCAGCAGACTTGGGCCTCACTTTCAGTTTCAATTGGAAAAAACTCTGGAAACAAAAAGTCCCCTTCAAGTATGAAATGTTTCTTTGGAATTGTATTTTGTCTATCCTCCCTGTAGGAAGAAAAAATACATTCTTCATCCCGGATTTTGATCCTCTTTGTGCTTGTTGCGGGCAAGGGGAAGAATCTCTTATTCATCTCTTTAGGGATTGCATAAAAGCTGATTTACTTTGGGAATTGTTTTTTGATAAGATCAAAAGACCAAGAGATTTCAGTTATGATAAATTTTATGCTACAAGCTGGAATGATTGGATTCTCTATAACCTTTCCCAGAGTAGCAAATGGATCACTACTTTCATCCTGGCCTTATGGCACCTATGGAAAGCAAGAAATAAAGTTATCTTTGAAGATGCTGAGTACTCAAAGTTCTCAATATTTAATGGTTTCATAATTGACCATCAAATTACTAACAAGTCCTGCAGGATACAATCAAGGGAAAAGGAAAAGGAATTGCTGTTGCTAAGCCTCCAAGGTGGACAGGTCCCCCTCCAGGTTTTGTAAAACTAATTGTTGATGGTGCTTGGAAAAACTCCGCAGATGCCGGAGGAAGAGGAGTTATCAGAACTCCTTCAAGAGGTTGGTACATTGGATTCTCCAGCAAGTACAATGATGTCACCCCGTTGGCAGCTGAACTTTATGCTATTAGGGAGGTTCTGGAAATGGCTAGGGAGTTCAAAATCAAATTTATGGAGGTGGAAACTGATGTAGAGGTTTTGATTAGAATGCTACCCTTAGTTACTATAAACCTTCATCATGTAGTGGCTGCAGTTCTACTGGATGTTGCCCATCTGCTTTCCTTGAAGAGCTGGACTGTTTACATGGTGCACACCCCAAGGGAGAGGAACAAGGTGGCCCACAAGCTTGCTCAGTTTGCAATGAACATGAGCACAGGGCACAAGATGCATTTCTCATTTCCAGACTGTGCCAGAGCTGAAGCCAAGTCAGACCTTGCTAATCTACATGCTGCTTACTAGATGGAAGAAGGAAGTTTTTTTTCCCTGCTATCCCTTAGCAACGAATGTTAATTTTAGTTATTGCTCCTTCTCTTTTGTTTAAAACTTTGGGATGTATTTTTTGGTTCCATAGAACCTACAAACTCTACTCTTTATTGGTATTTCTCGCTGTGGAGAGATTTTACCCTTGGGCTCCAGCCCAAACCTTTGGCGCTTAGCCTAATATAATAGTTTTGTCTCTTTGTGTTAAAAAAAAATGTTATTTGAATATTAAAAGTTTAGTTTGACTTTCAAACTATTTTGAGCTAATAACATAAACAGAATTGGGCTAAAAACCCATTTTGATACAAAGTCTAACAAAAAGCCTAACACAACACAACTAATTTTAAATAAGCAAATTTTAAAGTCATGAAGGCGCCAAATTAAGAGAGCCCGCCCCCATTTATCTATGAGATGAACAAATTTTGTTTATCTTGTGGCTATTTCGTAAATAACAAGAACAGTGAATGTACAGCTTAGATGCGGAGTAGACTGTAGGTTTGTAATTGCTGGACGAAAATGATGAGTAAGACACCAATGTGGCAAAAGATCTAGGGACGCTGTTATATGGTTGATTGACGATTGTGGAGCTCAACTATATGCCGTTAACGTCTCATTTATTGTAGTCGTTAAGGTGTATGGCTAATAGTTGGGAAGTTGTATGAGGAAGTAAACCAATAGATCGAGTGTTAGATCCGATTGCGACGAGTTCAATGAGAAGGGGGATTCTGCCGAACGATTCTTATCTCCTAGTTCTGGTAAGATTATTTTCGTCCTATATTACAAATTTTAGTAATTGGAGGCATGTGTATGTGAAATGTGCTGCTAATCCTTGTTCTGATAAGATTAATTTTGAACTTTTAAAGAAATTTTAGTAATTGTATTGCATGTATATGTCAAATGTGCTGCTAATCCCTGTCTTGTAAGTTTAATTTGGAATTATGTTGTGCATGTTTATGTGAACTATTTTGCAATATCTTTATGCTACGGTTGAAATCATTTTTGTTAAGATATATGTGAATATATTTTGTTATTGTATTTTAGTTAAGCATATATTTAGATTGATATGATTATAATTAGTTAACTAATTATATGTCCCGTATAATGTTGTGGTTGTAATAATTTATCTATTTTTTGGATTGTGTATTCGGTGCGTAGAGAATTATTAGTTTGTATCCTTTGATCAGGGGTGCTTATGATGACGTGAGATAGAGGAATTATTTACTGATTAATAGAAGTAATTTACTATACTGCGAAGCATGTGGATCATTGATGTGGTGATCTTGAAATTTTAATCCTCTGTCGTTAAAATAATTAATCCTGTGAGGCTACATGTAATTAAACGTATGTGGTCAGTGATACTGATACAACTTTGTGGAATTAAAGTGAATTGTCGATGGTAGGACATATGGAATTTGTATAAATTGTCGGTTTTATTTGGGCTAAGTAAACATGTTACATAACTTCTTATTTTTGTTGACAATGGTTGAGGTACGTGAGGTTTGATATTGTTTGTGATCCTGTAGGAGTTTTATCATTTTTAACATACCCTGCTTGGGAATGGAGACTGGTGAACTTTCTCCTGGTATTGGTGGCAATGCGGGTGATTTGCAGGACAAGGGTAGTGGGGTTAGGGGAAGGGAAACAAGCTCCGATCAGATGATGTGTTTGAACGAGTAGCTGCTGAGGGAAGCTGATGGTTCCCTTGTACCTTTCATAGAAGGTCACCCGTGCACACCTAACAATCAAAATGGGTAGTTTGCATCGCCCATTAAAACTGTTGAGAATGTACAAACGGTTGATGCCAGTAACAATGTCAGTGTGATGAGTTATGTGAAAGAACCAAAGGTTGGAATGGTTTTCAAATCATGGCAGGACATAGAAGCATACTACAAGGAATATGCTGAGGAGAAGGGGTTTGGAGTGAGTAGGGTTCAAGGTGTATATTCAAAGGGTGAGGGGAGAAATAGAATATCGACCACTTGAAGGTGTGAGTGCTATGGCAGACCTGATATGAGGGCCCAAAGGGAAGCCAAAAAGAGAGCCAAAGAGATGTGTATGAGTGGCACTGGTGGTGTAGTAGGAGGGGTGGTTGGGGAGGATGAATTGAATAAGAGTAAAAGAAGATCTAATTAAGTGAATGCAAGGCAATGGTATATGGTGGTGTGAACCAAGAAGGCCAATGGATGATAAATAAAGTCTAGTTGGAGCATTCAGGGGCACACACCTACTGCTAGTAAGGCAAAGCTTGTGAAAGAATACAGGATGAAGCACTTCACTTCCACAGTTAGGAAGAAGCTGTTTAATTATTTCGATGAAGGAGCACCTGTGTCTCAAATTCATGAATGCTTGAGTACGAAGTTGGGTGGAAATGAGACATTGCCATTTACTGTCAAAGACCTTCAACACGAGGTATACAAATTTCATAGGTTAAAATTGGAGGGCGGTGATTCAAATGCAATGATGAGATACTTTCAACAAATGCAAGCTGGCCACTAGAATTTTTATCATTTCCAACGGCTCGATGATGAAGGAAGATTGAAAGACGTTTTGTGGGTTTATGCTCGTAGCCGGGGTGCTTATGAAGAGTTTGGTGATGTCGTGTGCTTTGATGCAACCTATCTCACAAATGAGTATGATTTACCATTTGTTATTTTCGTAGGTGTTAATCATCACGGACAATCCATTTTGTTAGGATGTGCTTTGGTGTCCCATGAAGATTGTGACACATATAGATGGGTATTCAAGCAATGGTTAGAATGTATGAATGATATACCACCAAAGAAATTCTAACAGATCAAGCCGCTGCTATGCGAAAGCCACTTGAGGAGGTTATGCCAACAACTCGTCATCGCTAGTGTATATGGCATATTGTAGACACCTAAAAATGTCTTCCCGGAACCAAACCCGATGATGAACAAACTTTCACCGCCATTATTGGTCGGGTTGAGTACCTAATCTTTGGAGTTTTTAATCCATATTTCTATTCAATACATTTCATAAACCAATCTAATTCCTAGCTCATTTCCCTAAACCATAACTTACTTTCCACTTTTCGTGTCCACATCACAAAACCGAGAGAAACTAATTTTGTGGCGCTATAATTTTGATCCAATTATTATTTGGTTTTATAGTCCTTGAAATACGCTTTCCAACAATATATCATAAGCCCAATTCCGATTTAAAACGAAGAAGATATGAGCAAAATAATAAACTCGGCCCAAAACCGACACCCTTTCACTGAAACGGCCATATCTTAATATCTACAATTTTTTTTGACCTAATTCCAATTGGGTTGGAAATTAGACTTGATAAGCTTTCCAATGATATATTATATGCCTTATTCCGATTTACGAATCAAAAGTTATCATGGTTTTAAAAACGCGTAAAAAACAAAAACTACCGCGCAGCAGTTAAAATGCCGCGTTACGGAAAAAGTTGACGTTGCACTATGCATATTGCCGTGACACAGTATTTTTCAACGTGTCACGATGCTTTTACCGTGTATTTTCCGAGTATTCTCACGTGTTTATGAATTTGGACGCAAAAATGGAAAAGATGTACACCATGTCACGGTGCCACGTGCCGCGCCACGGTAGAAATTGCCGCGTCACGGCATTTTCTGCCGTGTCACGGTACATGTGCTGTGTCACGGGAGTTTTCTGTGTTTTCTCCGCGTACACATGCACGTTCTTTATCCATCTATTTTAGGGTAAATAGTGTCCCGCGTCACTGTACATTATACCGTGTCACGGCAGACACTGATCATGTCACGGTGCCCCAAATTAGGGTTTTTATATTTTCCAGGTTTCCGTGTGATACCTTACTCATTTCCTCTATAAATACCCCCCTCCTTTCTGCAGTTCGGGGCACAAAATCATTCTCTCTTCCTATCTTCTGACCAAAAATTATTCTCTCTCCCTCTACACCAACAATCATTCTCTTCTCTCTTTCTCTCTTGCTTTAGTCTAAATACTAGCCACCTTATTCTTCCATAATAATTCCCCTAAGCACTCAAAGGAGTCCATACAACACTCGAGGTTCCATCCTTAAATCAAGGCGTGAAAGGTATAATTAACTGAGGGTTTGGACCAAATCAACTATACTTTAATTTAATTTAATTTAATTTCAATTTGATTTATATTTTTATTGAAGTTACTAACAATTTATTCATGATGTAGCAATTTAAAGGAGCGCACGAAATGTGAGTAATTAATTAATTACTTATTTTATTTTTATATTGCTAGTATCATGATTAGGTTAATTTGTATTTGATTTGACTAACAATTTATTGTTAAATTGCTTCCAATATTAATGTTTATTCTATTATATATTTATTGATCACCATATTGCATGTTTAAAGGGAATATGTAATTAAAAATCATGACTAATAAGATAATTTGGACAACCGGTTTAGGTTCCTTTTTAATCTTGTTATTAATTAAAGTGATCACTAATATTTTAGAATTATGTGTTGCATTAATATTCAACCAATTTAGCATAATAATAGTTTGGAGCAAATTGAATCTTTGTTTGCATGCCTTTGAGATCGCAGGAATCACTTTTCACAATAAGAATCGAGTACAGGCCAATACGGGCGAATGTGACTCCATGACTCATTTCGTACCATCATCCTCGATCCTCCTTTCGTGGTTTTGAACCATATGGAGTTAGTAATCTCATGGATTATGAATGGGGTGTAACCTTCACGGGTCAATCGTTGTTGCCTATCGTTGTCCCTTTTATTCGTGGTTGTCTTTTATGATCCATGAACGGTTTACAAGTTCCTTAAAAACATTTTGGCGGCTCCCTACTTTCCTTGTCCCTAATCGTATTATGTCAATTCTCACTTCCTATGAGTGCCAAGCATATTCACACATTCTTTAACGTAGGCGCACTTCGAACGATGCCTACAATTTGGCGACTTCATTAGGGAGGATTCTTGGTTATTTATCGATTTGAGTGATCGGTATTTAATTAAGATGAGTGGATGCGACTTGAAAGATTCTTGAATCGTATTCCTGTGATTAAATTGGCATTTTTACATTTTCATAGACGTTTTAACGTCTTTTTTAGGTTCGCCCGTAGGAAAAATTGAATAACCTGCTTGGGAACGAAGAAAACAGAGGCACCAGTCAGATTTCCTGACTGCCATGTCACGGCGTGTGTAGACACCCAAATGTGTCTCCCCAAAACCAAACCCAGTGATGAGTACATTTCACTTCATTTGATTATCGAACGAAGTTAAAGTGTGAAAAGTCTAGTGATGAGGATGTTTTTATTAAAATATCTCTTCTTTTTGTTTTTTAGAAATATTTCTTTTCTTACTCTATTTTATGAAAAACGTGTAGTCCAGTTTAGTTTGTTCCATGATATGGGTCCAAGAATGGAGTAGTTGGATGGGGCTTGAAAAGACCTTTCCAACGATATATTATAAGCCCAATTCCGATGAATAATGAGGAAGTTATAGCCAAAATACTAAATCGAGCTCAAACCGGATTTTACCTACGACCCAATGATCATGTGGAGGGTCCAAATGTTTAATCCCATTCCTAAACTAATTAGGATTTAATTATAAGCTTCTATAAGATTCTAAAAGATCTTAATTATCCTTTTTGAAAAGATAAAATCAAAGAATTTGAAATTGAATAAAAACTTTCCTTTTTTAAAACTTTCCTTTTTTAAGTCCTAATTCTATTCGAATTTAAACATGTTCAAAGACAGTCAGATATTATTTTCGTACCTTATAATCTTTATCCAACTCTTATATGGTTGGATAGATCTTGAAATTATCTTTCCAATGATATATTATAATATTAATTTCGAGCTATAACGAAAAAGATATGAAAGAAATACGAAACTCTATCCAAAACTGACACCCTTCCACTATTTCGGCCATATCCTTATTTCTACAAATGATTTTAATCTGATTCTAATTGTATTGGAAAGTAGACTTCAAGATCTTTCCAACGACATATTATATGACTTATTTGGACTTCTGGATCAAAAGTTATGATAAAAACAAAATTCGCAAAAACTGCTGACCGACGAGTTTTATTTCGATTCGAATTCGGATTCTTTTCTTATTCTTCGACTCTCTTTTTTTCCTATAAATAGAGGTCATATCTCCCCTTTTTTTTTAATCATCTACAATAAAAAATTATCTCTTCTCTCTCTCTAAAAGCTAGAAGCTTTCTCTCTCTTTATTCTTTTTCTAAACCTTACCTCAAACACAATTCCTCATACATTAATTCTAGACACACCTAGCCAAGTTCGAATTTGCTTTCACCGTAGACGTGAAAGGTTATAATTTCTGAGGGTTTGGTCCCTAATCACTATTTCAATTATTTACTTTAATTGTTTGATTTTATATTTTCCTTGAAGTGACTAACGCGTGTATTTTGTTATTAGAAAGAGGTACGAGGCATCAAAGTATGTATTCTTATTGCTCTATTCTTGTAGAAAGCATGTTTATTATTTATTAATTCCTAGCATCATGCTTAGGATGTTATTATTGCTTTCTAGTATCATGTTTAGGGTGCTTCCTATGCTTTCTAATATCATATTAATATCATGTTAGTATCATGTTAGAGCTAAAGCTTTGATTTTTATTGTTTAGTGACATGCTAGGGTTTGTTATTAATCTTATAGTATCATGCCTAGGATCTTGCTAATAATATTATGTTTTAACATGATTATTTTAATTATGATTATTATTATGATTATGATTATGATGATTGTTATTATGTTGCTTGATATTATATTTTATTTATTGTTATTGCTTGATCACGCCTTTTATGCATGTTTAAAAGGAATTTGTACTTGTAATCACGCTTAATAAGATAATTAATAATCTTGTTTAGGGATAATATGATTATAATTCAAGTGATCGCCAATAATAGTTTTATGTGCATTAAATTCAACCAACATAGATAAACAGGTTTAGGGTTAATCTGTTGATTGCATATTAATTAGAAAGCGCACATGAATACGAGAAGAATGAAGTAGAGGCCTATTTTATTAGGGCGAGTTCTTTCTCTTTTAGATTGGATTCGTACCTTCACCCCCGAACTTCCAGTCATGGTTTCAGACCTGTTGGAGTTAACGATCTCATGGATCGTTAAGGGGTGTAACCTTAACCCTGTGAACGGTTTACAAGTTCCTAAAACTTGTTGGCGACTCTTTTACTCTAGCTTCCTTCCCTTTGGACGCCACCATGCTTAAGTGTATGATCACAGTGGGGTTCAAGTTTGGGATAATGCTTGAAATATTCCCTATAGCGTGACTGTCGTGTCGCGGCAATCTTAAAATCTTTCTAGTGGCTTTATTTTTTTTATCACAATCAGCTTCCTTTGATTTTTCTGAAAAAAACGTGTGTGTTCTACATACGTCTTAGCCCCGGGGAATTTAAGCTCTATCGACCAAGAAACGCTCATGGCAATAAGGGTTCATCTGAGTTATTAAATTCACCCAAACCATGGAGTCGAGTTCGATTTAATCACGAACTTGCGGAGCTGCCTGTTGGCATATACCCTCAAGGGAGGCTGCCTTGCTAATGCGTCCAAACTCTTAACCATGGTACCCATTTGACACCAAATAAACTTGACCATAGTCTAACATAGAACTTGACCTTAGGTTGCGAACTCTTCTTTGTATTATTGTGTCTACGTGCCCTATGTGTGATCATTTTGATCTTATCCTTAACGAGTTTTCTTTATCTATAGTGGTTTATTTTATGACTAACTAATGCCAATGGACGGTACTCACTTAGTAATTAGCGCAAACACTAAAATTAAAAAAAAAACTAGAAAAAAGAAAAACACAAAAACACCTGCAACTGATCATCGCGCCACGGCAGAAATGCCGCGTCACGGCAATCAGTGCTGCGTCACGGCAATTAGTGTCGTGTCACGGCAGGTTGTACCGCGACACGGTACATTTTGCCGTGTCACGATTCCCAGGGAATAAGTCCAGTCTGCTTTTTTTTAGTCTTCCGTGCTAATTTGGTCCTCGCGTCAGTCATTTTGGTTACTGTTCACATGTTTAGCTATACGATCATACCACGAGTCTTATAACATCACTTAATTACTCACGAGTCAAGTATATTCCAAACACTTTCTTTATTTTCCGATTCGAGTCCTGCACCATGTCATTTATGATCGTATACTAGGTTCATGCACCCCTTTTTTTGTCATAATAAAAAAAAACGAGTGGAGTTTTTTTCTCATATGTTTTCAAATGTCCGTTTTTCCCCCTTCCTTTCCTATCTTGAGCAATGAGTCAAACAATTAAGTGAATTATTTTATTTCAGTACTTGGTCAAGGAGCAGGGGTAGATTAATACGGTTAGAGTCATCACCGCAACAATCTAAGAGGCGTTCACCTTCAAACTACTTTCAGTTTGTTCCAATGGCCACTAAGGAAGATATTGAGAACATCAACAAATCCATCGAGGCACTCTCTGCCATGATGAAAACCCTTACCACTAGGGTCACTACCATGGAACAAAACAAGTTCACTGTTTCTTCCCTTGACAAATTGAAGGAATAGATGTGTAAGATATCTGAGGACTTCACTTATGTGGAACAACCTCCCACTCCTTTTGATGTGAAAGACAGGGTCCCTGAAAAGTTCTCCACTGCTGATATTCCAAAGTTCAAGCCTACTGACAATCCAATATTCCATTTGAAGGCGTTCTCTACAACCATGGCTCTCAAGGGATTGGCCGTAACACTCTTCCCTACGATGTTCCCTCTCTCCTTAGAACATTCTTGCCAACAATGGTTTTATTCCCTAGATGCCAAGCGTACTGCGACTTGGCAAGATGTCACCGACAGTTTCATGAATCGTTACAAGTGTAACATTCAAACCAAAACTTATGAACGTGAACTCTCGATTCTCAAACAGAAAGAGAATGAAGGCTTCACCACTTAAATAGGTAGAGAGAAACCGCTTCACTTTTGGTAGATCCTCCCAAAAAAAGAGAGATGGTTCGCTTCTTCATCCAAAATCTGACTCACAAGTATAGGGGAAATCTCAAATTTCTTCCACTGAACACTTTCGACGCTGTATACGACATTGGCATCAATATCAAGGATGAGCTAATAAAGACTGCTGGTAGTAATAATAATAACACTTGGAAAAACAAGAAGAACGACCTTCCTTCTTCTTCGTCTTCTAAGCACGAAAATACTACCAACAATATAAGCCAAGTCGATCTCAATGAAGTGTTAGCTCTTGATGCTCCATTGCCCAAGAAAAGGAGAACTTACACTCCTTTAGGAATGACTTATGATGTGGCCTTCGATCGCCTCTATGTCAAGGATTGATCACACCTATCGGGCCATTTCCAGAGCCAAAACCTGAAGAAAGGAGCGCCAAATGGAATCCCAATGCCCATTGCAAGTACCATCAAGGAAGGGGTCACTCTACCGAACAATGCTGGAATTTGATGGAAGCCATTCAAGACTTAGTAGATGCCAACAAACTTCCCGTCCCTCCAGGTTGTAAGAAGTGACAAGTAGTAATGAAGACAAGGTGCACGGCGAGCCCTTCGCGCGAGATTTCATTATTTCTTCTTTTTATTAGTTTCCCTTTCCCCAATTCAAGTCTAGCATAGATTTCCCATTCTATAATTTGATAATTTTGTTAGCTTATTCACCATTTTCATCAATAGATTGAGTATTCTTTACATCTCGATCATTTTCACAAAAAACAAACAAAAAAAAATCAATTACTGAACTAAACACAAGGTCTGAGGAACCTTTGCAACCCATGTCATTCCCTATTAACCATTCAATCACATATCCATTTCTTCGTCAACCACTTTGAGCCTCGTCTAACGATTGACCTTATTTATTCAACCCACATTCACTTAACCCTGGGATGGGAAGGTGTGCAATTTGTGTAACAGTCAGAAAGCAAGTTCAAATAAAAAAAAGGTCTTAAGGCAAGTGTTCCAATGTCTTCGATAGGAACACGTCTTAAATTGTGTCTCCCATAGAGTGCTTGGTACCGTGCCTGAGAAACATGAATGCTAAGTGAGTGATGAATCACATGATTTGAGGTTGCCTACATTGATTCAAAAAAATGAAAAAAAAAAGAAATTAAAAAAAAATATATATATATATGAAAAATAAAACTTGCAAAGTCCAATACATATTGCATATCTTGGGGGCTTTTCTCGGGTCTTGAGCCTTTTACCCCTTTCTTCCTTAAACCATCAGCTTAACCATTACAACCCTTGAAAGACCTCTTTGAGGTGTACAGTTCGGTTAGAGCTACATTCGGCATTATTCCTAACGGATACGTAGGCAACCTCACATTGAGGTACGACCATATTCATATGCATGATTGAGTCGAAGAATATGCAATGCTTATCCCTATGACCTTATCCATCTAGAGCTAGACTTCGGGGAGTGAACCCATATCATTTAGCCTACCTAGCCTAAAGAGTCACCATCTCGACTCTTCTCACATCGATTTCCCTCACCATAGCCTTTGCAGCCTCACCTCAGTATCACTTTCACACACTTCTTTCACACATACATAACCGTATCATCTTTCCCTTAGGAACCCTTTATCATGAAATCTTGTTTCCCTACCGCGCATGCATCATCATCTTTCAAGACAACATTCATTAGAAGAAACATTAAATATACTTGCTTAGCTTCCTGACTTGAGCAATGTTCATTGTTTCACGCATTGCATAATGTACTGAGCAACATTTATATATCAATGATTTGTAATCATACAAAGCATATCGTGCTTAGCTCCTTGACCTAAGCAACATTCATTATGCAATAATCACTTCATCTATATACATGCTTTTCCAGACCTAAGTGATGTTCAAGATCGTTTCTTTACACCACATATGATGCTTAGCTCCATGACCTAAGTTTATTCATTTCTCGTGTCACATGATGTAATTGTCCTTAGCCTCCTGGCCTAAGAACATGCATCATGCCTACATTATTTTCAAGACAAGCAATTCAATCCATACGATTCATTTCGTTTTGCTCAACGAGGAAGTTCAAAACTTCTTCCCTTTTTCATATCTTTTCTTTTAAGGAAGTTCAAATACTTTTTCAAAATTTTTTCATCGAGGGAAAGTAAAAAAAAAACCATTTTTCACGTCTTTCTTTTTCGGGAGAAAGTCGGTACCCTCCACTCATGATAAAAATGACAGAAAATTTTTGATTTTGCATCTTCGTTTGCTTGTGTCTGCACACACACTCAAATCATACACACACACACACACTCAACAGTCATACATGTTTAGGGTAAAAATAACCCAGGTACGTGGCCCAATCTCATAGTGACACGTGGCCCAATAAACAGGCGACACGTGGCCCTATGAGAGTGAGACACGTGTCCACTTGTCATGGTGACACCTGTCAGCCATCTCTAAATGCCCCAATGCTGCAATCAGAAAGAGAAAAGGGCCCTGATGACCTCAGGCCCAAATCCCGAGAAAACCTTGAAAGCCGTAAAACGGCGCCCCCTACGACACGTGGCGACCTCTGATTGCGCAGCCAATCATGTCACGAAATTCTAGGGCATAAACCCTAGAGGGGTACATGTTCCCACCCCTATAAATACCCCAATCATTTATGATGGGAGGGGTGGATTGTGACATAACATAAATATAGAGCATTAAAGAGCTCCAACTTCTCTCTACTTTCTCTCTCTAGCCTTTTCCGTTTCCGTTCACTAACTTGAGCGTCGGAGGCGAATATTCCGAACACCGGAATATTCGTTATTTTGCAGGTGTCCGAGTCTTTGTCAGCAGAGCGTGACCAGTATCCGAGGGAATCACAAAAAACCCCGAAACATTTGGCGCCGTCTGTGGGGATACTCGTCCGTTATGCCAATAGATGGTCAGACACCTAATTCTGGACCTCGTCCAGGCGAGGATGGATATGTAGAGGACATACGTACTACCATACACTCAAGCAATCCTTTGACTGCCTCATTTGAAGAGGCCGAACAACTTCTTGTCACCCCAGCTACCCTAATGGCCGAGCTGACTAAGCTCCGCAAGGAGTTGGCGGCTACCCAGCAAAAGGGGAGAGGAGGCACTTCCAAGAAAGCCAACAACAAGACCAATGCAACTGATGCTGGTAACACCCCATTCCGTAGTCCGCACGGAAGGTCTCCCCGAGTCCCACGGACCTACTTCTCTAGCCTGATGGCGAAAACACAGTCGGCTGGGGGGAGGGGCAGACAGCCAAAAAGAGTTGAGACTGAGCCGTCACAGCGTTTCAAAGACGCAAGGGATTACATTCGGCACAGGCAAAGGGAGAGGGCCACATACTCTGACACGGCCTCTACCCCAACCATGCCGGAGGAAGTCTCCAACCAATCTTTCTCCCAATACACCAACACGGCTGCTTCCAGCAAGAGTCATACTATTACTCCCCGTCCAATTCAGCCATTGCAATATCAGTCCCCTCAAGTACTCAATGGGTTAATACAACCAACTCCCCAAGTTTTTGGGCAATATGGGCCGTATGGTCAGATGTTCGGCCAGACTCCTTACCTGGATGGAACGTCCGCTCAGCCTCAGCCTATCGATTGGCAAATGCGTTTGTTGAATTTGGGAGATAAGCCGCCTCCGTTTTCGCAAGATATACTAGCATCCCCTCAACCAGCAAAAGTGAAGAGTGTACTAGTGGGTGCCTATGATGGTACGGGCAACCCAGAAGAGCATGTTACCTCGTACAGGAACTTGATGTACTTGCAAAGTGTAGATGATGCTACATGGTGTAGATGCTTCCCGGCCACTCTCAAAGGGGTGGCCCAGGACTGGTTTAACAGCCTCCCAGCCGGATGCATCAATTGCTTTACCACCCTCAGTTTGTTGTTTGTGGGAAACTTCTCATACAACATCCCACCAAGAAAGACAAGTCTCAACTTGGCTACAATTGTCCAAGGAAAGAATGAAGGACTACGCTCGTACGTCCAAAGGTTTAACCAAGAAAAAGCCCAAATTCATAATCTTCCGGACGAAATGGCTTACTCAGAATTTCTCCGGGGATTAAGGCATAATGGTTTTAAGTTTGATTTGGTAAGAAAAAAGATTCGGTCATACGCAGGTGTATTGCGGGAAGCCGAAGCCTATATTGAGGCCGCGGATTTTTGTTCGCTCACCAAATCAGAACAGCCGGCCAAGGGGGCTGAGAAGAAACAATCTTCTCAGCAAGACTCGGCCGGTCGAAAGAAAGAAGGGAAAAAAAGAAAAGAAATCTGGGTAGCTGATGACAAGCAACCCAAGTCAAAGAAAAGCAAGACATACGAGCCTCAGTATGAGTTTAACAAGGATGGTTACTCTATTTTGATGGAGATAAAAGACAAGTTTGAGTTTGAGAAGCCTCAGCCTTTGAGAGGCTCGGCCCAGTACAGAAACAAAAACAAGTATTGTCATTACCACAAGGATGTGGGTCATGACACGAACGAGTGTATCAACTTGAAGAGGTTGTTGGATAAGTTGGCCGACAAGGGTCTGCTGAAACCCTATGTGACCAAGTCCAAATTCACCTTCAAGCGGACAGACAACACGTCCGAGAAAAAGCAACAAAGTGAAAAGAAGTATGACAAGGAAGATGATGGGAATAGCACTGATTCAGGTTTTGTGGCCGTCATATCAGGAGGCTTTGCTTCAGGCGGCCCTACCATGAAAGGAATCAAGCAGGACGCTCGAAACCTGTCAAATGTGATGCAAATGGACGTTGTTAAAGCCGAGCCATTTCCTGAAGTGATCATAAGTGAGGCTGACCGTGGTGAGGTCAGAGCTTTGCACAATGATCCCATGGTCTTTGTAATGAAAATAGCAAATTTGAAGGTGGGACGAATATTGATTGATACGGGCAGTTCGGCCGATATCATAAGTCTCTCTGCCTTGAGGAATTTAAGCTTCCCAGAAGATGCTCTCCAAGATATAACTCATCCCTTAGTAGGATTTGGGGGGAATATCATTCATCCAGTCGGACGGATTGACCTTCCCATCCGTTTCGGGCAGAAGGGGGAAGGAAGAGACATGGTCGTCCGTTTCCTTGTGGTAAAAGAGTTGACTGGGTACAATGTAATACTTGGCCGCCCTACTCTCAATGCAGCCAAGGCGGTCATAGTGCCCCATTTGATGTTGCTGAAGTTTGAAAGGTCGGACGGAAAAATTAGAACAATTCAAGAAAGTCAGAAAATGGCCAAGGAATGTAATCAGCTGGCCGTGAAGCCAACAGCACGCGGCCCAAAGTTGTCCGAGATTAAGGAAGAAGGAACCTCACTCCCAGCATACCAGGTCGGCCAGAAGCGTAAGGCGACCAGGGCAGAGGAAGCATTCGTACAGTTGAAAAATCACTTGCATACATTGCCTCGCCTCGTCAGTCCGCTCAAGAATGAGAAGCTATATATCTATCTTGCCATCTCCGAACACTCTCTAAGTGTCGTCCTTCTTGCTGAAAGGGACGACCATCAGGTCCCGGTGTATTTTATCAGTCATGTACTTCACAATGCTGAGCTGAAGTACCCCCCAATTGAAAAATTTGGCCTGGCCTTGTACATGGCATCATAGAAGCTGCGGCCATACTTTTTAGCACATTCAATTGTGGTCTATACAGACCAACCCTTGAATAAGCCGTTCTCAACTTTAGAGGCAAGTGGCCGCATGCTCAAGTGGGCCTTAGAGCTCAGAGGTTTTGATCTTGTGTTTGAACCAAGGAAGGCAATCAAGGGGCAAGCCTTTGCGGATTTTTTGGCTGAAATGACACGGCCTGATCTTCAGCCGGCCGGGGACCAAGTCTGGAAAGTGTTTGTGGATGGTAGTGCAACAGCGACCGGGTGTGGCGCTGGTATTATATGTGAATCTCCTGAGGGAGACAAGTATGAGTACGCGTTGAGGTTTCAGTTCCAAGCGTCAAACAATGAAGCTGAGTACGAAGCATTGTTGGCCGGCCTAAGGATGTGTAAAGCGGCCGGGGCAACCAAAATTGAAGTATGCTCGGACTCCCGGCTAATAGTCCATCAGGTCAATGGTGGCTTTGAGGCCAGGGAGCCGGCCATGATGAAGTACATGCAGCTAGTTAAAAATGAGGCCGCAGGCCTAGAGCTTTTTTCTCTCAAGCAAGTTCCCCGTTCAGAGAATCATCAAGCGGACGCCCTCTCCAAATTGGCTTCCTCGGCGTCATGTGATACTCCAAGATCAGTGTTTTGGGAAGTAAAAGAAAAAAGGAGCATTGATGTCGAGCCCGTTCAGATAATAGATAGAAGTTCAACCTGGATGGACCGAATTACTTCCTACTTAAGGGATGGAATACTTCCGGACGATCCGAAAGAGAGTTGGCTATTGAAGAGGAAGACGGCCTGGTTTGAGATGAAAGATGGGGAGCTATTCAAAAGAGCCTTTGTGAAGCCTTACCTTAAATGTATAACTCCTGAAAGAGGGCATGATGTGTTGGATGACCTTCATCAGGGGCATTGTGGTTCGCATATTGGAGGCCGAGCCTTAGCTGAAAAGGCGACACAGTTGGGATATTACTGGGCGAGCCTGAAGTCGGACGCCATGAAAATGGTGAAAAAATGTGACAAGTGCCAGAGATTTTCAACCCTTATTCATCGTCCAGCAAATAGTCTATCAGCCATCAGTAGTCCGCTTCCCTTTGCCAAATGGGGCATGGACATTTTGGGACCGTATACTCCTGCATCCGGCCAGAGACGGTATGTATTAGTGGCAGCAGACTACTTCACTAAATGGGTTGAAGCTGAGGCCGTCCGGGGCATCAAATGGACGGACGTGTCAGCCTTCATTTGGAAAAGCATAATCACTCGGTATGGGGTGCCTCAGTCAATGGTGTTCGACAATGGACCACAGTTTGAGACGCGTCAACTCAAAGAATGGTTGGGAGACCAAGGCATTACCTATTGCTTTGCCTCGGTCGACCGACCACAAGCCAATGGTCAAGTTGAGGCCTATAACAAGTTGATTTCAAATGGGATCAAGCGCAAGCTTGAAAAGGCAGGCGGCCTATGGGCAGACGAGCTGGTCAATGTGCTATGGTCCATACGGACAACAGCAAAGAGTTCTACAGGGGAGACTCCATTCTTTTTGGTCTATGGAGCTGAGGCTGTACTCCCAATTGAAATGTACGAGCCCACTTTGCGGGTAATGCTTTATGATGAATCGGCCAATTGGGAGGCCATGAAGACCGCCCTAGATTTCCTTCCAGAAGCTAGGGGCAATGCGGCGCTTAGGCATGAAATTTATCGCTTAAGGATGACAAGGGCATATAACCGCCGAGTGTCTAAGCGGCCGCTCAAAATGGGGGATCTAGTGTTGAGAAAAATGGAAGCTGTTGGCCGTGCCAATGAGGACGGCAAGTTGACTCCAAACTGGGAGGGACCGTACAGAATCAGGGAAGAAGTCCGAGACGGCACATATCGCCTTGAGGCAATTGATGGCCGTCAGATCCCACGGACATGGAACACTGATAACTTGAAGAAGTATCATGTTTGAGTTTTGTTTCTTTAAGTACTTAGCCAAAAAGCTGTTTATACAGCTAGGTCTACTGACCGAGCCTTGTAATTAAAGCCGTACGGCCACAACAAGTCAGGCATTGTTGAATTATTTGTTGTTTTTATGATTAAAGGCCGAATGAAATGATTTACTGAGTTGCTTCCAATATAGTAACACGGCTTATCATTCTTTTTGAATGGCCGAGTTAAAAAGGAAGCAAGGTTGCTCCCAATATAGCAACTCGGCCACACGCAAAAAAAAAGAAAAAAAAAAAAAAAAAAAAAAAAAAAAAAACTGATTTAATTCAGAGATCAATGCGTCCGCCCAATTCTAGGCGGACGATTGAGGCAAGGTATTCCGAACTTGTGTAGAAAACAAGTGTCCTTTACAAATAGAGCAAGGGCATACCTAGGCATTTAGCCCGGCAAATCAAGGAATCTCTGAGTTGAGATAATACTTAGGATTTCTAGGGTACGTCCGAGCGATAGATTCAGCGGACTACTCGTACAATGATAGCCGAACGACCAATTAAATTAATTCGGTGCTTCACCTAGTCCAAGGGAAATCATTACTATGATTTGATTAACTTGCTAGTCGCCATACCCTTTTAAGGCATAAAAACTACCAAGTTAATCAAACCACTTAGAAAATGGACTAGGCGAACACCGAATAAAGGGGCATACCCCTAGGAACGTACGAAAAGGCATAATATTGAGACGTACGGAAAACTTGCAAAAAGCAGAAAATTTGCAAAAAACTGCTAAGTATGAAACAGAAGTAAAAGCCGCCAAAAAGGCGAACAAAATTTTCATTAGTAAGACCGCACAAAGGCGGCCGAAATGTTTACAAAACCGCTCGAACAGGCGGCCTTAGAAGAAGAACAAAAAAAAGAGAAGTACAAAATAAGCTAAGTACACAGTAAGCTGAAAAGAAAAGGAAAGCTGAGCAGACGGTTGCTGGAGAACCTGAGCTCTACTTAGCCGTATTATCTGTGGCAGGCTCCTCCGCTGTCTTGGCTTCCTTGGCCGGGGCATCCTTTTCGTCCGCCTCCTCCTCCTCCTCATCCCCGTCCCCTCCGGACTCGGGGGAAGTAACTACTAGTTCTGGAGGAGGCATGCCGGCCTTCCTTGCCTCTTGTTTAAGGCAGACGTACTGAAGCCGCTTCTTGAAGCGTTCCTCGTAATAGGCGGCTTCACCTTCGTCCACCATCAAGTTGAAGGCATCAAAGAAGTATGCCTTAAGCCTGTCTTCAGCATTTTTCTCGATGCGGATGACTTCTTCAACACTGTTTGGCCGAGGAGCTTTAAGTTTCTCCTCATAGTCCGCAAGGGACTTCTTTAAGGTTTCCACCTCGGCCTTCAGCGCGTCCGCCTCATCTAGCGCAGACTTAAGGTTGGCTTGGGCCAACTTCAGCTCACTCTTCAGGGCCTCGGACGCCTCGAAGCCCAACTTCCATTTTTCCTTCTCCAGGACGGCCTCGTCCCTTTCAACCCTCATGGCCTCCCTGGCCAAGGACTCCTGTTCGAGTGCCTTGCCCAGTTTGACCAGGTCCTTTGTTTGCCGCGCCTCTTTGTCGGACAGCGCGGTTATCTGGGTCTCAAAGTGTACCCTTTGGACGGCGGCCGTCCCAGTTACAGCATCCTCGGCTTTCCTGATTTCAATCCAAGCATTCTTCAACCGTTCGTTCTCCTTGTCCTTCCAATCTAGGAAGGCGTTCAAACGGAGGAAGAGCTGCGGACAGAAGGAAGAAACTTAGTCAAAAATATGGAAAAATTGGCTAAGTGTTGGAAAGCAAAAACATAAGGAGATAGAAGTATACCTCGGCGCTGCAGTTTAGCATGGGGCCGAGGAAGCCTTCGTTGATCCCCCGCAGCTTATCACGCTGCGCTTGGGGGACCGCGCGAACCATGGCCTCGCGCATGGCCTTCCTGTCCGCGCCAGTCAGTGACTGGCCGGGTACCTTCAACTGCATCTCCTCTGATATATCTGCGGACGACCGTGTAAGAAAAGTTAGCTAAATTTTACAAGTAAACAAAGACTTATAAAAAATGAGAAAAAAGATGGCTAACCAGTGGAGAAGGTTGGAGGAGAAAGATTGGTGGGAGGAGGCGGTAAAGGAGCTTCCCCCTCCTCCGGACGGCTCCCTTCAGCGTCGCTGGACGGCGGGTTGACCAGCATCGTCCCGATCCAGCGACCGGTCATTTGTTCTGGGGTTAACCTATCCCCACCGTCCGAAGGGACGGACTCTTCATGGACCTGATTAGCAACAGGTTCCATGGGCTTGGAGGCCCCGCTTTGTGTCAGCCGGGGTTGTTCTCCTTTAGACTGCGTTGTAGCAGTCTGCGACTTTGCCGTTGCCGCTGCTTGAGAAGACGGCTTGGAAGCAACCGTCTTTCTCCTCTTGGATGCGTTCGCATCAGGAGTGGACGTGGCCGGCTGCTTCCGCCTGGACTTCGGGGTAGAGGAGGAGGTCTGCAAAAATACCAAGTTAGAAAAATTTGATGGCGTCCGTGCAATTTGGGAAAGGAGCTCCCTTCCAGCATGGTTCTTGCCATTGCCTGTTGGGACAGAGAAGAATAAGTGGGGGTGAGTATGTACGCATCAGACATAGACTCACTCCAAGGAGGAGACAACTCTTCTCCGTCCACTCTAGATTCCTCAGTCCCAGGCGAACGGCCGGCCTCATGAGAAGAGTCGGACGAAGCCGAGTATGGATCCAGAATTGAAGTAAAAGAAAAAGAAAACAAGTAAAAGTAAAAGAGAAAATGTAGACGGCCTACCTCTGTACGTTCTGAAAGTTCTGAAGGTGGTGGTGAAGTTCTTGAAGATTGACCGGAAAACTCAAAAATGCCCGGAAAACTCAAACTCACGGCGGCGCTCTTGAAGATTAAGGAAAAAATAACTTTCTCTCACTAGAACGCTCTGACTTCTCTCTAGAATTCACAATTGGGTAAAGTGTGAAAATGAGAATTCACCTCCCATATTTATAGAGTGAATTCATGGGGGCAAAATGGTAAAACCGTCTTTCCCGCCTAAACATTCAAACGGTAATTTCTTGAAGAAATTACTCGAAGAAAGGGACAGAACGACGTTAGGGTTCTGTTAACTTGTAAAAAAAAAAAATCGGACGGACAATTAACGGCACGTTAAAGTGAATTAAAATAAGTGGAAAATTCAAGAATTTTACACCTTCAACACTTAGTCTCCAAAACTTGAGAAAATCTAAGAGGAAAAAACGTCCGCCCAGTTCTCAGACGTTTAGTCTAAAACAGGAATTCAGACGTACGAAGCATGAATAGAAAGCCAGGAAGTAAGTCTGAAATCATGGAAGCCCAGATTACCCCAAAAAGAAGATAGGTGGCCGTTCTGGGTGGTTAGGAGATAAGCTCCTCCCAGAGTATCAGAACGTCCAGTCTCATTGATGTGGCCGTTCTGGGTGGTTAGGAGATAAGCTCCTCCCAGAGTATCAGAACGTCTAGTCTCATTGATGTGGCCGTTCTGGGTGGTTAGGAGATAAGCTCCTCCCAGAGTATCAGAACGTCCAGTCTCATTGCTGTGGTCGTTCTGGGTGGTTAGGAGATAAACTCCTCCCAGAGTATCAGAACGTCCAGTCTCATTGCTGTGGCCGTTCTGGGTGGTTAGGAGATAAGCTCCTCCCAGAGTATCAGAACGTCCAGTCTCATTGCTGTGGCCGTTCTGGATGGTTAGGAGATCAACTCCTCCCAGAGTATCAGAACGTCCAGTCTCATTGATGTGGCCGTTCTGGGTGGTTAGGAGATAAGCTCCTCCCAGAGTATCAGAACGTCCAGTCTCATTGCTGTGGCCGTTCTGGATGGTTAGGAGATCAACTCCTCCCAGAGTATCAGAACGTCCAGTCTCATTGTTGTGGCCGTTCTGGGTGGTTAGGAGATAAGCTCCTCCCAGAGTATCAGAACGTCCAGTCTCATTGCTGTGGCCGTTCTGGGTGGCTAGGAGATAAGCTCCTCCCAGAGTATCAGAACGTCCAGTCTCATTGCTGTGGTCGTTCTGGATGGTTAGGAGATCAACTCCTCCCAGAGTATCAGAACGTCCAGTCTCATTGATGTGGCCGTTCTGGGTGGTTAGGAGATAAGCTTCTCCCACAGTATCAGAACGTCCAGTCTCATTGATGTGGCCGTTCTGGGTGGTTAGGAGATAAGCTCCTCCCAGAGTATCAGAACGTCCAGTCTCATTGCTGTGGCCGTTCTGGATGGTTAGGAGATCAACTCCTCCCAGAGTATCAGAACGTCCAGTCTCATTGATGTGGCCGTTCTGGGTGGTTAGGAGATAAGCTCCTCCCAGAGTATCAGAACGTCCAGTCTCATTGTTGTGGCCGTTCTGGATGGTTAGGAGATCAACTCCTCCCAGAGTATCAGAACGTCCAGTCTCATTGCTGTGGCCGTTCTGGATGGTTAGGAGATCAACTCCTCCCAGAGTATCAGAACGTTTAGTCTCATTGCTGTGGCCGTTCTGGGTGGTTAGGAGATAAGCTCCTCCCAGAGTATCAGAACGTCCAGTCTCATTGCTGTGGCCGTTTTGGGTGGTTAGGAGATAAGCTCCTCCCAGAGTATCAGAACGTCCAGTCTCATTGCTGTGGCCATTCTGGATGGTTAGGAGATCAACTCCTCCCAGAGTATCAGAACGTCCAGTCTCATTGATGTGGTCGTTCTGGGCAGTTAGGAGATCAACTCCTCCCAGAGTATCAGAACGTCCAGTCTCATTGATGTGGCCGTTCTGGGCAGTTAGGAGATCAACTCCTCCCAGGGTATGGGGACGTCCAGCTTGAAACAAGTGGACGACCACATGAATTCAGAGGTTAAGCCTCTCAGAGTACGAGAGCGTCCAGTACAAAGTATGGACGTCCAGATAAGCCAAAAGCCAAGCTCATTCCAGACTACGAGAACGTCCAGGGCAAAATATATGGACGTCCACGTAGCAAAAAGAGCCTTGAGCCAAAAGTATATGGACGTCCAGGGCATATGGGATGTAAACCCAACCCAGAGTACCAGGACGTCCAGAGCGCAAGATCAGAGGAGGCGCCTAGTAAGTGTACGAGCCACCCCCTCTGAGGGGCAAATGTTTAGGATAAAAATAACCCAGGTACGTGGCCCAATCTCATAGTGACACGTGGCCCAATAAAAAGGCGACACGTGGCCCTATGAGAGTGAGACACGTGTCCACTTGTCATGGTGACACCTGTCAGCCATCTCTAAATGCCCCAATGCTGCAATCAGAAAGAGAAAAGGGCCCTGATGACCTCAGGCCCAAATCCCGAGAAAACCTTGAAAGCCGTAAAACGACGCCCCCTACGACACGTGGCGACCTCTGATTGCGCAGCCAATCATGTCACGAAATTCTAGGGCATAAACCCTAGAGGGGTACATGTTCCCACCCCTATAAATACCCCAATCATTTATGATGGGAGGGGTGGATTGTGACATAACATAAATATAGAGCATTAAAGATCTCCAACTTCTCTCTACTTTCTCTCTCTAGCCTTTTCCGTTTCCGTTCACTAACTTGAGCGTCGGAGGCGAATATTCCGAACACCGGAATATTCGTTATTTTGCAGGTGTCCGAGTCTTTGTCAGCAGAGCGTGACCAGTATCCGAGGGAATCACAAAAAACCCCGAAACAATACATATGTCATGTCATGGCAAGTCAAGTCAAGCTTGGTCAAGCTAGTGAATCACACTATATACGAGTCCCTTGGCAAATTTATTTTTACAGGTCCCATCTACAGCCCATGTTCGGGGATAAGCGAACCATCTACAACCCACGTTCGGGGACAATCGAACCATCTACAACCCACGTTCAGGGACAATCGAACTAATTACAACCCACGTTCGGGGACAAGCAAACCATTTACAGCCCACGTTCGGGGACAAGCGAACCATCTACAACCCACGTTTGGGGACAAGCGAACCATTTATAGCCCACGTTCGGGGAGAAGCGAATCATTTACAACCCACGTTCGGGGACAAGCGAACCATTTACTGCCCACGTTTGGGGTCAAGCAAACCATCTACAGCCCACGTTCGGGGACAAGGGAACCATATACAACCCAAAGCGAACCATTTACAGCCCACGTTCGGGTACAATCGAACCAACTACAGCCCACGTTCGGGGACAATCGAACCATCATCATTTTTAGCAATCATCTCCCATGCAAAGACGATTCACGATGCAAGGTTCTCGATACATAGAGACTTGCAATCTCATCATCAAACAAGTTTTTCCTCAAGCATGGAAAATTATCGGTCGTTGCCACCTCTCAAGGCGAAGAAGTTAGCTATTATATCATCTGTCGACTTTCCTCAAGCATGGAAATATCTTAACAAACATCATCCGGTGGATTTCTTCAGGCATATAAAGCTACCAAACTCATTTGTCACCGATACACTGGTGTCAGATACTATCAAACATATTTGCCACCGATACACTGGTGTCAGATAAGCATTCTATCCCTTTATTCTTTTACATGTAGAACTAACATTTTTCTGCAGGTATCAGCATATAAAGAGTGATTTAGGATCGCCAAACGTCTTAAATCATTCTCCGTCCCTATTGAAAATTTTGACTATTGTTTTCAAAACTGACGTTTCTACAAACTCAGTCAAAGTGGGGGATTCTGTAGACACCTAAAAATTTGTCTCCCCGAAACCAAACCCGATGATGGACAAACTTTCACCTAATATTTGGAGTTTTTAATCCATATTTCTATTCAATACATTTCATAAACCAATCCAATTCCTAGCTCATTTCCGTAAACCATAACTTACTTTCCACTTTTCGTGTCCACATCACAAAACTGAGGGAAATGATTTTGTGGCACTATAATTTTGATCCAATTACTACTTGGTTGAATAGGCCTTGAAATAAGCTTTCCAACAATATATCATACGCCCAATTCCGATTTAAAACGAAGAAGATATGAGCAAAATAATAAACTCGGCCAAAAACCGACACCCTTTTACTAAAACGACCATATCTTAAAATATAAAAATTATTTGACCTGATTTTAATTAGGATGGAAAGTAGACTTCATAAGCTTTCCAATGATATATTATATGCCTTATTCCAAGTTACGGATCAAAACTTATTGTGATATTAAAAACGCGTAAAAAACTAAAATTACCGCGTAGCAGTTAAAATGTCGTGTCACGGCAAAAGCTGACGTGGCACGGTGCATATTGCTGTCACACAATATTTTTCAACGTGTCACGATGCTTTTTCCATGTATTTTCCGATTTTTCTCACGCGTTTATGAATTTGGACGCAAAAATGGAAAAAATGTACACCATGTTACGGTGCCACGTGCCGCGCCACGGTGGAAATTGTCGCGTCACGACATTTTCTGCCGTGTCACGAGGGTTTTCCGTATTTTCTCTGCGTACACCTGCACGTGCTTTATCTATCTGTTTTAGGGTAAATAGTGTCCCGCGTCACGGCAGACACTGATCGTGTCACGGTGCCCCAAATTAGGGTTTTTATATTTTCTAGGGTTCCGTGTGATACCTTACTCATTTCCTCTATAAATACCCCCCTCCGTTCTGCAGTTCGGGGCACAAAATCATTCTCTCTTCCTCTCTTCTGACCAAAAATCATTCTCTCTCCCTCTACACCAACAATCATTCTCTTCTCTCTTTGTCTCTTGCTTTAGTCTAAACACTAGCCACCTTATTCTTCCATAATAATTCCCCTAAGCACTCAAAGGGGTCCATACAACACCCGAGGTTCCATCCTTAAATCAAGGCGTGAAAGGTATAATTAACTGAGGGTTTTGACCAAATCAACTATACTTTTAATTTAATTTCAATTCGATTTATATTTTTATTGAAGTTACTAACAATTTATTCATGATGTAGGAATTTAAAGGAGCACACGAAATGTGAGTAATTAATTAATTACTTATTTTATTTTTATATTGCTAGTATCATGATTAGGTTAATTTGTATTTGATTTGACTAACAATTTATTGTTAAATTGCTTCCAATATTAATGTTTATTCTATTATATATTTATTGATCACCATATTACATGTTTAAAGGGAATATGTAATTGAAAATCACGACTAATAAGATAATTTGGACAACCGGTTTAGGTTCCTTTTTAATCTTGTTATTAATTAAAGTGATCACTAATATTTTAGAATTATGTGTTGCATTAATATTCAACCAATTTAGCATAATAATAGTTTGGAGCAAATTGAATCTTTGTTTGCATGCCTTCGAGATCGCAGGAATCACTTTTCACAATAAGAATTGAGTAGAGGCCAATACGGGCGAATGTGACTCTATGACTCACTTTGTACCATCATTCCCGATCCTCTTTTCGTGGTTTCGAACCATATGGAGTTAGTAATCTCATGGATTATGAATGGGGTGTAACCTTCATGGGTCAATCGTTGTTGCCTATCGTTGTCCCTTTATCGTGGTTGCCTTTTATGATCCGTGAACGGTTTACAAGTTCCTTAAAAACTTTTTGGCGGCTCCCTACTTTCCTTGTCCCTAATCGTATTATGTCAATTCCCACTTCTTCTTATGAGTGTGAAGCATATTCACACATGCTTTAACGTAGGCACACTTCGAACGATGCCTACACATATAATGAGGAAAATTCTTGAAAAACTTGGTAACTGTGGTAGGTGAGGCTTACATACCTGTCTTTTTCTTTAAATAATGTCCACTGGTTGTTGTTTGTTAATGACAATCACATTGAATGGTGATTTGTGTTTTATTGTGACAGGTATCAAGACTTCAAAAGCGACTTGAAGTCTATGGTGTATGAAAGTGTTACTATACATGACTTTGAGAGACGGTGGTGTTCACTTGCTGAAACCTATTGCTTACAAAGCAATGACTGGCTTGAGAGTTTATACAAAGAGCGGTACATGTGGGTACCTTATTTCCTCAGAGAGTATTTCTGGGCTGGCATGAAGACCACGCAGCGAGTGGAGAGTATTAACAGTTTTTTCGATGGGTTTGTCACACGACACACAAAACTGTATGAATTCTAGTCAAATACGCAAAAGCAGTGCAGAGGCGGGTGAGAGATGAAACAGAAGCTGATGCAAAATGTGCAAAGTACATTAGGAGACTAATTAGTGGTTTCAATGTTGAAAAACATTTTCTGAAAATTTATACCGACACCAAGGTTCAAGAGGTGCAAACCGAGTGTGTGAGAATGCTTTATTGCTGTCCACGTGAAGAGAATATTATCTCAAACACTTTAATTTTGTATCTACTTGAAGACCGGCTGTGGAAAGTTCCAGAGGGTAAAAGTGAAGAAGTTATAATTGACCGCCGAAAGTTCTTCTCAACCACGATCGATATGAAAACAAAGGTTGTTTGTTGTGATTGCCGGAAGTTTGAAACTCACGGTATAATGTGCAATCACATCATCAGGATCTTGGACTTGAATCAAGTTGGTGACGTTCTTGAACACAATGCTGGAGGAAAGATATCTTGAGAAAGCACACATTGGTGAAGGTTTCTTATCATGATCCGGATAAGACACACGAGGGGAAAAGGTACTACACACTTATGAAAGCATTCGAGCCAATCTGTGATGAGGCGGAAATGGTCAATGATGAGACGGTAGATATGGTTATAACAACTCTTGAGAAAATATAATCTGATGTCACTAACTGTAGAAAGAGGAAGATGGAACAAACTATCCCAATGGTGTATTCGGATGATGGAGCTCGATCAGTTCAGACTTGTTCTGAGGATTTTGTGAGCACTTCGTCTGTACAAAACTACGTGCCACAGCAGCCTGAATTTGAGGATTCACCTGCTGATAATGTTACACTTAAGGATCCCATTCAAAAGAAGAGAGGTAGAGGAAGGCCTAAGGGGTCCAGAAATAAGTGGTTGGCTAAGATTGGGTACAAAAAATCATTTATGAAACAAGGACCTCGTACTAAGGTAACATCAACATCTTTAGTTCATTGGTTTGGTATATAGGAAATTGCAATAACGTAGTAATGTATTAACCCATTGTTTGTTTCTTGTAAGGTGCAAAAGGGGAGCGTTAGTGGTGACATAAATGTGCACGCACGTAAAGATCTTAGTGAGCAAGTCCACAAACGTGGGAAGATGAATGTAAGTCCAATCTAATTTTACTTATTTCCCACCAAAATACCCCTGTTTCATCTTTACTCAGTGTTTGCAAATTACGAATTTAATTTTATCATGTATGTAGGTTCGACGAAACACTGCACCCAACCCTATCCAAGAAATTCCTGATGATGATTGTCTTCTTCTAGTAAACCCTTTATCTAATCAACCCGATGACCTACTTGATGACGATTCAATGTTTCGAATCAACCCTTTTATCTGATCAACCAGATGTACTTCCGGATGATGATTCTCTGCTTCGAGGCATATCGAATGGTTTGTCTTACTCATTCTGAAGTGATGGTCATTCCATTGGGAATATGTAGCCTATATAGCTACTGCTATCACTAGTTAAAACCCAAAAAAAGCGTCACGGAATACTACCTTTTCTCGCAAAATTATGTTGTGTTATGTTCAAGTTCGTTTGTTTTTGTTTATGGAGTTTATGAAATACGTTGTCAACATTAGTGTTATGTACTTATGTGGAAATTGGTTTACTATGTTTTAAGTATGTTGTCGTGCCTAACAATTAATTATGCTGTGTATATTTGTTTATGGTTTTAAATTAGCTCTGCCCAATTCGCAAAAATCGCAAAATTCGATAGTTGCCGTATATAAGTATGAATTTGAGAGCCATGTCCAGATATATGGGTTCATGGTACGAGTAGCCCAAAATTGGTCTTCTAAGGAACTAGAACAACAATATGGACTTTGAAATCCAACAAACCACTGTCGGTCCAACTAATGATTACCCAATTTCATTATACAAAACTGGCCCGACTTTGGGCTAAACATATCATTTAGTTTGACAAACATTTGTGTCACTGGTAGAAATTTACAAATGGGCATTGAGTAATGCCCACCAGTTTTCAAAAACCGGTAGGGAAAAGAATGGGCGGGATTGGGTAAGAGCTAATTGGCACCGGTTCAAACAAAACAGGTGTCATATTCATTAAAGGCCACTGGTTTAAACCGGTGGCAATTCAAAAAAAAAAAAAAAAAACCCGCCCTAGCTTCTCCCTCTTTTTCTTCTCTTTCTTCGTTCCCCATTTTCATTTTCATGTCTTTCCCTCCTTTATTCCCTCCTTCGACCCTTCACCACTGCCCTCCTTTATTCCACCACTGGCGTCGACTCTTCACCGGCGACCCTCTTTTATCGGCGGCCACCCTCCTTCTCCTTCTCTTTCTCTTTCACTTCATTTGGTGTTGAAAACGCCATCCAACAGGCCCCTCCACCACTGCGCGCGAGTCTAGCAGCCTCCACCACTCCGCCACCTGCATAGTCGCGTCGACGACTGCGCGCGAGTACAGTTGCCTCCACCACTCCGCCACCTGTCCAGCAACTCTCCGCGTCCTCTGCCCTCCAGCTCTATACCACTTCCATCTCTAATTATGGTGCTCTTCCATGTAGTGTATGTGTTTAATTTTGTAGGCATTTTGAACAATTATTTTGAATTCTATACCTATTTTTAAATTTGCATTTTGAACAATAATTGGGCATATATGAGTAAACTAAAGTTAGCTAGGGTTTGAATATAATTTAACCTCAATTTTGATTTTTGGTAGTTAAATTGTCTAACTTGTATTTTTTTTTTTTGTTTATTATTTTTTTATTTTGTGAATTTTAGGTGGTTTTAATGGGAAATTTAAAAAAAATTATAGATTAGTAAGCTTGTTAGTTAGTTGAATTTTGGTACTTAAAATATATTGTGGTTGAATTAGTGATTAGCAAATGTGTTATAAATTAGTGAATAAATATACTTGAGCAATGTATGTGATTTCAAGCCTTAGACACCTAAAACTAGGTTACATTGACATGTTATGAGAAAGAACTAGTTCATTTGATACGAAATGTAGAAAATGGGCAAAGTAGAAGTTATATAGACCTTATTTGGGCCATTTAGGATGAAAAATACTCCAAACATAATAAAATTCTCTTTTGATGTGATTTCAAGCCTTAGACACCTAATACTACGTAATATTGACATGTTATGAGAAAGAAATAGTTCATTTGATAAGAAATGTAGAAAATGGACAAAGTAGAAGTCATATAAACCATAGTTGGGCCATTTTTGATCAAATGCGTCTTAAAACTTAACAAAATGCTCTTTTGATGTGTTTTCAAGTCTTTGACACTTAAGACTAGGTAATTGACATGTTATGAGAAAAAAATAGTTCATTTGATAAGAAATGTAGGAAATGGGCAAAGTAGAAGTCATATAGGCCATATTTGGGCCATTTTTTATAAAATGCGTCTTAAAACATAGTAAAATGCTCTGTTGATGTCATTTTAAGCCTTAGACACCTAACACTAGGTTATATTTACATGTTATGAGAAACAAATAGTTCATTTGATAAGTAATGTAGAAAATGGGCAAAGTAGAAGTCATATAGGCCATATTTGTGTCATTTTGGATAAAATGCATCCTAAAACTTAATAAAATGCTCTTTTGATGTGATTTCAAGCCTTAAACACCTAAAATTAGGTAACATTGACATGTTATGAGAAAGAACTAATTCATTTGATAAGAAATGTAGAACATGAGCAAAGTAGAAGTCATATAGGCCTTATTTAGGCCATTTTTTTTTATATAAAATGTGTCTTAAAACTTACTAAAATACTCTTTTGATGTAATTTTAAGCCTTAGACACCTACGATTAGGTAATATAGACATGTTATGAGAAACAAATAGTTCATACATAATGTTTAACCTAATTAATTAATTCTAAAATAATTTTTTATGTATTCCATGTTTTGCAAGGTACAAAAGGATGGTCTGTTGACAAGCAAAGAACTTAATGAAGTTCGAAACATGTTGACGTCTTTTATCACCTTTTTTGTCACTTCTATTTGAATTTATGTTTTGTTAAATTTTTAAACTACATTATTCATTAGTTAGTATTGTTTTGGGATTATTTATATCTATATATGTATTGTTGTTCTTATTTCAATTTAGAAATTGTTCTTATTATAATTATTATTAATTATAATTATTAATGATAATTATAATAACAATTAAAATTATTAATGATAATTATTAATGATAATTATAATTATAATAATAATTATAATTATTTTTGTTAATATCAATTATAATGGTAGGAAAAACAAGTTATTATTGCAGGAAAAACAGGTTTATTATTATTATTATTATTATTATTATTATTATTATTATTATTATTATTATTGCAGGAAAAATAGGAAAAAAAAATTACATGAAATGGCACCGGTTAATCGGTGCCAATGAGCTTTAATACCAAAAAAAAATAACCCGGGAATATTTATACCACCGGTTAACCGGTGCCAAAAATTAATTATGTCACCGGTTAATCGGTGCCAATATTGGGTATTGACACCAGTTTTGAACCGGTGGCATTTGTTGGATGAATTAGCATCCCTCAAATACTCAACGGTTCAAAACCGATGACTTAGGGGTGTTTTGAACCGGTGCCAATTTGACTTTTTCTACTAGTGTGTAGACCCGGTTTACAATAAAATAAGAGAACAATATACATGTATGTGTACGTATCTAACTTTTACTCATTAAACGGGTCACTTTCAATTTTTTTTAACTTTTCGAATTATTCAAAATATGTGGTGTCGCATCTCTGATTACATCAATGAGTTTAAAATAGTGATCAGGGCAGTGAAAGCCTTATTAGCAATACAATATGGCTGAATTTTTTTACAGGCCAACGTTCATGCTGGGTCGGGCTATATTGGGCCAACCCCGGGCTTTGCGGGCTAAGCCATTACACAAAAATAGTTTTTAAACGCCAATACCATGCCTACACTCATTCTACTGGGACCGTTTAAGTTGGGTTAGAATTGCGGGTTGTAATTGATAGCCCATTTACAAATGACTAACTAGAGGCAGCCCATTTAGAATCGGCTCTATTCCATTACACAATACAACCCCAATAACTACTGTCAACATTACCCAACACAAAATATATCATTAAATTTAATAATACGGCCCATACAAGATCAACCCAATAACATTAAATCATAATTGTACTACAAGTGCATTTTCATGTCACTAGGCTTCTTATCAATCACTACCTTAATCAGGCCCCTTACTTTTAATTGTAGATTAATCTTCTGCACCTTAAATTTAACGCTAACATAATAGCACTAATAACATTTATATGGTTAGTTAAGGAATGATTTCATGTAATTGTAGTACTTCATATAATTGATATTTACCTCCTCAATAGACATTAACCATCACCACTGATCTTGATCTCAACTTCAACACATGTAGTTTGAATTCTGTCCTTTTCTGATCCCTCGTTAGTAGCTGATCCCTTGCCGGCGGGTGACACACAACACCATATCCTTTCCATAAACCACGGGTTTGCCTTCCACTAGCCAGAACCACTCTTCTTCTTTTTTGTTTTAACCTTCTTCACACGTTTGTCTAGGCCAAACCACCTTGAGTTCACGTGTTGTTTCCAGGGATTTTGGGGATTTGTTCAAGTCTAACCCCTTTACTTGCCTCTTCGTCTCTGACGTTGGAGTCATCACCGAGAGCAGTAACTGCAGGTTTGTTATGGACAGATCATCATATAACTCTACATATGCCTCTCCTTCATAAAGAGAAGGACTCATCTCTAGCGCGTGTAACCGCAACTCCTCAGCGAAGTCAACTAATGTAGGATTTTTGCTCAAGCATGGCCCAAAGATGCATCTTGGCAACAAAGTATCGTACTCTTTTATATAACTCGGAACCATTAAACGAAACGCTTATTCCGTTCATTACACAATTCCATTTGAGAGGACTTAACTTTTACAATAAGAGGCTTGAGGATTTATCATGTACTTAGGGCTGCACAACAAATCTATATATATACTTAAAAAGTTGTTGAGTTTCATTTAAGTGACCCCAGTACTATAAGTAAATGTAGTAACTGCAAATGTGTTATACAATTTATTTATTTTATAAAAACATTTATGCAAAAGGCATTGATTGTATTACAGATACACGAAGCCTTAATTTGTTATAATTTTTGGCAAGACTAGTACAATCTCCTTTATGATGCTTCAATCCAAATCAATGCAAGTACAAACACACAACAATATTTACTATTTAATAATATTATTTAATAATATTCATATATTATGCATCATTACCAACCAACACAATTACACCATTACATAATAAACTCCCTAGTAAAAAAGTACTTATAACTATCGCACATAATATTGTTCTAATATTACCTAGCTACCGCACATAGTTGTTTAGTTACCTACTACAAGGAGTACCAATCGCCAAAATATTTAACCAACACTAAGCCTATCCGAATTAATTATTACTAATACTAGCCGATAAAAAATTGTTCAGTACCCAAAATATTAGTCTTAAACACATAAATAACTTTTACATTGCTTAATTAACTTGACAAAAGAGCAACTCCAGCGCTTGACTACATTTTTCAAATTATGGGGTTCTAACCGTTGTGGGGGAAAACATAGAGCTTGTCGTTGTTCCTAATACCAACTTCACCTACGGTTTGCAGACCCATAATAACCTTATTTTGATGGAAGGAAATTATGTGGTTGGGATTAACATGGTGTTGTGCTCCCCACATAGCAAAGGCACTGTAAAGAGTAGCATGCATCATAGCAGTCACAGGGAGTGCACGAGGCACAGTTACTAGGTCTTGGACAAAGAACTTTTTGTACCTTGCATCAACATTTTTGTCTGGATTCTAAATAAAAATAACAACCACAAAGATCTTCAATTACTAATTCATATAAATCGGATGAAAATTAAACAATTTATTAATTAAGTTTATCTACTATGTATTGCCACATTGTACTATAAAGTCATGCTAACAATTTACATATACAATCTTCATAAAAAAAAAAAAAACAGAAAAACCCTAAAAATCTACACTTGACATCCACCACATCAGAGACGGTGATGTCAATAATGTAGTAAATTAATTAATTGAAAATATGTATTTGATTCTCTGACACAACAAAGGAGTAATTGAAGTCATTTATTTTTACAATACAAATATGTAAATTAGTAGAAAATAAAAAAGAGTAATCAAATTAATATTGATTCAAGAAACTTAATATTATTGTCAGATTATTAATTTAGGTAGAAGCATGTTATTTGTTCTATGTCATAACACATGAGTACTTATTCGAGTTTTAATGATGGCCTATTACATACTTGATCCCAAAATTAACATCAGTAATCGAATTTCAGTAATTGATAAATGACATAAAATTACAGTTCCTCATGTATAAATTACGTAAAACCATGTAATTATTATATTATTTTCTGAAATTAAATGTCATAAACAAGAAGAAAAAATAAACAACAGTATTCACAAGAGTCAAGAATAAGCAACATCAAGAATTATGTGGAATGTGATAATTATACCTGAGGTTCCACGGAAAGGATATCTCCATCTAGAAGGCCATTAGCAAAGGCAGTGCGGATAGGTGAGACTACATCATTAAACCTCTTAATGATGATGTCCGGGACAATAAGATCGACCCTTGCGGCGTAATCCTGGTACACACGATATATTAGCTCATTTGTGTTAATGGTGTACATGACTCCAGGGTCATGCAAGTTCAAGCTACACACTCTAAAGGTTATCTGAGGAATTCCTCCATTGAAGTTGAACGGAATTCCAGGAAGCAATTGTGCCTGCTGAAGCGCATACACAAAAGGCACAGCACCACCGACGAATTGATGTTGCACTGGCTGCCCCGCCGGTGCTGGTGTAACTTGATTCGGTGGCTGAACTATTTCACCATCCTCTAAGCCAGCATCTGTAGGAGGAACGTTGAGATCAGGATTGACATTATTTGCAGCAACAACGTAAGCCCTTTCAGGGATTCCATCAACCATTTCACCAGGGATTGCGTGAAATGTGGGTGGAGATGGTGGATTTTCAGGCGGGTTATTATTGTTGTGAGCTACAGTTGCAACGTGGGCAAGCATCGCTAGATCGCAAATGCTGCGGCGGGGTGAGGGCCCTTGACCCCTTCGAGAGCGCCTGCCCTGACTTGAGGAGGAAGGAGCCGAAGGACTTGCTTGGGATTTTTTTCCAGGCATGAGTAGTTATGGAAGCTTTACTCAGGTTTAAGAGAGGTTATTCTGTGAAGAACAAGCTGGGGATGTAAGTGTTTAAATAGGCAGGAAACCCTACGACAAGTTAACTTAATGTAGACACCTGATTGTGTCTCCCCAGAAACCAAACCTAGTGATGAGTACTTTTCACGTCACTGAATATCGAATGAGGTGAAATGTGAAAGAGTCTCGTGATTCCCCCTGTATGTTTTTAATAAAAATATTTTTTTCTGTTTTAGAAAATCATTTATTTCGTATCCTATTTATGAAAAACGTCCAATCTAGTTTACTGTAATCCATAATTAGGGTCAAATAATTGTGTAGTTTGATGGGGATTTAAAAGACCTTTTCAACGATATATTATAAGCCCAATTCCGATGAATGATGAGGAAGTTATGGCCAAAATACTAAACTGGGCCTAAAATGAGTTTTATGTGCGACCCAATGATCATGGGGAGGGTCCATTAATCTTAATTATATTCCTAAACCAATTAGGATTATTTAGAAGATTCTATAATTTTCTAAAAGATCTTAATTATCCTTTTTTGAAAAGATAAGATTAAAGAGTTTGAAATTGAATAAAACTCCTCTTTTTGAAAGTCCTAATTCTACTCGAAATGAAAGATGTTCAAAGATGGTCAGATATTATTTTCGTGAATCATCATTTTTATCCAAATATTAGATGGTTAGATAGCTTTTAAAATTATCTTTCCAATGGTATATTATAATATTAATTCTGGGCTATAACGAAAAAGATATGAAAGAAATACGAAACTCTATCCAAAACTGACACCCTTCCACTAAAAACGCCATATCTTTTATTCTACAAACAATTTTAATCTGATTCTAATTGGGTTGGAAATCAGACTTCGAGAGCTTTCCAAAGACATATTATATGACTTTTTTCAACTTTTGGATAAAAAAATATGATAAAAATAAAATCCGCAAAAAAACTGTATTATCGCGCCGCGATGGTCCTATCGCGCCGTGATACTTTTTATCTTGCCACGTCAAAAGGAATTTTATTCCGATTCGTTCTAACTCTTTTCTAATAGTTTTTGGTTGTTTTCTTTATAAATAGGGTTTTATTTCCCCATTTTCAGTCACCAACATTCATCAACAATCATCTTTCTACTCTCTCTCTCTCAAAGCTAGAAGCTTATTCTTTCTCTCTCTTTCTAAGCTTTTCTAAACCCTTTTCAAAAACACCATACAAAATTCCTCCATCATGAGACTTAGACACACCTAGCCAAGCTCATAGTTGCCTTCGCCCTATACGTGAAACGTTGATAATTTCTGAGGGTTTGGTCCCAAATCCCTATTTCAATTATTTAAATTAATAGTTTGATTTAATATTTTCGTTGAAGTTACTAACGTGTGTATTGTTTTGATAAAAAGAGATACGAGGCAACAAAGTGAGTAATTTCATTGTTATATTTCTTTAGAAAGCATGCTTAGATTATTTTAATTCTTAGTATCATGTTAGGATGTCTTTATGATTCCTAGTATCATGTTAGGATGCTTTTACTGCTTTCTAGTATCATGTTTAGGTTGCTTTCTGTTTTCTTATTTCATGCTAGTATCATGTTAGGGATAAAGCTTTGATCTTTATTATTTAGTGAGATGCTAGGATTTGTTATTAATCATGTTAGTATCATGCCTAGGTTCTTTCTAATATTATGCTTTGATGAGATTGAGATTATTATTATGATGATGATTTGTTGTGTTAATATTATTATGTTGCTTGTTATTATTGTTATTGCTTGATCACGCCCTCCCTTGCAGGTTTAAAGATAATTTGTACTTGAAATCACGCTTAATAAGATAGTTAATAATTTTATTTAGGTTAATATGATTTTAATTCAAGTAATCGCCAATAATAGATTTATTTGTGCATTAATATTCAACCAACATAGATTAAACAAGTTTAGGGTTAATATATTGATTGTATGTTAGTCATAAAGCGCACATGAATATGAGAAGAATAAAGTAGAGGCCTATTTAGGGCAGGTTCAATCTCTTTTAGGTTGGATTTGTACCTTTATCCCCGAATATCTAGTCACGGTTCAGAACCACTATGGAGTTAGTGATCTCTTGGATCGTGAAGGGCTGTAACCTTCACCCTATGAATGGTATACAAGTTCCTAAAACTTGTTGGCGACTCTTTTGCTCTAGCTTCCTTCCCTTTGGACGCCACCATGCTTAAGTGTATGATCACAGAGAGGATCAAGTGTGGGATGCTTGAATATTCCCTATAATTTTTTGGCAACTCCACTGGGAAGGATTTCTATTTTAATTTCTAAAAATTTATTTTGGCAATAATTTAAAATGAGTGGATGAGTCTTGAAAAGTTCTAAGTATTCATGTGCGTAATTTTGATTGACATTATTGATATAAGCATAAAAAGGTCCGCATTTGAAAGACCATCCATAATGCGTCAAAAATATAGGATTTTTACACGTAGGAAATTTGGGAAATATCTTTCACAACTAGAATCGTAAAAACGCTGTGAAAATCGAAAAATTCTAAGAACATAGAAAACTGCTGAGGTATGTGGGAACCATCGCTGAGAGAACACAGCCCATCGCAGTGTGATGGCTCTGTCGCAACGTGATGGCAACATCACGGCGCGACAAGGCCATCTCCTTGCAATGGTCCCTGTTTTCTCGCGCCATGTTCTTCCAATACCGAGCCAGACGTCTGCCTTCTTGCTTTGACCGTTCTAGTACTGTTTGGCTGATTTTACTTCCTGATTGAGTTTTTCCCTTTTTTCTGAAACCCATATGTGTTCTACATATGGCCATAACCCTTTGGGAATTCACGCTCCATCTACCCAATCGAACGCTCATTGCAACGAAGGGTACATCCGAGTTTGTGAATTCACCAACCCATGGAAACAAGTTTAACTTATGGGTTCCCATCCATACGCGCCAACCCTTCCAAAGGTAAGGCTTCCGCGCGATGCATCCAGACTCATAACCATGGACCCTATTTTGACTACCATAATCCTTGAACTTTAGAGAACTAGAGCCATGGTTAGTTTCCAAACTCATTGCATCATGTAGTGACTATTTGACTACTTGTACATTATTTGCTTGTTCATACTTATATGTAATTAAACTAACCGCTTGTTTTACTTGTGATTATAAATATGCTTAAATAAGCTAACCAATGACTAAAGGACTTTTCTTAATTGATTAATTAATTTGAACTAATAAATAGGCCTACTTCAATGGAGCCTCAAACCAAAAAGGATGTGGTGTAGGAGTATTATTAGTATCACCTAAAGAAGAGCACGTCCCAATCTCCATAAAGTTAGATTTCGACGTTACCAACAATGTTGCGGAATATGAGGCATGTGTGGTAGGCCTCGAAACAGCTTTGGCATTTGGAGTAAAGAAACTTCAAATAATCGGAGATTCTTCTTTAATCTAATCAGAATTCCAAGAGATGGAAAGTTAGGAGTGAAATTTAGCTCCTTAACAAAAATACCTAGAAACTCTTAACAATAAATTAGAAAAGGTAGAATATACATACCTTCCAAGAGAAGAAAATTAATTTGTTGATGCCTTGGCAAGACTAGCCTCGATGGTTAAGATTCCTAAGGAAATTGAGCAAATGCCTCTAACAATAGAAAAAAGGCAAAAACCAGCTTACATTCAAGCTATAGAAGATGATCAAGTAGTTCAAGTAGAAGAAGAAGAAGAAGAACCTTGGTATATTGACATCCTCAACTATGTCACCAAAGGAGAATATCCACTTCACGCTCATAAAACAGCAAAACGAGCTCTAAGACTATTGGCTTCCCAATTTGTGCTCATAAACAATGAGCTAGACAAAAGGGTACCTAAAGGTAGAGCTCTTCTATGTATAGGCAAAAAGGAAGCCCAAAGGGTAATGAGGATAATCCATAAAGGAGCATGTGGAACTCATATGAATGGCAAAATGCTTGTCCAAAAGATAATGCGTCATAGATATTATTGGATACCGTGAATAGGGACTGCCATCAATATGTAAAAAGATGCCCTAAATGTCAGATATACGCTAACTTGCAACATGTTCCTCCCTCTCTCCTTTACACGTATACATCACCATGACCATTCTCAACATGGGGAATAGACATTATTGGAAAAATCACCTCTCATGGGACAGGAGGCCATGAATACATTTTAGTAGCAATTGATTATTTCACAAAATGGGTCAAAGCAGCGTCATATACAAAACTCACCGCAAAACATATAGCACTCTTTATCGAAAGGAACATCATATGTCGATATAGAGTCCCACATGAAATGATAAGTGATAGTGGAACTCACTTTCAAGCGGAATGTGAAGAATTGCTTCAAAAATATGGCATTGAACATCATCACTCTTCCCCGTACAGACCTCAAGAAAATGGTGCAGTAGAGGCAGCTAATAAGAATTTAAAGACTATCACCGAAAAAATGACAGAAAATTACAAGGATTGGCCTGACAAACTCCATTTCATTCTTTGGGGGTATCGCACGTCAATTCGTTCATCCACTGGAAATACACCATTTAATGGATGTCGTACAACCTGTAGAATTGGAAATACCTTCCCTACGCATCGCGTTGGAGAGTAAACTCGATGAGGTCGAATGGACTAGAACAAGATATGAAGAGCTAATTTTACTCGATGAAAAACGACTAGAAGCTCTAAATCATACTTAATGCTACCAAACTTGCATGGCTAGTCACTTTAATAAAAAGGGCAAGACAAGAAACATCAAAGTATGGGACTTGGTGTTAAAAGCATTAAGGAAAAATGTTCTAGACCCAATAGGCAAATTTAGGCCTAATTAGTCTGGACCATACATTGTCAAAACTATCCTATTAGGAGGTGCCGCAAAACTAACTGATATGGATGGTAATGAATTCTCAAATATGACGAATCTTGACCAACTTAAAAAGTTCTACCCATAAAAACTTGAGTAGTATACTCAAAAGAGCTACGTTTGGCCTGATTCCTAAGGAAAGGATACGCAGGCAACCCTTTACAGAGTACGACCACTTTAATTTTTACAAATCTCGCGCTTCTGCATCATCACGCCAACGCAGAACGAACGTCGTGCAGAATTCAAGTCCAGCGCGCCACGACAAGATTTGTGGCACAGCGTCAGGAACATCGCGCTGCGACAAGTTTGTTGCACCGCAATGAATTCAAATTTCCGACGCCAATATTTTTTCATCGATCTGGGCAATTTTCGGTGTATTTCGAGAATTTTCGACTTCTGTACTCGAACAATTTTCGAATATAATTCAAGTTGTTTTCATTGCTTTATTAAAAAATTCAATGTAAAAAGTCGATTTCATCGTTCATAAATTAAAAGTAAAGCTATGCTCTAATTTGTCTTCTCTTTTTAAGCCCTTTTCCAATTCTTGTCGGCCTCTTCTTCATCGTCCATCTCTTTCACCAATAGGGAACCCTTAGAAGATCTACACACAATCGTAGTATCAATAGTTTCTCCTTTAGCCATCACACCATGCTTCTTTTCAACCCACACTTTCTTTTCTGTAGAGTCAGCTTTTCTTTTCTCTTTGCCCTTAGTAGTACCTTTCTTCTTAGGCATAATAGAAGTCTTGCATTCAACTCTTGCACCTAGACGATCTTTATTAGGAATTTTCTTATCTCCTAGTTGATCTTTAACATTAGTCTTGTACATGTTTCAGACTTTGTTCTTGTCCTTTTGAGATCTACCTTAACCACTGCTTCACATCCCTAGACAAAGAAGGAGGAACTTCCTGGGTAACAACTTTCCACAAAGGTCTAGCACACCAATAGTCATCAAATATTTCTACATCTTGAGAAACGGGAAATTTATAAGGGCGACGAAGATCCTCGGAAGGAACGGTTTGAGCAAGGACATATTATCTTTTTACTCTAGAAGGGAAGTAAAAGGTTAACTTGGAAAAACTTGGAAAACGGCAAAAGGTTATTTATTGACACCAACCATCTTCTCAATTTTCAACCAAGGAACAACCCATTTGACGGCAAAGTCGCGAGTTTCCAGGATTCTACTCCACTCCCGACGACCCATCTTTAGGGAGAAACGTTTCTTCCTCCGTACAAGGCAATTTGGTGTATACTTTTCAATATTGTCAGGAGGGCTAATTAATTCAAGTCTTTCCTTTAGCCAAATTTGCAAAAATTCAATGTAAATAATTAGTATTACTATACAAAATTAAATATTTTTTATTTCTGTAATTAAAAGTATTGATTTTCTACCTGTAATAAAACGGGAGAACCTCTAAGAGGTGCTTTCGGATCTCTTTTTAGTTCATCTAAACTAAGCATGGTTTCTCCAACAATTAATGGTATTGGATTTCTCCTTGATTCAATTTGCTCCATGACAGATGCTAAAATTGCTTGACCTCAGCTCATGAATATTTCCACTAGTGAGGAGATATTGGCTAAACATGCAAAAGAGGAAAGCCCTCCTCCTATAAACATGAAACGACTCCCATGCACTATGTCTTTTAAGTCCCTATCCCTAAGGTTAAGGAAACACTCAAAGTCTTTATAATAATATTTGCTCACCTTAGGAATTACCGCAAGTTTTAAAGAAGGAAAGCCAAGAATGGCACCAAATTCTTCCTTTAAAGGGAAAATTTCATCATAACCTAGCTTAAAGCAATGGGTATTTGAATCCCAATATTCTAAGGCGATATGAATAAAATCTATGTCAAAATCTACCCCCTTAATACCATATAAACCCCGGCCCCCAAGTGGAAAAAGTCAAGCTCTTTTCTCTCTTTGGCAGTCAAAGACCAACACCACTCACGAGTAAAATCACTAAAACTCTTAGCCAAGACTACTTGATTAAAAATTATAAGCTAAGCGTTTTTAATCCGCTCGAATAATGCTGTAATCGACAGATTTGGGGGCTATTTATAAACAAAAACCGACGCAAACCGAATCCTATAAGAATCCGGAGAAATAAAACCATTGCACTGCGATGGCTTGCTTGGTTTCTATCGCGTCAGAGCAACGCGCTAAACTGACCACGTTTTATCCAACTTCGACTCGGATTTGTACTTTGACTTTACGGTCTTGATTCTTTTTAAAGCCTTATCCAACCTTATTTTTGGCAATTTTCTTTCAAACACTTATCCCCTACTGATTATTTTAAGTTTAATTATTTTTAGTCAAACTCAATTTTATTTTTCACTTTTTCTTTTCGGGGAGAAAGTCGGATACCCTCTATTAGTAATAAAATTGATGGAATTTTTGCCCAAAAAATTAGTCACAATTTTTTCACACACTCACATGCACATAAAATGAAAATAAAAAATACAAAAAGATAAAATAGACATAGATATATATACAACATGTCTAACATAAGTGTTAAGTCATATAACGCAATAAAGCAAAGTCCTACAAGAAAAAAAAACAGGTACAATTACGGTGCCGGAGGATGCAAATGCGGAGGAACCCCGAATGTATCCAAAAACTGCACATTCCGCGTAGTCAATCCCTCACCAGCCTCAGGATCTCTAAAATCGGGAGTGAAAGAGTAGGGCCAGCCCATCCTGGCTCACCCTGCTAAGGTCCCGACTGCTAGGGTTGCTGCGGCTACTACAACGACGAGCCAACCTCGTACGTCCCACCACCCGCGAAAGGAGCCGATGTCATGCCTCCCTTGCCAGTTGGCCTCCCAGATGCACCCTCGGAAGAATAACCGGAACCCTCCAGTGTTACAGGCTGATCCGACTCCACTCGACCACCCTAGTTCCCAACCAAAGTACGACGACGCCTTGATCTAAATCCGGATCTCTCCCTCCTATCCTCGGGTCTTGTACGAGCACGTGACGGAGGAACAGGCTGAAATAGAAAAACAAGCCGAGTCAAATACAAGAAAAATGAGTGAAGTAAATATAAAGAAAAAGTCAAGGAGAAATACCTCCATGCCATCACTCCCACGATGATAGGTAGCTCGGTGACTCAACCTCACGAGCTGATAACGAAAGGCGTCCATGCTTCTCGCCATCCTCGTCATCATCTCGCGGGAAAACTGCTAAGCAATAAAGTCAAGAACAATCAAAGAACATGCATACAAACAAAATAATGATAAATGGCTCACCCAGGTCTGGTGACGAGGTATCGACCTCTCCACGAAGCGCCACTCCTCAAGGGCAAGAGGAATCATCTCCTCAATCGGGCCGAAAGACCCCTAATAGGTAATGGACACTGGTGGAGGTATAAACTCCGCAGCCGCCGTCGCAGCCTGCAAAAATAAAGCGATTAGAATTTGCTTGGGGCTACCAAAAGAGTAAATCAAAAGATGCAAAATATACCTCCGCCTCCTCTAACACGCAAGGTGGTGGAGCCAAACGTGGCAAATGTCTCTTACCATAACTCCAGTTCGGATGGCTATGCCACTGCCACTCCGTACCAATTGACGACCTACCCATATAAACTCTTAGGTCCACCTGGTCCATCATATGCCGCGGAGGACGAGTAGGAACAAAAAAAGACTCCGAAGAGTGCTGAATCGCAACTCTTTCGCCCAAATACACCACAACATCATACATCCCCTGGAAGTAGTGGCTGAGCTGTGTACTGGATAGCCCGCGCAAGAATGTCAAAATCAGCCCATGGACGGAACTAAACCTCAGGTCCCTGCAAAAGAAACACACATGAGTCGGAATCATACTCAGAAGAATGAATAAAAATGACGAGCAATGCATACCGAGAGAAGCAACTCTGGAACAATGGCAGTAGCACTCAGGTTAGTATAACAGCCTCCCCAACTAGCAGCAAGAGGGAGCTCTCGAGACAAAGGCCTTGATGGCTCCAAAGACAGCATATACTCGTAGAACCATATCTGTAACAACAGGGAAAGGTCGGCAAAGGCTAAACGTCAAAAGTAAACTTTTGTCAAGGGGAATAGAATATACCTCTACGATCCTCCATAACCTAGAAAGTGTAACCTCCTCATAAAAGTTGCGATGACGACAAGTGAGTCGCAATCCCAGTAGGAAGTTAGCATAGGCCAAGAAAATAGTAGAGCAGCACTCGGCTACCCTTGAAGGTCCGGCAAATAGTAGAGTAGCCCTCGGTTACCCTTATCAGGGGAGAATGATGTGAATCAAGAGGCTAATTCTTTTGAAGGGCCAAAGACACTTTTAGAAGGTCCAAATAGCTTCATTATAGGCAGCCCAAACCAAGAAATAAACAAGGAAAGGTCCACTAGATAAATAGAGAAAGAAGAAAGCTTGATCACCAAGAAAGAAGGTGTGCAACAGTTCGATTCCGGCGAGGTTGACGGAGGCCACGCGCCAAGATGGGCCCACGCGCCACCTTCTCGGAACCACCTTGAACCTAGATACAACCTGAGCCGGCACATGAGGCAAGGGGCGGCGTGTGAGGTGGTTTTGTGGCAACGATGTGAAATGGCTAATTTTTCATACTTAGTTTTTTTTCTAGAGTTTTGCTTCTAGGTTTTTACCTTTCAATTGAAAGGGTTTTTTCTTGGTTTAAGCACTTGGGATAAGGTTTATTTTCTGATTATTTAGTTGCTATAATTTTCCTAAGTATATTAGGAAAGTTTTTACTTAATTAAGTAAAGTTTGTTTAGGATTAGTTTTAGGTTTTCTATTTTAATTAGAAGTAGTTTTCTATTTTAGTTAGGATACTTAGGGGGCAAGCTTAGGGGTTTGTCCTAATCCTTTTAGGGATAGAATTAGTTATTTTAAGTCTATAAATAAGGGATTTTCGTGGACTTTAGGGAGATAGAAAATCAGATTAATTTCAATAAAAAATTGTTCAACTTTGCTTAAACGTTTTCTTGCTAGTTGTTTTGATAATTAGAATGTGCAATTCTTAGTTCTAAGAGAAGTCTAAGATTTTTTCATCAAATTAATTAGTTTTAGGATTAGTCTAAGTAGTTTGATTAGGCATTGAATTCGTTCCAAGAGTGGTCGTTTTCAAGGTCATATCCGGTTACTTTCAATCGTTTTTGGTTTGAATTTCTGATCAAGAACGAAGCTATATTCTAAGGGTGTGATTTTAGATTCTTTATTAATTTAAGGGGTTTAAATCCACATCAGAGAAGGTCCCTGATAGAAGAATCAAAGCGAAGATGCGCGCCCGCTGCTTTGAGGTGGTCGCATCGTCTAGAAAAGCCTCCGCTAGCAAAGTCCGACGAATGGATCAACTACTCATCTGTAATGGCCGAGATTCGTCGCGGGCCCGAAAAACGATAGGACCTAGTAGCTCCTGTACCTTAGGAGAGAAAAGGGTAATATTGCTACCGAAAGGAACTACAGCTGACCGGAACTCCAATCCGGTAATGATAGAGAAGTCTAGGGGAGTAACAGTCATCTCACCCCAAGGAAAATGGAATGTGTTGGTGGTGTCCCAAAAGAACTCCACCAAAGCTCGAACCAAGAAACAGCTCGACCTCAAAGAATAGAGAGCCTGAGTAGTTTACAGCAAAGGAGGCAAACCACAAGACTCCCACAGCCTAAGCAACTCCTTATTGTTGCGAAAGTAAGAATCGTATAGCTGCCCAATGGTGTCATTGCCCAAGCCGTGGCAGTGAACTCGCTCGTCATTCATCCCGCGTTGAACACGCTCTGAGATATGAAACCGGGGCGCGAAGTACAAGGTACGCCCATCCCACTCAGGGAAATCCCCAAGGCTAGTGGAAGTCCCTTTGCCAGCGTCGACAGGCTCGTCCTCTCGGTGAGCCCCACAAGAACGTGAGCCAGAACCGCGTTGTCGAAACATGCTAATTATGCAAGCAAATGGTAAATAAAAGGTTCTATTTTATCTAAGGTTCGCCTAGCCGCATGATACTATGTTTGTCAAAAACAAAGTATGTAGTACTAAAATAGAGCAAAAATAGCATTCTCTAGCAATCAAAAAAATTCTCGCAATATTATAACAAATATTGTGACAAATTGAGCAAGAAAAATGAATAAAACATGAAGAACAAGTGGCATTGTTCTCACGAACTCAAAGTGCCCAACAATGGAAAATCGCTCATTTCTTCACCAAATTGAGTCAAACAAGTCTCAAAATACTCATAAGGTGATATACAAGCATAAACTGGAAATTTCATGGCAATAAATTTGATAAACAAAGCAAAACAAGCAAAGTGATGAGTGACATTTATGCCATGATTAATAGTTCATTCTAACGAGTTTTTCTGATACTTGTAGCTTGTTTGTACCCCTTTTTATTATCTTTAGTTCTCTTTTCTTTTGTCCGTCTTCTTTCTTATTTTTACCTCCTTTGTGTATTTTCTAGTTTGGCTTTCTTGTTTGTGTTTTGTAGGAACCATGGTGCTGAAAGAAGGAAGCTTTGAACCAAGTATTCAATGCCGCGCGCGAGCTGGAGAGGCCGCGCATTGATAGTGCTCGGGCGCGCATAATCGTGAGAAGGCGCGCATAAGGAGGAATTCAAGGAACCAAGCAGGTTATTCTGTGCGACTGCTACGCGGCCACCTACGTGGGGGCGCATCACTTACCGTGCGGGCGTGCAACCCTGTCAGAACCCGCGCAACCAAGCTCAAGAAACAGAACCAAACCAGAGAGTTTGCGTGCCTGCTGCGCGACCTCTGTGCGGGCGCGCATTCAAGGGCTTCTTTTCTCCGTACCCACAAAGTTGCGGGCGCGCATGATTATGAGAGGGCGCACACTACACCTGCGCGGGCGCGCACCGCTGGGTTTCAGATTTTTCTCCGCCTTGTTGCTCAAGTTTCTTTCTTTTTAGAAGCACATATATATAGTCCGTACTCTCTTTTGGAGGGGGGTAATTTTAGATTAGCTTAGTTTTAATTTTTTTTTTGCTTAATCTAGAGAGAGAAACACCATTAGTTTTGGCATTTTAGAGAGAGAGAGTGTGAATTACTCCATTATTGAGCTTGGAATTTGAAGATGAAGCTTAATCAACCTCTTTGTAGAACTTCAACTTCAATGAATGAGAATTTCCTTACTCTTTTCTCTTTACTTTGCTATTTGATTTTGTATTAAGTTGCTTTTGTTTTGTTAATTACTCATTATTCATGCTTTTGCTTGTTAATATCATGATTGACTTGATGATTGCCATGGATAGTGAGTAGTTGCTTAGCTAAGGGTATGGGGATGGTGTAGTTGGATTTTGTTCATGCTTGTAGTATTGGGATTCAAGTTGATTGTGATTAAAGTCTTTACATGCTTGATTGTTCTTTGATCTTCTTGCAAAGTACATGTTGTTAGTTGATTAAAGGTGAATCTTTGCTAAATGAAACGACGGTTGACTTAGCTAAGTTCACTTCTATCGATTGTTACTTGATAGCACGTCCTAGTATATGGTTCTAATGTGACAACATAGAGGCTATGTTAGGAGAAGCCAATTGACCCCGACAGGTGGCTAGATTGGACCCCCTATATCGATATTCATGCATGTTTAGTTCATTATCGATTTGTTTCTATGCTATTGCATGTTCAGGTGAAGCCTACACCTACCCATTTCCCTTGGCGTTTTCTTTATATTGTCTTTAATTCAATATGCTCTTAGTTTAATCTCTTAGATAATTCCACTCTTTGTTCCGAGATAGCTTAATTATTTAGTAGTGATTACGGTGTTTAACTTCTCCCTGCGGTTCGACCCTTTTCTTACCTTATACTTGTATTAGGTTTGTTTAGGTCTTATAAATTGTATTTGATTTAGGGATATACAATTTGACGACGTGTTAACTCCCTTTGTTAAATTGGCGTCGTTGCCGGGGAGACGGTTTCCATTGTTATTTCATTGCTTTATTGAGATTATCTCACCTTTTATTTGCTAGTTTTGATTACTTTTGTGCTTGTCAGTGCTCACTTTCTTCTTAGTTTTGTTGTATGATCAGAGGTCGAACCTGTTCAAGATCTTTTGTCCCCTTCGATCCCGAGCTCGAGAGGTCTTTGTCATTGCTAAGAAGAGAAGAAAGAGCAAGCAGTAGAAACTCCCATACCTCTATAAGAGAGGGAGCAAACATAGAAGAAGATACTCCACCTTCTTCACCCTCAAGTGAAGACGCAGGTAGCCCTAGTTTTTCACCAAGTTCAGAAATCAATCCTTTTTCTACCTTTGACTTTGAGAGTTTGAAGCCCCCAAAAATGGGAGAGAATACGCCTTTGAGTTGTCTTGGGGCTCCCGAAGCCTTTAGAGCGCAAAGTGGAATCCAAGCTCCCACTACTCAAGCCAATAATTTCGAAATCAAGCCTAATTTGATTGCCCTAATAGAGCGTAAACAATTTTCGGGTGGGAAGTATGAGAGCCCTCATGAACATCTAAAAGAATTCAAGAAGTATTGTGACACAATAAAAGCCAATGGGGTGACTAAAGAATACATTCGACTCAAGATGTTCCCGTTCTATTTAATTGGGAAAGGTTTAGAATGGCTAGAGAAGGAGGTGCCCCCAAACTCTCTCTCAACTTGGGACCAAGTTACCATGGCATTCTTGAGAACGTTCTATAATCATAAAAAAAACCGCCGAAGCTCGATCTTTGATTCAAGGCTTCCGCCACAAGAGTGGTGAGTCCCTAAGTGCGGCTTGGGAACGATACGAAGAACTCCAACTCCAATGTCCACATCATGGAATACCTAAGTATCAACTCATTCACACTTTTTATGGTGGTCTCTCACCTCAAGGAAGAACAAGCTTAAATGCCGGAGCCGGTGGACCAATCATGAAAAAAGGAGAAGATGAGGTGGAACAAATCATAGAGGAGGCCGCAAGGCATTTTGAAGATTGGTATGAAGGAGATAGGGAATCTACATCTAGAAAGAGTGTTTATGCTTTAGAGCAAGCTAATGCAATCAACAACCTCTCCACCCAAATCTCCAAGATGACCAAGCAAATGGATGAGCTAATGAAAGAAAGATCCAATCCTCAAAGGAACACCTCCCCTCCAACCAAGGGAGGCAATGGTATGAACACCCCTTCTTCTTCTTCTTACAATTCAATGCCTCATGGATATATGTTTTGTGCTAATTGTGGAACCTATGATCATGATACCTCTCAATGTGTATATTCTTATGAAGTTCAACCCCCTCCCCAAGAACATGATGATAATGTAGAAGATGTTAATGCTATGAATTTTGCTACTCGAATGGGGAATATGGGGAACACGAGGCTAAACTCCAATCAAATGGGGAATTGGAATCAAAGTGGAAACCGTGGTTGGAACCAAAGTGGTGGTGGTTATGATAACCAATATCATGGTGGGGGAGGCCCTTCCAATTTCAATGGAAGAGGCTACTCTAACCAAAGAGGGTATGGTAATCAAATCCAACAACCTAACTCCCGATACTATGACCATCAAAATCAAAATTTTGGTGATCAAAGTAACATGGGAAACAATCAATAAAGCAATGTGCCTAACCAAGGCACTGGAGGCAATAGGGGTCAATATGTCTCTAACTATGTCCAAACTAATAGGCCTCCGGGTTTCCATCAACCCCAACTTCCCCCACCTCAACCTCTTCAACTTGAAGCTCCTCCAAATGATCCCGTGATGGATAAACTAGATGCCTTATTGAAATTGCGTGAGGAGGATCAAAGGAGGCATGAAGAGGAACTAAAACGAACCAATGCTCACATGAAAATACTTGAAACTCAAATAGCTCAACTTGCTTCTAATTCATCTCCTTCTTCTTCTTCTTCCACCATTCCAACTCAAGGAGTCAACCCAAAACCTTTATATGCAGTGACAACTAGGAGTGGGAAGGTAGTGGGGAATGACCCTTTAGTGGAGGAAGAGCCTCAAGAACAAGTGGAATTAGAGACTGAGGGTGAGAGAGCCAATGAGCCATTGAGTGTTGAGAAAGAAAAGGATGTTGAGGTGCCAAAGGAGAAGGAAGTTACCCATTTGCCCCTAAATCGCCAACCTAAAGAGGAAAAGCTACCCTTTCCACAGCGATTTGTGAGTGCTAAGCTTGATGCCCAATTTGGGAAGTTTCTGGATGTGATAAAGAATTTGCATGTTTCTCTTCCTTTTGTTGATGCTATGAAACAAATGCCCCACTATTCCAAATTCTTGAAAGACCTTTTGAGTGGGAGAAGGGAGTGTGAAACGGTGAGCTTAACCGCCAATTGTAGTGCCATTCTTTCCAACAAGCTTCCTATCAAGTTGAAGGATCCGGGTAGTTTCTCTATTCCTTGTTCCACTAATGGTGTCGAGTTTGACAAGGCATTGTGTGATTTAGGATCAAGCGTGAGTCTTATGCCCTATTCTGTCTACCAAAATCTTAGTGTAGGAACCCTTTCACCCACAAATGTTACTCTCCAACTAGCGGACCGTTCTACCAAGTTTCCCATGGGTAAAATTGAGGACATTCCCCTTAGGGTTGGAAAGTTCACATTTCCCGTGGACTTTTATGTGCTAGAGATGGATGAGGATGAGAGGATTCCTATAATTTTGGGTAGACCATTTCTAGCTACTTCTATAGCAATCATCGATGTAAAGGAGGGTAAGATGACCCTAAAAATTGATAAAGATTCAATTGAATTTGATTTGAATAGTGTCATGCAACAACCTTCTTCAAGTGGTGAATGTTTTAGAGTTGATGTTCTTGATAATGTGCTTAATGAATTTTCTCACTCCCCTTTGTATGCTACTAACGATCCTCTTGAAAGTGTATTATTAAATGAATTCAAGATAGGTGCTTACAAGAAGGACATGCAATTTTATGAGGATTTGCTTGAGGAAAGCAAGAGGTAGTGTAAGGATGAAAGCATGGAGGAAGAGACTCCCTTTATTCATGATCTCTTTCAAGTTCAAGAAAGAGAAGAGAGCTTCAATGGTAAGGGAGCACCAAAGGTAGACTTGAAACCTCTACCTTTGGGCTTGAGGTATGCATATCTCGACTCCAATGAGTCTTTCCCTATGATCATCAATTCTAATCTAACGGAGGAGCAAACCTCCCTCTTGATCGATGTTTTGAGAAAACATAAGAAGGCTATGGGATATACCATTGATGACTGATCGGGATTTAGTAGGTCGTTGGGACTACCAACCCAAATCAAATTAACTACTTATAACCTAAACTACCCTAATACAAATATAGGGGTAAGTATAGGGTCGAACCCAAGGGAAGCATGCAAGCTAAATATCAAATTCACTATGCAAGAGTCAAGGAAAGGATAATTTTGTTGGTTTTTGGATAAAAAGGTACTAAGACTACAAACAAGCAAATATAAAGAAGATTAAAAATAAAGAGAGAACGACGCTAGGGGTACGAGGGTGTCAAACATGATTAGAACATGCCAAAGAACACAAGATCCTACCTAAACAATTCATTCTCATGCAATGGTCTAGGAAAATCAATGAAAAAGCCCTATGCTAATAGAATCATTCTCATGCATCCTATTATACACTAGCAAAAACAAGAGAATAAAGAGGCACAAATCAATAAACTCTATTTTAACAACTCATTTTCATGTAATCATCAAAATAGAGGTGATCTTGATCTAGTTCAAATCATTTTCATGCATTTAAACTAGAAGGCAATCAAATAAAGTGCAACAATAATCTCAAGACATTGAAAATCAAATCTTTTATCAATTTAAGGCATGTATTCAATCCAACCATCATCATTCTTCCAACATTCAACACATACTTTCCACCCCCTTCCCCTAGCTAAGAAATTAGCCTAGAGAAGGGAGATTAAACATGATGATAAAACTAAATGAAAACAAAATAGACATGGAAGCAAACATGATCAAAAACAATGAAAATACCAAAAGATATCAATCCACAAAATAGATAGAAATAAACAACTAGAGTGCAAATAAACTAAGCTAAGAGAAAGGATTAGAGATTACTAAGTAGGCAAAGGTAGAAAGATCAAAACTTGCAAGGTTGCTTGATTGATTGAAATGAAACTTGAACAAAGTTGCATACATGAAGATAACTTGAGTAATACTACACTTTCTCTGTCTAAGATTAGGGTTAAAATGTACATAATCCTCATTACAAAAACTAGGGGTCTTTATATGCCCCTCACATTACTCTAAAGAAAGATTAAAAAGCACGGAAATACCCAAGAGAGCGGCCGCTCCATCGAGGGTGAGCGGACTCTCTAGAGGGTATTAATCAAAACAGCCGCTTACTGGAGCGGGCGCTCTCCCAAAAAGGAGCGGGCGCTCCAGGTGTGGAGCGGGCGCTCCTCTCTGGTGGAGCGGGCGCTCCATAAGTCTGGAAAACAGGGGATCAGATGAGAAAATGGAGCGGGCGCTCCTCTCTGGTGAGCGGCCGGTCCTCTTGAAAGCTCCAGACTCTTCTCCAAATCCATGCTCCACTCTTCCGCTATTCCAATGCACTCAAAAAGGTTGACTAAGCCTCGAGCAGGATCACACGAGCACTCCATTCAACCTACTCAAACACTCATACACAAACATAAGTATAGAAAAGAAGGAAAGCGACAAAGCAAGGCCAAAAACAAAGGAAAAGAAGGGGAAAAACACAAAAAGGAACAAGGCAAAGTAAACTAAAACAAAGTGCTTGAAAAAGGCTCAAACAAGTGCCAAATGAAGGGAAAAATCCTTAAAGAAAAGGATAAAAGAGTGGTATAAATACCACTCATCAAAATCCCCCACACTTGCCTCTTGCTTGTCCTCAAGTAAGAAGAATTAAAGCAACGAGCAAACACAACAAACATAACATGACAAGGTTTATGAAAATCAATCAAGTACCACGGTGAGAAATGCTCAATTCGGACTCAAATATAATGACATTGATCAAAGAATACCTACCTTTCTCAATTTAAGAGGGAAAACACGCTCTAAGATGCTCAAGGTTGAAAGAGACAAACCTAAGCTAAGCATAGAGAACTAATGATTTCATCCTCCGCCCTAGCCCCATCTAAGACGGTCCACGTTCTCTCCGCTAGCTTCAATTCATCCCCTAATTGGCTCCTCATGATTCCGCGAGGGAACCGGAAAAATTAATTCTATGTGGAACAATGAGGCTATCCCGACATATCAACTATGCATACTCTCTCCATAGGGTTGAAATCCATCTCCCTCCACCGTTTCCTTGACCACGCCCCTCTAAAGTCCAAGGGTCTTAGTTAAGGTTGTAATGTCATGGCTAAAGGTTAAGGTAGGGAATTAATTTGAAAACTTTGGTGGAAACTCCTAAGTGAAGCATAAGAGTGGCCATCTCTCATTAACAACATAGGAATCTAACCTAAATTTCAAATCACAACCTTCAATACAAATTACATGACAATACTACTCTTTTTGCAAGATTTTCATTCAACTCAATTTTTCCTTCTCTTTTTCCTTTCTTTCTTTCCTCATCATTTTTTTTTTCTTTTTTTTTTTTTAATTTTTTTAAGGGGTTTGGTTTTCATAAATTATAACTTCCTTGCCAAACCTTTTGCACACTTTTTCATGAATAGACTTTCAAGACCTCATTCGAACCAAATTACACAACTTCCTTGCTTAAAATCAAGACTCTCAAACTCGAACCTCACAAGCCGATGCTTCACTAACTACAAGGGTTGGTAGAACATAGGCCGCTAGGTTTGTAATGTGGTTTAACCAAGAAAGGGGAAGTAAGGCTCAACATGGCTAGCAAGAAGGTATATGTAAAATAAAAACCAAATTTGTAACAAAACACAAGGAAAACAAAGAAAAATGAGAAGAAATGCCCTCTTCCTCCTCTAGAGTTATATGATTACGATCTTGGGAGCTAGATACCAACACAAGGATTAAGACACGTATAGTTAAGGATCCAAATGCCGCTCAACAAAAGTGATGGAGGCTTGAACAATTGACGCTCACATGGGACATAAAAATAAGCAAATACCAACCAAGCGAATCCTATTCACTACGGAGAGCAACACCATCTTACCACTTTCCCGTGAACTAGGGGTTCAAACGTCCTCAAGAGTTCTAACCGGGCTACCTTAGCTTAAAAATGTGTCTAGTTCAACCCTAAGCACTCTCAAACCATGAAGACCCTCTTCAACTAGGAAGGTAAGCATTCAAAAATATGTCATAACGAAAGCATGTAAGTCCACATGTCCAAATGAACGAGCAAATTCTCAATTTTCAAAAAATTTTCTCTTGTCATGATTATGAATGTCACATAAAGAAAAGAAGAAAAGCAACACACAAAGGAAAAAGGAAGAAATCAAAAGGGTTCATAAGAGAGGCATGTAAATCACATAAATCCCAATCGACATACAATGATCGTTGAATACAACATCAACGATCCCAGGTTCCTTAGAACCAAATCAAACAACCTCGAACCATTCAACTCCTTCCTAATCTAAACTAAACTATGCAACCAATCAAATATTTAAAGAGTTGAGAAGGGGAATTTGTCACCCAAATACGCTTAGAAAACGCAAGTCCACTATCAATGAAGCTCCATTGCTTGGAAAAATTCGGGGAATGCGCCAATAAGCCCTACAAAATGTCAAAATCCAACACAACTCGGCAAATATTCGGTTAGTAGCAAGAGAAATATATAAAATGAAATGAAAAGAAAGCAAAATAGAGAAAAGAAACTACTAAAGAAAAAGAACAAAGAAAAGAAGAAAAGGTTTGGATTAAAGGGGAATTTGGATTTTTGAAATTGGGAGCAAAAACAACACAAGGTTATCATCAAATCATCAAAAAAAAATTTTAGAGAACATAGAAGGTGAGCATCAACCAACATCGAGAAAAAAAGGCATGCAAAAGACACCTATTGGCCATGAATATGCCCCGTAGAACAAAGCCCTTAAATAAAACAATGAATAAGCACCCCCCCACACTTGAACGGAAACCCGTCCTCGGTTTGAACAAAGTGGAAAATGGGGTGGGAGGAAGGGCTAAACTCGGCCCGAGGGCCCTAGTCCTCCATGTGAGAACTAGAGCCCTCTCCATATGGATGCCACTCGTAGTCGACGTCAATAGGAGGGCCATGGGGGTCCCAACCACCGGTGTAACCCGGTGGAAAACCACGGTTCCGGTACAACTCTTGTTGGTAGTCCGGAAGAGGGTCAAAGGGAGGGGGCATCTCAAGAGGCTCGGATGTGTACATGGGGTAGTTGGGATCCCCACGGTAATCACATCCCCCCGGTGCCTTGTAATCGTACCCCTCAGAGGTGGGGTAGTTCACACGGGGGGCCCCTTGAGATGAAGGCCCGGGCCAATAGGGCCAAACCGATTGACGGGGTGTGCCGTCAGCATGCGGTTCCTCATGAGAAGGAACCGGCCCCTGTCGGGGCGGAAAATACGGATAGTTAACCGGTAGGTCAAAGTGCCCTTGGTTTACATGCCAATCGTAAATGTTGGCATTGTAAACCGAGTACCCATCGGCGGCCTCCGTCAACCGGTTTACTTGCATGGATAAATTTTGAAAACCAGACTCAATGTTAAATGAGGAAGAAGAAGAACAAGCCATACCTCCCCCACTAAAGGGGGGGACGTTCACTTGTTGAGACCCTTCCCCATAGTGGAAGGATTGATGCTCGAAGTGTTGCTGAAAACCTTGTTGTTGTTGTTGAAATTGTTGTTGTTCTTGGAATTGTTGTTGTTCTTGTTAGTCAAAATACTGCTCGTGTTGCCGCCTTTGCCTTGGGGCCCGGGGAGCTCTCTCCCTCAATGACAAGCTACCCTCCTCAAGGTTAGCTCGGGGAACGCGCCATTGATTTTCATCTTCTGGCGGGTTGGTGATGTAGTCATTCGGGAGGAGGCACCAAGAAGAATCGCGGACCATCCAAACCCGCTCATCTCCTCCCACGCGAGTAGGTACCTCGCGAATCATCCCGGCCGTCTTGAGGGCCCCTAGGTTCAGGTAGGGCTGCTCATCGACTGGGGTAAGCTTGGCTAGCTCCGCTCCATAGCCTAACTTGTAGGCTATCCATGTAATCATCCCCCCCAACTGAATATCACCAGTGAGGGAGACACCAAGTTGCGTCTCATGGAAGCGGTCTGTGAGGAGGCCCCTGAAATTCATCCCATGGTCGTAGTTGATGTACCCGTCGGTGGCCAACCATAGTGAAATGGAAACCACTCAACGAACAAAGATTAGGAAAAATTAGGACATATGAGGGGGTTCAATCATCACTTCGAAACATTTGTACGTTCAAAACAAGGTGATGGAAGCATTAACACTATCTAAATGCTTGATTTAGCATGTTGAATTAGGAGTAGTCATCCAAATATCAAAATCCTCAATAAAACAATTCATCTTGGCAAAAATTATACAAATACCAATATCATACCAAATCAAACAATACTAGCATGAATAGTTGTAGTTTAGCTTGAATTAAACATCACGAACAAGTATTATGCTAGCATGAGCGAAAATTAACCCATGATACAAGTATGAAAATTTGCAAACGAAATCAACTACAAACTTCATCCAAACAACATTATAGCCCAAACATGACAATTCCAAACACATACTACTCAATTTCAACCCATTCAATCACCATAAACTAGTAGTACATGAATGAACAAGTAGTCATGAAATTTAACCAAATTCGAGTCTTCAATACACAAATTAAGAAACAAAATGGCTAATGATATTTACAAAATCAACAATTAAGTGAAGTAGAGTAAGAAATTCATACCAAATTGCTTCAAAGAAACTCAAAGAACAAAGACCCAAAACGGATGAATTTCGCCGACCTCGTCACCAAAACATGAAGAGTTGAATTTGAGGTGAAATTTGGAGTGAAATGTGTGAATTTGATTGTGTGTGAGTGAGAAAATGTGAGGAATGATTGAACAGGATTTCTTAGGGTTTGAGGGAGAGTGAGAAATTAGGGGAAAATGAAGAGGAAAGGGGGAAAATCGAGCCTTAAGATCGATTTTTTTTCCGAAAACACGACAGGAGCGGGCGCTCCACTTTGGGTGGAGCGGCCGCTCCCTTAGAATGGAGCGGACGCTCCATAAGTCTGAGTTTTGTGCTAATTCAAGTGTGGTAATGGTGCGGACGCTCCACTTCTTGGAGCGGACGCTCCACAGTTGGAGCGGGCGCTCCCCTAGCCTGAAACTTACCTCTTAATTGCAAAAATGGTGCGGGCGCTCCACAGGGGGAGGAGCGGGCGCACCGTTTAACTGGTTTTGCCCTCCAAACCTTTGGAATATGAGCTCTTTTGCTTCACTTAGCCGATTTTCCCACTCCATTCCTCTCCTACAACATCAAACAACAACAATCCAAGTAACCAAAAATCCAAATTAATCCAAATTAACAAATCACAAAACTAAAGAAAATAACGACAAACTCGGGTTGCCTCCCGGAAGCGCTTCTTTATAAGGTCATTAGCTTGACCATGATGAAAATCCATTCAGATGAGAGGCTTAAGACCCAAAGGGTCAAGCCTTAGACACTCAATCACACCGACTTCTTCCTTGCAAAAATAGTGCTTCAAACGAGAGCCGTTCACCATGAACTTGTTTCCGTCGGCATCCAACTCAAAAGAACCATAGGGAGTGGTCTTTGATACAACGAAGGGCCCCGACCACTTGGATTTGAGCTTGCCCGGGAACAAGCGAAGCCTTGAGTTGAAGAGTAAGACTTTGTCCCCAACTTTGAAGCTCTTGTTCCGGATATGTTGGTCGTGCCACTTTTTTGTCTTCTATTTGTAGACTCTTGAGTTTTCATAGGCACCATCTCTAAGCTCCTCGAGCTCGTTGAGCTTCAACAACCTCTTTTCACCCGCCAACGACAAATCCATGTTTAGCTCTTTGATGGCCCACCAAGCTTTGTATTCTAGCTCGACCGGCAAGTGGCAAGCCTTCCCATACACCAACCTATAGGGGGTTGTACCAATGGGAGTCTTGTATGCCGTTCGAAGAGCCCAAAGAGTATCGTCAAGCTTTAGGGACCAATCTTTCCTTGATTTGTTTACCATCCTCTCGAGGACATTCTTGATTTCTCGATTTGACACTTCCACTTGCCCTTGCGTTTGAGGATGGTAGGGTAACCCAACCTTGTGATGAACACCATATTTCTTGAGGAGAGCTTCCAATTGCTTTTTGGCGAAATGAGACCCTCCGTCACTGATTAGAACCCTTGGTACCCCAAACCTAGGAAAAATTATCTTCTTGAGAAGCTTGAGAACAACCTTGTGGTCATTGGTAGGAGATGGTATAGCTTCTATCCACTTCGTCACATATTCAACCACTACCAAGATGTAAAGGTTCCCACATGAAGAAACGAACGGACCCATAAAATCCACTCCCCACACATCGAAAGGCTCCACCTCTAGAATACCTTGTTGAGGCATCTCTTCCCTCTTAGTGATCCCACCACTTCTTTGGCATCGGTCACATTGCATGATGAATTTGTGAGTATCCTTGTTCATAGAAGGCCACCAAAGTAGAGATTGGGAAATTTTTGCTACCGTCTTGTCAACACCACCATGTCCCCCACATGGTAGTGAGTGACAATGCTCAAGGACCCCCTCAATTTCATGGTCGGGGACACATTTCCTAAATAGACCGTCACCACATTGCTTAAAAAGGTAGGGATCATTCCAAAAATATCTCCTCACTTCTTTGAAGAACTTTTTCCTTTGTTAAGAAGAGAATTCCGGAGGCACTACTCCACAAGCAAGGTAGTTGGCAATATCGGCATACCAAGGTGTAGAAGACGCTACCATAGCCATTAGAGCTTCGATCCCTATCTCATCATTGATCGGAACAACCTCCTTGTTTTCAAATGGAAGCCTTGACAAATGATCCGCAACATAATTCTCTGCTCCCTTTTTATCTCTCATTTCCATGTGAAAATCTTGAAGAGAGAGAACCCACCGGATCAAGCGAGGCTTCGCTTCCTTTTTAGTCATGAGGTATCGGACCGCAATGTGGTCCGTGTACACGATGACTTTGGAACATATGAGGTAGGACCGGAACTTGTCAAACGCAAAGACCACGGCTAGCATCTCCTTCTCCGTTGTTGTATAGTTCTTTTGAGCTTCATCAAGAGTTCTACTTGCATAGTAGATGACACATGATATTCCTTCCTTCTTTTGACCAAGGACGGCACCTACTGCAAAATCACTCGCATCGCACATTAGCTCAAAAGGCAAGCTCCAATCCGGAGCTTGCACAACAGGAGAAGAGATGAGGGCTTCCTTGAGCTTACGAAATTCCTCAAGGCAAGCCTCAGCAAAGCTAAAAACAACATCTTTCTTGAGTAATTCGGTCAAAGGTTTGGCGATTGAGGAGAAATCTTTTATAAACCTCCGGTAGAAACCGGCATGCCCAAGAAAAGCACGTGCTCCCGTGACGGAAGTAGGAGGGGGCAATCTCTCAATCACCGAAACTTTGGCCGGATCAACCTCAATGCCATTTTTTGAAACTTTATGACCGAGGACAATGCCCTCCTCGACCATAAAATGGCATTTTTCCCAATTCAACACCAAACTCGTCTCTTGACACCTTTGCAAAACTCTTTCAAGGTTAAAAAGACAAGTGTCAAAAGACGAGCCACCAACACTAAAATCATCCATGAAAACCTCAATTTCTTTTTCAAGCATTTCGGAGAAAATAGAAGTCATGCATCGTTGAAAAGTAGAGGGAGCATTGCATAATCCGAATGGCATTCTTCGGTATGCAAATGTCCCATATGGACATGTGAAAGTAGTTTTCTCTTGATCGCTTGGATGGATAGGGATTTGGAAAAATCCGGAATATCCATCCAAGAAGCAAAAGAAAGCATGGTGAGAAAGTCTTTCGAGCATTTGGTCCTGAAAGGGGGAGGAAAATGATCTTTCTTGGTGTTTTTGTTCAATCTCCTATAATCAATACACATTCTCCACCCGGTCACCGTCCAGGTGGAGATTTCCTCTCCCTTTTCATTCTTGACAATGGTCATTCCACCCTTGAGATCTTCTAAGCATTCACCAAAGTTAAGCAAACAATTAGCAATGACAAGTATGATAGAACAAAACAAAACAAAAAGAAAGCAATTAAAATTACTCTAACAAAAGCAAATTAGACACCAAACAAGCCGCCTCCCCGGCAACGGCGCCAAAATTTGATCGGGATTTAGTAGGTCGTTGGGACTACCAACCCAAATCAAATTAACTACTTATAACCTAAACTACCCTAATACAAATATAGGGGTAAGTATAGGGTCGAACCCAAGGGAAGCATGCAAGCTAAATATCAAATTCACTATGCAAGAGTCAAGGAAAGGATAATTTTGTTGGTTTTTGGATAAAAAGGTACTAAGACTACAAACAAGCAAATATAAAGAAGATTAAAAATAAAGAGAGAACGACGCTAGGGGTACGAGGGTGTCAAACATGATTAGAAAGAGGTGAATAATGATAGTTATCATGAAGAACATGCCAAAGAACACAAGATCCTACCTAAACAATTCATTCTCATGCAATGGTCTAGGAAAATCAATGAAAAAGCCCTATGCTAATAGAATCATTCTCATGCATCCTATTATACACTAGCAAAAACAAGAGAATAAAGAGGCACAAATCAATAAACTCTATTTTAACAACTCATTTTCATGCAATCATCAAAATAGAGGTGATCTTGATCTAGTTCAAATCATTTTCATGCATTTAAACTAGAAGGCAATCAAATAAAGTGCAACAATAATCTCAAGACATTGAAAATCAAATCTTTTATCAATTTAAGGCATGTATTCAATCCAACCATCATCATTCTTCCAACATTCAACACATACTTTCCACCCCCTTCCCCTAGCTAAGAAATTAGCCTAGAGAAGGGAGATTAAACATGATGATAAAACTAAATGAAAACAAAATAGACATGGAAGCAAACATGATCAAAAACAATGAAAATACCAAAAGATATCAATCCACAAAATAGATAGAAATAAACAACTAGAGTGCAAATAAACTAAGCTAAGAGAAAGGATTAGAGATTACTAAGTAGGCAAAGGTAGAAAGATCAAAACTTGCAAGGTTGCTTGATTGATTGAAATGAAACTTGAACAAAGTTGCATACATGAAGATAACTTGAGTAATACTACACTTTTTCTCTCTAAGATTAGGGTTAAAATGTACATAATCCTCATTACAAAAACTAGGGGTCTTTATATGCCCCTTACATTACTCTAAAGAAAGATTAAAAGGCACGGAAATACCCAAGAGAGCGGCCGCTCCATCGAGGGTGAGCGGACGCTCTAGAGGGTATTAATCAAAACAACCGCTTACTGGAGCAGGCGCTCTCCCAAAAAGGAGCGGGTGCTCCAGGTGTGGAGCGGGCGCTCCTCTCTGGTGGAGCGGGCGCTCCATAAGTCTGGAAAACAGGGGATCAGATGAGAAAATGGAGCGGGCGCTCCTCTCTGGTGAGCGGCCGGTCCTCTTGAAAGCTCCAGACTCTTCTCCAAATCCATGCTCCACTCTTCCGCTATTCCAATGCACTCAAAAAGGTTGACTAAGCCTCGAGCAGGATCACACGAGCACTCCATTCAACCTACTCAAACACTCATACACAAACATAAGTATAGAAAAGAGGGAAAGCGACAAAGCAAGGCCAAAAACAAAGGAAAAGAAGGGGAAAAACACAAAAAGGAACAAGGCAAAGTAAACTAAAACAAAGTGCTTGAAAAAGGCTCAAACAAGTGCCAAATGAAGGGAAAAATCCTTAAAGAAAAGGATAAAAGAGTGGTATAAATACCACTCATCAATGATATCAAAGGTATAAGCCCATCCTTATGCATGCACAAAATCGATCTAGAGGGAGATGCTAGATCCGTTAGACAAAGGCAAAGGAAGCTTAACCCTTCCATGCAAGAGTTTGTGCGGAAGGAAGTGGCTAAGCTCCTTGATGCAGGAATTATCTACCCAATTGCTCATAGTGATTGGGTATCTCCCATACAAGTTGTGCCCAAGAAGGGTGGCATGACGGTAGTGAAAAATGATAATGATTAACTAGTTCCTACTAGGCTTGTTACCGGTTGGCGTATGTGCATTGACTATCGCCAACTCAATACAAGTACATGCAAAGATCATTTTCCACTACCGTTCATTGATCAAATGTTTGAGAGGCTTACAAAGCATTCTTTCTATTGTTTCCTTGACGGTTACTCGGGATTTTTCCAAATCCCGATTGACCCCAAGGATCAAGAGAAAACGGCCTTTACATGTCCCTATGGTACTTATGCGTATCGTAGAATGCCTTTTGGACTTTGTAACGCCCCTGCAACATTTCAACGTTGCATGATGTCAATCTTCAGTGACATGATTGAAGATGAGATAGAAGTTTTCATGGATGACTTCTCCGTTGGAGGGGCCACCTATGAAGATTGTCTATCAAATCTATCTCATTGCCTAGAGAGATGTGAGAGGGCAAACCTTGTGTTAAATTGGGAGAAATTCCATTTTATGATAGAAAGCGGAATTATTCTTCGGCATAAGATCTCCCATGCCGGCATTAAGGTAGATAAAGCCAAGGTGGAGGTCATTGAGAAACTTCCTCCCCCCACCAATGTGAGGGAAGTGAGATCTTTTCTTGGCCACGCCGGGTTTTATCGACGTTTCATTAAAGATTTTTCATTGATTGCTAAACCTCTCATATCCCTCTTGCAACAAGATAAAGATTTTATGTTTGATGATGCTTGCCAAGAGTCTTTCTGTAGGTTGAAAAAGGCACTTTGCACCGCCCCCATTGTCCAAGGACCGGATTGGTCTTTACCATTTGAACTCATGTGCGATGCAAGCGATGAGGCTATTGGATCGGTTCTTGGGCAACGAAAGGGAGGAAAACTTCATGTCATTCACTATTTGTCCAAAACTCTCAATGATACTCAACGGAACTATACTACTACCGAGAAGGAATTCTTGGCAGTTATCCATTCTTTTGAGAAGTTTAGATCCTATCTTATCGGTTCTAGGACTATAGTGTACACCGACCACTCGGCTCTCAAATATTTGATAAGCAATAAGGAAGCTAAGCCAATATTGTTGAGATGGGTTTTAGTCCTTCAAGATTTTGACTACGAAATGAGAGACAAGAAGGGGGCCGAAAATGTGGTGGCGGATCACCTTTCGAGGTTGGGCGGTGCAAGGTTTCAAGACGATGGATTGCCGATAGAGGATGCCCTAAGGGATGATGTTTTATATTCTCTTAAGGTGAAGATGGAACCGTGGTATGCGGACATAGTGAATTATTTTGCTTGTAGTTCCATACCCCCAGATTTCACTTCACAACAACGTCGAAGACTCAAGCATGAGGCTAAGAGATATATATGGAATGACCCGATTTTATTGAAGAGAGGGGTCGACGGTTTATTGAGAAGATGCGTCCCCGATGACGAGGTTCAAAGTGTTCTTCATATGTGCCACTTTTCTCCTTGTGGTGGGCATATGAGTGCTCAAAAGACCGCCTCCAAGATCTTACAATCGATGCTCTTTTGGCCTTCTCTGTTTAGGGATGCTTGGAAGTTTGTCAAAACTTGTGATAGGTGTCAAAGGAAGGGGAACATCTCTAGAAGGGACGAGATGCCTCAAAATCCCATCCTTGAGCTTGAGGTCTTCGATGTATGGGCTATAGACTTCATGGGCTCTTTCATTTCTTCTCAAGGGAACAAATACATCTTGGTAGCTGTTGACTATGTCTCCAAGTGGGCGGAACGCGTAGCTTCTTCAACGAATGATTTAAAGGTGGTGGTTAACCTATTCAAGAAGGTGATTTTTCTAAGATTTGGTGTCCCAAGGGCTATAATTAGTGATGGGGGGACACATTTTAAGCACTACACCTTTAGCCGCCTTCTCGATAAGTATGGTGTATCTCACAAAAGAGGGCTTGCTTACCACCCTCAAACAAGTGGTCAAGCGGAGATCACCAATAGAGAGCTCAAAGTAATTTTGAAGAAGACGATGGCAAGGACAAGGAAAGATTGGTCCTCTAAGCTCATTGACTCTTTATGGGCGTATAGGATCGCTTTTAAGACCCCAATAGGGACCACTCCCTATAAGCTTGTCTATGGAAAAAATTGTCATTTGCCGGTAGAAATGGAGCACCGAACTCATTGGGCTATTAAGCAAATAAATTTCAATCTCCATAGTGTGGGTGAGCAACGACTTCTTGAGTTACATGAGTTAGAAGAGTTGAGAACGAACGCCTACGATAGTGCGAGCATGTACAAGGCAATGACCAAACCTTGGCATGATGCTCAAATCGTCAAGAAGGAATTTGTCGAAGGCCAAAGAGTCCTCCTCTACAACTCTAGTTTGAAGCTCTTCCTGGGCAAGCTTAGTTCGCGATGCAGTGGGCCATTCGTCATCACAAGAGTGTTTCCCTATGGTGCTTTTGAGATCTCGAATGACGAGCACCCCCCGTTCAAAGTTAATGGCCACCGTCTCAAGCCCTACTATGAAGGACTCCTCGTTGATAAGCCAATTTCTACTACGCTTCTTGATGTGCATCGTCCACATGATCCTCCTTGATTTAGTTCGAGGGCGTTGAGCTAACGACGTAAACCAAAAGCGCTTTCGGGAGGCAACCCGTGTTTCTAACCCTTTTTAAACCAATTTCGCCATTCTTATTTCTTTTTGTGTCTCATTTTCGTCCTTTTGGTGGATAGGTGTTTGGATGATTTGGTTAAGACTTTTCAATGTCGAAGATGAGAGAAGAAGGCAATTCAAGGCAAAGCTCTACGCGCCCTTTGTGCGCCTTGTGCGCGGGCGTGCAAGGGAAAAGTGCGCAGCCCTGTCAGAACCCGCGCACAAATGGTCAAAATTGCATAATCGAGGCAGTAAGTGTGCGCGACCTGTGCGCGGGCGCACAGCGCTGGGTAAATCGGGGTTAAATCCTTTCTTCCCCATATCACCCCCTTATTTCTCAAACCCAACTTTCGTACTCTCTTCTCTCTCCTCACAAAATCAAACCCTAACCCTTCAAATTCACCCACATCTCAAAAATTCCCTTGATTTTTCACCAAATCCATCATATTACTTCATTATAATCACAAATTTCACCACTTTCTCTCTCCAAAATACCCAATTTTCCCCCATGTTCGTGGTTGTGCAAGCTAGGTTGAAGGTGGTGGTATTGGATGTTCTTGGTGGTGTTCAAGCTTCTCCTTAGTGGTATAACTCTAAATTTTTCTACTTTATTGCTTAATTTCACTAGTTTATGCAAAGTTTTAAGTTATTAAGCATGGTTTGGCTTAAGTGAGTTTTATGTGATTTTGGGTTTCATTGCTAAGGATTGTTTGGATTTTAGTGTGATATTCTGTAATTTTGGAATATTGTTGTTGGAATTATTGATATTAAGCTATTTTCATGGAACTTGTTTGAGTAATTTTGTATTATTGTTAGTATTGTTGACGATGAGACTATTTCCATGGAAATTTGACATTGTTGTTGACATGCTCTATCTTTCATCATAATATTTTGTGATTATGTACATTGTTATTGATTCTAGTTGTTCTTTGAGCCATTATTGTGTGGTTGGTTATTGCTACTAACCTTTTTGCAGATTGTTAAAGCTCGTTTTGTTGTTGTTTTGGTTCAAATTTGGTTGAGTTAGGAGTGAGTTCCTATTTGGTTTAGTTGTCAGTGTGTTCTTTGGGCTATTTGTGTTGTTTGAGGCTACAATGAGTAAGAGAAAGAGTAGAAAGGAGCCCCGGTTGGTAGTCGAGGAGCCTAGTGCTCAAGCTCAATCCCAAACACCCATTGTTCCCCCAGTGTGAAATTCATAAACAAACTCCATACTCCCTTCTACAATGACCTTCTAAAATGGAAACTTAACCCCACAAGGCACTATTATCAGCGCTCTATGAGGGATTTGGGGATAGATGAAGACCTCAGGTCACTCCTTGACAACCTTGGAATGAGTGAGTTCATTAAACACCATCATCGAACATACAGAGAGCCCACTCTTGAATTCCTAGCCTCCTTCGAAAAGGAACCATGTGGGAACAATGATTTCCAAATTTCATTCCAATTATTCTACAACCACCATACCATGAATCTTCGTGACCTCAATGCCTTGTTAGACTTCCACCCCGATGCGGATTTCCTTGCCCCATCCATGAGCCTTTTCCCCGAATATGATGCATTTCGTTGGTGGCAAACAATTACGGATTTCGAAGAATTCAATACTCGGTATTCGGTAGCAAGCTAAATCATCCACCATGCTCTCCGTCTTCTTCACAGCCTCTTGGGGTATGCGGTGTTTAGAAAGCAAGACTTGAGCAAGCTCTCGCTTGAAGAGCTCTTTACTTTATGGGTTGCAACTAGGGAAGAATTGAGAGGGCGGCTCAACATGGGGTATTGGTTCGTCTTGTGTTGTGAAGCAATCAAGTCGGGCAACAAGACGGGTGAAATTGCCCTTGGTGGGGTGGTAACTAGGATTGCTAGTAAGCTTAGGTATGAGCGCTTCTTTCCTGCCTGTACTCAAGTTGGGACCGATAAGGATCTATTCATTAATATCCAGCAAATGAGAAGGTCGGGGTTCATCCAACCCACTGCCGATACCAACAATTTTCATAATTGGTGTGTCGAGCGCCAACACCATTGCATCTTGCCTAATCCCAGTCGAACATCTTTGGAACGGAATGCTAGGAATGTGTGGAAAGTTCCACTAGACAATGGTGTGTTACCCAACGCCTTGGGCGGCGTAAGAAATTTGATAGTCGAAGGTGAACAACAACAACAACATCAACATCATCAAGGCATGAGTAGCCTTGAGCAATAAATGATGAGCATGCAACTTGGCTTGCAAAGCTTGCTTGAGAACCAACAGGGTATGTTCGTGCAAACTCAAGCTCTTTACGGTGTGGTCGTGGATAGAGGTGAGGTCACCCCCCCGGTCAATTACCCTCATTGGCCACCTCAGTAAGGCCCGGTCCCTCTGTGGCAGGGATCACAGCCTACTTGGCCCTTTTGGCAAGGCCCCTCCTCCCAAGGCGTCCTTCAGGTAGACTACCCGACGGAGACCGAGTACGATTATTGTGCCCCGGGAGGGAGTGATTTTAGGGGTGACCCCAACTACCCATATGTCGACCCTTCCCACCCTTCCCTACTTCAACTTCCCGCCCCCTACGACCCGTTGCCTCAATGGCAACAAGACCTCTTTTGAGGTCACTATGGTTGGCCCCCGGGTTTTACCGGTGGTTAGGACCTGCATGGCATTCCTCCGGACGGGTTCTCTTATGATCTCGTGGAAGATGGGGATGATGATGGAGCCGGCCCTAGTGGCCACTAGCCTCCCTCCGTTTTATTTCTCCCCTTTGCCCCCTTCCCATTGTTTTTATTTGGCGCACCGCGGACGGTGCTTTGCTTTAGTGTGGGGGGGATGTAAGAGGCAAAGGGATTTTTTTTAGGTAGTGCGGGGGAAGGTGTAGCATCATGCTAGTGTGGGGGGGGACTCCATTGTAGGTAGTAGAGTTTACATGGTTCGGTTAGTTCTAGCATGTATTGATGTTGATTGTTTTTCGTGATTGTGATGATGAATTTTCATGATGATTTTGATGAGATCTTACTAATGAGTTTTCAATGAAAATTTAAGTGTTTGTGTAGGCGACGACGCTCCTAACAAGGAAAATCCAAACTCCCGATAATCCAAATTTCCCTTGATCCAAACTTTGTAGATAGCTTTTTGTTTCTTCTTTTTCTCTTTGTTTATAACTCTAATCTTTTTCTTTGTTTACTAACTTTTTCTTGTTTAGTTGTAGTTTCTTTTGTTTGGGCTCACTTTCTATGTAGCTTGAAGAATGAGGACAAAAGGAAAGCTAAGGAGCGGCACAAGCTCCCTCGGTGAGATTGCATAATTCTCTTGTCTTCTAATTCAAGCGGCATTTGGTGAGACCTTTCCCCTCTTTTATTTTCTCTTGTGTGCATATTTAGTTAGATTAGGATGGAGTTGATTGTTCGAGGTTTTATGCATTTGATTCTACAAAATCTGGTGATCGTTGGTTTGATGCCGAACAATCTTTGTTTGTCGATTGGGAATTAAATGTTTACTTGCCTCTTATCACTTTAAATCTCCTTCCTCTTTGAAAAAAAAAATTCTCTTTTTGTTCAATATAAACCACAAAATCTTTAGTGTTTCATCTTCACTTTGAGCAAAATAAAAGTTAACTCGCGTGATTGAATGTCTTTCTTGCTAAGTGCTTAAAGTTTACACGCTTCGGGATTGCCGTCGGTTGACTCTAGGATAGGTTCATTCTAAGGTAGCCAGTTTAGAACTCATAAGGCCCATCGAACCCAATTTCACTTGTTTGTTGTAAGAAGGTGTTGCTCTCATTAGGGGATTTGAAGCCCTAAAGGTAGTTTTTGTAACCCGATGTGAGTTTCATTGTTCAAGCCCCCAACAATTTTTGTTTGAGCGACATAGGATCCTTACCAAGGCATGCTTAGATCTAGAACTTGGCTTTTAGCTTTCCAAGATCGTGACCGAGCTAACTTAGGGACGATAAAGAGCATTCTTCATTCGGTGACTATTTTGTTTTCTAGGATTAGCTTTTATTTTATTTCCTCTTGTATTTTTGGTTGCATTTGCCCCTTTTTCTTGCCATGTTGAACCTTTCCCTCCTTGACTATAGCACATTATAAGCTTATGGCCTTTTTGTTTTGCTTTCACCCTTAGTATCGTGAAACTCAAGCTAGAAGCCTATTGATGTTTTAATTTGAAAATTAGGAGGCAAGGATCCTTGTGGAAAGCGAAGTAGTGATGTTGTGAATATTTTTTTTAATAAAAGCATGTAATTTATAGAAAAAGCCGTCCGTAATTGTGAAAAGGCATGGATGTAAAAAAAAAAAAAAGAAATATAGAAAGAATAAAGAGTTGTTGAATGATGATGGAAATTTGAAAATGTTTGGTAATGTAATTCAAGTTTGTGGCAATATAGTTGAAATTGGTAGAAGTTTGATTTTGGAAAAGAGGCTTGATCACCCTTTGATTCACGATTAGGCTAAGCACCAATTTCCAAATTTTACCACTCCTTCACCCACTAGCCAACGTTACAAACCTCTTAATGCTCTTTTGACTTAGGAAAGTTGAGTCACTAGTCGGTGGAGGGAGCTAGACTTCAAGCATATGGAGAAGGCATGACTTAGTAAGATGTCGGGTTTCCCTATTTTGTATTGTTTTACCTTTGTTCCGGCTTCTTCGTGGAGTCATGAGACGCTACCTCCAAGGGTGGATTTGAATCTAGATGGGGGAACACAGTAAGAATGTATGGAATGCAGAGGGAGTGGTGCATGTTAGAGTTCTCTACGCTTAGCATGATTTATCCTTCAATCAACCATTGGCATCCCTTTGCGTGTTTACTTTCACTATTTAGAAAGTTTGGTATCCACTTATGCTTGTTGCCTATAAAAGCTTGATTTGATTATGATTTGCATGTGCTTGATGATTCATATTCTTGTCTTCTCCTTTTAGTTTGTCTTGGACACGATTTTGTAAGAGTTGTGGGAAAGCACTTTGGAAACCCTCACGAGATCACAACTCGTCCTCATCGGTGACCGTGAGGTTTAAATGGCTTGTTGCTTTCGCTAAAAGCAAAGTCGGTTTTTCTTTGTTAGTTTGTCTTGTTCAAGCCTTCTTCGCTTAAGGACAAGAAAGAAGCAAGTGTGGGGGAAGTTGATGAGTGGCATTTATGCCACGATTAATAGTTCATTCTAACGAGTTTTTCCGATACTTGTAGCTTGTTTGTACCCCTTTTTATTGTCTTTAGTTCTCTTTTCTTCTGTCCGTCTTCTTTCCTATTTTTACCTCCTTTGTGTATTTTCTAGTTTGGCTTTCTTGTTTGTGTTTTGTAGGAACCATGGTGCTGAAAGAAGGAAGCTTTGAACCAAGTATTCAATGTCGCGCGCGAGCTGGAGAGGCCGCGCATTGATAGTGCGCGGGCGCGCATAATGAAGAGAAGGCGCGCATAAGGAGGAATTCAAGGAGCTAAGCAGGTTATTCTGTGCGACTGCTGCGCGGCCACCTACGCGGGCGCGCCTCACTTACCGTGCGGGCGCGCAGCCCTGTCAGAACCCGCGCAACCAAGCTCAAGAAACAGAACCAAACCAGAGAGTTTGCGCGCCTGCTGCGCGACCTCTGTGCGGGCGCGCATTCAAGGGCTTCTTTTCTCCATACCCACAAAGTTGCGGGCGCGCATGATTCTGAGAGGGCGCACACTACACCTGCGCGGGCGCGCGGGATTCGTGTGCGGGCTCGCACCGTTGGGTTTCAGATTTTTCTCCGCCTTGTTGCTCAAGTTTCTTTCTTTTTAGAAGCACATATATATAGTCCGTACTCTCTTTTGGAAGGGGGTAATTTTAGATTAGCTTAGTTTTAATTTTTTTTTGCTTAATCTAGAGAGAGAAACACCATTAGTTTTGGCATTTTAGAGAGAAAAAGTGGGAATTACTCCATTATTGAGCTTGGAATTTGAAGATGAAGCTTAATCAACCTCTTTGTAGAACTTCAACTTCAATGAATGAGCATTTCCTTACTCTTTTCTCTTTACTTTGCTATTTGATTTTGTATTAAGTTGCTTTTGTTTTATTAATTACTCATTATTCATGCTTTTGATTGTTAATATCATGATTGACTTGATAATTGCCGTGGATAGTGAGTAGTTGCTTAGCCAAGGGTATGGGGATGGTGTAGTTGGAGTTTGTTCATGCTTGTAGTATTGGGATTCAAGTTGATTGTGATTAAAGTCTTTACATGCTTGATTGTTCTTTGATCTTCTTGCAAAGTACACGTTGTTAGTTGATTAAAGGTGAATCTTTGCTAAATGAAACGACGGTTGACTTAGCTAAGTTCATTTCTATCGATTGTTACTTAATAGCACCTCCTAATATATGGTTCTAATGTGACAACATAGAGGCTATGTTAGGAGAAGCCAATTGACCCCGACAGGTGGCTAGATTGGACCCCCTATATCGATATTCATGCATGTTTAGTTCATTATCGATTTGTTTCTATGCTATTGCATGTTCAGGTGAAGCCTACACCTACCCATTTCCCTTGGTGTTTTCTTTATATTGTCTTTAATTCAATGTGCTCTTAGTTTAATCTCTTAGATAATTCCACTCTTTGTTCCGAGATAGCTTAATTATTTAGTAGTGATTACGGTGTTTAACTTCTCCCTGGGGTTCGACCCTTTGCTTACCTTATACTTGTATTAGGTTTGTTTAGGTCTTATAAATTGTATTTGATTTAGGGATAAACAATTTGAGAACGTGTTAACTCCCTTTGTCACAAAGGCATTTCGAATTTTTTGAAAATTCGCAAAAAACACGCATGAAATTCTTCAAAACTTAGATCGGCAAACTAGAGATCGAGAGCTTCAATTTGCAACAAATTTGAGCAAATTTGGTTGAGAAACGCGCAAGAACGAACGAGTTGAAGGTTTGAGCGAAAACCGAACGAAAATGAGCAGCAGCCGAAATGAGGAAGAAGAAGGGGTTTTATTCCGGAAAACCCGACTCCATCGTGCCGCGACAGAGTTGTCACGCTGTGACACGACTGACACGTCGCAATGACACGTGGTGGCACGCGCTGGCTTTCCTTCGTCAGCGATGCAATCCTTGGGCCCCATACTAGTTATGTGGACTTTATTTAGCAAATAGGGTTCCTTGGTATGCCAGTTAGCCCCTATAAGCAAATTGACATGATTAGTGTCGGTTCGATTACAATGGCAGTAAGTGATCAACCTGACGACGATCATCTTACTTAGCTTAAGCGCCTAAGTATTGGCTCATCACAAGCACCGAGGTATTGGTTCTCAAAGCAAGCAAAAGCACCAAAGTACCGGCTCTTTACAAAATGCGCCAAAGTACTGGCACAGCAAAAGCACAAGCATAGGAAATTCACAGAAAGCGTTCAAGCAAAGCATTAGTAAATTGAAGATCATTACAAGCAATGGTTTTCGACGACTTTCACTTAGGTGTAAAAGTTATCAATAAAATGATCAAGTCGAGGTATAGACAAGATTTTGGAGACGGCTACAAGCAGCGGTCTTCTATAGCGGCGAGGCATTGCCGTGGCGAAGTAATGCCACAAATCTGATAATGGCTACAAACAGAGGTCTTCGACGATGTCCCGAAGTATAGAGGAGATTGACTATAGCGGCGAGGTACCGCCACAACACTGGAGATGACGAGGTACAGTCACCTTTGACGATGTTCCTGAGGTATTGTGGAAGATTGTCACAAACAGATGAAGATAGCGAGGCACTGTTACCTTCAGATGGCATTCACGAGGTAGTGTGGAGGTCGTCACAACATCATGCAGCAACAAATAAATCAATTACCCCGGAGACGTGTACTCGACGGTGCAAGATACGCGCTTCATAACTCTCTTATTTGTTTAAACTAAAGCTAGTTTGCAGGTATCGGTGTTACAAGAATGATTTCGGATCGCAGAACGTTCTAAATCATTCTCCGTCCCTATCGTTACTTTGACTTTTGTTTTCAAAACTTGCGTTTCTCCAAACTCAGTCAAAGTGGGGGCTTCTGTAGACACCTAATTATGTCTCCCCAAAAACCAAACCCAGTGATGAATATCTTTCATGTCATTGATTATCGAACAAGGTAAAATGTGAAAAGTCTTGTGATACGGTCGTTTTAATAAAAATACTTCTTTCTGTTTTCGAAAATATTTTTTTTCATACTTTATTTATGGAAAATTTCCAATCTAGATTAGTTTGGTCCATGATAAGGATCCAATAATGGTGTAGTTAGATTGGGCTCGAAAAGAGCTTTCTAACGATATATTATAAGCCCAATTCCGATGAATAATGAGGATGTTATGGCCAAAATATTAAATTGGGCCCGAAATGAGTTTTATATACAGCCCAATGATCAAGTGGAGGGACCATTAGTTATCATTCCTAAAGTCATTAGGAATTGCTTTAATCTTTCAGATTAATCTAGAAGGTTCTTTTAAATTCTAGTGGAATTGGGATTAATAATTATTTTTTAGAAAATAAAGAATTTTATTTGGTATAAAACAAGTGTTTTAAAAGATTAAATCTGATTTTAAAGGATAAGTACGGACGTTAATTAGTCTAATTTAATTAGAATACGGACTCCGTACATTTTTAAGTTAACGCGTTCACCATCGCCAAGCGACAGCTCCATCGCACCGCGATGAAAGTAGTTTTACTCTGAATCAAATTCGATCTTTTTCTGATCGTTTCGGGACTATTTTCTTTTTAAATAGGGTCTTTATTCCTCGTTTTCAATCAATCTACAATCATCTAATTCTCTTCTCTCTCTAAAAGCTAGAAGCTTGTTCTTTCTCCCTCTTTCTAAGCCTTCCCTTTTTAAATACAATACCGCATTCACGAGTTCTAGACGCCCGTAACCAAGTTCAAAGTTTCCTTCACCCTAGACGTGAAAGGTTGATAATTTCTGAGGGTTTGGTCTCTTTTAGTGAAATTATCGTGAAAGGTTGATAATTTCTGAGGCTTCAATGCCGAAGAGGTCTCTTTTAGTAGTCTTTGTGGGCATCACTTCTTTAGTGATACGCTTGTTTTGAACCAACTTTGCATGGTCAAGGGCCTCACGACATAGGTCTATTGCTTCCCTAATTGTGTTTTTTAGGAGCCATACCTCCTCTTTAGTGGCAGGTTGTTCACCTGTGGGGTAATCACTCATGGCACTGAAAAAGGTTTCCTTCTCTTCTTTGATAGCATGAGTTTCTTCGATTGGTTTGATGAGGAGTGATGGGTCAATATGACCTTCTTCATCAGAAATTTCAAAGGAGTCTGAAAGTGGAGCACTATTGATACTTAGCTTCTTGCTTGCAGGAGGCAATGGGAGTTTATTGCTATCAATTAGATCTTGAATAGCTTCTTTTAACTTCCGGCAGTTCTCAGTGAGATGGTCCCTGCCTTGGTGATACTTGCAGTGTACGTTCGGGTTCCAACTAGCCGTCCTCTTTTCGACTGGTGGATCTCCAAATGGTTCAATAGGAGTTATGAGACATTTAGGATGAAGGCGATCAAATGTTGTGTCATAACTCATGCCAATAGGTGTGAAGTTTCTCATAAATGGCTTCTTTTGTCCTTGATTGTTCATAGCTAGGACCTCATTCAGATTAAAGGTGCTAACGTTGTTTGAGTAAGTAGTTTTGGAAGAAGAAGGATTGTCGTTCTTCTTTCCTTTCCAGCCACTGTTGAAATTGTTAGTAACTTTTTGTTTTGCAAGGTCCTCTTCAATGTTGATTCCTACATCATAGACGGCCTTGAAAGTACTCAAATTGCTTTGGTATTTGAGATTCTTAGAGTACTTTCCTTAGAGGTTCTTGATGAACATTCTTACAGATTCTTTTTCTGTAGGAACCTCAACCATTTTGGCAGAAGTTTCCCTCCACTTGTTAAAGAAGGAAGTGAATCCTTCATTCTTTTTTTATTTCAACATCTCAAGTTCCCTATGGTCAATTTTAACTTGAATGTTGCATTTGTATCTATCTATGAAAGCGTTTGTTATTGAATCCCAAGAAGAGATCTTCTTTTTATCAAGAGAAAAGAACCATTGTTGACAAACGATTTCTAAAGATAGTGAAAACAATGAATGAAAAGCCTTCCTATCAATCCCCGTAATGTTCATTATTGTTTTAAAAGCTCTGAAGTGGAAGTAGGGGTTCTCAGTTGGCTTGAATCTTGGGATGTCATTGGCATTTAATTTCTGTGGAAGAAATTCCTTGTCCACCGAGACCCCCTTGTGAGCTAATCCCCTGAAACTTGTAGTCATTAGAGATTTTGCTCAAACTTTCTTCTATTCACTCAAATTGTTGTTGTTTTGTTGGGTCATTGACTTGAAGAGCGAGAGTTTTGAACATCTCGGTCAAGCTAGCCATGTTTTGCCTTAGTTCATTAACTTCTTCCTGGGTTGCCATTTTCTTCTTAGCCTTTCTTTTTTGTCGAAATGGTTTATCAAAAAGTAAGACTTGGACAAAAGTGTTGTCTTTGATTAGTCGCCCTTCCTTTCTTAACCAAGCGTTTGTAAATATTAAACCATTTTTGACTTAATGACTTGACTCAAATTGACTTTGACTTTATTGGTTTTAAAAGCAAAAGCAAAAATAGGGTGCATATTTTTGGGGATCATGTATGGGGTTCAAATAGCATGGTTATGTTGGGAGGATTAATATCCGACTTACCCTCTTAAAAAAAATACGGAAAACACGCGCACACAAGACTCTCTAGACATGGTCATGGTGAAACATATATACAAAGTGTGCGGTTAAAAGTGAGTGAAAGTGGCATGCTTTGACACTTGTGTAAGACCATGGGACTATGTTCCTAGACACAATTAAGGATTAAATAATACTTTAGCTGTTCACAAACTGTTTAATTAGACTCATCGTGAGGACTCAGGAAGAAAACTGAACCATCGCAATAACAACGGAATTATCGCGGCGCGATATTGTTATCGCGTCGCGATGGACACTTGCGTGTCGCGCCACAGGTCAAACCTTCGGGTCATTACTGAAACGTCAGTCTGGGCTTGTTTCTAGTGTTTTACCTTAAAAGGACAAGCCTATAGTCGTACTAAGTCAGGTTTAGTCAATTTATTCAGCTTTAATTAACCATATTAATTAATTAATTAAGCAAAGTCCTTTAGTCATTAATTAGTTTATTTAGACTTATACACAAGTCAAACAAACGGTTAGTGTAAACACACATAAATTACGGACAAGCAAAAAATGCACAAATAGGTCAAATAAGCACAACATAATGCAATGAGTTTGCAACCTAACCATGGCTCTAGTTCTCTAAAGTTCAAAGAATAGGTTAGTCAAAAGAGGGTCCATGGTTATGAGTTCAGATGCATCACGCGGAAGCCTTACCTTTGGAAGGGTTGGCACGTATGGATGGGACCCCACAAGTTAAACTTTTTTCCATGGTTTGGTGAATTCACAAACTCGGATTTACCCTTCATTGCAATGAGCTTTCGATTGGGTAGTTGGAGCGTGAATTCCCAGAGGGTTATGGCCATAAGTAGAACACATATGGGTTCAGAAAAGAGGGAAAAACTCAATCAGGAAGTAAAATCGAGCAAATAGTACTAGAACCGGTCAAAGCAAGAAGGCAGTTTTCTGGCTCGGTATTGGAAGAACTTGGCGCGAGACAACAGGGACCATCGCGAGACGATAGCTCTGTCACGCCGCGATATTGCTATCGCACTGTGATGGGCACTGTTTTCTCGGCACTAGTTCCTACATGCCTCAGCGGCTCTCTGTGTTCTTATAATTTTCAAGTTTTCGCAGCGTTTTTTCGATTCTAGTTGTGAAAGATATTTCCCAAATTTCCTACGTGTAAAAAGCCTATGTTTTTGACGCATTACGGATGGTCTATCCAATGCGGACCTTTTTATGCTTATGCCAATAATGTCAATCAAAATTACGCACATGAATACTTAGAACTTTTCGAGTCTCATCCACTCATTCTAAATTATTGCCAAAATAAATTTTAGGAATTAAAATAGAAATCCTCCCAAGCGGAGTCGCCAAAATCTATAGGGAATATTTCAAGCATCCCACACTTGAGCCCCACTATGATCATACACTTAAGCATGGTGGCGTCCAAAGGAAAGGAAGCTAGAGCAAAAGAGTCGGCAACAAGTTTTAGGAACTTGTAAATCGTTCACAGGGTGGAGGTTACACCCCTTCACGATCCATGAGATCGCTAACTCCATAGTGGTCCTGAACCATGACTGGATATTTGGGGATGAAGGTACAAATTCAACCTAAAAGAGATTGAACCTGTCCTAAATAGGCCTCTACTTTATTATTCTCATATTCATGTGTGCTTTCTAACTAACATACAATCAATATATTAATCCTAAACCTGTTTAATCTATGTTGGTTGATTATTAATGCACAAACAATTCGATTATTGGCGATTAATAGAATTAAAATCATATTAGCCTAATAAAATTATTAATTATCTTATTACGCGTGATTTCAAGTTCAACTTCCCTTTAAACCAGAAAGAGAGGGCGTTATCAAGCAATAACAATAATAAGCAACATAATAATATTGATACAACAAATCATCATCATAATCTCCATAAAGCATAATAATATTATTAGCAAGACCCTAGGCATGATACTAATAAGAGTAATAACAAATCCTAGCATGTCACTAACCAATAAAGATTAAAGCTTTATCCCTAACATGATACTAACATCATAGAAGAAATAGGAAGCAACATAATATGATACTAGGAATATTAGTTAATACCCTAAACATGATACTAGGAATCATAAAGACATCCTAACATGATACTAGGAATTAAAATAATCTAAGCATGATTCCTAAAGATATATAGCAATAAAACAATCTCTTTCTACAAAAACAATACACACGTTAGTAACTTCAATAAAAATATTAAATCAAACAATTAATTTAAATAATCAAAATAAGGATTTGGGACAATACCCTATGAAATTATCAACCTTTCACGTCTAGGGGGAAGGCAACTTCAAACATGGTTAGGTGCGTCTAAGACTCGTGAATGCGGTATTGTGTTTTGAAAGGGCTAGGCTTAGAAATCAAGAGAGAGAGAAAGAAAGAATAAGCTTCTAGCTTGAAGAGAGAAAGAATTAGATGATTGTTGATGATTGAAAACGGGGAAATAACGCCAATATTTATAGAGAAAAACATCTGAAACGATAGAAAAGAGTCAGAATTTCACTCTGAGTAAAATTGCTCCTATCGCGATGCGACAGAGCTATCGCGACACGATGGCTCTATTGTGATGCGATAGGCCTATCGCGCCGCGATAGACTCCTCGCAGCGCGATGGTGCGATTAAGATAAAAAAGCTATACAGAGTCATTTCCCTAATATAATTAGATGATTAGACTCCGTATTTATCATTAATTTAAGATCAGTTTATCATCAACATATTTGTTTTATTCCAAATTAAATTCATTATCTTTTCTAAATAAAATAAAAATATAATTATTAATCCTAATTCCATTAGAACTTAAAATAACCTCTAGATTATCCTAAAAAATTAAAGCAAATGCTAATGACTTCAGGAATAATAATTAATGGGCCCTCCACTTGATCATTGGGCCGCATATAAAATTATTTTGGGCCGAGTTTAGTATTTTGTCCATAACTTCCTCATTATTCAGCGGAATTGGGCTTATAATATATCATTGTATTGGAAAGCTCTTTTCGAACCCCATCCAACTACACAATTATTGGACCTATATCATGGACTAAACTAAATTGTACTGGACATTTTTCTTAAATAGGGTACGAAAAGAAATAGAAAGAAGTATTTTTATTAAAAACAAGTGTATCACGAGACTCTTTCACATTTCACCTCGTTCGATAATCAATGACGTGAAAGATATTTATCACTGGGTTTGGTTTTTGGGGAGACACAATCAGGTGTCTACAACTACGTTGGTTTAGACACTTTTCAAAAGGTCTATTTTGTGGCTACTAGGATTGAAGATGATCTCTTTTAAGAAACGGCAAACAAGCCTCATCATCATCAACCTAAGAACAATTACAAAAAGGGGAATGATAACACTTCATCCTCTATTGATGTATTTGCGACTTCCACGCAATATAACAGCACAATGCAATATCATAGTAATGACCTTAGGAAAAGATGGACAAGAGAAAGAAGATTTACACAATTTCATGTGAGCTATAAAGAATTGCTAGAAAAACTAAATGAAAAAGGATTGCTCGCACCAACAGGGCCAACGCCACCCACTCCTCCAGAAAAAAGAAATTCTCAAAAGGATGGCAATGCCTATTGTGCTTATCATAGAGGTGTTAGACATAATACTGAAAGTTGCTTTGTCCTAAACCACAAAATTCAAGATCTAGTAGACGATGGGAGAATTCCCACGCCTAAACCCAACAACAATATATCCCTATTGGGAACATTTCATATTGATAAGGATCATATGGGAAGCGATACATTCAATCCTTTGAATTATATCACTCCTATAGGGAAGCCTCTAACCACAACATTCATAGGGGAAACTAATGAAGTGTGTGGGTTATGGGACGACGACTTCCAAGACTAATACGTCTCTAAGAATGCCACCGTCCCACCTTCTCCTTGTCTACAAAACGAAACAACTGCAGCGCTTAATTGGGATCATTTCTTGGGGAAATCACAAGATTTATCAAATCTCTCCTTGGATGAAGAATGACATCAAGCACAACTTATGGAGCATCTTGAAATGGAGGCACATTCAAAGCCTCTAGAAGAAAGTTGGTTCACGAGCCCTACAACTAACCCAAACGAGATAGATCATTTAACTCGTTCTGGGCGAGTTTATCAAACGCAACCAAATGGATCTTCAACCACTCAAAATCAAGTTCAAAATCCAGTACCACCTCCACCTGAGGTGGAAGATCCATAGGTTAAACAACTTCGCCAATCTAAGGCGAATGTTAGCATTTGGGAACTCCTAAGTACTTCTAAAGAACATAGGAATTCTCTTATGAATGCTCTAACTACTTTGTCTATAAGTACGGATACAACTCCACAGAATCTCGTTAGCTTGCTTACTAGCGAAAAATCCGACAAATCAATCACCTTTACTAGTGATGATTTGCCTTGAAAAGACAAAACCCACAACAATGCATTATATCTAACTGTGGGGTGCAAGGGATACAACATCCCTCTTACTTTAGTTGACAATGGGTTTGCCGTAAATGTATACCCATTATGAACTGCGAAATATTTAGGCCTTAATCAAGAAAAAGACTTTCAATCAACAACACAAAGCATTAGGGCCTATGAAAATTAAAGGAGATCAGTGTGTAGGACTATTAAGCTACCAATTACCACAGTCCCATTACAAAAGATGGTTAAATTCCATGTCATGGACATTAAACCTTCTTCTTGGACGTCCTTGGATACATGATCTTGGAGCAATACCATCTTCGCTCCACCAAATGATTAGGTTGAACTATCAAGGTCTTCTTATGACTATACATGCTTCTCCTCTTAAAATAGCAATAAATGATCAATCACTTTTAGAAATAAACCATGATAATGATGAAGAAGACATGTGGGGATTCACCGCGGAGGCAATTTGCACACTAGAAATCAAGGAAAGCCTTGAAGAACCATTCAAGCTTGATCCATGTTCCACCCCAATAGTAAACAACATCTTATTCAAGAGTAGTTACTTTCCTGGGATGCCTGTGGGAATAGGAATAAAGAAATCTCTTTTACTTCCTATCCCAAAGAAAAGCTTTTCTTTTGGATTGGGATATAAGCCAACCAAAGAAGAACTCAAGGCTCACGATGCTAAGATCAAAGCACGTAGAGACAATAACAAGAAAGGAATAATCTCTTTACTCCCATCCTACAATCAAACTCTCAACGGACAATTCGTTAGGGAGGGTGAATATTACCCATGTTATGACTTTCCAGAACCACTAGTTCTAGAAGGTATCAAGAAGCCTGGATTCGAAATATTCCACGATTGCTACTTCTTGAATGACGATTTCGAAATCGTTCAATCAAAACAGCCAACTCCAGGGTGCTATGATAGGCAAGCATTTAACTTGCTATTTGGACTAGAGCAAAACAATATTGCTACAATGACTAATCAAAAGGCCATCCAAGATGAAACTTTTGACCCAACCTTGTTGATCAACCCTTTCAACGAAACCTTCAAGCATGGATGGAGAAAGACTTTCAAGTGGATTAACCATAAAGGTGACAAGCTAGAGATCACCACAAGCGAAGGGGAGATGTTCGAAGAATCTGATGATGAGTCTATTCTAGATTTTAAGGAAGCTGAAAATTTAGGCCCTGTGGCCATTACTGAGTCTTTATTTTCTAGTTCTAAGGATGTTGATCCTAAAAAGGATTCTCCTCTCGATGTACTTTCTTTTAATTTCAATAATATGAGCTCTGTTTCCGAGTATATGCCTTCTCTTGAATCTTTTGAATGCTATAATAATCAATCTACTGAGGATGATAACATTAATAAACTAGTTGAATTAATGAATGAACGAGAACAAAAGAATCCTGCAATTGAAGAAACCGAAACAGTCAATAAAGGAACTAATGAAATAAGTATGAAGTCAAAATTGTCTTAACATTAAATCCGAAAGAGCGATCGATCCTCATATCGATGCTTAAAGAATTCGAAGACGTGTTCTCTTGGTCATACAAGGACATGCCTGGAATAGATAGGGAAATCACGGAACACACCATTCCCTTGAACCCTACCTTTAAACTAGTAAAACAAAAACTTCGACGAATGAAACCTAATGTCGCCTTGAAAATAAAAGAGGAGGTACAAAAACAATTAGACGCTGGTTTCATTCACGTATGTAATTACCCAAAATGAGTAGCAAACATCGTCCCAGTCCCTAAAAAGGATGGACGAGTTCGCATGTGTGTCTACTTCAAAGACCTCAATAAGGCTAGCCCTAAAGACGATTTTCCTCTACCTCATATTGACATATTGGTAGATAACACCCCTGAACATGCGATGTTATCCTTTATGGATGGATACGCAGGTTACAACCAAATTCTAATTGCAAAATAAGACGAAGAAAATACATACTTTATTACCCCTTGGGGTACATATTGCTATACAGTCATGCCATTTGGTCTAAAAAATGCAGGAGCAACGTACCAAAGGACGGCTACAACTCTCTTGCATGATATGATGCATAAAGAAATAGAAGTATATGTGGATGACATGATCGTGGAGTCTAGAGATAGAATAGGACATATAAAAGCTTTACGCAAATTCTTCACTCGCATAAAAGAATAAAAAATGCGATTAAATCCACAAAAATGCGCCTTCGGAGTAACTTCCGGCAAGTTACTCGGATAAGTAGTAAGCACACATGGCAATGAGATCGATCCCTCTAAAATAAAAGTAATCGTTGATATGCCTCCCCCTCAAACATAAAAAGAAATTAGGGGGTTCCTTGGAAAACTACAGTACATTAGTCGATTCATCAATAAGTTGACAATGACTTGTGAACGAACATTCAAAAAACTGAAAAAAGAAGAAAAACATGAATGGGATAATCAATGCCAAGAGGCCTTTGAGAAAATCAAAGACTATCACAAAAGTCCACCAGTTTTAGCACCACCAATACCTAAACTACCTCTTAGGCTATACATCACTATTACAGATACGACCACAGGAGCCGTGTTAGCACAAGAGGTAAAAAAAGTAGAGCGTGCAATATACTATATAAGTAAAATCTAATACAAAACAAAGTATAGAACCTTGGAAAAAACAAGTTTAGCATTAGTGTGGGCAACCAAAAAATTACGACATTATATGCTACCCCGCACCACTCATGTGATTTCACAACAAAATCCGATAAAGTATTTGTTTGAACAAGCACCCATACAAGGAAGAATATCTAAATGGTTGGTAATGTTGGCGAATTTGAACTAAAATATATTCTTGAAAAATCAATAAAAGAAAAAGTAATATCCGATTTTCTTGCTCAACATCCTATTCAAACAAGCCATACAGACACTACTCATCTTCCGGATTAAGAGATTCTCATGCCATAAGATGACAAATGGGTAATGTACTTTGACGGCGCATCCAATCAAAATGGATGTGGTGGAGGAGTGTTACTCGTAAGTCTAGAGGGAGAACATACTCCAATCTCTGTCAAACTAGACTTTGAAGCTACTAATAATGTCGCGGAATACGAAGCGTGCATTATTGGATTAGAAGTAGAAGCTAGCATAGGTGTGCAAAAATTAGAGGTATATGGAGATTCAAGTTTGATAATAAATCACATACTCAAAAAATGAAAAAATTAAAACTCCACAATGATATTATACCAAGCACACTTAGATCAACTCATCGACCATTTTGATTATATTGACTTTAAATATCTCCCAAGGGATGAGAATCAATTTACTGATGCACTAGCAAAATTAGCCTCAATGATCAATAGCCTCCAATTAGCCTCAATGGAGTTCCACATGAACTAATTAGTGACTAGGGATCTCAATTCAAAGCAGAAGTTGAGACCCTCTTAGCTCGTTATAAAGTAAAACATCATCATTCGTCTCCATATGGACCCCAAATGAATGGAGCAATAGAATCGGCGAATAAAAACATAACAGTCATCATTATGAAAATGGCAGAAAATTATAAAGGCTGGCCGAATAAACTACACTTCGCCCTATGGGGTTATAGAACATCCATACGAACATCAATAAGAGTAACTCCATACTCCTTAGTTTTTGGCATGGACGCCGTTCAACCAGTTGAACTGGAAATACCGTCCTTACGCATCGTACTCGAAAGTAAGCTACCGGAAGCTGAATAGGTACGAGCAAGGTATAAAGAGCTTTTATTCCTCGATGAACGACGATTAAAAGCTTAGTATCATGTACAAGTCTACCAAAGACGCATCGCGCGACACTTTAACAAAAGGGTATGACCCCGTAATATTAAAGAAGGTGACTTTGTACTAAAAGAGGTTAGGGTCCACTAACCGATCCAAGAGAGAAATTCAAACCTTATTGGATAGGACCATACCACGTAATTGAAATTCTATCAGGAGGAGCCGTTCGATTAATGGATATTGGTGGTGATGAAATCCGTCAATTAATAAACATTGATCAACTTAAAAAGTATTACATATAAAAAAAAAATCCGGATAAACTCGTTCATTCATAATTAACAGTCATGTCTCTTAGCATTCAAATAAAGATTCTAAGTGTAATGCACTTTATTGAATCACACGGTAAAGCTCATAACACTTGGGGGGTAATCAAAATAAACATATGCCATTCAAAGTGTTCATATTTTTTTGAACATCATGAAAAAACTCTTCACACTTGGGGGGTAATGATGATTAAAAAAAATTAACGTTCGTAGCAAAGGTGTCGCGCTCAACTAAATGAGTTACGCGCGGATGTCACACGCAACAAAATCGACAGGCACGCGCAACCTTGGACGTTGCGCGCGCCACTTGATGACGAACTACGAACCCAAAATTTTACTCTTGAATAAAATTTTGATTTTTACTAGAGAAGAAATAAGGGAGTTTTCAAACATTATGAATACTCGGAAAACAACAAAATTAAACTTTGATTTATGTTATTAAACAAAGTTTGATTAATTTTTCATTTAATTTCTACAAGTAGGATTAAAGAAAAATTGAAAAAAATAAATATATAACACTTTTTACTACGCAAAGACCTGATTTCGTAATACGAATACGTAGGCAATCTTTATGATTCGTTAATAAAAAAAAAGGAGCTCATTTTTATTCCATATGAAATTCAAAAGACATCATAGACCTAGATAATAAGTAATTCAAAAAAAAAAAAACATAGTAGTGATTACACTTTATTCAAAAAATTATTAAAACTATTAATATTGTGTAACACTCTAACGTTTTACTATATCCTCAATCGTCACAATTGAAGAAGGAGTATTTTCCATTGCAGTATTCTCATCAACCTTAGAGCTTTCCCCTTCGCCCTTCTTTTTGACCCAAACGTTGTTCTTCAATTTAGGAATAGGGACCCTTTCAACTCTCTTTCCCTTATCCTTAGTATTTGATGGAGCCTTCTTACGAGGATTTAATGAAGGTTCCTTAATCTTCACGCCTTGTTGCGCGGGTTTGGGAGGAGCCTTCCTTTTAGGTTCCCTTGAACGAGCCTTTGGTGATGAGGAGGAATCTAACTTTCTTCTCACTCCTTCGTTTTGGCCATTAGGAAGAGTAGTAGTGGCCGAATGCATCGAAGGCTTGGATAGATTGCGAGCCGAGGCGGCTTGATTTTGTTGTCGAGCCTTATTTAACTCTCCCTTGTCTGCCGCATTTATCCAAGCTTTGTAAAAGGAAGATAGTACTATGCTCGCCGTGGGATTTTGCACCACCCACTTAAGAAGACTAGACCAATAAATCCAACGAGGAATCCTTTCAGGGTTAAAATTAACATCTTTAGGGGCATCACAATCCTGTGGGGGAATAATTTTTTTCATCCTATACTGTCTCATCACCCTGCAAGGAAAGATGTAAGTAGTACTAGAGAAGCCTAAAAGCCTAATGTAGGGACAATTAAAACTATTCCTAATCATACTACTTATGTTCCACCAAGGAATCACAAAGCGTATGTTAGGAACCCTATGACAGAAAAAGGACGTCCATTCTTCCTCATTCTTATGTTTGTAAAGAATACAAGACAAGGGAACGTTCTCACTCCGTTAGCCTCAAGATTTTGTGGCTGATCAACAATTCGCAAGCGCTCCATGAGCCAAATCTGAAAAAAGAAGAAAAAATTAATTTGCGACATTACATCAGCAGGTGGCGCGTGCATGACTGATTGTCATGCGCGCGCCACTCGCGCGCATCTTGGAAGATTACGCTGGTTTGATCAGCGCAACTTTCAAGGCTGCGCTGAGATACGACGTAAAAAAAATAAATAAAAATAAAAATTACCTACATGTAATAGGAGTGGACTTCCCGTGAAACCATTCTCGTTTGGGTCTCCTCTGAGGCGATTCAAGCAAAGTATAATTTTCGCCAGAGCTAAGGGAGCGGGTGAATGACATCCCTTTATTTGCTCCACTATGGACACCATAGAATAATTCCCATATTCTTTACTATTCCTAAGCAAACAATTGACAACAAGACAAAAACACAAAGCACGAATTTTAAAACGTTGTTTAGTCAAATTGTCACGAGGGGAGACAAAATGTTCAATAAATTGAATTAAATTCACGCCTTCTTCTGTCCCAATTTTGGCCATATCATTGTCATTCAAGCAAAAAAATCGTTGAAACACAGGTTTGGAATCTGACAAGCTAGGGGCATATGTCACGGATACAGTATTTGCAGGGAAGCCTAGTAGAGCCTCTAACTCGCCATGTAATGGGACAATTTCATCCCCTTTAAAGAGGAAAAGATGGTGGTTCGAGTCTCAATGATTAACTACAGCACGGAAGAAATCGAAATTTATATTGAGTTGCATATAGCATAATAGAGGGTGGTGGTATTTTTAAAGGCTAATTTATCCTCAGTAGAAAGGGAAGTGACCCATTGTTTCAAACGTAACTCAAATGTTTTTACCATTGTTCAAACCAAAGAAAAAAAAGGAAAAAGAACAAGTAGAAAGAGAGCAATAATTTTCTTTATAATACTACCAACGAATGAATATGAGATGATCAAAATCCTACACGAAACCATGTTTAAATAGGCCCAAACGAGGTAATTTTTCGGCAATTTTCGCCCAAAGGAAAGTTCACTCGCAGGTAGCGCGCGCAACCAATTTACATGCGCGCGACAGCCGCGCGCAACTCATCCAGTTACGCGCGCCCTACTCTGTTGCGACATGTTGGTTGGTTTATTTTTGTATTTTGGACTATCAAATAATGGAATATCAACGAAATCTTACGATTAATCCATACGCTTGCCTTTCTCAGTTTTATTTCCTTTCTTTATTCCTTTATTTATTTATTTTATTATTTTATTTTCTTTTTTCCTTTCTTTTTCTAACTTCCTTTTTTATTTTTCTATTTTTTTATTATTTTATTTAAGTTCTTTTTTTCCTTTCACCCTTTTTCTTTCCCCTTTGTTTCCTTTTTTCATTTTTTCTTTTTCGGGGGGTAAGTGGGAACCCTTTCCCTCCCTCAGAAATTTTTTTTCTTTTTTATCTCTTTTAAATACTTATGGAAATAAAATATGATATATACAAGAACAAATTGTGTGTCATATTTACAACGATAAAAATATAAAAATGTACATTTTCCACATGACATACAGAAAAAAATAATAATAAAAAAAATGGAAGTCAGGTGCTTGGCGACTCCCGGAAGGCTGCTGTACATCCTGCAAAATCCAAAACAAAGATTAATACACAAAATGTGTAATAACTTTGATACATATATATATATATATAAAACAAGCAAACAAACTTACCGTGACCATCCGATGATCACGGCATAACAAAGCCACGAGGGCTCTCCGATAAGCAGCTCGGAAAGCACACTTAATCCTCACCATGTCGTTCACGGTCTCTCACGGAACCTGTTCCAAAAAACATAATAATAAAGGACAGTTAGAAGACAAATGTATATGATATATGGAAAAGAAAATATATAAATATACAAAATAAAGTATACCTACTCAACCGTCTCAGGTACGAACGGTATGTCCTCATCCTCCGCTGCAAGAAGAAACTCACGTAATCACCGCCGTGGAAGGCACCCAACCACCCAGCTCGGCTCGCTGAAAATACAATAATAAAATAGTCAAAGTTCTGAACAATAGATAAAGAAAAGGAAAAGAAAAGAAAAATACTAACCGGAACGAAAGCTGGAAAAGGAGTCAGCTTGGATGAAATGAACGTCGGGTAAGATGCACCCGGCAGCACCAGCTGCTCCGCTGGATAACCATGGATCACCTGAGCTCGATCCTCGGTAGATAGCAAGTCCGGACGGTGCATTCGGATCGGAGGGTCCGCAGGTTCCTCGGACGAGAACTGCTAGAAGACACGCTCGCCTAAGAACTAAGCGTCCGTCCTCTGGAGCACAGAGAGTCCCTAATAAAGGGCCCGAAAACGATAGAAAACCATACCTGCCCGGACTTCCTCAGGGACCCCAACGATCAAACTCCAAGAACAGAGATCGATGTACAAAACACAACCACATGAGAAAATCATTAAAAAAAATATATACGTGGAAATGAGTGTTGTCAAAATCATACTCACCGACGCACGAGTTGCCAAAAGAATCCTCTGGCAAAAATCACCGGCTGAAGTTGCTCGTCTTTTCCTAATCGTTACCAGACGATGGCAGATAGAAAGACAAGCCTCCCCAAGTATCCTGGGGGCTAGAAAAGGCAGGTACGAGTACCCCCAAGCCTAAGAAAAAGAATATAATTATTCAAAAGCCAAAATGGTGATGAAAAAATATTTATAAAAGATTAAGATATGCACCTCGAGGATACGACCATGTCACGAAATGGAGATCCGAGGCACCTCAGTAACTGCCGCGCACTACTAAAATTCGGCCAAATTGCGACCGTCTCTGACGGTCGCAAATTATAGTAAAAACGGTCGCAATTAGTAATTGCGACCGTCAACGGTCGTAAGGTGGTGGTCGTTATTCACGTGGTCGCAAAAAATCATTTTTGCGACCGTTTGACGGTCGCAGATTTTTTGCGACCGTTTTTATTATTTTCAACGACTGTTTAGAAAACGGTCGCAAAAATTAAAAATTGCGACAGGTAATATCAGCGGTCGCAATTTTTGGAATTAGCGACCGCCATAAGCCGTCGCTAAAATTTTAAAAAAAAAACAAAAAAAAAAAAGAAAAATCACACTACTGTACTTCACATCCAGCCTCACACCACCGAAACCACCTTTGCCCACAACTTATGCCCACCCTAACCACGAAAACCCGCCGCCGCTCATCTGAAACCACCTAACCCACCACCATCGCCAACCCACCACAACTCCCCACCCTAAATACTAAATCAGCCGCCGCTCACGTGAAACCACCTTAACCCAACGCCGCTCACCTGTAACCACCTCAACTCAGCGCCGCTACCCGAAACCACCTCAACCCACCGCCGCCCACAAAATTTTAAAAAATTAAGAAAATTACCCACAAAATAAGAAATAAAGTTATACAATAATTATACAAATTACAGAAAATTACCCACAAATCAAAAATAAAGCAATAACATAGATCTTTCAAAAATTATAAACTAAAATTACAATAAAAAAACACAAATCAGAAATAAAACAATAATATAGATCTTTCAAAATTAAAAATTAAAATTACAATTAAATAATTATACATAATCAAAAATTCGAAACAATAAATTGAGATCAACAATATAACCTAAATTAAATATCAGATCTAGAAGTTTTCAAAAAAAAAAAAAAAAAAAAAAATCAGATCTAAAAAACCTTGACTTCTCTTAGGCTCGTTCTTGTGACGGTGAGGAGAGAGAAATCGCCGGCATCAACACCACAAGCGAAGCTTCCGATTTGAGCCAAAGCTTGAATGAGCAGCGATTTTCGGCTTCTTATTCTTCAATTCTCAAGTGCTTTGCTTCATTTTCGGCAGTGAAATTCAGAGAATTAGGAGATGAGAGTGAAAGAGGAGGGGCGTGAGAAGGATAGATAGAGAAGAGAGAGGGGAAAGAGAAGAGGAAAAAAAACGGGGATGAATCAGAAAGAGAAGGGGGAGTAGATCAGGGAAAGAAGAAGAGGAAAGAGGAGAGAGGAGTGAGAAGAAGAAAGAGAAATGAAAAAAATGAGAAAGGGGAAGTGGAGCGGTTGTACACTTATTAGGGTTAGGGTGTGTTCCTCTTTTATATTACCTTTTTTTTTAAAAAAAATAAATCTTTTGCGACAGGCAATAAACGGTCGCAATTTTAGTGATTTGCGACCGACTAAAAAACGGTCGCAATTTTAGTGATTTGCGACCGACTCTAAAACGGTCGCAATTGTAGAAATTTGCGACCGACTCTCAAACGGTCGCAATTGTATAAATTTGCGACCGCTACTAACGGTCGCAATATCATTATTTTTTTTTGAATTATTTTTTACCTGTATTTTATTTTAAAAAATTATTTAAATACCTTTGCGACCGTTTTATAACCCAAAAACGGTCGCAAATCTGCGACCGCTTTAAAAACGGTCGCAAATCTGCGACCGCTTTAAAAACGGTCGCAAATCTGCGACCGCCTTAAAAACGGTCGCAAATTTCATATTTTGCGACCGTTTTCATGACGGTCGTAGAAAAACGGTCGCAAATTGGCCGAATTTTAGTAGTGGCGGAATCCATCACCCGGTTTGCCTTGCCTATAGCTGTAAGCATACAGGCATACGACACCTCCACCCAACTCAGGTTACTCACTTGCCCCAAATCACTGAGGAAAATGAGTAACCCGATAGCAAAACGTTGTCCCGATCACTCAGAATAGTGACGGAAAGAACGTGGAGAATGTATATCGGAGCCAGCTGCTCAGGTGTACACTGTCGATCTACATCGTCAGCAAGAACCGTGTACGGACAAGACTGCGCGTACATATGAAGAGCCGCTGCAAGACGGTACCCTACGAGGTCGCGCAGCCTCTCGTCTGACCCTTTCACGGTCTCCATAACCACAAGCTCACCTCCTAAAGGAAAACCCGTTATCATAGAGAAGTCGAAAGGGGTAACCATCATCTCTCCCAATGGGAAGTAGAAAGTGTTGGTGGAATCCCACCAAAACTCCAGCAATCCACGAAGGAAAGCTGACGATGCAGGCTGACTCGATAAGTCCCGAAGACCCGCCAACTAGGGTTGATCCTCGAAAGCTCCACCACCTCCTTTACCACGTCGGGCAAACTCTCGAAACGGCCTCTCAAGTCACCCGAGCCGTACAATCACATGCTAGGTTTACTCTAAAAGAAAATATATGAGAAAATACAGTCATGACTTTTAAAAAGAGAAAGAAACGATGAAAGGACAGAGGCACAAAAAAACTCACTATGTCGTGCCAATTCCGAACCAAAACATGATGGTCCGAGACCCATTTAAGGACCTGAGGATCCCAGTTGGGAGGAGCCTCCCAGACCACATCCTCATGACGACGTCGATCAGCATCGACGCATAGCGCTCGAACCTCCTCACGGGGACGTGTCACCCTCTTTCAAGGGCGAACCACCTTGTCAGGCACATGCACTCCTAGGTCCTCCTTAGCATCGACGAATAGAGGGGAGTCCATACTATAACGGATAATTCCTTATTAGTTTGTTTTTTTCTAAAAGACTAGTATACGTGTTTTAGACTCATTTTGGCAGCATAACAACAACCGAAAGGGCAAAACACAAAAATCGAATGCCACCCACGCTTGGGGGCTACGATACCTGCAGTTAAACTCAGTTAATGGGGGCTTTAACACCCACAAAAGCCATCCTATACCATTTTCAACTAAAGTATTCTAGAGATTATATTCCTAAATCTCAAAGAATCAACTACTTTCAGACGAATAACAATAACATAAACATGATTATTGTCTACCAAACAATTTTAAGGTTCAAACATGGCAAAAACAAGCGAAATTGTATACTTCGCGCCAACTTTTCGGATTCAAAATTTTCAAAACATGGTTCGTGAAAGTAATTGTAGTTCAAATACTATATAATTCACTTCATCATCAACAAGTATAACCAAGTGAGCAAGCAAAAACAACAAATTCGAACTAAATTCAAAGAAAAAAATTATCAAGAACGCACTTAAACAAAAAAATGCTCATACAAGATTCAATACTCAACCATTTTTCGTGAAATTTGTTGCAAAACACTCCTTAAACATAGAATAACAACATGGAACAAACAATTTCAAGAATAATGGACCAAATTAAAAACCCCCAAATTCGAAAATTGGGGTTTTATGGTTCGATTTTCCCCAAATTCCGCCAGAAAAACAAAGTAAAAAAGGCAAAAACATACATTGGATTGTGGCAAATATGAATAGGGGATGAGATTTACTTCCTTTAGCTTCCAAAAAACAAGAACTTCGAGCTTTGTAGAACGAGAAAGAGTCGAAAATGGTGAAGGAAGGAGAGAGAGAGGGAGCGTAATGAAAATCGCGCTCAGCGATTTCTTTTTTACTGACTTAAATGTCGCGCGCAACTCAATCAGTTGCGTGTGACAGCCTAGCGCAACTCAGAACGATGCGCACGCCTTGCCAGCGCGACCCACTAAGTTGCGCGCAGATAATGGTCACTTAAAAGACCGGTACTTTGATTTCGATCCGTTTGATTTATTTATAACGGTTTTTGCTCGTTATTACACTTAATGGCGCGCAAATTATCGAAATTTTTTAATTGCTTTGCATCTTGTAGTTTGTTTTCTTCTTTGATAGTTTTTGCATCATCTTGCATGCACACTGTGCTTTGTGCTTGCCCTAAGCATACGTTTTGGACGTTTTTCTTGAGCGTGTCTTAAAATGTTCCATAATGGTGCTTTACGTAAAAGCTCCAATAGACAGGTTTGTCATTTTACTGTACTAACTTTAGAAATGTCACGTTCTTTTCTTTCTTTTTAGCGTCCACAGCAAAAAGGATGGCGTTATCATACAGTGTAAAATTGTATGACGTAGGTGTTGCGTAAAATTTCACCTCTTCCCCAACAACGTGATCTACCTCCCGTAACGAAAACGGTAGAACCTTCTTTACTAACTTTAGGCGTTAGCTAAAATGAGTCGACTGGCGCGCCGAACCATCGAGAACAGACACTTCTCGATTGGAAGCAAATACGGTAGTTAGTGAGCTTACTAGCTTAACGGACAGTTAGGGCATCCATCCACCCCCTATATAAAGAGCGACACGCCAAAGTCGCACCTATTTAGACACGTGCCCCCAGTCTTGAGACGCGTGTTTTCATCTTGTGGACAAAACTGTTGAGAAAGTTGCCCATTTTCTTCTCTCTCACTGGATTTGGATATATGCCTCCAGTCCTTAGACATGTATTTCTATCTTGTTGACCCCGAATACTGCGTTTTTTCAAGCGAGTGTCAAAACCTTTATTCACGTGTTAGGCTACGAATGCCGAAACACCTCTTCTTTTATCATCTTTTAAACTTGTTAAAATCATAGACTAGAGTTTCAATGACATATCGAGGTACTTTAGATCATCTTTTCTTTTTTTTTAAACAAACCTTTAATTGATTAATTAGTGTTGTTTGACCACTTTAAAAAAACTTTTAATTAATTAATTTCACATAGTATCTTGCGTTAAATAAAGAATAAAATTGTATAATTAATTGTTTTTGATCACTTAAGACTAGGCAAATATTGTTTATTTCTTGTTCTTTTTCACGAATATTGATTAAATAAGAATCACGACTTTTGCAATGTAATTCCTACGTGATTAATGCTTGTAAAAAAAATCAACTAACTTAGTTTTTAGGTATCACGTTGCATATATTGTTTGGTGATGAAATTGTGAAAAAGGAAGAGGTAGTAAAGGCCGCATTAGGACTAGGATAGAGATTCCCCCCCCCCCTAAAGGGAATGTTATCTTGGTACCCTCGCTCCCGAACTCATTTTTGGTACACTTAGACCAATTTGGGCATTACGATTCGTGCTAAATATCCCTTGAACTCTACTTGGGAGAAAGGCATGATAGAGGTTTATGAGTTTTCCTAAAACTAATTGGCGACTCCTTACTTGTTTCATACAAAAAAGCGTGATGATAGGATCAACTCTAATTCAAGGTCCCCCAAACAGTAAGGAAATCAAATCCTAATACACCCTAACAAGTGTAAAGTCCTAGGCTTTTAAAGGGTCATGGGCATATAAGGAGAAGGATCCCCTACGATGGGCACACCCTCCTTACAGCCGCGATACTTTTTATCTTGCCGCATCAAAAGGAATTTTATTCCGATTTGAATTCTAACTCTTTTCTAATCGTTTTCGGTTGTTTTTCTCTATAAATAGGGTCGTATTTCCTCCTTTTGAATCACAGACATTCATCAACAATCATCTTTCTATTCTATCTCTCTCAAAGCTAGAAGCTTATTCTTTTTCTCTCTTTCTAAGCCTTTCTACACCCTTTTCAAAAACACCATACATCATTCCTTCATCACGAGACTTAGACACACCTAACCAATCTCGAAGTTGCCTTCACCCTAGACATGAAAGGTTTATGATTTCTAAGGGTTTGGTCCCAAATCCCTATTTCAATTATTTAAATTAATATTTTGATTTAATATTTTCATTGAAGTTTTTAACGTGTGTATTGTTTTGATAGAAAGAGATATGTGGCAACAAATTGAGTAATTTCATTGTTAAATTTCTTTAGAAAGCATGCTTAGATTATTTTAATTCCTAGTATCATGTTAGGATGTCTTTAGGATTCCTAGTATCATGTTAGGATGCTTTTACTGCTTTGTAGTATCATGTTTAGGTTACTTCCTATTTTCTTATATCATGCTAGTATCATATTAGGGATAAATCTTTGATCTTTATTGTTTAGCGACATGCTAGGATTTGTTATTAATCATGTTAGTATCGTGCCTAGGATCTTGCTAATATTATGCTTTGATGAGATTGAGATTATTATTATGATGATGATTTGTTGTGTCAATATTATTATGTTGCCTATTATTATTATTATTACTTGATCACGCCTTCTCTTACAGGTTTAAAGGGAATTTGTACTTGAAATCACTCTTAATAAGATAATTAATAATTTTATTTAGGTTAATATGATTTAATATTCAACCAACAGAGATTAAACAGGTTTAGGGTTAATATATTGATTGTATGTTAGTCAGAAAGCGCACATGAATATAAGAACAATATAGTATAGGCCTATTTAGGGCAGGTTCAATCTCTTTTAGGTTGGATTTGTACGTTCATCCCCGAATATCCAATCATGGTTCAGGACCACTATGGAGTTAGCGATCTCTTTGATCGTGAAGGGGTGTAACCTTCATCCTGTGAATGATTTACAAGTTCCTAAAACTTGTTGACGACTCTTTTTCTCTAGCTTCCATCCCTTTGGACTCCACCATGCTTAAGTGTATGATCACAGTGGGGCTCAAGTGTGGGATGCTTGAAATATTCCCTACACTTAACTTTAAACGTGTATGCAATAGTGCAAAGCGTTATTAAAAAAGTTAATGAATAAATTTGATTCATGGCTAAGTTTAGTTGACTGCTTATAATTGTTCCTGGCAATCGACCTTTTTGGATATCTTAAGCTGGTATTAACTAATAGCCTAAAAATACAAAAGATCACAAAAATTAATTTTTGATATGTAAACTAAAATTTTGACAAATAACAAAATTAAACGAATAGAAAATACAACTTAAGTTGATATTTGCAATTTTTTCCATGTATATAAGTTCACCTTGTTCTTAGTAATCATCAAAACAACGTTGTTTTAATCATCTATATACTTGTTATAATCTACCGAATATTTTTAAAGTAGGGGACTTTACTTTATCCTATACGAATCCAGAATCTAAGTGAAATGTACATTGGTTACATTAGCATTAGGGGATAATCTACAATTTAATAGACTTATGTTAATTTATAAATCAGTTTATCCGGTGTTTCTTAAAAAAAACATAAAGAACTCCTTGTGTCCACACTAATCCTATTACTTAGCGGTTCTCGACAACAAATTATTAGAGGGGCTAGGATTTGTATCTCTTTTAGCAAATCTAAAAACTAATCATCTTGTCCTAATATAGTAAAAAAAAATACTTCGTTAAGTTCAAAAAATAATTAATCTACCGGTTGTGAGGTCCTAAATAGCCTCGGTGGAAGGTCCCCAATAGCCCTGGTGGAAGGTCCCCATCCAATCCAATTCTTCACACAAAGACTTCTTATATCACACGAATATAAGGTTCCCCATTCTAATTTACTAGGTACAAGGTGTGAGGGTAAACCCGTAATTGAAACTTTACTCTCCATTTGGGCTGAATTGTCTACATAATTTCTACAAATCTTATAGTTCCTCTACAAAGGGTACACGACTCCCTCTTTTGGGGTATGTCAGACCTTACAATTGCTTCTGTAGTAGTTTCTTTTAATTATAAATTTTTATTTTTATTTTATACAAAATAAGTAGTTGCCTTTAATTACAAATGAAAAAATAAGTAGTTGCTTTTCCAAGGTTTCCTCATCGAGTTAAATCAAAGGTAGTGCAGTAGTAAATGAAAGTGTCCCTAATTTTTATCTTATAACCAACAAAGAATTTTATTCTTCACTAATTTTAACTTTCATGAATGTGAATATCACATAGGTTTCGTTAATTGTAAAAAAAATTTAGGGTAATGGTTTGCTAAACCTGAAAACTGCAGCCAACATAATTTACTATATATTTCTTACAACAACAACTTGTGATATAAAATATTACATTGTACAATTCATTGATAGTTTTTTGTAGTTATTAATTAAAAATATTTCTACTTAAATATTTATACTTAAATTTGACACTATGACATGTTGATGAATTGTGTTAGGAATAAATGGATTTCCTCATTATAATTTCTTTAATTTTAGTAAAGTTATCATTTCTCATCGTCAACAATGTTATTTTGTTATAAGACTTTACATTGTAGTTGGAAATTTCCCTTAAACATTTAATTCATTTCGAATTATGCTCGATCAAAGCCAACACGTCAATTATGGTTTTTATTTTTATTGTAAAGTAAATTGACTATAGGCGATGTTACTTAAAGAAGCTGCTTGCCAAATATATTTTTTTAATCATGTCTCCCATGTGTATTCAGCTTGTCGAGTACAATTAGCCCAACGCATTCAGCTGGGTAAGAACAAAGCAAAATTAAAATTATGTAACGTAAGGTTGTAACATTGACCAAATACTATTAGCGAAGAACCCAATTAGTTCCCTGCAATGACAAGACATATAACTAACCTTACTCAACGCAAGTACTCAAATATGGTACTGTTCATAATCTGGTTTCAACTTGTCCACTCTGAAATGGCCTCCCTGGACTGAAGTAGTAATAAATGATGTTGAAGTGATATCTAACAATATTGCATTTCCTTTTCCCACTATTACTAAGAGATTGTGTCCTTCAATATATAACCTAAAGCTTAATAAAAAAATTTTGATATAATGGAGGAGGCATTTGCTAGGATTAACTGCTTACTGTATTTAGTGCTTAGATTAAGTAGAAAATATTATTACAAAATTCCCCCATGAGTACTGTGAAATTGTAGAGTGAACATCACAAATGGGGTCCAAGTAAGTATTAAAATGATTGGAGGCTAGAATAGTTATAATCGTAGTGATTTGGGACTTCTTTAATATGTGTGTCAAAGTTTATTTGATTAAGGATCTAACTTTGTTATGTATGGTTAAGGGATACTTAAACTAGGGTATACGCAACGAAACTTCTAACAAACACCCCAAACACAGAGAAAACTTCTAGCAAACACCCCACATACGGAGAAAAAAATAACAAATTTAGACCCAACAAACACTGCGTATAAAAAAACAGGGACCCCATGTTATTAAGGAAAAATTGTTAACAACCACCCCTCAAATCACCTAAAATTTATTTTACCACCCCTTTTTTTGTTTATTTTAATTAACCATCTCTTACAATAAGAAAATTAATAAATCACCTCCCCTTAACTAAAATGTCAACTTTTTAATAATTATATTGATTTTCGTGTCAAAACTTGGTATTCTACAGTTTTGGAAGTCATTTTGGCCCTTTTACAAAAAGTATTAAAAATGCCTCGTTTTGCACGTTTAAAATTACCTCGATTTGCATGAAATTCCCATAATGAGAAATTTCCGTTTTGTACCTCAAATCAGGCCCAGTGGGCCAAAGTGACCCCCAAACTTTTAATACAAAATTAGTTATTGAATTTCGTTAATCGTCTCAGGAAAGCTATGAAGGAATTTGAAGTAACACTAAGACTAAGGTAGTACAATGGAATTAAAGGTCATCACCCCAAATTTATTAATCCCTTTGAAATAAAAAAATTTAATAATTTTTAGAAACTACCTTGCCAACTATTAGACGTCCAAATTTATTGACAAGTACATTTTTTTTTTTTGGTTGGAAAGAGCAATATATTAGAAATTTAGGCTGTTACACACAGCAATAGTACAAATACAAATACACCTCACTAAGGAGGGTCAAAAGATGGTGTCACAGCACCCAAAGTATTTCCAGCTAGGTTAATAGAAGCTACATTAGATGAGGAGTAGTTCTGATGCAAATTAGGGGGTGGGGTTAGAATAGTAGCATTACAGAGGAACAAATCTGGATTAAAAATCCCCATGCACTGAGCTGCAAGACCCAATCTGGCTGCCCTGGCCAACTGGTCCACCTCCTGGATGCTCCTCCTGCCCACATGCATCACCTTGCATTGGCCCAAAGTCTGTCTTAAGTCCCTGCATATATTAATAAATGGAGACAAATCATCGGGGGGGGGGGGGGCATAGCAGTCATTGATGCTAACAGTACATCTCTGGCAGTCTGATAGAATGGTGATATCCTCCCTGTTTTTTGATTGGCACCACCTCAAAGCAAGCAAGATTGCTAGGCATTCAGCCATGGCAGGGCTGGTAGTTCTCACATGAGTAGCAATCCCCTGGATCCAGACACCTTCTGTTGTTCTACAAATACAAGCTATCCCTGCAGACTTTCTTACTGGACAAAAAGAAGCATCCACAGCAACACAAAAGGTAGAATCAATAGAGGGGGGAACATACACCATAGCCTTATGAGACCTAACAGGGGTTAGAAAGGTAGCCTCATGGATCATCCACCTTAAAGAATGCCACCACTGATCAACTGTGATATTGGTCTTAGCAAAAATCCATTTGTTCCTCCTCAACCATAACTTCCAACATATTAGAGCAAAGAGACAGTTCCATTTTTGGTCAAGAAATGAGGATTTGCTGGTGTCTTTAATGTTGTTAGGGAACCAAACATAGTAGGGGTCAGTGAAGAAGTTTTGGGGGCAAGAAATGGAAGACTAGATTTCAGTAGCTCTAGGACAATCCCTAAGAACATGAATGATGGATTCATCAGATTGAGGACAGAAAGAACACTTACTAGAGGGAGAGATGTTCCTAGAGTGCAGAACAGCAGAAGTAGGTAGGCTCTGCCATGCACAGGCCCACAAAAAGAACTTGACAGAGGGTTTTACATCCAACTTCCATATATCCTCAGTCAAGAAGTAGTCTCTACTCCTGGGATAGGCTTGATTCCAGAGATACAAATAGGCAGAAAAAGTGTCAAAGTGATTGCCCTTGCCTAGAGAACTGAAGGGAAAATCCTCAGAGTGGCTAAGAATAGGGATAGCAGAGATGACAGAGAGAATGTGAGGAGGAATATTATCATGGAAATTAGCAGGCAACCAGCCATTATTCCCCATGATTGAATCAACCTTTTGGTTGAGTTGGTCAGGTTTGAGAGGACCAGCAATAAGCTGCCTAAGGGGGCCCATGCCAGTCCAGTCATCAAACCAAAGAGAGCATTGATCTCCCTTACCAGTACACCATTGGGTAAAATGAGCATAGGTTTCCCAACCCTTCCCCATGTCCTGCCAGATGTGGGAGCCACTTAAAGGGTCTAGGAATGCTTCTGTTGCAGTACTTCTCCCTAATAATGGTGGTGGCTAGGTTATTAGAACTATGGATCTTCCAGCAGAGCTTAGATAAAAGGGCCAAGTTGTTAAGGTGGCTTTCTCTAAATCCCAGACCCCCTCTATGGACAGGACCACAAATCTTTTTCTAGGCAATGAGAGGGGATTTTCTTTTGTTTGGGGTTGAACCCCAGAAGAACCTAGAGCAAATTCTATCAATGCTAGAACAGATTTTCTTAGGAAGGGCAATCACCTGCATAGAGTATCCAGGAATAGCAGCAAGAGAAGCTTTGATTAAGATAGACCTACCAGCCTTAGACAGATTAGCAGTCTTCCAAGCAGAGAGTTTCTTAGCAAGATTATTAGTGATGTAAGCAAGTTGAGAGATGGAGGGTCTCTTGTCAGTTTGGGGAAAATCAAGATATGTACCTAAGTCATCACTAACAGGGACATGGAGGGCAACAGAGAAGTCCTGGATGGTCTGGAGAGAACAATGTTTGGAGAAGTAAATTTTGCTCTTTGCAGGGTTCATTTTCTGGCCAGACACATCCCAAAAATTATCAAGGGTTTGGATCATAGCATGGAGGGTAGATTGGTTAGCCTCACCAAACAGTAAAAGATCATCAGCAAACATTAGATGAGATATAGGAGTGCCCCCATTTTTGAACATAAAAGGTTTCCAAAACCTTTTATTGACAAGTACATGGTCTCATTAATTCTTCCCCTCCCCCCCCCCCCCACTTTTGGTAAAGTAGCTCAATAATTCATTATTATTGTTATTTCATTAATTGTATTTCATAATTTTGGTAATCTCTTTTCCTGTATAGTCTCATTATTTTGAGTAATGAAGTCGTTGTATTAATTTGTTAAGAAATTCGTTATGATGTAGGACTATCATCTAATAATAAAATGACTAAATAATATGGATCTTTTACCAAAACAACTAATTTGACAAAAGTATTTACCAAAACGGCTAATTGTAAAATTTAATTCCTAAACTAGCTAATTTATTAACTTGGAAGGAAATTATCTATTCTTATTTTTCTTTGAACTGGTTTGGTTCACTTTATTGATTTATTTTTATTTTATTTTTATTTTCTTAAAGATTTTTTTAAGTTGGAAAATTTAAGCAATATACAAAAAAGTAGAGTATGTAAACAGTGGCAGAACCCTAATTTCGATCCAAAAAAAAATCCCTAATTTTTCATCTAGATCATATCAATAGATAAATTCCTTCCAAGTTAATAAATTAGCTAGTTTTGGGAATTAAAATTTATAATTAGCCGTTTTGGTAAATACTTTTGTTAAATTATCCATTTTGGTAAAAGATCCTAGTAATATCATCTTATAATAAAATGACTTAGTAATATCTAAGCTAGATTTTTTGATGTGGGCGATTTATAACGTATAACATGTATAACATTACTTATTGAATTCATAAATTAAAATTGGTATTTGAAAATAGCCAAAAAATTCTTGTGATACTTTATGCATAAAATTGAGAATTATTCACTGTCAAACACTCACACTCACACTCACTAGGTTCGTGCAAATAAACTCCAGTTTATTCCATTCGACTCCCTATTTGAACGATTTTTCTTAAATTTCCAAAAGTAGATATTGATTACGACATCTCCTGTGACAAAAGAGTCCACTGTCACTTTAGAGAAACCCTAAATTTTGCTACAATACAAAAGATTTGAATCTAAAAGTGTTGGCCATTTTCAAGTTACCTCGCATTTACTGATACACCCTAGCTCCTACAGTTGGGTAGTTGGGAGCTTAGTGTTGGCTTAAATCTGATCAACCCAATATGGAGTTCTGATCTTATACACACAATATCTTCATTAGTAATATAATCTAATTATAGATGATCGTTTGTTTTTTCGAACATTGTACTAATCTAACATGGTAAGTAAATTTTTATATAATGTATAATCTATTATTAGCCTCACGTCAAGGGTACTATCTTCCTTCCATTAAGTGGATAATGTTTTGTATGTTACTTTAGAGGGGATTATGTTTTTTAATCAGGGATCATATTTGGCTAGAAAAATCAATAGAGGTCACAAGAACTGTAAATATTTAATACGAGGAAATTTTGCCAAAAATATTTTTTAATTTGAGAGGGGAAGATATGTAGATGTAAATTGATTTTGACATGTGTCATTTTCAAATTCAATCTCCTTTAACCCATATGGTACAAAATTTGAAGACATTATCCCTTGTGAGTAGTTGAGAGATATGAATGCATTAAATGCAACGTACTTTACAAATAGACTATGCGTAACAAATTTTTATACTTTGTTACATGTACTAGGTCTAACTACTATATATTTGGCCTCACCTAATCTTTATCAAACTAAAACGTCCACATGCCTTAAAAATTTTAAAAAGGTGACATTCGACCTAAAACATTTGAAAATACTCAAAGGAAATTATTTGATTCGCAAACCTACTCATCAATGGCATCCCAAACTTACTCATCAAGGAATAGCTCCAAAAGTGTCGAATGCAGGCATGGAATTCCAGCAAAGCACTCAATCGTCCGTAGGGGAGTCAATATCTGTAGAACTTTTCATGGGTGCCCATTCTGACAGGTAAGAACCACCGAATATATTCTTTGAATCAATGATTTGAATAAATTCTTACTCAAATACTAAACCATTCGTTTTTTTCCTCTATAAATTAGATTATGTTCCAATTAATCACAATGCTGAGGAGCTAGAGAAAGTTTTACAAGCCATAAATAGGAAAAACGAGGAGTTGTTGGTGGAAGTTCGTGCACTTAAATCTTATATAATCAAATGTTATGAGATAACCTTAGTTTTAATGCTTGCATTTGTAATCAGGTGGTATCTAAGTCGCTCAGACATTTGACATCCATAAGGGTGTTAGTGATGGCCTTGTACCCCGCATGTCTTCTTTAGCTACATGTGCTTGAAAAAAAAAGTATTACCTATCATCTAATATAATATATTTGGTTACCATTAAAAAAAGTTTGTTAATGATATTTAGTAAAATATCAACTCCTTGGAGTATTGTATGAGACATAAGTGCTAAAATAAAATAGCGATTATAATTAAAATAGCCATGACTACCACATTACATGATAAGAACACATACAACACTTATATCATAAACTAGCCGAATAACCTTTATTTAAGGCAAGTATAAAACGTCCTCCAACTTCTCTTAATCCTTTAACAGCAACTTGCTCAAACAGCTCGAGACAACACCCTTCCCATTTTCCTCTTCAAACAATACACGCCTGGATTTGAGGTGTCCCTGCAATATCAAATAAAAATGTTAAACGTGTTAAATTATTCAAAACATGAGGGCTAAATAATTACAAGTAATGTACGTGAACACAGTAGTTTTATCAATCTTCAAGGATTTTTTCCATTTTACATGAATTTACTAATGTGATATTTTGAAGGTACGTGAAAAAAAAAATTTGTTAGCTATGTATCCCACGAGTAAACGCTCGAACTGTTGTTACCATAGTTAAGAATTCATTAATCAATTTTAGAATGAATATAGTTTACCTACATCCCTAAAAATAAAGAGTACCTTATCTCATCTTTTGTAACACTATTTAATAATACATTAATCAATTCTAATATGATATTAATTTAGCTGCCTACCTTAAAAATAAACATCAGCCTTAAGAGAACTAGTTTAAAGAAGCATCTCATCTGCAGAAACAAATTCACTCCGCCACAAATAGACTACACCACCACAGAATCCACCATCGGGTCGTGCATACCCAAAACTATAATTACCGGGGAGAATTTTGACAATCTATTTTACATTTTCATATCCTTGCCTAGTCTCAAGCAAGACAACTATCAAAGGTTTATGAATGTGAAAGAGAGTTTGAAAATTTGCAATAAGGGAAGGTCTACCAATTCCCCTAAAATTCCAGCAGCATACGTGCTATACTGGGGGTAGAGGAACAAATAGACCCCTACTGCAATGTTCGACAGTAGTAGCGTTAAAGGGTGTGAAATCAACTTTATGATAGGCTGGAACAAATTTTTCTGATAACTGAAGCCCAACTAAGAGGTGAAGTATGTGTGGAAAAGGGGGTGCCTTATAAACCTGAAAAGTATACGAGTATGATGCAACGCAAAAATGAATGGATACGTTATCCAATTCCTAAACGGGGGCTTGGAAGTCTAATATGGGCTTAGGGTCAATTAGATGCAAAGCAGGTTTCAATTTTTCTGGATTGAAAGAGGATGGGGGTAAACAACATAGACACCAGTTCAGGAAAATATGAAATCTTGGACGAATGGGTTTCGAGTTATATTGGTTAGGAAAATGGGCGGGACGAGGGATGTCATTGGAACCAATACGACGCATAAACAAATTATTAAGAAGTTCTTAATTGGGGGTTCTAGGGTACAGAACGAGAGCACAAACAGTCTCAAGTGTTACAGAGGCTAATTCCTCACCATCATCATCCACAAACAAGTAATAATACAGGGTGAAATCCATCTCGGGTTCGAGACCACGAGAAGGATCGAAATACAATAGGGCTGGAGTGTGACATTTTGTTATTACTCGCCTGGGCATTTTGTAACAGGTTAAGGGAAGGAGATATAAGTGTAGAAATTGAGGGGGAAGTGAAAGATTGGGTGCAGCTCTATTGAGCATAAGCTACCCTATTTATACAAAATTTTTGGGCTGCTACTTGCATGTACCCTTTATTAAAATAAGTGGTTGGGGAGATGTTGACATATCAAAAAAAATTTGGTTTTAATACGTTTACTTGTTTTTTTTTTGTTCTTTTTAAGTTTTTGGAGTTTTTTTTAACCAAAACTAACCAAACAATGTTCTTTTTTAAGGAAAAAAAAAACAATAAAAAAAAAACATCAAACACTGTTTCAAAGACTTTATATAAAACAAAGAGTGGATAAAAACATTTACGTATAAATAACCGAGTAATCAGTAAAACAACTGTTATCTATGATATGCTAATGGAGCGTTTTAAATCGAAGACAAAAACATTTAAACGACTACAAGAACAAGGATGAACATTCAATCAATGTAAAGTCACATACACCCCAATAATAACATTGCGAGTAACGTAACATGTGGCTAATAATATTGAAATAAAGTAGGATTGCGTGATATTTAGATAGATACAAAACAACGATGCAATGAAAGATAAATACGTCCAAATAAACAAAATTAACTCATGTCACAAAATTAGGCAAATGAATGTCAACAATGATCAAACAAAGTGAATCAATCACTGAAATAGAAATTATCCTAGTGTCAAATACAATCAAACAACATTCTTATTATAAAAAAGAGAGTTATTAATAATAACCAAAGGCGAAGTCAGTAACATAAAATTGTACGCATATATAAATGTAGGATTATAGTAACAATACAATGCTAATGGAGACTTTTAATTTAAAAGTGTCGTTGTAGATTTATGAATCAAATAAAAGTTAAAAACATTTACATGACTAAAATGACTGTCATGAACATTCAATATTGATTTTTAATCACTATAAAGTCACATACATTCAACAAATATAATTGCGAGCTGAGAAATTAAAGTCAAATGCATTCACACACATTATTAATAAGGCTAAATGCATTCAACGTATAACTTGCGATGAAAGGAAACGTCCAAAAGTATATACGTATTTCAAAATTAGCTTGTTGACTCTAAGAAAGGTCAACCCTAATTTTTATAAATCGAATCAAAGTCATGAAGACAATAGGCAAATCTCGTAGAATCAAGTAAAAGTCAAATTTATTAAACTATACCTAGTTAATGAAAGGGCAACACACATTTATTTGAATTAAAGGATGATCTTTCCGTTGTTACAATTCACAGTAGGTGATTTCAAGCAGTAAAATGAAGGTAAACTCCATTCACCATCATGCTTTCAAACCAAGTGATACTTTAAACATCTATTGACTTTATAAACTCATTAACTTTTGAACTATCATAGTTCTAGGCTATGTTATTAATGACATAGTAAAAATTCAAATATATATTGTACTCCCTTAGTGTTTAAATAAGTGAATGTTAGAGTTTCACCGAAATAATAATTTAGGCGATTTCATTGACTAAGAGAACATAATAGCTAATTGGGATAGTTGGTGTATTAAATAATTGAAAAAGAAATACAATGAGGTTAATAATTTATTGAATAGTACCGAATGTTAGATAAAGTATATAATACAGAACAAAAATGGTATTGGGTTTGAGTTGGGATCGAGAAAAGATAAAGATAATATTTGAATGTAGTACTTCAACCCAAATAAGAAAGTTTTATACTTATTAAAACACAACCGGATTGATCCAATCGTAACATTTATTAAAACACGGAGGGAGAATTGTACAATAACTAGATAAGCCTCGTGCGATGCACTGACATAAAAAATTTCTTTGAAATAAATATTTATTTTACATATGTCTCTAGTATGAGATATTTTATAAAAACATAACCATTAATTGAAATGTTATTAAATCTAACTAATGTTGAAGAAGAGGCTAAATTTAATAAAATTATGAAATACAAAGTAATCTTTAACCGGGAGTAATTATATTTTGAAGCTAATTATTAATTCATAAATGGATCATAATATAATATTTGGAATATAATACACTATCATAATAGTTTTCAAAAATAACTATTGTAATATTTTAAATGTAAAAAATAAAAATAAAAATATGATGTCATCAATTAATTTAGGCGGGAAAAATTTTATACATGAACTTGACATGTGTACAATTTGAAAAAGGAATTGTCCATTGAAGGCCCAATTCCACCACCAATTTAGGATTCCAAAATCCACATCCAAAATACACATTTACTTCGGGGTTTAATTCACTGACTTGTCGAATCCGCTTTCCCATAGTGCTGTGGCGGACATACCAATTCCAATATTAACATCACATAACACACTTGATAAAATATAAATTACTTCCTCAATAATAATCCACACATTACCAACACTATGTATAGATGCAATATCTCACAAATTCATTTGCATTAACATCCATAAAAAAAAATCATACGCTATCGACCAAAGAGGATTTTTGCGAAACAAATAGTAATAAATATGTATCATAAAATTTGAAACCACAAAGAATAAGACACACTTACAGTGCCAAAAATGCCAGTGGGACCTGATTGCGTCGGAAATCGTTGAATTCTTGGTGCTGCCCTTGGTTGCCGGTGATCCGCTTACAATTTCTATTGTTTTAAGGGTTTAGTTTGAACAAGATTTCCAGCCACATCGACTGGAGTGGAGGAAGTCAAACATTTGAATGACCAAACGTCGATGTGACGATTTAGTCTTTATGTCAAACTCCGTTAATGCGGGCCCACGTAGACGTCATTATGCGATAGATGAGTCTGCCTTGCATAGCTGGCACCTACATACTTGTATTTTTCAAAACAAGCACACACGTGGATACATTACGGACGCAAAGTACCAAAAATACCCTTATGATGAACAACTTTTGTTCATCATAAAGATGAACTTGTATTTTGCAAAATTAAGAGGCAACTAACATAATCACAGTACACCATAACCATCTGATCTAGTTATTTGAACATGGATGAGAAAACTCCAATAACCTCTATAAATAGCGAAGAAATGGTAAAGGATAAGGCATCAGCAAACACTTTTTTGGTAAATGCATTTTTAATGGTTTTGGTTGTTTATGGCTCTTTTTAAGTCAATTTTTTTTTTCTTGTAAAAAAAATTACTTAATAAAATAAAATAAAATAAATAATAATAAAAAAAATGTTTGATTAATGCCTTTCTAGTTGGCTAAAGAGATCAATGTTGAAGGACATTTTATCCTAATTAATATGAGGTAACTAATTTAACCTTACTCTTTTTAGTTTGTTCAATAGGTACTAATTTTAAATTTTATAATATCAATTTTTAAATTTTTTTTATAATATTTAATAATATATATAATTTAACTAAAAATATTACTTTAACATACATGTGTGCTAAGTTTAAATGTGTCAATTATTCTGCCAGAGTGTAATACTTAATTTATGTTTTTTTACCTTCCTACCCAATTCCTTTCTAAAATCCACCCCACCCCCTAGAAAACAACCAAAAACCACTCGATCTTACAAATAACCTAGCACTCCCACCCTTCAATAAGAGGAAAACAAAAAAGAAAAAAAATGGAAGATGATGTTAGTGGTTAGGTCTCTCATCTATCTAGGCCACGACCACCCACATCCACTAGTAACACTCATTACGCCACCATCAGCCCGTGAGAAAAAAAAAGAGCGAGAGAGGAGGATTTGTGAAATTGAGAGCACCACAGGTCCGACACCCTCTCTCTCCTCTCTCCTCTTGTCCATGTGGTTTTGGGTACACGAAAAAAACTTCTTTCCTTTCTTTTATTATTAAATTTGAAGCTTTTAAATTTATAATGGTATGATCTTTGAGCATGTTGTTTAAGGTAAAAATACCCCATAAACGTGGTCCAACCCATAGCGACACGTGGCCCAGTCAAAAGGGCGACACGTGTCCCTATGGGAAGATGACGTGTGTCCAAGGCTCAAAAGAGCACCTGAAACCAGCATAAAGAGGCCTTATTGCATCATAGCCCAACTCCCGAGAAATATTCTTGAAAGCCGCAAAATGGTGCCCCGTATTGCGTGTGGCACCTCTTGATTGCGCAGCCAATCATGTCACGGAATTTTAGGTCACAAACCCTAAAGGGGCACAAACTCCCACCCCTATAAATACCCCAATCATTTATGATGGGAGGGATGGATTACGACATTACATAAAAAGAGCATAAAATAGCTGCAACTTCTCTCTACTCTCTCTCTCTCTCTCTCTAGCCTTTCCGTTTTAAATCTCTAACTTAATCGTCGGAGGCGAATATTCCTGTAAAGGAATATTCGTTCATTTTGCAGGTGTCCGAGTCTCACTGCCTGAAGAGCGCGACCAGTATCCGAGGAGATCAAAAAAACACCCGAAACATTTGGCGCCGTCTGTGGGGATACTCGTCCATTATGGCAATAGATGGTCAGACACCTAATAACGGCCCTCGTTCAGGCGAGGACGGTCACGTAGAGGATATAGTCCCTACAATTCATTCCAGTGATCCTTTGACCACCTCATTTTGAGAGGCCGATGATCCTCCAGTTATTGCTGCATCCTTGCATACCGTACTCAACAAACTTCGGAAGGAGTTTGAGAGCATCCGAGCTTCTACCTCTAGGCAGCCGCCCAGAAAAGAGGGAGAAAGAGCTCCAAAGAAAACTCAAAACAGAGCAACCAATGCAACAGATGCTGGGAACACCTATTTTGCCGGCCAAATGGAAGGTCTCCTAGGGTGCCAAGGACGAATTTGTCTAGTTTGTTGGGGAAAACCCAGTCGGCTGGGGGAAGGGGCAGACAACCTCGAAGAGAGGAGACAGAGCCGTCTCGACGCTGGAAGGATGTGAGAGACTACCTTCGGCATAAAGAACGGGAACGTGTCGCTTACTCGGACACAACCTCCACTACCACAATGCCGGATGAATTTTCTAGCCACTCTCTTTCCCAACATAGCAACTCGACCATCTCCAGCAGGTGTTAGGCTGTTCGTACTCTAACCCCTATTCTAGTACAACCGCTTCAGCGTCAGTCCCCCCAGGGTTTCAACGGCATTCTGTAGCCGAGTCCCCAAGTCTTCGGACAATATGGGCCATTTGGCCAGACGTTCGGCCAGACTCACTATTTGGCCGGACAGTCCGTGCAGCCCCAGCTAATTGATTGGCAGATGCATTTGCTGACTCTTGGAGATAATCCGCCTCCGTTTTCGCAAGAAATTTTAAGCGCTCCTCAGCCGCTGAAGGTGAAGAGTGTACTTGTGGGCGCCAAGGAACACATCACTTCGTACAGAAACCTGATGTACTTGCAAAGTGTAGATGACGCTACCTGGTGCAAATGCTTCCCGGCCACTTTGAAGGGTGTGGCGCAGGATTGGTTCAATAGCCTTCCGGCCGGGTGTATCAATTGCTTTACCACACTCAGTTTGTTGTCCGTGGGGAATTTCTCTTATAATATACCACCTCGAAAGACAAGTCTCAATTTGGCAACAATTATGCAAGGAAAAAATGAGGGCCTACGTTCGTACGTCCAAAGATTTAACCAAGAAAAGGCCCAGGTTCATAATCCGCCGGATGAAATGGCTTACTCTGAATTTCTCAAGGGATTAAGGCATAATGGTTTTAAGTTTGATTTGGTGAGGAAAAAGGTTCGGACATACGCAGGCATTCTGCGGGAAGCCGAGGCCTACATTGAAGCAGCCGACTTTTGTTTGCTTACAAAAGCAGAGGCACCGACCAAGGGGCTGAGAAGAAACAATCTACTCAGCAAGACTTGTCCGGTAAAAAGAAGGAAGGAAGCAAAAGGAAAGAAGTTTGGGTGGCCGACAACCAACAACCAAAATCAAAGAAAGTCAAGACGTACGAGCCCCAGTACGAGTTCAACAAGGATTGTTACTCTATCTTGGTTGGAAATCAAGGATAAGTTTGAGTTTGAAAAGCCCCAGCCGTTAAGAGGCTCGGCCTAGTACAGGAACAAAAACAAGTACTACCACTACCACAAAGATGTGGGGCATGACACAAACGATTGTATCAAACTGAAGAGATTGTTGGACAAGCTAGCCGAAAAGGGCATGCTGAACTCCTATGTGATGAAGTCCAAATTCATTTATACACGGACAGACAATACGTCCGAGAAGAAAAATAAAAATGATAAGGAAGAAATGGGAATAGTACCAATTCATGCTTTGTAGCTGTAATATCGGGGGGATTCGCCTCAGGCGGCCCCAACATGAAGGGAATCAAGCAGAACGCTTGGAACTTAGGAAAGGTGATGCAGACGGACGCGGTGAAGGTCAAACCCTTCCCCGAAGTAACCATTAGTGAGGCCGATCGGGGAGAGGTCAAAGCCCTGCACAACGATCCTATGGTGTTCATCATGAAGATAACCAACTTGAAAGTGAGCCGAATACTGATAATTACGGGTAGCTCGTCCGATATTATCAACCTGGCCGCCCTGAAGAATTTAAAGTTCCCAGAAGATGCTCTGAAAGACATCACTCATCCCTTAGTGAGGTTTGGAGGAAGCATCATTCACCCAGTCGGACAGATAGATTTGCCAGTCCGATTTGGGTAGAAAGGAGAAGGAAGGGATATGGTCGTCCGATTCTTGGTGGTGAAAGAATTGACTGGCTATAATGTCATACTCGGCCGTCCCACCCTAAATGCTGCTAAGGCTGTGATCGTCCCCCATTTGATGCTGTTGAAGTTTGAGCGATCGGACGGAAAAATTGGTTCGATTCAAGGAAGTTAGAAAATGGCGAAAGAATGTAATCAGCTAGCTGTTAAGCCAACGATTAGTGGACATGGAACACCGTCCGAGTGAAAAGGGGAAGAACCCCCACTCCAAGCATACTAGGTCGACCAAAAGCGAAAGCAGGCCATCCCCGACCAGGCATAACAGTTAATGACCGTCGGCCGGCTTGAAGAGCTAAGACCTCAACCGGCCGGCGATCACCAAGATGTGGTGCTTGACCCCGATCAACCAGGTCGGACGGTCAGTGTAGCCACTATAACTATGGGTCTGCTTGGAGATGAGGTAGTTCAACTATTGATAGAGTTTAAGGATGTGTTTGTATTCGAAGTTAGTGAAATGCCAAGCATAAGCCCTAACCTGGCTGTGCACAAGTTGGCTGTGAATCCAGTCATCAAACCTGTCAGCCAGAAGAAAAGAAATCATAGAGAAGAGAGGAATCAAGCGGCCGTAGCTGAAGTGAAAAAGCTGCTGGACGCTGGTTTCATTCGGCAATGCTACTACCCAAATTGGGTAGCTAACGTAGTTCTTTTGAAAAAGCCGAATGGGACTTGGAGGATGTGTGTGGACTATAAAGATTTGAACAAGGCATGCCCTAAGGATAGCTTTCCCTTGCCTAAAATCGACCTCCTAGTTGATTCCACGGCCGGGCATGCCCTAATGAGATTCATGGACGCATACTTCGGATTCCATCAAATTCCCCTATGGGAAGAAGATCAAGAGAAGACTGCATTTGTGACCGAGCAGGGGTTATACTGTTACAGAGTTATGCCATTCGAGCTCAAGAATGCCCCTGCTACATTTCAGCGGCTGGTCAATACAGTCTTTAGAGATCAACTCGGCTGGAATATGGAGGCGTACATTGATGACATGATTGTCAAGTCAAAGGAGCCGGCCGACCATCTAAATGATCTTCGAGAAACATTTACCAAACTCAGGCGGCATAAGATGATGTTAAACCCAAAGAAATGTGTCTTTGGCGTTGAGTCCGGTAAATTTCTCGGATTTTTTATTGATCAACATGGAATCAAGGCTAGCTCTGAAAAAATTCAAGCCGTCTTGGACATGAAGTCCTCAAGAACAATTTAAGAGGTGCAAAGATTGACCGGTTATTTAGCAGCACTCGGTTGATTTCTATCAAGATCAGGGCACAAATGCCGATACTTTTTTCAAACTATCAAAAAGAAAGCCATGTTTGAGTGGACGGAAGAAGCTGAGGAAGCATTCGTACAGTTAAAGAGTCATTTGCATAAATTACCTCGGCTCGTCAGTCCACTCAAGAATGAGAAGTTGTACATTTATCTCGCCATCTTAGAACACTCTTTAAGTGTCGTCCTGCTTTTTGAAAGGGACGGCCACCAGATCCCAGTCTATTTTATCAGTCATGTGCTACACAACGCCGAGCTTAGGTATCCTCCTGTTGAAAAGTTTGTTCTAGCATTGTACATGGCATCAAAGAAGCTACGGCCGTACTTCCTGGCACATTTAATTGTGGTCTACACAAATCAACCACTCAAGAAGCCGTTTGCAACTTTAGAAGCTAGTGGTCGCATGCTTAGATGGGCTTTAGAGCTGAGAAGCTTTGACATCATGTTCGAGCCCAGGAGAGCTATAAAGGGGCAGGCCTTTGCTGATTTTTTGGCTGAGATGACACGGCCAGACTTACAACCGGCTGGAGACTAGATCTGGAAAGTATAAGTAGATGGTAGTGCAACGGCGGCCGGGTGCGGCGCCGGGGTTATCTGTCAATCTCTAGAAGGAGATAAGTTTGAATATGCAATGAGATTTCAGTTCCAAGCCTCCAATAATGAGGCCGAGTATGAAGCGTTGCTGGCCGGCCTTAGAATGTACAAGGCGGTAGGGGCAACTAAAGTTGATGTGAGCTCGGATTCCCAGCTTATAGTCAACCAAGTTAATGGTAACTTTGAAGCCAAGGACCCGGCCATGATGAAATACTTGCTAATGGTAAAAGAAGAAGCCAAGGGTCTAGAGCACTTTACCCTACAACAAGTCCCCTGTTCGTCCAATCACCAAGCGGACGCCCTCTCCAAATTAGCACCCTCGGCATCATGTGCTACTCCCAGATCAGTGTTTTGGGAAGAAAAGGAAAAGAGGAGTATTGATGCCGAGCCAGTACAGATCATTGATAGAAGCTCAACTTGGATGGATGGAATCATTTCCTACCTTAGGGATGGATTGCTCCCGACCAATCCGAAAGAGAGCTGGCTGATGAAAAAGAGAGTGGCCTGGTTCGAGATGAAGAAGGGGGAGTTATTTAAGAAAGCTTTTGTGAAGCCTTATTTAAGAGGGGGAATGATGTGTTGGACGACCTCCACCAGAGGCATTGCGGTTCCCACATTGGAGTACGAGCTTTGGCTGAAAAGGCCATCCACTTAGGATACTACTGGCCAAGCCTAAAATCAGACGCCATGAAACTGGTAAAGAAATGTGACAAGTGCCAGAGGTTCGCAACCTTAATTCATCGCCCAGCTAACAGTTTGTCGGCCATAAGTAGTCTGCTCCCCTTTGCAAAATGGGGCATGGACATCTTGGGTCCGTATACACCAGCGTCTGGTCAAGGGCGATATGTGTTGGTAGCAGTAGACTACTTCACGAAGTGGATCGAGGCCGAGGCCGTCCGGGGCATTAAGTGGACGGATGTGTCAGCTTTCATATGGAAGAACATAATTACCCGCTATGAAGTACCTCAATCGATGGTGTTCGATAATGGGCACCAGTTTGAAACATGCCAGCTCAAGAAATGGTGGGGAGACCAGGGCATAGCTCATTGCTTTGCCTCAGTCGGCCGACCACAAGCCAACGGCCAAGTAGAGGCCTACAACAAGTTGATCTCCAATGGTATCAAGCGCAAGCTTGAAAAAACAGGCGGCCTATAGGCCGATGAGTTGGTTAATGTGTTATGGTTCATACAAACAACAACAAAAAGTTCCACAGGGGAGACTCCATTCTTTTTGGTCTATGGTTCCGAGCAGTTCTCCCAATAGAGATGTACGAGCCTACCCTCCGGGTGATGTTATATGATGAATCAGCCAATTGGGAGGCCATGAAGACCGCCCTTGACTTTCTTCCAGAAGCCAGGGGCAATGCAGCGCTCAGGCACGAAATCTATCGCTTGAGGATGACAAGGGCATATAATCCCCGAGTATCTAAGCGTCCGCTAAAGATGGGAGACCTGGTGCTGAGAAAAATTAAAGCTGTAGGCCGAGCAAATGAGGATGGTAAGTTAACCCCAAACTGGGAAGGGTCGTATCGAGTTAGCGTAGAAGTTCGAGATGGTACTTTCTGTCTTGAAGCCCTAGATGGCCGTCCAATTCCACGAACATAGAACACGGACAATCTCAAAAAATATTATGTTTAAAGTCTTTTGTACTTAGCCAAAAAGCTGTATATACAGCTAGGTCTTAATGACCGAGCAATGTAATTAGAGCCGTACGACCCCAACAATGTAATCTTGACACCTTAATGAAAAAGTCAGACATTGTTATCTTATTGAGTTATCTGATTTCTTTTGCATATGCTTTTTGAAAGGCCGAGTGAAAATCATAACTATGTTGCTTGCAACATAGCAACACGGCCTATAAGAGCTGAACAAAATTGTTTACGATATAGCAAGATGGTCATAAGGGACCACAAAAAAAAATAATATAATATATATATAAAAGTATATATATGAATAATGACTGGAAAGTCACAGGTAAACCCCCATCAGGGCGGACGATAAAAGCATCAGGTACCCTAAATCTGTCAAGGGCATACCTAGGCATAATAGCCCAGCCAAATTTAGAAATTTCTGAGTTGAGATATTATTTGAAATTTCCTGAGCATGTCCGAGCGATAGATTCAACGGATGACTCACATAAGGTACATCAAGCGGCCGCATAAGCTGTTGATTCGGCGTATCACCTAATACAAGGGCAATCGTTACTATGATTTGATTAACTCGCTAGTTATTATACCCTTTAAGTTATAAAAACTAACGGGTCAATCAAACCACTTAGAATATGGATTAGGCAAACGTCGAATAAAGGGGCATACCCCCCCAGGTTCGTACGAAAGCACAAAAGCGTAAAAATGCTCAAAAATTTGCTAAGTGTAGAACAGATAAAATGAAACCGCTTAGAAGGCGGTAAAATTTGCATTAATAAAAACCGCTTAGAAGGCAGCAAAATATCTTACAAAGCCGCTCAAAACAGGCCGCACCAAATAAAAAAAAAAAATTCAACAAAAATAGAAGTTAAAGACTGGAAGGCTTGAATTGAGGGACGGCCAGAGGAGAACCTGGGCTCTATTTAGCCAAGTCTTTATCTTGGGCAGGCTCCTCAAAGGCAAGAGTGGACGCATTATCATCAGGCTGTGTCTCTTCTCCTTCTTCGCCTTCCGCCTCGTCCGCCTCACCCTCCTCATCTTCCTCCTTGTCCGAAGTGGCCGGTGTAACGACCAATTCGGGAGAAGGTTGTCCGGCCTTCTTGGCCTCCTCTCTGAGGCAGACAAAGTTGAGACGCTTAGCGAAGCGCTCCTGATAATAGGCGGCCTCCCCTTCCTCCACCATCAGCTCGAACGCCTCGAAGAAGTGGCTTTTCAACCTCTCCTCGACATTGTGTTCAATACGGACGATCTCGGTGGGGCTGGCCGGCCGAGGAGCCTTAAGCTGCTCAGACAAGTCTGAGACATTCTTCTTCAGCGTCTCCACCTTTGCCTTGACAGCCTTTGCCTCTTGGAGGGCCGTCTCGAGGTTCCGTTGAGCAAGGGCCAGGTCCCCCTTTAGCTTTTCAGACGCCTCAAAGCCCTCCCTCCATTGTTAGGCGTTAAGGATAGCCTCGTCCCTCTCCTGCCGAAAGGTGTCTGTGGCTAAGGTCTCCTTTTCAAGAGCCTTCCCTAGCTTCACCAAATCCTCAGCTTGTCGCGCCGCCTTGTCGGACAGCGCGTTAATCTGGGTCTTCAAGTGAACCCTTTGGATGGCAGCGGTCCCTGTCACTTTATCCTGGGCCTTTCTGACAGCGACCCAGGCCTCTTTCAGCCGTTCATTCTCCTTCTCCTTCCACTCTAAGAAGGTAGTGAGCCTGAGAAAGAGCTGCGCGCGGACGGAGATTCGTAAGTAAGAAAAATTGTTCAGGTGTAGAAGCTAAAATAGCAAGTGGACGCAACAGTTACCTCAGAGCTGCAATTTATCATGGGGCCGAGGAAGCCCTCGTTAATTCCCGGAGCTTGACCCTCTGTTCCTGAGGGACGGCCCTAGCCATGGCCTTCCTCATCGCTTTTTTGTCCACACCAGTCAGTCACTGGCCGGGCAGCCTCATATTCATCTCCTCCCCAATATCTGTACACAGTCGCAAAAGCTGTTAAGTCAGGAAAAACACAAGCTGGGAGGAGATGGGAAGTTGAAGGTGAAGGGAGGAGGAGGTTAAGTTTCGTCCTCCTCTAAACCTCTACGGCCGCTTAAATCTTCAGTCGAGTGACTAGTAGCCACTTGCCAGTCCGACTTCTCAACCCTTTGAACAGGGCACCCGTCCTCTCCCAAGGACAGGTCGTGGATCGACCTTGTTGGCGGGTCCACGGACTTGGAGTCCCCACTCATTGCCAGCTAGGGTTGGTCTCCTTTGGATTGCTTTGAAGTAACCCACGGCGTCGCTTTGGCCGTAGAAGCTGAAGGAGTCCTAGCAGAGACCGACTTCCTTTGTTTGGACGCCTTCTCTTTGTCCTTGGAAGAGGTGGTCGGTGCCTTTCGTTTTTCTCTAGGGGTAGGGGTGGCCAACTGCAAAGAAAGGAGGAAATTAGCGCAGGAATAATTAAGGCAAGTAAGCATCTGTGCTAAAAAGGGAAGGAGACCCCTCCAAACATAGCAGCACGGACATGAAGAAAAGTTCGCACAAAAAAGGTGACTCCCCCCATAGTAGCAGCACGGACAGAAGAAATTTTCCGTGCCAAAAAGGGAGGAAGCTTCTCCTCGATGTACTAGTACGGCAAAGGACTTAAAAGAGGGCAGCTCGTACCTCCTTGGCCTGCTCATACATTTGCTGTCGAGCCTTGTACCGAGCAAGATCAATCTCGGACATGTCAGCTTCCCCCTTCTGCTCCTCATCCAACATGGCATACGCTTCCTTTCAAAAAACAAAATTTAACCAACAGTTAGAATAATTACCAACACGAAATAAGTTCGGACGCCAGAAAGAGCTAAAGTCCCACCTTGGGGAATGTTTGTGTACAGGCCACATGTGGACATAAAAATTGGGTCCTGGAGCCAGCCAGCCAAGGAGATCCAGTTTTGGGGCACGGCCACCAACTTTCCATCCCGTCTAACCTTCCTGACTTTAAAATATTTAAGTTGGTGAGCCTGGTCTGGGTGGACGGGTGGTTTGTATGGTCTATGATCCCCTCGGCCGAGTTGGATCAGCTTTGCATTAAACTGATTCATCCGCAAATTGAACTCTGTATCCTTTGTTTAGATGCGGTAGAACCAGTTCTTCCAATCACGCCACTTCGACACACGGTCCATCACCACTATATAATCCTTTGTGGTGCAAAGTATGAACCATCCGTCCGTGTACTTCTCAAGGCGGATCATTGCGTGCATCTCGCAAAAAACCGGGAAATCCGGCTTGAAGCCCTTACGGATGCACGTCACCAAGTACCCAAATATGTTCAACCAGCTGTTTGGCACCAGCTGAAAGAGGGGAATATCGTACACGTCCAGTACTGTACGAATGAAGGGGTGAAGGGGGAAACGAAGTCCAACGTCTAAGGCAGCTCGATAGACGCTGAATGATCTGCGGCACGACCGCTCATCCTCCCAGGCGGCCACCAAAAGAGACCTTTTCGGGGCCTTAAGTTCAAATCCTTCTCCCAGCTGGAGAAATTCCTTGTACTTGTCAAAGCCATCATTCAAGTAGGCTAAGGCCGTGTTACCCACCGTACAGGCGTACGGTTCCTTAAAGGTGTCTACATTGGCAACGACCTCCTCGGCCGTTGCCTCACCCTCGGCCGTTGCCTCACCCTCGGCCGCATTCCCGCCTTCGGCCGTATCCACTGCCTCCTCTTCTCCAAGATGAGGAGCAGATCCAAACTCAATAGACAGAACTCTGTCCTAATCAGTAGCCTCAGCCGAGCTCCTACTTCTAGAGCCGTGGCCGCCCCTAGAGACAGCTGCCTCTTCAGGAACTAAGGGACCATTGCCCTTGTCCCTTGCAGCGGCCGCCTGATTTGTCGAAGAAGGGTTGCTGCAAGGTGACAGGTAGGACAACTCATTAATGATATCCCCATTCCTAGGCCTATCCGTTCTGCTATGTTAGAGATGGGATGGTGCAGGAACTAAGATAGACGGACCAGCAGTGGCCGCCCGAGAAAGGGAAGGAGGCCTCTCACGAGATAGCAACTCAGCCGCTTGCATGGCCGAGTTGGCATGTTGTGAGGACCTGAGTTCCGGGGTTGGCCCGGACACTCCCGCGGAAGAAGAGACGCCATGTGCACGTTGGCGCTCTTCAAAAGAAAAAGTTACTTCCACGGCCGAGCAATGAGTACCCGTGGAAGCGGTTGTATGGGTAGTAGACCCGGTTTCTACGTCCATGTTATTTGGGTCATAAGGATTCCTAGGATTGACCAGACAACCGTTTGGATTTCTGGCCGCATGAAGATCATATGTTTGCCTTGTCCTTGCCATGTCCGACTGCAGGGACAGAGAAGAATAGGTGGAGGTGAGTAGGTACGCACTAGAAGTGGACCCACTCCCTGAAGGAGACAACTCGTCTCCGTCCACTCTAGACTCCTCAGTCCCAGGCGAACGGTCGGCCTCATGAGGAGAAACAGACGAAGCCGAGTGTTGAGCCAGATTTGAAAAAATTAAATAACACAAGGAAAAGTAATAATACAAGTAAAGGTGAAAGGAAAGAAAACAGGCGGCCTACCTCTGTCCGTGTAGAAAACTTGAAGAGTTCTTGAGAAGACTTGAAAGTTGACCGGAAAACTCAAAAATATGCCCAGAAAACTCAATCACACGGCGGAGCTCTTGAAGAATTAAAGGAAATCACTTTCTCTCTCTAAAAAGCTCTGATCTCTCTCTAAAAATTCGCAAAGTTCTAAAGTGCAAAAGTGAGGTCAAACCCTCTGTATATATAGGAAAAATTTATGGGGGCATATTAGTAAATTCATCTTTCCCACCTTACAAATTCGAACGGTTATAATTTGAAAATGTAACCTAGAATTCAAAAGGGTGAAAAGATAGTCCTGTTAAGTTGGACGGAGAAAGAGACGGACGAGTAACGGCGTATCCAAATAGACGGTCAAGTAAACGGAATTAAGGGATTCGTCCTAAAAATTCGGGCGTCCGAGCTCACCCCCGAGAATAGAAGTGGCATAGTTCGTCCGTCTAACACCCGGACTCGAGCGTCCCCTAGAAAAGTTTTTAGGTGGACGAAGATAGTCAACCAGCGCAGGACGGCCAACTTTATAAGGGCGGACAGATCTGCTCGCCTTCTCAGCAACATGCCCAGTCTCCATGTACTCGTACGCCTCAAGATGGGTGAAAGATAGTCAACCAGCGCAGGAGGCGGCTTGTAGAGTACGAGCCACCCCCTCTGAGGGGCAAATGTTTAGGGTAAAAATACCCCATAAACGTGGTCCAACCTAGTAGCGACACGTGGCCCAGTCAAAGGGTGACACGTGTCCCTATGGGAAGATAATGCGTGTCCAAGGCTCAAAAGAGCACCTGAAACTAGCATAAAGAGGCCTTATTGCATCATAGCCCAACTCCCGAGAAATATTCTTGAAAGCCGCAAAATGGCGCCCCCGTATTGCGCGTGGCACCTCCTGATTGCGCAGCCAATCATGTTACGGAATTTTAGGTCACAAACCCTAAAGGGGCACAAACTCCCACCTCTATAAATACCCCAATCATTTATGATGGGAGGGGTGGATTACGACATTACATAAAAAGAGCATAAAATAGCTCAAACTTCTCTCTACTTTCTCTCTCTAGCCTTTCCGTTTTAGATCTCTAATTTGATCGTCGAAGGCGAATATTCCGGTAAAGGAATATTCGTTCATTTTGCAGGTGTCCGAGTCTCATTGCCTGAAGAGCGTGACCAGTATCCGAGGAGTTCCAAAAAACACCCGAAACATATGTTTAATAAAGTTTTGATTAAATATAATGTCCCATAATTTTAAGATTTAATGTTTAATTAAAAAGCACTAAAATTATATGTATTATTGAATGTATTATTGTCTATCTATCTGTCAAAAGGAAATGACATGACAACCACATCATCTCTTTTGAGGAAAAATATTTAGGGTAAAAATTATCTAGTCATGTGGTCTAATCGACTCAACAGTAAGAGCACTAATCCAGGCATGACATGTGTAACATAAAGAATGCATAAAGACCGATAATATTAAGAGATATAGGGTTATAAGGCCCAATTTGCGAGATAGCCACAAAACAGTGTAGCCACTAACACGTGGCAGACTCTCATGAACTAGCCAATTACATTACACCTTTTTAGGATAGGAGAACATCTTCCTAGAAAGATATATTTACTCTCAATTATTTATGAAGTGACAGGGTTTAATTAATACAAAATAGCCAAACTATTGCTCTTCCTTCTATATACTTTCTCTGTCTATAACTCTATTTCCAGTTACTAACTTGATTGTCAAAGACAACTCTCTGGCACACAATGGTTCGTGTTTTATAGGTTCACATCGAGGGTGTTCATTCTTGGTTAATTAACCACATTGGTATATAAATTAGCACGGTATAAAAATTATAAGTAATAACATATTAGTATAAAAGTTCGCAAAATTTGACAAATTGGTATAAAAATTCGCATGATTTAACAAATTGGTATAAAAGTCAGTAAACAATGATAGTTAGCCCTTTTTTCATGTTGAAGTAAGTGTGTATCATATTATTTCAAAATTTATTACTTTTTTTCCTCTTAGTGTTAGTATTTTAAAACTCTAACAAAACAAAGAACACCCAAAGAATAAAAATTAAATTAAAAATTAAAAATTAAAAAAAATGAAATAAAATAAAATAGAGTAAAGTTCAAGATAATGCAAAAGAGTTATTTTAGAAAAATTGCAAGATCGAGAAATATTCTCCCACACATTTTCTCCTCTTTCCCATTCTTTAGATTTATCACTTTCTATTTTTCTTTCAATTTGTCTTTTTAAGAATTTTATCTGCTCTTACAAATTTTGTTGTTATTATTTGTGAATAATCATAAGGAAATACTATAGATATAAAAAACAATATAATAAAAAGCAATTATATGATAAATGTTTTCCTCCGGCAAAAAAAAAAGGTCAAATGTCTCCATTTGGTAACTTTTATACCAATACGTTGTAAGGGTACTAACTTTTATACTGATTTATTTCATGTGTTAACTTTTATACCAATATGTCACAAGGGTGTTAATTTTTATACCAATTTGGTCAATTGTCCGTTCATTCTTAGTATTGTAGCTCCCTTGAGGGACATTATAAAAAACCTAGAAACATTCTCCATACATAATTAAATAAATGCACTACTTTCCTTTTGCAGTCGTATTTAAATGTACGTTCCATTTCTTTTTTGGAAACTTACAACAATATTTTACTATTAACCTCCCTATTAGTGGTTCTCTCATATCATATTCTCTCTCCTCATTATACCTACTATTACTTATTTAAATTTTTTTATTCTTTAACCTACCTTACTTCAATAAACTTATGTTTATTTACAATTTCTCCTAAAATTTCATGTTCAGAGAAGTGGAAAAATTATTTAAAAATAGAGGGAGTAATCAAGAAAGTAGAATTGGAGGGCCAAAAGGATTGAATAAACTCCCTTTGTCCCTTTATTACGTGCTTGCTTTCCAATTGGAATACCCAAAATGTTGTGTTTGTTTCTTAAAATACCACATAATTCTATCATAATATAACTTGAGTGTTCCACTTCTGGAGTGACCTCAAACCATTGAAGTTAAGCTAAGTGATTGACTTACAAGCTTGAAAGAAGCACATGGTGCTAAATTTGTTGTAAGGTCCTATGCTTTGTTTAAAAACCTTTTACGGCTAAGGTTGGAACAATGTTATTATGTTGCGTATTCAACAAACAATCTGTTTAATCACGGAAAGACTCACATTCAAAGTAATAGAGCAATAGTGGCTAGTTTTATTGAATGGCATGGTTGTCTAAGACATGAGTTAAGGATGCTTGATTATAAACAAATATTTCTCTTACGTGAAAACTCACAAAGTTCAAGTCATGGACATGATTTTTTGTTCGATTCAAAATCGTTCTAAGGCAAGCAAGTCTTACTTGTTGAAACCGACAAAGAAAGGAGTTATTGTGCTTGGTATAGACAAATGACTCCAAAAGCTCAAAAGGATTCCATTAGTTCAATGTTTTTACAAGAATTTGAAAGAATATGACTATATTCATCAAATGTGAACAAACTATAGTAGCTCAAAAGTTTAGTGAAGTATAGAATTAACTTGGCAAGATATCAAAACGTCTAGATTAGATCGAGCGATGTTTTCTTGAGCCAAGAGTGATCATCTAAAAGTTATGAAATTGAAAATTTCATAAATAGCTTCACAAAGAATATAACATGTCTTGACGGAGACCTCGAGGCCAATTGAAAAATGACTTGACAATGATGAATCACATCATATCCTATAAAGTTCTTAAATATTTGCACAAATGACTAATGTTACACTAAATAAAATTTCAAAGCTAAGAAAGGACACCATATTCAGTTATGGATAGAAATAGTTTCTAACGTCTTTTCAAGTATATGTCTAGGGCTTTTAGCCTCATTGGGAGCTCATTGTCTCAGTAGGAACTAAGTGGCTAGGTGGAGCTAAGCGGCTCAATAAAGGCTAAGGTAACTCGAGTGGGAACTAACTGTTTGTTTCACGACGAACGTTTACCCAAAGACAATATACATGTCTCTTTGTAAGCATTCAAGTGAGACTACGAGCATTGCTTCCACAACCCAATTGAGAACATAGTATTTGTTGTTCTAACTGGTGTCTTTCTGGAAAGTAACACATTTCCAAAATGACAAGTGGGAGGAAAATGAACTCGATGACCATTGAGATAAGCAAGAAACTGAAACTGAAAATCTCGGAAGACTTTAGAAGGGATTCATGAGAATAATTGATCAAGAATACCCACAGGACTTTACAAGTGCCTTAAAAGAGGATTCATTACTCACAAACTTTAGAAGTGTTAAAGTAAATCAATGTAATCAAAGGGCTTTAAAAGTGCATTGAGACTTAGTGTTTGATGCAATTACCTTGTATAGGTATAGAGCTCACCAATGGCTTGGATTGAATCCTATAAATTTCTATTAAGTTAGAAATAAAACTAAGACTTACAAGCATACTATTTACTATTAGATGCTAAGGCAATAATGTCTTGTAAGATAGCTATAAAAACTCCGAATTCTAGATAATGGTTAGAGACCATAAAATCCAAAATAGACTCCATGTTTGAAAATCCTGTTTGAAACTTGATTAATTTGCATGAAGAGTAAAGACTCATCAATTGTAAATAAGTTATCAAGTAGAAAACTAACAAATATGGAAATGTATATGCATACATAGCTAGATTGGTTGAAAAGGATACAATTGATTCATGGCGTTGAATTTAATAAAAACCTATTCACCAATCGGAATGCTTAAGTCTTTTCGTGTTTATTTCTAGCAAAATTGCGCATATATGGAAAAATAGATACCAAAACCGCCTTCCTAAAATAGGATTTTGAAAGAAACTATGAAAATAGTCTAAGGCTTTTGAAAATATAAATAATGCTAGATTTGAAAGCAAGCTCAAAAAATCCATTGTGGGATTAAGGGAAGCATTGCATGTAGGAATTGGAATTTGTTTTTTCCCTGCTTTCTCATAAAGTTAATAAAAGGTTTGGCTTATGAAGAAACATAAAACTTCTTATGGATAAGAAGTTTATTGGGAGCAAGAGTCAATCTTGTAAGGTACAAACAAGAAGTTTACGAATTCTATTGTGAAATGAATGACTATCAAATGCTAAATCCTTAGATTTGAAAGTATTTTCAATAATGGACCAAGTGAAAAGCGATACATAGTACATAATTGGAATTAAGATTTATTGTATAAACTTAATAAAATGTTTAAACGAGTAAAGAAATTTACCGTGTTAAACATGAAGGACTTTGAAAGACTTTCGACCCATATGTATAAAACTAAGTAAATGTTTGAACTAAGTATAAGCTAGGCTAACACTAAGTCAAACAAGAAAGACTCTAGTAGAGACTTTTAACCATATCACATAGCAAACAGTTTAGCAAGACTCAGTAAAACTGGATGAGCTAAAAGGTCACATGAATGGAATAAGATTGGGAAAATTTTTGCAATTGAATTCATAATGTATGCTTCAATATGGAATTGTCACACGACTTAGATGCTTAGAGCATGAAAAGTATAAAATACTATAGACACCTAATTGTGTCTCCCCAAAAACCAAACCCGGTGATGAGTACCTTTCGCGTCATTGTTTATCGAACGAAGTGAAAGTGTGAAAAGTCTTGTGATGCGGTTGTTATAAGAAAATATTTTTCTTTCTGTTTTCAAAAATGTACTCTATTTATGAAAATGTCTGGTCCAATTTATTTTGGTCCATAATAAGGGTTTATAATGGTGTAGTTGGGTTTTTAGAAAATAAAGAATTCTATTTGGATTAAAACAAGTGTTCCAAAGAGATTAAATCTGATTTTTAAAGATAAGTACGGACGTTATTAAATCGAATTTAATTAGATTAAGGATTCCATACGGATTTTAGAAAACGCGTGAACCATCGCGAAACAACAGAACTGGCGCGCCACGACAAAGCTGTCGCACAGCAACAAGGCTTTCGCCCCGCGCCAGAGGTAGTTTTATTCTAGATGGGATTCGGTCTTTTTGTGATCGTTTCCGGGCTATTTTTCTTATAAATAGGGTCGTATTTCCCTGTTTTTAATCATTCACAATCATCAACAATCATTCACAATAATCAACAATCATCTTTCTCTCTCTCTTAAGCAATAGCTTATTCTTTCTCCCTCTTTCTAAGCCTTCCCTTTTCAAACACAATACCGCATTCACAAGTTCTAGACACACCTAGCCAAGCTCGAAGTTGCCTTCGCCCTAGACGTGAAAGGTTGATAATTTCCGAGGGTTTGGTCCCAAATCCCTATTTCAATTATTTAAATTAATTGTTTGATTTAATATTTTCATTGAAGTTACTAACGTGTGTGTTGTTTTGATAGAAAGAGATACGAGGCAACAAAGTAAGTTGTTTTATTGCTATATCTTTAGACATCATGTTTATATTATTTTAATTCCTAGTATTATGTAAGGATGTTATTTATTACTTTCTAGTATCATGATTAGGTTGCTTTCTATTTCTCCTATCATGTTGGTATCATGTTAGGGATAAAGCTTTGATCTTTAATGTTTAGTGACATGTTAGGATTTGTTATTAATCATGTTAGTATCATGCCTAGGATATTGCTAATATTATTATGCTTTGATGATATTACTATTTTGTTGATGATGATTGTTGTATGTTGCTTGATATATTATTTTTATTGCTTGATCACGCCCTCTCTTGTAGGTTTAAAGGGAATTTGTACTTGTAATCACGCTTAATAAGATAATTAATAATCTTTTTTAGGCTAATGTGATTTTAATTCAAGTGATCGCCAATAACAGTTTTGTTTGTGCATTAATATTCAACCAACATAGATTAAATAGGTTTAGGATTAATATATTGATTGTATGTTAGTCAGAAAGCGCACATACATATGAGAAGAATAAAGTAGAGGCCTATTTAGGGCAGGTTCAATCTCTTTTAGTTTGGATTTGTACCTTCATCCCCGAATATCCAGTCATGGTTCAGGACCGCTATGGAGTTAGCTATCTCATGGATCGTGAAAGGGTGTAACCTTCACCCTGTGAACGGTTTACAAGTTTCTAAAACTTGTTGGCGACTCTTTTGCTCTAGCTTCCTTCCCTTTGGACGCCACCATATTTAAGTGTATGATCATAGTGGGGCTCAAGTGTGGGATGCTTGAAATATGAATATCCAATGTAAGAGGATAAGTTCTTGATGCATGGATAAATTGAGTTTTGATGTTACAAGCACAACCTTAGGAAGGATTAGATCCTTAAAAAGGAAGCCATTTATAAGCACGAGCTTAAATGAGTCGTGGCTTGAGAATGGCAACATGGACTTTCACTAATGTATACTATGCGGAAATTTAAGGTAAATTTCCATGATCACAAGTGATTAGGGTATCCCAAATCATTGTGAGCCGTTCGAAATAAAATCCAAGCAAAGCATCATTAGGAAGTCTACTGAAATATATGTTAAGAATATTGTTGTCTCATAGGTAATAATAAGTAAGTTGTTCAATGGATAGTTCGTTGTTGAACTTTAATAATTATTGGTTGTCAAGTTGAAAATCTCAAAATCATGAAAAATGAGTGGGAGCAATCACTTGGACAATAAATCCTAATTTACATATAATCCACGACTCTCGAATTTTATCATCTTATTATGAAAGTGTTCGATAATGAAGATCCTAAGATTTGAAAAGTAATCATAACTAAACCTATGCAATAAGTGAACCACAACATTCACAATTACATGAAAGAAATCAAGCATTTGGAAAAACCGTTTCTTTAAATGGGAGTGATTTTTCTTTAACTGTTTTGTGAAAAGTATTATTCTTAAAACATTTGGAAAAACCGTTTATCATAAAGATAAAACGTTGAAAAGTTTCATAGTGGAATAAAGTTTTACTAAACATTCCACAAACTATTTAATTCTGGTTTAGAATTAAATAATGAGTCCATTCGATTTGACGATAATCAAAGTAGGGTATTAAGACAAATCTTGGATAAAGAAACACCTATTAAGTGAACATTGAATATCATATCGAAAGTATCCCTAATCAAGATGATTTGAAAGGTGGACAACTAATGACCGCTTGAGATAAGTGTGTAATATGATTTATAGCACCGTTTCTTGCGCTACAAGGACATGATTGTCATAAATAATTTGCACAGGCATTGGTTTGGAACTATAATGGATCAGCCTATGAGAATACTTTAAGATCTTTAACAATCGTCATAAGTATGATATCAATTAGCAGATGGTTTACAAGGCCTCTCGAAGAGCGAGACTGTGAAAATGCATGTTTGTGCTTAGATGGACTTTAGAAATCATCTGCTGATTGATAGTCAAAATTGGGAATCGGGAAACAATTCTTGACGTAATTAGGATGACGAAGAATCTTACCTTATAATTCATGAAGAGACATTAAGTGACATAGGAAACAGGCTATACACGGTTGCGCACTAGTCCGGAAGGACAAGTGGGAGACTAAAAGGAATGGTGTCCTTTGAACAAGTGTACTATTCCGATAGAGAGTTCAGAATTATTAGAAAGCTAATTATTTTAGTGAGGTCAAGTGATCGGAATGCCTAGCTGGAAGCCGCTTCCGGTCAGTGATATTAATGCATAATTAATGTTACATCTTAATCACACCCAATAGAGTAACCGAACCGAAACGACGAATTAATCTGAAGGATTAAATGAGTCATTAGAGTATTATGAACAAAGACGTTAGATTTTGAGCTTAGAGCGTCGAAACCGAGCGTCATACATAAAGTCGATTTTAGGAATCGACGAAGACGAGAAAAATAATCAAATAATATATCGTGCTAAAATTACGAGGATAGCACGAGCCCTAGCCACGCCTCGGATAGAAGGCAAGTGGTTAGGGGCCGCAAGCCCAAGACCCCAAGCCGAGCTTGCGAGGTGCGCTGCTGGGCTTGTGTCGCTGCTGCTTGCTTGCGGGTGCTGCTCGTGGGCTTGCGGCATGGTAGCAGGCTCAACCAAGGGAAGGGCCACCACTTGGGCGTGCCTTGGAGCCCAAGGCTTGAGGTCAGTCTTCTTTATATTCACCAAGTGTGCCATGCGCTTAGGGTTGGTGGGTTTATTCTTGCCCTCCAAGAATGGGTTTGTGGTCCTTACCTACTCCCTCTTTATGTGATGACACTTATCATTTAATTATTGTTTCATGACATTTAATTTAATTTAGAATTAAATTATTCATGTTTTTCTCACTTTAAAAACTATCCTATATTGAAGATGATGGGAATTCTTGAGGAGATTTCTCTATAAATAACCATCATGGGGTGTTGAGATTTTCACTCTAGTTGGTGAACTTGAAGAGATCTCACAAAGCAAGAATACCTTTGTTCTAATACTCTACGTAATCTTGATCTAACCTTGACTAAGCTTCGCAGTAGGGCTGGCTCAGTTCAGGTATCGAAGGTGTTAGCCATCAGAGGCTTGCGCATTTGCGGGGCTCTACTCTTTCAAGTCCGAGCTCTAAGAAAGAGCGAAGTAAGCATCAAGGTATGATCGTCTTTTCCTCATTCTCTGTCTTTGTTAATTAATTATGTGGTTGTTGTTAATTAATATGCATGTTTAGTTACTTTAATTTGTGTGCGAGTTTCGGGAGGGTTTTATTCCGCGTGATGTCGGACATCACAAAACCCAACAAAAATCATTAGCGGGTCGGTTCAAATCCATTTGGAAAATTATTCGGTTCAATTTGATTTTATTACTACGGTTTCTATTCAGGTTGGGTCCTAATTAGGATGGGTTGTAATTGGTTCGGGTCATAATCAGTTTGGGTTAAATTAGGTAGGTTTGAAAATGGGATTTGGGTCAAACATATTGGGTGAAATTAGGTTGGGTCATTATTGGTTCAGTTCAAAATCGGTTTGGGTTGAACAGGGTCAGATTAAAAACGAGTTTACCCAATCATCTCGGGTTAAAATCGGATCGGGTCATATTTTAGTTAGGTTAATCAGATAATGGGTAGGAATCGGTTCAGTTATAATTGAGTTAAGTCCTAAAAAGTTTAGTTTATCAAGCAGTGGGTTGAACGAATCTAATCATGTAGATATTGAGTTAAGGGTTGTAAACAACTCAGCCATAATGGGTTACGGGTTGAAAACGGTTCAATCTCAACAGGCTACGAGTTAGAAATGGTTTGGTCATAACGAGTGTTGAGGTAAACATTTTTTTTACCAAAAAGTCAAATACTCTATCTTATTCTAGAGTACTAAGGGGCTGCTCTTCTTGTTACTGGTTTTAAAAGATTGATAACCTCACTAACATAACAAAACAAACAGTAAATAAGTCTTTAAAACAGTTTAGTTCCTACTTCTTGGGCTTCATAATTAGGCCTTGTTCATAAATCATACCCCATTGCTGGATCAAGCCTTTGCATTGTTTCAAACTCTATCTCTCCTTAGTCATCATACATAAGTCAAGAAAAGTCAAAATTTTAAATTTTGGGTGTATCAACAGGTTACTAGTGGGATCGGTTTGGGTTTTTCTTTTTCTCGGGTTTAAATGGTGTTGGTTTAATATGGGTTGGGTTACTATCGGTTTTGGATGTAATCTGATGCAGGAGCGTCCTTGAAACCTACGGGTTTTATGGCTATATGACCCATTTAGTGGCATTTATAGCTCAATCAACATTTTAAATGAATTCTCTAAGTTATGATGTGGTTTAGGTGAATAAGAGAAATCGTTGTGTCTTAATTTTATAAGTGATGGTTGAAGATGATGCATGGAAACAAGGATGATAAAAGAAAGACTTGTACTTGATAAAAAAAATACAATACTCAAGTTCAATCAGCCATATCTTTTTCTTTGCAAGGAATTTTCATGTTATTCAAATTGGAGATAAAAGTAAAGTCCGAGAGCTTTCCAATGATAGCTCATATGCCACATTTGAATAAAAAACGAAGAAGTTATGAACATTTGAAGTTGAGGTGTCCAGGTGATAGGGAAATAAGTCATTTACTACCTCCTCCTAATCAAATTATATTTATAACTCTTCACTACCCTAATACAAGTATAGGGGTAAGAAAAGGATTGATCCACGAGGAAAAGGGGTTTTGCTCAGTCAAGGTGAATTATAAATCTATTGCAAAGGGGTATTTTGAATGTTTTATGTGTTTTTCAATAGTCAAATTACTACTACGAAGGAATGAAAACAAGCAAAAGAAGAAATCAAAAAATAGAAGAGCTAGAATAACGGAAACAACGCTAGGGGGTACGGGGGTGTCAAACACAATTAACAAATGTAGACAATGATGATTATCATGAAGAACATGCCATAGAATACAAAATTCTACCTAAATAATTCACTCTCATACAATTGTCTAAGCAAATTAATGAATGAGGGCTTGGCCTAATCGAGATCACTTTCACGCATCCAATTAGACACTAATCAAATCGAGAGATTAAAAGTGCACAATACATAAAGCTCTACTTAAACAATTCATTTTCATGCCATCATTAAAGTAAAAGTGATCTTATCCTAATTTAAATCACTCCCGTGCATCTAAATTAAGAAACATCAAACAATGTGCTACTAATAATCTCAAACCATCAAAAATCATACATTCATCAATTCATATCATGAGCTCAATCAATTATCATCAATCATCAATATTAATCCATGCCTTTCACCCCCTTCCCCTAGCTAAAAACATAGCCTAGGGAAGAGAAACTAACCATCATAACTAAACTAAACAAGAATTCAATCAACACAAAACTAATCATGATTAAAATCAAAGTAAAAGCAATTCAAACAAGCTTAATCAACGAAATAGATGAAAACATACAATATCAAAGTAAATAAATCAAACTAAAAGGAAATAGTAAGAGAATACTAATGAGAAACTTGATTGAAGAAGGAAACTTGAAATTCTAGCATTGGTTTGAAAAAACCTTGACCAAATCTTGATTACAATGATGAAACTTGAAGATTAGGCAACTTTCTCTCTCTAAAATACAATGTTCTAATTTTAATTGGAAATTAGGATAATTACAAAATTCAAGAAGAAGACTATTTATATGCATCACCAATCAAGAAATAAAGACCAAAAGAGAGCCTTCTATTTGCATGGGGCGCCGTCTCTTTGTTTGGTACGGAATTGCCTAGCCCAGCAAGCCGCGCTTGCAGGTCTCAAGGCTATGCCCGCGGGCGAAGTCTGGAGAGGCCTCTCCAGCTGAGGAGAGGCCGCGGTCTAGGAACAGGGGAAAAAGAGGCTTGAAGTACCGCACCCGCGACCCTAGGTGCCACGCCCGCGGGAAGTTGAGGAGAGGCATCTCTCAGGGCGCGGCAAGGCATCTCTTGCATCTTTGTAAAAACTTCAGAGCAACACTCTGCGTCCGTAGCTTTTGGCTCCACGCCCGCGGCTACTTGCTTGGCTGCACGCCCTCTCCTTGAGCATCTCATTCCCTTCCTTAGCTCCATATGCATCCATAGTCTTCATCATAGGGGCCGGGAACCTAAACATCAAAGAAAACTAAGAAAACACAAGAAAAGGGAGAAAAAGAGGGAGAACACGAATAAAGAAAAAACATCACAAAAACAAAGATAGAAACGCTTGAAAAGGCTCAAACAAGTGCAAATGAGGGGAAAATCCTTAGGGAAAAAAGATTAAAGAGTGACATAAATGCCACTCATCAAAATCCCCTACACTTGCCTCTTGCTTGTCCTCAAGAAAAGAAAGCTAGAAGAGCTAAAGGTAAAACCGAATTTGCTTTTAGCATAAGCAACAAGCCATTTGAACCTCAAGGTCGCCGATGAGGACGAGTTGTGATCTCGTGAGGGTTTTCAAAAAGTTTACCCCACAACTCTCATAAAATTGCGTTCAAGACAAACCAAGAAGGAGAAAATAAGAAGATGAATCAACGAGCACATGCAAATCATTAGAAATCAAGCTTTTAAAGACAACAAGCATAAGTGGATGGCAAGCTTTCTAAGTAGTAAAAGTGAGCACGCAAGGGGATGCCAATGGTTGATTGAAGGATAAATCATGCTAAGCATAGAGAAATCTAACATACGCCACTTCCCCGCATTCCATACATTCTTACCGCGTTCCCTCATCTAGATTCAAATCCACCCTTGGAGGTAGCATCTCATGACTCCCCGAAGAAGCTAGAACAAAGATAAAACAATATAAAATAGGGGAACCCGACATCTTACCCAGTCATGCTTTTCTCCATACTTGAAATCTAGCTCCCTCCACCGACTAGAGACTCAGCCAACCTAGGTCAAAAGAACATTGAAAGGGTTGTAGCGTTGGCTAGAGGTAAAGGTGTGGAAAAATTTGGAAATTGGTGCTTAGCCTAATCGTGAAGCGAAGGGTGATCAAGCCTCTTTTCCAAAATCAAACATCTACCAATTTTCAAACTGTATTGCCACAAACTTGAATTACATTGCCAAACATTTTGAGCTTTCATCTTCCTCTTTCATCATCATTCAACAACTCTTTTTTTTTATTTTGTTTTTTTTACATTATTCCAATGTCCTTACCTTTTATAACTATGGGCCTTACGAAATCTAAAACGGCTACCTTAGCATGGACCTATCCTAGAGTCAACCGATGACAATCTCGAAGCGTGCAAACTTTTAACACTTAGTAAGAAAGACATTCAATCACACAAGTTAACTTTTATTATGCTCAAGATGAAGATGAAACAACAGAAGTTTTCGTGGTTTGTCTTGAAACAATAAGGGCAAATTTTTTTCATTTTTAAATTTTTCAATTTTTTTTTCTATCTTTTTTTTCCAAAAAGGAAAGGGAATAAAAGTAATAAGAGGCAAGTAAATATTTAATTCCCAATCGACAAACAAAGATCGTTCGGCATAATACCAACAATCACCAGATTCTGTAGAATCAAATGCATACAATCTCGAACAATCAACTCCATCCTAATCTAACTAACTATGCACACAAAAGAAAATAAAAGAGAATAAAGGAAAGGTCTCACCCAAATGTTTCTTGAAGAAAAGTAAAGCAACCAAACAACTTACTCTATCTCCATATGTTACTTCCAATGTTCTTCAAAGCTACAAAAGAGAAAAAAAAAAATCAAAGCAAAACAAACACTATGCAAAGAAAAAGGTTAGAGAAAATCTACAAACTTGAACCTTGGACACAACCAACTACCCAAATCATTATCTAATCATCATCATCAACATCAAAGACATCATTACTCAACAACAAGCTAAAACAAACCAACCAAAAGCTATAGAACCCAACACCCAACAACAATACCAAACATAAATCCCTCAAATTCTCCCATGAGTCCTAGGTGTCTTCCCCCACACTTACCCAAAACTACTCCCTTTTGCCTAAAACACCCCCACACTAGATAAGATCACCGTCCTCGATGCTTCAAATGCAAATAAAAACAAAGGGGAAGGGAAAACATGCATACCAAAAGGGGAACTATTGGCCACTAGGGTCGGCTCCACCATCATCCCCATTCCAAATATCATAGGAAAAACTCGAGGGGGGGCCATGGGAATCCCAACCTCTTGTATAACCGGGAGACCACCCATAATGACCCTTGAAAAGATCTAGTTGGGATGAGGATAATTGGTCATATGGCTCGGGTTGCATTAAAGGCAAAGGGTGAGAGGGGTCAACATAGGGGTAGCTTAGGTTACCCCTATAATCGCTCCCACCCGAAACCCGGTAGTCATAGTGACCAGACTTATCGGGAAACTCACGCCTTGGCTCATCGGGGTCCAAGACACCCGGCCAATAGGGGTAGGTAGGTTGGTTGTCACCCCTCCAAGATGGCACGGGCCCTTGTTGGGCCGACGCATATGGATAGTTAACCGGAGGAGTGACCTCCCCTCTACGTACAGTAGCATCATATAAGGCGTTAGTTTGAAATAAATTATGTTGTTGAGAGGTGAACATGCCTTGCATGTGTTGGGTTTCGATGAGTCCAACTCACCGCGGAAGAAAAACCCGAGCCAAGACCACACTCACAATTAATATAATCACAAGACATAATTAAATTAAACAACAAGAATTAAGGAAAGATTAATACCTTTAAAGCGTGCTTCGCTCTCAACAAGAGCTCTTACTTCGGAAAGCTTTTAGCTTCACTCGCACGAAGACCTCCAACGGAAGTCCACCCACAACACGTCCCCAACAAGGTCCAATTATTAGAGGTTGGCTATGCTCGACATAAACTCGAGTAATTATATGTGTTTAAAGGTTTTCTCAATGGAGATGCCTTTTCTATAACTTATTCAAGTGAACAATCCCAAGGTACGCCTTAGCTATTTATAAGGAGTGCTTCCTTGTGAATTCCACTCATCTTTCAATTTGGGACTTTTTCACAAAAAGATCCCACATGGAAAAAATGTTGAATTCAATCCTTAGTTAAATAAACCATGCAATAACAAAGTAACAAGTATCACACGGTTAGGTGAGGACCACTTCCTCACTCTCTCCCCAAGGCAACTCACATGCATTCTGAGCTAACCATGTGGCAACCAACCTTGAGCCCCAAGTTGGGTTCGGTTGGGCCACCACTTTTGGGCCCGCGTCCATGATCCGCCACCCGGGTCCGCGACCCATTGCCACATGGCATTGTCAACGCCGCACGTTGCCATGTAGCGCGTTGCCACTTGGTGGCTACCAGCGTGCCACGTGGCTACCAACGTGGCACGCCGCCACGTGGCACGCTGCCACGTGGCACGCCACCACCTTAGCGCGCCGCTACCTTGGCACACCGCCACCATGGTGGCTGCCACGTGGCGCACTTCTATTTGGCGCGCTTCCCTAGTCTTTCACGCGGCTAGGGTTTTTACTTGTTACTTGAAGCATTTTCCCGTCTCGCCAATTCCTAATTTTGGCTCGACTTTTAAGATTCGGTTCCGACACTCTAAGCTCGGAATCCTACGTCTTTGTTCACAATACTCGAGCGACTCATTAATTCCTTCCGAATTAATTCGTCATGTCGGTTCGTTAGTTGCTTAGTGTGACCCGAAGGGTTCAGTCAAGATTAAGCTGTAATATTAATTACTCATTAATATTACTGATCGGAAGCGGCCTCCACCTAGGCATTCCGATCACTTGACCTCACTGAATAATTAGCTTTTTAATAATTCCAAACCCTCTATCGGAATAATACACTTGTTCGAAGGACACCATTCCTATCAGCATGTTGAGTTGCATGCTCTCCATTTGAGCTCTCATGGCCGCCATCTCATTTTGAAAATCAGGTTGTTGCGGTTGTTAGTGTAGTTGTTGTTATTGACGTCTTCCTCTTCTTCCTTCTTGTTGTTGTTGTTGTTGTTGAAAAGGGGGCATCTCCACCGCCTTATCCTCTTGTTCTCCATCAATACCATTCCCCTCATCCATTTCATTCACCTCATCCATTCCATCAACTTCCATCCCGTCAATTTGAAGGACACCTGAATCATTCCTCACCCACCAAGGGTGATTAACTCCCTCTCTTAGGGGAAGTGAATTTCGGCTTGGGGAGGAAACAATGATGTTTGTGGGAGACAAGTAAACTCCAAATTCCTTCAACCTTTGTCTCCTTGATGAATTTCATCGACTTAACTTGCTTCGTGTCAAACCAAATATCACTCCCATCACTTTTCCCCACGAGGGTGCAAGAACGCAACTTATTCGCATGACCCAACTTCTCCGCCAATCGAGTGACCATGGCTCCATAATGAATTTTCCCCTTCTTTGTACCCGAGACAATAGCTTCAATGCATTTGGTGAAGATAAAACCCAAATTCATTCTATGACCATAGTCCGGCTTAGAGGCAAGCCACAAAATTCGGATCTTTTCCAAGGTAATCTTTCCCAAATCTTGCTTGTTGAAGACCATATACCCAAGAATACGATAAAGAAGTGTAAGAACCGGGTGCATGATCTCACTAGCTAATGAGAACTTAGAATTGAAGCTATTCATCCGGGATATACACTTTCACTAGTGAGTGAGGTTATAATCGGGTAATGGCTCATATTCGGGGAGGAATAGGTTAGCATCAGGATTGAGGTCAAGGTATTCGTTTAATTTACGGAGAGTCATGGTTTCTTTCTTGTTGAAGAGTTGGAAGGAGATAGAAAGGTTCTTGCTCCCGGTGGCATGGGTTTCGAAAGAGGCTAAAAATTCCAAAGTAAGTTCATGGTAGGTTTGGTAAGCTTTTGTCACAAAGGAATTTAGCCTTAGATTGTTGAAAAAGAACCAATAATCTTCATCAATGCCTAATTGTGTTGTTGTTGGTTGATGATAGTGTTTGGTGGGGTTGATTTTTCGTGATTGTAGGTTGTCATAGATGGGCTTATGATGTTTGTCGGCAAATTTAAGTGGTGGCAAAGGTGGTGGTGGTTGCTCATCATTTAGAGGGGTTGAGAGGTTGAAGCTTGAGGCTCTTTACCACTCTTTCTCTTCTTTGAACCCATACCAAGCACCATTTTCACAACATCAAATAATCAAAGCACACTACTCCAAATACAACCTACAATTCCACTACAACACAAAACTTCCACAATCCAAATGCTTCTCAATCACCAATCAACACAAATTAACAACAAATATACACAAGAAATTCCAAATATCAACTTACAAACAACAAACAAGTAAGAATTGATCAATAAAAACAAACAACAATCACCAATTCATGCATCAAAATTCACCAAATAATATCCCAAGATTAACCATGTAAATCATCAAATAATGCTCACAATTCAATAAAAACTAGAAAGGAGATGATTATACCAACTTTGTGAGCCAAAAATCAACTCCAACTAGCCCAAAAAACAAAAATTTCGAGCAAGCTTTAAGCACAAACAATTTCCGCACGGAAACCGGACCAAAATGTGGTGAAAATGGTGATGATGATGAATTTGAAGGAAATTGTTGAAAATTTGAAGGAATTTGAGTGAGAAACTGGTAGGATTTGAGAGTTATGGTGGTTATGGTTTGAGAGTTTGAGGGTTTTTAGAGAGAGAGTGAGTAAGAAAGATGGGTGATTTGAGAATAAATGGCGAAAATCGACCAAGAATGCTGAATAAACGAGGCTGAAACCCCGACATCCGCGCCCATGGGTCCTTAATAGCCGCGCCCGCGACTACCTATGCCGCACCTTCTACGGGGCGCGGCTGGGCATCTCCTGCTTCCTCTTGTGAGAATGCCTATTGAAGCCATGCCCGCTCCTCTTTATGCCGCGCCCGCGGTCCCCTAGAGAGGGCTCTCCTTGGGCGCGGGCTTCACCTTAAGGCCTTTAAACTCCAATTTCAATTCTCCCTCGTTCATAACTCAATCTTGGCTTGTCAAATCACGACCCTAAGGCCTCAAATCCTAAACCACACACGTAGTGACCAAGAGTTGAAGCGCTGACCAAAAAGAAGAAAAACAAGAAAGAAAAAAGTTTAGAACTCGGGTCGCCTCATGAGAAGCGCTTCTTTATAAGGTCATTAGCTTGACCATAAGAAAATTTCATCAAGGAGGAGGCTTAGGATCCAAAGTATCAAGCACTAAGCACTCAATGAGACCAACTTCATATTTGCAGAAATAGTGTTTCAGACGATGACCATTAACCATAAACTTTTGATCGCCTGCTTCCAACTCGAATGAACCATAAGGAGTAGTCTTTGAAATCACAAAAGGCCCCGACCACTTGGACTTAAGTTTTCCGAGAAACAAACGAAGTCTTAAACTGAATAACAAGACCTTGTCTCCAACCTTAAAGCTCTTATTCCGAATGTGTTGGTCGTGCCACTTCTTTGTCTTCTCCTTATATAACCTCGAGCTCTCATAAGCATCATCTCTAAGATCTTTGAGTTCATTGAGCTTCAACAATCTCTTCTCACCGGCCAATGATAAATCCATGTTGAGCTCCTTGATAGCCCACCAAGCCTTGTGTTCCAATTCTACCGACAAGTGACAAACCTTCCCATAAACCAACCTATAGGGGGTTGTGCTAATTAGAGTCTTGTATGCCATCCTTAGAGCCCATAGCGTGTCATCAAGTTTGAGAGACTAGTCCTTCCTAGACTTGTTCACCATTCTCTTAAGAAGATTCTTGATTTCTCTATTTAACACCTTAACTTGTCCTTGAGTTTGAGGGTGGTAAGGTAGGCCGACCTTGTGGTGAACTCCATACTTCTTAAGAAGGGCTTCGAGTTTCTTCTTGGCAAAGTGAGATCCTCCATCACTAATAAGCACCCTAGGAACCCCAAATCGAGGAGAGATGATCTTCTTAAGAAGCTTAAGCACAACCTTATGTTCATTGGTAGGGAAAGTTATAGCCTTAATCCACTTAGTCACATAATCAACCGTTACCAAGATATACAAGTTCCCACAAGAAAAAACAAAGAGCCCCATGAAGTCGACCCCCCATACATAAAAGGTTCGACCTCCAAAATGTTTTATTGAGGCATTTCATCTCTCTTAGTTATGCCACCACTTCTTTGACACCTATCGCATCTTGAAACAAACTTGTGGGCATCCTTATGCATTGTCAGCCACCACAATAGAGATTGAGACATCTTTGCCACCGTCTTGTTAACTCCCCCATGTCCTTCACATGGTAATGAGTGGCAATGCTCAAGAACTCCTTCGATTTCATGATCCGAAACACATTTCCGGAAAAGGCCATCTCCACGTTGTTTAAACAAGTATGGGTCATTCCAAAAGTACCTTCTTACTTCCTTGAAAAACCTTTTCTTTTGTTGAGAAGAAAATTCCAGGGGAATGACTCCACAAGCAAGATAATTGGCGATATCCTCATACCAAGGGCTAGATGTTGAAGCTATAGCCATGAGAGTTTCAAATCCCATCTCCTCATTGACTGGTACATCATCTTTGTTCTCAAAAGGAAGCCTAGACAAATGATCCGCAACATAGTTCTCCGCTCCTTTCTTGTCTCTCATTTCCATGTGAAAATCTTGAAGGGAGAGAACCCAACAAATTAGGCGAGGCTTTGCTTCTTTCTTAGTCATGAGATATCGAACCGCTATATGATCCGTGTACACAATCACTTAGAGCAAATAATATAGGACCTAAACTTGTCAAAGGCAAACACAACCGCTAGCATTTCCTTCTCTGTCGTTGTATAATTCCTTTGAGCTTCATCTAGAGTTCTACTTGCATAGTAGATGACATATGATTTTCCTTCCTTCTTTTGTCCAAACACGACACCTACTGCAAAGTCACTAGCATCGCACATTAGCTCAAAAGGCAAGTTCTAATCCGGAGCTTGCACAACGGGGGAGGAAATAGGAGCTTCCTTGAGCTTACGAAATGCCTCAAGGCAAGCCTCGTTGAAGCTAAAAACATCCTTTTTGAATAATTCGGTCAAAGGTTTGGAGATTGATGAAAAATCTTTAATAAATCTCTGGTAAAAACCGGCATGCCTAAGAAAAGCTCTTACTCCTGTGATAGAAGTAGGAGGGGGCAACTTTGCAATCACCGATACTTTGGCCGGATCAACTTCAATGCCACTTTTTGAAAATTTATGGCCAAGGACAATACCCTCCTCAACCATAAAGTGGCATATTTCCCAATTCAAAACCAAACTCGTCTCTTGACACCTTTTCAAAACTTTCTCAAGATTATAAAGACAAGTGTCAAAAGACGAGCCACCAACACTAAAATCATCCATGAATACTTCAATCTCTTTTTCAAGCATCTCGGAGAAAATAGAAGTCATGCATCGTTGGAATGTTGAAGGAGCATTGCATAACCTGAATGGCATTCTCCGGTATGCGAATGTTCCATATGGACATGTAAAAGTAGTTTTCTCTTGATCATTTGGATGGATAGGGATTTGGAAAAATCCGGAATACCCATCCAAGAAACAAAAGAAAGCATGGTGAGAAAGTCACTCCAACATTTGGTCCATAAAGGGGAGAGGGAAATTATCTTTCTTGGTATTTTTTTTCAATCTCCTATAATCAATTCACATTCTCCACCTGGTCACCGTCTGGGTGGAGATCTCCTCTCCCCCTTGAACTTTTACAATGGTCATTCCACCCTTCTTTGGAACCACATGAACCGGGCTAACCCACTTGCTATCGGAGATAACATAAATTATACCCGCTTCACGTAATTTCAGATTTCCTTTTTGACTATCTCTTGGAGGTTGGGATTCACCCTCCTTTGAGGTTCAATTGAGGTGGACTGATCATCCTCAAGATGAATATGATTCATGCACAAATAAGGGCTAATACCCTTAATATCATCAATGTTATACCCTATCAAATCTCTATATTTTCTCAAGACAACAAGCAATTTTTCCAAATCAATTCCATCAAGGGTAGCATTGACAATAATAGGGTATTTTCCCTCATTATCAAGATAAGCATATTTCAAAGAAGAGGGAAGAGGTTTGAGTTCTACCTTGGGAGAGGCTTGGAACTCTCCTCCAATTTCTCCTCTTTATGCTCAAGCTCGATCTCTTTTTGTTGTTCAACCTCTTCCTCCTTTGAAACTTCTTCCATAACCATGACAAACTCTCTTGCCTCTTGAGAATGGAACTCTTCCTTGCATATAAGAGCTTCAATCATTGGATCTTGAGGCTTCATCATTACCCTTCCCAAGCGATCTAACTCCTCATTCACAACATCAACTCTATAGCATTTCTCAACCATGGGTGTCTTGAGTAATTTGGAAAACTCAAAAACAATCTTCTCATTGGCCACTTCACATGTAATAGTATTGCTATTGCAATTGATGACCGCCCCCAAGGTTTTAAGAGCTTCCCGATCCAAGATCAACGGAGTATCAACATCTTCCTCCATATCAATCACTACAAAATCACATGGCACATAGTGATGGGACGGAGAACGGTAGGTCGTTGGTCTACCACCCCACCCTATCAAACAAAATTTGTAGCTTAACTAACCCCTATTTAGCGTAGTGGCAAGTCAAGGTCGAACCCAAGGGAATGGATATCAAGTGCACGAAGTCTAGATCAAGCTATTTCGGAATCAAGAAGGGGTTTGAGGTAGAACTAAGGCTAACTAGGTATGCAAACTTGTATTGAATCAATCTAAGACACTAGGGCAATGGATCCACATACAATCATAATGGAAACGGTAATTTGGGAGGTCAAACCGACTAAGTCAAGCGATATGAAGGAAAATCATCATGTATCCAAAAGAGCATACTAAGGTGGTTCACCTAGAGGTCTAACTAGCGTCAACTACGCTAAACACTACCTAGGGAACGTCACAAAGCACCTCAATCGTGAAATTGCAAGTCTACTAATCAATGGTCCGTATCATAGCAAGCTTACAATGCAATCTAGTGTATTAATCAAAGATGGCCAAACCTCAATTAATCACACACATGCACATGAAAAATCAACCAAGTTTAATCATATCATCAACTCCATCAATTATCCCCAAATTACACTATTCCATCACTCATACATGCTTCACCATCTCCCTAGCTAGGAAACTACTCACTAGCCATAGAAATGGAGATCAAAACTACAACAATCATCAATTCCATCATCAACATACTTGAATTCAAAGATTAAACCAACAATCAATCAAAATCAATCAAAATTCAATCAAAATCCAAATCAATCATCAACAATATGAAAAACTAATGAAATCAACTAAAATCAAACTTGTATTGAAATCAAGAAGAAGATCCTTACAAAACTTTAATCCAAAGATCAAATACAATGAGGAATCCTTGAGCAATCACCAAAAATCATGAGCTTCTCTCTCTAGTTCTTGAGTTTCTCTCTCTAAAATTCTCCCCAAAAACTAACTATCAAATTCCATCTAAAACTAAAAACTTCCTCTCTCAAAAATAGGTAGAAATAACTATATATACAAAGGAGAGGTCGGCAATGACGCCCAAAAATAGACCCTCGTAAGTGCGGGCGCTAGAAGGAGTGTACCCAGGAATGTGCGCCCGCACAAACCTGATGTGCGGCCGCACACGACAGATGTGCGGCCGCACACTCCTTTAGTGCGCCCGCACATAGCTGCAGCTTCCTCCTTTCTTCCTTGCCCTTGCTCACGAGGTGCACGCATCCTAGATGATGATGATGGAGGACAAAGTAGGCAGCAACTTCCTTGAATTTCTTGAAGGAAATGAGCCATGAGGAAGGCATAAACAAGACTTTGAAGCATGCTCCTTGAACCTCTCATTGACTTGAAACTTCTTGCACAAGCTTTAGGCATGAAAATCAATGGAAAACTATAGAAAGGAAGCCCGGGAATTCTTGGACAATCAATTACCACCTACAAGCAAAAGATAAAAAGCAAGTAAAAGAGAAAAATAACAAGTAAACTAGAAAAAGACATGAAAAAGAGAAACTAACTACAAAAAGCATAAAATGAAGAAAACAAGAATAAAACTAAGGAAAACTAAAGAAAAGAGAGATAAAATGAAATAAAAATCATCCAAAAAGGTACCAAATGAGTGCCAAAAATGTCACACATCAAATTCCCCTAAGCTAAACTTTTGCTCGTCCTCGAGCAAAACAAAGCAAGAAAAAGAGAGGATGAAAATTTTATTAAAAACGAAAAAGAAAGACTCAAGATAAGAATATACACTAAAACTCATTGTCGTAGGAATCACGGTTGTTTTTAGCTACAACAAGCCCTTTATACCCCAAAGTCGCCTATGAGGACGAGTGAGGTCTCGTAAGGGTATCCTAAGAGTTTGACCCATAACTCTCCACCAAACATCAATGAGGCAAACCATAGAATTAAAAGAAAGAAAATGAAATAGAAACGAATCTTTGCGAAATGAATCAACATAAAGACTATAAAGCATGTGAATGACAATCTTTCTCAAGTAGTTAAGGTATGCACGTTTCAAGATATCCAAGGTTGATTGAAACATAGGGTATGCTAGGCATAGGAACTAGTTATCACAATTCACTTTCATCCCAAACAATCTTACCGCGTTCTTCCCACTAGTCTCAAATCTCCCCTTGGTGAGTGTCCCAATGATTCCTCGAAGGAACCGGAAAAGAAATATTTTAAGGCTACTCGACAATCTTGACTATGCATCCCCTTTCCTTAGGCAATGACCCATGATGCCCTCCCCCGAATAGTGACTCAACTATCTAGGTCGAAAGGTCTTTCCCCAAGGTTGTAACGTAAGGCATAAAGGGTGAAGGTAGGCAAAAATTTTAAAATTTGGTGATTTTCCTAAAAGTGAAGCAAAAGGGTGATCAATCCTTAACACCACAATCAAGAAATTACCAAACAAAAACAACACCCCCAAGCTTACTTGAAGCTATACTCACAAAAATATATACAAAAAGCGTACACGCTTCTCCCCCAAGCTAAAATGGAGCATTGTCCTCAATGCTTAGAAAGAGAAAAGAATACATCAAAATATTTTTGAATTCTTACTGTTCAATTTTTTTTTTTGTGTTTTTATATTGTAATTGCAAAGTCCTTGCCTTTTGCTAAATTCGGACGGCTTTTATAACTTTTGCACTTATTTGTCCATGCCTTTTATTATAAAGGACGGCTTTTACTCATACTCATTTGCCATTATTCACAAAGAAATCATAACACAATCTTGCTTTCATAAAAACCAAAATTCCAACTTAACCACCACAAACTTCATCTCAAATGATCATATTGCTTCACAAAAATCAAGAAAGGTAGAAAATGAAACAAAAGGTCAAATAACTAAAGATGTGGCTTGAAAAGAAAGGATAAGGCTCAAATGGTTGCAAGAAGGCAAATGTAAACCCAAAACAAAAGAAAATAACAAAATATAGTAAAAATGAAAGATACCACCCCGAAAAATGTGCCTTTGTCCTTCCTAGATAGTTCGGTCTCGTGTTTGAGAATCATACATCAAGCTTTATTAGATTAGGTTTGCATAGTCAAGGATCCACGCCGCTCATACAAGGAATGTTGAAGGCTAGAAAAACAAGTAACCTCACAAGGTTGTGGCAAAAACTCACCAATGGTGTCAAATCAACTATAAGAAGCAACTTCCAACATACCACAAACAAGTAGAATCCGGCTTCATGATCCTCCTAGTTCAAACCAACTACCCTAGCATACACTATCCTAGAGTCAACCGAACATAATCTCAAACCGTGCATACCTTTACAACCTAGGAAGAAAGTCATGCAAAAGACAAGTCCAATGTACAAGGTTCATCTCAAAAGAAAAGAAATGAAAAACAATGCCTCAAAATCACATCAAAAATAAGAAGAAAAATAAAAGAAAGTAAGATAAAAAAGGTAAAATAAAAGAGAGTAAAAGAAAAGAAATGGAGACATAGGAAAGGAAAACATAGGAGAAAAGCATGCAAAGGACTAGAAAGCATGTTAAACACATAAAAATCCCAATCGACAAACAAGTGATCGATAGACAACAAAGTCACCGATCCCAAACACATTACGTGTTAACAAGCATCCATCCTCGAACCATTCAACTTCTCCTAAACTAATCCTATTCTATGCAACCAAGGAAAATAAAGAGAAAAATAAGAAAGGTCTCACCGGGATTCCAAGCATAGCAAAAATAAACGAAGCAATAAGAAACCACCTCGTAGCATTCCATATCCATAAGCTCTTCAAGGAACCAAGTGAGAAAAAGAAATAAAAGAAACTATGAACAAAGAAAATGGTTAGTAACTTCAAAATAAATAAAAGAAAACAACAAATAAAAGAAAATAAACAAAGCAAGAAGTATATACAACTAAAGGAAAGAAAAGCTAAACTACCAAAGAAAATAAAGAATCAAGGAAATAAAATCTAGACTAACTAAAGAACTACTCTAAATTACAAGAGTTGGATTGAAGGGATTTGGATTGAGGGGTTTGGATATAAGGGATCATCAACAACAACATGGCAAGCAAAACAACTCCACAAACAACAAACATCCAAGCAAATAGGGCAAACAAGCTAGCTACAAGGAAAGTAGCCTAGAGATCAAGAAAATGAGGAAACCAAAAAGAGGAATGAAAATAAACATGCAAGCAACTAAGATATGTACACAACAACAACAAGGTCACCGAGCAAGTTACTAGTTCCCCCAAGCTAGATAGAAAATACATCTCAACATCCCGATCAAAACAAAGCAAGTATCAAAAATATGAGGGATGGAGGTAAAAAGCATGAGAAGCTAAAAGGGAACTAATAACTACTACCATCACCACCACCACTCCCACTTGGCCCGGCCCCATCGGGGTCTCTGTTGCGCTCGGGGTCATCGAAGGGATGAGGGTAAGGCTCCCATCCTCCGGTGTACCCCTCGGGCCACCCATAATGCCCCTTGAAAAGATCGTGTTTCCAAGGAGCAAGAGGGGTGTAGGTATCGGGCAAAGTGAGCTCAAAAGGGTGGTTGGGATGGACATGGGGGTAGTTAGGATCCCCCCTATAGTCACTACCACCCGGAGCCTTGTAATCATAGTTACCATGCTCGTCCGGGTAATAGTGACGCTCGGTGTCGGGGTTAGAAGGCCCCGACCAATAAGGATGCCCAAACGAAGGTAGAGGACCTTGTTGAGGCGGGAAATACGGATAGTTAACCGGGGGAGTAATGTTCCCACGGTTAACTTCCGCATCATAAAGTTGTTGTTGTTGTATAAACATACCTTGTTGCATCTCTTGAATACCTCTTATTTGGTCATAGAGGGCCCCAAAGTCTTGATCATACATGCCGTCTACGTGGACTTTTAATCCACTCATTTGCTCACTAAGAGCCTTCAAATCTTCATTGGCAAAAGCATGTTGCCCTTGCTCTTGTTCTTGCTCATGAGGAGCTTGTTGTTGTGGAGAAAAATGTTGTTGTTGTGGATGTTGTTGTTGTTGATTTTGTTGTTCTTCCTCATCTTCTTCTTCTTCATCCTCCTCGGAATCAAAGTTGGGATGCCGGAAGGACCTGGGAACATGCCATACATTGTTGGCAATCCTAGCCAAAGAAGTCAAGCTAGGGTTAGGCAAGAAGCACCAATGCTCGTTGCCCCTTAGCCACTCATATCTCCCTTCACTAAAACCCTTGGAGATAAATTGGATTTGACCCAATTGTTGCATATCGAGGTAGATGGAATCTGCATCCCCGATCTCCTTACAAAATGAGAGATAATCATCGAGGCGAAGGTGAGTCAAAAGCCTAGTTACCATACCCCCACATGGGATCTCTCCCGTCCTCCTTTTGCGAAGGTCCAAGCAATATTGGGCAAAGATGTAGCCCAAGTTCAACCGGCCCACAAACTCCGGGCGAGTAGATAGCCAAAGGACTTTGAGCTCCAATTTACTCAATTTCCCCATCTCTTGCTTGGGGAACAAGACATAGCCCAATAGACGGTGTACAACCCTAAGACAAGGTTGGTATACGTCCGAGATCTTGGCCTTGTTGGCGATGAACTCACTACCACCGGAGATGTCTTCCCACCAAGAATCTTGATCATAATCCGGGAAGATGAAGTGTTCAACGTTAATAATATCCCCATGGGGATCAAAATCCAAAGCGGCGTTGAACTCTTCTAAAGATTGGTCAAATATGTTGTTGAACAATTGGAACCGCACCCTATATACCCCTCCAATGGGTACAAGCTCCAAGGTAGCCAAGAATTCCAAGGTAGGCTCCTTGTAGGTGCGGTAGGCGTCGGCGATGAAAGTCCCCAATCTCAAATTCAAAAGCAATGACCGCACATCATTATCAATCCCCAACTTCAGCATATCGGATTGAAAGTAATGGCGGGTTTGTTTGAGGGTTCTTTCATCTTTCAGATTTTGATAAAAGGCTTTTTGTTTATCTGTGAAATTTTTCTTCTTTGGAAGAGAGGTAGGAGGTCGTGTTTGAGTGGAAGATGGGTTGGAAGTACTAGGCCTAGAAGATGTACTAGGCCTAGTGGAGGTACTTGGGCGGGGAGGTTCCTCGATGCTAACATCGGTTTTTCGCTTTTTGGTGAGTTTCTTGAGGTATTTAGACATTGTGAGAAGTATAGAAGATCACCAACAAACAATCAAGTAGCAAACCAAAGAACCAAGAGCACCACACCCAAATTCACCACTTACTACCAAAATCACCAAACTCCAATTTCACAATTCCCTTCAATCAAACCAATTCCAAACCAATCAACAATATCAATGAACCAAGAAAAATTCCTTTTCAATCAATCAAAGAGCAAACACAAAGCCAATACCGAAATCACCACTTACTACCAACTTTCCAAAATTTCAACTCACAAGAATTCAACCAAAATTGATGAAAATTGCTACAAAATCAACAAACAACACAATGTCATGCAAAATCAATCATCAAATATCACCAAATCACAACCAAAATCAAGTACAAGCATCAAAAATCACAAAATCAATACTACACTATTCATGCTCATACAAATTTGTAATTCATGCAAATTTATGATATAATTGGCAAAATTAAAGCAAGGGTTAGTGATTATACCATAAAAGAAGCAAGATAAACCAATTTTGAGCAAGCAATTTGAACTCCACACAAAACCCCCAATTTTCGGTCACCAAGAGTAGGAGAGAGAGTGAGTGAAATTTGGGTCAAATTGTGAGGAATTTGTAGTGTAGAAAGATTTGTGAGTGATTTTGAGTGAGAATGGAGTGATTTTGGTGAGGATTTGAGTGATTGTAGATGATGAATGAGAGGGTTGGAGATGCGCACAAGGAGGAGGGTTTGAAGGAGGTGTTCGTGAGGTTTGAGATGAGGAATGAAGGAAATGAAGGGAAAGAAGGAGGAAGAAGAAGATAATAGCACGTTCAGCATCTGTGCGGCCGCACAGCGCTGATGTGCGCCCGCACACGCAGGCTGTGCGCCCGCACATGCCTCGTGTGCGGCCGCACATCCCTGTGCGTGCTCCTTCCTTCTTTTTTTTCTCAAAAATTTTGATACTTACTGCCTATTTGGGTGCGCACATGAGTTATGATGGTGATGAGGAACAACATAGGCAGTAGCTAAAATCATTTTCAAAGTCCTCAAAGTTGAAAATTCATGTACACACCACAAAAATTCACTAAGTATCAATTTCCTCCATTATTCAAAATATGAATTTCCTATCTCACCTTTCTAAAAATTCTTACCCTTTTACCTCAAATTTCGACTAGAATCGAACAAAATATGAATTGTGCCATGAACACCTTCCATCCATCATGCATATTTGTTGAATTCCAATCCCGCAAACGGACACCCTAAAGATCCAAATAAAGGGAAAAGTAAAAGAAAAGACAAAGTAATAAAAGAAACAAAAATGAGAAAATTCAAAAATCAAAGAGAAAGGTTAGAAACTCCGGGTTGCCTCCCGGGAAGCGCTTGCTTAAGGTCCTAAGCTCGACCCTTCCTCCTAATCATGGAGGATCAAAGAACACCACCTTCTTCAAGGTGGTTGATAGAGCAAATTCTTCTTCAACCTTTGGCAACTTCTCATTGTTGCTTGATGAAACTCTCACAAAGTTCTTTTCAAATTCTTCTTTTTCACTTCTCAACTTCTTCCTTTTTCTTGCCTTCTTTGAGTCACGGGCCTTTTTCTTCGGCTTGACTTCAACATCCTTAATCATGGAAGCTTTCTCTTCCTCATGAGAATTAAGCTTGAACCAATTTGGAAAACCAATGTCTTTCTCATCCTTTGGCTTTTGAATCACAAATTCTTCTTCACTAACATCATCAATACTTGCACAAACATCATCAACAATCTTAAAAACATTGTTAGTAGAAGAATCAATCATGCACATACCATCAATGGAACGAGAAAGACTAGCACATGCAATATCTTGGACACAAGATAAAGACTCATGCATTGGTTTTAACTTAAAACTCTCTTCTAATTTCCCACACCTCAAAGTAATTTGACCTCCTTTGACATCTATTAAAGCTCCCGAGGTAGCTAAGAAAGGTCTCCCTAAGATGATTGGAATATGTTCATCCTCCTCAATCTCTAGAACAACAAAATCCACCGGAAAAACAAACCCTCCAATCCTTAAGGGGACATCATCAATTCTTCCCTTAGGAAACTTAATAGAACGGTCGGCCAATTGAAGTGTTATCTTGGATGGTTGAAGCTCACCAAGATCAAGCCGCTTGAAAACCGAGAAAGGCATAATGCTAACACTAGCACCAAGGTCACACAAAGCATTTTCAAAAACCATTTCCTTAATTTGACAAGGGATTGAAAAATTCCCCTGATCCTCCATCTTCCTTGGGAGTTCACCATGGATAAGAGCACCTAAGCACTTCCCTTCTTCCACCGAACTACCCTCATCAAAATCCTCTCTCTCTTTTAAGATCTCCTTAACAAACTTGGAGTACTTAGGCATGTCGGGAATTAGTTCGGTAGAGGATGTAGAATCATGAACATCCTTAAAAGCTTTAAGGAACTTCCCAAATTGCTCATCCATTTTGAATCTCAAATATTTTTGGGGATATGGTAGATCGGGAAATCTCTCTATCTCACTCATCTTTTCACCAACATACTCTTCTCTTTTGTCAACCTCACAATAGATTTCCTTAGACTCAACCCTTTCCACTTCATTCTCCTTAGCACCACTCTCATCTCTTCCCTCTTTTGAACAAGAAACTCCCTCATCAAAATCATTTCCACCACTTGTGGCAATAGAGTACACGGGTTTCTTTGGTTCAACACCTTGGGAAGGCAAAGATGAAGGACTAGCAAAATCCTTAATAGTGCTTGCTAATTGAGTAATTTGAGTCTCAAGCATCTTATTGTGGGTCATCATCTCATTGAATTTCTTATCACTAACCGCCATATAGGTGTTAATGATCTTGGTTTGATTATCAATCAACTCTTCCAAGGTTGTCTTAGGAGAAGAAGGTTGTGAATAGGAATTTTCATTTTGAGTCTTTGGAACAAAACCGGGTGGGGGACCTCTTTGAGCATTGTTTTGAAAATTTCCCCTTCCTTGGTTGTTCCAATTACTCCTATTTTGATTTGAACCATAACCTTGAGTATGGTTACCACCACCATGATTATGGTTTCCATTACCTTGGTTATGATTTACATAACCTTGGTTTTGATTACCATAATTATGATTTTGATTACCATAGTTTTGGCTTTGATTTTGGCTACTATAACCTTGGTTATGGTTACCACGAGAACCTTGATTCCCTTGGTTCCTATAACCACCATTATGATTATAGTTGTCAAAATTGCCTTGGTTTTGGTAATTCCTATTCCATTGGCCTTTTTGATTATCAAACCTTTGAACATTGTTGTTTGACACAAAATTAACATGTTCACACTCATTGTTGTCAAATTCATCAACACATTCATTAGGACAAACACTAGAGTCATGATCATACGATCCACATGCATCACAAAACAAGCAACCCAAAGGCATATTATGTGAAGAGGGAGGGGGTTGAGAGTTAGAAGGAGTACCTCTCCCCTTAAATTGGGAGGGAAGATTAGAAGCTTGAGAAGAGGTAGAAGTGCTCTCCAACTTAGCTTTGATTGCGGTGACTTCCTTTCCTAAGTTTGTCATTTGGGAGGAAAGGTTGTTGATTGCATTGAGATGGTCCACCGAATACAATGAAGATTGCTTGCTTGAAGAGTCTCTCTCCCCATCTTGCCAATCCCTATAATATGTCACCACGTCCTCAATGATGTCCACAACTTCTTCTTCGGTTTTGTTCATGATAGGGCCCCCGGCCCCTCCATCAAGGCATGACTTGCCTTGGGGACCTTAAACCGCCATAGAAGATTTGGATCACTTGGTATGTGGGGATTCCGTGGTGAGGGCACTCCCTTTGATACTCTTTGAATCTCTCCCATGCTTCATAAAGGCTTTCACTCGGCCTTTGCTTGAACCCTTGAATCAAGGCTCTTGCCTCCGCCGTCTTCTTTTGGGGATAGAAACGGGACAAGAAAGCCTTTGTAACATCATCCCAAGTTCTCAAGGAGTTGGGCTTCACTTCCTTGTCTAGCCACTCCAAAGATCTTCCTAATAGAGAGAAAGGGAACAACTTGAGACAGATGAATTCTTGAGAGACCCCATTGACTTTGATAGTGTTGCAATATTTTTCAAATTCTTTCAAATGGTTCAATGGGCTCTCATTTTTAGCCCCACTATATTGCCTTCTCTCAATCAAGGTGATCATTGCCGGCCGGATTTCGAAGTCATTTGCCGGGGTAGTAGGTGGAGCTATTCCACTCTCAAACCTATATGCCCCGGGCACTCCAAGCTCCTTCAAGGCTATTCTAGGATTTTCACCCATTCCTTGTTCTTCTTGAATTTCTTCTTCACTTGAAGAGCTATAAGCCAAGGATCTATTATCCACTCTTCTTCTTGAAAGAGTCCTCTCAATTTCCGGATCAAGGGGAACAAGGGAACGATCACGGGTTCTATGCATGCAAAACTCACACAAAAATGTTAGTAGCACGGCTACAAGTGTAGCCTAGATAAACAAAATCTTTTTGTATTTTATCAAAATGAAATAGACTCAAAAACAACATACACTCAAGCACCATTCCCCGGCAACGGCGCCATTTTGATGGGACGGAGAACGGTAGGTCGTTGGTCTACCACCCCACCCTATCAAACAAAATTTGTAGCTTAACTAACCCCTATTTAGCGTAGTGGCAAGTCAAGGTCGAACCCAAGGGAATGGATATCAAGTGCACGAAGTCTAGATCAAGCTATTTCGGAATCAAGAAGGGGTTTGAGGTAGAACTAAGGCTAACTAGGTATGCAAACTTGTATTGAATCAATCTAAGACACTAGGGCAATGGATCCACATACAATCATAATGGAAACGGTAATTTGGGAGGTCAAACCGACTAAGTCAAGCGATATGAAGGAAAATCATCATGTATCCAAAAGAGCATACTAAGGTGGTTCACCTAGAGGTCTAACTAGCGTCAACTACGCTAAACACTACCTAGGGAACGTCACAAAGCACCTCAATCGTGAAATTGCAAGTCTACTAATCAATGGTCCGTATCATAGCAAGCTTACAATGCAATCTAGTGTATTAATCAAAGATGGCCAAACCTCAATTAATCACACACATGCACATGAAAAATCAACCAAGTTTAATCATATCATCAACTCCATCAATTATCCCCAAATTACACTATTCCATCACTCATACATGCTTCACCATCTCCCTAGCTAGGAAACTACTCACTAGCCATAGAAATGGAGATCAAAACTACAACAATCATCAATTCCATCATCAACATACTTGAATTCAAAGATTAAACCAACAATCAATCAAAATCAATCAAAATTCAATCAAAATCCAAATAAATCATCAACAATATGAAAAACTAATGAAATCAACTAAAATCAAACTTGTATTGAAATCAAGAAGAAGATCCTTACAAAACTTTAATCCAAAGATCAAATACAATGAGGAATCCTTGAGCAATCACCAAAAATCATGAGCTTCTCTCTCTAGTTCTTGAGTTTCTCTCTCTAAAATTCTCCCCAAAAACTAACTATCAAATTCCATCTAAAACTAAAAACTTCCTCTCTCAAAAATAGGTAGAAATAACTATATATACAAAGGAGAGGTCGGCAATGACGCCCAAAAATAGACCCTCGTAAGTGCGGGCGCTCGAAGGAGTGTACCCAGGAATGTGCGCCCGCACAAACCTGATGTGCGGCCGCACACGACAGATGTGCGGCCGCACACTCCTTGAGTGCGCCCGCACATAGCTGCAGCTTCCTCCTTTCTTCCTTGCCCTTGCTCACGAGGTGCACGCATCCTAGATGATGATGATGGAGGACAAGGTAGGCAGCAACTTCCTTGAATTTCTTGAAGGAAATGAGCCATGAGGAAGGCATAAACAAGACTTTGAAGCATGCTCCTTGAACCTCTCATTGACTTGAAACTTCTTGCACAAGCTTTAGGCATGAAAATCAATGGAAAACTATAGAAAGGAAGCCCGGGAATTCTTGGACAATCAATTACCCCCTACAAGCAAAAGATAAAAAGCAAGTAAAAGAGAAAAATAACAAGTAAACTAGAAAAAGACATGAAAAAGAGAAACTAACTACAAAAAGCATAAAATGAAGAAAACAAGAATAAAACTAAGGAAAACTAAAGAAAAGAGAGATAAAATGAAATAAAAATCATCCAAAAAGGAACCAAATGAGTGCCAAAAATGTCACACATCACATAGATATGCCCAACTTGAATAGGAACATCCTCAAGCTCACCATAAGGAAGTTTGACCGAGCGGTCGGCCAATTGAATTGTTTTTCTTGTGGGTATCATTTTAATATTGAGTTTTTATGCAATGGAGAGGGTAATTAAGTTAACACTCGCTCCTAAATCCGCCAAGGCACCCCTAGGTTCCATGTTTCCGATTTTAACCGATAAAGTAAAGCAACCTGGGTCTTTATCAATTGTCTACCCGCTTTAGCATCCAAGTTAGCTCTAGACATAGGTTCCAACCCATCATAGAAGAATTGCATGAGCAAACTTTGATTGTATTCATGATGAGGATATGCTTGTACCAACTCCTTGAACCTTTCCCAAGCTTCACTAAGACTCTCATCCGCTTCTTGTTCAAAAGATGCAATCTTCCTTCTCATTTCGGCTGTCTTTTCCTCAGAAACAAACCTCTTCAAGAATGCCTTGACTATCTCCCTCCATATTGTGAGAGAATTTGGCTTGACTTGCTTGAGCCACTTCTTTGCGCTTCCTAAAAGAGATTGTCGAAATAGATGCATTTGGATGTACTCTTGAGAAACTTGATTTGTTTGAATCATGGCACATAGCTCAAGGAATCTATTAAGATGCTCAATGGGATCTTCACTTGGAGAACACGAAAATTGTTCCGCTTGTACCATTCTTGTGTATTGGGGGTGAATGGTAAAGTTGGTTTCCGTGACGGGTAGCAAAATCCCTCCCGTGAGCTGATAATCCTTTGGATTCCCAAACTCACGAAACAAAACATCATCCTCTTGACCCAACATTGCTTCACTTTGAGAACTTGAAGACAAAGAATCACTTTCACTCTCAACAATAACACCAAGACCTCTCCCCTCTTCTTGATAAAGCCTACGGGCTTGTCTCAAAGTAAGGTCGATCTCGTGGTCAATGAAATGAGTGGGTGGTCCTTGAGACCTCCTAAGCATCCACTAAAGCTAAGACTAGCAAGAGAATAAATGAACAAAAGCAAAAGCAACGAATCCAATAATAACACAATAAAAGTGCAAAACTAGCCGTTTCCCGGCAACGGCGCCAAAATTTGATAGGGAAATAAGTCGTTTACAACCTCCTCTTAATCAAATTATATTTATAACTCTTCACTACCCTAATACAAGTATAGGGGCAAGCAAATGATCGATCAACGAGGAAAAGGGGTTTTGCTCAATCAAGGTGAATAATGAATCTATTGAAAAGGGGTATTTTGAATGCTTTTTGTGTTTTTCAATAGTCATATTACTACAACGAAGGAATGAAAACAAGCAAAATAAGAAATCAAAAGCTAGAAGAAATAGAATAAGAGAAACAACGCTAGGGGGTACGGGGGTGTCAAACACGATTAACAAAGATAGACAATGATGATTATCATGAAGAACATGCCATAGAATACAAAATTCTACCTAAATAATTCACTCTCGTGCAATTGTCTAAGAAAATCAATGAATGAGGGCTTGGCCTAATCGAGATCACTTTCGCGCATCCAATTAGACACTAATCAAATTGAGAGATTAAAAGTGCACAATACATAAAGCTCTACTTAAACAATTCATTTTCATGCAATCATTCAAATCACTCCCGTGCATCTAAATTAGGGAACATCAAATAATGTGCTACTAATAATCTCATACCATCAAAAATCATACATTCATCAATTCATAGCATGAGCTCAATCAATCATCATCAATCATCAATATTAATCCATGCCTTTCACCCCCTTCCCCTAGCTAAAAACATAGCCTAGGGAAGAGAAACTAACCATCATAACTAAACTAAACAAGGATTCAATCAACATAAAACTAAACATGATTAACATCAAAGGAAAAGCAAATCAAACAAGCTCAATCAAAGAAATAGATGAAACACAAACAATATCAAAGTAAATAAATCAAACTAAAAGGGAAGAGTAAGAGAATACTAATGAGAAACTTGATTGAAGAAGGAAACTTGAAATTCTAGCATTGGATTGAAAAAGCCTTAACCAAATCTTGATTACAATGATGAAACTTGAATATTAAGCAACTTTCTCTCTTTTAAATACAAGTTTCTAATTTTTAATTAAAAATTAGGATAATTACAAAATTCAAGAAGAAGACTATTTATATGCATCACCCATCTGAAAATAAAGACCCAAGGAGAGCCTTCTCTTCGCATGCAACGCCCTCTCTTGACTGGGTACGGAATTGCCTAGCCCAGCAAGCCGCACCCGCGGGTCTCAAGGTCGCGCCCGCGAGTGAAGTCTGGAGAGGCCTCTCTAGCTGAGGAGAGGCCGCGGTCTGGGAACAGGGGAAAAAGGGGCTTGAAGTGTCGCGCCCACGGGAAGTTGAGGAGAGGCATCTCCCAGGGCGCGGCAAGGCATCTTCTGCATCTTTGTAAAAACTTCAGAGCAGCACTCCTTGCCTGCGGCTGCTTGCTTGGCTGCGCGCCCTCTCCTTGAGCATCTCGTTTTCTTCCTTAGCTCTATATGCATCCATAGGCTTCATCATAGGGGCCAGGAACCTACAAAACATCAAAGAAAACTAAGATAGAACCGCTTGAAAAGGCTCAAACAATTGCAAATGAGGGGAAAATCCTTAGAGAAAAAAGGAAAAAAGAGTGGCATAAATGCCACTCATCACCAGGCAGCCACTAGGAGCGCTAACTTCTCCAATAAGGAGCGTCCGCTCCTACAAATGGAACGCCCTCTCCTAAAGGCGTTACTTGAAGTTTCAGCAGTGAGGAGCGCCCGCTCCTACCCTTTAGAGCGGCCGCTCTCGAGGCCCTATTTCGAGCGGACAACTTCTTTTCTTTTGTGCTTCTTTTTGCAATGTTTTAATCTTGGCTTTTCATTTGTAATCCAATTGGTGTAATTTAAGAACTTTAGGGTTTATTTGTAAAGCCTTTAAATAGGGCTAAGCTTTCTTTTGGGATCAACTTTTGCTTAATTTTGAAATCAATGAGACTTTCTCTCTCTACCCATAATCTTTGTGATTATTTGCTTTTTCTGTGATTGCTACTTTGTAATCTTTGTTGTTACACCTTAATCCTAACTTTACTTTGTGCTAGCTTTGATTAAGAAACCTTATTTCATAGTTCTTGGTGATTGTTGAGATAGGTTTATCTTGTTTTTTGTTGATTTGACATTGTTGTTATTACTAGATTTCCCCCCTCTTTTCTTGGTTTTCTTGGTTATTTCATATCATAATCAGTTTGGGTTATTTTCGTTTTCGCTTTGTAACGGTTCGACTTGATAACAAGTCGGATCATTATTAGTTTGCATAAATTCGGTTTGGTCCAGGTTAGTTTCGGGTTGGAAAAATTAGGTCGGGACGATTTTCGATATTCAAAAAACAAGTTTTTGATGATTTGGTTCCTCTTCGGATTGGTTCAGAATAGTCGAGTTTAACTATTCAGGTTAGAAATTAACAGCACTAGTAGTTTAGATTTTTTTTAAAAAAAAAGAAATGTGTCACCTTTATTAAAAAAAATAGAGAGTTAAGAAAAATGAGTCACTTAAAAATAAACCAAAGAGATTACCATGAGTAAAATATATTTAGGGCCCTGTTCTTTTGAGTTTTCGGAAATAACATATCAGCTTTCTGTAGAGTAGAACATAACATAATAGAGTAAATTTCAACAGAATAGAGAAGACCATGTATCACATAGCAGATTAGAGCACATTAGATCAGCACAACGGAGGAGCTCTAAAGTATAGGTCCTTAAATGGTTGAGAATTGAGATAGGTTACTTAGGGGTGTCAATCGGGTTTGCGGTTCGGTTTATTGGTTTTCGGTTTGTAACGGGTCGGTTCTTAACGGGTTGGAATTATTGTCGGGTCGGTTCGGGTCGTTTTTAAATAATTTCGGGTCGGTTCGGTTTGGTTTATTTTTATTACAATTTCTTTTCGGGTCGGGTTATAATTGGTTCGGGTCATTATCGGTTTGAGTTTAACCGGTTGGTTTAAAAACGCGGTTTGGGGTCAAAACATATCGGGTCCTAATCGGGTTGGGTTGTAATTGGTTCAGGTCATAATCGGTTTGAGTTGAACTTAGTTGGTTTGACAACTGGTTTTGCTAGTTTTAAATGGGTTTCGTTAATGTATATATTCTAGTATATCCTCAACGTTCTTTAATTTGTTATTCCTATAGATCATACGGAGTATTAATTAATTGTTTAGCTTTATGTCCCTTTTATTTATAATGATTTTCACGATCAAATAATAATAACACGTCTAGAGTTAGCTTTTGATTCAGAATTTTTTAAATACAATATAGTGTTCCATAAGCCATTACTCGTAAAAGGACGATAAAATTTTAGCATAAGAGGTTTCAATGACATCAAAATTCCAAACCTTTTCAATACAAATACTTCTTAGTTTAAATTAAACCTTTTTGTTTTACTATCGATAAAATATACCCAAAAAAAAGAAAAAATAAAACTCTACTGTCATAACGGGTTACAGACTTACGGGTTATAAACGGTTCGGTTATAATCGGTTATGGGTTGTAAACTGTTTAGTCATAACTTGTCACGGGTTATAAAGGGTTCGATCCTAACCAGTTACAAGTTGTAAACGATTTAGGTTTATCGAGTTATTGTCGGGTCTAAAAGGTTTCAGTTTACAATGGGTCGGTTGCTTGTGGAAGTACTCGGTTTGGGTGGTTCTCGGTTTCAAGTTCTATCAGTTTGGCTTGATAACGGGTATGGTTCATTAACGGTTCTCAAACCTTCGGATCGGTTCAGTTTCAGGTTTTAAAAAAACGGGTCGGGCCGGTTTACGATTTTAAAATAATAGGTTTGTAGCGGTTCGGTTCCTTTTCTGAACAGTTTAAATTGACCAATTCGGGTCGGTTTTTAACAGCTGTAGTACTTTAATTTACTTGGTGGATAGTTGTTATATCTAAATACTACCTCCGTTTCATATTATTTGCAACGATTAGACTTTTTTCCTCTTTATTTTATGTCAAATCGTTGCAAATAATTTGAAACGGAGGTAATATCTAATCTTGCAACCACTTAAAAACTGACAACCACCAAATTCGCTGAGCAACATTGTATTCCAAATATGACGGCGTTGCATGTGCGTTGTCAATGAAGATTACATACTTAACAGTGATGTTGAGCCATGGATGTCTTTTGTGGTGGGCCTTGAATGAAGATTACACACATAACGAAATGAATCTGCGACACCACTAAAGATGCAGATACTAATTCTGTCGCAATCTTACTTATAGTTTTATAATGATAAAATTATCATGATTAAACCCAACTTTGTTCCATCCGTCAATATTAATCTCAACTTTCATTTATTTTTTATTAATTCGAACTTTATAGCCAATCCCCTTCCATTGCACCCAGCCAATCATCTGACTTGATAGAGAAAGTTACCATACACGTGTCAGTATTTAATTGGTCAAAAAAAAAATAAAAAAAACAAATAATTTAAAATCTTTCAAAAAACATAACTTTAAAATTTATTTTTTAAAAAAAACATAAAACCACCTATGGCAGGAGGCAGCCTCAGCCACCTATGGCAGGCGAAAACCTCAGCCACCTGCGGAACCAACAACAGTAGCACCGGACCATCGCTACCCTTTTGCTCACAACCACCTCACCGTCAAAGAAACTCACCAGCACGATAGCACCGTACCTCGTATTCACCTCCCCTGCCTCACCAGCACTCATCACAACACCCACCACCGTCCAACCAACAACCGTGCAATTGCACTTCAATTCGCACCACCTTCGAGCATCAAACCACCACCAGACCGTTGCAAACATCAACCGCCCACACCACCAATCGAATGCGGCAACAACCACCAAAGCAGAGCAGCTGCGCTAAAAAGCCCACAAATCAGCCCACGGATCTACCCTTCCCCTCCCCCGATTCCGGCAACCACATCCTTCCCATCCCTCGATTCCGGCAACCACAGCCTTCCCCTCCCTCAATTCCGACCACCAAAGATCTAGCCACTCCCTCCCTTCCCTTCCCCGATTCTAACAACCCCCTTTATTCCCCTCCTCGAATTTTGCCACACTCACACTTTCCCTTCCCCGAATTCGGCCACCACTCTCTCTCTCCTCGAATCCGGCAATCCTCTTCTCGTTCCGGCTGCCTTTTTATGGTGGCCTGGTTGCCGTTAACGGTTTAAGGTGGCTGTCCTTTTAGGGTGGCTTCCTTTTTTATTTTTTTTTAAATTTTTAGTTAATTATTATTATTTATTTTTATTTTTTTATAATTGACCAATAAAAAATCCAACTCACAAATGTTAACCTATTTAGCAGGTTACAAGTCACTTGGGAGTGTTGTTGGCGGATACAGTATAAAGTTCGGATTAATAAAAAATAAACGAAAGTTGGGATTAATATTGGCGGATGAAGCAAAATTGAGATTAATCATGACAATTTTTCCTAAAATATAAATATTCATAAAATTGAACAACAAATCATGCATGGCATCCTGCTGGTTGAATAATTTGAAGGTACCGATTCTTAACTTTATAAGTGATACACAAATTTTTAAAAAAAGCCGGTGTTCATTAATTTAATGAATGGCGAAATTTTCGGGCAAGCAATGTAGTGGGTATGCACGTGCGGTGTAATGATTGCTAAAATTGAATAAAGAAATAAAAGTTTCTCTCTCCTCGTTTTTCTCTTGCTTTCTCTCTCCTCGTTTTTCTCTCTCTAAAACCAGTTAACTTGCGATTGCGATCGTTTTCTCTGTCCTCCATTGTTGCTTTTCGAGCTTTTTCTCTCTTTTCTTTCACTTGTGAAGTTGTTTATCGCTTAATTCTGGTTAGTTTACTTATTTTTTTGAGATTTTTGTTAGTTTAAATTGTTTTGGTTCTTCGATTTTTAGGTTTTTTTATTTTGATTTTGTTTTCGTTTTTTGTAGTGTTAGTTTCAGCAATGGTGAAGAAGAAGATTACAAAGAAGGCTGTAGATGCTAAAGAAGGTGTGTTTATTTAAATTTTTCATCATTTTTTCGAATTTTCAATTGAATTTTCGCTTATATATGTCGAATTAGTAGTGTATGTTATTTTTTATTGTTTTCTGTTGATTTATTATGCATATTATGATAATTGAATTTCAATTTTGAAGTTATTATGTTTAATTTTGCTTTATTTTATTGTTCATTGTGATAATTGGTTCAAAATTTGATATATATGTGTTGTGGTGTTGTTACATGTTAAACAAATTTTGCATGTTTGTTTTTAGAAGGTTTATTCATTATTCTTCAAATTTTGATGTTAGGTTTTAGTTAGATTATGAGAATAGTATGCATATCTGCATTGTGTTTGTGTATATGTGTTTGAGTACCAGTAATATGTGCATTGTGCATTGTGCATTGTGTGTGAGTAATATATACATATGTTATTTATATGCATGACAAAGGTTATTTTATGCTTTGAAAAGGGTCACTTTATGCTGTGAAAAGGGTCACTTTATTCTGTCAAAAGGGTCACGTTTGTATTTAAAAGGGTTACTTGTTGTAATTTAAAGGGTGACTTTATGCAGTGAAAAGGGTCACTTTATATAGTTAAAAGGGTCACTTTATGCTTGTTAAAGGGTTACTTTTTAGTTAAAAGGGTTACTTGTTGTATTTTAAGGGTGACTTTATGCAGTAAAAAGGGTCACTTTATTCTTTTAAAAGGGTCACTTTTTGCATTTAAAAGGATTTTTATGCATATATTCTAAATTTTCCCATGAGTAATTTGTGAATTTGTAATTTATGGTTATCCTCTGTATTAATTAGATATAGGTGGTTCAATAGGTGGATATCGTTATAAATTGCCTTCAAGGGGAAAAGGAATGGGTAAAGAGCCTGCTAAAAAGAACAAGACAGCTCCTGAGAAGGACAAACCAGAGTCTAAAACTGTGAAGGCTAAAACTGTTCCTAAGGAGGCCAAAGCAGAGCCTCAGAAGGTTAAAGCAGCTCCTAAGAAGTCTAAAATTGTATCTAAGAAGGCCAAAGCAGATGCTGAATTGCAAGTAGTTTCTGATTCTGATTCTGATACTGTTGTGTAAGTATAAATGTTTTTTGTTTTGTATTTTTTAATCATATATATCATGATTCTGATTCTGATATTGTTTTACTTATATTATTATTACTTAGGGAAAAAAGACCCTTGATTGCAAGGTGCAGACCACACACATTGGAATTAATGATGAGTACTTTTAGTCCTAATCAACAAAAAGCTGTTGAAGAAATAGGTTTTGGTGGTTTATTACATCTGAAATTGAAAACTTTGAATCGTCAAATGCTACATTGGCTGGTTGAACACTTTAATGGTGGTAGCTGCATGTTCACTATTGCTGCTGGTAAAGAGTTTGTAGTTACTAAAAATGATATATGTGATGTCTTTGGCTTGCCTATGAGTGAGATTGTTGTTCCTGAACTTCAGAAGACTCCTGAAGAAGGTAGTGTAGATAAACGTATCATTCAGTCATGGAGACTTGATTATGGTCTTACTGAGAAGCAACCTCTGCATTTGTCAAAAGTGGAGTCTAGGATGGTTGATTTGGATGATGGTTGACTTGATTATGCCTTGTATTAGGAATCACCTGCATTGAAAATAAAGGGGTCACTTTATGCTGTTAAAAGGGTTACTTTATGCACTAAAAAGGATAACTTTATGCAGATAAAAGGGTAACTTTTATGTGAAAAGAAAAACTTTATTGTCAGATCTCAAATCTGTAAGATGTCAATATAAATCTTTTACCTCCAGAATTGCATTTGCCATTGCTTGGTCCTGGTCAGTGAATATTGAAGTTGGTTTTCTATCCTCCATAGCTTTGAAGAAGGTTTGTAATAACCACACAAATGAATCTGTTGTTTCATCCCCAATAAAAGCACATGCAAACATACAATTATGCCAGTGATTATTTATGCCAACAAATGGAGCACATATAAGATTATATCTGTTGGTTCTGTATGTTGTATCAAAGACAAGAACATCTCCATATATCCTATAGTCTTCTAGCATTATTGAATCTCTCCAAAAGATATTGCAAATTCTTTCTTCTTTGTCAAACTTCACTCTAAAAAAGAAGTTTGGATCCTCTGATTGTTCTTGACTTAAAATGTTCACTAAAGTTTGAGCATCTCCAGCCTCAATTTGTTCCATTCTTAACCTTGAGCAGAAATTCAGGTGATCTACAACACTATGGCCTACATTCTGTTCTCCTCCAGCCTCTGTAGCCATGTAATAGTAAGTGTCCATTGTAGTTAAACCTGAAGATTTCATTGTTTTGATTGCTTCAGCTTTTTCCTCTGTCATTTTTCTTTCAGAACGATGCAAATAATGCCACTGTGGCTTTGTTAGCTCGTGGTTATGCTGAATAACATGAGACACCACCTCAAACTGTCCTTCTTTATTCACTTTTGCTCTTATGCATGCCTTGCAATTTGATCTTGTAATGGCTACTTGTCTTGGCTTTCTTGCTTTTACATTTACATCCTCTTCATCAACCATTTCAACTAACTTTGTTTTCTTCTGACCTGAATGTCTCTTTCCCTCAGCAGAACACACATAGTTTTTCTCAGTTACTATTTTTGTGTGTTGTTTGAATCTAGTTGTATGTTTTCTTATTGAAAATCCCAATATAGCAGCATGTTTTTCATACAATTCCAAAATTTCTTCAAAAGTTTCTCTTACCACACCAACAAATGATCCTCTAAGATCTAAACCAGAAGCATCAATTGGATTTGTATCTGTTATTTAATACAAACAAATCAGATAATAACCACAGCCAGCATAAAAAAAGGGAAACATTCGTGTGAAAATAGGGTAACTTTTATGCATGAAAAAGGTAACATTTAGGCATTCAAAGGGTTACTTTTTGCATACAATTTGAATTTTCAGCATACAATCTGAGTGTAACATTTGTGCATAAATAGGGTCACTTTTAAGCATGAAAAGGGTAACATTTAGACATTCAAAGGGTTACTTTTTGCATACAATCTGAATTTTCAGCATACAACATGAGTGTAACATTTGTGCATAAATAGGGTCACTTTTAAGCATGAAAAGGGTAACATTTAGGCAATCAAAGGGTTACTTTTTGCATGCAATCTCAAAAGTTCTGCATTCTATCTGAGGGTAACATTTAGGCATAAATAGGGTCACGTTTATGCATAAAAAGGGTAACAATTATGTATTCAAAGGGTTCTTTTTTGCATACAATCTCAAAAATTTATAGAAATTACCTTCAGTTGCATTTATTTTGGTTGTTTGTTCTGAATTTGAATCAATTGATTTATCAGGAACCACTTGATTTTCAGCATTGTGTATTACGTCTTCTGCATTATCAATTGCTTCATTTGCATTATCAATTGCTTCATCTGCATTGTCTGGATGGTTGAATATTGGTACGAATTCATCTCCAAAACAATAAGTTTCTTCTTCTTCTATAATCGATCGATTTAAATCGATTTCAAATTCAGTCTCAACTTGCCTCTGTTTTTGTAGCAATTCGTGAATGAGATTGCTGCATTTTGTTGTATCGAAAGTCGAATTCTCCATTGATGATCGATTTCTGCAATTTGTAAGTTTTCTCAATTATTTTCTCCTCAATTGATGATCGAATTCTTCTATTTGTGCGTTTTCTCACCTTTTTTCTCCTTGATTGATGATCGATTTCTGCAATTTTTGCGTTTTCTAACCTTTTTTCTCCTCGATTGATGATCGTTTTTTGCAATTTTTGCGATTTCTCACTTTCTCTCTCCTCAATGGATGATCGAGAGCTGCGTTTTCTCACTTTCTCTCTCCTCCATTGTTCTGCGTTTTTTTGATTTTTAGGTATAAAATTCCTCGATTTTAAATTCCGCGATTTAAAAAAAAAAAAACAATAAATAAGTTGCACGTGAGAAAAACCCGATGTACAGTAAAAATACTGTACACCGGGTACATGCAAATGGAATTGTAAGTGATAAACAATCCTTTCTTTTATAAATGTAATATTTGATGGAGGTATTATTGTGTGTTTAACACTCCATCAAATGTAATGCAGTGATTCTAAAAATCTTGAAAAATTAAAGAAGTTTTAAACGTACGGCTAAAATGAATATGAAGTATGTAACTAGAGTATTATAAACAAGCATTTTAAGAATTTTGGCTAAGTTGCACAACAAGTGGCAATAGCAGATAAAATGTCATATTAGACATATAAAAGGTTGTTCAATCATCTTATATTCTATTATCCACTTATATACAACTATACAAGTGTTCCTATCAAGTATCAACAGAAAAGTTGTATACAGGTGGGCAATTTGAGCAAGGAGCTTAAATGTGATAAGAACGATTATTTAAAAGTGTATGTAATTTTTTTTTCAACAAAAAAAATTTCCCTACGTTTATAAGTTATTGTCAATTTTAGTTTTTATTTTTTAGTATATATTTTGAGGGAAGATACACTAAACGTCAAATTTAGACAAATCCAATAAAAATTTTATTTTCTTTTTATTTTAAACAATGCTCTTAGGCCCTATTCACTTCACTTATTTTGTTGAATTAAAATTAATTTTGCTAAATTGAAATTATTTTTGTTGAATTATAATTATTTTACTGAACTTAAATTTTTTTTTCAAAAATGATTTTTTTTTTTTACTGAACTTATTTTATTTTTTCTAATTCTCTATTAGGACCTGTTCACTTCACCTTTCAAAAATAATTTCAATTCAGTAAAAATATTTCATTACAGTAAAAATAATTTTAGTTCAGTAAAAATAAGTTCAATTTAGTAAAATCAATTCAGTAAAAATCAATATTTTAAAGAAGAAATATAACAAAAAAAACCAGTAACAATAATTCTAGTTCAACAAAAATAATTTTTGTTCACTAAAATTAATTTCAATTTAGTAAAAATAATTTAAGTTCAGCAAAAATAGTTTCAGTTCAATAAAAATAATTTCATTTAAACAAAAATAAGGTAGAGTGAATATGGCCTTATATATCTTCTTTAAAGTTACTGATTTTTGCTGATCTTAAATTACTTTTACTGAACTAAACTTACTTTTATTGAATTCAAATTATTTTTACTAAAGTGAAATTATTTTAATTGACCTGAAATTATTTTTACTTAATGGAGTTATTTTTACTGATCACTTCAACGTTTACTTGGCAATATGATTTATTTTGTTCATCATTTTAAAGTTATTTATACTTGAGGAACCGTGTCCAATGTTTTGTACTACATGTATTATGATCCAAAGATATTCAATAACTTTAGATTGTTTATCGAAATGAATAAATTATAATATAAATGTGTCATGGGTTGGGATCCAATAAAAAGTTTCTTAAAATGAGAAGAATATGAAGGATTAAATATGCATATATTTTGAAATAAACATGCATAAAATTTATACTAAATTTACATAATTTATTTTCACCTGATACTTTTTTTCAAGTTTTTGGGAAAATTAAAATTTATGCACATTATGCATAAAAAATGTGCATATTTTGTTTCGGTAAAATTTTTTTTGCACTTTTTATTCAAAAAATATGCATGTTTAGTGGAAAAATTATACACATCAAATCCTTCTTATTCTTCTCATTTGACCCTAAGTCAATGTGTCATTATTCAACTTTTATTAATTCGTATTGTCTTATAAGCTGTCAAAATCAACTAAACGGCTCAACTTTCTCATTCACATGTAAGGAGTATATATAATTACCAGAGATATTTCTAACCCTAACAGGACTAGGAATAGGATAGAATATTAACATAACTAGGAAATCTAAAGATATTATACAATATTCCTAATTATTTTCTTAACATCCCCCCTCAAGATGGAGCATGTAGATCTTGAATGCCCATCTTGTCAAGAAAAAATTCAAATTGCTCCTTTTTTAAGGCTTTTGTAAAAATATCCGCCAATTGAATCTTTGTGGAAACATACGGTGGCCTAATCACACCTTCTTTAAGGGCATCTCTAATAATATGACAATCTACCTCAATATGTTTTGTCCTCTCATGAAACACCGGATTGTTAGCAATATGAAGTGCTGATTGGTTATCACAATACATGTTCATACCTTGCTTATGTTCTACACCCAAAGACCGAAGCAATGCTTTCAAGTGTTTCAACTCACATGTCAATCCTGCCATTGACCTATACTTGGCCTCCGTGGAGCTTGTCCAAACTATGTGTTGCTTTTTAGTCTTCCAAGACACAGGAGACAATCTAAGTAATACAAACCAACCAATCAACGATCTATGAGTCAAAGAACAACTTACCCAATCCGAGTCACACCAACCTTCCAACTGGAGACTACTATCAAACCTCAAGAGAATACCTTGACCCAGACATTTCTTCAAATATCTGACTACTCTCAATGCTGCCTCCCAATGTTCCTCTTTCGGGCATTGCATATATTGTGACAAAATATGCACCGAATAAGCTAAATCCGACCTTTTGACTGCCAAGTATATCAGACGACCAATCAACCACCTGTATTGTTCAGCATCAGCAAACTACTTCCCTTCTGCCAGAGCAAGTTTATAATTTTGTTGCATCGGAAAATCTATTGGCTTTGCTCCTAGTATCCCTTTCTCAGAATTAATATCCATAGCATACTTACATTGACATACATAGAAACCGTGTTTGCTATGTGCCACTTCTAGCCCCTAAAAATATTTCAAGGCTCCTAAATCTTTCATTTTAAAGCAGTCACTCATATATGCCTTAAAAATTTCCAATGCAAATGTATTATTTCCTGCAATTATCATATTATCCACGTAAATCAAGACACTTAACTGCATTCCACCCTTCAAAAGAGTGTAAAGAATAATTGAAGTGTGATTGTTTAAAACCATATTTGTTTAAAGCCTTGGACAATTTTTCAAACTAACACCTTGGAGCCTGTTTCAATACATACAAAGATTTTTTCATCTTGCACACCTTTTCGGGATTGTTTTTCTGAAACCCCAAGGGCAGGGGAGCTTTCATATATATTTCTTCTTCTAAATCTCCATGCAAGAAAGCATTGTGCACATCCATTTGATGTACATCCCAATTTTTAATAGCGGCAGTTGCTAGAAAAGTATGTATCGTTGACATTTTTGCAACAGGTGCAAATGTTTCATTATAGTCAATCCCCTACTCCTAGTGATTTCCATAGATCACCAGTCTTGTTTTCAACTACAACAGATTTCCTAGCTCATCTCTCTTCTCAGTGTATGGGTACTTGCTTCCAAGTGCCTTATTTCCCGCCGAAAGAGCCTCTAAGGTCCAAGTGCCTTGATTTTCAAGTGCCTTTATTTCTAAAGACATAGCTTCTCTCCAACCTTCATTTTGCATTGCATCCTTGAAAGATCTCGGTATTCGGGCCTCCGTTACTGCAACAATATAATTTCTATGTTTTTCGAAAAACCGATCATAATTCACAAAATATGTTATAGGGTAAGGAGTACCTGACGAGGATGATACCGTTGATGACGACGAGCCTTTACTTTTTTGCATGGTGTGTGTGACGCAATAACAGAATCTTGTCGAAGGATTTTTATTCTCTTCCCGTGACCCAACTCGCCTTCACTGAAATCAGCTCCTACATCAACCTCGTCCCTCCTGAAACTAGTAGTATGCTGCTGCTATTCTTGCTCACTCATAGAGTCCGAAGACATCCCACCTGCCGCCGGAAAACCATCACCCTGAACAATAGTGTCAGGTGACTGTTCCAGCGGGCTGCCACTGCCTGCTATGTGCATAGCCTGACCAACGCCCGCTTGTTTCCCAGCGGCCCGAGTAGTAGCTCCCGTATTGCTATGCTACGGGCGTTGGGTTGTACTGCTACTGGCTGGTTGCAAGTGGCTGCTCTGCTCGTGAATCATTCGCAGTTGGCTGCCCTGCGAACTCATCTCGAGCCACTCCACAACCACCTTGCACTTCACCGTTATACCACAGAGCAAATTCATCATCTCCATCACCATAATTAAGCTCAAAGTCAACCAAATTCACTGAAGTCTCACGATTTTCTTTCAAAGCATTTCCAAATGGAATAAATCGTTCAAGAAATTTCACATCTCGTGAAACAAAGTACTCACGAGATTCCAAATTAAACAATTGCCACCCTTTCTTCCGAAAAGGGTAACCTAAGAAAACACATTTTCTACTCCGCGAATCAAATTTATTTCCTTTACTTTGTTCATTATGCGCGTAACACAAACAACTAAACACTCTTATAAGCTCATGTGGGGGAATTTTACCCAATAACATCTCATATGGAGTTTTATTTTGAACCACGGAACTAGGAGTCCGATTGATCAAATAACATGCCGTCAACACACATTCTCCCCAGAATTTAATAGGTGCTTTCCTTGAAAATGAAAAAACCGAGCAACATTGAGAATATGTTGGTGTTTCCTCTCTACTCTCCCATTTTGTTGAGGTGTTCCAACACTAGATGACTAAAAAATAATGCCATTTTTAACAAAATAATCTTGAAGATGATTGAATTCAGTACCATTATCACTTCTAACAACCTTTATATCTCTATTAAATTATCGTTTAATAAAGGCAATAAAATTGAGAAAGGTAAATTCAACTTTAGTTTTATTTCGAATCAAATAAACCTAAACACCTCTAGAAAAATCATCCACTATTGTCAAAAATAACTTAGCTCCATAAGATGATGCTACCTTGTATTGACCCCGTAACTCAATGTGAACTAAATCAAACAAACCACTAGCTTTATTTTCACCAATAGGAAAACTATCTCTAGATTGTTTTGCAGAGGGCATACATCATACACATCATTATTTTTTCTAATAGAATTACTCACAGGTGGAAGTAACTTTAGAACTTTCTCCGACGGATGACCCATTCGTTGATGCCAAAGATCCACCACACAATCCACTGCTAGAACCTTAACATTCGGCACACCTCGAAAAAAGTAAAGTCCATCTTGTCGTTCACTTACGCCAATCACCGTCCTCGTCAACTGGTCCTGAATAACACAAATTTTGTTAGTGAATTGAATTACACATCGGTTTTCATCAGTAAGTTGAGTTATAGAAATTAAATTGCAATTCAAGTGGGGAACAAATTAAATAACACATTATCAAGAACTAAACCACCCTCTAAGGTCACCGAACCCAACTGATTCACATTCACCGTTTGACCATCCGGCAAACCCACCGGACAATTCTGTATGGTCTTGATATTTGTCATGATAGACAAGTCATTAGTAACATGATTAGAAGCTCTTGTATCCACAATCCATAATACGCTTGAATTACCTTCCAATTGTGACTTGGGTTTGCTTAAATAATTATTTGTTGGGCTTGCTCCACCGAAACTCTCGCAAGTCCTTGAACAAGATTTGTCTACGATGAAGAGCTATTGCCGAAGTTGGTTGCACCCCCTCCTTGCACTGTGTCTTGGGGAAAATTACCCCGCCACGTGGACCACTTAAATCAGGACACGTTTCCACCTGTAATTGGTTCCAGAGAAGCCATTAACAGCTTAACACGTGGAATCCACTGTCAAGAGAAGGAAATGGCGGCCTTCATAGGCCCAATTCCCAAAAAGCAGCCAAAAGAGCGGGCGCCCACCAAATCTAGGTCAAATGACCTATGTAAGGGTACACTTTTCCAAAATGACCCTATAAATAGGGAGATTTCCCCCATTTGTGGGACAGATTAAATTTATTACAATATCACTGACATTCTCTTACATCGGAGAAATCTACTGATCTCGAAATCCAAGATCTCACTTTTACCTTTTTCGCACTTTTTACTTACTCCATCACGTTCTAACTTGATCGTTTGAGGCGGAGCTCCAACCACCCGAAGTTTCCATTGTCTTGCAGGTACAGGCGCTTCCCAACCACTCTTCGAGTCGTAACTCTCCCGAGGGACAAAAACACCCAAAACATTTGGCGTCGTCTGTGGGGAGAGTACCTCAAAGATGGTTCAAGAGTCTGTACCGCCTCCTGACCCTAAGGCTAATCAGCCGGATGTCTTTACAGACCATGAGGATGATGATCCTCAAGTCGAAACATACATTGCCAAGGATGGCTCTCTCATCACAAAGCGCATCCGTCCTAGAGACACTCAAGAACGAAGTGAAAGCCAGGCGGGTATAAGTAGGCCCCCTGGTCAGCCGAAAGGGGAAACCCAATCGGCAAGAGGTCAGGCTCCAGTCACAAGGGACGAGCTCATGAAATTCTTAACGAGTTTCAAGGGTTATATTAAGGACCTGATCGAAAAGAAAACGGCTGGCTCTAGTAAGAGTCAGCCGGCCAAGAGGTCTCCTCGAACTGCGAGGAAGAAGCCAGTTAGGGACAGGCAACCAACTCCGCATCCAAAGGACAAGGCAGCCGCAACCCTTGACTGGTCCAAGATCCTTCTGCCCCAGAAGGGTCCAAGAAAGCCCAGCCGGTAGCAACAACCGGTGGATAACAAAAATTGTACCCTTGACGCTCGACAAATCATCGAGCGTAGGAGAAGTCAGTAACTGTCTGAGTCAGCCTCTACTTCGAGTTCCAGACAGCTTCAAAAACACATCTGCTGGGAATATTCAATCCTTGCATGAGAGCCATACAGGCGGTAATACCGTCCATTCTGGCCCTCAGATGATCCGGAATGCACCGTACGTACCCCCCATGGTCTACGGTCCGTATTCTCCTCACTTCATGCAGCCGGCCCTCTTTGGGGGTCAGGCGGCATACAATGTCCAACCTTTGGACTAGCCGCTAGGTCTTCTCAAACTTGGTGAACAAACTTCTGCATTCACTAAGGAGATAACCGAGGCCGCACAGCCGGCCAAGGTTAAGAATGTGTTGGTGGGTGCTTATGACGGTACCACAAACCCGGGGGACCACCTCATGGCCTTCTCCAACCTCATGCACATGCAGGGGTTAGAGAATGCTATGTGGTGCCGGTGCTTCCCGGCTACATTGAAGGGCATCGCCCAACAATGGTTCGAAAACTTGCCAGCCGGATGCATTGACAGCTTCAGGAAGCTTGCCTTCCTGTTTGCCTCCAACTTCTCAATGAACATCCCTGCCAAGAGAACAAGTCTCGATTTGAGCACCATCCGGTAAGGAGATAAAGATGGACTTCGCTCCTATGTTAGGCGGTTCAACCTGGTGAGAATCCAAATCCAGGGGCTGTCTAACGAGGTAGCCTATACAGACTTCTTCAAGGGTCTGAAGGACGGGTCGACCTTTATGTTTGACCTTGTCTAGAAGAGGGTTTTCACCCTTCAAGAGGCGTTGATAGAGGCGAAGAGCTTTATTCAAGCCACCGACCTATGCTCGTCCAGCCATCAGTCGGACTACAAGAAGTCCGACAAGCAAAAAGAGAGTCGGTCTGCTCAGCTGGCACAGAAAGCTGAGGTGAGCAAAAAGAGAAAAGAAGTTTGGGCGGTTGAGGAACCTGATCAGCCGTCCAAGAAGAAAAAGAAAGAATTCAAGCCGTATGTCTCACGGTATGAATTCAATAAAGACTGTTACACCATCTTTACAGAGGTGAAGGATCGGCTGACCATTGAGAAGCCGAATCCTATGAAGAGTTCCGTTCAGTCACGGAACAAGAATAAATTCTGCCACTTCCACCAAGAAGTGGGGCATGACACCAATGACTGCTATAGTCTCAAGCGGACGTTGGACCGTCTGGCTAACAAGGGCTTGCTGAAGTCCTATGTGTTGAAGTCCAAAGCGACTTTTAAGACGAATCCAAGGCAGTCGTCAAAAACTGTCCATCCTACTAGTAGCTCGGATACCGACAAGGATCCGGTCTACACTATAGCAGGAGGATTCGCAAGCGGTGGCCCGACCATTTGGGGCACCAAGGATCATCTGAAGAGGATGATCCATTCAGTTGATGATGCATAGACGTCCTCCATTGGAACATTCCCATACGTCCTCATCACTGAAAAGGATCGGGGCAAAGTTCGCCGACCGTATGACGACCCAGTCGTCATTGAATGCAAGGTCGCCAACCAGCTGGTTGGCCGAATCCTAGTAGACACGGGTAGCTCCGCTGATCTCATCAGCTACAAGTGTTTGTCCAGACTTAATTACAAGCTGGACAATCTGCGCGACGTCTCCCATCCATTAGTAAGCTTTGGTGGAGGGGTCGTACACCCAGTCGGACAGATTGATATACCCATCCAGCTGGGGGAGAAAGGGAAAGTGCGACACATGGTCGTTCGATTCCTGGTGGTTAAAGAGCTGACCGCCTACAACATTATTCTTGGTCGACCCACTCTCAACGAGTGCAAGGCCGTCATCATCCCAGCTCTCAAGCTTCTCAAGTATGAAAAGGATGATGGCTCTGTTGGCTCCCTCAACGGGGATCAGAAGACGGCAAGGGAGTGTTATCTCTCAGACGTCAAGCCGACTGCTGCTGCAGCTGGTCAGCCGAAGGAGCTAATAAACCTTGACGATATCAAGTACCTTGATTCACCCCATCTAGAAGCCGCAAAGAAAAGAAAAACTGAAAAGCTGGTGGAGGTGAAGAAGGAGAAAAAATAGCAATTAATGACCGGGGACGGTCAGATGATCTCTATCCCTAGCCGGCTGGTGAGCATGTTGATATTCCTCTGGACGACAGCCGTCCAGAGCGAACTATTAAGGTGGGGACGGTTGCCTTTGAAAGGCTTGGTGCAGACTTGCACCTCCTGTTGAAAGAATTCAAAGACATCTTTGCCTTTGAAGTGGAAGAGATGCAAGGCATCAGCTCGGATCTCGCTGTCCACAAACTCGCCGTGGATCCAAAAAAGAAGCCCATTCGACAAAAGAAAAGAAATCATGGTGAGGAAAGAAAGTCAGGCGGCAGCTGCCAAAGTTAAAAAGTTGCTGGATGCTGGGTTCATTTGGCCATGTAACTTCCCTGATTGGGTGGCGAATGTTGTGCTTGTAAAGAAGCCGAATGGGACCTGGCGCATGTGTTTTGATTACACAGATCTCAACAAGGCATGTCTAAAAGACAGTTATCCGGTCCCAAAGATTGACAGCCTTGTCGATTCTACAGCCGGCCATGCCTTGATGAGTTTCATGGATGCTTATTCTGGCTTCCATCAGATACCCTTGTGGAAAAAAGATCAAGAGAAGACGACCTTCGTCACAGATCAAGGGTTATTCTGCTATACTGTGATGTCGTTTGGTTTGAAAAATGCGCCTGCTACTTTCCAGCGGATGATTAATACGGTCTTCATTAATCAAATCGGAAGGAACGTAGAGGCGTAAATTGACGATATGATGGTCAAATCCCAGCTCCAGCGGATCACCTTACTGATCTCCGAGAAACCTTCACCACACTCAGGCGGCATGAGGTTATGTTAAATCCCAAGAAATGCATCTTTGGTGTTGAGTCTGGGAAGTTTCTCGGATTCCTGATTGATCAAAGAGGGATAGAGGCTAACCCCGAGAAGATACAAGCGGTCATGACATGAAGTCACCCCGCACTGTCAAGGAAGTTCAGAAACTAACTAGTTGCCTGGCGGCATTGGGAAGATTTCTCAGCCGATCAGGTGACAAATGCCTTTATTTCTTCCAAGCAATCAGGAAGAAGATTAGATTTGAATAGGGGGATGATGCTAAGGCGGCCTTCCAAAAGTTAAAAGAACACTTGCACTCTTTGCCAAGGCTAGTTAGCCCTCTACCCAAAGAGACGTTATACATGTACTTAGCCGTCTCAGACCATGCCCTCAGTGTCGTTATCCTTGCTGAAAAAGACGGCATCCAGCTCCAAGTCTATTTCATTAGCCATGTGCTTCGAAATGCTGAACTTTGGTACCCCATGGTTGAAAAATTTGGCCTCACTCTTTATAGGGCAGTCAAGAAGTTGAAACCATACTTCTTGGCGCATTCGGTTGTGATATACACAGACCAACCCCTCAAGCGGCCCATGTCAACTTTGGAGTCATCATGTAGGATGCTCAAATGGGCTATTGAAATTCAAAGTCTTGAAATCACTTACGAACAAAGAAAGGCAGTGAAGGGTCAGGCGTTTACCAACTTCATTGTTGAAATGACAAGACCAGTTCCACCGGATAATACTGATCAGGTTTGGAAAGTGTACGTGGATGGGAGCTCCACTATGAACGACTGTGGTGCAAGAATTATTTATGAGTCCCCTGAGGGGGACAAATTTGAATATGCACTACGGTTCAAGTTCCAAGCCTCAAACAATGAGGCGGAGTATGAAGCCCTGCTAGCCGGCATCCGCATGTGCAAGGCGGCAGGGGCAACCAAAATTGACGCCTACTCTAATTCGCAATTGGTCGTTAGCCAGTACCAAGGTGAGTATGAAGCCACCCATCCGGCTATGATCAAATATCTTCAGGCTGTTAAAGAGGAGACTGGGACACTTGAAGAATTCCATCTGAATCAGGTGCCCAGGTCTGAGAACAATCAGGCGGATGCATTTTCCAAACTGGCATCCTGTGCCTGCTGTGATACGCCTCGGTCAGTCTTTTAGAAAGTTCTGGAAAAAAGAAGTATACATGAGGAACCCATTGAAATTCTTGACTGAAGCTTTACTTGGATGGATGGTATCTAGGCTTACTTGACAGACGGCACACTTCCTGATTCACCATAGGAATCAGCCATCATGAAAAAGCGAGCTGCAAACTTTGAGATAAAAAATGGTGAACTCTTCAAAGCAGGTTTCTTGAAGTCTTTACTGAAGTATGTTACCCCTGAGAAAGGGAAGGAAGTTCTCAAAGATTTGTGTGCGGGATACTGCACCTCTCACGCAGGCGGCAGATCATTAGCCGTCAGAGCCAGGCGGCATTACTTCTGGCCTACTTTGGAGTCAGATACCATGGAGATGATAAAAAAATGCGACAACTGTCAAAAATTTGACAAGCTAATCCATCGTCCGGCTACTGACCTGACGGCAATCCACAGCCCAGTCCCGTTTGCTAAATGGGGCATGGACATCCTAGATCCTTACACGCCTGATCCAGGCGGAAAGCGCTATATCCTAGTGGCAGTGGATTACTTCACCAAGTGGGTGGAGGTAGAGGCGGTCAAAAACATAAAGACCAAGGATGTCATTTCTTTCATATGGAAGAACATTATCACCCGGTTTGGGGTACCTATGTCTATGGTGTTTGATAACGGCCCTCAATTTGAGACGCCTCAACTCAAAACTTGGTTTGGAGATCAAGGGATCTCAAATTATTTTACATCAGTCGCCCGACCCTAAGCAAACGGCCAAGTTGAAGCCTTCAACAAATTCATCTCAGACGGCATGAAAAAGAAAATTGAAAGAGCCGGAGGTTTATGGGCTGAAGAATTAATTCATGTCCTATAGGCCATCCGGACAACTGTAAAGGGGGCAACAGGTGAAACCCCATTTCTCATGGTTTACGGTGCTGAAGCCGTCTTACTTATCGAGCATTAAAAACCGACCTACTGGTCGGATGATTCATCATTAAAAGCTGACCCCTTGGCCAGCCAAATTCAAAAGTCAAATTGTTAAACAGCTAAACATCCGGTGACAGTAAGAAAAAAGAAATTGTTTATTAACCCGACTCCACAGTCGGTAAAGAAACAAGAGATACTCGGCACGCAGGCCGGAAATGTATTTGAAATGGCCATTCGGCCGCAGAGAAACATTAAATTTTATCAGCTTCGAGAGAGGACTCGACTTCATTTTCATCCTCTATTTCATCATTGGCTGGATGTTCTCCAACGCCCTCCTTAGCCTCGTCCTCATTCTGGATTGCCTCGCCGCCATCTGCCTCTTAGCCCGCCTGAGCATCCAGCTCCTCCGTAGCTTGCTCAAAACTATACTCCCAAATGGAGTAATCGTCCTTGGGAAAGAGAGCCTTCCACGCCATCTTCATGCGAGTGACGCAGTCGGCCTCATTATCCTCAATGAGCTGCTTCTTCTCCTCCTCTACCCTGTTGGCCCATTTGGATGCGAGATGCTTTTCTTGGATGGCTAACTTGTGTTGCAGCTTCTCATTTTGGCGCTTGAGACTATCCGTCTCTTTGCCAACATCCTGAAGCTCTTTAACTTTTTCTTTAGCCGCCTTCAGCTCAGTCACCCTCTTTTGGGCCACCTCCAAATCTTTCTTCCTTTGCAAATTCACAGTCGCCTGTGAGTATAGGATATCTTGAGTCAACAACTCAGTCTTATTTACATCAAACATGGCTTTGTCAAGATTGGAAGCAGCCCTTAAGTTGGTAGACCTTACCTCTTTCTGCTTGTCGTTGAATGGTTTTTTAAGACCATTAACTCGCAGCATGGCCTGCATCCGACCAAAAGAAAAGGACTGTTAGTATACAGTCGCCAAAGGCAAAATTGGAAAATAACTTGAGAAAATACCTCTTCCAAATTTGCAAGGATGGCATCAAAGTTCAGGGAGCCGACTCCTTTGATAGAGTCACGCTGTTGAGCAGATACTGTGGCGATCATATCCTTGGTGATCCGCTTTACATACGGCGCCTGGGGGCATCTACACAATCATTACATGGTGAGAGGCTGGCATAGATCCGGCCAATAGACCGGCTGGTTTCAAAATTGGTTGGCGAATGACTATAAGCCTTAACCCTACAAAGGTAAGGCAAAGGATCAAAGGCGAAGGTACCTGGGATAACGACCGGATCCTGGGCGTTTTTGTCCCTCCGCCTGTTGGAAAGACCGCGTGGAGAGTCGGTAGCCCTAGTTGGAGGCTTGTCCTTAGTCAACTTGGACTCCCCCGCCTGCTTTAGAGCAGCCATGGCAGCCGGCGATTTGCCGCCTGTAGAAGGATGGGATCCGGATTGGCTTGTAGATGGCTTGTGAGCAACCGTCTTTCTCCTCTTGGTCGGCGTCGGATCCTCATCCGGAGCTGGATGCTTTGGGGGCTTTGGCCTAAGTGTTGGCAGCACAGGCGGCTTCACCGACCCTTCCTGAAAAAAGCATAACTTTGAAATGAGAAATTTAAAAAAGGCCAACAGCAAGTAGACGGATGTAGAGAAACTTACATGCTTAAGCTGCTCCTTTTTGAACATTTGGTTCTTATGCCGAACCATCTGGCGGTAAGCTGAGGCGCCGCCTCCTAACTTCTTGTTGGGGTCTAACTGAGACATGGCTTCTTCTGCAAAAGGCCGAATGAGATGTTAGCGAAAAAAAAGCAAACAAACAAGCTACGCAAAAGACTCATGCGGCTGCCCACCTCTTCCCTTCTCACAACTGAGGCCACAGGCGGCCAGATAGAAGGGATCAGTTAGCCAGTTAAACTTTGGGATATAACTTTTGGGGATTATCTCTTTCTCAGCTCCCCCCTTAACAGTTTTTACTTCAACCTTAAAAATCCCAGGCGTCAAATTCTGATCCCAGCCTTCATCAGATACAGGCGGGAGGATGGCTTTCTGACCCAGCAGATAGGGGTTTTGCTTCCAAGAATTGAATTTTCTGTTCCGGATGGTGTTAGGGGAGGAGATGATGTAAAACTTGTTTCTTCAATCTTTCCGTTTATTTTCCTTCCCCAAAGTCATCATGTAACCTTTGTTACATGACAAAGTGAACCATCGGAGGCCGGCTGATTGGGGAGCCTTGCTAAGGTAATGCATATGGGCGAAGGCCTCAAAGCTAGGCTCAACGTCCTGCATCCTACAGGCGGCCACAAACCCTAAGATATTAACCCAAGAATTGGGTGCTAATTGCCACACCCCAAGACGGTACCCATCTAGGATCCTTTCAATAGCCGGATCCAATGGGAATCTAAGGCCCGCCTGTATTGTGGCCGCATAGCACCCAAAGCATGAATCTCCATAGCTCTGGTCAAGCGGCCAGACGACTGTGTCGTGAAGGGCGGGGACGTTTATTTTGTAGCCGGCTCCCATGACATAGGTGTTCCTGAAATCTTCTAAGTTTTTCTGCATGGTTCTTTGGGTAGATGCGGATATATGGGTGAAGTACGGAGTGAACCTCTCTTAAAAGAAGAAGAAGTTTCTTCCTGGCCACGCTTTATAGAGGCGGCCTCTTCTCCAGATGCTTCTTCAGCATTCATAGGCGGCTCCTCCTCACTTCTAGGACCGCCTGTGTTAGCATCCGACTAAGATGAGCCCTTTTCAGAGCCAGATGCCTCATCGCTTGAATCATTTTCCGGTTCACCCAAAATCGAGTCATCCGGCGTCATTGGGACGCATGATGGGTAGTAGGAGACTTCGCTCCTGGGCACCCTGATAGGACTCTCGTCCTCTTCATCACTAGGCGGCCGAGCTGTCCTTTTTGTTCTACCCATAGTGTCCTGCACAGACACAGACGGATTCGTTGGCGAGAGCAGTTCAGGACAGGCAGCACCCTTAATTCTAGATTCAGTCATCCCAGGTGATCGGCTGACAACTATCCTAGGTCGTGCCGTATGTGTTTGTGATACCATTTGTAAGGAAACAAACACAGGCGAAATGAAAGTAAAATGGAAAGAGAGAGAAAGAGCAGGCGGTTACCTTGAAAAGGTACTGTTAGAAGTTAATCCAGCCGACTAGGTCAAGTGGCAAAAAGCAAGCGGCGGGCGGAAGCGTTTTTTTCAAGAAAAAGTCAAAGATTTTCTCAAAAATTCTTCGTAAATGAGCGAAAAAGAGAGGGGCAAAATGTTTATTTATAGAGGGGTAATTTCAAGGACACCATGGTAATTTTCCCAGAAGGTGAACAGTAAAATCGGTTCTACCAGTTAATTTCAAGGACATCTGTGAGGGGCAAATGTTTTAAGGAAAATTACCCCGCCACGTGGACCACTTAAATCAGGACACGTGTCCACCCGTAATTGGTTCCAAAGAAGCCAATAACAGCTTAACACGTGGAATCCACTGTCAAGAGAAGGAAATGTCGGCCTTCATAGGCCCAATTCCCAAAAAGCCGCCAAAAGAGCGGTCGCCCACCAAATCTAGGTCAAATGACTTACGTAAGGGCACACTTTTCCAAAATGACCCTATAAATAGGGAGATTTCCCCCATTTGTGAGATAGATTGAATTTATTACAATATCACTGACATTCTTTTACATCGGAGAAATCTCCTAATCTCAGAATCCGAGAAAATCTCACTTTTACCTTTTTCCGCACTTTTTACTTACTCCATCACGTTCTAACTTGATCGTTGGAGGCAGAGCTCCAACCACCTGGAGTTTTCGTAGTTTTGCAGGTACAGGCGCTTTCCAACATGTCTTCGTGTCGTACTCTCCCGAGGGACAAAAACACCCAAAACACACTGCATTGGCCCAGGCAGTTGTAGGGGCAGCATTAGATGAATTCCCTTGCTCCCCCGCATAACCACCATGACCTTCTCTATACCTCCACGATTACTAGAGCCACCACGTCCACGACCTCTTCCTCCTTTTCGATTTTTATCCCAGCCCAGCGGAAAGCCAATATTTTGATAACATCCCTTCTTTTCGTGACCCACACAATTGCAATGGGTACAAAATGGTCGTTCTCCTTCTCTGGAATCACTCCTAGCACGGGAATCTACCTTGAATGCCATCACATTCCCCTTCGGCTTACCATCAAAAACTCGTAATCTCTCGGTATTAATTACCGTTTGATATGCACTATCCACCATAGGAAGAGGTGATTGCACAAGTAATTACGCTATAATAGACTTGTATGGATCACCTAAGACAATTAAAAAATAGTGCAAATAGTCCTCTTCACGAATATCTCCAACTTGCTTTGCAATATTGCATTTGTAACCACCACAAGAACACTTAGGAACACTACAAAAATGAACCAATTACTTCCATATTTTGGATAATCTCCCAAAATAATCGGTTATCGACTCGGAGGTTGCTTGTTTACATACACCCAAATCTTATTTGAGTTGGCACACTCGAGTCTCACTAACCATGCAATATCGCTGCTACAAGTGTCTCCACAATTCACGCACAATATCATAATCCTCAATTGTCGATCGAAGACCATAATCAAGGGTATTGTTTATCCACGACACTAAGATTGAATTAACAGCTATCCAATGCTTATATTTAGGGGAATCAACCGCTGGTTCTTGAATGGAACCATCTACAAAACCATACTTCCACTTTGCAATTAAAGACCGACGCACAACTTTGGACCACTCATCATAGTTCGATCCCGTCAATTTAATCGATGTTATTACGATACCCGGGTGATTGCTAGAGCCAAGTTGATACTCAAGATCAACCGGTGGTGGTGGCGGTGGTGTTTCATCATCACCCTTCTCCATCTCTCTACCTCACTGTATTTTGCGAAAAAAAAATAATTTCGGAACCTAGGCTCTTAATACCATGTCAAAATGAACTAAACGGCTCAACATCCTCATTCACATGTAAGGAGTATATATAGTTACAAGAGATATTCCTAACCCTAACAATACTAAGAATAGGATAGAATATTAACATAACTAGGAAATCTAAAGATATTATACAATATTCCTAATTATTATCTTAACATAACCACTACATAGTGAAAAATTAAGTACATTAAATCACTGATAAGATTCGACTTAATTATGATTTTATTGAGTTAGAAAGCAAATTGATTAGAAAATGATGATGATATGGTAAGACTTATAATATTATCCTTGATAGTCCTAAGTTAAAGCCTTTAATTTGTTAGTGGTTTTTGGTTATTAAAAGTTAAAAACATAATATAATACTTCCTTGTTAGGTCGTGGCCCGTTTATTTCACCTTAAAAAATACGAAACACTAAAAATAAATAAGTTAAGTAAAAATAATTATAATTCAATAAAAATAATTTTGTTTAGTAAAAATAATTTCAATTCAGCAAAAATAAATGAAATTTAGTAAAAATCAATAAATCTAAAGAAATTATGAATTTTAGTACCTCGAAAATGACCCTTGTTGATTTTTGGTACCCATCTAAAATTTTATTTTATTTTGGTACTCATCAAAGTTACAACATATAGGTTTTGGTACTTCTGTCCAACTTCCGTTAAACTTTTGTTAGTAGGGCCCATTATCTAATTAATTAATGATTTATCTAAAAAAAAGAAAATAAGGAAAAAAGAAAAAACCAAAATCTAGCCACTGCCACTGCCACCCCTCCCCCTCCCCGTCAGCCACCTTTCTCCCTCCCCGTGCCAGCTACCGAACCCCTAATGTTCCCCCGGCGCCGACGACTTCACCCCCTCCTTTTCCCCCACCGATCTCCCTCCCCTTTCCCACTCTTCGCTACCCCCGACACCACCCCTTCCCCCTTGCCCCCAAATCAATTTTTTTAGGGTTTTAGGGTTCAATTTCTTTTCTCTCTCCTCAGATCATACAACAACAACAATGGTGGTAGCTTCCACAGCACTCGCGGGGCGGTGTTTGAGGCGAACGTGGTGGTCGTGATGGTTTTGGCGTTTACGCTAGTGGTTTAGGTATTCCTTCTTTCTTTCTTTGAGTGAAAGGTGGTGTTGACCGGTGGATTTGGTGTTGGCTGGTGGATTTTGTTGTGAAAGGTGGTGTTGGTTTGATTTGGTGGTTCGTTTAGAGGTAAAGGGGTGGTTTTCGGGGTCGTCAGCAGCCGGTACGGGGAGAGAGGTTGGTAGTGTAGTGGTTGAGGAGGAGGAAGGGGTGGTTGAGAGGTGGCAGGACCATGGCTGGGCCCCACTAACGAAAAACTTAACAGAACATGGACGGAGGTATCAAAAGCTATACTTTTAAACTTTGATGGGTACCAAAGTAATAAAAAAAAGTTATAAATGGGTATGAAAAATCAACATGGCCCATTTTTTGAGGTACAGAAATTCAAATTTTTCTAAATTTAAAGAAGATAAAATAATTTTAAATCATTAAAAATAATTTCAGTTCGATACAATTAATTTCTGTTCAGTAAAATTAATTTCAGTTTAGAAAACAAAATTAATTAGTTTCACCAAAAATAAGGTGAAGTGAACAGAGCTTACTAGAATATGTTACTAGATAAGGAGGTTATGTCACTTGTTTTCGGTGCTTAAAAAGGGTGTTACTTTACAAATATAATATTCAAAGAATGATTGTGAATTTTAGTATAAAATACTTCTTTTTTTCTTTTTATTTACAACATTTTTATATTAACACTTACCAATGCATAATTTTATAAATAATATTTGTAATTTAAAAAAGTGTTACACTTTGACTTACACATATTTTTAAGCAATTTAATTGACTTTGACATATTCGTTTTTGATAAACTAATTGGATCGCCTCGTGCTAGGCACGTGTCAACCAACTTTAAACGCAAATATCAAATTAACTTAAGATTAATATAATGAATAATCACCTGAAAAAAAAAAAATTAGACAGCATTAGGGTATAATAACATTCTATAAAGACAAATTAGAGTTATACGTTAAATTTTTTAAAGACGGTAAAAGTTTTCAAAGAAAGGCTCTATTTTATTCATTATATTTTTCACTAATTTTAGAAAAATAAGCTCTATTAGCATTAGTTAGGTTACGTTTTCTTTACATGTTATGTACGAAAAAATAAACTATTTTGGCTAAATTTAAATGTCTTTTATTGCTAAAATTAAAATAATTTTGTCGTACAATAATTATTTTCACTAAACTAAATCTTTTTTTACTACGCCGTATAAAAAAATTATTTTTCACTAATTTGCTATTGGATATGCTCTTTTAAATCAACGAATTTTACTGATTAAAATACTTATTAAGTCTTTCTAATTTAAGGTGGAGTTATCTAATTAAAAATATATTATTTTATCTGCACATAATTGAACTTAGCTAAATATACATATATAAATTTATTAACTTATTTTAATCATAATTTAAACTTGAGTAACCTTCATTAAAATTTAATTTTCCTGAACTTATCATATATAAACTTATGGCTCGTTATGTTCACCTTGTTTTCACGCATTTTAGGTTTAATAAATTTTGATCGATTAGTTAAGTTATTAAGAAAACAAAAAAGTTTTGATAGGGCTACTCATGTACAAATTACAACTAAAATAGTTTTAAATAAGTTCAAAATAGTTTAGTTAATAAGTTCAGATAAGTTTAGTTAAGTTTGAAACAAGTAAAAATCAGGTAAATAGAACATACTCATAATTAAAATTTATTTATTAGAATTAAAATAAGTAAAAATATTGTGAATAAACAAATTCTTATAATACTAAGTACATCATTTTGTAGAAAGTTTATTTGCAATCATTTGTAGTAAAGTCATTCGCATCTATTGTTTACAAACTAATCTATTACAAACTTTGTATCCAAAACAAATAAATATCTTCCTTCCACACCAAAAAAATTTCTTTAAATGAAAGTCTTATGTTTTTACAACAAATTTTTCTTAATCACCTTTAATAAATCATATCCCCAAATTGAAAGAATTACACTTCCTCCTATTTATTTGAATTTATACCATCTAAAAATTATGCATAGTATCATCTTTATTTACCACCTTTTAAAAATTATACATAAGTAAAATGTGATCATATATGATTTTAATTTGTTAGATTATTCATCTCAATATTTAAATTAAACTTATAATAATATAAACCAAAATATTATACTCTCACCATTTCACAATGATCTTTCCATATGAAATTTTTTAACTATTAAAAATGGCTAAAAATCTACAAAATTCTTCTCTATATATAACAACAAATATAGTCATATGGGGTCAAGTTTGTCCTGTTCATCTCATTGAGTGCATTAGTAATATCTTATTTTTATAATTTTGCTATTGAAATATTGAAGATATAGTTGCGATCATAAATATTTACACCTTATTGAAATTTTCAATTCTTCCCAAAATGTAATAAAAAAACATGATCAAGTAAATTTTTATTTAATTAATCTATATATGTACTTTTATAATTTTAATTAACATGTTTTTTTGGTGTATAAAGAGCCACAGATACTGGTGATGAGAATCGATCCTAAGATAAGCTCTAACCACTTCAGCTATCCATCACCCTCATTTTTATTAACATATGGTAAAGATATAAATAAGTTAATAGAAAATGTATATTGATATATGTGTCAAAAGAAATAAAAATAACCCAATTGACTAGAAAGAATACTGAAGTATATAAAGAAACGGCAAGTCACATTAATTACAAAAAAAAACTAATGATTTTATAATGGGAAGGGTTGCAAACACAAGCTTTGTAAGTGAAACATCTTTTTTTTTTTTTTTTTTTTTTTTTTTTTTTTTTTTTGAGTAAAGCCGACGGAACGACTAATTATTATTAATGCTCAAGCAAAAATCCAACGCAACTACATCTTCTACAACACTTGGACAACTCCCAACACGCACCATAGTAGAGTACTAAAGGGGGGAAAGGTGAGTCATAGAGTGGGCAGCAACATTAGCTTCCCTACAGTATGAGAAAAAGCAACATAATAAAAAAAGTCAGATATAGCCTTGATCTCTTTAGCTAACTATCCCAAAAAAGAGCCCTCACTTCCTGCTCCATTAATCAACTTCACCAGCTGCTCACAATCACTCTCAACAATGACTCCTTTTACATTGCATTGGATCGCCATTTTCAACCCAAGTACACATTCTATTAAAATCTTACGTAGTGCTTTAAAGTTTAATTGTATGAAAGTCTTTATACCTTGCAAGCAATTACATAAAAACATTACACTTACTTTTTTTTTTTTTTTTTTTGAAATCGCAACATTTAAAAAACATACTTTTGCACACACTCTTTTAACCTTTTTTTTGTAATTTATACATTGAAAATAAAACATTAAAATCTTGTGGGATATTGTTAGATTTTCCTGAAATATATTATCATCATATCAAATTTCTTATTTTTTTTTTATTACAACTAGACTAAAAATATGTAAATCACAAGATGTATATATGTACATGCAAGTCACCACAAATATTATGACTATTTATTTAAATTTTTTGATAAGCTCCATTTTACAAATTAAAGTGTGCCGACCCCTCTACCACACCAGTATTTTTAAGAATAATTAGTCAGAAAAGAAAGGTACTTTAAAATAAACGATATTAAAACTAAAAATAATAAGAAAATTTTAATAAATGAAATTAACCCCTAAAAATTGAAATGAGCTTCATATAAACAAAAATATTCTCATTTTATGAACATAACCCTAAACGGAAAAAAAAGTTAAAAAAAAAAAAACAATTAAAACCCAAAATAATGAAAATAAACAAACTTAAATAACACACAAATGAACTTGATATTTTTTTCATGCAATAAATTATATAGCATCAAATTACAATTTAAGAATCTCAATGACAAGGGGTGAATACTAACTCTGTCAAGGTTGAATACTACTACTACTCCTACTTCTAGAAGTTGCTTCTCGAAGGCCCTCCCATTTAGACAACGAAGAAATTCAACCTTGCAATTAAAACTTCTGCCATTAACCACCACCTTCTATTGAATTCTAGTAGTTGTAACAGTATCTGAATCAAGGCTATAAATAGCCATAAGTTGTAACCTGTGGAACTCAAGCTTTTGATATGAAATATAATTAAACACATTGAGTGTTCTTAGGTTGAGCTTAATCTCCCTAACCCCCTTGGTGGTGTTTCTATATCCAGGGATTTTCTCAATTGTTCCTAGTGGTGTTTCTGTATCTAGGAATAAGTAGAGCTGTACCATTGGAGTAGCCGACCGACGTGGTGTATTTGGCTAATTCTATCCAACCCCTACCTAGTACAGTGTCAAATTGGTACTAGAACCAAGGTTTTCACTTACCTTTCGATCAACCTCTATTAAAGCTATCGTGTGGCCGAAACTAACGCCGCTTCAATACTCATTATCGTAGCTCTTATTATAATACTGTTTAGATGACATAGGTATCAACATAACTTGAATACTTTCAAAGCCGTCTATGACATAGGTATTGAAATCGAAGATGACCTTGTAAAAAAAAAAAGCTACTAACAATAGCAGCAACAGTGGCTGGAAAGGAAAGAAGAACAAAAATCCTTCTTCTTCCGAAAACGCCCATTCTAGTAACAATGTTAGTACCTTTGATCTCAATGAAGTCTTAGCCATGGATAGTTAGAGACTTAAGAAACAGCTAAGGAAAGAGTTCACCCCCATTGGAGTGAACTACGATACCACTTTCAATCGAGTCCATGCCAAAGGACTCAACGCTCCTATTGGACCTCTTCAAGATCTAGCACCCGAAAATAGGTCACCCAACTGGAACGCTGACGCTCATTGCAAGTACCATCAACATAGGGCACATACTACTGAGAGTTGTTGGAAGCTAAAAGAGGCCATCCAACATTTGATCGATAATAACAAGCTTCCCATACCTCCACCTGGCAAGAAGAACGAGTGATGATAAGGCACAAGACAAGAGGCGAGCTTCAACGACAAGATTTCATGACCTCTTCTTTCTATTTCTTTTATTCATCCTTTCCCCAATAAGTCTAGCATAAGCACCTTTTATCTTCCTTAGATCTTATTTTGTAGGTTTTTCCTTTTTCCTTTTAATAAAGTGAGCATCGCATTCTTAAAAAATAAAATCCATGTTGAACTAAGCACAAGGTATACTAATGATTAGAGGCACCCCTAGTAGCCCTATCATATTACCTTTCACCTTTCAAATATACAATCTTTTCTTGATTAACCACTTTGAGCCTCGCTTAACGACAGACCTTTCTTTCTTTAACCCACATCTACCTAACCGTGGGATGGGATGGTGTGCAATTTATGCAAATTTTCAAAGAATAAAAGCTTTAGTGATTTTATAAAAATTTCAAAAGAATAAAATAGCAATAAAAGTGTACAAAAGGGCAAGTGTTCCAATGTCTTTGATATAAATGTGTCTTTGATAAGAACACGTCTCAGATTGCGTCTCTTATCGAGTTCTAGGTACCGTGCCTGAGAAACATGAATGCCAAGTGAGTGATAGACCGCATGATCGGGATTGCCCACACTTATCAAAATAAAAATGATAAAGCAAAAAAAAAAAAAAAAAAAAAAAAAGAGAGAGAGTAAAATATAAACAAAAGAGAGTTAAAAAGTGAGAAACCTCAAGCATAATAATACAAAGATTCAAAAGCAAGGTTACACACCTGGGGGGCTTATCTAGGGTCTTGAGCCTTTATCCCTTTCTTCTTCAACATTTATCCTAACCACGTTACAAACCTTCAAAGACCTATTTGAGGTATACACATACTTGTGCGAGGTTCGGCTAAAGCTACGTTAGGCCTGATTCCTAACGGATACGTAGGCAACCTCACATTGAGGTGCGATCGTAATAAAATGCATTCATTCATATTTACATTCATACAAGTTCATATCAAGGGATCTCCTATGCTTATCCCTATCCATTTAGAGCTAGACTTGGGGGCTTGATCCCTATGTTATTAGCTTACCTAGCTTAAGAGTCACCATCATTTGACTCTTCTCGAAAAAATACTATTTTCATACACTTAGCCTTTGCATCCTAGCCTTAGTGTCACTTTTACACACATCACAGATACATGACCAAATAATCCTTCCCTTAGGAGCCTTTTGTCATGAAATTTTAACACAACGTTTGAGGCATGCCTTGTCATATCAAAATCAATCATCATCGCATCAGTCAACAATTGAGATAGCCTAGGATGAACTAATCCTTTGCACTATGAGATACAACATTAATACATGCATTCGACTAAGTTCATTCAACATGCACTTCAAACACCCACTTCTTCTTTTTTCGCGTCTTTCTTTTTTTGGGAGAAAGTCGGTACCCTCCACAAAAAATGACGGAATTTTTTTTGCTTTTATGCATTTTCGAGTTGCACAATCACAATACAATGCACACACGAGTCAAGTCATGCACATTGAGTCATGTCATGTCATATCACATCGAGTTGATTCTAACACACGTGTCAATCACCTTGAGTCAACCTCAAGTCAAAGCAATCATAATGTCCACCACAACAAACCTTAGGCCAACCCTAAGAAAAACATAAGCAAAGTCTTGCAGTCCAAAACATATATGCAGGTGATCTTTACAAATATCTAAGACAGAAAATGCAAATTTTCAAAGACGCACAAAGCTATCACTTCCAAGTCGAGGAGATGAGAAAACTTGAACAAGACGGCTCAAGGCGTAGTGGTCTTTGACGACATTCCCTAGGATGCAAAAGTCGTCACCCTATTTGAGAAAATAGCTCAAGGCGAAGCAATCTTGGACGGCGCTCCCCAAGATGTGGAGGTTGTCAAATAAAACAACTTTGATTCAACAAAAAATTTATTATGCCCTAAGGCACGGACGGCTCGCACAGCAAGTTTCTCAAGACGAAGAGACCCATAATTTTCGAACAAGAATTCCCAAGATGGAGAAAAATTGTCGATTGATGCACACTTCTCGAGGCGTAGAAGTTGGTGATCGCATCCCGGGGTGTGGGTACTTAGCGGAATTTCACTCAAAGAGCTACTCAAGGTGTAGGAGCTCACGACAGGATTCTCAAGGTGTGGGAACTGTTACACTATTATGTTTCCCAAGGCGAGGAAAATCAACAATCGAAAGACTGCTCAAGACGTAGGAGTCTACGACATGTTACCTGAGGCGAGGAAATTTGTCATTGTGAGTTGCTCGAGGTGCAGAAGCTCATGATAAAAATTCCCAAGGCGTGGAAGACCGTGATTTAGTGAATCGCTCAAGACGTGGTGGTTTGCTATAGAATTTTCAAGGCGTGGAAGATGGTCGTTCAATGGATTGCTCGAGGTGTGGTGGTTCACGATAGAATTCCTAAGACGAGGAAGGACATCACAACCCTGAAGATGGCTACAAGCAGTCACCTTCGACAATGTTCCCGAGGGACTGTGGAAGATTGTCACAAACAAATGAAGATACCGAGGCACTGTTACCTTCAGATGGCGTTCACCAGGCACTATGGAGGTCGTCACCAACAAAAGCAACGAATTCGGTTACTCCAAAGACGTGTGCTCGACGGTGCAAGATACACATTTCTTAACTCTTTTATCTATTTAACTAACGCTAGTTTGCAGGTATCGGCGTTACAAGAGTGATTTAGGGTCGCAGAACATTCTGATTCATTCTCTGTCCCAATTGCTACTTTGACTTTCGTTTTCGAAACATGCGTTTCTCCAAACTCAGTCAAAGTGGGGGCTTCTGTAGACACCCAAATATGTCTCCACAAAACTGAACCCGGTGATGAATACCATTCATGTCAGTTGATTATCGAACGAAGTGAAAGTGTGAAAAGTCTAGTTCTTGTTGTTTTTGAAAATATTTCTTTTCTCACTCTATTTATGAAAATAGCCAGTCCAATTTAGTTTGGTTCATGATATGGGTCCAATAATAGTTTAGTTGGATCAGGCTCGAAAAGAAATTTTCAACAATATATTATAAGCCCAATTCCGATGAATAATGAGGAAGTTATGGCCTAAATACTAAATTGGGCCCGAAATGAATTTTATATGCGGCCCAATGATCTAGAGGAGGGCCTATTAATTATGATTCCTAAAGTTGTTAGGATTGATTTTAATCTTATAGAATATTTAGAAGGTTCTTTTCTAAGTCTAATGATATTAGGATTAATAATTATATTTTTAAGAGTTTTATTTGGAATAAAATAAGTGTTTTATGATAAACATGATTTTACTTTGATAAACACGGAATTTGCTGCTTAATCATATTAAGAAAAGGATTCCGCGTACAAACGCGTTGTATATTTTAATTAGCGCCAAACGACAGAGTCTGTCTCCTGGCGCTAACATTTGTCGCATGGCGCTGACATCTGTCGCCTGGCGACATATGCCAGTTTTATTCCAAATAGGACTTGATTTGTTTCCGGACTATTTTTCTATAAATAGGGGTCGTATCTCCCCGTTTTCCATCAACAATCATCAAGAATTCACAATTCAATCTCTCTCTATTCTCTCTCTCAATTCTTTTTATAAACCTCCCCTTTTACAAAATTCGACATTCACAAGTTCTAGACACACCTAGCCAAGTTCGAAGTTGCCTTCGCCCTAGACGTGAAATGTTATAATTTCTGAGGGTTTGGTCCTAAATCCCTATTTCAATTACTTAATTTAATGGTTTGATTTAATATTTTCATTGAAGTTACTAATGCGTGTATTTTGTTATTAGAAAGAGATACGAGGCATCGAAGTAAGTAGTTTAAATTGTTATTATTTTGATATAGAAATCATGCTTTAATTATTCCTAGTATCATGTTAGGATGTTTTATTGCTTCCTAGTATCATGTTTAGGATAATAATTAAAATTTCTAATATCATGCATGTTTCTATGATGCTTCCTATTCTTTCTTTCTATCATGTTAGTATCATGTTAGGGATAAAACTTTGATCTTTAATGTTTAGTGACATGCTAGGATTTGTTATTAATCTTGTTAGTATCACGCCTAGATCTTGCTTATATTATTATGCTTTATTGAATATTATTATGATGAAGATTGTTATTATTATGTTGCTTGATATATTATTATTGTTATTGCTTGATCACGCCCTCTTTTGCAGGATTAAAGGGAACTTGTACTTGTTACCACGCTTAATAAGATAATTAATAATCTTGTTTAGGCTAATATGATTATAATTCAAGTGATCACGAGTAATAGATTTGTTTGTGCATTAAATTTCAACCAACATAGATAAACAAGTTTAGGGTTAATTTATTGGTTGTATGTTAGTCAAGAAGCGCACATGAATACGAGAAGAATAAAGTAGAGGCCTATTTAGGGCAAGTTCAATCTCTTTTAGGTTGGATTTGTACCTTCATCCCCGAACTTCCAGTCATGGTTCCAGACCTTTTGGAGTTGACGATCTCTTGGATCGTTAAAGGGTGTAACATTCACCCTGTGAACGGTTTACAAGTTCCTAAAACTTGTTGGCGACTCTTTTACTCTAGCTTCCTTCCCTTTGGACGCCGCCATGCTTAAGTGTATGATCACAGTGGGGCTCAAGTGTGGGATGCTTGAAATATTCCCTACAGTTTTTTGGCGACTCCACCGGGGAATGATTTCTATTTTAATTCCTAAAATTTATTTTGGCAATGATTTAGAATGAGTGGATGAGACTCGAAAAGTTCTAAGTATTTCATGTGCGTAATTTTGATTAACATTGTGGCATATGCATAAAAAGGTCCGCATTGGAAAGACCATCTGAAATGCGTAAAAAACATAGGATTTTTACATGTAGGAAATTAGGGAAATATCTTTCACAACTAAAATCGAAATTATGCTACGAAAAAGCTGGAAAATTCAATAACAGAAAGCTGCCGAGGCATGTAGGAATTAGCGCTGAGAAAACAGCATCATCGCCGAGCGATGGCTCTATCGCCCGGCGACAGTACTTGTCGTCTGGCGACAGAGGCATCGTCTGGCGACAGATGCTATTTTCTCGCGCTGAATTCTTCCAAATACCGAGCTAGAAATCTAACTTCTTGTTTCGACTAGTTTCTAGTACTGTTTGCTCGGTTTTACTTCCTAATTGAGTTTTCTTCCTTTTTTCTGAAACCCATATGTGTTCTACATATGGCCATAACCCTCCGGGGATTCACACTCAATCTACCCAATCGAACGTTCCTAGCAACGAAGGGTATATCCGAGTTTGTGAATTCACCAAACCGTGGAAGCAAGTTTAACTCGCGGGGTCCCATCCACTCGCGTCAACCCTTCCAAAGGTAAGGCTTCCGCGCAGTGCATCTTGACTCATAACCATGGACCCTCTTTGACTAACCCATATCCCGAATTTTAGAGAACTAGAGCCATGGTTAGGTTGCAAACTCATTGCATCATATTGTGACTATTTGACTACTTCTGCATTATTTGTTTGTGCATAACCTATATGTGTTTCCACTAACCGTTTCTTTGACTTGTGAATGAGTTTAAATGAAAAAAATTAATGACTAAAGGACTTTGCTAAATTAATTAATTAATTAATAAATGATTAAAGTCTAAATAAATTGATCAAACTTAACTTAGTACGACTTTAAGCTTGTCCCTTTGAAGTAAAAATACTGGAAACAGTCCCAGACCAATGTCTTCGCAATGGCGCAAAGGTTTGGACTATAGCGCCAAGCGCTAGTGATTAGCGTCAAGCGACATAGTTGTCTTCTAGTGCTGGTCCTTAGCGTTTGGCGACAGTCCATGTTTTTGCTCGACTCCTCACGACGAGTCTAATTAATCATTTTGCTTAATTGGTTTAATCAGTTTATTAATGAAAGTAGTCATGTTTTTAATTTAGTCTAGTCACATAGTCTAGTCCTATGGTCATGACACGAGTCAAACATATCACCTACACTCACTAGTATTAGCACACACTTTGTGTATATGCATGAGTCGATTTTTCCGTCATTTGAGTTGGGGGTACATTTGATAAGTGACATTTATGTCACTCTTAGGGAGTAGTATTAGAGTCATTTTCGTGTTTATTTTATCTTATTTTCCCTTTCTTTCTCTTGTTTTCTCTTTAATAACATTTCTTGTTTATTTGGTAATTTTGTCGTGTTTTAAGTTCTTTTCGTAGTTTTTATTTGAATTAGTTTATTTTCGTATTTTATTTGCTTTCGTTTTATTTTATTTCGTTCCTTTCCTTTGTTACTTTCATAGTTTTAATTAGTTTTAAGTTTATTTTATTTACTTGTATAGTTTTATGTCTTTATTAGTTTTAGTTTTATTTCTCTCATTTCTACTTTTACTTTTATTTATTTTTATTAGTTTAGTGTTACTTCTCTTTTTCTATTTTATTTTATTTATTTCCTTTTTATTTATTTTATTTTATTTGTCTCGGTTTCACACTTTTATCCTCGGGTTTGTTTGTGTGTAGGTACGAGTTCAAGGTCCAAGTCAAGGCTTTTCAATTGCTGGCCTGCTACTTCCTGCTGCCCCTTATCCTACACCCCATGCTTCAGCTTATCCTCCACCACACCAAAACACCAACAACCCACTGTAACAACAACCCCAGCAGCAACCTCCCACCAAACTCACAACAACACCAACACCATCAGCCACGCTTCTCGCTCACCCCGCAACACCACCTACAGCACCTCACCCGCAACTCCAACCAAACCACCTCCAATCAGCAGCACAGTCCCAAGCAACTCCCTTGCTCCAGCCACCGCAATCCCAAACGCAACACCACCCAACACCAACAGCAAACTCCCACGCATCTCACGCAACTCCACCAATCACATCCACCACAGTTCACCAACATCAACAACATCCCACCAAATTCGCAACACCACAAACAACCAGTAGCCACCTCGCAATCAACCACTTTCAGCCACCCAAATCAGCAGCCAAGCAGTACCCCTCTCCATTCACCAGCCACCGCCAGAACCACCATCAATCACCACCAAACTACTCACCAATTAAACCCCGCATACCACAACAGCACTCCCCTCTTTCCCTCTCCTTCTCTCACGATTATCAGGAGCAACCAGCGTCAGCACCGCAACAATTGCAGCTACCCTGACCTTCGCGGCCGCGCAGCCCTGTCAGAAGGCGCACGTAATTGAAGTCCAAAAACAGAGTCGAGGCAGAAGCAATTGCGCGACCTCTGTGCGATGTCTGTGCGGGCGCACAAACGGGGGATTTGTGGGTTTATTTTAATTTCTTTTTCTTTTATTTTATTTTATTTTCTTAATTCTTTTTATATTTTCCTTTTCCTTTTCTTATTTCCTTTCTCTTTTATTTTTCTTTTGGTTTTCCTTATTTTCTCATTCTTTTATTTCTTTTATTTTTCCTAGTTTTATGAGCTTTGTATAAATACCCATTTTCAGGGCAATTAAAAGGGGAGAACATTTTAGCTATTATTCTACTCTCTAATTAGTTTTAGGAGAGCTTCTTTCTCTAGGTTTAGCTTAGGATTAGGGTAGTTTAGAGAGAGAAAGTGAGGGTTTCACCATTGTTGAACTTGGATTTTGAAGAAGAAATTAATCATCTTTTCTATAGATTTACATCTTCAATCAATGAGAATCTCTAACTCTCTCTCCTCTATTTTTATTGCTTTATTTTTATTATTGTTTTAGTTGTTGGTATTACTTGTTAATCATGTTGATTCTTAGTTATTTGTTAATTAATCTTGTTATTATCATGATTAGTGAGTAATTTTCCCATTAAGGGGATGGTTGTGGTGTAGTTGGATCTTGAGCATGTTCTAGGTTTAGAGTTGATTTATTTGTGATTAAAGTCTTTATATGCTTGATATTCTTTAATCTTCTTGCAAGTGCACATTGTTGGTTGATTAGAGGTGAATCTTTGCTAAAAAGGAACGGAAGTTGACTTAGTTAAGGTTCATTATTATCGATTGTTATTTAATAGTACCTCCTAGTATATGGTTCTAATGTGGAAACATAGAGGCTATGTTAAGAGAAGCCAATTGACCCCGGAAGGCGGCTAGATTGGACCCTTTATTTCGATATTTGAGCATGTTTAGTTCATAATTAATTCAATTTCTATGCCTTTGTATATGTTCAAGTGAATGCTATACCTAAACCATTTCCCTTAATGTTTTATTTCTTGTCTTATCATATTTAGACTTTAGTTTATTTATCTCCTACTCCGGACTAGCTTAATTGTCGATAACATTTGGTGGTGTTTATCCGTTCTCTGTGGTTCGACCCCTATGCTTGCCTTATACTCGTATTAGGTTTGTTTAGGTTGTATAAATTGTATTTGATCTAGGGATAGACAATTGACGACGCGTTTATTCCCTTGTCAAATTGGCGCCGTTGCCGGGGAACGGCTTCCATTATCGTTGTGTTATCTTATTGAGACTAGTCCATTGTGTATATTTATCTTTCTATTTGTTGGTTTTTATTTGTGTTTCTTTATTTGAAAAAAAATGGCTTGTATTTCTATTCCTCAATTTGATAATGAACCGTTTTGGGTGTATTTTAATAGACTTGAGGATTTTTTGGATGGTGTTAAGGGTTTTACCAAGGGTGATTATTGTGAAATCATTAATTTGGGATTAAATGAGCATTTTAGAGGCGTGGTTGATAATATGTTAAATGGTGATCTTGAAATTATGTCTTCGGATGAAGCTTGGGATTTCTATTCATGGTTAGCTAGGGATAATTATGATTGGGAGAGGGCCAATCATGAGACTTATGTTCGGGATTCTCATGCTTTTAATGTTGATGCTAATTGTCATGATTTGTCTAATATGAATTCCCATGATGTGCTTGATGCTCCCCATAGTGACCATGTAATGCATGATTTCAACTCCCCTCCTTCTATAGCTCAATGTAATGAGGTACATTCTAATGATGATGAAGTGCATGTTCTTTCTCAAATTGCATCCGATTTTTGCATGAATTCTAAAGGTGTGTCCCATAGTTCCCTAGATGATTCCAATGAGCAAGCTTTTGACTCGTCTATCCATGATGATTTGGACTCATTTGAGATTATGGCCCAAATATTTCTTGCATTTCAAACAAAAGCCCATAACCTTTTGAGTGAGTTCATTGATAATGCTTCATTAGAAAGAGATGAGTTTGAGAGGAATTTGCCCCCATTCACTCTTGGATTTGAGATGGTAGGACTTGAGAAATGTATGGGAGATGTTGTTCAAGATGATGAAGAGGAGGTTGAGGTTGAATCATTTGGAGTTTTTGAGCTTGAGGGAGATGTAGATCGTGAGGGTTCTTCATTTGAGGATTCCATGATTGATTTCCATGCCCTCATTAGTGATGTGAGACCTTGTGGTGAGGGAGTAGCTACCCCTTTTCCCCTTTCTCATACACCTTTCTCCCAAAGATTTAACCATATCCCCTACTATCCTATGTTCCTCCTTTCTTTTCTCAAAGAACCTCTTAGGAATCCTCTTCCTATCCATGCTTCCGAAGCCCCCAACTCTTTTATTGTTGATGAGGAAAAGAGTTATAATGCCAACCAAAAAGATTTTTGTGAGGATTGTTTGCCTCCCTATCTTTCTTTTTCTTCTTATTTTATTGATTTTTCTTTTGATTCTTTTACTTTTTCTTTTTCCCCTTCTCTCAAGCATAAAGTCTCCTTGTACTTTATGTTTGCTTGTCATATGAGCATCGCGTATGCTCTATTTCTTGATATGTTTGCCGGTGCATATGACAAGCTTTTGCGTTCTTTGTCGGGTTATTTACTAGATTGGTCATGCTTGGACGTTAAGCAAGCCTTTGCGGGAAGTAACCCGTGTTTTATTGCTTTCATTTTCTTTTGTGTTTAGATTAGATTTTCTCTCATGGACGTGTTTGTGTTCCTTGCTAGGTACACAACTTGATATACTCTTGCGCATTGGTGATGATCAAGAATCAAGGAAATGTGCCTCAACTTACCTATCATGTGGAATTCAAGCCTTATTTGTAGAGATTGTGGCTCATATGAGGTTATTTCGGGTTTTTTGTGTGATTTTGCATTTATCCCATATCCGGTAATATCCTTCTTTTCCCTATCTCTCTTACTTATTGTGACTTGAAGATCATGTGTTGGTAATGTTGGATTAATTTTTCCTTGTTTTCCCCTCCTTGGTTTCATCGTTTATGATTTGAGAGCTTGGTTTCATTCAAGCTTGGGGGAGGGTATTCTATCATGTTTGGTTGGATGTTGATTCATATATGTCATGCACTTGAGTATATGCATTTCCATTTTTTTCATCCTTTTGGAAAATCCAAAAATATTTTTGTTTACTTCAAGGCAAGTTTAGCAAAATGTGTTTTGTTTGTACTTATTTTGGACATTATATCTTTTGGATTTGTTTACTCTTGAATGCCTTTCTTCCTAAGTGGTTAATGTGTGCATGATTTGAGAGTGTCATTGGTTGACTCTAGGATATTACATGCTAAGGTAGCCGGGTTAAGAACTTTTAGGGCGCCATGAAGCTTTAGTTCACGGGTATGTGGTAAGATGGTGTTGCTCTCTATAGTGGATTTGGCACCCTTGGTTGGTATTTGCTTAGTTATAATCCCTTGTAAGATAACATTGTTCTAGCCTCCATCACTTTATTGTGTGGCATTTGGATCCTTAGCTATGCATGTCTTGATCCTTGTTTTGATTTATAGCTCCCAAAATCGTGACCGAAGCACTCTAGGGGAGGAAAAGGGCACTTCTTTCTCATTTTTCTTTATCTTCTTTTTATTTTTTTACAAATTTTATTTTCTATTTTTCATAAACCTACTTGCTAACCAATTTGAGCCTTATGTTTCCCGCTCTTGTTTAAACCGCATTACAAACCTAGTGGCCTATGTTAACCAACCCTTATAGTTAGTGAAGCATTGACATGTGAGGTTTGAGTTTTGAGAATGTTGATCATAAACAAGAAGCACTTTGTGATTTGGTTAGAGTTGAGCTTGTGATGAATGATGCAATTCATGAAAATCAAATGAAGTTTCAAGAAAAAGCCGTCCATAATTTGAAAAAGCCAAGGACAATGAATAAAGTAAAAAAATTTGAATTGAAAAAAAAAAAAAAAAAAACAAAAACAACAAAAATATTTTAGTTGGTTTCATTTTCTTCCTTAGTTTAAGCATTGAGGACAATGCTTTGTTCAAGCTTGGGAGGAATATTGTGTGTTTGTGTTGAATAAGCTTTGGGGAATGGCATTAGTGGTATTTTTGCTTGATATTTAGTGAATTCTTGAGTTATTTTTGAGTGTCGGCCGCACTTTTTGCTTCACTTAGGAAATTTCACCAAATTTCAAAATTTTACCCCGCCTTAACCCTTAGCCTTACGTTACAACCAATAAAAAGACCCTTAGACTCTAGTGGGTTAGGTCAAAAGAACGGTGGAGGGAGATAGACTTCAAACCTATGGAAAGAGTATGCATAGTTGAGACGTCGGGATTACCTTCTCAAAGTTTTTTTCATTTCTTTATCTTTTTCCGGTTCCTTCGTGGAATCTTGAGAAGCTAGCTTAAGGGTTGATTTGAAGCTAGTGGAGAGAACGTGGCCCGATTGGTTGGGGCTAGGGTGGATTGAGTCCTAAGTAGTTCTCTATGCTTAGCATGTGTTATGTTTCAATCAACCATTGACATCTTGGACCGTGCATACATTTGTCCATTTAGAAAGGTTTGCATTCATTAGTACTTGTCCTTATCTCTTGTCCATATATGAGCTTGTGTTTGCATTTTCTCTTTGTGTTTCTTTTCCTTTTCCTTTTGTTGCCTTGCCTTGGTTTTTCTCAAGAGTTGTGGGGTAAGCTCTTAGGAAACCCTCATGAGACCTCACTCGTCCTCATAGGCGACTTTGGGGTTTTAAGGGCTTGTTGTAGCTAAAAACAACCGTGATTCCTACGACAGTGAGTTAGTGTACATTCTTTCTCCTTGTTTCTATTTTGTTTCTTTTGCTTTCAATAATTCGATCTTGTTCTCTTTTTCCTTAGCTTTGCTCGAGGACGAGCAAAGGTTTAGCTTGGGGGAATTTGATAAGTGACATTTATGTCACTCTTAGGGAGTAGTATTAGAGTCATTTTCGTGTTTATTTTATCTTATTTTCCCTTTCTTTCTCTTGTTTTCTCTTTAATAACATTTCTTGTTTATTTGGTAATTTTGTCGTGTTTTAAGTTCTTTTCGTAGTTTTTATTTGAATTAGTTTATTTTCGTATTTTATTTGCTTTCGTTTTATTTTATTTCGTTCCTTTCCTTTGTTACTTTCATAGTTTTAATTAGTTTTAAGTTTATTTTATTTACTTGTATAGTTTTATGTCTTTATTAGTTTTAGTTTTATTTCTCTCATTTCTATTTTTAGTTTTATTTATTTTTATTAGTTTAGTGTTACTTCTCTTTTTCTATTTTATTTTATTTATTTCCTTTTTATTTATTTTATTTTATTTGTCTCGGTTTCACACTTTTATCCTCGGGTTTGTTTGTGTGTAGGCTCGAGTTCAAGGTCCAAGTCACGGCTTTTCAATTGCTGTCCTGCTACTTCCTGCTGCCCCTTATCCTACACCCCATGCTTCACCTTATCCGTCACCACACCAAAACACCAACAACCCACTGTAACAACAACCCCAGCAGCAACCTCCCACCAAACTCACAACAACACCAACACCATCAGCCACGCTTCTCGCTCACCCCGCAACACCACCTACAGCACCTCACCCGCAACTCCAACCAAACCACCACCAATCAACAGCACAGTCCCAAGCAACTCCCCTGCTCCAGCCACCGCAATCCCAAACGCAACACCACCCAACACCAACAGCAAACTCCCACGCATCTCACGCAACTCCACCAATCACATCCACCACAGTTCACCAACATCAACAACAGCCCACCAAATTCGCAACACCACAAAACAACCAGCAGCCACCCCGCAATCAACCACTTTCAGCCACCCAAATCAGCAGCCAAGCAGTACCCCTCTCCATTCACCAGCCACCGCCAGAACCACCATCAATCACCACCAAACTACTCACCAATTAAACCCCGCATACCACAACAGCACTCCCCTCTTTCCCTCTCCTTCTCTCACGATTATCAGGAGCAACCAGCGTCAGCACCGCAACAATTGCAGCTACCCTGACCTTCGCGGCCGCGCAGCCCTGTCAGAAGGCGCACGTAATTGAAGTCCAAAAACAGAGTCGAGGCAGAAGCAATTGCGCGACCTCTGTGCGATGTCTGTGCGGGCGCACAAACGAGGGTCAATCACGAGCTTTTCATGTGAATTTTAATGAGAATTGGACGGCCACAATTTCTTGATTGAGTGATAATTGCTGATGATGATGGAGTATGAACAAAGATGATGTTGCGTGATGTTGGATGAAGGTTCATAGCAGCCAAGATTGAAGAGGAAAGGGAAATCGGGTTTCTGAGTTTTTGGGGGATTTGTGGGTTTATTTTAATTTCTTTTTCTTTTATTTTATTTTATTTTCTTAATTCTTTTTATATTTTCCTTTTCCTTTTCTTATTTCCTTTCTCTTTTATTTTTCTTTTGTTTTTCCTTATTTTCTCATTCTTTTATTTCTTTTATTTTTCCTAGTTTTATGAGCTTTGTATAAATACCCATTTTTGGGGCAATTAAAAGGGGAGAACATTTTAGCTATTATTCTACTCTCTAATTAGTTTTAGGAGAGCTTCTCTCTCTAGGTTTAGCTTAGGATTAGGGTAGTTTAGAGAGAGAAAGTGAGGGTTTCACCATTGTTGAACTTGGATTTTGAAGAAGAAATTGATCATCTTTTCTATTGATTTATATCTTCAATCAATGAGAATCTCTAACTCTCTCTCCTCTATTTTTATTGCTTTATTTTTATTATTGTTTTAGTTGTTAGTATTACTTGTTAATCATGTTGATTCTTGGTTATATGCTAATTAATCTTGTTATTATCATGATTAGTGAGTAATTTCCCCATTAAGGGGATGGTTGTGGTGTAGTTGGATCTTGAGCATGTTCTAGGTTTAGAGTTGATTTATTTGTGATTAAAGTCTTTATATGCTTGATATTCTTTAATATTCTTGCAAGTGCACATTGTTGGTTGATTAAAGGTGAATCTTTGCTAACAAGGAACGGAAGTTGACTTAGTTAAGGTTCATTATTATCGATTGTTATTTAATAGTACCTCCTAGTATATGGTTCTAATGTGGTAACATAAAGGCTATGTTAAGAGAAGCCAATTGACCCCGGAAGGCGGCTAGATTGGACCCTTTATTTCGATATTTGAGCATGTTTAGTTCATAATTAATTCAATTTCTATGCCTTTGTTTATGTTCAAGTGAATGCTATACCTAAACCATTTCCCTTAATGTTTTATTTCTTGTCTTAGCATATTTAGACTTTAGTTTATTTATCTCCTACTCCGGACTAGCTTAATTGTCGATAACATTTGGTGGTGTTTATCCGTTCTTTGTGGTTCGACCCCTATGCTTGCCTTATACTCGTATTAGGTTTATTTAGGTTGTATAAATTGTATTTGATCTAGGGATAGACAATTGACGACGCGTTTATTCCCTTGTCAACATTTTATTCCTAATTCTTTCATATCTCTCCATCTACATTGTCTTTCCATTCTCTACATGCTTTCTCTATATCACAACCTTCATTCTTCCTACCCTCTTCCATCTACTGCATGTTGAATAGAGTTTGAGTCAAATAATTAACAAAAAGTATCCATAACTCCCCTTTTCACAGCACTTGGTCAAGGAGAGAAGGGTGATTAATCAAGGACAACACCTTTGTTCAAGTACTACTTTTTGACAAACCAGTTAGTCGGAGAAGAAAAGCTAAGAAGATAATGACGTCTCAAGAAGAAGTTAACGAATTTAGGAAGGACGTGGCCAACCTAACCGAATTGATAAAGACCATGGCTCTTCAAATCAATGACCCTGTGAAGCAACAACAAATGGAGCTCATGCAAGAAAGCTTGGGCAAACTCTCCAATGACTATAGATTCCAGGGCATTAGCTCACAAGGGGTCTCGGTGGACAGGGAGCTTCTTTCGCAAAAGTTCAATGCCAACGACATCCCTAAGTTCAAGCCAACAGACAACCCTTTTTTTCACTAAAGGTCTTTTGAAACCATAATGAATATCAAGGGTATTGATAGGAAAGTCTTTCATTCATTGTTTTCTCTATCTCTTGAAACCGGTTATCAACAATGGTTCTTTTCCCTTGACAAAGAAAAAACCTCTACTTGGGACAGAATAGTAAACGCTTTCACTGAAAGATAGAAATATAACATTCAAGTTGGAACTGACCATAGACAACTCGAGATGCTAAAGCAAAAAGAAAACGAAGGGTTCATTTCTTTCTTCAACAAGTGGAGGGAAACTTCCACTAGTATGATTGAAGTTCCTACTGAAAATGAGTCTGTAAGGATGTTCGTCAAAAACCTTCAAGACAAGTATTGGAAGCATTTGAAATATCAACATAACTTGAATACTTTCAAAGCCATCTATGACATAGGTATTGAAATCGAAGATGACCTTGCAAAACAAAAAGCTACTAACAATAGCAGCAACAGTGGCTGGAAAGTAAAGAAGAACTACAATCCTTCTTCTTCCGAAAACGCCCATTCTAGTAACAATGTTAGTACCTTTGATCTCATTGAAGTCTTAGCCATGGATATTCAGAGACTTAAGAAACAACTAAGGAAAGAGTTCACCCCCATTGGAATGAAATACGATACCGCTTTCAATCGACTCCATGCCAAAGGACTCATCGCTCCTATTGGACCTCTTCAAGATCCAGCACCCAAAAATAGGTCACCCAACTGGAACGCTGCCACTCATTGCAAGTACCATCAAGGTAAGGGACATACTACTAAGAGTTGTTGGAAGCTGAAAGAGGCCATCCAACATTTGATCGATAATAACAAGCTTCTCATACCTCCACCTGGCAAGAAGAACGAGTGATGATAAGGCACAAGACAAGAGGCGAGCTTCAACGACAAGATTTCGTGACCTCTTTTTTCTATTTCTTTTGTTCATCCTTTCCAATAAGTCTAGCATAAGCACCTTTTATCTTCCTTAGATCTTATTTTGTAGGTTTTTCCTTTTTCCTTTTAATAAAATGAGCATTTGTTTTCTTGCATATGATCATTGCATCGCATTCATAAAAAAAAATCCATGTTGAACTAAGCACAAGGTATACTATGATTAGAGGCACCCCTAGTAGCCCTATCATATTACCTTTCACCCTTCAAATATACAATATTTTCTTGATAAACCACTTTGAGCCTCGCCTAACGAAAACCCTTTCTTTCTTCAACCCACATCTACCTAACCTTGGGATGGGATGGTGTGCAATTTATGAAAATTTTCAAAGAATAAAAGCTTGAGTGATTTTATAAAAATTTTAACAGAATAAAATAGCAATAAAAGTGTACAAAAGGGAAAGTGTTCTAATGTCTTTGATATAGATATGTCTTTGATAAGAACACGTCTCAGATTGCATCTCTTATCGAGTGCTAGGTACCGTGCCTGAGAAACATGAATGCCAAGTGAGTGATAGACCACATGATCGGGATTGCCCACACTTATAAAAATAAAAATGATAAAGCAAAAAAATAAAAATAAAAGAGAGAGAGCAAAATATAAACAAAAGAGAGTTAAAAAGTGAGAAACCTCAAGCATAATAATACAAAGATTCAAAAGCAAGGTTGCACGCCTTGGGGGCTTATCTAGGGTCTTGAGCCTTTATCCCTTTCTTCTTCAACCTTTATCCTAACCACGTTACAAACCTTCAAAGACCTCTTTGAGGTATACACATACTTGTGCGAGGTTCGGCTAGAGCTACGTTAGGCCTGATTCCTAACGGATACGTAGGCAACCTCACATTGAGGTGCGGCCGTAATAAAATGCATTCATTCATATTTACGTTCATCCAAGATCATATCAAGGGATCTCCTATGCTCCTCCCTATCTATTTAGTGCTAGACCTGGGGGCTTGATCCCTACATTATTAGCTTACCTAGCTTAAGAGTCACCATCATTTGACTCTTCTCGAAAAAATACTTTTTCCATACACTTAAGCCTTTACAGCCTAGCCTTAGTGTCACTTTCACACACATCACAGATACATGACCAAATAATCCTTTCCCTTAGGAGCCTTTTGTCATGAAATTTTAACACAACGTTTGAAGCATGCCTTGTCATATCAAAATCAATCATCATCGCATCATAAAGTATGAAGTGCTTAGCCTCCGTGCCTAAGTTACCTAAATACTTGCATCATCGAGTCAACAATTGAGATAGCCTAGGATGAACTAATCCTTTGTATTATGAGATACAACATTAATACATGCATTCGACTAAGTTCATTCAACATGCACCTCAAACACCCACTTCTTCTTTTTTCGCGTCTTTCTTTTTTCAGGAGAAAGTCGGTACCCTCCACAAAAACGCTCTCCCCGATCACTAAGTATAATTATGGAAGAACGTCGGCAATCTATATCCGAGACAGCTGCTCAAGAGTACACTGTCAATCAACCTTGTCAGCCAACCGCTCGTCGGCAAGAACCGAGTATGGACAAGACTGCACATACATGTGAAGGGCCGCCGCAAGACGATCCCCCACGAGGTCACGCAGTCTCTCGTCTGACCCCTTAACGACCTTTATGACCACAAGCTTGCCTCCAAAAGGAAAACCCGTAGTCATAGTGAAATCGTAAGGGGTAACCGTCATCTCCCCCCGCGGGAAGTGAAAAGTGTTGGTGGAATCCCACCAAAACACTAACAAACCGCGAAGGAAAGCTGACAACGCAGGCTGACTCGATAAATCCCGAAGAGCCACCAGCTGGGGGCTAATCCCCGAAAGCTCCACCACCTCCTTCACCACCTCGGGTAATCTCTCGAAACGACCTCTCAAGTCACCGAGCCATACTGACGCATGCTAGGCTCATTTTAAAAATACATATAAAGAAAATACGATTATAATTTTTGAAAAAAAAAAAAAAAGAAGAAGAGGAAAAGAGAGAAGCAATAAACATGGAGGCGCAAAAGAACTCACTATGCCACGCCAACTCCGAATCGAAACGTGATTGTCTGGGTCCCACTTAAGGACCTGAGGGTCTTAGTTGGGAGGAGACTCCCAAACCACATCCTCAAGGCGACGTTGATCAGTTACAACACGTCGCTCCCGAACCTCCTCACGGGAACGCATCACCCTCTTTCGAGGGTAAACTGCCTCGTCAGGCACCAGTCCTCCTAGATCCTCCTCGGCATCAACGAATGGAGGGGATTCCATACTATAATCAATAAAATTTTAACGTGATTAGTTTACTTTTCCTAAAAACTAATATACGAGTTCTAGACCCATTTCGGCAGCATAACAACTACCGAAAGGACAAAACGCGAAAAATTGAATGCCACCCACGCTTGGGGGCTACGATACCTGTAGTTAAACTCAGTAAATGGGGGCTAGTAACACCCACAAAGCCATCCTAAGCTATACTAGTTTTAACAAAAGCATTTTAGAGATTATTTCTATAAATCTCAAAGAATCAACTATTTTTAATGAATAATAATATTAAACAAAATTATCATTTACCAGACAATTTTCAGGTTCAAACATGGCAAAAACAAAATAAAACATGTACTTCGCGCCATTTTTCGGATTAAAATTTTTTCGAAACATGATTCATGAAAGTAATTGTAGGCCTAACATTATAATTCACTTCTTAATTGACAAGTATAACCAAATGAGCAAGCAAGAAACATCAAATTCAAGCCAAAAATCAAAGAAAGTACCAAGAACGAACTTGAACAAAGATATGCTCATACGAGGTTCAATAATTAACCATTTTTCATGAAATTTGTTGCAAAACACTCCTTTAACATAGCATGACAACACGGAAAAAACAATTTCAAGAAAATTAAACCAAATCGAAAACCCTCAAATTCGAAATTTGGGGTTCTTCGGTTCGGTTTTCCCCTAAATTTAGTTAAAAAAATGAAATGAAACAACTAAATACTTACATTGGATTTTGGAAAATATGAATAGGAGACGAGATCTACTTCCTTTAGCTTCAAAAAATAAAGAAATTTGAGCTTTGTAGAGAGAGAAAGAATCGAAAATGGCGAAAAAGGAAGGAGAGAGAGTGAAAATAAAAATCATGTTTTGCAATTTCTTTTTGCTGATTTAAATGTCATACGCAACTGCATCTGTTGTGCGTGACATCCTAGAGCAACTCAAAACAATGAGCGCGCCAGGCCTGCGTGACCCACTGAGTTGCGCACGGATACTGGTCACTTAAAAGACCAGTATTTTGATTTCGATCCATTTTTTTTGGATTTTTTCTGACGATTTTGTACGTTATTAGACGTAATGACGCGTGAATTATTGAATCTTTTAAATTGATTTGCATCTTGTAGTTTATTCTCTTCTTTGTTAGCCTTTTGCATCATCCTACATGCACACCGTGCTTTATGCCTGCCCTAAGCATACATTTTGGACGTTTTTCGTGAGCATGTCTTAAAACGTTCCGTAGTGGTGCTTTATGTAAAATCTCCACAAAAAGGTTTGCCATTTTACTGTAATAAATTTAGAAATGTCACGTTCTTTTCGTTTTTTTGGCGTCCACAGCAAAAAGAATGGCGTATCGTACATCGTAAAATTGTATAACGTAGGTGCTGCATAAAATTGCACCCTCTTCCCAGCAACGTGATCTACCTTCCGTAGCGAAAATGGTAGATTTTCTTTTCAAACTTTAGGCGTTTGATTTACGAGTCGACTGGCACGCCGAACCATCGAGAACATACACTTCTCGATTAGAAGCAAATACCGGATAATTAGGGTATCTGCCCACCCCTTGTATAAAAAGCGATGTGACAATGTCGCACCTATTTAAACACGTGCCCCTAGTCCTGAGACGCGTGTTTTCATCTAGTGGACAAAACTGCTGAGAGAGTTGCCGATTTTCTCCTCTCTTATTGGATTTGGATATATGCCTCCAGTCTTGAGACATGTATTTCTATCTTGTGGACCCCAAATATTTTTTTTTTTTTGGAAAGCGAGTGTTAATTCCTCTATTCACATGTTAGGCTTTCGAACGCTGAAACACCTCTCATTTTATCATCTTTTACTTTGTTAGATTCATGGACTAAAGTTTCAATAACATATAGAGGGACGTTAGATCAACGATGCCATGTTGAGAGGATATCATCCTCTTTACTCTTTTTTAAACCTATATCTTCTCATAACATGACATCATCCAGGACAGCCTTTACATGTAAAAGCGTTCTACACTTGCAAAGGATCAATCTAGATTCTTTGGCGTGTTAAGACTAGAGAAGACTTTTTCTAGCCTTAACAACTACTTATCTCGAACACTTAGCGAATCGAGGATAGTTTCGACGTCCTCAACACTACTAAAAGATTCCTTATTCTTAAGGGACTTCGCAGAATGAGTCTTAGATTTGTTTCCTTGGCTACTTTGATCCTCGTCTATTCTAGACTCGATTAAAGTAGCGACTAACTATAGACGTCTACTTTTGGCCTCCTATCCCAACCGAAAGTGCTATGACGATAAATAGAACCATCTTTGTGTTGGATCAACGTGAGGAATATTTATGGACTGCTGATTAAGTCACAAGAATACAAAACCACTAGCCTAACCCGAGACAAAATTACCTAAATTCCAATTAACTAAGCTCGATAAATAATTAGGCTTAAACTTCGAGTTAAAACATAATTTTGACAGATTTAGGAGCGCCTAGGTTAAAAACCAAAGTTGCCGCAGGAAAATCTGCGCCCAACTCACCAAGTTGCACAGGCCTAACGCGCGTAACTCACAAGGTTGCACGTAGCACCCAGCGCAGCCTCTAGTGATATGCTTACGGGAGATACATAATTTTACGAAAATACCGAATCGAATCTTGCCATAATACCGCGCGCATGAACATTAGTTGCGCTACCCCTGACAGCGCATCAAAATTACTTGCACGCGGCAAGCGCGCATGACCCTCTGAGATGCGCGCGCCACCTGCTGCGGCAGAATGCTCAAAACCCTATACGCACCCATTCCCTATAAATAGGGGCTTAATACGAAGCTTAAACACATAGAATTTAACCCAAAAAGCTGGCAGGAACATTGTGAACTTGTGTACTATCAACCCTCTTGTCCTAAACACTCACCCCTCTTATTACTTGTCCTTACATTGGAGGTTCCCAAACAAGGAGTCCATAAGTGTTCTAAACGAAGATCTGGCAAAGAAAGTGGTTAGTTTCCCGAGCACTTAGATAAATCACCCACTTTTTATTGTTTAAATAACTTTAAATCAATTAATTAGTGTTGTTTGATCACTTTAAATAAACTTTTAATTAATTGACTTTCAAATAGTTTCTTGCATTAATCAAAGATTAGAATTGGAATAATTAATTGTTGTTTTATCACCTAAGCCGAGGCCAATCTTTTTATTATTATTCCTTTTCACGAATTTGAATTCCTACATGATTAATGCTTGTAAATAAAATCAACTAACTTAGTTTTAGGTATCACCTTGCATATATTGTTTGGTGATGAAGTTGTCAAAAAGGAAGAGCTAGTAGAGGCCGCACTAGGGCTAGAATAACGATTCCCCCTAAAGGGAACGTTATTTTAGTATCCTTGCTCCCGAACTCATTTCTGGTATAAGTAGACCAATTTCAGCATGGGTAAACTGATGATTCGTGCTCAATATCCCTTGAACTCTACTTGGGAGAAAGGCATGAACGAGGTTTATGAGTTTTCCTTAAACTCATTGGCGACTCCTTACTAGTTTCTTACAAAAAAGCGTAATGATAGGATCCATTCTAATTCAAGGTCCCCCAAATAGTCAGGAATTCAAATCTTAACACACCCTAACAAGTGTAAAGTCCTAGGCTTTTAAAGGGCCATGGGCATAAAGGAGAAGGATCACCTACGATGGGCACACGCTCCTTACAGTAGGCCGTGATTGGAATCTCCAATTTGCCCCAAGTGAGCAATTTAAAAGGTATGGTTTGCTTAATATAAGTATAAGGGCGAGATTGAAAAATCTCCTATTTGTCCCCCAAAAGAGCAAATTAAAAGGTATGATTTGCTCAATTTAAACAACAGGCCGAGATTGAAAAATCTTAGATTTGCTCCCCAACTGAGCAAATTAAAAGGTATGATTTGCTCAATTTAAACATCAGGCCGAAATTGAAAAATCTCCAATTTGCCCTCCAAGTTAACAAATTAAAAGGTATGATTTGCGCAATCTAAACATTGGGTCGAGATTTTGGGCCGGTGTTCATGAAAATGGTTAGGCGGGAAAAACTTTTAGGTTGTGGGGCACGTTTCTTACATATCTAAGGATAATAGTTAAAATTTTAATTTTTTCTAGCCGTTGGATTACAGGCAACAAGTGTCAGTTCAACTGCTACTGTTCACTAGGGTATAAATTCAGAAAAATGAATAGTTCCTTTCATTTCACTTATCAAAATATTTCGAAAAAAGTTCTTCCTTGCAATTGCGATTCAGCTAACCACAATCGAACATTGAAGGATGAAATATGCGAGAGAATTAAGGGTATAACAAGCAATATTAACTACCCAGAATTGTATTGGCAATTCTCTTATTCGTGTGCCGAGGAATCGGGACTTCAAGAGTTAAAAAAACCCCTAACTTTCATATTGTTTTTTGGCATGTGTTTGTACTATGAATTTAGTAATATTTTGCTTTGAATTCCATTATGTCTTGATCTGGAAAATACTCGGATGTGGGTAAAGCCGATCAGGCTGACCGGTTTACACCCTTGTCTCCAGCGCAAGGACTGGAAGCTTATTACCAGCATAAATTTCTTGCCAACTCTAAGAAGGCTTTGCGTCTTGATAACCTTGATATTCTAGAAAACGTAGAAATTATTGAATCGAGCTTATTAAAGTTTATTATCATTTACGTAGTGTTGGTGAATTCTTAGATCAATACGATACTAATATCGGCGTAATAGGTGTGAAAAGTACAAGAATGCCGAGAACAAAGCAAACTAGTTACCAACCGATAGAGGTTGAACATGTTGAACGGCGTCCTGGTAAAGAACCAATGACAGAGGGATCAGACGTCAGAGAAGAGAGTGTCATATTAGTTGAGAAAGTTCTCGGGGAATCAGAAGAGGATGAGGAGCAAAGGTGTGGATAACGAACAAGAAGGTCGTGAGGAAGACAAGGAGGAAGAAGACGAGAACGACGAGGAAGAAAATGAAGAAGGCAATGAGGAAGCTGGTAATAATGATGACGATGAGGAGATCGAAGAGGACAATGGAGAGAATGTTGCTGTTACCAGTGGTTTAGTTGAAGAGGGAGTAATATGTAATTGAAGGTACTAATGTTTGACAAAAGTTTCAAAGAGAGTACTAATGTTTCAATTGTTGCAAAGAGGGTACTGAACCCATTGTTGTAGGTTAACAATCCGGTGGCAATTGCCTGTAACCGGATACCACCTTTTTCCAATTAAAAAAGAAAAAGCTTATTTTAATGCTGAGCTGTACTTTAGGAAGCGAGAATCATCATTACACTTTCCTCATCCCCTTCCCTTAAACTTTCTCTCTCCTCCTTTCCATGGCAGGGCAACCATAATTGCTTCCTTCACCACGAAATATAGATAAATTCAACTAAAATCCCATGAGATATAAAAATAGAATCCTGCATGAATATGAGCTAGCACCTAAATCGACCAATTCCTCAAACTCAACCATTAGTAAATCATAATATCAACAGCCTAAACCCCACATAAATTCAACCCCCAATCACCTAAAAACATGGCTGCCATAACAAACCTATCAAGCATTCAAGGTCTTCCACCAATGATCTGGGCTCTATGGCTGGAAATCAGAGGGCTAGGGTATCGAATATGAATACTGTGATTAGCGGCAGTGATTGAAGGCTGTTGTTCATTACTAGGTAGTAGCAGTACCACATTGAATCAATTGCTTCCACTTACAAAAAATAGACAAATGCACAAAATTTTCTTAATTAACTTCTAGATTGAATCAATTGCCTGAAGAAAGTGATAAATGAGTATAATCTGTTGTTACTCACTCTTTTCTTTTCGATTTGTGTTTTCCGTGTGCTTTGTTATGGTTCGACGGCGGCAGAGGAGGGCGGTGGGTCAGCTAGGGAAGAGATTCAGTTGTTGGCGGTGGGTGGAGGAGGCTGGTTGGTGGTTTCGTGGTTGCCGGTATGGGTGTTATTTTTATTTTATTTTTTTTTGTATGGGTGGTGTTATGCATATGAGGATCGAAGAGTGAGGGTAATAATTTTTTTTTCAAGTAATAATTTTTTTTCTCTAACTTTTGTAACAGACAAATATTAAAAGTCTCCAAACATTGGTACCTTTTAATAAATGTGTCAGCAATTTAATTTTCCTTTTTTTTCGCAAATTGTAACCTGTTGTAGTAGGTTAATTAAGAGCTGAGTACTCTACCTGCAACTTCTAAAACGTTAGTACCTTAACTGCAACTTTTGCCAAACATTAGTACCTTCAATTGCATATTACTCGTTGAAGAGGAGAGACTGGACGAAGGCTACGAGTCTGAGCTAGATGATCCAAAATACCGAGAGCCTCTTTGTTTGCCACGTGATATAAAGTTGTGGATACCATGGTCAACCCTGTGTGGCTTAAGGTTGCTACTGAGAAAGAATAATGTAGAGTTCTTACCGTCAACCACCATCAAAATTCCACCGTCGTCTTCCAATCTTCTATCCCAACCTAATCGTCAAAAAAAAATAAATAAAAAAAAAAAACGGAAAAAAAAGAGGAAATACTTGCCCAGTCTTGAACTCCACCGCATCACCACCATCTGCTCTCTTGTAATAGCAAGGTTACCGAGAATCATAGCGATTGTGGGAGAATGGCTCTAATTTTCCTCTGTTCTTGGTATACTCGGTTTTCACTTTCTCTCTCTTAGCGTATTAAAGTTTCTTCTTTTCTCTAGTTTTCACGCCCCACTTTAATTTGCTCTGTTGAAGTGTAGTAGTTAACTACTTTAGTCCTATGTTGGGATTTTAATATTAATTTTATTTATAAAAAAAGGAGTGAATGCGTGAGTATAGTGGCAGTGGAATAGTGGAAGTTTTATGACTTCCGTGACTTTAATTCATTCCTCTTTTCATTAGTCAAAGTCTAGTATTCACATTAGATATGTTTTTAAGATTGTTTTTATCTTGTTTTAATTTCTTATACGTGTAATAAATATAACTATAGTGTTTTTTTTTTAAAAAAAAAGTTTCTTTTTTTCAATGTAAAAGATGTCGCCGAGAACACGTAGAGGAGGAATTCACCAACCACACCCGGTGTATGACACAATAATAGCGGACATGCAAAGAGAAATTCAAAGGCTTCAACAACATCTTGCACTTTATGAAGCGGCTGCTAATCAATCCCATCAATCAGATGAAGAATAATCAGATGGTCCAGATGAAGATTTCAATCCATTTCACCAACCCGAAGGTGAATCTTCAAGTGGAAAAACATTTCGTTCCCGATGAACACGCCGTCCTCGACACCAAGAAAATTTGGAATAAAAGTTGAAACTCCAGATTTTGAAAGAGGCATTCATCCTGATGACTTTATCGAATGGCTCCACACAGTTAAACGTGTCTTTGATTTTAATGACATTCCGGACAAACGCATTGTCAAGTTAGTCGCCATCAAATTCAAGAAACATGCATCCATTTGGTGGGAGAACCTAAGGCGACAACGTGAACGAGAAGGTTGTAGAAAGATTTGCACATGGGATAAAATGAAACGCGAACTCAAGCATAAATTTTTTCCCGGTCACTATCGTCAAGTTTCATCACTCGGAATAAAGAAACAAATACGTGGCTGAATATGTTGCTGAGTTTGAAGATTTATTGATGAAGTGTGACAATGCAGAACCAGAAGAACAGACTATCGCAAGGTTCTTAACCGGTTTGGATCCAAAAGTCTCTAAAGTCGTACAACTCCAGCAATATTGGTCGTTTAACGACGTCACCAAGCTTGCTTTGAAAGTTGAAACCGAGCTAGCAAAGGAGAAAACTAGATTTAAGTTTGTCTCTAAGGAGGCTTCTTACCATGGAAATACTTCAGCAAAGTTTCCACCAAAGGCCAACTCTAGCATATCAACGAAGAAGGTTGAGAATCCAGTCACAATGAGCATACCACAAAGGCAAGGTAACAACAATCCTACTTTAAGAAGATGTTTTAAATGTCAAGGATTCGGGAACATTGCTTCTGAATGTCCAAGTTCCCGAATGATTTCTCTTGTCGAAGAGGAATTGTTAGAAGAAGAACAGGTGGAAGATATTGAGGATGACAACAATGAAGAGGTCTTGCACGCTAACGAAGGCGAATCGTTAGTCATTCATCGTATCCTTAATGCCGCCCTAGTAAAAGAAGATGAGTGGTTACTGACAAGAGGAAAACTAGATCGTTGACTATTCCTCCCTAAGCTAAACAAAATTTATAATCACTTCACAAACCTAAATACAAGTATAAAGGTAAGTCAAGGGTCGAACCTAAAGGAACACTTATGTTCAAGTGCTTTCAATTGGGCGCCTAAGCTAGGTCGAAGTTAAGGGTGAAGAAGGTAACACTAACAACTACTAAAACAAACGAGCAAACAAATAAAACACTAGGGAATGGAGATCAATATGTAATCATGACAATTGTTACAACTTGCACTACTACAAAATAGGCCAAAGAGACTCGTCCAAATTAGCCAAAGAGACTGCCTTAGAGGCGGTCTCTAGCTAAGCGGTCTCTTTGGCAAAGAGACTGCTTGACTAGAGGCCGTCTCTAGATTAAGAAAGCCGAGACCACCTATTAAAGATAAGCGGTCTCTTTTTAGTGGAAAACCGAGACCACCTATAAAAGATAGGCAGTCTTTTTTTTGAGAAATTAGAGACCACTTATTAAACTTAAGCGGTCTCTCGGGTTTCATTTAAAATAAAAAAAATAGCTTATTTCATTTTATTTTAAAAATTATTAAATTATAACTGATAGGAATGATGTCCTTCGAAAGTGTATTATTCCAATAGAGGTTTCAGAGCTATTGGAAAGCTATTTATTCAGTAACTTCAAGTGATCAGAATGCCTAGGTGGAGGCCGCTTCCGATCAGTAATATTAATGCATAATTAATATTACAGTTTAATCTTGACTGAACCCTTCGGGTCACACCCAATTAACTAACGATCCGACACGACGAATTAATTCGGAAGAAATTAATGAGTCGCTCAAGTAATAAATATTTAAACGTCGGAAATCGAGATAGGAGCGTCGAAACCGAGCGTTGCAAGTCGAGTCGAATTAAATAAAGATGAGACGGTAAAATCACTAATTAATCAACAATTTACCGAAATACCCCTAGCATCGGAATGCCCTGAGCAAACCAAGTGCTTGGGGCATTTGGTATAGCCAAGGTGGCTAGAATGCGCACCAAGCCGAGCCTAGCATGGTTGGCTAGGTGGTCCGGCATGCTAGCGCACTATTGCAAGCATGTGCGAGCAAGCAGCAGCACCTGCTAGCTAGCAGCGCGTTAGCGTGTTGGCACTACTAGCTGTGCTTGTTGGCTGGTGCGGGGAAGGCAGCCAGCACCACACAGTAGCCCGCAACAATGCGTGGCATGCTGGCGCATGCTGCTGGGGCTGTGCGAGTAGTTGGCGTGCTTAGCCAAGGGGCCAGGCAGCAAGCTGGGCAGCCTTGGCGCCCAAGGCTGGCAGCGCCAGCTGACGCATGTTGATTGGGGCATGTGGGAGTGTTGGCCAGTTCTTGGGAAGCCCTGGGGATCATGTTTTGGTCCCCCCCTTTCCCTTGTGGTCCTTACCTAACAACTCCTCTTAGAATGCCACTTGTTGATTAATTAGTTGTTGGCTATTTTCTTTTGTTTTTGATTTAAAAACGAAAGGGGAAAATTGATTTTACCAACTCTCTTACATTGATGGGATAGTGGATTTCTCACTTGAGTTTCCCTATAAATATCCCACTTAGGAAATGGGAAAACTCACTTCAGTAAAAGTACAATTAGGCATCTCCAATTGAGAGAAAACCTATAAGCTCATTAATTACTCGGGTAGTCTTTTTGGCCAGACTTGGTTAACCTCCAAGAAGTAGACCGGTCAGGTCGCGTTGTGGGTGGACTTTGTCGGAGGTACTCGCCATTTGTTAGGCTCGGCTTTTCTCAAGTAAGAGCTCCATCCGGTTGAGCGAAGCACGCTACAAGGGTAATTTAGTCTTTTCTCTATTCTTGTTATTTATGCATTTTGTTATATTAATTGTGAGTTTGTTCTTGGGCTTGGGTTTTATTTCCGCAGCGAGTCGGACACAACGAAACCCAACAGCGGTATCGCAACCTTGCTCATTTATTTTTATAACAAATATTTTCAAGGTGTTTTTAATGATTTATTTTTCTGGTTAATGTTACTAATTAGATTAGTAGCTCGGTTTTATTAATTTTAAACCCATTTTAAATCTAATTTTTGGCCCCGAAACCAGATTTTCGCCCAAAAATGGTGAATTTTGGGTGAAAACAACGTTCTGGAAACGTTTCATTCCTTTTTTCGAGGGTTTTTCGTTTTTGACGAAAAATTTTAAATCTTTTAACTTTGAATCTTATAGCATATTTATGGTGATTATGTATTTGGTTTTTTCCTTAATGTTTCTGCATATTTTGACCTCTTTAAGCATGGTTAATTTGTAGTAATTAGTGCTTGAAAGATTGGTTAAATTTTCATATTATTGCAAATCCATTGCATTAAGTGTGAAAAATTATTCTTTGAGGCTTCTAAGTACTAAAGATCCAATCTTTAATTGTTTTATTTGGTTGGAACTTTGAGTTACTAAATTCCATGAATTTTTATTGAACTTTTGATTTAATCATGTATTAAGTTGATTGGAATCATAAAGTTTTAATCTTGTGATAGAAATTTCATTTATCTTCATATTGGAAGATATAATTTTTTCAAAAAATCACAAGTTAAAGTTGGAATCTTTATTTGAATTTTGTGTTTATAATTCCAACTCCCCTTTATTTTTGTCAAATCTTATGATTAATTTAAATTAATTAAATTAATAGTGAGTATTGCCCTTATTCATTTTATTGCATCAAGTTGAACCAATTTTATTAAAAAATAGTTCTTGGGAATAATTTTGGTTTTGTGTCACTTGGATGAATTTATTAATGTTGGACTTGTTATAATTATTCATTTTGCTCATTAAATTAATTCTAAAATCAATTTGGAATTAATTAATTAAGTCACGCAAAATTCGATTTTAAAATCCCTAGGCTTTGGCACGAAAACCGAGGCGAAAACCACCCTTGGCTAGCCGGGCTGCATAGCAGCCCGCATGTGGCTGCCAAGAGGTGGCTGCCTGGTATGCGCTGCCATGCGTGGCTGCTGCCTACTGAGCAACAACATGGCGCGCCATGGCCAACCAACAAGCCGCAGCACAGCGTAGCAGCAGCTAGCAATGCGCGCTACTGTACGCGTATATGTGTGCGAGGCATGGCTGGGCGAGCGTGAGTGAGTGTGTGCACCTTTGTTGTGTTGCGAAAGGGGGCAAGCAGCCTTGTGCGTGCTGCCTTGCACCTTGCAACCCACAGCAAACGCTGCTAGGCTTGGCGCCTAGCAGTGTTGCTTTGGGGTGGTGTGGGCACACGCACCAAGTCGCAATGCCCGGGGTTGCTAGGCAGCCTTGGCTAGCAATGACATGCGCCTAGCTAGTCTAGGTGCGCGAGCCACTTGCGTGTGAATGGCTACATATTTGCAATTTTTACCGTTTTAATTATTCTAATTAATTTAATTATGTTTGTTTTAATTATTTTAATTAATTTTGGAGGCTAGGCCTCGGTTTTTGAGCGGCATTTGCAAAATTAATTTTGGCAAAAAATTTGGGTTTACCAACTTAATTAATTGGATTAATTAAGATGGATGCGGAATTTGGTGAGAGCTTCAATTTTAATTGCGCTAAATTACATAATCGATTAAACATCTTTTACTAGTTTTAATTAGGCTCGTTAATCTGATTAACAACCTAAATTAGTTACTAGTTTACACGTGTTTGTAAATTGTTACTTGTTTATCGTTGTAAAATATATGGGCCATTCACAAATAGTGAATGGATGAATGGAATGTATATTCTCCCGCAGGTTTTATAAAAATGGCAACTAGTAGGGCCCGATTAGGATAGAAAATACGAATTACGTTTCGTCTTGTATTTTGTAAATCTAAATACAGTCTGTGAACCGTTGAGTATTTTTGTGTCTTAATATTTAGATTGGTCCTAATCGTAGATACTAGTACTTGCATTATTTTGGTTATGTCTTGAATACGGAGGTTCTTAGAAGACGAAGCCATGAAGTTGCAAATGACGACCCTTGAAGACTTGAAGACTCAAGGGGTCATGCTAGTTGCCAAATGCATAATTTATTTATGTTTTCGATATATATTTATGATTATATATATGAATTATATGTTAAATGCATGTTTTGGATTTCAAATGTTACGATGATTAATTAAATTCACTTAAATCAACCAACATAGAAACCCTAGATCCTTATAATATTGAGTAAAATTTGCCATTCCAAAACAACACTTACCGACCTATTGAGAGTAGTGATGGGCTACGCCAAAGCGAGGCATCACTTTTTCTCCCTAGGATACGTAAGGCATAGCGGGTATGCAGGTTGGTTTTGGTTGTACTCAACGATATGAGTGATGGAGTCCTAACATGTCGTGGCAAAGTGGATAAGTTGTCGAGAGAGCATTAGCTGCGACGATTTATCTAACCAAGAGTGGCCTGGAGCCATTAGCAAAGAGTTGCCTATCTTAGAATATTGAGTGTTAAGACAAGCCAAAGCATGCTTAACTACTCATTGTTTCTTTGGATCTTGGAATTAACTTATTCTCACCAAATGGGGACAATTTAATATGTGAATAAGACGTTTAAATAAGTTTGATTAATATGCATGATTTCAATCTTATTTAAGTATTATGAATGGTTTTTCATTCAAATCCTTTCAATTGTAGAACAATGTCTGCAAATAACTCAAACAATCAATTCTCGTTGAGCTCAATTCTGGACAAGGAAAAGTTGAGTGGGCCAAATTTTCTTGATGCAAGAGAAAAAGGAATATGTCCTTGATGAGGAAATGCCCGAGACTCCCAATAAGGAGGTGACTCAGGCTGCCCTAAACCGATGGCAAATTGCCAATCGGGATGTCAATTGCATCATGTTATCCACAATGTCTCTCGACCTTCAAAAGACTTTCTTTGAAAAGGAGGCATCTTTTGAGATCATTTCTGAGCTGCAAAACATGTTCAAAGAGCATGTCCGAACTGAAAGGTTTGAAACCCACAGATAGATCCTTGAGAGAAAACTCAAGAAAGGAGAGTCAGTCAGCCCACATGTACTCAAAATGATAGGATTATTTGAGAACATGGGAAGGCTTAACGCAGGGTATTCAACCGAGATGGCAATTGACATCATTCTCCACTTGCTACACAAAGGCTATGATCAATTCAAGATGAACTATAACATGCACAGCATGGAGAAAACCCTTACCGAGCTTCATGGTATGTTGAAGCAACCCGAGTAAACGCTCAAGGATGAGGGAAAGCATGATATGCTCATGATAAAAAAGGGCAAGAAATTCAAACGCTCAGACAAGAAGAAGAAAGGCTTTAAGGGGAAGGGTATCGCCTAAGTCAAAAGCTACCAAGGATAACAAGGAGAAGAAGGTAGCATCTTCTAAATCCGATTCCGAATGCTTCTATTGGAAGAAGAAGGGACATTGGAAGAGAGATTGCCTCAAATTCAAGGAAGATAAGAAGAACGGAACCGTTGCTTTTGGATCAGGTATATTCGTTATAGACTTAAACTTCACTAGCTCAGCATCATGGGTATTAGATACCGGGTGTGGCTCACACCTTTGTTCCAATTCTCGGGGACTAAGGAACACTAGGAAGCTAGCGAAGGGAGAGGTTGAACTCCGAGTCGGCAATGAAGTCAGAAATGCATCCGTATCCGTATGAACTCTCAGTTTGTCTTTGCCCTCGGGGCTAGTTTTTGAACTTGAAAACTATTATTATGTTCCCAACATTACCAAAAAAATTATTTCAATTTCGGCGTTGGACGCTAAAGGTTTTGAATTTAGAGTAAAGGACAATGAATGTTCGTTTTATCTCGATAATGTTTTATATGGTATTGCACATTCTAAAAATGGTCTTTATGTGCTTTCATTAGACAAGCAAGTTTATAATGTTAATAATACCACCAAGAAAGCTAAAACCATTGAGTCAAATTAGACGTACTTGTGGCATTGTCGTCTTGGCAACATTAACATCAAACACATCAAGAAACTTGTACAGGAAGGTGTTCTTGACTCATACGATTTACAATCATTTTAGAATTGCGAAGGATGTTTATTAGGCAAGATGATAAAGAATCCATTCTCCAAATTGGGAGAAAGGGCAATTGACTTGTTAGGCCTAATACACACCGATATATGTGGACCAATGAGCTCCACCACAAGAAACGGGCATTGATATTTTATCACCTTCACAGACGACTATAGTAGATATGGCTATGTCTACCTTATGTCTCACAAATCCGAATCATTTGAAAAGTTCAAAGAATTTCAGAGTGAAGTTGAAAATTAGCTTGGCAAGCAAATCAAAGCCCTTCGAACAGATCGAGGTGGTGAATACTTGAGCTAAGAATTCGATGACCATCTGAAAGAAAAGGGTATACTTTCAGAATTGACACCTCTAGGAACTCCACAATGGAACGAAGTATCCTAAAGGAGAAATCGAACCTTGTTGGACATGGTACGATCAACAATGGGTCTTAGTGAACTTCCTATCTTTTTCTGGGGATACGCACTTCTAACTGCGACACTAACACCGAACCGTGCTCCATCAAAAGCTGTAGAAAAGACTCCATACGAGCTATGGACGAAGAAACCTCCTAGGTTGTCTTTTCTAAAGATACGGGGATGCGAAGCATATGTCAAGAAATTAATTTCTAACAAACTTCACCCCAAATCTGACAAGGTTTTCTTTGTGGGCTACCCAAAAGAAACCAAAGGGTATTACTTCTATAATAAATTCGAGAACAAAGTGTTTGTTGCTCGCGATGGTGTCTTTTTGGAGAAGGAACACCTTTCCAAAATGACAAGTGGGAGGAAAATCGAACTCGATGAAGTTCGAGAGGATGAGCAACAAAATCAGATTGGCAGTCAAAGTGCTCAAACAGCATCAGTTGACGCTGGTCAAAATGTGCAAAGTCAAACCGACAATGCAAATGCTCAGTCCGTTACCCTGCATAGGTCGCAGAGTCCGAGGTCTCAACCTGATAGATATCTTGGTATTGTATTAACCGAGAATCAGGACATCCTGGCAATGGATGGAAACAAACCGGCAACCTACAAGGAAGCGATGGCGAGCACCGACTCTGCTAAATGGCAAGAAGCCATGAGATCTGAAATGGATTCCATGTTTGAAAATCAAGTCTAGGACTTGGTTGACTTACCCGAGGGTTACACCTATCGGATGTAAGTGGATTTTCAAATTGAAAACCGACAAAGATGGAAATGTATTCATTTACAAAGCTATATTGGTAGGAAAAGGTTACAGGAAAATTTATGGTATTGATTACGATGAAACCTTTTCTCCGATCGCAATGCTTAAATCCGTTTGGATCCTCCTAGCGATTGATGCATATTACAATTATGAAATATGGCAGATGAATGTCAAAATTGCCTTCCTCAATGGAATTTTGGAAGAAACTATGTATATGACACAGCCTGAAGGTTTTGTAGACCAAAAATAATGCTGGGAAGGTATGTAAGCTTAAAAAGTCCATTTATGGTCCAAAGCAAGCTAGCAGAAGTTGGAATCTGCGATTCGATGAAGCCATCAGTAAGTTTGATGTTATCAAGAATCCAGATGAATCTTCTGTTTACAAGAAGGTCAGTGGGAGTGACATCGCCTTCCCAGTCTTATATGTTGATGACATATTTCTCATTGGGAATAGCATTCCAATATTAAAGTCTGTAAAGGCCTGGATTGGAAAATGTTTTTCAATGAAAGAGTAGGGGAGGCTCAGTACATATTGGGTATCAAGATCTACAGGGATAGATCTAAGAGGATGATTGGATTGAGCCAGAGTACTTATATTGATAAGGTACTGGCACGATTCAGGATGGAAAAGGCCAAGAGAGGTTACTTGCCCATGTCACATGGCATAACCTTGAGTAAGAAGCAGTGTCCAAAGACACCTGATGAGCGAGAAAGGATGAATGAGATTCTATACGTTTCGCTAATTGGATCGATCATGTATGCCATGAAATGTACTAGGCCAGATGTATCGTATGCCTTAAGTGCAACAAGCCGATACCAATTAGACCCTGGAAGGTGCATTGGACTGCGGCCAAGAATATCCTGAAATACCTGAAAAGGAATATGGATAAATTCCTGGTATATGGTGGCTTAGAAGAATTAGTTGTTGAAGGTTATACCGACGCAAGCTTCCATTACAACTGAGACGATTTCAACTCACAGTCTGGATATGTGTTCTATCTAAATGGAGGAGCGTTTAGTTGGAAGAGCGCTAAGCACAGCACAACTGCAGATTCTACAATTGAAGCCGAATACTTGGCAGCTGCTGAAGCGGCTAAGAAGGCAATTTAGATTCGTAATTTCGTTGGTGAACTTGATGTTGTACCCTCTATCAAGGGTCCAGTAGCCTTCTATTGTGACAACAATGGAGCTATTGCTCAGGCCAGAGAGCTAAGGGAACATTAGAAGGTCAAACATGTCAAGCGGAAATTTCACATAATAAGAGAATGGAAATCAGAGGGTGAAATCAGAATTTGTAAAGTTAGAACAGATGACAATGTAGTCGAGCCACGTACTAAACTTTTGCCTCAAGTGAAGCACAACAAGCACGTTGAGGCAATGGGAATCAAGCATGTTGGAGATTGGCTTTGATTTCCCCGTTTAGTGTTTTAATTAAATTTTGAACGTTTTTAATGTAAGACACTAAGATGAACCATTCAGTTTTAGAGTAATTTAATTTCATGCAATTTTATCACTCCGTTTGTATTTAATTGTGGTTTAGGATAGATTCTGAGAATATTCAAAATAAGATATCAAGACCAGTCTTGGATAAAGAAACACCTATTAAGTGAAAATTGTATATTATAATCGAAAATTATCCCTAATCGAGGTCATTTAAATGATGGACGATTAATGACTGCTTGAGATTAGTGAGTAGTTTGATTATAGCACCGTTTCTTGTGTTACAAGGACATGATTATCATAAATCATTTGCACAGGTATTGGTTTAGAACCATACTGGATCGACCTATGAGAATACTTTAAGAGATTTAAAAACATCATAAGTATACTTCTCATTATGGCTATCGGAACCTCTTTTCTCGACCATGAGTATTGTGAGTTCTCTTGTTTGAGTACTAGTCCATTTTGATGTTAGTCAAACATCTGCAGTACATGGAGATTATAACGGCAACACTCGAATGGCTAGGTCCTCTTTGTAAGAGAAGCTTACATTACAAGATTGGGAATGTCCCCCTACTGATAATAGGGAACATGTCTTTGTTGTTTACAAGGCCTCTCGAAGAGATTGTGAAAATGCATGGCCGTGCTCAGATGGATTTTAGAAATCATCTGTTTATTGACAGTGTAACTCGGATTTCGAGAAACACTTCTGGACGTAATAAAGATGACGAATAATCTTACCTTATAGTTCATGAAGATACATTAAGTGACATAGGAAAAAGGATATACACTAAAAGCGCACTTGTCCGGAAGGACAAGTGGGAGATTAATAGGAATGGTGTCCTTCGAACAAGTGTATTATTCCGATAGAGGGTTCGGAGCTATTGGAAAGCTATTTATTCAATAAGTTCAAATGATCGGAATGTCTAGGTGGAGGCCGCTTTCGATCAGTAATATTAATGCATAATTAATATTGCTTAATCTTGACTGAACCCTTCGGGTCACACCAAAGCAACTAACGATCTGACACGACGAATTAATTCGGAAGAAATTAATGAGTCGCCCGAGTAATAAATATTTAGACGTCGGAAATCGATCTAAGAGCGTCGAAATCGAGCGTCGCAAGTCGAGTCGAATTAATTAAAGACAAGATGGTAAAATCACTAATTAATCAATAATTTACGGAAATACCCTTAACATCGGAATGCCCTAAGAAAACCGAGTGCTTGGGGCATTTGGTATAGCCAAGGTGGCTAGCATGCGCACCAAGCCGAGCCTAGCATGGGTGGCTAGGTGGTGTAGCATGCTAGCGCACTATCACAAGCATGTGCGAGCAAGCAGCAGCACCAGCTAGCTAGCAGCGCGCTAGCGTGTCGGCACTGCTAGCTATGCTTGCTGGCTGGTACGGGGAAGGCAGGCAGCAACGCACAGGAGCTCGCAGCAATGCGTGGCATGCTGGCGCATGCTGCTAGGGCTGTGCGAGCAGCTGGCTTGCCCAGCTAAGGGGCCAGGGAGCCAGCTGGGCAGCCATGGCGCCCAATGCTGGCAGCGCCAGCTGGCGCACGTTGATTAAGGCGTGTGGGAGTGTTAGCCGGTTCTTGGGAAGCCTTGGGGATGAAGTTTTGGTCCCCCCCTTTCCTTTGTGGTCCTTACCTAACCCCTCCTTTTAGAATGCCACTTGTTGATTAATTAGTTGTTGGCTATTTTCTTTAGTTTTTGACTTAAAAATAAAAGGAGAAAATTGATTTTACCAACTCTCCCACATTGATGGGAGAGTGGATTTCTCACTTGAGTTTCCTTATAAATATCCCACTTGGGAAATGGGGAAACTCACTTGAGTGAGAGAGCTCAATTAGGCATCTCCAATTGAGAGAAAACCTATAAGCTCATTAATTACTCGGGTAGTCTTTTTGGTCGGACTTGGCTAACCTCTAAGTAGTAGACCGGTCGGGTCGCGTTGTGGGTGGACTTCGTCGGAGGTCCTCGCCATTTGTGAGGCTCGGCTTTTCTCAAGTAAGAGCTCCATCCGGTTGAGCGAAGCACGGTACAAGGGTAATTTAGTCTTTTCTCTATTCTTGTTATTTAGGCATTTTGTTATATTAATTGTGAGTTTGTTCTTGGGTTCGAGTTTTATTTCCGCGGTGAGTCGGACTCATCGAAACCTAACAATAACAACAATTTATCAATCTTACTTATTTAAATTTTTTTTGCATTATTAAATACAGAATACAAAAATATTTCTTGAATGTCATATATCTCAAAAGTTACAAACATAATACAGATATCAATAATGAAAATCCAATATATAAAGTTAAAAAATAAATAAGTAAAAAAAATCTATGAAAGTTAACTTCTATCTTCAATGATGTTCAAAATTACAAATTTCTCCACTCCAAACTTAGCTTGTAGAAATATTTACCTATAACCACAAATATAGACACAGTAAAAAAAAACAAAATTAGTCTCTAGAAAAAGGAATCAAAAATTATACTAACAAATATAAAAGATAAAAAAAAAACAACCGAACGAAGAAAAAAAAAAAGATAAACTCTACAAACGAGCTAAAGAACGAACTGGCAGGAAAAGCAAAAGAATCAACTTTAAAAACGAAAATAAATACCATAACTAAAATTTGAAGAACTAAAAACGATGTTGAGAATGAAAATAAGAAATAAAATACATCAACGTCTCAGATCTGACTATCATATAAGAAGTGAAAAAAAAAGAGATTAACGAAAATTATTTTTTTTAAAAAAAAAACAAAGTGAGTGAAAAATAACTAAACTAATTATAAACTAGATTTGACTCTACATAAGAACTAAAGTCAATTTTTTTTTTTTTTTTTTTTTTTTTTTTTTTTTTTTTTTTTTTTTTGTAAAAATCATATAACAAGAAGGGAATAATATAAAAAAATCGATTCAAAAAAACCTCAAAACAAAATCGGAAACACATCAGATTCAAACCTCATAAACAAATTTTGTAGAAAATAAGTTTAAAAACAAAAACATTAACAAAAAAACTAAATGAAAAATCAATTATCATAACTAAAAGAAAAAACAAACAAATTTTTTTTTAAAAAAAAAAAATTTATATATAATTATAAAAAAAAAAAATTTCGTTAAAGAAAAACAAAAATATGAAGATTAACCCTTAAATACGGAAAAAAATAAATACAAACTCACCTTGACAATAGATCTTGAAATTATGATACGATGTTGAGAAGATCACTACTTGAAATTTAGAAAAACATAAAGGAAATTAAAAATGGGATGAGAAGGAATGAGAATAAAAGAGGAGGGAGAAAGAGATTAGTACTCCCAATAGAAATAAATGAGAGGAGGGAGAAGATAGAAAGAGATGAGAGGAAGGAGTTATGATTGAAGCGGCAGAGTAAGAAGAAAAAGGAAGTGTTGGGGTTTGAACCAACCACGCATGTGAATTTGGGAATTTTGAGGAGACCGGTCATTTTAGATGACAGGTCTCTCTGATTTCTTTAATTTAAAAAAATAAATTCAAGAGACCTGTTATAATAAAGGACGGGTCTCTCTTTCTATTTTGATTTTTTTTGAAAAACATCAAGAGACCGGTTATCTTAAATGGCAGGTCTCATAGTTGTTTCGAGAAACCTGTTATTTAGATAATTGGTCCCTCTTTTAAAAGAGACACATTATGTTGTAGTTAACGTGTCTTTTATCTAGGGTCACTTTAAGTATTTTTGAAGTAGTGTTGGGAAGAACATGCCAATCAATGGTTATGAAGACTAATGAAAAGAGCTATCAATTGGAATCAAAGAGCTATCTCCTAATTGTTAAGCTAGTGGTCTATACGAATAACAAACTAAGAGAATCACAATCCAAACCAATCGACAATTGAAATTTCTAAATAAATGGGTCATATCATTAGAAATCACAATGCAATGTAGCATAATTCTCAAGGCCTAATAAAACTACACATATGCAAACTTACATTAATCACTTTAATCTCAACAATCAATCAAAATAATTCACAAATTAATCCCAATCAATCAATCATACAAGTTTCACCCAATCCCTAGCCAAACAACTACTCAAGAATCATCATCTAATCAATAAGCAACTAAGAAATCAAGAATCAACAAAATATGAAGAACAATTGCACTAATTAAGAATCAAACATCAAAATCAAATCAAACAAACATGAAATTAAATAAATCAATTAAATGAGATAGATTTAGAACTCCTCATTGATTGATTATAGAGATCTTCAACACAATTGTCACCTTGGATCTTCAATCTCTCAAATCCCCAATGAAATCTCTCACTTTTTCTCTCTAAAACTACTCCTAAACTAACCCTAAAACTAGAGAGAGAAACTCTCAACTAAGCTAAAAATTTAATCAAAATTATGTCTAAAACTTCTTATAAAAATCGGGTTAAAAATAGGTATTTATAAGAGGCACAAAAACAAAGCCGATTGAAACCGGAAACCCAAAGTGGTGCGCCCTTGCACGGAGCTGCGCGCCTGCGAGTGTGGGCTCTTCTGGGTTTCTTCGACGCTTCGTAGCTTCATGCGCTCGCTAATTAGTCTTTTTGTGCGCTCGCAAGATGTTCATGATAGTCACTAAGCATGGCATATTCAAATGGACTTGACGGTGGGTTCAACACCGTGATTTCATGAGAGTGCAGCTTGAGAGCGCAAGAGCTAGAACTTGGAGCATCCACTTTCTTGCATCTTGAGCTTTCCAATGTTATAAGCTTGATTCAAATGCATCTTTAACTTAGAAAACCACCAATATCAAGACCCGAACCTTGTACAATACCTACAACCATGAAAAGAGAGGAAATACAGGAGAAAATGCTTGGAAAAACCATAAAAACACAGAATAAGAGAGAAAAGGGAAACTAAGGAGAAAGTGCATTAAACTAAGCATTTATTGATAAAGAAAGCTATGAAAACAAGGTAAAAACAACCTAAATAAATGGCACTCATCAAATACCCCCAAGCTTACTTTTGCTCGTCCTTGAGCAAAACCAAAAAGTAAGGTAAAAATGATGAGCTTATTCAAACAAACGAAAGAAGAAGATAGGAGACAAGAATATACACTAACTCACTTTCATAGGAATCACAGTTGTTTTTAGCTACAACAAGCCCTTAAAGCCCCAAAGTCTCCAATGAGGACGAGTGAGGTCTCGTGAGGGTTTCCTAAGAGGTTAACCCACAACTCTCTCAAACCAAACAAACAAGACAAAGCATGAAAAAGAAACCAAAAGAAAAGAAAAGAAAACAAATATTCATGAATGGACTTTTGCAAATGAACAAGCACAAATGAATGCAATTATTTCTGAACAAATAAAGGAGTGCACGTTTTAAGATATCCAAGGTTGATTGAAACATAAAATATGCTAACTAAGCATAGAGAACAAATAAGACACAATTCACCTTCATCCCAAACAATCTTACCGCGTTCTCTCTACTAGTTTCAAATCCACCTCTAGTGAGCATCTCAATGATTCCTCGAAGAAACCGAAAAGGAAGAGATTTTAAGGCTACTCGACATCTTGACTATGCAAACTGCTCCATAGGATTGACTCACATCTCCCTTTACCGACTTATGACTCAACCAAAAAGCTCAAAAGGTCTTAAAAAGGGTTGTAATGTATGGGCGAAAAGGGTAAAGGAAGGCTAAAATTTAAAATTTTGTGGTGTACCTAAATTGTGAAGCAAAGATTGGGCAAATCTCAACACCAAAACCAAGTAATCACCAAACAAAAACACCAACACCCCCAAGCTTATTCAAAGCCATAATCACAAACATATATACAAAAGTGTAAGAACACTTCCCCCCAAGCTTAAACGGAGCATTGTCCCCAATGCTCTAATTAGGGAGAATATACTTACATCAAAATACTTTTGAACTTTTTCATCTTTCACATATTTTTCACTTTTGCCAAAGCATTTGAATGTTTTTGCTTTTTCTCATTTTTTCATTTTGCTATTTTTCACTTTATTGCATTGTCATCACCTCTTTTAATTATGGACGGCTTTTTCAACATGGCATTTGCCTTTATTCACAAAATATTCACAAAACAAACTTGCTTACATTATAAGAATCAATAATATAACTCATACACCATAATCTCTAACAATAATGATCAATTTCTTCACAAAATCAAGAATGGAAACAAGAATGAAACAAAAGGCTCAAAAGCTAAATATATTGCTTGAAAAGAAGGTTTATAGCTCAAATGGTTAGCAAGTAGGCAAATGTAAACCCAAAATAAAGAAAAGAAATCTATCCTAGAAAAAGAAAAATTACCACCCCGAAAAGATGCCTTTGTCCTTCCTAATTGGTTCAGTCGCGATCTCGAGAGATAAGATTGAAGTTCTAGATAAAACATGCAATAGTCAAGGATCCATGTTCTGCTCATGCAAAATGTGTAGAAGGTTAGAAAAATGAAACTACACATGGTTATAGCAATAACTCACTATCAGTTTCAAATTCACTATAGGAAGCAACACCTTACCACAAACAAGTAGACTCCGGCTTCAAGGTCCCAAAAGTTCTAAACACACTACCTTAGCATAATCTATCCAAGAATCAACCAAGCATAATCTAAAACTGTTCACACCGTTACCATTTAAGAAGAAAAGCATTGAACTATACAGGTTCTAAAGTATTATGTCCAAAGCAAGAACAAAACAAAATAAATTGCAAATTTGCCTTGATAGAAACAAAAATCTTTTTGGAGTTTTTCAAAATAAAGTACATGGAAATGTATATTCAATCGTGCATGGCGTATATGAATCAAAATCCCATAAAACATGATAGAATACCCTCCCCTAAGCTTGAATGAGACGATATACTCAAATCATAAATCAAATAATCTATGGGAGGGAAAGAGAAAGAAATCAAACCAACAATACCAACACATGTCCAACAAGTCACTAACCATTAGAGAAAGAGCAAGGAAAGATACTACTGGATTTAGGTGGGTGTAAATACCCGCAAATGACCCAATTTAACCTTTCAAAGCCAATTTATTCCAAAGCTATGCCTTATATACGACATGCTAGGAAAGAGGAGTCAATCTTCCTTGATTCTTGATCCAAACCAATGCACCAAAGTATTTCAAGTTATGTACCTAATAAAAGGCACACAAACATTTTCATGAGAGAAAATCTATTCTAAAAGAAAAGAAAATGAAAGCAATAAAACACGGGTTACTTCCCGAGAAAGGCTTGCATAGGGTCCAAGCTTGACCACTCTAGTAAATAATATCGCAACGAACTCAAGGGCTTGTCAAATGAACTACTACACATTTCATATGAAAGTAAATATGCACATGACAAAATGAAGGCATGCAACAAGCTTAGTGCACATCTATGAGGTGAGAGATGCCAAGAGAAAGAAGAAGAATCAAAGGAAAATTCAACAAAATAAGAAAAGGAAGAAGAAGAAGAATAAGAAGACGAAGGCAAATTCTCCTTAAAATATTTTTGGGTGGCAAAATCACCCTTTTCCTCAATAGAAAATGAATGAGGGACATGTAAATCATCATAGACAAGGGGTCCCTAATAGGCTCATTGACAAAAGAAGGGAGAGATATAGGAGTGTAGGGGATATGGTTAAATTTCCTTGAAAAGGGGATATGAGAGGAGGGAATAGGGGAAATGGTCTCACAAATGAACTATTCTTCACCACCATGCCTCAAATCACCAATAAGAGCATGAAAATCAATCATAGAATCTTCAAAAAAAGAACACTCATGATCTCCATCTCTCTCAAACATCCAACTTCCAAGAGAGACTACATAATCCCCTCCATTACAATTATGAACAACAACTCCCTCAACGTCCTTAAAGCCCAAAGTCTCAAAACCATGCATGAATGGATGCAAATTTATTTTAAACTCATCTCATGGAGTACGTGGTGCACTCAGAAAAGAAGGGATTGGCAAAGGAACAAGAATGGTAGAAATGGAAAACATGACAGTGGAGGTATCAAGTTTGAAGGAAAAAAGCAAGGTACTTCATAAACAAAATGAAGAGATAAAAGGAAAGTGTGACGAGAATACAAAGCTACTTAGGACAATGACATCACTCTTTAGTCAGGTTTTAGAATCATTTTGCAGTGGAGAAGGCTCAACATAACCTTTAGGTGTTGCACAGTTACCCTTGCATATGGCTAACCCTCAGGTAATGTAACTAATTCATTCCTTGCACTATTGATTGCAGTTCACCTAGTGTTATCAAGTCAACTTACTTACTACAACAACACTTCATTTTGACTGAGTGTAGGTTTGTGCAAAACTTGTTAAGTGCAATAGCACTTTATTTTCTGTTCTTTAATTTTGTGTATCTTAGTTTAACCTAATAAAAAAAATTTAAGATATTCTTTTTGTATGTGGTGCATGCATTTGAAAAAATTCAAGATGAACATGTTAAGTGTTGAGCCTGATGGGTTTGATTGAGAATTTGCACGCAGTTTAACATAACTCTTGTTATTATCCCAGATTATGACTAGAATTTGTATGCTTCAGTAGAAGTAGGTGTTGCACTAGTAACCCACTCTTTTAAGCTTCTTTATTGTGCGCAGCTGGTTATTTTCCCTCTACTTTCTAATGTGAGCTCCTAACTATTATGCCCTTTATTTCGGCATTTTCTTGAATGTTAGTACTCTGAAATAGGTTTTGTAGAATTTTTCAGTTCATCATGATCTTGGAAGTGCTCTATTTTTGTCTGTTTTGGTTAGTTTAAAAGGTTGATTTCCGGTGGCTATATCTCCTTCGTTACAAAGTCTTTTTCGACGATTCTTTTTTTGAATCTGGATATTTTTTTACCTACTTTTCACCTGCAAAATCACATAATTTATTTAGGTGCATGATTATTAAACTGGGCGTGTTATTCATAAAGACATTATTTTGCGTCAGTTTGGAGCGACTTAATGTTTTTAGCTACTACGAGCAGCCTGCTTAGAATTGATTATTTTTTTCAGTAGTTTACTAACATATTGGATTTTATTTTTTCAAAATTTCGAGGCCTATTCCATTGTAACGAGTCTTGTACAACACTACACATTTGCTACCCTATTCTGACTTGATACAATCATGGTAAACCAAAACGAGTTTGCGGCACTACTTGATGAATTTAAGAAACTCGATGCTCATATGGAAAAAACTACTTGATCACCAAGGTATGAATTTATAGCATGTAATTTGAAAGATTTTATGTTGTTTTGGATTGGTCTGACAAACAGGGAGTTAGGTTAGACCTTCATGTGGTTTCCATTATATTTGCGTAAGAGCTGCTTGCTATCTGGTAACAGCCATGATTAGAAGCAATTCCAGAATCAGCTAATTTTCTTACTTTGCTAACATATATATAGTTAGTAGACCTTCCACTAACCTTTTTTAAGAGTATCAGAAATGTTAGGCTTATGAGAGTGTGTCAGGGCTATTGTTTTGTTACGGTTATGAGAGTGGTCATGGCTATTGTTATGTGAAATTTGTACTATGTACTGTATTTCTTAACCCCTTTATTTTATTTTTGTCTGAGTAATTTGCACTATTATTTTATATGTATTAATTAGTTTGTGGGAGTTATGTTTATTATGTATAGAAAATTACTTACATTTTTTTAATATCAATTTCAAGTGTCTGATAACTCCGTAGACCATGGAGGTGGAAGATACGAATCAAGGGATGCTTAGCTCGTTTAACCATTGACTCAGATTAAGAAACTTGTAATTATATTAATTAGCTAGAATAGAATGGTTTTGGAGATGACAATTCAGATTCTACAGGTTGAAGATTGTATATTTTAGCTTTGAGGTTGTCTTTTGGATTCTGATATTAGCTAAGAATAATTATGTAGTAGTTCAAACATATTATTAGATAACCTTTACTTTAGATATGTTATGGTACGGTGTATTATTTTAGACTATTACTTTAGATATGTTTATGGCACGGTGTATTATTTTAGATTATATATTTTGGACGTAATATTATTATTATGATATTACCTAGCCTCTTAATATGTGTATTATTTTTTTCAAATTGCAAATATAGATTGGTATTTATACATATATGTAACGTATTGAAACATTCCATTGTCCTAACAGAATATGAGAAAAGAGGGAAACTCAAATTTTCGACACTTTTTAACGTACACCTCATATCCCGCCAAAACTTGTTATGAGTCGTGAAAATAAAATTGCCTACATTAAAATGTGTCGACAAACAAATACTTCGACAGTTAAAAGTGTCGATAATCTCGATGCTATATAGCATCAAAGAAATATTTAGACGGTAAAAAGTGTCGACATTATTGACGCCTTAAAGCGTCGAGAATTCTCGACGGCCAAATTCTCAACGCTTTGGAAAAGCGTCGAGAATTAATTTTTCGACGCTTTTTGGCATCGACAATTAAGGGAAAAAGCGTCAAGTTTAAGAAAATCTTCCTACCGTTGGATTTCTGATAGAGTGGTCATATCAGTCGTCATTACCTAACTTCTTTATATTCAGTTGCTTTCGTGTTTACTCTTTATTTCCGCCTTTTACTCCATCCAAAAAACACCCTGTAAACCAAAGAAAAGCGAATTCGAGGGGGATTTCTGCCATTCTAGTAGCTGCCATTGTTCTTGCAAAGTGCAATAAGAATTCGGTGGGGAACAATTCTTAACATTCTCACTAAGCGAAGCGTGTAAGCTTTTCACCCTAAGTTTTAATTTTACATGCTTTAGATTTTTTTCGATTTTAGCTTAGGCTTGTGTGTTAAATGTCTGATAGTAGTATCGAAGAGGAACAACTTACCCTTAACACTGTTAGGCGCCGTCTTATTAGACAGTCATTAGGAAAAGATATCGGTAGATCTAAAGGAACTGCTTCATCACTTTCTGACAACATTGACGACCCATTTCAGCCACTATATGCGGAAGAGCAAAAGCAAGCCTTCCTTCGTCATAAGATATTGGCCGATTGTGAAAAAGTTGTCCGTACTACTAATCCTGACCTTCCAGATGATATCGAAGTCCTTGATATTGAGCTAGTCAGGGTTCGGTATCATTTGCGCAGTTTCGCTGACAAACCTAATCTTGATCAATACGGTTCCAACTTTGGCCATATTCGTGTTAATCCTTCTGCAATGCCAAGAATTAAGCAAACTAGCTACCAACCTTAGGCTGCTGCTGATAAGGCAGGGCCTAGTAAGAGACCTGGCAAGCCCAAGTGGTAAGTTTCGATAGCTCATAGTCTAAAAGAGGCACTAAATCCCCTATACACGACTCTGGCATCAAGTCTGTATTAAACGACGAAAATAAGGCGGGTTAAGAGGTTAATCTGATATGAATAGTGTCCTTTGAACAAGTGTATTATTCCAATAGAGGGTTCGAAATTATTAGAAAGCTAATTATTAAGTGAGGTCAAGTGATCGGAATGCGAAGTTGGATGCCGCTTCCGATCAGTAATATTAATGTATAACTAATATTAGAGCTTAATCTTAACTGAATCCTTTGGGTCACACCCAAGCAATCTAACGATCCGTCACGATGAATTCATCCGAAAGGAATAAATGAGTCACTCGAGTATTATGAACATAGACGTCGGATAACGAGCTGGGAGCATTGAAACCGAGCGTCACAAGTGGAGTCGAAGTGATAGAACAACGAGGTGGTAAAAATCAATTAATCAACAATTACAAAAATACCCCTAGCATCGGAATGCACCGAGCAAACCGAGTGCTAGGGGCACAAGGTGCTAGCATGGCAGCAAGCATGCGTGCCGCACCATGCCGACGCTTCTAGCAGCGTTGGCTGGTGCATGGCGTAACAAGCTAGCACGCACATGCTAACATAGCTAGCATCGCTAGCAGCGCAAGGCTAGAAAGCAAGCTGGCGCGCGCAAAGGCTAGCAAGCTAGCAGCGCTAATGAGGTGTCACTTCTAGCAATGGGGCACAAGGCCTCGGCTAGCAGCCCGCATGCATACGAGACATGCTGGGCCGAGGCAGGAGCCCGCGCAAGCTGGCGCCCAAACAGAAGACCTAGCCAAGGGAACCAGGCGTTAGCAAGGCAGCTTGGCGCCCAAGGCCAGGCGTATCAGCTTGCGCCAACTTGTTGGACCCGAGAGAGAAGGGTGAGGAGGTTAGGGGAAGCTTGGGGAGCAAGGCTTTTGTCCCCCTCCCCCCTTTGTGGTCTTCACCTACTATCTCCCTCTTTTCTTGACACTTGTTGATTATTTATTGCATTGTTTTTTCTTTTGATTTTTGAATTAAAATAAAATGGGAGAAGGATTTTTACCAACTCTCCCACATTGATGGGAGAGAGGAATGTTCATGAGATTTCTCTATAAATACCAAAGTATTGGGATTTGAGAAACCCACTTGAGTTTAACTCAATAAGGCATCTCCCAAAGTGAGAAAACCTTTGTCTAGATCGGCTAAACTCCAAGTAAGGGCCGGACAGGTCGTTGTTGCGGGTAGATTTCCGAGGCAGGTTCATGCGATTGCGGGACTTAAGACTTTCGAAGTAAGAGCTCATTAAAGGGAGCAAAGCACGCACCAAGGGTAATATCGTCTTTCTCTTTATCTTGTTAATTATGCTTATTAGTTATATTGATTGTAAGCGGGTCTTGGGGTCGGGTTTTGTTTATGCGAAAAGTCGGAATTTTCGAAACCCAACAGCGGTATCGGAGCCTTGGTCATTTATTTTTGTAACTAATATTTTCACGGTGTTAAAATGGCTTTAGTTTCTAGTTGTGGTTGCTAATTAGATTAGTAGCTCGATTTTATTAATTTTAATCTCGTTTTAATTAGAATTGTGGCTCCCAACCCATATTTTCACTTAAGACTTGTGAATTTTGGGTGGAAACGACGTTTTGGAAAAGATTAAACCCTAATAGGGCTGTAAAAAAAGCCAAATTCTGCCCAGAAATGCCTATTTCGAGGGATTTTTTCGTTTTGATGAAAAATTTTAAATCTTTTAAACCTTGAATCTTAATGGAATATTAATTGTGATTATGTTTTTGGTTCTTTCCTTTAAGCTTCTGTAATTTTAGACCACTTTTGAGCATGATTACTATGTAGTAATTGGTGCTTGATGGTTGGCTCAATTTTTCACATAATTGCAAATCAATTGCTTTAAGTGTGAAAAGTTTGTGTTTTGAGGCTCTTAAGTATTAAGATCAAACCTCTAATTATTTTAGTTGGTTGGAACTTTATGTTACTAAATTCCTTGATTGTTTATTTAACTTTCTTGATTTAATAATTTATTAAGTTGATTAAAGTCATAAAGTTTCAATCTTGTGATTGAAATTTAATTAATCTTCATATTGGAAAATGTAATTTTTTTCAAGGATTCACAAGTTAAAGTTGAAATTTTTTCATTGAATATTTATGTTCATTATTCCAACTCCCTTTAAATTTTGTCAAATCTCATGAATAATTTATGTTGGTTAAATTAATAGTGAGAATAACCCTTCATTTTTGTAACATCAAGTTGAAAAAAATTTTATTTAAACAATAGTTCTTGAATTAATTTGGTCTGTGCATTTAAATGAATTTTATTTAGTTGGACTTGTTTCAATTTTTCATTTTGCTCAAAATATTAATTCTAAAATTAATTTAGAATTGATTAGAAGTGTCACACAAAAATCGAAAATATTTCCGAAGCATGAGCACGCAAAATGAGGCACAATAACCACGTGCATACCTTTGGCAAGCCGGGCTGCTTGCGCAGTCTGCATGTGGCTGTCGAAGGATGATGGTTGATGCCTCATGTATGTGTTGCTCGAGCTAGGTGTGTGCGGGGAAGAAGCTTGGTGCGGCTTTGGGTGCGCATGTTTGTGTGGTGTGCTGTTGTGATGCAGCAAGTGGCGCGCACAGCAGCAAGCCTGAGTTGCCTTCATGGCCATGCCGTCGCGAGCACGCCTCGTAGGCATCATAACGACTAGTGCGATGCTCTAGGCTATAGGGTAAACGCTTGGTGAAGTCCATGGCTGTGCGCGTGATCCCTCACAAGGCACCCATGCCCTCGGTGCCTAACACACCAAGACGAAAGGCTTGATGCTAGGCACTTAGGGTTTTAGGGCTATGTGTTTTGGTTTGCATTTTGCTGATTTAATTATTTTATTTATATTTCTTTAATTTAATTAATTTTTGGAGCCTAGACCTCGGTTTTGAGCGGCACTTGCAAATTTAAATTTGGCAAAATTTTGGGTTTACCGGCTTAATTAATCGGATTAATTAAGTTGGATACGGAATTTAGTGGAAGCTTCATTATTTATTTGAGCTATTTTAGTTGCACTTAATCACATAATCGGTTAACAACTTTGACTAGTTTTAATTAGGCGCGTTAATCGGATTAACCACCTAAGTTAGTTGCTAGTTTACGCGTATTGATGCATTGTTACTTGTTTTTCATGGTAAAATGCGTGGGTCATTCACATATAGTAAATGGATGAATAGAATGTATATTCTCTCATAGGTTTTATGAAATAGCAACTAGTGGGGCCCGATTAGGATAGAAAATACGAACTGCGCTCCGTCATGTATTTTGGTAAATCTAAATACGATCTACAAACCGTTGCGTATTTTTATACCTTAATATTTAGACTAGTCCTAATCGTAGATACTAGTAGTTGCATATTTTTGGTTATGACTTGAAGACGGAGTTTCTTGGAAGACGACGCCATGAAGTTGCAAGAAAGACCCTTGAAGACTCAAGGGGTCATGCTAGTTGCCAAATGCATCTTTTACTTATATTTCGATCTATATTTATGCTTATATATATGAATGATATGTTAGATGCATGTTTAGGATTTCAAAATGTCGCGATGATAATAAACCAGTATAAAAACCCTAGGTCCCCAAAATATTGAGTAAAACTTGTCATTCCAAAATAACACTTACCGAACTAATGTGCTTAGTGGTGGGCTATGCCAAAGCTAGGCATCACTATCTCCCTAGGAACGTAAGGTATGTTAATGGGTTTGCCGAAGAAAGTCATCACATACACGTTGATTTTTGTTAAACTAAACGATATGAGTAAGGAGTCCTTACATGTCGTGGCAAAAGAGATAAATTGTCATGAGAGCATTAGATGCGACGATTTATCAAACCAAGAGTGGCATAAAGCCATTAGCAAAGAGTTGCATACCTTAGAGTAATAAGTGTTAAGACAATCCAAAGCATGCTTAATCACTCATTGATTCTTTGGATTTTGGAATCGCCTTATTCTCACCAAATAGGGACAATTTAGTGTGAGAATAAGACGTTTGAATAAGTTTGAAATTTGCATGAATGCTTTAAAATTCAATCTTATTTAGTATTATGAATGGTTTTTCATTTCAAATTCTTTCAATTGTAGAACCATGTCTTCAACTAATACCGACAACGACTACATGTGCCCGGATTTCCCGGAGAAATTGGCATTTTGTCTAAATTTGACCAATTTCAAGGAATGGGAAGAAGAACTCCGAAAAACTCTTCGAAATAGTTCCATGGAGTACATTCTTGACACTCCCATTCCAAGCTTCTTTGCCAAGGGAATCATGAGTAATGAGACTCATGAGACTTGGTCCTTGGATTGTGACAAGGTCACACTTTTGATGAGGAATTCCCTTCCGGAGGATTGGAAGAGGAGATTCACCTCATACCTTCCAAACATGCTTCTTAATAGTCTTAAGGAGCTTGTCATTAGGTATTCCGAGACAAGGGACTTGAATTTTCATAACTTGACCAAGTCATTTATGAACATGAAGATCAAGATCCCGAAGGAAGGTTACCTTGCTAAGGAAAGGCTGGAAGTGTTGACCAAGGTCTACAATGCAAGGCTTAGACCCGGAATGCCTCTTCAACCTCATGTGCTTCGAATGACTAGGCTTTTCAAGCACTTAGAGCTCATTGGGAAGCCATTGGAGGATAAACAAGCGACTCATATGCTACTAAGCTCACTCCACTCGGGCTATGTTGCATTGAAAATGCATTTGATGGCCAATCGAGATAAACTCCCATTGATGGAGGTTGTTCGAGAGCTTCGTAGAGCCGATTCTTGCAAGGGTAATAGGTTCTCTCTAAGGTCTAAGAAGAAGGAGTTTAAAGACAAGGAAAAGATGCGGTACTTCTATTGTAGTAGGCAAGGCCACTACAAAAGGGAATGCAGCGAGTACCTAAAAGTTGAGGCGAAAGGAAAAGTAGCTCTCACCTCAGGTATCTTCTTTATAAACCATCACTTGAATATAAGCAATTCATAAAGGTATTAGATACCATAAATGACTCACTATATGCTCCTATTGTAGGAACTAAGTGAGAAGAGCTTCACAAGTGGATGTGCATTTGCAAGTGGAAGAAGAAGACAATATGTCCATCAAACTTGTAATTGCATAGTTTGTCTTAAAATAGAACTAATTTTAGTTTTATTGTTAAACATATTTTGATCTTTTGGTGTTGGACGTCGGCTTGTTAGATCACAAGACTATACCTGTGATTGTTTTAAAAGTCTTGTTTATATGTTTTGACATGTTCATCCAAATGTGCTTCATTTAGACAAACATGTTTATAATGTTAATGCTACCACCAAAGGAAAATAAGACCGTTGAGTCAAATTAGACATACTTGTGGCATTGTCGTCTTGGCCACATTAACATCAAGCGCATCAAGAAACTTCTACAAGGAGGAACTCTTGACTCATTCGATGTTCAATCGTTTGAAAATTACCAAGGATGTCTATTAGGCAAGATGATAAAGCAGCTATTCTCACGGTTGGGAGAAAGGGCAGGTGACTTATTAGGCCTAATACACACTCATGTATGTGGTCCAATGAGCACAACCGCAAGGAACGGTCATCGATATTTTATCACCTTCACGGACAACTATAGTAGATATGGATATGTTTACCTTATGTCGAATAAATCTGAATCGTTTGAGAAATTCAAAGAATTTCAGAGTGAAGTTGAAAATCACCTTGGCAAAAAAATCAAAGCCCTTCGATCAGATCGAGGTGGTGAACACTTGAGCCATGAATTCGATGACCATCTGAAAGAAAATGGTATACTTTCAGAATTGAAATCTCCAGGAACTCCACAATGGAACGGAGTATGCGAAAGGAGAAATCGAACCTTGCTAGACATGGTACGATACAAAATGGGTCTTAGTGATCTTCCTATCTCTTTCTGGGTACATGCACTTCTAACCGCGGCACTAACAATGAACCGCGCTCCGTCAAAAGCTGTAGAAAATACTCCACATAAATTAGGTTGTCTTTTCTCAAGATTTGGGGTTGCAAAACATATTTCAAAAGGTTAATTTCTGAAAAACTTCACCCTAAATTTGACAAGTGTTTCTTTGTGGGCTACCCAAAAGAAACCAAGGGGTATTACTTCTACAACAAATTCGAGAACCAAGTGTTTGTTGCTCACAATGGTGTCTTTTGGAGAAGGAACACCTTTCCAAAATGACGAGTAGGAGGAAATCGAATTCGATGAAGTTCGAGAGGACGAGCAATAAAATAAAATTGACAGTCAAAGTGCTCAAACAGCATATGTTGACGCTGGTCAAACTATGCAAAGTCAAACCGACAATGCAAATGCTCAATCCATTACCCTACATAGGTCGCAAAGGCCAAAGTCTCAACCTGATAGATACCTTGGTGTCGTATGTACCGAGAATCAGGACATCCTAGTGTGGATGGAGACGAACCGAGAACCTACAAGCAAGCTATGGGGAGCCCCGACTCTGCTAAATGGAAAGAAGCCTTGAGATCTGAGATGGTCTCCACGTTTGAAAATCAAGTATGGGATTTAGTTGATTTACCCGAAGGTTACACACGTATAGGATGTAAATGGATTTTCAAATTGAAAACCGATAAAGTTGGAAATGTATACATTTACAAAGCTAGATTGGTAGCAAAAGGTTACAAGAAAATTCACGGCGTTGATAATGATGAAACATTTTCGCCTATCGCGATGCTTAAGTCCGTTCGGATCATCCTAGCGATTGCTGCATATTATAATTATGAAATATGGCAGATGAACGTCAAAATCGCCTTCTTAAATGGAATTTTGGAAGAAACTGTGTATATGACATAGCCTAAAGTTTTGTCAACCAGAACAATGCTGGGAAGGTATGCAAGCTTAAAAAGTCCATTTATGGGTTGAAGCAAGCAAGCAGAAGTTGGAATCTGCGATTCGATGAAACCATCAGTAAGTTTGGTTTTATCAAGAACCCAGATGACTCTTGTGTTTACAAGAAGGTCAGTGGGAGTGACATCGCCTTAGCTTGGAAAATGTTTTTCAAGGAAAGACTTGGGGGAGGCATAGTATATATTGGGAATCAAGATCTACATGGATGGATAGATCTAAAAGGATGATTAGATTGAGCCAAAGTACTTACATCGATAAGGTACTTGCACGATTTAATATGTAGAAGGCCAAGAGAGGTCACCTACCCATGTCTCATGGCATAACCCTAAGCAAGAAGTAGTGTCCAAAGACACCTGATGAGCGAGAAAGGATGAATCGGATTCCATATGCTTCGCTTATTGGATCGATCATGTTGCCATGATATGTCCTAGGCCAGACGTATCGTATGCCTTGAGTTCTATGAGCTGATACCAATTAGACCCAAAAGAGGCGCATTGGACTGGCCAAATATATCCTATATTACCTGAAAAGGAACAAGGATAAATTCCTAGTATATGGTGGCTCAGATGAATTAGTTGTTAAAGGTTACACTGACTCAAGCTTCCAAACAGACAGAGATGATTTCAAATTTTAGTCAGGATACGTATTCTATCTTAATGGAGGAGTGTTTAGTTAGAAGAGTGTTAAGCAAAGCACAACTGCAGATGCTACAACTGAAGCCGAATACTTGGCAGCTGTTGAAGCAGCTAAGGACGCAGTTTTGGATTCGTATGTCCGTTGGTGAACTTGATGTTGTGCCCTCCATCAAGGGTCCAATAGCCCTCTATTGTGACAACAATGGAGCTATTGCTCAAGCCATAGAGCCAAGAAAACATCAAAATGTCAAACATGTCAAGAGGCGATTTCACATGATAAGGGAATGGAAGTCAGAGGGTAAAATCAGAATTTGTAAAGTTGGAATGGACGATAATGTAGCCGATCCACTTACTAAACCTTTACCTCAAGCAAAACACAACAAGCATATTGAGGCAATGGGAATCAAGCACGTTGGTGATTGGCTTTGATTTCCTTGCATTGTTATGTGTTATTATTAATTTTGGAATATTATAATGTAAAACACTATGATGAACCATGTGGATTTTGGAGTAATTCAATTTTATGCAATTTTATCACTTCGTTTCAATTTAATTGTTGTTTAGGATAAACATTGAGTCCATTTGATTTTGAGAATATTCAAAATAAGGTATCAAGACAATGTCTTCGATAAAGAAACACCTATTAAGTGAACATTGAATATTATAATCGAAAATTATCCCTAACCGAGGTCATTTAAATGATGTACGATTAATGACCACTTGAGATTAGTGTGTAGTTTAATTAATAACACCGTTTCTTGTGCTACAAGAACATGATTGCCATAAATCATTTGCACAGGTATTGGTTTAGAACCATATCGGATTGACCTATGAGAGTACTTTAAGAGATTTAAAATCATCATAAGTACGTACACTTCTCATTATGGCTATCGGAACCTCTTTCCTCAACCATAAGTATTGTGAGTTCTCTTGTTTTAGTACTAGTTCGTTTTGATGTTTGTCAAACGTCTGCCGTAGATGGGGATTATAACGGCAACACTCGGGCTGCTGATCAGTAATATTAATGTATAATTAATATTACAGCTTAATCTTGACTGAACCCTTCGGGTCACACTTAAGCAAACTGACGATCCGAAAGGAATTAATGAGTCACTCAAGTATTATGAACATAGACGTCGGATAACAAGCTAGGAGCGTCGAGACCGAGCGTCACAATTCAAGTCGAATTAATAAAACGACGAGACGGTAAAAATCAATTCATCAACAATTATCAGAATACCCCTAGCATCGGAATGCCCCGAATAAACCAAGTTCAAGGGGCACAAGGTGCTAGCATGGCAGCTAGTATGCGCGGGGCACCATGCCATGGCTGCTAGCAGCACTGGCTGGTGCGTGGCGCAGCAAGCTAGCACGCACATGCTAGCATAGCTAGCATCACTAACAGTGCAAGGCTAGCAGGCAAGCTGGCGTGCTTAAAGGCTAGCAAGCTAGCAGCGTGCTAGCGAGCTAGCACTGCTAACAATGGGGCGCAAGGCCTTGGCCAGCAGCCCGCATGCATGCGAGGCATGTTGGGCCGAGGCAACAGGCTGCGTAAGCTGGCGCACAGAAAGTAGGCCCGCCAAGAGCACTAGGCGCTAGCATGGTAGCCTTGGCGCCTAAGGCCAAGCGAGCTAGCTGATTGGACCCGAGAGAGAAGGGTGAGGCGGCTTGGGGAAGCTTAGGGAGCAAGGATTTGGTCCCCCCCCCTTTGTGGTCCTCATTTACTCTCTCCCTTTTTGCTTGACACTTGTTGATTAATTATTGCATTTTTTTTTCTTTTGATTTTTTATTTAAAAATAAAATGGGAAAAGGGTTTATACCAACTCTCCCATATTGATATGAGAGAGGAATGTTCATGGGATTTCTTTATAAATACCAAAGTATTGGGATTTGAGAAACCCACTTAAGTTGAACTCAATAAGGCATCTCCCAAAGTGAGAAAACCTTTAAGTTCATAAAAACCCGAGTAGTCTTATTTTTGGTCTTGCTCGGTTAAGCTCCGAGTAAGGGCCGGACGGGTCGTTGTTGCGGGTGGATTTCCGAGAGAGGTTCACGCGATTGCAGGACTCAAGGCTTTTGAAGTAGAGCTCATTAAAGGGATTAAAGCACGCACCAAGTGTAATATCGTCTTTCTCCTTATCTTGTTAATTATGCTTATTAGTTATATTAATTGTGAGCGGGTCTTGGGGTCGTATTTTATTTCTGCCGAAAGTCGGACTTTCCGAAACCCAACATAATCAGGAGAAAGATGTTGGTGCCGAAGAGAGGTATAGACTAATAGATCTAATGGCATAGTTAAACGAGGAAAAAAGCCTTAATGATGAGTACAACTCTAAGACCGACAATGCCGACCATCGCCACCCTCTTAATCTTTATGTCGACAGTAAAGTCGCAAAAGCTAAGGTTAGCGAAGCATGGCTCAAGTTAGATCTCGAGAAAGACTACTATCGACATGCCAAAAGATTTTATAGGTTACCAGAAGGTTATGAGCTTAATTTCCTTCCCCCATCATCTACTGTTCTCAACTATTTGGACAGACATGTCTCCATCTATGCCAAGCATTTTGATTTCAGCATCCGTTTTCCTCTTCATCCCTTCAATGCCAAGGTCATTAGGGATTGGAATGTCTGTCTTTCCCAACTTACTCCTCTTAATATTCGGGCCGTTGTCGCTTTGATCAAGGTTATGTTTTATAAGAAATTACCGTTAACCCTTAACCTATTTCAAAAACCGCTGTCGCTAAAGCGTAATGGATAATATGAGGGGTGGTGGTCGTTGTATACAACACCCCATAAATACACCGTCCATCCAAAGTTAACTAGTTGCAAAGGCTGGCAAGATTAGTTCTTTTTATGCGCGTCCTTGAAGATTTTCCTATCAGGCGAACTTTTTATTGTGCTCACCCCCGTTTTGGTCTTATTGCCGATAGGGAGCTTGGTGAGCAGGAACGTAGGGCTTTTGACTACTTCGACATCAAGGAAATTGATGTTGGGGATGGTAATGTTCAAATTGTCCCTAAAGTTTGGGTGCCGAATGTGAAGTATATTCTCGGCAATGCTCCATTATCATATGTCGGTCTGTGATGGACTGATAACTATGGTACTTGCCTTGTATTTAATTACAACTCGTGTTTATGTATTTCAGCCGCATCTTGGCTTCCTTATTTGCATTATCTTCTGGTTCTCCTCTATTTGTTTAACCAATAGGTCTATTTATTTTTTGTTGCAAGTGTTGAGAAGCTAGATAACAAGATCCTGGGCCTTTCTACTGACGGTAAGAAAGTTCTCAGACACTGCCCTCAATGGCCAAAGCCTAGCTATGACACTCTAGTTTCATTCTGCAGTCGCGCCCCTGTTCGCAATCCCAAAAGAAGAGCTCAGGAAATGGCCGACGACAATGTTAGAAGGAAACGAATTGTGTCTCTCGCCAATCAGCGTAGAGGAGCGAAAGGGGCTACTAGCTTGAGGAAGGAAGCGAGCAGCCAACCAAAAGATCTAGGCAAGGCCAGGATCAGAAGCCGTCATCCCCAAAGATCCCAAGGCCCCACAAGACACGACGATTGATTCCTCCCATGCCCCTGCAAAGAAGACAGTGCCGACTTGAGTTACCGTAGAGACTATTATGGACTATCCTCCTCTTTCACATCTTGACGCCTTTATTCTGCTGTAATCTCAACCAAGGGTTGTTGTTGGCTCGGATGTGAGTGCTTCCGGCTTTGTATATCGTGCCAACGAATGGATTGAACAACCATCTGGTAAACTTCCTGATGAGGTTGTTAAGAGATTTTCTATCCCTAAAGGCCATTCAACAGATTGGTGGCATCCTGAGTTTGACATGTGCCGAAATGAGTCCATTTTCACCAATACCTAATGCGGGGTGGGAATCTCAGATATTGGCTCCTTTACAACCTGGCAACTCCTGTTGATAGGTCTACCGGTCTTATCGTCCCGATAGCTACTCAACATATGCACGATTTAGTGAAGGTGTCTCTATCGACTTAATCTATACCAAATGCCTTCATTACTTTAATCTCAACTTACATTTAACCCCCTTTCAAGTTATTACCTCTGGCACCGAACTTGTTGAAATGTACTGGTATTATCAGGAGCAACATCATCAGGCCTCTTTAACCTTTTAGGTCCTGTAAACAGCCCTGGAAAACGCCAACAAAGCTCTTAATGGAATTAGGGCAACAAAGAGGAAAGATGACGAGGAGTTAACGGCTCTTAGAGCAAAAGCTGGCAAGTTCGAGGCTGCTGAAAAGGAAATCGAGCTCCTCCGCACTCAGCTGAACGAGAAAAGTAAGGCTGTGGAGCAATTGCCACTATTGCAAATAGAACTTGCTAACGCCAAGAGCTCTATCAGTCATCTAGAGGAGAAGGTTCAGAGGATGGAGGTAGACAAGCCTGGCATTCGGCAAAGAGTTGTTGATTGATATTTGGTGTCCGCAGATTTCATTGAGAGATTGCAAAACCGTTATGATGGTGGGTGGACTGCTGCTCAAAGATGTGTCGTTCAGGTTACAGGCTAGAAGAAAATTGAGTAGGCTAAAGTTAAAAAAGCTTTTAAGGACATAGGTCATAAACTTGTCATCGGCTTTGAGCAGCAGGAATTCGCTGATGAGGATCTCCTCAATGATGTGCCTAGCGCAGATGATGATCCCGTGGATCCTAACATTTTGAACTCTCTAGAGCCTGAAATACCGCATTTTTTTAAGGGGCGGGCAGTCATCACCGATATCATCATGTGGCTCTTGTGTGATAGGGCCTTATTTGCTTTAATGTTTCATTTAGAATCTTTGTTTTTGTAAGACTTGTAATTTTTTGACAATGTTGTTTTATCGGCATGTACCCTTTTTTGTGGTGATGCTTGTCGATTGTCATTCTCAACATTTTTAAAAACTCTCTTACTATCGTTGTTGCTATCAATGTTGGATTAAAAGTCACTCCATATGCATTTATTTGTTTTTGTTTACTAGAATTTATTATCCACAACTTCAAACTTTTAATTGGATAAAACCTCAAAAGACTTCTGCGATGCCTTCCACATTACCGTTTTTAAGTAAAGAATTTCAATTGCCATGTTCTTCATAACACGTAAAATATTATAATAGAGCCGATATTATTACCGGTTTATGAAGACTAATTTATCGGCCATTTTCCACACAAATTTTTTGATTGATTGTATACTTTATTTGAATAAGTTAAAGTTAAACTTCATTAGGATTTTCTTCAGGATGATAAAATATATGTTACTTCCGTTATCAAGTTATCCTACTCCCTGCTCCCCTTAGTGAATGTACCTGGGATACAGGTACATGCACTAAAGATCAAGGCTGTCCTGTGCCGGTATAAAAAACTTTCATTATTACCGTCATTTACTCCGTGTATTGCTACATCTGAGTATTGTTACCCTTTACTGGTGGTTCAGACTACAACACCGGCCACTCAAGCGGTGCATTTTGCAGTCACTCGAGTACCTTTCCCGGCTATCTGAGTCATTGTTACGCCTCAAGACGGCATATACCGTGATGTGATTTGGCCGTTATTATACTTTGAACCAACAACCTCACAAGTTAATGATTACATCTGATCAGGTTGTAAGCGCATTAACATCGTGGAAGTGGTTTTTAGCTGTCCATCCCATTTGACGATGGTATGTCAAATGGAGGATGCCTAATCAACATAAGTATCAGAATTTGCACCTTTTATTATTATCGGCACTATCTGACAAAGATAGTTCTAAATAAACACATATTACATTTGTTTAAACATAAATCTCTTAAGTACCGCTGCGTTCTAGACATTCTTCAACAGTTTTCCTTCTAGTGATTCCAGATAATAAGACCCTTGCATAACTGTGCCTCTAATCCGATATGGGCCTTCCTAGTTTTCCATTAGCTTACTATCAACATTGCCCTTTCCTATCGCTTCAGATCTTCCTAACACCAAATCCCCCGTGTTCAACGGGCGTTGCTTCACTCTTCTGTTATAAGCCCTTGACATTCTATCTTTGTATGTTGCCGATCTAACTGCAGCTTTTTCACGCACTTCCAGTAAGAAATCTAATTGTTGCCGCAATAAGAGATCATTTTGTTCTTAATAGTAATGTTTGAATCTGAATGTCGGCAATCCGACCTTAGCAGGGATAACTACCTCGGTGCCAAACACGAGGTTGAAAGGCGATTCTTCAATTGCCTCTCGAGTTGTTGTTCTATTGGCCCACAATATTTCTGGTAGGAGATCTGCCCATAAACCCTTCGTATCTTCTATCTTTTTCTTGAGTGCCGTTAGAATTTGCTTATTAGCAGCCACTGCCTGGCTATTTGAGTAAGGATGGCATACTACAGCATATGAAAACTTTACTTTGTACATAGCCAAAAGGTCCTTTACAGGCTTGCAATCGAACTGCGATCCATGATCAAACACCATTGCCATCGGAAATCCAAACCTTGTGAAAACATTCTTCCAGATGAACTTCTTCACCTCAAACGTAGATATCTGACAAGGGAATAAACGCGTCCTCAATTGTCTATCCCTAGATCAAATACAATTTATACAACCTAAACAAACCTAATACGAGTATAAGGCAAGCATAGGGGTCGAACCACAGAGAACGGATAAACACCACCAAATGTTATCGACAATTAAGCTAGTCCGGAATAGGAGATAAATAAACTAAAGTCTAAAAATGCTAAAACAAGAAATAAAACATTAAGGGAAATGGTTTAGGTATAGCATTCACTTGAACATAAACAAAAGCATAGAAGTTGAATTAATTATGAACTAAACATGCTCAAATATCGAAATAAAAGAGTCCAATCTAGCCGCCTTCCGGGGTCAATTGGCTTCTCCCAACATAGCCTCTATGTTTCCACATTAGAACCATATACTAGGAGGTACTATTAAATAACAATCGATAATAATGAACCTTAACTAAGTCAACTTCCGTTCCTTATTAGCAAAGATTCACCTTTAATCAACCAACAATGTGCACTTGCAAGAAGATTAAAGAATATCAAGCATATAAAGACTTTAATCACAAATAAATCAACTCTAAACCTAGAACATGCTCAAGATCCAACTACACCACAACCATCCCCTTAATGGGGAAATTACTCACTAATCATGATAATAACAAGATTAATTAACAAATAACCAAGAATCAACATGATTAACAAGCAATACCAACAACTAAAACAATAATAAAAATCAAAGCAATAAAAATAGAGGAGAGAGAGTTAGAGATTCTCATTGATTGAAGATGTAAATCAATAGAAAAGATGATCAATTTCTTCTTCAAAATCCAAGCTCAACAATGGTGAAAACCTCACTTTCTCTCTCTAAACTACCCTAACCCTAAACTAAACCTAGAGAGAGAAGCTCTCCTAAAACTAATTAGAGAGTATAATAATCTTAGCTAAAAAAATGTTCTTTTCTAATTACCCCAAAAATGGGTATTTATACTAACTTCATAAAACTAGGAAAAATAGAAAAAATAAATAAAGAAAATAAATAAAGAAAGAAAAGGAAATAAAAAGAAAATAAAAGAGAAAAGAAATAAAAGAGAAAAGAAATAAGAAAAGGAAAAGGAAAAGAAATAAAAATAAAAGAAAAAGAAAAATAAATCCACAAATCCCCCAAAACCATCAGACTATTTTCTTTCTCTCTCTTTGACTTGGCTGCTCAATTCTCCATTGAAGTGCATCACTAGCCATCACCGTTCGATCATAGCCATTCATCATCGAATCACAACCATTCAACACCATTGCATAGCATTGAGCATCAATCAAGGTTGTTGATCTTCATTAATAATCACGTGCAAAGCTTGTGATGTGGTTCAAATTGAACCCCGATTTATGCGCCCGCGAAGACACCGCGCAGAGGTCGCGCAAACTTACTGCCTCAACTCTGAATTTCGACTCCAGTTGTGCGCCTTCTGACAGGGCTGCGCGGCCGCGAAGCTCCAATAAAATTGGGGCTAAATTGAGGTAATTAATTGCCAATTGCGAGGCTGCAAATTCCGATTGATGGGAGATTATTGCGAGGTGAGAACAGGGGAAGGTTGAGAAGGCGTTGGTGGCTGCTGTAATTGGGGTTGTTGGTGAGTGTGTGGTCGATGTGCGTGGCTGGGATTGGTGGTGGTTTGGGAGGCTGCGATTATTGGTGGTTGGTTGCGATGGAGAAGCAAGGGAGTGAGCGTTTGGGATTGCGGTGGCTGTGATGTATGTTGTGTGTGTGATTGCGGGTGAGGTGCGAGGTGCTGTTAATTTGTGTGGTGAAGGGGGGCAGCAATGGTGGAGCTGGTGGTTTGTGGTGGTGAGTGGTGCTGCGTGGGTGTTGGTGTTATTGGCGTTGGCTGATGGTGTGGTGGTTGGGATGAAGCAGTGAGCAGCAGGGGAAGGTGAGTTGTGGAGCAGGGGAGTTGTGCTTGTTGTGGTTGCAGTTGCAGTTGGGGTTGTGGGGTTTGGCAGGTTGTGTGTGTGGTGGAGGATAAGGGAAAGGTGGGGTGATGGATAAGAGGGCAACAAGAAGGTTGGCTCAAATTCTTGTGCCTCGAACCCCGGACTTTGAATTCAAACCTCGGACAAGAATAACTTGACACTCGAACCTCAATCCGAACGCAAACCTACACACCCAAAGAAAACCGAGGAGAGGATCGGGACATAAAATAAGATAAATAAAATAGAAATAAATAAATAAAAATGAAAATAGAAAAAGGACGAAATAAAATAAAACCAAGACAAATAAAATAAAATAAATAAAATAAAAATAAATAAAATAAAATAGGAAAATAGACTAAAACTAATAAAATAAAGAAAATAAACTAAAACACACAAAGTTACCAAAATAAACTAGAAGCTTTATTAAAGAGAAAACAAGAGAATAAAAGGTAAAATAAGGGAAAATAAACACGAAAATGACTCTAATACTACTCCCTAAGAGTGACATAAATGTCACTTATCAATATCTTTGTTACCGGTTCGACTTCTATCCACTTAGTGAAATTGTCAATTCCTACAATCAAGAATTTTCTTCAACTTGTTGCCGATGGAAATGGTCCTACTATATCCATCCCCCATTGTGCAAACGGAACTAAATTAAGTATTAGTGTTAAGTCATTCGGCGGAAGGTTGATAGCTAGTGCATATTTTTGACATTTCTCACATCTTTGCACATACCTCAATGCGTCTTCATTCATTGTCGGCCAGTAATATCTTCGTTTAATCGCTTCTAATGATAAAGCTCAGTCTCCCACATGATTTCCACAAGCAACCTCGTGTATTTCTTCGATAAGCCCAGCAGAATCAAAATCTGTGATGCATCTCTGCAAAGGCAGTAAGAAGCCTCATTTGTACAATTAGCCGTTATGCATTATAAACCACACAATGTCCTTCCTCAGCTTAAGTGATTCAGTTTTATTAACTGGTAATGCCCCATACATTATATACCCTAGGATTTTGTCATACCACTAACTGTCGTTATCGATACATAAGACCTATTATGAGGTTTCGTCAATGCTTCTCTGTTTTAGGATTTCAACCACCACTGTTCTCTCTAGATCATTAAAAGTTGAACTTGCTAGAGCATTAGCCTGTGTATTTTGTGCTCTTGGGACCAACTTCACTTCAAAATACTCCAACTGAGCCGCTAACTGGTTGAGCTTCTCTAGGTATTTTATCATTGCCGGTTCCTTTGCTTCGTAATTCCCAGTGAATTGGCTTGAGGCTAGCTGTGAGTCGGTTACTAGAACGAGCCGTTTGGCCTCAGTCGCTATCGCTAATTGGATCCTCGTTATTGCCGCCTTATACTCGGCCTCATTATTTGTAGCCTTAAATTTGAACTTTAAAGCATATTCAAACGTATCACCATTTGGCGATGTAACCACTATTCCAGCACTTGACCCATTTACAGTAGCTGACCCATCCACCGATACCTACCATGTTCCCAGTTCTTCTTCCTCATCATTGTAAGAGGTTTTTACAATGAAATCTGACAAAGCTTGCGCCTTTATAGACAATCTCAGCTTATAATCCAACTCATATTTTGACAACTCAACCGCCCATTTTTCCAATTTACCTGACGTATCCATCTTTCGGAGTGACTTTTCCATCGAATGATTAGTTAATACTTGTATTGCATGAGGATCAAAATAGGGACGCAACTGTCTTGCCGCAATCACTACAATAAAGGTCATATTCTCTATAACCGGATATCTATGTTCTGCTGCATTCAGAACGTGGCTAACAAAATATATCGGCATCTGCTGCTTCTTGCTTTCCACTAACAACATAGCTTCCACCGTTTTTGGAGATGCTAAAATGTATAATTACAACAAATCACGTCGTTCTGGTCTCGCTAAAGTTGGTAAGGATCTTAGATGATTCCTAACCACTTCCAGGGCCTCAACCTGATCCTTTCCCCATTCAATGGTTTTGTTTTGCCCCAACACGACAAAGAACGGAAGGGCCTTATTAAGGGATTTGCTGATAAAGCGAGTTAGAGCTGCCATCTTGCCCGTAAGTCTTTGTATATCCTGAATTGTGATGAGTGTCATTTATGGCACTCATTTAGCTTCTTTTAGGATGGTTTTTCATTGTTTTTACAACTCTTTTATCTCCTTTTCTCTAGTTACTTGTATTTTCTCTATTTTGCATTTTCCTCAGTTATTTTCTTATTTTCTTAATTTTTCTAGTTTATTTTGCATTTTCTTCTTTACTTATTTGCTTTTCTTTGATTCTAGGAAGTTGGCGATGTTCGAGAGGCTTAATGGCATTTCTCTCAGGGTTTTCAAGCCAAATATGTGTCCCGATCCCTCCTTTTGAAGAGTCAACTCTTCAAGGTTGCACCCTCATACCACGTGGACATGAAAGGCAGTGTTGAACCCACCAAGATGTCTCCTAGAAACTGCCTATCTCATCATGCATCATTCGGAGCTCACGGGGTCATCCTCGGGCGCACAAGAGGACATGTCCTGTTCCCATGGTGTGGCCGCGCGCGTAGGAGTAGCGGCCGCGCAGGTGCATGACGCGGCCGCCCGCGAACCAGGAGCGACCGCGCAATCTCTCCTCCCCTGTTTCTGTACCCATTTTGTTGCGGTCGTGCAATGGAGTAAGAGGCCACGCCTTTTGAGGTCTCTTTTGGACGTCTAACTAACTTCTATTTAGTTAGTTTTACTATATATAGATTTCCTTCACCTCTAAGAGAGGATCAAGAAGTTTTTAGACATAATTTTAGCTTAGTTGAGAGTTTCTCTCTCTAGTTTTAGGGTAGTTTAGGAGTAGATTTAGAGAGAGAAAGTGAGTGATTTTAATGGAGATTTGAGAGATTGATGATACAAGGGTGACAAATTGTGTTGAAGATCTTCTCTATTATCAATGAGCATTTCTAACTCTATCTCATCTTATTTCTTTGTTTGATTTCATGTTTAATTGGTTTAATTTTGATGTTTGATCTTGATTAGTGTAATTGTTCGTGATATTTTGTTGATTCTTGATTTCTTTAGTTGTTTATTGATAGATGATGATTCTTGAGTAGTTGTTTGGCTAGGTTTTGGGTGAAACTTGTATGATTGATTGATTGTGATTAATTTGGGAATTTTGTTGATTGATTGTTGAGATTAAAGTGATTAATGTAAGTTTGCATGTGTGTAATTCGATTAGGCCTTGAGAATTATGCTAGATTGCATTGTAATTGCTAATGACACGACCAATTGCAATTATCAATTTGTTTGAATTGTGATTCTCTTAGTTTGTTATTCGTAGAGAAATCTAGCTTAACGATTAGGAGATAGTTCTTTGATTCCAATTGATTGCTCTTATCATTAGTCTTCACAACCATTGATTGGCATGTTTGTCCCAAGTTGTTGCAATTGTCATGATTACTTGTTGATCCCTACTCCTTGTGCTTTATTTGTTTGGTTGTTTGTTTTGTTAGTTATTAGTGTTACTGCTTCACCTTCGACTTCGACCTAGCTTATGCGCATAATTGAGAGCGCTTGAACATAATCGTTCCTTTGGGTTCGACTCTTGACTTACCTCTATACTTGTATTTAGGTTTGTTAAGTGTTTATAAATTTAGTTTGACTTAGGGAGGATTAGTCAACGACCTAGTCTTTTCCGCTCGTCATAATGGTGTCGTTTGTTTCAATGGATAGTGGTGTAAGTGAGCAATCAATTCCTATTCCTTCACCTTACACCTCTTTTTCAAGAAAGCTTAATCTTGTCCCCTCCTATCCCATGTCATTACCTTCTTTTCTCATATCCCCTCCTCTTGATGAGCCTTTAGTCCGCCAAGTGCCTCATTTGATGACTTTTGAAGATAATGGTGGCATTTTAGACCAAAAATATTTTGTTGAGAAGAGAATGCCTTGTTCTTTTTCTTTTATTTTTCTTCCTTTTTCTTACATTCTTGTTTTTCCCTTCTCTTCTTCCCCTTCTTGGCATACCTCTTCTCAACCCCATAGGTGTGCACTATGCTTGTTGCATGCTTTCATTTTGTCATGTGCATACCTACTTTCATATGAAATGTGTAGTAGTGCATTTGACAAGCTCTTGCGTTTGTTGCAATATTATTTTCTAGAGCGGTCAAGCTTGGACCTTAAGCAAGCCTTTCTCGGGAAGTAACCCGTGTTTTATTGCTTTCATTTTCTTTTCCTTTTAGAATAGATTTTCTCTCATGGATATGTTTGTGTTCCTTTTGCTAGGTACATGACTTGATATACTTTGGTGCTTTGGTTTGGATCAAGAATCAAGGAATTTTGACTCCTATTTTTGCTAGCACATGGAAAACAAGATTCAATGATAGAGGAAATTGGCTTTGAAGGGTTAAATTGGGTCATTTGTGGGTATTTACACCCACCTAAATCCGGTAATATATTTCCTTGCTCTTTCTCTAATGGTTGATGATTATTTGGACGTGTGTTGGTTTGTTAGATTGATTTCTTCCTTTTTCCCCTCCCATGGATTATTTGATTTATGTTTGAGCATGTTGTCTCATTCAAGCTTGGGGGAGGGTTTTATATCATGTTTGGAGGGATTTTGATTCATATATGCCATGCACATTTGTATATACATTTCCATGTTCTTTATTTTGAAAAACTCTAAAAAGATTTTTGTTTCTTTCAAGGAAAATTTGCATTGTGTTTTTGTTTTGTTCTGTCTTTGGACATAATAGTTTTGGACTTGTATAGTTGAATGCTTTTCTCCTTAAATGGTAACGGTGTGCACAGTTTGAGAGTATCTTTGGTTGATTCTAGGATAGAGTATGCTAAGGTAGTGCCTTTAGAACTTTTGGAACCTTGAAGCCGGATTCTATTTGTTTTTGAAAATTTGAAATTGCTCCCTTCTGGTGAATTTGAAACTAATAGTGAGTTTTTGCTACAACCGATTGAGGTTTTAATTCTTCTTGCTTTCAAAATTTCTTGAATGAGCGGCACATGGATCCTTGACTATTGAATGCTTTATCTAGAATTTGACTTTCATCTCCCAAGATCGCGACCGACCCATTTAGGAAGGACAAAGCATCTTTTGGGGGTGGTAATTTTTACTTTTCTAGGATAGTTTTGTTTTCTTTGTTTTGGGTTTACTTTTGCGTTCTTGCTAACCATTTGAGCCATAAACCTTCTTTTCAAGCCATATCTTTAGATTTTGAGCCTTTTGTTTCATTCTTGTTCCCATCATTGGTTTTTGTGAAGCAATTGGTCATTATTGTTGGAGATTGTGGTGAATGAGTTTGAATGTTGGTTCTTATAATGTAAGCAAGTTTGTGTTGTAAATGTCTTGTGAATAAAGGCAAATGTAAAGTTGAAAAAGCCGTCCATAGTTAAAAGAGGCGAGGACATTGCAATAAAGTAAAAATTTGAAAAAAATGAAAAAAAAGAATGAGAAAAGGCAAAGCAAATTCAAATTCTTTGGTAAAAGTGATAAAAAGTGAAAAATGAAATAGCTCAAAATATTTTGATGTAAGTGTCTTCTCCCTATTTTAAGCATTGAGGACAATGCTTTGTTCAAGCATGGGGGGGGGGAGCGTTCTTACGCTTTTTGTATATATGTTTGTGATTTTGGTTTTGAATAAGCTTGAGGGTGTTGGTGTTTTTATTTGGTGATTACTTAGTTTTGGTGTTAAGATTTGGCCAATCTTTGCTTCACAATTTAGGTATACCACCAAATTTCAAATTTTAGCCTACCTTAACCTTTTTCGCCCTTACATTACAACCCTTCTCAAGACCTTTTAACCTTTTTGTTTGAGTCATAAATCGGTGGAGGGAGATGTGAGTTAACCCTATAGAGCGGTGTGCATTAGTCGAGATGTTAAGTAGCCTAAATCTCTTTCTTTTTTCGGTTCCTTCGAGGAACCATTGAGATGCTCACTAGAGGTAAATTTGAAGCTAATTGGGAGAATGTGTTAAAAATGTTTTGAGATGAAGGTGAATTTTGTTTCATTAGTTCTCTATGCTTAGCATATCCTATGTTTCAATTTATATTAGATATCTTAGAACGTACGGTCCCTTACTTGTTTAGGAAGAATTGCATCCATTTGTGCTTGCTCATCTGCAAAAGTCCACTCATGAACATTTGTTTTCTTTTCTTTTCTTTTTGCTTCTTTTTCATGCTTTGCCTTGTTTGTTTGGTTTGTGAGAGTTATGTTTGTTTGCTTCTCTTAGGAACCCTTACGAGAGCATCACTCGTCCTCTAGGGCGATCTAGGGGTTTAAATGGCTTATCTTTAGTTGCTAAAATTGACCGTGATTCCTACGAAAGTGAGTCTTAGTGTATATTTTTTTCTCTTTCTTTCTTTTTCTTTGTTTTAATAAGTCTTTATTCCTATTTCTTCTTGCTTTGTTTTGCTCGAGGATGAGCAAAAGTTTATCTTTGGGGAGTTTTGATGATTGTCATTTATGGCACTCATTTAGTTTCTTTTAGGATGATTTTTCATTGTTTTTACATCTCTTTCATCTCCTTTTCTCTAGTTTTACTTGCATTTTCTCTATTTTGCATTTTCCTTAGTTACTTTTTTATTTTCTTAATTTTCCTAGTTTATTTTGCATTTTCTTCTTTACTTGTTTGCTTTTCTTTGATTCTAGGAAGTTTGTGATGCTTGAGAGGCTCAATGGCATTTCTCTCGGGGTTTTCAAGCCAAAGATGTGTCTCGGTCCCTCCTTTTGAAGCCCAAAAGGAAAGGAGTCCAAGAGTCAAGTCTTCAAGGTTGCGCCCTCATACCACGTGGACGTGAAATTGCGTTTTTCAACCCACCAAGATGGCTCCTAGAAACTTCCTATATCATTATGCATCATCCGGAGCTCACGGGGTCATCTTCGAGCGCACAAGAGGACATGTCCTGTTCCCATGGTGTGGCCGCGCGCGCAGGAGTAGCGGCCGCGCAGGTGCATGGCGCGGCCGCCCGCGAACCAGGAGCGGCCGCACACTCTCTCCTCCCTGTTTCTGTACCCATTTTGTTGCGGCTGTGCAATGGAGTAAGAGGTCACGCCTTTTGAGGTCTCTTTTGGACGTCTAACTAACTTCTCTTTAGTTAGTTTTACTATATATAGATTTCCTTCACTTCTAAGAGAGGATCAAGAAGTTTTTAGACATAATTTTAGCTTAGTTGAGAGTTTCTCTCTCTAGTTTTAGGGTAGTTTAGGAGTAGATTTAGAGAGAGAAAGTGAGTGATTTTAATGGAGATTTGAGAGATTGATGATACAAGGGTGACAAATTGTGTTGAAGATCTTCTCTATTATCAATGAGCATTTCTAACTCTATCTCATCTTATTTCTTTGTTTAACTTCATGTTTAATTGGTTTGATTTTGATGTTTGATCTTAATTAGTGTAATTGTTCGTGATATTTTGTTGATTCTTGATTTCTTTAGTTGTTTATTAATAGATGATGATTCTTGAGTAGTTGTTTGGCTAGGAATTGGGTGAAACTTGTATGATTGATTGATTGTGATTAATTTGGGAATTTTGTTGATTGATTGTTGAGATTAAAGTGATTAATTTAAGTTTGCATGTGTGTAATTCGATTAGGCCTTGAGAATTATGCTAGATTGCATTGTAATTGCTAATGACACGACCAATTGCAATTATCAATTGGTTTGAACTGTGATTCTCTTAGTTTGTTATTCGTAGAGACATCTAGCTTAACGATTAGGAGATAGCTCTTTGATTCCAATTGATTGCTCTTATCATTAGTCTTCACAACCATTGATTGGCATGTTTGTCCCAAGTTGTTGCAATTGTCATGATTACTTGTTGGTCCCTATTCCTAGTACTTTATTTGTTTGATTGTTTGTTTTGTTAGTTATTAGTGTTACTTCTTCACCTTCGACTTCGACCTAGCTTAGGCGCATAATTGAGAACGCTTGAACATAACCGTTAATTTGGGTTCGACACTTGACTTACCTCTATACTTGGATTTAGGTTTGTTAAGTGTTTATAAATTTAGTTTGACTTAGGGAGGATTAGTTAACGACCTAGTCTTTTCCTCTCGTCAAATTGTCTTCGGCTACTTCATCTCAAGGATTGCATTTATCTTATCAGGATTTGCATTAATGCCCCTTTCACTTGCCATAAACCCCAAGAACTTTCCTGACCGCACTCCAAACACACACTTCTCTGGGTTTAACTTCATCTGATATTTCAGAAAAGTATTGAAGGTTTCTTTCAAGTCAACAATGTGATCTTTTTGAGCCCTGCTTTTCACAATCGTATCATCCACATATACCTCCACATTCTGCCCCTTCTACTTTTCAAATGTCTTATCAACCAAGCCTAAGCATTTTTCAATCCAAACGGCATGGCCCTATAACAATAGACCCCTACATTTGTTATTGTAGGCGTCACTTGAAGCGCGCCAACGTTAAGCATGTGTGAATATGCTCGGCACTCATATGAAGTGGGAATTGACATAATACGATTAGGGACAAGGAATGTAGGGAGCTTGTAAACCGTTCACGGATCATAAAAGGCAACCACGAATAAAGGGACAACGATAGGCAACAACGATTGACCCGTGAAGGTTACACCCCATTCAAAATCCATGAGATTAATAACTCCATATGGTTCGGAACCACGAAAGGAGGATTGAGGATGATGATATGAAGTGAGTCATGGAGTCACATTCGCTTGTATTGGCCTCTACTCGATTCTTATAATGAAAACTATTTCCTGTGATCTCAAAAGTATGCGAACAAAGATTCAATTTGCTCCCAAATGAATATTAGGCTAAATTGGTTGAATATTAATGCAACATATAATTCTAAAATAGTGTGATCACTTGATTTAACAACAAGATTAAAAAGGAACCTAAATCGGTTGTCCAAATTATCTTATTAGGCGTTATATTCAATTACATATTCCCTTTGATGTGTGTCATAAATGGCACACATTTGACGAGCATTTAGGTCATTTCTATTCTCTTTTCATAGCTTTCATGCTTAATAAGTGCTTAGTTTTATGCTTTGTTGCTTAGTTTTACCTTTCTTCTCTTATTTTGTAGCTTTTGTGCTTTTCGTTGGTTTTCTAGTCTTTTCTTCTTTATTTGCTCTATTTTCGTGGTTGTAGGTATTGGACGAGGTTCGGGTCGTGATTTTGGTGATCCATTATGGTGGAAGAAGCTTTAGGATCAAGTTCATGGAGTTTGGGAAGCTCAAGATGCAAAGAAGTGGAAGTTCCAAGTCTTGGCTCTTCTCTTGTGCTCCCTTTAAAGGAAGTGTGTGCCCTCAATATTAAGCCTTAGCTACTGCCTACCTTGTCCTCCATCACCATCATAAATCATGTGTGCACCCCTTGAGCTTGAAGAGTTGAAGATTCGAAGAAACCCAGCTGCGTGCGGCCGCACGCGCAGAATGTGCGGGCGCACACGAAGGATGTGCGGGCGCACACGAAGGATGTGCGGCCGCACACCATGGTTGTGCGGGCGCACATCCCCTGTTGTGTGGCCGCACCAACGTGGGTCTTTTTCGATCGGATTTTGACGATTTTCTCTCTCTTCTTATACCTATTTGAACCCAATTTTTGTAAGAAGTTTTTCATAATAGAATTAGATCATATTCTTAGCTTAGTTGAGAGCTTCTCTCTCTAGATTTAGGGGTTAGTTTTAGGAGTAGATTTTAGAGAGAGAAAGTGAAGAATTTCAATGGTGATTGAGAGATTGAAGATCCAATGGTGACAATTGTATTGGAGATCTACTCTATTATCAATGAGCATTTCTAAACTCTATCTCATTTATTGTTTTGTTTAGTATTCATGTTTAGATTGTTTGATTTTGATTAGATTTTGATGATTTGATGGTTGATGTTTGATTAGAGTTATTGTTCTTCTTTGATTGTTGATTCTTTGATTGTAGATTGTTGATTTCTTAGTTGTTTGTTGAATTGATGATGTTGCTAGAGTAGTTGTTTGGTTAGGGATTTGGTGAAGCTTGTATAATGTAATGGATTGATGTAGATTGGGGATTTTGATGGAGTTGATGATGTGATTAAATTGGTTAATTGATTATGTGCATGTGTGTGTTTGATTTAGGCTTGATCACCCTAGTTATTCACACTAGATTGCATTGTAAGTTCACATTGATACGGACCATTGATTTGTGGCTTGCATTTACACGATTGAGGTGTCTTGTGATGTTTCCTAGCTAGAGTTTATCGTAGTTGACGCTAGTTAGACCTCTAGGAGAATAGCTTGATATGCTCTTTTGGTTGCATAATTGATCTTCCCTCACATTGCTTGACTTAGTCAACTTCCTAAACCAATTTGCATTGTTCATTGCTATTATAAGTGAATCCTAATCCCTAGCATTTTATTTGTTTGATTTCTTTGTCCTAGTAGTTGTTAGTGTCCTCTTTTACCCTTTGTCTTCGACCTAGCTTAGGCACATAATTGAAAGCACTTAGACATTACCGTTCCTTTGGGTTCGACCCTTAACTTACCTCTATACTTGTATTTAGGTTTGTTGAGTGTTTATAAATTTTGTTTGGCTTAGGAGGATTAGTCCAACGACCTAGTTTTCCCCACGTCAAAATGGCGCCGTTGCCGGGGAACGGTGTCTATGTTTGAGTGTTTTTGATTGCTTGAGTCTAGGTCTTTGTGTATACTTTTCTTTTATTTCATTTTTGTTTCCTTTGTAAAAATGGCATGTCTATCTTTTTCTCAGCATGATGATGAGCCTTTTTGTGAATATTTTAATAGACTTAAGGAATTTCTTGACTATAATTGTTGTAGTCTTTGGGAAGCTTGTGAGATTTGTTATCATGGTTTGAATGAGCAAACTAGGGATATAGTTGAAGGAATGCATAATGGTGATTTTAGAGCATTTTCTATTGAAGATGCTTGGAAATTTTATGTTTGGTTTGCTTGGGAAGTCTAAAACAAGGGTAAACGTGCTTCCATTTTTTATGTGCAATGTGTTAATTCTTTCAATGCTAGCATGATTTACCATGATGTGTCACATGACCCCATAGTTGAACCTAGAACAAATGCTTCCAATTCTATTTCCTCATTTGTTCATGATAATGTGTTGCATGTTCAAGCTAACAAATCTCATACATTTGAAAATGCTCCCAACCCCCTATTTGATGAAAATGCTCATGTTTATAATGATGATGATCCCACCTTTGGTTGTACTTCTTCTTCTCTTGTTGAGCCTCAATCTCCTACCCCTTTTGAATCTCTTATTGCTACCTTGGAAGCTCAAATTAGGCATGTTGAGCTTCGTGATGATCTTGGGCCTAACAAAGAGTCGACTCTTAATTGTTTAAGAAGTCAATTGGAGATGATGAAAAAGAATGAGGAGCGTCTTGAGGAGGGAAGAAGGAGAAATGAAGAGCTAGGAAGCCATTTGTCATCCTTGATGCTTATGTGTGAAAGTTACAAATCTAATGTGTGTGTTGAGGGTGATGATGGTAATTCCGAGCAACCAAGAGTGTGTGAGGATCCTATTGTTGAGCATAGGAGTGAAGGAGAGAGAGTCGAGAGTGATAATGAGTTTGATGAAATTTTGAGTCTAGACATCTCTTCCTTTGTTGATTGTGATGAGTTTCAAGTGTATGAATGTGACTCTTCTATCCATGAGTATTTGGACTCGTTTGAGGTTATGACAATTGTGTTTGTTGAGTGCATAGGGAATAGCCATAGCCTTTTAAGCAAGTTCATTGATGATGCTTCATGGGAGAGAGATGATTTTGAAATTAATTTGCCTCCATTCATGCATGGGTTTGAGACTCTAGGCTTTAAGGAAGTTGAGGGGGCTATTGTTCATGAAGGTAATGGAGGAGATTATGTGGTTCCTCTTGGGAGTTGGACGTTTGAGGGAGATGGTGATCATGAGCGTTCTTCTTTTGAGGATTCTATGATTGATTTTCATGCCCTCATTGGTGATGTGAGACCTTGTGTTGAGGGAGTAGCTAACCCTTTGCCTTTTTCTCATACCCCTTTCTCTCAAAAGTTTAACCACACCCCCTATTGCCCTATTTTTCTCCCTTCCTTTGTTGGTAAGCCTATTGGGGATCCTTATGTCTATGAAGATTTGAATGTGGCTCATTTGTCTCCAATTTGGGAAAAGGGTGATGTTGCCACCCAAAAATATTTTGAGGAGAGTTTGCCTTCTTTTTCCTTTTCTTCTTCTTTTTCTTTTTCTTTTTCTTCTTATTTTGTTGAGTTTTCTTTTGATTCTTCTTCCTTCTCTTGGCATCTCTCTCCTCATAGGTGTGCACTATGCTTGTTGCATGCCTTATTTTTGTCATGTGCACACTTACTTTCTTATGAAATGTGTAGTAGTGCATTTGACAAGCTCTTGCGTGCGTTGAATTATTATTTTACTAGAGCGGTCAAGCTTGGACCTTAAGCAAGCCTTTCTTGGGAAGTAACCCATGTCTTAGATTAGATTTTCCTTTTCTTTTTAGAATAGATTTTCTCTCATGGAAATGTTTGTGTGCCTTTTGCTAGGTACATGACTTGATATACTTTGGTGCTTCGATTTGGATCAAGAATCAAGGAAGGTTGACTCCTATTTTTACTAGCACATGGAAACAAGGTTCAATTCTTGAGAAATTAGCTATGAAAGGTTTAATTTGGTCATTTGCGGGTATTTACACCCACCTCAAATCCGGTAATATCTTTCTTTGCTCTTTCTCTAGTGGATGATGACTTGTTGGACATATGTTCGTTTGTTGGATTGATCTCCTTGTTTTCCCCTCCCATGGATTATATGATTTATGTTTGAGTGTATTGTCTCATTCAAGCTTGGGGGAGGGTATTCTATCATGTTTGGTGGGATTTTGATTCATATATGCTTTGCACCTTTGTATATGCTTTTCCATGTTTCTCTTATTTTGAAAAACTCCAAAAAGATTTTTGTTTCTATCAAGGCAAATTTGCAATGTGTTTTGTTTTGTTCTTGCTTTGGACATAATAACATTTGGACTTGTATAATTGAATGCTTTTCTTCTTAAATGGTAACGGTGTGCACGGTTTGAGAGTACGCTTGGTTGATTCTAGGATAAAGCATGCTAAGGTAGTTGGTTAGAACTAGTGGGAACATGAAGCCGGATTCTACTTGTTTGTGGCATGTTTGGTAGTTGCTTCCTATAGTCGATTTGACGCCAATAGTGAGTTTTTGCTACATCCGTGTGAGTTCTTTGTTTTTCAAGCCTTCAACCTATACTTGCATGAGCGGCATGGATCCTTGACTTTTCGCAAACCTAATCTTGAAACTTGACTCATAGATCTTGAATCCGAGACCGAACCATTTAGGGAGGACAAAGGCACCTTTTTCGGGGTGGTATTTTTCATTTTTAGGATAGTTTGTTTCTTTCTTTATTTTTGGGTTTACATTTGCCTTCTTGCAACCATTTGAGCCTTATACCTTCTTTTCAAGCCACATCTTTAGATATTTGGCCTTTTGTTTCATTTTCTTTCTTTTCTTGGTTTTTGTGAAACAATTGATCATATTTGATGGAGTTTGTGGTGGAGAAGTTGAAATGTTTGGTTCTAATGATAGCAAGATTGTGTGATTTCTTCTTTGTGAATAATGGCAAATGAGTATGAGTAAAAGCCGTCCTACATTATAAAAGGCATGGACAAATAAGTGCAAAATCGAAAAAGCCGTCCAAAGTTAAAAGAGGCGAGGACAAAGCACTATTAAAAAATAAAAGGAAAAAAAAAGAGAAAAATGAAAAATTCAAAAACATATTTTGATGTGAGTTATCTCCCTTTTTGAGCGTTGAGGACAATGCTCCATTTAAGCTTGGGGGGAAGCGTTCTCACGCTTTTTGTGTATATGTTTGTGATTTATAGCTTTGAATAAGCTTGGGGGTGTTAGTTTGTTTTTGTTTGGTGACTACTTGATTGTGATTCTAAGAATTGGCCGTTCTTTGCTTCACTTTTAGGAAAACCACCAAATTTTAAATTTTAGCCTACCTTCACCCTTTTGCCTTAACGTTACAACCTTGGGGAAAGACCTTTTGACCTAAATGGTTGAGTCATTCATCGGTGGAGAGGAATGTGAGTTTTAGGAATAGGGACAGGGGATGCAAAAGTCAAGATGTCGAGTAGCCTAAAAATTCTTTTTTTCCGGTTCCTTCGTGGAATCATTGGGATGCTCACTTGAGGTCGATTTGAAGCTATTAGGAAGAACGCGGTAAGATTGTTTGGGATGAAAGTGGATTGTGAAAGCTAGTTCCTATGCTTAGCATATTTATGTTTCAATCAACCTTAGGTATCTTGGAGCGTGCACTCCCTTACTTGTTTAGAAAGATTTGCATCCACTTGTACTTGTACATTTGCAAAAGTCCTTTCATGAACATTTGTTTGCTTTTCTTGTATTTTGTTTTCTTGTTCATGCTTTTCCTTGTTTGTTTTATTATGAGAGTTATGGGTCAAACTCTTAGGATACCCTTACGAGACCTCACTCGTCCTCATAGGCGACTTTGGGGTTTAAAGGGCTTGTTGTAGCTAAAAACAACCGTGATTCCTACGAAAGTGAGTTAGTGTATATTCTCATCTCGTCTCTTCTTTAGTTTGTTTTATTAAGCTCGTCATTTCCACTCCCTTGGTTTTGTTTTGCTCGAGGACGAGCAAAAGGTAAGCTTGGGGGTATTTGATGTGTGTCACAAATGGCACACATTTGATGGGAATTTAGGTCATTTCTATTCTCTTTTCATAGCTTTCATGCTTAATAAGTGCTTAGTTTTATGCTTTGTTGCTTAGTTTTACCTTTCTTCTCTTATTTTGTAGCTTTTGTGCTTTTCAATGGTTTTCTAGTCTTTTCTTCTTTATTTGCTCTATTTTCGTGGTTGTAGGTATTGGACGAGGTTCGGGTCGTGATTTTGGTGATCCATTATGGTGGAAGAAGCTTTAGGATCAAGTTCATGGAGTTTGGGAAGCTCAAGATGCAAAGAAGTGGAAGTTCCAAGTCTTGGCTCTTCTCTTGTGCTCCCTTTAAAGGAAGTGTGTGCCCTCAATATTAAGCCTTAGCTACTGCCTACCTTGTCCTCCATCACCATCATAAATCATGTGTGCACCCCTTGAGCTTGAAGAGTTGAAGATTCGAAGAAACCCAGCTGCGTGCGGCCGCACGCGCAGAATGTGCGGGCGCACACGAAGGATGTGCGGCCGCACACCATGGTTGTGCGGGCGCACATCCCCTGTTGTGTGGCCGCACCAACGTGGGTCTTTTCCGATCGGATTTTGACGATTTTCTCTCTCTTCTTATACCTATTTGAACCCAATTTTTGTAAGAAGTTTTTCATAATAGAATTAGATCATATTCTTAGCTTAGTTGAGAGCTTCTCTCTCTAGATTTAGGGGTTAGTTTTAGGAGTAGATTTTAGAGAGAGAAAGTGAAGAATTTCAATGGTGATTGAGAGATTGAAGATCCAATGGTGACAATTGTATTGGAGATCTACTCTATTATCAATGAGCATTTCTAAACTCTATCTCATTTATTGTTTTGTTTAGTATTCATGTTTGTTGAATTGATGATGTTGCTAGAGTAGTTGTTTGGTTAGGGATTTGGTGAAGCTTGTATAATGTAATGGATTGATGTAGATTGGGGATTTTGATGGAGTTGATGATGTGATTAAATTGGTTAATTGATTATGTGCATGTGTGTGTTTGATTTAGGCTTGATCACCCTAGTTATTCACACTAGATTGCATTGTAAGTTCACATTGATACGGACCATTGATTTGTGGCTTGCATTTACACGATTGAGGTGTCTTGTGATGTTTCCTAGCTAGAGTTTATCGTAGTTGACGCTAGTTAGACCTCTAGGAGAATAGCTTGATATGCTCTTTTGGTTGCATAATTGATCTTCCCTCACATTGCTTGACTTAGTCAACTTCCTAAACCAATTTGCATTGTTCATTGCTATTATAAGTGAATCCTAATCCCTAGAATTTTATTTGTTTGATTTCTTTGTCCTAGTAGTTGTTAGTGTCCTCTTTTACCCTTTGTCTTCGACCTAGCTTAGGCACATAATTGAAAGCACTTAGACATTACCGTTCCTTTGGGTTCGACCCTTAACTTACCTCTATACTTGTATTTAGGTTTGTTGAGTGTTTATAAATTTTGTTTGGCTTAGGAGGATTAGTCCAACGACCTAGTTTTCCCCACGTCACCCTTTAACATGCAATATGGTGATCATAACAAATATAATAAAACCAACATTAATATTGGAAGCAATTTAACTATAATATCATTAGTCAAATCAAATAATAAATACACCTAATCATGATACTAGCAATATAAAATAAAATAAGTAATTAACTTAATTAATTACTCACATTTCGCGCGCTCCTTTAAATTGCTACATCATGAATAAATTGTTAGTAATTTCAATAAAAATATAAATCAAATTGAAACAATTAAATTAAAAAGTAGAGTTGATTTGGTCCAAACCCTCAGTCAATTCTACCTTTCACGCCTTGGTTTAAGGACGGAACCTTAGATGTTGTATGGACTCCTTGGAGTGCTTAAGGAAAGAATGATGTAATTAGAAATATAGGTTTAAGGCTTAGAGTATGAGAGAGAGAGAAGAGAATGATTTTTGGTGTAGAAGAGAGGAAGAGAGAATGATTTGGTGCCCCGAACTGCAGAAAGGAGGGGGTATTTATAGAGGAAATGAGTAGGGGATCACACGGAACCCTAGAAAAGATAAAAACCCTAATTCGGGGCACTGTGACACGGTCATGGGCGCCGTGACACTGTACAGGTCACCGTGTCGCGGTGCACAATTTTGCTCATATCTTATTCGTTTTAAATGGAAATTAGGCTTATGATATATCGATGGAAAGCTTATTTCAAAGCCTATCCAACCAAATAATAATTTGATCAAAATTATAGGGCCAAAAAATCAGTTTCTCTCGGTTTTTTGATGTAGATACGAAAAGAAAAAAATAAGTTATGGTTTAGCAAAATTCGCTAAGAATTGAGTTGGTTTAAGAAATGTATTGAATGGAAATATGGATTTAGCACTCCAAAGTTTAAATGCTCCACCCAACCAATAATGGCAGTGAAAGGTTGTTTATTAACGGGTTTGGTTCTGGGGAGACATTTTTGGGTTAAATGTCGTTTTCGCTCTGTCTGATTCATGAAGGCTTACTTGATGATAACCTGAGACTGCATCAAGAAAAATCTGCATTGCATGACCGGATGTGGAATCTACCAGCCTATCTATCCGAGGTAACGGATAGCAATCCTTGGGACACGCTTTATTCAAATTTGTAATCTACACACATTCTCCATTTACCAGTCGGCTTTCTCACCGTAACTACATTGGCCAACCATTCAGGGTACATGCTAGGCTCTATAAATCCAACCGCTAGAAGTTTTTTGACTTTAGATTGTATTGCTTCAATCTTCTCTGTTCAGAAGTTTCGCTTCTTCTGTCTTACCGGCCTAAATTTTTAGTCTATATTCAACTTATGCACCATAACGTCAAGATGTAACCCAGGCATTTTATCTGCCGAGAAGGCGAACACATCCGCATTTTCCCACAGCAAGCTGATTAAATTACATCTTATTTTCGCATCCATGTCAGCCCCAACTTTCATTGTTCGACCTGAGACTCCCAATTGGAGTTCAGCTTGCGCTGTCTTTCCTCCTGATGCCGGCCTTGGAAATGGTACTGGTCTAGTATTGAAGTTTTCCATCGACAAGTCACGTACCGATGGCTCTCTGTTCCTTTTCGGACTGTTCACAGCCGGATTTTCTCAAACTGGGTTTTTCAAGGCGATTACATAACAAGACTTCGCCATCACCTACCCTCCGTGCACCTTTTCCACATTCCCCAGATTTGACACATATGCTATGGTCAGATGGTAAGTCGACACTACTGCCTGTACGTCATGTATTATTGGTGTTCCGAGAATGGCATTTTATGTCGATGGTACATCCACTACAAGGAACTCCGCCATTACATCCTTTGCGGCTGATCCATCACCAAATCGGACCGGTAAGACAATACTGCCTTTCGGCCCATTTGGTTAAGCCATTAAACGGAATCACTAGGTAAGATACCTGCGTCACATATTGCCTTCCTATAATCATCTCATTGAAAGCCTGCATAAACAGAACATTTGCCAAACTACCTCCATCTACCGGGACTCGTTTTAAATCTTCCCTGTTAATCGTTGCTATCAACACTAAGGGATCTTCATGAGGAAAGACAATTCCCCTAGCGTCCTCTTTTGTAAACACCACATCAGGTATATTTGCATGTTAGGGGCGACTATCAGCATCCAGAGCATTTACAAAATGACGATGCTCAGACAAGTGCCTTTTTGCTCCACTTATCGTTCCTCAGTGTATGGGTCTACCGGTTATCACATCAATTTTCGTCCCTATTAACAATGGTGGTTGCCCACTATCCCCCTACCGATTTATCCCGACCTGCTGCCTTTCAGGCCTCACCTCTTACTGCTGACACTTCAACTGCCGATAAGGTGGTGGTAGCTGACTTCCCCCTGTATACAGACGGTACTGGGTTAAGTGCCCCTTCCTCATCAGCTCTTTAATGTTATCCTTCAACTGCGTACACTCCTTGGTATAATGCCCAACATCTCGATGAAACATACAATATTTTTTCACATCTCTTCCCTTGGCCTTCATCGGTGTTGGCATCGCCCAATCTTATGTGCTTTGATTCACGGAGTAAATCGCAGCCCTTGGTGTGTTCAATGAGGTATAGTTACTATACCGTATCGGTGCTCTTGCACCCCAACCTCCTTCCGACTTCCCGCTCTCACTGGGGCCAGAGCTTTTGACCTTCCACTTCCTATGACTGCCCCTTCATATGAATGTTGTACTTTGTCTGTCGGAGCAGCCCTGCTACTTGTCTTCATCAACTCTTCACTCTTTATGTAATCATGGGCCTTATTGAAGGCTGCTGCTAATGTCGGTAAATTTTTTCTTATTAGACAACGCTTAAACTCTGAGTCATTCAAACCATTCATCAATGTCATAACGGCTATCTCTTGCTGTAACTTTGGTATTGTGTTTGCTTCATTATTGAATCTTCTGATGTAGTCCCTTAGAGACTCATTTGGCCTCTGCCCTACTGCAATCAATTCCCCCGAGGTTCGCTACCGAACACTGTTGCTGATATACTGCCCTACAAACATCTCCGTCAACTTTTCAAAGCTGTCAATTGTGCCATTTCCTAGGTTGTTAAACTAGTCTACAGCTGCTCCAGTCTAGGTGGTCGGAAAGACCTTGCACCATACGGCATCTGAATTGGTGTACAAGATCATGTGCCCTTTATAGACGCTATGTACCTGCTTGGATCACCCCTTCCGTCATATCTACACATCGGCATTTTAATTTTCTCCATTGGTTGATCCAAGATGTCTTGCGTAAACGGTGATGTCCTTGAATGGACAATTGTTCGCACCACCCCTTGCCATGCATTTTGCAAGCTTCACTGCCTCTGATTTCTAGTACTAACAGCGCGACAGGAAGACTGGACCTCTGTCTCTCGGCCAGTTGTGTGTGTTCTTGTTGGCGATACCTCCCGAGACGGATGCCTCGGTGAATCAGTTGCCTAATGAAACTGACTATCAAGGTTCACAATCGGCACCCCTCCTCCAGCTTTAGTGGCACCAACCCCAACCTCTTTCCTTTTCTTACTCATTGATCTCATCACCCTGGCTGCTATCTCCAAATCCTCCGGGGTAAACTCATACATGGGATCTGATGTTGTGCCAACTCGTCGTTATGAGGTTAACGGCATATTGAAGTGATTTCCCTCTAAGGTATGAGTCTCATCTTCTATCTCAACCTCTGGGATTACAGCTTCATTTCCAACTGTTATGCCCGAGTTAATTACTTTGCTAATTCCATTATTACTTCCTGGTGTTTCTTTATTTCCACCTATGATATTTCTGTGTTAGGTCCTTAGGCGATAAAAGTAATCTTTTAGCGCCAAATTTTTCTAGTATGGATCCGACAGCCCGTATTCGAGATCCGTGAAGACCCTATCGTCCAGCTAAGCACCTACACAGGAAATGAGGATTAGCTAACCCCGGGGTGAATCCGGTGATAACCACTCCGATGATAAAGTTAGAAAGTGTTTAAGAGAAAGAAGAGATAATATGAAGAAAGAGAAAGAGGAAGAGAGAGAGAGAGTAATAAATGCTACCTCTTAATTAAGATAAACCCACCTATTTATAGTGATTCCAATTGCCAGATGGCTGCATGCCATGCATACGACTTTATGCCAAGTGTTGATTAATTGACGCCACGTGTTGATCTGCAAGAGGCCGATATTTATGCCGTTATGTGAACTTACCAATATGACTATTATGGCTGAAAGCCCGTACTCGTTAAATCTGTAAAACATTAGATATCGGCACAGTAAATGTTATCGGAATCCCCTCATATAAAGATTGCAAGTCATCAAATACAGACACCTTGGCACATACTCTATACGAACAAAGATAAGAAAACATGGGATCACCTTGTCTGAAGTCCTTCTTAGCCAGAAAAGGGACAACATGATAGCCATTAATCATGACATAATAAGAAACAATTGTTTACATCTCATAATCCAGCCAATGACTTTGTTGGGGAAGCCAAGCTCACCTAAGACAACCTCAAAAAACCTCCACTCCACATAATCATAACCTTTCCTAAGGTCCATTTTGATCGAGCATGCACCTAGGAGTAATAAACTTAGGTGTGTAGCCTTTACAAATCTTAGTTGCTAACAGAATATTATCCCCAATGTGTTTCCCTAGGATAAAATCAACTTGAGCATCATGGATCGATAACAGTATCAATGACATGAGAAAGCCAATTTTGGGAAATGAGCTTGTAAGCCAAAGTAAAACAAGCAATGGGTTTATATTCCTTCACATAAGCAGGATTTTGAACTTTTGGGACTAGAGTAATTGACTACAATTACATTACTTAGCTAATTTCCCAAAGCTCAAAACACTCAAGAACAACTTCATAGACTTTCTACTTACTAATAGACCACGAGCTTTCGAAAAAGAAAACATAAGATCCATCAATACCAGGAGCCTTGTCACATTCATTAATTTTATAAAATATTCCCCACTATCTTTCTTTTCGAATTTTTAATACTCCAACTATCCCACTTACTTTTTATTTCATTTAAGTCCATCAAATAGTTTAAAATTACGTGTCAGTCAAAGTGTAACAATTTAAAAAACGTTTGTTTCACCATATATCCCTAAGTATATAATTTTTTTACTCACCATATACTCACGAAACTTTTCAAATTCACCATTAACCGTTGACTTTCACAAAAATATTCCTAAATGCTCTTAATGACTAATAGCTGTAACACTGTTAGCCATAAGGGTTAACTATGCCATGTGACAGCATCAGATAGGTTGATGTTTAAATTATTTAATTAAAAATTAAATAAAAACATAAAAATAAAAATGAAAGACCCACAACACCTCCAACCACCACCCAACCTCCCCCTGTTGCAAGGCTGGTACCCATTTTCTCCCTCGTGCAGTGCCAACATCCATCCCCTCCCTTATTGGTCGCCGGCGATCCTAGCAACCCTTCCTTTCCCCCTACCTACGGCACTTCCCTCTCACCCAAAACCCTAGATCGAAGATCTCTTCCTCCCACCCGAAACCCCCAACCATCCTTCCCTTTACCCTCGAAAACCTAGCGGCTAGGGGTTTTGAGGCTAGGGAAGGGGTGGTTGGGGATGTAGTGAATAAATAAATTACTTAGAGTCATATAATAAAAAAATTAAAGCGTAAAAATACGAAGAGAGTATGCATTACTATGCGTAAAAGTCAAAATTATATTATATACTCAAAATTTCTTAAAAAAATGCATTTCATATTAGAATATAAAATATAAACAATAATACATTTTTCTAGCAATAATATTTTCTCTTCGGCCCTACGCTTCTATAAATTCACCTTTTACTTTTCTCTCTAACAAAAAAAAATTAACAATCGTCCATTTTCCCTCACCATATCTGATTCTCTAGGAAAGAATTTTGTTTCTTTCAAAAATGGCCTCCTCATCTATAACAATCTTCTACTTATTAGCCACCCTTTTCGCAATCTCCTCAGCTATAGATATGTCCATAGTTTCACACAACCAAAATAAGGCGCCACAAGAGCGGGCTGCTCGGACCGAGGAGGAGGTCATGGCTCTTTACGAGTCGTGGCTGATTAAACATGGTAAGAATTACAACGGTCTTGGTGAAAAAGAGCGTCGTTTTGGTATATTTAAAGATAATCTCCGGTACATAGATGATCATAATTCTCAAAACCGGAGTTTTAAGCTTGGGTTGAACAAGTTTGCTGATTTAACCAATGAGGAGTACCGATCTACATACCTGGGTACTCGAAGGAAGTCCAATTCTGTATCGGTCGGATCGAAGAGCAATAGGTATGCTTACAAGGAAGGCAATAGCATCCCGGAGAGTGTTGATTGGCGGGAGAAAGGGGCCGTGGTTGCTGTTAAAGATCAAGGAAGCTGTGGTAAGCTTTTATCTTAGTATTATTCAATGATTTCAATCATCTTCATTCTTCAATTATGTCTCACAATTATTGGATTTGGATTAAATTTAGTCAGAATTACACAAGCATAATTTTTTTGATAAGATAAAATTATTTATTTATTTTAGTGACACTAGAAATATTACAATATTAGAATTATGCTTGTATAGGAAATTATTAATCCATAAGACCCTACTTCTTATTGATACTTCCTCTTTCCCAATTTATTTACAATATTTTTACTAGACGCAGTTGCCAATGTACAAGATTGACCGTTAATATTTCTTATTATATATTTATAAAAGCTATAAAAAATTTATATTAAGAAATTACACATTAAAAAGATTGAACAACATCTTACATGATAATATTGATTTTTATATTATACCTAAAAAAAATGGTCAAAGTAAAATATATGAATAGTGCAAAACGTGACGAGTAATTTAGGGCGGAAAGAGTAATCCATTTGTTATTGTATATTAAGTGTGGAATCTATTCTTTAGAAAAAAACGGTGAAAGTGTACCAAAACACAAAGAAATATAAGTAGTATAATATTTTATATTGAAAAATTAAAGAAATATTTTTCGATAAATAAAGTAGAATTATGTAGGTTGTGATTGGCCAGCACCCATAAAATTGAGCAATTAGCCAATGAGGCAATGACGAATGACCCATGAAGTAAGGACGTTGACTTTTTGTACGCATTCCTTACGGATAATTTTACCATTATTCTAGTTTTGTTTCGTCATAGACATTAGATTTAGTGAAAGCATTTCCAATTATTTAATTGTAAGGACTTGCTTGCAATTAAAATAAAATATCTAGCTACATACTTATTATTAGAGAATAAATAATTGAGCAACATGTTAGCTACTGTAGCCCGAACAAGCTACATGCTTGATTGAAAAAAAGACAAATAAATTCACACATATTGTAACATGTGTATATATATATTGTTTTTTTCCCAAATTACAAGATGTTATAGCTTATCATTGGAATACTTTGTTACTAAAAAGTGTTGTAGCTTGAAAATCGATGTAGAAAAGCAAGTTACAAGGCATTGTAGCTTGCCATTGGAGATGCTCTGATGTGTCATGTTCAGCCGTCAAATTTTTTTGTAAACCAAATATCAAATCTCTATTTATTTTTCACAATTTGTTATTTTTATTTTTGTTTTTGTTTTATTTTATTAGAATAAATTTCAAAAAAAAAAAAATAGGAGTACATTACTAATTTTGTATGTATTATTTGGCTATAAATTTTTATTGTTATATTGTATGCTTATTCATCATATTTTTTTCATTTCTTTTTGTTCTATCATTTCAAATCACTCCTAATATGTATTATTTGTAAAATATAACATATTCATCTCTGTTATGAGTTGTGTGCAATTAAAGATACTTACTCTGTTTTTAAATTATTGCACCACTTGTCTTATGGGAAAATTTTAAAAATATTGCATCATATCCATTTTTGAAAAATAAATATTTGTATTCACACTGCAAATACCTTACATAACCTTATTGTTTAACACTTGAATCTATGATTTGTCTACAATCACATAGACAAATTTGTACTTTTACCTTTCTCTCTTCTCTCTCCTCTCTTTTTTCCACTACCAAAAAATTTATGTCAAACTGTTATGGTGCAATATTAAAAGAACGGATGAAGTATGTATAAATGTATTTCCTTAGTATATTTGGTATAAGATATTAAGTTTATTTTTATATATTTTTAAAGATATTAATCACTATAATGCCCTCCTCACGAGGGGAGTGTAGCTCCACAGTGAAGTAAGAGAAGAAACAAAAAATTGTTTGTAGTTAATATGTATTATGTTTTACAAAATGCATAATGAATTTGAAATATGACTAGTTTTTCATATAAACCATGAACACTTAATAATAATAGACAGATATATATAATAGTGCATATTTTATACAAAGTATTATATAAATGAAGCGTTGTATTATTTTTTTTTTTTAAAAAATAAACCATTATATGTTGACGTGAATAGGATCTTACAGATAACAGGTCATAAGCTCCTTCCGTCACTTTGAATTTATACTATCATCTTTACTCTCAACGATAAAGTCCGATTTATAATAATTAAAAAATGACATAGGAAATAATAAGTAAACTAGTTATTGGATCGGGCAATATCCCGATAAATCGTAAATTTATAATTAAGTGTGATCAAAATTAATGAAAAGGATTAATGTTAAACAATACGGATTATTAATAAGTGAGTGAAATATATACGGAGTAATAACCTATATTATCATTCATTAATTATATTTAATATAGGCATGTTAAATTTAAATTTGGAGGTTATACATATGAAGAGTTTTTCATGAAAATTAAACTTTATTATAGAGAATTAAAATAAATAGATTTTTTTTTTAAAATTAATTACACATTACTACAATTCAATACAGTGACAAAAGAATGATACACATTGGATGACACATGACGCACATGTGACACAAAATAATAAATAAAAGTGACACATGGCGTTATCATGTTGTTATATTTCAAATAGGCATGCCAAATTTAAATTTGGAGATTATACATATGAAGAGCTTTTCATGAAAATTAAATATTATTATAGAGAATTAAAATTATAGAATTTTTTTTTTAATTAATTATACATTTCTACAATTCAATACAGTGACAAAAGAATGATATACATAGGATGACACATGACGCACATGTGACACTAAATAATAAATAAGAGTGACACATGACGTAAGCATGTTGTTCCTTTTAGTTTTAATAATAATATAGATAAAAGTGATTTATTTTTTTACACAAGATAAAAGACATTTATTATTGGGATATAATGCCAAAAAAACTACCATTGCCACTCTAGAAAACGACTACATAAATTAGAATCTTTAGAGTATACGTAACTCCACCTTGTTGTTGGAATCTTGGCCTCTTAAATGGAAAGAATCTATGAAATATTTATGACTGATGTGGCCCATAATATGGGTAAGATTCATTCAGCTCCACTCTGGTAGATTAGTCCTATTTAGGTGTCTTATTAGGCTCCACCAATTAGTATTGTTAATTCCGTAAGACCGTAACAGATATTTTGGATAGAATAATTGATGACGTGCAATAAACATTATCTAGATATTTATTTATTTATTTATTTATTATTTTATTTTATTTTTTTTAAACAAAAAAAAAACAATATCAAATGGACTTGTGAAAGTGACCCAAACCAATCAACCGAGATTATCTGATTATTGGATTGCCACGTCAATTGTTTATTCTCCATCCATTTTCAATTAGTTCTTGGACTCGACCTTAATCAATAGAAAAAGGTTTAGCCGTTTAGGTAATTAACTTAACAAGTTTGAGACAAATAAAAAATACTTTGTAAAGAATTATATGCCAACGGGCCAAGACTGGATTCAGATCCAATTGTTTTAGACTCAAATTCGAATTCCACCTAAATTTTGACTCATACATAGTGGTGTAAATAAGCCGATATGTTCGTGAACTACTTGCGAATAAGTTCGGTCAAAGCTTGGTCAAAACTTGTTTGTTAGCAAACAAGCTTGAACAAAAATCTTAAACTCGTCAAATAGATGAACAAAGCTCGAACAACATCATGTTGGACTCGATAACATTCATGAACAGCTCGTTTAAATCAATTTATAAGTTTTTTCACTCCTAATTAAAATTTGAAAATTTATATAATCTTTATTCATACATATTTGTAAAAAAATACTAATTATTTCATCATGTAAAAGCATGAAAACTCCGTTATTACCTTTTTCTATTGAAAGAATATAAATATCTTATATAAAAATAAATGGATGTGTTAAAACTTGAAAGAAACCATTTTTTTAATGATAAATCAAGATTCGTTTATTTAATCAAGCCCGATTTAGACCCTTTCAAGCTCGAACTTAAATTCGAAATGCAAACGAGTATGTTCGTGAACAAAGCTCAAACAAGCTAAATATTTAACAAGCCCAGCTCGAACATGATTTTTAAAAGCTCGTTCAAGCTCGAGATAGTTCGAACACGAATAGTTCTTATCAAGCTTTGCTCGAACAGACTAAAACTCGGCTCGGCCCGAATCGTTTGCAGCCCTACTCATAGATGATCCACACATACAAGTATATTTTTTGCCGAGAATATTAATTGAAAATGTTTTGATTTTAGTCCAATAACAAATTTTGTGCTCTATTAAATTGATTAAAAATTGATCTACGCTTCTTTTTCACTTTGTTTTTGAAGTTTAACTTTGATGCACTACCTCCACTTGTTTCCATTTCAGAAGTTTTATAGGTTATATTGCAAAATTAAATATGGTACTCTTTTGATCAATATAAGAAAAAATAACTCATGATCTGAAATTTAGTTTGATTTGTCATGATGTATATTTTAAATTCTTAATTTAATTCTTGATTTAAACAAAAAATTCATTTAATTTTCAAAAAATTAATCATCAACCTTGCAATATTTGTGAAACAAATCAAACAATTATAGAGGGAAGTACATGTAAAACATCTTAAAGGTAAACATTGCAATATTTTAGAACAAAAAAATTTCGAGTAGATAGCATGTATTTTCGTATATAATGAACTATGCCTGATCAAACTTAGCACGGCTCGGTTTTAGGCAGATTTTTTCAACCCTGATAATTTTTTTTGGGCTGGTTTGGAAACCTGTTTAAAAGAATTTTTAGTTTGATTTTTTTGGTTCGACTTAAAAATGGTCTAAGAAGACCAGCTTGTCCATTTTGAATGGGTTTGGACACAAAAATTCCAGTCCGAATCTTAAACCAACTCGACCCAGTCTGAGACGTGGGTTGATTTTTATGCTTTGGCCCAACCCGGCCCGCCCAATGATCAACAATATAATGAACTACGCTTTTTACGTAATAAATTTGACATCATATAGTTTAATTTGTTATGGTAGTCTTTAATTCAATCAATGCCTTAATCCCACATGTGTTTTCGTATTGTTAGTCTTTAATTAAACACAAGAATTTATAATCGAGTATGCTTAAAACAAGTTTATCATTTCTAAGCACCTGTTCACTTCAGCTTAATTTCAATTCAGTTCAGTTCAGCTCCAATCAATTCAGTTTAGTTCATTTCAGCTCCAATCAGTTCAGTTCAGTTCAGTTCAATTTAGCTCCTAATTTCCTTCTCTTATAAAATATTTATTTTAGCTCTATTCAGTTCATTTCAGTTCAATTCAGCTCCTATCATTTCAGTTGGCTCCAATCAGTTCAGTTCAATTCATTTCAGTAAATGCGAACGGGACCTAATTTCCTATATTGTCGTGTGCTATTTTTCCATTATACTTAACTTAATTTCCAATATTGTTGAGGACATAAATGTATAATTAGCATTATCTACTTGGAATCTTTCGTATTAAAGATCACTAACTGTACTTGAATAATACAGGGAGTTGTTGGGCATTTTCAACCATAGCTGCTGTAGAAGGTGTAAATCAGATAGTTACAGGAGACTTGATCTCTCTATCTGAGCAGGAACTGGTAGATTGCGATACTTCGTACAACGAGGGATGCAATGGCGGTCTCATGGACTATGCTTTCGAGTTCATCATTAAAAATGGTGGCATTGATACTGATGATGACTACCCTTACAAGGCCCGTGATGGCACTTGTGATACATACAGGGTAATCAGTACTCAACATTTTACTAAAAATGTTTTCGACGTTACACATACATCACAAGACACCAATAATGTCAATGTTACTTACATTTTGTGCAGAAAAACGCCAAGGTTGTTACGATTGATGACTATGAGGATGTTCCTATCAACGATGAGAGGTCATTGCAGAAGGCTGTTGCAAATCAGCCAATAAGTGTTGCTATTGAAGGTGGTGGTAGAGACTTCCAATTATATGCCTCGGTCAGTATTTTATGGCATTTTTGTTAACTACGTCAAATTTCTAGTTAACATACTTTTATCGTTAATAATTAATAGTCACATATACAATTTTAAGAACATGATAAGCTGTAACAAATATTTTTAAGGGTTGCACATTTGACAATTGTGTTATTTATTGTAAAATGGATGGAGTATAATTTTGCAACGTCTAGAATTCATTGTTAATAATGCATTTACAAAAATAGAATATAATTCAGCATCAGATTCATTAACTAATCACAATGATGTATGCATATGTAACCAATTAGTTAGTTAAGTAGCAAAAATGTGTGTTGAAATTAATTCTTATAATTTTGTTCTTGTGCATTTTTTTTTTCAGGGTGTGTTTACTGGCAAGTGTGGAACAGCGTTGGACCATGGTGTTGTAGTTATTGGGTATGGGACAGAGAATGGATTAGATTACTGGATAGTTAGGAATTCATGGGGTGCTGGCTGGGGAGAAGAAGGATACATTAGAATGGAGCGCAACACGAAATATACTGGCTTGTGTGGTATTGCAATGGAACCGTCTTACCCGATCAAAGAAGGCATGAACCCACCCAATCCAGGCCCATCCCCGCCAACGCCAGTTAAGCCTCCTAGTGTTTGTGACAGCTACTATTCTTGTCCTGAAGGCAACACCTGCTGCTGTATTTACGAATATGCTAATTACTGCTTCTCATGGGGCTGCTGTCCTCTTGAGGCAGCCTCGTGCTGCGAGGACCATTATAGTTGCTGCCCCCATGATTTCCCCGTTTGCAATGTCTATCAGGGCACCTGCTCGATGGTGAGAACTAATCATTTTGTCTTTCCCTTAAGTCTCTCTTATACTACTCTGCTTACTCGTGCTCACAATATATAATAATCTCTGGACTCAAAATTACTTCATACTAATCATTTTAACTTCATGCAATAATGATAAATACTGTGAAAAACCATTTTTGTATCTAGATTGGATTCAAAATTTCAAAAAAATGCATTTATCTTGTAGATGAAGGTAATATTTCTATGTGAGCTAATGAAGGTAATATATCTATGTGAGCTAGCTTAAATGGCGTGTTTTTGATGTTGCAGAGTAAGAACAACCCTATTGGCATTCCAGCATTAAAGCGTACTCCGGCAAAACCTCACTGGGCATTCGATAGCACAGGGAGGAGCAGTTCTTAATTTCACATTTTCGCAACGAGACTGTGAATTTTGGAAACCATTATGTGGTATCGGATTCATAAATCAGCTGTTGCTTAATATATTATGAATGATGCATAACTTAAACTTATACAAGTAATCCAGTGGTGTTACATTGCTGCAGATGTATGCAAGAATATGATCCTACGCTGTTAATAGCCCAGTAATGTAAATAGACTGGCGAGGTTCAAATTAGATTACTTGTAATGGCTTATTGTATGTTATTTATTCTTGTATAATTATCGTGAACATTTAAAGTTGCATTAAAGAAGCAATTAAATCTTAGTTTTATAAGTTGCTATTTGTTTGTTGTTTATGCCAAAAATCACCTAAGGGCGACCTAAGATTGAGACGTCGATAGCTAGATGAAAATAACTACTACCTCCGTTTCAAAGTTTTTTGCAACTTTTGCCAAAAACATCCGCTACACATTTATTGCAACTTTCCAATTTTTGCCATTTTTAGTAAGTTTTTTTTTAATTGAAATTACATATATACCCTTACTTAGAGTTTTAATAACCCCAATTAGAATTTAAACAGTAAACTTATGAAATTACTAATCTAACATTATTTATCTAACAATTCCCACCAAATTTAATTCTTTATTCCAATTCCCAACTAACTCATTAATTCATTAAGCCTCCAATTGCTATTTCCAGAAATTGAACCCTAACTCTACTTGTTCTTCATCTTCCTTGTTTCTCTCTCTTCAAAGACGAGCAGAAATCTCTTCAAGCTTGATCTTCCTTGTTTCTTACTCTTCAAAAACGAGCAGACTAACTAGATCTTCAACCTCGCTCTTCAAGCACGATTTTCCTTGTTTATGTCTTCCTTGTTTCTCTCTCTTCAAACACGAGCAGATCTTCCTTGTTTGTCACTCACTGTTTCTCTATCGAACCTCCTTGTTCATCCCTTTCTCTAGTAGATCTGCGTTTTTTGAGTCCCACAAAAAAATTGAGTAGATCTGCGTTTTTTGAGTCCCACAAAAATGGTAGATTACGAGCCTCTTGCCTATGCTGTTTTCGCAAGTAAGGATGAAAAAGAGGTTGAGTTGCTTGATGCTATATACGACGCGCTTGAAGATGGGTTTTTATGGCCTAGAAGGTACTACAATTCTGGGAAGTTCGGTGATGTTCTGAGCGAAAATTCCCTCACTGCTGTCGGTAAAGTTCTCAGATCTATTGATGCTGAAGAAGAGGAGAAGAAAAAAAAGAGGGTTTTGGAAGAAAAAGAACCCACGAGCAGTGAAAGGGCGAAAAAAAAAAGATCTGGTGACCTTCCTGCTGCTTCGAGTGTGACAAAAAACGACCTTCCTGTTGCTTCTAATGTGGAAAAAACAGACCCTCCTGCTGTTGTTTTGAATGAGGGGAAAATTGACCCTCCACTGGTGACGATTTCTGAACCTTTTTTTATCTTGATTAATTTTTACAGTAATTGTTAATTGTTGGGCCATTGTGAAATTGAGTCCCTGGTTATATTTGGTTGCATTGAGAAGGAGGTTTGTATGTGATTGATTGGTTGCCGGTAACAATAGTTGCTGGACAAGGGGGTGTGTGAATTTTGTTGTTGATCTGATTTAGTGGACTGAGTTTGTTGTTGCTTTGGTGAATGAGTTTGTTGTTGCTTTGGTCACTGTATTTGTTGTTGCTACTGGTATTGTGACTTCCTGTGCTTTGTGCTTTGTGCTTTGTGAGTACATACATGCTTTGTGAGTCCTGTTGGGGTTGTGGTGGTTGATGGATGATGAAAAAACTAAATGTTTGTATTTGGTCTCGATGAAAAGTATTTGAGAGACCATGTCTTGAACATGCTAAGTGAGTCCCTTTGTTGTGGTCTGTTTTACAACATAGAGTCCCTGAGATCTTAATGATTCTATTTGAGAGATCATTCTTGTTACTAAATCTAAATGATGAGGGGACTCATCTGATCTTCAAATGGCCTGTTTGATTTGCTCCAATTTTAACATTGTTGAGGTAACAAATAGGATTTCATTTCTTGTGATTAAATTGTAATCTCTCTGATAGATTTAAAATGTCACTCAAGATTGATTCAATATGCACATAAACCTATAAACCATTTTCCTATGACTTGAATGTGCTAGAATGTCATTCATGATCAAATTCAAAATGCTCTTTTCATTACATAACATTCAATTAGCATAGATGACACAATAATCTCATAGTAGGATATCACTAAATGACATAATTATCTGATCATGGCTATCACTGCATGACTGACTGCCTTTTACATCAAAACATAATATCCAAACAACTTTAAAAAAAACAAAAAAACACAGATGCACAAAATACCTTTGTTTACACACATAACCAAATCATATTTGAGTCCCCCTCGTATGCTTCAGCCAAAAGTGGTTATGTGTGGCATCTTTGCTTGGTCAGTTCTTGCTTAAATGCTTAACCGGCATCCACTTCTTGGTTTGTTTCCTCTGGGTCTGCTACTACTAGCCTCTCATTAAGGTATTTCACAGCTTCCTCCACTAACTCTTTCTCCACCTCCAAATTATCAGGCAACAATCCCAAATTTTCAAGCCTTTTTTTACCTTTATGAGGAGGGGGGTAGTTGTTACCACCTTGTTTTCCTAGTATCTCAATCATACAAGCTTGTAAAGTCAACCAACTGTTTCTGTTTACATGAGGTTCAAACCACTCATATGCCTCTTCAACCCTTTCTATTAACTCAGTCAGGTTTTTTGGGAATGAATGATATTGGATGGATTGAATCGCGTTGAATAAGCCCAAATCTAGCACATTCAGGTCTGGAGATTGAGGAGGTTGATGTATGAGTTTTATGTTGAATCCATCTTGAGTACAAGCCGCAACAAACTCTTCGTCTTTTGGTATTTGATGGGGTTTGGCGTTGTCCCACTGGATGAAGATGTTTTTGTCCAGATCTGCTGGCCATTTTTGCTTGATTGTTGGTATGACTTTGTTGATAAGCATGTCCCTGATAACTTCCCTGTTAACATTCTGCAATGCCTTTGGTTCCAAAGTTCCTTTCTTCCTGTTCTTGCTATTTTTTTTTTCTGTTTGATAGTAAACAAAGGGAAAAATCCCGTACTTACCATCATGTATCATCACCCCATTACGGTTGTATATTGGCCTTGAAATCAAACCCATGAACATAGCCTTGATCTTATACCTTCTGGACACTTGGCATCTATATGGATTATCCTCTTTGGGAAGCAAGTAGAACCTTCTTGTTTCGGGGCATAAATAAAACCACTTTTCATCTATGTGTACTACATGTTGCATGTCATCAAAAGTTGGATTAGATTCTGGGGTAGTAGGAGGGTTGATGTGTGACAAAACCCACTTCAATCTTGCTATCTTGTGGGCTTCTGTTAAAGCTGGTTTGTTGTTGCTTGTGTGGCATCTCAGCTTACCCCTCTTTTTCAGCCTGTGAATGATGACATGGCTGATCTTTAAGTACCCAGCGTAGCTTCTTTCAGTTGTCCTCAAGTGGAGGGGAACTGACTGCAACCATTCATCAAAGTACTCTTTTGGTTTCGGCCCGGTTTTGCCAATTGCCTTTGAACTGACATCAACCACCCCCCCATTTTGTCTTTGCTTGCATACATCATCCCAAAGTCTTGTTATTGTACTCTTGTGAACATCATACTCTCTAGAAAGTGATAATTTGAGCCCCCTTGGTAGCTTCCCATCTTGTTGCATTGCTAACATAGTGTCAACTAATGCCCTTTTTTGGTGGAGCTTTAAATGTGGTTTTCGTCTCTTGTTTGGTGGACTATGTTGTTCTTCATTTTCTGACGGAATGCACATATGCTCCTCTTCCATTAAAATTTGCTCCAAATTGTAAAATTCCTCATCAAACATGTCTGCCATTTTTTTTTGTTTTTTGTTTTGTTTTTTTTTTTTTTTTTTTTTGCGTTTCTTTCTTTCTTTAATTTTCAGTTTGAAGGAGAATGAGAGTAGAAGAAAAAGAAGAAGAAGAAGAAGAAGAAGAAGAAGAAGAAGAAGAAGAAGAAGAACAAGAAGAAGAGGAAGAAGAAGGATTTTTTTGCTGCTTGATGATGAAGATTATGTACACTGCTAGGACTTCATTATTATTCTGTAGTGTACTGTAATTTTTTTTTTTAGCCTTAGTAGTAGTGGAAAAACATTAATTCTGAACTTGGTGTGTAATTGTTGTTTAAATAGGGGATGACTTTGTGGGTGGAATATGTAGTCAGACAACCCACAAAATTCTGGCGGTTCTCCAAATTTGTGGGTGAAAATTTCATTAGAAAACTTTTGGAGGGAAACTTTTTACCCCCTAAAAAGTTGGCAGAGTTTTTAAAATGCATTTAACAAATAGGGACCCCACATTCTCTCTCCTACTCCATAATCACATGCCCTCTCTTTTCTTAATCTCTATTTCTCATATTTTGACTAGTAGTCCGTGTCGACTCCAAAGTTGCAAAAAACTTGAAACGGAGGTAGTATAAGAATACTTCAAATGTAAATGAATAAGAGACAAATGATATTTGATGATGCAATTTAAAGACCCAAGGAAGATGGAAAAAATTGCGGGTGGGAGTAATTCCACCAATTTTACTACATAAACTTGAGAGAAAATAAGTACAAATGTATGCTTTAAAGTATTAGAGCGTATTGTAGTGAGCAGAGAGATATCAAGTGAGTTGGTTTTTTTTTGGGGGGGGGGGTCTGGGCTAGATAAACCTTAAGGCTGGTAGATCTTCTCCCCTTGCTTTGGCAGCCGCAAATGAGCTACCTTCCTCCTAAAAGGTGGAAGACTATTGATAACCGAGTTTTGAGGGATGCTTCTCATCTTTTTTAGTTGTTGGGTGTATTTAGAACGTCAATATAAGTGGACTCATCTATCCTTAAAAAATAGGTATCAACCTCCAACAAGACACCAAGGATAAGGTGAATTGGAAACAAGATCAAACATCTCTGATCAAAACATACTATTTTGACTTTTGAGAAGACGGACCCGGCGCATAAATAGTAAAAAGCGTTAAGACACTATCGTGAGCTATATTAGAACAAGTAAGTAGCGTTACAATGTTTCAATTGTATAACATTGACATCTATTTTTGATGTATTCCAACAAATCCAAATTCCTCCACAATGACCTTGAGGGTTTATAATATGGACGGATTCATAACCCAAAGTTTTACTTAATCTATGAGTATTAGAAGGAGAAACCATGGTTTCAATAGCAATAATAATATCTGTATTACATTTCTTTTTAAGAAAGATCATCTCATTAATTAATAGCTTGAGAAGGCTTAGCTCCTCTAACATTCCAACTACTTCCTCCGTTTTCTTTAGTTGCTACACTTTTGTTTTCACGGTCTCCTAGACAATTTTTTAAGTGGAGAGAGATAGAGAGAAAAAATATGGACTCATGTGGGTAGGAGAGAGATAGAGAGAAAAGAATGTCAAAAATGGAAAGTGACGCAATTAATTTACAATTTCTAAATAGGAAAGTGTAGCAATTAAAAAGAAACGGAGGAACTAATAATCTTCAATAAAAATATGTAGACGAATTACACACACCTTAATAAAGAAAGATAAGGAAAGTAGATTTAGACACAACCAGAATCCAAGTCTTAGAAAGACCAATGTCATTAGTATCATAAGGAACATAAAACTAAATAAGGGTATTGTAAGGAGGGTGTGCCCATCTTAGGAGATCCTTCTCCTTTATGCCCATGGCTCTTTAAATGCTTAGGACTTTACACTTTTGAGGATGTATTAGGATTTAAATTCCTGCTGTTTGGGGGACCTTGAATTAGAGTTAATCCTATCATTATGCTTCGATTAAATCCCTATTTATAGGGAATAAGTGCGTTTAGGGTTTTGAGCATTCTGTCGCAGCAGATGACGCGCGCATCTCAAAAGGTCGAGCGCGCCTACTGGGTGCAAGTGATTTGGATGTGTTGCTAGAGGCAGCATAACTAATTGTCTTGGGCGCGGTATTATGGTAAGATTTGATTCAGTATTTTTACAAAATTCTAAATCTTTCGTGAGCGCATCACTGGAGGTTGCGCTAAGTGCCACGCGCAACCTTTTGAGTTAAGCGCACCAGACCAGCGCGACTCGTTGAGTTGCGCTTGGCGTTTCCCGTGACAACTTTAAATTTTAACCTAGGCGCCTATAAGTCCATCAAAATTAGGTTTTAACTTTGGGTTTAGGCCTAATTTTTATCGGGCTTAGTTTACTTTGACTTTGGTTCATTTCGTTTGGGGTTAGGCTAGTCGTTTTGCATTTTTATAACTTAATCAGTATTCTATAAGTATCTTTCACGTTGATCCAACACAAATATGGTTTTATTTATTGTCATAGCACTTCTGGTCGGGACAGGAAGCCAAAATTAGATGTCTATAGTTAGCCCCCACTTTGATCGAGTCTAGAATATACGATGATCAAAGTAGCCAAGGAAATAAATTTGAGACTCATTCTGCGAATTTCCTTAAGAATAGGGAATCTTTCAGTAGTGTTGAGAATGTTGAAACTATCCTCAATTTTCTAAGTGTTCGAGACAAGTAGTTGTTAAGGCTTGAAAAATTACTTTCGAGCGCGCTTAAGAATCTAGATTGACTCTTTGCAAGTGCAGAACACTTTTACAAGTAAAGGCTATCCTGGGTGATGTCATGTTATGAGAAGATATCAGTTTAAAAAGAGTAAAAAGGATGATACCCTCTCAATATGGCATCGGTGGTCTAAAGTCCCTCGATATGTCATTGAAACTTTAGTCCATGATTTTAACAAAGTAAAAGATGATAATAGGAGAGGTGTTTCGGCGTTCGGAGCCTAACACTTGAATAGAAGTTTTGACACGCGCTTGACAACACAAAATATTCGGGGTCCACCAGATAGAAATACATGTCTCAAAACTGGAGGTATATATCCAAATCTAGTGAAAGAGGAGAAAATCGGCAACTCTCTCAGCAGTTTTGTCTACAAGATGAAAACACGCGTCTTAGGACTAGGGGCACGTGTCTAAATAGGTGCGACTTTGCTCTGTTCGCTCTGTATACAGGGGGTGGACAGAAACCCTAACTGTCCGGTAAAGTCAGTAAGCTCACCAACTACCGTATTTGTCTCCGATCGAGAAGTGTGTGTTCTCGATGGTTCGGCGCGCATGTCGAATCGTTAAGATGACGCCTAAAGTTAGTAAAGAAGTTCTACCGTTTTTGTTACGAGAGGTAGATTACGTTGCTAGGAAGTGGGTGTAATTTTACGCAGCATCTACGCCATACTATTTTACGCTGTATGATACGCCATTCTTTTTGTTATGGACGCCAAAAAAATGAAGAACCGTGACATTTCTAATGTCAGTACAGTAAAAAGGACAAACCTGTCTATGGGAGCTTTTACGTAAAGCACCACTACTGAACATTTTAAGGCACGCTCACGAAAAATATCCAAAACGTATGCTTAGGGTAGGCACAAAGCACGACGTTCATGTAGGATGATGCAAAAAATTATCAAAAAACAAAAACTACAAAATGCAAAGAAAATTAAAAGATTTTAATAATTCGCGCGTTATTACGTCTAATAACGTACAAAACCGTTAGAAATAAATCAAAACGACTCGAAATCTAAGTACCAGTCTTCCAGTATCCGCGCGCAACTCAGTGGGTCGCGTTGGCCAGGCGCACACAAGTTTCTGAGTTGCACTGGGTTGTTACGCACAACAGATTGAGTTGCACTAGACATTCAAATCAGCAACAATAAAATCGCCGAGCGCGATCTTTTCATTTCGCCATTCTCTCTTCTCCCTTCACCATTTTCTACCCTTTCTCTCTCCACAAAGCTCGATTTTCTTTGTTTTTCGAGGCTAAAGGAAGTAGATCTCATGCGTTATTCACATTTGCCATAATTTAAAGTAAGTATTTTGTTGTTTTGTTTTGTTTTTTGGCCGAATTTAGGGAGCTTTGAACCGAAGAACCCCAAATTTCGAATTTGGGGGTTTTCGATTCGGTCCATTATTCTTGAAATTGTATGCTCCATGTTGTTATGCTATGTTTAAGGAGTGATTTGCAACAAAGTTCATGAAAAATGGCTTAAGTATTGAACCTTGTATGAGTTCATCTTTGTTCGAGTTCGTTCTTGGTGTTTTTCTTGATTTTTTTCTCGAAATTGTTGCTTCTTGCTTGCTCATTTGATTATACTTGCATATTATGAAGTAAATTGTAGTGTTAGGCTTAAAATTAATTTCATGAATCATGTTTTTGAAAATTTTGATTCCGAAAAAATGGCTCGAAGTATATGTTCTGTTTTGTTTTTGCCATGTTTGAACCTCAAAATTGTCTGATAGATGATAACTATATATATTTGTATGATTGTTATTCTTGAGATTTATAAGAATAATCTTTAGAATTCTTAGTTGAAACTGGTATAGGATGGCTTTCTGGGTGTTGTAAGCCCTCATTTACTAAGTTTAATTGCAGGTATCGTAGCCCCCTAGCATATGTGGCATTAGATTTAGTGTTTTGCCCTTTTGGAAGTGGTTATGCTGCCAAAATGGGTATTGAACTCGTCTTTTATACATATATATTTTTTATAAAAATAAAGATACTTAATCGTGTAAAAATTCCATCGATTATAGTATTGACTCCCCTCCATTCGTTGACGCTGAGGAGGAGTTAGGAGGACCAGTGCCCGACGAGGCGGCTCGCCCTCGAAAGAGGGTGACGCGTCCGCGCGAGGAGGTTTGGGAGCGATGTGTCGGGGATGATCGACGTCACCACGAGGATGTGGTTTCGGAGGCTCCTCCCAACTGGGACCCTTAGGTCCATAAGTGGGACCCAGACCATCATGTTTCGATTCATAGTTGGCACGGCATAGTGAGTACCTTTACGCTTCCGTTTTTTTTACTACTTCTCCTTTTTTTTTTTATCGAAAAGTCATAATTGGATTTTCTCTCCATTTTTTAAAAACGAACCTAGCATGCGTCTGTATGGCTTGGGGGACTTGAGAGTGAAGAAGTTATGTCTTCGTCATGTGCAATTACTAGATATATAATTGGATCAAATTATGGAGATAATTAAGTTCATACATTTGGGTCGTCGTTTTGCCATGGCTAGAGGTACTAACGATCTTTGGACTAATAAAATAGCCCAAAGCCCAATTGGACGGATCCTATAAGGTCACACAAAGGGGCTAGATCGAGCATTAGAGGACGAGGCCCATCATGGGCCTCATCACTCTAGGTGGCCGACCATATGGAGGATTAGAAGGAGTTTTTGGGCTTCGTGCCCTAATCGAATTATAATGAGATTATAAATAGACTAGGTGCCTAGGTTTGCAAGCAAGCAATTAACTGATCAATTGATCAAACCCTAATTAGCAAACACGAAACCCAACCCCTCTCAAAGTCCTCTCTCACACGGCTCTTTCCTCCTCCTCGGCGTCGGTGGTGTCTCGTGGTGGTGGTGGTTCGTGCGGTGGTCGGTTTTCCGTAAAGGTGTTGATTGCGGTTTTCCTCAATCACTCGACCAATCTAGTATTGGTGGACGGCTCGTTCGAATCTCGTGGACTAAGTAGAGGAGCAACACTTGGGGCTCTATTTTCTCCCTGATTTGTCAATCATTTGCTACGTGGAATTCACACTTCAAAGGTATGATTATGTGTCTTGTGTGTTATGCATGTGTTCTTGGGATTAGGTACTTTTATGAATATGATTCATATTTTCCACTACGTAGTACCTATAAACTCCTACAGTGGTATCAGTTAGGCTCTTGCATGAACGCGCTAGATCATAATAATACGATTATTTGATGTCCATGTTAATTTTATAATTAATTAAGAGGGAGAAATTAATTTAATTATGGTTCAATTATTATTTTAATGTGATTAAACTTTTGGAATTGATTAAATGTGATTTAATTATGCTTAAAATAGCCATGAAGAGGACCGAGTTAAGCCCTAGATCATTCGAAATTTTCGAACCCCCTAACCCTAATTTCGAATTTTCGAAAATCCTAGCCTTAAAATATGATTTTGGTGCTTGATTTTTGATTTAATTCGAATTTTTTTATGCTTCATTATTTTAATCGGATTGATTTATGCATAAAAATGTTTTGTGTATGATCATTGATTTAATTTTAAGAGTTAGAATTAAATTCGGATTAATTTTATGATGAACCCTAATTTTAAAATTGAATGATGATTTAATTTTAATTTTTGGACTGATTTGATTTAATTTTTATATAAGTTATTTTAATTAAATTAAAAAAACAAAAAAAAAACTGTTTTAAGGCCGGCAGCCGCGGCTGGGTGGCGCAGCCACGACGGCTGCAGACCTGGTGTTGGTCCAAGAGGGAGGGGAAGGGGAGGGCGACGGTCATGGTGGCTGGGGCAGTAGCTATGCAAGCATTGCACGCTGCTGCCATGGCTGCCACTGCTATTGGCTGCTGCTGCAAAGTAGCCAGCCACCGTGGCTAGCTCCGGCTAGCCAACCACGGTGGCCAGCAGCCGTACAGTACGACCTTTTCAAAAAAAAAATAAATAAATAAAATAATATTATTTTATTTCAAAATTATTTCAAGATAAATATGATTTATTTTGGATAAGATAAAATATTTTGAAAATATGATCTTTTATTTTAAAAGATAAAATCGGTTTTATTTGGATAAAATCTTTTATTTTAGGATAAAATCAAATATTCAAAAGTTGTTATATTTGACATTATCCATATTTAAAGTTGTTAAATTAGTAATCATCCATAATTAAAGTGGTTAATTTTGGATAAGATTGATTAGGATATTCTAAGCATATTCCAAAAGGATAATAATTGATTTAAATAATGTGATTATCCCATAATTAGATTAGGATATAATTGATTTTAAAATTATTTGATTGGCTAGTAATTAGGATAGAATCTCCTAAAGTTGTTAGGATAATCATGGAAGATTAAATATGATTTATCTTTCTAGATTAAAATAAGATTTGATTCTATCTCATGCCTAAATTAAAATATATGATATTTTATGATTGGTCAAGAATAATATATGATATTATCTAATTATGATTTAAAATATATGATATTTTAGGAAATACGTTGCCTTAATTATGAACCATACGATGTTGTAGTTTAGACAAGCATGTTGAGTGATTTATTATATGACACTTTTATAATATATGATATGATGTTGCTATATATAGACTAGTATGGCCCATAGATTCTAAAATACTATCTGAGCATCGTGATGTATTTTTGTAATCTAAAATACGGTCTGCGTACCGTTAAGTATGGATAATGTCAAATAGTGTTAGTCCATAGAAGCTCGTGAAGTGAAGGCCCAAAGGAGCAAGGTGGATGGAGATCCATGATGATTCAAGTGGGAGCTTTTCATTTCTAGTTTTCTTAGGACTAAGGGGCCATACTATATCATGTTTTATTGCATTAGTAGATTATGCATGTTAGATTTTATTTATGTTGATTGATGATGCGCTAGAGTTCACTAAATAATCACAACATAATGAATCTAGGTCCCAGTAATATTGAGATTGCTTTTCCAATTAAAAACCCAATGAAACCTTCGATTTTTATGATGGGTCATGCCAAAGATGGGTGTCATATTATATCTTTGGGAAGTTGGGGTAAATCAAATTTTACAATTTTAATTGGTTATGCTCAATAAGGTTAACAAAAGAGTTTAGAACCTTGAAGCAAAGGGAAATAATTAAACATATGATGATTAATTATTCAACCAAGAATTACAAGAGTTGTAATCAGTAAAGAGTTTACTCACCTTGAAAATGTAATGGTTGATGGTAGGGCCAAAGTCCGGTCAATTATTGCACGAATAAAGGGTCTTGGAATCACTTAAAATTCAATTGGGATCATTTAATCATTGAATAAAGTGCTTTAAAGTTACCTAATTAATCGTTTATGGTACTTCAATGTTAAATTAAACCTAATTATTAAACTTTGCCTTATTTTGTCTTAGATGGGTAGTCGTAATCACAATGACACAATATTTACAATGTTCGACCATTCCTTGAGAAGGATCGGTTGACAGGAGAAAACTTTTCCACTTGGGAAAGAATGCTAAGGCTCATTCTGAAATCTGAAGGTAGAGAAGATGTCATTGACGCCCCATTGCCAGGACCTCTGCCAGAAAATGCAACTACGGCAGAAGTTAAGAGGCACAAGGAAGCTCATGATAGAGCTGTGCCTATCACTTGCTTGATGATTGCTACCATGGAACCTAGTCTTCAAAAGCGTTTTGAGGATCAGGATGCGTACTCAATCATGCAAGAACACAAAGCTTTGTTTAAGAAACAAGCTAGAGTTGAAAGGTATGAGCTCCATCGTGAGATTTTTGATTGTAGGATGGAAAAGGGCGCCACAGTTCATGATCATGTTTTCAAAATGATCGACCTAATTCAAAGTATGGAGAAACTGGGGCACCCATTTAGTGATGATTTGGTAACAAACATCATTCTCCATTCACTACCAGAAAGTTTCAACTAGTTTATCATGAATTTTAACATGACTGCCGCTGCAAAGATTATGAATCAATTGCATGCAATGCTGGTTAGTGCTGAGAAACAAATCCCTAAGGAACCTAAGAAGGAAGTTCTTATGATTCAAAAGGGAAAGGGGTTCAAGAAGAAGGGGCAAAAGGCTAGTTTTAAGAGCAAGGGAAAGCAAGTTGCCAAGGCTCCTGAAAAGCCTAAGGCGAGTCCAAAACCCAAGGCTGCAAGTGAGAGTGAATGCTTTTACTACAAGAAGAAGGGGCATTGGAAACGCAATTGCCAGAAATATCTTGACTTCCTCAAGAAGAATGGAGCATCAACCTCAGGTATTATGTTATAAACATTTTAACTTTCACTTAGGTATGTGATACCATATTGTAGTGCTCAACATTATTAATGTTGTGCAGAAGCTGCAAAGAAGTGAGGCTAGCATGGAAATGAAGCTTGAAGGTGCACTAGAAATGTTCGAGTGGCCAGAGATAGCTTCATAGTTTTAATTTATGAATTTTTATTATGATTTTAGAACATTTTCCTGTTTTTGATGAGACAATATTTCGGTTTTCTTGTTTGAATACAGATTTGTTTTTACTTGGCTTGGACAAATGTTGATCCATGACCAAGGTAATAAATTGTTTTCATTTTGCTAGATATGAGTTATTTTGCTTTATGACATTGATAAAAGTAGATCACAAAAGCAATTTTAGATGATTAAAGTAAACTTGCTTATAACAAAGTAAGATTAGGTCACATAAACCATTTGCACATCAAAAGTTATGGATGGACTCTTATTCTTATATGATTATGAATCACTTGAGAATTAGAAGTCATGCTTAATAAGGTAAGATGACCAAGTTGCCTTTTAGTTGAAAGGGTAATGGAGCTAAAATGACCTTTTGGAACTCATACATATGATGTGTGTGGACCATAAGTTCAAGAATTAGCAAAGAGATTTAACTATTTTATTGCTTTTACTAACGATTTAAGTAAATATATCGATAATTACTTAATGAAGTAAAGCTTGGAATCATTGAAATGTTCAAAATTCCAAAAATGAAATGAAAAATCAGTTTGAGATGAATAATTAACACTACAATATGATTCTTGTGATAAACATTTAACACAAAATAAAGATCATCTAAAAGGGAATTGTTGAATTAGTTCACAATCCAGAAACATTACAATTAAAATGTATGTTTATAAAGAAGGAATCAAACTTTGCTTGCCATGGTTCGATCTAGATTAGCTTTAATGATTTACAAATATCGTTTGAGGATATGTATTACAATAACAATTGCAAATATACTAAACAAGAAACTTAACCAAAGCAGTAGAAAAGATGTCATAAGAGTTATGATTTGGAAATGTTCCAAAAGTTATCTTTTCTAAACAGGATTAAAGTTATGAAATCAACATGACATAATGCACCCTAAATCAGACAATAGTTCTTCATGGGTTTTCTCATGGAAACTAAGAGGTATTATTCCTACAATCGCGTAGAAACAAAGTGTTTGTTGCTCGCGATAGTGTCTTTATAGAAAGAAATCTCTTCCTACAAAGCCAAGTGGGAGTAAAATTAGATCTCGATAAGATTCGAGACGAGCAACAAATGGATGTGGATAACACCACATTAGAGACGAAGGCATATGAAATCAGCTAATTTGATAAACCATATGTCGAAGCAAGCTAATTCCACTAGTGAGGCTTCTATCGTCCCACTTAAATGAAAGGCTTCAAATAGTTGAAGAGAATAATTCTATTGTTGCTCATACCTATTGTAGGTTACTTGGGATCAAAACAAATAGTTTGTTGAAATTCTGAGAAAAGGTGGATTCTAAAATTTTCCTATTGGAATGGTTGGAATCCATGCCCTACAAGCAAGCTTTGGATAAGTGCCAACTCAAGAAATGGCTTAAAGCCAAGAAATCCAGTATAGACTCCATGTCTGTAAAGATGTATTAGTCCATGATAGTCTTACAAATAGGGTCAAACCTATTAGATGTGTAAGCCTATTTGGATTCTTCTAGTGATTGCTGATTTCAATTACGAAGTTTAGCAATGGAGATCAAAAACACCTTCATGAAATGTTCTTGATGGATGGTATGTATATGATACAACCTAAGAATTTTGAAATCCAAAATTCACAGAAAGTTTTGCAAACTTCAGAAATTCATTTATGGATTGAAGTAAGCATTAGGGAGTTGAAACATTCGTTTCGATTAGGCAATAAAACAGTTTGATTTCCTCAAATAACGAAAAGGGATCTTGTAGAGACAAGAAGTTTAGTGGGAGCAATTGGTCTTCTTGGTCATGTATGTAGATGACATACAGTTCATATGAAATGACATATCAATGCTTGAATAAGTCAAGCAGTGGTTAGAGAGTTGTTTCTATATGAAAGACTAAGAGATGTTGAGTAAATATTGGGAATTAGGATCCATGAAGTGAATCTTGAAGAATTATTGGACAACATCGAGAGACTTATGTTGATAAGGATCTCGACAAGTTCATGAAGCAAGACTCTAAGAGATGATGTTTTCCCATGTTTCATGGTAGTACGCTCAGTAAAACTCAGTACTTTCAAAAGCTAATAAAGTTAAGTTGTATGGATAGTGTACCTTATGCTTTTGCAAAAGGGTCCATTATATGTGCCATGATATGTACAAAGCAAAATGTTACATATGACTTGTGCATGTGTAGCAATTTTTAAAGTAAATTCAAAACAAGCATACTGAAAGTTGCAAAGAGCAAATCCTTGAGTACTTGAGAAGCACTAAAGGAATTTTTCTAGCTAATGGTGTTAAAAGTGAATAAGTTGTCAAAAAGTTATACGGATGACAGTTTTCCAAACAGGCAAGATGACTTTAGATGTTGATCTAAATACATTTTGTGGAAAAGGACAGTAAGCTTGAAGAGTTCAAAGCAGAGCACTGTTGCATACCCAATATCAGAATATATGCATGTAGCTACAGTAAGAGTAGTTAAGGAGGAAGTTTGGATGAAATTGTCCTGTGACTAAAAGGACACCTTTGCCGAAACAAAGGAGTCAGGGTCACATTACAAATCCAAACAAATAGATATGAAATATCATCTCATTTATGAGATCAATGACAAGAGGAATGTTATGATCTGCAAAGTTTTATTATGAGTGAGAAATCACTAAACCCCTTCCATGGACTAAGGTATGAGAGTCATATTAAAGTCTTAGGATTGAAGCAAGTTATGTACTTCAAGTTGTATATGTTTTGAGAAAACATGTTACAAAAGGAATGCATCAATTTGCAGAATTATGTTTAGAACATATCTTATTATTTCTCTTATTTAATTATGGTTTTGGAAATGAAATAAAATTTCCAAAATAATTATGAATTGATGGGCTCATCAGGTTGATGACCTGGTGAATGAAACCCCACAGGTGAACAAAATTCATATATTATTTAAGTTCCTAGTTCGAAATCATTAAAGTTGACATAAATGATTTCAATAAATGGACTAGCATGTAAGATTGATTGGATAGCGCAGTTTCATGGGCTATAGGGGCATAGAGATGCTCGGTCAATCACTTCGATATGCATGAATGATGCATGATCGAACTATTGACTTACTTTGAAGTTCAAGTATAGAGCTTCTGTATATATTAGTGGATTCCTTTGACATGAGTGGAACATTGATTTCATTCAATGGATGTTATGGCTGTGGTACACTCAAACGTCTAGCCGTAACTGGAGATTATAAAGGGTGTTTCCTGGTTATTTCAAAAGTTGAGTGGGAGGCTTGTTGCCACAAGATTGGATAGAGTCTACCTATTAAATTAGGAAATGTGTCATGGCCACTTGAAGAGGGAGAATTTAGAAAATACGTGGCCGCGTTGAAATGCATTACACAGTAATCATTTGGTTTTGTAATTCTAACTCAGATTTCAAGAAACGATTTGTAGATTAATATGATCTTGACATGTGATGCAATCATATTATCAAATCGACACATATATTGACTTAAGGAATTTGAATATTGCACCCTTGTCTCAGACAAGTGGGAGATTGAAGGAGTTATATCTTCGTCATGTGCAATTACTAGATATATAATTGGATTAAATTAATGGAGATAATTAAGTTATTACATTTGGGTCGTCGTTTTGCCATAGCTAGAGGTACTAACGATCTTTGGACTAGTAAAATAGCCCAAAGCCCAATTGGACGGAACCTATAAGGTCACATAAAGGGGCTAGATCGAGCATTAGAGGATGAGGCCCATCATGGGCCTCATCACTCTAGGTAGCCGGCCATATGGAGAATTAGAAGGAGTTTTTAGGCTTCGTGCCCTAGTCGAATTATAATGAGATTATAGATAGACTAGGTGCCTAGGTTTGCAAGAAAGCAATTAACTGATCAATTGATCAAACCCTAATTAGCAAACACAAAACCCAACCCCTTTCAAAGTCCTCTCTCACACGGCGCCGGTGGTGTCTCGTGGTGGTGGTGGTGGTTCGTGCGGTGGTCGGTTATCAGTAAAGGTGGTGATCGCGGTTTTCCTCAATCACTCGACCAATCTAGTATTGGTGGACGGCTCGTTCGAATCTCGTGGACTAAGTAGAGAAGCAACGCTTGGGGCTCTATTTTCTCCCTGATTTGTCAATCATTTGCTACGTGGATTTCACACTTCAAAGGTATGATTATGTGTCTTGTGTGTTATGCATGTGTTCTTGGGATTAGGTACTTTTATGAATATGATTCATGTTTTCCGTTGTGTAGTACCTATAAACTCCTACAGAGAGGTCGTTTCGAGAGTTTACCCGAGGTAATGAAGGAGGTGGTAGAGCTTTCAGGGATTAGCCCCTAGCTGGAAGCCCTTTCGGATTTATCAAGTCAGCCTACGTCGTCGGCTTTCCTTCGCGGAATATTGGAGTTTTGGTGGGATTCCACCAACACTTTTCACTTCCCGTTGGGAGATATAACGGTTACCCCTTACGTTTTCTCTATGATTACGGGTTTTCATTTCGGAGGTGAGCCCGTGGTTATGGAGGCCATGAAGGAATTAGACGAGAGACTGCGTTATCTTGTCGGGGACCGTCTCACGGCGGCCCTTGATATGTATGCGCCAGTCTTGCCCGTACCCGGTTGTCGGCTGATGAGGTTGATCAGCAGTGTACTTTTAGCTGCTCAGAAATACAATGCTCACGTTCTTTCTGTCACTATCCTAAGTGATCGGGGAGAACATTTCGCCATCGGGTTACTTATTTGCCTTAGCAATTTGGGGCAAGTAGGTTACTTGAGTTGGGTGGAAGTGTCATATGCTCGTATGCTTACGGCTATGGGCAAGGCGACCCGGGTGATAGATCCCGCGGCAGCTACTGAGTTGCCTTGGATCCCCATTTCATGGCACGGTCGTATTCTCGAGGTACGTGTTTACTTCATTTGTCTTTTATTTATTTCTTCTTTTATGGCTCTTTTGATCACGTTGTATTTTTTTTAGGCTAGAGGATACTCGTACGTCCCTTTCTTAGCCCCCAAGATACTTGAGGAGGCTCGTTTCCCTATCGGGCTTCGTTTGGTTGCAATAAAGAAGAAGCAAGCTACTATAGCCGGCAACTTTCGCCAGAGGATTCTCTCGGCGACTCGTGCGTCGGTGAGTATGATTTTGGCAACACATGTTTTTATTTTTCAGGTGACGTTTTTATTTTTTGACATGCGGTTGCGTTTTAATAGATCGATCCTCGCCCTTAGATTCTGATTGTTGAGGTCCCTAAGGCTGTTCTGGCAGGTGCGGTTCGTTGCCGTTTCCGGGCCCTTTACCAGGGACTCTCCATGCTTTAGCGGACGAACGCGTTGTTTTTAGGCGAGCACCTAGCAGTTTTCGTCCAAGAAGCCTTTCACTAAAAGAAAAATACCTTTTCGTAATGATTAATTTAACATTTCGTAACGATTGTAATTGCTACAAAAAAAATTCCCAACGAATTGTCACTCAATACAATATCCGTAGTTGCCATAGCCTTTAGTAGTGTTTTTCGCTTTTACTGGGGTTGTCCTCATTAATTAATATGGAAAACTACATTCAATCTTGGTGATTATTGTAGCGATTATAATTGCTACAATTGTTGAACTCATTTTCTACAAAAAATAAAAAAAAAATTCCTACGTATGATCTATACAAGATTCGAACATGCTACCTCAAGCTATAATATTAAATGTTTTTCCAATAAGCTATGACATATTTTATGTTTTATTTGTCAAACAAAATTTTAAAATATAGTGTTAAAAAGGCTTTTCGTATCGATTTTTGGGTTTTAGTGGCGATTGTAAACTATACGCTTTTTCATAATTTTATAAATGTGTAGAATAAAGGTGAACAAATATTCATATGTTTTTCGTATCGATTTCTTATGGGTTTACTGTGTCAATTGTAAAATGATACGGATTCCTATACTATTTCACAAACATATGTGCATATTGTAGCGAATGTACAATCGCTACGAAATAGTAGCTATCAAAAGACAATTTTCTTGTAGTGTTTGGTTCGTGCGGACCCTTCGATCCGGATGCTGCGTCTGGACCTGCTGTCTACCGAGGATCGAGCTCAGGCATGCCTTGGTTATCCAATGGAGTAGATTGTGCTGCCAGGTGCGTCTTACCCGACATTCGTTGCATCCAGGCTAACTCCTTTTCTAGCCTTCGTTCCGATTAGTTCTTTTCTTTTTACTTCATTATATATATTTTTTACTATTCGGAACTTGACCTCTTTTGTTATTGCATATTTTTAGCGGGTCGAGCTGGGTGGTTGGGTGCCTCCTACAACGGAGATCACGGATACCAATGCCTTTGGGTTGGTAATTCGCGAGATTCATCTGGCAGCAGAGGATGAGGACAAACCGTTCGTAACAGAGACGGTTGAGTCGGTATGTTTTATTCCGTACATGTATTTTTTTTATATCATATACATTTTTTTTATTACTGTCCTAATTTTAAAACAAGTTCCGTGAGAGACCGTGAATGGCATCATGTGTGTGTATATATATATATATATATATATATATATATATATATATATATATATATATTTACGATTTTTGTATATATGATGTATTTTTGTATATATCGTATTTTATTTTTATTTCCATAAGTGTTAAAAAAGCAAAAATTTCCCGAGGGAGGGAAAGGGTTCCCGACTTACCCCCCTCGAAAAACCAATAAAGAAAGAGACGGTCAAAAAATAAAAAGGAAAGGAAAAGAAAGAAAAAAATAAAAGAACTCAAAAGAAAAAGAAAAAAGAACTAGAAAAAGGAAAAGAGAAACAAAACAAAAGAAAGGAAAATAAATAAAAAAGAAATGAAAGAAAACAATAATAAAATAGGCAAGTGTATGGATTAGTCATAAGATCTTGCTGACATCTCCGTTATTTTGTAGTCTAAAATACGGAAATAACCAAAAAACATGTCGCGATAGATTTGGTCACGCGCAACTGCATGGGTTGCGCGTATCTGTCGCGTGCATGTGAATTGGTTGCGTGCGGTTGGCGCGTGCAACTCATGAGATGCGCACTACCTGCGGGTGATGGGAGAAAATTGCCGAAAAATTGTACCGTTTTGTTCTATTTAAGCATGGTTTCTTATAGGCTTTTCATCATCTCACATTCATTCGCTAATAGTGTTATTCACAAAGAAAATTATTGCTCTGTGTTTTTGTCTTGTTGTCAATTGTTTATTTAGGATAGGCAAAGAGTATGGAGATTATTCAATGGTGTCCATAGTGCAGCAAATAGAAGGTTGTCATCACCCACTCCATTGGCATTGGCGGAAACCTTACTTTGCTTAAACCGTCTTAGAAGAGATCCAAACGAGAACGGTTTCACAAGAAGTCTACTTCTTTTACATGTACGTTATTTTTACTCGTTAATCAACACAACTCTGAAAGTTACGCTGGGATGACCATCGCAATCTACTAAGATGCGTGCGGGTGGCGTGCGCGACAATTTATCTTGCGCGCGCCACCTGTTGTTATAATGTTGTAAGCTATTTTTTTTTTCATGTTATTTTTTTTTTGTTAGATTTGGCTTATGGAGCGCTTGCGAATTGTTGTTCAACCACAAAATCTTGAGGCTAACGGAGTGAGAACATTCCTTGGTCGTCGTATTCTTTATAAGCATAAGAATGAAGAAGAATGAACAATATTTTTCTCTCACGGGGTTCCTTGATCACGGGTGAAATAGGTCGTTGGTCTACTACCCTAATGAAATTAGAAATTTATAAACTTAAACTTACACCAAGCTAGTTAGTGGCAAGTATAGGGTCGAACCACGAAGACTAAGTGTATCAATTTATGCTGATTAAAGTAGTAGGATGGTCGTGATATAGAGAGAGGTATAACTAAAGAACTACTTAGAGAAAACAACGAAAACTAGGGAAAGTGGAATCCAATTACATTAATGTATTCAACAACAAAATTGCAATTAGATGAAAATGCTCTCAATTAGGAACGATCAACACACTCAACTCACTCCTGTGCAATTATGCATGCTAATTATCCTACTAAGCTAATTCACTCTCGTGCAACTAACCTAGCATAGGTATGGAAGAATTTAGATTTTGAAACAACTCACTTCCACACAAATTGTTTGAAAGAACAATTAAGAACATAGAATCAATTAGCTAGAAAGATTCTAATCCATATAAGCATCATCCATACACAATAATCAAGAACCAATTGCATACTAATCACAATCAATTATTCAATTCATCAACATATTCTTGTTCCATTTCCCTAGAACAAAATCTAAGCAAAAAAAATGAACAAAAATATGGAAAACAAGCTAAAACAAGAATTAAAGCAAGAATCAAACTAGTAACTACTCAAATCAACAAATAATTAAGCAAAAACAAGAATTAATGAAAGCAATAAAGGTGAGAGATAGTTAGAAATAAAAGCTCGTTGAAAAATTGAGAAGAGAATCCACTAATTTGCTTTTTCAAAATCTCAAATCTCCATTGAAATCCAAGCTTTCTCTCTCTAAAACTACTCCTAAATTAGAGACAGAAAATAAAAGAGAGACTAAACTAATCTTAGGTGAATAATAGTTGATTAAAAGTTAAGAGAGTATTAAATCTCAAAAATGGGTATTTATAATACAAGCTAAATAAAATAAGAAAAGAAAAATAAAAGAAAAGAAAATAATGAAAAGAAAAGGAAATGGAAAAAGAAATAGATTAAAATTAAAGGAAAATAAAACCTAACAAAAAAAAAAAATCAATCAGACCCACGAATTCCTCATTTTGTGGCTGTTCTGCTCTCTGATCATCACAATGGATCTCGTTCAATCAGCAATATCATCAATGAGTATACGATTTTTCCACCATTGGATTAATTGAAGCAATCTCAGTCATCCAAACTCATTAATCCGTACGATTAAGCTCGATAAAAACCTGAGCAGCCGCAAATATCCATTGGAGCGCACGCTCTCTACTTCTGCCAAAAGTAGATGAAATTTGATGATTGAGGAGCGTTCGCTTCTTTATACAGAGCACCCGCTCTAAAGGGATTCTGACTTTTTGGGCTGAAATGGGTGTTGATTGAAGCGGCTTCTCTGATTGGATTGGTGGTGCGATGGTGGGGCGGCTAATTTGTGGTGGTCATGGGTATGGTTGTGGGATTTGTTGCATTGCTGTTATCAGTTTTATGGTGGTTGTCGCTGCTATTATTGACGGTGGCTATTGGAGGTTAAATGGAGCTTGCGGCTATGGGCTGCTCTGTTGCTGCGATTCGAGGGGTTATTGGTGCGTGGCTGCTAGTTGCGTGGGAGTTGGCTGTAAGTAGAGGTGGTGCACGCAGTTCGGTGAATTGTGTAAATGTGTGGCTAGTGGGTGATGGTGGTATTGTGAGTGGAGGGAAGGAAATGAAGCAGGGGAGTTTGTGTGTAGGTGAAGATGCAGGGGAAATGTGGTGTAGGTTTGGTGAAATGTGGGGTGTAGGATAAGAGCAACACGATTAGGAGTTAGAGCGAGGGGCATTGCACATTTGACTCGAACCTCGGACCTCCGAACACGATCCTACACAACCAAATATACACAAGGGAGAATAGGGACAAAGACTAAGATAATAAAATAAAACGATGCAAAATAAAATACGAAACTAAAATAATTAAGAAAACGAGAAAAATGAGAAATTATTAACTAAAATTACGAAATTAAGCTAACAACTAATAAAAATGCAAAAATCACCAAATTAAAGGGTAAAAGACGAGAACAAGAACATAAGCGAAATAAAGATAAAATCGAGGAAAAATATTGGAAAATAAACCGGAAAACGACTCTAAAAACACCCCTAAAAGTGACATAAATGTCACTTATCATTCCTAACATACGCTTTGTGATTCCTTGGTAGAACATAAGTAGTATGATTGGGAATAGTTTCAATTGTCCCTATATTCGGCTTTTAGGCCTTTCTAGTACTAGTTACATTTTTCCTTGCAGGGTTATGAGGCAATAAGGGATAAAGAAAATTATTCCTCTATAGGATTGTGACGCTCCCAAGGATGTAAATTTTAGGGCCAAAAGAATTCCTAGCTGGATTGAGTATGGTCTAGTCTTCCTAAGTGGGTGGTACAAAACCCCACAGCAAGCATAGTATTATCTTCCTTTTACAAGGCTTGGATGAATACGACTGACAAGGGAGAATTAAACAAAGCTCGTCAACAAAATCAAGCCGCTTTGGCTCGCAATCCACCAAAGCCTATGATGCAATCGGCCACCACTACTCCTCCTAGTGGCCAAAACAAAGGAGTGAGAAGAAAATTAGACTTTTCCATATCTCCTAAGGCTTGTCCAAGAGAACCCAAAAGAAAGGTTGCTCCTAAACCCGCGCAACAAGGTATAAAGATTAAGGAACCTTCATCAAATCCTTGCAAGAAGGCTCATTCAAACTCCAAAGACAAGGGAAAAAGGATTGAAAGGGCTGCTATTCCTAAATTGAAGAACAATGTTTGGGTCAAAAAGAAAAGGGAAGGAGAAACCTCTAAGGTTGCCGGAAACACTACGATGGAAACTACTACTCCTTCAAATGTGATAATTGCGGACATAGCAAAACCTTAGGGTGTTACACAATATTAATAGTTTTTCTTTTGAATAAAGTGTAATCAATACTAGTTTTTATTTCTTTTATTTATTATCAAGTTCAACGATGTTCTTTCGAATAATATTATGTCCGGAATAAAATAAAGAGCTCTTTTATTTATATGATCGAATAAAAAAGATTGCGTACGTATTTGTACTACGAAATAAGGTCTTGCGTAGTTCTTTGTGATAAAGTTTTTTACTTATTTATTTATTTATTTATTTTTCTTTAATCCTTGTAGAAGTTAAATGAAAAAATTGATCAAACTTTGTTTAATAATTTAAATCAAAGTTTAATTTTTATTTTCCGAGTATATGTAATATTGGATACATCCTTATTTTATCGCCAGTAAAAATCATAATTTTATTCGAGCATAAAATATCGGGTTCGCACTTTGTCATCAGGTGGCGCTCGAAACGTTAAAGGTTGCACGTGCTTGTGGCGCGCAACTCGTTTGGATACACACGACTTCTGCGCGCGACCCTTTTAGTTGCGCGCGACACCTGTGCTACTAGCGTAAAAAAAAATTTAAATCATTATTACCCCCCAAGTGTGGGGAGATTTTCTAGGAGTTCGAAAAAATCTGAACTCTTTGAATGACACGTTTTGTGGCTACCCCACTAAGTGTTGTGAATTTTACCATGGGTTTCGGTAAAGTTCATAACACTTAGAATCTTTTATTTGAATGCTAAGAGACATGATTGTGAATTATGAATGAACGAGTTTATCCGGATTTTTATATGTAATAATATTTTTTAAGTCGATCAATATTTATTAGTTGACGTATTTTATCGCCACCAATATCCATTAATCGGACGGCTCCTCCTGATAGAATTTCAATTACATGGTATGGTCCTATCCAATTAGGTTTGAACATTCCTCTTGGATCAATTGGTGGACCCCTAACCTCTTTTAATATAAAGTCACCTTATTTAATGTTACTCGGTCATACTCGTTTGTTAAAGTGTCGCGCAATGCGTTGTTGGTAAACATGTACATGATGCAAAGCTATCAATCGTCGTTCATCAAGAAATAAAAGCTCTTCATACCTGGCTCGCACCCATTCTGCTTCCGGTAGCTTACTTCAGAGTACGATGCGTAGGGATGGTATTTCCAGTTCAACTCGTTGAACTGCGTTCATGTCGAAAACTAAGGAGTATGGAGTTACTCCTATTGATGTTCGTATGGATGTTCTATAACCCCATAGAGCGAAGCGTAGTTTGTTCGGCCAGTCTTCGTAATTTTTTGCCATTTTCTTAATGATAAGTGTTATATTTTTATTTTCCGATTCTACTGCTTCATTCATTATGGGTTGATATGGGGACGAATTATGATGTTTCAATTTATAACAGGCTAAGAGGGTCTCAACTTCCGCTTTGAATTGAGATCCATGGTGTAGACACCTAAAAATGTCTCCCCAAAACCAAACCTGATGATGAACATTCTTTCACCGCCATTATTGGTCGGGTTCAGTATTTAATCCCGAGAGTGCTTAAAAAATTGTATTTGATTGAAAATCAGTTTTAATAATCCATGGATTAGTCTTGATGTTTAGTCAAAGCATAATTTTGGCCAAACCTTTTTATTTCATTTATTTTCCTTTATTTTATTATTTTGGCCCAAACCTTTTTATTTTTATTTTCCTTTTATTTTTATTTAATTTATTATTTTAGCCCAATTAATAAATAATAAATCAAAAATGGCCCAAAATTATCAATCGGCACTTAAAAAGGCTGAACGAAATTAGGGCAAAAATGAATTTAAATGAAAAATGGACGCACAGTTTCCCGCGTCACGACAAAAAAGCACCGCGTCACGGGGCTCAATGTCACGCCACGGTGTGCATTCCCGTGACACGGTGCCAGTGCTGTGACACGGGGCATCTTTGTGTCCTTTCCGCGTAAACCCTTCACGCGTTTTATCTCCCGTAACCTAATTATTTCCCGCGTCACACTGTTTTCCACCGTGTCACGGGAGTTTGCCCCGTCTGACGGTGTCTGGCACCGTGTCACGGTGTCTTGTGCCGTGTCGCGGTGTTATTTTTTAGGGTTTTTATCTTTTTAGGGTTCCGTGTGTTCCCTCTACTCATTTTCCCTATAAATACTCCTCATTTATGATGTACGAGGCATCAATTAATTTTCTTTTTCTCTCTTCTATGCTGTAGCCTAAACACTAGCCTACCCCTTTTTCTTTCTAAATTCCCTCTTTAAGCACTCCAAGGAGTCCATACTTTACTCGAGGTTCTGTCTTTAAACCAAGGCGTGAAAGGTAGAACTGTTTGAGGGTTTGGCCCCAAATCAACTCTATTTAATTTAATTAAATTTAATTATTGTTTGATTAATTTTCCTTGAAGTTACTAACTCGTTTATTGTTTTATAGTTGCAAGAAAACAGAATCAAAGTAAGAATCATGTTCCTTTTATTTCTATTATTTTTCTAATGATTTTATATTGTTGGATTTATTGTAAATTGCTTCCAATGTTAATGTTTGTATTATTATTTATGATCACCATATTTCATGTTAAAGGGAATATGTAATTGAAAATCACGCCTAATAAGATAATTTGGACAACCGGTTTAGGTTCCTTTTTAATCTTGTTATTAAATCAAGTGATCACAATATTTAAGAATTATATGTTGCATTAATATTCAACCAATTTAGCTTAATAATAGTTTGGAGCAAATTGAATTTTTGTTTGTATGCCTTTGAGATCGCAGGAATCACTTTTCACTATAAGAATCGAGTAGAGGCCAATACGGGCGAGTGTGACTCCATGACTCACTTCGTACCATCATCCCCGATCCTCCTTTCGTGCTTCCGAACCATATGGAGTTAGTAATCTCATGGATTATGAATGGGGTGTAACCTTCATGGGTCAATCATTGTTGCCTATCGTTGTCCCTTATTCGTGGTTGCCTTTTATGATCCATGAACGGTTTACAAGTTCCTTAAAAACTTGTTGGCGGCTCCCTACTTTATTTGTCCCTAATCATCTTATGTCAATTCCCACTTCCTATGAGTGCCAAGCATATTCACAACATGCTTTAAAGTAGGCGCACTTCGAGCAACGCCTACAATTTGGCGACTCCACTGGGGAGGATTCTTGGTTATTTATCGATTTTAGTGATCGGTATTTAATTAAGATGAGTGGATGAGACTTTAAAGATTCTTGAAAAAATATTTCTGTGATTAAGTTGACATTTTTGCATAAGCATAGACGTTTTAACGTCGCATTTAGGTCTGTCCCGTAGGAAAAATTGAATAACTTGATTGCGAACAAAGGAAAACAGGGCACCAGTCAGATTTTCTGACTGCCGCGCCACGGCAGGTACTGTCGTGTCACGGTGCCGTACATCGTTGTACGGTGTGCAGCACCGTGACACGGTGCACTTTGCCGTGTCATTGCAGTCTTTAAATCAGTCAAGTGGCTTATTTTCTCTTCTCACAGTAAACTTCATTTGGTTTTTCTGAAAAAACGTTTGTGTTCTACATACGTCTTAGCCCCGGGGAATTTAAGCTCTATCAACCCAAAAACGCTCATGGCAATAAGGGTTCATCCGAGTTATTAAATCCACCCAAACCATGGAGTCGAGTTCGATTTCATCACGAACTCGTGGAGCCGCCCGTTGGCATACACCCTCAAGGGAGGCTGCCTTGCTAACGCGTCCAAACTCTTAACCATGGTACCCTTTTGACACCCAAAGCTTGACCAATAGTTGAACATAGATCTTGACCTTAGGTTGCGAACTCTTTTTACATCATCATGACTAAATGTTACGTGGTTTATTTGGTGCTGACCCACATGTGTTTGCTCATTTTGTTTAACCTATGACCGAGGGTTTTTATTTCCACATAGTAATTAGTACGGACCTAAAATTGATTAAAACCTGGAAATTACGCAAATTTAGGACTCGAATTGTGCACCGTGTCACGGCAGACCTGCCGCGCCACGGTGAACAATGCCTTGACACGGTGCAATGTCCCGTCTGACGGTGCACTGTACCGTGTCAAGACACTCAGCACCGTGACACGGTGCCCGGGAGGTATGTCCAGTCAGTTTTTTAGTCTTTATGCGTTCTTATGTCTGGTTTGATGTCTAGATGTACGGTCACAACACAGCCTCACTTCATCACTCACATGTCGTGTCAAGTCCACACACTTTTCCTTTAGTCGTACACCATTTTATGACCGTACTTTAGGATGGTCTTGTGTCGTTTTTTTTTCGTTTTTTTTCGGAGTAAGTCGGATGGTATCCTCCCATACATTTTAGAAAATAAAGAAAATTTCGATAAAATAATAAAAATTTTGTTATTTTTTTTTCTTTTCCGGATGGGTCAAGGTTTAAAGTGTGTATGTTTCGATGTCACAACACTTGGTCTAGAAGCAGGGGTAGATTGTTACGGTTCGAGTCAATACCTCAACAACCTCTTATACCAAAGAGGCGTACAAGGAAACCACCACAATCGTCTCCACAAAGTTCGTCTCCAATCTACTTTCAACCAATGGCTACTAAGGAGGATATTGAGAACATCAACAGGACCATTGAGATGTTGTCTAACATGATGCAAACACTCACCACCAGAGTCAACACGGTAGAACAAGACAATCAAAACAATGTCACTGCTGCTGCAATGGACAAGATCAAAGAACAAATGAGTAAGATCTCTGAAGAGTTCACCTATGTGGAGCAACCTGTGACCTCTTCGTCCATAAAGGACAAACTTTCTGAAAAGTTTTCCACTACTGACATTCCCAAGTTCAAGCCTACCGATAATTCGCTCTTCCACTTCAAGGCTTTTTCTGCGACTATAGATCTTAAGGGATTAGATGTGACACTCTTCCCTACTGTATTCCCTCTATCCTTGGAGCATGCTTGTCAACAGTGGTTCTACTCTCTGGAATCCAAACATGTTGCGACTTGGGAGGATGTTACTGAAAACTTTATGAACCGTTACAAATGTAACATCCAAACCAAGACTTCTGAACGTGAACTCTCCATTCTCAAACAGAAAGAGAATGAAGGCTTCACTGCTTATCTAAGCAGGTGGAGAGAAACAGCTGCACTCTTGGTGGATCCTCCCAAGGAGAAAGAGATGGTTCGCCTATTTATTGCAAATCTGACTCATAAGTACAAGCAGCACTTAAAGTTTCTACCCTTGAATACCTTTGAAGCTGTGTACGATATTGGGATCAATATCGAAGATGAACTGATGAAGACTGCTAGTAGTAACACTAATAACAACAACACTTGGAAAAACAAGAAGAGCGACACTCCTTCTTCTTCGTCTTCCAAGCCCAATAATACTACCAACAATGTCAATGTCAATGATGTGCTAGCTCTTAGTGCTCCCCCTCAAAGATTCCAAAGGCAAGGGAGGGTTTACACGCCTTTGGGGATGACCTACGATGCTGCTTTTGATCGCTTGCATAGTCAAGGATTGATTATGCCAATTGGACCTTTTCCCGAACCTTGACCAGAGAACAGAACTGCTAGCTATGACCCCAATGCTCATTGCAAGTTTCATCAAGGCAAAGGTCATACTACTGAGAAGTGTTGGAGGTTGAAGGATGCGATCCAAGACCTGATTAATGCTAATCAACTTCCTGTCCCTCTAGGGGGCAAAAAGCCCAATATTCAAATAGGTCCCCTGTCTGATGCTTTGGCTATCATGGGAGATGAAGTCTCCTTTGATCCGTCAATACTCATTCAACCTGTGAATAAACCTTTACCGAAAATTGTATTCGTTTCAAACTATGACGAAGTGAACGGAATTTGGGATAGTGATGATGAAGACGTCTATCTCAAAGACATATCCTGTTTGTCTCTTGGCACTAGTGAAGATGTTTGGGGAGACCTTGAGGTCAAGGTTCTCACCAGGAACGGACGGTTGCAACAGCCTAGTCCACCTCCACCTCCACCGCAATCGCAACCAATAATTGATCCCATCGACCCTGTGAACAACAATGTGATCAAACAATTACAAAAGACTAAGGTGGAAATGAACGTATAGAAGCTTTTGGCCACCTCTCACGAGCATTGAAAGGCTGTAATGAATTCTTTGGTGAAAATCGGAGTCGATAATGATATGACTCCTTAAGGACTGGTCAACTTTCTCACCACTGAATTGCCAAGTACTAGTAATCTGATTTCCTTCTCCGACAAGGATCTACCCCCGGAAAGGGACCAGCATAATAAGGCCTTACACCTCACTGTGGTGTGTAAGCAGATGAATGTTCCTATGAGCCTTGTTGATAATGGCTCTACAATCAATGTATGCCCACTCCGCACTACAAAGAAGTTGGGCATAAAAGATGAAGAATTGATTCCCTCTACTCAAGGGATTCGTGCTTACGATAATACTCGCCGTCAAGCCGTGGGTACTATTATGTTAAATATAACTACTAGAGCCATTGAACGTCGCACCAAGTTTCAGGTGGTGGAAATTAATGCTTCTTTCAATCTGCTGTTAGGTCGTCCTTGGCTTCATGAGCTAAGGGCGATCCCATCGTCGTTGCACCAAAAGGTGAAAGCTATAGTTGGAGGGGTCCCAATTACCATTGATTCCTCCCCCATGCGCATTCAAGTTATTGATACGCCCATCGTCCATGTCGAACATGACGAGGAAGATGAAGATCTCTAGGGGTTTTCGTTGGATGATGTTCTCATGATCGAAGAAGAGGAGAAGTGTCACCTCGTCTTTGATCCTTATTCAAACACCAATGTTAATGCCATTATGAAGAAGCAAGGGCATTTCCCTGGAATGACCCTCGGACTCAAAAAGAAAATGGCTGAACTTTGGGGTCATCTTGGTGCACCTAAGAAGGATACCTTTAGCTTAGGATTCAAGCCAACAAAAGAAGATATGAAACAAGCTCTCCTGAAAATAAAGGCTCGTAATAATGCTCGAACCATAAAGACCAAAATGGCCAAGGACCCATACCCCTTCACTCTCAACGACCAGTACATCAAAGAAGGGGAAAACTTCCCATGCTATGAATTCCCTGAGCCTTTCGTCCACAATGGGAAGATCGAGCCAGGTTTCGAGATGTTCCTTGATTGTGACTTCGTCGACGAAGGCGATGAGTTTTTCATAACTGAGCAACCAGCCAGTCCAAGCTCTGATGATATGAACATTAATCTTCTTTTTGGACTAGAAAAGAATGAAACCAAGCCTGTCTGCAATGACGACTCTGAGCTCATTAAGTTGTCATATCAAGCAAAGATTTTGACCCCTCTGAGTTAATCGTTCCGGCTGATGATGTGTCAAAGGGATGGCGCAAGACGGTGAAGATCACTACACCAAGTGGAGAAAAGATGGAAGTGATCACTGGCGAAGGTCTTATGTTTGATGAATCTGAATCGTCTAGGTCCGAGTCCGAGTCTGAGTCTATGGACGAGTCTTTAGGATCTGAGGTCGACCCTCTCTCTGTCATAGAATCTAATGTAGTTCCCCTTAATGTTGAGTCTCTTATTAAGTCTCCTCTTTCTATCCCAAATAATTTCGGCGAGGTTGCCGCTGACCTTGCCCTCCTTGATTTAATGACCAGTGAATTCAATGAAATGAGTACCTTTGCTTACGATGCGTGTCATTCCCCTAACCCTGATCAATATTGCTTTGCTAATGATAAAAATGACAAAGAAATAATAAAAGCAATGGAAGAACATGAAAATAAAACAGCAATAATCGAAGATACAGAAACAGTTAATATTTCCAATAATATGACTATCAAAGAAGTAAAAATTGGATTAACACTAAGTCAAGACGAACGCAAAGAGCTAATTAACTTTCTTAGTGAATTTGTTGATGTATTTGCTTGGTCATACCAAGATTTGCCAGGAATTGACAGGGATATAGCTCAGCATACAATACCACTCATTCCAGGTATGAAGCCTGTCAAACAAAAGCTGCGCCGTATGAAACCAGATGTGGCTCTCAAAAGTCAAGGAGGAAATCAGAAAGTAATTGGCTGCAGGTTTCATCAAAGTATCCAAGTATCCAGAATGGATAGCTAATGTGGTTCCAGTTTCGAAGAAGGATGGAAGGGTCAGAATGTGTGTTGATTACAGGAATTTCAACAAGGCAAGCCCGAAAGATGGGTTCCCTCTACCTCACATTGACATTCTGGTCGATAACACGGCAAATCATGCACTCTTATCATTCATGGACGGTTACGCCGGATATAGTCAAGTATTAATGGCCGAGGAAGACATGGAGAAAACCACATTCATCACACAATGGGGTACATATTGCTATACGGTAATGCCATTCGGGTTGAAAAACGCGAGTGCCACCTACCAAAGAGCAGCCACAACATTGTTACATGATATGATGCACAAAGAGGTGGAGGTCTATGTTGATGATATGATCGTCAAGTCAAAGGATCTCCCAGGCCACATCATTGCACTTCGTAAGTTCTTTGAAAGACTTCGCAAGTACAACATGATATTAAATCCAGCAAAGTGTGCATTCGGAGTTACGTCAGGCAAACTACTTGGATATGTGATCAGTTCTCGAGGGATTGAAATTGATCCCACCAAAGTCAAAGCCATCATGGCCATGCCACCACCCAAGACTGAGAAAGAAATTCGAGGCTTCATTGGAAGACTGCAATATATAAGTAGGTTCATATCAAAACTCATGGCGATATGTGAACCTATATTCAAGAAGCTTAAGAAAAATGTTTCAATCACATGGGATGATGATTACCAAAAAGCTTTCGACAAAATCAAAGAGTACTTGGCAAACCTACCCGTGCTAGCGCCAGCAATGCTTGACTTTCCTCTTCGACTCTACCTTACAGTCACAAGAGAAACAATGGGGGCAATGCTAGCATAAGAGATCAAAAGCAAGGAGAATGCAATTTACTATTTGAGCAAGAAGCTTCAAGGATATAAAACGCGATACACACCACTTGAAAAGTTGTGTCTCGCACTCGTGTGGGCCGCGCAGAAATTAAGGCATTACATGCTCACTCATACAGTGCATGTCGTGTCCAAGATGGATCCTCTCAAGTACTTGTTCGAAAAAGCGACACTCAATGGCAGATTATCAAGGTTGATAGTCAACCTTGCTCAATTTGACTTGAAATTTGTACCACAAAAGGCTATCAAAGGTTCTACGGCTTCCGACTTCTTAGCAGATTTTCCACTAGAAGAAGTTGAGAAAGAAGAAGATGAGTATGATTTCCCTAATGAAGATCTACTCATGACCGAAGATGATAGCTGGACACTCTATTTTGACGGAGCTTCGAACCAAAAGGGTTGTGGTGTAGGAGTCTTGCTCGACTTTGATGTCACCAACAATGCCGCAGAGTACAAGGCATGCATCTTGGGATTAGAAACAGTTGTGGCCTTGGGAATTAAGAAGCTCAGAATCTACGGTGATTCGTCAGTAATCATTAAACAGATCTCCATGAGATGGAAGGTGAGAAGTGAAAGTCTCGCTACGTATCAAGCTCATCTAGAAACTCTCACAGAGCAACTAGATGAAGTGGAATATACGTACTTTCCTAGAGAAGAAAATCAATTTGCCGATGCGCTGGCTAAAATAGCATCAATGGTGCAAATTCCGACAGACACAATCAGAATGCCATTGACCATAGAAAGAAGATATGAGACGGCTTATGTTCATGCACTTGAGGACGAACAAGAATCACAAGAAGAAGAAGAACCATGGTATACGGATATCCTTAACTACGTGACCAAGGGAGAATACTCTCCTAACACTGATAAAAGGGCACGCCGTGCTTTGAGGCTCCTGGCCTCACAATATGTGCTCATCAGGGGAGAACTCCACAAGAGGATTACACTAGGGAGAAATCTCTTATGCATAGCTAAGAAAGAAGCACACAAAACCATGGAAAACCTTCATGCCGGAATATGTGGAACGCATATGAATGCTAAAATGTTAGTCCAAAAGATTCAACGACAAGGTTATTATTGGACTACTATGGAGAGAGATTGTCATGAATACGTCAAGAAATGTATGAAGTGTCAAGTTTACGCAAATTTTCAGCACATTCAACCTTCGCTCCTCTACACGTATACTTCTCCATGGCCTTTCTCTACTTGGGGTATCGACATCATTGGAAAGATAACGCCACCAGGACAAGGGGTACATGAGTTCATTCTTGTAGCGATCGACTACTTCACTAAATGGGTTGAAGCTGCCTCATATGCTAAGCTAACAGCAAAACATGTAGCTCAATTCATTGAGAAAGATATCATATGCCGCTATGGGGTACCTCATGAAATGATTAGTGATAATGGAACGTATTTCCAAGCCGAGTATGCAGAACTGTTAAAGAAATATCATATCAAGCATCACAGATCATCACCTTACAAGCCACAAATAACTGGTGCAGTTGAGTCAGCCAACAAAAATGTGAAAACTATCATCGAAAAGGTGACGGAAAATTACAAACATTGGCCAAGTAAGCTACATTTCGCCCTTTGGGGTTATCGAACCTCCGTTCGTACATCAACGGGGGCCACCCCTTTCTCTTTAGTCTATGGAGTTGAAGTTGTACAACCAATAGAGCTCGAAATCCCTTCGCTCCAAATCGCGTTGGAAAGCCAACTAGATGAAGTCGACTGGATTAGAGCAAGATATGATGAACTAGTTTTACTTGACGAAAAACGCTTGGCAGCTTTGCATCATGTCCAAACCTACCAACAACGTATGGCGCGACATTTCAATAAAAAAGTCAAGACTAGAAATATCAAGGAAGGTGACTTGGTGCTCAAGGCAATTCGCAGAAATGTGTTAGATCCAAGGGGAAAATTTAGACCAAACTGGTCAGGTCTATACATTGTTAAATCCATTTTGTCTGGCGGAGCGGCACAATTGGTAGACATGGATGGCAACGGTTTCCACAATTTAACAACTTGGATCAACTCAAGAAATTTTATGCCTAGTCGCATGGGTTCATGACCCGATAGAACTACGTTTTGCCTGATTCCTTTTAAGGATGCGTAAGCAACCCCTCAAGGGGGCCCGGCCACTTTAAAAAATAAAATCCTTCCTCCATCAACACACAAGACAACAAAACAGAGCTAAAATCAAGAAAATCATACATTGCGCCAGCTCAGCATCAACCGCGCCACGGCAGCCACCACCATCGCACGGCAGGATACCCTGTGGCACAGTGGATTTCCGAAAAAAAAGGTGCTGTGCCACGTCAGAATCCACCGCACCACGGGATTTTTTATCGTGGCACGGTGGATTTCCGAAAAAAAAGGTGTCGTACCACGTCAGAATACATCGCACCACGGGATTTTTTATCGTGTCACGGTAGTTTCCACCGTGGCACGGTGGATTTCCAGAAAAAAAAGGGGTGCCGTGCCACGTCAGCATCCACCGCGCCCCGGGAGTTGTTACCATGTCACGGCAATTTTCACCGTGGCATGATGAAATTTCCAGCACTGAACTTTGCTGATTCTGTTATTGCTTTACGAATATTTGTTCGACGATCATTATTCTTCCATTGCATCTAACTTCCTGACTCAAATAATAATAATAATAATAATAATAATAAATAAAAAAAAAGAAGGCATTGTAATTTTTTATTTAAGGCGAAAATAAATAAATGTGATTACAATTATTGGCATCATGCGCCTTATTTAAAAATTAAAAATTTAAATCATATAAGCAAAGCAATATTAATCTAATCCTTCTTCACTTTAGGAACCTCCTTCTCTTTTTCAACTAGGTCGGCCTTCACCATTAATGTGTCTTTTGTAGCCCGAACTGTCACACCTCTAGTTGAACTCTCACCCCTTTCACCTTTCGTAGAATTCTTCGGTTGCTTCTCTCTATAAACCATCTTTTCCTTACCATTTCCTTTCACATAACTTTTCTTTTTAGGCATTATAGGAGTCTTAAACTCAATTCCTTGTGTTCTCGGACCTAGACGATCTTTAGGAGGTGCCTTCTTACTTCCAAGACGTCCCTTCACATCAAAGTTGCGTGATCCGACTCGATTCCTTCTACTTCTAGGATTCAACCATGCCTTGTATGCACTAGATAAGGGAGGAGGAGCTTGGTTACTCGCAGAAACGGTCCACAAAGGTCTTCCAATCCAATAAATCTCGTACTTACAAACATTACTTTCATGCAACGATACCTCACGAGGACTATCGTTATAGTGTAGAACTACTTGTTCAAGTCCATATTGTCACATCAATCGAGAAGGACAATAAAAAGTCACCTTTGAAATACTAGGAACGCGATAGTACGGAGTATCATTCGTGCCAACCATCTTAGTAAGCCTTCACCAAGGCACCACCCACCGAATGGAAAATTCTCTCTTTGCAAAGAAGACCTTCCAATCTTCATATGACATGTTCGCAGAGTAATTCTTCTTCCTACGGACCAGATCATTGGAACCATATTTTTCAATATCGTCGGGGGCTTCAAAGAGTTCTAAACGCTCCATCAACCAAATCTGCAAAAAAAAAAAAAAAAAAAAAATAAAGAAGAAAAAAAATCAGTCCAAGGGGCAGAAAACCACTGTGACACGGCAGAATGCACCGTGTCACGGCAGACAAACACCATGACACGGTGCCTTCTACGTATCACAGGGGCTAATTGGAGCGCGTTTTTACCTAAAATAGTACTAGAGAGCCCTTCCTGATGGCTTTCCGGTCAGCTTTTGCTTCGTCAAGGCCACACAAAGTTTCTCCAAGACAAGTATGCATAGGAGATCTCCCAGATTCAACATGTTCCAGCACAGACGCTAAACAAGCATGTCCTACCCTACCGTTTGCAAATAAAAGCTTGCTAAACATGCAAAAAACATAAGCCCTTCTACGGTATACATGATAAGACTCAGAGACAAGATGATTGAAGTACAAGTTTGCTAGCTTCTCTAAATCTACTTCATTACCATACACAATTTTATTTAAATCTGGATCTATCAGATTCAAATGGCGTTCAAAGTCTTGGTAATAATACTCACGTAGGGTAGGCATTGCAATGAGATTTCTGGCAGGAAAACCAAAGATGGCACCAAATTCCTCCAGCAGGGGACAAATTTCATCATAATCAAATTTGAAACAATGAGTTTCTGGACTCCAATAATCTAAAGATGCCCTAAGAAAATCATGTTCAATTGCCACATGCCTTAAGGCTAATAAGCCTCTGACATGAAAAAATTCCAGCTCTCTTTTGTCAGCATTGGTCAAAGAATAAGACCAGTTGCGCAATGTATTATCAAAATTCTGAGACATTATTATTGAAATATGAAATTCTAATTATTTTATGTTTTGTAATTATGCATATAACAATAAACTGGTCCTATTTTATAGTCAAAACGTTCGGAAACACTCAAAATTTATCTTTCTATGCGCACAGACTACACCACTGCTGAACAAGCGCACCGTGACACGGGAAATCCTACCATGTCACGGGAATTTATGCCGCGTCACGGCATATTTTGCCATGACACGATATTTTCTGCCGTGTCGCGGTGCCCACGCTTTTCATATTTTTATCCTTTACCCATTTTTATCCGGATTTTTATTGTTTTTCCTTCATCGTTTATCTTCCAATCTTATTTTTCGAGAACTTTATTCCTAATAAAATTCTCCCTTTTTATTTAATTTTTATTTTTATTTTTCCTTTTGGGGAGGTTGTAAAACTTACCCCCTTTTTTATTTTTATTTCCTTTTATTTTTGGGGAAATTGTAAAATTTACCCCATTTTTATTTTCTTTTGGAAAAATTGTAAAACTTGTCCTGTCAATTACAAAATGTGTTCCACTTTTCTCGTTTTTTTTCATTTTTCTTTTGGGGAAGGTCGGTACCCTCCACTTACGATTTTTGTTCGCGTTGTTTTGGGTGTTTTTGTCCCTCGGGAGAGTTACAGCTCGAAGACTGGTCCCGAGCGTCTTGTACCTGCAAGACAAACGGTGACACCGGTTGGTAGGTGCTCCGCCTCCGAAGATCAAGTTAGTAACTTGAAGGGAGAGAAAAAAGGTGCGGAAATTTAGGTGGGGATCTGCTAGGATTTCTAGCTCAGTTGTCTCTATCAAAGGGACAGTTTGTAATAAGTGGAAAAACGTGTCCTCCAAAAGAGGGGAATCTCCCTATTTATAGGGTCCTTGGGAATTGTGCCCCTGATTAGGTCAAAGAAACCTAATCAGTGGTGGGCTGCGCCGCATTGCGGCTTTCTCGGGATTTGGGCCGGAAGGCCGTCATTTCTCCAAATATCTGGGATGACACGTGTCAAGCAGGGATTGGTCCACTTTGGACCATCCTTGGGCTGACACGTGTCGCCCTCTGATTGGGCCACATGGGGGGTAAAATTACCCTAAACATTTGCCCCTCACAGATGTGACGTGGCACGCCACGTGGCATCTGTGACACGTGTCACTCTTTGAATGGTGGTAATTTTACCGCCAAAATTTTACTATTTCTGGGTAAATTACAGGAATACCCCTTCATTTACCCTCTTTATATAGCCGTTTTACCCTCATATTTTTGTACGTTTCTTAAAAATTTTCAGAGTAAACTTAGAGAGAATCTTGAAAGAGAGAGCAGAAGTCACCCGTCTGAGTCAAGCGCAAGTTTAAGAACTCAGCCTTTTCAAAAAAGGCGGACCCGTCTACCTTTAGATCTCAAATCTAAAGGTACCGTCTCTGACTCTCTCAGCTCTTTTTTCATTTTACCGCTTGTATATATTCCTTGCAATAAATGGATTCATCACCAACACACACGGCACAACCTAGAGTAGAATCCAGCCGTTCACCAGGGACGGCTGAGTCTAGGACTGGTAGTGCCGTCTCAGGGTGTTGGGACCACCCTCATGCTTGGATTCCGACCATTTAAGCGTCTGTGCAGGGCACAATGGCTCGGACTATGCAGACGGCACTGGATCCTGATTACAGAAGCGAAGGCTCAGGCGGCCAAACGCCTGAGGGAGAGACGTCTGGTTCTGAACGCCAGACGGCTCCGGAGAGATCCCCTCCGCGTGGCCCGCCAACTCCTCCTGACTCGTTTTTGGACGAGTGCGACCAAGGCGGTGAGGAGGCCGCCTCAGCTTCCGTTTCCCAATCTGGGGAGGAGACGGGAAGCGGACTTGACGTCTCTTCCTCAGAGAGCAGTGACGATCTTCCTCCGCTTAAGGATAGTGAGGAAGAAGAAAGGAAGAAATGGAAGGAGAAGGACGATCTCTTCAAAATCCACGTCTCCATGAAAGACATAGACCTCATGGAAAAAGGTCTTAAAAACTTTTTAAAGATGCACCCAATGGGAGACGGGTGGAAAATAAGGGTGCCTCCCCCAGACGACACCATTTCCTGGGAAGACGAAGAACGAAACGCTAACGGCTACTTCGGCTGTTATGAGGCGGCGTTCAAGGAAGGACTTCGCTTCCCCCTTCACGAGGCGGTGAAGGCAATTTTGAGAGGTTATGGCCTCGGAGTCTGGCAACTTACCCCCAACTCTTGGGCAAATATTTTGGGGTATGTTGCCACCTGTGAATTCCAAGGGATTCACCCCGGCTGGGAAGCCTTTGCTAAGATGCATTATCTTAGTCGCAACCCAGGCGGGTACAGAGCGTGGTATACTCTAACCACGTTCCCTCAATACATGATGACCTTGGACAAGGTCTCAAAATTTGACGGCTGGAAGCACAGATTCTATCTGCTGACGGCTCCCACCAGGCGGGAGAACTTCGAGCTCCGCCAGTACAATAAGAAGCCCGACCTTCTGGGTCGGAAATGCTGTCTTCCCCGGATCCCGGATGAGGACTTCGACAAAATAATTGAGGCTGACTTCTTTGGCCTCACAGACGCTACACTGTCAACCGGGGAGACAATAAAAGTCCCCAAGAACTGGATCCCTAAGAGCGCCTGGCTCAGGGATGAATGCTTTCTAGCCGCCTTCGGGCTAGGGCACATGTTCACCTGACGTACGCGCCTGAATACTTTCCGTCTGTACTACTTTTGTGTCGGAAATGTTTTTGACGATGTACTAACCAATTCCTTTTTGTTTTTACAGAAGAAGTTTTGAACATGTTGCCAGAAGAGAAGACCCCCACACGGTCCTCTACGCAGATTCGTCGTGACTTGGCGGAGGCCCAGGCGCGAGAGCTTAAGGCCGAGGTAAACGCCTGACCATTTTTGTGAGCTTACTTTCAAAGTTTTCTTCCTCCGTCTGCTAACATTAAGTTGTTTATTTTTTCAGGGAGGAGAGGTGGACAAGACGTTTGAGAAAAAACTCAAACAGGCTAGGGAGGAGACCACCGCCTCTAACCCCAGCAAGTCCTCAAAAAAGGCCACCTCCACTGCAACTCCCAACGCCCCAGTCGGGAGACAAATGCGGATAGGGGGGAGGAATGAGAGAGTGTCCGACTCTGTTGGCCTTGACTTGGCCAGCCCCCTATCTGCAACCGGGGGGTTCACCACGCCTGCCAGCGGCTCTCGTCTGCCCGGCTCTGCAGGTAAGAACCCTTTTGAATCCCCGCCTGAGCTGGGATGGCCGTTGCGAGTGAAAACACACTCCCATCAGACGTCATCCTCAGATGGTCAAGACCAGATAGGCGCTGCTTTAGTATCTCAATCTGACGCTGATTATGGTGCAGATCAATCTCCCCGTTGGCCAGACGTCCAGAAGCATGCCAAGGCCATGCTGGATGCTGTCAGCAAACGGGATAAGGATACTATCCCGGGGATTGAGACGTTCAACCTTGAACATATTCTGACCCTCCTGGCTGAGGTAAGACACTTGAACTATTTTTCAATAATTTTCTCCAAGTCTTTCTCTGCCTGCACTACTAACCTTGTTGGCTTTTGCAGGCTCTGCTGCGGGTAGACGAGCTCAAGCGTCCTTACACCCGCAAGCGGGATGAGGTAAGACGGGCCAAGCAGTCCGCCTCAGACGTCAATAATGTTGCTTTATACTCGTGCATAATTGACGATCTTGAAACTAAAGCAACCCAAATGACACAGGCGGCCAAGATTTCAGAGCTGGAGACGGATCTGCAGGCGGCCAAGAAAAGGGCTGAGGATGCCGAGCGGCCCAAAAGCAGGCGGAGGTGGACCTCCCCAAGCTCAGGGAGGACCTCAAGAAGGCCCAGGAAGACCTTTAAAAGCTCCAAGGAGTCTCTTCAGAGAATGCTGATTTGAAGAGCAAAATTGCTAAGTTGGAGAAAGAGGCGGCCAAAGCTCAGGATAACTTCCGAGCAACTCTCCAGGCGGATCAAAACCGTCTGGTTGCTGAGATGGCCGCTGACAACGTGGCTATGATGAGGATCGCCTGGAACGCCTTATATCCTGAAAAGGATTATGGCGTCTGGGCTCTGGCTCACAAGTATGCTGATGAAGTTATATTCTTGAGAGAGAAGGGTAAGCCAGAGCCTGAGTCCTTCCTCGCCTGGGCTGAAACTGAGCATTCCGAGCTTGAGGCTGAAGCTCCAGCGACTAAAGCTTCTGAAGAAGGTGATAAGGGCCAGGAGGGACCGTTTGCAGGGCAATGATTTCAGCGGCTGTGTGCCAATTTCTCTTTTTTTTTTTATTTTTTCTGCGGCAGTATGCCATTAGTTTGCTTTTCCGGCCTGTGTGCCGAGTATATTTGTTTTGGGTGTTTTTGTGCCTCGGGAGAGTTACAGCTCGAAGACTGGTCCGGAGCAGCCTGTACCTGCAAGACAAACGGAGACACCGGTTGGTAGGTGCTCCGCATCCGAAGATCAAGTTAGTAACTTGAAGGGAGAGAAAAAAGGTGCGGAAATTTAGGTGGGGATCTGCTAGGATTTCTAGCTTAGTTGTCTCTATCAAAGGGACAGTTTGTAATAAGTGGAAAAACGTGTCCTCCAAAAGAGGGGAATCTCCCTATTTATAGGGTCCTTGGGAATTGTGCCCCTGATTAGGTCACAGAAACCTAATCAGTGGTGGGCTGCGCCGCATTGCGGCTTTCTCGAGATTTAGGCCGGAAGGCCGTCATTTCTCCAAATATCTGGGATGACACGTGTCAAGCAGGGATTGGTCCACTTTGGACCATCCTTGGGCTGACACGTGTCGCCCTCTGATTGGGCCACATGGCGGGGTAAAATTACCCTAAACACGCGTCATTAATACACAATCACACACAATGAGTCTCAAGCACACAATAATACGAACACTAATAAAGGCATAAACTGTGAATAAAATATACAAAGTGAGTCACGATGCATAAACAGTGTCAAGTGTCATCAATCAAAGTACATAATAAAACCCTCGGTCAAAACTCTCCAGAACAAGAAGAGCTTGGATCAGTGTCATCTCAAGCCTGCGAATACGGAAACGATGGACCGAAGAGTCCCTCCATCATCCGGGTACGAGGAGTAGTATCCCCACTAGTCCCCGTAGCTCCAGTAGAAGACAAACTCAAAGTAGGACCTGTCCAGTTGGTAAATGGTGTAGGCTGACTCCAAGAGGTTGGAAGCGTCAGTGGAGGCATCGTCCCAGACAATGGAACTGAAAATAGGCCCTACACCGATGGAGGAAACGCCCCAAATAATGGAACTGAGTATAAACCCCTGTCCACAGGAGTAATGACTGGCCTGAACTCAGGCTGCGAAGGCTGGGAAAATGAAGGCCGCTGCCACTGATCCTGAAAGTGCTGGAAAGGCTGAGAAGACTGAGGCTGCTGCCACTGAGCCTCCTGAAATGGCTGAGAAGGCCGAGGCTGCCGCTGAGACTGAGAATGTTGACGAACCTCAGGAGATCGTCTGCGGCGACTAGGCTCTCCCTCGTCCGAGTCTCTGTGCCTCGAGCGCGAGCGAGACCTCCATCGTTCCTAAAAGACACAAGATGAAAAGATGTCAATAGTGCAAGATAGAACAAATGGAAAATATGGGAAAACAGGTGAATATACCTCAAAAACATCGCTAGAACCGCCCCGACAACTCACACCACGTCGAAGCTTGATAATGCAGTACTTCAAAGCATCAACCAGCTTCATAAATCCCATCATGTCCGAGTGCGTAGGCTGAGAACAAAGAAAAATCAGTAACAAGCGGTATTAAAAAGGGTGAATAACCTGTCAAAAAGCTTACCGGCTCAAATACATCAGGCAGAGACTCATGTGCCTGTCTAAAACCCTCAGGCGCATTAGCAATATGATCCTCAGTAATACCGATCGGTCCCGAGTAACGGACAGATTGAGGCGGGACCTCAATCTTCCCCCTATGACGAGCAGTCGTCTGAAAATACGATCGAATAATCAGGTTATTCGACGGTTTAAACGGAGACTAGCGACAAAATTCTCAAGAGAAATCATACCTCCGAAAGACGGGGCGGAGGAGCCAAAGGAGGAAGCAAATCCTGTGAATAATAGCCCCCCATATACACAAGCTCCTGCCAAGGAAATATGTAGCGCTCTCCTCTGTTTATCAACGCCCCAAGCAAATGTGAGTCCAACATCGACTCTGGTGGAGGCAAAGGCACCACAAAGCGATCAACGCTGTGTTGACGAACAACGCGCTCCCCAAGATACCAAACAAAGCATGCAGTACCAACAAAAACAGTACGACACGCTGAAAGCTCCAAGGCCTCTGGAAGATCAGTCATCCCAGCCCAAGGCCGATACTGGATCTCAACAGCAACCTGAAAGCCATAAAAAGTTGCAATGAATGCCGAAAAATAACACCAAGGTACAGAATAACATGCTGCAAAATCAATTCTTACACCAATAGAAGTGGTGCCTCAACGCAACAGCCCGCGCAGCGTAAATACAGACTCCACTCGTGACTCGCCTCCATCACGCCAGCTGACTCCGACAGTGAAATCATGGACCGCTCCGCGACGCCGTCGAGGGGCCAATCCCGGAAAGTACTCATAGAACCACAACTGCAATGAAAATTAATCTCTAAGCACGTGAGTTAAACATGTTAAAACAAAACAGAAAGAAGAAAGATCGTCACCTCTACAACTCTCCATAAGCCGTAGACAGTGACAGGGGGCTGGTCATTCAGCTGCCTATAGCCATGACGTAGCGACGAGATTAGATCGGCATATCCAAGACTGGCCCAACTATAAGATCCTATCTCGCCGATTCTGACTAAAGAAGGGAGGTAGCAAACGAGCGTGCGTGAACTCCTATCAGGAGAAAGAGTCACAGAAATGAGAATCAAAATAAAGATCCGCACTCACTGCTCGGGTGTCGTCTCAGCCATGTCAAAACCATGGGCAAGAACAGAAGCTAACTTTAATCGCCCACTTTAGGACCACCTCGAGGCAACGGCTGAGTCCTGATTTGCTGAACGACTGGACCTAACAAATCTGCTACCTTAGTCGCCCCCCAAGTGAGGTCAGGAATCTGTCGTACGGCCCACTCAGTGAAGCGTAAACCGCTGATCATGCTAAAATCCAGAGGGGTCACTGTCATCTCCCCCCAAGCAAAGTGAAAGGTGTTGGTAGTATCCCAAAAATACTCCAACAACGCACGAACAACTGTCGAGCCACAACCCCGGGGGCTGCGAAATCCTACGACCGCTGAATAGAAATCTCCTAAACCAGCAGACTTCCACAAGGCGTTAGTAACAGGATCCCTCGTGATAATCCCGTATAGCCGGGGAATCAAATCTCCAGCTCCGGATCCATGATGGCGAAGCGTGCCATCGACTATGCCGGCAAGTGGATGGTGAGAAACATGATTCTCACGACAGAAAACCAACTCGTCTGGTGTCCACGGAGGTAGAATCCACCTACCCCTACTCGAAGAAGGGCGAGGCTCAGTCTCCAGGGCATCGTCGTCCATGCCCTCAGGAACTGTGGGAGTGTCCTCTCGAAAAGCCTGACGCCGGCCACGAGTAGAAAGATCGCGATCTCGTTGTCTAGGCATGCTATTACAAAAATAAAAATCTAAATGCTTAGCATCATTTCCTAAGTTATTTAGTTATTTATTCAAAAGCGGCTTAACAGCTACCTCAAGTTGCATTTTCTATTATACGCAAAATTTTTACCTCAAGGCTAAAAATTAGCAAAATAATAGAATTATTTTTAGTATTTATTTCCCCATGACAAAGTAATACTACAATTCTCCTAATTGCATGATACTATGTTCTCCATAATAATGTAGTACATACAACAGAGCATATTTCAAAATTGCACAAGAACAATAGATCGACACATCATGGCATGTTTTACAAGATCTACAACCAGTATATCACCATGTCAAATACAAAGAAATAACATGAACAACAAGAACACCATTTCACAAAAGTAGTACCAAAAAAAATGGTGATTTACTCAATTCTTCACCAAATCACACAAACTTGGTCTTAAATTGCTCACAAACACACATACATTCATATACAAGTTAGTCCATAGAAAGAATTTTGACATAGAAGCTCAAAATAAAAAACCCCCAATTTGATTTTCTTAGGGTTTTATGCAAAGATGGCATTCTACAACAATATTTGAAACAAAAAAAAAACAAAGGAAACTTACATGGATTCTTGTAAAAAAGTCAAAAATGAGGAAAATAGCAAGAAGTTGGAGCGAATTTGGTGGAGGTTTGAGCTCTAAAAGCTCGAAAAACCGCGGAAATGCTACATTTTAATCAGCGCAACCATCGCGACACGGTGTTCTAATGTCGCACCACGGTGAAACCACCTCGTGTCACGGTGAGACCCTGAAGGTAGCGGTGGGCTTCAAATAGCAGCGGCGAGCAACGACAACCAAATTGAAGCAAAAAGCAGCGATTCAGAACAGCTATGCAGCGGGAGTAGACGCCGTGACACGGTGGAGATCTCCGGGCGACGGTACTTCTCTCTATGGCACGGTGAACAGAGAAGGAGATTGGGAATGAAAATGGCAAAGGAGAAGTAAGAAAATGGGGAGCAGCAGCTAATATTTCAGGGAAATGGGAATCCCGCGTCACGATGTTTCCCACCGTCTGACGGGATTGATGCACCGTGTCGCGGGATTTATCCACGTGGCGCGGTGCCCACCTTTGTGTCCTGCATGCTTTTTAAATCTCCTGGCGAATATTTTTGGTATTTTTAACTAAGTTAGAATGATTCCGCGACTTTTGGGCAGTTATTTTTCTCACCGAAATTATGCGGAAAAATCTAATTGGTATTTAAAGGGTTCCCAAATTAGCAGTTTGTCTCTAACAAGCATTAGGGTTTCATTTTCGACATTTTAAACACCTAATACAGTCGGATAGTCGACTTGAAGGTAAATCATCTGCGGCCCATGAACCATTATGCACTTGCAAATTTCAGCGATTATATCAGTTGTCGGCTTTCCTCAAGCATGGAAAGCGTTATCGGTGGATTTTTTCTTCAAGTATAGAAAACCGCCAAGTCGGCTTTCCTCAAGCATGGAAAGTATTGTTCGGCAGATTTCTTCAAGCATAGAAAAACGCCAAAATCATATGTCGACTTTCCTCAAGCATGGAAAGTATCATCCGGTAGATTTCTTCAAGCTTAGAAAGCTACCAAACTCATCAGTCGACTTTCCTCAAGCATGGAAAGTATTTTAACAAAACGCCATCCGGTGGATTCCTTCAAGCATAGGAAGCTACCAAACTCATTTGTCACCGATACGCTGGTGTCAGATAAGCATTCTATCCCTTTACTCTTTTATCTACAGAACTAACACTTTTCTGCAGGTATCGGCGTATACAGAGTGATTTAGGATCGCAGAACGTCTTAAATCATTCTACGTCCCAGTCGACTACTTTGACTATAGTTTTCGAAACTGACGTTTATACAAACTCAGTCAAAGTGGGGGCTTCTGTAGACACCTAAAAATGTCTCCCCAAAACCAAACCTGATGATGAACAATCTTTCACCGCCATTATTGGTTGGGTTCAGTATTTAATCCCGAAAGTGCTTAAAAAATCGTATTTGATTGAAAATCAGTTTTAATAATCCATGGATTACTCTTGATGTTTAGTCAAAGCATAATTTTGGCCAAACCTTTTTATTTTATTTATTTTCCTTTATTTTATTATTTTGGCCCAAACCTTTTTATTTTTATTTTCCTTTTATTTTTATTTAATTTATTATTTTAGCCCAATTAATAAATAATAAATCAGAAATAGCCCAAAATTATCAATCAGCACTTAAAAAGGCTGAACGAAATTAGGGCAAAAATGAATTTAAATGGAAAATGGACGCACAGTTTCCCGCGTGACAACAAAAAAGCACCGCGTCATGGGGCTCAATGCCGCGCCACGGTGTGCATTCCCGTGACACGGTGCCAGTGCTGTGACACGGGGCATCTCTGTGTCCTTTCCGCGTAAACCCTTCACGCGTTTTATCTCCCGTAACCTAATTATTTCCCGCATCACACTGTTTTCACCGTGTCATGGGAGTTTGCCCCGTCTGACGGTGTCTGGCACCGTGTCACGGTGTCCTGTGCCGTGTCGCGGTGTTATTTTTTAGGGTTTTTATCTTTTTAGGGTTACGTGTGTTCCCTCTACTCATTTTCCCTATAAATACTCCTCATTTCTGATGTACGAGGCATCAATTAATTTTCTTTTTCTCTCTTCTATGCTCTAGCCTAAACACTAGCCTACCCCTTTTTCTTTCAAAATTCCCTCTTCAAGCACTCTAAGGATTCCATACTTTACTCGAGGTTCTGTCATTAAACAAAGGCGTGAAAGGTAGAACTGTTTGAGGGTTTGGCCCCAAATCAACTCTATTTAATTTAATTTAATTTAATTATTGTTTGATTAATTTTCCTTGAAGTTACTAACTCGTTTATTGTTTTATAGTTGCAAGAAAATAGAATCAAAGTAAGAATCATGTTCCTTTTATTTCTATTAATTTTCTAACGATTTTATATTGTTGGATTTATTGTAAATTGCTTCCAATGTTAATGTCTGTATTATTATTTATGATCACCATATTTCATGTTAAAGGGAATATGTAATTGAAAATCACGCCTAATAAGATAATTTGGATAACCTTTGTGAACATTTGAAACTCTGGACATTTCTTCATATTGAATGCAATTATGTTCCATTGTGGACTAAAAGTACCCTTATCGTGAGATTATCTTAACAAGCATTTTTCCGTTCATGTGAGGTCCATAAACACCTTTGTGAGTATTCTCCATAAGGCGTGTGGATTCGAGATAGTCTATACACAATAGGCTTTGAGCATTAGGTCCCTTTTTGCATAATTGTTTACTATCCCATATTGGGCTGCGAGCGTTCTCAAAGCACGTTGTTCTTTTGACGAAGTATTTGTAGGATATGTGCCATGGGTAATATATTGGAGGATATGATCATACTAAAGATTTTCTCCTTCCATGTCATTTATTTCCTTTATTGTGTTGCAATAAGCTAGTTCGTGGCTGCTGTCAACGCATAATGGCATCATATTTAAGTGATCAGGAATGTTGATCATTGAGGCTAATTTTGCTAGCGCATCGGCAAATTGATTCTCATCCCTTGGGAGATATTTGAAGTCAATATAATCAAAGTGCTCGATGAGTTGCTCTAGGTGTGCTTGGTATAATATCATTGTGGAGTTTTTGATTTTCCATTTTTTGAGTATATATGATTTATTATTAAACTGGAATCTCCATACACCTCTAGTTTTCGCACACCTACGCAAGGTAGGTGCTGCTTCTAATCCAATAATGCACGCTTCACATTTCGCGACATTATTAGTAGCCTCAAAGTCTAGTTTGGTAGAGATTAGAGTATGTGCTCCCTCTGGACTTATGAGTAACACTCCTACGCCACATCCTTTTTGACTAGATGTACTATCAAAGTACATTACCCATTTGTCATCTTGTGTCATGAGAATCTCCTCATCTGGAAGATGAGTAGTTTTTGCACGGCTCATTTGAATAGGATGTTGAGTCAGAAAATCAGATATTACTTTTCCTTTTATTAATTTTTCAGGAATATATTTAAATTCAAATTCGGCCAATATCACCAACCATTTGGATATTCTTCCTTGTATAGGTGGTTGTTAAAACAAATACTTTATCGGATTGTGTAGTGAAATCACATGAATGGTGTGGGGTAGCATATAATGTCGTAAGTTTTTAGTTGCCCACACTAATGCTTAGCTTGTCTTTTCAAAGGTGCTATATTTTGTTTCGTATTGAATGAATTTTTTTACTTATATAGTATATTGCACGCTCTACTTTTTCTACCTCTTGAGCTACCATAGCTCCTGTGGCCGTATTTGTAACGGTGATTTAGAGTCTAAGAGGTAATTTGGGTACAGGTGGTGCTAAAACTGGTGAACTTTTGAGATAGTTTTTTACTTTCTCAAAGGCCTCTTGGCATTGATCGTCCCATTCATGTTTTTCTCACTTTTTCAGTTTTTTTAATATTGGCTTGCAAGTCATTGTCAATTTATTGATGAATCAACTAATGTACTATAACTGGCCAAGAAACCCCCTAATTTGTTTTTCTGTTTGAGGGGGAGGAAGGTCAACAATTTCCTTTATCTTAGAAGGATCGATCTCAATGCGACGTGTGCTTACTATGTATCCGAGTAACTTGCCGGAAAATACTTTGAAGGCGCATTTTTGTGGGTTTAATCTCAATTTATATTCTTTTAAACGAGTGAAGAATTTGCGAAAAGCTTTTATGTGTCCCATTCTATCTTTAGAATTCACGATCATGTCATCCACATATACTTCTATTTCTTTATGCATCATATCGTGCAAGAGAGTTGTAGTCGTTCTTTGGTACGTAATTCCTGCATTTTTGAGACCAAATGGCATGTCTGTCTAGCAATACGTACCCCAAGGGGTAATTAAGCATGTCTTTTCTTCATGTTCTTTTGCCATTAGAATTTGGTTGTAACCTGCGTATCCATCCATAAAAGATAACATCTCATGTTCAGCCATATTATCTACCAATATGTGAATAGGAGGTAGATAGAAATCGTCTTTGGGACAAGCCTTGTTAAGGTCCTTAAAGTCGACACACATACGAACTCGTCCATCCTTTTCAGAGACTGGGACGATGTTTGCTACCCATTCTAGGTAATCACATACGCGAATGAAACCTGCTTCCAATTGTTTTTGTACTTCTTCTTTTATTTTCAAAGCGATGTCAGGTTTCATTCGTCGAAGTTTTTGTTTTACTGGTTCAGAGGTAGGGTTCAAGGGAATGGTATGTTCCGCAATTTCCCTATCTATTCCAGGCATGTCGTTGTATGACCAAGCAAACACGTCTTCGAATTCTTTAAGCGTCTATATAAGGATCGATCGCTCTTCCAGATTTAAGGTTAACCCAATTTTGACTTCATTCTTGTTTGTATTAGTACCTATATTGACTGTTTCGATTTCTTTAATTACAGGATTCTTTTGTTCTTGTTCATTCATTAATTCAACCATAATGTTGTCATCTTCATTGGATTGATTATTATAGCATTAAAAAGAATCAAGAGAAGGCATATATTCAGAAATAGAGCTTATATTATTGAAATTAAAAGAAAGTACATCAAGAGAAGAATCCTTTTTGGGATCCTTGTCCTTAGAACTAGATAGTAAAGACTCAGTAATGGCAATAAGGCCTAAATTTTCAGCTTCCTTAAAACCTAAACTAGACTCATCGTCAGATTCTTTGAATATTTCCCCTTCGCCTGTGGTGATCTCAAGCTTGTCACCTTTGTGGTTAATCCACTTGAAGTCTTCCTCCATCCATGCTCGAAAGGATCATTGGAAGGGGTAATCAACGAGGTTGGGTTGAAAGCTTCATTTTGGATGTCATTTTTATTTGCTACTGTAGCAACATGGTTTCGCTATAGTCCAAATAGCAAGTTAAATGCTTGCTTATCATATCACCCTAGTGTTGGGTGTTTTGATTGAACGATTTTGAAGTTGTCATTTAAGAAGTAGCAATCGTAAAATATCTCGAATCCAGGATTCTTGATACCTTCTAGAACTAATGGTTCTAGAAAGTCATAGCATAGGTAATATTCTCCCTCCCTAACGAATTGTCCATTGAGAGTTTGATTATAGGATGGGAGTAAAGAGATTATTCCTTTCTTGTTATTGTCTCTACGTGCTTTAATCTTAGCATCGTGAGACTTGAGTTCCTTTTTGGTTTGTTTATATCCCAATCTAAAGGAAAAGCTTTTCTTTGGGATAGGAAGTAAAAGAGGTTTCTTCATTCCTATTCCCAAAGGCAACCCAGGAAAGTAACTACTCTTAAACAAGATGTTATTTACTATTGGGGTGGAATATGGATCAAGCTTGAAGGGTTCTTGAAGGCTTTCATCCGTTTCTAGTGTGCGGATTGCCTCTGCGGAAAATCCCCACATGTCATCTTCGTCATTGTCATGGTTTATTTTTAACAGAGATTGATCGTTTATTGCGACTTTGAGAGGAGAAGCATGTATAGTCATAGAAAGACCTTGATAGTTCAACCTAATCATTTGATGGAGAGAAGATGGTATTGTTCCAAGCTCATGTATCCAAGGACGTCCAAGAAGAAGGTTAAATTTAATTTTCTTTTGTATTGGGCCTGTGGTAATTGGTAGCTTAACAGTTGCACACACCGATCCTTGAATGGTCGTAGGCGCTAATGCTTTGTATAGTTGCATGAAAATCATTTTTTGGATCCAAACCTAAATATTTCACAGTTCGTAACGGGCATACATTCAGTGCGGACCCATTGTCAACTAAAGTAAAAGGGATGTTCTATCCCTTGCACCCCACAGTTAGGAATAATGCGTTATTGTGGGTAGTGTCTTTTGAAGGAAAATCATCACTAGTAAGAGTGATTGACTTGTCGGATTTTTCGCTACTAAGCAAGCTAACGAGATCCTGTGGAGTTGTGTCCGCACTTTCAGACAAAGCAGTTAGCGCATTCTATAGAGAATTCTTATGTTCTTTAGAAGTACTTAGGAATTCCCAAATGCTAACATTCGCCTTAGATTGACGAAGTTGTTTGACCAATGGATCTTCTACCTCAGGTGGAGGTGGTATCAGATTTTGAATTTGATTTTGATTAGTTGAAGATCCATCTGGTTGTGCTTGGTAAACTCACCCAGAATGAGTTAAATGATCTACCTCGTTTGGATTAGTTGTAGGGCTCATGAACCAACTTTCTTCTAGAGGCATTGAATATGCCTCCATTTTTAGATGTTCCATTAGTTGTGCTTGATGCCATTGTTCATCTAAGGAGAGATTTGATAAATCTTGTGACTTCCTCAAGAAATGATCCCAATCAAGCAATCCACTTGTTTCATTTTGGAGACAAGGTGGAGGTGGGACGGCGGCATACTTACAAGACATATAAGTCTTTGAACTCGTCATCCCATAACCCATACACTTCATTAATTGCTCATATGAGTGTTGTGGTTATAGGTTCCCTATGGAGTGATATAAATCAAAGGATTGAATGTATCACTATATATGATCCTCATTAATGTGAAATATTCCTAATGGGGAAACATTATTATTGGGTTTAGGTGTGGGAATTTTTCCATCGTCTACTAAATCTGGAATTTTGTGTTTTAGGACAAAGTAACGTTCGGTATCATGTCTAACACCTCTATGATAATAACAATAGGCATTGCCGTCCCATAGAGGATTTTTTCTTTCTGGGGAAGGGATTTGCGTTGGTCCCGTTGGTGTGAGCAATCCTTTTTCACTTAGTTTTTCTTGTAATTCTTTATAACTCACAAGAAATATCATGAATCATCTTTCTCTTGACCACCTTTTCCATGGCTCATTATTATTATATTGCATTGTGCTATTATTCTTTTAGTAGTTATCATTCCCCTTTTAGTAATTATTCTTAGGTTGATGATGATGACACTTGTTTGGTTTTTCTTTAGCAAGATCATCTTCAATCATAGTGGCCACGGAATAGACCTTTTGAAAAGTGTCTAGACCAAGGTAGCGTAGATGTTTGTTGTACTTTTCATGACAATTGTCAATGAATTTTTGTACCAATTCGAGTTCTGGTGGCCTTTGAGCAAGATGGGCCGCCTTTTCTCGCCATCTACCATAGAAAGCAAGGAAACCTTCGTCGTCACCTTGCTTAAGCATTTCAATTTCACGTAAAGTTGATTTGAACTCTATGTTACTGTCATATTAGGTGATGAAAGCCGAGACTACATCTTCCCATGGCTTTTGAATTTGGCATCTAGCCTATAATACAAATCTCTCGCGCCTGGGTCCAGAGTTAAAGGAAATGTCAAAGCGTAAAGCTTAGGATCAACTCCCTTTAAAGCCATGGGGCCAGTAAAACTCATTAAATTGTTTTTTGGATTATTGGTCACCTTGAATATTGGTAAGTCTGTAGCTACGAAATTTTCTGGTAAAGTGAGTCCCATAGAAGGAGCAAACTTTTCTGCATCAAAGTACTTGTTTCCCGTCGTAGAACGAAGAACAAGCTTCTCTAACGGCTTCTCTCATATGGATAATTCATCAATTTTTTGTTGCAAAGCTAAAGCCTCGGCAATTTTCCTCTCAGTTTTATCGAGTTTCTTGATTCTTCTCTCTTCGGCCTCTTAAGCCTTTTCCTCTCTCATGCGAACAATCTCTTCTTGGAGTTGTTCTATGGTTGACCACTACTAGAAATAAGCTAAATAGCGACAAAAATCTTCCGACAGACCTATAATTCCGTCGCAAATTTTAAAATTTCCGACAGAATAAGTTTTGTCGCAATATAGTGACGGAATATACGTATTCCGATGCTAATTCCGTCGTAATTTTTACGACAGAAAAATATTCCGTCGGAATTAAACTCTTCTGAGCAAATTTTCCGTCGAAAATTATTTTTCGACTGAAAATTATGTCGAAAGAGTTTAATTTCGACGGAATAATTTCTGTCAGAACATACCAGTTTTTGAAAAAAAAACCCAAATTGATATATTTTTTGGTTTGACCTAAAAAAAGAAGGGGGAAAGAGGTTGAACGACACAAAAAGAGAAGGAGAGAGAGATAAAGAGAAAGTGAGTGGCGCTGACGTTTTCCCCTGACGGGACGCACACCTGCCGCCGAGAACGAATGAGAAAAAGAAGGGCGAAAGAGAGAGAGAGAGAGAGAGAGAGAGAGAGAGAGAGAGCGAAACAGAAAGAGAATGAGAAAGAGAAAGAGAAATAAGTCGTGCCTGCCGCCGTTGAGCCTCCCTTGACGCCGGCAACGCACACCTGCTGTCGAGAATGAAAGAGAAGAAGAAGGGTGAAAGAAATAGAGAGAAGGAGAAGGAGAAAGAGAAAGAGAAGGAGGAAGAGAAAGATGCCGTGCCTGCTGCTGTCGAGCCCCCCTTAACGGCCCTTGTTATTGCCAGCGATGCACCTGCCGCAGGTAGGTCAGTGTTGCGCTTTTTTTTTTAAAAAAAATAAAAAATTTCAAATCTGACTGGCTAACCCCTAACCACGAAAACGTAGCCTCCGGCCTCCTCCCTTCCCTCGCCGTGACTGAAGCACCTCCATTGCTGCCGGCTGAAAATTATGGTAATTCGTCCTACTTCCCCCCCCCCCCTTCAATTTAATTTTGTTTAATAATAAACCCTTATTTATTTATTTTTGTTTTTTATTTTTTTTAGAATTTTTACAATTAGGTGGTTTAATTGTTAAAAAGAAGTGCAGATCTAAAGGTTAGTCACATTACAAACCCTAATATAATGTATGTATGTTAGTTTGGTTTGGTTTTGTTTAACATAATGTAGTTTAGTTTAGTTTATTTTAATATAATGTGGTTTAGTTTTGTTTATTTAAAAATAATTTAGTTTCATTTAGTTTAGTTTTTTTTATAAGTATGTTAGTTTAGTTTAATATAATGAAACGTTAGTTTGGTTTGGTTTAGTTTAATATGATGTATGTTAGGTTACTTTATTTAACTAGTCGTCCTATCGCGCCCTTTGCGTGCAATAGTCCAAAATGGAAAATATCGGAGGTTGATATTGTTGATCATACTTTTGTTGTGGAAAATACTGGCTTATTTCTTATAATGATATTTTGTGAAATTTGGGGTGAATTATTTCATATAAAATAAAGTTTCAAAAAAGCAGTGACGTGGCAATAAGTATATTTTGATGTGTCAGTTTAAGAATTTGTAAGTAAGTTGTGGATAATTGTAAACCATTCGTTAGTCTTGATCTGTTTAAGAAAGGAAAGTTATGAGTACTTTTTTTTAAAGACAGTAAAAGTTTTAAAGACCTTAGTGAATTTTTGGCTCGGTTTTTTTTGGGACATTGATTTTGTACTAATTAGATGTACGTAGTATATTTGTAGCTTTTTTTCTATTTTCAGAATGTTCTAATTCTTGAGTATAGTAGTACGTTAGTAGTGTTATTACAAAGAGAATATGAAGAAACATGCATTGCGATTTTCAATGGCACTAATTTACTGTAGCGAATTGCAGATGAAGAGACATAGAAGTGACATAATAGTTTTCAATTTACTATTTATTTTTTTCTTATTAAGAGTTTTTCTTTGTCAAATTATACTCTCTAAAAGCGGTTTTAAAAGAAAACTACTTTGAGTTCTTCTGAATTTCAATTTGTTGCTTAAAATGGCTTATTTTAATGGTGGTTATTCGTCGAAGTTTCTTAGTGTCCAAAGCGAACATTAGAATACTTATTTTCAGTCGTTGCCTAGGAGGAAATCTGAACTCGAAAATGAATTAGATGCGAATTTGTATGTCCGTACAGAGGCTGATTGGAAATGTCATGTTTTACAGCGGGAGTTGGCTAAATTGGAGGGTGAATTATCTCAGTGTAAGAAAGTTGAAAAAAAAAGAATAGGGAAAAAGAGGGTTAGGGTTGATAGTGACTGTGTTGGTGTTAGTGAAATTGATAGTGACAATGATGATGGAGTGGAAGTTGGTTCTAAGTTGAGGGTGTCTGTGATTGTGGGTAGTGTCGATGAGACGTCTTCTGTGAAAGACAGAATGGAAGGTGGTGTGGTGGCTAATGTTGACGGTGGGGTTGTTGATATGGAGATTTATTCGGATGATGAAGATGTTCAATTTATTGTAGAGGTGCCTCGTCGAATTGCTGAATAGGTGCAAGGGAAAGTTGCTCATCAAGCTGTTGTGTGGTTCATCTGGAGAAGAAGCAGATCCCGGGGAGTAGGAAGATGAAGGAGAAGAGGCGGATCCCGAGGAGTGGGATATCAGCTCTAGGGATGATTTTGGTGATAAAATATATCACTATTCTCTTGGGGATTCTGATGTAGATTCGGTAGCCTTCAAGTTTCCCTCGCCTTAGTAGTTCGGATAGTAATTGTGTTTGTTTTTGTTTAGTGGTTTTTTTGTAATGGTTTTTAAGTTTAAATTGAAGTATTTTGTGTTAGTTTGTAGTAGTTAGTAACTTTGAAATTTGTTAGTAGTAAGTGTATATAGTTATATCAAGTAGTAGGTTGTAATTAGAAAATCAAAATTAATGAAATCATGGTTAATATTTTGTTTATTGTTATGAAATTATGTTTTTTTTTTCTTTCAAAAGATCTACTATTCTGATCTTGCATGGGCCATTCGAACCATTTTGTTTTTCTAAGCAAATTTATGTTGTTAAGAGTCATCTTGATAACGCTGATGAGAATCATCTAATTTGAATAAAATTTGGAGGGTGATATTTATAATTTGAGATTTACACATACTAAAATAATTAAGTGAGGTAAAACATTATCCTGGGTTTGAGAATAGGTTGTGAATTATTTTTACGTAGTTGTTGCTGCTGCTTTCCAGCTTCCAGACAATACCGAGTTAGACTTCTTGATATTTGATCAGTAATGGCTGTTTGTCTGATTATTCTAAATACTAATAAGAGAATGCATATAATTTTATCTTTGGACTTTTAAGAAACTTGAAATCTATTGCAATAATAATGGGATTTTAGAATTGGTGAACTTTGAAATAATCTATCATTATGGAATATACTGATATAAACGATTCTTATGTGTTACCATGGTGTTGTATGAAAATCCTTTTATCTCTGTTTGCTTTTCTCCCTTTGTGTAGAGGTTCTTGTGGTTTTGATTTTTCTCAGAAATATCATGAAAAATGCATAGACAAGGGTGGACTAAGTTGGTCACTCCTATAATGTGTACCTTTGTAACTTTGTTTATTTTCGAAGAAGGGATGCTTTATTATCTTCTTATTGCTCATTTTATAAAGATTACCTATTTCTCCCTTTCTTCAGATAAATCTTCGAAAGCTCTCAATTTTAAAAGTGTTGGTGGCATGGATCAAATATAATCTACAAAGAATATGGAGTATAATTCCTATGAATATAGATTTAGTTGTTTATAAAATTGAACTTTGAACATGTATAGTAGAGAATACATTTGTATGTAATATTCTATTTCAAGTTTTATGTTTCTTGGTTTATCATCATTCATCATAGGAATAGTTTAGGATTCAGGTGTATGTTCAGTGATTTCTATTTAAGTCAAGCTGTAGCCAAGCAAGACCTAGCTAGGAAAGCTATTGATTATCTTATTGATGTGTGTAATCTTGAGATAGTGGATGCTAATTATTATAGGGCAACGACATGTAGCTTTGACGCTTTGTTATGAGTTTTGGGTTGGGAAAGTTATTTAAGTGCGAAGGAACCTGTGTTGGCAGTTAACCTCTACCAATGAGAGGTCATAGAAAACAAATTAAATTACCCGGTTATCCTAATCTTATGAAACTTTTGCAAGGGCTGTTTACCTGAATTGAAACTAAGTTAATCTGCAGTCACATTACGTACAACACTCTATAGGATTTGTTCACAGTAATGAAAATGTTTATCCCTCTCAAAGCCACTTGCAGTCTTCCACAGACAATGTAAATGGTTTGGGCTGCCATGGTAATAAATCACCATCGCGGTAAGATCAAAGCCTTTACAATGTGGTTATGATACGACACTATGGTCTATATAATATTCTGCCTCTAGATATAGGACAATTGTGTGAAAGGCAACTCTCATTCACTTAAGGGTATTGGTGCAAATTGTAGAAATACTAATATATGTTGTACTTGGATAAGAATACAGTCAGGCAACACTTAACAAGCCAAATTCCAAAGAGGATCATAGGATGAATGAAATATTTAAGAAACAAATATATCTAAATAATACTGAAATAAATGTCTAAATAATTATGAATTATTTGTTTAGTATGTGCACATCTAAATTGGTAATTAAGTGATAAAGTTGGATGAATTTCCAATTACGGTTGAACTAAATCTTTTGTTGTGGATAATTTCCATATTTTTAGTTGACTATTTTTTATTTTTTATTTTTTTTTTATTTACGAATTGTCTCAATTAAGTTTATATTATGTGGTGTGCAGATTAGGAAGGTTTGAAAAGTTTTTGTAGAGCTTGTTTTATTAGTTTTGATGTTCATGACATTGGCAAAGTCAATGTGATTGGTAATTGGTTGATGAAATTTAGCAATATTCAAGTATCCATATTGCAAATTATGATTTTTGTCTAATTTTTCTGTAAGATTTTATATTTATGACACTTTTATTCTTTTTTTTTCTTTCATTCCAATTATTTTTTATTAGGATAAATATTATTGGAAAATGAGTGTGTTATTTTTATTGATTTACTTTAGTATTAGCTATGCTTATGTTATTGTTAAGTTGGTTAGGAGTATTTTTGTAGTGATAAAAAATTCTAGTACAATGATTTAAATCTAACCAAATATTTCCTACTAATTCATATGGTTTAAGTATTTTTCAATGAGAAAATTATTGTACCTTGAAAGAAGTGTGGGATTTTGTGGTTAACCCTAAACATGAGTTTTGATTAAGTTTAATGTTAATCTACAAAGGCTGAAACAGAATTTTGACATTTATGCCTTTAGATTAGAATCACTTAGTTGCATGAAGTTTCAAGTCAAATATTATGTTGAAGATGTTGTGGTTATTTATTGTATGTTTAACTTATGTTTAAAGTCTTATGTTATGAGTTGAATTTCTAAGTATTAATTGAACATTTGCGTAACTGTTTTTTGGTGTTGTGAATTATTTCTAAAAGGATGGCTAAAAAGCGTGGGCGTAAGCCTTTGATTCAAGGTTTGTCATCAACGATGATCGAGGCGAATGCTTGGGCAAATAGTATGTCAGCTAGTTGTGAAGGGGCAGATTTTCATTTTGTATTTTCTGAGTCCTACCATTTAGAAGGAATTATTGTATGAGTTGTTTGTATAATTGTTTTTAAATGTAGATTGCTTATTTTTTCAGTCAATCATGCTTTTGCATTAACACATTGTTTTTTTGATGTAGAATGTTTCGTTAAACTTTGCTAGAGAACATTTTTGCAGACTTGGGAAAACAACTGATGTTGGGTTACGACTTTATAACACTGAGTTTAAAGCGAAATTGAAGATAAAGACTTATGATGGTAAATTTGTGCAATGTTCTATTAAGAATGGAGTTGATGAATTGATCCATTATTATGAGGTTCAAGTTAATGAGGGTGCTGTATTTGAGCTTAGGTAAGGGGATTTTATTGCTTTTGATGTAAATTTACAATTGAATAATGACTCTTAATGTATTTTCATTGTAGCCAGAAGTGTTGAACTTGTTACTTTAGATTATTTAATAAAGTAATGAGAAAGTTTGTTATGATGATTTTGTTTTGTAGATGATTTTGGAATTTTGATGAATTTGGAACTTTATTTATTTGGTTGTGCATAGTTCAAGTTTTATATGATTTGGTGCTTGTTATTTGTAGTTTTGATTAAAGATTTTGTGCATTAACATGAATTCAATGTCGGCAATAGATTCTTGCTTCTGTATTTTGTTTGAAATTGTAATGAGTTTGATTAATAAGTTTGAATGGATTTGGTTGAAATCATGGACGCCTTGGTTAGATTGATTTATGATGCTAATTTGGTTCTTTGTCAAAGTTGTCAATATCTTCATCTAAATTACTACTGTCTTTATTTCATTACTTGTCTTTTTGTTCATAATAAGCAGTTATTTTAAATTTGGTTTCGAATTACATTGAGATTTTTAGATCTATAGAGAAATAGATGTGTGAAGGAGTAAAAAAAAGTTTGTTGGATAGAGAAAGAGAAAGTAGAATTTTATTGACTTCAAGAGGATTTTGCATTGTTCTCTTTTTTTTGAAAATTCCAACTTTCAAACCTACTAACCCATCACCACTACTTCCATTGTTCTTATTTTGGAAATTTGATTTTCCTTAAGAATTTTGATTTGTATTGTCGTTTTGTATGTTGGTGTCTTCAGAGCCTTAATCTAAAAATTTCTCACACTTTTTATCAGAACCGCATGAAGATTAGCTCTTTGTTTCTCTCTTTTTTTTTAGCATTTCAAATATTCAGATTGCCTTTAATGACATTTCTTGCATTACTCTTTTATTGTCTCCAAGAGAATCTGTCAAAGTTGTAAATATCTCAAGGCTCTTCTATCTCTTTGTCTGATTGCAGTAGTCAGTAGTTATAAGTTAAATAAGGGAAGTAGAGTGTTAAGCATAATGAAAACTCAGTTGGTAGTAGTAATGTTGGAAATGTGTGCTTGACAATTACAGTGTGAGGCCTGTTTTAGGTAAAAATACCCTAGACCCGTGGCCTGATTAGAGAGGGACACGTGTCCTACCTGGAAAGGACTAACATGGACCACTAACCAGTTGACACGTGTCACCCTCAGATAACCTTAAATTAGGAAATTGTGGCCTTCAGGGCCCAATTCCCAAGAGCGATGCAAAACGGCGCAGCCCATTAAGTAATCCTAACCTAATGAAGGGCACATTTTCCAATGACCCTATAAATACGGAGATTTCCCCCATATATGGAGCACATTCATTTATTACATCAAACCAACATTCTTTCACATCAGAGAAAACACCTGATCTCGGAATCCGAGAAGATCTCATTTTTACTTTATTGCACCTTTTCATATTCTTCGACCGATACTAACTTGATTGTCGGAGGCAGAGCTCCTACCAACTGGAGTCTCCGTGTTTTTGCAGGTACAGACCGTGTGAGACTAGGCTTAGTGACGTAACCTCCCGAGGGACCAAAAAACACTAGAAAGATTTGGTGCCGTTTGTATGGAGAGTACTTCTATGATGGTTCAAGAGTTTGTACCGCCACCTGAACCTAACCGGCCTCCAGTCGACGGGGAGGTCTATTCAGACCACGATACAGACAATGACAGTGAAGTCGAAACCCACATGGCCCCTAATGAGTCACTCATCTCTAAGCGCATCCGTCGTATGGATAAACTGGAACGGGGCAACAATGAAGCTAGTCCTAGTAAATCTACTAGACCACCATCTGGGGAAGCCCAGTCAACCACAGGGACTGCTCCTGTTACTAGGGATGAACTCATGAAGTTCATGACTAGTTTTAAGGGGGAGATTAAGGACCTCATCAACAAAAGGACGGCTGGCTCTAACAAGGGTCAGTCGGTCGAGAAGATTCCTCAAGATGAGAGGAGAAAGCTAGTCAGGGATAGGCAGCCTACTCCACATCTAAAGGAGAAGGTCACACCTGCAATTGATTGGTCTAAAATCCTTCTGCCTCAGACGGGCACAAGGAAGGTCATTCAAAAAGTTCAGCCGGATGATAGCAAGAAAACTTTTTTTGATGCTCGGTTGTCTGAGTCAGCCTCTACATCGAGCTTCCCATCCAACTTCAAAAACACCTCAGCAATGAATTCTCAATCCTTGCATAAGAGCCATACAAGCGGCAAGTTTGTCCACACGGGTCCTTCAATAATTGGGTGAGCCTCGTATGTGCCTCAGAGGCCATACGGGTAGTATGCCCCCCTTTTCATGCAGCCGCCCCTCTTCGGAGGTCAGGTAACATACAACCTCCAACCTTTGGACTAACAGCTCCGGCTGCTCAAACTTAGTGAACGAACTTCTGCGTTCACCAGGGAGATAACCGAGGCGGCACACCCGGCCAAGGTTAAGAATGTCTTGGTTGGTGCCTACGATGGTACCACCAACCCTGAAGATCATCTCATGGCCTGCACCAACCTCATGCACATGTAGGGGTCGGATGATGCCACGTAGTGCAGATGCTTCCCGGCTACCTTGAAGGGCATAGCCTAACAATGGTTTGTCAACATGCTAGTCGGATGCATTGATAGCTTCAAGAGGCTTGCCTTCTTGTTTGCTTCAAAATTCTCGATGAACATCCCTACCAAGAAAACAAGTCTTTACTTGAGCACCATCAGGCAGGGAGAGAGAGAAGGACTTCGCTCCTACATCAGGCGGTTCAATCTGGTGAGAATCCAGATTCAAGGAATGTTTGACAAAGTTTCCTATACAGACTTCTATAAGGGTCTGAAGGACGTGTCAATCTTTAAGTTTGACCTTGTCAAGAAGAGGGTTTTCACCCTCCAAGTGGCGTTGATAGAGGCGAAAAGCTTCATACAAGCAACCGACCTCTGCTCGCCCAACAATTAGTCAGACTCTAAAAAGTCTGACAAACAAAAAGAGAGCCGGTCAGCTCAACCGGCTCCCAAAGCTGAACAGAGCAAAAAGAGAAAAGAGGTCTAAGCGGTTGATGAATCTGATCAACCGTCCTAGAAGAAAAAAAAAAGGAATTCAAACCGTATGTTCCATTGTACGTGTTTAATAAAGACTGCTACTCCATCCTCATGGTGATAAAGAACCGGGCGACTATTGAGAAACCCGCGGCCATGAATGGTTTTGCCAAAAATCGGAACAAAAATAAATACTGTCATTTCCTTGAGGACATCGGCCATGACACCAACGACTGGATCGTCTGGTAGATCAGGGGGTGTTGAAGTCATACATCCTCAAGTCCAAGGTCACCCTAAAGACAAACCCGAGACAGTCATCCAAAAAGACTGCCCAACCTACTAGTAGCTCTGACACTAACAAAGATTCGATCTACACCGCGGTTTCGACGGAGGGGGCCCTACCATCCGGGGCACCAAGGACCACCTGAGGAAAATGGATGTTAATTGTGCTGAGGATGGTCAGGTGTCTACCAGCATATTCCCGGAGGTCGTCATCACTGAAAGGGACCGGGGCAAAGTCCCCCAGCCGCATGACCCTGTGGTTATTGAATGTTAAGTGGCCAACCAGCTGGTCGGCCACATCCTAATTGACACTGGTAGCTCGTCTAACATCATCAGCTACAAGTGTCTGTCCAAGCTGAGGTACAAGGTGGACAACATGCGCGACGTCTCCCACCCATTTGTTGGTCTTGGGGAGGAGTAGTGCACCTAGTTGGTTGGATAGACCTGCCCATCCGGCTGGGAGAGAAGGGAAAAGGGCGCCATATTGTCGTCCGGTTTTTGGTGGTTGAAGAGCTCACCGCCTACAACCTTATTCTGGGCCATTCTACTTTGAACGAGTGCAAGGCCGTCATCATCCCGGCTCTTATGCTACTAAAATATGAAAGGGATGATGGCTCTGTTGGCTCCCTGAACGGGGATCAGAGGACGGCTGGAGAGTATTACCTCTCAAACGTCAAACCCACGGTTGCAGCAACCGGGCACGGGATAGAGCCAATAGACCTTGACGTTGTCAAGGATCTTGATCCAGCCTCACCAGTCGCCAAGAAAAGAAAACCTGCTCAGCTGGTGGCGGTGAAAGGAGAAACAATAGCAATCATTGACCGAGGAAACGATCAGATGACCTCCGTCCCCAGCCGGCTGGTGATCACATTGATATCGCTTTAAATGACAGCTGTCTAGAGTGAATTGTTAAGGTGGGGACGGTTGCTTTTGCATAGTTGGGTGCAGACTTACACCTTCTGCTAAAAGAATTCAAATACATCTTTGCCTTTGAAGTGGAAGAGAGGCCAGGCATTAGCCCAGATCTCGTTGTCCACGAACTCGTCGTTGATCCAAAAAAAGAAGCCCATCCAGCAAAAGAAAAGAAATCATGGTAAGGACAGAATTCAAAAGACAACTGCCGATGTTAAAAAGCTATTAGACACTGGGTTCATTCAACCATGTAACTTCCCTGATTGGGTTGCAAACGTTGTGCTTGTAAGAAGCTGAATGGTACCTGGCGCAAGTGTGTTGACTACACTGACTTGAACAAAGCATGTCCAAAGGACAGTTACCCGCTTCCAATGATCGACAGTCTGGTGGACTCTATAGCCGGGCATGCTTTGATGAGTTTTATGGATGCCTACTTAGGCTTCCATTAGATTCCCCTGTGGAAAAAAGATCAAGAGAAGACGACATTTGTCACTGATCAGGGGTCATTCTGTTAAACTGTGATGTCGTTTAGCTTGAAGAATGCACCCGCTACTTTCCAACGAATGATTAATATTGTCTTCATTAATCAAATTGGGAGGAATGTAGAGGCGTACATCGATGACATGATAGTTAAATCCAAGCAACAGACGGATCATCTTGCTGACCTCCGATAAACCTTCACCACACTCAGGCGGCACATGGTCATGCTCAATCCCAAGAAGTGTGTATTTAGTGATAAGTCGGAAGTTTTTCGGATTTTTAATTGATCAAAGGGGGATAGAGGCCGACCTAGAGAAGATACAAGCGGTAATTGACATGAAGTCACCCCGCACTTTAAAGGAAGTTCAAAAACTTACCGGTTGTCTTGCGGCATTGGGGAGATTCCTCAGTCGGTTAGGTGACAAGTGCCTCTATTTCTTCCAAACCATCAGAAAGGAGACAAGGTTTGAATGGGGGAATGATGTTGAGGCGGCCTTTTAGATATTTAAAGAACATCTACACTCTTTGCCAAGGCTTGTTAGCCCTATGCCTAAGGATACGCTTTACATGTACTTAGCTATTTCAGATCATGCCCTCGGTGCTGTTCTCCTTGCTGAGAAAGACGGCATTCAGCTCCCGGTCTATTTCATTAGCTATGTACTTAGAAATGCTGAACTACGGTACCCCATGGTTAAAAAATTTGGCCTTGCTCTTTACATGGCTGTCTAGAAGTTGAAACCTTACTTCCTGGCACATCCGATTGTTGTCCACATAGACAAATCTCTCAAGCGGCCAATGGTAACCTTGGAGTCATCCGATAGAATGCTCAAATGGGCTATTGAAATGCAAAATCTTGAATAACTTTCGAACCAAGAAAGGCAGTGAAGGGTCACGCGTTCGCCGACTTCATTGTCGAAATGACAAGGTCGGTTGAACCGGATAATACTTATCAGGTTTGGAAAGTGTATGTAGACGAAAGCTCTACCATGAACGGCTATAGTGCAGGCGTGATCTGTTAGTCCCTTGAGGGGGACAAGTATGAGTATGCACTACGGTTCAAGTTCTAAGCCTCAAATAATGAGGCAAAGTATGAAGCCCTGCTAGCCGACATTCGCATGTGTAAGGCAGTAGGGGCAACAAAAATTGACGCCTTCTCTGATTCGCAGTTGGTCGTTAGCCTATACCATGGTTACTACGAGGCCACCCATCCGACTATGATCAAATACCTTCAGGCGGTCAAAACTGAAGCTGGGACACTTGAAGAATTTCATCTGAGTCAAGTGCCCAAGTCTGAGAACAATCAGGCGGATGCACTATCAAAGCTGGCATCCTCCGCCTCCTGTGATACATGTCGGTCAATCATCTAGGAAGTTATGGAAAAACGAAGTATTATTGAAGAAGAGCCCATTAGATTACTTAACCTAAGCTCTACCTGGATGGATGGTATCCGTGCATACTTACAAGACAGCACACTGCCTGATTCACCACAGGAAGCGGCTGTCATGAAAAAACGCACTACAAACTTCGAGTTAAGAAATGGAGAACTCTTCAAGATAGGTTTCTTAAAGCCTCTATTGAAGTGTGTTACCTTAGAAAAGGGGCATGAAGTTCTCGAAGAATCGCACGCGGGATACAGAACCTCCCATATAGGCGGCAGATCGTTGGCTATCAAGGCCAAGTAGCAAGGATACTTCTGGCCCATTCTTGAGTCAGACACTATGGAGATGGTAAAAAAATGTGACAAATGCCAAAGGTTTGGCAAGCTCATCCATGGTCAAAAAAACCACAGCCCGGTGCCGTTTGCTAAATGGGGCATTGTAGACACCTAAATATGTCTCCCAAAAATCAAACTCAGTGATGAATACCTTTCGCGTCATTTGATTATCGAATGAAGTGAAAGTGTGGGAAGTCTAGTGATGAGGATGTTTTTTTTAAAATATTTCTCGTTCTGTTTTCAAAAATATTTCTTTTCTTACTCTATTTTATGAAAAATAGCTATTCCAATTGTTTTGGTCCATGATAAGGGTCCAATAATAGTGTAGTTGGATTGGGCTTGAAAAGAGCTTTCCAATGATATATTATAAGCCCGATTTCGATGAATTATGAGGAAGTTATGGATTAAATTAAATTAGGCCCAATGATTTTTAAGTGTGGCCAAATGATCTAGAGGAGGGCCTATTATTTATTATTCCTAAAGTAATTAGGATTGATTTTGATCTTCTAGGAATATTTAGAAGGTTCTCTATAATTCTAATAAGATTAGGATTGATAATTATATTTTTAAAAGATATTTTATTTAGAATAAAATATGTTAAATCTGATTTCGAATATTGCTTGGACGTATAATTACCTGCAACCGGTGTTAAAGGTAATTACGCGTGGAAAAGCATGTTGACTTTTAGACCAGCTCGAGACGACAGAGTCGTCTCCAGGCGCTGACCTTCGTCGCCTGGCACGAGCCTGTCGTCTGGTGCTGACTTTTGTGGCTTGCGACAGGAGGTATTTTATTCCGAATATGATTTTCTTTGATCCCGTGCTATTTTTTCTATAAATAGGGGTCGTATCTCCAGTTTTCAGATCTACAATCAACAATCATCTAATTCTATTCTTTCTCTCTCTAAAAGCTAGTAGCTTTCTCTCTCCCTCTTTCTAAACCTTCCCTCTTACAAAATTCCTCATTCACAAGTTCTAGAAACACCTAGCCAAGTTCGAAGTTGCCTTCGCCCTAGACGTGAAAGGTTTAATAATTTCTGAGGGTTTGGTCCCAAATCTCTATTTCCATTATTTGATTTAATTGTTTGATTTATTATTGTCCTTGAAATTACTAACGCGTGTATTTTGTTATTAGAAAGAGATACTTTAATTGTTTTATTGATCTTTTGATATAGAAATCATGCTTAGATTATTTTGTTGATTCCTGGTATCATGTTAGGATGTTATATTGCTTCCTAGTATCATGTTTAGGGATAATTAAAATTTCTAATATTTCTGATATTATTATGATGCTTACTATTTCTTTCCTAATATCATGTTAGTATCATGCTAGGAACAAAGCTTTGATCTTTAATGCTTAGTGATATGTTAGGGTTTGTTATTAATCTTGTTAGTATCGTGCCTAGGATCTTGCTAATATTATTATGCTTTATTGAGAATATTATTATGATGATGATTATTATGTTGCTTGATGAATATTGTTGTTATTGCTTTATCACGCCCTCTCTTGCAGGTTTAAAGGGAATTTGTACTTGTAATCACGCTTAATAAGATAATTAATAATCTTGTTTAGGCTAATATGGTTATAATTCCAGTAATCGCCAATAATAGTTTTGTTTGTGCATTAATATTCAACCAACATAGATTAAACAGGTTTAGGGTTAACCTATTGATTGTATGTTAGTCAGAAAGTGCACATGAATATGAGAAGAATAAAGTAGAGGCCTATTATTAGCGCAGGTTCAATCTCTTTATGGTTGGATTTGTACCTCCATCCCCGAACTTCCAGTCATGGTTCCAGACCTATTGGAGTTAACGATCTCTTAGATCGTTAAGGGGTGTAACCTTCACCCTGTGAACGGTTTACAAGTTCCTAAAACTTGTTGGCGACTTTTTTACTCTACCTTCCTTCCCTTTGGACGCCACCATGCTTAAGTGTATGATCACAGTGGGGCTAAGTGTGGGATGGCTTGAAATATTTCCTACAGTTTTTTAGCGACTCCAATGGGGAGGATTTCTATTTTAATTCCTGAAATTTATTTTGGCAATGATTTAGAATGAGTGGATGAGACTCAAAAAGTTCTAAGTATTTCATGTGCGTAATTTTGATTAACATTGTGGCATATGCATAAAAAGGTTCTCATTGGAAAGACCATCCGTAATGAGTAAAAAACATAGGATTTTTACACGTAGTAAATTAGGGAAATATCTTTCACAACTAAAGTCGTAATAATGCTATGAAAAAAACTGGAAAATTCAAGAACAGGAAGCTGTCGAGGCATGTAGGAATTAGCACTGAGAAAACAGCGTCAGCGCCAAATGATGGCGCGGTCACCGGGCGACAAGCTTGTTGTCTGGCGACAGTGCCAGCGTCTGGCGACAGACGCTATTGTCTCGCGTCGAATTCTTCCACTACCAAGCCAGAAATCTACCTTCTTGTTTCGACTAGTTTTCTAGTACTGTTTGCTCGATTTTACTTCCTGATTGAGTTTTTTCCTATTTTCTGAAACCCATATGTGTTCTACATATGGACATGACCCTCAAGGAATTCATGCTCTATCTACCCAATCGAACACTCCTGGAAACGAAGGGTACATCCGAGATTGTTGAATTCACCAAACCATGGAAGCGAGTTTAACTCGGGGGGTCCCATCCACACGCGCCAACCCTTCCAAAGGTAAGGCTTCCGCACGGTGCATTCGGAATCATAACCATGGACCCTCTTTGACTAACCCATATCCTGAACTTTAGAGAACTAGAGTCATGGTTAGGTTGTAAACTCATTGCATCATATTGTGACTATATGACTACTTGCGCATTATTTTCTATGCATACTCTATGTGTTTTTCCTAACCGTTTGTTTGACTCGTGTATGAGTTATATAAATAAAATAATGACTAAAAGGAATTTGCTAATTTAATTAATTGATTAATTAATAAATGATTAAAGTCTAATAAATTGATCAAACATGACTTAGTACGACTTTTAGGCTAATCCCGTTAGAGTAAAATATTGGAAACAGTCCCAGGTCGATGTTCCATAACGGCGCAAAGATTTTGACTATGGCGCCATACGCTAGTGTCCGGCGTTAGGCGACGATTTCGTCGTCTGGCGTTGGCTGCCAGCGTCTGGCGACAGCACTGTCGTCTGACGACAGCCTGTAATTTTGCTCGAGTCTTCACGATGTGACAGTTTAATCAATTTGCTAACACGGCCTAATCAGTTTATTAATGGCAGTAATTATACTTAGTCCTTAATCGAGTCTAGGCCCATAATCCCATGGTCTCACAAAAAGAGTCAAAGTATGTCACTCACATTCACTATTAAAGCACACACATAACACGTCACATTTTAACCATGCCTAGAGAGTCTTCTATGCGCATGTTTTCCGTCATTTTTTTAGGGGGTAAGTCGGATATTAATCCTCCAATAAAACAATATTTGTTTAAACCCTTAGTTGGTCTTCAAAAATTACATCCCATTTTTTGCTTTTTTGCTTTTAAAATCAATAAAGTCAAAGCCAAATTCGAGTCAAGTAATTAAAATAAATAAATGGTTTAATTTACAGCGCTTGGTCAAGAAAAGAAAGGCGGCTAATCAAAGACAACACTTTCGTTCAGATACTCCTTTTTGACAAACCCATTACTTAGAAAAGGAAAGCCAAGAAGATCATGACCACTGAAGAAGAAGTTAATGAACTCAAGAAGGATGTAGCCAACCTAACTGACTTGATGAAGAACATAGCACTTCTAGTTAATGACCTTGTAAGGCAACAACAAATGGAGCTCATGCAAAAAATCTTGAGCAAGATATCCAATGATTACAAGTTCCAAGGGGTCTTAGTGGACAAGGAACTTCTTCCGCAGAAATTCAATGCCACTGACATCCCTAAGTTCAAGGCAACAGGCAATCCCTACTTCCACTTAAGAGAATTTGAGACAATAATGAGTATTAAGGGGATAGATAATAAAATTTTCCATACATTATTTTATTTATCACTAGAAACTGTATGTCAACAATGGTTCTTTTCCCTTGACAAAGAGAAAACCTCTACTTGGGATGCCATTATAAATGCTTTTATTGATAGGTACAAGTGCAATATTCAAGTTGAGACTGATCATAGGGAACTTGAGGTACTCAAACAAAAAGAGAATGAAGGGTTCACTTCTTTCTTTAATAAGTAGAGGGAAACCTCTGCTAAGATGATTGAGGTCCCTACTGAAAAAGAGTCTGTGAGATTGTTCATCAAGAATCTCCAGGAAAAATACTCTAAGCATCTCAAATATCAAAGCAACTTGAACACCTTTAAGGCCGTCTATGACGTTGGAATTAATATTGAAGATGACCTTACAAAACAAAAAGCTGCTAACACTAACTCCAACAGTGCCTGGAAAGGAAAGAAAAATGACAATCCTTCTTCTTCTAAAACTACCCACTCAAACAATGTTAGCACCTTTAATTTGAATAAAGTCCTTGCTATGAGCAATCACGGACAAAAGAAACCAGTTAGGAGGAACTTCACTCCTATTGGTATGGATTATGATGCTGCATTTGACCGCCTTCGTGCAAAGGGTCTTATAACTCCCATTGGACCATTTGGGGATCCACCAATCGAAAAGAGATCGGCTAATTGGAACCCCCAATGCAGACTGTAAATACCATCAAGGCAGGGGTCATCTTACTGAGAGTTGCTGGAAGCTAAAGGAAGTTATCCAGGATTTAATCGACAATAATAACCTACCAGTAACGCCTGCAAGTAAGAAGCCAAGTATCAATAGTGCACCACTTTCTGATTCCTTGGCCATCTCTGATGAGGAAAATTCTGTTGATCCCTCATCTTTGATCAAACCAATTGAAGAAACTCATGCCCTTGAAGAAGAAGAAGAAGTATTCTTTGACGCCATGAGTGAACCGTCCCCAATGCAACAACCTCCCACTAAGGAAGATATACTGCTCCTTGTATATTCAGTAGAAAAATTTGTAGGCATGTGTAGAAAGATTCTTGAACGTACTAAACAAGAACTAAATAAACATGTCAACAAAGAGGTAGCATCAACTACGAAGAAACCATACTCTCTTCAAGTAGTTAAAACACACAAAAGGAGCCATAGGTCCTACACTCCAATTGGGACCACCTATGCAAACATGTTCAAAATGCTCTCCGAGGGTGGCAAGATTAAACCTCTCGAACCGAGACCATTTGAATCGCTAAAGAGGACGGATAGATTCTACTTTCCATATCACCAATCAGGGGGCATACAATAGAACACTGTTTTAAATTTAAAGATTTAATTCAGAAATTGATTGATGATAAAAAGATAGTCCAAATTCCACAAGAAAAAGATGCTACTATTAATGGAGTTTGGGACAGTGACGATGAGGATGTCTACCTTAAAATTTGGAAGAGACTCCACTCTCCACAATAGATTCGGTAGACGACATTTGGGATCAAGAAGATTCACCCATAGACGTCCTCACAAGGTCCGAGAGAATGCAACCTCCCATTACTGCGCAACTAGTTATCCCTACAACTCACCAAGTTCCCATACCTATCATAGAAGAAAATGATGTTGTTAAGCAATTAAAGAAGACCAAAGTTAATATGAATGTATGGAAACTCCTAGCTACATCCCATCAACATAGGTTGGTGGTAATGAACGCTTTGGACAAGATAAGAATAGATTCTGAAACCACTCCTGAGGGGTTGGCTAACTTTCTCACGAGTGATCTTCCTAGTCCCATAAATTTGATCACCTTTTCTGACAAGGACTTACCTCCAGAGGGTGATAAACACAATAAAGCATTAAATCTCACGGTAATCTGCAAAAGAATGAATGTCCCAATGACTCTTGTAGATAATGGGTAAGCAATTAACGTCTGTCCACTCCGAACCGCAAGAATGTTAGGGATAAAAGATGAAGACTTGTCTCCGTCAACATAGGGAGTAAGAGCCTATGACAACACTCGCCGCCAATATATTGGGACTATCACCATGAATGTAACGGCAGGAGTCATAGAACATGCCACTACTTTTCAGGTGGTAGACATTAAAGCCTCTTTCAACATATTGTTGGGACGCCCTTGGCTTCACGACCTAAAGGCCGTCCCTTCATCTCTTCATCGGCAAGTGAAGGCTATAGTTGGAGGAATCCCTATCACAATTGATGCTTCACCAATGAGAATCAAGGCTATCGAGAATCCCATAATAAACGTGGAGCACGATAAAGATGACGGGGACTTGTGGGGCTTTAACGAAGAGGTCTCCTTAATTGAGGAAGATGAAAGGACCCCTCTTCACTACGACCTCCACTCTAACATGATAGTAAACACTATCCTTAAGAAACAAGGACACTTTCCCGGAATGACTCTTAGAAAGAAGAAAGGGATAGCAAAACAGGTGGGATTACTTGGCCTCCCTTAATTGGACACTTTTGGACTTGGTTTTGAACCAACTCCGGGAGATCTTAAGAGAGCCTGGGAAAAAGCAAATGCACGTAGGAACGCTCGTACCCAAAAGAAAGCAATCCCAATGGATTATTATCCTCTTACCCTAAATAAGCAATTCATAAAAGAGGGAGAGAATTATCCATGTTATGTATTCCCTGAACCCTTTGTCAAAAATGGGATAAGACAACCTGGGTTCGAGATATTCCTAGATTGTAACTTTATAGACGAGATCCCAACTCCCATCCATAAGGAAAAAGTACCCCCATGCTTTGAATTTAATGTTATGGGACTCTTTTTTGGGTATGAGAAGAATGAGCCAACGTGTATCGAAGACAACTCCTTGCTCAATCAAACAGCATTACAGAGTGATAACTTTGATCCCTCCAAACTTATCACTCCAGCAGAGGGTCTAGTTCAAGGATGGCGAAAGACCGTGAAAGTGACCACTCCAAGCGGAAGAAAGATCTCTATAACAACCGGACAAGGGCCAATGTTTGATGAATCGTCAGAGTTAGAGTCTGAGTTAGAATCTTCCCCTATCGAGTCTTCTAAGTCTTTAGTCGTAGCACCCTCTCCTAGCTCTTCTTCTTTAGTGTCTTCCCCTAGGATAGTCAATAATCAAGTCCCAACGAACGTCCCTTTATTTGATGTAATGATTTCAGAATTCAATAATATGTCTTCTTCTGCTTACTCCTCGAGTCATTCTTTAACTCAAGATGATGAGCATTGCTTAACTAATAACGAAAGTGACAAAGAGATAATTAAAGCAATGGAAACACTTGAAAATAAAACACCGATAATTGAGGATACTGAAGAGGTTGACATCTCAAAAGATTCAACCATTAAAAAAGAAGTTAAAATCGGACTAACACTTAACAAAGATGAAAAAACCGATTTAATTAATCTACTAAAAGAATTCATCGATGTATTCTCTTGGTCATATGAAGATATGCCAGGCATTAATAGAAAAATAGCTCAACACACAATTCTACAAATTCCAGGAATGAAACCTATAAAACAAAAGTTACGTCGAATGAAACCCGACGTAGCCCTTAAAATAAAAGAAGAGGTACAAAAACAAATAACAGCAGGTTTTATCAAGGTATCTAAATACCCTGAATGGGTTGCAAATGCAGTCCCGGTTCCGAAGAAGGATGGAAGGGTACGAATGTGTGTCGACTATCGAGATCTAAATAAGGTAAGTCCAAAGGACGACTTCCCTTTACCACACATCGATATTCTAGTAGATAATACAGCAAACCACTCGCTTCTCTCATTTATGTATGGATACGTAGGGTATAATTAGATCCTTATGGCAGAAGAAGACATGGAGAAAACAACTTTCATAACACCTTGGGGAACTTACTGCTACACGGTAATGCCTTTCGGGTTGAAAACGCGGGTGCTACTTACCAACGGGCAGCAACTGCTTTACTCAATGACATGATGCACAAGGAAGTCGAAGTCTATGTAGATGACATGATTGTAAAATCAAAGGATAGACCAGGGCATTTGGTAGCCCTAAGAAAATTCTTTGAAAGATTAAGAAAAGATAACATGAGGTTGAACCCATCTAAGTGTGCTTTTGGAGTCACCTCAGGAAAACTCTTGGGATATGTCATTAGCTCTAGAGGAATAGAGATAGACCCAACCAAGATCAAAGCAATCATGTCAATGCCACCGCCCAAAACCGAAAAGCAAATTCGGGGATTCATTGGCCGGTTGCAATACATAAGTAGGTTCATATCTAAACTGACAACAATATGTGAACCAATATTCAAGAAGCTCAAAAAGAATGTGCTGGTAATATGGGACGATGAGTGTCAAAAATCCTTTGAGAAAATCGAAGCCTATCTCGCTAACCCTTCTGTATTAGCACCAGCACTCCCAGGGATCCCTCTTAGGTTGTACTTAACAGTCACCAAAGAGACAATGGAGGCTATGCTCGCACAAGAGGTAGAAGGAAAGGAGAACGCCATCTACTATCTAAGCAAAAAGATGCTCGAGTATGAAATACGCTATACACCACTTGAGAAATTGTGTCTCGCATTGGTGTGGGCCACAACCAAGTTAAGACATTACATGCTTGTTCATACGGTCTTTGTAGTATCTCGAATGGATCCACTCAAGTATCTTTTCGAGAAATCTATACTAAATGGGAGGATATCAAGATGGATAGTTAACCTAGCCTAATTCGATGTAAGGTTCATGCCTCAACAAGCCATTAAGGGATCCGTGGTTTTCGATTTCTTAGCGGATTTTCCAATAGAAGATTCCACGCCTATACATGAGAATGATTTTCTAGACGAAGACTTGATGGTCACAAAAGATGATACTTGGACTCTCTACTTCGACGGAGCCTCAAACCAAAAGGGATGTGGTGTAGGAGTGCTATTGATATCACCAAAAGAGGAACATGTTCCAATCTCCATAAAGCTAGATTTCGACGTTACCAACAACGCTGTAGAATATGAAGCATGTGTGGTAGGCCTCGAAACAGCATTGGCATTGGGAGTAAAGAAACTTCGAATTTTCGGGGATTCTTCATTGATCATTAATCAAATTTCCAAGAGATGGAAAGTAAGGAGTGACAGCTTGGCCCCTTACCAAACCTACTTGACAACTCTCACAAACCAACTAGAAAAGGTAGAATACACGTATCTACCTAGAGATAAAAACCAATTTGCTGATGCCCTGGCAAAACTAGCCTCAATGGTTAGGATTCCTACAAAAATTGAGCAAATGCCCTTAACAATAGAAAAGAGGCACAAACCGGCTTAGATCCAAGCAATAGATGATGATGAAGTACCCTTAGAGGAAGAAGAAGAAGAGTAAGAACCTTAGTATATGGACATCCTCAACTATGTCACAAAGGGAGAATATCCATCCCATGCTGACAAAAGAGCAAAACGAGCCTTAAGACTTTTGGCTTCCCAATATGTGCTCATTAACGACGAGTTACACAAAAGGGTACCTAAAGGTCGAGCTCTTTTGTGGATAGGCAAAAAGGAAGCCCAAAGATCTATGAGAATAGTCCACAAGGGGTATGTAGAACACATGTATATGGCAAAATGCTAGTCCAAAAGATAATGCGCGAAGGATATTATTGGACTACCATGAATAGGGACTGTCATCAATATGTCAAAAGATGCCCTAAATGCCAAATATATGCCAACTTGTAACATGTTCCTCCATCCCTCCTCTACACCTACACATCACCATGGCCATTATCAATATGGGGAATATACATCATTGGAAGAATTACTCCTCCAGGAACAGGAGGCCATGAATATATATTAGTAGCAATTGATTACTTCACTAAATGGGTTAAAGCAAAATCATATGCTAAACTCACTGCAAAGCATGTAGCACTCTTTATCGAAAGAAACATCATTTGTCGATATGGAGTCCCACATGAAATGATAAGTGACAATGGAACTCACTTTCAAGCAGAAGTGAAGAATTGTTACAAAAGTATGGCATTAAACACCATCATTCTTCTCCGTATAGACCTCAGGCAAATGGTGTCGTTGAGGCAGCTAATAAAAATTTAAAGACAATCATCGAGAAGATGATAGAAAATTACAAATATTGGCCTAACAAACTCCACTTTGCCCTGTGGGGTTATCGCACGTCAATTCGGTCATCAACAGGGAATACGCCATTTTCTTTAGTCTATGGAATGGATGTTGTACAACCTGTAGAGCTAGAAATACCTTCTCTACGCATTGCGTTAGAAAGTAAACTCGATGAAGTAGAATGGACAAGAGCGAGATATGAAGAGCTAATTCTACTTGATGAAAAACAACTAGAGGCTCTACATCATACCCAACGTTATCAAACCCGTATGGCTAGGCACTTCAACAAGAAAGTCAAGACAAGGAATATAAAAAGTAGGAGACTTGGTCCTAAAAACATTAAGGAAAAATGTTTTTGACCCAAGAGGCAAGTTTAGACCCAATTGGTCTACGCCATATATTGTCAAGACTATCCTATCAGGAGGAGCTGTAAAACTAACTTATATGGATGGCAATGAGTTCTCAAACATGACAAATATTGACCAATTGAAGAAGTACTACCCATAAGTACTGGAGTAGGACACTTAAGGGAGCTACGTTTGGCCTGATTCCTTAAGAAAGGATGCGTAGGCAACCCTTATAGGGTGCGGCCACTTTAATTCTTATAAACCTCGCATTCCAGCAAATCAACTCGGAGAAATTAGCGCAAAAATTTGCAAACGCATCCCAGAAAGTTGTCGCCTGACGATAGAAGTCAGCGTTGGCCGATAACAAAAGCGTCTGGCGACTAAGACAACGCCGGGCGACGAGCAGCATCGTCTGGCGGCGAGGACAACGCCAAGCAACGACGGCCAACGTCTGGCGACGAAACTAATTTTTGACGCCAATTTTTCCGCATTAAACTGGGAAAATTTCAGTGTATTTCAGAAATTTTCGACTTCTGTACTCGGATATTTTCAGAAAAATAACTAAGTGTTTTCATTGCTTTAATAAAGAGTATAATGTAAACGATAATTTACTTCAAAAAGCTGAAAATTGCATTAATAAAATATAGTAAAATTACATTGTTGATGGAATTTAAATAAAAGCTTAGAAAATAAATTGATTTAAAAAAATTAAATTTGTCTAATAAATTAAAAGTTAAGCAATACTCTAATCTTTCTTCTCTTTCTTTTCTCTCCTCCAATTCTTGACAGCATCTTCTTCATCGTCCATTACTTTTGCTAATAGGCATCCTTTAGAAGATCTGCATTCAATTTTGGTGTAAATAGTTTCTCCTTTAGACAGTACACCATGTTTCTTCTCTACCCAAATCTTCTTTTCTGTAGCATCAGCTTTCCTTTTCTCTTTGCCTTTAGTAGTGTATTTTTTCTTAGGCATCATAGGTGTTTTGAACTCAACTATTTCACCTAAGCGTTCCTTAACAGGAGCTATCTTGTCTCCCAGGTGATTCTTCACATTAGTTCTACCTTGATTTTTCATCTTATCCTTTTTAGGCTTATAAAGTAGCCAATGCTTCACATCCTTGGACAAAGAAGGAGGAACCTTTTGGGTCACAACTTCCCATAAAGGCCTAGCACTCCAATAAGAATCAAATCTTCCCACTTCTTGTGAAACAGGGAATTCATAAGGACAACGAAGATCTCCGGAAGGAATTGTTTGAGTAAGGCCATACTGTCTTTTTACCCTACAGGGGTAATAAAAAGTCATCTTGGCTTGGAAGATGGTAGAAGGGTTACTTGCTAACACCAACCATTTTCTCAATTTTCCACCACGGGATAATCCATTTGATAGCAAAATCACGAGAGGCGAATATTTTGCTCCACTCTCGGCGACCCATCTTTATGGAAATATGTGCTTCTTTCACCTCACAAAGCAGTTCGAAGTATATTTATCAATGTTGTAATGAGGACTAATTAATTCTAGTCTCTCCATTAGCCACATCTGCTAAAATTCAATGCAAATAATTAGTATTACTATACGAAAATATATGTTTTTGATTTTTGTAATTAAAAATATTATTTTTCTACCTGTAATAAAATTGGAGAGCCTCAAAAAGGTGCTTCTGGATTTTTCTTTATTTCATCCAAACTAAACATTGTTTCTCCAACAATTAATGGCATTGGATTCCTCCTTGATTCAATTTGTTCCATCACAGATACTAAAATTGCTTGACCCTCACGATTATTACCTCTAGTGAGGAGATATTGTCTAGGCATGCAAAAGAGAAAAGCTCTTCTTAATAAACATGAAAAGACTTAGAATATGGTCTATCAAAGTAGTGGCGTGCAAATTCTTTCAGATTAACTATAGTACCATCTACAATATTTGTTAGATCTCTGTCTTTTAGATTAAAGAAGCGCTCAAAATCTTTATAATAATATTCACTAACATTAGGAATTACCGCAAGATCCATGGAGGGAAAGCCTAGAATGGCACCAAATTCTTCCGGTAAAGGACTAATTTCGTCATAGCCTAATCTAAAGCAATGTGTGTCTGGATCCCAATATTCTAAGACGATATGAATAAAAATCTATATCTATATCTACCCCCTTAATACCATAAATACCTTCCATATGACAGAAATCAAGCTCTTTTCTCTACCCAGCATTCAAAGAACGGCATCACTCACGAGTAAGATCACTAAAATTCTTAGACATGATTGCTTAAAGAAAATTAAGACTATAACTATTATTTTAATTTGTTCGAAATATGCAAAATTCGGCAGATTTGGGGGCTATTGATGGACAAAACTGGTGCAGTTTGTTTTCCGAAAGGATTCGGAGAAAAAGAGTATGTCGCAAGACGACAAGGACGGCGTCTGGGGACGAGGCTTGTCATCTGGCGACGAAACCAGCGTCTGACGACAACGCCAGCGCTCGGCGACAGATAGTCGGTTCGACAACGGCTTATGCACGCTATGCAAACCATATGATTTCTTCAATTACGACTCGATTTTTGTGCATTGATTCTATGTCTTGACTTCTTTCAAACACCTTTTTCGATTAATTTAAGCTTCATTAATTTTAGGCTTATGTTAGTCAAAATTTTACTTTTTTATTTTTTATTTTTTCTTTTTTGGGGGAGAAAGTCGGATACCCTCCATTAATAATAAAAATGACAGAAATTTTTTGCGCAAAAATTAGTCACAATTTTTTGCACACACTCACATGCACATAAAATAAAAAATAAAATGCAAAGATAAAATAAGCATAATAAAGTTGTACATACAATATCTCTAATGTAGAAGTCATACAAATTAGCAAAGTACTATAAGTCAAATAAAATAAGCACAGGTATAGCTACGGTGCCGGAGGATGCAAATGAGGAGGCACTCCCAAGGTATCAAAGAACAAGGTAGATTGTGGAGTATGCCCCTCACCGGCCCCAAGATCGCCAATAGTCGAGATTGACAGACTAGGGCCAGCCCATCCAGGCTCACTATGAAGCCCAATAGCCAATGGCTGAGGCTGCGACGGCTGTTGCGACAACGAGCCAACCTCGTACGTCCCACAACCCCCTAAAGGAGTCGATGGCATGCCTCCTTGTCTTGTTGGCCTAGCATGTGCACCCTCAGATGAAGAGCCCGAACCATCTGGTCTCTCAGGAGGAGCCGTCTCTGATCGACCACCGTCACCCTTGGAAGAGGTACGACGACGCCTCGAGTCAGACCTCTCTCTCCTAGCCTCAGGTCTCGTCCGGGTATGAGGAGGAATAGGCTGTCCCTGCAAAAGTAAGCCATGTCAGATGCTAAATGAGTAAATCAAATCATAAGATAAGGATAAGAGAAATACCTCTGTAGTGTCGTCACGACGACAAGAAGCACGATCCCTCCATCTCACCAGCTGGTAACAAAAGGCGTCCAAGCCTCTCGCCATCATCGTTACGACCTCGCGAGAGAACTTTCAAAAGACAAGTCAGTAGTGATCAACAATATATGTGCAAGTAAAAAGGCAAATAAATGACTCACCTAAGTCTAACGTCGTGGTATCGACTGCTCGATAAAGTGATGATCCAGAGGAGCTAGAAGAATCATCTCCTCAACGAGGCCATATATCCCATGATAGGTGATGGACATAGGAGGAGCAACAAACTCCGCGTACGTGTCCTACAAGATAAACGGAGTAATTAGTATCTTGGGGGCTACACAAGAAACAAATGCGCAAGATAAAGAGTACCTCCTCTCCGCCCTCTGGCGAAACAGGTGGTGGAGCCAAAAGCGGTAGCAAGGCCTCTGAATAGCATAGCTCCTGAGGAGAATGCGTCCGCCAAGGCATGCCCTCTGGCGCCCTACTCGCCAAAGTCCTCAACCTCGCCTTATCGAATATATGCCGAGGTGGACGAGCCGGAACAACGAAGGCCTCTGAGGAGTGTTGAATAACCACTCTCTCACCAAGATACACCACAGCATCATACGTCCCCTGGAAATAGCGACGCTGAGCGGTGTATTGCGCAGCTAGCGTAGAAACGTCGAAATTGGCCCATGGCCGAAACTCTACGGCCGGCTCCTACAAAATACATACTCGTAAGACAAAATCCTACTAAAGGTATAAAGAGTAGGTATCTGAAGAACATACCGAGAGGATAAACTCTCGAATACGCCTAGAAGTGACATCTGCACTGTGACGACCTCCCCAACTAGCAGCAACAGGGAGCTCGCGAGGTGAAGGTCTCGCCGACGCAAGAGATGAAAAGTACTCGTAGAACCAAATCTACGAAAATATAAAATGTGTGTCAATAGATGCTAAAATAAGTCTAGAGCTAACTTTAAAAGGAATAAAGCATACCTCTACGACTCTCCAAAAACTAGAAAGTGTGATATCTCCCTCCAAGGAGCTATGACAACTAGAAAGTCACAGTCCGACTAGGAAGTCCGCATAGGCCAAGCTAGCCCAATCATACGACCCGACTGAAGCAAAGTCGCGAACAGCAGGCATGTAGTAAAGTAGCACTCGACTACCTCTGTTAGGAGAAAAGGTCCCTAACAGCAGGATAAGAGCAAAAATGTGCACCCGCTGCTCTAGAGTGGTCGTAGGATCCTAAAATGTTGTCGCAAGCGTACTCCGGCGAATGCATCTAGTGCTGAGCTGTGTCGGGTCAGCCTCAGCATGAGCCCGAATAGTGATAGGGCCCAACAGCTCCATTACCTCCGGAGAAAAAATTGTGATCTCGCTATCGAAAGGAAGCGGGACAGAGGTGAACTCCAATCCCGTAATGAAACTAAAGTCGGTGGGGGTAACAGTCAGCTCACCCCAAGGAAAGTGAAAGGTGTTGGTGGTGTCCCAAAAGAACTCCACCAAAGCTCGGACTACATAGTGGCTCTGTCCGAAAGAGTACATAGCCTGAGTGGCTCGCAGCAAAGGAGTCAAGCCACATGACTCCCATAGAAGGCGCAGACCGTCGTGCTCGCGGAAGTGGGTGTCGTACAAAGAGCTGATGGTCGTGTTGCTAGAACCATGGCTACGGACCCTCCCACTGAGAATCCCTCGATGAACACGCTCTGAAATGTGGAACTCTGGCGCGAAGTACAGAGTGTGCTCATCCCACTCTGGAAATCTCCCTAGAGAGGAGGAGGTGCCTACGGGATCGTCCTCCTGACGAGTCTCCCTAAAATGAGAACGAGAACCCGAGCCTTGTTGCCCAGTCATGATATATTATGCAAAATACCAGAAAAATAAGGTTCTATAGTATCTAAAATTCGTCTAGCCGCATGATACTATGTTCGTAAAAACAGAGTACGTAGTACTAAAATCGAGTACAATTTCAATTCGAGCATAAATAGCAAATTTCAGCAGTCAAACAATTTCTTGCAATATTATGATAAATATTGTGACAAATTTTGATAAAAATGGCTAGCAAAAACACGAAGAACAGGCCACATTGTTCTCACGAACTCAAGAGGGTCAACAATGGCAAACTGCTCATTTCTTCACCAAATTGAGTAAAACAAGTCTCAAAGTGCTCTAAACATGATATATAAACATAATCCAGCAATTTCAAAGCATAAAATTCGATAAACAAAGAGAATTAAGCATAAATAGGTTCGATTTTTTTCCGAATACCCGCGCATAAACATCTTCGAATTCAACAAAAATTGAGTTAAGCTTACATGGATCCGAAAAATAGATGAGACAAGCTTTGATTTGCAACAAATTTGAGCGAATTTGGTGGACAAACAAGCAAGAACGACCAAATTGAAGTTTTCGAGCGAAACGAATAGCAACAAAAGGTTTTTATTTTGAAAACCCGACTCCGGTGCCAGACGACGAGTTTGTCGCCATGCGCTGGTATTCGTCGCCTGGCGACAGTGCTTTCCAGCATGCGCTGGTGTAGCGACAGAACACGTAGCCCTCATTAAAGATTATGTGGACCTTATGCAGCAATTTTGGGTTCCTTGGTACGCTAGTTAGCCCCTCTAAGAAATTTAACGTGATTAATTAATCGGCTCGATTACAATCGCAATAGGTGATCGATTTGATAAAAGATTGTCTCACTTAGCTTAAAGCACCCAAACATGGGCTCATCGCGAAGGCACCGACATAATGGTTCACAAGCAGCAGAAGGCACCGACATAATGGTTCACAAGCAGTAAAATGCGCCGACGTACTAGCACCGCGGGAATTTCAGCAAATATCACGGCAGCGAAGTTCAAGCGAGCTTTAAAGGATCAACAAGCGTTGGTCTTCGGTAATTTTCTTTGGAATATTATCGCAAAACTGAAGATGACTTCAAGCGAAGTTATCTTCGACGACGTTCCCTAGGATGTGGAAGGTTGTCAAAAACTGAAGATGACTTTAAGCGAAGTTATCTTCGACGACGTTCCCTAGGATGTGGAAGGTCGTCAAAAACTGAAGATGACTTCAAGCGAAGTTTCCTTCGACGACGTTCCCTAGGATGTGGAAGGTTGTCAAAAGCAGAGGATGGCTTCAAGAAAAGTGATCTTCAACGGCTTTCCCAGGATGTGGAAGGTTGTCAGAAGCAGGAGATGATTTCAAGCGAATTTATCCTCGATCGTGTTCCCTAGCTTGCGGAAGATGGTCACAAGGCGGTAGAAGGTCGTTTCAAGCGAAGCAATCTTCAAATAATGTTCCCTAGCTTGCAGAAGATTATCACAGCGAAAATTGGAGGCGGTTACAAGTGTGGCAGTCTTTAGACGATATCCCCTAGCTTGAGGAAGATCGTCAACAAAATTGGTTACTCTAGAGACGTTTGCTCGACGGTGCAAGATACGTGTTTCTTAACTCTTTTATCTGTTTAACTAACGCTAGTTTGCAGGTATCGGCGTTACAAGAATGATTTGGGATCGCAGAACGTTCTGAATCATTCTCCGTCCCTATCGCTACTTTGACTTTTCGTTTTTGAAACTTGCGTTTCTCCAAACTCAGTCAAAGTGGGGGCATTTGTAGACACCCAAATATGTCTCCCCAAAACAAAACTCAGTGATGAATACCTTTCGCGTCATTTTATTATCGAACAAAGTGAAAGTGTGGGAAGTCTAGTGATGAGAATGTTTTTATTAAAATATTTCTTTTTCTGTTTTTAAAAATATTTCTTTTCTTAATCTATTTTATGAAAAATAGCCAGTTTAATTTTGTTTGGTCCATGATTAGGGCTTGAAAAGAGCTTTCCAATGATATATTATAAGCCCGATTCCGATGAATTATGAGGAAGTTATGGATTAAATTAAATTAGGCCCAATGATTTTTAAGTGTGGCCCAATGATCTAGAGGTGGGCCTATTAATTATTATTCCTAAAGTAACTAGGATTGATTTTGATCTTCTAGGAATATTTAGAAGGTTCTCTTTAATTCTAATAAGATTAGGATTGATAATTATATTTTTAAAAGATGTTTTATTTAGAATAAAATATGTTAAATCTGATTTCGAAAACTGCTCGGACGTATAATTACCTGCAACTGGTGTTAAAGGTAATTACGCGTGGAAAAGCGCGTTGACTTTTGGACCAGCGCGAGATGACAGAGTCGTCGCCAGGCCCTGACCTTCGTCGCCTGGCGTTGACCTTCGTCGCCTGGCGATGAGCCTGTTGTCTAGCACTGACTTATATCGCTTGCGACAGAAGGTATTTTATTCCGAATATGATTTTCTTTGATCCCATGCTATTTTTTCTATAAATAAGGGTCGTGTCTCCCTGTTTTCAGATCTACAAACAACAATCATCTAATTCTATTCTTTCTCTCTCTAAAAGCTACTAGATTTCTCTCTCCCTCTTTCTAAACCTTCCCTCTTACAAAAATCCTCATTCACAAGTTCTAGAAACACCTAGCCAAGTTCGAAGTTGCCTTCGCCCTAGACGTGAAAGGTTTAATAATTTTTGAGGGTTTTGTCCCAAATCTCTATATCCATTATTTGATTTAATTTTTTGATTTATTATTTTCCTTGAAGTTACTAACGCGTGTATTTTGTTATTAGAAAGAGATACGAGGCATCGAAGTAAGTATTTTAATTTTTTTATTGATCTTTTGATATAGAAATCATGCTTAGATTATTTTGTTGATTCCAGGTATCATATTAGGATGTTATATTGCTTCCTAGTATCATGTTTAGGGATAATTAAAATTTCTAATATTTCTGATATTATTATGATGCTTCCTATTTCTTTCCTAATATCATGCTAGTATTATGCTAGGAATAAAGCTTTGATCTTTAATACTTAGTGACATGCTAAGGTTTGTTATTAATCTTGTTAGTATCGTGCCTAGGATCTTGCTAATATTATTATGCTTTATTGAGAATATTATTATGATGATGATTATTATGTTGCTTGATGATTATTGTTGTTATTGCTTGATCACGCCCTCTCTTGCAGGTTTAAAGGGAATTTGTACTTGTAATCATGCTTAATAAGATAATTAATAATCTTGTTTAGGCTAATATGATTATAATTCAAGTGATCGCCAATAATAGTTTTGTTTGTGCATTAATATTCAACCAACATAGATTAAACAGGTTTAGGGTTAACCTATTGATTGTATGTTAGTCAGAAAGTTCACATGAATACGAGAAGAATAAAGTAGAGGCCTATTATTAGGGCAGGTTCAATCTCTTTTAGGTTGGATTTGTACCTTCATCCCCGAACTTCCAGTCATGGTTCCAGACCTATTGGAGTTCCGATCTCCTAGATTGGTAAGGGGTGTAGCCTTCACCCTGTGAACGTTTTACAAGTTCCTAAAACTTGTTGGCGACTCTTTTACTCTAGCTTCCTTCCCTTTGGACGCCACCATGCTTAAGTGTATGATCATAGTGGGGCTCAAGTGTGGGATGGCTTGAAATATTCCCTACAGGCATGAACATTCTAGGTCCGTATACGCCCGCACCAAGCGGGAAGCGGTACATCCTTGTGGCTGTGGATTACTTTACCAAGTGGGTGGAGGCAGAGGCGGTCAAAAACATCGAGACAAAGAATGTCATTTCTTACATTTGGAAAAACATCATCACCCGGTTTGGGATACCCATGTCTATGGTTTTTGACAATGGTCCTCAATTTGAAACGCCTCAGTTCAAGAATTGGTTGGGAGATCAAGGGATCTCACATTGTTTTGCATCTGTCGGCCAACCCCAAGCAAACGACTAAGTTGAAGCCTTCAATAAACTCATCTCAGACCGCATAAAAAAGAAAATAGAAAGGGCTGGTGGTTTATGGGTAGAGGAATTAATTCTTGTCTTGTGGGCCATCCGGACAACTGAAAAAGGGGCAACCGGTAAAACCCCATTTCTCATGGTATACGGTGCAGAAGCCGTCTTGCCCATCGAGCATTGGACTGGGAGGCCATGCGGTTAGCATTGGACTCACTCCCGGAGCGCAAAGATAATGCCGCCTTGTGTCATGAGATTTATTATCTGAGGATGACAAGAGCCTACAACAAGAGAGTACACAAACGACCTCTAAAAGAGGACTTTGTGTTACGGAAAATGGAGGCAACTGTTAGGGCCAATGAGCAGGGCAAGTTAACTTCTAATTGGGAAGGTCTCTACCGGATCTATGAGGAAGTAAGAGGCACCACCTACCGCATGGAAACTCCAGACAGCAAGTGGCTGCCCAGAACTTGGAATGTAGATAACTTAAAAAAGTACTACTTCTAAGACTTGTAAATTTTTGTAAATGAAAACCTTATCAATGAAAAGTTGCTTTTTATTTTCAATTTAGTTATTTATTGCTTTATATACATGCGTATTATGTCTCAAGCACCGTCTGTGCAATGTGCAAACGGTCGATTCTTAAATCAAATATAAGCTAAGTCTGAAAACTTAGTAGCTAAACAACCGTCTTAAAAAGACAACTTGAGGCTAATGGCCGGATAATGTTAAAATTTATAAATTTGTCTACTCCAACATGAGTATGGCGTCCAGCGACGCCCATCCGGATGAATTCGTCTCAGAGAGCATCTTCTATTTGATTGGCATATTGCTCTATAAACGCAATAATCGTGGGATAATAGGTCGTTGGGACTACTAACCCTAACCAAATTAGAAATTTATAATACCTAAACTTACACTAAACTAGTTAGTGGCAAGTAAAGGGTCGAACCACGAAGACTAAGTGTATCAATGTATGCTAATTAGACTACTAGGATAATCGAGATATAGAGAGAGATTCAACTAAACACTATTTAAAGCAAACAACTAAAACTAGGGAAAGTGGAATCCAATTACATTAATGCATTCAACAACAACAATGCAATTAGAAGAAAATGACCTTAATTAGGAACAATCAACACACTCAACTCACTCTCGCACAATTAAGTATGCTAATTATCCTACTAAGCTAATTCACTCTCATGCAACTAACCTAGCATAGGTATGGAGGAATTTAGACTCTCAAACAACTCACTTTCGCACAATTGATTGAAAGCACAATTAAGAACATAGAATCAATTAGCTAGAAAGATTCTAATCTATATAAGCACCATCCATACACAATAATCAATTATCAATTGCATACAAATCAAAATAAATCATTCAATTCATCAACATAATCTTCATCCAATTCCTTAGAATAAAATCTAAATTAACATGATAAAGATGAACATGAAAAATAAGGTAAAACTAGAATTAAAGCTAAAATTAAACTAATAAACAACTCTAATCAATAAACAAAACAAGAAATAAAGGAAAGCAATAAAGATGAGAGAAAGTTTGGAAGACTCATTGAATATATAAGAAGAAAAAATTCACAATTAGCTTCTTCAACCTCTCAAAACTCCATGAAAATTCCAAACTTTCTCCCTCTAAAACTACTCCTCAAATTAGAGAGAATCCTAATATAACCCTAAGAGAGAGAAAATAAAAGAGGCTAAGCTAATCTAAGGTGAATAAGATGTTCTTTTAAAATTATTAAATCCCAAAGGGTATTTATATTACAAGCTAAAATAAAAGGAAAAAAAAACCTAATTAAAATAATTAAATAACAAAACCAAAATTAAAAGAAAGAAAAGGAAAAGGAAAATGAAAAATGAAAAAAAAAAAAAAAAAAAAAAACCACGAGTCTAGCATCGCCCACCCCCCCCCCCCCCCCTCCCCAAAAATCCTCTTCTTTTTGTTTGGCTGCTCTTCCTGACCACGCATCATCAACATCAATGGCTATTATAACCCGTTAAAACACCATCATCACCAATCTCATCCGTTGAATTGAGTGGGTTAATCGAAGCCGTCCAACTTCATTAATCCGTACAGCTCACACGCGAAAGTCGGAGCGGCCGCGGTTAGGCATCTCCTCGCCATCTACCGAAAAATTGAGGAGTGGGAGGACCGAAGGCCGCGCCCGCGGCAGCAGAAGTCGCACCCGCGGCGGCCTGGGTTTCTCCTTGCTGCTACGGTGCTGTTTTGAGGTAGCTTATGGGCTGCCCTGTTTTGGTGGTAGTTGCTGGCGGTTTTGGCGGTGGTTTTGGTGATGAAGGTGCGTATTTGGGGTGTGAGATGCGGGTTGGTGGGGAATTAGGAGCAGTGGTGGCTGTTTGAGGTGGTTATGCGGGCTGTTTTGCTGCTGTATTCGTGGGCTGTGGAGGTGCGAATTGGGAGCTGCTTGTGGTGGTGTTTACATGGGTTTGGCGGTAGCTGGTGCGGCGGTCATTGGGTGTTGGAAGAGGTGGTTAATTGGAGGTAATGGTGGTTAATTGTTGTTGTTTGGTGGGGAATTGGGAGCATAGGAGATGGTTTTTGTGAGGTGAAGGAGCAGGGGAAAATGTGAGGTAGGTTTGGGAATTTGTGTGGTGTAGGATAGGTGGTGATGGAGTGTAGGATAAGGGGCAGCAAGAGGGGCTTGAAAGCTTGAATTGTGAAGCTCATTTTACATGAACTAGGGGACCGAACCTTGACCCGAACACATACCTATACAAACCAAGAAAACCGAGAGAAAAAAGGGACAAAAAAACCAAAATAATAAAATAAAACAAAGTAGAAATAAAACTAATAAAACAAAATAAAGGACTAAATTAAAACAAATAAGAAAATGAGAGAAAATAGGAATTTATTATATAACAAGAACTAAAAACTTAAAACAAAAACATAGAAAATAAGAGAATTTAAATAAATTACGAAAAATAAGCTAAAAACTATTAAAAACTACAAAAATACACAAAATAAAGACCAAATAAGGAAAATAAGAAAATGAGTGAAAATAAAGCCTAAAACTAGGAAAATTATTAGAAAATAAACCGAAAAATAAGCATAAAAATACCCTAAAAGTGACATAAAAGTCACTTATCAAACTCCCCCAAGCTAATCTTTTACTCGTCCTCGAGCAAATTAACACAAAACACGAGAGTAGGAGAATGATTTATTTAACCAAGAAAAACTAAAAAGAGAGAATATACACTAACTCACTTTCGTAAAAATCACGGTCAAGTTTAGCAACAAAAGACAAGTCATTTAAACCCCTAGATCGCCATAAAGGACGAGTGTGCTCTCGTGAGGGTTTCCTAAGAGTTTAACCCACAACACTTGACAAAAAATTAAGGCAAGGCAATAAAAAGAAAAGAAAAAGAAACATGAAAACACAAAGAAAACACAAAGTTCATGTTTGGACAAGAGATAAGAACAAGTACCTATCAATGAATGCAAACCTTTCTAAATAGACAAATGTATGCACGTTCCAAGATGTCAATGGTTGATTGAAACATAACATATGCTAAGCATAGAGAAATAATGAGGACTCAATTCACCCTAGCCCCAACCAATCGGGCCGCGTTCTCTCCAATAGTTTCAAATCAACCCTTAAGCTAGCTTCTCATGATTCCTCGAAGGAACCGGATAAAGATAAATGAAAAACTTTGAGAAGGTAATCCCGACGTTTTAGCCAGGCACACTCTCTCTAAAGTCTTGATAACTATCTCCCTCCACAGATATTGACTCAACCCTCAAGGGTATAAGGGCCTTTTATTGGTTGTAACGTAAGGCTAGGGGTCAAGGCGAGGTAAAAATTTGAAGAATTTGGTGAAATTTCTTAAGTGAAGCAAAAGGGTGATCAAACCTCAAAACAAACTCAAGTAGTCATTAAACATCAAACAAAAATACCAATAATGCCATCTTTCCAAGCTTACTCAACACCAACACAAAATATATACAAAAACGAAGTAACGCTCCCCCCCCCCCCCCCCCAAGCTTGAACGAAGCATTGTCCTCAATGCTTAAACAAGGGAAGAAAACGAAACCAACTAAAATGTTTTTGAGTTTTTGATTCTTTTCCAAATTTTTATGGGATTTTTTTTTTATTTTATTTTTTTATAAACTCTTATTTGATGTCCTTGCCTTTTTTTTTTTAACTAAGGACGGCTTTTTCTTAAATGTTTTTGCATTATTAAACACAATATATACAATTTACTTTCTTACTTGGTCCAAAAGAGCATATTGCTTTCTCATATTCATTCAAACCGTCACAACACAAAACAAACTCTCAAACCAAAATGCTTCACAAAACTAAATGGTTAGGGAAACGAAAAGTCATTAGGCTTGTAATATAGCTCATAATCAAGAAAGGGAATAGGCTCAAAGGGTTAGCAAGATAGGCAAATGCAAAATAAAAACAAAATATGTAACAAAACAAAATAAGAGAAAGAAAAATGAGAAAAGGTGCCCTTTTCCTCCCCTAGAGTGGCTCGGTCACGATCTTAGGAGCTAGAGGTCAAAACAAGGATTAAGACATGCATAGCTAAGGATCCTTAATTACCGCTCAACAAGGTGATGAAGGCTAGAACAAATGAAGCTCACAAGGGATATATAGCAATTACCAACCAAGGGTTTCAAAGCCACTATAGAGAGCAACTCCATCTTACCACATTCCCGTGAACTAAGGCTTCATGGAATCAAAAAGTTCTTAAATCGACTACCTTAGCATATAGTAAATGCATATACTCAAGTGCACGGCATACATGAATCAACATCCCACCAAACATGATAGAATACCCTCCCCCAAGCTTGAATGAGACAAAATGCTCAAACATAAACCAAAGAATCCATGGGAGGGGAAAAAGAAAGAAATCAAACCAACATATGTCCAACAAGTCGTCAACAATTAGAGAAAAAGCTAGGAAAGATATTACCGGATATTGGTGGGTGTAAATACCCGCAAATGAACCAATTTAACCTTTCAAAGCCAATTTCCTCTTGAATTAAATCTTGGTATCCATATGCTAGCAAAAATAGACATCAAAACTTGCTTGATTCTTGATCCAAACCATTGCATAAGAATATATCAAGTCATGTACCTAGCAAAAAGGCACACAAATATTTCCATGAGAGAAAATCTAATCTAAAAAAAAAAGAAAATGAAAGCAATAAAAACTCGGGTTACTTCCCGAGAAAGGCTTGTTTAACGTCCAAGCGAGACCGCTCTAGTAAATAATATTGCAACGCACGTAAGATCTTGTCAAATGCACTACTAATCATTTCATAAGATAATAAGTACGCAAATGACGAAATAAGAACTTGCAACAAGATTATTGCACGTATGTGAGGAGGAAGATGCCAAAAGAAAGAAGAAAAATCAAAAGAAAAATTAAGAAAATAAGAAGATGAGGAAGAAGAAGAAGAAGAAAAAGGCAAAACCTCCTCAAAATGTTTTTAGGTGGCACAATCACCCATTTCCTCAATAATGGGAGGATGAGAAGGAAGAGTCTCATCAAAGAAGAGAGGGTCCTCAATAGGCTCTTTGAGAAAAGAAGGGAGGAACGTAGGATAGTAAGGGATGTGGTCAAATTTCCTTGAAAAAGGGACATGAGGAAGGGGAGGAGAAACAATGATCTCACAACGCCTCACATCACCAATGAGGGCATGAAAATCAATCATAGAATCCTCAAAAGAACACTCATGACTCACATCTCCCTCGAACAAAAACACTCCAAGAGAAACAACCTCATCATCCTTTCTATCACAACGATGCACAACAACTCCCTCAACATCCTCAAAGCCTAGAGTCTCTAAACCATGCATGAAAGGATAAAGGTTTCTCTCAAACTCATCCCTTTCCCATGAAGCATTGCCAATGAACTCTCTCAAAAGGCTATAATGCTTTGTTACTCCTTCAATGAATATACTAGAAATAACCTCAAAGGAGTCCAAAGACTCATGGATAGAAGGGTCACAAACATGCAAAGTAGACCCATCAAGATGGGGAAAGGGGTTGGAATCCTCAAAATCAAAATTTTCTTCATTCTCAACTCCTTCACCATCGCTCGAGGGGCTCTCAATCTCTCTTTGTGGCTCAACCTCATCATCATCATCCTCATAAAATCCCTCATTCAAAATTGAAGATGGCTTACTCACATCCTCACCAAGGGTAGCTCTCAAAGGGGGTGAATAAGGGGAAGGATGGCAGTCAAGCTTGAAAGGGGAATGAAAAGGATCAAAATCCTCAAAAATCCTCTCATCATAAGAAAATCTCCCCTCACCGTCACACCCTTGGCCCACATCCTTAAAAACACTCTTACACTCCAAATGAGTGTCTCACATCCATTTACATCAACCCTAGCACTCATCACTTGGGCAAGCCTCACTTCTCTCAATTTTTATTCCTCTTGAAGCTCTTGGACTTGTTGGGTGAGATATTGTATTTGAGAATGAATTTTGGCATCAATGTTATTGGGTTGAGGTTCATGATCAAAATCAAATTGCAAATCATCAAAATTAGCACAAACCTCATCACAATGAGCATATAAGGGAGAGGGATCAACATGCATAATAGGTTCTTCATTAGGAGCATTAGGCACATCAAGGGAGTTCATGCAAAAATTAGAAGAATTTTGACAATTTATATCAAAACTAGAAACAGGAGAATCCCCATCACAAGTATCCCTAGCAAACCAAACGAAGAAATTCCAAGCATCATCCAAAGACAAAGCATAAAATTCACCATTAAACATGCTTTCAATCATTCCCCTAGTATACTCATTCATTCCCCAATAAGCTATGTTACATGCTTCACAAAGAAAACACCCATGGTAACTAAGAAAACAATCTAATCTATCAAAGTAAGCATAGAAGGGTTCATCATTAAATTGAGGAAAAGATAAACATGCCATTTTTTTTACAAGAAAAAAGAAAAGCAAGCAAAAATAAAATCAAATAATATAAAAAAACCTAGCTAATCTAATCAACACACATTAAAGAACGCCTTAGTCCCGGCAACGGCGCCAAAATTTAATCGCGGGTTAATAGGTCGTTGGGACTACTAACCCTAACCAAATTAGAAATTTATAATACCTAAACTTACACTAAACTAGTTAGTGGCAAGTAAAGGGTCGAACCACAACGACTAAGTGTATCAATGTATGCTAATTAGACTACTAGGATAATCGAGATATAGAGATAGATTCAACTAAACACTATTTAAAGCAAACAACTAAAACTAGGGAAAGTGGAATTCAATTACATTAATGCATTCAACAACAACATTACAATTAGATGAAAATGACCTTAATTAGAAACAATCAACACACTCAACTCACTCTCGCACAATTAAGTATGCTAATTATCCTACTAAGCTAATTAACTCTCGTGCAACTAACCTAGCATAGGTGTGGAGGAATTTAGAATCTCAAACAACTCACTTTCGCACAATTGATTGAAAGCACAATTAAGAACATAGAATCAATTAGCTAGAAAGATTCTAATCCATATAAGCATCATCCATACACAATAATCAAGAATCAATTGCAATCACAATAAATCATTCAATTCATCAACATAATCTTCATACAATTTCCTATAATAAAGTCTAAATTAACATGATAAAGATGAACATGAAAAATAAGGTAAAACTAGAATTAAAGCTAAAATTAAACTATTAAACTAATAAACAACTCTAATCAATAAAGAAAACAAAAATAAAGGAAAGCAATAAAGATGAAAGAAAGTTGGGAAGCCTCATTGAATATATGAGAAGAAAAAATCCACAATTAGCTTCTTTAACCTCTCAAAACTCCATGAAAATTCCAAGTTTTCTCCTTCTAAAACTACTCCAAAAATTAGAGAGAATCCTAATCTAAGCCTAAGAGAGAGAAAAATAAAAGAGGCTAAGCTAATCTAAGGTGAATAAAATGTTCTTTTAAAGGTATTAAACCGCAAAGGGTATTTATATTCCAAGCTAAAATAAAAAAATAAAAAATAAAAAGAAATAAAATTAATTAAAATAATTAAATAACAAAACCAAAATTAAAAGAAAGAAAAGGAAAAGGAAAATGAAATTAAAAAAAAAAGAAAAACAAAACAAAAACCCACGAGTCTAGCATCAGACCCCCATAAATTCCTCTTCTTTTCGTTTGGCTGCTCTTCCTGACTAGGGCTGTGCACAGGTCCAGAACCGGACCGGACCGGACCGGGACCCCTTGGACCTGAAGACCTGAATATGGAATTTTTGAGGACCGAGGACCGGACCTGAAAAAATCAGGTCCAGACCTGTCCGGACCTGAATATTCAGGTCCGGTCCGGTTTTAAGATCTGTTAGACCTGTTTAAGCAATTTGTTGTTTTTACCCTTGAAAAAATAATTAAATAACAACCTGTTAATTAAGAAGGCATATATTTTAAGTTACAAACTACAAGTCAAAGGTCTATAAGTACTACAAGTCAACAAGTCTTACTACACGTTTAGAATACATTTAACTATTTAAGTACTACTTAAAAATTACAAATGTCCACCAATTTATAAATACAATGACAAGTTTTGAACATGGCAGATTTATAACAAGAGTTTCAATAAGAAGATCTTTCTTGCTCCATCAAACTTTAGGAATCATATGAGAGAGTTTACATATACAACATCATCATCTTCATCCAACGTCGTACCTTGAAATTCTATAAATATGGAAAAAAAAAATATCAATGAGAATGGAGAAAATTATTAACATGAAGTAAAATAAGTAACCAAAAAAAAGTAAATTAAGTAACCAATTTATAATTACCTTTCTCAACTTCCTCTAACTCTCTCACATTTTCCTCTACATCAATTCCGGATACTCCCTTAGCTCGTAGCCAATCTTGTGTACAAATGAGAGCTTGTACCATCTTTCATTAACGTAAAAAAAAAATATCAAAATTCAACATTATAGTCTGTATTGTATACTTGTATTAAGTGTAACAAATAAAATAGAAAAAATGCATTACCTTAGGAGTCAATGAACTCCTAAATGGATCAAGATGACGACCTCCGGCACTAAAAGCGGATTCTGATGCAACTGTGGACAACGGAATAGCTAATATGTCCCGTGCCATGCGTGAAAGAATAGGATATCGATGTCCATTTCTACTCCACCAAGTCAAGGCATCTGATGCTTCTTCTTCCACACCTAATTGTTCATTTAAATACCTCTCAAACTCGCTACTTACATACCCACCAGACCCTTTCATCCTTTTAGCTCTGTCCCTAATACTTTTTTCATAATCATCCCCTTCTTCTCCTATATCAAGATCCCCATTTGAATCAATTGGCATATCATCAACACTTTGTCCACTTTGATGAGCAACAGAAGGATACTTACTTCTATACTCATCAAACAAAGAGTAAGCAGCTTCTTTCACATCATTAGCAAGCTTAGTGCCAATACCCTTACCATAAAGGTCGGTAAGTGTCAATTCAACAACAATCATCTTAGTACGAGGGTCAAGTATAGCAGCAATGTAGATTAGTTTGTTCATTTTGTCCACATTTCCCCAATACTTATCAAACTTCTTTTTCATTGTAATGGCCATTGCTTTGAAATTTTCATCCAAACTTTCCTCCCACTTGTTCAACATATTATACACAGCAGCAATCTCAAACATACCTCTGTTACTAGTAACATAAATAGAACCAGAAATGCGGCGAGTTAACAAGTAAAATCCTCTCAAAAACACTACCAATTTCTCCACATTTTTCCAATCATCTAATTCAGGGGGCTTTTCATTCTCCTTTAAACCCTCCCCATTTGGCAAAGGTATACCACTAAAAACACGTTGAAATTTCAAAGCCGTATCTAACATTATATAGGTCGAATTCCATCGAGTAGGAACATCAAAAGATAAAGAAGACTTGCAATCAATGTTAGACTTTTGCACAAGATCTTTAAACCTTTGTATTCTGGCAGGAGAATTTTTAATATACTTAACAACATTTCTAACCCTATCAATGCATACACCATGCTCTTTAATACCATCCCACACAATCAAATTAATAATATGAGCAATACATCTAACATGAAGATATTTTCCATCACCAACACATCCCATTCTTTGAATCATTCTTTTTAAGTGAGCACAAGCAACATCATTTGAACTAGCATTATCAACGGTAACACTATACAACTTATCCTCAATACCCCAAAATTCCAAACAAGCCTCAACCGCTTTTCCAATAGCTTCACCCTCATGACTAGAAATTGGACAAAAATTAATAATTTTTTTATGCAATTTCCAATCATTGTCAATAAAATGAGCCGTGAGACACATGTAATTAATTCTTTGTATTGATGTCCAAGTATCAGTTGTCACACAAATAGTTTGAGAATTTTGTAAAATGGCTTTCAATTTTGTCTTTTCATTATGATAAAGTTGAAGACAATCACGAGCAATTGTTGTACGAGATGGAATATTAAATCTAGGACAAGCAACACCCATCAAATATTTAAAACCAGCTTTCTCTACAAATCTAAAAGGAAGCTCATCAACAATAATCATATAGGTTAAGGCATCTCTAACTTCCTTCAAGCTCACAGTTCCACTTCCATATTTCAGTTTTGTTTCCCCTTCCTCATTATCCTTATCCCCTTCCCCTTGCCTAAAAAACAATTCAGCTTGTGTTCCTTTACCTTTTTTTTTATTCACTGGGTTAGCAAGACATTTTTCAGAATGATTCTTAACATTTTTTGAGCCATTTAGATTACCATCAGCAGCAAAATTAGCAGGACAAAACTTACATTCTGCCCGGAGTTTTCCGTCATCTATATATTCAATGTAGTACTCCCAATAAGGTGCTTTCCTCTTGCTCTTTCTAACCAAATATTGACGTCCCTCTGTCAACTTCTTGTCCGGAGGTAAAGACTTGCGCAACTCTTCAATATCTGTCCTACTAACCGCATCCATCAAACTTTGTAAACTTTTGGATTGAGAGCTCTCCATCTATATAATATTTAATAAACAGAAATTTGTTACCAACTTACCACCAAATTAAATTTTAAAAATAATTACAAGACCAAATCATAAAAAAATCTTACATTGCACGAAGATAAATCCGTTGTTACTGACTTACACCTTAAAATGTCAAAAATCTGTACAATATAAAATTAACTCAACTATTAGTAATTATATAAATTAAAGAGCAACGTTACTGCTAATCTTGGTGGTTAGTGCTATAGTCTAGTACTCTGGTGAATATCTTTATGCATTTTGTAGAAATAACAAAGCTTATTATATAATCACATCTTCAGATCTACTATATTTTAATGCAAAGATGATAATTGTATGATGCTTTGTATTATTTACTTAACCAATTGAAGTATTAGCAGCAGCAAACAACAACAATACAATTCGAGCCTTAATAATTAAAAGTCCATGAATTTCTTATCTGAATTCGCCATTAATGGGCCATTTAATAAATACTTTGTATATTTAACTTGTAAAATTGCAATGCAGAAAGTAATTGAACACAATTACACAATAGATGTCGAACAAGCAGATTTAAAAGTTCAGCAATTCAATACATACCTTTAACTCGACTTTCAGAGTTCCGATGTAGAAGAGGCGGCACACGGTGAATCGGAGATGCTCAAAGTCGCCGGAAAAAATGGAGTATGTGTGAGTGTGTGACAGTGTGAGGGTGTGACTGTGTGAGTGTGTGACTGCGTGAGAGTAGAGAAAAGTTTGAGTTTGCAAATGTTAGGGTTAGGGTAATAATGGGTAAGTCAGTAAGTGAGAAAATTCCCAAAAAATTTATAATTAAATTGCTTTTTTTAATAAAATCCGGGTTTCAGGTCCAGACCTGATTATTCCGGGTTTAGACCGGACCGGACCTGAAACCCGGAATCCACTTTTTCCTTGGACCGAAGACCGGCCCGGAATTAGCAGGTCAGGTCCGGGCTGATCCAGGTCCAGTCCGGTTCAGGTCCAAAATACGGTCTGGACCTATTTTTGCACAGCCCTATTCCTGACCACGCATCATCAACATCAATGGCTATTATCATCCATTAAAACACCATCATCACCAATCTCATCCGTTGACTTGAGTGGGTTAATCACAGCCGTCCAACTTCATTTATCCGTACAACTCACACGCGAAACTCGGAGCGGCCGCGGCTAGGCATCTCCTCGCCATCTACCAAAAATTTGTGTAGTGGAAGGACCCAAGGCCGCGCCCGCGGCGGCCTGGGTTTCTCCTTGCTGATGCGGTGCTGTTTTGAGGTAGCTTACGGGCTGCTCTATTTTATGGATAGTTGCTGGCGGCTTTGGCGGTGGTTTTGGTGATGGAGGTGCGAATTTGGGGTGTGAGATGCGGGTTGGTGGGGAATTAGGAGCAGTGGTGGCTGTTTGAGGTGGTTATGCGGGCTGTTTTACTGCTGTATTCGTGGGGTGTGGAGGTGCGAATTGGGAGCTGCTTGTGGTGGTGTTTGCGTGGGTTTGACGGCAGCTGGTGCGGCGGTCTTTGGGTGTTGGAAGAGGTGGTTAATTGGAGGTAGTTTGGTGTTGTGGTGGCGAGGTGATTGATGGTAGTAATGGTGGTTAATTGTTGTTGTTTGGTGGGGAATTGGGAGCATAGGAGATGGTTTTTGTGAGGTGAAGGAGTAGGGGAAAATGTGAGGTAGGTTTGGGAATTTGTGTGGTGTAGGATAGGCGGTGGTGGAGTGTAGGATAAGGGGCAGCAAGAGGGGCTTGAAAGCTTGAATTGTGAAGCTCATTTTACATGAACTAGGGGACCGAACTCTGACTTGAACACATACCTATACAAACCAAGAAAACCGAGAGAAAAAGGGACAAATAAACTAAAATAATAAAATAAAACAAAGTAGAAATAAAACTAACAAAACAAAATAAAGGACTAAATTAAAACAGATAAGAAAATGAGAGAAACTAGGAATTTATTATATAACAAGAACTGAAGACTTAAAACAAAAACATATAAAATAAGAGAATTTAAATAAATTACGAAAATAAGCTAAAAACTATTAAAAACTACAAAAAAACCCAAAATAAAGACCAAATAAGGAAAATAAGAAAATGAGAGAAAATAAAGCCTAAAATTAGGAAAATTGTTAGAAACTAAACCGAAAAATAAGTATAAAAATACCCTCGAAATGACATAAAAGTCACTTATCACGCATATAGCCAGCAGAGATTGAACGACCTAATTGGTCTACTCATAGCCGTCTGACCTAAGTAATCTATAAAGAACAACCAAGTCTTTGAGCGCCGTGTGTCTAAAAACACCAGCCGGTGATCGAGCAAAGTTCTAACTTAGACTATTCTCTAAAAATAAGCAAGTCCTCCCAATGGGGCAAAAGGACATCGAGTGTTATTGGATAACAAACACCGCAGGCGGTGGGAAAATAGTTCAGTATAACTACAAACCGCCTGGGCCAACGGCTTGTCCGCCTGTATGATTGGATGGCTGTGTACTTTGTTTGGGGAAATTACTACTATAATTGATTGACTTAGGAACATCTTATACTCTTTAAAGTATCAAAAGTTCTCAAGTTAATCAATAAAACTTTGAAACCAACCACACAGTTGCCCAGGGGCAAAGCACAGCCGGATTGTCAGTTGCAGCATGCTATTGATAAGTTAGGCAAAAACTCAAGTATATATGTAAAAATTCAAGATGCAAAAAATTGTCAAATCTGAAACAGATCAAACAAAATTGACTCAGTTGGTATTCTTCATTAAATTAACCCGAATAAAAGGCCGGGAGATGATGTGAACTGGATACTCATTCGGACAAAGACAAAAATTGTTGATAAAATACATTCAAACTACACGGCACGCAAGCCGGAGAAACATACTTGGCATGCTGCCGCTGAAAAGATAAGGCTGCTAAGTAGGAAGTACCGTCTGATCATGGATGGAGGAAGGCTCTCCTTGGGTCTGACCAGATGGTGGAATAGGGTCAGACGGATTTGTGGCCTGGGCAGCAATAATCGGAGTTTGGTTGTTCTACTGATCACCTATTTCCACATCTTCTTCTTCTCCGTCACCATCCTCTCCTCCGCCTTCCTCTTCTTCATTGTCTGAGGCGAGGTTGGCGTATTCTTTGAAGGGAGCCGAGGGAAGCCAGGGTCAGAGTCTTAGCGTCAAACACTTCTGAGGCATAGTAATACCTCAACTTGTAATACTCCCAGTCGGTCTTAGGGTGAATAATCTGCCACGCTAACTTCATGCTTTCCTCGCAGTCTTTTTCATTCTCAGTAATTAGCAGGACCTACTCTTTGGCAATTGCGTCCTGGTGCTCATTTCGCATCTGGACCATCTGATCTTTGAGCTGGTCGATGTCTGCCCGAAGCTTGGTGTTCTCAGTGTCAGCCCCCTCCAGTGCCTTGAGATCCGACTGAGCATTTAAGTTTGAGCTCAAGGTCCTCAGCCTTTTATTGGCTTCCTCAACCGCAACCGTTAGGTTCTTAACCAGCTCTTCTTGTTTCAACTCCGCAGCTTTAATTTCAATTTCACTCATAGTATTTTGATATTGAGCAAAGTTGAAGGCATTCAAAGCCCTCTAGTTAGAAACAGTTACCTCCTCCTGTTTTTTCCTAAACAGAGCATTAAGTCCGTCCATTCTCAGCATTGCCTGTGGAGCGTAGCCGGCAAAATTATAAGTTAGTTAAGACACTAGCAAAAACTTGATTGACTAAGATAAAGAGTTCAACTTACCTCAGCCAACAGGGAACAGATACGTTCCAGATTGACCGTATGCAGAGCCGGTATCTCCTCCTTTTCAGACCGGGTGATGGTCCTCAACGTTCGCTTTGAATACTGTTGGATATCCGGACGCATTTGGGAGAAATCTGCACCAGAAGAAGTGTACGGTGAGTTAGCGGCATAGGAGACACCGATATTGTGCCGGCTGCCTGATGAATCCCCCGATTGAGAGATATGAGTTTTAACTCTCATATACTCAAGCGGTCGTGGGAGAACGAAAAAGTCATTCATACCTTGGGCTCCAGACTGAGGGATCTCTCCACCCTCAGCCGCTGTAGGTTCAGATGCAGCATTGAGTGGCTCGCCACTCTTCGACGCCTTATAGACGCCCGACTCATCTCCGCCTATTTTAGTGCTCTCGCTGAGATTTTTCATGGTAGTTGGGCTTTTACCCCCGATTGTTGGTCTTTTTGGGCCAGTTGGCGCGGTCGAGGCCTTCTGGGTAGTCTTGGTCTTGCTAACCTTGGGAGTCTTGTCAGGTTCCTCCACTTTGCTCTGTTTGAGCTTCTTGGTGATGGACTTGGGGACAACTTTGCTTCCGCTCTGAAATGCAGCAGAAGGGGTATAGCCAGTTAAACACCGCCTGATAACATAGATTTGCAATTAAAGAAGTTAGGCGGAGCTTACCCCATCATTCTTGGCATCCATTGTGCCTTTTTTTTACCAGTAAATCTCGTCGGATTTGAGCGGCTGACTTAGCAGGCCTTTTGTTTTCGTCAACCATCTTCCAGGCTTCCGCTGCAAGAGTGTAATAATTAGAAAACAAACGTAAAGTTCACATGATAGCATACGACTGGTTAAGAGGCCAAGCGTACCTATTGTAAATATGGTGCTAAGGCCACAGGCAGAGAGGAATACCTCATCCTTAAGCCAATCCGGATGGGGTATCTAGTGTTTGGGGACGATTATTTGCGTGTCATCGTCCAGGGGCATGGTTGTAGTTTTAAAAAGCCCCGTCTCCATTATTTCATCCCATGTCTGACGGGAGGAGAACCTAGTTCGTTGAGTTCTAAGACTCCCCCGATCAAACCAAATTTATAAAAACTTAACAAACCTAAATACAAGTATAGAGGTAAGTCAAGGGTCGAACCCAAAGGAATGGTTATGTTCAAGTGCTTTCAATTAGGTGCCTAAGCTAGGTCAAAGTCGAGGGTAAAGAGATAACACTAACATCCGCTAAAGCAAAGAACCAAACATATAAAACACTAGGGAATGGGGATCAATAAGTAATCATGACAATTGCAACAACTTGGGAAGAACATGCCAATCAATGGTTGTGAAGACTAATGACAAGAGCTATCAATTGGAATCAAAGAGCTATCTCCTAATTGTTAAGCTAGTGGTCTCTACGAGTAACAGACTAGGAGCATCACAATCCAAACCAATTGATAATTACAATTCCCAAATTAATGTGTCGTATCATTAGAAATGCAATCTAGCATAATTCTCAAGGCCTAATCAAATTACACACATGCAAACTTATTAATCACTTTAATCTCAACAATTAATCAACACAATTCCCAAATTAATCACAATCAATCAATCATACATGTTTCACCCAATCCCTAGCCAAACAACTACTCAAATATCATCATCTAATCAACAAACAACTAAAGAAATCAAGAATCAACAAGATAAGAAGAATAATTAGATTAATCAAGAATCAAACATCAAAATCAAATCAAACAAACATGAAATTAAACAAAGCAATTAAATGATATAGAGTTAGAAATCCTCATTGATTGATTATGGAGATGTTCAATACAATTGTCACCTTGGATCATCAATCTCTCAAATCCCCAATGAAATCTCTCACTTTCTCTCTCTAAATCTACTCCTAAAACTAACCCTAAAACTAGAGAGAGAAACTCTTAACTAAGCTAAAATTATGATCAAAATTATGTCTAAAAACTTCCTCCAAAAATAAGGTTAATAAAGGTACTTATAAAAGGCGTGGAAACCAAATCGAGCAAAGCCGGAAGCAGAGGGGAGCGCTCGCGCGGACAAGGGTGCGCGCCCACGCTCTTCTGGGTTTATTCGACTTCTTCGATGCCTTGTGCCCTCGTAAATGGGTCTTCGTGAGCTCCACTTGATGAACATTGGGGGTGGCAATTTCCAGGGTCCTCCACGGTGGGTTCAACACCATCTTTGATGAGAGCGCGACTTGAGAGCGTAGGAGCTAGAACTTGGAGCATCCACTTCCTTGCATCTTGAGCTTTCTTAATGTTATAAGTTTACTCCAAATGCATCTTCCAACTTAGTTGGCCACCAATATCAAGACCTAAACCTTTTACAATAACTATAACCACAAATAGAGAGCAAATAAAGGAGAAAACACTAGAAAAACCATAGAAACACAAAATGAGAGAGAAAAGGTAAAATAAAGAGAAAATGCATAAAACTGAGCATTTATTAAGAAAGAAAGCTATTAAAAGAAGGTAAAAACAACCTAAATACTCATCAAATGAGTTCCATAAATGGCACTCATAAATGCCTTTTCAGGGATGTGTGGGCGAGCCCACTTTCTTCCCAACAGAGCCGGATCCTTATTAAACCGGAGGAGGACGCGGTTGTGTCTCACAGACGGGGAAAAGATCAGATAGAACTTGTCCTTCCAGTTTGACAACTTTGACACATCGTCAAGAGTCATCATATACTCCGGATATGTTATAAGAGTATACCAGGCCCCCCGTCCTCCTAGGGCACGTCTCATATAATGCATGTGAGCAAATGCCTCAAAGCTAGGAGTCACGCTCTAGATCTCGCAGACGACAACGTAGCATAATATGTTCACCAATGAGTTTGGTGTGAGCTGCCAAACGCTTAGCTAGTATCCCCTCAAAATATCCCTTATTCCTTTATGAAGAGGGAAGCGGAGGCCTGCTTTTATTGCTGCCTTAGAACAACCGAAGTAATTGTCGGCATGGTCAACATTGTCCTCCCAGATGACAGTCACCTCTGCAGGCGGTACTATTATCTCCTTATTCTTTCCAATTAGGTACATTTTCTTGAAGGCTTCGAAGCTAGTGTCCATGGTCATTCGATCCTTGGCAGCCATCCGAACTTCTGTAGGATTGTCCATGGATGCCCCTCTTTATGATTGAGCTTCTTCACAGTCGGCTTCCGCTTGGTCAGACCCTGACCGTTGGGCGGCCTCCTTGCCGTCCTCTAGGTCAGGCGCATTCTCGTTAGGAGCAGAGACGAATTCTTCGCCGCCTGACTCCTCTAAGATCCCATCACTAGGAGTGGTGGGGGCGCCCGAATGAGAATCTGCTTGCTCATTTTCCCCAACTGGGAAAACCTCATCAACTAGCACTTCCAAATCGCGCCTTCTCGTTCTTGGCCTTCTGGCCGTCTATTTTACCCTCTCCATTGTGTCCAACACAAACACAGAGACGGTGGAATTCGGGGATGAGCAAAGAAGTTCCATCCATCTAGAGATGGCACCCCTAGTCCTAGACTCAGCCGTACTAGGAGACCAGTTGACTACTGTCTTAGGCTGGCCGTGTGTGTTAATGGTGATGCCATTTATTGACAAAGCTATATACACAAACAAAAAAATTTTGAAAGAGTAGAGAGGAGGAGAGATGGTTACCTGTATGAAATTTTCTGAAACGTGTCTTAGACGGTGACCGGCTCTGTCAACGCGAATTCAGGCGAAAAATTCTCAACAGCTCCTTCAGACGGTGATCAGAGTCTCTGTCTCTAGAAAATTCTCTCTTTCTCTCTAGACTTAAGGAAGTGTCAAAAATGAGAGAGGTAAGAGGGGTAAAAACTATTTATAGAAGGGTAAAATGGGGGTACCCCCGTAACTCCCTCAGAAGGAGCAACGATATTAACTGTTTGCCAATCCAGTAGTGACGCATGTCACTGGTGCCAAGTGGCACGCCACGTGACTCTCGTGAGGGGCAAATGTATTGGGTAAAAATACCCTAGACATGGGGCCTAATTAAAGAGGGACACGTGTCCTTCCTGGAAAGGTCCAACATAGACTACTCGCCAGTTGACACATGTCATCCTTAGATAACCTCAGGAAATTGCGGCCTTCAGGGCCCAATTCCCAAGAGCGCCGCAAAATGGCGGAGCCCATTAGGTCATCCTAAACTAATGAAGGGCACATTTTCCAATGACCCTATAAATAGGGAGATTTTCCCCATTTATGGAGCACCTTCATTTATTACATTGTACCAACATTCTCTCACATCAAGGAAAACACCTGATCTCGGAATCTGAGAAGATCTCATTTTTACCTTTTCCGCACCTTTTTGTATTCTTCAACTGATACTAACTTGATCATCGGAGGCGGAGCTCCTACTAACTGGAGTCTCCGTGTTTTTGCAGGTGCAGACCACGTGGGACCAGGATTAGTGACGTAACTCTCCCGAGGGACATAAAAACACCTAAAACAAGGCCTAATCAAAAGAGTGTTGGAAAAGGGATTTAGATTTGGAAAGTCAAACTGGTTTACACATTAGTGGTTCTAGAGTGTAAAGATAATTTAAAAGAGTTGATTTTTGTGGCCTTTGGGTGATCAGAATCAATTTAGACATTAGGGGCAGAACTCTTTATGTTAGGAAATAATATTGATTATGATTGTTTTGTGTGATTTGTGTGTGAATGTACTGATGACAGGCTAAAGTCATAATCATCGAATCAAAAATAATTCCTAAGTCCACTAACTATGCAGATAGGGAAGAAGGGTCGAACCACAGGGAAACAAGTTAATTTATTCCTAATTAATCAAAAGTAATCTAAATTATCAAGTTAAGAGAACTAAACTACTAGGAATAAAAGTAGGGGAGAATCAGTGAATAAAAGACCTAGGGCATAGGTTCACTGATGAATAATATTCCAGTGTAAAACATAACAATCAATCATAAATACATCAATTAATCAGATCATAAAGGGCTTTCGCTACGTATTACAATCACAGAATTAATTTACTGGTATTAAATCTCATCTCTCGAATCTCGACTTAACCATTTATAAATTAGTCCGCCTATTGAAACTAAGCCTAAACATCAATTCTCATCTCTCGAATCTCGAATCAATATTGCATAACTCATACAATTAAACCAGGCCTAATCTAATTGCATAGAATTAAATCAATCAATAGGAAATTAATCAAGCATTGACAATCAACAATAACAAATTACCTCTTCATGTTATTTATGGATCCCCACAACCCTAGAAAGAAAACTACTCACGCATAATTAAATCTAAACTAATCAAAGCAATTAAACAAGTCATTATAAAATAAAGAAATAAAATTACTGAAGTTAACAGAGAAGAAATCGTTACCAAAGTTAACGGAAATAATGAGTTGAATCATGAACAAAGTGTAAAGTTATAGAGAGAGAAAATAAGAGAGGAAAAAAAATAAGTAGAGAGAGAAAGTCTAAGAGAAGAGGTAACTAATACTAAAAACACTCAATCATCTTTTTTTTTACAAAACTCCTTAACAAATCCTAATTAGAACTAAGTAAATCGCCGAAAACACCCCATCAGAAACATGTGCCCGATCGGGCGAAGGGCCGCCCGATCAGGCCTGCCTTTTTCTTCGTTCTCTGATCCTGGGTTGCCGCCCGATCGAGCCAAAGGTTGCCCGATCGGGCCCGGCTATGCTTGGACTTGGATGGGCTTCACTTCTTAGCCCCATTCCAAATTTCCACTTTGGGGCTTGATTACTCGGTGTCCAATGCTCGGTATTTCACATATCGAGCCCTTAATCACCAGCTCGATGACTCTAACTGGCCCTGGGCTATGAGAAGTGGCCGTGCTCCTCCAATGCTCGTATTCGCTCCATAAAATCCCGGGAAAATGCTCCAAAAGTGCAATTCCCTACAAAACTCAACCAAAACTGCTAAAACACTAGAAAACACCAATTAGTAATTAAAAGTGGCTCTAAAGAGCCAAAAACACTACCAATTATGACCAAGGGACGGGGGTAAAATACTATATAAAATAGACTTATCAACTGACAAGGAGTTTTTTTCTTTCTTTTGTATGAAATTTATAATTGTTGTATGATTTAATAAGATATCATAATTTAATTGTGAATGCAGATTATGGCATTAATTTTCTATTATTGTATGTTACAAAATATTTTATTTGAATGTTGTGGCATTTGTTTGACTTTTTTTTTTGTTTTTTTAATTAAATGGGATCTTAAGTTACATATGTGTTGTGAAGGTTAGTTGTACAAGTGTTAGTCTTAGGTTAGAGTTGAAATTAATTAATGGTGTAATAGTTTCAAAGTTTTGTCTTTGCCTATATATTGAATAATTTTGTGAGGGATATCAGGTGCTTTGAGATAAACTATTTTATAGAGTTACATTTTTTTTTCAGGTAAGCTGTTTTATGTCATTCGTTATTTTTATGGCTGGAATTCCTCTTTCGTTTATTGTTCGATATGAAAATGATATTGAGCAACATGAGAAATTGGTATTTTTTTTTGTTTTTTTTTGTTGTTATTGTAGTTATGTTGTTTTTGCTATTTTGTGTTGTTGATTACGTATTTGTTGATTAGTTTTTTGGGATTTGGTTTTGGATTTTGTGTTTGCGTTTTGATGTGTGTTTTTTATGTGTGTGAATAGCGGATTCCTGATGGCTTTAGGGATGTCTTGGATGATGGATTTTTAAACATTGAGTTGTCATTAAGTGGTGACGAAAGATCATGGTTTGTTACTTTAGTTCATGAAGAGTATGGTAGTGGATGGGGAACATATCATGATGCAGGGTGGTCTGACTTTGTAGAGGATAATGGTGTAGATGCTGGCAATGCTATGATATTTACTTATTTAGGGGATAGTTCATTCAATGTTGAAATCCGCGATCCTAGTGGAAGTAAGAGAATGAAAGGAGTTGGACATGACAAAGGTTCTAGTAGTTCAGGGAAAAGGCGTGGGAGAAAGCCTGCTATTCAAAGGCTCTCATCTAAAATTATTGAAACTAATGTTTGCCTTGCTGAGCTTGCAGCTGCTTGTCATCATGAAAATCATTTCCTATTCACTTTTACCAAAGCTTATGTTGATCAAGAAATTATAGTATGATTTTTTTTTAACTATCTTAAAGTTTTTTTTTTTTTTTTTTTTTTTCATTCAATTCATTTTTTTTTCATAATTATTTGATTATATGTTTTTTTCAGTGGCAGAATGTTCCATTCGATTTTTCTAGACAACATTTCATTAATTACCCTAAGACTACCGATGTCATTCTTCATAATTTCGATACACAGTTTGATGTGCAGCTGAAAGTCTTAAAGAAACAAGGACCTATCACTAAATGTTTCATTAGAAATGGTGTTATTCAGTTCATTGATCGTTATAATGTTCAAGTAGATGAAGGTGCTTTGATTAAATACAGGATAGGAAATCCTAGTGTGTTTGATATAGATTTAATTTTAATGTAAGACTATGGAATGACTATTTTGTTTAAGAATTCTTTGTTGTTAGGATGTTATTTCTCTTTACTCAGCTTTGTCTTTGTGAAGGTCTTAAAAAGATTAGTGTGGTGTGTAAGGTTAATGTTGTTTTGTGGTTGTTGATTTTTTAATCTTTATTTTTTTATTTTTTTTTATTTTTTTTGGATTTTGGAAATTATTATAAGGGTTACTGAACCATATATATAGTTCTGAGATATCTTTGATAGGTCCATATTTTCACTATTACACACATTTGAATAGCTATTTAAATTGCTGGTGAAATAAGTGTAGATGGATAAATTATGTATATTTTTTCCAAACAAATTAAACTATTAAAATAGGTCCAAATTTTGTGGTCATTGGTATTATGTGTTGTTTGTCCAATTATTATTTGATATATTGTTTTTCTATCAAACACTTATAGTTATGATTGTGTAGACAAATTAATGCATATTAATATTGAAACTTGATAATTAGAACATCATAATACACACACACACACACACACACACACACACACATTATATATATATATATATATATATATATATATATATATATATATATATATAAAGTAGAAAATGATATACTGTAAGCCGAGCATATATTTTTACATAAGTGAAACCATGATTTACATCTTTAAGCATAATAAATACATAGCAGCGGAGTTTCATATAGTCACTTCTTATCATAGTATATTGTTACCTATTTACATATATACCTTACTGCATAGCTAATGTAATAGTTTAAACATCCAAAAGCATCATACTTGCTAGTCGGCTGTAAAATATTTAAGTACTAAGGTAAGGCTAATACCTTAATAAGTGATGTTAGTTAGGAACAGGTAATTATAGTGTTCTTGTTCCTAATTAATGCCACACATTACAAAATATTGGTTTTCTTTTAAAATAATTTACGGATTTCTGATACTTGTTGAAGCTGATGTTGACTTGATCCGCTGAGAGAGTAGTTTCATGATTTTAGGAATCATCTTGATCATCATCTTGAAATATGAGAGATTGACGCTTGCTTAACTTCTCTTGCTTGACTGTGCGTAGCATGAATTCAACATTTACCTGCTCCTCAGACCTAATAGCCTTTCTGTTTTTCGTACGTACATCAGCCTTATCAATTTGTTTTGCATTTGCAATGGCTGTTTTGGTAGATGTGTCTTGGGCTACCATTTCCATCACTTCTTTCAATGGTGTGTGGATATCTGATTCTGCTTTATTTTCAGATCTCTTTTGTTTCTGACTGAAATCTCTTACACTGTCTTTAGTGTTCTTATTTTCTGTGTTTAAATTTTCAGCAATAACACAAGTATCTTCTTCCTCTTGGCTGAAGTATGTAAGATCATCCTTATGTGGTGCTTCTTTCGTAACGGTCTTTCTTGTATGTTTTTTTGTCTGAACTTAAATTACTTCTGCATCTACAGTCTTTGTGCTAGTGTTTTTTGCTGCTTCTTTGTTTCCAGAATCAGAGTCAGCATTTGATGAGTTGTTTTGTTCATTGGTAGCTGTTGTTGGTTCCTTCACCACATACACACCCTTAAGTCCCCATTGTAAGACCTTGTTCTTTGATAGTGCAGTTGTAGGTCCAACTTTGATCAAGAAATGCTCTGTTGCTAACTTATAAATTGTCTCCTGGAATTTGTCAAGTTGTTCCTAATCATATATAAATTAAAGTTTAAGTGGCATTCAAATTTGTAATATGTAATGAAGTTAGAGTTAAGTAATGAGGTAACAATTCTTGAAAATAATGTTGTATACCATCATCTTCATTTCATAGATGTCCTTAACTGACATCCAAAAAAGCTTATCACAAACTTCAATAAATGCAGTCAGTTCCAATGATCTAGTTCCATCAGAGACATTGAAAGCTATAGTTATCCTGCTCATTGTAAGCAATAGTGTTAGTGTGATTTAATGTATGACAACATACTCATTCAAAAGTATAGTGAATTGACTATTTTGATTAAACCTGTAAGCAGTATGTATGTCTTTTCTTGAGCATGCTTTGCAATTATAGACCGTTCCAAGAGAAAGATCCGTTCGTTTGCCACAATGAGAGCATCCTATATGTGCTCTTAACCTTTCAAATTCTATATCAGTAGTTACAACATTCAACCAAAACACTTCTTGTGGAAGTGCACCTGCTGACTGCATTGTACATATATCGAACAAGATTATTATGATGTTAGATGCTAACATATACTGAAATAGTTCCTGCTGTGTATGTTGATGCTGTTAATGATTTCAAAGATATGTTGCTAAGATATACCTTTTTGGCTTTCAAGTAGCTAATAGTTGTCACAGTTCTTTCTACTGTTGGATTGAAGGCTTCCTTGATTCTGTGCTGTTCATTGATTAACATACATCGATGTCTCTTTGCCCTTTTTTTTTGTTAAAGACAAAATTATGTTAGAAGTGTATGGTTCTGTTAATAATTATGTACGCAATATTGATAGAAATTTAAACCATTTCAAACTCTTATGAATAGACCAAACTAACAAATGAAATATCAGTTTGTGCTTTGCTCAAATGACAGAAATTACAATTTGTGTTGTTCTCAAAATACAGAATTTATGTTCAAGACATTATCATTCTAGAATTTTAAACGTTTAGGAAATGCAATTCTATAAAGTTTTACCATTCGGCTAAAGCTTCTGCTACGTCACCTTGAGGGTCCTTCAAAATGAAAGTTGACATGGTTGATTCAAGGCGAAAGTCTTAACATTTGAAGAATATCAGTATTTTTGTTGTGATTCTAATATTCTACGAATGTTTGTCATTTGGAAATTAAATTATCATCTAAGTTGTTGACTTACCTTGTCAAGTAATAGGACGCAGAGCTGTGATACCAATTACCTTGAAAGAGTCACCGTTTGAGACAGTCGATTCAGATTATTGTCCAACAAGTTCATTCCAAGTGCATACTTTCATTGGTTGATCAGTACTGAAATTAGGAGATATATAATATTAAGTATATTAAAGTAAAACATGAAAGGAAATGAATGCAGATATATTAGCTAGTTTCTAACAGCAATTACCTGTGATCAATCACAATAATGTGTCGAACTGATGTCTCTTTGTTAGATGATGTCACAATTTTTCTTGGTTCTTCTGATACATAGAGGACTATCACAAGAATATCTGTAACACCAAAAAAAACATTGTAAATATATATATATATTCTGTATTATGTTTCTTTAATGCATTTGACAGATTATATGGTTGTATATGTAATTCATATGGTCTATTTACCATGTCTGTCATTGTCAACAGGGATGCTTGGAATAGAAGCAAGTCTTTGGTATTTATGGTTAACTGGTTCTCTTTTAGGATCTAAAGACCGAATGACAGTTTTGCCTCCTAGTGTCAAATGAAATGGAATATCATCTTCTTTAGCTCTCCATTATGCATCCAATTTCCTTACTACAGCACCAGTAATTTCATAATTTCCTCTGAAACTAATAATATCCCGATATAGTGAAATTTGGTCACCAAAAAGTGTCATCTTCATTCTGTTCTTCTGTGAAAAGCAAGAAATTGTACATTCTATGAGTTTTTTTAATTAATTTGTGCAGATTGAATGTTGAATTTTAAAATGTTTAATGAATCAAATTGATGTACCTTGTCATCATCCAAAAACATACACTGATATCTTGTATTTTTTTCTGATGTTTGCAGACGGCCCTTTTCTGCAACTCTTACTTTAACCTTATAACTTTTTGTTGTAGTGTCGATTTCATTTAGAAATTTTCGATGTGGCGCCATGAAAACGTTCTCTGTGTGATATTATAAAAATATAATCAAAGAAAAACATATTTAGGTTGTTCTAAATGATATTTACATAACATTATTATGTTGTCATTAATTTGAAATTGAAAAAATAGCACTGAAAAAAGAGAATTACATGCTTTAGCAGAAGTCTCAATTTCATGCCTGTCTTATTAGATCTATATATATTATAAGCATACAAACAATTGTCTATGTTGAAAAATAGTGTTACAATTCATATATATCATGTAATTTGTTCTTTTCATAAGACTTTTTGCAAGCCATAAATTTTATAGAATTTGTCTATGAAATTTACTAAATCTGTAGTATCTGTATTATATATCAAGTCTGAATTGGTTTTGATATATAGATTTTATATTGCTTGCCTTAAATTGATATTCAATATGTAGAAATCAAAGATAACTATGCATGCAGCATGTTAAAATTCAAATACACTTTTGATTATGTAGATTCTCTAAGACTTTTGAACCTTTTTATGATTTAGATGTATAAATTTCATATTGCATACCTTAAATGGATGTTTTGCAAACTTAAATCATTAATTTTTTATGCATGTAGATTGTTAGAAGTCTAAATATCATCAGTTTATTGCTCTAATTGTACAATATGTAATCTGTATGATTTTTAAAGAATTTTGCATGCCTTTAATTGATGTTCAATAAGCAAAAGTAAAATATAATTATGCATACAACATGTAAAAATTGAAAATACACTTCTGATTATGTAGATTGTTTGAAATTATTGGAAGTTTTTATGATTTAGATGTATAAGTTTCATACTGCGTGCCTAAAACAAATGTTTTGCATACTTAAATATGTAATTATTAGGCATGCAGAATGTTAGAAATCTAAATATCATCAATTTTTTATTCTAATTGTACAATATCTAATCAATATGATTTTTGAATCATTTTTTGGTATAAGTGAATAAATTTTATTACCACACGACTTGAATTAGTTGAAATGGATCTTCAATCAATAATTTTTTGTATATATAATCTTAAAATTTCATAAAGTATTTAACTTGAGCTTATACCATGAAAACTGAATCTGTATATAACAAAGATAAATGAAAGGTCATATGTTGAGAAATAACAAGACATGTAGATCTATATCTATCTATAAAATGAAAACATTATTTGTGTAAATATAATAAATGGATTGATCATACCTATGAAATAGCGGATGATTGATTGTTGAGTGCAGAATCTGGTACAATTTAGTCAATTGTTTATGTGTTTGAATTTTTTTTTTTATGTGTAGCATAAGTTTAAATTTAGTTGTTTTTTTTTGGAGAATGTAAATGATGCTTAGAATTGCTTTTATAGTGAAAATTTATTGAGAAAAGAATGCGTGCACAATTACAGTAGTCCATAACAGTGATTACCATCCTTTTTGTAAAAGAAAATGCATGCATGCATAGTTATTTTAGCATGTAATAGTGTTCTTGGTCTCCTCCTTTTTTTAAAAATGAAAATAAGATTAATAGATCTAATTGTCCACCATTTACATCTACAGTATTGTGGCATTTTTTTTGTTTTTTATTTTAATCTGTTGTTGATGTACATCGCTTGAACTAAGAAATAACCTATAAATTAACTACTGACGTTGAATTCCAAGTTGTTCCATCACTGTAGATACATAGCAGAACAAATAATCAGTTGTTAGATTTGTCTGTCACAATAGTAACACAGGACAACATATATAAAAATTAAAAAAAAATACTTATACTTTATAATGGTGTAGAAATTACTAAACTAAAGAATACTTATAAAATGTTTTTATTTATTTTTTTATTTTTCTTGTTCTGCAATTTTAAACCCCACTAAAAAATATAGTCAAATGAATTTGAACAGTCTAAAGTTTATTATAAGAAAATATACATACTGATTCAGTAGGATATATGGCACAATATTTAGTATGATACCACCAGGGAAAAGCTTGTTTAGAAATTCAGTAGGATATACGGCACAATACTCATCAATCATTGTATCATAGCTTTTGTATACTACTGATTCACCTGGGAATCTGCAAATCAAGCTTAATTAATGGCATCAACATCCTCATTCATTGGTGTCAATATAGCTCTTGTAGTAAAAATATTTGTACTGAATGGAAGCATATCCATTTCTGGAAATGCTACAACTGGTAGATGCACATAGTTAGCTGTTCTAGTGTAACAAGGCTTAACAATATTTGGTGGAAGCTCAACAAATGCATCTTCAGTATTTTGCAATTCACCATTTCCCAGTGCCAACAAAAAAGCTATATATGTAGGATCATCTTTAAATCTTAAGTTTTCAGTTAGCCTGAACTTCAGGAGCTGTGGCCACAAAGCAGAACTAACTAAACTCACAACAACTGCATCTCGCTGTGTTTTGCGTGGAACAATAGGAAGAACTTGTCTAAAATCCCCACCAAAAACTACTAATTAGCCTCCAAATAATACATTTGGATTGCAAATAACTCTAAGTAGTGAATTGAGAGATTTGATATTCTCTTTCTTAGCCATTGATGCTTCATCCCAAATAATCAATGTTGTTTCCCTTAGTAGTGCAGCTAGACTTCCCTGCTTAGGAACATTACAGGCAAGAGAGCCAGAAGGATCTAAAGGGATTTTAAACTGTGAATGTGCAGTTCTACCTTAAGGAATATTGGCTGCAGCAATGCCTGAAGTTGCTGTCGGTAAAACTATCTTATTCATCGATCTGATTTCTGCATGTAGAGCATTGTATAAAAAAATTTTCCCCGTCCCACTAGGACGATCTATGAAAAAGGCACCGGGCTTTCCTTTTGCAAAATGATCCATTATGACATCAAATGCAACTTGTTGAGCCTGATTCAACTTATCTTTACATTCTAAATATTCTGGTGGTATTGGTGCATTCATTGCATCTTCTATGTCTTTTGTTACATATATAACATCATCATCATCTTCTACTAAATTATCTAATCCAAAAGCTTTCAACGAACTTCCCATTGATTTAATATACTGCTTAATTGATTTCACGGTTAATTGTTTCATCTTTACAGCATTTGTAGGGTATTTATATTAGTAATCCTCTGAAAGAGAGACATAATATTTCCACCATAGAGACAAAGGATTGCTAGGTTGAAAGAAAACGAGTAATGTAGCAAACAGTTTTCGAATAACATGAGGCATCTGAATGGCACATCTTCATTTAAGCACAGTTCAATTGCATCATCTTCTTCCATTAATCCAAACTTAAGCGCTGCTTGTTGAAAAGTGTCACACGGGTGACCATTGACTGTTCGTATATCTTCAAATGACTTAGGACTTGTGACATTGTGAAGCAACATTCGCAAATAGTATCTTTCACCTTCAGAAGGTCCAACAAATACTAACCTTCCAACCTGAATTTTTTTGTTTCTTCTTTTATACCACAGTTTATTTGATGTATCCCACCGATAATGCTTTGAAAATTCATTATATTGTTGGGTTTTGATGAGTCCGACTCATCGTGGATAATAAAACCCAAGCCAAGATCAAAATCACAATTAATATAATCAAAAGACATAATTAACAAGAATAAAGGAAAGACGGAATTACCTTTAAAGCGTGCTTTGCTCGTTCACCGAGATCTTACTTGAGAATGCTTAATTCTCGCAACGGGGATAACCTCCTACGGTATCCACCCGAAACAGAACCCCGACTAGGTCTATTACTTGGAGGTTAGCCAAGTCCGACCAAACTACACGAGTAATTATGAGTTTAAAGGATTTCTCTCAAGTGGAGAAGCCTTTTCTAACTCTTACTCAAGTGAGTTTTCCCATACCCCAAGTTGGGTATTTATAGAGAAACTCATGAGCGAAATCTTCTCTCCCATCAATGTGGGAGAATTGGTAAAATCAATATTATCCTTTTATTTTTAAATCAAAAATAAAATTAAATAGCCCACAACTAATTACTCAACAAGTGTCACACTTAGAGGAGGGGTTAGGTAAGGACCACAAGGGAAGGGGGGGACAAAACTTGATCCCCAAGCTTCCCCATTATCGGCCACATACACCAATTACCCCCCAATTGGCTATTGCCACGTGGCACCCAGCCTTAGCCACCAAGGTGCGCCCAGTTGGTGGCCTTGTGCCTTGGCTGGGCCCTGCCGTGGCTGCTTGAGTGTATGCTGCTGCCTCGGCCCAGCAACCACGCATACATGTGTGGGCTGCTGGCCGAGCCCTGCTGATGCGCCAGTGCTAGCACACGCAACCCAGTACGCCACGCTGCTAGCTGGCTGCTGCTGGGTACGTTTTTCTTGGCGCGCCAGCAGCAACGGCCTAGCACACCTGCCCCGTACACAAGCACAGCAGGCCACGCACGCACATGCGGGCTGCTGCTGATATGTGCGTGGCTTGGTGCATGCTAGTTATGTGCTCTAAGCACATTTTTCCCCTAGCACTCGGTTTGCGCGGGGCATTCCGATGCTAGGGGTATTTTTGGTAAATTGTAGATTAATTAGTGATTTTACCGTCTCATCTTTAATAAATTCGTCTCGACTTACGACGCTCGGTTTCGACGCTCCAAGCTCGATTTCTTACGTCTAAATAATAATTACTCGAGCGACTCATTAATTCCTTCCGAATTAATTCGTCGTGTCGGATTGTTAGTTGCTTGGGTGTGACCCGAAGGTTTCAGTCAAGATTTAGCTGTAATATTAATTATACATTAATGATTGGAAGCGGCCTCCACCTAGGCATTCCGATCACTTGACCTTACTGAATAATTAACTTTCTAATAATTCCGAACCCACTATCAGAATAATACACTTGTTCCAAGGACACCATTCCTATCAACCTCCCACTTGTCCTTCCGGACAAGTGCGCTTTTAGTGTATAGCCTTTTTCCTATGTCGCTTAATGTCTTTTCTTGAACTATAAGGTAAGATTTATTCGTCATCCTTATTACGTCCAGAAGTGTTTTTCGATATCCGAGTCCGACTGTAAATAAACAGATGATTTCTAAAATCCATCCGAGCACGGCCATGCATTTTCATAGTCTCGCTCTTCGAGAGGCCTTGTAAACAACAAAGACAACTTCCCTATTATTAGTAGGGGGACATTCCCAATCTTGTAATGTAGCTTCTATTACTAAGAGGACCTAACCGCTTGAGTGTTGCTGTTATAATCTCCATGTACGGCAGACGTTTGACTAACATCAAAAGGACTAGTACTCAAACAAGAGAACTCACAATACTCATGGTCGAGGAAAGAGGTTCCGATAGCCATAATGAGATGTATACTTATGACGATTTTTAAATATCTTAAAGTATTCTCATAGGTCGATCCACTATGGTTCTAAACCAATACCTGTGGAAATGATTCATGACAATCATATCCTTGTAGCACAAAAAACGGTGCTATAAATCAAACTACACACTAATCTCAAGCGGTCATTAATCGTCTATGATTTAAATGACCTCGATTAGGGATGATTTTCGATTATAATATTCAATGTTCACATAATAGGTGTTTCTTTATCCAAGACTGGTCTTGATACCCTGTTTTAAATATTCTCAGAATCGAATGGACTCATTATTTAATCCTAAACCACAATTAAATAGAAAACGAAGCGATAAAATTGCATGAAATTTAATTTACTCCAAAGCCTGAATGGTTCATCTTAGTGTCTTACATTAAAATGTTCAAAATTAATTAAAACACTAAACAGGGAAATCAAAGCCAATCTCCAACGTGCCTAATTCCCATTGCCTTAACGTGCTTGTTGTGCTTCACTTGAGGCAAAGGTTTAGTAAGTGGATCGGCTACATTGTCATCCATTCCAACTTTGCAAATTCTGATTACACCCTCTGATTTCCATTCTCTTATCATGTGAAATTGCCGCTTGACATGTTTGACCTTTCGATGTTCCCTTGGCTCTCTAGCCTGAGCAATAGCTCCATTGTTGTCACAATAGAGGGCTATTGGACCCATGATAGAGGGTACAACATTAGGTTCACCAATGAACTTACAAATCCAAACAGCCTCCTTAGCCGCTTCAACAGTTGCCAAGTATTCAGCTTTAGTTGTAGAATCTGCAGTTGTGCTCTGCTTGGCACTCTTTCAACTAAACGCTCCTCCATTTAGACAGAACACATATCCAGACTGTGATTTGAAATCATCTATGTTTGTTTGGAAGCTTGTACCGGTATAACCTTCAACAACTAATTCTTCTGAGCCACCATATACCAGGAATTTATCCTTGTTCCTTTTCAGGTACTTTAGGATATTCTTGGCCCAGTCCAATGCGCCTCTCTTGAGTCTGATAGGTATCGGCTCGTAGCACTCAAGGCATACGATACATCTGGCCTAGTACATATCAAGGCATACATGATCGATCCAATTAGCTAAGCATATGGAATCTGATTCATCCTTTCTCGCTCATCAGGTGTCTTTGGACACTGCTTCTTGCTCGGGGTTATGCCATGTGACATGGGTAGGTGACCTCTCTTGGCCTCCTGCATGTTGAATCGTGCCAGTACCTTATCGACGTAAGTACTTTGGCTTAATCCAATCATCCTCTTTGATCTATCCCTATAGATCTTGATACCCAATATTTACTGAGGCTCTCCCAAGTCTTTCATTGAAAAATATTTTCCAAGCCAGGCCTTTACAGACTATAACATCGCAATGCTGTTTCCAATGAGCAATATATAATCGACATATAAGACTTGGAAGACGATGTCACTCCCACTTACATTCTTGTAAACAAAAGATTCATTTGGATTTTTGATAAAGCCAAACTTACTGACATCGAATCGCAGATTCCAACTTCTGCTAGCTTGCTTTAGCCCGTAGATGGACTTTTTAAGCTTACAAACTTTCCCATCATTGTTTTGGTCAACAAAACCTTCAGGCTGTGTCATGTACATAATTTCTTCCAAAGTCCCATTGAGGAAGGCGGTTTTGACGTCCATTTGCCATATTTCATAGTTGTAATATGTAGCAATCGCTAGGAGGATTCGAACAGATTTAAGCATTGCGATCGGAGAAAAGGTTTCATCGTAATCAATACCATGAATTTGCGTGTAACCTTTTGCTACCAATCTAGCTTTGTAAATGAATACATTTCCATCTTTGTCGGTTTTCAATTTGAAAATCCACTTACATCCGATAGGTGTGTAAACCTCGGGTAAGTCAACCAAGTCCCAGACTTGATTTTCAAACATGGAATCCATTTCAGATCTCATGGCCTCTTACCATTTAGCAGATTCGGTGCTCGCCATCGCTTGCTTGGAGGTTACCGGTTCGTCTCCATCCATCACTAGGATGTCCTGATTCTCGGTTAATACAATACAAAGATACCTATCAGGTTAAGACCTCGGCCTTTGCGACCTACGTAGGGTAATGGACTGAGCATTTGCATTGACGATTTGACTTTGCACATTTTGACCAACGTCAACAAATGTTGTTTGAGCACTTTGACTCTCAATCTGATTTTGTTGCTCGTCCTCTTGAACTTCATCGAGTTCGATTTTCCTCCCAATTGTCATTTTGGAAAGGTGCTCCTTCTCCAAAAAGATACCATTGCGAGCAACAAACACTTTGTTCTCGGATTTATTGTAGAAGTAATACCCTTTGGTTTATTTTGGGTAGCTCATAAAGTAAACCTTGTCTGGTTTGGGATGAAGTTTGTCTGAAATCAATTTCTTGACATATGCTTCGCATCCCCATATCTTTAGAAAAGATAACCTAGGAGGTTTCTTCGTCCATAGCTCTTATGGAGTCTTTTCTATAGCTTTTGATGCAGCACGGTTCAGTGATAATGCCGCAGTTAGAAAAGCGTGTCCCCAGAAAAAGATAGGAAGATCACTAAGACCCATTGTTGATTGTACCATGTCCAACAAGGTTCGATTCTCCTTTCGGATACTCCATTCCATTGAGAAGTTCCTGGAGGTGTCAATTATGAAAGTATACCTTTTTCTTTCAGATGGTCATCGAATTCTTAGCTCAAGTATTCACCACCTTGATCCGATCAAAGGGTTTTGATTTTCTTGCCAAGCTGATTTTCAACTTCTCTCTGAAATTCTTTGAACTTTTCAAACGATTCAAATTTATGTGACGTAAGGTAGACATAGCCATATTTACTATAGTCGTTTGCGAAGGTGATGAAATATCGATATCCGTTTCTTGTGCTAGAGATCATAGGTCAACATACATCGGTGTATATTAGGCCCAACAAGTCTCCTGCCCTTTCTCCCAACTTGGAGAATGGCTGCTTAATCATCTTGCCTAATAAACATCCTTCGCAATTCTCAAACGATTGCAAATTGAATGAGTTAAGAACACCTTCCTGTATAAGTGTCTTATGCATTTGATGTTAATGTGGCCAAGACGACAATGCCACAAGTACGTTTGATTTGACTCCATGGTCTTAGTTTTCTTGGAGGTATTATTTACATTATAAACTTTTTTGTCTAAAAAAAGCACATAAAGACGATTTTCAGAATGTGCAATACCATATAAAACATTATCGAGATAAAACGAACATTCATTGTCCTTTACTCGAAACTCAAAACCTTTGGCGTCCAACGCCAAAATTGAAATAATGTTTTTGGTAATGTTGGGAACATAAAAACAGTTTTCTGGTTCCAAAACTAGCCCCGAGGGCAAAGGCAAACTGAGATTTCCTACGGATATGGCTGCAATTCTGGCTCCATTGGCGACCTGGAGTTCAACCTCTCCCTTCGCTAGCTTCTAATGTTCCTTAGTCCCTGAGAATTGGAACAAAGATGTGAGCCACATCCGGTATCTAATACCCATGATGTTGAGCTAGTGAAGTTTAAGTCTATAACGAATATACCTAATCCAGAAGCAACGGTTCCGTTCTTCTTATCGTCCTTGAATTTGAGGCAATCTCTCTTCTAATGTCCGTTCTTCTTGCAATAGAATAATTCAGAATCAGATTTAGAAGATGCTACCATCTTTTCTATGTTATCCTTGGTAGCCTTTAACTTTGGCGGAAAGGTCTTCTTCTTACCCTTCCCCTTAAAGCCTTTCTTCTTCTTGCCTATGAATTTGAATGGCTTGCCCTTTTTGATCATGAGCATATCATGCTTCCCCTCATCCTTGAGCGTTTGCTCAGTTTGCTGCAACATACCATGAAGCTCGGTGAGGGCTTTCTCTATGCTGTGCATATTATAGTTCATCTTGAACTGATCATAGCCTTTGCATAGCGAATCGAGAATGATGTCAATTGCCATCTCGGGTGAATACCCCGCGTCAAGCCTTCCCATGTTCTCAAATAATCCAATCATTTTAAGTATATGTGGGCTGACTGGCTCTCCTTTCTTGGGCTTGCTATTAAGGATCTGTCTGTGGGTTTCAAACCTTTCAGTTCGGGCCTGCTCTTGGAACGTGTTCTACAGCTCAGAAATGATCTCAAAAGCTGTCTCCTTCTCAAAGAAAGTCTTTTGAAGCTCGGGAGACATTGTGGCCAACATGATGCATTTGACATCCCGATTGGCAATTTGCCATCGGTTTAGGGCAGCCTGAGTCACCTCCTCATTAGGAGTCTCGGGAATTTCCTCATCAAGGACATATTCCTTTTACTCTTGCATGAGAACTATACGCAAGTTCCTTTGCCAATCAAGAAAATTTTGCCCACTCAACTTCTCCTTGTTAAGAATTGAGCGTAACGAGAATTGGTTGTTTGAGTTATTTGCAGACATCGTTCTATAATTGAAAGAATTTCAAAATGAAAATACATTCATATTACTTAAATAAGATTAAAATCATGCATTTTAAATCAAACTTATTTAAACGTCTTATTTACACATTAAATTGTCCCCATTTGGTGAGAATAAGTCGATTCCAAGATCCAAAGAAACAATGAGTAGTTAAACATGCTTTGACTTGTCTTAACACTCAATATTCTAAGGTAAGCAACTCTTTCTTAATGGCTCCAAGCCACTCTTGGTTAGATAAATCGTCGCATCTAATGCTCTCTCAACAACTTATCAACTTTGCCATGACATGTTAGGAATCCATCACTCATATCGTTGAGTATAACCAAAACCAACTTGCATACCGAGTATGCCTTACGTATCCTAGGGAGTAATAGTGATGCCTCGCTTTGGCGTAGCCCATCACTACTCTCAATAGGTCGATAAGTGTTATTTTGGAATGGCAATTTTACTCAATATTTTAGAGACCTAAGGTTTCTATATTGGTTGATTTAAGTGAACTTAATTAATCATCGCAACATTCGAAATCCTAAACATGCATCTAACATATAATTCATATATATAATCATAAATATATCGAAAACATAAACAATGATGCATTTGGCAACTAGCATGACCTTTTGAGTCTTCAAGTCTTCAAGGGTCATCTTTTGCTACTTCATGGCTTCGTCTTCCAAGAACCTCCGTCTTCAAGACATAACAAAAATTATGCAAATACTAGTATCTACGATAAGGACTAATCTAAATATTAAGGTACAAAAATACTCAACGGTTCGCAGACCGTATTTAGATTTACAAAATACATCACGGAACGCAGTCCGTATTTTCTATCCTAATCGGGCCCCACTAGTTGCCATTTTTATAAAACCTGCGGGAGAATATACATTCCATTCATCTATTCACTATTTGTGAATGACCCATACATTTTACAACGATAAACAAGTAACAATGCACAAATATGCGTAAACTAGTAACTAAATTAGGTCGTTATTCCGATTAACACGCCTAATTAAAACTAGTCAAAATTGTTTAACCGATTATGTAATTTAGCGCAATTAAAATTGAAGCTCCCACTAAATTCCGCATCCATCTTAATTAATCTAATTAATTAAGCTGGTAAACCCAAAATTTTGCCAATGCCGCTCAAAACCGAGGCCAAGCCTAAAAAATTTAATTAAAATAATTAAATTAATTAGAATAATTAAAACGGCATAATAAGTAAACACGTAGCCAACTGCACGCAAGTGGTTTGTGCACCTAGACTAGCGAGGGCGCACCATTGCTAGCCAAAGGGTGCCTAGCGCCCCTTGGGCAATGCGGCTTGGTGCGTGCTCCCGCACCACTCCACGTAGCACTAGCTAGGCCGAGCATTGTAGCGTTTGCTACGGGTTGCAAGGTGCAAGGCATCACGCACAAGGCTGCTTGCCCCTTCGCAACGCACCAAAATGCACACATACACAGCCACGCTATGCTGCTGCTGCTCTGGCTGCGGCTTGCTGGCTGGCTGGCTGGCCGTGCTATGCTGCTAGCAGGCAGCAGCCACGCTAGGGGTGTGTGGCGCGCACCAAGCACACCAACCCCCTTGGCAGCCACATGTGTGCTGCTAGGTAGCCCGATTGGCCGAGGGTGTTAGGCCTTAGTTTGCGTGCCACACTCTTGGGTTTTAACTCGAAATTTTGCGTGATTTAATTATTAATTCCAAATTAATTTTTAGAATTAATTCAATGAGCAAAAAATGAAAAATTATTACAAGTCAAACTTAAATAAAAAATCATCATAGTGCACACAACCAAAATTATTCCCAAGAACCATTATTTAATAAAATTGGTTCAACTTAGTACAATAAAATAAACAAGGGCAATTACTCACTATTAATCTAATTAATTTAAATTAATCATGAGATTTTGATAAAATAAAGGGGAGTTAGAATTGTGAACACAAATTTTCAAATAAAGATTCCAACTTTAACTTGTGAATCCTTGAAAAATTATATCTTCCAATATGAAGTTAAATGAAATTTCTATCACAAGATTCAAACTTTACGATTCCAATCAACTAAATACATGATTAAATCAAAATTTCAACCAAAAATTCATGGAATTTAGTAACTCAAAGTTTCAATCACTTAAAATAATTAAAGATTAAATCTTTAGTACTTAGAAGCCTCAAAGAATAAATTTTTCACACTTAATGCAATGGATTTGCAATTATGTGAAAATTTTAACCAATCTTTCAAACACTAATTACTACCAAGTAACCATGCTTAAAAAGATTCAAAATTGCTGAAACATTAAGGAAAGAACCATATACATAATCACCATAAATATGCCATTAAGATTTAAGGTTAGAAAGACTTAAAATTTTTCGTCAAAACAAAAATCCCTCGAAAAAGGCATTTCTGGACAGAGTTTGGCCTTTTTTATAGTCCTTAAAGGGTAATAACATTTCCAGAACGCTGTTTCCACCCAAAATTCACTATATTTGGCGAAAATCTAGGTTCTGGGGCTATAATCAGTTTTAAAACGGGTTTAAAATTAATAAAACCAAGCTACTAATCTAATTAGCAACATAAAACCAGAAAAATAAAGCCATAAAAACACCTTGAAAATTATGATTATAAAAATAAATGAGCAAGGCTTCGATACTGCTGTTGGGTTTTGATGAGTTCGACTCATCGCGGAAAATAAAACCCGAGCCAAGATCAAACTCACAATAAATATAATCAAAAGGCATATTTAACAAGAATTAAGGAAAGACGGAATTACCTTTGAAGGGTGCTTCGTTCGTTCACCGAGCTCTTACTTGAGAAAGCATAAGTCTCGCAACGGGCGATAACCTCCTACGGTATCCACCCGCAACACAACCCCGACTAGGTCTATTACTTGGAGGTTAGCCATGTCCGACCAAACTACTCGAGTAATTATGAGTTTAAAGGTTCTCTCTCTTACTCAAGTGAGTTTTTCCATACCCCAAGTTGGGTATATATAGGGAAACTCATGAGTGAAATCTTCTCTCCCATCAATGTGGGAGAGTTGGTAAAATCAATATTCTCCTTTTATTTTTAAATCAAAAATAAAATTAAATAGCCAACAACTAATTAATCAACAAGTGTCACACTTAGAGGAGACGTTAGGTAAGGACCACAAGGGAAAGGGGGGGACCAAATTTAATCCCCAAGCTCACCCCATAACCAGCCAAATACACCAATCACCTCCCAATAGGATGCTGCCACGTGGCACCCAGCCTTGGCCACCAAAACGCCCAGATGGGCGGCCTTGTGCCTTGGCTGGGCCCTGTCGTGGCTTCTTGGGTGTATGCTGGTGCCTTGGCCCAACAAGCCACGCATACAAGTGCGGGCTGCTGGCTGAGGCCTGCTGCTGAGCCAGTGCTAGCATGTGCAGCCTTGCACGCCACGCTGCTAACTGGTTGCTGTTGGGTGCGTTGTGCTTGGCGCACCAGCAGCAACGACCTAGCACACCTACCTCGCACACAAGCGCAGCAGGCCACGCACGCACATGCGGGCTGGGTGCTACTATATGCGTGGCTTGGTGCATGCTAGGTATGTGCTCTAAGCACATTTTGCCTCAAGTACTCGGTTTGCTCGGGGCATTCCTATGCTAGGGGTATTTTTGGTAAATTGTTGATTAATTAGTGATTTTACCGTCTCGTCTTTAATAAATTCGACTCAACTTACAACGCTCGGTTTCGACGCTACAAGCTCGATTTCCGACGACTAAATATTAATTACTCGAGTGACTCATTAATTCCTTCAAAATTAATTCGTCGTGTTGGATCGTTAGTTGCTTGGGTGTGACTCGAAGGGTTCTGTCAATATTTAGTTGTAATATTAATTATACGTTAATATTACTGATCGGAAGCGGCCTCCACCTAGGCATTCCGATCACTTGACCTTATTGAATAATTAGCTTTCGAATAATTCCAAACCCTCTATCGGAATAATACACTTGTTCAAAGGACACCATTCCTATCTTATATAGCTAACCTGTTCTCGAAGCTGATTTACAGTTCATTTTGAAGAACTATGTTAGATAGAATCTGGTACACTTATTATCTGAAACAATTAACGTAAGTTGTTCGTGAGGTCTCATTTGTATCAGCCAAGAGTAAGGCAAGTGAACAGGAAGAGGTAAAATTGGAGGATACATTTCATATAAATCAAAACCAAAAAGGTGCTACGCAGCCTCACAAGGTGAAACCCATCGACCTGATTGATATTGTTCAATTTCATCTTGCATAGGAAGCCCATCTTTTGTTTGAACAATATTGAAAGATTTCCTATCATGTCCTTTATAAACATATTTATATAAATACTTGACCGCTTCAATAGTTGAACAAACTTCAACATTCAAATGACAATTGAAATATGCTAACATATATGGATTATGGAATCACACATGTGTTGTCCATTTCAACACCTAGAACTTTAACAGTATAACACATAACTCTTCTTCGATACAAAGGATATCCATTGTTGTTACTTCTTGTTTCATCACAGTTTTGTTTTAGATAACCATACTTGCATTGACCACAATGTTCTTTATGTTTCATATAGGAACATTCTGGATTCAGATGACCACACGGACCATGCATCATATGCTTAATCAAAATTTCCCTTAAATATTCATTTTCTAAAAATGGAATTTCAGCACAAACAAACTTATCAAAGTCATCAGGAGACTTAATTTTGAATTCCGATTTCAAAATAATGAGAAAATGAGCATGAGGTAAGCCTCTTTTTTGGAATTCAATAACATAAATCATTGCATATACTTCTCCAAATAACTTTTTCTTTCGAATTCAGTGTTTTAAAGCAAGCACCTTTTCTCTAAAAACTCTTGAAACGATATTTGGCCTATTTTGTGCTTCTTCTCTAACAACACGTTCTTGTTTTATTTCTGGCCAATTAGGATTGGATGTCATTGTTATAAATAAATCAGGCTTGCCAAACCTCTAAACTAATGACATCGCATTTAAATATCTCTTCTTCAAATCTCGAGGGCCACCTATAAAAGTTGCAGGCAATATGACTCGTCTACCAACATTTGCCGCACATTATCCTCCATAGTTAATAGTATCAAGAAGTCCCTGATAAAGATCAACCCTTATTGTCTTTTGGTTCTTTCGGAAGAAATCTAAGCGTGTATTCTCTACCTTGACATACATATCAACGATATATTGTTGAAAATATCTTCCAGCTCTAAGAAAGAAATTTCCCATACGACATTGGAGCTTATATGCATAGTATTCTCGAGCCGAAATATGTTTATCTGCCTTAGATGAACCTCCATTTGCACCTAAAAATCAATATTTGGAAAAAAACAAGTATTAAGTAATAAAACCATATATATGACATATCTAAAACAAGACATACTTTAAAAATAAAAGATAAGAACTCATACGCCTAGCTTCTTCATCTAACAAATCTTGTGTAGTATGTACACTACAAGAAGAAACTGGATCCGTCTGAGACTCTAACTGCTGCAATCCACCCATAGACATTTTCTTTAGGCCTTGAGTCCAACCACAGTCACCATATGGAAATAGTAATGGATACTACAAAGGATCATAGCAACCATAATAATGTTTGATTTTATGAGAAGAATGATTTTGATCAGTGACCAATATGTGTGGACCCTCAGACTCTCTGGAAGAAGTAGTCTCTGGCCAAATGGTAGCAACCTCATCTGAATCAGGAGCATTATAAACACGCTGATCTGGAACTGTAGTCTTATTCAACAGAATTTGTGTTGAACCACTAATTGATACTCCCTTCAAAGATCGAAAGAATTTGGCATATGGGTTTATATCAGTAGTTTCGGGTGTTTTTGTGTCCCTAGGGAGAGTTACAACTCGAAGACTGGATCCAACGAAGCCGCCTGTAACTAAAAAACATCGGAACTTTGGATGTTCGAAGGTCCGCCTCCGAAGGTTAAGTTAGTACGGAGTCGGAGTAAAACGTGCGGAAAGTAAATATCTTCTCGAATTCCGAGATCAGGTGTTCTCTGTTTTCGAGAGCAATAAATGATGTAATGATTAAGACGTGCCCCAGTAAATAGGGGAATCTCCCTATCTATAGGATCCTAGAAAAAGTGTGCCATACCCTAGGGTTTGATGACCTAGGGATTTGGGCTGCGTCGTTTTGCGGCTACCTCGGGAATTAGGCCTTGAAGGCCGCCAATTTTCCTGAGGGGATATCTGCTTGACACGTGTCGGCTCTTGAGAGGTCAATTTGGAGGCCTTCTCATGTGACACGTGACATGCTCACATTATGCCAAGTGGTGGGGTAGAAATACCCAAATCATTTGCCCCTCACAGGGGTCACGTGGCGTGCCACGTGGCGCCTGTGACAGGTGTCATCCCATCATTGGTTCAGCATTGTTACCGTATACCATGGGTAGAATCTAGGTTTTTTACCCTAGAATTTTCACCCCTTCTATAAATAAGAGTTGACACCTCCTTCGCATTCACACGTTTGCGTGAATTTCAGAGAGAATCTTTTGAATCTTTTACTGTGACAACTTTGTCTTCTTCTGTGAAAGCATCCGACGCTCGGCAACCAGTCCGCTTGTAAGCATCTGCTTAGTAAGGTGGCTTATCGTACCTTCACTTAGTAAGGTAACCATCTGCTTTTGTTTTTTAATCTTTGTTTCTTTTCTTTTTTAGAAAATGGTTTCTCAAACGCACCCGGCACGGCCTAGGTTAGCGATCAGCCGGTCAGCGGGGATGGCTGAATCTAGAACTAGGAGTGCCGAATGCTCATTCGAGGACTCCCCTTTGAGAACTTCTCCAAATCTTACCATGTCATTGCCTGTGCAGAACACCACGGCCAAAACGAAGCAAACTAGTAGGACGTATAGGGAAGATGGTACCTGGTACCATTCAGAGAGTTCATTCGTATATTCAGAAGGCTCCATTAAGGCGCTTGCTATTGAAGTTCTTCACCATCCTATCAGTGCTACTAGCACCCTAAGCTCCTCGATTTTGGAGAAGTTCGATGATGAACAATAGATTCCCGGACCGGCTGATTCGGGGCCGGATGAAGGAATGGGGGAGGACACTGCTGGCACTAGTCAGCAGGCCCCAACTTGGACGATACCTCATATGATGATTCTGCATCGTCATCTTCTGACAGCGCCTCTATTGATCGGAGGAGGCGCACTCAAAATTAGATTCTGCCAGAGAGTCCCTGTCAGTTAACAAGGGCGAAGGATGGGCAGAGCCGTCTGCTTCGTGCCGGCTGGAACGTGCTCCTTATTATTTGCATGTTCCCAAAGGCAGGCGGGAGAAGATGACAGTTGACTTTGGGAAGTTCATTTGTAAGCATATCATGGGACATGGGTTTATTATCTCTGTGCTGGACGCTGTGGACACAGTCGTCTGGCCAGAGAAGGCCAGCTACGACCAATGCTTCGGCTGTTATGAGGCGGCCATTCAAGCTGGTCTTCGCTTCCCTCTCTATCCGGCCGTGGAGAGAATTCTTGATGGATACCAAATGGGTATCTGACAACTAGCTCCCAACTTTTGGGTCAACATCATGGGCTACATTGCCGCCTGTGAACTACTGGAGGTGGATCCCAACTTTGAAGCATTCGCCCACATGCACTATCTAAGCAAGGCCCCCCAATCAAGCGGAGCCGAATGGTTCACCCTTACAAGCCATAAGGGCTATATGATGGCGGTGGGGAAGGAGTCCAAATGGAAGGACTGGAGATGGAAATTTTACATAGTCTCCTGCCCCGACCGCTTGCGCAACAAAAGGTACAACCGGTGGAACGGAACCCTCCTCTCCTTGCAAGAAAGAAGGCTCTCCCGCCTGTCCCAAGGAAGGCGCAAGAGCAAATATTGGATCAAGGCCTGTTTACTGTGGCCGTTCGAACCAATGAAGAGGCGGGGGAGAAGGAGGTCACCCCGCAAAGCTATATTCCCCGTCATTAGTGGCTATCTGACGGGATGTATTTGGCCGTTTGCGGTCTAAGTACTAAGAGGCCGAGAGGTAGTAGGCCGTTTGGTTTTATTTTGCTTCGCTAAGCTTGATTTTTACTTCTGTTTCTAACTCTTTACTTTCTTGTGCAAGAAAAGCAATGGAAAAACTCTCGGCTTCAAAGAAGCCGCCTGAACACTCTGCAACTTATTACTGTTCATCCACTCTAGGCATACGAACCAACGAGGAGCAGCCGTCAGGCGGGGCTCCCAAGGTTAAGAACTTTCCTACTAGACTTTGGGTTCAGATTTCTTGATGCTGCATGCATACTAATTGGAGTATTCTATGCAGGGCGGATTGTCCAAAACCTCTCCCTCCAAACAGCCGGACCCGAAGCTTCCAAAGAAGTCGAGTGGTGATGTGGGCGTTTTTGGCAAGTGCAGAAAACGCATTGCCCATAACCCTAAGAAGGCTCATGATCACGGTAAAGTAGGTCGTTGGGACTACTAACCCTAACTAAATTAGAAATTTATAATACCTAAACTTACACTAAACTAGTTAGTGGCAAGTAAAGGGTCGAACCCAAAAGGAAGCACACCAATTTTAACACCATATTCACTAATGCAAGAGTCAATGGAAAGTATATATTTGTTGGGTTTCTTTGATTAAAAACACTAAAACAATTAAGAAAGAAAGATAAAGAAGGATTAAACCAAAGGGAAACAATGCTAGGGGGTACGGGGGTGTCTAACACGATTAAACAAAGATGGACAACAATGATTATCATGAAGAACATGCCATAGAATACTAAATTCTACCTAAACAACTTACTCTCATGCAATTGTCTAAGCAAATCAATGAAAGAGGTCTTGGCCTAATCGAGATCACTTTCATGCATCCAATTAGATGCTAATCAAATCGAGAGATTAAGAGTGCACAATACATGAAACTCTACTTAAAGAATTCATTTTCATGTAATTATTAAAGTAAAGGTGATCTTCCTAATTTAAATCACTCTCATGCATCTAAATTAGGGAATATCAAATAATGTGCTACTAATAATCCCAAGCTATCAAAAATCATACATTCATCAATTTATAGCATGAGTTCAATCAAATCATCATCAATCATCAATAATAATACATGTTTTTCACCCCCTTCCCCTAGCTAAAACTTAGCCTAGGAAAGAGAAACTAACCATGAAAACTAAACAATGTAAGAAAGCATAATTTAAATGACAAGTAATTTAAATGCCCTATTTTTTCCTATTGCTACATGTTTTTACATATAAATATTTATTAAAAAAATCAGTATTTTTTTTATTGATCCTGATGTAGTAACTAGTGAAAGAGTTATTATTCAGGTTTTCGCGCTTCCTGCAATTCAAGTGACGAGTAATTTCAATGTCCTTATTTTTGGTGTTGTATATTTTATATAGAACTGATTTAAAGATTTTGGCATCTAAATTTGATGTTTACTATTACACGTAGCTTTGTCAACAAGGAATTACAAAAATAAACGCTGTACAAATTTGGAGGGTGAATGTAATAATCAAATACAAAGGTATTTAGAGACTTTGTACTTTGATAACAGACTTCAAAATATAAGATTATGGTGTATTATTGATATTTGTTTTCAAAGTTAAAATTTGATTTAATATGTGTTTCAAATACTATTTTAAAGGTTGTAGGAACAATCTATTGGAAATTCTCATAACAAAGAAAGGAGCAGAGTTCAAGTGACAAGTAATTTTAGAGCCTTCTTTTTTGATATTGCATTTTTTCGACAAATATTTTTACAAAAAGAACTATATCTTGTAATGACCATTGTTCATATTTTTTATAAAGAATTCTGATGCAATATTTGGGAATAAAATCCCTACTCAGGCTTATCTGCTTCGCACCTACTTATTGTCATAAGTGTATGACCAAAAATTTGCCTTTGAAGCACTCCACTTCTGTTGTGATGATGGAGAAGTTAAAGTTGCTATCAATGAGTATGCTTCATAGCTTGTGAGATAGTTGACTTCTACAAATGAATAAGCGATACATTTCAGGCAGTATGTGCGACTATATAATAATTTGTTCTCTTTTACTTCATTGGGTGGTGATTATGATGCTAAAAAAAGTAAGGAATCTATGTTTTTAAGTTACATAGACATATTTATCATCATATTCCCAATTTAGTTCCTGGAGATGAAGGGCTAAAATATATGCAGCTGTATTTTTATGATGGACAACAAGAATTACCTAATCGTCTTAAATGTTTTCCTACATTAATAGAGAATATTTTGGCTATATTGATGGAGATTACTGATGATTTGGGTATTTCTACCCCGCCAGTTGGCATAATGTGAGCTTGCCATGTGTCACCTGAGAAGGCCTCCAAATGGACCTCTCAAAAGCCGACACGTCTCAAGCAGTTTCCTGAGGTAGCCGCAAAACGGCGCAATCCAAATCCCTAGGTCATCAAACACTAGGGTAGGGTACACTTTTGTAGGACCCTATAAATGGGGAGATTCCCCCATTTATTGGGGCACATCTTAATCATTAAATCATTTATTGCTCTCAAAAACACAGAACACCTGATCTCGGAATCCGAGAAGATATTTACTTTCCGCACGTTTTACTCCGAATACGTACTAACTTAACCTTCGGAGGCGGACCTCCGAACTTCCGGTGTTCTGCTGTTTTGCAGGTACAGACGACTTCGTTGGATCCAATCTTCGAGTTGTAACTCTCCCAAGTGACACAAAAACACCCGAAACATTTGTTGACGTCTGTAGGAAGAGTACCTCAAAGATGGTTTTACAAGAACCTGTACAGCCTTCAAAGACCAACCGGCCTCTGGTTGATGGAGAGGTCCACTCGGACCATAACTTTGGTGACGACTATGAAGTCGAAACCTATGTGGCCACTGATAGGTCACTAATCTCTATATGCATCCGTCCCAAAGATAGACGGGAACAGAACATTGACTAGGCGGGTACAAGAAAGCCCCATGGAAAGCCGTCTGATCAGATGCAAGCGGCAGGATCAGCCCCAGTCACCCAAGGTGAGCTCATGAAATTCATGACAAGTTTCAAGGGCGAAATCAAGGAACTGATCACCAAAAGGACTGCTGCTCCTAGGAAGGAATAATTGGCCAAAAAGCCAACTCACGCTGAGAAAGCAAAGTCAGTCAAGGACCGACAACCTACCCCTCATCCAGGGACGAAGGAGAAGGCTTGGCCCCTAATTGATCTTTCCAAGTTCCGCTTCCAAGAAGCGGCAAAGAGAAAGGTCATCCGACATGTGCAACCGGATGGCAGCAAAAAGACCTTTTCTAATGCTTGACATTACATTGAGCAAAAGAAGAACAAGTAGCTGTCTGAGTCGGCATCCACATCGAATTTCCTAGATAGCTTCAAGAATACCTCAGTGAGGAATTCACAATCTTTACATGGGACTCCGTTAGGCGGCCCTTCCATCCACACGGGTCCCCATGTAATCAATTCGGCACAGTATGTGGCCCAGCCATTATACAGGTTGCCTGCTTTTCCCTACATCCAGCCTACCTTCTTCGGAGGACAGGCGGCATACAATTACCAGCCTATGGACTGACAGCTTCGGCTGCAAAACCTTGGAGAACAACCTTTTGCGTTCTCCAGGGAGATAGCCGAGGCCGAACAACCTGCCAAGGTTAAGAATGTGTTAGTAGGAACCTATGATGGTACCTCTAACCAAGAAGATCACCTTTTGGCATATACCCACCTCATGTATCTACAAGGGTTGGATGATGCCGCTTGGTGTCGCTGCTTCCCAACTACCCTGAAGGGCATAGCCCAATAGTGGTTCGGCAACCTGCCTGCTAGATGCATAAACAGCTTCAATATGCTTGCGTTCTTGTTTCCGTCGAACTTCTCTATGAATATCCCTGTAAAGAAGACAAGCCTTGATCTGAGCAATGTGCAGCTGGGAGATAGAGAAGGATTGCGCTCCTATGTCAGGCGGTTCAATCGGGTGAGAATCCAGATTCAAGGGCTATTTGACGAGGTGGCCTATACAGACTTCGTTAAGGGTCTGAAGGATGGGTCGACTTTCAAGTTCGACCCCGTCCGCAAGAAAATCTTTACCCTTCAAGGAGCCCCGATGGAGGCGGAAGCTTATATAAAGGCAACCGAACTCTGCTCCTCAAATACAGCGATATCAAGGATGACTATTCGGCCCCACCAGCCGCAAAGAAAATAAAGACTGATAAGTTGGTGGTGGACAAGAAAGAAAAGCAATAGCATTCACTGAACGGGGAACAGTCAGACGACAGCTGTCTAGAGCAAACTGTTAAGGTTGATCATTCCTAGTTTAATCAATCACATGCACAACTATGTCAACCAATTTAATTGCAACATTCAAATCAATTTAGCATCATCAACTAGAAAAAATCATCAATCAAGCATGCTTCCCCTTCTCCCTAGCAACTAATCTACTCACTAATCATGGTGAAATTAAGGAACAAAACAAATTTAATCAAATTCATATTCATTTAAAGCTTAATTAAAAGAAAATTAATCAATCAACAAATTCTAGAGCAAGGAATGTAATCTCAATCAAAATTCAAGAAACTAGAAAGAATTACATTAAAAGTAAATCAAGAGAAAGAAATCCTACAAATTTTCATTGAATTGAAGAAGGAATTTCAAGATCCAATTGGAATCTCAGATCAAATTCAAGTACAAACAAGTAAATCTTAAGCTTCTCTCTCTACTTTCACTCTCTACTATTTCTGGAAAATTATCTCTAAAGTACAAAAGTTCCCTCGTCATAAAAAAAGAAAGTCAAAAGCTATAAATAGAAAAATCGAGCGAAGGGGGCTGCACAGGGTCGTGCGCATGCACTGACCAGCCGCGCGCGCGCGCCCTTGCGTGGTGTACAAGGCCCTGGCTCCTTCGCTTTGCTTGATCAAACTCCGCGCTCCCGAGCATCCCCATCATTAGTGCACTCGAGATGATGCCCCCGAGTAAGGCAGTCCCAAAATGAGCAAATTGACTTGATTATTCTCCTACAAAACACAAATAAAACAAAGAGAGAGAAAGCATAACAAAATAAAACTAAAACTAAAACTATGAATTATCAACTAAAAATATGAAAAACTCGTAAAAACTAATCGAGAACCAAAGTGAATTATAAAAATGGAAAATCAAATAAAACTAAGAGAATTATATGAAAATGATGAAAGAAAATGAATCTAAATCTTATTCTTTTGAGCGCCATTAACGACTTTCATCAGTGTTGTTATTGTTGCCGCTATTGTCGAGAAGCTTGAGGAACTTGCTCCCTATGAGACAAATGGAGCTCATCAAAGGTGGTACGGGGAACTTTCCATTGATTTACATTCTTTGGCGGGTTGGAGATGAAAGGATGAGAAATTTCACACCAAGATACCTCGCGGACCATCCAAATCCACCCATTTAGATTCTCTCGAAGAGTCACGTCATTAACATCCCGGCTTTCTTGAGAGCGGTAAGGTTCAAGTAAGGGAATTCATCAACCAGGGTGAGCTTGCCCAACTCCTCTCCAAATCCAAATTTATAGGCAATCCATTTGATCATACCGCCGCATTGAATATTGCCAATAAGAAAAGTTCCCAACTTTGTCTCATTGAAGAGATCGGCAAGGATGGCACCAAAATTGACTTTGAGATCATATTTGATGTAACCATCGGTGGCTAACCATAGCATAGTGTGATTCTCTTGATTTATCTTCCCAAGCTCTTGTACAGAGAAAAGAGCATGCACTATCATCCTATGAAAATACCAAAGGGCCGGTGACAAAGGAATAATCGCGTCATTAGACAACTACACCTAAATCAAATACAATTTATAACACTCGACTTATCCTAATACAAGTATATGGCAAGAAGAGGGGTCGAACCACGGGGAGAAGCACATAAACACCGCATTCATCACTAGACTTTAAGCTATCTCGGGACAAAAGCAAATGGGTAGATGTAGATGCCGCTTCATCATGCAATAACATAAAAGCAAATCAATAGTGAACTAAACTTGCGTGAGTATTGAAATAAGGTCCAATCTAACCGCCTTCCGGGGTTAATCGGTTTCTCCTAACATAGCCTCTATGTTTCCACACTAGAACCATATATTAGGAGGTGCAATCAAAGAACAATAGATAGTAATGAACCTTAACTAAGTCAACTTCCATTCCTTGTTAGAAAAGATTAACCTTTAATCAACCAACAATGTGCACTTGCAAGAAGATCAAAGAATATCAAGCATGTAAAGATTTTGATCACAATTGACTTAATCCCAATATTATAAACATGAACAATTAGCAACTACACCATCCCCACACCCTTGGCTAAGTGACTACTCACAAATCATGTTGAAAACAATATCAATCACCAAATCAATAAGCATCAACATGATCAATAAGTAAAGAAGGAAAATCAAAGTAAACAAACAAAATTAAATGCAAAGGTAAAGAGAAAGAGTAAGAGATTGCTCATTAATTGAAGTTGAAGATCTACAAAAGATTAAACAAGCTTCTTCTTCAAAATCCAAGTTCATCAATGAAGAAATCTACACTTTCTCTCTCTACCAAATGAAGACTAATAGTGTTTCTCTTTCTACATTAAGCTAAAAAAGAATGCAGAAAATTAAAACTAAGTTAATCTAATTTCTCCTCCAAACGTTCTAAAAAATGGGACTTATATAGTCCTTACACAGCTAGCTGATGTAAGGGAGCGGTCCGACCGAACACTGGGAAGGTTCGGCCGGACCATGGGTAGGTTCGATCGAACTCCCCTGATCCTGGTCTGGTCGAACTTCTGAGGTTCGACCACTCCTGTAAAATCGCCAAAATGCAGCTTGACTCTGCCTCTGCGTTTGACCGGACAGTGGAGCAGGTTCGGCCACACCCTAGTTCGACCGCACCTTCAGGGGGTTCGGTCGAACCTCTCCTTAACCTTGCTTATCTTCAGCTTTCCTTGAACTTTTGGCTTCCTCCTCTTAAAGACCCTGGTTCCTACAAAGAATAATCATGGAAATTAAAGTAAAGAGCAGGAAAAAAGGGCAAAATCTAGGAAAGAAGATGCATAAAGGGAAAGGGAACTAAGTGCAAAGAAAAGGATGCAAACAAGCCGCAAATGTGGGAAAATGACCATCAAAATGAACCTTAATCGTGGCATAAATGCCACTCATCAGCCGGATGGATGATTTTCGATGCCTTTGCAAAGCGGGAACGAAATCTTGTGGTCCATTAGGTGATGGTATCTCACCATTATTGCTCCACATACCCATCCAAACATATTGTTTAGCTCCTTAAGAGTGACCTTCCGTTGCTTGTTAAAAATTCAAAAATGAAGCTCGAGCTCCTTCACACCACGCCTCTCAGTAGTTTGAAGTTGAAAAGAAGAGAGGAATTCCAAAGTGAGCTCTCGGTAAGTGCAAGGAGGCCTAGGGTCGGCCAAAGAAGTATTGGTGAATTCCGAAGGAATCGAGATGGAAAGGAATAACTCCTAACCTAAATATTCAGCCATGTCTTGGATATCCGCATCAAAACCCAAGGTTTCACAACATGATTTATTGTAGAATCTTGTAGAGCGGACATGGCGTTTAGAAAGTTCATCAAAACAATTGCGTTGAAATTGAGAACAAAATTGGACCGCGTATGGCTGGGGACAGTTGGGCGTTTAAGTAGATGAGGATGGTGCTTGGGAAGAAGAACCTTTTGATGACTTTCGAGAAGAAAAATCCGAAATCATATCTCTAAGTTGGCGAGATATGACTTTAGCAACAATAGTCAACTTATCCAAAAATGCTCCGTAGGACAAGTACCTACAATTAACCAAACATCCAACTTCAAAAATTTATCTCACAATATCTATTAGCTAAATTCAAATCAATTACCCAAATAAGGCATCACATGGTGTGATAAGGACTACTCCATAAACAATATTAGGAAAATAGTGAACTTGGGGGTAAGTTCAAAATCACTTCCAAAGATGGTTCATATTCAAAATCAAAGTGATAAAGAGACATAAACACCCTCAAATTATCAAAGAAACATATCAAACCAAATTTCACCAACAAAAGAAATCAATCCACCATCAAACTACTTCACTTTGTACAATGTCATACAATTACCACATTTACATATCAAACTCAACAATATAAATATGAACAATTGCTAGTGAAATTTCATCTAAATATCATTGAATAAGCAATGTAGCCCAAATATGACAAACTAAGCACATACTACTCAAATTTATTTTCATTCAAGAATTCTCAAAAAAGTAGTACAGGATAGTAAGAAGTTGTGATATAATTTATGAAATTAGCTTCTCCAAATCACAATTTAAACAACAAAATGGCTTAATATACTTACAAAATCAACATTATAGTGAAGAAAATTAAGTAAATCATACCAAATTGTTCCAAAAGAAATCAAAAATTGAAGACCCACACGGATGAAATTCTTTGACCTTGTTAACAATGGTGGAAAGATGAAAGTTTGTGATGAAATAAGGTGGAAATTGAGGGAATTGATGTGTGTATGCAAGAGATTAGTGAAGGAGAAATGAGGTATTGAAGGTAGATAGTGGGAGTTACAGTTTGAGTGAGAAAGAGAAGTGAGAAATGAGGAGAAAATTGGGGAAATCGGAGGTTAAACCTTGATTTTTTTTCGCTGGGTAAAGTAGGAGCGAGCGCTCCACCTGATATAGAGTAGGCGCTCCATCAGAATGGAGCCCCCGCTCACCCTTTTGCCAAAATTGTTCGAAATTTTACCTGATACGAGCCGACGCTCCACCATATAGTGTGATATAGAGTAGGAGCTCCACCAGAATGGAGCCGGCCGCTCCTCAAGACTGCTCGAGAAGATTTATTTTGCTCAATTTCGTTTACTTAGCCACATTTCTCAATCCAACTTCCACCCTACATAAACAAACAACACAAATTCATATAATCAAATTCCAAATTAATCCAAACCAACAAAACATAAAATTCAAAGCAAAAGAAACTCGGGTTGCCTCCCAGAAGCGCTTCTTTATGAGGTAATTAACTTGACCATGAGGAAACATCATTAATGGGGAGGCTTAGGATCCAAAGGATCAAGCCTAAAACATTCAATCAAACCAAATTATAGAAATAAGACTCATATCATCCATAATTAACTTATTTTTTGGTTTCTAGAAATCAATGAAATATGACCATTTACTTACTTTTAAGAGCTTTTAGAGCCAAAAATGCTTTAAAATTGCCTAAGGGACTTCTATCTTTCCCATCATTCATGGATTGGTCCAAATTATAGAAATAAGACTCATATCATCAATAATTAACTTATTTTTTGGTTTCTATGAATTGAAATCAATGAAATATGACCATTTACTCAATTTTGAGAGCATTTAGAGCCAAAAATGCTTCAAAATTGCCAAATGGACTTCTATCTTTCCCATCTTTCATGTATTGGTCGAAATTATAGAAATAAGACTCATATCATCCATAATTAACTATTTTTTTGGTTTCTATGAATTGAAATCAATGAAATATGACCATTTACTCAATTTTGAGAGCATTTAGAGCCAAAAATGCTTCAAAATTGCCAAATGGACTTCTATCTTTCCCATATTTCATGTATTGGTCCAAATTATAGAAATAAGACTCATATCATCCATAATTAACTTATTTTTTGGTTTCTATGAATTGAAATCAATGAAATATGACCATTTACTCACTTTTACGAGCATTTAGAGCCAAAAATGCTTTAAATTTGCCTAAGGGATTTCTATCTTTCCCATATTTCATGTATTGGTCCAAATTATAGAAATAAGACTCATATCATCCATAATTAACTTATTTTTTGGTTTCTATGAATTGAAATCAATGAAATATGACAATTTACTCACTTTTACGAGCATTTAGAGCCAAAAATGCTTTAAATTTTCCTAAGGGATTATTATCTTTCCCATCTTTCATGTATTGGTCCAAATTACAGAAATAAGACTCATATCATCCATAATTAAGTTATTTTTTGGTTTCTATGATTTGAAATCAATGAAATATGACCATTTACTCACTTTTAAGAGCATTTAGAGCCAAAAATGTTTCAAAATTTGCAAAATAAGCTGCTAACTTCCTCTAAGACACCTTGCACTCCAAGTGAGAAGTAACAATCTCATACATGTATCTCATAATGTAGTAGCCACATTCAACGTCTCCTTGTTGTTGAGCACACTAGCATATATAACAAATAGTTAAACATTTTGTTTTCAAAGTGCACAATGTATAACAATATGGGGTGAGTAGTGTATTTGTATTTACCTCCATTTGTATGAATTTCAATTTTTGCCTATGTGATTTCAATTCACTCCCAGTGAGATTTGCCCGATATACTTTATAAGCCCTACAAAAATGATATATATTTTAACACTCAGAACAAAATAATCTACAACACCACATGCAACATTCTAATAGAAACTAAGGCATAATTTCAAGTTTATGGCTCACTTCATCATGATTTCGGCAATTCTCAATTGTCGTGGTTTTTCTTTAGGTAGCTTCATAGAGTCAAACTCATATGCTAAACCTAATTGTAGATCTACCACCACAAGAACCCAATGACAACTACATCATTTAAGAGGAAAACACAAATTAGAGTATTGGGAAATTGGTATTAATAAGTTTAGTGGCAGTATAAAAAACATAGTTCGAACCTTGCTACATATGGGGCCACGATGAATTTGCAACGTTTACCCGTCTTTCTTACTTCATGTAAAAAAGTATTCTTCACATATGTATAAGCTTCAAGGTAATCATTCTCAATTGAAGCTTTAGAAATGAGTTGAGGACAAAAGAATGTGATCTCAGTTCTGTTGAAAGCGTCGATGAAGTTGTCTACTAAATACCTACATGATAAAGTCGTAGAAAAAAAAAATCAGCATTATAGCAATAAAAATATTACTATAGTAAATATAAGAACCAAAGTAAAGGATTATTAAGTAACCTACATGATATAAACATGAATCAATGAAATATTAGCCCACGCTCCTCTTAGAAATTCATGTACATCGGCAGCGGTTACCCAAATCTGTTTGTTGCTATCAAAATTAAACATTGAGGCCTTTAAAAGTACCGATGTTGTATCATACTTTGCATCATCAGAACTCATTAACCAATACAACAACTCACACCCCCCGCCAAAAGTCTCAACAATTTTATCTTCAAGTGGTTGGAATTTTGTGGGTTTGATGGAAGATTGCCTTGATTTAACGCCACAACTATCGTCCCCTTCTTTGCTTTGGCTAGATCTATGCTTCTTTTTTGGGCGATGGTCAAACCTTTAATAAAAGGTGAATATTAGTCTTGATAAAATATACAAAAATGAGATATAATGTCAATAGTAGGAGAATATGCCTCTTCTTCAAAAAAAAAAAACCATGTCAATAGGCCATAGTACAAAGGCAGACCTGGCTTTACCCAACTTAATCACACCATCGGGAGACGGTACCGGTATATCGAGGAAGGCACAGTCGGGATAAGAGTTGTCCACACTGACCCTGTAATGATTGGGTAACATCTTCAGGTTGTGAGTAACTTCACCGGTAACGGGATATATCGTTCCATCTGCCACAACCACTAAATTTTGATTGTACTCATCTTTTAATGCAAGGCGACATTTAGTGGCTACCTACATAATACAAAAAACTCGATCAATATTATACATGTTAACCATGTTAAGTCATAACTTTAGTATTAGTTCATAAGACATATACCTCTACTACATACACGATGGCTTTGTGTTGCCTCCATGGTCATCATCACTTGCATTCCTTGAAATGCCTCCACGTCATCGGTCATCTGTGGTAGTAAATTGGCAAGATAAGCTTTCACCTCCATTGCCACACGTTGTTCTAACCTCTCTTGAAGCCTCTCTTCAACCTTTTCTTTTAGCCTCGCCTAAAATTCTTGAGTTAGGGTAGCTTTCATTGATTCTAATTCTTCCAATGAGCATCCACCTTGGCCGGATGATTTACCCTTTTTGTATCCCTTCCCAAATACTTGTGTGTGACTAACTCCAAACCCACACCTTCCTAGTCCGTTTACACGCCCGCGGTGATCCTTTTTTCCTAAAGCCTTGTTAAGGGCATCCATACCAATACCTTCACTTGAATCGTTTCCTTCATCATTCTTTTGCAAGTTTTCCAACTATTCCAGAAAAAAAGTATATAAACATATATTACAGCAATAATATTACATAATAGGATTCCAAGATTTCAAAAAAAAAAGTTGAATCATATCACTAGTCAGAACATAATTTTGGCATAACAGTTAATGATTTTGGCATAACATGATTATGCGAGGGTTATAAAATGAGTTCAGCTAGCATAGTATATAGGGATCACATAATCTGATGTACAACCTAAAACCTGCTATTATATCAGGAATGTAACCCTTTTAGGTCCCTGATTTGACAATTTGACATGTAATCACCACATTTCTTCTTCAAAAATAGATAAGCATATGTCTGATTAGAGAACCCTGCACTTGAGCATGCTTATTCCTATTATGTCTAATTTTCAGTTAGGCAAAAGTGATAGTACTCATGTGGCAATGAAAATGTTGGAAGGTATGGAATGATATGGTGTTCAGCCTAATATCACCACCTACAATATACATATTGACCTTATTAAACTCTTAACTAATACTACTGCCAATCTTGGTATCAAATTTTGAAGATGAAGTGTTTTTGTTTTTATTGGAAGTCATGAGTAAGAACGGAGTTTTGGTGGGTTCAATATGGTGGGTTCATGAAATTTGGATGTTGAACCCACCGTCAAGGAGTTTAGAAACTTCCATAGTTCGTGTTCATCATGAACATAAGATGTTGTGTGCACCGGGTGTGCGCACGAAGAAGTCCGGAAGCATAGTCAACCCTCATTTGCGCGGCCGTGAACAAGCCTTGCGTGGGCGCGCATCCCTTGTGTGCAGACGCGCAGGAGCTATTGCGTGCATTCTTATGCGCACCTCCTCTCTTTTCTCTCTTATTCTACATCTATTTTATTTTATTTTCCATTGTTGTGCTCATTGTTCATTTTACTTAGTTGATGATGACTCTAACTCCCCAAATTTATGCTTTTCAATTGATTTTCTGTCTCCAAAAGTTGGGAATTTTGGTATTTTTGATTAGGTTTTTTAAACTTGCAAGTTTGGGATTGAAAGCTAGTAGTTGTGCACTTTACTCCATTTTATTTAAACTTTCCACTCATTCAAGGTATGAAATCTCTATTTCATTTGATTTTTATGATAAATTTCTCACCTTGAATTGCCTTGTTAGATTTGAATGCCTTGGTGTATGCTCTAATGGTCTCTACTTTGCCTATTGAGTGACTCCTAATTTTGTATTGATGGTGATTATTGATGTATATATGATCTTTTATTTTCATGGTTTTGCTTAATTGAACTACAATTTTGATACCACCATTGTTGGCCATCTTCTTTAAAAATGGTCATGGATTCTAGTGTGAAATGTTGTTGCTCATTGTTTATTCTTGATGGTTCATGAATCCTTGCTTATATTGTTGATTGAATGTGCTTCCATACTAGTTTGTGTCAACTTACTCATTTTATTTTCAATATTAGTTATGGATTGATTTACTTTGGTTATGTAACATCTTTTCAGTACCATGTCTTTCATGATTTTGAAATTTTCTTTGGCTTGTTTGTGTTGTAGATGGCACCGCTCTGCCGTCCCAAAAGGGCTCGTGGCTCTAATTCTCTAGAGGTTGTGCCACCTCTTTCCAATGTGAGCGAAACTTATGGCATAGAGTTCACCAAGCATGAACATTGGGAAAACTTTATTCGTTTCTCCTCCTGGAAGATCCTTTCAACGAGATTCTATGATCCTTCAACAACAACGAAGGTAAAGATCGATTATGATGTAAGACGGTTGGCTCGAAACTTGGTATTGAAGGACTTCATAGGTCTAGGTGCACCAACATATGCCCGTCTTACCTCTGAATTCCTTTCTTCTCTCGAAGTGCACGAGGAGGAAGAAGGTGGTGAACATGCTCGCACTCTAACATTCCAAATGTTTAATTATGACCATTCTATTTCTCTTTCTTACCTCAATGAGATAATCAAGTTTCCCATCCCATTGGAAGAAACCGGCTACATCTACCCGGCATTCGAGGACTTACAACATGATCATGGGTATAGCGAGGGTCGTTGGTGGAGACATATGTCGGTAGAAGGAGCTTATCGACCTCAATATTCCAAAGTGGCTTCAATTATTCATCCGGCTTTGAGGTATTTCAATAGGTTACTTACCTATGCTTTCTTCTCAAAGGAATCCCTCGGTGCCATCTCTAGGAAGGAGTTAAGCTGGTTATGGTTGGCGGATCAACCATTTGGGGATGTCGAGATCATCAACTTTGGGATTCACTTGCTAGATCGTTTTATCGATATTCGTGACGGTGTCTTTCTCTCTAGGAGCATTCAATTGGGAGGATTGATCACCATCATCGCTCTTTCTCTAAACAAGAAGTATGAGAAAATTATCTTGTCTCTTAAGCCCATCTGAGACCGCCCTGAGAAATATATGTCCTATCTCCTCAACATTTATGCTTTGATCAATAAAAAATTCTTAGAGCAGACTTCTAACGAGGATATGTACATTTGGAAAGTTTTCAGAACAACCGATTGGTGCCCGAACCCACGTCCGGTGGCTACCGCTCGGTGCTTGGACACCTCTCTCCCTTGGCGGCCCAACAAGTGTCCTATTGACCCATCTCTCAAGAGGACTCTTCCGCCCAACCTTCGCATCAACCCGCATGCTCCCGTTCATACTCTCTCTATTGATTTGCCCTCGGTATCTCGGAGAGGTACTCCTATGATCTCTTCTTCTTCTTCTAATTATCAATGTGATTTGCTTAGTTTTCATGGTAAAATTGATTCCATTGCTAATGTGTTGAATGCTTCCTCTTAAGGAAATAACTTTGTGCTTGGTTATGATTATCATGCTAGGAAAATTTATTACTTACGTGTTAGGAGAGGAGAGATTAAGCCATATTTGAATTATCCCTACCTCCCGGTCCAACAAGGACCTTTACCTCAATGGGTCCCTTATTATCCGGATCAAGGGCCATACTTTTGCTATCCTTATTGGGAGGGGCCTCATGTACCCCCCAATGCAATTAGAGGGACCATCCTGGCCACCTATGACTATAAGAGGCCCGAGGGTTGTGACTTTGCCTATGATCCGGATAACCCTAACCCCTTCCCTAATCCCAAACCATTGGTAGATGGGGGCTATCGGATAAGGCTCAGAGGAAGAGTAGGTTAAGAGGTGAGGGGCCGATGGAGGTGGATGATGATGTTAGCTGAGTCTTTTTCGATGTCGGTGAGGGGAGTACGCATTCTACCCCTTACCATAGCGCCGAGTGATACCATGTTATCTACACCCACTTATGTGGTTGCTTTGCATTGATATTGTTCTTTTTCCTACTTTTTGTTAGGATTTTAGCTTGGGGGGGTAGCTCATTATAAGCTTGGGGGAGTATTCTTATGATTGAGTGTGCTTCATTTGTTTCCCCTTTGCTTTTATGGTTCACTACGACTTTGACTTTGAGTTTCCGTCTAATGATGATGTTTTATGATGATGATATAATCTGATGATGATGTTGTGATATTGGTTTGTTGTTGATAGTTGATTTCCTGATGATTGATTGATTTTTTTGGTTGGATGAGTATTTTTTTTGCTTTTCATTCTGTATCTCTGGTTCTATGATCATTTCCGATTTAGCTTAGTTATATTTTGCATTCGCGTGGAAGTTACTGACAATTTTTATTTGTATACAGTCTTTTCATTTCTCACATGGCGTATAATTCTTGCTTTTGCTTTTTGGAGCATCGTGAAGGTTTATGCTTCACCTTGTTTCTCTATATTAGCATTGCTTGGAGTGCCCGATGAGATCTTTCTATTTCTTCTCTTTCCTTTTTCTTTCTTGTTTGCTTAGACTAAGATTAGTCTAGGAAGAGTTGATTATTCGAAGATGCTTGCTTTGTAACACCATAGGGTGTATGGGGTCATTGGTGATGTTGTCAAATGACAGCTTGTATATCGATTGGGATTTACATGTCTTTCATGCATCTTTTTGCCTTTCTTTCTCTATTCCTTCTCTTTTCCTTCATTTTGCTTTCAATTTTCTAAAGAAAAAAAAGATTTTGAGGCATTATTTTCGTTTCTTTTGATATTTATCCTTTGTTTTGGACATAATACCATCAAAGCATTTGCTTTTGAATGAATAACTTCCTATATAGTATTGGTGTGCATGTTTTGAGAGTATCTTTGGTTGATTCTAGGATAGGGTATGCTAAGGTAGCGGTTTACACCTTTTGGGACCTTGTAGCCAGATTCTATTTGTTTATGGTAAGAAGGAGTTATTCCCTATAGTGGATTTGAAGCTAATAATGAGTTTTTGCTACAACCGTGTGAGGTTTTTATTCTTCTTTCTTTTAACATTGCTTGATTGAGTGGCACATGGATCCTTGACTATTTCTTTCTTTGATTGAGTGGCACATGCACAAATTCCATCAACCAATTTAATTACATTATCCAATCAATCAAAAACCCCTAAATTAGCTATAGCTTATCATTCATACATGCTTCACCACATCCCTAGCAAAGGAACTACTCACTACACATTATAAAGTTGAAAAGCATTACTCAACTAATCATCAATTTCATCGTCAACATTGCAATTCAAATATCAACAATCAAATCAAACAATCTATAAAAATTCAACAATATATCAAAAATCAAACACTAAAATTGCATTGAAGAGAAAATAATTCTAAGAAAACTTTGATCAATATCAAAGTGAATGAAGATCAAAACGTAGCAATCGTCAGTTACCAAGTTTCTCTCTCTAAAATCTAAGAACAAAGTTTCCCAAAATCTTGAGCTTCTCTCTCTACGAATCCAATCTATTATAAATTCTAGTATAATTCTCTTTCTAAAAAGGAAGAAATTCTATACAAAGTAAAACTAACGAAGGAGAATTTAGTTAGACGTCAAAAAAGCACACCAATATGCGCGCCCTCACCTCGAAATGCGCGGTCGCATTGAAATGGGTACAGAACAAGGGGAGATCAGTTGCGCGGTCGAACCTCGCACCTATGCGGCTGCGCATAGGCCCTGCGCGCCCACGCCACATTCATGCACGCCCGCACTTAGGAGCAGGGGAGGATTTCTCGTCATCCGTTGATGCTTCCGTGCGCTCCACTTGATACATGTTGGGGTGGTAGTTTCCAAAGGCCTCCACAGTGGGTTCAAAACAATTTTTTATGCCCACGCAGCTTGAGACCGCGACCATGAAGACTTAGAATTTGCACTCCTTAACACTTGAGCTTCAAAGGGAGAGACCGGCTTGCATCTTGAGTTTTATAAATCCCGAGAAAAAGCTATTGAGCTCCTTAAACATCACTAATCTCCTAAAATAAAAGAGAAGCAAACAAATAAAGGAGAAAGGGAAAAATAAAATAAGAAATTCAAGAAAATGGGAAAATAACTAAGGAAAACACAAACTAGAGAAATAACATGTAAAACTAAAGAAAAAGAGATAAAAGAACTATAAAAGCAATCAAAATTAATCTTAAAAGAAGCTAAGTAAGTGCCATAAATGACACTAATCAAGGGACGGTTGCTTTTGAAAATTTGGGTGCAAACTTGCACCTTCTGTTGAAGGAATTGAAAGACATTTTATCCTTTGAAGTGGAAGAGATGCCAGGAATCAGCCAGGATCTCGCTGTCCACAAACTCGCCGTTGATCCTAAAAAGAAGCCTATCCGGCAAAAGAAAATAAATCACGGCTAGGAAAGAAGTTAGGCGGCAGTTGCCGAGGTCAAAAAGCTTTTAGACGCTGGATTCATTCGGCCATGTAACTTCCCTAATTGGGTTGCAAATGTTATGATTGTGAAGAAGTTGAATGGTACTTGGCGCATGTGCGTAGTTTACAATGACTTGAACAACGCATGTTCAAAGGAAAGTTACTCACTTCCAAAGATTGACAGCCGATCCACTCTACTGCCTGGCATGCCTTGATTAGTTTTATGGATGGCTACTAAGGTTTCCATCAGATTTCCCTGTGGAAAAAAGATCAAGAGAAGACTGCCTTCGTCACTTATCAGGGGTTATTCTATTATATTGTGATGTCGTTTGGCTTGAAGAATGCGCCTGCTACTTTCCAACTGATGATTAATACTGTCTTCATTAATCAGATTGGGAGGAATGTAGAGGCGTACATTGATGACATGATAGTCAAATCCAAGCAATAGATGGATCATCTTGCTGACCTCCGAGAAACCTTCAACACTCTCAGGCGGCACAAGGTCATGCTCAATCCCAAGAAGTGTGTCTTTGGTGTTGAGTCCGAGAAGTTTCTCAGATTTTTAATTGATTAAAGGGGGATAGAGGCCAACCCAGAGAAGATACAGGCGATGATTGACATGATGTCACCCCGTACTGTAAAGGAAGTTCAGAAACTTATCGATTGTCTGGCAACTTTGGGAAGATTCCTTAGCCGGTCAGGTGACAAGTGCCTTTATTTCTTCTAAGCGATCAGAAAGAAGACAAGGTTTGAATGGAGGAATGATGCTTAGGCGGCCTTTCAGAAATTGAAAGAACATTTACACTCTTTTGCGAGGTATATTAGCCCTCTACCAAAGGAGATGCTTTATATCTACTTAGTTGTGTCAGATCATGCACTCAGTACTATTCTCCTTGCGGAGACAGACAACATTCAGCTTGTAGTCTATTTCATTAGCCACGTACTCAGAAATGCTGAACTACGGTACCCCATGGTTGAAAAATTTGGCCTTGCTCTTTACATGGCTGTCAAGAAGTTGAAACCTTACTTCCTAACGCATCCGGTTGTGGTCTATACAAACCAACCTCTCAAGCGCCTAATGACAACCAAGAAAGACAATGAAGGGTCAGGCGTTCGCTGACTTCATTATCGAAATGACAAGGCCAGTTGCACCGGAGAATACTGATCAGGTTTGGAAAGTGTATGTAGACGATGGCTCTTCCATGAACGACTGTGGTGTAGGCGTTATCTGTCAGTCCCCTAAGGGGAAGAAGTATGAGTATGCAATACGGTTAAAGTTCTACGCCTCAAATAATGAGGCAGAATATGAAGCCCTGCTAGCCGACATCCGTGTAAGGCGGCAGGGGCAATCAAAATTAACGCCTGCTCTGATTCACAGTTGGTCGTTAGCCAATACCATAGTGACTACAAGGCTACCCGTCCTATTTATGGTAAAAATACCCTAGACACGTGGTCCAATCAGAGAGGGACACGTGTCAATCTTGGATGGGTCCAACGTGGACCACTCCTCAGCTGACACGTGTCAGCCTCAGATAACAAATAGAATGGCCCTTAGGGCCCAATTTCGAAGAACGCTGTAAAGCTCCGCAATCCATTAGGTCACCCTAACCTAATGAAGGGCACATTTTCAAACGACCCAATAAATAGGGAGATTTCCCCAATTTTGGGGACACCTTCAATTATTACAACAACCCTACATTCTCTCACATTAGAGAAAACACCTGATCTTGAAATCCGAGAAGAACTCACATTTACCTTTTTTACAACTTTTCATCTTCTACGACCAATACTAACTTGTTATTTGGAGGCGGAGCTCCCACCAACCGGAGTCTTCATGTTTTGCAGGTACAGACAGAGCCAGACTAGTCTTGGTGACGTAACTCTCCCAAGGGACCAAAAAGCAACCAAAACATTGGGCGCCGTCTGTGGGAGAGTACTTGTAAGATAGTTCAAGATTCTGTACCGCCGCTTGAATCCAACCGGCCTTGAGTCAATAGAGTGGTCTAAATAGATCCGGATACAAACGACTGTGAAGTGGCCCCTAATAGGTAACTCATCTCTAAACTTATACGTCCCATAGATTGGCTAAAATGGAGCAACAATGAAACTGGTCCCAGTAAGACTACTAGACCACCGCCTAGGGTAACCTAGACGACAAGGGGTTAGGCTTTAATCACCGGAGACGAACTCATGAATTTCCTGACAAGTTTCAAGGGTGCAATCAAGGACCTGATCAACAAGAGGATGGCTAGCTCTAGCAAGAGTCAGTCAGCCAAGAAGACTCCTCAAGCTAAGAGGAGAAAGCTTGTCAGAGACAGACAACCTACTCCACATCCAAAGGAGAAGGCCACACCTTCTATTTATTGGTCAAAGATCCTTCTGCCTCAAACGGGCAAAAGGAAGGTCATCTAGGATGTTCAGCCAGATAGCAGTAAGAAAACCTTCTCCGATGCTCGACATATCATCGAGCATAACCGGAGCCCGCAGCTGCCTATGCAAGCCACTACATTGAGCTTCCTAGACAGCCTCAAAAATACCTCCGCAAGGAATTCTCAATCCTTGCATGAGAGCCACATAGGCGGCAAGTCCGTCCATACTGGCCTTCAGATGATTGGGTCAGTCCCGTATGCGCCTCAGATGCCATATGGGCAATATAATGTCTAGCCCCTAGAATGGCAGCTCCGATTGCTCAGACTTGGTGAACAAACCTCTGCGTTCACCAGGGAAATAACCGAGGCGGCACATCCGGCTAAGGTTAAGATTGTCTTGGTTGGTTCCTATGATGGTACCACCAACCCTTAGGATCACCTCATGGCCTACACTAACCTTATGCACACGCAGGGGTCGAATGATGCCATGTGGTGCCGATGCTTCCCGGCTACCTTGAATGGCATAGCCTAACAATGGTTTGGCAACTTGCTAGCTGGATGTATTGGCAGCTTCAAGAGGTTTGGCTTCTTGTTGGCTTCAAATTTCTCGATGAAATTCCCTGCAAGAAAACAAGTCTTGACTTGAGTACCATACGGCAGGGAGGGAGATAAGACCTTCGCTCCTACGTCAAGAGGTTCAATCTGGTGAGAATCTAGATTCAAGGGCTTTCCGACGAAGTAGCCTAAATACACTTCTTTAAGGGTTTGAAGGACGAGTCAACCTTTAAGTTTGACCTCATCAGGAAGAGGGTCTTCACCCTCTAAGAGGTGTAGATTGAAGCGGAGAGCTTTATTCAAGCCACCGACTTCTGCTCGTCCAGCGATTAGTCGAAATTTAAAAAGTGTGATAAACATAAGGAGGGCCGATTTGCTCAGCCGGCTCAGGAAGCTAAAGAGAGCAAAAAGAGAAAAGAATCCTGGGCGGTTGATGAATCTTATCAGCCGACCTAGAGGAAAAAGAAAGAATTTAAACCGTACGTCTCAAGGTACAAGTTTAATAAAGACTGCTACTCCATCCTAATGGAGATAAAGGACCAGCTGACCATTGTGAAGTCGAATCCAATGAAGAGTTCCGTCCAATCACGGAACAAAATTAAATACTGCCACTTCCATGAGGAAGTCGGTCGTGACACCAACGACTGATATAGCCTCAAGTGGACGTTGGACCGTCTAGCTGACAAGGGGGTGCTGAAATCTTACGTTTTGAAGTCCAAAGCGACTGTCAGGACGAATCCTGGACAATCGTCCAAGACTGCCTAACCTGCTAGTAGTTCGGATACTGACAAAGAGCCGATCTACACCATAGCAGGCGGAATGTGCTTAAAAATGGTAAACTACATTACCCTATGGTTGAAAAATTTGTCCTTGCTCTTTACATGGTTGTCAAGAAGTTGAAACCATACTTCCTGACACATTCGGTTGTGGTCTACACAAACCAACCTCTCAAGCGGCCAATGACAACCTTGGAGTCACCCAATAGCTCAAATAGGCTATTGAAATGCAAATTCTTGTAATCACTTTCGAATTAAGAAAGGCAGCGAAGGGTCAGGCGTTTACCGACTTCATTGTCGAAATGACAAGGTTTGAAAAGTGTATGTAGACGGGAGCTTTACCATGAACGACTGTGGTTCAGGCATAATCTATCAGTCTCTTGAGGGGGACAAATATGAGTATGCACTACAGTTCAAGTTTAAGGCCTCAAACAATGAGGCGGAACATGAAGCCCTACTAGCCGATATCCGCATGTGTAAGGCGGAAGGGGTAACCAAAATTGACGCCTGCTTTGATTCACATTTTGTCGTAAGCCAATACCATGGTGACTATGAAGCCACCCATCCGACTATGATCAAATACCCTCAGGCGGTCAAAGCTGAAGTTTGGACACTTAAAGAATGCCATTTGAGTTAAGTTCCTAGGTCTGAAAACAATCAGGGGGATGCACTGTCAAAACTGGCATCCTTCTCCTCCTGTGATACGCCTCGGTTAGTCTTTTAAGAAGTTATGGAAAAACAAAGCATTACTGAAGAAGAGCCCATTGGAGTACTTCACTAAAGCTCTACCTAGATGGATGGCATCCGAGCATACTTACAAGACGGCACACTGCCTGAATCACCACAGGAAGCGGCTATCATGAAAAAGCGAGCAGCAAACTTCGAGATGAGAAACGGAGAACTCTTCAAAGCCGGATTCCTAAAGCCTCTAATTAAGTGTGTTACCCTAGAAAAGGGGAAAGAAGTTCTCGAAGAATTGCATGCAGGGTACTTCTGGCAAGGTTACTTCTCATATAGGTGGCAGATCCCTAGCGGTTAGGGCCAGGCGGCAAGGATACTTCTGGCCAACCCTTGAGTCAGACACCATGGATATGGTTAGAAAATGTGACAAGTGCCAAAGATTATGCAGGCTCATCCATCAACTGGCCACTGACCTCATAGCAATCCATAGCACAGTCCCGTTTGCTAAATGGGGCATGGACATTCTGGGTCCATATATAACTGTACCAGGTGGAAAGTGTTATATTCTAGTTGCTGAGGATTATTTCACCAAGTGGGTTGAGGCAGAGGCGGTCAAAAATATCAAGACAAAGGATGTCATCTCTTTCATTTCGCAAAACATAATCACCAAGTTGGGGGTACCTATGTCTATGGTTTTTAACAATGGCCCTCAGTTTGAGACGCCTCAGCTCAAAAATTAGTTGGGAGATCAAGGGATCTCACATTGTTTTGGATCAGTTGGCCGACCCCAAGAAAACGACCAAGTTGAAGCCCTTAACAAGCTCATCTCAAAAAGTATAAAAAAGAAAATTGAAAGGGTCCTGGTTTATGGGATGAAGAATTATTTCATGTCTTATAAGCCATCCGGACAACTGAAAAAGGGGCAACCAATGAAACTCCATTTCACATGGTGTACGGTGCCGAAGCCATCTTGCCCATCCTTCATTATGAGCCGATTCTTCAACTCATGCTGTCTGATAAAGAGGCAAACTGGGAGGCCATGCGGCTAGCATTGGATTTACTCCCGAAACGTAGGGGCAATGCCACCTGGCGTCATGAGATTTATCATCTGAGAATTAGCCGTGACTACAACAAGAGAGTGCACAAACGCCCCTGAATGAGGTGACTTTGTGTTACGAAAAAAGGAGGCAACCGGTAGGGCCAATGAGCAGGGATAGTTAACTCCTAATTAGGAAGGTCCCTACCGGATTTATGAAGAAGCAAGGAACGGCACCTACCGGCTGAAATCCCCAAACGGTAGGCAGCTGCCCGGAACTTGGAATGTACACAACTTAAAAAAGTACTACTTCTAAGAGTTATAAATTTTTGTAACTGAAAAGCCTATCAATGAAAAATAAAAATAAAACTTAGTGGCTAAACCACCGTCTTAAGAAGACATGATGCTAATGGCAGGATGACTTTCAAATTTATAAATCCGTCTGCTCCAACATGAGTATGGCATCCGGCGACGCCCATCCGGGTGAATTCGTCGCAGAGAGAATCTCCCATTTGGGTGACACATTGCTCTATAAACATATGCAGACGGCCAAAATTGAACGGCCTAATTGGCCAACTCATAGTCGTCTGACCAAAATAATCTAAAAAGAACAACTAAGTCCACGAATATTGGATCGGATTTCTAAGGACATCAGCCGGTGACCGGCCGAAGTTCTAACTTAGATTATTTTTCGAAATCATCCAAGTCATCTCAATAGGGCAAATAGACATGTAGTGTAATTGGATTACATGTACCCCAAACGGTGGCAAAGTAGTTCAATAAAACTATTCAAACCGCTTAAGCAAATAGTTAATCCTCTTGTTAGACGGTTGTGTACTTTGTTTGAGGCAATCCTTATTGTGATTGATTAACATAGGAACATCACATACTCCTTAAAGTATCAAAAGTTCCCAAGTCAATAATCAATCAAGTTTTGAAACCAACCACACAACCACCCATAGGCAACTACAGCTGGTTCGTCTATTGCCGCATGCTATTAAAGAGTTAGGAAGAAATTCAAGTATATATGTATGCAAAGATTCAAATGCAAAAATTGAAAATTTTAGAACAAATTGAACAAAACCGACTCATTCGGCATATTTCATAAATTAAATCCAACCAAATGGCCAAGCGATAATGTTAATCGAATACACATTAGGGAAAGACCAAAAAAGAGATAGTTGAATTACCCGAATCCTCAATTCGTAAAGTACAAATATACACGACACGCAGGCCGGAGGAAAACATATGGCATAATGCTGCTGAAAATATAAGACTGTTAGGGAGGAGGCACTACTTGGGTTTGGCTGGGCGGGAGGTCTTCGACGATTTTCTCGGGTTGAGCCTTGCTAGGGTCAACCGAAGCTTCGTTGTTCGGCTTATCCTCCTCGTCTGAAGCAATCTCAATGCCTTGGGCAAGGGCCCATTCCTTGAAGGGAGGCGACACTATCTCCCTTAAGTGCTCGGTGGCATATTGTTATCGCAGGTTGAACAACTCCTAGTCGGCGTTAGGGTGGACTAGATCCTAAGCCAGCTTCAGGCGGGCCTCGGTATCCTACTCGTTCTCCGCCACCAGCTGGTTTTTCTCCTTGGAAATTTTTTCTTGGTATGAGTTCCTCATTTGAACGATATCAAGCTTGAGCCGGCTGTTCTTGTCCCTGAGCTGAGTGTTCTCCTGGTCCGCCCCTTCCAAAGCCTTCAGGTCAGACTGAGCATTTTTAAGTGCCAATCTAAGTTGGTGGCTTTGGTGTTGGCCTCCTCCACTACAGCTGTCAAAGTCTTGATTAACTCTTCCTGTATCAACTCTGCAACTTTAACCTCAATTTCACTCATGGTATTTTGGTATTGAGCAGAATTGAGAGCATTTGTGGCCCTCTATTTAGCAACATTTACCTCCTCTTGTTTTCTCCTAAACAGAGTCTTCAGCCTATCTACCCCCAGCATCGCCTGTAGAATACAGACGGTAAAAAGGGGGGGTTAGAAAATAAGTTTACAGATTTAAAATATCTTGAGTTAAGCTCAATTACCTCAGCCAGCAGGGCTAGGATTTGGTCAAATTTAACCGACTGCACTCCTAGTACCCGGTCATTTTCAGACCTAGTAATTGTCCAGAGCATCTGTTAGGCGAATTACTGAACATCAGGCTGGCTGAAGGAGACATCTGCACCATAAGAAGGATCTTGTGAGAAAGCAGCATAGGCAGCACCCATACTATGCAAGCTACTGAACAGTTCTCCTAATAAGATCGCTTGGGTTTTGACTCGCATAAAGTCAAGCGGCCATGGGAGTTCTAAGCAATCTTCCTTACCTTGGTCTTTGGGTTGCGAGGTCTCACCCTCTCTAACCGCTGCAGTGTTGTCTGCTGTATTGGGTTGCATGCCACCCTTCAACGCCATAGAGGCATTTGGCATTTTGCTTGCCCGCTCTAAGTTTTCTCTCAGAGCCTTCAGTACAGCCGAGCTTTTGCCTCCGGTTATAGGCCTCTGTTGGTCGAGTGTAGCAGCCGAGATAGACTGGGAGGGATTTTTCCTCCCTATCTTGGCCGGGGACTTTCCCAACTCGCCCCCAGGTAGGGGCCATTTAAACATCTCGGAAAGAGAACGAGGGATAGTTTTGCTCCCACTCTGCAGATAAGGCAAAAGAGTCACAACCAGTACAATGTAAAAAAGAAAGACAAGCTAGCCTTGAAATAGCATGCGGACTTACCCCATCATCTTTAGCATCAAAGGCTTTCTTCTTCTTCTCCAGTTGCTCCTTTCTGAGAAGAGCAGCCCACTTAGCCGGTGTTTTTTCCGGATTCACCAGGTACAGAGCGTCCTCGGCAAAAGAAAACCGGATGGTTAAAAAAAACGCAAGTATTGAGATGTTTGCAAAACACGGCTGCACACGTTTTGAAAACATAGTGCTCAAGCTGTAGGCGGAAAGAAACACCTCATCTTTTAGGAAGTCCGGATGGGGTACCCAGTTCTTTGACACTATTATTTGGATCCCATCGTCTAAGGGTTCAATAATGGTTTTGAAGAACTCCGGCTCCATTATTTATTCCCAAGCCTTGGGTGGAATGTGAGGGAGGGCGCACTTCTTTCCAAGCAAAGCCGGATCCTTATTGTATTGGCGTAAGACCCGGTTCATTGCCAAAGGGGGGAAAGAGATGAGATAAAATTTGTCTTTGTAATTGGTCCACTTAGGTGGCTTATCTATAGTCATCATGTACTCCGGATGGGTGGTTAAAGTATACCATGCTCCCCAGCCGCCTGGAGCCCGACTCATGTAATGCATATGAGCGAAAGCCTCGAATCTTGGCTCAATGTTCTAGAAATCGTAGGCGGCGATGAAACTCGGAATGTTTATCCAGGAGTTGGGGGTGAGCTGCCAGGTGCCCAGCTCGTACCCCTTCAAGATCCTCCTTATCCCCCTGTGAAGAAGGAAGCGGAGTCTGGCTTTGACTGATGAGTCATAGCAGCCGAAATAGTTATCGGCGTGCTCAACGTCATCCTCCCAAACCACGGTTGTCTCCACAGGAGGGACTCTTATTTCCCAATTTGACCCAATGGTGTATTTATCTTGAAATCCATTAAAACTTGTTTTCAAGGCAGCTACGTCCCTGGAGATCATGTGTGCTTTAGTAGGGTTGGTCATAGACAGCGACTTAGCCGGCCGCTCAACTTCATAGCCGGCCTCCGCCTGACCAGACCCAGAAGCCTCCGCCCCTGATCTTTGGAAGGCCTCGTCATCGTCCCCTTGATCAGGATCACTGTGAGTAGAGGCGGAGACGGATCCTTCACTGTCTGACTCCCTCAATATCCCATCACTCGCAATGGAAGGGGTACCCCTAGGCGGATAATCTGCTTGCTCATCTGACTCCCCATATTCCCCATCTAAGATAACTTTATCTGCTGACACTTCCATATCGTGCCTTCTTCTCCTGGGCTTTCTAGCCGTTTGCTTTATTGTTGCCATTGTGTCCTACATAGACACAAAGATAGTGGTGTTCGGGGATGAGCAAAGCAGGTCCAAACATCCATAGGCAGCACCCCCCAGTTCTAGACTCAATTGTACCAGTAGACTAGCTGACAGTCCTAGGCTGTGCCATGTGTGTCAATAGGGAATCCATTTTATTGAAATACAATGTACACAAACGGAAAAAGGTTTGTAAAAGTTGAGAACAGGAGAGACGGTTACCTCAAACGAAGCTTTCAGAAAATATCAAGTGTTGACCGGCTGTATACAGGCGGAAAATCTCACAATCTGCTGCAGGCGGAGATTAGGGTCTCTCTCTCTAAAAATTCTCTCTTTTTCTCTCTCTAGATTTTTTAGAAAGCAAAAAATGAGAGAGAAGAGGGGGGTAAATTGCTATTTATAGAAGGTTAAAATGGGGGCACCCTCGTAATTTCCCTCAAAGTAAAACGGTAATAACTGTTACCTAATCACCAGGTGCCATTTGTCACAGGTGCCACTTGGCGCTACGTTGCACGCCATGTAGCCCCTATGAGGGGCAAATGTTAAGGGTAAATACCCTAGACACGTGGTCCAATTAGAGAGAGACATGTGTCAATCTTGGATGGGTCCAACGTTGACCACTCCTCAACTGACACGGATCAGCCTCATATTACAAATAGAATGGCGGCCCTTAGGGCCCAATTCTAAAGAACGCCGCAAAGCGGCGCAGCCCATTAGGTCATGCTGATATAATAAAGGGCACATTTTCCAACGACCCTATAAATAGGGATATTTCCCCCGTTTTAAGGACACCTTCAATTATTACAACAACCCTACCTTCAATTATTACAACAACCCCACATCAGAGAAAACACATGATCTCGGAATCCGAGAAGATCTCACATTTACCTATTTTACACCTTTTCATCTTCTACGTGATGAGTGCCACTTATGGCACTCATTTGATGAGTATTTAGGTTGTTTTTACCTTATTTTCATAGCTTTCTTTCTTAATAAATGCTTAGTTTTATGCATTTTCTCTTTATTTCTCTTTTCTCTCTTGTTTTGTGTTTTTATGGTTTTTCTTGTGTTTTCTCCTTTATTTCTCTTCTTTTCGTGGTTGTAGGTATTGTACGAGGTTCGAGTCTCGATATTGATGGTTTTCTAAGTTGGAAGATGCTTTTGGAGTAAGCTCGTAGCATTGGGAAAGCTAAAGATGCAAAGAAGTGGATGCTCCAAGTTCTAGCTCTTGCGCTCTCAAGCCGTGCTCTCCTGAAAGATGGTGTTGAGCCCACCGTGGAGGCCCTTAGAAACTGCAACCCCGAAAATGTATCAAGTGGAGCTCACGAGCCCTAATTACAAACGCACGAAACGGCGAAGAAGTCGAAGAAATCTAGAAGAGCGCGGGGGCGCAACCCTCACGTGCGAGCGTGCAGCCCCAGTGCGTGAGCGCGCATGGTGCGTGCGCGGGCGCTCCTCCCTGTTTCCTGCTTTGCTCGATTTCGTTATTCGCACCTCTTATAAGTACCTATTTAACCCGATTTTTTTAAGAAGTTTTTAGAAATAATTTTTAACATAATTTTAGCTTAGTTGAGAGTTTCTATCTCTAGTTTTAGGGTTAGTTTAGGAGTAGATTTAGAGAGAGAAAGTGAGAGATTTCAATGGTAATTTGAGAGATTGATGATACAAGGGTGATAATTGTGTTAAAGATCTTCTCTAATATCAATTATCATTTCTAACTCTATCTCATCTTATTGTTTTGTTTAGATTCATCATTGTTTGATTTTATTTGGATGTTTGGTCTTGATTAGTGTAATTGTTTTTGATATTTTGTTGATTCTTGATTTCTTAGTTTTTTGTTGTTAGATGATGATAATTTTTGAGTAGTTGTTTGGCTAAGGATTAGGTGAGACTTGTATGATTGATTGATTGTGATTAATTTGGGAATTGTGTTGATCTATTGTTGAGATTAAAATGATTAATGTAAGTTTGCATGTGTGTAATTCGATTAGCCTTGAGAATTATGCCGGATTGCATTGTGATTGCTAATGACACGACCAATTGATTTAGGAATCGCAATTATCGATTGGTTTGGATTGTGATTCTCCTAGTTTGTTATTCATAGGGACCACTACCTTAACGATTAGGAGATAGCTCTTTGATTCCAATTGATAGCTCTTATCATTAGTCTTCACAACCATTGATTGGCATGTTATTCCCAAGTTGTTGCATTTGTCATGATTACTTGTTGATCCCCATTCCCTAGTGTTTTATATGTTTGGTTCTTTGCTTTAGTGGTTATTAGAGTTATCTCTTTACCCTTGACTTCGACCTAGCTTAGGCGCCTAATCGAAAGCACTTGAACATAACCGTTCCTTTGGGTTCGACCCTTAACTTACTTCTATACTTGTATTTAAGTTTGTTAAGTGATTATAAATTTTGTTTGGCTTAGGGAGGATTAGTCAACGACCTAGTTTTCCCCTCGTCACTACGACCAATATTAACTTGATCGTCGGAGGCGGAGCTCCTACCAACTGGAGTCTTCGTGTTTTGCAGATACAGACTACGCCGGACCGGTCTTGGTGACATAACTCTCCCGAGGGACCAAAAAACACCCAAAACACATCCAGCTATGATCAAATACCTTCAGGCGGTCAATGCTAAAACTAGGACACTTGAAGAATTCCATCTGAGTTAAGTGCCCAGGTCTGAAACAACCAGGTGGATGTCCTGCCAAAATTGGCATCATTCGTTTCTTGTGATATACCTCGGTTGGTCTTCTTGGAAGTAATGAAGAAACGAAATATTGTTGAAGAAGACCCCATTGGAGTACTTAACCGTAGGACTACCTGGATGGATGGCATCCGGGCATTCTTGCAAGTCGCCACACTACTTGATTCACCATAGGAAGCGGCCGTCATGAAAAAGCATGATGCAAACTTCGAGATGAGAAACGGAGAACTCTTCAAAGTAGGTTTGTTAAAGCCTCTACTAAAGTGTGTTACCCCAGAGAAGGGGCAGGAAGTTCTCGAAGAATTGCATGCGGGATACTGTGTCTCTCACATAGGGGGCAGATCATTGGCTGTTAGGGCCAGGCGGTAGGGTTATTTCTAGCCCACTCTTGAGTCAGACGCCATGTGACAAGTGCCAAAAGTTTGGCAAGCTAATACATCGTCTGGCCACTAACCTCACGGCAATCCATTGCCCAGTCCCGTTTGCTAAATGGGGCATGGACATTCTGGGTCCGTATATAACTGTACCAGGTGGAAAGTGTTATATTCTAGTGGCTGAGGATTATTTCACCAAGTGGGTTGAGGCAGAGGCGGTCAAAAATATCAAGACAAAGGATGTCATCTCTTTCATTTCGCAGAACATAATCACCAGGTTGGGGGTACCTATGTCTATGGTTTTTAACAATGGCCCTCAGTTTGAGACGCCTCAGCTTAAAAATTAGTTGGGAGATCAGGGGATCTAACATTATTTTGCATCAGTCGGCCAACCCCAAGCAAACGGCTAAGTTGAAGCCTTCAACAAACTTATCTCAGACGGCATCAAAGAGAAAATTGAAAAAGCCTGTGACTTATGGGCAGAAGAATTAACTCATGTCCTATGGGCCATCCGGACAACTAAAAAGGGGGCAACTAGTGAAACCCCATTTCTCATGGTATACGATGATGAGGCCGTCTTGCCCATCAAGAATTATGAGCCGAATCTACGAGTCATGCTATACAATGAAGAGGCAAACTAGGAAGCCATGCGTCTAGCAATGGACTCACTCCTTGAGCGTAGGGGCAATGACGCCTTGCGTCATGAGATTTACCGTCTGAGAATGACCCGTGCCTACAACAAAAATACAAATGGCCTCTGAAAGAGGGGGACTTTATGTTATAGAAAATTGAGGCAACCGGTAGGGCCAATAAGCAAGGCAAACTGACGCCCAATCGAGATGGTCCCTAACGGATCTATAAGGAAGTAAGAGGCGGCACCTACCGCCTGGAAACTCCAGACGGTAGACGGCTGCCTAGAATTTGGAATGGGACAACCTTAAAAAGTACTACTTCTAAGACTTGTAAATTTTTTGTAAATATTAAGCTATCAATGAGAAATTCGCTTTTTATTTTCAAATTGTGTATTTATTTCCTGTAGACACAGACGTCCCTTAATGAGAATACCACCTGTGCATACTACTGGTGTCCTACTTTAAAAACGAAACTAAGCTAAGAATATTAGTGGCTAAACAATAAAGAGGCCAATGGTCGGATGACATTTATATTTATAAATTCGTATGCTCACATATAAGTATGGCATCCGGCGACGCCCATTCGGGTGAATTCGTCGTAGAGAGCATCTCCCATTTGGGTGGCACATTGCTCTTTAAACATATACAGATGGCAAAGATTGGACGATCTAATTGGTCAACTCATAGCTATCTGATGTAAGTAATCTAAAAAGAACGCAATCGGACTTAGAATGAGGCTGTGTCTAGGAACACATCCGGAATCCACATAAAGCTCTTACTTAGATTATAGCTCTAAATTATTAAACTGTATAGAGTCTTCCCAATGGGACAGACAGATGGGTATATAATTGGATTGCAAATACACCGCCTGGGGGTAAGCAGTTCACCCGCTCGTATTACATTTGGGTGGCTTCGTCGCAGAGAGTTTCATCTCAGTTAAGATGACTCATTGCTCCTACTATACACAGACGGCCAAGACTGATTGGCCTAATTGGTTCACTCATAGCCGTTTGGAATAAAAAATCTAGGTTGGACAAGTACACCCTAAGAACCCTTTTGAAATGGGGCAAGCGGGGCCAATAAAACTGCCTAGAATAGCTCAACGCTATAAGGCCGCATGTTCTTGCGACAAAGCAAAGCATGCGAGCAAAAGCAGATTGAATATTCTTTTCCGCCTGCTCCTTTTGCGCAAAATGGCCAGAATATAGGGGCAAAGGCTCAAACTAATCATTAATAGCCATCCAGCTACCTAGAAGAGGTCAATGACCGCTTGTTTCTTTCACCGGCTGCTCAGTGGCCGGCTGCACGCTTGGTTTGGGGCAATAACCATAGTGATTGATTAACTTAGAAATTAGTCATACTCTTTTAAGTATAAAAAATTTCCAAGTCAATCAACTCCCGCCTAAACCCAAGCATACAACCGTCCTGGGGCAAAAATACCCGGTATACCGTTTATATCAAGTAGATGCAATAAAGAAAAACAGATGTTAAAAATCGACCTAATGGCCGGATGATTCATCACTAAAAAAGCTGACCCCTTGGCCAGCCAAAATAAAAATTGTTAACCGGTATAAAACCGGTGGAAACAGTGACATTGTTAGATAAACCCGACTCCGCAGTCGGTAAAAGAACAAAAGATACTTGGCACGTAAGCCGGAAATGATAAAAGGCCATGCGGCCGCAGAAACTTTGGGGGAGGACTCTACTTCATTCTCATCCGCCATATCCCTTTATTGGCCGGATGGTGCTCGTTGAGCTCATTGCCCTTGTTCCCCTCATCATCATCCAGGACCTCCATTCCTTCACACTGAGCCTCCTGCTCCGTCTGCTGTTGTTCCTCATCGAGGGCATTAGTGGCTTGCTCAAAGCGATACTCCCGGATGGAGTAATCGTCCTTGGGAAAGAGAGCCTTCCATGTCATCTTCATCCGGGTGGTGCAGTCGGCTTCATTCTCTTCGATGAGTGCACCACTTCTTTTCTTCAGCACTGGCAGCAAACTTGGACCTGAGCTGCTCCTCCTGCTTGGCAAGCTTTTACTGCAAATTCTCGTTCGGGCGGCGAAGACTGTCTGTGTCCCTGCCAAGGTCTTGCAGCTTGTCAAGCTCAGTCCTGGTCGTCTTCAGCTCCTCCTTTAGCTCACTCACCCTCTTCTGGGCCGCCTCTAAATTTTTTTTGACTTGTAAATTTACAGTCGCCTGCGAGTACAGGATATCCTGAGTTAGTGCCTCATTTTTATTTACATCAAACATCGCCTCGTTAACATAGGAAACGGACCTTTAATTGGCAGCCCTTACCTCTTTCTACTTATCGTTGAATGGCTTTTTAAGCCCATTCACTCTCAGCATGGCCTACATTCGGCTAAAAGATAAGACTATTAATATGTAGTCAGCTAAGCAAAGACTTGAAAAAATATTTTAACTTTAAAGCAGGTTACCTCATCCATGAGGGCCAATATGGCTCGAAGTTGAGGGTGCTGACTCCCTTAATGGAGTCTCGCTACTCAGGAGAAACGACCATAGTTCATAGCATAGCTTTACTCTAGCATGGCTTTTGTTTAGTATGGACATTAAATTAGTTCGTATTATATTTTTTACTAGGATATAATTTATATATATATATATATGTATATATATATATATATAATTTCTTAGGTTGTTAATTAATTTATTTTAAACAAAAACTTGCTATAGGTGTTCAGGTTTTACATCAATTTATTCAAAACAAAAATACAAATCTGAAATTTTATATTTGAATAATTTCTAACGGTTTTCCACATGCTACCGACGAAATTAATCCGTTGCAAACTACATCTCACTCCGACGGAAATAAAATTCGTCGGAAAATAGCGACGGAAATACCCCTCGCGATTTATCGACGGGAAAAAATTCCGTTGGAATTGTCACTATTTTCAACTAAAAAATCTGTTGCAAAATATCGATTCCGACGGAAAAAACCGTCGTAAAATAACGGTTTTGACGAATTTTTTTCGTCGTAAAAACTCATTTCCGACGAATTGTTTTTCGTCGGAAAATTACGACGGAACTGTAGTTTGTGTCAAACTAAATTCCAATGGAATCATTCCGTCGTAAATTTCGCCGAAATATAAGGTTCTGACGGAATTTCAGTCAGAATTTGCCCAATTTCCTACGAAAGGTATTCCGACAACGATTTCCGACAGAATTCTGTCGAAACCTTGTTTTCCAACGGAATTTTTCTGTCGTAATTTACCTGTATTCTTGTTGTGGACATTGTTGTTGGACTAGAATGATTTCTCAAAGGGAGATGGTTTGAAAGGAGCGAATTGTTTGATGGCAAATGTAGAATGCGAGCACCCAGGAGTCTTCGTTCCCAAGCATGGAAACCAGCCCTTATGGAATTGTTAGGAGTTAAGAAAACCGATGCGCTTGTTTATTTTTTAGGAAAAAAAAAAAGAAAAAGAAAGAAGAAAGAAAAGATGCAAAATATATTCGAAGGGATAACATCACCTTTCAACAATTCATTAATAAGTATATTGTTTGCACGAGCTAATTGTCCTTGAATTATCAAAATGGTCTCGTAACAGAAGGCGCGCGCAGCACTAGTACTTGCGTTGCGCGTGGTCGCATAACTCAGCAAGTTGCGCGCGCTAACTGTTCTTGCATTTTTTTTTTGTCTCTTTTTTGTTACGATTTTTTTAAATTTTTTTTAATGATATCATTCGAATGTGACTCAAAATTACGAAAGGACAACTTCGCAATTGGGAACCTAAATCAAAACTAAAAAGCTATCTTAAACACGTCACATATATTCGTGTAAGCATACAATAAAGCCATTGATCCACATAATGCCTTTCTCAGGTCGAAGCTTGTGTGTCAAAAGGTACCATATCTTAAGAAACGATGCATAAATAAATCATTCAACGTATTGACCCATATCATAGTCCTCCCAATATTTTGTTGGCGATATGGGTGGGATGATTGTTATTGATTGCTTTAAAAGCCTAGTGTTGGCGACCCTTAGTCAATGAGCCAATCCCCAATTGTTATAGTGTGCTATGATTATGCATGATGCAATGTTGCTTTTTTGGTTTTTACTTTTGTGAAAAAAGAAAGATATTATGCAGTCAAGTCTCGCTCTCTAACTAGAGATTATCCAAATTAGTTCCGTTACAACCCATAGCATCCTAGTGTTGGAAACCTTGGACCATAACTAAAAACTAATCTTGTAACCTCAAAGGCCCTAATGGAGTCGCTATTGTAAGGAGGGTGTGCCCATTGTAGGGGATCCTTCTCTTCTTTCTTCCCATGGCCCTTTAAAAGCCTAGCACTTTACATTTTTTTAGGGTGTATTAGGATTTGAATTCCTGAGTGTTTAGTGGACCTTGAATTAGAGTTGATCCTATCATTACGCTTTTTTGTAAGAAATTAGTAAGAAGTCACCAATGAGTTTTAGGAAAACTCATAAACCTCGTTCATGCCTTTCTCCTAAGTAGAGTTCAAGGGATATTTAGCATAAATCATAAGTTTACCCATGCCCAAATTGGTCCACTTGTACCAGTAATGAGTTCGGGAGCGAGGGTACTAAATAATGTTCTCTTTAGGGGAGAATCGCTATTCTACCCCTAGTGCGACCTTTAGCTCTTCCTTTTCCACAATTTCATTACCAAACAATATTGCAACGTGAGACCTAAAACTAAGTTAGTTGATTTTATTTACAAACATTAATCACGTAGGAATAACATTGCAAAAGTCGTTATTCTTTATTAAATTCAAATTCCTGAAAAGAACAAAAGTAAACAAGATTTGCCTTGACTTAGGTGATAAAACAACAATTAATTATTCCAATTCTAGTCTTTAATTAACACAAAATACTATGTGAAATCATTTAATTAAAATTTTATTTAAAGTGATCAAACAACACTAATTAATTGATTAAAGTTATTTAAACGATAAAGAAAAAGGTGATTTATCTTAGTACTCGAGAAACTAAACACTTTTCTTTGCTAGATCTTCTTTTAGAACACTTATGGACTCCTTCTTGTTAGGAAACCTCCACTATAAGGACAAGTAATAAGAGGGGTGAATGTTTAGGACAAGAGGGTGATTAATACACAAGTTCACAAAGTTCCTGCCAGTTTTTCGAGTTAATTTATGTGTGTTTAAGCTTCGTATTAAGCCCTTATTTATAGGGAATGAATGTGTTTAGGGTTTTGAGCATTCTTCCGCAGTAGGTGGCGCACGCATCTTAGAAGGTCGCGCGCACCTGTTGCGCGTAAGTGATTCAGATGCGCTGCTAGAGGCAGCGCAACTAATTGTCTTACGCAAGGTATTATGGAAAGATTTGATTCAATATTTTCACAAAATTCTGAGTCTTTCTCGACCGCATCACTAGAGGTTTCGCTGGGTGCCACGCGCAACCTTTTGAGTTACATGCGCCAGACCAGCACGACTCGTTGAGTTGCGCATGGCTTGTCATGCGGCAGCTTTAGATTTTAACCTAGGGTCCTCTAAGTCCAACAAAATTAGGTTATAACTTCGGGTTTAGGCCTAATTTTGATCGAGCTTAGTTTATTTTGAATTTGGTTCATTTTGTTTTGGGTCAGGCTAGTCGTTTTGCATTTTTATGACTTAATCAATAGTCCATAAGTATCCTTCACGTTGATCCAACAAAAAGATGGTAATGTGAGGTTTACGACTACTTTGTGGTTGGTAAAAATTTACCAATCGAAAAACAAGATTTACCGACCGATTAGTAAGTTAGTTAGTAAATACCGATCATATAAAATACACTCGGTATTTAGCGACCTATATTAAGTCAGTATTTAGCAACCAACTTTCAGTCGATAATTAGCGACCTATATATAAATCAGTCGGTAATTAGCAGTTGAATGTTGGTCGCTAAAAAGGTAAAGAAAATCTTAACTAACCACTAATTGCGGTCGGTACTTACTGACTAAATAAATTTTGGTCGCTAAATAACATCACCAAAGCATGTATAATTAGATGTTTTTTTATCTCAAAATCTAAGTTAAATGAAATCAAAATACATTAGATAATGAAATCAAAATACAAGTTCAAACTAATGTACCATAATGATATGAATGGTGTCCTTCGCACAAGTGTATTATTCTGATAGAGGGTTCGGAATTATTAGAAAGCTAATTATTCAGTGAGGTCAAGTGATCGGAATGCCTAGTTAATAGAACGTAGTAGCAGCCCGCATATAAATGCATGGCTTGCTGCGCGCATGTGCGGGCAGGTGTGCTAGGCTAGCACTACTAGCGCTCCAGGTACTATGTACCTAGTAACAGCCAACTAGCAAATGTAGCGTGCTGGGCTGCGTGTGCTAGCATAAGCGCAACAGCAAGCCTTGGCCAGCAGCCCGCATATGTGCGTGGCCTGCTAGGCTGAGGCAGCTCGCATCCCTGCACCAAGCAGCCACGGGCAAGCCTAGCCAAGGCGCAAGGCCGTCAGCTAGGCGCGCCTTGGTGTCCAAGGCATCTTCCATGTGGTGCGCGGGGATTGAGGCCGTGTGGTGAGTGTTGGGCGGCTAAGGGGAAGCTTGGGGAGGAAGGAATGGTCCCCTCCCCTTGTGGTCCTCATCTAACCTCTCCTTTTATGATTGCCACTTGTTGATTAATTAGTTGTTTGATATTTTCTTTTATTTTTGTTTTAAAAATAAAATGGGAAAATTGATTTTGCCAACTCTCCCACATTGATGGGAGAATGGAAGTTTCTCATGACATTGTCTGTAAATACCCACCTTGGGAATTAGAGAAAGTCACTTGAGTAGGAACTCAATAAGGCATCTCCACTTGAGAGAAAACCTTTAAGTTCATATAGTACTCGAGTAGTGTTTTAGTCTTACTTGGATAAACTCCATGTAAGAGACCGGTCGGGGTCGAGTTGCAGGTGGATACCGTAGGAGGTCTGTGTGCTTGCAAGACTTTGCTTTAAAGTAGAGCTCTGAGTGAGAGCGAAGCACGTGGCAAGGGTAAGATCATTCTTTCTCTCTTTCTTGTTATTTATGTCATTTAGTTATATTAATTGTGAGCGGGTCTTGGGGTCGGGTTTTGTTCCGCGGTGAGTTGGACTCATCGAAACCCAACACATAACACTTAAATCTGACATAAACCACTTAGGAAACTCATGTTCACACTTTTCCCAAACTTCCTCGAGTTTTATGCTTGGTCGTGTACGAATAACATGTTCTTCGAATTGCCTATTAAAATTGTAAACAAGCAACGTAAGAAATATAGTATATTACAGTCAAAGATAGGCCTTGTACAAGGTTAAAGAGTAAGAAGTTGAAATTTTACCTATCATTCACCTAAGATGCCATTATTTTCTAAATCATAATGATGGGAACGATTGTAGTAGGCGTCATCTAAAAATCGACGACGGCCATCATTAGGCACACGACCGCAATCTACCCCAAACATTTATGGGATTTGATCATCATGCGTATCAAGGTCGGTTCTATCCTATGGTTACATTCCTTCTCAAATCTCTTGATTTTATGTGAATCTCAGGTTGAAAGTATTTGGAACAACGATTTGCAATCTCCTCAGATAAGTAAGCATTACATGTAGAACCTTCAACACGAGCCTAGTTTCCAACCTTGCATTTTAAGTTGTTAAGGATCCTGAAATAATGGTATCAATATTTTTATAAAAGGTTTTAGGCTTTTTCAAATGTATGAAAGTAAAGGTAGCTAAAAGATATGAACCATGAGAGTTAAAGAATTTTTTATTTAAGTTATTACATATCTAATGGATACATCCATCGATAATGAACTGGACCAAACAATCGTGCCTCATATAGTAAGTGAACAGGTAAGTGTTCCATGGAATTGATAAAGGATGGAGGAATAATCTTCTCTAACTTACAAAGAATCTCAACAATGTTACTCTCCAAATGTTCAATGACACTCACACAAATCGTAGAAGGAAAAAAAATCTTAAAAGAACTTACTTATCTCTATGATTGCTTTCCAAACATGAACAGGAAGCAATTCCTTCAAAGCAATCGGTAGTAATCGTTCCATGAAGACATGAAAATCATGACTTTTCATGTTGTGCAACTTACATGATCGTAAGTCAACAAATCCTATCAAGTTAGAAGCATAACTATCTAGAAACCTCAAATTTCGAACTCACTCATATAATACCTTTTTGTGAGATTTGTCAAGTGAGAAGGGTGATTTCGGAATGCTATCTTTTCCCTGTTCATCTTCCATTAATTCTAGTTGGGGCTGCTTGCCATCTTTAACCAAATCTTTCCTTACAATTGTCGTGTATGAGGTATGCTTCTTCACATCCATCACTGTATAAATCAATTGATCAAAGAAGTTCTTTTCAATATGCATAACATCTAAGTTATGCCTAATCAACAAATGCTTCTAATATGAAAATTCCCAAAAAGAACTTTGTTTGAACCACCCCTTTTTTCCATCTTTAACCGCTTAAGAGCTTTGGGTCCATCAGTGGCTTTTGGCTAGCCCTTCACCATGCTCCACAACTCATCCCCGGACATTATGTGTGGTGGTGAGTTCTTTTCAACTCTATTCTTATAAAATGCGGTTCTATTTCTTCTATAAGGGTGATCCAAATCAAGAAATTGACGATAACAATCAAACAATGAAAGTTTACCTCCATGTTTAAGACAAAAGGCTTTGCTTTTATCCATATAGTAAGAGCATGATTTTTTCTCGGCTATAGACTATCCTGAAAGCATTCCATAAGCTAGAAAGTCACTAATGGTCCACAAGATTGTAGCTCAAAGGTTGAAATTTTGTTCTTCTTTAAATGTCGTAAGTCGTGGCACTAGTTTTCCACAATTGCTTAAGTTCTTCAATTAGAGGTTCCATATACACATCCAAGTTTCCTTTTGGATTTTTCAGGCCCTAAATAAGCAATGAAAGAAACACGAATGGTTTTTTCATACACATGGAAGGAGGCAAGTTGTGAGGTGTAAGAATGACAGGCTAATAAGAGTACTGTCCACCAAACTTACCATGCGGTGGAAAACCATCGGTGCATAACCCCAACCGAATATTGCGGGGCTCAGAGACAAAATCAGGAAAAGTTCTATAAAAGTGCTTCCACACTTCACTATCAATAGGATGATCCATTGTGTTATGAATTCGGGGGTTCTCTACATGCCATGTCTTCTCATCCGCAACAATCTTAGTTGAAAAGAGTCTTTGCAACCTTGGTGTGATCGGGAAATAGGTAAGAACTTTTAAAGGAACCAAGGTGCCCCTAGATGTTTTCTTGTATCTGTCAGAGCTACACAATTTACATCTTTGTAATTCAGCAGCTCTTTTCCAAAAAAGCATACAATCATTAGGACATGCATGGATCTGTGATGAGGAAGTTTCCAACCCCTTAACAACCTTTTTCGTGTCATAGAAGGTAGAACGTATGTTGTTGTTGTCGGGTACAACTTCATTTAGCAAAGAAGTGAAACCATTAACACATCTATGTGCCAAATTGTATTAACATTTCAAACCAGTAATTCTAGAAGACAACTCCTACACTGACATTTTGCTACCAGCATACAATGGTTGTTTTGCGGATTCAAGAAGATTGAAAAACTGCTTTGCCCTTGCATTTGGTTCTTTTGGGATGTTACTTGCCTCTCCTTCAACAAAGTCATCTTGGATTCCAAATGAATTCTTTCACCATGATACAACAAATTGTAATAATTAGGAACAAACCCCTTCTTGTACAAATGTACTCTTGATGTCTCCTCATCTAGGAGTCATTTATTCTTGCATTTAGGACAAGGACATCTAATCTCTCAAGGGTTTTTGTTCTCATAATGGAGTTTACAAAATTCTACGAAATCTTCAACTACTTTTAAGAACTCAGGCTTCAAAGTATGGGTTATACTTTGTTGGGTAGCCCCAAATGTGACACCAAATTGATATGAAATAACCAAGAAAACCAAGAAAAGCGGGGGAAAAATCAAGTAAGAACAATTTCAAATCAACAAAACAAGATATACCTATCTCAAAAATCACCAAGATATATGAAATAGGGTTCTTAATCAAAGCAAACACAAAAGTAAAGCAAGGATTAAGGTGTAACCACAAATATTACAAAGTAGCAATTACAAAGAAAGCAAATAATTACAAAGATTATAGGTAGAGAGAGAAAATCTCAATGATTTTAAAATTAAGGAAAAGTTCATAAAAGAAAGTTTAGCCCTATTTAAAGACTTTACAAAAAAAAAAACCCTAAATTTCTTAAATCACAACCCTTGGGTTACAAATGAAAGGCTAAGATTAACAGATAGCAAAAAAGAGCACAAAAGAAGAGAAGTTTTCCGCTCGAAATAAGGCCTCGAGAGCGGCCGCTCTAAAGGGTAGGAGAGGGCGCTCCTCACTACTGAAACATCAAGTGACGCTCATAGGGGTGGGCGCTCCATTGTGAGGAGCAAGCGCTCCTTATAGGGGGAGCGGGCGCTCCTCACGACTGCTTGGACAGCTTAACTTCAAACATTCATAACATCTTCTTTTTTTTCCCAAATTTCGCATGTGACTTGTCGTTGGAAATCTCTTGAACTCTACTTTCACCTCCAACTTCAATCACCTGAAATTCATTGTAAAGAAGAAGATATAGCTGATTGAATTTGGGTGTTGTATTTTTTTACCAAGTAGAAGCTTTTCTTCCACATCCTTTTTTGCATGCTTCATCTTAAACCATCAATTGTGAAATTAGGACACAAAGATTGCTCTTATTTACCTAAACCACATCATAACAAAGAGAATTCATCCAAAATGTTAATTAAACCTTAAATGCCACTAAAAGAATCGATATCCATATAATTTGTAGGTTTCAAGGATGCTCCTGCATCAAAATGTTATTACACTAGTAGAAAAAAGTAATTGGGCAGCCCCAAATGGGAAGCGGTTATTGAATTCCGCTTCCAAAACCCACCAAAAAAACCTGAAACATATAATTAAGAAGCGGTTATGGGGGAACCGCTTCGAATATTGTAATTGGAAGCGGTTTAAACAACTGCCCATTCTCAAATCTAATTAATAAAAAAACCTAACACATTATACTTGCAGCTTCCTCCCCCTCATGAACTATTTCTCTCTCCTCTATCCTCTCTGCTCAGCTCCTCTCCTCTCCTCAACTTTTCCTCTCTCCTTAGAATACAGTAGCACTGACAGAAACACCCTAGATTTCTCCTCTCTAATAGAAATCGGTTTCGAGGTCGTCAAATGCTTCAGTTTTCTGTTGGTAGGATCGCTAAGTTTTTGAAGGATGGAAAGTATGCTGAGTGTGTCGGTGCTGGTGCTCAGGTGTATCTCTCCACCGCTCTAGAGTATGTAGTTGCTGAGGTATTTCATTATCTATCTCCTCTCTAATTTTTTGGTTCACCGCTTAGATCTTGTTTTTTGAGTTTTTGGAATTGATTTGAGGTTTCAAGTTTGTTGAAGTTTTGTTTATTGATTTTGATATGATTATTCTTAGTTATTGCATGGTTTGTGATTCAGATTTGTGCTGCTAAGTTATTATTCGGAAAATTTTACATTTGCTACTAGCAAAAGCACCTAGCTTCACATTTACTACCGGCTTAATTTTTTATTTTATCTTACCTAAGTGGGACCCATTATTCCATTAAATATAATTATATTTATTAAAAAAAAACTTTTTTAAAAAAAATTCACAACCACCTCCCCTTCCCTGTCAGCCACTTCTCCCCACCCTCCCTCCTCTCTGTGCTAGCTTCCGCATTCGTGCCAATGCCCAAACGCTCCCCCGACGCCGGCAAATCCCACCTCCACATTTCCCAAATTCCACGCTGACCAAAACCACCGTTAACGGGTGAAAACAAAACCCTTAAACCCGTTTTGGGTGGTTTCGGGGAATGGGTTAAGGGTATTGGTAGCAGTTTTTGGGTGGAAGAAGGGGAGGGGGTCAATTCACGTTGGGGGAAGGTGAAAGGGATCGTTTTCGATTGGGGGGAAGGGGGAATGGGTGGTGTCGGGGTGGCAGTTTCGTTAACACCACCCTAAACAAATTTTGGGTGGGTTATGGTTGGTGATGTCGGGGAGACGCCGAGAGTTCGGGTTAGGAGGAGGGATCGCGGCAGAGGAGGCATGCGCAGCTGCCACTGGTGTGGGTTTAGATGGAGTATGTTGGTGTGATTTGGGGGCAGCGTTGGACGGTGTATGTTGGTATAGGTTGGTGTGATTTGGGGGCAGCGTAGATGGGGAAAGGAATGTACGGGGTCGCAGGTGGTGGAGGATCGTCAAGCGCCAGCGTTGATGGGGAAATGGAAGTTAGATGGTGGCAATGAGGGTGGTTGAAGATGGAGCGTTAGCTGTAAGGTAGCAGTGAGGTAATTAGACAGTGGTTAGGCCCCACTAATGGAAATAGTAACGGCATCAGGTAAAAGGTAGTGATATTTAAAATTTTGGGATTTGGGTGGTGTTTTGGGTAAAAATACCCTATCTATGTGTGACGTAGGGAAAAGTAGGTCATTTTCTACCCTTTCCTAGAGCCAAACAAAATTTATAAACACTCTACCAACCTAATACAAATATATGGTAAGTTAAGGGTTAAACCCAAAGGAATGAGTAGGTGCAAGCTATAGCCTAGGTCAAGCTACTTCGAAGATTGTAGAGAAATAGGGTTGGTAACTAAGGTATTAAAAAAGCTAGATAATCGAGAAATTCAATATACTAAACACTAGGGATATAGGTTCCACATGCAAGTTCAATGATTATGCTAATTGAAGGATCACTCAATCAATTTAAACATTACAAAGGACAAACAATAGTTGCAACCAAGGAAATTAAGAGCTATCTCCTATAAGCCAAACTAGGGTTCACTATGAATGGCTAACTAGGAAAATCACAATCAAATTCAATCAACTAGAGCAATTCTGAAATCAAGGGTTCATGTCATTGAAATTTGCAATGCAATCTAGATTAATCTTATCATCAATCAAGCATGCTTCCCCTTTCTCCCTAGCAACTAATCTACTCACTAATCATGGTGAAATTGAAAAACAAAACAAATTCAATCACAATCATATTTTTTTCAAGTTCAATCAAGAAGGAATTCAATCACTAAACAAATTCTAAAGCAAAGAATGAAATTCAAATCAAACATTAAAGAATTAAAGGAAATTGCAATAAAAGTAAATTCAAAGGAAAGAAATCTCACAAACTTTCATTGATGTGAAGAAGAAATCCAAGATCAAGTTGAAATCAAAGATCAAATTCAAGTTAAATCAAGTAATCTTAAGCTTCTCTCTCTACTTTCTCTCTCTACTATTTCTGGAAAAATAAGAGTCAAGTACCAATTAAGTCGCCCCCCCTCAAAAGGAAAAGTCTGGCAGTAAGTGCACACCACCCAAGCCGCGCGCGTGCACAGTTGGGTCTGCGAGCATGCACCCCTTCTTGGTGCTCGTGGCCCTACCTCCTTCGCTTGATTGATCAATGGTGCACTCGAGGCGATGCTCGTGAGAAGGGCAGATCCTTTATCTTCCAAGCACTTGAACGCCTCAAGACAAAGCATTGCTTCCAAGGCCCTCGAGCTTGCGGAGCTAGCTTGAATTGCATATTTGGAATCCCGAACTTAGCTCCATCAACTTTCTTGAATGCGCTCGAGCTTTCTCCTTGGTGATCAAACCTCAGGAAACTCAACACACCTACAAAACAAGTCAAGGAAACAAAGAAGCGAGAGAAATAGTCGAGAAATAAACAAAATGACAAGAAAAACATTAAAAGCATGCATTTCTCTAGACTTACACACAAACACGCAAAGCAAACATTATTATATAAAAACACGGCAAAAAGGACTAAGAAACAAGAGTAAAACTATAAAGAAAATCTAGCCTAAGAGTGCCATAAATGACACTCATCAATGTGGACCAATCAGAGAGGGCCACGTGTCAAGCCTGGATAGGTCCACTTGGGCCAATTACCAGCTGACACGTGTCGGCCTCAGATAACTTTTGGAATTGCGGCCTTCAAGGCCTAATTTCCTCAAACGCCATAAAATGGCGCAGCCCACCAAATCTAGGTCAGAATGACCTAAGAGAAAGCACCTTTCCCAATGACCCTATAAATAGGGAGATATTTCTCCATTTTTGGGGGACAGATTCAATCATTTATTACACTACCCTACATTCACTCACATCAGAGAAAACACCTGATCTCAGAATCCGAGAAGATCTCTCTTTACTTTCCACACCTTTTACCTTCTCCAAACACGTTCTAACTTGATCGTCGAAGGCGGAGCTCCAACCACCCGGAGTCTCCGTTATTTTGTAGGTACAGGCGTCACTAGACCAGTCTTCGAGCTGTAACTCTCCCGAGGGACAAAAACACCTAAAATAGGTGGTAGTAAAATAAATAAAAATATTCAATGGGTATTATATGTGAAGCAAGATGTTTTTGCTGGTAGCAAATGTAAAAATTTCCTTATTAATATTATTAGGTTATTTTAGATTTTAACACCAGCAAAACAAACCCCAAAAAAGTTTTAGACACTCCCATTAAAAAAAAATTAATTTTAACACCGTAACATTTTCGAAAATTTGATTTTACCAACACTTCACTTCAACTGTTCAAGAATCCATTAAGTGGGGCCATAAAGCTATGTTTCTCTTTATTATTGGCCAAAAAAAGAAAAAAAAACCAAAATCTACCCAGCCACCCCATCTTCACCACCGCCCCATCACTGCCACCTTCACCCAACGTTGCCAGCGGGTAGCCGGCGGCGCATCATCTCCTTGTCCCTCCGGCTACGTAGGGGGAGGGGATGCTGATGAGCGTCGTTTATGGTGCTCAAAAGAATAAGATTTAGATTCATTTTCTTTATTTTCTTTCATCATTTTCATATAATTTTCTTAGTTTTATTTGATTTTCCATTTTTATAATTCACTTTGGTTCTCGATTAGTTTTTACGAGTTTTTCATATTTTTAGTTGATAATTCATAGTTTTAGTTTTAGTTTTAATTTGTTATGCTTTCTCTCTTTTTTTTTTTTGTGTTTTGTAGGTGAATAATCAAGTCAATTTGCTCATTTTGGGACTACCTTGCTCGCGGGCATCATCTCGAGTGCACTGATGATGGGGATGCTCGGGAGCGCGGAGTTTGATCAAGCAAAGCGAAGGAGCCAATGCCTCGTGCACCACACAGGGGTGCGCGCGCATGGCACAAGGGTGCGTGCGCGCAAACCTTGCAATGCGCACGCGCGGCTGGTCGGTGCGTGCGCACGGCCCTATGCAGCCCCCTTCGCTCGATTTTTCTATTTATAGCTTTTGACTTTCTTTTTTATGACGACTTAACTTTTATACTTGAGATATAATTTTCAAGAAATAGTAGAGAGAGAAGCTTAAGATTTACTTGTTTGTACTTGAATTTAATCTTAGATTGCAATTGGATCTTGAAATTCCTTCTTCAATTCAATGAAAGTTTGTAAGATTTCTTTCCCTTGATTTACTTTTAATGCAATTCTTTCTAGTTTCTTGAATTTTGATTGAGATTACATTCCTTTATCTTGAATTTGTTGATTGATTGGTTTTCTTTTGATTAAGCTTTAAATGAATATGAATTTAATTGAATTTGTTTTGTTCCTTAATTTCACCATGATTAGTGAGTAGATTAGTTTCTAGGGAGAAGGGGAAGCATGCTTGATTGATAATTTTTGCTAGTTGATGATACTAAATTGATTGGATTATTGCAATTAAATTGGTTGACATAGTTGTGCGGTGATTAATTAAACTAGGAGTGATCAACCTAATAGCTTTTAGATTCCTTTTATTGCAACTATTGTTTGTCCCTTGTGATGTTGAATCGATTGAGTGATCTATAAATTAGCATAATCATTGAGCTTGCATGTGGAACCTATATCCCTAGTGTTTAGCATAATGAATTCTTCGATTTATCTAGCTTCTTGACACTTTAGTTACCAACCACAACCATTTATATTCTTCGAATTAGCTTGACATAGGCTATAGCATCATTCCTACTCATTCCTTTGGGTTCGACCCTTGACTTATACTTGTATTAGGTTGGTCAAGTGTTTACAAATTAGGTTTGGGTCTAGGGAGAGGTAGATAACGACCTACATTTTCCTCTTGTCACAAACCGTTGCATATTTTTGTACCTTAATATTTAGATTAGTCCTAACCGTAGATACTAGTATTTGAATTATTTTGGTTATGTCTTGAAGACGGAGTTTCTTGGAAGACAAAGCCATAAAGTTGCAATTCAAGACCCTTGAAGACTTGAAGACTCAAGGGGTCATGCTAGTTGCCAAAATGCATCATTTAGTTATGTTTTCGATATATATTTATGCTTATATATATATGAATAATATGTTAGATGCATGTCTAAGATTTTGAATGTTGTGATGATTAACTAAGTTCAGTTAAATCAACCAACATAGAAACCCTAGGTCCCTAAAATATTGAGTAAAACTTGCCATTCCAAAACAACACTTACCGACCTATTAAGAGTAGTAATGGGATACGCCAAAGCGAGGCATCACTATTACTCCTAGGAAACGTAAGGCATATCGGGTATGCTTGTTGGTTTTGGTTGTACTCAACGATATGAGTGATGGAGTCCTAACATGTCGTGGCAAAGTAGATAAGTTGTTGAGAGAGCATTAGATGCGACGATTTATCCAACCAAGAGTGGCTTGGAGCCATTAGCAAAGAATTTCTTACCTTAGAATAATAAGTGTTAAGACAAGCCAAAGCACGATCAACTACTCATGGATTCTTTGGATCTTGGAATCGACTTATTCTCAGCAAATGGGGACAAAATTCAATGTGCGAATATGACGTTTAAATGTGTTTGATATATATGAATGAATTCAATCTTATTTAAGTATTTTGAATGGTTTTTCATTTTAAATTCTTTTAATTGTAGAATCATGTCTTCAATTAAACAACGACAACAACCTAATGTGCCCAGAACTTCCCGAAAAATTACCATTTTCTTTGAACTTGGTGAACTTTAAGGAGTGAGAAGAGGAACTCCGAAATACCCTCCGAAATTGCTACTTAGAGCACATTCTCGACATACCCATCCCGAGTTTTTACTCAAAGGGGTTATGAGTGATAAGGCTCATGAGGAATGGAGTTGGGATTGCAAAAGAGTCTGATGACTTATGGGAAACTCCATCCCGGAACAATGGAAGGGGAAGTTCTCTAACTATTTTCCGGACATGCTCCTCAAAGCTCTAGAGGATATAGTCAATTTGAGGGTCACCAAGAGCATCAAAGGTAACTATGATAGTCTCGTGGAGGAAGTGACTAGGTCACTCTCCAACATGAAGATCAAGCCACCGTAAGTGGGATGCCTTGCTAAGGAGAGGCAAGAGGTATGGGCACAAGTCTACAATGTTAGACTAAGACCCGGAATGCCACTTCGAGCACACGTGCTCCGAATGACAAGGCAATTCACTCACTTGGAGCTCATTGGCAAGCCGGTGGAGGATGGGCAAGCGGCTCACATGCTATTAAGTTCTCTCCACTCAGGCTATGTTGCATTGAAAATGCGGCTTAACCGCCAATCAGAACAAACTCTTTTTGATGGAGGTTGTCCATAAGCTTCAAAGAGCCGATTCTTGTGGAAGTACTAAACTCAAACTTGCTGTAAGGGCAAAGAAGAAGGAGTTCAAGAACAAGGCAAAGATGCAATGCTTCTACTGTAGTAGGTAGGGCCACTACAAGAGAGAATGCAGCATGTACCTGGATGATGAGGCAAAGGGAAGAGAAATATCTACCTCAGGTATCTTCTTTATAAACTTACACTTGAATACAAGCAATTCATAAGGTATTAGATACCATTAGTGACTCACTATATGCTCCTATTTCAGGAACCAAGTGAGAAGAGCTTACCAAGTGGATATGGATATACAAGCGGAAGAAGAAGACAATCTTTACGGAAAGGCTTGTAATCACATAGTTTGTCTTAACATAGAACTTGTTTAAGTTTCGTTATCAACCATACATTGATCTTCCGATGTTGGACGTCGTTTTGTTTTGATCACAAGACTATTATTTCAAAAGTATTGCTTATATGTTTATAGCATGACAGGTTTATCTAAAATATGAGCTTTCATTAGACAAACAAGTTTATAATGTTGAAAATACCACTAAGAATGCTAAGACCATTGATTCAAATAAGACGTACTTGTGGCATTGTTGTTTTCGCCACATTTACATCAAACGCATCAAGAAACATCTACAAGAAGGTGTTCTTGACTCATTCGATTTACAATCGTTTGAAAATTGCGAAGGATGTTTATTAGGCAAGATGATAAAGCATCCATTCTCCAAGTTGGGAGAAAGGGCAAGAGACTTGTTGGGCCTAATACACACCGATGTATGTGGACCAATGAGCACAACCACAAGAAACGACCATCGATATTTTATCACCTTCACAAACGACTATAGTAGATATGGATATGTCTACCTTATGTCGCATAAATCTGAGTCGTTTGAGAAATTCAAAGAATTTCAGAGTGAAGTTGAATATTAGCTTGGCAAGAAAATCAATGCCCTTCGATCAGATCGAGGTGGTGAATACTTGAGCCAAGAATTCGATGACCATTTGAAAGAAAAGGGTATACTTTAAGATTTAACACCTCCAGGAACTCCACAATAGAACGGAGTATCCGAAAGATGAAATCAAACCTTGCTAGACATGGTACGATTAACAATGGGTCTTAGTGATCTTCCTATCTCTTTCTGGGGACACGCACTACTAACCGCGACACTAACACTGAACCGTGCTCCATCAAAAGCTGTGGAAAACACTCCATATGAATTATGGACAAAGAAACCTCCAGGGTTGTCTTTTCTCAAGATATGGGGTTATGAAGAATATGTCAAGAAATTAATTTCTGACAAACTTCACCCCAAATCTGACAAAGTTTTCTTTGTGGGATACCCAAAAGAAACCAAAGGTTACTACTTCTACAACAAATCTGAGAAAAAAGTGTTTGTTGCTCGCGATGGTGTCTTTTTGGAGAAGGAACACCTTTCCAAAATGACAAGTGGGAGGAAAATCGAACTCGATGAAGTTCGAAAGGACGAGCAACAAAATCAAATTGACAGTCAAAGTGCTCAAATAGCAACTGTTGATGTTGGTCAAAATGTGCAAAGTCAAACCGACAATGAAAATACTTAGTCCGTTGCCCTACGTAGGTCGCAGAGGCCAAGGTCTCAACCTGATAGGTATCATGGTGTCGTATTAACCGAGAATTAGGACATCCTTGTAGTGGATGGAGACAAACCGGTAATCTACAAGCAAGCGATGGCGATCTTCGACTCTGCTAAATGGCAAGAGGCCATGAGATCTGAAATGGATTCCATGTTTGAAAATCAAGTATGGGACTTGGTTGACTTACCCAAAGGTTACACACCTATCGGATGTAAGTGGATTTTCAAATTAAAAACCAGCAAAGATGGAAATGTATTCATTTATAAAGCTAGACTGGTAACAAAAGGTTACAGGCAAATTCATGGTGTTGATTATGATGAAATTTTGTCCGGTCACAATGCTTAAATCCATTCGGATCATTCTAGCGATTGCTGCGTATTACAATTATGAAATATGGCAAATAGACGTCAAAACCGCCTTCCTCAATGGTAATTTGGAAGAAAGTGTGTCTATGACACAACCTGAAGGTTTTGTCAACCAAAACAATGCTGGGAAGGTGTGTAAGCTTAAAAAGTCCATTTATGGGCTAAAGTAAGCTAGCAGAAGTTAGAATCTGCAATTCGATGAAGGCATCAGTAAGTTTGGTTTTATCAAGAATCCGGATGAATCCTGTGTTTACAAGAAGGTCAGTGGGAGTGACATCACCTTCTTAGTCTTATATGTCGATGACATAAATCTCATTGGAAATTGCTTTCCAATGCTAGAGTCCGTAAAGGCTTAGCTTGGAAAATGTTTTTCAATGAAAGACTTGGGAGAGGCTCAATACATATTAGGGATAAAGATCTGTAGGCATAGATCTAAGAGGATGATTGGATTAAGCAAGAGTACTTACATTGATAAGGTATTGGCTCGATTCAACATGCAGGAGGCCAAGAGAGGTCACTTACCCATGTCACATGGCATAACCTTAAGCAAGAAGTAGTGTCCAAAGACACGTGATGAGCGAAAAAGGATGAATAAGATTTCATATGCTTCGCTTATTGGATAGATCATGTATTCCATGATATGTACTAGGCCAGATGTACCGTATGTCTTTAATGCTACAAGCCGATACCAATCAGACCCAGGAGAGGCGCATTGGACTGCGGCCAAGAATATCCTAAAATACTTGAAAAGGAACAAGGATAAATTCCTAGTATATGGTGGCTTAGAGTTCCAAGTAGAGCACAACTGCAGATTCTACAACTGAAGCCGAATACTTAGCAGCTGCTGAAGCGGCTAAGGAGGTAGTTTTGATTCACAAGTTCGTTGGTGAACTTGATGTTGTACCCTCCATTAAGGGTCCAATAGCCCTCTATTGTGATAACAATGGAGCTATTACTCAGGCTAGAGATCCAAGGGAACATCAGAAGGTCAAACATGTCAAGCGGCGATTTCACATGATAAGGGAATGGAAGTCAGAGGGTGAAATCAGAATTTGTAAAGTTGGAACGGACGACAATGTAGCCGATCCACTTACTAAACCTTTGCCTCAAGTGAAGCACAACAAGCACGTTGAGGCAATGGGAATCAGGCACGTTGGATATTGGCTTTGATTTCCCTGTTTAGTGTTTTAATTAATTCTTAACATTTTAATGTAAGACACTAGGATGAACCATTCAAGTTTTGGAGTAATTTAATTTCATGCAATTTTATCACTGCGTTTCTATTTAATTATGGTTTAGGATTAAATATTGAGTCTATTCGATTATGAGAATATTCAAAATAGGGTATCAAGACCAGTCTTGGATAAAGAAACACTTATTAAGTGAACATTGAATATTATAATCGAAAATTATCCCTAATCAAGGACATTTAAATGATGGACGATTAATGACCACTTGAGATTAGTGTGTAGTTTGATTTCTAGCACCGTTTCTTATGCTACAAGGACATATTTGTCATAAATCGTTTGCACATGTATTGGTTTAGAACCATACTAGATCGACCTATGAGATTGCTTTAAGAGATTTAAAAATCGTCATAAGTATACTTCTCATTATGGCTATCGGAACCTCTTTCCTTGACCATGAGTATTGTGAGTTCTCTTGTTTGAGTACTAGTCCATTTTGATGTTGGTCCAACGTCTGCCGTACATGAAGATTATAACGGCAACACTCGGCGGCTAGGTCCTCTTAGTAAGAGAAGCTGACTATACAAGACTGGGAATGTCCCCCTACTAACAATAGGGAACATGTCTTTATTGTTTACAAGGCCTCTCGAAAATCGAGACTGTAAAATGCATGGCCGTGCTCAGATATATTTTAAGAAATCATCTGTTTACTGACAGTCGAAATCGGATTTTGAGAAACACTTATGCACGTCATAAGGATGATGAATAATCTAACCTTATAGTTCATGAAGAGACATTAAGTGACATAGGAAATAGGCTATACACAAAAACCGCACTTGTCCGGAAGGACAAGTGGGAGATTGATAGGAATGGTGACCTTCGAACAAGTGTATTATTCCGATATAGGGTTCAGAATTATTAGAAAGCTAATTATTCAGTGAGGTCAAGTGATCGAAATGCCTAGTTGGAGGCCGCTTCCGATCAGTAATATTAATCCATAATTAATATTACAGCTTAATCTTGACTGAACCCTTCGGGTCACACCCAAGCAACTAACGATCTGATACGACGAATTAATCCAGAAGGAATTAATGAGTCGCTCGAGAATTATATATTTAGACGTCATAATTCGAGCTAGGAGCGTTAAGACCGACAGTTGCAAGTCAAGTCGAATTAATAAAAGACGAGAAGGTAAAATCCATAATTAATTAAAAATTACCAAAATCCCCTTAGCATTGGAATGCACCGAGCAAACCGAATGCTAGGGGCAATGGTGCTAGCTTGCGCACCGCACTAAGGGTAGAGTGTTGGGTGCGCATGGCTAGCTAGCTAGCTGGTGCAATGCTAGCAATGCAAGTAGCACCAGCCACGCGCAAGCAGTAGTTACAGCCCGCATTCCGTGCGTGGCTTGCTTTGTGCATGTGCGGGCTGGTGTGAGCCCATCATGCTGCTGCTGGCGCGCCAAGAAAGCAACGCCCAACAATAGCCTGCTAGCAAGCAAGGCACGCTTTGTAGGCCGCGCTTGTGACGACCAGCTTAGCAGCCCAACTGAGCAGCCCAACCAAGGGCCTAGGCGTCAACTAGGCTACCTTGGCACCCAAGGCTAGGTGCGCCACGTGATGCAGCTCGATTGGTCTGTGTGGCTTGTGAGTGGCGGTTGGGGAAGCTTGGGGAGGAAGGCAATGGTCCCACTTGTTGATTAATTATTTATTTGATTATTCTTTTTATTTTTGATTTAAAAATAAAATGACAAAATTGATTTTACCAACTCTCCCACATTAATGGGAGAGTGGAATTCTCTTATGACATTCTCTATAAATACCCACCTTCGGAATTGGAGAAAATCGCTTGAGTAGGTACTCAAAAAGGCATCTCTACTTGAGAGAAAACCTTTAAGTTCATATAATACTCGAGTAGTGTTTTGATCCGACTCGGCTAAACGCCGAGTAAGAGACCGATCGGGTCGAGTTACGGGTGGATACCGTAGGAGGTCTTTGCACTTGTAAGACTCGGCTTTTCAAGTAAGAGCTCCGTGGTGTGAGCGAAGCACACGACAAGGGTAAGATCGTCTTTCTCTCTTTCTTGTTATTTATGTCATTTAGTTATATTAATTGTGAGCGGGTCTTGGGATCGGGTTTGTTCCGCAGAAAGTCGGACTTTCCGAAACCCAACACCTGTTACAACAAAAATTGCTAATCTTGATTCTGTTAAACCAAACAATGTTGTTGCTAGCCCTACAGGGTTACAGGGTAAAACTAACTCTTTTGATAATTCTTTGCAGGGTAAACCCCAGGATAAGAGTGGAGATGTGCAGGGTCCTGCTATCAAACTTCCATTCCCTAATAGACATTTAAAGAGTAAGTTAGATAAGCAGTTTGGTAAATTTTTGGAGGTTGTCAAAAATTTGTAGGTAACAATTCCTTTCACAAAATTAATTACTCAAGTTCTTGCATATTCTAAATTTATGAAAAAAAATTTGACTAGAAAAAGATCTATTAGTGAGGTAGAGACTGTTGCTTTTACTACGAAATGTAGTGCTATATTACATAATAAATCTCCACCTAAACTAAAAAATCTAGGTAGTTTTTCTATTCCATGTCATATTGGTAATCTGTTGATTGAAAAAGCTTTATGTGATTTGGGTGCTAGTTTAAGTGTTATGCCATTATCTATGAGCTCAAAATTAAATATGGATAAATTAAAAGCTACCAATATTACTCTGCAAATGGCCGACCGTTCGGCTAAATACCCTTGAGGCAGTTTAGAGGATGTTCCCGTTAGAGTAGGTGAATTTTATATGCCTGTTGATTTTGTTGTTCTTGATATGAAGGAAGATTTGCAAATTCCGATTATTTTGGGTAGACCATTCCTTCATACTGTAGGGGCAATAATAGATGTGAAAAGTGGTAAACTTACATTATGTGTAGGGGATGATAATATTACTTTTAATCTAAATAATATCCCTAAAAGCCCCATGTTAGAGGAAAAGTGTTATAGTGTTGGTGTAGTTGATGTAAATAATTTCTCTAATCAGCCCCAAGCTCTCGTTAGATATCCCTTGGAGGCGATATTTTGTGTTGCATCTTCTGCAAGAAAAACTACTACATGGAAAGATGAAATTGATGCTATATAAAGAGCTCTAGATTGTGTAGGGTTTGGGTTTAAAGATGAATAAGTGGAGAAAGAGAAGCAACTTGCAGAAATCAAGCCTTTATAGAAAGTTCCACCCGATCGGGTGAAATTTGTTCTATCAAGCAAAAATACGAAGGAAATTGAAGCCAAAGACCAATTTCGTGCAGCAAGTAGTGAAAATACACCAGTTCGGACTTGGGAGACGGGCCCGGTCAGGCGCGAGACCGCGACAGCAAAATTAGCCAACTTCAAAACACTATAACTTTTGCTTTTTTTAACGAAATTTTTTGTGTGACCTATCATTGGAAAGCTATTCAAGTCTACTTTCCAATGAAATTTGAATTACTTCATAATAATTTGTACAAAAAAATTTATGAGCAAAATAGTAAACATGACTCGTTTTTGCCTCTTCTCTTACTAACACTTTGCTTCTTTTGTGTCCAAAATTGTACCAAGGTGATGCATTGCAATGTTTGGGATGGTGGTGGATATGAGTTTGATGATGAGGGGTAGTCACTTGGATTACTTGTTTCCCTCTAAGCCAATGAGGACATTGTCTAATTTAGCTTGAGGGAATTTCTTGTGTATATAGGTACTCTTTCGTTCTTTCCCTTTTTTTTATTTTCTTTGGCGTGCCTAGTTTAGTTTTAATGCTTTCATAGTCTAGATTTTATTGCTTTATTAGTTTAGATTTATTGCTTTCTAGGTTAGATTTATTTCTTTCAAAAAAATAAAAAAATACAAAAATACGTTCCAATGAATAATAAATCATGCTTCCCTGTGCCCCTTGATGAAAAATTTTTAGAAATTGTTTTGACTCTTGGTTATTGATGATAAATATTGAGGATTAGTTGATCATGATTTGATGTTTGATTGCCTTGGAACATTAGCATGCGTCAATTTTGCCCAACTACTTGTGAATATAGTGCTTGGCTAGTTGATTTGGTAAGGAAATGTGTGTTAGTTCCTGGTATGTCAATAAATTTGAGTATTGGTTTGCAACTTTGAGTAATGTTTGTATGACTCATTATTATGCACATTGAGGAGGACGAATGCGTTTGTTCCTTTAGGTAGCCTTCAGATGATATTAGATACATTTGTTCCCTTCTTGCTACCCATGTTGTAGCTTGTGCCCTTTTATTGTTTATTTAGCTACAATACAAGCCTTTTAAGCCACATTGTTTACTAGTCCCAAGTTTGGCTTAGGGGAGCTAATAGTTAGTGAGGTGAGGGAGTTTGTAGTGTGCTTATTTATTTGCACAATTTGGGTGAATTTGAGAAGTTATTTATTTGTTCTTATTTTTGAGGATTGGGAAAATAAATTGAATTGTTTGTTCAAAAGTTGTAAAAACATTCCAATGTGAGTTAAAAAGAAAAAAAAAGAGCAAAAGAAAAAAAATATTTCAATGATCGAGTGTTCTAATTAAAGGTTGCTTAAGGAAAATAAAATTAGTTTCAAAGAAGAAAAATCAAGTTCAAGTTCAAAAGAAAAAGAAATAGTTCAAAGTTTGTTTGTTTCACTCAAGTTCTATATTATTATATGTTTAGGGGTGAAGTTGTAAGAGTTGAAAATATTGTTAATATTGGATCGGTTGTTTGATGAATTTTTGTGGAGTTGAGTTGTGTTGGAGATTTATGGTCATTATTTATTTTTTACCTTTGTTTTATTTATTAGTATTTGGCTCCCTTAAGCATGGCTTTACTCTCACTTTTTCCCAAATATTTCCTACCCTTTACCCTAGCCTTACATTACAAGCCTGAAGACCTTCCTACCTTTGTGAATAGAGTTGTATGAATGTGAAATTAGTTGTTTATCAATGCAAAGAATGATTTGATATATTCCGAGTCGACTATTAGGTTGAGTGTATGTCTTTTTAAACACACGAGTGCGTAAGTTGGGAGGGCATTGTTCACATATAAAGGGGTAGTTGGAGAGCGATCGACTACATCTTTTACACGCCACATAAATGAGAATTGAGTGTGTGAGCACTAGTCTTGAATTCTATATGCTCTTGTGGTTTGCTCTATTTGACAATTATTAGGGAAGATTGGTAATTGGATAGATTTGATTAGTTGACTTTGATATGTATTTATAAGATTTGCCTTGAATTTTATTTATTGATTTTAAATGTATTAGGGGGTGAAGTTTTGATTTATTTATTCATTGCTTTGCTTAGGGACAAGCAAAGGTTTAGCTTGAGGGTGTTTGATGAGTCTATTTTATATGTATTATTTTTCCCCGTCCCGCGGTCATGTTTATGATTATTTGAGCTTTGTGGAGCTATTTTTAATTACTAATATACATTTTCTAGTGTTTTTGTAGAGTTGGTATTATTTTGCAGGAATTTGTAAAATTATGACAATTCCCGATGTTATTAGCCACTACAAAGATGACCGTATATTTAAAGCTCAAGACAGAGTCAAAGAAATTTAGTTCGGTGATTAAGAGCTTGATACGTGAGAAGGTTCAAGATTCTAAGTTACTAACACAGACCAACCAAGGAAGAAGACTTGGACCAAATTTAGAGGCCCAGTCACGTGCACACTCAAGAGCTAGGCCGCGAGTTTACTCCAAGAAACTGGGCCCGATCGGATGAACAATACTACAACTGGACACGCCTTATTCCTTGGGCCTTACTCTAGCTGTTTATCTTAATGTCGGTTTCCGACTTTATTATATCATGATTCCAATTTACGCAGCTATATATATTTGAGGACTTAGATTAGCTGAGGGGAGGTTAGCTTAATACTTTTCTTTATTATTAATTTATGTTTTCCGTAACTTTTTTTCAGCTAGGATTTTAGGGGAATCTTTTATGCTTTTTAGTTTTCTAAGTTGACTTTAGTTTTAATTTCTTTAGTTCTTGAGTTTTTAATTACACTACTTTTAGATTTCATTAGTTAGGTATATTTAGCTTTAGAATTATTACTTTCGTTCAACTTCGTCACTTTGCAGTTTCTTCAGATTTAGTTTTACTCTTATTTCTTTGTTTGATTTAGTTTATTTTTATTTGTTGCTTTTATATTAGTTTTAATATTATTGCTTTTAATCATGCTTAATTAATTACTTTGTTTATTTTAGATTTAATTATATGTGCGTAATTTAATTCTAGAGTTCTTGGGGATCTATAATTAATATGAAGGGATGATTTATTATTGTTAATTGTTAATGTTTTGGGTTAATTTCCTATTGATTGTTATAATGTTATGCAATTAGATTTGTGCAGGTTTAATTGTATGAGTTATACAATATTGATTCGAGATTCGAGAGATGAGAATTGATGTTTAGGCTTAGTTTCAATAGGCAGGTTAATTTATAAATGGATAAGTCAAGATTCGAGAGATGCGATTTAATACCGGTAGATTAATTCTGTGATTGTAATATGTAGCGAAAGCCCTTTATAATCTGGTTAATTTATGCATTGATAATTGATTCTTATGTTTTATCCCGGAGTATTAATTATTGGTAAACCTATGACCTTAGGTCTTTTATTATTTCTTAATCCCTTAGTTTGATTATTATTGTCATAGTATAATTCTCACAATTCTTCCTTGTTTCTTGATAATTTAGATTATAATAATTTATTAGGAATAAAAGAACATTGTTTCCCTGTGGATTCGACCCTACTTCCCTATCTATTTTAGTTAGTGGTTTTAGTAATTATTTTTTATTAGATGATACGACTTTAGCCTGTCACTTATGCTCCTATAACCTTGTATGTGCATCAAAATGAATACTTGTTAAATATAATGAATAAGAGTTATGAGAATGATTAAATGTTAGTTTATTTACAAAACAAAGGATTTGGGTAAGTTAGAAGCTTATTTATGCTATTTTCGCCTACTTATGCTCCTTTAACCTTGTATTTGCATCAAAATGAATACTCTTAGGCAATTTGAAACTATAAACATCTTAAATATAATGAATATGATTTGTTAGAATGATTAAATGTTAGTTTATATACAAAACAAAGGATTTAGGTAAGTTAGAAGCTCATTTATGCCATTTTTGCCTACTTATGCTCCTATAACCTTGTAATTGCATCAAAATGAATACTCTTAGGCAATTTGAAAGTACAAACATGTTAAATATAATGAATAAGAGTTGTGTGAATGATTAAATGTTAGTTTAATACAAAACAAAGGATTTGGGTAATTAGAAGCTCATTTATGCCGTTTTCGCCTACTTATGCTCCTATCATCTTGTATTTGAATCAAAATAAATACTCTTAGAGTCTTAGGCAATTTGAAACTACAAACATGTTAAATATAATTAAAAAGAGTTGTTAGAATGATTAAATGTTAGTTTATATACAAAACAAAGGATTTGGGTAAGTTATAAGCTCATTTATGCCATTTTTGCCTACTTATACTCCTATAACCTTGTATTTCAACCTACAAATATGTTAAATATAAAAAATATACTCTTAATCCATTACTAACATTCAATTATAGTACCTCAATATAATATTCCTTCGTTGTGGTCTGATCGCATATAACATGTTGGTCGTCTATCTCATTTGGTACAACAAGTCTAGGAACAGTGAAAGGTGCTGAATCATAAAACGCATCATATTCTTCCTCATCCTCAACATCTCCAATGCCTAGGATTCTTCTTTTGCTGGCTAGCATAATAGACCATTTTGAATCAACTGGGTCAGTTACGTAGAACACTTGCTTAGCTTGAGATGTAAGGATGGATGGTTTCGCAGTATCATTCTAGTGGCTAAGATCTACAAGAGTAAAGTCATCATATTTGACGTTACGCCTTATATTATCAACCCACTTACACTTGAAAAGAGCAACCATGAAGTTACAATAATCAAGCTCCCATATTTCTTGAATTCGACCTTAGTATGGAAACTTTGCGTCGATGGGTGATTTATCCTTAGCATTTGCAAACTCCCTTGACGATGAAACAAGTGTTACACCACTGTTTTGGGTCGAGGAAGATTTCAAATCCCGATCCTCGGTCCAAAAAGTGTACCCATTGATGTCATATCCCTCAAATGAGCGAACATCATCCCTAGGACCATAAGCAAGCCACCTTACTGTATCAGTGACATCACTATCATCCAATCGACCCATTACTCATTCACAAAACCAATTGACAAATCTCTTATTATGAAATTGCATCAGTTCCCTTTCACCTTTCGATGGAAATTCATTACGCAAACTAGCCATGTGCTCATCTAAATATGGGTGAACATCTCCAACAACATGGTGCAACACATAAAGTTGTGCTTGTAAGAACTGCTCTAGATCATGTGACATTCGTTTCAACCCAATTGTGCCATGACCGAGAAGTAGGAAGACCAATAGGTTCAGCAACGGCTATATAGTCGGCCACAAAGTTACCAATCTCCTCACCCACAGTCCCTTGAATCATACTTCCTTCCGGGTGAGCCCGATTCCTTACTTTATTTTCCAATGTACCCATGTGTCTTTCAAAAGGATAGCACCACCTCATGAACACTGGACCGCACAACTTAATCTCACGCACCAAATGAAGAATCAAATGCACCATTATGTCAAAAAATGAGGGTGGGAAATACATCTCAAATTTGCACAAAGTCACAACCACATCCTCTTGCAAAGCATCAAGTGTACAAGGATCAAGCACTTTACTGCTATTGTATTGAAAAACGAACAAAGGCTTGTAATAGCTTCCCTCACGTGCTTCGATAAAATACCACGTATTGCAATCGATAGGAATACTTGCATCATAATGTGACAATCATGAGATTTCATACTTGTCAACTTCAATTCTACATTCAAGGATATAAATCTTTTTATGTTAAATGCGTACCCTGATGGAACCTTAATGTCGTACAGACCTGCACAAAACATCCGTTTTTCTACCCTTGACAATGTGTAGCAAGCCGGAGGTAAATAAGTCTTTTCATCCTTGCCTTTACCCTCGTCTTTCTTCTTTGACGCATCTATGGCCTTTTCCTTACTCTTCCCCTTCCCTTTTTTCGAAACATTTTCATTTTCCTTTTTCGGTTCCTTTCCCTTTCTAACCTTTTCCTAAGCCCACAATTTTGGACGATCCCACATCTCTTGCAAATCTAACCGTGCACCCTTTCCATCCTTTGTTTTCCCTTGAATATTCATCAGCGTTCCCATAAGAGCATCACACACATTATTCTTTATATGCATCAAATTAAGACAGTGCCTAACGTCATGTTCTTTCCAGTACGGAAGCTTGCAAAAGATTGATTCTTTTTTGAAGAGAGAAGTTGAGACCACAGCTTTTTCTATTTTTCCAAATATCATTCGTATACCCTTAACTCGAGCATAAACCTCCTCACCGGTCAATGGCCTAGGTGCAGTCCCCTCTTCCACTGTCCCATCGAAAGCCTTTTTCTACCTTCGGTACGGGTGATCACGCCTAAGGAACCTTCGGGTCTGCACGTAGACATCTTTATGAGGATTCTGAAGGTATATGCTTGGTGTGTCATCAATACATATGGGGCATGCTTTTTTTCCTTTAACCTTGTACCCACACAAGCTACCATATGCAGGGAAGTTATTCATGGTCCACATAAGGGCTGTACGCAATGTGAACATCTCGTTCTTATGAGCATCAAAAACGGAAACCCCTTTATCCCACATCTTTCTCAAATTGTCAATAATTGGTGCAAGGTAAACATCTATGTCGTTTCCAGGTTTCCTAGTCCCCGTTATTAGCAGTGAAAGCATTAAATACTTACGTTTCATGCACACGCAAGGAGGATAATTGTAGATCATTAAAAGTACCGGCCATGTGCTGTGTTAGGTACTAAGAGTGCCAAATGGATTCATCCCGTCCGTGCACAACCCAAGCCATAGATTTCTGACTTCATCACCAAATTTCCTAAACTTCAAATCAATTTTCTTCCATTGTAGGGAGTTAGCTGGATGTTTCAGTATTCTGTTTTTCTTTCTTCCTTCTACATGCCACCTCATGTTTTTAGCTCTTTTGGTATTGAGAATAGACACTTAAACCTCGGAATAATTGGAAGATACCACAACACCTTAGTAGGAGGTCCCTCCGTACCAGGATTGCAACTCACGTGCTTGTAGCGCGACTGCTTACATCGTGGACACTCCTCCAATTGTTCATACTCAAACAAACGGTTACTTTAATCACACATAGATTATGCACAAGCAAAAAGATGAACAAGTAGTCATAATATGATGCAATGAGTTTGCAACCTGTAGACACCTGATTGTGTCTCCCCAAAAACCAAACCCAATGATGAATATCTTTCACGTCATTGATTATCGAACGAGGTGAAATGTAAAAGAGTCTCGTGATGCATCTGTTTTTAATAAAAATACTTCTTTCTGTTTTCGAAAAAATTTCTTTTAGTATCCTGTTTATGAAAACATCCAATCTAATATAGTTTGGTCCGTAATATGGGTCCAATAATAGTGTAGTTGGATGGGGCTCGAAAAGCGCTTTCCAACGATATATTATAAGCCCAATTCCGATTAATAATGAGGAAGTTATGGCCAAAATACTAAAATGGGCCCAAAATGATTTTATATATGGCCCAATGATCAAGGAGAGAGCCCATTCATTATTATTCCTAAAGTTCTTAGAATTAACTTTAATTTTCTAGAATAATCTAGAAGGTTATTTTAAGTATTAATGGAATTAGGATTAATAATTATACTTTTATTTTATTTAGAAAAGATAATGAATTTTATTTGGAATAAAAAATAAATATTTTAATGATAAATTGTTCTTAAATTAATGATAAACACGGAGTCTAATCGTCTAATCATATTAGGGGAAGGACACTTACAGTTGGTTTATCGCAGCCGCACCATCGCGCTGCGAGGAGTCTATCGCAATGCGATGGGCTTATCGCATCGCGATAGGGGCTGTTTTACTTCGAGTCAAATTCTGACTCTTTTCTAAACGTTTCGGATGTTTTCCCTATATATAGGGGCGTTATTTCCCCATCTTCGATTATCAACAATCATCTAATTCTATTATATTCTCTCTCTCAAAGCTAGAAGCTTGTTCTTTCTCCCTCTTTCTAAGCCTTCCCTTTTCAAAAAACACAATACCGCATTCACGAGTCTTAGACGCACCTAACCAAGCTCGAAGTTGTCTTTCCCCTAAACGTGAAAGGTTGATAATTTCTGAGGGTTTGGTCCCAAATCCCTATTTCAATTATTTTAATTAATTGTTTTATTTAATATTTTTATTAAAGTTACTAACGTGTGTATTGTTTTGATAGAAAGAGGTATGAGGCAACAAAGTGAGTAATTTCATTGCTATATATCTTTAGAAATCATGCTTATATTATTTTAATTCCTAGTATCATGTTAGGATGTTATTATTTGCTTTCTAGTATCATGCTTAAGTTACTTCCTATTTCTTCTATCATGTTAGCTTCATGTTAGGGCTAAAGTTTTGATTTTTAATAGTGGCATGCTAGGATTTGTTATTAATCTTGATAGTATCATGCCTAGGATCTTGATAATATTATTATTATGCTTTGATGAGATTGAGATTGTTATTATGATGATTGTTGTTATTATGTTGCTTGATATTATTGATATTGCTTGATCACGCCCTCTCTTGCAGGTTTAAAGGGAATTTGTACTTAAAATCACGCTTAATAAGATAATTAATAATTTTATTTAGGCTAATATGATTTTAATTCAAGTGATCACCAATAATAGATTTGTCTGTGCATAATTCAACCAACATAGACTAAACAGGTTTAGGATTAATATATTGATTGTATGTTAGTCAGAAAGAGCACATGAATATGAGAAGAATAAAGTAGAGGCCTATTTAGGGCAGGTTCAATCTCTTTTAGGTTGAATTTGTACCTTCATCCCCGGATATCCAGTCATGGTTCAAGACAACTATGGAGTCAACGATCTCATGGATCGTGAAGGGGTGTAACCTTCACCCTGTGAACGGTTTATAAGTTCCTAAAACTTGTTGGAGATTCTTTTGCTCTAACTTCCTTCCCTTTGGACGCCACCATGCTTAAGTTTATGATCACAGTGGGGCTCAAGTGTTGGATGCTTGAAATATTCCCTACAGTTTTTGGCGACTTCGCTAGGGAGGATTTCTATTTTAATTCCTAAAATTTATTCTGGAAATAATTTAGAATTAGTGGATGAGACTCGAAAAGTTCTAAGTATTCATGTGCGTAATTTTGATTGACATTATTAGCATAAGCATAAAAAATTCCGCATTGGATAGGCCATCCGTAATGCGTCAAAAACATAGGCTTTTTTACACGTAGGAATTTTTGGATATATCTTTCACAACTAGAATCGAAAAAACGCTGCAAAAAATGGAAAATTCTAAGAAAACAGAGAGCTACTAAGGCATGTAGGAACTGGCGCTGAGAAAACAGTACCCATCGCAGTGCGATGGCTCTATCGTGGTACGATAGGGATATCATCTCATGATGGTCCCTGTTGTCTCGCACCAAGTTCTTCCAATACCGAGCCAGAACTCTGCCTTCTTGCTTTGACCAGTTCTAGTACTGTTTGCTCGATTTTAGTTCCTGATTGAGTTTTTCCCTATTTTTTGAACCTATATGTTTTCTACGTATGGCCATAACCCTCTGGGAATTCACGCTCCATCTACCCAATCGAACGCTCATGACAACGAAGGGTACATCCGAGTTTGTGAATGCACCAAACCATGGAAACAAGTTTAACTTGTGGGGTCCCATCCATACACGCCAACCCTTCTAAAGGTAAGGCTTCCGCGCGATGCATCCGGACTCATAAACATGGACCCTCTTTTGACTACCCTTATCCTTGAACTTTAGAGAACTAGAGCCATGGTTAGGTTGCATACTCATTGCATCATGTTGTGCCTATTTGACTACTTGTGCATTATTTGCTTGTGCATACTTATATGTGATTAAACTAACCGCTTATTTGACTTGTGATTATAAATATGCTTAAATAAGTTAACCAATGACTAAAGGACTTTACTTAATTAATTGATTAATTAATTTGAGCTAATAAATATGCCTAAAATCGAGTCATAATTCCTTTGAGTCAACCCGGATTTTATTCCCGTGTACTGCACAAGCGTCAACTTGTTTTGGCCATAATCGGAGTTATAGAAAGAATTACAAGTCGTACAACCTAAGGATCTGCAGCCCCGAGTTTTATCTTTCATTTGTCGGTGGTTTCGTCCAATTAGGAGTCACAGATCAATAGTCATGACTAAAATACTACAGCCTGTCCAGTTTAGTGCACATACATGAGGTCTTAACTTAGTCTTTGTTTGAGTCTAGTCACATAGTCTATTCACATGGTCATGACACGAATCTTGAACATATCACTTACACTCACAAGTATTCACACACTTTGTACAACTCTTTTCACACCATGACCATGTCTTAGGTTCATGCATGAGTCGCTCTTTCCGTCATTTGAGTTGGGGGGTCCACTCCATTCCTAATTCTTTCACATATCTCTCTACATCATCTTTCCACTCTCCACATGCTTTCTCCATGCATATCATTCCCCTTATTCTTCCATGATCCCTTCCCATCTATGCATGTTGAATCAAGTTTGAGTCAAACAATTAATAATAAGTATCCATGACTTCCCTTTCCACAGCACTTGTTCAAGGAGAGAAGGGCGCTTAATCATAGACAACACCTTTGTTCAAGTACTACTCTTTGACAAACCCATCAGACACCGGAAAAATTTCGTACTAATGTCTTCCCAACAAGAAGTTGATGAGTTGAAGCAAAATATGAATAACCTAACTAAGATGTTGAAGGCCCTCGTTCTTCAAGTCAACGATCCTAGCAAGCAACAACAACTTGAACGTATGGAAGAAAGCATTAAGAAAGTTTCCAACGATTATAAGTATCAAGAAATTAGCTTACAAGGGGTCTCAGTGGACAAGGAACTTCTTCCGCAGAAGTTCAATGCCAATGACATCCCTAAATTCAAACCAATTGATAACCCTTACTTCCATTTGAGAGCTTTCGAAACTATAATGAATAATAAGGGAACCGATAGGAAAGTTTTCCCTTCACTATTTTCGCTATCTCTAGAAACCATTTGTCAACAATTATTCTTCTCCCTAGACAAGGAGAAGATCTCTTCTTAGGACTCTATCACAAACGCTTTCATTGATAGATACAAGTGCAACCTTTAAGTTGAGACTGACCATAGAGAACTCGAGATGTTGAAACAAAAGGAAAACGAGGGATTTACCTCTTTCTTCAACAAGTGGAGGGAAACTTCTGCTAAGATGGTAGAGGTTCCTATTGAAAAGGAGTCCGTAAGGATGTTCATCAAGAACCTCCAAGAGAAATATTCAAAGAATTTGAAATATCAACACAACTTGAATACTTTCAAGGTCGTCTATAACATAGGATTGACATTGAAGATAACCTTGCAAAACAAAAAGCTACTAACAATAGTAACAATAGTGGCTGGAAAGGAAAGAAGAATGACAATCCTTCTTCTTCTGAAAACACCTACTCTAGTAATAATGTTAGTACCTTTGATCTTAATGAGGTTTTAGCCATGGATAATCAAAGACCTAAAAAGCAACCCAAAAGAGAATTCACACCCATTGGAATGACCTATGATGTTGCTTTCAATCGTCTCTATGATCGAGGATTAATCAAACCTACTGGCCCTATTGAAGATCCAAATCCAGAAAAGCGATCTTCAAGATGGAATCCTAACTCTTATTAATACCATCGAGGAAATGGTCATACCACGGATAAATGTTATAGATTTTAAAATCTCATTCAAGATCTCATATATGCAAACAAGATTCTGTTGCCTCTAGCTGGCAAGAAGACCGGGTGATGATAAAGAAAAAGACACAAGACGCGCTTCAACGACAAGATTTCGTGACTTCTTTTCTTCTTTTAATTTTGATTTCCCCTTCCCCATTTAGTCTAGCATAAGCACCTTTTGTCTTCCTTAGATTTATTCCATAGGTTTTTCTTTTTCCTTTAATAAAATGAGCATTTCTTTCCTTGCATATGATCTTTGCATCGCATAAAAAAATAATAAAAATAATAAATCCACGCCGAACTAAGCACAAGGTATACTAATGATTTGAGTCACCCCTTATAGCCATATCATATCACTTTCACCTTCAAAGCCAAAAATCTTGAGTGATTTTTACCAAAATTTCAAAGAGCAAATAGTAATAAAGTGTGCAAAAGGGCATTTGTTCCAATGTCATTGATGTGAACATGTCTTTGATATGAACACGTCTCAAATTGCGTCTCTTATCGAGTGCTCAGTACCGTGCTTGAGAAACATGAATGCCAAGTGAGTGTTAGACCGCATGATCAGGATTGCCCACACTTATCAAGATAAAAACAAATGCAAAAAATAAAAAAAATGCAAAAGCAAAAAAAGAGATAGCAAAAATATAAGCAAAAGAGAGTTCAAAAGTGAGGAAACCTCAAGCATACAAATACAAAGATTCAAAAGCAATGTTGCACACCTTGGGGGCTTATTTAGGGTCTTGAGCCTTTATCCCCTTCTTCTTCGACCTTTATCCTAACCACGTTACAACCCTTAAAAGACCTATTTGAGGTATACACACACTTGTGCGAGGTTCAGCTAGAGCTACGTTCGGCCTGATTCCTAACGGATACGTAGGCAACCTCACATTGGGGTGCGGCCGTAATAACTATACATTCATATTTACATTCACACATGATCATATCAAGGGATCTTCAACGCTCATCCCTATCCATTTAGAGCTAGACTTGGGGGCTTGATCCCTATATCATTAGCCTACCCAGCCTAAGAGTCACCATCATTTGACTCTTCTCAAAATATATTTCATACACTTAGCCTTTGCGACCTAACTTTAGTGTCACTTTCACAAACATCGCGGATACATGACCAAATAATCCTTCCTTTAGGAACCTTTTGTCATGAAATCTTAACACAACGCTGAAGCATGCTTTGTCATACCAAAATCACTCATCACTCGTAATCATCATTGCATCACAAAGTATGAATTACTTAGCCTCCGCACCTAAGTTACCCAAATACTTTCATCATCGAGTCATCAACTAGGATAATCTAGGATGTTACAATCCTTGCACCATAAGATACAATATCAACACACACATTTGATTAAGCTCATTCAACATGCACCATCAAACACTCAAACACTTCACTTCTTCCTTTCATGACTTTCTTTTTCGGGAGAAAGTCGGTACCCTCCACAAAAATGACGGAAAATTTTTGTTTTTCAACATTGTCACACGAGCACAATTACAATACAATGCGCACACGAGTCATGTACACTTTGAGTCATGTCGGGTTATCACATCGAGTCGATTTGAGTATGTCGAGTTACACATCGAATCAAGCAAAAATGTTAAGTCTTACACAATGAGTCAAGTAACATTAAACCTTGAGTCAACCATAAGCAAATCAACTGTCAAGGTCCTTTGGCAAAATTTGATCTCTTTTACAAGGCTTAAGAACATCTTCTTCAAACGGTTTTTCCAAGACTGGATTGCCGTCTCAAACTGACAATATTTCTAAGAGTGGATTGTCGAGCATCTTCTTCAAACGACAATTTTTCTGAGATTGGAATGACAACTTTGGCAATGGTTCCAAGCGTGGATTATCGTGCTCCTTCTCTATTTGGCAAGTTTTTCAAAGTTCGGATTGTCATACATTCATCAAATCTTCGACAATTTTTCCAAGATTGGATTGTCATCTCAAACTGGCAATGTTTCCAAGCATGGATTTTCGTGCTCCTTCTCCGTTTGGCAAATTTTTCCAAAGTTTGAATTGTCATCAAATCCTTGGCAATATTTCCGAGATCGGATTATCATGCACCAAGTTTCCTATGGAAAAATTTCCCAAAGGATTGTCGTAGGTGTCTATTCATCTTAACATTTCGGAAAAGGTTCCTCAAACGTGGATTGTCATTCATTTCAGTAGTGGCAAATTTTCCCGAAGTGGATTGTCGATCGATTCTTTTTTGCAAATGTTCCAAGATGCGGATTGTCTATTGTGGCAATATTCTCCTAAAAGGATTGTCGCATAGCATTGGCAGAATTCCGAGATGGATTACTTTCAAGAGTTATATTCCAAGGCGTGGATTGTCGATCGTAGCAAAGTTCTTATGATAGATTGTTACGAAGCATTGGCAACTTTCCCAAATTGGATTTTGGAAAATTTTCCGAGATACGGATTGTCATTTCATCGTGACAACATGAGTTGTTACGCGGCATTGACAACTTTCCCTAAACCGGATTGTCGTTCATCATTCAAGAGTTATGTTGACAACTGTTCTTAAAGAAAAAGAGGATTGTCACCACCCCCAAAGCACGCATTCAAACAAAACAAAGCATCAACAAAACTGAAGATGACTACAAGCAGAGTCACCTTCGACAATAATCCCTAGCTTGTGGAGATTTGTCACGAAAATAGGAGATGGCTACAAGTGGTGTTATCTTCGACGATGTTCCCTAGCTTGCGGAAGATGGTCACAAAAAAGCGGAAGATCGCGGATCAATCATCGATGGTGTTCCCTAGCTTGCAGAGGACTGTCACAACAAAAAAAGTGAAGACAGCTACAAGAGAAGCGGTCTTCGGCGATATTCCCCTAGCTTGAGGAAGGTCGTCACAAATGCAATAAAATCGGTTACCCTAGAGACGTGTACTCGACGGTGCAAGATACACGTTTCTTAACTCTTTTATCTTTTTAAACTAACACTAGTTTGCAGGTATTGGCGTTACCAGAAAGATTTAGGATCGTAGAACGTTTTGAATCATTCTTCGTCCATATCGCTACTTTGACTTTTGTTTTAGAAACTCACGTTTCTCAAAACTCAATCAAAGTGGGGGCATTGATTGTGTCTCCCCAAAAACCAAACCCAGTGATGAATATCTTTCACGTCATTGATTATCAAACGAGGTGAAATGTGGAAGAGTCTCGTGATGCATCTGTTTTTAATAAAAATACTTCTTTCTGTTTTCGAAAATATTTCTTTTCGTACCCTATTTATGAAAACATCCAATATAATTTAGTTTGGTCCATATTATGAGTCCAATAATAGTGTAGTTGGATGGGGCTCGAAAAGAGCTTTCCAACGATATATTATAAGCCCAATTCCGATGAATAATGAGGAAGTTATGGCCAAAATACTAAAATGGGCCCAAAATGATTTTATATATGGCCCAATGATCAAGAGGAGGGCCCATTAATTATTATTCCTAAAGTTATTAGGATAGACTTTAATCTTCTAGAATAATCTAGAAGGTTATTTTACGTTCTAATGGAATTAGGATTAATAATTATACTTTTATTTTATTTAGAAAGATAATGAATTTTATTTGGAATAAAAAACAAATATTTTAATGATAAACTGATCTTAAATTAATGATAAACATGGAGTCTAATCGTCTAATCATATTAGGGGAAGGACATTGTACATTTGGTTTATCGTAGCCGCACCATCGCGCTGCGAGGAGCCCATCGCGCGCATCGCGATAGGGGCTATTTTACTTCGAGTTTCTGACTCTTTTCTAAACGTTCCGGATGTTTTCTCTATAAATAGGGGCGTTATTTCCCCGTTTTTGATTATCAACAATCATTTAATTCTATTCTATTCCTTCTCTCAAAGCTAGAAGCTTGTTCTTTCTCCCTCTTTCTAAGCCTTCCCTTTTCAAAAAACACAGTACCGCATTCACGAGTCTTAGATGCACCTAACCAAACTCGAATTGCCTTCACCCTAGACGTGAAAGGTTGATAATTTTTGAGGGTTTGGTCCTAAATCCCTATTTCAATTATTTAAATTAATTATTTGATTTAATATTTTTTATTGAAGTTACTAACGTGTGTATTGTTTTGATAAAAAGAGGTATGAGGAAACAAAGTGAGTAATTTCATTGCTATATATCTGTAGAAATCATGCTTATATTATTTTAATTCCTAGTATCATGTTAGAATGTTATTTATTGTTTTCTGGTATCATGCTTAGGATGCTTCCTATTTCTTCTATCATGTTAGTATCATGTTAGGGCTAAAGTTTTTATTTTTAATAGTGACATGCTAGGATTTGTTATTAATCTTGTTAATATCATTCCTAGGATCTTGATAATATTATTATTATGCTTTGATGAGATTGAGATTGTTATTATGATGATTGTTGTTATTATGTTGCTTGATATTATTGTTATTGCATGATCACGCCCTCTCTTGCAGGTTTAAAGGGAATTTGTACTAGAAATCACGCTTAATAAGATAATTAATAATTTTATTTAGGCTAATATGATTTTAATTCAAGTGATCACCAATAATAGATTTGTCTGTGCATTAATATTCAACCAACATAGATTAAACAGGTTTAGGATTAATATATTGTTTATATGTTAGTCAGAAAGCGCACATGAATATGAGAAGAATAAAGTAGAGGCCTATTTAGGGCAGGTTCAATCTCTTTTAGGTTGGATATGTACCTTCATCCCCGAATATCCAGTCATGGTTCAGGACCACTATGGAGTTAGCGATCTCATGGATCGTAAAGGGGTGTAGCCTTCACCCTGTGAACGGTTTACAAGTTCCTAAAACTTGTTGGCGACTCTTTTGCTCTAGTTTCCTTCCCTTTGGACGCCACCATGCTTAAGTGTATGATCACAGTGGGGCTCAAGTGTGGGATGCTTGAAATATTCCCTACACAACCTAACCATGGCTCTAGTTCTCTAAAGTTCAAGGATTATGGTAGTCAAAAAAGGGTCCATGGTTATGAGTCCGGATGCATCGCGTGGAAGCCTTACCTTTGGAAGGGTTGGGCGCATATGGATGGGACCCCGCAAGTTAAACTTGCTTCCATGGTTTAGTGAATTCACAAACACAGATGTACCCTTCGTTGCGCGAAGCGTTCAATTGGGTAGATGGAGCGTGAATTCCTAAGGGCTAAAGCCATATGTAGAACACATATGAGTTTTGGAAAAGAAGGAAAAACTCAATTAGGAAGTATAATCGGCCAAACAGTACTCGAATTAATCAAAACAAGAAGGCAGATTTCTGGCTCGGTATTGGATGAACTCGGGGCGAGAAACAGTATCCATTGCAAGGAGATGGCTTTATCGCGCCACGATAATGCTACAGCGCCGCGATAAGGCCATCGCACTGCGATAGAACCTGCAGTCTCACGATAATTCCTACATGCCTCGGCAGGTTTCTGTGTTCTCGGGATTTTTCGATTTTTGTAGTGTTTTTTTCCATTCTTGTTGTGAAAGATATTTCCCAAATTTCCTACGTGTAAAAATCCTATGTTTTGGACGCATTACGGATGGTCTTTCCAATGCGGACCTTTTTATGCTTATGCAACAATGTTAATCAAAATTACTCACATGAATATTTAGAACGTTTCAAATCTCATCCACTCATTCTAAATCATTGCCAAAATAAATTTTAGGAATTAAAATAGAAATCCTCCCCAGTGGAGTCACCAAAAACTGTAGGGAATATTTCATGCATCAAGTTTGAGCCCCACTGTGATCATGCACTTAAGCATTGTGGCGTCCAAAGTGAAGAAAGCTAGAGTAAAAGAGTCGCCAACAAGTTTTAGGAACTTGTAAACCGTCCACGGGGTGAAAACACCCCATTCACGATCACAGAGATCGCTAACTTCATAGTTGTCTTGAACCATGACTGGATATTCGGGGATGATGGTACGAATCCAACCTAAAAGAGATTGAACTCGCCCTAAATAGGCCTCTACTTTGTTTTTCTCATACTCATGTGTGCTTTTCGATCAATTAATATATTAATCCTAAATTTGTTTAATCTATGTTGGTTGATTATTAGTGCACAAATAAATCTATTATTGGCGATCACTTGAATTAAAATCATATTAACCTAAATAAAATTATTAATTATCTTCTTAAGCGTGATTTCAAGTACAGATTCCCTTTAATCCTGCAAAAAAGGGCATGATCAAGCAATAAGAATAATAATATCAAGCAACATATAATTATTAACACGACAAATCATCACCATCATAACAATCTCATCAAAGCATAATAATATTAGCAAGATCCTAGGCATGATACTAACATGATTAATAACAAACCCTAGCACGTCACTAAACAATAGCAATCAAAACTTTATCCTAACATGATACTAGAAATCATAAAGACATCCTAACAACTAGAAATCATAAAGACATCCTAACATGATAGTAGGAATTAATAATATAATCTAAGCATGATTTCTATATCAAAAGAATAGTTATGTAATCAAATTACTTACTTTGATGCCTCGTACGTCTTTCTATCAAAACAAGAAACACGTTAGTAACTCCAAGGAAAATATTAAACAATAAATCTAATCAAAGGATTGAAACATAGATTTGGGACCAAACCCTCATAACTATCAACCTTTCACGTCGAGGTCTAAGGCAACTTCGAGTTTGGTTAAGTATGTCTAAGTCTCGCAAAGGACGTACGATGTATATTTTGAAAAGGTTTAGAAAATCAAGAGAGAGAAAGAATAACCTTTAGCTTAGAGAGAGAAGATATGATGATTGTGGGTGATTGAAAACGGAGGAAAATCGTCCCTATTTATAGAGAAAAACGACTGAAAACGATAAGAAGTATTGCGGCTCGATAAAAACAGTTTTTTGCGGATTTTGTTTTTATCATATCTTTATCCAAAAATCGAAATGAGGCAAATAATATGTCGTTGGAAAGCTCTTAAAGTCTAATTTCCAACCCAATTTGAATGAGATTAAATCTTTTGTAAAATAAAATATATGGCCGAAATAGTGGAAGGGTGTCAGTTTTGGATAGAGTTTGGTATTCTTTCATATCTTTTTCGTTATAGCTTGGAATTAAAATTATAATATATCATTGGAAAGATAATTTCAAGGGATATCCAAAAATATAATATTTGGATAAAAATTATGAGGTATGAAAATAATATTTGACTATCTTTGGACGTCTTTCAATTCGAATAGAATTAGAACTTTTAAAAAGAGAAGTTTTATTCAATTTCAAACTCTTTAATCTTATCTTTTGAAAAAGGATAATTAAGATCTTTTAGAAACTTATAGAAGCTTCTAATTAATCCTAATTGGTTTAGGAATATAATAAAGATTAATGGACCCTCCACATGATCATTGGGTCCGCATAGAAAGCTAGGTTTGGGTCTAGTTTAATATCTTGACCATAACTTCCTCGTTATAAGTCAGAATTGGGCTTATAATATATCGTTGGAAAGCTCTTTTCAAGACCTAACCAAATAAACAATTATTGGACCTAGATTATGGATTAAAATAAATTGGTTTAGAAATTTTTCATAAATAGGACACAAAACGAATGATTTTCGAAATATGATATGAATTATTTTTATTAAAACATGTTAGAAAAAGCGGAAATTCACGAGAATCTTCTACAATTCACCTTACTCGATATTCAATGACGTGAAACGTACTCATCACTGGGTTTGATTTTTGGGGAGACACAATCAGTTGTCTACATTATTAAATCAACTAAACTGTTAATTTTTGGCAAGGGAAAGCTATCTTTTGGACATGTGTTGTTGAAATCAGTGTAATCAACACACATCCGCCAAGTTTCATTCGGCTTCTTGACCAAAACTACATTGGCCACCCAATATGGGTAATAGCATTGCCGAATGAATCCGGCGTCTAGCAACTTTTTTACCTCGGGCGCATCTGCTTAATTTCTTTCTTCACCATAATTTCTCTTCTTTAGCCGAATAGGCTTCACAGGAGGATTAAGACCAACTTAGGTACGGCCAAATCCAGGCGTATGCCCGGCATCTCGTGATTTCAAAAGCAAACACATCTTTGAACTCTCTTAGAAAATTTACCAAGTCATCTCCAAGCAAGCCAACTAACAGAGTGCCAACCTTGATGGTCCGATCTGGTTGATCCAGGTCACTTTCAAAATGAACACCATTGGATCATCATGGGGGGCTTTAATTTTTCCTCTATCCGCCTCACAGACAGTCACTTCTGGAAAAAGGCTCAACCTTGATGTTCTCTGCGTGCATTACCTTTCCTCCTTGCCTAGCTTCTTCTTCAATTCCTTTCTTAATTGGTCTGCCAACAGCAAAGCCGCCTAAAATGATGGCCACAAACCTTGAGTCTGTATTGTTTCCATCCTCATCATCCTTTTTCTTCTCCTTCTTCTTCTTGGACTTATTATCCGTCCGAGAGTATGTGAACTTAGACTTCAAAACATAAGAGTTAGGCATGCCCTTCTCGGCCAGCTTTTCCAATAACCTTTTCTGGTTATTGCAATTGTTCGTATCATGCCCCACATCCTTGTGGTAATGGAAATACTTATTCTTGTTTCTGTACTTTTTCCCGATCAGATCAAACTTAAAACCATTGTGGCTTAATCCTCGAAAGAACTCTAATTAGGCCATTTCATCTGGCAAATTCTGAATTTAAGCCTTCTACATATTAAACCTTTGGACGTACAAACGTAGCCCCTCCTTCTTCCCTTGGACAATGGTTGGAAAGTTCAGACTAGTCTCGCGGGGGTGGTATATTGTAGGAGAAGTTTCCAACGAACAGCAAGCTTAGAGTGGTGAAACAATTAATGCATCTAAGTGTGGTCGAGAAGAATTTGCACCAAGTGGCTTCATTTACATTTTGCAAGTACATCAAGTTCCTGTACAAGGAGATATGCTCTTCAAGGTTTCCTGTACCATCATAGGCACCTACAAAGTACACTTTTCACTTCTCTAGATAGGGAAAGTTGAGAATTTCTTGAGAAAACGAAGGCAACTTGTCACCTAGTGTCAATAAGAACATTTGCCAATCAATGGGTTGAGGTTGAGCGGTTGGTCCGGCCAGGTAAGCTACCTAGTCGTACGGCTGACCATACGGCATGCACTTCCGTACACTAGGGGAGTAAGCGGCAGAGCTGCACCATAGTTATGGGAAATCTAAAACTGAGCGGGTTGAGATAAAGGAATTAGAGTTTGAGTGTGATGAGCTTGAATTCTGCGGTCCTGGTCGAGCTAGTATGCTTAGAACGGGTATGGTTTGACAATTCATCCAGCATGGTAAGAGTGGACGCCGTGTCCGAGTAGTAGGACTAGCCACCCGCTCCTAGCGTTTCTGCCTGAGATAATCCCTTGCATCCTTGAACTGCTGGGACAACTCGTTTGGCAGCCTTGTGTGTCCCACAAATGACTTTGATTTCTCAATGAGCCTCCAACAGTTTGTCCGAGGCACTCTTGGTGACCTCGACTGTTTCCTTAAGGAGTAGCACCCGCATCTTAAGTATTAGCCGCCTTGCCATGGGGTTTCTTCTTGACAGACTCTCCCTCTCTCTTGGGCTGGGGCCTAAAAGAAGAGGCTATATTACCCTTAAGTTCCTTTTCGGAACTTTGATAAAGCATCCTACAAGCTACCGGCCGTTAGAGGAGGATCCACGGCCGCATGGAATGAAGCGATCAAAGGATCGTTGTCGTTGATTGTAGCCTCAATGCTCTCTATGCGCCCGTCCTCACCAGCACCGAGTGTGTAGGGAATATTTCAAGCATCCCACACTTGAGCCCCACTGTGATCATGATGAGCGTCGTTTATGGTGCTCAAAAGAATAAGATTTAGGTTCATTTTGTTTATTTTCTTTCATCATTTTCATATAATTCTTTTAGTTTTATCTGATTTTCCTTTTTTATAATTCACTTTAGTTCTCGATTGGTTTTTACGAGTTTTTCATATTTTTAGTTGATAATTCATAATTTTAGTTTTAGTACTACCTGTTTAGGGTAAAAATACCCCAAGTACGAGGCCCAATCTCATAGTGACACGTGGCCCAATAAGAAGGCGACACGTGGCATTATGAGAGGTTGACACGTGTCCTCCTGACAGGGTGACACATGTCAGTTACCTTTAAATACGCAATACAACATCAGAAAGAGAAAAAGTCTTTGATTACATCAGGCCCAAATCCCGAGAAAAACCTTGAATGCCGTAAAACGGCGCCCCCCCATGACACGTGGCGACCCCTGATTGCGCAGCCAATCACGTCACGAAATTCTAGGGTATAAACCCTAGAGGGGCACATGTTCCCACCCCTATAAATACCCCAATCATTTATGATGGGAGGGGGATTACGACATAACATAAATATAGAGCATTAAAAAGCTCCAACTTCTCTCTACTTTCTCTCTCTAGCTTTTCCGATTTCCGATCTCTAACTTGATCGTCGGAGGCGAATATTCTGATAAACGGAATATTCGTTGTTTTGCAGGTGTCCAAGTCTCATTGTCAGAAGAACGCGACCAGTATCCGAGGAGTTCACAAAAAACCCCGAAATATTTGGCGCCGTATGTGGGGATACTCGTCCGTTATGGCAATAGATGGTCAGACACCTAATACTGGTCCTCATCCAGGCGAGGACGGATATGTAGAAGACTTACGTACAACCATACATTCTAGCAATCCTTTGACTGCCTCATTTCAAGAGGCCGAACAACCACATGTTACCCCAGCTACCCTAATGGCTGAGCTGACTAAGCTCCGTAAAGAGTTGGCCTCCAACCAGCAAAAGGGGGGAGGAGGTACTTCCAAGAAAACACACAACAAGACCAATGCAACTGATGCTGGTAATACCCCATTCCGTCGTCCGCATGGAAGGTCTCCCCGAGTCCCACGGACCAACCTCTCTAGCCTGTTGGCGAAAACACAGTCGGCTGGGAGGAGGGGCAGACAGCCGAAAAGAGTTGAGACTGAGCCGTCACAGCGTTTCAAAGACGCAAGGGATTACATTCGGCACAAGCAAAGGGAGAGGGCCGCATATTCTGACACGGCCTCTACCCCAACCATGCCGGATGAAGCCTCCAACCAATCTTTCTCTCAATACACCAACACGGCCGTCTCCAGCAGAAGTCAAGCCGCTCATACCATTACTCCCAGACAAATTAAGCCATCACAATATCAGCCCCCTCAAGTACTCAATGGGTTGATACAGCCAACTCCCCAAGTCTTTAGGCAACCCAGAGGAACATATTACCTCGTACAGGAATTTGATGTACTTGCAAAGTGTAGATGATGCTACATGGTGCAGATGCTTCCCGGCCACTCTTAAGGGGGTGGCCCAGGATTGGTTTAACAGCCTTCCGGCCGGATGCATAAATTGTTTTACTACCCTCAGTTTGTTGTTTGTGGGAAATTTCTCATACAACATCCCACCAAGAAAGACAAGTCTCAACTTGGCAACAATTGTTCAAGGGAAGAATGAAGGACTACGCTCATACGTCCAAAGATTTAACCAAGAAAAAGCCCAAATTCATAATCTTCCAGACGAAATGGCATACTCAGAATTTCTCCGGGGATTAAGGCATAATGGTTTTAAGTTTGATTTGGTAAGGAAAAAGATTCGGTCATACGCAGGTGTATTGCGGGAAGCCGAAGCCTATATTGAGGCCGCGGATTTTTGTTCGCTCACCAAATCAGAACAGCCGGCCAAGGGGGCTGAGAAGAAACAATCTTATCAGCAAGACTCGGCCGGCTGAAAGAAAGAAGGAAGCAAAAGAAAAGAAATTTGGGTAGCTAATGACAAGCAACCCAAGTCATAGAAAAGCAAGACGTACGAGCCTCAGTATGAGTTCAACAAGGATAGCTACTCCATTTTGATGGAAATAAAGGACAAGTTTGAGTTTGAGAAGCCTCAGCCTTTGAGAGGCTCGGCCCAGTACAGAAACAAGAACAAGTATTGTCATTACCACAAGGATGTAGGTCATGACACGAACGATTGTATCAATCTGAAGAGGCTGTTGGATAAGTTGGCCGACAAGGGTCTGCTGAAACCTTATGTGACCAAGTCCAAATTCACCTACAAACGGACAGACAACACGTCCAAGAAAAAGCAACAAAGTGATAAGAAAAATGACAAGGAAGATGATGGGAATAGCACTGATTCAGGTTTTGTGGCCGTGATATCAGGAGGCTTTGCTTCAGGCGGCCCTACCATGAAAGGAATCAAGCAGGATGCTCGAAATTTGTCAAATGTGATGCAAACGGACGCCGTTAAGGCCGAGCCATTTCCTGAAGTGATCATAAGTAAGGCTGGCCGTGGAGAGGTCAGGGCTTTGCACAATGATCCCATGGTTTTTGTCATGAAGATAGCAAATTTGAAGGTGGGACGAATATTGATTGATACGGGCAGTTCGGCCGATATCATCAGCCTGTCTGCCCTAAAGAATTTAAGCTTCCCAGAAGATGCTCTCCAGGATATCACTCACCCCTTGGTAGGATTTGGGGGGAATGTCATTCATCCAGTCGGACGGATTGATCTTCCAATCCGTTTCGGGCAGAAGGGAGAGGGGAGAGACATGGTCGTCCGCTTCCTTGTTGTTAAAGAGTTGACCGGCTACAACGTCATCCTTGGCCGCCCCACTCTAAATGCAGCCTAGGCGGTCATAGTGCCTCACTTAATGTTGTTGAAGTTTGAAAGGTCGGACGGAAAAATTGGAACAATTCAAGGAAGTCAGAGAATGGCTAAGGAATGTAATCAGCTGGCCGTGAAGCCAACAGTGCACGGCCCAAAACTGTCCGAGCCAAAGGAAGAAGGAACCTCACTCCCAGCATACCAGGTCGGCCAGAAGGGTAAGGCGGCCAGGGCAGAAGAAGCCTAGCAATTAATGACTGTCGGTCGGCCAGATGAGTTGAGGCCCCAGCCGGCCGGCAGCCACCATGATATAGTGCTTGACTCTAACCACCCAGAACGGACAGTTAGTGTCGGCACTATAGCTTTGGGATTTCTTGGGAATGAGTTAGTTCAGCTTTTAAGAGAATTCAAAGATGTGTTTGCATTTGAAGTTGGTGAAATGCCAGGGATAAGTCCTGACCTGGCCGTGCACAAGTTGGCCGTGAATCCTTTGATAAAACCTGTCCGCCAGAAGAAGAGGAATCACGGAGAAGAGAGGAATCAGGCGGCCGCAGCAGAGGTGAAAAAGCTTCCCTTTGCCTAAGATTGACCGTTTGGTTGACTCTACGGCCGGACACGCCCTAATGAGTTTTATGGACGCATACTCCGGATTCCACCAAATTCCTTTGTGGGAAGAAGATCAAGAAAAGACAGCGTTTGTGACCGAGCAGGGGTTGTACTGTTACAAAGTCATGCCATTCGGCCTCAAGAATTCCCCTGCTACCTTTCAGAGGCTTGTTAACACAGTCTTTAGAGACCAGCTCGGCCGGAACATGGAGGCGTACATTGATGACATGATTGTCAAGTCAAAACAGCCGGCCGACCATCTCAAGGATCTACGAGAAACGTTCACCGAACTCAGGCGGCATAAGATGATGTTGAATCCAAAGAAGTGTGTATTTGGTGTTGAGTCCGGCAAGTTTCTCGGATTTTTGATTGATCAACGTGGAATTGAGGCCAACCCTGAAAAAATTCAAGCCGTCCTTGATATGAAGTCTCCAAGAACAATTAAGGAGGTGCAAAGACTGACCGGCTGTTTAGCAGCCCTTGGAAGATTTTTGTCAAGGTCAGGGGATAAGTGTCGTTACTTTTTTCAAACCATTAAGAAGAAAGCCATGTTCGAGTAGACCGAGGAGGCCGAGGAAGCATTCGTACAGTTGAAAAGTCACTTGCATACATTGGCTCGCCTCGTCAGTCCGCTCAAGAATGAGAAGCTATATATCTATCTTGCCATCTCTGAACATTCTCTAAGTGCCGTCCTTCTTGCTGAGAGGGACGGCCATCAGGTCCCGGTGTATTTTATCAGCCATGTACTTCACAATGCTGAGCTTAAGTACCCCCCAATTGAAAAATTTGGCCTGGCCTTGTACATGGCATCAAAGAAGCTGCGGCCGTACTTTTTGGCACATTCAATTGTGGTCTACACAGACCAGCCTTTGAAGAGGCCGTTCTCAACGTTAGAAGCAAGTGGCCGCATGCTTAAGTGGGCTTTGGAACTCAGGGGCTTTGACCTTGTGTTTGAACCAAGGAAGGCAATTAAGGGGCAAGCTTTTGCGGATTTCTTGGCTGAAATGACTCGGCCTGATCTTCAGCCGGCCGGGGACCAAGTTTGGGAAGTGTTTGTGGATGGTAGTGCAACAGCGACCGGGTGTGGTGCTGGTGTTATATGTGAATCTCCTGAAGGAGACAAATATGAGTATGCGTTGAGATTTCAGTTCCAAGCGTCAAACAATGAAGCTGAGTACGAAGACTTGTTGGCCGGCGTAAGGATGTGTAAAGCGGCCGGGGCAACCAAAGTTGAAGTGTGCTCGGACTCCCGGCTAATAGTCCACCAAGTCAATGGTGGCTTCGAAGCTAGGGAGTCGGCCATGATGAAGTACATGCAGCTAGTGAAGGATGAGGCCGAGTGCCTAGAACATTTCTCTCTCAGACAAGTTCCTCGATCAGAAAATCATAAAGCGGACGCGCTCTCCAAATTGGCTTCCTCGGCATCATGTGATACTCCAAGATCAGTGTTTTGGGAAGTAAAGGAGAAAAGGAGTATTGATGCCGAGCCCGTTCAGATAATAGATAGAAGTTCAACCTGGATGGACGGAATTATTTCCTATCTAAGGGATGGAATACTTCCGGACGACCCAAAAGAGAGTTGGCTAATGAAGAGGAGAGCGGCCTGGTTCGAGATGAAGGATGGGGAGCTATTAAAAAAAGCTTTTGTGAAGCCTTATCTTAAATGGATAACTCCTGAAAGAGGGCATGATGTGTTGGACGACCTCCATGAGGGGCATTGTGGCTCACATATTGGAGGACGAGCCTTAGCTGAAAAAAGCGACACATTTGGGATATAACTGGCCGAGCTTGAATACGGACGCCATGCAAATGGTGAAAAAATGTGACAAGTGCCAGAGGTTTTCAACCCTTATTCATCGTCCAGCAAATAGTCTATCAGCCATCAGTAGTCCGCTTCCTTTTGCTAAATGGGGCATGGACATTTTGGGGCCGTATACTCCTGCGTCCGGCCAGAGACGATATGTACTAGTGGTAGTAGACTACTTCACTAAATGGGTTGAAGTTGAGGCCGTCCGGGGCATCATTTGGAAGAGCATAATCACTCGGTATGGGGTACCTCAGTCAATGGTGTTCGACAATGGACCTCAGTTTGAGACGCGCCAACTCAAGGAATGGTTGGGGGACCAGGGCATAACTCATTGTTTTGCCTCAGACGGCCGACCACAAGCCAATGGCCAAGTTGAGGCCTATAACAAGCTGATTTCAAATGGGATCAAGCGCAAGCTTGAAAAGGCGGGCGGCCTATGGGCAGATGAGTTGGTTAATGTGCTATGGTCCATACGAACAACAACAAAGAGCTCAACAGGGGAGACTCCATTCTTTTTGGTCTATGGAGCTGAGGCTGTACTCCCAATTGAAATGTACGAGCCCACTTTGCGGGTAATGCTCTATGATGAATCGGCCAATTGGGAGGCCATGAAGACCGCTCTAGACTTTCTTCCAGAAGCTGGGGGCAATGCGGCGCTTAGACATGAAATTTATCTCTTAAGGATGACAAGGGCATATAACCGCCGAGTGTCTAAGCGGCCACTCAAAATGGGAGATCTAGTGTTGAGGAAAATGGAAGCTGTTGGCTGTGCCAATGAGGACGGAAAGTTGACCCCAAACTGGGAGGGGCCGTACCGAATCAGGGAAGAAGTCCGAGACGACACATATCGCCTTGAAGCAATTGATGGCCGTCAGATCCCACGGACATGGAACACTGACAATCTGAAGAAATATCATGTTAAAGTTTCTCTAAGTACTTAGCCAAAAAGCTGTGTATACAGCTAGGTCTATTGACCAAGCCATGTAATCAAAGCCATACGGCCGCAACAATGTACTTTCGACAAAATTAATGAAAAGTCAAGCATTGTTGAACTATTTTGCTATTTTACTTATCTTTATTTGCATATTATGATTTGTAATTAAAGGCCGAGTGAAATGACTTACTAAGTTGCTTCCAATATAGCAACACGGCTTATCAGTCTTACTGAGTGGCCGAAGCAAAAAGGAAGCAAGATTGCTTCCGATGGAGCAATTCGGCCACGAAAAAAAAAAAAAAAAAACTGATTCAATTCAGAGAACAATGCGTCCGCACCAATTCAAGGCGGACGGTTGAGGCAAGGTATTCTGAACTTGTTTAAAAAGCAAGTGTCCTTTACAAATAGGGCAAGGGCATACCTAGGCGTTTAGCCCGGCCGAGTTAGGAATCTCTAAGTTGAGATAATACTTGGGATTTCTAGGGTACATCCGAGCGATAGATTCAACGGACTACTCATACAAAGATAGCTGAACGGCCAATTAAATTGATTCGGTGCTTCACCTAGTCCAAGGGCAATCATTACTATGATTTGATTAACTTGCTAGTCGTCATACCCTTTAAGGCATAAAAACTACCAAGTTAATAAAACATCTTAGAGTATGGACTAGGCGAACACCGAATAAAGGGGCATACCCCTAGGAGCGTACGAAAAAGCATAATATTGAGACGTACGAAAAACATTCAAAAAGCACAACATTGCAAAAAATTGCTAAGTATGAAACAGAATTAAAGAACCGCTAAACGGGCGGATGAAATCTTCATTAAACTGACCGCGTAAAAGGCGGTCGAAATGTTTACAAAACCTCTCAAATAGGCGGCCACAAAATAAGAACAAAATAAAAAAAAGTAAAAAAAAAAAAAGAGAGTACAGAATAAGCTAAGTGAATAAAAGCTGCATAAAGAGAAAGCTGGGAAGTTGAACAGATGGTTGTTGGAGGACCTGAGCTCTACTTAGCCGTATCATCTTTGGCAGGCTCCTCCGCAACCTTGGTGTCCTCGACCGGAGCGGCATCACCGTCCGCCTCCTCCTCCTCATCCTCTCCCTCCCCCTCGTCCTCTCCGTACTCGGGAGAAGTAACTACCAGCTCTGGAGGAGGCTGGCAGGCCTTCTTCGCCTCTTCTCTGAGGCAGACATAGTTCAGCCGCTTCTTGAAGCATTCTTCATAGTACGCGGCCTCTCCGTCATCCACCATCAGCTCGAAGGCATCGAAGAAGTATGCCCTAAGCCTGTCTTCGGCATTCTGCTCAATGCAGACGATTTCCTCCGCGCTGGGAGGCCGAGGAGCTTTTAGCTGCTCAGCATAGTCCGAAACGGACTTCCTCAGGGCCTCAACCTCGGCCTTCAGCGCGTCCGCTTCGTCCAAAGCAGACTTAAGGTTGGCTTGGGCCAACTTCAGCTCACTCTTCAAGGCCTCAGACGCCTCAAAGCCCAGCCTCCATTTCTCTTTCTCCAGGACGGCCTCGTCCCTCTCAACCCGCATGGCCTCCCTGGCCAAGGACTCCTCTTCGAGTGCCTTGCCCAGTTTGACCAGGTCTTCATTTTGCCGCGCCGCCTTGTCGGCCAGCGCGGTTATTTGGGTCTCAAAATGCACCCATTGGACGGCGGCCGTCCCCGTCACAGCATCCTCGGCCTTCCTGATTTCGAGCCAAGCCTGCTTCAGCCGCTCGTCTCTTTATCCTTCCATTCAAGGAAGGCGTTCAGGCGGAGGAAGAGCTGCGGACAGAAAAGGGAAACTTAGTCAAATATAGAAAAATTTCCTATGTGTTGGAAAGAAAAGGTATAGAGAAAAGGAGACGTACCTCAGCACTACAGTTGAGCATAGGACCGAGGAAGCCCTCATTGATTCCCCGCAGCTTATCACGTTAAGCTTGGGGAACCGCGCGAACCATGGCCTCGCGCATGGCCTTCCTGTCCGCGCCAGTCAGTGACTGGCCGGGCAGCCTCATTTGCAACTCCTCTGAGATGTCTGCGGACGACCGGACAAGAAGAGTTAGCTAAAATTTACAAGTACAAGTAAATCAAATGGTACAAGAATAAGGAAGAAAGGCTAACCAGTGGAGAAGCTTGGAGGAGAGAGATTGATGGGAGGGGCGGCAAAGAGGCGTCCCCCTCGTTGTCTAAACGGCCAGCAGTGTCACTGGCCGACTGACTGGCATTTAGCCAATCAGATTTTTTAACTACCTCGACATGCGGAGTCGAGATGGAGCCGGTCATTTTTTCCGGGGATGACTTACCCCCATCGTCCAGTGGGACAGACGAATCGTGGACCTGATCAGCAATAGGTTCCACGGGCTTGGAGACCCCGCTTTGTGTCAGCCGGGGCTGTTCTCCTTGAGACTGCGTTGTAGCAGTCTGCGACTTTGCCTTGGCCGCGGATTTTGAAGGCGTCCTGGTTGCAACCGTCTTCCTCCTTTTAGATGCGTTCGCATCAGGTGTGGACGAAGCCGGCTGCTTCCTCCTTACCTTCGGAGTAGAAGAAGACTGTAAAAACACAAGCAAAGTTAGAAAAATTACACAAGGCAGAAAGCATGTCAGTGTCCGTGTGAATTGGGGAAGGAGCTCCCTTCCAACATGTATGAACGGACGAAATGCGTCCGTGCAAACTTAGGAAGCAGGTTCCTCCCAATACAGCAGAACGGACAATAAAAAAGAAAGACTCAAAAATAAAGTGTTTACCTCCTTGATTTGCTCGTACATCTTGAAACGAGCCTTGTAGCGAGCAATGTCCACCTCGGACATAGCCACTTCTCCCTTTTGTGCTGGGTCAAGCATAGCGTACGCCTCCGCTGCAAAGAGAAAAAAGCAAAGTGTTAGAATATTTTTCTAAAAAACTCTACATGCGTACAAAAGGTTTATATATCTAAGTGTCCACCTTGGGGCATGTTCTGGTACAGGCCGTATGCAGACATAAAAGTGGTGTCCCTAAGCCAATTGGCTAGAGGAACCCAATGGCGAGGGACACGTTCAGTTTTGTTACCCTGCTTGACCCGATTGACCTTGAAATATTCAAGTTGGTGCTCTTGGCTTGGATGGATGGGCGGCTTGTCAGGCTTGTGATCCCCGCGTCCGAGCTGAATGGGATCTGGACGGCACTTGTTCATGCGGAGGTTGAACTCCGCATCTTTAGTTTTGATGCGGTAGAAATGGTGCTTCCAGTCCCTCCATTTGCTGACACGGTCGACCACAACCATGTAATCCCTGGTCGCGCTCAAGACGAGCCAACCATCCGTATCTTTTTCCAGCCGTGTAAGTGAGTGCATCTCACAGAAGACCGCAAAGTCTGGCGTGAAACCCTTGCAGATGCACGTCACCAAGTACCCAAATATATTTAACCAACTGTTTGGTGTCAGTTGGAAAAGGCCAATTTCATACTCGTCCAGAACTGTCCGGACGAATGGATGAAGAGGGAAGCGAAGGCCTACATCCAAGGCGGCCCTATAGACGCAAAAAGCCCTTTTGCGCGGCTTCTCATCATCCCAGGTAGCCACAGCAATGGCTTTCCTGGGGACTTGTATTTCGAATCCCTCCCCCAAATGGAGGGACTCCTTGTACTCCTCAAACTCTTTCTTCGGGAACTTCAGGGCCGTCTCTCCAACTGTACAGGCGTACGGGTCCCTGAAGTTATCAATGTTGGCGACGTTTTCTTCGGTCGCCGCCTCACCTTCGGCCGTCTCACCCACGGCCTCTTTCTCAACTTCTTCTTCTTCCATTTGGTGAGAGTGGGCACTTCCAAATTCAGAAGACAGCACCCTATCCAGGTCTGCTGCCTCGGCCGAGCTTCGGCCTCTTGAGTTGAGTACGCCCATGGAAGAAGGAACGCCCTCCTCAACTAGTGGACGCTTGCCTTTGTCTTTGGCAGCGTCCGCCTCGTTCCCCGAAGGAAGGGCGTTGCAAATAGGTAGATCGGACGGTTCCCTGATTGAGATTCCCGTCATAGGTCTGTCCGCCCCGCCCAGTTGGAGCAGAGGTTGAGAGGAAGAGGGGACAGACGAACCAGCAGCGTCCGCCCCAAGATTGGTAGGATGGTCTTTGCAGGCTACCAGCTCGGCCTCATCCATGACTGAGCTGGCAAATTGAGGGAACCTAAGTCCCGGAGCAAGAGTGGACGAGGCGCCCTGAGCTTGTTGGCGTTCCTCGAAAGAAGAAGTGACCTCCACGACCAAGTGATAAGAGCCAGTGGAGGCGGTCGTTGTTTGGGTGGTGGAGGTAGTCTCCACCTCCATGGTACTTGGGTTATTAGGGTCATAAGGGACCCTAGGGTGAACCAGACTACCGTCTGGGTTCCTGGCCGCATGAAGATCGCGCGTACGCATTGTTCTTGCCATTGCCTGTGGGGACAGAGAAGAATAAGTGGGGGTGAGTATGTACGCACCAGACATAGACTCACTCCAAGGAGGAGACAACTCTTCTCCGTCCACTCTAGACTCCTCAGTCCCATGCGAACGGCCGGCCTCATGAGGAGAGTCGGACGAAGCCGAGTATGGATCCAGAATTGAAATAAAAGAAAAAATACAAGAAAAGAAAAAAGTGTAGACGGCCTACCTTTGTACGTTCTGAAAACTTCGAAAGTGTTCTTGGTGTTGTTGAAGATTGACCGGAAAACTCAAAAAATGCCCGGACAACTCAAACTCACGGCGGTGCTCTTGAAGATTAAAAGGAAAATCACTTTCTCTCACTAGACTGCTCTGACTTCTCTCTAGAATTCACAATTGGGTAAAGTGTGAAAATGAGAATTCACTTCCCATATTTATAGAATGAACTTATGGGGGCAAAATGGTAAAACCATCTTTCCCGCCTAAACATTCAAACGGTAATTTTTTGAGAAATTACTCGAAGAAAGGAACAGAATGACGTTAGGGTTCTGTTAACTTGTGAAAAAATCAGACGGACAACTGATGGCACGTCAAAGTTAGTTGAAGTGAGTTAAGTCACAAATTCAAGAGATTTACACCTTCAACACTTAGTCTCTAGAACTTAAAAATATCTAAGAGGAAAATGCGTCCGCCCAGTTCCCAGACATTTAGTCCAAAGGGGAAAGTTCAGACGCACACAGCATGATGAAAGAACCATAGAGTACGCCTGAAATCAAGGAAGCCCAATCCATTTCAAAAATATGTCGACGCTTTGGGTAGTTAGGAGATAAGCTCCTCCCAGAGTACGAGAGCGTCCAGACTAAAAAGCAAGGATGTTCATTTTAAATGTTGTGGACGCCCTGGGTAGTTAGGAGATAAGCTCCTCCCAGAGTATGAGGACGTCCAGTCCAAAATATGCGGACGTCCCGATGAGCTAGGAGATAAGCTCCTCCCAGAACATGAAGACGTCCAGTCTAAAGTATGTGGACGTCCAAATGAACCAGGAGATAAGCTCCTACCAGAGTATGAGGACGTCCAGTCCAAAATATGCGGACGTCCCGATGAGCTAGGAGATAAGCTCCTCCCAGAGCATGAAGACGTCCAGTCCAAAGTATGTGGACGTCCAAATGAACCAGGGGTTAAGCCTCTCTCAGAGTACGAGAACGTCCAGTACACAATGTGGACGCCCAAATTAGCAAGAAGACAAGCTCACTCCAGACTATGAGGATGTCCAGAACAAAATATACGGACGTCCAGGTAGCAAAAAGAGCTTTGAGTCCAAAATATATGGACGTCCAGGGCAGATGGGAGGTAAACCCAACCCAGAGTACATGGACGTCCAGAATGGAAGATCAGAGGAGGCGGCCAGTAAGTGTACGAGCCACCCCCCTCTGAAGGGTAAATGTTTCGGGTAAAAATACCCCAAGTACGAGGCCCAATCTCATAGTGACACGTGGCCCAATAAGAAGGCGACACGTGGCATTATGAGAGGTTGACACGTGTCCTCCTGACAGGGTGACACATGTCAGTTACCTTTAAATACGCAATACAACATCAGAAAGAGAAAAAGGCTTTGATTACATCAGGCCCAAATCCCGAGAAAAACCTTGAATGTCGTAAAACGGCGCCCCCCATGACACGTGGCGACCCCTGATTGCGCAGCCAATCACGTCACGAAATTCTAGGGTATAAACCCTAGAGGGGCACATGTTCCCACCCCTATAAATACCCCAATCATTTACGATGGGAGGGGGATTACGACATAACATAAATATAGAGCATTAAAAAGCTCCAACTTCTCTCTACTTTCTCTCTCTAGCTTTTCCGATTTCCGATCTCTAACTTGATCGTCGGAGGCGAATATTCCGATAAACGGAATATTCGTTGTTTTGCAGGTGTCCAAGTCTCATTGTCAGAAGAACGCGACCAGTATCCGAGGAGTTCACAAAAAACCCCGAAACACTACCTACCAAGTGTCAGGTTTTCCCTCCCAAACTAAGGGGAGAGGTACGTCTTCTAATTCTCAACCCCTTCCTTCTTCTAGTAACATGCCTAGTGGAAGCTTGTTTTGTGATGATTGTGGATCGTATGAGCATGATATTTCTAGTTGCCCTCATGCATGTATGGATATTTGTGATGATCAAGATGGAAATGTGAATGAGCATGTGAACTATGTGTCAAATAATCATGATTCTAGGTTTGAGAATCAAAGAGGTCAATGGAATAGGAATTACAACAATCATGGCAATTTTGACAACTATAACCAAGGTGGTGGTTATAGGAACCAAGGGAACCAAGGTTCTCGAGGTAACTATAACAATCAAGGTTATAGTAGCCAAAATCAAAACCAAAATTATGGTAATCCAAACCAAGGTTATGGGAATCATAATCAAGGTAGTGGTAACCATAATCAAGGTTATGGTCAAAATCAAAGTAGGGGTAATTGGAACAATCAAGGTAGAGGCAATTTTCAAAACAATGCTCAAAGAGGCCCTCCACCCGGGTTTGCTCTAAAGGCCCAAAATGATAATTCCTATGTTCAATCCTCTTTTTCTTCACATAGAACAAATTTGGAAGAAATCATTGAAAATCAAACAAAGTTGTTGAACACTTACATGACCTTAAGTGATAAGAAATTTAATGAAATGATGACTCATAATAAGATGCTTGAAAATCAAATTTCTCAACTTGTTAATGCTTTGAAAGACCATGCTAGTCCTTCTTCTTTACCTTCCCAAGGCCTAGATCCTAAGATACCGGTTAATGCTATTGTCACAAGGAGTGGTAAGATCCTTGAGGAGAGTTTGCCTAGGATGAGTGAGACTAAAGAGGGCACAAAAGGGGATTTGGATGAAGATGAGAAAGATGGTGCATCTTTGAGTGAGGTTGAGATTGAGAAGCCTAGTGAGGTGAGAGTGGAGAAAGAGATTGTGAAACCCAATCTTCCTTATCCACAAAAATTCATGAGACACAAGTTAGATGAACAATTTGGAAGATTCATAGACATGCTTAAGCAACTTCACCTCTCTTTACCATTTACCGAAGTTGTCACCCAAATGCCCAACTACGCAAAATTCCTCAAAGACATTTTGAGTGGTAGGAGGACATGTGATGGTGTAGAGACGATGAACTTGACCGAGAATTGTAGTGCTATCATAATGAACAAGATGCCACCTAAGCTAAAAGACCCCGGAAACTTTTCTATCCCTTGTGCCATTTATAAAATGCAAATTGAGAATGCCTTGTGGGACCTAGGAGCTAGTGTTAGCCTTATGCCATACTCAGTGTACCAAAGACTTGAGCTAGGAGAACTCTTACCTACTAACATCACTTTGCAATTGGCCAATAGGTCAATTAAGTTCCCTAAGGGTAAGGTAGAGGATGTTCCTTTAAGGGTCGGGAAATTTGTTATTCCGGTGGATTTTGTTGTGCTTGAGATGGATGAAGATGCTAATATCCCCATCATTCTAGGGAGACCATTCCTAGCTACTTTGGGTGCTTTGATAGATGTGAAAAGTGCTAAAATTTCGCTCAAAGTAGGGGATGAAGTGATAGAATTTGATTTGAATGATAGCATGAAGTATCCAAGTTCTTCTTTAGAAAATTTTATGTTAATTGATTCTCTCAATCATGTTGTGTCTTCTATGCATGAGCAATTGCTCACTTCTAACGATGCTATTGAGAATTTTTTGTTGAATAAGGAGAAGATAGGTACTCCAAACAAGGAGATGGGTTTGTATAAAGATTTGCTCAGTGGAAGCTTTGAGGATGTTGAAGAGCAAATGTGTTTGAGAATTTCTAGCCAAGAAGCTTTGCAAGTGGCAACATCGAAGGAAGGTAAAGGTGCTCCAATGGTTGAGCTCAAACCTCTTCCATCACACCTTAGGTATGAATTTTTGGGACCCAACTCCACTTTTCCCGTGATTGTTAGCTCTTCTTTGAGTGAGCATCAAGCTCAAAAGTTGTGTGGTGTTCTGAAAAAGCACCGAAGTGCTTTGGGTTATACCATTAATGACCTCAAAGGTATAAGCCCCGCTTTATGTACACATCACATAACTCTTGAGGAGGGTGCTTTACCTTCTATTGAGAGGCAACAAAAGCTACACCCCAAAATGGGAGAGGTAGTGAAAAAGGAGATCACCAAACTTTTGGATGCGGGAATCATATTCCCCATTTCTAGTTCTAGGTGGGTTTCTCCCGTTCACGTTGTCCCAAAGAAAGGAGGATGACCGTCGTTGAGAATGAGAAAGGTGAGCTCATTCCGACGAGGATGGTCACAGGATGGAGGATGTGTATAGACTATAGACGTCTAAACACATCAACAAAGAAAGATCATTTCCCCCTTCCTTTTATTGATCAAATGCTTGAAAGACTAACAAAGCACAAGTTCTATTGTTTTCTTGATGGTTATTCGGGATTTTTCCAAATCCCTATCCACCCGGATGACCAAGAGAAAACAACCTTCACTTGTCCATATGGTACATTTGCTTATAGGAGAATGCCATTCGACCTTTGCAATGCTCCCGCGACATTTCAAAGATACATGGTGAGTATATTTGGAGATATGTTGGAAGAGGAGATGGAGGTTTTTATGGACGACTTCTCTGTAGGAGGTGTTTCATTTGAAGCATGCCTTGAAAACCTTGAAAAATGTCTTGCAAGATGTGAGAAGGTGAACTTGGTCTTGAATTGGGAAAAATGTCACTTCATTGTGGAGGAAGGCATATTCCTTGGCCACAAGATCTCTCATAAGGGGATAGAGGTGGATAAAGCTAAAATTGAAGTCATTAAAAAGCTTCCACCTCCAGTGAACGTAAAGGGAGTGAGATCTTTCTTAGGGCATGCCAGGTTTTATAGAAGATTCATCAAGGATTTCTCGCTCATTGAAAAGCCTCTTAATGATCTTCTTCAAAAAGATGCCGACTTTGTGTTTGATGATAAGTGTTTGGAGGCATTCAATAAGTTGAAGAAAGCTCTAATCTCTACTCCTATTGTTCAAGCTCCAAGATGGGATTTACCATTTGAGTTGATGTGTGATGCAAGTGATTCGGCAATAGGAGGTGTCTTGGGTCAAAGAGTGGACAAGAAACTTCATGTGATCTATTATATGTCTAAGACTCTAAATGGAGCTCAACGGAATTACACTACAACGGAGAAGGAATTTTTGGCTATAGTTCATGCTTTTGAGAAGTTTCGTTGTTATCTATTGGGTTCCAAAACCATTGTCTTCACAGATCATGCGGCTCTCAAGTATCTTTTTGCCAAGAAAGAGTCCAAGCCAATGTTGATTCGGTGGGTTCTTGAGCTCCAAACCTTTGATATTAAATTTGGGGATAAAAGAGGAGCGGAAAATGTTATGGCGGATCATCTTTCTCGTTTGGAAATTTTCAAATTCAAGATGATGGTTCTCCAATTGAGGATAGAATGCTTGATGATTTCTTGTATGCTATTGACGCAAGGGAACTCCCATGGTTTGCCGATTTAGTGAACTTTCTCGCATGTGGGGAGTTTCCTCCTTCCTTTTCTAAGAATCAAAGAAAGAAGCTCAAGAGAGAGGCAAGGCATTATGTGTGGGATGATCCCATCTTATACAAGTGTGGGGTCGATGGTTTACTTAGACGTTGTGTGCCAAACGAAGAAGTGCCTAGTGTCTTGAAAATGTGTCATTCGGATCCAAGTGGGGGCCATATGGGTGTCTCTAAGACCGCCACTAAGGTCCTTCAATGCGGATTATGGTGGCCACATCTCTTTAAGGATTCATGGGGCTTTGTCAAGACATGTGATTGATGTCAAAGATTTGGGAACATCTCCAAGAGAAATGAAATGCCTCAACAACCCATACTTGAGTTGGAAGTGTTTGATGTGTGGGGTATTGATTTTATGGGACCATTCCCCTCATCTTTCGGAAATCAATATATTCTTGTGGCGGTCGATTACGTGTCTAAGTTGGTTGAGGCCATTGCCTCCCCAACTAATGACCACAAGGTGGTTATGAAGTTATTTAAGAAGATAATCTTTCCAAGATTTGGGGTTCCCAAGGCGGTGATAAGCGACAACGGTTCTCATTTTATTCACCATGCCTTTTAAAAGATGTTGAGAAAGCATGGGGTCCATCAAAGATTCGGCCTCCCATATCATCCTCAATCGAGCGGTCAAGTGGAAGTCTCTAATCGTCAAATCAAACTTATTCTTGAAAACACGGTTGCGAGAAATCGAAAGGATTAATTGGATAAGTTGGATGATGCTCTTTGGGCCTATCGAACAGCTTTTAAGACCCCCATAGGTACCACTCCATACCACCTAGTATACGGCAAGTCATGCCATCTCCCGGTTGAAATTGAACACCGTGCTTTGTGGGCAATCAAGAAGATAAACTTTGACTTGGTAAGTGCGGGGGAGAAAAGGTGGTTAGATCTTCATGAGTTAGAGGAGCTTCGGTTTGATGCTTATGATTGTGCTAGCGTGTACAAAGCTCGTTCCAAGGAAACACATGACAAGCTTATTGAGAAGAAAGATTTTTGTGTTGGCGATAAGGTTCTTCTCTACGATTCAAAAATGAAGTTGTTTCCCGGAAAGCTCATGTCAAGATGGAGTGGTCCCTATTTGGTCAAGAATGTTTTTCCAAGTGGTGTTGTAGAGGTCTCAATGATGGATTCTTCTTCTCCATTTAAGGTCAATGGCCATCGTCTCAAGAAGTATTTCAACGGTGCTTTTGTTGGCCTTGTTCACTCATTGCTTTTCCGGCAACCACCTTAATTGGTGGAGGACGTCGAGCTATGACGTTAAACAAGCGCTACCCGGGAGGCAACCCGGTTTTCTAACCTTTTTCTTTTGATTTTACATTTTTCTATATTTCTTTTATCCTTGAGATTTTTCTTATTTCTCTTTCTTTTTATTTGTTTTCTTGATTTTAGGTACCATGAGATTGGTTCGGAGAAAATTTCCAACAATTTTGGTGTTATTTCAAGCTTTCTCGAGGTTTGGTTAAGTTTAGGTGGAATATTGTTGGGGTTTTATGCTCTCATGTTTGCATTTTTATTGATATTCTTCTCTTTTTCGAATGCGCTTTCAAATATCCCCTTATGCAAACACGAGAGTATATTCATGGCTGAAATATTCTTGCTTGGTGCACGTGCACCAAAGGCTGCGTGCGCGCACAAAAGGGGTCAGAAATTTTTCACTTACTTTGGCAAAAATTGACGGTTTTTGAACCATCCCCGTACCCCCTTGGTGCGCACGCACCCCATCCCTGCGCGCGCACACCACATGGGTCAGAGTTTGGCCTGAATTTTTTAACATAACTAGCCCTACCTGGTGCGCACGCACCCCCTGCCTGTGCGGACGCACCAGGTAGGCATGGGTTTTTACCATTTGTCGCCAGCCAACGCAAGTGCAGCCCCTGCGCTGGTGCACACGCACCAGGCTTCTGCGCGCACGCACCAGCCACAGCAGCCTGGCGCGCACCAGCCCCCTTATAACCCCAAGCGCATCACCTTATTTCCCCTTTCTCTCTCCCCGATTTTTTTCCCCAACTTTCCCAACTCTATTCTCTCATCAAACCCTATTATTTTTCTTGCAAAAGCATATCAATTTCACCTCTTTTATTCTCATTCTAACATCAAATTACATTTAACTCATCTCATTTTCGAATTTTACAAGAAAAATTCCAGAATTTTGACCCAAATTCGAAATTTTTTGGTTGATTTTCGAAATTTTGAGGGTTTGTGTTGAGGTTTGGAACTTATCTTTGGGTGTTCTATTTGTTCTTAAATCTTCTTTTTGGACAATTTGCAAGTAATTCAAGGCTACATTGAGGTATAATTTCTTATTTTCTAGTCATCTTCTTCCTCATTGTTCAAACTTGAAACCTTATTTTTGCTTTCATGGTAGAACTCCATTGTTGGTTCCTTTAACTTGTAATTTGTGTTGAATGATATCATTGAGTGTTAAATTGAAGCTTTTTCATGATGAATTTGTATAATTTGCTTGATTCCTTGATTTACCATTGTTGGTCATTTTCTCTCTCATGGGTATTCTTTATAATGGCTTTATTGCTTTGATAATTCAATGCTTGAGGTTATTTTGCTCAATTTGACTCATGATTTGGTCTCTTATGTTCATTTTTGCCTTTAATCCATGCTTACTTGTTTCAAATTTATGATTCTATATTAATGGCATTTTGTTCATATGTAGCCATCACATGATTTGTTCTCTTACTTGTTTCTACTTTGAGATAATTTCTTTTGTGCTTGATTCTTGAGCAATTACTTATGCTTATTATTAAAATATGACAAATGTAAGATTTCCTCATGAGTTGTTCTTCTTCTTGTAGATGGCTCCAATCCGTCACAAGAAGCAGGCAAGATCAAGTTCTAGCAAACCAAGGCATGTTGTTCCACCTCCACCCGAGGTAGAAGAGATATACGGCATTGAGTTTTCTAAAGAATCACATTGGGATCGTTTCAAGCGTCTATCCAAGAGAAAGCTTAGACCAAAAAGATTTTACGATCAAGCAACAACCAAGTTTCTCGGCATAGATGAGGACGTTCGGCTTCTTGCAAAGGGCCTTCATCTTTTAGAGTTCTTGGATTTGAGCGCCCCTACTTATGCTAGGGTGACCTATGAATTTCTTTCTTCTCTTGAATTAGTTCGATAATCGAGTGACGATTCCTCAAGGATTTTGACTTTCCAATTTTTCAATCATGATCACTCATTGACGGATTCTCAACTATGTTCTTACTTCAAGTTTCCTTGGGCCGCGGATGCGGAACAATGTATCTACCCGGCACATGGTAGAATGGCAGATGATCATGGATATAATGAGAAACGTTGGTGGAGAAGTATCTCGGAGGAAGGGAAATATGAGCCTCAAAATTCCAAGACCGCCTCCATGATTCATCCGGCTATGCGATATTTCAACCGTCTCCTCACTTACGCTCTTTGCTCCAAAGACTCTTTGGGAGCTATCTCTCGAGAGGAGCTTTGTTGGTTGTGGATAGCCGACCAAAATGACTTTGAGATTGAGTTGGTGGATTTCAACGAGCACTTCATCAATCGACTCTTGGATATTCGTGATGGAGTTAGCCTATCGGGGAGCATCCAATTGGGAGGGATGATTTCAATCCTTGCTCTTTGCATCAATGACGACTATAAGACTTTGTTAAATGAGCTTCCCCCAATTATTGATCCTCGAGAAAAATCTTCTTCTCATTTCCTCAACATCTCCGCCCTTGTGAACCAAAAGTTCCTCGATCGTACGAAGAAGGATGATGTCTTCATTTGGAAAGTTTCTCGGGTTAAAGAATGGTTCTTAATCCCATGCAAAGAGGCAACCACCCAACCAAGAGAGAAAGACTCCTTATCTTGGAGGCCTCCGATGCGAGATATTGACCCTTCTATTCGACGTAGGACGAATCATACAAGGGGCCGCTCGACCAATGCTCTCTCATCGAATGTTCAAACCATTCCCACAGTTGAACCGGAAGGTACACCTATTCCTTCCCCCTCTTCTACTCCTTCTACTTTTGATTTGTCAACCATTCATGCTAGGCTTGATTCTATTGCTAATGTGTTATATTCTATGCCTTCTATGCAACCCTCTAATCTTGGTTATGACTATCATGCAAATCAATTGTACAATTTGCATGTTCGGAGGGGGGAAATCGAGCCCTATGTGAACTACCCTTATCTCCCGGTCCAACAAGGACCTATTCCTCAGTGGGAACCTTTTGATCCTACCATTGGTCCTCGGCCTTGCTACCCTTATTGGGAGGGCCCTCATGTTCACCCTAGTTCTATCATAGGCACCACCCCGACCACTTACGACTATCGGCGGCCCGGTGGTTGTGATCATACATATGATCCGGCTAATCCTTCGCCCTTTCCGGACCCTGAGACTTTTGGGCGGTGGGGTAGGTCGGGTGAGCCGGTCTTAGATGATTGGTCTCATTATTTTGAGGATTATAGAGCTAGGAGGAATGGTAGGTTAAGGGGTAAGGCTCCTATGGACGTGAGTGAGATGGCTAGCTCTAGTCATGCGATGGAGACCGGTGAGGGGAGTTCTCATTCTACCCCTAACCATAGTGCGGAGTGATACTACCATGGCTTCCCCCCTTCTTATGTGCTTTATATGATGTTTCTCGATTGCCTACATGTCTTTAGGTTTAGAGTTAGGGGGGTAGTCCAGTCTGAGCTTGGGGGTGCTTTCTGCATTTGTTTCTGTGCTTCACCATATTTCCCCCCCTGCTTTTGTAGTTCATTCCTGGTCTCCTATGCTTCTGGTATTGATCTTTGTGTTGTTCAGTTTTATGATGATGCTGCTGTATTTCTGCTGATTTCTCTGCCCGGTTATTGGTTTGTTGTTTGTTTCGCTGATTGTTGTCCGCTGAGTTTCTTTGTGTCTTTATTATGATGATTCCTGATGATGACTGTCTGATTTCTTATCTCCTGATACTATTTTAGTCTGATGATTCTGACCCTTGCTGCTGCTATTACTTGCTTTTTCTTTATTTTCCTACATTTTATTTTCTATTTTCTTTTTTTCTTTTGTATAGAAGTTACTAACAATTTTCTTTGTATATAGTTTTTTGTTATTTCTCACCTTGCTCTATTGCTTATGCTTTGGATTTCGACGATTCATAAAGGTGCTCTTTCACCTTGTTTAATGTGCAATAGCTTTGGCGCCCGGTGAGATCTTTCTACTTCTTTTCTTTTTCTTTTCTTGGTTGCTTAGTCTAGGATTAGTTCTAGGAGAAGTTGAATGGTTCGAGGTTGTTTGCTTTTTAACACCCTAGTGTGTTTGGGAACATTGGCGTTGTGGCCGAATGTTCACTTGTTTGTTGATTGGGATTTATGTGTGTTAGTATTACTTCCTTTTTGCTTTCTACTTCTCCTATACTTTTCTATTTTTCATTTCATTTTCCTTTTCTCTTTTTTCTTTTTCTTTTTCTTTTGTTTTCATCTTCCATCATGTTTTCCTTTTTCTCTTTTTCTTATTCTTTTCTTTTCTTTTTATCTCTTTTCTCTTATAAAAAAATTAAATTAAAAAAAATAATAAAATAAAATAAAAATAAAAATAAATAAAAAAAATAATAAAAATAATAATAAAAAAAATAACCTTGTTTTTGTGAATATGAATAAAATGTTTTTGCTTTTACTTTTGATTTAATACCACTCGAACTTGCACATTGGCTATTTTTCTTCCTAAATACAATGGTTTGCACGGTTTGAGAGTATCTTTGGTTGATTCTAGGATAGGGTATGCTAAGGTAGCGGTTTAGACCTTTCGGGGCCTTGAAGCCGGATTCTTTTGGTTTGTGGTAAGACGAAGTTGCTTCCTTTGGTGGATTTGACACCTTTAGTAAGTTTTTGCTACAACCGTGTGAGGTTTCTCTTTTTCAAGCTTTCATCACTCTTGATTGTGCGGCGTGGATCCTCCACCTTTGCATTCCTAATCTTGAATCTTGACTCATAATTCTCAAACACGAGACCGAACCAACTAGGAAGGACAAAGGCCATTTTTCGGGATGGTAATTTTTCATTTCTAGGATTTTCTTCTTTCTTTTTAGTTCATTGGGTTTACATTTTCCATCTTGCTAACCATTTGAGCCATCCCCCTTCTTTTCAAGCCACATCTTTAGAACTTTGAACCTTTTGTTTCTTTTCGTTCCATTATTGGTTTTTGTGAAGCAAATGGTCATGCTTTTGGAGTTTGTGACCTAAAAAGTTGGAAATTGGTTTTATTTGTATGCGAACTCGTCTTTTGTACATATTGTGAATAATGGCAAATGAATATAATCGAAAAAGTCGTCCATAGTTAAAAAAAGGCAAGGACATAATAAATGCAATATCGAAAAAGTCGTCTAAAGTTAAAAGAGGCGAGGCAATTGCTTTGATATAATGAAAATTACATTAAAAAAAATGAAAAATTCAAAAAATAGTTTGATATGTTTCTTTTCCCTTTTCTCGCATTGAGGATAATGCTTCCTTTTAGCTTGGGGGAGAAGCGTTTACGCTCTTTGTATATATGCTTGTGGATATAGCTTTGAATAAGCTTGGGGGTATTAGTTTGTTTTTGTTTGGTGACTTCTTGGTTTTGGTGTTGAGGTGTGGCCAACCTTTGCTTCATAATCTAGGTGTACCACCAAATTCTAAATTTTAAGCCTACCCCTAACCTTTTGCCCTTACGTTACAACCTTTGGGAAAGTCCTTTCGACCTAGTGGTTGAGTCATACACCGAGGGAGGGCATTATGAGTTAAAGCCTAAAGAAAAAGGATGCAAGGTCAAGATGTCGAGAACCCTCAAGTTATATTCTTTTCCGGTTCCTTCATGGAACCATAGAAGGGAAGATTTGAAGCCATTAGGGAGAACGCGGTTAGATTGGTTGGGATGAAAGTGGGTTGCGCCTCATTAGTTCTCTACGCTTAGCATACCCTATGTTTCAATCAACCCTCGATATCTTAGAACGTGCTTACCATTGTTGTTTTAGAAAGCTTGATATCCTTTGTGCCTTGATCATGTGCAAAAGGCCTTTGTATAAGCATTTCTTTTCTTTTTAAGGTTTTAATCTTTTCCTTTTCTTTTCTTTTTACTTTGCCTCCTTTTTAATAAAAAGAGTTATAGGTTAACCTCTTAGGAAACCTTTACGAGAGCATCACTCGTCCTCTAGAGCGATCTAGGGGTTTAAATGGCTTGTCTTTAGTTGCTAAAATTGATCGTGATTCCTACGAAAGTGAGTTAGTGTATATTCTCATCTTCTCTAATTTTCTTGTTTCTTTCTTTGCTTGAGTAGTGGCATCTTTTTCCCTTGGGTTTGATTTTGTTTTGCTCGAGGACGAGCAAAAGTTTAGCTTAGGGGAATTTGATGAGCGTCGTTTATGGCGCTCAAAAGAATAAGATTTAGGTTCATTTTCTTTATTTTCTTTCATCATTTTCATATAGTTCTTTTAGTTTTATTTGATTTTCCATTTTTATAATTCACTTTAGTTCTCGATTGGTTTTTACGAGTTTTTCATATTTTTAGTTGATAATTCATAATTTTAGTTTTAGTTTTACCTTGCTACGCTTCCTCTCTTTGTTTTATTTGTGTTTTTTAGGTGAATAATCAAGTCAATTTGCTCATTTTGGGACTGCCATGTTTGCGGGCATCATCTCGAGTGCACTGATGATGGGGATGCTCGGGAACGCGGAGTTTGATCAAGCAAGCGAAGGAGCCAAAGCCTATGCATCGCACAGGGGTGTGCGCGCGCGGCACAGGGATGCGTGCGCACGGCCTGTGCGGCCCTCTTCGATCGATTTTTCTTATCTATAGCTTTTGACTTTCTTTTTGGAGGACGACTTAACTTTGTACTAGAGAGAGAATTTTTCCAGAAATAGTAGAGAGAGAAAGTAGAGAGAGAAGCTTAAGATTTACTTGTTTGTACTTGAATTTGATCTTAGATTTCTATTTGATCTTGAAATTCCTTCTTCAATTCAATGAATGTTTGTAAGATTTCTTTCCCTTGATTTACTTTTAATGCAATTCCTTCTAGTTTCTTGGATTTGATTGAGATTACATTCCTTGTTTTAGAATTTGTTGATTGATTGATTTTCTTTGATTTAGCTTTAAATGAATATGAATTTGATTGAATTTGTTTTGTTTCTTAATTTCACCATGTTTAGTGAGTAGATTAGTTGCTAGGGAGAAGGGGAAGCATGCTTGATTGATGATTTTTGCTAGTTGATGATGCTAAATTGATTTGAATGGTGCAATTAAATTGGTTGACATAGTTGTGCATGTGATTAATTGGATTAGGAGTGATCAACCTATAAGATTAATCTAGATTGCATTGCAAATCTCAATGACATGAACCCTTGATTTGAGAATTGCTTTAATTGATTGAATTTGATTGTGATTTTCCTAGCTAGCCATTCATAGTGAACCCTAGCTTGGCTTATAAGAGATAGCCCTTGAATTCCTTTGATTGCAACTATTGTTTGTCCTTTGCAATGTTTGAATTGATTGAGTGATCCTTCAATTAGCATAATCATTGAGCTTGCATGTGGAACCTATATCCCTAGTGTTTAGTATATTGAATTTCTCGATTAATCTAGATTTCTTGATACCTTAGTTACCAACTGCATCTTCCCACAAACTTCGAAGTAGCTTGACCTAGGCTATAGCCTACACCTATTCATTCCCTTGGGTTCGACCCTTGACTTACCATATACTCGTATTAGGTTGGTCGAGTGTTTATAAATTTTCTTTGCCTCTAGGAAAGGGTAGAGAACGACCTACATTTTCCTCGTGCCAGATCATACACTTAAGCATGGTGGCATCCAAAGGGAAGGAAGCTAGAGCAAAAGAGTTGCCAACAAGTTTTAGGAACTTGTAAACCGTTCACAGGGTGAAGGTTACACCCCTTCACGATCCATGAGATCGCTAACTCCATAGTGGTCTGGAACCATGACTGGATATTCGTGGATGAAGTTACAAATCCAACCTAAAAGAGATTGAACCTGCCCTAAAAATAGGCCTCTACTTTATTCATCTCATATTCATGTGCGCTTTTCTGACTAACATGCAATCAATATATTAATCCTAAACCTGTTTAATCTATGTTGGTTGAATATTAATGCACAAACAAATCTATCATTGGCAATCACCTGAATTATAATCATATTAGCCTAAATAAGATTATTAATTATCTTATTAAGCGTTATTTCAAGTACAAATTCCCTTTAAACCTGCAAGAGAGGGCGCGATCAAGCAATAACAATAATATCAAGCAACATAATCATAACAATCATCATCATAATAATATCCTCATCAAAGCATAATAATTTTAGCAAGATATTAGGCATGATACTAACATGATTAATAACAAATCCTAGCATGCCACTAAACAATAAAGATCAAAGCTTTAGCCCTAACATGATACTAATATGATAGAAGAAATAGGAAGCAACCTAAACATGATACTAGAAAGCATTAAAAGTCGTAACATGATACTAACATGATAGAAGAAATAGGAAGCAACCTAAACATGATACTAGAAAGCAATAAAAGCATCCTAACATGATACTAGAAAGCAATAAAAACATCCTAACATGATACTAGGAATTAAAATAATATAAACATGCTTTCTAAAGCAATAAAGCAATTAAAACAACTTATTTTGTTGCCTCGTATCTCTTTCTATCAAAACAATACACACATTAGTAACTTCAAGGAAAATATTAAATCAAACAATGAATTTAAATAATTGAAATAGGGATTTGGGACCAAACCCTCAGAAATTATCAACCTTTCACGTCTAGGGCGAAGACAACTTCAAACTTGGCTAGGTGTGTCTAGAACTCGTGAATGCGGCATTGTGTTTGTAAAAAGGCTAGGCTAGAAAGAGAGAGAAAGAATAAGCATTGTTTTTAGAGAGAGAAGAGAATAGAATTAGATGATTGTTGAAAATTGTTGGTGATTGAAAACGGGGAAATATGACCCTATTTATAAGAAAAATAGTCCGGAAACGATCAGAAAAAGACCGAATCCAATCTGAAATAAAACTACTTCTGTCGCCGCGCGACAACTTTGTCGTTTCGCGATGGTTCACGCGTTTCTAAAATCCGTACAGAGTCCTTAATCTAATTAAATTAGACTAATTAACGTCCGTACTTTTCTTTTTAAATCAGATTTAATTTTTTTAAAAACACTTATTTTATTCCAAATTAAATTCTTTACTTTCTAAAAATATAATTATTAATCCTAATCCCATTAGAACTTAAAATAACCTTCTAAATTATTCTAGAATATTAAAGTCAATCCTAATAATTTTAGGAATAATAATTAATGGGCCCTCCACTTGATCATTAGGCCACATAAAACCATTTCACGCCCAATTTAGTATTCTGCCCATAACTTCCTCATTATTCATCAGAATTGGGCTTATAATATATCGTTGGAAAGCTCTTTACGAGCTCAATCCAACTACATCATCATTGGACCCTTATCATGGATCAAACTAAATTGGAACCGGATATTTTCATAAATAGAGTACATTTTCGAAAATAGAAAGGAAGTATTTTTATTAAAACAACCGCATCACAAGACTTTTCACACTTTCACTTCGTTCGACAATCAATGATGTGAAATATATTCAGAACTGAGTTTGGATTTTGGGGAGACACAATTAGGTGTCTCCAGAGTGTCTGACCATCTTTAGCCATTTCAGGCGTGTATCCCCCATAGACGACGCTAAATGTTTCGGGGTTTTATGGAATCCCTCGTGATACAGGTCTTGAATATGTCCAGACGACTGCAGACACTTGCAAAACAATGAACATGCCGGTGCTGGTAACGGAATATTTGCCTTTGTCGGTTAAGTTAGTAACCGAAAAACAAAAAGTTTAGAGAGAGAAAGTAGAGAGAAGTTATAGCATTTTGTCTGTCTTTTATTATGACATGTCTCGATCAACTCCTCTCACAATTAATGATTGGGGTATTTATAGGGGTGGAAAAGTGTGTCCTCTAAATTTTGATGACTTAAGTAGTGGGCGCTGATTGGTAGCGCAATTAGGCAAGGACACGTGTCTCAAGGGGGCGCCGTTTTGACACTCTTATTGGGAATTAAGCCTCTTGATGTAATGAGGCATTCTCTCTTATTTAGGTGCTCCTATCCTGCCACGTGCCATCATTGGACCACGTGTCACCTTAGAATTGGTCCACGTGATGGGATAATTTTACCCTAAACATAAGATATATACAAAAAGAACATAAAGCTGATTGGTACATCGGCCTCTACCATAAAATTTCAACACTGTTGTCTATACTTTTTTATTCTCTTTGAAATTAGATTATAGTCTATACTTTATAATCGGATTGTTGACAAATTGTTAGTAGACCAAATTTGTGATTGTTTATCTTTTAAAAAGTCAGTCCCAATTTTAAATTGAAGTTATTTTTCATGATTGCTCAAAAAGAAATGAATTAAACTATAGGTAGATTGTAGAGCTGTTCATGGGCAGTCCGACCCGATAGGCCTGGCCCGTCCGACCTGTTAAAATTCGGGCCTTGACACCTTTTTAAAAAATCAATAAATTAATGGACGGGCCAGGCCCGGCCCGTTTGTGAAAATGGGCGGGCATGGACAATGGTATTTAAATTTCGGGCCGGGCCGTCAGCAAATTTAATCAGCGTTGTTTTTTTTACAAAAAGTCTGAATTTTTTTTAAAAAAAATACAGTCGGTACAATTGTACAAGTACTTATCTAGAAGAGTCTTTGTCTCTTTGACTGCCATTTACTCTCTCTCTCTCCACAACATAAACCAAAAAAAAACCCTAGATCTACAATCTACATTTTCATCTCTCTTTATTTCATAATTCATAATCTTCATATCATACTAATCATAGTCAAAGGCATCATCTTTCAAAGCACAAGATCTACGACGTGAATAGTGAGGTAATTCTAATTATCTAGTATTAGGTAATTTGGTTGAATAATTGTCTAATTTTCTATTATTAACTTTTTTCTTTACTAATGTGAACTAAATTAGATAATAGCATGTGAATTTATTTGTTTTTACTCCAATTCGACAACCGATTCAACTTTTAAGGTTCATATTATGGCTCTTAATAGTCCCCTAGTATTTAATGGGGTTGTAAGTCTTGTAATCAATTAATTAATATATAACTTTGTTAATTTTGTTTAGTAAAACTATATAATTTAGTTTCAACTTGTTCATATTGATTTCTTGTGCAAATTATATTGTTGTGCTATTGAGTATAATTGTATGTGTAATATTTAATTCTTTTTTAGTTATGGGAATTCAGCTTTTTTAGTTATGGGGATTCAGCTCTTGGGGAAAAAGAAGAAGATGAAGATGACTATGAATCCAAAGACGAGGATTAAACTACTATTGAATAAAATTATTTAATTAAGTGTGTCTACACATTTAATAATGCTTTTTTTTACTTATTATTTATTTCTTATTATCTTCTAACTAACTAATTTAATTTTAATTTTTGTTTTGATAGTGGACAGGGGTCTACATTGGATTTTGGATTAAACTAGTAAGCTGGAGAGAAGAATGAGCAAATGGCATACGCTAACTGCTTGCAAAGTTGGACTATTAAGCCTGTTTTAATTTTGTGTAATTAATATATACTATTTTGTAAAAATTAAATTTATAACATGCCCTGTTAATATTTTGCTTAATGCATTATTGCATTATCTATTTTAAGGTTCATACTCTTATTAGTTAAGGTTTTAAACCATAACAATCATAAGTTACAAATTTTTAAGAAAATAATCCACCAATCAGTTGAAAAATAATGAAGGTTAATATTAGGCCCGTTAACCCGCAGGCAAGCCTGACCCGGTAAATAGACGGGTGTGGGCAGCATATTAAGCCCGTTTAAAAGGGCTTGGACTTCCACGTTAAGCCCGTTGGACAAAATTATTGGGTTTGGCCCGGCTCGTGTCCGGCCCAAACCTGCAAATGAGCAGCTCTAGTAGATTGCTCAAAAAGTCGTCGCATTTCAACAACAGAAAGGTTTGAAATCCTGGTTAGCTAATTTAGGAAGAGTTTTGAGAGAGAGAGAGAAAAAAAAAAAAAAAAAAAAAGCATGGATAAGAAATAAAAGCTCAACCGGAGCTTCCGTTTACCAGTTTAAAAAAAGACAAAAACAGAAGTGGGCCCCAACACCACCATCCTCAATTATAATTTGGACTATTCTCACATTAAAAGCTGTTAAGAGGTCAACCCTTACCTCTCTGTCCCCAACTATCCCTCCGATTTTACCGACCCTTTAATCCAACGGCTCTCTTTTCACCTTTTGACTCTCTCTCACATTTTCTTTAATCATACTCCATTTATTTATTTTATTTTATTTTTCCTTTTTTTCTCCCTTCCAAACACGGTCTTCCCTCGATTTTCATTTTTTTCTTTCATGGCGCGGGTCCCTATAACAAAGAAAATATAAAATTATATTAATAAAAAATGCTAGGAGAAGTGCGTGGTCAAATGTACCGGACATTTCTTTATACGTAAGACTCTTTGAGAATCTGAACAAACTCCCTTTGACACGTGTTGAATAACTATTTGTTGATTTGTTTGACTATCAAATGAATTGAAACGACAATATCAGTTGAGTCATCCGATGCCATCCTTCACTATGAAGCCGATCATCTAAACATTTTGACCCTCTCCTCTTCTTTCTTCCTTTATTATTATTTTTCTTTTTTCTTCTCTTTTGTAGCAATTCTTCAACTGGCCTGTGAAGATGATGATAGGAGCTTACAAAAGTAGTAGCGATAATTTCGCTGCTAGAATGGAAGAAAATGCGGTACGAGAAGCGGCCGCGGCGGGTCTTCAGAGCGTTGAGAAGCTCATAAAATTACTCTCGCAAAATCACCACCATCTTCAACACGAGAACCAACAACAGCAGCACCAGCAAAGGCAAGACGATTCCACCACATCGGATCAGAATCAAAATCAAAATGATTCAGATTACACGGTTGTTGCTGATCTTGCTGTTAATAAGTTCAAGAAAGTTATCTCCCTCCTCGACCGCTCTCGCACCGGCCATGCCCGCTTTCGTCGCGGCCCTCTTCATCACCAAACCGCACAACAAGCACAGCCGCCACCGCCGCCACCGCCGCCACCGCCGTCGCAGCAGCAGCTGAAGCCGTCGCACGGCTCTGCTTTTACAAGGGTATATTCATCATCTCAGATCCAAAGATTACCACCTCTTCCGCATAATAACCACCCTCACCATAGTCAACCCCAATCCCTTGGTCTACCAAAACCAATAGAGCGCAAAGATTCATCAACTACCATTAACTTCTCATCGTCGCCTCCAATTTCAGCGACTAATTCGTACATTTCATCGTTAACTGGTGATACCGATAATGTACAACCGTCGATGTCTTCTGGGTTTCAAATTACCAATTTATCCCATGTCTCATCCGTCGGTAAACCCTCTATTTCTTCATCCTCTTTGAAGCGGAAGTGTAATTCCATGGATGATTCCAAATGTGGCGGATCTTCTGGCCGTTGCCATTGCCCCAAACGAAGGTACTTTTTTAATTTAATTTTGTTGCAATAATTTAATCATCTTTTTTATGCGTTCCTTCGAAAATAATTAATGATCCGTTAAATTGTTTGACTTTTTTTTTTGTTAGATCTTTCAATATTTGGAAGACTTTTTAATGGCTACAATAAAAAATGTAGTCATTGTAACTGTTTTCAATCTTGACCCTTTAAATTTAATGAATCAATCTAGTCCGTTCATATAGTTGTTTTTGACATAAAATATAACTGAAAAAAAAAAAAAAAAAAAAAAAAAAGAACTAAACTGTTTGTCTTTCATACTAAAAATAAATTGGGTTGTCACCATTTATGATTTCTCAACCTACAAATTAAAGGACATCTTCATCAAATATACATATAAGCTGATAGACATAATGTAAACACAGATGATTATACAATTAAGATTTAATAACTTGGATTGTTTCCCACCCAAATTAAACATTCATCATCATCATCATGTATGCCTTTAAAAATTTAAAATCATCCAACTCCCATCATCCCATGTACTACGTATGAGGAATTTTGATCTATTTTCATTATAAAAATAAAAAATAAAAATAAAAAAAAAGTAATTGCAAATATAAATCCTTGATCAATAAGGTGGGATTGCGAAGGAGAACGGAGCAAAACAAAGTACAGAGTATGATTGAAGGATAAAAACTGTAAATAAAAACGTGTAGTTTGCTTTTTTTTATTTTTTTTATTTTTTTATTTTTTATTTTGTAAAAAAGTCATCCAAATTAAAGGTTTAGATTAGTCAAATTTTAATTAATGGTTGAGATTTAATCTAGTATAACGACTACAATAAAGCCATTTAAAAACTATCCTCAATATTTACTGTATTTCTTATTAAAAAAATATATCTTCCGTTGAATTGTTTGACTTTAATTTTTCACTGTAATTTCTTATTAAAACAGCAGGTTGTTTGATAGAGTTTATTTCTAGATGATTTTCTATCTTTTAGTTGATTAAATTAACTAAATAATAATCTGGGCATATGTTAATATGTTATCTAATTACTCTCTGTATTATATTGTATGTTAAATTAAATTGTTTGTAATTCATGTGTTACATGCAATAAAAGGAAAGTGAAGTCAAAATTATAAAATCGGGAAAAAAAAAAAGTTAGATAAAATTGCAATTTTTGCTGATTGGGGTTGACTTTAATCAGGAAGTCAAGAATGAAGAGGGTGGTTAGAGTGCCAGCAATCAGTGTAAAACTGGCTGATATTCCTCCAGATGACTATTCATGGAGAAAATACGGTCAGAAACCAATCAAAGGATCACCTCATCCAAGGTTAGTTTCGTAATTAAATTCGTCTTAATTTATGATAGAAGATGGAGTTTCAATTCAACTAAAATTACTTCTCGATTTTGAAAATCAGGGGTTATTACAAATGTAGTAGCGTGCGAGGATGTCCAGCGCGTAAACATGTGGAGCGCGCGTTAGATGACTCGTCAATGTTGATCGTGACATACGAAGGCGATCATAGCCACCCACAGTCTGTCACCGACGCCACCGTTGCGGCCGCGCTTGTATTAGAATCGTCTTAGTCAATGCACAAACAAAACAAGAGAGAGAAAAAGAAAGAGATAGGGGCCTACAAGATCAACGGTGAATATTTGCTATGATCTTGGACAAAAATGGGTGGGGCACATTGTTGATCGGATCAAAACCGTCCAAAACAAAGAAGACAGTGATAATATAAATTATTAATGATGATGATGATGATAATGAAGATGTTGAAATTGCATACTTCGTATGATATTATGTTAACGTTTTGTCAACGGGTCAACTTAATAGAAAGTCCAAGGCAACTTCTCCAAGAAGATTAGATTAATTAGTGGGTGGTATTGGTGGGTTTACGTCATCTACCAAATACTGCATAAAAAATTGAAACTCCACCTTTTTATGTCTCTTTTTTTTTTTTTGTTTTTTATATATTTATTCTTTTGTTTTTTAAATTTTTTTTTTGGGATTTTCTCCCACAGTAGTGCCCATTTTACCCTTTAATGTGGAAAAAAAAAACTAATAGATGTATTTAGTAATGACCAGAGTATATTAATGTTAGTGAAAGCTGTGGATTTGGTGGGAGTTGAATTAATTATTATAATGATCAAGAAAAGATCGCTCCTATTACTCCTTCCGTTTTTAAATACTTGTTTTACTTTTTATTTTCGGTTATTTTCAAATACTTAATCTATTTTCTTATTTGAAAAGTTTTTACAATATTTAATTAATGTCTCTCAGCTAGTGGACTCACCATGAATTATATTTTATTAATTTTATATTCTCTCTACTCCAATTATTTTCTTTTACTTTAGCTTTTTATAATTATTTTATTCTTTCACCTATCCAACTATCTCCATATTTTATTACTTTCTCCAATTTCTCTTACAACTCCGAACATAGAGAAATGAAGCAAGTATTTAAAAACGGAGGGAGTATAGGGCTAATTTGGTAATTTGCTTTACATTTTTGCCTTGTTTTGTAGGAGTTCCTAGAATGAAGTGGCTTTTTTTTTTATTATTTTTTTTAATTTCTTCTTGTATTAATGTAAATTTGTCTTTGGTCTATTACGACGTGTAAGGCGGGGTCATTTTAATTTGAATATTTGTTGGAAAATCCCATTCACTTTAACTTGAGCTAAACTGCACCTAGAGATGCTCAGAAATAAAAAAAAAAAAAAAAATGGTAAAATAGATTCATTTTGCCATGAACTCACGTTACAAATAGTCCAAAAGTCAATGGAACGGGTTAGTTGCCACTTGCCAATACAATAAATTAATGTAGGGAAGTGGTACAAAGGACATTTCGTGAGTTGAATGGTTGAGGATTGACCGCAGAACATTCATGGTCTGTTTACTAAATCCACGTGAGTACAACCCTTAGATACTCCTTTTTTTTATAGGTCAAATTGTTAATACTAGTAGAAATTCTCAACCTATCAAGCTATAAAGCTAAGTTTAGCTTGACTAATATGATCTGAATTTTTATGCACTAATTATTATTATTAGGTAAAAGCTAACAAACAATTTTGGAGCGGTTGATAAGCTAATTAAAAGTAAAGTATCAAATTAAAATGAACATTAATTATACCGATTGACGTATGATTTTGACATACATTCCCAAATCAAATACCATTTTAGGAAATATTTTAAATGTTTATCTAACACTCTGATGACGTTCATTAGCAAGATCCTTATGATTATTTTAATTTTATTATTATTAGTGTTATTCTCAATGGTATCATTATAGTATTGACTTTCCCAAAAGGTACAAATTTTATTTTTGTAGCCTCTACGGTATTGTAGACACCTGATTGTGTTTCTCCAAAAACTAAACTAGTGATGAGTACCTTTTACGTTTTGATTAACGAGTTCGGTAAAGAGTTGAAAAGTCTCGTGAAGTTCCCTTAAACTTTGACCATATTCCTAACCTTACCTAAAAGGTTTTAATCCAAAATAATTCATTTCGTACCTTTAAACCCAAAATTATTTATTTCGTATCCTTAAAATCATTCATTTCGTGTCCAAATCATAAAAACGTACAATCCAGATTATTTTGGTCCATAATCTCAGTCCAATTATTGCTTAGTAGGATGTACAATTTTTTACCTACACCCTAGTGTATGTAGAACTCCTTACACCCTGTCTCCACTGCGTCATCCTACACTTCTCCCCACTACAACTTCACCATCCTTCCTCCCCCAATCCCAAATTATAGCAACTATCACCGATTCACCATATCTTACCTCCAAATTATACACACTGTATCCATCTTTATCAACTCTAGCGAAGTCTATTTCACTACTAAAAATTGGCCAAATTGCGACAGGCGCAGACGGTCGCAAAAAATAGTGAAAACGGTCGCAAAACGTAATTGCGACCGTCAACGGTCGCAACATGGCGGTCGTTATTATGATGGTCGGAAAAAAATTTTACGACCGTTTGACGGTCGCAAATTTTTAACGACCGTTTTAACTATTTTCAACGACCGTTAAAAAAACGGTCGCAAATATTAAAAATTGCGACCGCCTTATGAAACGGTCGCAAATATCGAATTTAGCGACCGTCATAAGCCGTTGCTAAAAGTATTAAAAAAAAACAAAAAAAAAGAAAAAGACCCACCCACCCACCCTTAGCCCAGATCCACCCAAACCAGTAAACCACCACCACTACTCACCCTGAACAACCACTAGCCTGTCTCTGCCACCCTCTACCCACCATCACCGTCGCCCACCATCGCCCACCAATACCCAGCACCACCCACCCATCCTTAACCTAGAAAAACAGTTAAAAAATTCCAAAAAAAAAGCAAACAAAAACGAAATAAAACATTATCAAACAATCAAACAATTTCGAACAAAAATCCAAAAAAGACATAATTCGAACAAATTTATCAAAACAATTTAACCCACAAATAAAATGCACAAAAATTAAACCAAAAAAATCGCCCTATAATTCAACCCATAATTATACCCGAAAAAATAAACCCACAACAATTAAACCCAGAACAAAAAATTCGACAAAAAAATCAAACAAAAACGAAATAAAACCCTCATAAATCGAACCTAAATTCGAGAAGTTCAAGCTCAAAATCAAACCAAAAATCTATGAAATTCGAACAAATAAAGAACAAATTCGAACAGAATTAACAAAAACTCGAAATAAAACCAAAATCAAAGGAATTCGAACAGAAACGCAAACAAAAATCGATAACAAAATCAAAACAAACATGGAAATTCGAACGGAAAACGAATTCAACCATAAAATTCGAAAATAAACAAAATTTTAGAAAATTAAACATACCTTTCATAATATATCTTCCTCTTTGGATCAATATGGTCAAATTCGACCAAGAAAACTCCAGATCTGGAATTTTTGAGGTCGAATTTGACCATAAACACCAAAGTTCGTGTGGTGTTTTTAACGGTGGGCTTTGCTTGTGAAGGTGGCTGCTCTATTTCGGGTTGGTGAAGAGAGGAGATGCGAGAGAAAGAGAAAAAGATGAGGTGAAGAGGATGAGTGAGAAGAGGGGCGTTCACTGGGAGGTGGATAGAGGAAAGAGAAGAGAGAGATAGGAGAAGAGGATGTGTGAGGAGAGAGAGAGGATAGAGGATGCGTGAGGAGAGAGAGAACGGCTGCTTCTAATACTAGGGTCTGGGTGATCTTGTTTTATACCCTTTTTTTTTTAATTTGAAAAAGCACTTTTGCGACCGTTATGGCGGTCATAATGTTGCGACCGTTTCTCAAACGGTCGTAATTAAAGCATTTTGCGACCGCTACTAACGGTCGTAACAGAATTAATTTAATTTTGAATAAATTTTCACATGAATTTTATTTTAAAAATATATTTCAGTACCTTTGCGACCGTTTTATAGCCCAAAAACGGTCGCAAATTTGCGACCGCTTTAAAAACGGTCGCAAATATCAATTTTTGCGACCGTTTTGATGACGGTCGTAGAAAAACGGTCGCAATTCGACCGAATTTTAGTAGTGTTTGCGATCTCACAACCATTATCTCCCTTCCCCGACGACAATATAAACCTCGCCTCGTTTGTGTAACCACCGTTTTATAAAATCTGGCTAAATCACAAGACTAATCACTTAAAAACACTCATTTTCGATAATGAATCTCGGGGCTTTGAAATTAAACTTAATGGCAATGACAGTTGTGCTTCTGGTCAACAATTGTGGTTATGACAGTAGTTATGGTTATTGTTTTGGGCAAAAATACCCACGCTATGAGGCCCCATCATAGCGGGGTATGTGTCATCCCAAAAGAGGTCCAAAAAGGGTCACTCTCCAGCTTACACGTGGCACTTCCCATCAGCAGGGAAAAAGACAACCTTCAGGGCCCAATTTTCGAGAAAGCCGTAAAACGGCGCAACCCATTGAATTTAGGTCAGAATGACCTAGATAAGGACACATTTACCAATGAACCTATAAATAGGGAGATTTCCCACATTTTTGGGGACATGTTCAATTATTACACACATTCGATTCTCTCGAAAACAGAGAGAACACCCGATCTTGGAATCCGAGAAGATCTACTTTTACTTTTCGCACTTTTTACTATTCTTCGACCAATTTTAACTTGATTTTCGCAGGGGGGAACTCCTACCAATAGGAGCTTCCATTGTTTTGGAGATACAGCTAGCGGGCATCCAGTCTTGGTGACATAACTCTCCCGAGTGACATAGAAAACCCCGAAACATTTGGCACTATCTGTGGGGAGAGTACATCTAAGATGGTTTCTCAAGAGTATGTACTGCCTCCTAATGAGAAGAAGCCTCCTATGGCTGAGGTCCAGTCGGACCATGATATAGAGGACGAAGATTCAGAGGTCGAAGTATATACGACTAAAGATGAATCCCTCAAAACCCAAAGATAATAGGGAATGAGACGATAACCAGGCAAGCCAGAGCAAGTCATCCAGCCTTCCCCAGGCGGCAAGTCAGCCTGCCCACATCACCCGAGACGAGTTCATAAAATTCATGGCAAGTTTCAAGGGTGAAATGAAGGACTTGATTTCCAAGGGGACGATTGGTCCTAGCAAGGGCCATTCGGCAAAGAAGCCTTCTCACTATGAGAAGGTTAAGTCAGTCAAAGATAGGCTGCCCTCTCTGCATCGGTCAAAGTTCGGTGTAAGGTTTGGATTTTAACCCAAACCGAATCAAAATCGAAATAATTCGGTTTTGGATTTTTCAATCCAAATCCAAACCAAATAAGGATCGGCCCGATCCAAACTGAACCGGATTTTCATTATCAAAACCGAATCCAATCCATACACCGAAATATTTTGGCTTTATTTTTGCGAGCCTGATTTTTTCTAAAAAAATATGTAAGCAATTTTATATAATTTTAATTATGAAATATAAACTCATAAGATCCAAAAATTCACAAAAAGTTTACTACAATTCTTACTAAAATTTATCTTGATATACAAATGGCATAAAAAAATCCCATGAATATTCAGATCTTGCAGCACTGTTATGCCTTCTTGTATACACCTCTAGCAAGGACTTCAAATCCAATGATCCTTAGCATTACTTAGAAAACGAAAATTAAAAAATTAAAAATTTAGCAAAATAAAAATGAATTCGAACTGAGATTTAGTATAAAAAATAGACTTTCAAGGAGATAGGAGCAAGAAAGACAAGAGGAAAGAAAAAGAAAATCAGAGAAGACTAGAAGAAGGAGAGGGAGCGGATAAAAATTTAGGGTTTAAGAAACTGTTTTTTTTTTTTTTTTTTTTTTTTATTTTTAATTTTGCTTTTATAGGGGTTGACTTAAGTTGTGCTTACATTTTTGCCCGGAATTACAAGTAGGATATATACTTCATTTGTATAATTTGGTTTCTTATTCGGTTTTTGGTTTTTTAAAACCCAAAACCGAATCCAATCTATAATCCATATTTTTAAAATTTTCCAAACCAATCCAATCTAAATTTTTAATAAATCCAAACCGAATTACTAATTTGGTTTGGTTCTGTTCGGTTTTCGATTTTAATTCGAATTACTTTCACCCCTAATCCTAACACAAAGGAGAGGACCGGGCCTTTGATTGACCTGTCCAAGTTCCGATCCCTGAGCCAGGAAAGAGGAAGGTCATCCGGATGGAAGCAAGAAGACTTACTCTGATGCTTGATTCATCAATGAGAAATCAACAATTGTCTGAATCGACGTCAACATCGAGCTTCCCAAATAGCTTCAAGAATACCTTGATGAGGTATTCTCAATCTATGCATGAAGACCGGTCAGGCGGTCCGTCCGCCCACACAGGTCCTCATGTAATTGGCTTGGCCTAATTTGTGCCCCTGAAGCCATGCCTATAACTTGCCCTACCCTCTTTGGAGGACAAGCGACATATAATGCCCAGCTATTAGACATGCAGCTCCGTCTACTGAAATTTAGGGAACAACCTTCTGCGTCCTCCAAGGATATAACCGAGGCGGCACAACCGACCAAAGTTAATAATGTCTTGGTGGGTACCTATGATGGTACCACCAACCCTGAAGACCACCTGTTGGCATACACCCACCTCATGTACTTACATGGGTTGGATGATGCCGCATGGTGCAGGTGCTTCCCAGCCACATTGAAGGGCATCGCCCAACAATGGTTCGGTAACCTGCTTGCTAAGTGCATCAATAATTTCAAGACGCTTGCGTTCTTTTTTGCCTCTAACTTCTCCATGAATATACATTCCAAAAATATAAGCTATGACTTGGGCACGGTACAAAAGGGAGATAGGGAGGGGCTCCGTTCATATGTTAGGTGGTTCAATCTGTTGAGAATTTAGATCCAAGGACTGTCTAACGATGTTTCTTACTTAGACTTCTTTAAGGGTCTGAAAGACGAGTCGGTCTTCAAGTTCGATCTCGTCCGAAAGAGAATCTACACTCTTCAAGAAGCGCTAATGGAGGCGGAAGCCTATATACAGGCGATCGAGGTCTGCTCCACCAGCAAGTAGTAAGATTCCAAGAACTCTAACAAACAAAAGGGGAGTCGGCAAGAACAGCCGACTCAAAAAGCTGAAGAGAGCAAGAAAAGAAATCTGGGCGGTTAACGATTCTGATCAGCCCTCCTAAAAGAAAAAGAAAGAGTTTAAACCGTACGTCCCAAGGTACGAGTTTAAAATAGACTGCTACTCCACCTCATGGAGGTAAAAGACCGGGTAAAGCCTACAACAATGAAAGGTCCGGCAAAAAACCGAGATAAAGACAAGTACTGCCACTTCCATGAGGATATTGGTCATGACACCAATGACTGCTATAGTCTCAAGCGGTTGTTTGATAGATTGACTGATAGGGGGGTGTTGAAATATTACATTCTCATGTTAAGGTGACCCTAAAGACGGACCTTAGGAAACCGTAAAAAAGATCAGCCCAGCCTACAAGTAGTTCGGAACCCGATAAGGAGCCCATCTGGACCATAGCAGGTGGCTTTGTCGGAGGCGGCCCAACTATCTAGGGCACCAAGGACCATGTCAGACGGTTGGATGTTAGTTCCGTTGATGAGGGCCAGGCGTTCACTATCACTTTCCCTGAGGTCATCATTATTGAGAAGGTTCAGGGCAAAGTCCGTCGACCGCATGATGACCCCATTGTTATTGAGTGCAAGGTGGCCAACGAAAAGGTCGACCAGATCCTCATTGACACAAGAAGCTTGTCTGACATCATCAGCTTCAAGTGCTTGTCCAAGCTGAAGTACAAGCCTGATAGCATGCATAAGGTTACTCACCCCTTGGTTGGCTTTAGGGGTGGAGTTGTGCACCCAGTTGGCCGAATAGATATACCCATCCAGCTAGGAGATAAAGGATAAAGGCGCCAAATGCACCTTATGTACCCCCTATGGTCTACGGTCCGTATTCTCCTCACTTCATGCAGCCGGCCCTCTTTGGGGGTCAGGCGGCATATAACGTCCAGCCTTTGGACTGGCAGCTCCGTCTACTCAAACTTGGTGAACAGACTTCTGCGTTCTCCAAGGAGATAACCGAGGCGGCACAGCTGACCAAGGTTAAGAATGTGTTGGTTGGTGCTTATGATGGTACCACCAACCCTAAGGACCACCTCATGGCCTACTTTAACCTCATGCACATGCAGGGGCTAGAGGATGCTATGTGGTGCCGGTGTTTCCCGGCTACATTGAAGGGCATTACCCAACAATGGTTCGGCAACCTTCCAGCCGAATGTATCGACAGCTTCATGAAGCTTGCCTTCCTTTTTGCCTCCAACTTCTCAATGAACATCCCTGCCAAGACAACAAGTCTTGACTTGAGTACCATCCGACAGGGAGATAGAGAAGGGCTTCCCTCCTATGTCAGGCGGTTCAACCTGGTGAGAATTCAAATCTAGGGGCTGTCTGACGAGGTAGCCTATACAGACTTCTTCAAGGGTCTGAAGGACGGGTCGACCTTTAAGTTCGACCTTGTCTGAAAGAGGGTCTTCACCCTTCAAGAGGCTTTGATAGAGGCGGAGAGCTTTATTCAAGCCACCGACCTCTGCTCGTCCAGCAACCAGTCGGACTCTAAGAAGTCCGACAGGCAGAAGGAGAGTCGGACTACTTAGCTGGCTTAGAAAGCTGTAGAGATTAAAAAGAGAAAAGAAGTCTGGGCGGTTGAGGAACCCGATCAACCGTCCAAAAAGAAGAAGAAGGAATTCAAACCGTATGTCTCACGGTATGAATTCAAAAAAGACTGTTACACCATCTTTACAGAGGTGAAGGACCAGCTGACCATTGAGAAGCCGAATCTCATGAAGACTACCCGACCATTTGAGGCACCAAGGATCATCTAAAGAGGATGATTCACTCAGTGGATGATGGACAAACATCCTCAAGTGGAACATTCCTAGACATCCTCATCACTGAGAAGGACCGGGGCAAAGTTCGCCAACCGCATGACGACCTGGTCATCATTGAATGCAAGGTCGCTAACCAGCTGGTTGGCCAGATCCTCATAGACACGGGTAGCTCCTCTGATCTCATCAGCTACAAGTGTCTGTCCTAGCTTAATTACAAGTGGGATAGCCTGTGCGACATCTCCCATCCACTAGTTAGCTTTGGCGGAGGGGTTGTGCACCCAGTCAGATAAATTGACATACCCATCCGACTGGGGGAGAAGGGAAAGGGGCGGCACATGGTCGTCTGGTTCCTGGTGGTTAAAGAGATGACTGCCTACAACATCATTCTTGGCCGACCCACTCTGAACGAGTGCAAGGCCGTCATCATCCCAGCTCTCATGCTTCTCAAGTATGAAAAGGTTCATGACTCTGTTGGCTCCCTCAACGGGGATCAGAAGATGGCAAGGGAGTGCTATCTCTCAGACGTTAAGCCGACTGCTGATGCAGCCGGTCAACCGAAGGAGCCAATAGACCTTGATGATGTCAAGGACCCTGATTCACCCCCTCCAGCAGCCGCAAAGAAAAGAAATACTGAACAGCTGGTGGAGGTGAAGAAGGAGAAGAAATAACAATCACTGACCGGGGAACGGTCAGATAATCTTCGTCCCCAGCCGGCTGGTGATCATGTTAATGTTCCTCTAGACGACAGCCGTCCAGAGCGAACTGTTAAGGTTGGGACGGCTGCCTTTGAAAGGCTTGGTGCAGACTTGCATCTTCTGCTGAAGGAATTCAGAGACATTTTTGCCTTTGAAGTGGAAGAGATGCCAGACATCAGCCCGGATCTCGCTGTCCACAAGCTCGACGTGGATAAAAAAAAAAGCCCATCCGGCAAAAGAAAAGAAATCACGGCGAGGAAAGGAGTCAGGCGACAGTTGTCGAGGTCAAAAAGCTGTTAGACGCCGGGTTCATTCGGCCATGTAACTTCCCTGATTGGGTTGCGAACGTGGTGCTTGTTAAGAAGCCGAATGGAACTTGGCGCATGTGTGTTGACTACACTGACTTGAATAAGGCATGTCCAAAGGACAGTTACCCGCTTCCAAAGATCGACAACTTTGTTGACTCTACAGCTGGGCATGCCTTGATGAGTTTTATGGATGCCTCCTCCGGCTTCCATCAAATACCCTTGTGGAAAAAAGATCAAGAAAAGACGGCCTTCGTCACTGATCAGGGGTTATTCTGTTATACGGTGATGCTGTTTGGCTTGAAAAACGCGCCGGCTACTTTCCAACGGATGATTAATACAGTCTTCATTAATCAGATTGGAAGGAATGTAGAGGCGTACATTGATGACATGATAGTCAAATCCAAGCTACAGACGGATCACCTTGCTGATCACCGAGAAACCTTCACCACACTTAGGCGGCATAAGGTCATGTTAAATCCCAAAAGTGTGTTTTTGGTGTTGAGTCTGGGAAAATTCTTGGATTCCTGATTGACCAAAGGGGGATAGAGGCTAATCCCGAGAAGATACAGGCGGTGATTGACATGAAGTCACCCTACTCTGTCAAGGAAGCTTAGAGGCTTACCGGTTGTCTGGTTGCGCTTGGGAGATTCCTCAGCCGGTCAGGTGACAAGTGCCTTTATTTCTTCCAAGAAATCAAGAAGAAGACTAGATTTGAATGGGGGGGATGATGCTGAGGCGGCCTTTCAAAAGCTGAAAGAACACTTACACTCCTTGCCAAGGCTTGTTAGCCCTCTGCCAAAGGAGATGCTCTACATGTACCTAGCCGTCTCAGATCATGCCCTTAGTGCTGTTCTCCTTGCTGAGAGAGACGACAATCAGCTCCCGGTCAATTTCATTAGCCATGTGCTCAGAAATGCTGAACTCCGGTATCCCATGGTTGAAAAATTTGGCCTTGCTCTCTACATGTCTGTTAAGAAGTTGAAACCATACTTCTTGGCGCATCCGGTGGTAATCTACACTGATCAACCCCTCAAGCGCCAATGATAACCCTGGACTCATCCGGCAGAATGCTCAAATGGGCTATTGAAATGCAAAGTCTTGAAATCACTTACGAATCGAGGAAGGCAGTGAAGGGTCAGGCGTTTGCCGACTTCATTGTCGAAATGACAAGGCCGGTTGTTCCGGACAACCTTGATCATGTTTGGAAGGTGCATGTAGACGGGAGCTCTACTATGAACGGCTGTGGTGCAGGCATTATCTGTCAATCTCCGGAAGGAGATAAATATGAGTATGCACTACGGTTTAAATTTCAGGCCTCAAACAATAAGGTGGAATATGAAGCCTTGCTAGCCGGCATCCGCATGTGTAAGGCGGCAGGGGCATGTGTAATACCATGGTGAGTATGAAGCCACCCATCCGGCTATGATCAAGTATTTGTAGGCGGTCAAGGCTGAAGCTGGGACACTTGAGCAATTTCATTTAAGTCAAGTGCCCCGGTCTAAAAACAACCAGGCGGATGCTCTCTCAAAATTGGCATCCTCCGCCTCCTGTGATACGCCTCGGTCAGTCTTTTGGGAAGTAATGGAAACATGAAGCATAACTGATGATGAACCCATTGGAGTGTTGGACCGAAGTTCTACTTTGGTGGATGGCATCCGGGCCTATCTAACATACAACACGCTCCCTAATTCACCTCAGGAGGCAGCCGTGCTGAAGAAGCGTGCAGCAAACTTTGAGATGAGAGAAGGAGAACTCTTCAAGGCGAGGTTTCTGAAGCCTCTATTGAAGTGTGTTACCCCGAAAAAGGGGAAAGAAGTTCTTGAAGAGTTGCATGCGGGATATTGTGCCTCTCATGCAGGCGGTAGATCCTTAGCCGTCAAGGCCAGGCGGCATTACTTCAGATGCCATGGAATTTATCAGAAAATGTGATAAGTGTCAAAGATTTGGCAAGCTAATCCATCGGCCGGCTATTGACCTGACGGCAATCCACAACCCAGTTCCGTTTGCTAAATGGGGCATGGACATTCTAGGCCTGTATACGCCTGCACCAGGCGGAAAGCGCTATATTCTTGTGGCTATGGATTATTTCACCAAGTGGGTGGAAGCAGAGGCGGTTAAAGGCATCAAGACAAAGGATGTCATCTCCTTCATGTGGAAGAACATTATCACCCGGTTTGGGGTACCCATGTCTATGGTGTTTGATAATGGACCACAATTCGAGATGCCTCAGCTTAAAACTTGGTTAGGAGATCAAGGGATCTCGCATTGTTTTGCATCAGTCGGCCGACCCCATGCAAACAGCCAAGTTGAAGCCTTCAACAAACTCATCTCAGACGGTATCAAAAAGAAAATTGAAAGAGCCGGTGGTTTATGAGCTGAAGAGTTGATTCATGTCCTATGGGCCATCCGGACAACTGAAAAGGGGGCAACTAGTGAAACCCCATTTCTCATGGTTTACGATGCTGAAGTCGTCTTGCCCATCGAGCATTATGAGCCGACTCTACGAGTCATGCTATACGATGAAGAGGCAAACTGGGAGGCCATGCGGCTAGCATTGGACTCACTCCCGGAGCGCAGGGGCAATGCTTCCTTGCGTCATGAGATTTACCGTCTGAGACTGACTCGTGCCTACAACAAGAGAGTGCACAAACGGCCCTTAAAAGTTAGGGTGTTACGAAAGATGAAGGCAACCGGTAGGGCCAATGATCAAGGAAAGCTAACTCCTAATTAGGAAGGCCCTTACCGGATCTATGAAGAAGTAAGAAACGGCACCTACCAGCTGGAAACTCCAGATGGCAAGGGGATGCCTAGAACTTGGAATGTAGATAACTTAAAGAAGTACTACTTCTAAGACTTGTAAATTTTTGTAAATAAAAAGCCTATCAATACAGAAGTTGCTTTTTTTTCAATGTTAATTTAATTGCTTTGTATATATACATACGCAACAATATGCTACCACCTGTAGAAAACACAGACGGTCTATTGAATAAATAAGCTAGGTTAAAAACCTAGCGGCTAACCTAATACTTAAAATTGGTGGACCATCATCAGTGCAATGCTTAGACGGCCCCTATAATGAGTAAAACCAAGCTAAGTTAAGAGACTTAGTGGCTAAAATAACATTCAAACCGAGGCCAATAGCCGGATGCGAACTTATTTTATAAATCCGTCTGCTCCTATTTGAGTATGGCGTCCGGCGACGCCCCTTCGGGTGTTATTGTCGCAGAGGGCATCCTATAGTTTGCTCTACCAGCATATGCAGACGACAAAGATTGAACGACCAAATTGGTCAACTCATAGCTTTCTGACCAAAACAGTCTAAAAGAATGATTAAGCTTAACACCGGATGTTAAGTGACATCAGCCGGTTAATTACTGAAGTTCTCTGTTAGGTTGTTCAACGAAATTGTACCAGTCACCCCAATAGGGCAGACGAACAGGTGCAATGGATTGCGGGTATCCCAGACGGCCTTTAAGATGTCTGGGGTCCATCAGACAGGCGGACAATATGTTCCTTGTTCCATTAACTGTCAGGTGGCAATTTCCTGTCTGGCTCACAAAGAAGTTATATACGAATACCCGGTTGGTTAAAACGACTGTCGTTGACGGCTGTGTTCTTGGTTTGGGGCAATCACTACTGTGATTGATTGACTTAGTAATATTCCATACTCTTTAAAGTATCAAGCATTCCAAAGTTAATCAATCAAAGAAGTACTAAAACCAACCACACAGCCGCCAAGGGCAAGAGTAGCCGCCATACTATCTGAATTGCCGTATGCTTTAAAAAGTTAGGCAAAAATTCAAAAATTGAAACAAAATAGCAAATTCACCAAACCGACCCAGTCGACAAATTTCATTCAAAACCGGTCAAAACCGGATAACATTATTAACCGGATATACATCCGGGATGAGAGAAAGTATAATTGTTACCCGACCCCTCAGTCGGTAAAACTACAAAAATACTCGGCACACAAGCTGAAAAAGGACAAAGATTGGCATACTGCCGCTGAAAGAAAACGGAGGAAGCAGAATCATGGCTGCTGGCCCTGACCATCCTAGACTTGATCAGCTTGAGCTTCATTAGCCTAGATCTGATCATCTGGTTCCATAGCTGGCTCCTCCTCATCATCAGAAACCTCGTAGCCATGTTCAAGGGCCCATGCCTTGAAGGGAGGCGGGGCCTCCTCGTTAAGCTGCTGTGCATCATACACCTCAGTGGCGTAATCGTATCGAAGCCTAAGCACATCAAACTCAACCTTGGGATGGAGCAGACCCCATGCAATGCGCAGCCGGGCTTTAGTGTCCTGCTCGTTCTCAGCAACCAACCGCTTCTGCTCTTGGGCAATCTCGTCCTTGTGTTTATTCCTTAGTTGGACGAGTTCAACCCCAGGCGGCTGACGTTTGCCATCAGCTAGGTGTTTTCTGTGTCAGCTCCTTCCAAGGCCTTGAGGTTCGACTGGGCAGTCTTTAGCTCCTCTTCAAGCTTGGCTACCCGCTCGCTTGCGGCGTCATTAGCAGCCGTCAAGTTCTTTATTAGCTCCTCCTGTTTCAACTCTACTGCTTTAATTTCAACATCATATTGTATTTTACTGTATTTAGCACAGTTGAGAGCTTGAACGACCCTCTATTTAGCGTCATTTACCTTTTCTCCCTTCCGTCTGAAGGGGAACCTAAGCCCGTCAACCCTCAGCATCGCCTGAAAAGGTGGGGTTAAACGGTTATTAAGGAGAGTTAAAGCTTTAAAAAGATGAGGTTCTAAGTAAAAATTACCTCAGCCGGCAAGCCCTAGATTCGGTCGAAGTCCACGACCTGCACATCCGGCACATAGTGCTTCTCTGTCCGAGTAAGTGTCCGCACCATCCTCTTAGCAAACACCTGCATGTCAGGCGGAGCTGAGGGAGTATCTACACCAAAAGAAGTACTTGGTTAGAAAGCAGCACATGCGGCACCCAACTCATGCCGGCTGCTCATCGAACCTTTAGGCGGATTGACCCGAGTCTTGAATCGCATATAGTCAACCGGCCAGGGGAGTTCGACTTGTGTCTTACCTTGGACGCGGGGCTGAGGAAACTCCCCTTCAGCTGCTACAGCACCGACTGTAGCAGTGAGTGGCTCGCCACCCTTCAATGCCGTTGAGACATCCGGCTGTTTTCCAGCAGATCACCCTGAGCTTTCACTCAAAGCTTTAATTACAGCCGGGCCTTTGCCCCCAGTTGTAGGACGATCTGGGTTGGCTGAAGAGGGAGTAGAAGGGTTTTTTCTCCCCGTCTTAGACGGGGTTTTGGCCAGCCCTTCCCCCGGCCGCTTGAACAATAAAGTATGAGATACAAACGAAAATTTATAAGTTGAATGAAAGGGGGTACAGCCAGAAGTTTGAGTTTAACAGGCGGCATACCCCTCCCTTCTTGGCTTCCTTGGGTTCCAAGGCCGCCTTCTTCTCCAGAAATTGCTCCTTCCTCAGAAGAGCAGCCGACTTAGCAGACGTCATCACAGGAGGAACTATATTCTTTGCTTCGTCTGCAGTAAGAAAGGAAACAGTTGGTCAAAAAAAGTTACAAAAAACAAACAAGGTATTAATACAGACGGCAAATCGCTGGGTGTGTTATAAGTCTACCTTGCTTGAACATAGGTTTAAGCCCACAGGCGGAGAGGAAGGCCTCGTTCTTAAAGAAGTCCGGATGAGGTATCCAGTTCCTAGGAACAATTATTTGAGTCCCATCCTCCAAGGGCATAGTTGTTGTCTTTAAAAAGCCCGGCTCCATGATCTGCTCGTAAGCCCTAGAAGACATCCGGGGCAAGGCGCACTTCTTTCCGAGCAGCGCCGGATCTTGATTGTACCGGCGAAGGAACCAGTTGTGCCCCTGAGTTGGAGAGCAGATCAAATAAAATCTTTCCTTCCACCCGGACCATTTGGACGGCTTGTCCAAGGTTATTAAGTATTCCGGGTGTGTGGTTAGAGTGTACCACGCACCATACCCGCCTGGGGCCCGGCTCATATAATGCATATGAGCAAATGCAGCAAAACTAGGCTCTATGTTTTGATACTCGCAGGCGGCAATATAGCCTAGAATGTTAATCCACGAGTTTAGGGTAAGCTGCCAGACACCCAAGTCATACCCCTTCAAAATTCTTTTAATCCCTTTGTGAAGGGGGAAGCGGAGGCCGACTTTAATCACGGCCTCATAACAGCCGAAACATGTGTCGGCATTCTCAATATCGTCCCCCCAAGGCAATCGTTGCCTCAGGCGGAGGAACCTCTATTCTCCATCCCTCTCCTACCAGGTGCGTATCTGCAAAAGCCCTAAAGCTGCCTTGCATAACAGCTAAGTCCCTAGGAAGCATTTTAGTTGTTAAGGGATTTGGCTGATCAGGCCCTTTAGCTGGCTGCTGATACTCAACCGTTATATCTTCCTGGTCAGAGCCCGACGCTTCTGAGCCGGATCTCTCGGCGGCTTCCTCACCGCCTGACCCCTCTTCATTAGACCCTAGGGAAGAGGCATTGTCCTCGCCGTCTGCCCCTTCCAATATTGTGTCACTGGGGGTTGAAGGGGTGCCACCCGGAGAAGAACCCGCCTGCTCTTGCTCTTCCTCCGAACTTTCATGTTCCTCATATTCTTCATCTAAAATAACTTCATCAGCGGGCACTCTTCTAGCGTGCCGCTTGCTCGGCTTGACAGCTGTTTGTTTAACTCTGGCCATGTTGTCCTGCACAGACACGGAGACGGAGGTGTTCGGGGATGAGCAAAGCAGGTCTGAATTTCAAGAAAAGGCACCCCTGGTTCTAGATTCAGCCGTACCAGGAGACCGGCTGAATGACCTAGGCGGTGCCGAGTGGGTTGATGGAGAGTCCATTTTTTCTTTGAAGCCTAACTACACAAGCGGAAAAGTATAAAATGCTTGAAAGGAGTATAGGCGGCTACCTTTAAACTTAGCTCTGAATATCTGAAAACAGCTACACGCGGTGACCGGATGTGTTCCTTGAAATGCAGCCGAAAAAACGCAAAATCACAACAGACGGATGCAGAGTTTCTCTCTCTAGGAAGCTCTTTATCTCTCTAAGAAGTCAAAGGCTCTGGTGTGAAATGGGGGAGAGAGAGAGAGGGTAAAACCTTCTATTTACTGCAGGCCGCGTGTCACAGGCGGCACGTGGCCCGCCACGTGCCACCTTTGAGGGGCAAATGTTTTGGGTAAAATTACCCTGTCCACGTGGACCAATCAGAGAGGACCACGCGTCAAACCTAGGCAGGTTCATTTGGGCCAATTGCCAGCTGACACGTGTCAACCTCATATGCTTCCTGAATTGCGGCCTTCAAGGCCCAATTCTTAAGAGCGCCGCAAAACGGCGCAGCCCACCAAATCTAGGTCAAATGACCTAGAAGGGCACGTTCACCAATGACCCTATAAATAGGGAGATATTCCTCAAATTTTGGGACATTCAATCATTTATTACACCTACCCTACATTCTCTTACATCTGAGAAACACCTTATCGCGGAATCCGAGAAGATCTCATTTCATTTTCCGCACCTTCTTCTACTCACGTTCAATTACTAACTTAATCTTCGGAGGCGGAGCTCCAAACACCCGAAGTCTCTGTTGTTTTGCAGGTACAGGCGCAGTCAGATCAGTCCTCGAGTTGTAACTCTCTCGAGGGACAAAAACACCTAAAACATAAGGGATACAACATCCCTCTTACTTTAGTTGACAATGGGTCTGCCGTAAATGTATGCCCATTACGAACTGCAAAATATTTAGGCCTTAATCCAGAAAAAGATTTTCAATCAACAACACAAAGCATTAAGGCCTATGATAATTCAAGGAGATCGGTGTGTGGGACTGTTAAGCTACCAATTACCACAGGCCCAATACAAAAGATGGTTGAATTCCATGTCATGGAAATTAAACCTACATTCAACCTTCTTCTTGGACGTCCTTGGATACATGAGCTTGGAGTAATACCATCCTCGCTCCATCAAATGATTAGGTTGAACTATCAAGGTCTTCCTATGACTATACATGTTTCTCCTCTCAAAATAGCAATAAATGATCAATCACTTCTGGAAATAAACCATGATAATGATGAAGAGGACATGTGGGGATTTGCCGCAGAGGCAATTTGCACACTAGAAAGGGAGGAAAGCCTTGAAGAACCATTCAAGCTTGATCCATATTCCACCCTGTAGGGAATATTTCAAGCCATTAACCCCAAGCTTGAACCCCACTGTGATCATACACTTAAGCATGGTGGCATCCAAAGGGAAGGAAGCTAGAGCAAAAGAGTCGCCAACAAGTTTTAGGAACTTGTAAACCGTTCACAAGGTGAAGATTACACCCCTTAACGATCCAGGAGATCATCAACTCCAAAAGGTCTTGAACCAAATAGGGTTCGGGGATGAGGGTACAAATCCAACCTAAAAGAGATTGAACCTGCCCTAAAAATAGGCCTCTACTTTATTCTTCTCGTATTCATGTGCGCTTTCTGACTAACATGCAATTAATAGATTAACCTTAAACCTGTTTATCTATGTTGGTTGAATTTAATGCACAAGCAAAACTATTATTGGCGATCACTTGAATTATAATCATATTAGCCCTAAACAAGATTATTAATTATCTTATTAAGCGTGATTACAAGTACAAATTCCCTTTAAACATGCATAAAAGGCGTGATCAAGCAATAGCAATAATAAGCATCAAGAAACATATTAACAACAATGGGTAGCAAACATCGTCCCAGTCCCTAAAAGGGATGGACGAGTTCGCATGTATGTCGATTTTAGGGACCTCAACAAAGCTAGCCCTAAAGACGATTTTCCTTTACCTCATATTGACATATTGGTAGATAATACGGCTGAACATGAGATGTTATCCTTTATGGATGGATACACAGGTTACACCAAATTCTAATGGCAAAAGAAGACGAAGAAAAGACATGCTTTATCACCCCTTGGGGTACATATTTATATACAGTCATGCCATTTGGACTAAAAAATGCAGGAGCTACGTACCAAAGAACGGCTACAACTATCTTGCATGATATGATGCATAAAGAAATAGAAGTATATGTGGATGACATGATTGTGAAGTCCAAAGATAGAATGGGACACATAAAAGCTTTACGCAAATTCTTCACTCGCATAAAAGAATATAAAATGCGATTGAATCCACAAAAATGCACCTTCGGAGTGACTTCCGGCAAGTTACTCGGATACGTAGTTAGCACACGTGGTATTGAGATCGATCCTTCTAAAATAAAGGCAATTGTTGATATGCCTCCCCCTCAAACAGAAAAAGAAATTAAGGGATTCCTTAGCAAACTACAATACATTAGTCGATTTATTAATAAATTGACGATGACTTGTGAGCCAATATTTAAAAAATTGAAAAAAGAGGAAAAACATGAATGGAACGATCAATGCCAAGAGGCCTTTGAGAAAATCAAAGATTATCTCAAAAGTCCACCAGTTTTAGCACCACTAGTACCCAAACTACCTCTTAGGCTATACATCAGCGTTACAGACACAGCCACAGGAGACATGTTAGCACAAGAGGTAGAAAACGTAGAGTGTGCAATATATTATATAAGTAAAAAATTCATCCAATATGAAACAAAATATAGCACCTTGGAAAAAACAAGTTTAGCATTAGTGTGGGCAACCAAAAAATTACGACATTATATGCTACCACACACCACTCATGTGATTTCACAAAAAAAATCTGATAAAGTATTTCTTTGAACAACCACCCATACAAGGAAGAATATCCAAATGGTTGGTAATATTAGTCGAATTCGAACTAAAATATATTCCTGAAAAATCAATGTAATATCTGATTTTTTGGCTCATCATCCTATTCAAACAAGTCATGCAGAAACTACTCATCTTCCAAATGAAGAGATTCTCAGACACAAGATGACAAGTAGGTAATGTACTTCAACGGTGCATCCAATAAAAAAGGATGTGGTGTGGGAGTGTTACTTATAAGTCCAGAGGGAGCACATACTCCAATCTCTATCAAACTAGAGTTTGAGGTTACTAATAATGCCGCGGAATGTGAAGCGTGCATTATTGGACTAGAAGCAGCAGCTAGCATAGCTGTGCAAAAATTAGAAGTATATGGAGATTCCAGCTTGATAATAAATCATATACTTAAAATATGGAAAATTAAGAACTCCACAATGATATTATACAAAGCACACCTAGAGAACCTCATTGAGCATTTTGATTATATTGACTTCAAATATCTCCTAAGGGACGAGAATCAATTTGCCGATGCTCTAGCAAAATTAGCCTCAATGATCATCTAAAAATATGAATTATCATCTAAAAATATGAAAAACTCGTAAAAATTAATCGAGAACCAAAGTGAATTATAAAAATGGAAAATCATATAAAACTAAGAAAATTATATGAAAATGATAAAAAAAAAATAAAGAAAATTAACCTAAATCTTATTCTTTTGAGCGCCATAAACGACGCTCATCAGTCTCCCAATGGGAACACTACTTGTGCAATGTGTACATGGCTAAGTCTAAACCAGCAGTCTGCTCCAACATGAGTACGACATCCGGCAACATCCATTCGGGTGACTTAGTAATATAGAGCATCTCCCATTTGGGTGGCACATTTCTCCATAAAATCAAATACAAATGACAAAGACTTATTCCCATTAATGAAAAATTCATAGCCGTTTTACGTTAATAATCTAAAATGAAACCTAAAACGGCGTGATAAAACCGCATTTCTTATGACACTAATTAGTAACCAGTTGTCATTTCAACTTAGATTATAAACTTACAATCATTTTATAACTCGAGAAACCCTCTCAATGGGGAAAAGGTCTTATTGAACGGGTGAACCACATGGTGAAGAACGTTTTTCCTAGTTCAATGAATCAGGCCATTCCGAGAATCGCCTAGGTGTGTTCAAATTTATACCGCCTAAATCATGGACGGCTGTATATTTGGTTTGTAGAAATCATGGTTGTGATTGATTGACTAAGGAACCTCTCATACACCTTAAAGTATCAAAAGTTCCTTAGTCAATCAATTTAGTTTGAAACCAACCACACAGCCGCCGAGGGCAAAAGGCAGCCGGTTTGTTAGTTACTGCATGCAATTGATAAGTTAGGTAAGATCGAAGAATATATATAGCAAAATAAAAAATTTCAATAAAAATTTGATAAAACCGACTGAGTCGGCTACTTCATATAAAAATACCCGACCTAAAGGCCGGGAGAGTGATTGTTTTACCGGATCCATATTTGGGAAGCAAGGATTGTTAAGAAAATAATACAACTCAAATACTCGGGACGCAGGCTAGAAAAACAAATGGCTCATGGCCGAAAAATTAATTTTTCTGATTCTGCTCAGGCGGGGGCATTGACTGGTTATGGCCGGTGGGGAGCTCACCTTCAGTTTTACCCTATTTAAACTTGATTAAGGTCAACCGACACTTGGTCCTCTTGCTACTCACTAAGCTCCTCCTCGCCCTCCTCTTGCTCGTGATCAGATGGCTCAATTCCAGCCAATTCATTAAACGGAGGCGGTGCTTCCTATCCTAAGGTCCGAGCATCAAACACCTTAGTGGCATACTTATACCTCAGGCCAAAGTAGTCCTAGTCGTAGACTGGATACATGAGGTTCCATGCAATCTCATGCGTTCCTCGCAACCTTTTTCATTCTCATCCACCAGCTGTTCTTGTTCTGCCTCTAGCTTAGTCTTGTGCTCACTTCGCATCTTGATCATCTTATCCTTGAGTCGGCCGAAGTCTACTTGGAGTCCAGTATTTTCTTTGTCGGCTCCCTCCAAATCATTGAGGTCCAATTGAGCATTTTTTAGCTCGAGCTCGAGGTTAGACGCCTTCTTGTTGGCCGTCTCTAGGGCAGCCGTTAGCTCCTTGATGATCTTCTCTTGTTTCATCTCCTTCTCTTTAGACTTAATATCATGCAAAGTAGTTCGATATTGAGCAGAGTTAACTGCTTTAGCCGCCTGCTTTTGATGTCTCTTACCTCCTCTTGCTTTTTGTTAAACATAGTATTGAGCCCGTCTACTCTAAGCATTGCCTGCAAAGATACAGACGTTCAGGAAATGAGTTAGCTGACAATCTAATACAAACAATTCTTGTAATAATTTGAAGAGAAATTACCTTAGCTAATAAGGTGTTGATGCGTTCCAAGTTGACCTAGTTTAGCCCAAGAATTAACTCCTTTTCAGACCGGGTGATAGTTTCACCATCCGTTTGGAATACTACTTGACGTTCGGCCTCTTAGGAGAGGCATATGCACAACAAGAAGGGGTTGTGAGATAGCAGGATAAGCGGAAACTATAGAGTACTGGTTGCAAGGAAAAACTCCCGAGTAAGAAGAATGAGTTTTGACTCGTGTAGGTCCAAGAGGCCTCAGGGGTTCAAAGCAGGCGGTCATACCATGGAGATTTGACTGAAGGGCCTGGTCACCCCAAGTCGCTGCAGAATCGAATGCAGCATTAGGTGGTAAGCCATCCTTCGACACTGTTCGGGCTCATGGCCCTTTGCCGATAAGGTCAACACACAGGCCAAGGCCTTTAAGGATCTTTCCTATAAAAGTGGGCTGGTCTTCCCCAGACGCCAAGGAAGATGCCTTTTGGGTTGGTGGTGCTCCTCTTGGCTTTGGAGGAGCTTCTGGCATACTTCTTAGGCTTCCGTTTGAGCGTTTTGATGATTGATTTCGGGATGTTCTTGCTCCTATCCTAAACATGGAACATAAGGGTTACAACTGGCGATATGTTGTCCCAGAATCATAAAAATATATATGCAAAGGGGGGCAAGCAGAGCTTACCCCATTATTTTTGGCCGCCAGTTGGGTATTTTTCTTCTCAAGCTTAGTCTTCCTTATCCGAGCTGTAGATATGGCAGGCGTCTTCTTAGGGTGGCCAACGTACGCTTCTCAAACATCGTACTAAGGCCATAGGTGGATAGAAACGCTGCGTCCTCAAACCAATCTAGATGGGGTACCGAATTTTTGGGTACAATTATTTGCATGCCATCGGCCATAAGCATGGTGCTCGTCTTATAAAATTCTAGCTCTAGTATCTGAGCCCAACCCTTTTCAGGGACATGCGGCAAGGCGCACTTCTTCGCCAATAGATCCGGTTTCTTATTATATCGGTGGAGTAAGTGATTTTGACGCCTGCTGGGAGAGGAGACCAGATAGATGTTATTCTTCCATTTGCTCCATTTTGATGGCTTGTCAAGCATCATTTAATACTCTAGATGCGTGGTTAAAGTATACCACGCCCTATAGCCACCTAGGGAACGACGTAGATAATGCATGTGAGTAAACGCCTCCCAGCCGGGCCTTATGTTTTGCAGCTCACAGGCGGCAATGTAGCGAAGGATGTTCACCCATTAATTTAGGGTGAGCTGCCATACTCCTAAGTCATAGCCCTTAATATGGATTTTATTCCTTTCTGGAGGGAGAACCTAAGGCCGGCTTTAAATGCCACATCGTAGTAGCTAAAGTAGTTATCAGTATTATCAATGTCATCCTCCCAATCAACCATGGCCTCTACAAGGGACACGATTACTTCCCAGGCGTTCCTACGGGACGTTTATCTATAAAGGCTTTAAAGCCTGTCTCCAAGGCAACCCTATCCCTAGTAGACATGCGGGTCTCAAGAGGTTTGCCCCTATCTCGCTACGAGGTAACCTCATCCTCTTCACTGTCGGCATCCGCCTGTAGGGAGCTTGACTCATCAAAGCCAGATTGAAGAGCGACCTCTTCTCCATCTCCATGATCGGGTTATTGTAAAATACCATCACTTGAGGCACTAGGTGCACCCGGGGGATGGTCATATTCTTCTTCAGACAGTGCGTCAGATGCACCGTCTTCCTTATATTCTAGATCGAGTGTCATCTACATCATCCGAGCAATAGTGTCCTGCACAGACACAGAGATAGTCGAACTTGGGGTAGAGTAGGGGTGGACCAAACACATAGAGACGACACCCCCAGTCTCAAAACTGTCCTAGGCTGTGCCGTGTATATTGTTAGTGAATCCATTTATTCAAAGCACTATACACAAATGGTAAAAAGCTTGAAAGAGCTGAGAAGGGGATAGACCGTTACCTCAATAAAGATTGCTGAAGAAAAGAAGTGTAAGCGTTGACCGGATGTGTCAAACGGAAATAGCAGACGAAAATCTTTGTGAAAGCAAATGCAGACAGTTATAAGAGTGTCGCTATCTCTAAAGAATTTTCTCATTCTCTCTCTAGAATTCTTAGAAGGTCAAAGATGAGGAGAAAAAGAGGGGGGGTTAAAAGACTATTTATATAGGGGTAAAATGCAAGGGCATTCCTTTATATTGCTCCAGAAGGTTTCAAACACTATTCACCAACACCCGAGTGACAAGCGTCACAGGCACTACGTGGCGTGCCACGTTACCCGTGTGAGGGGAAAATGTTTTGAGTAAAAAAAACCTATGCTATGTGGCCCAATTAGAGAGGGACAAGTGTCATCCTAGAAGAGGTCTGTTGTTTCAATGAATACTACAAGAAGGGGGGGTTGAATTGTAGTATGAGAGTTTAGCCAAACTTTTTGCGGAATTAAAATTAAGTTAGCTAAAGGAACTGAGAGATTAACTGAAGGAACTAAAGAATGCAAGAGAGATTTTACGTGGAAAACTCCTTGGCCCTAACAAGGAGAAAAACCACGACCACTTGGGATTTTGGGAAAAGAATCTTCACTATAATAGGGCAAATGATCCTATTACAAGCTAAAGACTCAAACTCAAGTTCCTCTACGAACTTGAGACCCTGAGGAACAAGTCACCCAACTTGTTACTCTTCTCTTCTCTTTCTCTCTTCTCACTTCTCTGTTCTCTCTTCTCTTTCTCTGTTCTCTGTTCTCTTTCTCTGTTCTCTCTTCTCTTTCTCTTCTCTTTCTCTTCTCTTTCTCTTTTCTCTTTCTCTTCTCTTTCTCTTCTCTTTCTCTTTTCTCTTCTCTTTCTCATACACAAATGTTCACTCGAACTTCCCCATTCTCCAATTACAACTCGAAAGAAAAACAAACTCTAGTATAAGAACATTAAGAACACTCTAATCAACTTATGTGGAATTGGACGCTTGACTCAATTAAAAGCTTGAAAACTTATGTGAGCAAGGACAAGTTTTTCCAACAGAAATTATGAACTATTTATAGAGCTATAAACGCTTTGGAAAACTTCATTGTGCAGCAAACCCATTACGCCACTACTCATGCCCACTAAGAAGATCATGTCCCTTAATTTAAGGAACCATGAACTCCTCAATTTTGCAGAACCACGACTTGAAGAAGAACGTGGGAGAGTAGGCCGCAAGTTTTGGAAAACATGGCGATTTTATCTTTTCCAGAAGATATTTTCGAAAATAAGAAAATAAAATAAAATCTTTTTGCACAAGATATTTTCGAAATTCAGAAAGAAATAAAATCCCTTTAAAAAGATAAACATTTTAGATTGCAACCGTTTTCCTAAAAACTAGCATGCACAATTTTATCTTCTTAGACCAATTCCACACAGATTTTTCGAGTGCCATTTAATATCTTATACTTACATAAATCCTAAAATATAAAAATATATTTAGTCTTCATGTTTCTCTGATGAAGCTTCTACTCCGAGGCTTCTGTTCCTTGGAAGGAACTTCTCTTCTCTGATGAGGCTTCTTCTCTGAAGCTTCTGTTCCCTGAGGGAACCTTCTCTTCTCCAGTCTTCATTTCTGAAGCGCCAGTTCCTGTGAGGGAACTCTTCTTTTTGGATAGCTTCGTTTCTGGCTTTCCTGTTCCTCATGGTATCTTTGCTCGACACTTAATTCTCCTAGTCTTTGCACTGATCACACACTCAAACAATCAAGCCTTTATTAGTATGTAAGTAAGTAAGGTTGTGTCATCATCAAAATCATTAAGTCCAACAATATTCCCCCCTTTTTGATGATGACAAACAATCCAAACTTACTTACAAGGAAACAAAGATAATCCATCCTAAACTAAAGAAGGAAAATGCAAAAATATAATGCAATGCAAAAAGGGAACTACTTAATAGAAATAAAGACAGAAAACAAAAAGAAGAAAAAATGGAAAAACTTGTATTTACATATACCTGCCTGTAGAGATGTAGGCTTACTGAGAAGACTTCGAACAGAGACCATAGAATGATTAAGTTTCCTTGGATAGTTTGCATCTTTTCCCCCTTTTGGCATTATCAAAAACCAACACACAAGCAGTAGTATACCATAACATAGCACCATCAAGTGGTCTAGTGTTAAGACAAGAAGCATGCATATATAGAGAAAACATTCACAAAGCATATAGGCAAAAGCATTATAGACATTCATCATCCAAAACCGATTTAAAACATCGGCCAATGTACCAAATTTGCAAGTTTACCAAAAGAAAATAAAGTGCCCAAAATATTACAGACCAAATAAAAATTGTTTCCCAAAAACAAATAAAAACAGAAGTTTCATCAACATAAAAAGGCTGCAAGGAAAGAGAGGTTAGGAAGCAGTGCTATGGTCATCATCAACAGCAAGATCCTCAAGCTTCTTGCTGATTTGAGACACTATGTCCTTCACAATGGACTGTCTCCCCTGTTCTGAGCTCTTGACCAGTTTCTTCAGATCAGCATCAAGAATGAGCACACTCTTCTTCAGTTCCTCCATCTTCACCGTGGACTGCTCTTGTTCCTTCAGCACCTTCTGGAGCATCTCCTTCATCTCCTTCACATCTTCGCTGGGAACTTTCGGTGGGGAACTGAATGCTGCAAAACCTGAAGTAGATGCATACTTGCCCGAAGTAGGAGAGTTTGTGACTTTCTGCAAATCCTCTTGCACCCCTGAGATATCAATGCAAATGGGGGCAGAGGTCTCCTTTTTCTTCATCAACCTCAAACTCTTCCTTTTCTTCCTTCCCCCTGTCTCAATCACTTCCTCAACCACCTTTTCCTCTTCCTCCTCCTGAATATCCTGCACTACGCCCTCTATGATCCCAGTAGCTCTCTCCTCTTCCCCCTCAGCTAGTCCACCTACTTCCTTAGGCCTTTTCTCCTTTTCCTCCAGCACAACTTCAAAACATCCATCCACAACCTTCATCTTATGATTTTCAAGGAAAATAGATTGCATGTATTCGGTATTTTTGAGGGGCAGAGGTTCTTTATCAGTAAAGGAGATGCCAAAGCTTTCGAAAACATAGGTAAGTAGGTTACCATATCCCACCTTCCATCCTTTTGGAACACAGTGAGAAAGGTGTTGGATCATGATGGAGGGAAAGTTAATTTGGATCTTTTTGGCTAGGCAATAGATGAGAACAGAGTCAAGCTTGTTGGCACTGTCTCTCTTTTGGGTTCGAGGAATAATGTCATTGAAAACAAATTTTAGCAGAATTTTGTCAAGAGGGGTTAGGTCATTGTGATTTATGTAGGTTTCCTCCGGGTCTCCACCTAGATACTCCACAATCTCATCAATGTTTGCATCAGGAAGAGGGTTCCTTATCACATTGCTTTTAAAATACAAGTCATATCCAGTATTAGGAACATCAAACAACTCAGCCAAGTACATCGCATCAAACTCAATTTCTTTTTCATACACACAGCAGCGAATAACACCTTTAGAGTATTTGAAACTTTTACAAAAATCCCTCATAGCATCAACATACATACTCCGATTAAAGCATTCACTCAACAAATTCACCCAATTTTGAGCTTCAATCAAATCAAGCAGTTCATACAATTTAACAGACTTACACCAAGGAAGATTAATAGCCAAACCTGTCACAAAGTGATCACTGATCTTCTCTTGCCGTTTCATGGCTGCAGGCTTGTCTCGGTAATTGACCCCTAGTTCCGGAGCGCTTTCTTCTTCTTCTTGCATGTCACCGGACTTTCTTTTTCGAGAAGATTGGGATTCGGTGGTTGAATCCACTTTTGGAGGCTCTTGGTTATCAATGGGGTTAATTTCCGGTGGGATTTCCATGGTAATTTCTGGAATTTGGTTAGTGTTGAGATCGGCTTCAATTTGGGTTTTTGGAGAGGTAGACATTGGAGAATAGTTTTGATCGGAGTGATGAGAGAGAAGGTAATTTTTGTGTGGTGTAAATTTGTGTGAGGTTGACATCTTTTATGGTGGAGGTAACTTGAGTGAGTGAGGTGTCGTTTTGGGAGGTGAGGTGAATTTAGTTGATTGGACACTCCTATTTATTGCTTAGGGAAACGTAAACCGTGTTTCAAGAGAGTAATGGATGTGGGCAACTTTTGAACAAAAGATAATGATGAATTTTGATATATTCATCTGAATTTAGTGTTTAGATAAGAAAATTTGGAATTTTGAAGATCAGATAAACACAACAATTTTATCTTTTGAATTCAATGAAATTGCTTGCAAATACAACTTGATACACGGAACAATTCAACAAGGCTCATGCAATCAATTTTGGACTTCTAATATCTATGACTTTCAAATTTACATGCTCATTAGTAAATGTTACTCCTGCTCACAACTTGCCTTAACTATGTAATTAAACATATAACACTTGTGCATAGTATACAGTAGTTAAGCACGTTAGTTTGAGTTTCATACCTGAGGGAACTTGATGCATTTCTCTTAGTATAACTTAATCATCCCAAGTTCCATTCTCATCTTCTCATGCCTTTCTCTATTCAAGGGCTTAGTTAATATATCTGCAATTTGATTGTCAGTTTGGCAGAAATCTAACTTAATTAAACCCTTTTCAACATTATCCTTAAGGAAATGATGCCTTATATGAATATGCTTGACTCTTGAATGATGGACTGGATCTTTAGATATGCAAATTGCACTAGTGTTATCACAATAGATAGTAATGCAATTGAATTTAATACCAAAGTCACGCAACTGTTGTTTGATCCAAAGGACTTGAGAGCAACAAGCAGCTGCTGCTACATACTCAGCCTCTGCAGTAGACAATGCAACAGTATTTTGTTTCTTGGAACCCCAAGAAACTAGACAAGAGCCAAGGAACTGAACCATACCTGAGGTGCTTTTCCTGTTGACTAAGTCACCAGCATAGTCAGCATCAGTAAATCCTCTAAGCATAAAGTCATCACTTCTAGGATAGAGCAGACACAGGTTATCTGTTCCTTTGAGGTATCTCAAAATTCTCTTAACAGCCGTTAGATGAGATTCCTTAGGGTTAGACTGAAATCTAGCACACAATCCAACACTAAAAGAGATGTCAGGCCTACTGGCTGTTAGATATAGTAATGAACCAATCATACCTCTATAAGTTGTTTGATCCACACTTGTTCCTTGTGGATCATCATCAAGTCTCGTTGCTGTTCCCATAGGTGTGTGATTTGTCTTGGCATTCTCCATGTTGTACTTCTTCAGAAGTTCCTTGATGTACTTCTGCTGGTGAATCATTATTCCTTCTGCTGTTTGCTTTATTTGGAGTCCAAGGAAGAAATTTAGTTCACCCATCATGCTCATCTCAAATTCACCACCCATTAGCTCAGCAAAGTACTTGCACAAACCATTGTTAGTAGCACCAAATATAATATCATCAACATAAATCTGTACTACCAACAAATCAGTTCCTCTAGATTTAAGAAAAAGAGTTTTATCAACCTTTCCCCTTTTGAAATCATTTTTCAGGAGGAACTTTGAGAGCCTTTCATACCAGGCTCTTGGTGCTTGCTTAAGCCCATAAAGAGCTTTATCAAGCTTGAAGACATGATTTGGAAATTTAGGATTTTCGAAACCTGGAGGTTGTTCTACAAACACCTCCTCATTTAAGAAACCATTTAGAAAAGCACATTTCACATCCATTTGATAGAGTTTGAAGCCCATAAAAGAGGCAAAAGCTACTAGAATTCTAATAGCTTCTAATCTAGCTACTGGAGCAAAGGTTTCATCGAAATCAATACCTTCCTATTGATTATAGCCTTTCACAACCAACCTTGCCTTGTTTCTTACAATGGTACCATGCTCATCCAGTTTGTTCCTGAACACCCACTTGAGCCCAATGATCTTCTTTTCCTTAGGCTTTGGCTCAAGGTGCCAGACTTTGTTCCTTTCGAACTCATTTAGTTCCTCTTGCATGGCTACTATCCAGTCAGCATCTCCCAAGGCTTCTTGATGATTTCGAGGCTCTAGGATGGATAGAAATGCTTGGAACGCACAGAAGTTCCTCATTTGTGATCTGGTTTGAGTTCCTTTCCCAATGTCACTGATTATGAGATCAGTAGGATGGGAACCTTTATACCTAAATGGCTTGGGATGAAATTCCCTTGCTGGAACTCCAATTTGAGGAGCTTCTTGTCCTGTTTCCTCTGCTTGTTCCTCTTCAGCTTGTTCCTCATTCACCTGTTCATCTTGGTGAGGAACGTCTTCATTCTCTTGAGGTTCTTCTTCTGCTGCAGGATGCTTTTCTTTGGCTTGCTTTTGATCTTCTTCTTCATCTTTGTCTCTGATCAATCCTATTTCAAAATCATTATCTTCTTCCTGTTCCTGTACACTCACAAACTGATTAACTTCATCAAATATTATGTGAATGCTTTCCTCAACACACATTGAGTTCTTATTGTAAACTCTATAAGCTTTGCTATCAGAGGCATATCCAAGAAATATAGCCTCTTCACTTCTCTCATCAAATTTGCCTAGATTTTTCTTACCATTATTATGCACAAAGCACTTACAACCAAAGGCCCTAAGATGAGATATGTTTGGTTTCCTTCCCCTGAAAAGTTCATAGGGAGTCTTGTTGATGATGCTTCTGATTGTTACTCTGTTAAGAATGTAACATGCTGTATTCACGGCTTCAGCCCAGAAGTTCCTTGGCAATCCACTTGCAATCAGCATGGTTCTAGCCATTTCCTCAAGGGTTCGATTCTTCCTTTCCACGACCCCATTCTGTTGGGGGGTTCTTGGAGCTGAGAAGTTATGGTTCATGCCATTTTCCCTGCAAAACTCATCGAATCTTGAGTTCTCAAATTCAGTTCCGTGATCTGATCTGAGATGGTCTAGTGAGTAACCACTGATTTTCTGTATTTTCTTAGCAAAAGCAACAAACTCGTCAAAAGTTTCATCTTTACTTGCAAGGAAAATAACCCAAGTGAATCTGGAATAATCATCAACAATAACCAAAACATATTTCTTGCCACTCCTGCTTTGAATTCTCATGGGACCACACAAGTCCATATGGATTAGTTCCAAAGGCTTTGTAGTGCTCACCATTTTCTTCAATTTAAAAGATGAACGAACATGCTTGCCTTTCACACATGCATCACAAATTTTATTCTGTAGGAACTTGATAATAGGAAGTCCCACAACCAAGTCCCTTGACCTTAGTTTGTTAAGTAATGAAAAGCTAGCATGTCCAAAACGTTTATGCCATAGCAGGGGATCATCTTCAACAACACTCAGACATGTAAGGTTGTTCCTTGGGATTAAGTTGAGGTCTACAGTATATGTATTCCCTCTTCTTGTTCCTTCTAGAACAACCTTTCCTGATTTGTTGTTGATGATGTTGCAAGAATCAGAAGTAAAACTTACAGAGTTTCCCTTATCACAAAATTGTGATATACTGAGCAAATTGTGCATTAAGCCCTCGACCAGGAACACATTATCAATGGAATGAGATTTTGATCTTCCAATTTTTCCTTTTCCAATGATCTCGCCCTTCTTGTTATCCCCAAAGGTTACTATTCCTCTAGGGTAGTCTTCTAGTGAGAGGAATTTTGATTTATCACCTGTCATATGCTTTGAACACCCGCTGTCGAGATACCACGAGTTGTTCCCCCTCACTAGAACCTGCAAGAAAACTAAGCATTAGAATCAGGAACCCAGGTTTCCTTGGGTTCCTTTGACGTGGATGCAATATCAGTTTTCTTGACCCACACTTGTTTCATATTCCTTTGATTAGCTTCTTCTCTATTCCAACATTGACCATAGAGATGTCCAGTCTTACCACAAAAGGTACACATCTTCATGCTAGGAAGCTCAACATATTTCTTTTGTTTACCTTTTCTCTTGGTCATATAACCAAGTCCTTCTGTTCTTTTTCCTTGAGCTTCGGCAATCCATTTGGGTACAACTTTTGGGTCAATACTCCTATCCTTTCTAGCATTCACTTCATTTTCAAGTTGATCTTTTTTATTCCTTAAAGTCGAAAGTTCATTTTTCAGATTTTCAAAATCAACATTGAATTTAAGCAACTGATCACTCGAGGAACTGCTAGAACTGATATCAGAATTCATGAGCTTATACTGAGTTAATTCAACATTCAAAAGAATACTTTCATTCTTGATTCTATCAGCTATCTCTTTTATGTGTTTATACTTAATATTCAGCTCTTGCAATTTGCTTTGGGACTTGGCATATGCTGTTTCCAACCAAGTGCCATGTTCCTTGCAAACCTTAAGAGCCTTCTCACACTTATTCAGTTTCACACACGTTTCTCTAAAGAATTCTTCTTCTTCTAGACACAAATCTATTAAGACATCTTTAGAGAGAGTTTTAAGCTGTTTAGGATCAAGAAATACCTCTTTGTGGAGTTCCTCAAGGTAGGCCTTTTCATCATCTGATTTGGCCATCAGACACAAATTGGCTGTCTCCTCTTCTGGTTGGTCATCCTCATCTTCTTCACTGTCAGAATCACCCCAAGCTGCTATCATGGCTTTTCTCATGTCCGACTTTTGAAAGTTTGCTTTGCTGAATTTTTCCTGTCCTTGCTCCTTGCCCTTTCCTTTTCCTTTATCATTTTCCCAGAGGGGACAATCCTTGATAAAGTGATCTGGGGATCCACACCTGTGGCAGCTGTAGGCAGGTTTGACATTGGAGTTCTTTTTCCCGAAGTTCCTTGAGGTGCGGCCTTTCTTGAATATCCTTTTGAACCTTCGAACGATCATGGCAGCTTCATCCTCGTCCACTTCTGAGTCTTCCTCCTCCTCTGCTTTCAGAGCCAACCCCTTGTTCCTCATGGTTTCAGTGTTGACTCCAAGGTGTAGCTCATGAGTCATGAGAGAACCAGCAAGTTGTTCGATGTTGAACTTGGTGAAGTCCTTAGTTTCCTGTAGGGCTGTCACCTTAGCTCTCCATCTCTCGTCCTGTGGAAGACTTCTGAGAACCTTCCTAACCTGCTCATCTGTAGGAATCTGTCTACCAAGGGAAACCAGCTCATTTATAATGTTAGTAAAACGAGTTAGCATCTCCTGGATGGTTTCCTTAGGTTGCATCTCAAATCTTTCATACTTAGACATAAGTAGATCGATTTTTGAGCGTTTAACCTCATTAGTTCCTTCGTGAGTAATCTGCAGCAAATCCCAGATTTCCTTAGCGTTCTTGCACCCCATAACACGATTGTGTTCATGTGGTCCAAGCCCGCAATGGAGCAATTTCACAGCCATAGCATTGATTTCCATTTTGTCAAAATCCTCTTTCTCATATTCAGACATGGGCTTAGGGATTACCTCATTCTGAGCGTTTGTCTTGGTGACTTCGAAATCACCAACTTCAATGACCCTCCATACTTGGTAGTTCTCCGCCTTGATAAAGATCTCCATACGGTTCTTCCAGTAGGTATAGAACTTCCCGTTGAACATAGGAGGTCTCTGAGTTGAGTATCCTTCCTCGAGCTTTTCGTGAGTATTCATTTTCTCCAAGACCTTTCTTCTTCAGGGTTTCCTGATTCTCTTAGAAGTTAGGCTCTGATACCAATTGTTGTTTCAATGAATACTACAAGAAGGGGGGGTTGAATTGTAGTATGAGAGTTTAGCCAAACTTTTTGCGGAATTAAAATTAAGTTAGCTAAAGGAACTGAGAGATTAACTGAAGGAACTAAAGAATGCAAGAGAGATTTTACGTGGAAAACTCCTTGGCCCTAACAAGGAGAAAAACCACGACCACTTGGGATTTTGGGAAAAGAATCTTCACTATAATAGGGCAAATGATCCTATTACAAGCTAAAGACTCAAACTCAAGTTCCTCTACGAACTTGAGACCCTGAGGAACAAGTCACCCAACTTGTTACTCTTCTCTTCTCTTTCTCTCTTCTCACTTCTCTGTTCTCTCTTCTCTTTCTCTGTTCTCTGTTCTCTTTCTCTGTTCTCTCTTCTCTTTCTCTTCTCTTCTCTTTATCTTCTCTTTCTCTTTTCTCTTTCTCTTCTCTTTCTCTTCTCTTTCTCTTTTCTCTTCTCTTTCTCATACACAAATGTTCACTCGAACTTCCCCATTCTCCAATTACAACTCGAAAGAAAAACAAACTCTAGTATAAGAACATTAAGAACACTCTAATCAACTTATGTGGAATTGGACGCTTGACTCAATTAAAAGCTTGAAAACTTATGTGAGCAAGGACAAGTTTTTCCAACAGAAATTATGAACTATTTATAGAGCTATAAACGCTTTGGAAAACTTCATTGTGCAGCAAACCCATTACGCCACTACTCATGCCCACTAAGAAGATCATGTCCCTTAATTTAAGGAACCATGAACTCCTCAATTTTGCAGAACCACGACTTGAAGAAGAACGTGGGAGAGTAGGCCGCAAGTTTTGGAAAACATGGCGATTTTATCTTTTCCAGAAGATATTTTCGAAAATAAGAAAATAAAATAAAATCTTTTTGCACAAGATATTTTCGAAATTCAGAAAGAAATAAAATCCCTTTAAAAAGATAAACATTTTAGATTGCAACCGTTTTCCTAAAAACTAGCATGCACAATTTTATCTTCTTAGACCAATTCCACACAGATTTTTCGAGTGCCATTTAATATCTTATACTTACATAAATCCTAAAATATAAAAATATATTTAGTCTTCATGTTTCTCTGATGAAGCTTCTACTCCGAGGCTTCTGTTCCTTGGAAGGAACTTCTCTTCTCTGATGAGGCTTCTTCTCTGAAGCTTCTGTTCCCTGAGGGAACCTTCTCTTCTCCAGTCTTCATTTCTGAAGCGCCAGTTCCTGTGAGGGAACTCTTCTTTTTGGATAGCTTCGTTTCTGGCTTTCCTGTTCCTCATGGTATCTTTGCTCGACACTTAATTCTCCTAGTCTTTGCACTGATCACACACTCAAACAATCAAGCCTTTATTAGTATGTAAGTAAGTAAGGTTGTGTCATCATCAAAATCATTAAGTCCAACAAGGTCCAAAAAGGGCCACTCTCCAACTAACACGTGGCACTCCCCCTTCAGGCCCCAATTCCTAAAAAAGATGTAAAACGACGCAGCCCATTGAATCTAGGTCAAAATGACCTGGATAAGGGCACATTTACCAATGACCTTTCAAATAGGGAGATTTCCCCCATTATTGAGGACAAGTTCACTTTTTACATACATTCGATTCTCTCGAAAACAGAGAAAACACCTGATCTCGGAATTTGAGACGATCTACTTTTATTTTTTACACTTTTTACTATTCTTCGATCGATTTTAACTTGATCGTTTGAGGGGGAACTCTTACCAATAGTAGCTTCCGTTGTTTTTCAGGTACAACCTGAGGAAATTCAGTCTTGGTGACATAACTCTCTCGAGGGACATAAAAATCCAAAAACAGTTATGGTGGTGGTAGATGTATTTACCATTATACAATGTAGCAGAGGAAAATATAGGAGTTGATATTCTATCCTATCACCACCAACATGGATCGTTTGTCACAAAGGAACAACGGATTTAGCTAATTTGGGATGGCGTAGCGTGCTAGAAAATCGAACAGGGGAAACTGTTGGCCAACTGTTATAATTGAATATATAATATTTTTAAAATGAACATTTTTTTAATGGTTGTAAATGAACATTTGTGATTGATTGAAAATGAACATTGATTATTTTATAACTGAACATTTAATTATGGAGCATTAAAATTAACCTATTGCGGATTACATGTCACAATTTAATTATTTGATCAATAAAACAAAGAACTTTCAAAGGATATTATTGAAAAATAAGTACAACGTATCTAAAAGTCAAAAACATAAAAAAATTAAGATATTTCAATTATAAAAATATTTACAACTATGCAAATGAACATTGACGTAGGGAAAAGTAGGTCGTTATCTAATCTTCCCTAGAGCCAAAAAATTTATAATCACTTAACAAACCTAAATATGAGTATAGTGGTAAGTCAAGGGTCGAACCACTAGGAACAGTTATGTTCAAGTATTTCCAATCTATGCCTAAGCTAGGTCGAAGTCAAGGGTAAAGAGGTAACACTAAACAACTACTAAACAAGTAAGCAAACAAATGAAACACTGGGGAATGAGAATCAACAAGAAATCATGACAATTGCAACAACTAGGGAAGAACATGCCAATTAATGGTTGTGAAGACTAATGATAAGACCTATCAATTGGAATCAAAGAGCTATCTCCTATAAGTCAAGCTAGGGTTCACTATGAATGACTAACAAGGAGAATCACAATCCAAACCAATCGATAATTGCAATTCCTAAATAAATGGGTCGTGTGATTAGCAATCGCAATGCAATCTAGCATAATTCTCAAGGCCTAATCAAACTACACACATGCAAACTTTCATTAATCACTTTAATCTCAACAATCAATCAACACAATTCCCAAATTAATCACAATCAATCAATCATAAAAGTTTCATCCCATCCCTATCCAAACAACTACTCAAGAATCATCATCTAATCAACAAGCAACTAAACAAATCAAGAATCAACAAAATATGGAGAACAATTACACTAATCAAGAATCAAGCATCAAAATCAAATCAAACAAACTTGAAATTAAACAAAGCAATAAAATGAGATAGAGTTACGAATACTCATTGATTGATTATGGAGATCTTCAATTCAATTTTCACCTTGAAACTTCAATCTCTCAAATCCCCAATGAAATCCCTCACTTTCTCTCTCTAAAACTACTCCTAAAACTAACCCTAGATCTAGAGAGAGAAGCTCTCAACCTAAGATAAAATATGAGAGAGAAATTCTATACTAGTCTAAAGTTGTTCAAAAATAGAAAAGTCTTAAGTATATATAGCAAGGGAGCAAAGTAGGCTCGGCCAACCTATGGTGTGCACGCACACGAGGGTGTGCGCGCGTGCACTAACCTATGATGCGTACGCACAGGAGGGTGAGCGCGTGCGCACCACATGGTGTGCTACTCATGCCCCCTGTTGCGCTCACGCACCATAGTGATGGTCGTGCACTTAGCCTGTTACTTTAGTTCTAGCGCTCACAACCAAGCTCCTCATCGAGGCTCTCGTATGATGCTCACGAAGGGGGTAGCCTTCAAATCTTCATTTTTGCGTGTTCATTATCAAGACATGCGATGATGGTGATGCACGAGAGCGTTAATGCCAAGTATAGGAGCTTGCTTCTTATCTTGAACTCTAGCCAACCGAATGATATAAGGTATTGTCCCGAGCATCGAAAAGAATTGAAGAATCTTCCAAAGTAGATCCCGAGACCCGAACAAAGCCTACAATAAAAGAAAGTAAAGCGAGTAATGTAGAAAAGAAGAAAATACCCTTATATCACAAGAAAGCAAAAAATAAGAGAAACGAAGAAACTAAAACATAAATGAACAAAACTAAGGCTAAATTTAAAGAGAGAAGCTATAAAATAGAAGGAAAATGTCCTTAAATGCTACCATATGAGTGCCATAAATGGCACTCATAAAATTCCCCAAGCTAAACTTTTGCTCGTCCTCAAGCAAAACAAAATCAAACCCAAGGGAAAGTGATGACATTATTCAAGAAAAGTAAGAAACAAGAAAACTAAAGAGGATGGGAATATACACAAACTCACTTTCGTAGTAATCATGGTCAATTTTAGCAACCAAAGACAAGTCATTTAAACCCCTACATTGCTATAGAGGACGAGTGATGATGTCGTAAGGGTTTCCTGAGAGATTAACCCATAACTCTCACAAACCAAACAAATAAGGCAAAGCATAAAAGGAAATCAAAAGAAATGTAAAGAAAACATATGTTCTTGAAAGTTCTTTTGCAAATGAACAAGCACAAATGGATGCAATTCTTTCTAAACAAGTAAGGGAGTGCATGTTTCAAGATATCTAAGGTTGATTGAAATATAGAATATGCTAAGCATAGAGAACTTATAAGAAAAACTTCACCTTCATCCCAAACAATCATACTACGTTCTCCCTACTAGTTTCAAATCCACCTCTAATAAACATCTCAATGATTCCTCGAATGAATCGGAAAAGAAGGGATTTTCAAGGCTACTCGACATCTTGACTATGCAAACCGCTTCATAGGCTTGACTCACATATCCCTCCACCGACTTGTGACTCAACCAAAAAGGTCAAAAGGTCTTGAAAAGGGTTGTAATGTATGGATGAAAAGGGTGAAAGTAGGCTAAAATTTAAAATTTGGTGATATACCTAAATTGTGAAGCAAAGGGTGATCAATCCTCAACAACATAATCAAGCAATCACTAAACAAAAATACTAACACCCCCAAGCTTATTCAAAGCCAAAATCACAAAAATATATATAAAAAGCGTAAGAACGCTTCCCCTCAAGCTTGAACAAAGCATTGTCCTCAATACTTAAAATAGGGAGAAAGACACTTACATCAAAATATTTTTGAGGTTTTCACTTTTCTGATTTTTTTCACTTTTGCCAAAGCATTTGAATTTGCTTTGCTTTTTCTTATTTTTTTCATTTTTTCTATTTTTCACTTTATAGCATTGTCTTCGCCTCTTTTAACTATGGACGGCTTTTCAACTAGGCATTTGCCTTTATTCACAAAATATACACAAAACAAACTTGCTTACATTATAAGAACCAATATTCAAACTTATCCACCACAATCTCCAACAATAACGATCAATTGCTTCACAAAAACCAAGAAAGGAAACAAGAATGAAACAAAAGGCTCAAATCTAAAGATATGGTTGAAAAGAAGGTTTATGGCTCAAATGGTTAGCAAGTAGGCAAATGTAAACCCAAAATAAAGAAATGAAATCTATTCTAGAAAAATAAAAATCACCACCACGAAGAGATGCCTTTGCCCTTCCAAAATGGTTCGGTCGTGATCTCGGGAAACAAGAGTCAAGTTCTAGATAAAGCATACAATAGTCAAGGATCCATGTGCTACTCATGAAAAATATGTTAAAGGATAGAAAAGAATGAAACCTCACATGGTTGTAGCATTAACTCACTATTAGTTTCAAATTCACCAAAGGGAGCAACACCTTCTTACCACAAACAATTTGAATCCGGCTTAGGGGTCCCAAAAGTTCTAAAGTCACTACCTTAGCATACTTTATCCTAAAATCAACCAAACATACTCTCCAAACGTGTACACCGTTACCATTTAAGAAGAAAAACATTCAATTATACTAGTCCAAAAGTATTATGTCCAAAGCAAGAACAAAACAAAACACAATGCCAATTTTCCTTGAAAGAAACAAAAATCTTTTTGGAGTTTTTCAAAAATAAAAGAACATGGAAATGCATATACAAATGTGCACGGCATATATGAATCAACATCCCACCAAACATGATAAAATACCCTCCCCCAAGCTTGAATGAGACAACATGCTCAAACATAAATCAAATAATCCACGGGAGGGGAAAACAAAGAGATCAATCCAATAAACCAACACACGTCCAACAAGTTATCAACCATTAGAGAAAGAGAAAGGAAGATATTACCAGATTTAGGTAGGTGTAAATACCTGCAAATGACCTAATTTAACCTTTCAAAGACAAGTTCCTCTAAAATTGAATCTTGTTTTCTATATGCTAGTAAAATAGGAGTCAATCTTCCCAAGAAAGGCTTGCTTAAGGTCCAAGCTTGACCACTCTAGTAAATAATATTGCAACAATCGCAAGAGCTTGTCAAATGCACTACTACACATTTCATAAGAAAGAAGGTAGGCAAATGACGGGAAAAGGGCGTGCAACAAGGATAGTGCATGCAAATGAGGAGAGAGATGCCAAGAAAAAGAAGAAGAATCAAAAGAAAATTCAACAAAATAAGTAAAGGAGGAAGAAGAAGAAGAAGAAGAAGAAGAAGAAGAAGAAGAAGAAGAAGAAGAAGAAGAAGGCAAACTCTCCTCAAAACATTTTTAGGTGGCAACCCTTTTCCTCAATAAGGGACAAATGAGGGACATTTAAATCATCATAGACAAAGGGGTCCCTAATAGGCTCATTAACAAAGGAAGGGAGGGATATAGGAGTGTAGGGGATATGGTTAAAATTCCTTGAAAAAAGGATATGAGAGAAGGGAAAAAAGGCAATAGACTTATAAATGAAATCTTCCTCACCAACATGCCTCAAATCACCAATAAGAGCATGAAAATCAATCGTAGAATCCTCAAAAGAAGAGCACTCATGATCTCCATCTCCCCCAAACATCCAACTTCCAAGAGGAACTACATCCCCTCCATCACAACTATGAACAACAACTTCCTCAATATCCTCAAAGCCTAAAGTTTCAAAACCATGCATGAATAGATGCAAATTCATTTCAAACTCATCTCTCTCCCATGAAGCATTCTTAATAAACTCACTCAAAAAGCTATGAGTTTTCATTTAACACTGAAAGAACACATTGGTCATAATCTCAAATGAATCCAAATACTCATGGATAGAAGAATCACAATCATGCACTTGAGACTCATCAAGATGGGAAAGAGGGTTAGGATTTTCAAAATCAACACTCTTTTCATTCTCAACTCCTTTACCATTACTCAAATGCTCACCAATGGGATCCTCAGACTCTCTTGGTTGCTCAAAATCATTATCATCATCATCCTCAACACACACATTAGATTGGGATTTTTCACAAACAAGCATCAAGGATGACAATTGGCTTTCTAACTCATCTCTTCTTCTCCTTCCCTCCTCAAGACGTTCCTCATTCTTTTTCATTATCTCTAATTGACTTCTCATAGAATTAAGAATCATCTCCTTACTAGGCCCAAGATCATTATCAAACTCTAGGTGCCTAATTTGAGATTCAAAAATATCAACAAGAGATTTAAAAGGTGTAGAAGGTTGAGTTTCAACAACAGAAGAAGAAGTGCAACCAAGATTGGAAAAATCAACATTAAGATCATGAACATATACATCATATTGGGTAGTGGGGGCCCAATCAAACACATGAGATTCGTTATTAAGGGAACGAAGCACATCACAAGAAGGCATGGTAAATAATGAAGAAAATTGAAACACACCATTAGCATCAACTTGAGTATGTACCTCATCATCATGAACAAAAAGGGAAATATAGTTGAAATCATTTGTTCTAGGTTCACTAATGGGATTATGTCACAAATCATGGGAATTCATGCTAATATTAGAAGAATTAACATAATGCACATTAACATTAGAATCATGATTACCCCTATTATAGACATCCCTAGCAAACCAAACATAAAAATCCCAAGCATCATAAACCGACAATGCTGTAAATTCACCGTTAAGCATGCATTCAACTTCATCCCTAGTTTGCTCATTCAAACCTAAATAAAAAATCTCACAAGCCTCCCAAAGACTACAACAGTTATAGTCAAGAAATCCCTCGAGTCTATTATAATATTCACAAAAAGGCTCATTATTATATTGAGGAAATGAGGGACATGCCATTTTTATCAAAACAAGCAAGAATCAAATAAAAGAAAAGTATATACAAAGACATAGACACAAGCAATCAAAAACACTCAAACTTAGACACCGTTCCTCTGCAACGGTGCCATTTTAACGTAGGGAAAAGTAGGTCGTTATTTAATGTTCCCTAGAGGCAAAAAAATTTATAATCACTTAACAAACCTAAATACGAATATAGAGGTCAGTCAAGGGTCGAACCACTAGGAACGGTTATAATTCCAATCTATGCCTAAGCTAGGTCGAAGTAAAGGGTAAAGAGGTAACAGTAAACAACTACTAAACAAGTAAACAAACAAATGAAACACTAGTGAATGAGAATCAACAAGTAATCATAACAATTGCAACAACTAGGGAAGAACATGCCAATTAATGGTTGTGAAGAGTAATGATAAGAGCTATCAATTAGAATCAAAGAGCTATCTCCTATAAGTCAAGCTAGGGTTCACTATGACTGAGTAATAAGGAGTATCACAATCCAAACCAATCAATAATTGCAATTCCTAAATCAATGTCATTAGCAATCGCAATGCAATCTAATATAATTCTCAAGGCCTAATCAAACTACATACATGCAAACTTTCATTAATAACTTTAATCTCAACAATCAATCAACACAAGTCCCAAATCAATCACAATCAATCAATCATACAAGTTTCACCCAATCCCTAGCCAAACAACTACTCAAGAATCATCATCTAATCAACAAGCAACTAAAAAAAATCAAGAATTAACAAAATATGGAGAACAATTACACTAAACAAGCATCAAACATCAAAATCAAATCAAACAAACTTGAAATTAAACAAAGCAATAAGATGAGATAGAGTTAGGAACCCTCATTGATTGATTATGGAGATCTTCAATACAATTGTTACCTTGAATCATCAATCTCTCAAATCCCCAATGAAATCCCTCACTTTCTCTCTATAAAACTACTCCTAAAACTTACCTTAGATCTAGAGAGAGAAGCTCTCAACCTAAGCTAAAATATGAGAGAGAAATTCTAAGCTAGTCTAAAGTTGTCCAAAAATAGAAAGGTCTGAAATATATATAGCAAGGGAGCAAAGTAGGCTCGGCCAACCTATGGTGCACACGCATAGGAGGGTGTGCGCGCACGCACCACATGCTGTGCCACTCATGCCCCCTGCTGCGCTCACGCACCATAGTGATGGATGTGCACTCGGCCTCTTGCTTTAGTTTTAACTCTCACAAGCATGCTCCTCATCGACGATCTCGTATGATGCTCACAAAGGGGGCAGCCTTCAAATCTTCATTTTTGCGTGTCATGATCAAGACATGCGATGATGGTGATGCACGAGTGCGCTAATGCCAAGAATAGGAGCTTGCTTCTTATCTTGAACTCTAGCCAACCGAATGATATGAGGTCTTGTCACGAGCTTCCAAAAGACTTGGAGAACCTTCAAAAGTAGATCCCATGAGCCGAACAAAGCCTACAATAAAAGAAAGTAAAGCGAGTAAAGTAGAATAAACGAAAATACCCTTATATCACAAGAAAGCACAAAATAAGAGAGACGAAGAAACTAAAACATAAATTAACAAAATTAAAGCTTTATTTAAAGAGAAAAGCTATAAAATTGAAGGAAAACATCCTAAAATGCTACCATATGAGTGCCATAAATGGCACTCATGAAACATATATAAATATGAATATGAATTATTTATTTTAATGTTCATTTATATATGCGCAAATATTCATTTTTACAATATAATAAATTGTATAAAAAAATAATTACTTCATGTATAATAAGTGTTTAGTATCAAAATGAACATTTGAGTGGTATATAATGTATATGTTCATTTAAATAAATGCATTTACTTGTACAATATGAAATGATCAAGAATCATAATGAAAATGGGCATTTATCAGTATAAAAATGAACAATTACATATAACAAAACTAATTCATTTTTGAAAAGTTCTTAAGCATATATGTATATTATGGAAGGTTAGTATTTTAATATGAACTAATAATTTTATATATTTAAGGGGTAAGATGTGTAATTACTAGTACAAAGTAATATTTTAGATATATTTTTTTGGGAAAGGTTGTTTAACAGAAGTTCTTAAAAATTTAATAAGTGTATAAGTATATCTCTACTAGTCTACTATACCCATTTAACTCTAGGCATATAAGATATACAAGCATAACTTATTGTGACCATTGTGATCTGTTTAAATGATCATGTTAGTAGAGAATATCTTTTGTGTTTATTTATTGTTTATGAAGATTTAATGATATGGTAATGAACATATAGTTAAAGAGATGATATAGTGTTGAGAATTTAATGAATTACTAGTATTGATATGATAGAAAACATTTTTTTTTATTTTAACAAGGATAATGAACATGTTCATTCAACTATAGTTTACACATAAAATATTATCTGTTTTCACAATTTTATAATAATATCTAGCAAACAATATATACTATTGTATGAAATATGACATACAAAATGTATAACTTGTTTATACATTAAATTTGTTAAAAAAAAATATACTATTTAAAGAAATAAGAAATTGTTTATATTATACATAACTTATTTATAAATCTTCTGCTGCCCTTCATTTTTTTTTCCATTACATTTCATTCAAATAGCAATAGTTAAGTCGTGTATTCCATTTTCAACTTCCTGATTTGACTTTTCTATATATCCACAAAACTAATATATATTATAAAGAGAAATGGTTTATTATTGGTAAAAAAAAAATAAGTATCTAATTTTAATATTATAAAAGTAATAAAATATGGCGTAGAACATTAAATAACATATAAATGAACACACAGAAGTTTGATTATGTATAATTAAATACTTATATTAGTTGTGTTCATGTCACAAATCCATTTTTGTTTTAGTTATTGTATACACGCATTCAAAAAGTCCATAGTGAATACCTTATATAAGGGTTGTCTACAAGTATGCAATATTGTGGTTTTGCAAATTTAGTATATATGTTCCAAATAAATGGATGATTACGCTTCTTCACCTTTGACGCCTCAATTTGAAAGCAGGTTCCGTAAGTCCAAGCCCATATTATTAAGAATAAATGAACATTACATTTTTTGAATATGAACATTTGAATGATTATTTGATGTATTTTAAATTATTAAACATTCATTAAGATTATTTTTGAATCAACAATAAGTATATGAACATTATTTATATTATGAATGAGCATATGTTATTTTTTAAAAATTAAATTCAAAAAGAAAATGAACATTCATTATGAAAAAAAATTCCCACGATAAACTAAAATTTCATTTCAATTCCAACAAGTTTTGATCAGATTATCCAAAAAATTAGTACAAGTAAAATATGTTTTTAATTTTTTGTGCCAAACACTTTTATACTTTAATAACACACCACAAATTAATTTAACACAAAATAAAATATATCATACATAATTTAACTATGATTATAGGAAACCACAATAATTTGATATACACCATAATTTGATGGCTAGAATTTTCTGGTGAAATGGCCAAATTCAACAAAAAAATCAAGGAGATAGAGAGTGTGTTACTGAGCATACCTTACTATGAATTTTCGTTTTAAGGACGACGATCTAACTTGTTATTAAACAATCAAATTGAGGAAAAAAAATAGGGTAATCCAAATAGCCATTGAACAATCATATCAAATTACTTCAAACCGACACTTTCATTCAACAACAATTCACAGAATAATAATCAAATTGAAAAACAAGAGAGAAATCGGTACCTTAGCTTATTATCTTGCGTAGACAATGAAGATCTGGTGAAGGACAAAATGAATGGAGGCAATTTCTAGGAATAATAGACAACACTTTTATTCTTTGAAGAGAGAGAAAGTGGGTAGGAAACTGATATGCGAGCGCCGAGCAGTATGAAGCATATCGTTTTGACTAGGGATGTAGGTAGAGTTCCCTACTCTAGGGTTTAAGGATAGATCATTACCGGGGTTTGAAAAGAACTTTCTAATGATATATTATAAGCACAAAAAATCGACTTAAAACGAATAAGTTATGGCAAAAATATTAAACCAAGCCCAAACTGGACTTAGGTCCATCTAACCTACGTCCCAATGATCATGTGAGGGTCGAAATACCTTATTCCCAATCCTAAACCAATAAGGATTCATTATAAGCTTCTAGAATCATCTAGATGGTTCTAATCTATCCTTCTGTTGGGTTTTGATGAGTCCAACTGATGAGTTTCTTTTATGGCACTCTTAGGCTAGGTTTTCTTCGTAGTTTTATGCTTATTTTTAGTCTTTTATGTAGTGGTTTTACATGATAATGCTTGTTTTGCATGTTTGTGTGTAAGTTTAGAGAAATGTGTGCTTTTGATGGTTTTCAATTATTTTATCCATCTCTTAGTTATTTCTCTCGCTTCTTCGTTTCTTTCACTTGTTTTGTAGGTTTGTCGAGTTTCCCGGAATTTAATTATCTAGGAGGAAGCTCGAGTGCATTCAAGGAAGTTGTTGGAGCTATGTTCGGGAATCCAAGCATGCAACTCAAGCAAACCAAGCTAGCTCCACAAGCACGAGCACCAAAGGAAGCAATGATTAGGTCCGGAGTGTACAAGTGCTTGAATAATAAAAGGCTGCCCTCCTCGCGGGCATCGCCTCAAGTGCACCAAAAGATAGGGATGCTCGGGAGCACGAAGATCGATCGAGCAAGCAAGGGAGGGCAGCCACGAGCACCACAGCAGGTCTGCGCGCGCGCAGAACCCTATGTGCGTGCGTGCAGACCCTGCTGTGCGCGCTCACGGCATGCCTGGTGCGTGCGCACGAGGGGCTCCGCATCCCTTTCGCTCGATTTGTTATATATAACTTTTGACTTTTCCTTTTTTGGGGGAGACGACTTATCTTGTACTAGAGTCTTATTTTCCAGAAAGAGAAGAGAGAGAAAGTAGAGAGAGCAGCTTAGGATTACTTGATTGTACTTCACTTTGATCATTGATTTCAACTTGATCTTGGATTTCATCTTCAAATCAATGAAAGTTTGTGAGATTTCTTTTCTTTGAGTTTACTTTTATTGCAATTTCCTTTAATTCTTGAATGTTTGATTTGAATCTTAATCTTTGGTTGATTGATGATATAGCTTTCGCTCGATTTGTTATATATCCCTTTCGCTCGATTTGTTATATATAGCTTTCGCTCGAACGGGAAGCATGCTTGATTGATGATTCTTGCTAGTTGATGATCCTTGATTGATTGAATTGTTGCAATTAAATTGGTTGACATAGTTATGCATGTGATTAATTAGAAGATTAATCTAGATTGCATTGCAAATTTCAATGACATGAACCCTTGATTTGAGAATTTCTTTAATTGATTGAATTTGATTGTGATTTTCCAGTAATAGTCATTCATAGTGAACCCTTGCTTGGCTTATAGGATATAGCTTTTGAATTCCATTAGTTGTAAGCATTGTTTGTCCTTTGCAATGTTTGAATCGATTTAGTCATCCATCAATTAACATATTCATTGAGCTTACGTGTGGAACCTATATGCCTAGTGTTTAGCATATTGAATTTCTCGATTTATCTAGCTTTTTGATACCTTAGTTACCAACCATTTCTTACTACAATCTTTGAACTAGCTTGACCTAGGCTATAGCTTGTGCCTATTCATTCCTTTGGGTTCGACCCTTGACTTATCATATACTTGTATTAGGTTGGTCGAGTGTTTATAAATTTCGTTTGGCTCTAGGGGAGGGTAGAAAATGACCTACATTTTCCCTACGTCACCAACTCACCATGGAACAAAACCCGACCTCAAGACCCGCTCACAATTAATATAACTAAATGACATAAATAACAAGAAGGAGAAAAAAGACGATCTTACCCTTGCCGCGTGCTTCGCTCTCACTCGGAGATCTTACTTCAAAGCCAAGTCTTGCAAGCGCATAAACCTCCTACGGTATCCACCCACAACTCGACACCGATCTGTCTCTTACTTGAAGTTTAGCCAAGTCGGACCAAAACACTACTCGAGTATTATATGAACTTAAAGGTTTTCTCTCAAGTGGAGATGCCTTATTGAGTTCCTACTCAAGTGAAATTCTCCAATTCCCAAGGTGGGTATTTATAGAGAATGTCATGAGAGAATTCCACTCTCCCATCAATGTGGGAGAGTTGGTAAAATCAAATTTCCCCTTTTTATTTTTAAATCAAAACTAAAAGAAATTATCTAACAACTAATTAATTAACAAGTGGCAATCATAGAAGGTGAGGTTAGGTGAGGACCACAAGAGGAGGGGACCACCACACGGCTTCACCCCTGCGCGCCAGGTGGCAGCTGCCTTAGTTACCAAGGCACACCTAGCTGGCGGCCTTGGGCCTTGGCTGGGCCTGCTCATGGCTGCTTGGTGTGGGGATGCGCGCTGCCTCGGCCTAGCAAGCCACGCACATATGCGGGCTACTGGCCGAGGCTTGCTGCTTTACTTATGCTAGCACACGCAGCCCAGCACGCCATGCTTGCTAGCTGGGTGCATAGTGTCTGGCACATGCGTGTAGCAAGCCACGCACGCATATGCGAACTGCTGCTGCTTTGTGCGCGGCTGGTGCATGCTAGCCATGTGCACCTAGCACCATTGCCTAGCTGCGGTGCACATGCTTGCACCATTTGCCCCTATCACTCGGTTTTCTTGGGGCATTCCAATGCTAGGGCTATTTTTGTAATTATCGATTAATTAGTTTGATTTTACCATCTCGTCTTCTATTCATTCGACTCGACTTGCTACGCTCGGTTTTGACGCTCCTAGCTCGATTCCTGACGTCTAAATATTTATACTCGAGCGACCCATTAATTCCTTTTCAATTAATTCATCGTCTTGGATTGTTAGTTGCTTGTGTGTGACCCGAAAGGTTCAGTCAAGATTAAGCTGTAATATTAATAATATATTAATATCACTGATCGGAAGCGGCCTCCAACTAGGCATTCCGATCACTTGACCTTACTGAATAATTAGCTTTTTAATAATTCCGAACCCTCTATCGGAATAATACACTTGTTCGAAGGATACCATTCCGGACAAGTGCGGTTTTTGTGTATAGCCTTTTTTTAATGTCACTTAATGTCTTTTCATGAACTATAAAGTAAGAATATTTGTTTTCCTTATTACGTGCAGAAGTGTTTCTCGAAATCAGAGTTTGATTGTCAATAAACAGATGATTTCTAATAACAATTTGAGCACGGCCATTTGACAAGAGGAAAATGTAGGTCGTTATCTACCTCTCCCTAGAGCCAAACTTAATTTGTAAACACTCGACTAACCTAATACAAGTATATGGTAAGTCAAGGGTCGAACCCAAAGGAATGAGTAGGAACAATGCTATAGCCTATGTTAAGCTAATTCGAAAAATAAAAATGGTTGTGGTTGGTAACTAAAGTGTCGAGAAGCTAGACAAATCGAAGAATTCAATATGCTAAACACTAGGGATATAGGTTCCACATGCAAGCTCAATGATTATGCTAATTTATAGATCACTCAATCGATTCAACATCACAAGGGACAAACAATAGTTGCAATAAAAGGAATCCAAAAGCTATCACCTATAAGCCAAGCTAGGGTTCACTATGAATGGCTAACAAAGACAATCACAATCAAATTCAATCAATTAAAGAAATTCTCAAATCAAGGGTTCATGTCATTGAAATTTGCAATGCAATCTAGATTAATCTTGTAGGTTAATCACTCCTAGTTTAATTAATCACATGCAGAACTATATTAACCAATTTATTTGCAACAATCCAATCAATTTAGTATCATCAACTAGCAAAAATCATCAATCAAGCATGCTTCCCCTTCTCCCTAGCAACTAATCTACTCACTAATCATGGTGAAATTAAGGAACAAAACAAATTCAATCAAATTCATATTCATTTAAAGCTTAATCAAAATCAATCAATCAATCAACAAATTCTATAGCAAGTAATGTAATCTCAATCAAAATTCAAGAAACTAGAAAGAATTGCATTGAAAGTAAATCAAGGGAAAGAAATCTTACAAACTTTCATTCAATTGAAGAAGGAATTTCAATATCCAATGGAAATCTAAGATAAAATTCAAGTACAAACAAGTAAATCTTAAGCTTCTCTCTTTACTTTCTCTCTCTACTATTTCTAGAAAAGTTCTCTCTCGAGTACAAAAGTTCAGTCGTCATAAAAAAGAAAGTCAAAAGCTATAAATGGAAAAATCGAGCGATGGGGGCTGCACAGGGCCTTGCGCACGCACCCACCAGCCGCGTGCGCACACACCCCTGTGCCGCGCACGCGCACCCCTGTAGTGCACGAGGCCTTAGCTCCTTCGCTTTGCTTGATCAAACTCCGCGCTCCCGAGCATCCTTATCATCAGTGCACTCGAGATGATGTCCGCGAGCAAGGCAGTCCCAAAATGAGCAAATTGACTTGATTATTCACCTACAAAACACAAATAAAACAAAGAGAGAAAGCATAACAAAAATAAAACTAAAACTAAAACTATGGATTATCAACTAAAAATATGAAAAACTCGTAAAAACTAATCGAGAACTAAAGTGAATTATAAAAATGGAAAATCAAATAAAACTAAGAAAATTACATGAAAATGATGAAAGAAAATAAAGAAAATGAACCTAAATCTTATTCTTTTAAGCGCCATAAACGACACTCATCATTCTTTCCCTCTCTTTCTAAACCTAACCTTTTTACAAAATACACCATTCCTCATTCACAAGACTCGAATACACCTATCCAAGCTCGAAATTGCCTTAGACCTTGATGTGAAAGATTGATAGTTCTGAGGGTTTGGTCTCAAATCTAATTTCAATTATTGTTATTATTGTTTGATTTAATATTTTCATAAAAGTTACTAACGTGTGTATTTGATGTGTGGTAATATAGGTCGTTGTCTAAAGCACCACCAATCAAACAATGAAGAAAATCGAACTTATTCCTAGTATAGGACAAGTCCGAGTCGAACCATGAGGAATGAGGGGGAGAATGCTATAGCTTATGGTCAAGCTATTTCGAAGAATGAGAGGTAGGTGTAACTAAGGTTTTAATCAACTAAACAAATCAAGAAAATCAATGTGATAAAAACTAGGGATTAAGGTTCCACATGCAAGCTCAATGATCATGCCTATCGACGAAGAACTCAATTGATTCAAACGTTGCAAAGGACAAACAATAGTTGCAATTAATAGAATTCAAGAGCTATCTCCTATAAGTCAAGCTAGGGTTCACTATGAATGACTAACAAGGAAATTCACAATCAAATTCAACTAATTAAAGCAATTTTCAAATCAAGGGTTCATGTCATTGAAATTTGCTATGCAATCTAGATTAATCATCTAGGTTGATCACTCCTAATCAAATTAATGACATACACAACTATGTCAACCAATTTAATTGCAACAATTCAATCAACCAAGAATCACCAACTAGCAAAGATCATCAATCAAGCATGCTTCCCCTTCTCCCTAGCTACTAATCTAATCACAAAACATAATGAAATTGAAGAACAAAGTAAATTGAATCACAAATATCATCATTTCTAGCTTAATCAAAAAGAAGATCAAATCAAACAAATTCTCAGACCAAAGATCAAAAATCAAATCAAACATTAAAGAATTAAAGGAAGAATCAAGCAAAAAGTAAATTCAAGGGAAGAAATTCTCACTAATTTTCATTGATTAATAAAGAAATCCAAGCTTAATGAAGTAATTTGAAGTACAAATCAAGTAATCTAGTATACTAAATATGGAAAAATGTCTCAAGTACAAGTAAAAACGTCATCCCCCAAAAAGGGAAAAGTCAAGGGGTATAAATAGTAAAACGAACATAAGGGGACGGAAGGCGGTGGTGCGCGCGCACACAAGGTCTGCGTGCACGCACAGGTGGGCCTGCGTGCGCGCACCCCTGCTGCACTCTTGCGGCGCGCGGCTCATCTTGTGCTAGCTCGTGGCCCCTTGCGTGAAGCTTCGCTTCTAGAGCTCTCGTGTATCCCTATGGACGACGCTCTCGTGATGATGCTCGCGAGGAGGGTAGCCCTTGAACTTCACAAAATTGCGTGTTCATCACCAAAATCAATGAAAGCATAATCGTGAGAGTGCGACAACATAAACTTTGAAACTTCACCTACAAAATAAAAATAAGGGAAAATGAAATAAAACTAAACTAAAACAACAAATTAAGAACTAAAATCATGAAAATCTCATAAAACTAATCGAAAACCAAAATGAGTTATTAAAACGGAAAATCAAAGAAACTAAGAAAATTTATTTAAAATAAAGAAAGAAAACATAGAAAAAGAACCTAAATCTATTTTGAGCGCCATAAATAACGCTCATCAGTATTCTTTTGAGCGCCATAAATGACGCTCATCAGTATTCTTTTGATAGAAAGAGGTACGAGGTTTCAAAGTGAGTAATTATATTGCTCTCTTTCTATAGAAATTATGCTTAGATTGTTTTATTAATTCCTAGTATCATGTTAGGATGTTTTTATTGCTTTCTAGTATCATGTTAGGGATAAAGCTTTGATCTTTATTGTTTAGTGACATGCTTGGATTTGTTATTAATTATGTTAATATCATGCCTAGGATCTTGCTAATATTATTATGCTTTGAGATTAAGAATATTTTGATGATGATGATTTGTGGTGTCAATATTATTATGTTGCTTGATATTATTATTGTTATTGCTTGATCATGCCCTCTCTTGCAGGTTTAAAGGGAATTTGTAGTTAAAATCACGCTTAATAAGATAATTAATAATTTTATTTAGGCTAATATGATTTTAATTCAAGTGATCGCCAATAATAGATTTATTTGTGCATTAATAATCAACCAACATAGATTAAACAGATTTAGGATTAATATATTGGTTGTATGTTAATCAGAAAGCGCACATGAATATGAGAAGAACAAAGTAAGAGGCCTATTTAGGGCAGGTTCAATCTCTTTTAGGTTAGATTTGTACCTTCATCCCCGAATATCCAGTCATGGTTCAAGACCACTATGGAGTTAACGATCTATATGATTGTGAATGGTTTACAAGTTCCTAAAACTTGTTGGCGACTCTTTTGCTCTACCTTCCTTCCCTTTGGACGCCACCATGCTTAAGTGCATGATCACAGTGGGGCTCAAGTGTGGGATGCTTGAAATATTCCCTACACTTAGGTTGTGCTTGCAACATCAATTCTCAAATTACACTTGTTTCCATGCTTCAAGAACTCATCCTTTTTTCTTGTCGAAGTACTTTGGATGTTCTTGATCACAATCTAATGATCCATTACTCAAATTTAAATTGATTGGTACTTTATATTTCTCATGCTCTAAGCATGTAAGTTGTGTGACGACTATATATCATAGCATACGTGATGATTTCAATAGCATAATTGTTCCCAATTTTATTCCAATCATGTGACCTTTTAGCTCATCCAATTTCACCGAGTCTTGCAAAACTGTTTTTTATGTGATACGGTTGAAAGTCTTTACTAGAGTCTTTCTTGTTTGACTTAGTGTTTTCCTAGCTTATACCTGGTTCAACATTTAATAAGTTTTATACATATGGGTCGAAAGCCTTTCCAAATCCTTCATGTTTAACAAGATAAATTCCTTTATGCGTTTAAACAATTTATTAAGTCTATACAATAGATCTTAATTCCCAATATGTACCAAGTATAGCCTTTCTCTTCTTCCATTGTCGAAAACTCTTTCAAATCTAAGCATTTAGCATTTGATTTTCATTTCACGACAGAGTTCGTAAACTTTTTGTCGAACCTTATAAGATTGACTCTTGCTCCCACTAAACATGTTATCCATAAGAATTTCTATGTTTCTCCATAAGTCAATCCTTTTATTAACATTATGAGTAAACACATTCCAATTCTATATGCAATGCTTCTTTCAATCCCATAATGGATTTCTTGAGCTTGCTTTCTGTAAGGAGGGTGTGCCCATCGTAAGAGATCTTTCTCCTTTATACCCATGGCCCTTTAAAAGACTAGGACTTTACAGTTTACACTTTTGAAGGTGTGTTAGGATTTGAATTCCAGACTGTTGGGAGACCTTGAATTAGATTTGATTCTAACATTACGCTTTTTTTGTAAAAACTAGTACGGAGTCGCCATTGAGTTTTAGGAAAAGTCATAAACCTCGTTCATGCCTTTCTCCCAAGTAGAGTTCAAGGAACATTTAGCATGAATCATAAGTTTTACCCATGCCCAAATTGGTCTACTTTTACCAGAAATGAGTTTGGGAGCGAGGGTACTAAAATAACGTTCCTTTTAGGGAGGAATCGCTATTCTAGCCCTAGTGCGGCCTCTACTAGCTCTTCCTTTTTCACAATTTCATCACCAAACAATATATGCAACGTGGTTCCTAAAAACTAACTTAGCTGATTTTATTTACAAGTATTAATCACGTAGGAATTACATTGCAAAAGTCGTTATTCTTTTATTATTCATATTCGTGAAAAGAACAAGAAATAAACAATATTTGCCTTGACTTTGGTGATAAAAAAATCAATTAATTATTCAATTTTAGTCCTTAATTAACGCAAGAATCTATGTAAAATTAATTAATTAAAGGTTTGTTTAAAGTGATCAAATAACACTAATTATTCAATTAAAGTTATTTAAACAAGAAAAGAAAAGTGATTTATCTAAGTGCTTAGGAAACTAACCATTCTTCTTTTATGCTCAATCTCCGTTTTATGCATTTATGGACTTTCCTCCTTCTTCTTACATTCAAGTACTTCAATAGAATGTGTTAGGGTTGAAGAGTAGTTGGAAAGTGAATGGAAAAATAGTATGATAGTAAGAGAACATGAGAGTTTAGGGTTTTAAGAATGCGGGGATTTAGAATTCTGATTTTTCCGTCCTCTTTAGGGTTGAACGAAGACCCCTATTTATAGGCGTAGGAATCTAGGTTAAGGGTTTTAGAGCCGCGACATCAGGTGGCGAGCGCAAGTCTTGGAGTACAAGGGTGTAAGTTTTAGGGCCCGGTTTAGTATTTTGATCATAACATCTTCGTTTTAACTCGGAATTGGGCTTATAATATACCGTTGGAAATATCTTTAAAAAGGCTATCCATCTGTATAGAATACGCATGGAAATTTAATGGTTGGTTTATCTTATTGGCTCGGTTTTTAACAATGTATGATCCATTGGATCGAATCATTATATTTAATGCATTTGAGTCCATTATTAATTAAGATGTATGAGCATGTTTTAGGCCTAATTAGTAATCGGACATAGCTCTAAGATAACTTGGTCTCAAAAATGGGTTTGAACTTACTTCATAATGCATTTCCTAGTCCATAAACACTTTAACTTTGATTAAGCATAAAGTATGGGTTTTTGTAACATCATCGCATTTCCTGTCGGGGTAGGAGGCCAAAAGTAGGTGTCTATGACAGGGGGGAAACTAAGTCGTTGACTAATCCTCCCTAAGCCAAAAAAGATTTATAATCCCTTAACAAAACTAAATACAAGTATAAAGGTAAGTCAAGGGTCGAACCACTAGAAACGGTTATGTTCAAGTGCTTTCAATTATGCGCCAAAGCTAGGTCGAAGTCAAGGGTGTAGATGTAACACTAACTACTACCAAAACAAAGAACTAAACAAATAAAACACTAGGGAATGCGGATCAACAAGTAATCATGACAATTGCAACAACTTGGGAAGAACATGCCAATCAATGGTTGTGAAGATTAATGATAAAAGCTATCAATTGGAATCAAAGAGCTATATCCTAATCGTTAAGCTAGTGGTCTCTACGAATAACAAACTAGGAGAATCACATTCCAAACCAATCGACAATTGCAATTCCTAAATCAATGGGTCGTGTCATTAGAAATTACAATGCAATCTAGCATAATTCTCAAGGCCTAATCGAACTAAAAACATGCAAACTTACATTAATCTCTCAACAATCAATCAACATAATTCCCAAATTAATCACAATCAATCCATCGTACAAGTTTCACCCAATCTAAAGCCAAATAACTAGTCAAGAATCATCATCTAATCAACAAGCAACTAAGAAATCAAGAATCAACAAAATATGAAGAACAATTACACTAATCAAGAATCAAACATCAAAATCAAACCAAAGAAACATGAAATTAAACAAAGTAATAAAATGAGATAGAGTTAGAAATCCTCATTGATTGATTATGGAGATCTTAATACAATTGTCACCTTGAATCTTCAATCTCTCAAATCACCAACGAAATCTCTCACTTTCTCTCTCTAAATCTACTCCTAAACTAACCATAAAACAAGAGAGAGAAACTCTCAAGTAAGCTAAAATTATGATGAAAATAATGTCTAAAAGCTTCTTACAAAAATCGAAAATGAAAATGAGCGAAATCGAAAAAAGGGAGGAACGCCCCATGTTGGCAAGGGTGCGCGTCTGCATAGCTTCCATGCGCGCTTGCGAAGGAGGCATGCGCGCCAGCGCAGCTGGGTTGCGCGCCTACGCTTTTTTGGGTTTCTTCGACGCATCGTAGCTTCGTAACTTCGTACACTCGCTAATTAGAATTGGTGTGCGCTCGTAAGGTCTTCATGATAGTCACTAGACATGGAAGATTCAAGACGGTGGGTTCAACACCGTGATTTCATGAAAGCGCGACTTAATAGTGCAAGAGCTAGAACTTGGAGCATCCACTTTCTTGCATCATCTTGAGTTTTCCCAATGCTATAAGCTTGCTCTAAATACATCATCCAACTTAGAAAACCACCATTGTCAAGACCCAAACCTCGTACAATACCTACAACCACAAAAAAAGAGGAAATAAAGGAGAAAACAGTAGAAAAACCATAAAACACAAAATAAGAGATAAAAGGGAAATTAAGGAGAAAATGCATAAAACTAAACATTTATTACGAAAGAAAGCTATGAAAAGAAGGTAAAGACAACCTAAATACTCATCAAATGAGTGCCATAAATGGCACTCATCAAATGAGTGCCATAAATGGCACTCGTCAAATACCCCAAGCTTAACTTTTGCTCGTCCTCGAGCAAAACAAAAAACGAGCAAAAGGAAATGATGAGCTTATTCAAACAAACAAAAAAAAGAGTGGAGACAAGAATATTCACTAACTCACTTTCGTAGGAATCACGGTTGTTTTTAGCTACAACAAGCCCTTAAAACCCCAAAGTTCCCAATGTGGACGAGTGAGGTCTCGTGAGGGTTTCCTAAGAGGTTAACTCACAACTCTCTCAAACCAAACAAACAAGACAAAGCAGGAAAAAGGAGCCGAAATAAAAGAAAAGAACACGAGTCTTGTTGCTCTGACGACAGTCCAGTTTTATGCTCGAGTCTTCACGACGAGTCTAATTAATCAGTTTGCTTAATCGATTTTACCAGTTTATTAATGACAATAGTCATGTTTTTAATTGAGTCTAAGCACATAGTCCCATGGTCTCACACAAGAGTCAAAGCATGTCACTTACACTCACTAGTCTTAGCACACACTTTGTGTATATGTCACCATGACCATGTTTTAGGTTCATGCATGAGTCACTTTTCCGTCATTTGAGTTGGGGGCCTATTCTATTCCTAATTCTCCCATATTTCTCTATTAACATCACTTTTTTCACACATATCATTCTTCTTTTCCTTCCATGATCTCTCACTAGTGGAAAAAATCTCATTCGTAACAGGCTATTTGTAACCGGCAAAGCTTTGCCCGTTACAATTAAGATATTCGTAACGGGCAAAATAGTGTCCGTTACGAATACTTATTTATTTGTAACGGGCGAAATAGTGTCCGTTACGAATACGTACTTATTCGTAACGGACACTATTTCGCCCGTTACAAATAAATAAGTATTCGTAACGGACACTATTTTGCCCGTTACAAATACTTTATTACACGTAACTTGGCCCAGCTGATAGAGGAGCCCATTACTTGGATTTTTAGGGTTTCACCTAATAGCCGTCATTTCTCTCTCTCCTCTCTCTCCTCCCCGTCATTCTCCTCCCCGTCCTTCTCTCCTCTCCTCTATCAATCTTAGACAAAAAAACTGCTGCGCTTTCGTTGTGGTTGTCAATGTCGAATTTGAATTGCGAGTTGTCTTCAATTTCACAGCCTCCATTTTCCAACTACTCTTCCGGCGAAGTCCGACGACTTGCTTTCTGAATGGGAGAGAGTTTATCTTCCAATTGATCCTAGTGTTGTTCTCCTTGATATCGCCTTTGTTCCTGATGATCCTAATCACGGTACTCGCTTTCTATTTTTATTTTGCTGATTTTTTATTTTAATTAGTTTTTGTATCATTTGATTTTTCTAATGTTTTTGGTTTAATTTTCGTTTCAATTAATATTTTTTTTGGCTGAATTAGTAAATTTTGTATAATCTGAATTTTCTAATATTTGTGGTTTAATTTCCACTTGAATAGTTGTTTTTTTCGCTGATCTTTCATCACATTTTGAGTCTATTTTGTGTTATCTAATTTTCTTATATTTGTTATAATTATTGTTTTTTTTTGGCTTAATTTTCATTTTGAGTAGTTTTTTTGCATTAACTGATTTTCTAATGTTTGTGGTTTAGTTTTCATTTGAATAATTGTTTTTTTTTTTGGGCTGAAAATTCATTTTGAATAGATTTTGTATTATCTAATTTTCAGAATTGTGTTTTGTCACTTTGTGAGATTTTATTTATTTGGTTGATGTGATGAGCTTTTGATACAATTCAACAAATGCGCTATTATTGTGATTGTGAAAAATGAATTGGAGGTGTGGCTGTGTGATATAAAAATAATTCTGAGAATTAGAGAGTACTTATTTCTTAATGAATGAATGGAGGTCTTCTTATGCTGGAAGGAGTGGGAAGAAGGGAGAGGAAATGTCATTAGTCATTTTAAGCAACTAGAATTGATCTGTTGGATACTTTATTGATTTATTCCCCCTTTGCTTCTTAAACTTATGCTAATTCGTTCTGTAAAAATTGGTTTTGATACTATCTAACAATGATTTATGAGGGGCTCATGTTTTCAATGATTAAACATGTGTGCTTTGCAGGAGAAAATTCCTATAGAAGAGGTGTTTGAAAGTTTGAGATGCTCAAGAGAAGGTCCGACTTCAGACGATGCAACCAACTATCTTCAAATTTTTGGACATAACAAGCTAGAAGAAAAAAAGGTTTATCCATTGTTCTTTCACTCTTGAAGAAAATTAAGTCTTAACTGTGTTCATTAACTTCCAATCGATCTAATCAAGCTTTTTTGTGGGTATCATGTTGCTTCTGGTGATCAACTCTACTATTAGTTTCATAGAAGAAAACAATGCTGGTAATGCAGCAGCAGCGCTTATGGCTAACCTTGCTCCTAAAACCAAAGTAAGTCACTAACGAAAAAAGGCTCAAGTGTTTCATAGTTGCAGCTATATGATTTATAAAAATAATGCTAACTCTTCAATACAGGTTCTTCGAGATGGACGATGGGGTGAAATGGGGGCATCAATTCTAGTCCTAGGAAAACATAGTTAGCATCAAGTTAGGAGACATAGTCCCTGCTGATGCTCGTCTTCTTGAGGGTGATCCTTTGAAGATTGATCAATCTGCTCTCACTGGAGAATCTCTTCCTGTCACTAGGTATCCTGGAGACGAGGTCTTCTCTGGTTCAACTTGTAAACAAGGTGAATTAGAGGCAGTTGTCATAGCTACTGTGATTTTTTGTTTGATTTGATTTTTAATTTGTGGGTTTATGACTTATGAGGAATTTTGATCTTAATATGGTTAATAATAATGTATGAGTTGTATTGAAATTGTGTGATTATTTGTATTTTTTTGTCCGTTTGATTTCGATTTGTTAATATGTGATGTAAATTAGAATTGAACCTTTTTTTAGATGATGGGACTTATGCTATGAAGAAAGTATTGATTCAAAACAATGAGCAGCTGGACTTGGTGAAGGAGGAGATCTAAGTTTCCTCCCTATTTACATATCCTAATCTTCTTCCCCTTCTTGATCATGCTATCATCAAAGTCAAGGTAATCGACTGTGTTTAGGTCCTTCTCTTTTCCCCTCCTTGAGCTTTATTTATGTTATAAATCCAAATTACAAGGTGTTACAACTTTAAAGCATGTATGCATGTTCATAAATAAATCAATTATTTTGAATCCACAATCAATTATAAATATCAGTGTAAGGCTTTTTCAATACTTCCTGGAAGTTGTTTTAATCTAGTGTTGTTTTAGAAATTCAAAAGGATATCTCTATCTTTGTCTAGTGCATGTTGATATGCTTGAGAATTCAAACTTAAGTGATTTTCTTTATGCCATCAGTGGGATTGCTTATTTAGTTGGCATAATTTTGTGTGAATTATTAAAGGTTTAATTGTACGACTATTCTGTGCACTTGATGATTTCTAATCTGAGTAACTTGTGAGATATTAACTCTATCCTATCCCATGTGCATTTTCATCAGCTTTCTGTTCTTGTTCTTGGCTGCTGTATAGTAAAGTTGCTGATCATGATTACAACCTTGTAGCAGTGTAGTGGTCTCTCAATTTTGTAGATTGTGCATCTGTATATTCATATCTAAAAGTATCTTTTAAATTAATATGTTTGCATTAATTAGGCCACTCAAGAGCAATCTTGGAAACATGAAGCGTACCTGTTATTCCCAGTTCATTTGGATGGAACTTTGCTGGACAACTCAACCGCTATGAAAGTTAATAAGCCCTTCTGGTGGATTTAAACATAATGCCTTGAGAGGAAACAAGTGTAATTTTTTTTTTTGAAACTAGGAAAACAAGTGTACTTGAGATTTGGTTTAATTTAGCTGTTCTTTTTAAGTTTTAATTACTAGTTTATTAATTTTAATTGTATATATATTTTTTTTGAAAGAAATATTAATTGTATATTATATTTGTATAAAAGTATATACATCTCTCATTAAATGATAAAATGGTGCGCAAAATCCAGCATTTTGCTGGATTTTTTTTTAAAATTTGATAATACAGTATTCGTAACGGGCAAACCATGTCCCGTTACGGATAACGGGGTTATTCGTAACGGGCACTTGAAAAGCCCGTTACAAATAATTCTGTTATTCGTAACGGGCACCTGAAAAGCCCGTTACGAATAACCTATTATTCGTAACGGGCGGCGCCCGTTACAAATAACAAAGACCATCCGTAACGGCTGCATATGTAACGGACGCTGCCCGTTACGGATGGGCAGTTTTTGCCCGTTACTGATGGCCTTTTTTCCACTAGTGTCTTCTCATTTATTGCATGTTGAGTAGAGCTTGAAGTCAAAAATAAAATTTACCCCAATTTCCCTTTCCACAGCACTAAGTTAAGGAGAGAAGGGCGTTTAATCAAGGATAACACTTTTGTCCAAGTACTACTTTTTGATAAATCGATTCGACAAAAGAGAAAAGCTAAGAAGATAATGGCTTTTGAAACTATAATTAACATTAAGGGAATTGATAGGAATATTTTTCACTCTTTGTTCTCACCATCTCTAGAAACCGTTTGTCAACACTGGTTCTTTTCTCTTGATAAAAAGAAGACCTCTACTTGGGATGGATTAATAAACGCTTTCATTGATAGATATAAGTGCAACATTCCAGTTGAAACAGACCATACACAACTTGAGAAGCTAAAGCAAAAAGAAATCGAAGGGTTCACCACTTTCTTTAACAAGTGGAGGGAAACTTCCGCTAATATGGTCGAGGTCCCTACTGAAAAAGAGTCTGTAAGGATGTTCATCAAGAACATTCAAGACAAGTATTCGAAGCATTTGAAATATCAACATAATTTGAATACTTTCAAGGCCATCTACGACATAGGTGTTGAAATCGAAGATGACGTTGCAAAGCAAAAAGCTACTAACAATAGCAACAATAGTGGCTGGAAAGGAAAGAAGAACGACAATCCTTCTTCTTCTGAAAACACCCACTCTAGTAACGACGTTAGTACCTTTGACCTAAATGATGTCTTAGCTATGGATAATCAAGGATCTAAAAAGAAACCAAAAAGAGAGTTCACGCCCATTGGAATGACTTAAGATGCTACTTTCGATCGTCTACATGATCGAGGATTAATTAAACCTATTGGCCCTACTGAAGATCCAACGCTAGAAAGGCGATCTTCAAGATGGAATCCTAACTCTTATTGCAAGTACCATCAAGGAAATGGTCATACCACGGATGAATGTTACAGATTTCAAAATCTCATTCAAGATCTCATACAAGCAAACAAGATCCCATTGCCTCTAGCTAGCAAGAAGACCGGGTGATCATCAAGCAAATGACATAAGGCGAGCTTCAACGAAAAGATCTCATGACCTCTTTTTCTTTTTTTATTTTTTCTATCCCCATTAAGTCTAGCATATGCACCTTTTATTTTCCATTAGATTTATTTTGTAGGATCTTTCTTTTCCCTTTAATAAAATGAGCATTTATTTTCTTGCATATGATTATCGCATTGCATTGCATAAAAAAATAAAAAAATAAAAAATTCCATGTTGAACTAAGCACAAGGTATACTTATGATTAGAGGCACGCCTTGTAGCCATATCATATTACCTTTCACCCTTCAAATATACAATCCTTTCTTGATAAACCACTTTGAGCCTCGTCTAACGATAGACCTTTCTTTCTTCGACCCACATCTACCTAACCTTGATGGTGTGCAACTTATGCAATTTTCAAAGAACAAAAGCTTGAGTAATTTCAAAAAAATTAAAATAAGCAAAAATAATAAAAGTGTGCAAAAGGGTAAGTGTTCCAATGTCTTTAATATGAATATATCTCTGATAAGAACACGTCTCAGATTGCGTCTCTTATCGAGTGCTAGGTACCGTGCCTGAGAAACATGAATGTCAAGTGAGTGATAGACCGCATGATCGGGATTTCCCACACTTATCAAAAAAAATGCAAAAGCAAAAAAAAAGAGAGAGCAAAAATATAAACAAAAGAGAGTTAAAAAGTGAGGAAACCTCAAGCATAAAAATATAAAGATTTTAAAAGCAAGGTTGCACACCTTGGGTGCTTATCTAGAGTCATGAGCCTTTATCCCCTTCTTCTTCAACCTTTATCCTAACCACGTTATAACCCTTCAAAGACCTCTTTGAGGTATACACACACTTGTGCGAGGTTCGGCTAGAGCTACGTTCGGCCTGATTCCTAACAGATACGTAGCTAACCTCACATTGAGGTGCGGCCGTAATAAAAATGCATTCATTCACATTCATATTTACATTCATACATGATTATATCAACGGATCTCCAATGCTCATCCCTATCCATTTAGAGCTAGACTTGGGGATTGATCCCTACATTATTAACTTACCTAGCCTAAGAGTCACCACTATTTAACTCTTTTCAAAAAAATAAAATAATATATTCCATACACTTAGCCTTTGCAGCCTAGCTTTAGTGTCACTTTCACACACATCACAGATACATAGACAAATAATCCTCCGCATAGGAACCCTTTGCCATGAAATCTTAACACAACGATGAAGCACGCCTTGTCATATCAAGATCACTCATTATCATAATTCTTATTGCATTACAATGTATGAAGTACTTAGCCTCCGTGCCTAACTTACCCAAATACTTTCATCGTCGAGTCAACAATCGAAATAGCCTAGGGTGAACTAATCTTAGCACTATGAGATACAACATTGACATATAAATTTAACTAAGGTCATTCAACATGCACCTCAAACACCCACTTCAATTCTTTTTTGTGTCTTTCTTTTTCGGAAGAAAGACGGTACCCTCCACAAAAATGACGGATAATTTTTGCTTTTCTGCATTTTAAGTCAAACACATCACAATACAATTCAAACGCGAGTCATGCACATTGAGTCATGTCGTGTCCAAACACATTGAGTCAACCTCAAGTGAGTCAATCACGATGAGTCAAGTATAACAAACCTTAGGTCAGCCCTAAGAAAAACATGAGCAAAGTCCTTTAGTCCAAAATATAAATGCAGGTACACTAAGTCCCCGACGGACAAGTAACCTGTACAAAAGATTTGAAGCAAAAGGCCGTAAATAACTTAGTAAATCAACTAGAGTCAAATGGTCATATTGATTGATTAGGTTCCTTGGTACGCCAGTTAGCTCTTATAAGCAAATTGACATGATTAATAGTCGGCTCGATTACAATCGCAATTAGTGGTTGACCTGACGACGATCATCTCACTTAGCTTAAGCTCCTAATAATTGGCTCATTACAAGCACCAAGGCATTGGTTCAAAAGCAAGCACATAACCAAAACGACAATATTTCCAAGGGTGAATTGTCGAGCATCATTCTTCAGCGACAAATTTTCCAAGATTGGATTGTCCCCTTTGGCAATGTTTCCAAGCGTGGATTTTCGTACTCCTTCTTTATTTGGAAAGTTTTTCCAAGTTCGGATTGTCATACATTCATCAAATCTTCGACAATTTTTTTAAGATTGGATTGTCATCTCAAACTGGCAATGTTTCCAAGCATGGATTGTCGTGCTCCTTCTGTATTTGGCAAGTTTTTCCAAGTTCGGATTGTCATACATTAATCAAATCCTTGGCAATATTTTCGAGATTGGATTGTCATGCATCAAGTTCCCTATGGCGAAATTCCCAAAGGATTGTCGTAGGTCGCTATTCATCTTAACATTTCGGCAAAGGTTCCCCAACGTGGATTGTCATTCATTTCAGTAGTGGCAAATTTTCCCGAGACGGATTGTTAGTAGACTCGTTTTTGCAAATGTTCCAAGACGCGGATTGTCAATTGTGGCAATATTTCCCTAAAGGATTGTCGCATAATATTGGCAAATTTCTAAGGTGGATTGCTTTCAAGAGTTATATTCCAAGACGTGGATTGTCGACCGTAGCAAGGTTCTTTTGACAGATTGTTACGAAGCATTGGCACTTTTCCCAAAATTGGATTTTCGCAAAATTTCCAAGATACAGATTGTCGCTTCATCGTGGAAACATTTCCTAGGGTGGATTGTTACGTGGCATTGACAACTTTCCTTAAATCGGATTGTCGTACATCATTCAAGAGTTGTGTTGGCAACTATTCCTAAAGAAGAGTGGATTGTCATCACCCCCAAGGCATTAACAAATCAAATATTCAAGCAAAGCACTAAAGATGGCTACAAGCAGTCACCTTCGACGATGTTCCCGAGGTACTGCGGAGGATTGTCACAAACAATCGAGGATAACTACGCAACGATCTTCGATGATGGCATTCACGAGGCAATGTGGAGGTCGTCACAACAAAAATGCAGCAACAAAATCGGTTACCCTAGAGACGTGTGCTCGACGGTGCAAGATACGCGTTTCTAACTTTTTTATCTGTTTAACTAATGCTAGTTTTCAGGTATCGGCGTTACAAGAATGATTTAGGATTGCAGAACATTCTGAATCATTCTCCATCCCTATCGCTACTTTGACTTTTGTTTTCGAAACTCGTGTCAAAGTGGGGGCTTCTGTAGACACCCAAATGTGTCTCCCTAAAACCAAACCCAGTGATAAATACCTTTCACGTTACTTAATTATCGAACGAGGTGAAAGTGTGAAAAGTCTAGTGATGTGGTTGTTTTTTAAAATATCTTTCTTTCTGTTTTTGAAAACATTTCTTTTCTTACTCTATTTATGAAAGTAGCCAATCCAATTTAGTTTAGTCCATGATAAGGGTCCAATAATAGTGTAGTTGGATCAGGCTCGAAAAAGCACTTTCCAGCGATATATTATAATCCCAATTCCGATGAGTAATGAGGAAGTTATGGTCAAACTATTAAATTGGGCTCGAAATGAATTTTATATGCGGCCCAATGATCTAAAGGAGGGCCTATTAATTATTATTCCTAAAGTTGTTAGGATTGATTTTAATCTTCTGGAATATCTAGAAGGTCCTTTTAAATTCTAATGATATTAGGATTAATAATTATATTTTAAAGAGTTTTATTTGGAATAAAATAAGTGTTTTATGATAAACCCGATTTTAATTTGATAAACATGGAATTTGCTGCTTAATCATATTAAGAAAACGATTCCGTACAAAGCGCGTTTTATCTTTTAATTAGCGCCAAACGACAGAGTCTGTTTCCAACTGACAGAGTCTGTTGCCAACCGACAGAGTCTGTTGCCAGACGACAGAGTTTGTCGCCTGGCATTAATGTCTGTCGCCTGGCAACAGATGCCAGTGTAGGAGTTTATAGGTACTACGCAGCGGAAAATCATGAATCATATTCAATCAAGTACCTAACCCCAAGAACACATGCATAACACACAAGACACATAATCATACCTTTGAAGCGTGAATTCCACGTAGCAATTGACAGGCAAATCAGGGAGAGAATAGAGCCCCAAGCATTACTCCTCTACTTAGTCCACGAGCTTCGAACGAGCCGTCCACCAATACTAGATTGGTCGAGTGATTGAGGAAAACCGGGATCACCACCTTTATTGGACTAACCGACCACCACGATCTACCACCACCACGAACCACCACACTGGCGCCAAGGGAGGAGGAGAGAGCCATGAGATAGAGAGGAGTATGAGAGGGGTTAGTCTCGTGTTTGCTAATTAGGGTTTGATCATACTGATCAGATAATTGCATTCATCTTAGCAAACCCTAGGCACCTAGTCTATTTATAATCATATTATAATTAGACTAGGGTTAGGAAGCCCAAAACCCTTCAATCCACTCCATGTGGCCGGCCATACTAGAGGATGAGGCCCATCATGGGCCTTGTCCTCTCATGCCCGATCTAGACCCTTTGTGTGACCTTATAGGATCCGTCTAATTAGGCTTTGGGCTATTTTGCTAGCCCAAAGATCGTTAGTACCTCTAGCTATGATAAAACGACGACCCAAATGTCCGAACTTAATTTGATCCATTTATATATCTAGTAATTGCACACGACGAAGACATAAATCCTTCAATCCCCCATTTTTTTAAGACAAGTGTGCAATATTCAAATTCCTTAAGTCAATATGTGTCGATTTGATAATATGATTGCATCACATGTCGAGATCATATTAATCTACAAATCTTTTCTTGAAATCTGAGTTAGAATTACAAAACCAAACGATTACTGAGTAATGCATTTGAACGCGGCCACGTATTTTCTAAATTCTCCCTCTTAAAGCGGCCATGACACATTTCCTAATTTAATAGGTAGACTCGATCCAATCTTGTGACAACAAGGCTCCCACTCAACTTTGAAATAACCGGGAAACACACTTTATAATCTCCAGTTACGGGCAGACGTTTGAGTGTACCACAGTTAAATCAATCATTGAATGAAATCAATGTTCCACTCATGTCAAAGGAATCCACTAATATATCCGGAAGCTCTATACTTGAACTTCAAAGTAGGTCAATAGTTCGATCATGCATCATTCATGCATATCCAAGTGATTGACCGAGCATCTCTATGCCCCTATAGCCCATGAAACTGCGCTATCCAATCAATCTTACATGCTAGTCCATTTATTGAAATAATTTATGTCCACTTTAATGATTTTGAACTAGGAACGTAAATAATATATGAATTTTGTTCACCTGTGGGGTTTCATTCACCGGGTTATTTAAATAAATTAACCTGATGAGCCCATCAATCCATAATTATTTTGGACATTTTATTTAATTTTCAAAACCATAATTAAATAAGAGAAATGAAATTTCTATTTTAAACATAATTCTGCAAGTATGTGCATTCCTTATGTAATATGTTTTCTCAAAACATATACAACTTGAATTATAAAACTTTCTTCAATCCAAGTTTTTAATATGACTCTCATATCTTAGTCTATGGAAGGGGTTTAGTGATTTCTCACTCATAATAAAACTTTGCAGATCACAACATTCCGCTTGTCATTGATCTCATAGATGAGGTGATATCTCATATCTATTTGTTTTGGATTTGTGATGTGACCTGGGCTCCTTTGTTTTGGCAAAGGTGTCCTTTTAGTCACAGGACAATTTGATCCAAACTTCCTCCTTAACTACTCTTACTGTAGCTAAAACACATATTCTGACAATGAGTATGCAACAGTACTCTACTTTGAACTCTTCAAGCTTACTGTACTTCTTCATACAGACATAAATATGCATTTAGATCACCATCTAAAGTCATCTTGCCTGTTTGGAAACTTGCATCCGTATAACCTTTTGACAACTTATTCACTTTTAACATCAGTAGCTAGAAAAATTCCTTTAGTTCTTCTCAAGTACCTTAAGGATTTTCTCTTTGCAACTTTCAGTATGCTTATTCTGAATTTACTTGAAACTTGCTACACATGCACTAGTCATATGTAACATTTTGCTTTGTACATATCATGGCACATATAATAGACCCTTCTATAGAAGCATAAGGTACATTATCCATACAACTCAACTCTACTAGCTTTTAAAAGCACTGAGTTTTACTGAGCATACTACCATGAAACATGGGAAAACATCCTCTCTTAGAGTCTTGCTTCATGAACTTATCAAGATCCTTATCAACATAAGTCTCTCGATGTTGTCCAATCATTCTTCAAGATTCACTTCATGGATCCTAATTCCCAATATGTACTCAACATCTCTTAGTCTTTCATATAGAAACAACTCTCTAACCACTGCTTGACTTATTCAAGCATTGATATGTCATTTCATATGAACTGTATGTCATCTACAAACTTGACCAAGAAGACCAATTTCTCCCACTAGACTTCTTGTCTTTACAAGATTCCTTTTTGTTCTTTTAGAAAATCAAACTATTTGATTGCCTAATCGAAACGAATGTTTCAACTCCCTTATGCTTACTTTAATCCATTAAATGAATTTCTGAAGTTTGCAAAACTTTCTAGGATTTCTGGATTTCAAAATTCTTAGGTTGTATCATATACATATCCTCCATCAAGAACATTTCAAGAAGGTGATTTTGATCTCCATTGCTAAACTTCGTAATCGAAATCAGCAATCACTAGAAGAATCCAAATAGGCTTACATATCTAATAGGTTTGACCCTATTTGTAAGACTATCATGGACTAATACATCTTTACAGACATGAAGTCCATACTGGATTTCTTGACTTTAAGCCATTTCCTGAGTTGGGACTTATCCAAAGCTTGCTTGTAGGGCATGGGTTCTAACCATTGCAATAGGAAAATTTTAGAACCCATATTTTCTCAAGATTTCAACAAACTGTTTGTTTTGATCCCAAGTAACCTACAATAGGTATGAGCAACAATAGAATTATTCTCTTCAACTCTTTGAAGTCTTTCATTCAAATGGGACGATAGAAGCCTCGCTAGTGGAATTAGCTTGCTTCGACATATGAATTATCAAATTAGCTGATTTCATATGCCTTCATCTCTGATGTAGTGTTATCCACATCCATTTGTTGCTCGTCTCGAATCTTATTGAGATCTAAATTTACTCCCACTTGGCTTTGTAGGAAGAGATTTCTTTCTATATAGACATTATCGCGAGCAACAAACACTTTGTTTCTACGCGATTGTAGGAATAATACCTCTTAGTTTCCATGGGATAACCCATGAAGAACTGTTTATGTTGATTTAGGGTCTATTATTTCATCTTTGTAAACATTTTACATTGAGTTCATAAACCTTAATCCTGTTTAGAAAAGATAATTTTTTGAACATTTCCAAATCATAACTCTTATGACATCTTTTCTACTGCTTTGGTTAAGTTTTCTGTTTAGTATATTCGCAATTGTTGTTGTAAATGCATATCCTCAAAACGATATTTGTAAATCATTAAAGCTAATCTAGGATCGAACCATGGAAAGAAAAGTTTGATTCCTTCTTCATAAACATACATTTTAATTGTAATGTTTCTGGATTGTGAATTAATTCAACAATTCCTTTTAGATGATCATTTACTTTTTGAGTTAAATATTTATCACAACAATCATATTGTGGTGTTAAATTGTTCATCTCAAATTGATTTTACATTTCATTTTGGAATTTTGAACATTTTAATGATTCCAAGCTTTACTTCATTAAGTAATTATCGATATATTTACTTAAATCGTTAGTAAAAGCAATGAAATAGTTAAATCTTTTTGCTAATTCTTGAACTTATGGTCCACACACATTATATGTTTGTGTTCCAAAAGGTCATTTTAGATCTTTTACCCTTTCAACTAAAAGGCAAATTGGTCATTTCACCTTATCAAGCATGACTTCTAATTCTCAAATGATTCATAATCATATAAGAATAAGAATCCACCCAATATAACTTTGGATGTGCAAAATGGTTTATGTGACTTAATCTTACTTTGTTATAAGTAAGTTTACTTTAATCATCTAATTTTGCTTTTGTGATCTACGTATATCAATGTCGTAAAACAAAATAACTCATATCTAGAAAAATGAAAACAATTTATTACCTTGGTCATGGATCAACACTTGTCCAAGCCAAGTAAAAACAATTCAGTATTCAAACAAGAAAACCGAAATATTGTCTCATCAAAACTAGAAATTGTTCTAAAATCATCATAAAAAATTTAGAAATTAAAACTATGAAGCGCTCTCTGGCCACTCGAACACTTCTAGTGCACCTTTAAGCTCTATTTCCATTGTTAGCCTCACTTGTTTGCAGTTCCTGCGCAAGATTCATAATGTTAAGCGCTGCAACTTGGTATCACATACCTAAGTGAAAGTTAAAATGTTTATAACATAATACCCGAGGTTGATGCTCTATTCTTCTTGAGGAAATTAAGGTATTTCTGGCAATTGCGTTTCCAATGCCCCTTCTTCTTGCAGTAAAAGCATTCACTTTCACTTACAGCTTTGGGTTTTGGATTTGCCTTAGGCTTCTCAGGAGCCTTGGCAAGTTGCTTGCCCTTGCTCTTGGCACTAGCCTTTTGCCCCTTTTTCTTGAACCCCTTTCCCTTTTGAATCATTAGAACTTCCTTCTTAGGTTCCTTAGGGATTTGCTTTTCAGCACTAACCAGCATTGCGTGCAATTGATTCATGGTCTTTGCTGTCGCAGTCATGTTAAAGTTCATGATAAACTGGTTGAAACTTTCTGGAAGTGAGTGGAGAATGATGTATGTTGCCATCTCATCACTGTATGGGTGCCCCAGTTTCTCCATACTTTGAATAAGGCCGATCATTTTGAAAACATGATCATGAACTGTGGCACCCTTCTCCATCCTACAATCCAGAATCTCACGATGAAGCTCGTACCTTTCAACTCTAGCTTGTTTCTTAAACAAAGCTTTGAGTTCTTGCATGATTGTGTACGCATCCTGATCCTCAAAAAGCTTTTGTAGACTAGGTTCCATGTTAGCAATCATCAAGCAAGTGATAGACACAGTTCTATCATGAGCTTCCTTGTGCCTCTTGACTTCTGCCGTAGTTGCATTTTCTGGCAGAGGTCCTGGCAATGGGGTGTCAATGACATCCTCTCTACCTTCAGATTTCAGAACAAGCCTTAGCATTCTTTCCCATGTGGAAAAGTTTTCTCTTATCAACCTATCCTTCTCAAGGAATGGTCGAAGATTGTAAATGTTGTTGTCATTGTGATTATGGTTACCCATCTATGTCAAAATAAGGCAAAGTTTAATAATTATGTTTAATTTAACATTAAAGTACCATATACGAATTAATAAGGTAACTTTAAAGCACTTTATTCAATATTAATTGATCCCGATTGAATTTTAAGTGATTCCAAGATCCTTCATTTGTGTAATAGTTGACCGGGCTGAGGCCCTACCATCAAGCATTACATTTTCAAGGTGAGTAAACTCTTTACTGATTACAACTCTTGTAACTCTTGGTTGAATAATTAACCATCACATGCTTAATTATTACCCTTTGCTTCAAGGTTCTAAACGCTTTAGGTAACCTTGTTGAGCATAACCAATTAAATATGTAGAACGTGATCTACCCAAAATTACCCAAGATAACAAGTGACACTCTGCTGAGGCCGACCCATCACTCACAATCGAAGGATTGTTGGGTATCTTATTGGAAAAGCAATCTCAATATTTTTGGGACCTAGATTCATTTATGTTGTGATTATTGGGTGAACTCTAGTGCATCATCAATCAACATAAATAAAATCTGGCATGCATAATCTACTAATGCAATAAAACATGACATAGTATGGCCCCTTAATCCTAAGAAAACTAGAAATGAAAAGCTCCCACTTGAATCATCATGGATCTCCATCCACCTTGCTCCTTTGGGCCTTCACTTCATGGGCTTCTTTGGACTAACACTATTGAAATAACTAATCTATTTACTTAAAATAAAAGTTATTACAAAAATACTTAACGGTACGCAGACCGTATTTAGATTACAAAAATACATCACGATGCGCAGATCGTATTTTAGAATCTATGGGCCATACTAGTCTATATATAGCAACATAATATCATATATTATAGAAGTGCCATATAATAAATCACTCAACATGCTTGTCTAAACTACAACATCGAATGGTTTATAATTAAGGCAACGCATTTCCTAAAATATCATATATTTTAAATCATAATTAGATAATATCATATATTATTCATGAGCAATCATAAAATATCATATATTTTAATTTAGGCATGAGATAGAATCAATCTTATCCAAAATTTACCACTTTAATCATGGATAATTACTAATTTAACAACTTTAAATATGGATAATATCAAATATAACAACTTTTGTAAGATTTGATGTTATCCTAAAATAAAAGATCATATTTTCAAAATATTTTATCTTATCCAAAATAAATCATATTTATCTTGAAATAATTTTAAAATAAAATAATAAATATTTTTTTTTTGAAAACCGTGAGCCACCACCGCCGGCCACCGTGGTTGGCTAGCCGAAGCTTGCCACGGTGGCTAGCTGCCAACAGCAGCCACTGCCGCAAGGGCAGCAGCGTGGCAGAAGCACTGGCAGCAGCCGTGCAACACTTGCACGCTGCTGCCCACAGCCACCCTCCACCCTCCCCTTCCCCTCCTTCTTAGACTAGCAGCGGCGACAGCCACCGGGCTGCCGCCTCTTATTTTTTTATTTTTTATTTTATTTTATATTTTTGTTTATTTTATTTTTTTTGTTTTTGTTTTAATTTAATTAAAATAAATTTTATTAATATTAAATTAAATTAGTCCAAAAAATCAAAATTAAATCAACATTCAATCTTAAAATTAGGGTTCTTCATAAAATTAATCCCAATTTAATTCTAACTCTTAAAATTAAATCGATGATCATAAACAAATTATGCATAAATCAATCCGATTAAAATTATGAAGCATAAAACGAATCAAATTAAATCAAAAATCAAGCACAAAATCATATTTTAGGCTTTGAATTTTTGAAAAATTCGAAATTTAGGGTTAGGGGGTTCGAAAATTTCGAACATTTTAGGGCTAAAATTCGGTCCTCTTCATGACTATTTGAGCATAATTAAATCACATTTAATCAATTCCAAAAGTTTAACCACATTAAATATAACAATTGAACCACAATTAAATTAATTTCTCCCTCTTAATTGATTATAAAATTAACATGGACTTCAAATTAGTCGTATTAATATGATCAAGCGCGTTCATGCAAGAGCCTAACTGATACCACTGTAGGAGTTTATAGGTACTACGCAGCGGAAAATCATGAATCATATTCAATCAAGTACCTAATCCCAAGAACACATGCATAACACACAAGACACATAACCATACCTTTGAAGCGTGAATTCCACGTAGCAATTGACAGGCAAATCAGGGAGAGAATAGAGCCCCAAGCGTTGCTCCTCTACTTAGTCCACGAGCTTCGAACGAGCCATCCACCAATACTAGATTGGTCGAGTGATTGAGGAAAACCGCGATCACCACCTTTATTGGACTAACCGACCACCACGATCTACCACCACCACGAACCACCACACTGGCACCAAGGGAGGAGGAGAGAGCCATGAGATAGAGAGGAGTATGAGAGGGGTTGGTCTCGTGTTTGCTAATTAGGGTTTGATCACACTAATCAGATAATTGCATTCATCTTAGCAAACCCTAGGCACCTAGTCTATTTATAATCATATTATAATTAGACTAGGGTTAGGAAGCCCAAAACCCTTCAATCCACTCCATGTGGCCGGCCATACTAGAGGATGAGGCCCATCATGGGCCTTGTTCTCTCATGCCCGATCTAGACCCTTTGTGTGACTTTATAGGATCCGTCCAATTGGGCTTTGGGATATTTTACTAGCCCAAAGATCGTTAGTACCTCTAGCTATGATAAAACGACGACCCAAATGTCCGAACTTAATTATCTCCATAATTTGATCCATTTATATGTCTAGTAATTACACACGACGAAGACATAAATCCTTCAGCCAGTTTTATTCTATATAGAACTTGAAGTATTTTCTATCGTTTCCGGACTATTTTTCTATAAATAGGGTCCTAGACCTCCGTTTTTTATTCACAATCACCAACAATCATCTAATTCTATTCTTTCTCTCTCTCTAAAAGCTAGAAGCTTATTCTCTCTCTATTCTTTTTCTAAACCTTCCCCTCCTACAAAATTCCACATTCATTGGTTCTAGACACACCTAGCCAAGTTCGAAGTTGCCTTCTCCCTAGACGTGAAAGGTTGATAATTTCTTAGGGTTTAGTCCCAAATCCTATTTAAATTATTTAATTTAGTTGTTTGATTTATTATTTTCCTTGAAGTTACTAACGCGTGTATTTTGTTATTAGAAAGAGATACAAGGCATCCAAGTAAGTAAATTAATTGTTATTATTTTGATATAGAAATCATGCTTAGATTATTTTGATTCCTAGTATCATGTTTAGGGTAATAACTAAGATTTCTAATATCGTGCATGTTTCTATGATGCTTCCTATTCTTTCTTTATATCATGTTAGTATCATGTTAGGGATAAAGCTTTGATCTTTAATGTTTAGTGACATGCTAGGATTTGTTATTAATCATGTTAGTATCATGCTTAGGATCTTGCTATTATTATTATGTTGTATTGAGATTATTATGATTGATGATTGTTGTCAATATTATAATTGCTTGATATATATTATTATTGTTGTTGCTTGATCACGCCCTCTCTTGCAGGGTTAAAGGGAATTTGTACTTGTAATCACGCTTAATAAGATAATTAATAATCTTGTTTAGGCTAATATGATTATAATTCAAGTGATCACCAATAATAGTCTTGTTTGTGCATTAATATTCAACCAACATAGATTAAACATGATTAGGATTAATTTGTTGATTGTATGTTGATCGGAAAGCGCACATGAATATGAGAAGAGTAAAGTAGAGGCCTATTTTTAGGGCAGGTTCAATCTCTTTTAGGTTGGATTTGTACCTTCATCCCCAAATATCCAGTCATGGTTCCAGACCACTATGGAGTTAGCGATCTCATGGATCGTGAAGGGGTGTAATCTTCACCCTTTAAACGGTTTACATGTTCCTAAAACTTGTTGGCGACTCTTTTACTCTAGCTTCCTTCCCTTTGGACGCCACCATATTTAATTGTATGATCACAGTGGGGCTCAAGTGTGGGATGCTTGAAATATTCCCTATAGTGAAGGTAGGCTAAAATTTAAAATTTGGTGGTATACCTTATTTGTAAAGAAAAGGGTGATCAATCCTTAACACCATAACCAAGTAATCATCAAACAAAAACACCAACACCCCCAAGCTTATTCAAAGCCAAAATCACAAGCATATATACAAAAAGTGTAAGAACGCTTCCCCCAAGCTTGAATGGAGCATTGTCCCCAGTGCTCTAAACTAGGGAGATCACACTTACATCAAAATATTTTTGAGCTTTTTATTTTTTCTCTTTTTTTTTTCTTTTTAAAGCATTTGCTATTGCTTTTTATCTCTTTTTTTCTCTATTTTTTTTCTTTATTGCTTTGTCCTCGCCTCGTTTGACTATGGACAGCTTTTTCAACTTTGCATTTGCCTTTATTCACAAAATATTCACAATACAATCTTGCTTTTAACATGAGAATGAAATAACCAAACTCTTACACCATATTCTCCAACAATAATGATCAATTGCTTCACAAAAATAAAGAATGGAAACAAGAATGAAACAAAAGGCTCAAAAAGATAAAGATATGGCTTGAAAAGAAGGAATATGGCTCAAATGGTTAGCAGGGAGGAAAATGTAAACCCAAAATAAAGAAATAAAATATGTCCTAGAAAAAGAAAAATTACCACCCTGAAAAGATGCCTATGTCCTTCCTAAATGGTTCAGCCACGATCTTGGGAGATAAGAGTCAAGTTCTAGATAAAGTAAGAGATAGTCAAGGATCCATGTGCCACTTGTGCAAAATGTGTAGAACGCTAGAAAAGAATGAAACCTCACATGGTTGTATAAATAACTCACTATTAGTTTTAAATTCACCAAAGGGAGCAATACGTTCTTACCACAGACAAGTAGAATCTAGATTCAATGTCCCAAAAGTTCTAAACACACTACCTTAGCATACTCTATCCTAGAATCAACCAAACACACTCTCAAACCGTGCAAATTGTTACCATTTAAGAAGAAAAGCATTCAACTATACAAGTCCAAAAGTATTATGTCCAAAGCAAGAAAAAAACAAAGACACATTGCAAATTTGCCTTGATGAAAACAAAAATATTTTTGGAGTTTTTTTTTTTTTTTTGAAATAAAAGAACATGGAAATGCATGTACGAATGTGCATGGCATATATGAATAAAAATCCCGCCAAACATGATTGAATACCCTCCCCCAAGCTTGAATGAGACAATACACTTAAATCATAATTCATAGAATCCATAGGAGGGGAAGAGAAAGAAATCAAACCAACAATACCAACATATTTCCAACAAGTCGCTAACCATTAGAGAAATAGCAAGGAAAGATATTGACGAATGTTAAGGGGGTGTAAAAACCTGCAAATGACCCAACTAAACATTTCAAAGCTAATTTCCTCTAGAATTGAATCTCGTTTCCTAAGCTAGCAAAAATAGGATTCAAACTTACTTAATTATTTATCTGGACCAATACACCAAAGCATATCAAGTCATGTACCTTGCAAAAGGCACACACACATTTCAAAGAGAGAAAATCTGTTTTAAAAATAAAAGTAAATAAAAGCAATAAAACACGGGTTACTTCCCGAGAAAGGCTTGCTTAAGGTCCAAGCTTGACTAGTAAATAATATTACAACGAACGCAAGAGCTTGCCAAATGCACTACTACACATCTCATAAGATAACAAGTAGGCAAATGAGGGAAAGAAGACGTGCAACAAAGATAATGCACATAAGTGAGGAGAGAGATGCCAAGAAAAGGAAAAGGAATCAAAAGCAAATTAAACAAAATAAGAAGAAGAGGAAGAAAGAGAAAAATAAAAATAAGGCAAACTCTACTGAAAATGTTTTTGGGTGGCAAAATCACCCTTTTCCTCAATAGAGGACGAATGTGGGACATGAAAATCATCATAGACAAGGGGGTCCTTAATAAGCTTATTGACAAAAGAAGGGAGGGACATAGGAATGTAGAGGATATGGTTAAATTTTCTTGAAAAAGGGATATGAGAAAATGGAATAGGGGCAATGGTGTCACAAATGAACTCTTTCTCACCACCATGACTCAAATCACCAACTAGAACATGGGAATCAATCGTAGAATCCTCAAAAGAAGAACACTCATGATTTCCATCTCCCTCAAACATCCAACTTCCAAGAGGAACTACATAATCCCCTCCATCACAACAATGAACAACAACTCCTTCAACATACTTAAAGCCCAAAGTCTCAAAACCATGCATGAATGGATGCAAATTCATTTCAAACTCATCTCTCCCCGGCCCATGAAACATCCTCAATGAACTCATTCAAAAGGCTAAGGGTTTTCATTTGAATCTCAAAGAACACATTGTATATAACCTCAAATGATTCCAAATACTCATGGATAGAAGAATCACAAACATGCACATGAGTTGCGCTCGGTGCGGTTTGCCTTATACAAAAATGCGTTTTTAAAACTTCCATAACTTTTGATTGCAAAGTCGGATTAAGGCGTGTGAGATAGCATTGGAAAGATCCGAATGTCTACATTCCAATGCCGTTAGAATTAGGTTAAAATCTGTTATGGATAAAAGATATGGCCGTTGGAGTACAAGGGTATCTGTTTTAGGGCACGATTAAGTATTTTGATTATAACTTCTTCGTTTTAACTCGGAATTGGGCTTATAATATACCGTTGGAAATCTAATTAAATGGGCTATCCATCTGTAATGGCGTTGCATGGAAATTTGATGGTTAGTTTATCTGATTGGCTCGGTTTTTAACAATGTAAGATCCATTGGATCCAATCATTGCATTTAATGCATTTGAATCCATTATTAATTAAGATGTATGAGCACATTTTAGGCCTAATTAGTAATCGAAAAAGGATCTAAGATAAATTGGTCTCAAATATGGGTTTTAACTTACTTCATAATGCATTTCGTAGTCCATAAATACTTCATCTTTGATTAAGCATGAAGAACGGGTTTTTGTAACATCATCGCACTTCCTGTTGAGAGAGGAGGCCAAAAGTAGGTGTCTACACTTTCAAATATAGCATTATTTAGATTTTCAAAACCCTTAAACTATTTCCATAGTCTCTTCCAAAATCCTATTTTAGGAAGGTGGTTTTGGTATCTATTTTGCCATATTTCATAGATGTAATTTTGCTAGAATAATCACAAAAAGTCTTTAGCATTCCGATTTGTGAATAGGTTTTTATTAAATTCAAGGTCGTGACTCAATTGTATCCTTTTCAACCAATCTAGCTATGTATGCATATACATTTTCATATTTGTTAGTTTTCTCCTTGAAAACTTATTTGCAATTGATGGGTCTTTACCCTTCATAAAAAATTAATCAAGTTTTAAACATGATTTTCAAACATGGAGTCTATTTTGGATTTTATAGCCTCTAACCATTATTCCGAATTAGGATTTTTCATAGCTGATTTACAAGACACTATTCTTTTACCATCTAATAGTAAATAGTATGCTTTTAAGTCATAGGTTTATTTCTAACTTAATAGAAATTTATAAGATTCAATCCAAGCCTTTGGTGAATTCTATACCTATACGGGGTAATTAATCAAACACTTAGTCTTGAGGCGCTTTTAAGGCCCTTTGATTATGTTGATCTTACTCCAACACTTCTAAAGTTTTGTGAGTAATGAATTCTCTTTTAAAGCACTTCTAAATTCCTTTTAGTATTCTTGATCAATCATTCTCACGAAGCTCTTCTAAATTCTTCCGAGATTTTTAGTTCTAGTTTGTTGCTAATCTCAATGGTTATCGAGTTCATTTTCCTCCCACTTGTCGTTTTGGAAATGTGTTACTTTCTAGAAAGACACCACTTAAAGCAACAAATACTATGTTCTTAATTGGGCTGTAAAAGTAATGCCCTTAATCTCACTTGAATGCTTAGAAAGAGAAATGTATATTGTCTTTGGGTAAAAGTTCGTTGTGAAACAAACAGTTAGCTCCCACTTGAGCTATCTTAGCCTTTATTGAGCCACTGAGCTCCCACTGAGTCACTTAGCACCCACTACGGCTATGAGCCCTAGACATATACTTTTTGAAGTTATTTATATCCATAATTTGAATATGACGTACTTTCTTAGCTTCGACATCTTATTTAGTGTAACATTTTTCATTTGCGTAGATCTTTAAGAACTTTATAGGAAGGGATGTGATCTATCATTATTCGAGTCATTTCCAAATGGCATCGAGGTCTCCGTGAAGACATACTATGTTCGTTGTGGAATTATTTATGAAAATTTCAATTTCCTAACTTTGAGATGATCACCGTTGGTCAAGCTAACATCTCTCGATTTAATCTAGAAGTTTTGATATCTTGCCAAGTCGATTCTATACTTCACTGAACTTTTGAGCTACTCAAGATCCAGTTTGTTCACATTTGATGAACATAGATTCTTTTAAACTCTTGTGAAACGTCGAAGTAATTGAATCCTCTTTAGCTTTCGGAGTCAGTTTTCTATACCAAGCACAATAGCTTCTTTCTTTCTCGATTTCAACAAGTAAGACTTGCTTGTCTTAAAACGATGTCGAATCGATCAACTAACAAGAGTCTATCTAATAGAGCCTTGAGTACGTTCTTGTCGATGTGACATTGTTAAAGATGTTCGGAACACAAATCATGTCCATGAATTGAACTTTGTGAGTTTCCATGTTGAGGAAATGTTTGTTTATAATTAAGCATTCTTGACTCATGGCTTAGACAACCATGCCATTCAAATAAAACCCGCAACTATTGCTCTTTTACTTTAAATGTGAGTCTTTCTATGTATAAGCGGATCGTTTGCTGATTATGGAACATAATAACCATTATTCGTTCTAGCCTTAGCCTAATAGGTACTTAAAATAAACAAACAACCTTATAACTAATGTAGCACTACTTACTTCATTCCAAGCTTGTAAGTCAATAACTTAGCTTAACTTCAATGGTTTGCGGTCACTTTCAAAGTAGAACACTCAAGCTGTATCCGATACTTTTTGAAGATAATGAGTTGCTAAGTTTAACTACGCGCGATAACATGAACTCTTAGGTAGAATTGGAATCTTATTCATTTTCTTCGTTCCTTTCTAATTATACATCATCTCATAACCTTTAACAACCATTTCTTTAAGTGTTTTAATTTTTATACTTTGTTAGGCATAATTAGGCATCTAATGCGCCGTAAAACAAAGTACCATCTTTTTCTTTAATTCGTACTAAAATTACTACATTAATGAATCCTACTCATTTGTGTATGAAGAGAAAAGATATGTTGGTTGTCAACTATTAATAAGTTGAGTTTTCAAATCAATATTCATGTTTATCATAACTACCTTGTATTTTGAATACATGATGTCCAACCGTCCTTTCGGACTTAGTTTATAAAAGTCATTTATTATGAGAGTAGCATTTTAGAAATGCTCTTCCTATTTTTGAAGACCATCCTCAAAAATTTTACTAATCATTGACAATATAATTTAATTTAGAATTCTACAAATATAAGTGCAAAGTATAACCATTTATTAAGATAATAACATAGAAAAGTTTTAAATTAAAAGCATACATGCAAACTTTAAATATTATTAAGCGTCTTATCCACGCATTGAAATTGTCCCTTTTAGGCGAGAATAAAACGATTCTAAGATCCCAAAAATCAGAAAGTGATTAATCATGCTTTGGCTTGTCTTAACACTTAATATTTTGAGGTAAGCAATTTAATTGCTAATAGCTCTAGGCTATTATTGGTTCGATAAAGCGTCGCATCTAATGCTTCCATGAAGATTATCTTCATTGCGAAGACATCTAAGAACTCCTTACTGATATGGTTAAATTTAACCAAAATCAACTTGTACACCTTGTAAACCTTACGTTCCTAGGAAAATAGTGATGTTTCTCTTTGGTGTAGCCCGCCACTATTCTCATTAGTTCGGTAAGTGTTATCTTGGAATGACAAATTTAACTCAAATTTATAGGGACCTAGGGTTTCTATGTTGGTTGATTTAAGTGAACTTAATTAATCATCGCAACATTTGAAATCCTAAACACGCATCTAACATATCATTCATATATATAAGCATAAATATATATCCTCAGTGCTTTGTTGGATATTGGTAGCTGTGACTTGTTCAAGTTGGTTCACCAAGTGCTTTGTTGTGTTTTTCAATTCCTTGATGATATCCTCAGTGTTTGGTTTCATGGTTGTCATCATTCTCAAGAGGTCAGGCATATTGGCTCTTAAGTGCTAGCATTGCCATCAGATGGCCGTTGTTGTTGAGGTGGCCTATTGAATCTTAGAGAAGCATGATAAGAGGCTCCTTGTTGATTGAGCGAAGGCCTTATAAAATATTGCTGAGGTCGAGGGTTCTAAGTTTGTGACCACTGCTGCTGAGGTTGAGGATTTTAAACATTATTGCTTCTGTAAGAAAGGTAGGGATAATTCCTCAAACCTGGATTATATGTGTTAGAATATGGGTCATTTAGTTACCTTTGTTGAAAGGCATTCACTTGCTCCATCTGATTAGTATCTTAAGAATTTTGAGCACATTGATATCCAAATTAACCTTGTATACCACATAAATAATGAAAAAGTTAGTTTGTAGAGGTTGAGAAGACATAACATTAATAGATACAAGAGAGGAGTCTTAAGTAGCCTGTAATGCATTAATGTTTGCAGTTAATTAAGCCATCCGAGATGTGAGGATTGAATAAAATTCAACTTCCATCTTCCCTTTCTTAGCTCGCGTTCCTGGAGATGAGAAGTGGTTGGCCGTTAGATCAGCAAGAAAATCATGCCATTCCTCGATCGTTTTGTCATGGAACACACCACCTGTTGCTGAGTCTACAATATATTCGGTCTTAGGTTCTAGTTCGTTATAAAATATACGAACAAGATTCCACTTCTCTAAGTTGTGACGCGAGAATGATCGTTGAAGATCTAAAAATCTATCCCATACATCTCTAAGAGATTCCTTGATTCTTGAGAAAATGTTGATATATGGTGTTGAATCTTTTTCAGTTTTTTTTAGGAGGTAAATACTCTTTGAGAAATGACTGAGAATCTTTATCCACCTTGTCTCCTTGACAATATTCAACCACTATCACGAAGGGAAAATTCAAACAACATCACTTTCAATTGATCTTGAGTGACTCCTTTGTGATGAACAGTGGAGCATAATTGTTGAAATCACTACTAACGATTAATTGGCTCGTCAGTAGGACGGTCGCTAAATTGATCTTGTTGGATCATACTAAGTAATGAAGGTTTGATTTCAAATTTCTCTCTAGTGATTTATGGCATTTTGAGACCCGTTAGAATGCCATCTTGGGATGATACCCCAAAAGAATTAAGAAACCTATTATAAGTCATCTCTTATTGTAAATTAGACTGTGTTGTAGGACTCTTCTTTGAATGGGTCTTTATCTTCTTTTCCTTTCCCTTGCTTTTTGAGTTGCCTAAGGGTCTTGTCCAAGGCTGGATCTATAGGCATCAAGTCACCTGTTCGTTTTAACCTGGGCATAAAAAAAAAAGAAAAGAAAATAATGAGAATGCCCTAATTGTAACAAAAAGTTCCAATGAGATAATGGAAACATTTCAAACAAACAAACTAAAACTTATAGAATCTAGCCGCCTCCCTAGCAACAACGCCAAAAACATGATGAATAAAAAGTTATACCGCAAGTGCACGGTGTCTCTTGTTAGCAGAGACTTAGCAAATATGGGTTTAATCCCATAGGGAGACATGTTCTATTAATGTTTGCCAATTATATAAAGTATTTCAATAAACGAAGAGTGATTTGATAATAAAATAACTAAACTAGGACAATAATGAAAACAAGGTTATTCTCAAAAAAATAAAGGTGTAGGTGTAAACACCTGATTGTTTCTCCCCGAAAACCAAACCTAGTGATGAGTACCTTTCACGTCTTTGATTATTAAGTTAGGTGAAGAGTTGAAGAGTCTCATGAATATTCCTTTAGCCTTGACCATTCTTAACCTTAACATTAATGTTTTAAACAAAAATCATTCATTTCCTGTCCTGAAAATCATGCATTTCGTGAAAAATAAAAAGAGCTTTCGAACGATATATTATAAGCCCAAATTCGACTTGTAATGAAGAAGTTATGGCCAAAAATCTAAACTAAGCATAAACCGAGCCTTACCTGCGACCCAATGATCATGTGGAGGGTCCAGTAACCTTAACCTCAACCTTAAACTAATTAGGACTTATTACAAGTTTCTATAATTTCGAAAAGGTTATTTTCGATCCTAAATTCCTTAAGATTTATTATTAGCTTCTAGAATCTTCTAGAAAGTTATAATTTATCTTGTTTTCTTACAGATAAAGACTTAAGAATTTTACATCGAATAAAACACTTGTTTTTCAATGATTTTAATTCTGATAAAATTAAAATACGTACGGAAACCTAAATAACCATATTTTATTGGAATTCGGATTCTGTACGAGTTCTATCTTCCAAAAACCATCGCTGAGTGACAGTACCATCGTGCTGCGACAAGCTTGTTGCCCCGCGATAAGCCTGTCGCATCGTGATAAAGCTGTCGCACCGCGATGGATCCTATTTTACTCTGAGCTAGATTCTGACTCTTTTTTTCTTATTTTCGACCCTCTTTTTTCCTAATAAATAGAGGTCGTTTCACCCCATTTTCATTCAACAACAATCATTTTCTAATCCCTCTTTCTAAGCTTAAAGCTTCTTCTATCTCTTTTTCTTTCTTAGCCTTAGCCTAGCCTAAACACGATCCTAAACACATCCCTCGATACTTTTCCGAAAACAGACACCATTCTCCCTTCACAAGCCTTAAATACTCCAAGCCCTTCTCGAAGTTGCGTTCGACCTTGACGTGAAAGGTTGATAGTTCTTTGGGTTTGGTCCCAAATCTATATTCTTATTTGACTTATTTATTTGAATTAATCTTTCTTGACGTTTGAAAGCGTGTATTTTATTTTTATAGAAAGTGATAAAAGGCATCAAAAAGAGTAATCCGATTACTTTATTCCTATGGAAAGCATGCTTCGAGTTTATTTTAATTCCTAGTATCATGTTAGGATGTTGATTATGATTTCTAATCTCATGTATCGTGTTTCTAGTATCATGTTTAAACTAAAATTTTGATTATTGTTAGTGACATGCTAGGGTTTGTTATTATCTGTTTAGTATCATGCCTAGGATCTTATAATGATATTATGTTGATTTTATTAGGATGATGATTGTTGTGTCAATATATATGTTTCTTGATTATTTATGACTTATAGCTATTGCTTGATCACGCCATTTTTGCAGGTTTAAAGGGAATTTGTACTTGAAAGCACGCCTAATAAGATAATAAAAATTTGATTTTATGATTTTAATTCAAGTGATCGCCAAAAATAGATTAATTTGTGCATTAATAATCAACCAACGTAGATTAAATATGCTAAGGATTAATTTGATGGATGTGTGTTAATTGAAAAGCACACATGAATATCATAAGAATTAATTAGAGGTCGATTTAGGGCGGGTTCAATCTCTTTTAGGTTGGATTCTTACCATCATTCCTGAAAATACATTCATGGTTCCGAACCACTATGGAGTTAGCAATCTTCGTGATCGTGAATAGGGAGTAACTTTCAGACCCGTGAAACGATTTACTAGTTCCTAAAACTTGTTGACGACTCTTTTATCTCTAGCTTCTTTCTCTCTGGACACCACCATGCCTAAAAGCATGATCACAGTAGGATTCAAAGTCGAGTTTGAAAAATTTCCTACAATTTTTAGCGACTCCACCGGGGAAGATTCCTATTTTAATTCCTTAAATTTATTTTTGTAGTCGACATAGAAAGAGAGGATGTGACTTGAAAAATCCTAGATATTCATGTTCGTAATTTTGATTAACATTGTGGCATAAGCATAAAAAGGTCCACATTGGAAATACCATCCAAAATGCGTAAAAAACATAGGATTTTTATACCTAGGAAAAGCTGGAAATATATTTCACAATTAGAATCGAAAAGGAACTACAAAACTGGAAAATTTGTAAAACATAGAACACTGCCGCGACGTGCTAGAACTGTCGCGAGATGGCAGGGTCTGTCGCCATAAGACATCCCTTGTTTTCTTGCGACGAGTTATCTCGACATCAAGGAAGGATTCTGCCTTCTTGTTATGACCGATTCTAGTACTGTCTCAATGATTCTACTTTCTGATTGAGTTTTTCCAACTTTTCTTAACCCATATGTTTTCTACATATGGTCTAAGCCCTTGGGAATTCACGCTCTATCTACCAAAACGAACACACCGTGTAACGACGGGTACATCCGAGTTTGTGAATTCACCAAACCATGGAAGCAAGTCTTACTTGCGGTGTCCCACCTATTGTGCCAAGCCTTCTAAAGGTAAGGCTTCCGCGTGATGCATCTGGACTCATAACTATAGACCTATATGACCACCATAATTCTTAACTTTTAGAGAATTAGAGCCATGGTTAGGTTGCAAACTCATTGCATCATATTGTGACTATTTAACTACTTGTGCATTCCTTACTTGTGCATAGATTATGATTAAGCTAACCTTTTGTGTTGATTTTTTTTTGTAAAGAAATCTAAACAAACTAACCAATGACTAAAAGGACTTTGCTTAATTAACCAGTCAATTAATTTCACCTTATAAAGTCTAAACATACTTGACTTAGCAAGACTATAGGCTTATACCTTCGAAAGAATCACCGAAAATAAATTAAATTAGCATTCTGTTTTTTCGGGTGCGAAAATTTAGTTTGTGCCGCAAAACGCTAGTTTGTTTGCGACGTGACAGTGTTGTCGCGCCACGACAAAACCTGTGCTCTGCGATAGTTCCATCGCTCCGCGATGGTTCGGTTTCTTCTTTCCGAGTCTTCTAATCGAGTTTAATTCTCATAATTAACAAATTTAATGTATAAGAGAGGTCTTAAATTAGTCTTTAATTGAGTCTAATCACCATGGTCATTACACGAGTCTTGAACATGTTACTTTCACTCATGAGTTAATGCATCCACTTTGTATATGTCTTTTCACCAAGACCATGTCTAGAGTCTTGTGTGCGTTTTTTTAATTATTTTTACGGGGGTAAATCGGATATTATCCTCTAGACATAAACCATGTTGCTTAAACCTTGATTTAACCCCCATACTTGATTCCCAAAACATGCACTCATTATTTATTTATTTATTTGCTTTTTCAACCCAATAATAAAGTACAAGCCAGTTTAAGTCCGTTATTAAAAGAGTTAATGGTTTAATTTTACACCTCTTGGTCAAGGAAAAAAGGGCGTTTAATTAAGGACAACACATTCATTCTAGTACAACTCTTTGATAGACCGGTTCGACAAACTTCAAGAAACCATGAATGGACTTGCCGAAATTCTCAAGGGACACACCACTCGAGTCGATGACCCTAACAAGTAAGTACCCATTGAAACAATCAAGCGTATGGAAGATAGCTTTTGTCAAATCTCTAATGACTACAAGTACTTTGGGATACCTTCTAAGGGAGTGTCAGTGGATAAGGAAATTCTTTCGCAAAATTTTTTTGCCAATGACATTCCTAAATTTTAAGCTATCGACAATCATTACTTCCATTTAAGGGGATTTGAAACGATCTTGGAGATCAAGGGAATTGACAAGAAGGTGTTCCCTTGGCTCCTCCCACTTTCTCTTGAGCTAGTTGTAAGTAACGGTTCAAGTGGAAACTGATCATAGGGAACTTGATTTGCTTAAACAAAAAGAGAATGAAGGTTTCACTACCTTCTACAATAGGTGGATGAAACTTCCGCTATGATGATCGAAGTTCCAAGTGAGAAAGAATCTATAAGGATGTTCATTAGGAACCTCCAAGAAAACTATCAAAAGATTTTAAAATATCAATACAATTTAAATACTTATAAAGTTGTTTAAAACATAGGCATCGAAATTGAAGATATTCTCGCAAAACAGAATGCTGCTAACAATAGTAACAACAGTGGCTGGAAAGGAAAGAAGAACAACAATCCATTTTCTTCCAGAAATGCCCACTCTAGTAATAATGTTAGTACCTTTAAATGACGTCCTGGCCATAATAATAAAGGACGAAGAAAACAATTTAGAAGGGAGTCCACCCCTATTAGGATAACCTATGACACTGCCTTCGGTCGTCTCCATGCCAAGGGACTCATCATTCCCATTGGACCTATTCAAGACCCTACACCTGAAAAGAGAACGCGTAGTTGGAATCCAAATGCACACTGCAAGTATCATCAAGGAAGGGGCCAATTTACTGAAAGTTATTGGAAATTAAAAAAGCTATTAAACACTTGATTGATAATAACAAACTTCATTCCAGTACCTCCTGTTAGCAAGAAACCAAGTATCAATACTTCTCCACTTTTCAATACTTTGGCTATTTCTGACGAACAAGATCCAATAGATCCATCACTCCTTACTAAGCTAGTTGAAGATTCTCCTATAAAAGGAATTCATACCATTGAAGAAGATTAGAAGAGGAGATTTTATTCGATGCCATGACTAATTTTTAAGAAAAGAATACAAATGAAGACATTGTTAGTCCTTCCCCAAATCCTACTAAGGCAGAAATAAAAAGGCTTATTAATGAAATAAGCCTTGAACTTCAAGTTCTTTACAGGAGGTTAGATAAAATAGAAAACAAGGTTGTCCCCAAAAAAAAGAGTAACCCCTCTCCTAAATCAAATATCATTTGGAGGAAACCATTTATTTTTAACGTTGTTGAGCCACCAATGAAAAGAAACAACAGGGCTTACACACCCAGAGGCACCACTTATGGATGAGCCTTTGATATACTCCTTGAAAAGGGTATGGTCAAGCCTTGCGAGCCAAAGCCATTCGAATCCCTTAAAAGAATGGACAAATTTTACTATAAATATCATTAATTTGAAGGTCATACAATCGTAAGTTGTTTCTGAATCAAGGACTATGTTCAAGGACTCATAGATAATGGGGAACTTTTCGTCCTAAGAATAAAGAACACCCCAAAAAAGGAAAGTACTATCCCTACTTCCAATGACGCCAATATCTATGGGATTTGGGATAGTGATGATGAAGATGTGTACCTCAAAGATATGGGGAAACCACCACTTGCTACACTTTACCCTTGAAGATAATGATGACATTTGGGATGAAGTCTCCCCAATTACTATACTCACAAGGTCTAGGAGATTGCAACCATTTATGTAACACCCCAACCCCAAACAAATTAGGGAGGGGCCTATTGTCATGAAATGCGCATCAAGAACCAACAACTGTCCCCATAGACCAACACAAAATCCTTCTAGATTATTTTGTCCTCACTCATGCGCACCCCGAGAAAACTTCCCAGGAGGTCACCCATCCCAAGACTACTCCCAGCAAAGCACGCTTAACTATGGAGTATTTTAGCATATGGGCTCCCTAAAAGGAAGATAGCATATGGGCTCCCTAAATGGAAGATGCATCTTGTTGATATGAGTAGTATATTAAACCCTTTTAAAGCAATCATGAGGGGTATTTCATACACCCGCACTTCAGAACGGCAACACCCTCGTTGCGCCTGGAAAGCTAGGGACTCTAGTATTACGCCTGATGGTAACTGGGTAGCGAAGTGTTACATCAAGTCTGGCTACGGCCATATGGCCCCAGAATTCTCCCCCGCTAGGCGACTAACATAGGATTAATTATCCAAGATCAGCATGCGGTCGCGGGGTTGCTCTGATACCATTTGTAACACCTCGACCCCAAATAAATTAGGGAGGGGCCTATTGTCACGAAATGCACATCAAGGGCAAACAAATGTCCCCACAGACAAACACAAAGTCCTTCTGGTGCATTTTTACCTCACTCATGCGCACCTCGAGAAAACTTCCCTAGGAGGTCACCCATCCCAAGACTACTTGATTAGTGCTATGAGTGGCCTCCTAGCTAGTAGGTAATTTATTTTCATAGCTTTCTTTTAGGTTGTGTTTACCTTTCTTTCATAGCTTTCTTTTTTAATAAATGCTTAGTTTTATGCTTTTCCTCTTTATTTTCCCCTTTCTCTCTTATTTTGTGTTTTTATGGTTTTTCTAGTGTTTTCTCTTTTATTTCCTCTCTTTTTGTGGTTGTAGGTATTGTACGATGTTCGGCTCCTTATATTGGTGGTTTTCTAAGTCGGAAGATGCTTTTGGGGCATGTTCATAGCAATAAGAAAGCTCGAGATGCAAGAAAGTGGATGCTCCAAGTTCTAGCTCTTACACTCTCAAGTTGCACTCTCATAAAATCACGGTGTTGAACCCACCGTCAAGTCCATTTGAATCTTCCATGTTTAGTGATTATCATGAAGACCTTGCGAGCGCTCATGAAGAATCATTTGCTAGTGCACGAAGCTTCGAAGCGTTGAAGGAACCTAGAGGAGCGCGAGCGCACCACCCTCATGTGCAGGTGCGCATGGCTGGTGCACGGGTGCGCCAACCTGCACAGCACGGGCGCGCTGCCCGTGCGCGGCAGTGCCCCTTTGTTTTTTGTTTTGCTTGTTTTCGAATTTCGGACCGAGCTTTATTTTAAACATTTTTTTCCCAATAATTTTAGCTTAGTTTAGACTTTTTCTCTAGTTTTAGGATTAGTTTAGAAGTAGATTTAGATAGAGAAAGTGAGAGCTTTCAATGGTGATTTAAGACATTGATGATACAAGGGTGACAATTATATTGAAGATCTTATCTATTATCAATGAGCATTTCTAACTCTATCTGATCTTATTGCTTTGTTTAGATTTATGAAATGATTTATCTTGATTAGTGTAATGTTCTTCATATTTTATTGATTCTTGATTTCTTAGTTGCTTGTTGATTAGATGATGATTCTTGGGTAGTTGTTTTGCTAGGGATTGGGTGAAACTTATATGATTGATTCGTTGTGATTAATTTTGGAATTATGTTGATTAATTGTTGAGATTAAAGTGATTAATGTAAGTTTGCATGTGTATAGTTTGATTAGGCCTTGAGAATTATGTTAGATTGTATTGTGATTTCTAATGACACGACCCATTGATTTAGGAATTGCAATTGTCGATTGGTTTGGATTTTGATTTTTCGTTTGTTATTCGTAGAGACCACTAACTTAACAATTAGGAGATAGCTCTTTGATTCCAATTGATAGCTCTTATCATTAGTCTTCACAACCATTGATTGGCCTGTTCTTCCTAAGTTATTGCAATTGTCATGATTACTTGTTGATTCCCATTCCCTAGTGTTTCATTTGTTTTCTTATTTGTTTTGGTAGTTGAATAGTGTTACCTTATTTACCTTTGACATCGACTTAGCTTAAGCACACAATTGAAAGCACTTGAACATAATCGTTCCTAGTGATTCGACCCTTGACTTACCTCTATACTTGTATATAGGTTTGTTAAGTGATTATAAATTTTGTTTGGCTTAGGGAGGATTAGTCACCGACCTAGTTTACCTCCCTTTGTAAAAAAGGCGTCGTTGCCGTGGAATGACATGGTTATTTGCTATAGTTTTTAAGTCTATTCCATCATATTTGAAAAACAAAAAAAGATTTTGCTTCTTTTAATCTACATTGGTAGCCATGCTACAAATATTTTCACTTGAGATTTGCATGCGTAGGGCACGAGATCGGACCTTAGTGTCACTTGATCCGGAAATCGAGAGGACCATCATGAAGATAAATGTTGCTAATTGTTCCTTAAGCTCTAGTCCCTCAAGAGAGGAAGAACATCAAGAAGAAGAAGAAGAACGAGAAAGCATGGGTACTAATCCGAGAGTACCATTGAACGAGTTGGGAATTTCGGGAGCTTATAGGTTTGAAAGTGGAATTGCTCCTTGTAGACACCTAAAAATTTCTTCCCGAAACCAAACCCAATGATGAACAATCTTTCACCGCTATTATTGAGCGGGTCGAGTATTTAATCCTGGGAGTGCTTAAATTCATGTTCAATCAAACCCAGCTCACAAAATAGTCAACGGATTAGTCCTAATGTTTAGTCAAAGCATAATCAAATTCATATTTTGGACCGACACCTTTTTAATTCATTTCATATTATTTATTAATTAAGCCCGATTAATATATAACAAAACCCTAAAACCTGAAATTAGTCCGGAAATCTGAAGCGGTACCTAAAATACCACGTGCTTAATCATTAAGAATTAGGTTAAAATGAATCTGGACATTTTTATGGAAAACACAAATGCCGTGTCACGACACACACACCCTGACACGGTATCCTGCACCGTGTCGCGGTATTGCGCGCTGTTACACGGTACAAGTGCCGTGACGCGGTGCCCAATAAGGGTTTCTCCGCGGTGCCTTTTCATTTTTAGGGTTCCATGCATCCCCTACTCATTTCCTCTTGTAGGGAATATTTCAAGAATAACCCCAAACTTGAGCCCCACTGTGATCATACACTTAAGCATGGTGGTGTCCAAAGGGAAGGAAGCTAGAGTAAAAGAGTCGCCAACAAGTTTTAGGAACTTGTAATCCGTTCACAGGGTGAAGGTTACACCCCTTAACGATCCAGGAGATCGTTAACTCCAATAGGTCTGGAACCGTGACTGGTGTTCGGGGATGAAGGTACAAATCCAATCTAAAAGAAAAAAGAACCTGCCCTAATAATAGGCCTCTACTTCATTCTTCTCGTATTCATGTGCGCTTTCTGACTAACATGCAATCATTAGGTTTACCCTAAACCTGTTTAATCTATGTTGGTTTAATATTAATGCACAAATAAATCTATTATTGGCGATCACTTGAATTATAATAAAATTAGCCTAAACAAGATTATTAATTATCTTATTAAGCGTGATTACAAGTACAAATTCCCTTTAAACCTACAAGAGAGGGCATGATCAAGCAACAACAATAATAAAATATATCAAGCAACATAATAATAATAAAAATAATAATCATCATAATTATAATCATAATCATGTTAAAGCATAATATTATTAGCAAGATCCTAGGCATGATACTAACAAGATTCATAACAAATCCTAACATGTCACTAAACATCAAAGATCAAAGCTTTAGCCCTAACATGATACTAACATGATATTAGGAAAGAAAATAGGAAGCATCCTAGAAATCATAATTGATATAAGCAAATCACCCTAAATATCATACTAAGGAAAGCATCTTAACATGATACTAGGAACCAAAATAACAATCTAAACATGATTTCTATATCAAAATATCAATTAAACCATTAAAGTACTTACTTGGATGTATCTCTTTCTAATAACAAAATACACACGTTAGTAACTTCAAGGAAAATAATAAAATCAAACAATTAAACTAAATAATTGAAAGAGAGATTTGGGACCGAACCCTCAGAAATATCAAACCTTTCACGTCTAGGGCGAAGGCAACTTCGAACTTGGCTAGGTGTGTCTAGATCTTGTGAATGCGGAATTTTGTTTGTGAAAAGTTGGTTTAGAAAGAGAGAGAGAGAGAGTATCAAGAAATTCTTAATGAGAGTTGGTAATTAAAAATGGAGGTTTAAAGAGGCTATTTATAACGAAAATCAGCCGGAGCATGATAAAAAAGAATCAGAGTTTCAAGAAGAATAAAACACGACGTTGTCGCCACACAAGCCTCTGTCGCCAGGCGACAGCCTGTGGTGCGGCGCTGCAGGCAGTTTTTTCACACGTTTTCATATTTTTGATAAATTTAAGCGTATGATAAAGGAATAATCGTGTCGTTAGACAACTACACCTAAATCAAATACAATTTATAACACTTGACTTATCCTAATACAAGTATATGGCAAGAAGAGGGGTCGAACCACAGGGAGAAGCACATAAACACCGCATTCATCACTAGACTTTAAGCTATCTCGAGACAAAGGACAGGAATGACTAAGAGTTTAAACTAAAGGTAAAACGAGTTAAAATCAATATAACTAAACACTAAGGGGAATGGGTAGATGTAGATGCCGCTTGATCATGCAATAACATTAAAGCAAATCAATAGTGAACTAAACATGCGTGAATATCGAAATAAGGTCCAATCTAACCCCCTTCCGGGGTTAATCGGTTTCTCCTAACATAGCCTCTATGTTTCCACACTAGAACCATATATTGGGAGGTGCAATCAAAGAACAATCGATAGTAATGAACCTTAACTAAGTCAACTTCCATTCCTTGTTAGCAAAGATTCACCTTTAACCAACCAACAATGTGCACTTGCAAGAAGATCAAAGAATATCAAGCATGCAAAGATTTTAATCACAATTAACTTAATCCCAATATTATAAACATGAACAATTAGCAACTACGCCATCCCCACACCCTTGGCTAAGTGACTACTCATAAATCATGTTGAAAACAATATCAATCACCAAATCAATAAGCATCAACATGATCAATAAGCAAAGAAGGAAAATCAAAATAAACAAACAAAATTAAATGCAAAGGTAAAGAGAAAGAGTAAGAGATTGCTCATTAATTGAAGTTGAAGATCTACAAAAGATTAAACAAGCTTCTTCTTCAAAATCCAAGTTCATCAATGAAGAAATCTACACTTTCTCTCTCTACCAAATGAAGACTAATAGTGTTTTTCTCTCTAGATTAAGCAAAAAAAAATGCAGAAAATTTAAAACTAAGTTAATCTAATTACATCAAAACGTTCTCAAAAATGGGACTTATATAGTCCGTACACGGCTAGCTGAAGTAAGGGAGTGGTCCGACCGAACACTGGGAAGGTTCGGCCGGACTACAGGGTAGGTTCGGTCGAACTCCCCTGATCCTGGTCTGGTCGAACTTCTGAGGTTCGACCACTCCTGTAAAATCGCCGAAATGCAACTTGACTCTGCCTCTACGTTTGACCGGACAGTGGAGCAGGTTCGGCCACACCCTGGTTCGACCGCACCATCAGGGGGTTCAGCCGAACCCCTCCTTAACCTTGCTTATCTTCAGCTTTCCTTGAACTTTTGGCTTCCTCCTCTTAAAGACCCCGGTTCCTACAAAGAATAATCATGGAAATCAAAGTAAAGAGTAGGAAAAAGGGCAAAATCTAGGAAAGAAGACGCATAAAGGGAAAGAGAACTAAGTGCAAAGAAAAGGATGCAAACAAGCCACAAATGTGGGAAAATGACCATCAAAATGAACCTTAATCGTGGCATAAATGCCACTCATCAGGGTACGAGGGGTAAAACTGTAATTTCATTTAAAACACATCTTTTATACTAAATAAAACTCATAAAACTCAATTATCAATGCTAATCACATTAGGATTCAAAAGAACCTTCAATCCTAATTGCATTAGGAATGATAAATCAGAATAGGCCCTCCTCTAGATCATTGGGCCGCATATAAAGGTCAAACCTGGCCTAGTTTAGTAAATTGGCCATAACTTCCTCATTATTCATCGGAATTGGGCTTATAATATATCATTGGAAAGCTCTTTTTGAGCCCCAATCCAACTACACTATTATTGGACCCTTGCCATGGACCAAACTAAACTGGGTTGGCTATTTTCATAAAATAGGTTTTCGAAAACAGAGAAAAAGAAGAGAAATAAAAACTAACCGCAACACTAGACTTTCCACACTTTCACTTCATTCGATTAAGATTCGACGTGAAAAGTATTCATCACCGGGTTTGGTTTTGGGGAGACACAAATGGGTGTCCACACCTCTATAAATACTGTTAGGTTTCAATGAGTGCAACTCACCGCGGAACAAAACCCGACCCCATGACCCGCTCATAATTAATATGACTAAAATGATATATATAACAAGAAAGAGAGAAAAGACATTCTTACCCTTGCCGCGTGCTTCGCTCTCACTCGGAGATCTTACTTCAAAGCCAAGTCTTGCAAGCGCAGAAACCTCCTACGGTATCCACCTGCAACTCGACCCCGACTGGTCTCTAACTTGGAGTTTAGCCAAGTCAGACCAAAACACTACTCGAGTATTATATGAACTTAAAGGATTTCTCTCAAGTGGAGATCCCTTCTTGAGTTCCTACTTAAGTGACTTTCTCCAAATCCCAAGGTGGGTATTTATAGAGAATGTCATGAGAGAATTCCATTCTCCCATCAATGTGGGAGAGTTGGTAAAATCAATTTTCCCTTTTTATTTTTTAAATCAAAAATAAAATAAAATAACAAACAACTAATTAATCAACAAGTGTCATTCTAAGAGGAGAGGTTAGGTAAGGACCACAAGGGGAGGGGGGACCAAAAACTTGATCCCCAAGGCTCCCAAAAACCGCCCATCACATCTCTCGGCTCCAATGAATGGCTGCCACATGGCAGACCATGCCTTGGCACCCAAGCAACCTTCCTAGCGCTTGGTACGTGTGACTAGGCCTGCTGCTGGGCGCACACATGTGCGGCAGTGCTGCTACCTCGGACCAGCACGCCATGCATGCTTACGGGCTGCTAGCCGAGGGCACTGCGCCACACTGCTAGCAGTGCTAGCGTGGCAGCTAGCTAGCTAGCACTGTTAGCTCGATGCTACTGCTGCCCGCACATGCTAGCCATGTGCTAGCAGCAATGCTAGTAGTGGTGCGATAGCACCAACAAGCTAGCCTAGGCTCGGTTTGGTGCGCATGCTAGCCACCATGCTATACCAAGTGCCCCTAGCACTCGGTTTGCTTGGGGCATTCCGATGCTAGGGGTAATTTGGTAAATTATTAATTAATTATTGATTTTGTCGTCTCGTCTTTTGACTCGACTTGAGACGCTCCTTGCTCAATTTCCGACGTCTAAATATTTAATACTAGAGCGACTCATTAATTCCTCCCGAATTAATGAGTCGTGTCGGATCGTTAGTTGCTTGGGGGTGACCCGAATGGTTTAGTCAAGATTAGGCTGTAATATTAATTATGGATTAATATTACTGATCGGAAGAGGCCTCTAACTAGGCATTCTGATCACTTGACCTTACTGCATAATTAGCTTTCTAATAATTCCGAACCCTCTATCAGAATAATACACTTGTTCAAAGAACACCATTCCTATCAATCTCCCACTTGTCCTTCCGAATAAGTGTAGTTTTTGTGTATAGCCTATTTCCTATGCAACTTAATGTCTCTTCATGAACTATAAGGTAAGATTATTCGTCATCCTTATTACGTCCAAAAGTGTTTCTCGAAATCCGAGTTTGACTGTCGATAAATAGATGATTTCTAAAATCCATCTGAGCACGGCCATGCATTTTCACAATCTCGCTTTTTAAGAGGGATTGTAAACAACATAGACATGTTTCCTATTATCAATATGGGGACATTCCCAGTCTTGTACTGTTAGCTTCTCTTACTAAGAGGACCTAACCGCCCGAGTGTTGCCGTTATAATCTCTATGTACAGCAGACGTTTGACTAACATCAAAACGGACCAGTACTCAAACAAAAGACCTCACAATACTCATGGTTGAGGAAAGAGGTTCCAATAGCCATAATGAGAAGTGTACTTATGACAATTTTTAAATCTCTTAAAGTATTCTCATAGGTCGATCCAGTATGTTTCTAAACCAATACCTGTGCAAATGATTTATGACAATCATGTCCTTATAGCACAAGAAACGCTGCTATAAATCAAACTACACACTAATCTCAAGTGGTCATTAATCGTCCATCATTTAAATGACCTTGATTAGGGATAATTTTCGATTTATAATATTCAATGTTCACTTAATAGGTGTTTATTTATCCAAGACTGGTGTTGATACCCTATTTTAAATATTCTCATAATCGAATGGACTCAATATTTAATTCTAAACCACAATTAAATTGAAACGGAATGATAAAATTGCATGAAATTAAATTACTACAAAACCTGAATGGTTCATCTTAGTGTCTTACATTAAAAATTAATTAAAACACTAAACAGGGAAATCAAAGCTAATCTCCAACGTGCCTGATTCCCATTTCCTCAACGTGCTTTTTGTGCTTCACTTGAGGCAGAGGTTTAGTAAGTGGATCGGCTACATTGTCGTCCGTTCCAACTTTACAAATTCTGATTTCGCCCTCTAATTTCCATTCCCTTATCATGTGAAATCGCCGCTTGACATGTTTGACCTTCTGAGGTTCCCTTGGCTCTCTAGCCTGAGCAATAGCTCTATTGTTGTCACAATAGAGGGCTATTGGACCCTTGATGGAGGGTACAACATCAAGTTCACCAACGAACTTACGAATCCAAACTGCCTCTTTAGCCGCTTCAGTAGCTGCCAAGTATTCGGCTTCAGTTGTAGAGTCTACAATTGTGCTCTGTTTGGCACTCTTTCAACTAAACGCTCCTCCATTTAGACAAAACACATATCCAGACTGTGATTTGAAATCGTCTTTGTCTATTTGGAAGCTTGCATCGGTATAACCTGAAACACTAATTCTTCTAAGCCACCATATACTAGGGATTTATCCTTGTTCCTTTCAGATACTTTAGGATATTCTTGGCTGCAGTCCAATGCGCCTCTCCTGGGTCTGATTGGTATCGGCTTGTAGCACTCAAGGCATACGATACATCTAGCCTAGTACATATCATGGAACACATGATCGATCCAATAAGCGAACCATATGGAATCTGATTCATCCTTTCCCGCTCATTAGGTGTCTGTGGACACTGCTTCTTGCTTAGGGTTATGCCATGTGACATGGGTAGGTGACCTCTCTTGGCCTCCTGCATGTTGAATCGAGCCAGTACTTTATCAATGTAAGTACTCTGGGTCAATCCAATTATCCTCTTAGACCTATCCCTATAGATCTTAATGCCCAATATGTATTGAGCCTCACCCAAGTCTTTCATTGAAAAACATTTTCCAAGCCAGGCCTTTATAGACTCTAGCATCAGAATACTGTTTCCAATGAGCAATATGTTATCGACATATAAGACTAAAAAGGCGATGTTACTCCCATTGACCTTCTTGTAGACACAAGATTCATCTGGATTCTTGATAAAACCAAACTTACTGATGGCTTCATCGAATCGCAGATTCCAACTTCTGCTAGCTTGCTTTATCCCATAAATGGACTTTTTAAGCTTACACACTTTCCTAGCATTGTTTTGGTCGACAAAACCTTCAGGCTGTGTCATGTACACAGTTTCTTCCAACATTCCATTGAGGAAGGCAGTTTTGACATCTATTTTCCATATTTCATAGGTGTAATATGCAGCAATCGCTAGGATGATCCGAACAGATTTAAGCATTGCGACCGGAAAAAAGGTTTCATCGTAATCAATACCATGAATTTGCCTGAAACCTTTTGCTTCCAGTCTAGCTTTGTAAGTGAATACATTTCCATCTTTGTCGCTTTTCAATTTGAAATCCACTTACATCTGATAGGTGTGTAACGTTCGGGTAAGTCAACCAAGTCCTAGACTTGATTTTCAAACATGGAATCCATTTCAGATCTCATGGCCTCTTGCCATTTAGCAGAGTCGGTGCTCGCCATTGCTTGCTTGTAGGTTGCCGATTCGTCTCCATCCACTACCAGGATGTCATGATTCTCGGTTAATACAACACCAAGATACTTATCAGGTTGAGATCTTGGCCTCTGCGACGTATGTAGGGTAACGGACTGAGCATTTGCATTGTCGGTTTGACTTTGCACATTTTGATCAGCGTCAACAGATGTTGTTTGAGCACTTGGACTGTCAATTTGATTTTGTTGCTCATCCTCTCGAACTTCATCGAGCTCGATATTCCTCCCACTTGTCATTTTGGAAAGGTGTTCCTTCTCCAAAAAGACATCATTGTGAGCAATAAACACTTTGTTCTAGGATTTGTTGTAGAAGTAATACCCTTTGTTTGTTTTGGGTAGCCCATAAAGAAAACCATGTCAGATTTGGGGTGATGTTTGTCAAAAATTAATTTCTTGACATATGCTTCGCATCCCCATATCTTGAGAAAAGACAACCTTAGAGGTTTCTTCGTCCATAGCTCGTGTGGAGTCTTTTCTACAGCTTTTGATAGAGCACAGTTTATTGTTAGTACCGCGATTAGAAGTGCGTGTCCCCAAAAAGAGATAGGAAGATCATTAAGACCCATTGTTGTTCGTACCATGTCAGCAAGGTTCGATTTCTCCTTTCGGATACTCCATTCCACTGTGGAGTTCTTGGAGGTGTTAATTATGAAAGTATACCCTTTTCTTTTAAATGGTCATCGAATTCTTGGCTCAAGTATTCACCATCTCGATCAGATCGAAGGGCGTTGATTTTCTTGCCAAGCTGAATTTCAACTTCACTCTAAAATTCTTTGAACTTTTCAAACGATTCAGATTTGTGCGACATAAGGTAGACATATCCATATCTACTATACTCGTTTGTGAAGGTTATAAAATATCGATGCCCGTTTCTTGTGATTGTGCTCATTGGTCCACATACATCGGTGTGTATTAGGCCCAATAAGTCACCTGCCCTTTCTCCCAACTTGGAGAATAATGGCTGCTTTATCATCTTGCCTAATAAACATCCTTCGCAATTCTCAAACAATTGCAAATCGAATGACTCAAGAACACCTTCCTATATAAGTTTCTTGATGCGTTTGATGTTAATGTGGCTAAGACGACAATGCCACAAGTAAGTCTTATTTGAATCAATGGTTTTAGCTTTCTTGGTGGTATTATTAACATTATAAACTTGTTTGTCTAACAAAAGCACACATTTTTGATAAACGTGTCATACCATAAACATATAGGCAAGACTTTTGAAATAATAGTCTTGTGATTAAAGCAAAATGACGTCCAACGTCTGAAGATCAATGTATGGTTGATAACAAAAACTTAAGCAAGTTTTATGTCAAGACAAACTATGTTATTACAAGCCTTCCGGAAAGATTGTATTCTTCTCCCGCTTGCATATTCACATCCACTTGGTAAGCCCTGCTCACTTTGTTCCTGAAATAGGAGCATATAATGAGTCATTAATGGTATCTAATACCTTATGAATTTCTTGTATTCAAGTGTAAGTTTATAAAGAAGATACCTAAGGTAGAGATTTCTCTTCCCTTTGCCTCATCTTCCAACTACATGTTGCATTCTCTGTTATAGTGGCCCTGTCAACTACAGTAGAAGCATCGCATCTTTGCCTTGTTCTTGAACTCCTTCTTTTTTACCCTTAGAGCAAGCTTGAGCTTAGTACTTCGGCAAGAATCGGCCCTTTGAAGCTCATGGACAACCTCCATCAAGGAGAATTTGTTCCGATTGGCAATTAGCCGCATCTTCAATGCGACATAACCTGAGTGTAAAGAACTTAATAGCATGTGAGCCGCTTGCTCATCCTCCACCGACTTGCCAATGAGCTCCAAGTGAGTGAATAGCCTTGTCATTCGGAGCACGTGGGCTCGAAGTGGCATTCCGGGTCTTAGTCTAACATTGTAGACTTATGCCCATACCTCTTGCCTCTCTTTGGCAAGGCACCCCTCTTGTGGTGGCTTAATCTTCATGTTGGAGAGTGACATAGTCACTTCCTCCACAAGACCATCATAGTTTCCTTTGATGCTCTTGGTGACCCTCAAATTGACTATATCCTCTAGAGCTTTGAGGAGCATGTCCGGAAAATAGTTGGAGAACTTCCCCTTCCATAGTCCGGGACGGAGTTTTCCATAAGTTGTGAGACTCTTTTGCAATCCCAACTCCATTCCTCATGAGCATTATTGCTCATAACCCCTTTTGAGTAAAAACTCGGGATGGGTATGTCGAGAATGTGCTCTAGGTAGCAATTTCGGAAGTTCTTTCAGAGTTCTTCTTCCTACTCCTTAAAGTTCACCAAGTTCAAGGAAAATGGTAACTTTTCGGGAAGTTCCGGGCACATTAGGTTGTTGTCGTTGTTAGTTGAAGATCTGATTCTATAATTGAAAGAATTTGAAATGAAAAAACATTCATAATACTTAAATAAGATTGAAATCATGCATATTTATTGAACTAATTTAAATGTCTTATTCACACATTAAATTGTGCCCATTTGGTGAGAATAAGTCGATTCCAAGATCTAAAGAATAAATGAGTAGTTAAGCATGCTTTGGCTTGACTTAACACTTAATATTCTAAGGTAAGCAACTCTTTGCTAATGGCTCCAAACCACACTTGGTTAGATAAATCGTCGCATGTAATGCTCTCTCACCAACTTATCCACGATGCCACGACATGTTAGGACTCCATCACTCATATCGTTGAGTATAACCAAAACCAACATGCATACCTGATATGCCTTACATTTCCTAGGAGTAAAAGTGATGCCTTGCTTTGGCGTAGCCCATCACTACTCTTAATAGGTCGGTAAGTGTTGTTTTGAAATGGCAAATTTTACTCAATATTTTAGGGACCTAGGGTTTTTATGTTGGTTGATTTAAGTGAACTTAATTAATCATCGCAACATTCGAAATCCTAAACATGCATCTAACATATTATTCATATATATAATCATAAATATATATCAAAAACATAAGTAAATGATGCATTTGGTAACTAGCATGACCCCTTGAGTCTCCAAATCTTCATATATATATAATCATATGATTAAGCGCAATCAAAATTAAAGCTCCCACTAAATTTCACATCCATCTTAATTAATCCAATTAATTAAGCCGGTAAACCCAAAATTTTGCCAAAATAAAATTTTGCAAGTGTCGCTCAAAACCGAGGCCTAGCCTCCAAAATTTAATTAAATTAATTTAAATATAATTAAAATAATTAAAATTGGCAAAACGCAAAATTAGCATAGCTCTGAAACCCCAAAATCCCTAACATCAAACCTTTCGGCTTGGTGTGTTAGACACCGGGGCATGGGTGCCTAGTAAGGGGTCGTGCGCACAACCGTGGCCCGAGCCAAGCGTCACACCCATAGCCTAAAGTATCGCATACGCGTTGTGCTCCCTACGGGGCGTTCTTGCGACTCGTGGCCATGATGGCCACTTGAGCTTGCTGCTGTGCGCGCACCATCCGTAAGCAAGTAGCACACCCGCACACACACAGGCACCCCTACGCACCAAGCAGCACACACACACGCACCATGTAGCAAGCAACGCACGCACAGCTGCACAGCCGCAGCATGCTGCTGCTGCCGTGCTGCACACCAGCCACGCACATGAGTGGCGCACGCACTAAGTGCAGCCAACCCCTTGGCAGCCACATGTGGGCTGCTATGCAGCCCGGCTGGCCGAGGGTGGTTTTGCCTTGGTTTGCGTGCTACACTCTTGGGATTACTTTCGAATTTTTGCATGATTTGATTAATTAATTCCAAATTAATTTTAGAATTAATTTAATGAGAAAAATTAAAAATAACAAGTCCAACTTAATAAATTCATTCAAGTGCACAAAACCAAAATTATTTCCAAGAACTATTCTTTAATAAAATTTGTCCAACTTGATGCAATAAAATGAATAGGGCTATTCTCAACATTAATTTAACCAACATAAATTAATCATGAGATTTGATAAAATTAACGAGAGAGTTGGAATTATGAACATAAAATTCAAATATAGATAATAAACTTTAACTTGTGAATCCTTGAAAATTATATCTTCCAATATGAAGATAAATTAAAATTATATCACAAGTTTTAAACTTTATGATTCCAATCAACTTAATAAATGATTAAATAAAAAAGTTCATACATGGAATTTAGTAACACAAAGTTTCAATCACTTAACATAATTAAAGATTGAATCTTTTGTACTTATGAACCTCAAGAAACAAACTTTTCACACTTAAAGCAATTTATTTGCAATTATGTGAAAATTTGAGCCAACTAATAAACATCAATTACTACCATGTAATTATGCTCAAAAGTGGTCTAAAATTGCAGAAGCATAAAGGAAAAAACCAAATGCATAATCACAATTAATATCCCATTAAGATTCAAGATTTAAAAGAATTCAAATTTTTCGTTAAAACGAAAAACCCCTCGAAAATGGCATTTCTGGGCAGAATTTGGCTTTTTCGCAGTGCTTAAGGAACAGAATGTTTCCAAAATGTCGATTCCACCAAAAATTCACTAGTCTTGGGCGAAAATATGGGTTCTGGAGCCAAAGTTCTTAATAAAATGAGATTAAAATTAATAAAATCGAGCTACTAATCTAATTAGCAACATAACAAGAAATTAAATCATTTTTAAAACCTTGAAAAATTTTTAGTTACAAAAATAAATGAGCAAGGCTCCGATACCGCTGTTAGATTTCGATGAGTCCAACTCACTGCGGAACAAAACCCGACCCCATGACCCGCTCACAATTAATATAACTAAAATGACATAAATAACAAGAAAGAGAGAAAAGAAATTCTTACCTTAGCCGCGTGCTTAGCTCTCACTCAGATCTCTTACTTCAATGCCAAGTCTTGCAAGCGCAGAGACCTCCTACAGTATCCACCCGTAACTCGACCCTGACCAGTCTCTTACTTAGAGTATAGCCAAGTCGGACCAAAACACTACTCGAGTATTATATGAACTTAAAGGTTTTCTCTCAAGTGGAGATGCCTTATTCAGTTCCGAGTGACTTTCTCCAAATCCCACGGTGGGTATTTATAGAGAATGTCATGAGAGAATTCCACTCTCCCATCAATGTGGGAGAATTGGTAAAATTAATTTTCCCTTTTTATTTTTTAAATAAAAAATAAAAGAAAATAGCAAACAACTAATTAATCAACAAGTGACATTCTAAGAGGAGAGGTTAGGTAAGGACCACAAGGGAAGGGGGGGACAAAAAACTTGATCCCTAAGGCTCCCAAAAACCGCCCCTCACATCTCTCGGCTCCAATGAATGGCTGCCACTTGGTAGGCCATGCCTTGGCACCCAAGTAGCCTTCTTGGCACCTAAGTAGCCTTCTTGGCACTTGGTGCGAGTGGCTAGGCCTGCTGCTGGGCTCACGCATGTGCGGCAGTGCTACTGCCTCGGCCTACCAAGCCACGCATGCTTGCGGGCTGCTTGTCGAGGGCACTACGCACTGCTAGCTCAATGCTGCTGCTACCCGTACATGCTAGCATGGCTTGCTAGCCATGTGCTAGCAGCAATGCTAGTAGTGGTGCGCTAGCATGCCGCAGCATCAACCAGCCAGCCCAGGCTCGGTTTTGTGCGCATGCTAGCCACCATGCTATACCAAGTGCCCCTAGCACTCGGTTTTCTCGGAGCATTCCGATGCTAGGGGTATTTTGGTAAATTATTGATTAATTATTGATTTTACTGTCTCGTCTTTTATTAATTCGACTCGACTTGCGACGCTCGGTTTCGACACTCCTAGCTCGATTTCCAACGTCTAAATATTTAATACTCGGGCGACTCATTAATTCCTCCTGAATCGTGTCGGATCGTTAGTTGCTTGGGTGTGACCCGAAGGGATCAGTCAAGATTAAGCTGTAATATTAATTATGGATTAATATTACTGATCGAAAGCGGCCTCCAATCAGGAATTCTGATCAGTTGACCTTACTGAATAATTAGCTTTCTAGTAATTTCGAACCCTCTATCGTAATAATACTCTTGTTCGAAGGACACCATTCCTATCAAATACCCCCCTTATTTCTGCAGTTCGGGGCATCAAATAATTCACTATTCTCTCTTTTATGCTCTAGCCTAAACACTAGCCTACCCTATTCTCTCACAATACTTCCCCCAAGCACTACAAGGAGTCCGTACTTTACGTGAGGTTGCGTCTTTAAAGTGAGGCTGATTAGAAGGGCATAATCTACCCTCATGATGACCCTCTGGTAGTCATAATGAGATCGCGAACTAGGAGGTGGATACGGTGCTAATCGATGGTGTTAGCTCGGCCAACATAATATAAATTAGTGTATTCAAAGAGCTGAAGCTGGATAGGACAGACCTGAAAAGGGTGAACTACGAAGTCACCAGGTTCAATGGGTCAGGTCTGGTCCCTAAGGTTATAATAGAGTTGTTAGTCCGTGTCGGAGAAGGGTCAAGGCGACATGATGTTCGAGTTGAGTTCCTAGTGATAGACTACCTTTCACCCTACAATGTGATCGTAGGAAGAACACTCATCCACAAGATAGTGGGGTGGTCTCCACTTATCACCTTGCCATGGCATACACTGCCAACGACAGAAGATTTGTAAAGCTCAGGTGAAATAAAAAAACATTGCAGCAATGCTATATCACGGCCTAGAAGCAGCCGGCCAAGACTAAGTTGCAATGCAGCTTAGGGCCAAAGTCGAAGGATCATGGTGAGAGGAAGCTAAGAAAAAGAAATCGAGAAGAATACCATAGGGAAAAAGATAAGCAGAAGCTGGCAATGGAAAACTTTGAGCCCGCAAAAGAGGAAATAGCCAGACCGTTACCCAGTGGAGAGCATGAAACGATTGAGCTCACGGAGGGTTATAGCTCAAGGATAGTGAAAATTGGAAAATTCATTAACCCTAGAGTGGGAGTACACCTCATAGAGTTGCTGAGAAAAAATAAAGACATTTTTGCATTTTCAGCGGATGACCTAGAAGCTATAGTTCACAGGCTGAATGTGAAAGAAGAAGTCAGAACGGTGAAGTCGAAAAAGCAGAGCTTCTCCACATAGAAAATTCAGGCCATTTAAGATGAGGTTGACAAGCTGCTTGAAGCCGAGTTCATTGAACTTGTGATTATCCAGAATGGTTGGCTAATGTTTTTATTGTCAAGAAGGCAAATGGTCAATGGAGGATGTGCGTGATTTCACAGACCTCAACAAAGCATGTCCGAAAGACTACTACCCGCTGCCGCAAATTGATTAGTTAGTAGACGCAACTAGCAGGTACGCATTGCTAAGCTTCATGGATGCCTTCTAAGGATATCACGAAATCATCTTGCACAAGCCAGACAGGCAAAAAACTGCGGTCATCACTGATGGGGGAGTGTACAAATACATAGCTATGCCTTCGGGCTGAAGAACGCAGGGACCACATTTTAGAAGACAAGGGAAGAGTGTTTAATTCATCAGAAGGGGCGAAACGTCAAAGTGTATGTTGACGACTCAATTGTTAAAAGCATCACACAGGAAATGCACATTCTGGACTTGGAGGAGACGTACATTTGCTACAATGAGTAAGTATCACATCAAGCTGAACCCAAAAAAGTGTGTCTTCGGAGTGAGTTTTGGGAAGTTTCTAGGCTTCATGGTGAGTGAAAAAGGAATTGACGCCAACCTAGAGAAAATGGAGGCATGAGCCTCCCAGAACCCAAATGCACGAAAGACATTATGTGTCTAACAAGGAGAATGCCAACACTGACCCGGTTCATCAGTAAGTAAACTAACAAAGCCTTGCCATTTTATTAATAGCTGAAAGGAAATAGAGAGTTCAAATAGGACGAGGTGGAAAGAAAAACTTTTCAGGGGATCAAGGAGCACCTAACCAAACTCCTTACTTTGATCAACCCGGAGCAAAGTGAGAAGCTCCAGCTATACATCTTTGCCTCGATACAGACAATTGGGTCGGTCCTCTTACTTAAAAGGCACAAACAGCAGAAACCAGTATACTTTGTAAGTCACGTGGTGACAGATGATGAGCAGAGACACCCACTGGTGGAGAAGCTGACCTTTGCGGTAGTAACAACGGCAAGAAAGCTAAAGCCCTGCTTTGATGCACACATAATCCAGATTCTCACAAATCACCCATTGGAGAAAGCTCTGCAGAAAATGGATGCTTCGGGGAGGCTCCTCAAGTGGGCTAAAGAATTTCTGAGTATGAATTCGAGGTTAAAGCTAGATCAACTACTAAAGCTCAAGATCTAACTGATTTCATAGTGGAAGCTTCTTATGAGGAAAAAAAGAATGAAATTGGGGTATGGAAGGTGGCAATAGATGGATCATCAGCTCAAACAGGAAACAGAGCAGGGATAAAACTAACATCACTAGAGGGCAATGTATTTGAGAATGACATCAAGTTCAAGTTCAAGGAATCAAACAACGAGGTTGAATATGAAGCAACTCTAGCAGGGTTAAGGATGAGTATTGAAGTAGAAGCCAAGAAGGTGCACCCACAGACTGACTCTATGCTGGTAGCTAGCCAACTGAAGGGGGAGTTTGAGGCTAAAGAGCCTACAATGCAGAAATATACAACCAAAGTCAAAGAACTGGCAGCCTAGTTGATGCACTTTTAGGTAGACTTGGTCCCTAGTGTAGAAAACTCTCAAGCTAACGCATTATCAAAGTTAGCCAACTTAACCCTCCAAAGCCTCACAAGGGCAGTCATGGTGGAAGTCTTTGAAGAAAGAATCATTGAAGAAAGCAAGCAAGTGAATTGCACCAGGAAACAACAAGCGTGGTTTTCTGACATATTGGCCTATAAGATGCATGGCTCGCTGCCTGATGACGCAGTGAAAGCTAAGAAGGTAAAAAAAAAGACGTTAATTGGTACGTTGCGGTGAATGGAGAATTGAACAAAAAAGGCTTCTCCAAGCCACTTTTGAGGTGTATGCCGGAGTGGGAGCAGGAGGGAATCATGGAAGAAGCACACTCAGAAATTTGAGCAAACCATATTGGTGGGAAAGGCTTGGATTTGAAGTAGTTCGAAGAGGAGCATATAGGTCAACCTTCATAAGGATAATTTAGTATATGTCAAAAAGTGTGAAAAAGTGCCAAAATTTCTCTAGTCATCAATCAACCAGTGAATGATCTGACTCCAATCCATAGTTCGATCTCATTCGCTCAATGGGGAATGGAAATATTAGGACCTTTCACCATTGGGTCAGCGGGCATGAAGTACCTCATAGTAGCAATGGACTACTTCACTAAGTGGATTGAAGCTGAACCCACGAAGTACATAAGAACATTCATAAGTAAGAATATCATTACAAGATTCGGGGTGCCACAATGTATAGTCTTTGATCATGGATGCCAGTTCGACTGTGATACAATCAAAGATTACCTAGAAGAGATGAGCATCAAGTATGCAAGTGCTTTAGTCTGTCACCTGCAGAGCAACGACCAAGCAGAAGCAACAAACAAGCTGATTCTAATAGCCTTGCATAGGAAGCTGGAAGAGCACCACTACCACAAAAAGTGAAAAAAGTAACATATAATACAGAACACTTAAGTTTAATGGGCGTTCTCTAAAATTATGTAGAAGGCCTTTGCTAGAGGACGATTTTATAATTGAATAATATCACGCCTCTCTTAATTGGCTTTGAATGATGACAGTTTTGTAAGTGGATCAGAACAGTTCGTGAAATGTTCTGTTTATTTTACCATTAATAAATAAAATAAAAAACCTTAATTAACCCAATTTTAACCTAAATCTATGCGCCTACATCAGTTAAACTCCATATTTCTCCCTAAATCTCATCCTTCCATTTCCCACGATTCCAATTCCCCATCATCTTATCATCTCAATCCCACAAGCTTCACATCCTACGATCTCAATTCCCCCATCATCTTCCTCAACTGTAATAATCCCATTTCTTTGCCGGTTTTCTGAAATTTATCGCTCCTCCATAAGCTTCACATTATCACTACCGTTCTTCACCAAAACCTCCTCACCTCCACCGTCGATTCCCTCCTCTTCGGCTCCGATTTTATTATTGGTTGTGGCGCATCCTCCAATTTTTCGTCTTCTGATTTCTTCGTTAATTTTCATGGTTTGTACATCCCTCGTATGACTAATATCTTCTGAATTTTCACCTTGAAAATTGCTTTTGAATTCGATAATGTTGTTGAAATTAATTAGCAAAATTTATAATTTTACTGATTTATTGTTCAAAATTAGTCAATACATTCCTTAATTTTATTTTACTTTCGATCTAATTTTCATCCATGTTGTATTTCTTTCATATAGTTTGATTTTAGGGAAATTAGGTTATTCAATTAGTTCGATTTTTAAGATATTGGGCTCAATTTCTGTGTTTTTGGTGAAATGAATAAGGTGTTTATATAATTATATACATGTATTGTTCAAACATATTTTACTATACTTGGAAAAAAAAAGAATTGAATTTTTTCATAACAATTTTTTGCTTATAAATTATCTAATTTGCGAAGATCAAAACTGATCTTTTTGCAATTATTATTAGTTTCTTGATTCCGAACAACTCAGTTGTACTTTTTCATATTTCGTGACCATGGGTTATGGGTTGCTCCGTCTGCAAGATATTATTTTTCTACTAGTATTTGTAATTTGGTCTTGAATGATGTTAGTTTGAGTAATGAGTATGGACTTCCTTTCAGAAAAGAAAAATTGTGTTTTGCATAGTTTGATTGTGTTATAGCTTTTTTAATCATAATTTTTTTGCCCTTTTGATTCAGGTATATCAACGGAATCAATGAACAATAGTCGATCAAATTGCTGCGCACATATTTTTTTTCTCATATTTTCCCATTACAGTTCAACTATTGCATTGTTTTGTTTTTTTTTAAAGAATTGTATTAATTAGTGGTAGTAATTTTTGAATATGAGTTATAAATCTATAATACTCTGTATCATTTTGTTTGATTTAGTCTATTTTTATGGAATCAGAAACATTAATACAGCAAAATCATGTACTGGCAAACCATTTAAATATTTTCCAATTTATTCTTTTTTTTTTAGAAAAAAGGACCGTTAAGTGAGATGGCGTTCAATTTTCATATAATTATAGAACGCCTAACACAAGATAGGCGTTCTCTTTCCCTTGTTTTATTTTATTTTTATACAAGAAATTGGAATCGGCTATATTGGATAGGCGTTATGTATTGTATTGAATATAGAACGCCTTAAATAGGCGTCTTATATACTTTATAAGGCACCCCACTTGAAAAATGCCTTTAAAGCATTCTATATTGCCTATTTCAGGTGTTCTATATTACCTATTTCAGGTGTTCTATATTACCTATTCTGGAGTAGTGACACAGAGGCCTCTAGGCTAACCTAGTCCCAAAAGTAATGTGGGCAAATAGGACAACGGAGAAGGAAGCCATTGGAAAGAGTCCATTCACCTTTGCTTATGGGGTAGACACAGTAGTCCTAGTGGAAGTGTAGATTCCTAGCCTGAGAATTCAGCACTATAAGTAGCAAGGAAATGAGAAGCACCTATTGGAGGAGCTGGATTTTCTTCTAGAGATGTGATTGAAAGCAGCCATCATGCTAGCAGCCTAGAAGAGTAGAATCTCGAAGGTATTCAACAAAAGATTCAAGCACCAGGAATTGCTACTTGGAGATTTAGTTCTCAGATGGATTGCAGCAGTGGGGAGAGGAAACCACCACGGAAAGTTATCAACAAATTGGGAAGGCCCTTTCCTCATGCATTAGAAGGTGGGATCAGCTTCTTTCCTCCTCGCTGATCAAGCAGGTTTTAAGGAATAGTTTCAATGCCGATGTGTTAAAGAAATATTTTGTTTAAAGACGTATGGCTAAGTAGAAGCTTGAAAACTTTGTTTAAATTACGCAAAAACTTTGTTTAAATTGTGCAATATTAATCAAGGCAATTTAAGCCATTTAAATTCAATGAAATACGAGCCTCTACGTGAGGAGTATCCTACATAAGTTTTTCTAGACATGTTTATTCGTTGAATTATGCTTTAGCATTGTACACTAACATGCCGAAACATCATAATACACTTAAAAGTCATCATGTCAAAGCTAAAAGCGTAAAAAAAGATGCAGCAAGACATCGCTCGATCCAAGAAGATTATTTTTCTTGCTGCTGAAAGTAAAACAGAGCGCTACCTCTAGGACCCCTGAGGAGAAGGCCTAGCACGTTCAACTTGAGCTGAGAGGAACGAATGAAAGGCAAGAGATTGAGCTGAGCGGGCAACACCAAGGTTCTCTTGGTCCCACCCAGCTCATTTGTGGAAATAAAAGTGATAGACCATCGATAAGTCCTTACATGAATTAAATAAGAAACGTGAGCAATAAGTCACAGCCAAACAAGCTGAATGACATGAGCACAAGTCCTTACAAAAAACAAAGTAGGTGACACTAAATGCAAGCCCTCGTCACGAAGACGAGTGGCGCGAAACTAAGTCCTCACCCAGATAGGGGAGTGACAAAGCTAATAAATTCCTATACAATCAAGTAAGGGAGGAAGAAGGCTAAACGCAGCGAAAAATCCAACCTACGTGGTTTCACCCTAAATGAGAGAGGGATTGCCGAGTTAAGATCTAGGTACTACTATACCATGACTCAGCAACAGATCTTATAAGGTGTACCAACAACAAATTAAGTAGCAAGCAAGATAACAGAAAAGTTATTAATGCATATATCAACAAGCTGAACCTCTACCCGCCGAGGCAGAGAAAACATTCTGCCCAAAGTTAAACCATTCACAGGCTAAACCCACATCCACCAGGATAAGGAAACTTTCAGCAAACAGTCAGAAAAGCCAAGACATTTATGTTGAGTGGGATAAACCGAGTAAGACAGAATACAAAGTGTTAGACAAAAACATACAGAGAACACAATCTTTGGCGGCTATACACCCCAAAGAGGATAATAAACACTGCCGAGTAACTACAGACTTAGGTGAAGGAAACTCCGACGAACCACTGGAGAAGGGGGGAGACAGCCGCCTAAACCTTTATTGCTCATCAGTCAGAGTCTCCACTCCAATGGCAGCAGCAACATCAGGACAGAAGGGCACCTTCAAGTTTAACACAACATGGTTGGGATCTTTGCACTTAATAACGCGAGAGTGGTCAGGAGGTAGATTTTGATAGTCATCTTCCTCAGAAGCGTCGACCTTGGCCTAAAAGACATTAAAGCGGGCTTGCTGCTCCACGCTCTCCCTATAGAGGCGGCTCACGCAGCGAGCTACAACCTCCCAGCCACCATCATGACGATTAACAAGTAGCTTAGCAAAAGTCGGTGAAAGCAAAAAAGATCTAAGTGCTTCCTGCTTAGTAGCCTCAAGCTCGCCTTCCCTCTCAGCTTGCAGGCTGACCATCTCAGCCTCTATTGATTGCACCATGGTTTGAGATTTTTCAGCCGCCTCTCACAGTCTACTAGTTTAATCTTGAGGGGTGTATTCCTCTAGCTGAAGTTGTAGGGCATCCGCTCTCTCTCTCAGGATAATCACCTCGCCAGATGTTGAGTAATTAGGTTTTGATGATTGTAAATTAATGATGATTATCTATCTAACGTGTTTGTTAAGTTGTGCCGAACAAGTTATTCTTGGAACATGATACAGGGAACCTAAATATTGACAAGTATATATATATAAGGAACTTGAGCAATATAGGATAAGCAATAGTGGAACAAGAACAATGATGAGTATTATGGTTTATAAACATGATGATGGCGAAGGAACCATAAAGATAACTATATATGTAAATAGGTGTTTGCATATGTTAGCTTCATGAGATAAGTACTCTATGCATACATTAGTTGTATATGTGTAGGAGTATTTATGTTTCTTTAAGTTTAATTAGTTCTCTCACTTGAAGTTTGTTTAATGTTCTCTTAAGTGTTTATATGAAGACAGGAACTGACTTAGGTGAAGTCAATGGGTTGGAACATAGAAGATTTCAAATGAAACATGAAAGAATGAATGAAACTATAGCAGGTTCTCCCACGAGAACCAAACCACGAAGGAATTTGAAGATATTCTCCAACGAGATGCAGAAGGAACTTTCGGCAGGCTTTCCCATGAGAGCTGGAGCATGTTCCCTAACAGGTACATGAGGTGTTTCCTAACGGGTACGGTGGACAACTCCCTAATAGAAGTGCAAGTGACAGCAAGTTCCAGAAAGGAACCTGGTCTTCGAGTTCCAATAAAGAATGAACAAGAGTAATAGTAAGTTCCAGTTAGGAACTTGGACTGCGGTTCTAGATGTGGAATATTGCCCCGAGATTTGGAATATGTCAATACTACAAGATTCCCAAACAAGATTTTAAAAGAAACAACATGAAGACGGAGAAATCGAAGTATATCGCTCTAGGATTCATGTAAGTATGTTGGACATGAAAGTAAATCTGGAACAAGTCTATAAAACCATGGTGAACTCTTGATAGTTAATGAAATTAGAGTTACTGACTTGTCAGGAACTCAGAGAGTGTCAGAGTTCCAGAACCTAATAGGAAATTAAGTCTGCACGTCGTTAAAAGTCGGTTTTAATGATATAAATATTTACCTAATACGTGCATATCTTTTAGAGATTTGGTTTTACATAATAAAGATATATATTTTCTAATAAATCCTTTTTGGAAAAAGATAAGTTATTTTTGGAAAGTATTTTCAACAAAAATAAGTTTTGAATAAAATCTAATTTTATGATAAGTATATCTTTGGAAAAAGATAAGCTAGTATATTTGGAAAATATGAGTTTGGAACAAAATCTGATTTTATGATAAGTATATCTTTGGAAAAAGATAAGTTAGTATATTTGGAAAATATAAGTTTAAAATAAAATCTGATTTTATGGTAAATATATCTTATTATTATTGGCAGAATATATTCTTAACAAAAAGATATATTTTTGGAAAACTTATTTTAGGAAAATATCTTTTAAACATATCTTTTGATAAAACTTTTCTTTTACGAAAAGAATGATTTGGGTGTACTATAAATATGCTCATATGTATCCAATCAAAGTCGAGGTTGAAGAAGTGCAGTGGTCATGCTTAATGGTGTAATCCTTCACCATGAAGCTAAGTCAAACCTCCAGGTCAAAGTTCCAGTCAAGGTTTGATTTCAGTTCATCCAGTAAGTTCTAGACCGATCTTGAGTATCTAGTATATTAGTTTTATTTCTTTATTCATTGATATGTATTTAGAGTTATTTTTTGAGATCTTGTAATTGGGAAAAAGGGTTTTGAGTGTTTTATGTATTGGGGTGTGGGAGTTCATGAGAAGTCTCGTTATCATAATTGTATGAGTGCAAAGTGTGAGCTTCTAGGGTGAAGCCGAGTGAGCTTCTAGTGAGAGGCCAAGTGAATAGTACTCAAGGAGTATTGAGTAGAATCTAAGTCCGGGATTTAGGTTGGGTAGGATAGAGTCCTATCGAGTAGCAAGTTCAGTCAGGAACTTGTGAGTAAAGGTCTTATTGTAATAGGTTGTAACAGTGGATTGGTTTTGCTTGAAATCCCTTGGAGGGTCGAGGTATTACTTCCAATTAGGCCCTAGATGGTTTTCTCGTAAAATCCGCTTTGCATTGTTTAAGTTCCTGACAACAATCAGTTTTATATTCCGCAAAAATTAGGCACTAGGAACATACTACAATTCACCCCCTCTTGTAGTATATCATCCGAAATAACACCAGCCATCACATCCTTCTCAATGTGAGCCAGCTAAACCACCTTGTCCTTCTCAACAAGGGCCGCGTTTTAGTTTTGATATTCCTTATCTACCGTAAGGAGGGCATTAGACAAATCACCAGCAGACTTGGTGAGCTGCAAACAAACATGAACATAAAAGTAAGCAAAGCAGAAAAAATAAGAAGAGAAAGAGAAAAGGAAAGCTAAGGCAAAAACGGAAGAGCTAAAGTGTATAAGTTAACCTTTTGCCGATCATGACATGCAATGGTAGTTGGAAGGCTGAGTGAACCACTAGTACAATCTACAGGGAGACGAATACCCTAAGTAAGACGATATCCCAGAGTGCTGCCCTGTGTTAGGTTATCAACAAATATGGATTCGTTAGCCCGAACGTTCATCAAAGGCCGAAACGGAGCATTTTCAGCCCCAGCAGGACACATCAAGGGACGAAGAGAGGCATCAATGGGCACCTCCCCAAATTCTATAGGTCCAGTAGGGCGAAATGTATCGCCAGCTCAAATAGAAGTTGCAAAGAGAAGATTTTCGAACGCGTCACTTAAAAACTGGTGAACACAGCGATTATGTTCACTAATGTTTGATGATTGTCATTTATGGCACTCATTTAGCTTCTTTTAAGATGATTTTTCATTGCTTTTGTATCTTTTTTTATCTCATTTTCTCTAGTTTTACTTGTAATTTCTCTATTTTTCATTTTCTTTAGTTGTTTCCTTATTTTCTTGCTTTTCTTAGTTAATTTTGCATTTTCTCCTTTACTTGTTTGCTTTTCTTTGATTTTAGGAGAATGGTGATGTTCGAGAAGCTCATTGGCGTTCTCTCGTGGCATACAAAGCTTAGGATACAACCTGGTTCCTCCTCTTAAAGCTCAAAAGTGAAGGAGTGCATAAGCCAAGTCTTCAAGGCCGCGCTCTCATGCCGCGTAGACATCAAAGTCGGTGTTAAACCCACCGTAAAGGCCTCTAGTGACTACTTCCCCAACATGTATCATGTGGAACGCACGGGAACATCATCGAGCGCACGAAGCCAATCTCCCCTGCTCCCAGGCGCGGCCGCGCGCGAGGGAGGAGCGGCCGCGTAGATGGCTTGCGCGGCCACGTAGGTGCCAGGAGCGGCCGCGCAGCTCCCTCCCCCCTGTTCCGTACCCATTTTGTTGTGGCCACGCTTAGGGATTAGAGGCCGCGCCCTTTGAGGTTCTTTTTGGACGTCTAACTAACTTCTCCTTAGTTAGTTTTACTATATATAGATTTCCTTCATTTCTAGAGAGAGAGGAAGCTTTTGATTTAGTTTTTGATAGATTTTGATTAAAATTTTAGAGAGAGAAGCTCTTGATTTTGAAGATCTTGTTCTTAGATTTTTGAGAGAGAAAATTGGTGTTTGATGATTGTTACATTGTGATCTTCATTCCTCTTTGATATTGATCAAAGTTTTGTAAGAATTCTTTCCTTTTCAATGCAATTTTATGTTTGATTTTTGATATATTGTTGAATTTCTATTGTTTTTTTGGTTTTGATTGTTGATATTTGAATTACAACATTGATTATGAAATTGATGATTACTTTGTTATTCTTTTCAAATTTACCATGAGTAGTGAGTAATTCCTTTGTGAGGGAAGTGGTGAAGCATGTATTAGTGATAATCTATATCTAATTTGGGGTTTTTGAATGATTTGATGATGTGATTAAATTGGTGATAGAATTTGTGCATGTGTTTGATTTGAAGAGGACTAGATAACCTTGATTATCATGCTAGATTGCATAATAGTTTTCAATGACACGAAAAATTGATTTGGAAGCTATTATTATCAATTGATCTTGATTTGCGATTTTCCTTTGAAGTCATTTGTAGAGACATCTAGCTTGACTCTAGGAAATAGCTCTTTGAGTGATTTTGATTGCAAATATCGTTTTCCCTCGCATTGCTTGATTGATCAAATTCCCGACAAATTAGCAAGTTTATCATTAGTGCATGTGGATCCTAAATTCCCTAGTGTTTTGATAATTGATTTCCATTTGTTAGCTTTAATTGATTCGATAACATAGCTTAGACTAACCCATTGTTTTAAGACTTCGGAATAGCTTAGCCTGACACCTTAGCAAATACAGCTTTCCCTTGGGTTCGACCTGGACTTACCCCTATACCTAGGGTTGGGTTTGGTTTTATAAATTTTGTTTTGATCGGGGAATCTAGAAATCAACGACCTAGGTTTATCCCGAGTTAAAAATGGCACCGTTTTCGGGGAAGGCATGGTGATTTGTTATTATTGATTGAGTCCATTCCATTTATTTGAAAATTACAAAAAGAATTTATTTCTTTTAGGCTACATTTGTAGCCGTACTATTGATACTTTGCTTTGAGTTTTGTATCCGTAGGGCATGAGATCAAAATTTAGTGCCATTTGATCCGGAAATTGAGAGGACCATAACAAGGATAAGGGTTGCTAATCGTTCCTCAAGTTCAAGTCCCCTAAGAGAGGAAATCCATCAAGAAGAAGAAGAAGAACAAGAAAGCATGGGTGCTAATCTGAGAGTAGCATTGAAGGAGTTGGGAATTCCGGGAGCTTATAGGTTTGAAAGTGGAATTACTCCTCCTACGACACCGTAAAATGACTTTGAAATAAGAGCGGCGATGATCACTTTGATAGAGAGGCGTCAATATAGTGGTGCAAAGCATGAGATTCCCCTCAACCATCTTATGGAATTTGAGAAGTATTGTAATACCATCAAGGTGAATGGGGTTTCTCAAGAATTCATTCGACTTAAACTTTTCCATTCCTCTCTTATTGGATGTGCTTTAGAGTGGTTGGATAAAGAGGTGAAGCCAAACTCTTTGAGAACATGGGATGAAGTGACTAAGGAGTTTCTATCTCGGTTCTATCCACAAAAGAAGACGGTCGAAGCAAGAGCTCTCATTCAAAGGTTCAAGAAAAAGCGAAATGAAAGTCTCTATGAGGCGTGGGAAAGGTATAACGAGTACCAAAGAGAGTTCCCACACCATGGGATTCCTACCTATCAAATCATCCTAATCTTTTATGGAGGTTTATGCCCCTAAGGTAAGTCTTGCTTAGATGCCGGTGCCGGAGGCCCTATCATGAACAAAACGGAGGATGAAGTGGTGGACTTAATTGAAGATGTGTTAAGGTATCACATGGATTGGCAAGAAGGTGAGAGAGAGTCGACAAGCAAAAGCGGTTCAACGGTTTATTCAATCGACATCTCAATGCCATCAACAATTTGTCCTCACAAATCTCAAACTTGGGAAAGGAGATGACCTCAATTAAGGGAAAGCTTGAGAGTGCTTTTTCACAAGCACCAATTCTTCCCTCCCACAATAAGGGGAGAGGTACATCTTCTAACTCAACTCCTCCTTCAACTTCGAATAATATGCCAAATGGATGTGTGTTTTGTGATGTATGTAGGTCATATGACCATGATTCTTTTAGTTGTCCACATGCATTTGAGAATTGGGATGATGTTAATAATAATGATTGTGAGCAAGTGAATTTTGTTTCAAATAACAATGGACAAAGATTCGATAGACCAAGAAACTTTGGGAATAGAAATGCTCACCAACAAGGAAACTTTGATAATTATAATAATGATGGTTATAGAAACCAAGGAAATCAAAATTTCCGAGGGAACTATAATAATCAAGGCTATAATAATCAAAGCCAAGGCCAAGGGTATGGAAACCAAAGTCAAGGTCAAGGTTATGGTAACCATTACCAAAACACTAGCCAAAATCAAAACCGGGGTAATTGAAGCAACAAAAACCGGGGGAATTTTCAAAACAACAATCAAAGGGGACCCCCACCCGGATTTGCTCCAAGAACTCAAGGTAATGGTGAGAATTCCTATGCTTAACCTTCATCTTCTAGAACTACCTTGGAAGAAATCATCGAGAACCAAACTAAAATTTTAAACACTTATATGTCGGTAAGTGATAAAAAGTTCAATGAGAAGATGACATACAACAAGATGCTTGAAACACAAATCACTCAACTAGCTAATACCTTGAAAGAGAGTGTGAATGCTAGCCCTTCTTTTTTACCCTCACAAAGAGTTGAACCTAAGAAACCTGTGTATTCAATCATCGCAAGGAGTGGGAAAGTTCTTGAAAAGAGAGTTTCTAGGAAGAGTGAGGAAGTTGAGAAGGTGAGTGATTCAAGTGAGGAAAAAGAGAATGATGTGTCAAAGAAGGTGAGTAAAGAAGCCCAAGTGGAAGTAAAGAGTGATAAAAAAGTGCAAGAGGAGGTAATCAAGCTCAAACTTCCATATCCCCAAAAATTTTTGAGAAACAAAATTGATGAACAATTTGGGAGATTTCTTGACATGTTTAGGGAAGTTCATCCTTCAATCCCTTTCACCGAAGCCATGACCCAAATTCCAAGATATTCTAAGTTCCTTAAGGAATCTTGAGTGGCAAGAGGGTGCAATGAGATTGATTCGGTAAACGTTGGAGAATGTTGTAGCGGTTTGATTCACAATGATTTACCCAAGAAAAGGAAAGATCTGGGTAACTTCTCTATCCCTTGCAAAATCAATGGCAAAATTATTCCAAAACGCTCTATGTGATCTTGGTGCTAGTGTGAGTATCGTGCCTTATTCGGTCTTTTGAAAGCTTAAGCTAGGTGAGCTTCTTCCAACCAACATGAATTTGCAATTGGCCGATCGATCTATTAAGTTTTCAAAGGGAAGAGTTGAGGATGTTCCCCTCAAGATAGGAGAGTTCACAATTCCGGTTGATTTTATTGTGCTTGAGATAGCGGAAGATGATAACATACTTATTATTTTAGGGAGACATTTCTTAGCTACTTCGGGAGCTTTGATAGATGTGAAGGGTGGCCTTATTACTTTGAGAGTTGGTCACAATAAGGCTAGTTTTGAGCTTAAATCGATGCATGAATCTTTGTCTCTTGTGAATGGAATTATGTGCATCAATTCACCTCATTCCAATGATAATGTATGCATGATTGTTTCTTCGACTACCAAAGTTCTTGAGGTTTGTGATAATGTGCTTTTGAGTGTTGAAAGCAAGAAGGTTAGTGAAGACAACAAAGAACCTTCAAAGCTTGTGGATGAGGAGGTGATTGATATTCATCCATGGTTTGAGATCTACCTTCAAGAGGATGATGTTGACTCCAAGAGTGTTGATGGTGAGAAACCATTCACTAGAAGGAGAAAGAAGACAAAGAAGAAAAGAGAGATTTTAAGAAGAAGAAAGCAAAGTTGAAGCAAAGTGAACTTGTTTCGGAAGTTTCAACAAATAAGAATACATCAAACAATGGTGTGAATTTAACAAGGAATGAGAAAAAGTTTGTTCCCTCTACCACTTTGAACAAGGTGGTGTTCTTTGACCCTCCATGATTTGAAGGAAGGGTCATGCTAAGGACCTTGAGCAAGCGCTTCCCGAGAGGCAACCCGATTTTCTAAATTTCTCTTTTGATTCTATTTTTCTTAGTTTTCTTTCAATTGCTTTTCTTTATTTCACTTGTTTTTTATTTGGATTAATAGGTTGAATTCATGGAAATTGGACCCCCTCGAACGAGCATGAGCATAATGGGAAGGTGTTTCGTGGTAATTGGTGAGAGTATGCTCGATATTATTGAATTTCGAGTTGAATGGGTAAGGTAATTAAGGAGGTAAGTTTGGAAAAGTTGTGCTTAAATGTGAAGCAAATTTGTGCTTGGTGGGTTCATTATGGTGCTCTCATTAATTTGGGATGTTGAACCCACTATAAAGCGGTTTAGAAACTAATGTGTTTAGTGGGTTCAATAATCTCGGGATGATAAAGATCAATAAGCCCATGTATGAACTCACCAAGAACAAGAAGCAAGCAAGAAGAAGAGCAGCAGGGGTGCGGGTGCGCAGGCCTCATGTGCGGGCACGCAGATCGCGTAAGCGAGCGCGCACCCCTGCTGCGCGGCCGCTCATGAGCCCTACCGCACTACTTCTTCTTCTTTCTCCTTTATTTTCCTCATTTCATTTTCATTCCCACACTCGTCCGCACCTCCTCTCTCTCTCCCAAAACCGAAACCCTAACCCTCATTCAACAAAAATCATCCCTCAAATTATTAAAACAACTCACAAAATCAACAATTTCCTACTCAAATTTCATCATTTTCATCAAAAATCATATTACCTTCCCCCATTCTTCTTCTCCAATCTCTTTCCTCCATTGAAGAGCAAATTGGGGATTTTCGGTGTGGTGGATTTTGGTGCTCAAAACTTGATCAATCTTGCTTCTTGTAAGGTATAATCATCTTCTTTACCTCTATTTCACATTATAATATCAATTTTTAGCAAGAATTTGATTAATTTTGTGATTGTGAATAGTAGTAGTACCATTTTGGTTGAATATGTTGATTGATTGAGTAATTTGGTTGATTATATGTGTTATTGTTGATTAAATTTGTCTTACATTGTGTTGTTGTTGATTGTGTAGCTTAATTGTGAAATTTGGTTACAATTTGTGCAAGGTTGATTTTTGGTAGTGTTGGTAGTAAGTGGTGATTGAAGTATTGGTTGGTTGAACCAAGTATTGTGGTAGTGTTGTCATTGCGGTGATTTGTGGTGATTTGTGGAGTTGTGATTGTGTTTTAGTTGTGAATTTGGTGAAGTAAAAATGCCTAAGATCATGAAAGCCCTCACTTCTAAAAAGAGAAAAACAAACATAACCATTGAAGAACCTTATCTATCAAACACACTATCTTCCCAAACACAAAATGATGACCCTCTTCCACTACCCAAAACACGATTCGCCAATCTAAACCATAAGCCGCTTTGGAATGAATTCAAGAAAAGAACCATAAAGCCCTCACGGCATTATCATCAATCAAGCATGATCAAATTAGGAATTGATGAGGACTTATGGGTCTTATTAGACAACCTTAGGTTGGGTAGCTTTGTCAACAAGTGCTACTGAATCTACCTTGAGCCAACTAGGGAGTTCTTGGCCTCTTTGACTATCACTTCGATTGGTACCAAGGACTTTGAAATTACCTTCCAGCTTTTCAATGTGGAGTATGTTATGTCTTTGGCCGAATTTAATGCGGCCCTTGATTTCAATCCGGGGGTGATATCCTCTTCTTTGAGAATGATTATTTGGATGGGTACTCTAAAAATTCTTGGTGGCATGATATCTCGGGGAAGAATGAGTTCTTCGCCTGCTATTCTCTTGCAAGCGACATTTTCCAACCATGTCTCCGAGTGCTTCATTGGTTGTTGGGTTACTTGGTGTTCCCTAAGCAAGATTGGGCAAAATGTCGCAACCAGAGTTGCGAATTCTTTGGATGGCAACTAGGGAAGAGTTGCGTGGGAGGTTGAACTTAGGGAACATATTCTTAAGGAATTGTATGGATATGAGGGGAAAGAAGTCGAGAGACATCCCTTGTGGTAGCATGGTGACTAGGTTGGCTACCAACCTTTGTTATGGGAGATATCTCCTTTCTTGTACTCCGGTGGGGTACGCCGACACCCTCTACCTCGACACTGCACAGCTCAAGCAAGTGCAATTCATAGCTAAGAGCAATGATGATGAGGTGTTTTATTGGCTAGTGAGGAATGTTTATCGATGTTATCTTCCGAACCCCTCCTTGACCTCCCTCCACCGACACGACCCAAATGTGTGGTTTGTTCCTATTAGCAATCGCATCCCTGGTGAAGATGAAGACATGCAAGATGTCCTTGATGAAGAGCATTAAATTCAACAACATCAAAATCAACGTCAACAACAACAACAACAATAAGAGCAAGAAGTGCCTCAACCTCAACATCAAAAACATCGATTCGCCAACCCCGACATGGAGGCTTTGAGTGCCCAAATGGCGGGCATGCAAGTTCGAATGGAGGGAATTTATGATCAAGATTTTGAGGCCATCTATAACCAAATGAGAGGCATCTCCAAAATGCAACATAACAAGGTATGTTTCTCCAACAACAACAACTATATGATGCGAGTGTTAATCGTGGGGAGATCACACCCCCGGTTAAATACCCGTACTTCCGTCCTCAACTCAGTCCCGTACCTTCTTGGGGAGATGATGGGAGGGCTACCTACCCATATTGGCAAGGACCTAAAGGGTCCAACATCGGGACTAGCTCATTTCTGAATGAGCACGGTAACTACGATTACGTTGTGCCTGGTGGGAGCGAATATAGGGGTTATCCTAACTACCCCTATGTCAATCCCACCCCTCCGTTGCCACTTGAGTTGCCCGATCAGTTTACTCCCTTGCCCCTTGGCAACAAGAAAACTTTAAGGGCCACTATGGTTGGCCACCCGGCTACACCGGGGGATGGGATCCTTATGGTCCCCCATCTGGCTTCTCATATGATAGGGATGATGATAATGATAATGTCGGGCCTAGTGGTAACTAGTTCCCCTTATTTGTGCTTTTACCTCCATCCCTTTTATTATGTGATCTTTGTTAAGTAGTGATGGGATTTTGAGATGTATTTTTGTTAAGCTTTGGGGACACTAGTCTTATGAAAGTCTTGATGGCCAATTTTGTTGTTGTTGGATGTCCTTGATTTTTCATGCCTTAATGGTGTATGATTTCTTATCTTGATCTATACTTGATGTTGTTGAGTGTTGTTGTTATCCATGATCATATCATGTTTTTCTTGTTGATAATCTTTGATGATTTATTTTGATGATGATTGCTCTTTCATGATGAGTTGGTGAGTTTTGCTCCTTTGAATCCAATTCCCTAAATCCAAAACCCTTGATTCCAAATCCCTTTGATCCAAATGATTGTAGTTTAGGTGTATGGTTGATTTTGCTATTTTAAGTGTATAGTTGAATTTGATATTTTGATTGGTTGGTTTTGATTTGATTTTGTAGATTAGTTTGATTTTGTTTATTTGTTTTTTCTATTTTTGATTTTGCTTTCTTATTATTTTGTTTTGAAGTTACTACCGTTTTCTTTGTATATAGTTCCATTTTCTCTTTTTCTTTCTCACTAAGATATAACTATTCTTGCTATGCTTGATTGGAGCTTCATGAAGGTGGTATTTTCATTACCCCGCTTTCTGTAGCTTAGCTTGGATTCCCGGTGAGATCTTTCTTATTTCCCTTTTTTCTTTATTTTATTTCATTAATTGCATAGAATAGGATTACTTTAGGAAGAGTTGAACGGTTCGAGGATGTTTTCTTTGTAACACCAAGAGCGTGTGGGGTCATTGGCGATATTGTCGAATGACCACTTGTTTGTCTATTGGGATTTATATGATATGAATGCATCTTTGCACTTTTTTTTTTATCTTTTCCTTTCTTTTCCATTTTCTTCTCTGTTCCACTTTTTTTTTTTCATTACATTCTTTTCAAAAATGCAAAAATCCAAAAATATGATTTTAAGGCTTTCTTTTCGTTTTCTTTTCATGTTATGCTTTTGTTATGGACATAATATCATCCGAACTTTTGCTTTTGAATGGATGGTTTCCTATGTGGTATCCATATGCACAGTTTGAGATTATCTTTGGTTGATTCTGGGATAGAGTATGCTAAGGTAGTGTCTTTAGAACTTTTGGGACCTTGAAGACGGATTCTAATTATTTTTGAAAAGTTGAAATTGCTCGCTTTTGGTAAATTTGAAATTAATAGTAAGTTATTGCTATAACCATGTGAGGTTTCATTCTTTTCAAGCCTTCTACATATTTTGCATGAGCGGCACATAGATCCTTGACTATTATATGCTTTATCTAGAACTTGACTCTTGACTCCCGAGATCGCGACCGAGCCATTTAGGAAGGACAAAGGCATCTTTTTGGGGTGGTGATTTTCTTTTTCTAGGATAGTTTTCTATTTCTTTGTTTTGGGTTTTCATTTGCCTACTTGCTAACCATTTTAGCCATAAACCTTTATTTCAAGCCATATCTTTAGATTTTGAGCCTTTCGTTTCATTCTTGTTTCCTGACGTAGGGAAAATGTAGGTCGTTATCTAATATTCCCTAGAGCTAAACAAATTTATAAACACTTAACAAACCTAAATACGAGTATAGAGGCAAGTCAATGGTCGAACCCAAAGGAACGGTAATGTTCAAGCGCTCTCAATTATGCTCCTAAGCTAGGTCGAAGCCAAAGATAAGAGAGAACACTAACAACTAACAAACAAACAACCAAACAAATAAAACACTAGGGAATGGGGATGAACAAGTAATCATGACAATTGTAGTAACTTGGGAACAACATGCAAATCAAAGGTTACGAAGAATAATGGTAAGAGCAATCAAAAGAGCTCAACAAGCTATCTCCTAGAGGTCTAACTAGCGCAACCTACGATAGACTCTAATTAGGAACGTCACTAACCGAACTCAATCGACAATTGTGAGCTACAAATCAATGGTCCGTATCAATGTAGACTCACAAAGCAATCTAGCATAATTCTCAAGGCCTAATCGAATTACACACATGCACAATTTCCATTAATCACTTTAATCTCTACAATTAATCAACACAATTCCCAAATTAAGCACAATCAATCAATCATACAAGTTTCACCCAATCTCTAGCAAAACCACTACATAAGAATCATCATCTAATCAACAAACAACTAAGGAAATCAAGAATCAACAAAATATCAAGAACAACTACACTAATCAAGAATCGAACATCAAAATCAATCTAAACAAACATGAATATTAAACAAAGCAATAAAATGAGATAGAGTTAGAAATGCTCATTGATAATAGAGAAGATCTTCAAAATAATTGTCACCATTGAATCTTCAATCTCTCAATCACCATTGAAATTCCTCACTTTCTCTCTCTAAATCTACTCCTAAACTAACCCTAAAACTAGAGAGAGAAGCTCTCAACTAAGCTAAAATTATGATCAAAGATTATCTCTAATTTCCTCCCATTTGGGTTACAAGTAGATATTTATAGAAGGCGCGAAACGAAACCGAGAAAAAATAGGGACCCGGAGCGGTGTGCTCACGAGGGCTGGTGGCGCGCCCTCGCCCGTGGAATGCGCACCTGCGCTCCTCTGGGTTCCTTCGATTCTTCTCGAGGCTTCTTGCGCTCGCTAATGGCTTCGAATGAGAGCACCGAATGATGATGATGGAAACCAAGGAGGCAGATCCAAAAGCACTTGACAGTGGGTTAACACCACTCCTTCATGAGAGCGCGGCTTGAGAGCGTAAGAGCTAGAACTTGGAGAATCCGCTTCCTTGCATCTTGAGCTTTCCTATTTCCATGAGCTTGCTCCAAAAGAATCTTCCACCTTAGTAAACCACCAATATCAAGACTCGGACCTTGTACAATACCTACAGCCATGAAAAGAGAGCAAATAAAGGAGAAAAAACTAGAAAAACTATAGAAATGCACAAAACCACAAAACAAGAGAGAAAAGGTAAAACAAAGAGCAAAAGCATAAAACTAAGCATTTATTAAGAAGGAAAGCTATGAAAAGAAGGCTAAAATAACCCAAATACTCATCAAATGGGTGCCATTTATGACACCCATCATTCCCATTATTGGCATTTGTGATGCAATTGATCATTATTGTTGGAGAATGTGGTGGATGAGTTGTATATTGGTTTTTATAATGAATGCAAGTTTGTATTGTAAATATCTTGTGAATAAAAGGCAACTGCCAAGTTGAAAAAGCTGTCCATAGTTAAAAGAAGCGAGGACGATGAAATAATGTGAAAAAACGAAAAACTGAGAAAAAGCAAAGCAATTTCAAAAAGATTTGGCAAAATTGAATAAAGTGTAAAATTAAAAATGCAAAAAATATTTTGATGTATATGTTTCTCCCTATTTTAAGCATTGAGGACAATGCTTCATTTTAACTTGAGGGGAAGCGTTCTTACGCTTTTTGTATATATGTTTGTGATTTTGGCTTTGAATAAGCTTAGGGGTGTTGGTGTTTTTGTTTGGGGATTACTTGATTATGGTGTTAAGGATTGATCACCCTTTGCTTCACGATTTAGGTATACCACCAAATTTCAAATTTTAGCCTACCTTCAACCTTTTTGCCCTTACATTACAACCCTTTTCAAGACCTTTTGACCTTTGTGGTTGAGTCACAAGTCGGTGGAGGGAGATGTGAGTTAAGCCTATAGAGCGGTGTGCATTAGTCAAGATGTCGAGTAGCCTTAAATATCTTTCTTTTTCCTGTTCCTTCGAGGAATCATTGAGATGCTCACTAAAGTTGGATTTGAAGCTAATTGGGAAATCGAGGTAAAATGTTTTGAGATGAAGGTGAATTGTGTTTCACTAGTTCTCTATGCTTAGCATATCCTATGCTTCAATCAACCTTAGATATCTTGGAACGTGCATCCCTTATTGTATAGGAAGTTGTTTATTCACTTGCATTTGGTCATTTGTAAAAGTCCATTTCATTAGCTACTTGTTTGAATTTTTTATTTTACTTTCTTTTATTTATTTGCCTCATTTTACCTTAAAGAGATATGGGTCAAACTCTTTGGATACCCTTACGAGACCTCACTCGTCCTCATTGGCGACTTTGGGGTTTAAAGGGTTTGTTGTAGCTAAAAACAACTGTGATTCCTACGAAAGTGAGTCTTAGTGTATATTCTTATCACTTTCTTTCCTTTTTCTTGTTTGAATAAGTCTTTCATCCTATTTCTTCTTGCTTTGTTTTGCTTGAGGATGAGAAAACTCTAGCTTGGGGGAGTTTGATGAGTGTCATTTATGGCACTCATTTACCTTCTTTTAAGATGATTTTTCATTGCTTTTGTATCTCTTTTATCTTCTTTTCTCTAGTTTTACTTGTAATTTCTCTATTTTGCATTTTCTTTAGTTGTTTCCTTATTTTCTTGCTTTTCTTAGTTTATTTGGCATTTTCTCCTTTACTTGTTTGCTTTTCTTTGATTTTAGGAGAATGGTAATGTTCGAGAAGAAACGCCCTGCGCCACTAACGCCTTAGATCCTGAAGTAACTTCCTTAGGCCTGTTGCGGAATTCCTGCTGACTTCCAACAGTAAAAGATGAAGGCTCAGCCTTAGCCCGGCTAGGCCCTTCTTGGTCAGCAGTGGTCACAGTGCCAAATACAGTTCTCAATTTAGTAGGAGCCAAGCGAATTTCACTTTTTAAAGCACCAGCATGAACCTCCAAGGTTTCGAATAATTTAGGAGGATTATCAGGAGTAGCAGTGATAGGATCTTTTAAATTATCTCTCAGCCTAAGAATGCTCCTATCTAGCTTGTCATAACTTGAAAAGTCTGACAGAAAAAAGGAAAAAGAAAGACATTATATCAAAAAGCAAACAAGAATAAAAAAGAGAAAACACCAAGAGAAAACAAGGACAAAACATACTAGACTCACGAGTAGAGAACAAGCGCATAGCAGAAAGCTGTGCGTTACCCACGATGTACAGAGAGGTTGGCAGCCAAAGCTTAGGAAACTTTGAATCACCTGTGCCCTCTCTCTATAGTGCATCAAAAGCATCCATCTCCTGAGCAGATTTAGAGGTACAGAAAGTGACCCTAGCCATATTAGTATGAATCAGCAAGAAATTACGCGGCACAGCAAAGGAAGAATGTACCGCAACCTAGAAAAACTTGCCAGTCCAATCCCTGAAGCGACCAAGCTTAGGATAGGACAACACTCTACCATGTTTAGGGGCCACATAGTACCAAGCGGACTCAAAACAGCCAGAGGATAACCTCTTCAAGCTCATCAAAGACTTGAATAGGTGTAGCGACTTTGGATAACGACGAAAACGCAAGAACCACAACAAGCATATCAAGGTGTGCAAAGATGCAGGGTGCCGCAGGGCAATACAAAGATTAAAGGCACGAAAACTTTATCTAAAGTAGGGTCTAAAGGAAAGCGCAAACCCAAGTCTAGCTGGGAGGAAAAGACAACAATGTGACTAATAGGGGGAGCAGATAATTTAGAACCCTCATCTGGTAGGACCAACCTGCAGCCCGGGCCAAATCCATTAAACTTCTGACCCACGGCGGCTAAATCCAACCTCTTAGCGTCTTTACGCAAGTTAGAATCCAAGACGCAGTTGTTAGGACCATGACATCTCTCATCAAGGTAGAAATCAAATTTCCCCTCTTCCACATACTCGACAACATAAGTGGGCTGGCAGTCTTGAAAAGCTCGCTTACTGGGAGACTAAGCCACCCCGCTCATGTTCGCAGCTGGAGGAGGAGACGGCAAAGAAGTTGCAAAACGGCCACCCCGCACGATATAGTGATCAAATTAATTCACATCAACCATATCATCAAGCCAGGCAAAACCGTTTAAAGGTTGTACATGGGGAATGGGGCTAACAAGGGATACATCAGGATGATTAGCCTTAACCTCATCAGCTCATCGCTTATGGCGCATTACGTGCATCCTCAAATGAATAAGATAAGGCATTAGATCCCCATCATGAGTAAGTACCCGTTCGCAATAGTGATCAAAGAAACAAAGGCGAAGTTTAGATCGAAAATGGCAAAAAGCACTACCGGCAGCAGGACGACAACTACTTGACCTAGATGCAATTGGTGGAGTCATAGCAGTAAATGCCCTGCTCACAACAAGAGAATGGTCGCCTAGAATAACTACTTGCAAGGGAATAAGGGGGAGAAATAGGGGAATTAAAGGAAGTGCGTGAAAAGCGCTGACTTGAGTGAGAAGACTCAAGGGAAGAATCTTACTAAAGGTCACTCATACTTTGGCTGTCAGTAGCATCAGACATCTTAAGATCTACAAAGACAAAAAGCTCCCAAAGAAGACGAAGAAAATTGGGTGCACAGCATAGAAAACAAAATCATTTAAGCCCCAAGAGCAAATATAGGGAACAAAAGCAAAAAGAGGATAAAGAATTTCCAAAACAGAGACAAACAAGCAGATTTAACAACAAAAAAAGGATGAATTGGGCAGAAACAATCAAATTCGACCAAAGACTCAATCTTGCGAAGAAAAAATTCAAAAGAAAAGAAATTGGGCACACAAGTACAAGAAAAGGCAAAAAGAAAGTACCTTTATGACAAAAGCCGTAGGAGCAAAGAAGCACAACAACAATGGTGACACCAGAAAGCCAAAGGAAGGAACAAAGGTTTCGAACTATAATAAAAAAAGTAAGGAAAATGTCAACGAAGGGCAAAGTGGGGTAGGAAATATGCAAGCAAAGTACAAAAATAGGAGAAAAAATGAAAGCAAACAAAAGACGAAGAACTTACAACAACAGAGGAGCAACGAGTGTCCATCAGAAATGTGGAGAGAAAAAAATTTTAAATTTAAAAGTGAGAAATGAAAAATGAAGGATGTAAAAAAGGGGGACAGTGAATTAAATGAAGAAGTAAATGGACGGTTAGCAAGGCAATAAAGCCAAACCGCCATGTCACTTCAGTAAAAAGAAACTGACCTTAGATGGCTTTCACGTGTCTCACTCATACAAGACCTGTTCCTCCCTAAATAAAAAAAAAAAACATCATTTCTCATACTTCAGCGGGAGTAATCGAAATTCCTCCCTACACGCTCGTCATTTCTCAGAACTTCAGCGGGAGTAATCGAAATTCCTCCCTACATGCTCGTCATTTCTCAGAACTTCAGCGGGAGTAATCGAAATTCCTCCTTGCACGCTCGTCATTTCTCAAAATTCAGTGGGAGTAATCAAAATTCCTCCATGCACTCTCGTAATTTCCTAGATTTCAGCAGGAGTAATCGAAATTCCTCACTGCAAATTCATCATTATCTAGGCTTTAGCAGGAGTAATAGAAACTCCCTTGGGCAAGATCAACCATCGTCATCACACAGCAGCACACTCTTACTCAATACTTCTCAGCATCACCTTCCAAGCCTTAAAATTGTGTGATGAATCCTGAGACTTGAGGGGCTAGAGATATGTAGAGGGAATTAGTCAAACAACCTATTGAGCAACACTGATAAAAGTGAACGTTCAAAATAGCTGGCATAAGTGACCTCATACCACTTCTTTAAGGGCTAGTTGTATGGGATAACTCCTGCTGAGCAATTCCCTCTCGGCTAAGCCCGTCTTAAGGGGACAGCAGCATTCAGACAAGAATCGGTATGAGTTACCTTATACCACCTCTTGAGGGGCTAGTTGTATGGGATTACTCTTGTTGAGCTATCACCACGCTCTTGACTTTACTCTCGAGGTACGCATTCACCGCTAGAGGAGAACTCAGAGAAATTCATCAGCCTGATAAAATCAGTCCGCAGGCTGACCTAGTATGACTCCATATACAGGAGACCACACACCTATAAATATGAGATAAAGTACAACGTAAAGGAGGTTAGACACACAATTCATTACACTATCTATTTCTCTAAGAACACTTTCCCTCTAAACACATTCTAACTTAGGCATCGGAGGGGGGTTCCTCGAGCCACCCCCGAGGGTAGTGACGTGTGTTTCCTTGTGTAGATCACCAACGAACCCAGTCCGTACCAGCCAGAACCCTTGAATTCGTACATGGAACAGTAAGCATTTTCCTTGCTTATAGCTCAAAGTTATTCTTAGTTCGATAATACGACACATCTAATGCTTTATTAACGTTTATCTCCATTGCCACGACATCTAAGGACTCCTTACTGATATCGTTGAGTTTAACCAGTATACTCGGTATACCTGACGTTCATAGGAAGGTAATGATGCCTCACTTTGACGTAGCCCATCACTATTCTCATTAGTTCACTAGTAGAAAAAGGTAAATGGGAAGCTATTCAAACCCCCTAATGGGAAGCGGTTTTGAACCTCATGGGCTTGGGGAGCGTCCCATTGCTAATTTAAATGGCAAGCGGTTCAAACCGCTTCCTGTTTAGAGGTAATGGGAAGCGATTTTGGCGCTAAACCGCTGCCCATTATGGCTATAAAAATTTGGAAAAAAAATAAAAGTGTATTTTTTTTTCCCACATAAATTGATACAAAAACAAAACATATGTATAAACATTAATATTTTCATCAATTAAGTGTTGTAATATTACATTTTTATCAAAAAAAAAAATTAAAAACTTAATAATACAATTAGTTACACTGTTCTTTCCTTCAAAAAAAAAAAATAAAATCAGTTACACTGTTCTAAAAAAATTGTTAAACTTGTTGCTGCTCTCGTTCACCATCAGCCACCACCCAAGCACTTCACCGATTAAACCACTTGCCCATACAATTAAAATGAGATCTAAAATTAAGTTAAAAAAAAAATATAAATCTGAAAATTAAATCTATGCCAAACACGTTTATGTTGCGATCTAAACATCTTAAATTTGAAAGAAAAAAAATTAAAAATTAAAAAATACAAGTAATTAAAATGTATCCATTTTCAAATTACCACCCAAAAATGTATCCATTTTCAAAATAACCACCCGTTAAATTTTTATTTTTATTTTACCACCCCTTAAATTCAAAAACTACTCAGATTACCACCCATTTCAAAATTCCGGTGGATTTCTCTTATGTGGGACCGACCTAATGACTCTTACTGATGACAGGAAGAAGATGATTAGTAGTAGTGGCAATTCAGACAACAAGCTCTTGGTTTTTTTAGTTGTTTTCTTTTGATTTTAGGTTGTCTTGTACTTAATAAACTGGTTTAAGGGGGAGGTGGAGTGAAGACATGGTTGATTGTAATGCTTAAACATAGCCGTTACTAGACATTGGGTGGGTCCAAATACCAGAAATCCATCAGAATTTTGAAATGGGTGGTAATCTTAGTAGTTTATTAATTTAAGGGGTGGTAAAATAAAATAAAAAATTAAACGAGTGGTTATTTTAAAAATGGATACATTTTTGGGTGGAAATTTGAAAATTTTCCTAATTAAAATCTTAAATTCGAAAGAAAAAAAAATAAATAGGATGAATTATGGCGATCTATCACGGTCTTAGCTTGATTATGTTGCGCTAATTCAAACAATAAATTGAAAAAATAAACAACAAATATTCACTTAATTTTATATCTTAAATTAAAAGCAACAAAGTGCTCGGTGGTATTGCATCTAAATTCGTACCTTAATTAAAATTAGATTTAAAAACGGTGGTGGGTGCTCGGTGGTGTTGTTGGTGTAGTTCGGTGGTTCTTAGTGTGGTGCTCGGTGGGGGTGCTCGCTGTGTTACCGCTCTCGGTGTAGATGTGGGTGTTGTTGCTCTCGCTGTGTTTCTGTGGGTGTTGCCACTCTCAATGTAGGTGTGGCTGGTGATAAGGAGATCAGATGGAGAGGAGATGAGAAAGGGAAGGAGATCAGATGGAGAGAGAAGGAGGGCATAAGAATGGAGAGAGGAGAGAGAAGGAGGGTGTGAGAAATGAGGGGAGGGAGGAGAGGAGAGAGAAGGAGATGAGAGAGAAAGAGGGAGTGAGAAATGAGGTTAGGGAGGAGAGAGGAGAGAGAAGGAGAAGGAGAGGGCGTGACAAACAAGGACGGGTAAGATAGAAATGCTAGGGTTTTTTAGCAAATGGCAAGCGGTTTACTATTTGAACCGCTTCCAATTACATTTTTAGGAGCGATTCAACCCCAAACCGCTTGCCATTTAATGTCTGATGTTTTTTTAGCGGGTTTTTATAGTGATTTTGAAGTGGATTTAAATAACCGCTTCCCATTTGGGGCTTCCCATTTAGTTTTTCCTACTAGTTGTTCGGTAAGTGTTATTTTGGAATCACAAGTTTAACTCAATATTTATTGACCTAGGGTTTCTATGTTGGTTGATTTAAGTGAACTTAATTAATCATTGCAACATTCAAAATCCTAAACATGCATCTAATATATCATTCACATATAAGTAAGCATACATATATATTGAAAACATAAACAAAAAATGCAATTGGCAACTAGCATGACCCCTTGAGTCTCCAAATCTTCGAGGGTCTTCATTGAAACTTTATGGCTTCGTCTTTTTAGAAACGCCGTCTTCAAGGGACTTCACCATCATTTATGTAACTATTAGAAATTAAGACTAGGACTAATCTAAATGTTAAGGTAAAAAAATAAGCAACAGTTCGCAAACCATATATAGATTTACAAAAATACATAACGGATCGTAGTCCATGTTTACTATCCTAATCGGGCCCCACAAGTTGCCATTTTCATAAATCCTGTGATAGAATATTCATTCCATTCATCCATTCACTTTATGTGAATGGCCATGCATTTGACAATGAAAACAAGTAATAATACAATGTTCCGCGTAAACTAGTAACTAACTTAGGTGGTTAATCCGATTAAAGCGCCTTATTAAAACTAGTCAAAGTTATAAACCAATTATGTGATTAAACGCAATAAAATAGCTCAAATAAATAACAAATCTCCAAGTAAATTTCACATCCAACTTAATAAATCCGATTAGTTAAGCCAGTAAACCTAAATTTTGCAAAAAAAAATTTAAAACTGCCACTCAAACCCGAGGCCTAGCCTCATTTTAATTAAAATAATTAAAAAATTAAAACAATAATTATAAGGCGACAAAGATGCAAAATTAAACAATGTTAAGTGCCCAGCCACGAGCCAAAAATTTAGCTAGGCACCAAACATGGCACGCAAGCCCACCGCTTGCATGTGGGCTGCGCACCAAGGCAGCCTTGGCACGTGCCACAACTAACTGCAACAGTTGCCTAGCAGCTCGGGCTATGCGGTATGGTGCATGTGCCCGCACCTCAGCACAACATCACATGCTAGGTGCTCTCGTGGGCAACCTAGCAGCGTTCGCTGCTAGCTTCTCGGTGCGTAGCTACACACACTTGACTTGCTAGCCCCGCAACGATGCGCGTCAAGCGTGCAACAAGCCCCTACTCACACGAAACAGTAGCACTACCGAAGCACTCCCCGCAGCCTCGGTAACTACATGTAGGCTGCGCAAGCAGCCTGGCTGTTCGAAACCTTTGTGTGGGTTTTATGCTTTGGTTTTCGTGCATTTGCTTCGGGATTTTATCCCAATTTTGTGTGACGTATATCCAATTAATTATAAATTAATTTTAGAATTAATATTGAGCAAAAAAGAAAAAAAAACAAGTCTGACTTTAAATAAATTCAATTTTAAGTGCACAAACCACAAAATACTTCAAGAACCATTCTTTAATTAATTTTGGTTAAACTTGATATCTACAAAATTGAAGGGGCTAATCTCATAATTAATTTAACTAAACCTAAACAATGAGTTTTGACAAATTAAAAGGGGTTGGAAAATAAAATAATCATCCACTGAAAAGAATTCCAATACTAACTTGTGTTCATTTGGAAAATTACATCTTCCAATATGAATTTGAAAAACCTTTATGACTTTAATCAATTTGAAAAATGAATAAATCAACATAGTTCAATAAACAACATGGAATCTAGTAAGATAAAGTTCTAACCAACTAAAATAATTAAAGGTTAGATCTTTAATACTTTAGGGCTTCAAAATCACAAATTTTTCACACTTGGAGCAATTAATTTGCAATATTATGAAAAATGAGCCAACCAATTTAAGTAGCTATTATAACTTTATAATCATGCTCAAAAAGGCTTATAAAAGCAGTAGGTTAATGAAATAACCATACACATAGTGAACAATTAATATGCCATTACAAAATCAAGGTTAAAGAATCAAAATTTTTGTCAAAATGAAAAATGCCTCAAAAATAGCATTTTCGGCATAATTTGGCTATTGGACAATCCTTAAGAAAACAAAACTGTTCTAGAACAATGATTCCACTCAAAATTCACTAGTCTTAAGTCGAAATTTGGGTTTTGGAACCAAACTTCGATCAAAATCGAGATTAAAATAATCAAAACGACCTTCTAATCCGATTAGCAAGCATAACCAGAATTTTAAAGCCATTTAAATCACCTTGAAAAATAGTTACAATAATTAAATGAGCGGGGCTCCGATATAGTTGTTGGGTTTCGTGATGTCCGACACCATGCAGAGCTAAAACTCATCCCATGATCCGCACACAAATTAAAGAAATAAAAACCATAATTTTTAATTAAAAACATAATTATTAACATAATTTATTAACACGAAAGAGAAAGATGAAATTACCCTTGATGTGTGCTTCGTTCACTTAGAGGTCTTACTTGAAAGCTAGTCGAGCTTCACACTTGCGATAGCCTCCGACGGCAAACACCCTCAAGAATGTCCCGTACGAACCCTATCCCGGAGCTTAGTAGGGGCTAGACCAAGATACTTAGAGTATTAAGAGCGAAAGTGTTCACGCCTTTGGTGATCCTTTCTAGCTCACAACTCAAAGTGATTTTCTCAATTTCCTAAGGGTAGGTATTCATAGAGAAATCCCTTGAGTATTCCAATCTGCCATCAATGTGGAAGAGTTCGTCAAATGCGTTTTTAAAATTAAATTTTTAATTCAAAAATCAAATAAAAATCCAAAACAACCAACAATCAACAAGGGTCTCAATGTGACTAAGGGAGGACCACAAGTTGGACCACAGGTCCTCCTTGCACCCCAAGTAATTCCCACAAAAAGCCGCCAGTCCTTGGCTGCCAATAGCAGCGCGCCAGCTGGCCGCAGCCAGCCTCGGGTGCCAAGGCTGCCACGCTGGCGACCTGGCCCCTTGGCTAGGCTTGGTGGATGGTCGCATATTCGACCCAGCAAGCTTGCGGGCTGCTAACAGAATGGTGTTGGCTAGCCGCAAGCTCCAGCAAGCCGCGCCAGCAAGCCACACATCAATGCTTGCTGCTAGGCGCTGCTGCCTACGCACATGCGCACAAGGCCCAGCAAACAACTGCTGCTGGCCTCGCTGCGATGGTACGAGTTGTGCGTGCTAGCCTGCATAACTATTGCTAGCAGCCTAGCGAGGCATATCGCATTGCTCGCAGCTTGCCTTTCTAGCACTGCTAGCTTGAGAGCTCGGCCAGCAAGCACTAGCCAGCACCCTCTAGGACTGCTCTGCTTACGGCCTTCCTTGCAACTATGGCTAGCTAGCACATACAGCCTAACTCTTAATTGGATAGGCCAACTCGAGGTAAGGGCTATATTTAACTTGTTGATTGCTTGATTTATTGTCTCTTCGATTCCTAAATTCGACTTGACTTAAGACGCTCGGTTTCGATACTCCTAGCTCATAATACTCTAATGACTCATTAATTCCTTTGCATTAATTTGTCGCCTCAGATCGGTTACTTGATTGGGTGTAACCCGAAGGTTTTAGTCGAGATTAAGTTGTAATACTCCCTCTTTCCCAGTTAACTTGCAACATTTTGACTGGACATGCTTGTCGATGCATATGTTTGACCGTCGATATCTTTTGCTTCCTCCGTTTTTTTATAGTTGCAACATTTTGACTTTTAAACTATTCATGTATCTCACTTTGACTAGATTTAACGATTTATACTTAAGTAAAAATATAGTCATGTGGGTTCTTGTTAGATTCGTCTCGACTTATACAATTTTAATATCTAAAATTTATAATTTTTACATCGGTAACTAAAGATATTAACGATTAAACACATGCATCGGCAAGCGTGAAAAGAGAGCTGTTGCAACTATAAAAAAATAGAGGAAGTATTATATATTTATAAAAGCTATGAAATTTACATTTAGAAATTTTACATTAAAATAAAACTAACAACATCTTACATGATTACATTAACTTTTATATAATAACTAAAAAAGAAGGTCAAAGTGAGATGTGTGAATAGTGCAAAAAGTCAAAACGTTGCGAGTAATTTGGGACGGAGGGAGTATTAATTATGCATTAATATTACTGATCATATGCAAGCTCTAGCTAGGCATTCCGATCACTTGACCTCACTAAATAATTAGCTTTCTAATAATTCTAAACCCTCTATCGGAATAATACACTTGTTCGAAGGACACCATTCCTATCACCAACATGCTCGGCCATGCTAGCATGCTGAGCTTGTGGCTGAACCTTGCCTTGCGGCAATTGCTACAGCTGGCCATCCTAGCCTTCGATTAGATAGCCCAATACAAAGCTAGGATTTTCCCGAGCAATAACTTGTTGTTTGCTTGATTTTTCGTCTCGTCGATTCCTAATTCAACTCGACTTAAGACGCTCGGTTTTGACACTCTAAGCTCGGAATTCGACATCTTTTCTCGTAATACTCTAATGACTCATTTATTCCTTTCGGATGAATTCGTCGTTTCTGTTCGGTTACTCTATCGGAATTGACTCGAAGGGTTCAGTCAAGATTAAGCCGTAATATTAATTATGCATTAATATTACTGATCGGAAGCAACCTCTAGCTAGGCATTTGGATCACTTGACCTCTCTGAATAATTAGCTTTCTAATAATTCCTAGCCCTTTATCGAAATAATACACTTATTCGAAAGCCACCATTCTTTTTAGTTAGGATGTTGATTATGATTTCTAATATCATGTATCATGTTTAGGCTAAAGATTTCATTATTTTTAGTGACATGTTAGGGTTTGTTATTAATCCGTTTAGTATCATGCCTACTATCTTACTAATGATATTATATTGATTTTATTATGATGATGATTGTTGTGTCAATATTATATGTTTCTTGATTATTTATGATTTATTGCTACTACTTGATCATGCCCTTTTTTACCAGGTTTAAAAGAAATTTGTACTTGAAATCACGCCTAATAAGGTAATTATTAATTTAATTTAGACTTAATATGATTTTAATTCAAGTGATCGCCAATAATAGATTTATTTGTGCATTAATAATCAACCACCGTATATTAAATATGCAAAGGATTAATTTGATGGATGTATGTTGATCAAAAAGCGTAGAGTGATTGGGGTGTAACCTTCACACCCGTGAACAGTTTATAAGTTCCTAAAACTTGTTGGCGACTCTTATATATCTAGCCTTTTTCCCATTGTAAGCCACCATGCCTAAAATCATGATTGTAGTGGGGCATAAAGTTGTGTTTGAAAAATTCCCTACAGTTTTTTGCGATTCACTGGGGAAAGATTCAATGAGATACCTCAATGGTTTAATTAATGAAGAGCTATAACTAGGGTTCAACAATGGAGAAAGAAAGCTAAGAAAGCGTTTAATCAAGAAAATAAAGCGTAAGAGGAGAAATAAAATCCTTTAAAGTATTTATATTTTTGTCTCCTCCTAAATATAATAAATAAAAAAAGGAAATAAAATTACAAAGGTCGTCCTATGATTGGTCGTTTAAAAGAATCAAAGTTGATGGAGGCTGAAATACGCGATGGGTAGGCGTTGGTCGAGTGGTCGTGGGATGTGACAAAATCGATGTCCCGTCATCGCTTGATGGTTTTTCGGCGAGCCATGAATTGAAGAATTTTATGAGGCCATGCAACCTATCATTTGAAAACTCATCAAGTCTAGTTTCCAACCTAACTTGAATCACTTCAATTTGATCAGTTGAGCTCTAGTTATGGCTAAAACAGTGCACAAGGGTCCTTTTTTGCCTCATCGTTCATCAGAATGTTGCTGCGTTTTCACTCAAATTCAATCTGGATTTGCACATAGTGATCCCTTGAAGATGCTATTTTCCTTTTCCATGTACACACTAATCAAAATCAACGTCTACGAGTATAGAAACCTCATCAACAAACTTAATTCATCGGCTTCAATCCAACTATAATCCGAATCAACTCTAAACCCTACAAAAGAATCCAAATGACTATGAAATTACTTGATACATTAAGAAAAACATAAACGGAGTATAATAGAGCAATAAATGATGACTTATGCAGACATGACCCGAAGAGATGGGGGTTAGATTACTTAACTAGTTAAATAAATTAGTAAGAGGCCTAAAAGCGTTTTTACGGAGTTCTTTGTACTTATATATTTTATAATATCTTTATAGTTATTAGCTTTAAGTTATAAAGTTCATTTTTTTTTCAAAAAGCTTTAGGGACCAAGCCCTTGTGAGCCTTCACAAAGGTCCGCCCCTTAATGTACTATTGGTTTAAATTTTTGGTAGGTTCATAAAGTTAGGAAAATAGGTATTCTTTTTAGTATATTATTCATTTTCTTTTTGTTGGTTAACTTAAATCACTTTAACCAACCTTTATTTACAATAAAGTGCACGGTCATTACAAGTCTGAAACACATTGATACATGTAGGGAATTATTCAAACTCATTATTGAGCCCTACTGTGGTTCATGCTTTTAGGCATGGCGGCATTTCGAGGAAAAGAAACTAGAGAAAAAGAGTCGTTAACAAGTTTTAGGAACTTGTAAACCGTTCACGGGTATGAAAAGGATACACCCCATTTCACGATCACCAAGATCGCTAATTCCATAGTGGCCCGGAACCATTTACTAGATGTTCGGGGATGATGGTATGAACCCAACGTTAAAGAGATTGAACTCGCCCTAAATAAACCTCTACTCGATTATTATGATGTTCATGTGTGCTTTTTTTATCAACATACATACATCAAATTAATTCTTAACCTATTTAATCTATGTTGGTTGATTATCAATGCACAATCAAATCTATATTGGTGAACTCTAGAATAAATTCATGTTAAACCTAAATTAAATTATTAAGTGATTTCAAGTACAAATTCCCTTTAAACCTGCAAAAAGGGCGTGATCAAGCAATCATAAATAATCAAGCAACATATGATTAACACAACACTCATCATCATAAAAGTTTTATCAAAATATCATGAATAGTAAGATCCTAGGTATGAAATTAAATGGATTAATAACAAATCCTAAGATTCCACTAATAATCAAATCAAAGTATCATCTTAAACATGATATTAGAAATGAAAATCAACATCCTAATCATGATACTAGAAATAAAAATAAACATCCTAATCATGATACTAGGAATTAAAATAATACTACAAACATGATTTCTACTCCAAAATCAAAGAATAATAGTAAGGGTGATTGATTAGGGGATCTAAGCATGCCGTTAATTGCTTAAAACAACATCAACAAGATGTATAAACTCAACTAAACCTAGACAAAGTATAGGGTAAGTCGAGGTCGAACCACGAGGAATGGGGGGATGCTTGTTATAGTCTAATGTTAAGTTAAATTAAAATCAAGAAATGGTTTGGTGTAAACCATGGATTCAACAACTAACCAAATACGGAAAATCAATATCACAAGCACTAGGGACTTAGGATGCACATACACTTACAATAGAAATGCTAATTGGAGGAAGATTGATCAATCAAACATTGCAAGGAAAAATAACAATGGCAATCAAGAGGACTTTATAGGTTATTTCCTAGGCGTCAAACTAGGGTTCTCTATGAATGACTAGCTAGGAACATAACAAATCAAGTTCAATCAATAAATGCATCCAAATTAATGGGTCGTATCATTGGAAAGTCACAATACAATATAACTTGAAAATCAAGGTTAGCTACTCCTTAACAACTCAAGCACAATTCTATCAACCAATTTAATCACAATAAGAAATCAATCAAAATCCACCAATTAGCTATGATCTATCATTCATGCATGCTTCATTATATCCCTAGAAAGGAATGTACACACTACACATGGTGAAAATGAAGAACAAAGGTAGACTAATTATCAAAATCATCATCATAATTGTAATCAAACTATTAAGAATCAAATCAATAAATAAACTTGAAAATGCAACAAATTATCATAATCAAATGTAGAAGATTGAATTAAGAACAAAAAAATTCTTACAAACTTTGATCAAATCAAAGGAAATGTGCTTACATTCAAAGAAGAAGGAAATCAAATGTAGCAATCATCAAATTCTCAAGTTTCTCTCTCTAAAATCTAAGAAATAGAATTCCAAAAAAAAAAAAATTCTTTTTTAAAAATAGAAGGAAAATGTATATATAGAAAAACTAACTAAGGAGACATTAGTTGTTCATCCAAAAGAGACCCGTACAGGTGCGCCCTCACCTCAGAATACGCTGCCGCAAAAAGAAGGGTATGGAACAGGGAGCCCAGGTGGCGTGCCTGTGCGCGGGAGATGCACGCTAGCGCCCTTGGAGCATGGGACTTCCTCCGAGCATTCAACAATGCAAGTTGTAAGCTCCACTTATAACCATTGGGTATGGCAGTCTCAAAACGAGTTAACGGTGGGTTCGACATCACATCTTTATGTGAGTGCAGCAAGAGAGCACAGGCACCAAGTCTTGGAACAAGCCATCTTTTTCCTTGTAAACCATAATGGAGCATCATCGTTGTATCTTGAGCATCTTTAATCCCCAGGAAACACCATGAAAGGCCTTGGACTCCATCTCTCTCCTGAGAATAAAGTAAAATAACCAAATAAAAGAGAACAAGCAATAAAAACTATGAAAATGCAAGAAAAACGGATAAACAACTAGAAAAGGGCCAACTAAAGAATAAAAAGTTAAAACAAAGGAAAAATAAATAAAGAAAGCTATAAAAACAACTAAAAATTATCCAAAATATAGCCATTTTAGTGCCATAAATGACACTCATCAAATTCACCCAAGCTAGACTTTTGTTCGTCCTCGAGCAAAAACAAAAGCAAGTAGGAGTAGGATGAAAGACTTATTCAAATAAGAAAAAGGAAAGAAAGGGATAAGAATGTTTACTAAAACTCACTTCGTAGGAATCACGGTTGTTTTTTGCTACAACAAGCCCTTAAAACCCAAAGTCGCATATGTGGACAAGTGAGGTCTCGTAAGGGTTTCCAAAGAGTTTGTCCCATAACTCTCAAAAATAAAATGAGGCAAATAATAAAAGGAAAATAAAATCAAAAAGGAAAAAGTAAAACCAAAGGCTTTTGAAGTGGACTTTGGCAAATGACCAAATACAAATGAATAAACATCTTTCTAGACAAATTAGGGTAAACACATTCCAAGATATTTGAGGTTGATTGAAACATAAAATAGGCTAAGCATAGAGAACTTGTAGGCGTCGTTTCAAGTGCGCCTACCTTAAACATGTTGTGAATATGCTTGGCACTCATAGGAAGTGGGTATTGACATAATACGGTTAGGGACAAGGAAAGTAGGGAGCCGCCAACAATTTTTTAAGGAACTTGTAAACAGTTTACGGATCATAAAAGGCAACCACAATAAGGGACAACGAAAGGCAACAACGATTGACCCGCGAAGGTTACACTCCATTCATAATCCATGAGATTACTAACTCCATATGATTCAGAACCATGAAAGGAGGACCAGGGATGATGGTACGAAGTGAGTCATGGAGTCAAATTCGCCCGTATTGGCCTCTACTTGATTCTTATAGCGAAAAATATTCCTGCGATCTCAAAGGCATGCAAACAAAGATTCAATTTACTCTGAACTATTATTAAGATAAATTTGTTGAATATTAATGTAACATATAATTCTAAAATATCGTGATCACTTGATTAACACAACAAGATTAAATAGGAACCTAAACCGGTCGTCCAAATTATCTTATTAGGCGTGATTTTCAATTACATATTCCCTTTAAACATGTAATATGGTGATCAATAAATATATAATTGAAAGGAATAGTGTCCTTCGAACAAGTGTATTATTCCGATAGGGGGTTCGGAATTATTAGAAAGCTAATTTTTCAGTAAGGTCAAGTGATCGGAATGCCTGGGTGGAGGCCGCTTCCGATCAGTAATATTAATGCATAATTAATATTACAGCTTAATCTTGACTGAACCCTTTGGGTCACACCCAAGCAACAAACGAGCCGAAGCGACGAATTAATTAGGAATTAATTAATAAGTCGACCGAGTAATTAATATTTGAACGTCGGAAATTCTAGCTTGGAGGGTCGAAACCGAGCGTCGGAAGTCGAGTCGAAAATAGTAAAAGACGAGAGATAATAAATCAACAATGACCAAAATACCCCTAGCATCGGAAAATCGAGTGCTAGGGGCACGAAAAAATGCTAGCAGTCTGCACCAAGTGCGGGGCTAGGCTAGCATACCGCAGCTAGCAGCCCGCACTAGTGTGTGTGGCTGTGCTAGCATACGACAGCTAGTAGCCCGCACACTTGGTGCATGGCTTGCTAGGCCGTGGCAGCTAGCAACCCACGATTTTGGGTGCGAGTGAGGTGGGCCGAAGCCTCACAACCGCACCATGGCAGCCCACAAGGCAACCATGGGTGCCCAAGTAAGCTACCATGTGGCCGAACTCAATTGGAGGAATAGAAAGGGAGGTGGCCGGTTATGGGAGCTAAAGTGGGGGGCAAGTTTGGTCCCCCCTCCTCCAAATGGTTCTCACCTACTCCTCCTTGTATGCTTGCCACTTGTTGATTTATTACTAGTTTGATTATTAATTTTATTTTAGCTTTAAAATAAAATGGGAAAATCAAATTCTCCCACATTGATGGGAGAGCTTTTCACACTCTTACATTTCCCTATAAATACCCAACTTGGGGTATTGGGAAAAGCACTTGAGTAAGAGTTTGAAAAGGCATCACTAGTAGTGAAAACCTTTGAACTCAAGAGTTGAAAAAGGCATCACCATTGTGAAAACCTTTGAACTCAATTACTCGGGTTTAGGTCAGGCCTTGCTAACTCCTAGGCATTGGACCCTAGTCGGTGTTCGAGTTGTGGGTGGACTTCCGTTGGAGGTCTTCGTAATTTCGATGCTAGCTTTCTAAGTAAGAGCCCCTCGAGGTCGGGCGAAGCACGCGTCAAAGGTATAATTATTATCTTAATCTTGTCATTAAGTTAATTATGTTTATGGTTTTATTTATTGCGAGTGTGGTCTTGTTTTTGGGTTTGTTTCCACGGTGAGTCGGACTCACCAAACCCCAACAGTGGTATCAGAGCCTCGCTCGTTTATTTTTAAAAATCATATTATTTTTCAAGGTGTTTTTATGGCTTAATATTTCTGGTTTTAAGTTGCTAATTAGATTAGTAGCTCGGTTTATTAATTTTATCCCGTATTAGAGCTGACTTCAGCTCCCGAACCCAGATTTTGACCCAAAAATAATGAATTTTGGGTGAAAAAGGTGTTCTGGAAATGGTTTTATCCTTTTAGGGCTCGATTTTTAGCCAAAAAACGACCAGAAATGCACTTTTCGAGGGATTTTTCGTTTTTACGAAAAAATTTTAAGTCTTTCTAACCTTGAAAATTAATTGCATATTTATGGTGGTTATGTTATTGGTTCAATCCTTATTTTATATGCAATTTTAAACCTCTTTAGGAATGATTACTTCTTAGTAATTTGTGTTTGAATGCTTGGTTTTATTTTTCACATAATTGCAAATTAATTGCATTAAATGTGAAATTGTTGTTCTTTGAGGGTTCTAAGTACTAAAGATTCAATCTTTAATTATGTTATGTGATCGAAACTTTAATTACTAAATTCCAAGAATTTTTGTTGAACTTTGTTGATTTAATCATTTCTAAGTTGATTAGAATCATAAAGTTTGAAACTTGCGATAGAAAATTGTTTATCTTCATATTGGAAGATATAATTTTCATAAAGTTGGAATCTTTATTGAAATTATGTTCATTTTTCCAACTCCCTTTCATGTTGTCAAAATCTCAAGATTAATTTAAATTGATTAAATTAATTGTGAGTAATTGCCCTTTTATTTTTGTTGCACCAAGTTATACCAATTTTATTAAAAATGGTTCTTGGAATAATTTTTGGTTTTATGCACTTGGATGAATTTATTTAAGTTGGACTTGTTATATTATCATTTTCCCTCAAAATTAATTGATTCTCAAATTAATTTAGAATTGATTAATTATGTCACACAAAATCGGGATTTTTCCCGAGGCATGAGCACCAAAATCAAGGCCGAAGAAACCCCGAGCAAGCACTCGGCCAGCCGGGCTGCTCACGTAGCCTTGGGACTGCCGAGGCTGCTCAGGTGCCTCGACATGGTGCTGCTGTGTGCGGGGAGGAGCTGCTGTTTGCACACCTTAGCGCACCATGGCATCCAAGGAAGCCACAAGGTGCGTCAGCAACTAGATGCTGTGCGCGCACCGTGTGTGCGGCCTTGTGGCTTGCCATGGGTGAGCCGTAAATGGTGCTTGCATTAAGCTTTCTTTGAGTGTGTTTTAGTGCGTAGCTTGGTACATTGAGGGTAATATGCGTAGACATTACTTGCGAAGCAATGTGGTGCAATGACCTCGTGCAACATGGCCATAATGGGCCACGAATTGTTGTGTGAAAGTTCGCTGATGTGGGCGGTGTAACGCCTAGTGACATCGTGTCCCACTCCCACGTTCCTTGAGCATCATTCGGTTGTGCGAGTTGTGAGCACTCCAAGTCTTAGTGCTAGGCACTTGGATATTTTGGGCTACGTAATTGTTGCTTGATTTGTCGTTTTAATTATTTTATTAATTTAATTTGGTTTTAATTATTTTAAAAAATTTTGGAGGCTAGGCCTCGGTTTTTAAGCGGCATTTGCAAAATTTTATTTTGGCAAATAATTGGGTTTTACCGGCTTAATTAATTGGATTAATTAAGTTGGATGTGGAATTTAGTGGGAGCTTCAAATATTAATTGCGCTTATTTACATAATCGGTTAAAACAACTTTGACTAGTTTTAATTAGGCTTGTTAATTGGATTAACCACCTAGATTAGTTACTAGTTATCGCGTGTTTATGCATTGTTACTTGTTTTATCATTGTAAAATGCATGGGCCATTTACAAGTAGTGAATGGATGAATGAAATGTATATTCTCTCACAAGTTTAATAAAATGGCAACTAGCGGGGCCCGATTAGGATGGAAAATACGGACTGTGATCCGTGATGTATTTTTGTAAATCTAAATACGGTATGTGTACCGTTGAGTATTTTTGTACCTTAATATTTGAATAGTCCTAATCGTAGATACTAGTAGTTGCATAATTTTGGTCAAGTCTTGAAGACGGAGGTTCTTGGAAGATAAAGCCATGAAGTTGCAAAAGATGACCTTTTGAAGACTTGAAGAATTCAAGGGGTCATGCTAGTTGCCAAATATGCATCAAAATGCTTATGCTTTACATATTTATGATCATTTATATATGAATTATATGTTAGATGCATGTTTAGGATTTCGAATTTTGTGATGATTAATTAAGTTCACTTAAATCAACCAACATAGAAACCCTAGGTCCCTAAATATTGAGTAAAATTGTCATTCCAACACAACACTTATCGACCTATTGAGAGTAGTGATGGGCTATGCCAAAGCGAGGCATCACTATTACTCCTTAGACTCATAAGGCATACCGGGTATGCAAGTTGGTTTTGGTTGTAATCAACGATATGAGTGATGGAGTCCTAACATGTTGTGGCAAAGTGAATAAATTGTTGAGAGAGCATTAGATGCAACGATTTATTCAACCAAGAGTGGCTTGGAGCCATTAGCAAAGCGTTGCTTACCTTGGGAGATTGAGTGCTAAGACAAGCCAAAGCATGCTTAGCCACTCTTTGTTTCCTTGGATCTTGGAATCGAATTATTCTCACAAAATGGGGACAATTTTAGTGTAAATAAGACATTAAATAAGTTTGAAATACACATGAATTAAAATTCAATCTTATTTAAGTATCATGAATGTTTTTTCATTAAATTCTTTCAATATTAGAATCATGTCTTCAACTATCGACAACAATCTAATATTCCCAGATCTTCCCGAGAAGTTACCATTTAGCTTGAATTTGGTGAACTTCAAGGAATGGGAAGAAGAACTCTGTATGACCCTCCGCACTTGCTACCTAGAGCATATCTTGGATACACCCATCCCGAGTTTCTACTCAAAAGGGGTTATGAGCGATGAGGCTCATGAGGAGTGGAGTTATGATTGCAAGAGAGTCTTTCGACTTATGGCAAACTCCATTCTGGAACAGTGGAAGAAGAAATTCTCCAACTACTTTCCGGATGTACTCCTTAAGGCTTGATAAGTGATATTTATGTCACTCGTAGGGGTAGTATTTAGGTTATTTTCGTGTTTATTTTTCCCTTATTTTCCTTTTATTCTCTTGTTTTCTCTTTAATAAAGTTTCTAGTTTATTTTGGTAATTTTGGAGTGTTTTAGTTTATTTTCTTTATTTTATAAGTTTTAGTCTATTTTCCTATTTTATTTTATTTATTTCTATTTTATTTATTTTATTTTATTTGTCTTAGTTTTATTTTTATTTCGTCGTTTATTTATTTTCATTTTATTTTATTTCCATTTTATTTATTTTATTTTTCTTTATTTATCCTAATTCCTTCCTTTGGTTTTGTGTGTAGGGGTTCGGGATTCATGTCAAGCGAGTTCGGGGTCCAATTTGAGTCAAACGCCAAATGCCCGTTTCACAAGCAATCAAACGCCAAATGCCCGTTTCACAAGCATGCTGCCCCTTATCCGTCACCACACCCTACCTTATCCTCCACCACAAGCCCACGCAACCACACTATCCCTCACCTTCCCCTGCTGCTCACCCACACAACAGCCCACCAAACTCACAGCACCAACCACCGCCAAAACCACCACAATCAGCCACCACAACTCTACCACCAGCTTCCACCTCCACTCCAATCACCTCCAACCAAATACCGCAGCTTCCACCAAACACCAGTCAGCCACCTCACGCAGCCCCTGCTGCCCACAATCAACCACCAAAACACTCGCAACCACCACACATCACCACACTAACAGCACCGCAGCCACCAATCAAAGCCGCCGCACACAGCAGCAGCCCCAAATCAAAGCAGCCCGCAACCCATAGCTCCAATTCTTCTCAATTCTCGATACCCTTCGGAGCGGGCACTCACTCCACCGAAGCGGCCGCTCCATTTCGTTCAATTTCTCCAATTCGAGGCAGAAGCTCAGAGTGGACGCTCCAACGGGTATGAGCGGCCGCTCCATTTTTATCGAGTTTAATCGTACGGATTAATGAAGTTGGACGGCTGCGATTAACCCACTTAAATCAACGGTGAGATCGGTGATGATGGTTCTTGAATGGGTGATTATGGCCGTTGATGTTGATTTGATGATGATGATTGATGACGGAATTAGTGAGGCGTGAAGCAGGGGAGCAAACCCCATAATTGAGCAGCTAAAGAAATCGAAGAAGGAGGGGGTCTGATGGGATTTGGGGGTTTTCGGTTTTTTTTGTTTTCCTTTATATTTTTCTTTTTATTTTTAGTTTTGTTATTTTTTATTTATATTATTTAGTTTTATTTTCTTTTTATTTTCCTTTATTTTAGCTTGTATATAAATACCCTTCTTGGGGTATTTACTAAAAAAATCATCCATCTATTATTTTCTACTCTCTAATTAGTTTTTAGGAGAGCTTCTCTCTCTAGGTTTAGCTTAGGGTTAGGGTAGTTTAGAGAGAGAAAGTGAGGGTTTCACCATTGTTGAGCTTGGATTTTGAAGAAGAAGATTGATCATCTTGTTTGTAGACTTTCATTTTCAATCAATGAGAATCTCTAACTCTCTCTCCTCTATTTTTATTGCTTTATTTTTATTATTATTTTAGTTGTTGGTATTACTTGTTAATCATGTTGATTCTTGGTTATTTGTTAATTAATCTCGTTATTATCATGATTAGTGAGTAATTTCCCCATTGAGGGGATGGTTGTGGTGTAGTTGGATCTTGAGCATGTTCTAGGTTTAGAGTTGATTTATTTGTGATTAAAGTCTTTATATGCTTGATATTCTTTAATCTACTTGCAAAATGCATGTTGTTAGTTGATTAAAGGTGAAGCTTTGCTAACAAGGAACGGAAGTTGACTTAGTTAAGGTTCATTAGTATCGATTGTTATTTAATAGTACCTCCTAGTATATGGTTCTAATGTGGAAACATAGAGGCTATGTTAGGAGAAGCCAATTGACCCCGGAAGGCGGCTAGATTGGATCTTTTATTTCGATATTTGAGCATGTTTAGTTCATAATTAATTCAACTTCTATGCTTTTGTTTATGTTCAAGTGAATGCTATACCTAAACCATTTCCCTTAATGTTTTATTTCTTGTTTTAGCATTTTTAGACTTTAGTTTATTTTTCTCCTATTCCGGACTAGCTTAATTGTCGATAACATTTGGTGGTGTTTAACCGTTCTCTGTGGTTCGACCCCTATGCTTGCCTTATACTCGTATTAGGTTTGTTTAGGTGTATAAATTATATTTGATTTAGGTGTAGTCGTTTGACGACGCGATTATTCCCTTGTCAAGGCTCTAGAAGATGTGGTTAATCTGAGGGTCACAAAAAGCGACAGGGGCAACTATGATGGACTTGTGGAGGAAGTGACTAGGTCACTGTCTAACATGAGGATCAAGCCACCACAAGATGGGTGTCTCAGCAAAGAGAGGCAAGAAGTATGGGCCAGGGTCTATAGTGCAAGACTTACACCCGGGATGCCACTTCAAGCCCATGTGCAAAAGATGACAAGGTTATTTAACCATCTAGAACTGATTGGTAGGCCAGTGGAGGATGAGCAAGCGGCTCATATGCTTTTAAGCTCACTCCACTCGGGGTATATTGCAATTAAGATGTAACTTACCAACAATCGGAACAAACTATCCTATAAGGAAGTTGTCCAAGAGCTCCAGTAAACCTATTCTTGCAAGGCGGCTAAGTTTGCTCTAAGGCCCAAGAAGAAGGAGTTCAAGAACAAGGCTAAGATGCGCTGCTTCTATTGTCGTAAGCAAGGTAACTACAAAAGAGAATGTAGCGAGTATCTGGAAGATGAGGCAAGAGGAAAAACAGCCTCAATCTCAGGTTTCATCTTAACACTTGAATACAAGCAATTTATAAGGTATTAGATACCGGAAAATTGACTCACTTTGTGTTCCTATTTCAGGAACAAAGTGAGCGATGCTTTTCAAGTGGACATGAGTACACAAGTGGAAGATGAAGATAACCTATCCAAAGAAAGCTTGTAATCTCATGTGTTTCGTCTAAATTCTAAAACTTATTGAGTTTTATCTACCATACTTTGATCTTGTGACGTTGGACGTCATTTTAACCTTGATCGCAAGACTTTTGTTTCATGTCTTGTTTTTATGGAAATGACACTTTTGTGTGTTTAGACAAAATTGTTTATTATGATACCAAAAGAGCTAAGCCCATAGAGTGAAAATCAAACTAACTTTTGGCATTGTCGTCTTGGTCACATTAACATCAAACGCATCAAGAAGCTTCTACAAGAAGGCGTTTTTGACTCTTTCGATTTAGAATCTTTTGAGAATTGCGAAGGATGTTTATTAGGCAAGATGATAAAGCAGCCATTCTCCAAGTTGGGAGAAAGAGCAGGTGAATTATTGGGTCTAATACATACCGATGTATGTGGACCAAGAGCTCCGCCACAAGAAATGGACATCGATATTTCACCACCTTCACAGATGATTATAGTAGATATGGCTATGTCCACCTCATGTCGCATAAATCTGAATCGTTTGACAAGTTCAAAGAATCTCAAAGTGAAGTGGAAAATCAGCTTGGCAAGAAAATCAAAGCCCTTCGATCGGATCGAGGTGGTGAATACTTGAGCCAAGAATTCGATGACCATCTGAAAGATCATGGCATACTTTCAGAACTGACACCTCCGGGAACTCCACAATGGAATGGAGTATCCGAAAGGAGAAATCAAACCTTGTTAGACCGAATCTTAGGAGAAATCTTTCCTAAATGATTCGGTCGCGATCTCGAGAGGTAAACGTCAAGTTCTAGATAAAGTAAGTGTTAGTCAAGGATCCATATACCGCTCATGCAAGATATTTTGAAAGCTAGAAGAATTGAAACCTCACATGTTTGTGCAGTAACTCACTATTAGTTTTAACTTCACCATAGGAAGCAACACCTTCTTTCCACAAACAAGTGAACTCCGGCTTCAAGGTCCCAAAAGTTGTAAACACACTTCCTTACCATACTCTATCCTAGAATCAACCAAGCATACTCTCAAATCGTGCATACCATTACCATATAGGAAACGATTTAATCAAAAGTATAAGTTCGGATAGCATTATCTCCAAATCATAAGCAAAACATCAAAAGAAGCCAAAAACAATGCCTTAATATCAGATTTTATTTTATTTTATTTTATTTTTTGTATTTTTTCTTTTTGAAAAATTAAGAAAAGAAAAGGAAAGAGAAAAGAGAAGAGAAGGAAGAGAAATTGAAAAGTACAAAGATGCATGCTAATCATATAAACCTCAATCGACAAATAAGTGGTCATTTGACAACAATGTCAATGACCCAAAACACCCATATAGTGTTAATAGAAAACATCCTCGAACCATTCAACTCATCTTTACTATTCTTAATATAACCAAACAATAAAAAAAAGTAATGAGGGAAATTAGAATTATCTCAGCGAGCTATCCAAGCTAAGCCACTATAAATGAGGCAAGGGAAAATTCCACCTTCATGGAGCTCCATAAAGCTATAGCATGAACTTCAAAACCAAGTGAGAATAGAAAAGAAAACTATACATCAAAAAGAAAAATGTTGTAACTTCAAAACAAAATAACAAAATAAAACTATACACTAATCTAAAAAGAATTAGATTATAGGGTTTTGGATTCATGGGATTTGGATTAAAGGGATTTGGATTTAAAGGGAGCAAAACAATCATTATTCACAGCATCATCATGAAATCACCACCATAAACAAACATCATCATCATCATCAAAACTCACTCAAGAAAATCAAAACTACCAAGAGAGAGAAAGAAATCATCATTAAAACAACCAACAACATCCAACAACATCATTCAAGGATCAAGAAAGGCAATCACATAACATCAAGGCGATAAGAATCAAGGAAATCCTTAACAACAATATTGGCCCAGCGATGCTTCCCCACAAAGAAAAGGTTCCCCCAAGCTAGATAAAGATACATCTCAACATCCCAACAATTCAAAGCAAAAGACCACATAATAAAAGGGATGGAGGAAAAAGCACAAAATGGGGGAAATATTGACCACTAGGCCCAGCATCATCATCATTGTCCTCTCTATCATAGGAAGACCCGGATGGGGGACTATAAGGATCCTATCCCCCGGTATAGCCGAGTGGCCAATCGTAATGGCCCCAAAAATTGTCTTGTTGCTAAGGGGCTAAGGGAGTGAATTGCTCGGGTAACCCAAGAGAAAGTGGATGGGTGGGGTCGATATAAGGGTAGTTGGGATCACCCATATAGTCGCTCCTACTAGACACACAGTAATCGTAGTTATCGTCTTCATCTGGGAAAGAATGGGTCTCGGTGTTGGATCCTTGCAGACCTGACCAATAAGGGTATGTAGGCTTACCATCATCCCCTTTGGTCAGTACTTGACCGAGTTGGGGCGAAAAATATGGATAATTAACCGCGAGGGTGATATCGCCACGGTTAATACAAGCATCATACATTTGTTGTTAGAGGAACATACCTTGTTGTATTTCGGTGATGCCCCTCATTTAATTGTAGATTACCTCAAAGTCTTGGTCTTACATCCCCTTCATGCACAGTTGCATGCCTTGCATTTGAGCATTCAAGGCCTCGGTGTCGGGGTTAGAGAATTGATGTTGTTGTTATTGTCGTTGTTGTTGTTGTTGTGCATCATCAAGCACATCCTCAATCTTATCATCACCGGGGAGCTGGTTGCTCAAAGGTACGAATCAAATGTTGGGAACATCCCAATGCAAGGAGGTCACGGAGGGGTTAGGAAGGTAGCATCGGTGCACGTTCCTAAGCTACTAATCGAACACCTCATCATCATTAGACTTTGCCAGGAAGTTCAATTTCTTAAGCTGAGAGATTCCGAATTAGAACTCATCGTCTCCCCTACCGAAGTACAAGAAGCTAGGTAATAACCGTACCCAAGCTTCCCAAGCATGGAATCTAACCTAGTGATCATTCTTCCACAAGTAATCTCCCCGGTCTTCCTTCCACCACTCATAGACTCACAACTCCTCATAAAGATATGCCCCAAATTCAACCTCCCACGCCACTCCTCTCTAATGGCCAACCATAACGCAACCAATTCAAGCTTTGAAATTTTACCCAAATCTTATTTTAGGAAAACTGAGTATCCCAAAAGTCGATGAAGAACTCGAAGACATGGATGAAAAATGTCACTAGCTAAGGAGTATCAGGTGACAAACTTATCTTTGCCCGATATATCATTCCACCAAGTATACTCCACCAAATCATTGAAGTGCTCATACTCGGGGTAAAGAGGATCGGCGCCCGGGTTGAAGACTTGGGCCACATTGAATTTGGCTAGAGATAGAGTGCAAGGCTCATTGAAGAGTTGGAAAGATATCTCATAATCGGCATCACCTACAGGAGTGGTTGAAAATGATGCAAGGAACTCTCCTGTGGGTTCAAGATAAGTCCGGTACCATGTATTCAAAAATTCACCAATCCTTAGGTTAGTAAATAATACCCACATATCTTCATCGATGCCTAATTTGATCATGTATTACTGGTGGTAGTGTGGAGAAGGTCTCAAGATCCTTTTCTTAAAGTCATTGTGTATTGGTTTGTGAAGCGGGTTTATGAATTTGAGATGTGGTAGAGGTAGAGGATCATTGTTTTCTGGTGTTTGGGGTGAGGGTGAGGTTGAAGGTGTAGGTTCTTCAATTGTTACTTGGATTTTTCTCTTCTTTGAGGTCAAAGATTTCAAAATTTTCGACATGATTATACCACAATGATGAAAACCAAAAACCAATTTACTACTCCACAATAAACCACAAACACACAATGAATACCACAATACCACACTACTCCAGCGAAACCACCATAACAAATACCACAAAGCTACTAGCACAATATTACAGAATCCAACTTCTCCAATTTGCCACCAAAATTGCACAAACAAGCTATACAATCAATAACAACACATGTTAAGCAAAAACAATTAGCTAATATAAGCATCAACATTGTCAAATTAATCATCAAATTAACCAAAAATGATGCTACTACTATTCACAAGCATGAAAGACCAAATTCTCAACCAAAATTAATGAAATAATGTAAAACAAGAGTAGAGAAGATGATTATAACATATAAGGAGTAAGATTGATCAAGTTTTGAGCACCAAATCACCCCAATTCAAAAATCCCCAATTTGCCTTCAATGGTGGAAAAAGCCTTAAGAAGAAGAAATGGAGGAAAGTAGAATGCAATTTGGTTAATTTTGGGAAAAATGAGTGAGAATATGATGATTTGTGTGAGAAATTTGTGGATTAGAGTAAAGAATGAGAGGTTTGAGGGATAGGGTTAGTGTTTATAAAGAGAGAAGGGGTGCGTTCGTGAGGTAGGAAATAGGGAAATAAGGGAAAGAGAAAAGAAAGAAGGAGAAGAAGAAGCCTCGGCTGGGCTCGTGCGCGCCCGCGCACCCGCGTCAACTGGCCTCTCCTCTTGGTGAGCTCGTTTGTGGGCTCAAGCTTCAATACAACCCCGGGATTATTAAACCCATTAAACATACCATATTCAAAATGACATGACAATGGGTTCAACATCCTAAATATATGAGGGCACCATAATTAACTCACTAAGAACAAACTTTCTTCACATTACAAGTACTTCTTTTCCCATCTTAAACCAATGATTTGGCTCTTCCCTTCACAATCACCTTACCCGTACGGCTAGAAATTCGAGAACATCGAGCACACTCTCATCATGAAACACACAACATCTTCTCATAATGCTTATGCTCGCTTAAAGGAATCCAACTCCCATGAAAACACCCTACAAATTCAAACACAAAATAAGTGAAAGAAAGGAAAGAAAATAAAAGAAAAATACTGAAAGATAAAATGAAATGAAAAAGGGTAGAAATCCGGGTTGCCTCTCAGGAAGTGCTTACTTTAGGTCCTAAGCTCGACCTTTCCTTTAAATCACGGAGGGTCAACAAAAACCACCTTGTTCAAAGCGGTTGGAAGATCAAAATTCACGCCAGTCTTTAGCAAATCCACTTCATGAGACACATCCTCTTGTTTGATAGACACCGGATCAAGCTTGTTTTCCTTCAACTTCGTTTTGTTTTTCATGGGAACTACCTTTTTCTTATTTGACTTCTTACTTACCTTAGTGGACGGTTTCACACCATCAACACATAGAGAGTCATCTTGAACATCCTTTGATGAGAGCTCAAACCATGAAGGTATTTTGATTATTTCATCATCTTCAAGCCTTGATGATTCCTTAACGTCTTGACTACCAAGCTTGTTTTCAACTTTGTTAGAACCAACTAAACTTCACAAACATCATTAGAAGAAGACACAACCATACAAACATCATCATTCAAAAGAAGAGAATTGACACACATAATGCCTTTCACATATGAAATAGATTCACGCATAAACTTAAGCTTAAAGCTCGATTTATCATCACCAACACGTAATGTTATAAGACCACCCCTCACATCAATCAAAGCTGTCAAAGTAGCTAAGAAAGGTCTCCTAAGAATGATAGGTATATTGTCATCTTTCGCTATTTCTAGAACAATGAAATCAACGCGGATAGTGAAATCTCCTATCTTAAGGGGAACATCTTCAATCCTCCTCTTAGGAAACTTGATAGAGTCGTCTGCTAATTGGAGTGTCATGTTGGTTGAAAGGAGCTATCCTAGCTTAAGTTTCTTGAAAATGGAATAGGGCATAATGATAACACTAGCCCCAAGGTCACAAAGAGTATTTTGGAAAAGATTGTCGTTGATTTTGCAAGGGATAGAGAAATTTCCGGGATCTTTCATCTTAGGGGTAAATTGTTATGAATCAAGGCACTACAACACTCCTCAACATCCACTGATTTCACTTAATTACATACTGTTTTGCCACTCAATATCTCCTTAAGAAAATTCGAATAATTGGGCATTTGCGTCAAAGCATCGGTAAAAGGGATGGAAATATGAATCTCCTTAAGCATAGCTAGAAATCTCCCAAATTGATCATCAATTTTGCTCAAGAACTTTTGAGGGTATGGAACCTTGGGTTTGACTCTCTCTCCTCTTGCACATTTTCTTCACTCTTCACTTTCTCCTTGGCATCTTGACTCTCTTTCCTTAACATATCATGGTCTTCCTCCTTACACAAATCGCTCACCTTGTCACCCTCCTCACTCTTTCTAGAAAAACTTTCTTCAAGGCCTTTACCACTCCTAGTTGTGATAGAATAGACCAGTTTCATAGGATCAATCCCTAAATTGAGTAATTTTTGTCTTAAGAATTTTACTATGCATTATCATCTCATTGAACTTTTTGTCACTCACCGACATGTATGTGTTTAAGATTTTTGTTTGATTCTCAATGATTTCCTCCAAAGTAGTTCTAGAAGATGAAGGTTGGGCATAAGAATTATCACTATTACCTTGGGTTCTTGGAGAAAAACCAGGTGGGGGTCCCCTTTGATTGTTATTTTAAAAATTGCCCCCGACTTTGGTTACTCTAATTACCTCGGCCTTGATTTTGGCCATAGTTTTTGTGATGGTTACCATAACCTTGAATTTGGTTTTAGTTTCCATACCCTTGACCTTGACTTTGACCACTTGAACCTTGATTGTTATAGTTTCCTAGGAAATTTTGATTTCCTTGGTTTCTATAACCTCCATTTTGGTTATAGTTGTTGAAGTTCCCTTATTGGTGAAAGTCCCTCCTATTCCCATTGTTCCTTTGGCCATCAAATCTTGGCCCATTGTTGTTGTTTGAAACAAAATTCACATGTTCACTCTCATTACTATCAACATCATCACAATTATCAACAAAAGCATGAGGACAATTAGAAGCATCATGTTCATATGACCCACAAATATCACAAAATAGACAACCATTTTGCATATTATTTGAAGTAGAAAGAGGAGTAGAGTTAGAAGATGTACTTCTCCCCTTATTGTGGGAGGGAAGAATTGGTGCTTGTGATGAAGCACTCTTAAGCTTTGCTTTGAATGAGGTCATCTCCTTCCCCAAATTTGATATTTGTGAGGAAACGTTGTTGATTGCATTAAGATGGTCAATGGAATACACTGTAAAACCGCTTTTTCTCTTTGATTCCCTCTCACCTTCTTGCCAACCCATGTAATGCTTCACTATATCTTCAATTATGTCCACCACCTCCTCTTCCGTCTTGTTCATGATAAGGTCCTCCGGCTCCGACATCTAGGCAAGATTTTCCTTGAGGGCTTAAACCGCTGTAAAAAATTTGGATGATTTGATAGGTGGGAATCCCATGATGTGGGCACTCTTTTTGATACTCCTTATACCTTTCCCATGCCTCATATAAGCTCTCATTCCCTTTTTTCTTGAAGCAATAAATAAGTGTTCTTGCTTTAGCCGTCTTCTTTTGTGGGTAGAAACGAGATAGAAACTCTTTTGTCACTTCATCCCACGTCCTCAAAGAGTTTAGTTTCACCTCTTTGTCAAACCACTCTAAGGCACGCCCAAGGAGAGAAAAAGGGAAAAGCTTAAGGCGGATGAATTCTTATGTAACCGCATTCACCTCAATGGTATTGCAATACTTCTGAAATTCCTTGAGATGGTTTAGGGGACTATCATGCTTGGCTCCACTAAATTGATGCCTCTCTATCAATGTAACCATCGCCGGTCTAATCCCGAAGCCATTTGCCGGTGTTGTAGGTGGAGCAATTCCGTTCTCTAACCTACAAGATCTTAGAGTTCCCAACTCCTTCAATGCTACTCTCGGATTAGCACCCATGCTTTCTCATTCTTCTTCTTCTTTGTAATGCTCTTCCTCTCTTGAAGGGCTAGAGCTTAAGGAACGATTAGCAACCCTTATCTGAGTGATAGTCCTCTACAACTACCAATGTAGCCTAAAAGAAGAAAATCTTTTTGTGTTTTTCATATATGATGGAATAGACTCAACAACTTTAACAATAAACTATGTCATTCCCATGCAACGGCGCCATTTGATGGGAGATCTAAGCATGTCGTCAAGTGCTCAAATCTCATCAACAAAATTTATGAACTCTACTACTCCTAGACTTAGTATAGGGTAGGTCGAGGACGATCCACGAGGAATGGTAAGCCAAGTGAGATAGTCTTAACCTAAGCTATTCCGAAGAGATTGGAAAGGGTTTGGTGTAGTTTAGGGTTAACAACTAATCAAGAATGAAAATCAATATAACAAACACTAGGGAATTAGGATCCACATGCACTCACAATAGAAATGCTAATTGGATAGGAGATTGATCAATCAAACATTGGAAGGGAAAATAGCAATTGCAATAAAAAAGGCTCGATATGTTATTTCCTAGGCGTCAAACTGGGGGTCTCTATGAATGACTAGCTAGGAACATCACAAATCAATTTCAATCGATAAATGTAATTTCCGAATTAATGTGTCATATCAATGGAGAACTACAATGCAATCTAGCTTGAAAATCAAGGTTAGCTACTCCTTAACAAATCAAATACATGGAAAATTTTTATCAACCAATTTAATCACAATATCAAATCAATCAAAATCCACCAATTAGCTATGATCTATCATTTATGCATGTTTCACCACATCCCTAGCAAAGAATTTACTCACTACACATTGTAGAAATGAAGAACAAAACTAAACAAGTCATCAAAATCATCATCATCATTGCAATCAAAATATCAACAACAAAATCAATTAATCAACTTGAATATCAACAAATTATTAAAATCAAACACAAAGATTGGATGAAAGATAAAGAGATTCTCACAAAACTTTGATAAAAATCAAAGAAAATGAAATGTAGCAATCATCAAATTAACAAGTTTATCTCTCTAGAATCTAAGAACAAGAATTCCCAAGCATAAACTTTCTCTTTCTAAAATTGGATAAAATCTAATTCTATGATAAAAAATCTAATCTCCCTTTAAAATAGAAAGAAAATCAGCATATAGTAAAACTAACTAAGGAGAAATTAGTTAGACGTTCTGAAAAGACCTGTACAACCGTGCTCTCACTCTAGATTGCGCTGCCGCGAAAAAATAGGTACGGAACAAGAAACAGGGTCGGCGCGCTCGCGTACACTAGCTGCACGCCCAGGCCCTAGGGGCAGGGCATCCTCCTCGTGCGTTCGTCGTTGCAATCCGTGCTCTCCACTTGATAAACATTGGGTATGACAGTCCCAAATCTTGCCGACGGTGGGTTTAATACTGCTTCTTTATGCAAGCGCAGCATGAAAGCGCAGGCTTGAAGACTTGGGGTTAGCACACCTTGACTTGTGAGCTACAAAGGAGTGATGAACTGGAATCTTGAGCTTTATAAGGCCCGAGGAAGAGCCATGGAGAGCTTTGGACACCACCTCTCTGCTGAGAACATAGAAAGACAAACAAATAAAAGAGAAAAAGCAATATAAACTAAGAAAAATGCAAGAAAACAGAAAAAACAACTAAGAATGAACAAATAAGAGAAATAAAGGCTAAAACTAGAGGAAAAGACATAAAAAGAGCTATAAAAACAACTAAGAATCATCCAAAATGAAGCTAAATGAGTGTCATAAATAACACTCATCAGATTCTCGTTCACCTTCTTGCCAATCCATATAATGCCTTACTATGTCTTCAATAATATCCACAACTTCCTCTTCCCTCTTGTTCATCATGGGTCTTCCGGCTCTCGAGTCAAGATAAGATTTCCCTTGAGGTCTTAGACCACCATAAAAGATTTGGATAATTTTATAGGAAGGAATCCCATGGTGTGGGCACTCTCTTTAATACTCCTTGTACCTTTCCCATGCTTCATACAAACTATCACTTGCCATTTGCTTAAAGCTTTGGATGAGTGTCCTTTCCTCAGCCTTTTTCTTTTATGGGTAGAAACGAGATAGGAACTCTTTCATCACCTCATCCCAAGTCCATAGGGAGTTTAGTTTCACCTCTTTTTCCAACCATTCCAAGGCACGCCCAATGAGAGAGAAGGGGAAAAGCTTAAAGCGGATGAATTCTTGAGAAACCTTATTCACTTTGATGGTATTACAATATTTTTTAAATTCCTTGAGGTGATTAAGGGGACTCTCATGCTTGGCTCCACTACATTGATGCCTCTCTATCAAAGTAATCATCGCCGGTCTAATCTTGAAATCCTTTGCCAGAGTTGTAGGTGGACCAATACACCCGGAGTTTCCAACTCCTTCAATGCCACTCTCGGATTTGCACCCATGCTTGCTTGTTATTCTTCTTGTGGTTCTTCTTCACGTGGAGGGCTAGAGCTAAAACAATGACAAGAAACTCTTATCTTCATAGTTGTCTTCTCAATTTTCGGATAAACTGGCACTAGTGATCGACACGTGCCTCTATGCATACAATCTTTAGAGAAAAATTAGTAGCCCGGCTACAATGCAGCTTAAAAAGGAAAAATCTTTTTGTGTTTGTCAAATAGGATGAAATAGACTCAACAACTATAACAAACAACTACGCCATTCCCCGGCAATGACGCCATTTGATTAGGGGATCTAAGCATGTCGTAAATTGCTTAAAACTACATCAATAAGATTTATAAAGTCAACTAAACCTAGCCAAAGTATAGGGTAAGTCGAGGTCGAACCACGAGGAATAGGGGGATGCTTGTTATAGTCTAACGTTAAGCTAAATCGAAATCAAGAAATGGTTTTGTGGAATTAAGGATTCAACAACTAATCAAATCCGGAAAATCAATATCACATGCACTGGGGACTTAGGATTCACATACACTTACAACAGAAATCCTAATTGGAGGGAAAATTGATCAATCAAACATTTCAAGGGAAAAAAGCAATTGTAATCAAGAGGACTCGATAGGTTATTTCCCGGGCGTCAAACTAAGGGTCACTATAAATGACTAGCTAGAAATATCAAAATTCAAGTTTAATCGATAAATGCAATCTCCAAATCAAAGGGTCGTGTCATTGGAGAGTCATAATGCAAACTAGCTTGAAATCAAGGTTCGCTACTCCTTATCAAATCAAACACATGCACAATTCTATCAACTAATTTAATCACAACATAAAATTAATTAAAATCCACCAATTAGCTATGATCTATCATCTATGCATGCTTCACCATATCCCTAGCAAGGAATCTACGCACTACACATGGTGAAAATGAAGAAAAAGGCTAGACTAATTATCAAAATCATTGTCATCATTGCAATCAAACTATTAAGGATCAAATTAATCAATAAACTTGAAAATGCAACAAATTATCAAAATCAAATGTAGACGATTGAATTAAGAAGAAGAAGATTCTTACAAAATTTGGTCAAATAAAATAAAATGTGCTTACATTCATAGAAGAAGGAAATCAATTAAATGTAGCAATCATCAAATTCTCATGTTTCTATCTCTAAAATCTAAGAGTTTCTCTCCCTAAAACCTAGGAACTATAATTTCCCAAAATAAAACATCTTTTCTAAAAAGCGAAGGAAAATCTATACATAGCAAAACTAACTAAGGAGAAATAAGTTTGTCGTCCAAAAGAGACCCGTACAGGCGCACCCTCACCCCGGAATACGCAGCCGCAAAGAGAAGGGTACAGAACAAAGAGCCCTGATGAGCGTCGTTTTTGGCGCTCAAATGAATAAGATTTAGGTTCATTTTCTTTATTTTCTTTCATTATTTTCATATAATTCTTAGTTTTATTTGATTTTCCATTTTTATAATTCACTTTGGTTCTCGATTGGTTTTTACGAGTTTTTCATATTTTTAGTTGATAATTCATAGTTTTAGTTTTAGTTTTATTTTGTTATGCTTTCTCTCTTTGTTTTATTTGTGTTTTGTAGGTGAATAATCAAGTCAATTTGCTCATATTGGGACTGTCTTGCTCGCGGGCACCATCTCGAGTGCACTGATGATGGGGATGCTCGGGAGCGCGGAGTTTGATCAAGCAAAGCGAAGGAGCCAAGGCCTCATGCACCACAACAGGGTGTGCGCGCGCGGCACAGGGGTGATGCGCGCAGACCTAGCTGCGCGCGTGCGCGGCTGGTAGGTGCGTGTTCACGGCCCTGTGCAGCCCCCTTCGCTCAATTTTTATATTTATAGCTTTTGACTTTTTTTTTATGACGACGGAACTTTTGTACTTTAGAGATAATTTTCCAGAAATAGTAGAGAGAGAAAGTAGAGAGAGAAGCTTAAGATTTACTTGTTTGTACTTGAATTTTATCTTAGATTTCAATTGGATATTGAAATTCCTTCTTCAATTGAATGAAAGTTTGTAAGATTTCTTTCCCTTGATTTACTTTTAATGCAATTCTTTCTAGTTTCTTGAATTTTGATAGAGATTACATTCCTTGCTCTAGAATTTGTTGATTGATTAATTGATTTTCTTTTGATTAAGCTTTAAATGAATATGAATTTGATTGAATTTGTTTTGTTCCTTAATTTCACCATGATTAGTGAGTAGATTAATTTCAAGGGAGAAGGGGAAGCATGCTTGATTGATGATTTTTGCTAGTTGATGATACTAAATTGATTGGATTGTTGCAATTAAATTAGTTGACATAGTTGTGCATGTGATTAATTAAACTAGGTGTGATAAACCTATAAGATTAATCTAGATTGCATTGCAAATTTGAATGACATGAACCCTTGATTTGAGAATTGCTTTAATTTATTGAATTTTATTGTGATTCCCCCTGTTAGCCTTTCATAGTGAACCCTAGCTTGGCTTATAGGAGATAGCTTTTGGATTCCTTTGATTGCAACTATTGTTTGTCCCTTGTGATGTAGAATCGGTTGAGTGATCTATAAAGTAGCATAATCATTGAGATTGCATGTGGAACCTATATCCCTAGTGTTTAGCATATTGAATTCTTCGATTTGTCTAGCTTCTTGACACTTTAGTTACCAACCACAACCATTTATATTCTTCGAATTAGCTTGGCATATGCTATAGCATCGTTCCTACTCATTCCTTTGGGTTCGACCCTTGACTTACCATATACTTGTATTAGGTTGGTCGAGTGTTTACAAATTAGGTTCGGCTCTAGGGAGAGGTAGATAACGACCTACATTTTCCTCTTGTCAAAAATGGCGCCGTTGTCGGGGAATGTTATTGGTGCTTTGTTATAGTTGTTGAGTCTATTCAATAAGTTGAAGAAAGCTCTAATCTCTACTCCTATTGTTCAAGCTCCAAGGTGGGATTTACCATTTGAGTTGATGTGTGGTGCAAGTGATTCGGCAATAGGAGGTGTCTTGGGTCAAAGAGTGGATAAGAAACTTCATGTGATCTATTATATGTCCAAGACTCTAAATGGAGCTCAACGGAATTACACTACAACGGAGAAGGAATTCTTGGCTATAGTGTATGCTTTTTAGAAGTTCCGTTGTTATCTATTGGGTTCCAAGACCGTTGTCTTCACGGATCATGCGGCTCTCAAGTATCTTTTTGCCAAGAAAGAGTCCAAGCCAAGGTTGATCAGGTGGGTTCTTGAGCTCCAAACCTTTGACATTGAGATTAGGGATAAGTGAGGAGCGGAAAATGTTGTGGCGGACCATCTTTCTCGTTTAAAAGATTCTCAAACTGATGATGATGGTTCTCCAATTGAGGATAGGATGCTTGATGATTTCTTGTATGCTATTGAAGCAAAGGAGCTCCCATGGTTTGCCGATTTAGTGAACTTTCTTGCATGTGGGGAGTTTCCTCCTTCCTTTTCTAAGAACCAAAGATAGAAGCTCAAGAGAGAGGCAAGGCATTATGTGTGGGATGACCCCATCTTATACAAGTGAGGGGTCGATGGCTTACTCAGATGTTGTGTGCCAAATGAAGAGGTGCCTAGTGTTTTGAAAATGTGCCATTCGGATCCAAGCGGGGGCCATATGGGTGTATGTAAGACCGCCACTAAGGTCCTTCAATGCGGTCTATGGTGGCCACATCTCTTTAAGGACTCATGGGGCTTTTTAAAGACATGCGACCGATGTCAAAGAGTTGGGAACATCTCCAAAAGAAATGAAATGCCTCAACAACCCATACTCGAGTTGGAAGTGTTTGATGTATGGGGTATTGATTTTATGGGGTGATTTCCCTTGTCTTTCGGAAATCAACATATCCTTGTGGCGGTCGATTACGTGTCTAAGTGGGTCGAGGCCATTACCTCCCTAACTAACAACCAAAAGGTGGTTATGAAGTTGTTTAAGAAGATAATCTTTCCAAGATTTAGGGTACCCAAGGCGGTGATAAGTGACAACGGTTCTCATTTTATTCACCATGCCTTTCAAAAGATGTTGAGGAAGTATGGAGTCCATAAACAATTTGGCCTCCCATATCATCCCCAATCGAGCAGTCAAGTGGAAGTCTCTAATCGTCATAATCAAGCTCACCCTTGAAAAGACGGTTGCGAGGAATCGAAAGGATTGGTCGGAAAAGTTGGATGATGCTTTTTGGGCTTATCGAACGGCTTTCAAGACCCCCATAGGTACTACTCCATACCGCCTAGTATATGGCAAGTCATGCCATCTCCTGGTTGAAATTGAACACCGTTCTTTGTGGGTAATCAAGAGGATAAATTTTGACTTGGCAAGTATGGGGGAGAAAAGGTGGTTAGATCTTCATGAGCTAGAGGAGCTTCGGCTTGATGCCTATGATTGTGCTAGTGTGTACAAGTCTCGTTCTAAGGAAACACATGACAAGCTTATTGAGAAAAAAGATTTTTGTGTTAGCGATAATGTTCTTCTCTACAATTAAAAAAAGAAGTTGTTTCCCTGAAAGCTCATGTCAAGATGGAGCGGCCCCTATTTGGTCAAGAATGTTTTTCCAAGTGGTGTTGTAGAGGTCTCAATGATGGATTCTTCTTCTCCGTTTAAGGTCAATGGCCATCGTCTCTAGAAGTATTTCGACGGTGCTTTTGTTGGCCTTGTTCACTCATTGCTTCTCCGAAAACCACCTTAATTGGTGGAGGACGTCGAGCTATGACGTTAAACAAGCGCTACCCGGGAGGCAACCCGGTTTTCTAACCTTTTTCTTTTGATTTTACGATTTTCTATATTTCTTTTATCCTTGAGAACTTTTCTTATTTCTCTTAATTTTTGTTTGTTCTCTTGACATTAAGTACGATGATCTTGGATCGGAGAAAATTTCCAACAATTTTGGTGTTACTTCAAGATTTCATGAGGTTTGGTTAAGCTTAGGTGAAGGAGTTCATTGGGGTAATATGTTATCGTGTTTGCATTTTCATTGATTTTTATATTCACGTTCGAGTAAATTTTAGATTATTTTTTGTGAAATATTTGAGTACTTGATCATGACACTCGATAGCGCCAGTAAGAATGCAAACACGAAAGCATATTCAAGGGTATTTTTCTTTCTCTTCCCTAGCCTTTTGCTAAAATCTTGCCGGAATTCGAACAAAGTTCGATCATCCTATGGTGTACGCGCACCCCCTACCTTCGAGCGCGCACCACAGGGGTCAGTAAATTTTTAGCATTTGGTCGAGTCATTCAGCTCTCCCCGAGCTGCATGTGGTGCGCACGCACCATGATACCGCGCGCACGCACCACAAGGGTTAGGGGTGTCATGCGAAAAACTCCCCCTAGCATGCTCCAGCTGGTGCGCACGCACCGGGCCCTGCGCGCACGCACCAGCCGCAGTAGCCAGCTACGTTCACGCCCCCCTTTTTACCCCAAAACGCACCCTTTTATTTCTCATTTCTCTCTCCCCGATTTTGCCCCATTTTTCCCAACTCAATTCACTCATCAATCCCTATTATCTCTCTTGCAAAATCAAACCAATTTCACCTCTTTTATTTTCATTTTAACATCAAATTACAATTAAACACATCACATTTTCGAATTTTAACAAAAAGTCGTCCAATGTTAAAAAAAGGCAAGGACATAATAATTGCAAAATCGAAAAAGCCGTCTAAAGTTAAAGGAGGCGAAGACAATTGCTTTGATAAAATGAAAATTAAAAAAAAAAAAATAAAAGTGAAAATAAGCAAATTATAAAAAAAAAAAAAAAAAAAAAGTGTGATTCTTTTCCCTTTTTAAGCATTGAGGACAATGCTTCCTTTTAGCTTGGGGGAGAAGCGTTTATGCTTTTTATAAATATGCTTGTGTATATAGATTTGAATAAGCTTGGAGGTATTAGTTTGTTTTTGTTTGATGACTTCTTGGTTTTGGTGTCGAGGTTTGGCAAATCTTTGCTTCATAACCTAGGTGTACCACCAAATTCTAAATTTTAAGCCTACCCCTAACCTTTTTCCCTTACGTTACAACCTTTGGGAAAGTCCTTTCGACCTAGTGGTTGAGTCATATACCGAGGGAGGGCATTATGAGTTAAAGCCTAAGGAAAAGGTATGCAAGGTCAAGATGTCGAGAACCCTCAAATTCTATTCTTTTCCGGTTCCTTCGAGAAACCATAAAGACGCTTACTAAGGGAAGATTTGAATCCATAAGGGAGAACGCGGTTAGATTGGTTGGGATGAAAGTGGATTGCGCCACATTAGTTCTCTACGCTTAGCATACCCTATGTTTCAATCAACCCTCGATATCTTGGAACGTGCTTACCATTTTTGTTTTAGAAAGTTTGATATCCTTCGTGCTTTGATCATGTGCAAAAGCCATTGTATAAGCATTTCTTTTCTTTTCAAGGTTTTAAACTTTCTCTTTTCTTTTCTTATGCTTTGCCTCCCTTTCAATAAAAAGAGTTATAAGTTAACCTCTTTGGAAACCTTTACGAGAGCATCACTCGTCCTCTAGGGCAATCTAGGGGTTTAAATGGCTTATCTTTAGTTGCTAAAATTGACCGTGATTCCTACGAAACTAAGTTAGTGTATATTCTCATCTTCTCTAATTTTCTTGTTTCTTTCTTCGCTTGAATAGTGTCATCACTTTCCCTCAGGTTTGATTTACTTTTGCTCGAGGACGAGCAAAAGTTTAGCTTGGGGGAATTTGATGAGCGTCGTTTATGGCGCTTAAAAGAATAAGATTTAGGTTCATTTTCTTTATTTTCTTTCATCATTTTCATATAGTTTTCTTAGTTTTATTTGATTATCCATTTTTTTAATTCACTTTGGTTCTCGATTAGTTTTTACGAGTTTTTCATATTTTTAGTTGATAATTCATAGTTTTAGTTTTAGTTTTATTTTGTTATGCTTTCTCTCTTTGTTTTATTTGTGTTTTGTAGGTGAATAATCAAGTCAATTTGCTCATTTTGGGACTGCCTTGCTCGCGGGCATCATCTTCAGTGCACTGATGATAGGGATGCTCGGGAGCGCGGAGTTTAATCAAGCAAAGCGAAGGAGCCAAGGCCTCGTGCACCACACAGGGGTGCGCGTGCGGCATAGAGTTGCGTGCGCGCAGACCTAGCTGTGCGCGCGTGCGGTTGGTGGGTGCGTGCGCACGGCCCTGTGCAGCCCCCTTCGCTTGATTTTTCTATTTATAGCTTTTGACTTTTTTTTATGACGATGGAACTTTTGTACTTTAGAGATAATTTTCCAGAAATAGTAGAGAGAAAAAGTAGAGAGAGAAGCTTAAGATTTACTTGTTTGTACATGAATTTGATCTTAGATTTCAATTGGATCTTGAAATTCCTTCTTCAATTCAATGAAAATTTGTAAGATTTCTTTCCCTTGATTAACTTTTGATGCAATTCTTTCTAGTTTCTTGAATTTTTATTGAGATTACATTCCTTGCTCTAGAATTTGTTGATTGATTGATTTTCTTTTGATTATGCTTTAAATGAATATGAATTTGATTGAATTTGTTTTGTTCCTTAATTTCACCATGATTAGTGAGTAGATTAGTTGTTAGGGAGAAGGGGAAGCATGCTTGATTGATGATTTTTGCTAGTTCATGATACTAAATTGATTGGATTGTTGCAATTAAATTGGTTGACATAATTGTGCATGTGATTAATTAAACTAGGAGTGATCAACCTATAAGATTTATCTAGATTGCATTGCTAATTTCAATGACATGTACCCTTGATTTGAGAATTGCTTTAATTGATTGAATTTGATTGTGATTCCCCTTGTTAGCCTTTCATAGTGAACCCTAGCTTGGCTTATAGGAGATAGCTTTTGGATTCCTTTGATTGCAACTATTGTTTGTCCCTTGTGATGTTGAATCGATTCAGTGATCTATAAATTAGCATAATCATTGAGCTTGCATGTGGAACCTATATCCCTAGTGTTTAGCATATTGAATTCTTCGATTTGTCTGGCTTCTTGACACTTTAGTTACCAACCACAACCATTTATATTCTTCGAATTAGCTTGACATAGGCTATAGCATCGTTCCTACTCATTCCTTTGGGTTCGATCCTTGACTTACCATATACTCGTATTAGGTTGGTCGAGTGTTTACATATTAGGTTTGGCTTTACGGAGAGGTAGATAACGACCTTTATTTTCCTCCTGTCAAGCCCAGAGGGTGCGCCCGCTCGAGAGGGATGCACGCCTGCGCCAGACTTCCTCCGAGCATTCAACCATGAAAGTTGTGTGCTTCACTTGATCGCCATTGGGTATGGTAGTCCTAAAACGAGTTGACGGTGGGTTCAACATCACATCTTTGTGTGAGCGTAGGAACCAAGTCTTGGAACAAGCCGTCACTTTGCTTGTACGCCATAATGGAGCATCATCCTTGTATCTTGAGCATCTTCAATCCTGAGGAAACACCATGAAAGGCCTTGGACTCCATCTCTCTCCTGAGAATAAAGAAAAATAGCCAAATAAAAGAGAAAAAGTGATAAAAATTATGAAAATGCAAGATAAAGGGAAAAACAAGGAAATGGCCAACTAAAGAATAAAAGATTTAAACTAAGGAAAAAGACATAAAGAAAGCTATAAAAACAACTAAAAATCATCCAAAATAAAGCCATTTTAGTGCAATAAATGACACTCAACAGTGGTTGAATTACTCACTTTGATGCCTCAACCTTCTTGCTATTAAAATAATACACATGTTAGTAAACTTCAAGAAAGTTAAATCAATAAAGTAAATAAATCAAATATGAATTGAAATATAGATTTGGGATTAGACTAAACCCTCAAAACTATCAACCTTTCACGTCGAGGTCGAAGGCAACGTTGAGTATGGCTTAGACTATTCGAATCTCGCGAAAGAGGTATTGTGAATCATTAAAATGTATCAAGGATATGTTTAGGCTAAGAAGATGGACTATTGATGATTATTGGAGCTAGTGGGTTGTAGCTTATGATTGAGGGTTCTAGCTGATTTGCAAATAGGGAAAACGACCTCTACATATAAGGAAAAAAACAAGAGTCGAAGTGTTTAGAAATATATAATTAGAATCGGAATAGAAGACCTCGAATCGCGGGGCGACAGAGTCCATCGCGGCGCGATAAAGTAAAAAAATATTCAATAGAATTGGGTTAGAAATATCCTTCCGTCTTCTATTTTGAACGGGATTAAGATTACCAAAAAAGAGAAGTATTATTCAATATCAAATTCTTTGATCTTTATCTTTTCGGGAAGGTGATAAGAATGGTGTCCTTCAAAGAAGTGTATTATTTCGAAAGTGGGTTCGAAATTATTAGAGAGCTAATTATTCAGTAAGGTCAAGTGATCGGAATGCCTAGTTGGAGGCCGCTTCAGATCAGTGATATTAATATATAATTAATATTACAGCTTAATCTTGACTGAACCCTTCGGGTCACACCTAAGCAACTAACGATCCGATATGACGAATTAATTTGGGAAGAATTAATGAGTCGCTCGAGTATTAAATATTTAGACGTCGAGAATCGAGTTAGGAGCGTCGAAACCGAGCGTCGCAAGTCGAGTTGAATGAATAAAAGACGAGACGGTAAAATCAAACTAATTAATCGACAATTACCAAAATACCCCTAGCATCGGAATGCCCCGAGTAAACCTAGTACTAGAGGCAAATAGTGCTACCATGTGCACCGTACCTAGGCAATGGTGCTAGGTGCATATGCCTAGCATGCACCAGCCACGCACAAAGCAACATCAGCTCGCATATGCGTGCGTTGCTTGCTACGCGCATGTGCGGGCAGGTGTGCTAGGCCAGCACTGCTGGTGCGCCAGGAACTACGCACCCAACAACAGCCAGCTAGCAAGCGTGGCATGTTGGGTTGCGTGTGCTAGCATAAATGCATCAGCAAGCCTCGGAAAGCAGCCCGCATATGTGCGTGGCTTGCTGGGCTGAGGCAGCAAGCATCCCAGCACCAAGCGGCCACGAGCAGGCCCAGCCAAGGCCCAAGGTCGCCAGCTGGGTGCAACTTGGTGCCTAAGGCAGCAGCCACGTAACGCGTTGGGGTGAAGCCGTGTGGTGAGTGTTTGGCGGCTAAGGGTAAGCTTGGGGAGGAAGGAATAGTCCCCTCCCCTTGTGGTCCTCACCTAACCTCTCCTTCTATGGTTGCCACTTGTTAATTAATTAGTATTTAGATGTTTTCTTTTATTTTTGATTTAAAAATAAAAAGGGGAAATTGATTTTACCAACTCTTCCACATTGATGGGAGAGTGGAATTCTCTCATGACATTCTCTATTAATACCCACCTTGGGAATTAGAGAATGTCACTTAAGTAGGAACTCAATAAGGCATCTCCACTTGAGAGAAAACCTTTAAGTTCATATAATACTTGAGTTGTATTTTGGTCTGACTTGGCTAAACTCCAAGTAAGAGACCAGTCGGGGTCGAGTTGCAATTGGATACCGTAGGAGGTCTCTTCGCTTGCAAGACTTGGCTTTGAAGTAAGAGCACCGAGTGAGAGTGAAGCACGCGGCAAGGGTAAGATCATTTTTCTCTTCTTCTTGTTATTTATGTCATTTACTTATATTAATTGTGAGCGGGTCTTGGGGTCGGGTTTTGTCTGCGGTGAGTTGGACTCATCGAAACCCAACAGCGGTATCGGAGCCTTGCTCATTTACTTTTGTAACTAAAAAAACTTTATGGGATTAAAAATGGATTTAATTTCTAGTTCTGTTGCTAATTAGATTAGTAGCTCGATTTTATTAACTTTAATCTCGTTTTATTAAGAACTTTGGCTCCAGAACCCCGATTTTTGCCCAAGATTAGTGAATTTTGGGTGAAATTGATACTTTGGAGCTGCGAAAAAGCAAAATTCTGCCCAAAAATGCCTGTTTTGAGGTATTTTTTGTTTTGACAAAAAATTTTAAATCTTTAAACCTTGAATCTTAATGGCATATTAATTGTGATTATGCATTTGGTTCTTTCCTTTATGCTTCTGCAATTTTAGACCACTTTTGGGCATAATTATTTGGTATTAATTGGTGCTTAATAGTTGGCTCAAATTTTCACTTAATTGCAAATAAATTGCTTTAAGTGTGAAAAGTTTATATCTTGAGGCTCATAAGTACTAAAGATTCAATCTTTAATTATTTTAAGTGATTGGAACTTTGTGTTACGAAATTCTATATATGTTTATTAAAATCATAAAGTTTCAATCTTGTGATTGAATTTCAATTAATCTTCATAATGGAAGATATAATTTTTCAAGGATTCACAAGTTGAAGTTGGAATCTTTATTTGAATTTTTATGTTCATAATTCCAACTCTCTGTTTAATTTTGTCAAATCTCATGATTAATTTATGTTGATTAAATTAATAGTGAGAATAGCCCTTATGAATTTTATTACATCAAGTTGAACTAATTTTATTAAAGAATAGTTCTTGGAAATAATTTTGGTTTTGTGCACTTGAATGAATTTATTAAGTTAGACTTGTTATATTTTTCATTTTTGCTCATTAAATTAATTCTAAAATTAATTTTTAATTAATTACATAAGTCACGCAAATTCGGAATTAATCCCGAGAGTATAGAACGGAAACCAAGGCAAAACCACCCTCGCCCAGCCGGGCTGCACAGCAGCCCGCATGTGGCTACCTAGGGTTGGTTGTGCTTGGTGCGTACGCCAAGGCGTGGCTGATGCTAGCACGGCAGCAGCATGGCGCAGAGCATCCCATGTTGTGCGCACCATGCGTACTGCGTGTGTGGGTTGTGCATGTGCGTACGTTGCTTTGTGCGGCTTGGTGGCTATGTATTGTGTGACGGAGTGCTACTGGCTTGCGGCATGGTGCGCGCATAGCAGCAAGCTCGAGTGGCCTTCACGGCCACGTGTCACAAGCACGCCCCGTAGGAAGCCTAACACGTATGCGATGCTTTAGGCTATGGGTGTGACGCTTGGCACGGGCCACGGCTATGCGTGCGACCCCTCACTAGGCACCCATGCCCCGGTGCCTAGCATACCAAGCCGAAAGGCTTGATGTTAGGTACTTTAGGGTTATTAGGGCTATTAATTTTGCATTTTGCCAATTTTAATTATTTTAATTATGTTTAAATTATTTTAATTAAATTTTGAGGCTAGGCCTCGGTTTTGAGCGGCACTTGCAAAATTTTATTTTGGCAAAATTTTTGGTTTACCGTCTTAATTAATTGGATTAATTAAGTTGGATGTTGAATTTAGTGGGAGCTTCAATTTTAATTGCGCTTAATCACATAATTGTTTAAACAACTTTGACTAGTTTTAATTAAGCGCGTTAATCGGATTAACCACCTAAATTAGTTACTAGTTTACGCGTGTCTGTGCATTGTTACTTGTTTATCGTTGTAAAATGCATGGGCCATTCACATATAGTGAATGGATGAATGTAATGTATAATCTCTCACAGGTTTTATAAAATGGCAACTAGTGGGGCCCGATTAGGATTGAAAATACGGACTGCGTTCTGTTATGTATTTTTGTAAATCTGAATACGGTCTGCGAACCGATGAGTATTTTTGTACCTTAATATTTAGATTAGTCCTAATCGTAGATACTAGTATTTGTATTATTTTTGTTATGTCTTGAAGACAGACGTTCTTGGAAGATGAAGCTATGAAGTTGCAAGAAAAGACCCTTGAAGACTTAAAGACTCAAGGGGTCATGCTAGTTGCAAAATGCATCATTTACTTATGTTTTCGATATACATATTTATGCTTATATATATAAATGATATGTTAGATGCATGTTTATGATTTTGAATGTTGTGATGATTAATTAAGTTCACTTAAATCAACCAACATAGAAACCCTAGATCCCTAAAATATTGAGTAAAATTTGTCATTCCAAAACAAGACTTACCGACCTATGGAGAGTAGTGATGGGCTATGCCAAAGCGAGGCATCACTATTACTCCTAGGAAACGTAAGGCATACCGGGTATGCTTGTTGGTTTTGGCTATACTCAACGATTTGAGTGATGGAGTCCTAACATGTCATGGCAAAGTGGATAAGTTGTTGAGAGAGCATTAGATGCGTTGATTTATCTAACCAAGAGTGGCTTGGAGCCATTAGCAAAGAGTTGCTTACCTTAGAATATTAAGTGTTAAGATAAGCCAAAGCATGTTTAACTACTCATTGATTATTTGGATCTTAGAATCGACTTATTCTCACAAAATGGGGACAATTTTAAATGTGTGAATAAGATGTTTAAATAAGTTTGATAAATATGCATGAATTCAATCTTATTTAAGTATTTTGAATGGTTTTTCATTTCAAATTCTTTCAATTGTAGAACCATGTCTTGAACTTGGTGAACTTTAAGGAGTGGGAAGTTGAACTCCGAAAAACCCTCCGCAATGGCTACCTAGAGCACATTCTCGACATACCCATCCTGAGTTTTTACTCAAAAGGGGTTATGAGCAATAAGGCTCATGAGGAATGGAGTTGGGATTACAAAAGAGTCTCACGACTTATGGCAAACTCCATCGCAGAACAATGGTAGGGGAAGTTCTCCAACTATTTTCCGGACATGCTCCTCAAAGCTCTAGAAGATATAGTCAATTTGAGGGTCACCAAGATCATCAAAGGCAACTATGATGGTCTCGTGGAGGAAGTGACTAGGTCACTCTCCAACATGAAGATCAAGCCACCGCAAGAGGGGTGCCTTTCCAAGGAAAAGCAAGAGGTATGAGCACAAGTCTACAATGCTAGACTTAGACCCGAAATGCCACTTCGAGCCCACGTGCTCCGAATAAAAAGGCTATTCACTAACTTAGAGCTCATTAGCAAGATGTGAAGGATGAGCAAGCGGCTCACATGCTATTACTTTCTCTACACTCAGTCTATTTTGCATTAAAGATGCGGCTAACTGCTAATCGAAACAAACTCTCTTTGATGGAGGTTGTCCATGAGCTTCAAAGGGCCGATTCTTGCGGAAGTACCAAGCTCAAGCTTGCTCTAAGGGCAAAGAAGAAGGAGTTCAAGAACAAGGCAAGGATGCGATGAAACTAATGTAGTCGGCAGGGACACTACATGAGAGAATGCAATATGTACCTTGAAGATGAGGCAAAAGGAAGAGAAATCTCTACCTCAAGTACATTCTTTATAAACTTACACTTGAATACAACCAATTCTTAAGGTATTAGATACCATCAATGACTCACTATATGCTCCTATTTCAAGAACCAAGTAAGAAGGGCTTACTAAGGGGATGTGGATATACAAGCGGAAGAAGAAGATCGTTCTGGAAAGGCTTGTAATCAGATAGTTTGTCTTGACATAGAAATTGTTTAAGTTTTGTTATCAACCATACATTAATCTTCTGACGTTGGACGTCGTTTTGTTTTGATCACAAGACTATTGTTTCAAAAGTCTTGCTTATAAGTTTATGGCACGACACTTTATCTAAAATGTGCACTTTCATTAGACAAACAAGTTTATAATGTTAATGATACCATCAAGAAAGCTAAGACCATTAAGTCAAATGAGACGTACTTGTGGCATTGTCGTCTTGGCCACATTAACATCAAACGCATCAAGAAACATCTACAAGAAGGTGTTCTTGACTCATTCGATTTACAATCGTTTGAAAATTGTGAAGGATGTTTATTAGGCAAGATGATAAAGCAGCCATCCTCCAAGTTGGGAGAAAGGGCAAGTGACTTGTTGGGCCTAAAATACACCGATGTGTGGGACCAATGAGCAGAACCACAAGAAACGGCCATCAATATTTATCCCCTTCATAGATGACTATAGTAGATATGGATATGTCTACCTTATGTCGCACAAATCTGAATCGTTTGAAATTTTCAAAGAATTTCAAAGTGAAGTTGAAAACCATCTTGGCAAGAAAATCAAAGCCCTTCGATCGGATCGAGGTGGTGAATACTTGAGCCAAGATTTCGATGACCATCTGAAAGAAAAAGGTATACTTTCAGAATTGACACCTCCAGGAACTCCACAATGGAACGGAGTCTCTAAAAGGAGAAATCGAACGTTGCTAGACATGGTACGATCAACAATGGGTCTTAGTGAGCTTTCTATCTTTTTTTGGGGACACGCACTTCTAACCGTGGCACTAACACTGAACCGTGCTCCATCAAAACCTGTGGAAAAGACTCCACACGAATTGTGGATGAAGAAACTTCCAAGGTTGTCTTTTCTCAAGATATGGACGAAGCATATGTCAAGAAATTAATTTCTGACAAACTTCACCCCAAATCTGACAAGGTTTTCTTTGTGGGATACCCAAAAGAAACCAAAGGGTATTACTTCTACAATAAATCCGAGAACAAAGTATTTGTTGCTCGCGATGGTGTCTTTGTGGAGAAGGAACACCTTTTCAAAATGACAAGTGGGAGGAAAATCGAACTCGATCAAGTTAGGACGAGCAACAAAATCAAATTGACAGTCAAAGTGCTCAGGCAGCATCTGTTGACGCCGGTCAAAATATGCAAAGTCAAACCGACAATGAAAATGCTCATTCCAGTACCCTACGTAGGTCGCAACCTAATAGGTATCTTAGTGTGGTATTAACCGAGAATCAGGACATCCTGGTAGTGGATGGAGACAAACCGGCAACCTACAAGCAAGCGATGGCGAGCACCGACTCTGCTAAATGGCAAGAGGCCATGATATCTGAAATGGATTCCATGTTTGAAAATCAAGTATGGAACTTAGTTACTTACCCGAAGGTTACACACCTATCGAATGTAAGTGGATTTTCAAATGGAAAATCGTCAAAGATGGAAATGTATTCATTTACAAGCTAGACTAGTAGCAAATAGTTACAGGAAAATTCATGGTGTTGATTATGATGAAACCTTTTCTCCAATCATAATGCTTAAATCCGTTCGGATCATCCTAACGATTCCTGCATATTACAATTATGAAATATGGCAGATGGACGTCAAAACAGCCTTCCTCAATGGAATTTTGGAAGAAACTGTATACATGACATAGCCTAAAGGTTTTAACGACCAAAATAATGGTGGAAAAGTGTGTAAGCTTAAAAAGTCCATTTTTAGGCTAAAACAAGCTAGCAGAAGTTGAAATCTGCGATTCGATGAAGCCATTAGTAAGTTTGGTTTTATCAAGAATCTAGATGAATCTTGTGTTTACAAGAAGGTCAGTGGGAGTGACATTGCCTTCCTACTCTTATATGTCAATGACATATTGCTCATTGAAAACAGTAGATGTTAGAGTTTGTAAAGGCCTTGCTCGAAAAATGTTTTTCAATGAAAGACTTTGGAGAGGCTCAGTACATATTGGGCATCAAGATCTATAGAGATAGGTCTAAGAGGATGATTGGATTGAACCAGAGTACATACATTGATAAGGTACTAGCTTGATTCAACATGCAGGAGGCCAAGAGAGGTCACCTACCCATGTCACATGGCATAACCCTAAGAAAGAAGTAGTGTCCATAGACATCTGATGAGCGGGAAAGGATGAATCAGATTCTATATGCTTCGCTTATTAGATCGATCATGATTTCCATGATATGTACTAGGCCAGATGTATCGTATGCCTTGATTGCTACGAGCCGATACCAATCAGACCAAGGAGAGGCGCATTGGAATGCGGCCAAGAATATCCTAAAGTACCTAAAAAGGAACAAGGATAAATTCCTGGTATATGGTGGCTCAGAAGAATTAGTTATTGAAGGCTATACCGACGCAAGCTTCCAAACAGACAGAAACAATTTCAAATCATAGTCTAAATGGAGGAGCATTTAGTTGGAAGAGTGCCAAGCAGAGTACCACTGCAGATTCTACAGCTGAAGTCGAATACTTGGCAGCTGCTGAAGCAGCTAAGGAGGCAGTTTGGATTCGTAAGTTCGTTAGTGAACTTGATGTTGTACCCTCCATCAAGGGTCAAACATGTCAAACGGCGATTTCACATGATAAGAGAATGGAAGTCAAAGGGTGAAATAAGAATTTGTAAAGTTGGAATGGATGACAATGTTGCCGATCCACCTACTAAACCTGTGCCTCAAGTGAAGCACAACAAGCACGTTGAGGCAATGGGAATCAGGCACGTTGGAGATTGGCTTTGATTTCCTCGTTTAGTGTTTTAATTAATTTTTGAATATTTTGATGTAAGACACTATGATGAACCATTTAAGTTTTGGAGTAATTTAATTTTATGCAATTATATCACTCCGTTTGTATTTAGTTGTGGTTTAGAATTAAATATTGAGTCCATTCGATTATGAGAATATTCAAAATAGGGTATCAAGACCAGTCTTGGATAAAGAAACACTTATTAAGTGAAAATTGAATATTATAATAGAAATTTATCCCTAATCGAGGTCATTTAAATGATGGACAATTAATGACCGCTTGAGATTAATGTGTAGTTTTATTTATAGCACCGTTTCTTGTGCTACAAGGACATGATTGACATAAATCATTTGCATAGGTATTGGTTTAGAACAATACTTGATTGACCTATGAGAATACTTTAAGAGATTTGAAAATCGTTATAAGTATACTTCTCATTATGGCTATCGAAACCTCTTTCCTTGACCATGAGAATTGTGAGTTCTCTTGTTTAAGTACTAGTTCGTTTTAATGTAAGTCAAACATCTGCCGTACATGGAGATTATAACGGCAACACTCGGGCGGCTAGGACCTCTTAGTAAGAGAAGCTGACAGTACAACATTGGGAATGTCCCCCTATCATCAATAGGGAACATGTCTTTGTTGTTTACAAGGCCTCTCGAAGAGCGAGACTGTGAAAATGAATAGTGATGAGCGTCGTTTATGGAGCTCAAAAGAATAAGATTTAGGTTCATTTTCTTTATTTTCTTTCATCATTAACATATAATTTTCTTAGTTTTATTTGATTTTCCATTTTTATAATTCACTTTGGTTCTCGATTAGTTTTTACGAGTTTTTCATATTTTTAGTTGATAATTCATAGTTTTAGTTTTAGTTTTATTTTGTTATGCTTTCTCTCTTTGTTTTATTTGTGTTTTGTAGGTGAATAATCAAGTCAATTTGCTCATTTTGGGACTGCCTTGCTCGCGAGCATCATCTCGAGTGCACTGATGATGGGGATGCTCGGGAGCGTGGAGTTTGATCAAGCAAAGCGAAGGATCCAAGGCCTCGTGCACCACAAGAGTGCGCGCAGACCCATATAAAGACAAGCCATTTAAACCCCTAGATCGCTCACTTTCGTAGGAATCACAGTCAATTTTAGCAACTAAAGACAAGCCATTTAAACCCCTAGATTGCTCTAGAGGACGAGTGATGCTCTCGTAAAGGTTTCCAAAAAGGTTAACCTATAACTCTTTTTATTAAAAGGGTGGCAAAGCATAAGAAAAGAAAAGAGAAAGTTTATAACCTTGAAAAGAAAAGAAATGCTTATACAATGGACTTTTGCACATGATCAAAGCACGAAGGATATCAAACTTTCCAAAACAACAATGGTAAGCACGTTCTAAGATATCAAGGGTTGATTGAAACATAAGATATGCTAAGCGTAGAGAACTAATGAGGCGCAATCCACTTTCATGCCAACCAATCTAACCGTGTTCTCCCTTATGGCTTCAAGTCTTACCTTAGTAAGCGTCTCTATGGTTCCTCGAAGGAACCAGGAAAGAATAGAATTAGAGGGTTCTCGGCATCTTTACCTTGCATCCCTTTTCCTTAGGCTTTAACTCATAATGCCCTCCCTCGGTATATAACTCAACCACTAGGTCGAAAGGACTTTCCCAAAGGTTGTAAAGTAAGGGCAAAACGTTAGGGGTAGGCTTAAAATTTAGAATTTGGTGGTACACCTAGGTTATGAAGCAAAGATTGGCCACACCTCGACACCAAAACCAAGAAGTCACCAAACAAAAACAAACTAATACCCCCAAGCTTATTCAAAGCTATATCCACAAGCATATATACAAAAAGCATAAACGCTTCTCCCCCAAGCTAAAACGAACCATTGTCCTTAATTCTTGAAATGGGAAAAGAATCACATCAAACTGTTTTTTGAATTTTCTCTTTTTCACTCTTTTTGTTCTGTAATTTTCATTTTATCAAAGCGATTGTCCTCGCCTCTTTTAACTTTGGACGACGTTTTCGATTTTGCATTTATTATGTCCTTGCCTTTTTTTTAAACTTTGGACGGATTTTTCATTAATTCATTTGCCATTATTCACAATATATACAAAAGACGAGCTTGCTTACTAATAAAACCAATATCCAACCTTTTAGACCCCAAACTCCAAAAACATGACCATTTGCTTCACAAAAACCAAGAATGGAAAAAAAAGAAACAAAAGGCTCAAAGTTCTAAAGATGTGGCTTGAAAAGAAGGGAAAAGGCTCAAATGGTTAGCAAGATGGAAAATGTAAACCCAAAGAACTAAAAAGAAAGAAGGAAATCCTAGAATTGAAAAATTACCACCCCGAAAAATGGCCTTTGTCCTTCCTAGTTGGTTCGTTCTCGTGTTTGAGAATTATGAGTCAAGATTCAAGATTAGGTATGCAAAAGTTAAGGATCCACGCCCCATAATAAAAAATGATGAAGGCTTGAAAAAGAAAATCCTCACATAGTTGTAGCAAAAACTCACTAAAGTTGTCAAATCCACCAAAGGAAGTAACTCCGTCTTATCACAAACCAAAAGAATCCGGCTTCAAGGCCCCAAAAGGTCTAAACTGCTACCTTAGCATACCCTATCCTAGAGTCAACCAAAGATACTCTCAAACCGTGCGAACCATTGTATTTAGGAAGAAAAATAGCCAATGTGCAAGTTCAAATGGTACTAAGTCCAAAGAAAAGCAATGCCTCAAAAACATTTTATTAATATTCACAAAAACAAGTTTTTTTTTTCTGTGTTTATGAAAAAGAGAAGGACTAAAAACGAAATAAAGAGAATAAGGGATAAAAAGGAAAAGAAAAGAATAAGAAAAAGAGAAAAGGAAAACATGAAGGAAGAAGAAAAGAAAAGAAAAAGAAAAAGAAAAAGAAGAAAAGGAAAATGAAATGAAAAATAGAAAAGTAAAGGAGAAGTAGAAAGCAAAAAGGAAGTAATGCAAACACACATTAATTTCAATCAACGAACAAGTGAACATTCGGCCACAACGCCAATGTTCCCAAACACAATAGGGTGTTTAAAAGCATACAACCTTGAACCATTCAACTTCTCCTAGAACTAATCCTATACTAAGCAACCAAGAAAAGAAAAAGAAAAGAAATAGAAAGATCTTACCGGGCGCCAAAGCTATTGTACATTAAACGAGGCGAAAGAGCACCTTTATGAATCATCGATATCCAAAGCATAAGCAATGGAGCAAGGTGAGAAATAAAAAACAATATACAAAGAAAATTGTTAGTAACTTCAATACAAAAGAAAAGAAGAAAAGAGAAAATAAAATGCATGAAAATAAAGAAAAAGCAAGTAATAAAAGCAACAGGAATAGGATCAAATGAGTATAGGAAGCAAAATCATCAGACTGAAGTAATATCAGGAGACAAGATATCAGACAGTCATCATCAGGAGTCATCATAACAGAGACACAGAGAAACTCAGTGGACAACGATTAGCGAAACAAGCAACAAAAACCAATAACCGGAGAGAAATCAGCAGAAATACAGCATCATCATCATAAAACCAAAAGGCACAGAAATCAATACCAGACCAGAAGTATATGAGACCAGGAATGAACTACAAAAGCAAGGGGGGAAACGGTGAAGCATAGAAACAAGCGTCATAAAGCACCCCCAAGCTTAAAATGGACTACCCCCCTAACTCTAAACCTAAAGACATATAGGCAACAGAGAAACATCATATAAAGCACATAAGAATGGGGTAGCCGTGGTAGTATCACTCCGCACTATGGTAAGGGGTAGAATGAGAACTCCCCTCACCGGTCTCCATCATATGACTAGAGGTAGCCATCTCGATCACGTCCATGGGAGCCTCACCCCTTAACCTAACTTCCTTCCTACCTCTATCAACCTCAAAATAATGAGACCAATCATCTAAGACTGGCTCACCTTCCAAAAGTCTTGGAGTCTGGAAAGGGCGAAGGATTAGTCGGATTATATGTATAATCACAACCACCGGGCCGCCGATAGTCGTAAGTGGCTAGGGTGGTGCCTATGATAGAACTAGGGTGAACATGAGGGCCCTCCCAATTAGGGTAGCAAGGCCAAGGACCAACGGTAGGATCAAAAGGCTCCCATTGAGGGATAGGTCCTTGTTGGACTGGGAGATACGGGTAATTCACATAGGGCTCGATCTCCCCCCTCCGAACATGTAAATCGTACAATTAATTTGTATGATAGTTATAACCACGATAAGGGTTTTGCATCGAAGGCATAGAATATAACACATTAGAAATAGAATCAAGCTTAGCATGAATGGTTGACAAATCAAAAGTAGAAGGAGTAGGAGAGGGGGAAGGAATAGGCGTACCTTTCGGTTCAACCGTGGGAATAGTTTGAACATTCGATGAGAAAGCATTGGTTGAGCGGCCTCTTGTATGGTTTGTCCTTCGTCGAATAGAAGGATCAATATCTCGCACTAGAGGCCTCCAAGACAAGGAATCTTTCTATTTTGGTCGGGTAGTTGCCTCTTTGCATGGGATTAAGAACCATTCTTGAATCCGGGAAACTTTCCAAATGAAAACATCATCCTTTCTAGTACGATCGAGGAACACAAGGGAGGAGATGTTGAGGAAATGAAAAGAAGATTTCTCTCGAGGATCGATAATTGAGGGAAGCTCATTTAACAAATTCTTATAGTCGTCATTGATACAAAGAGCTAGGATAGAAATCATCCCTCCCAATTGGATGCTCCCCGATAGGCTAACTCCATCACGAATATCCAAAAATCGATTGATCAAATGCTATGTGAAATCCACTAGCTCAATCTCAAAGTCGTTTTGGTCGGCTATCAAAACCAACAAAGCTCTTCTCGGGAGATAGCTCCCAAAGAGTCTTTGGAGCAAAGAGCGTAAGTGAGGAGACGGTTGAAATACCGCATAGCCAGATGAATCATTGAAGCGGTCTTGGAATTTTGAGGCTCATACTCTCCTTCCTCCGAGATACTTCTCCACCAACGTTGTTCATTATATCCATGGTCACTTACCATTCTACTATGCACCGGATAGATACAATGATCCGTGTCCTTGGCCCATGAAAACTTGAAGTATGAACATAGTTGAGAATCCATCAATGTGTGGTCATGATTGAAAAGTTGGAAAGTCAAAATCCTTGAACAATCTTCACCCGGTTCTCAGACTACTTCAAGAGAAGAAAGAAATTCATAGGTCACCCTTGCATAAGTAGGGGCGCTCAAATCCAAAAACTCTAAAAGATCAAGGCCCTTTGCAAGAAGGCAAACGTCCTCATCTATTCCGAGAAACTTGGTTGTTGCTTGATCGTAGAATCTTGTTGGTCTTAGCTTCTTCTTTGATAGATGCTTGAAACGATCCCAATGTCATTCTTTAGAAAATTCAATGCCATATGTTTCTTCTACCTCGGGAGGAGGTGGAACAACATGCCTAGATTTGCTTGAACTTGATCTTGCCCGCTTCTTTTGACGAATTGGAGCCATCTACAAGAAGGAAAACAACTCATGAGCAAATTTTTACATTTGTCATATTTCAATAATAAGCATAAGTAATTGCTCAAGAACCAAACACAAATGCAATTGTCTAAAAATAGAAGCAAGAGAGGGCTACATATGGACAATGCCATTAATATAGAATCATGAATTTGAAGCAAGTAGGCATGGATTAAAGGCAAAATTTAACATAAGAGACCAAATCAAGATCAAATTGAGCAAAATAATCTCAAACATTGAATTATCAAAGCAATAAAACCATTATAAAGAATACCCATGAGAGAGAAAATGACCAACAATGGTGATTCAAGTATTCAATCAAATTATACAAAGTTATCATGAAAAAGCTTCAATTCAACACTCAATGACATCATTCAACACAAATTACAAGTTAAAGAACCAACAATGGAGTTCTACCATGAAAGCAAAAACAAGGGTCTCAAACTTGAACAATGAGGAAGAAAATGACTAGAAAATAAGAAATTATACCTCAATGACGCCTTGAATTACTTGCAAATTGCCCAAAATGAAGATTTAAGAACAAATAGAACACCCAAAGACAAGATTCAAGCACTAAATCAAAACACCAAAATTTCAAAATTGCCCAATTTCGAATTTGAAGTTCGAAATTTCTGGAAATTTTTTTTTTTGTTTTGGAAGGGATTTGATTATGCTTTGATGTTATTTATGAAGAAATGAATTTTTAAAATGAGTAATTGTGTGAATTTGCAAAGGTTTGGAAGGGTTTGAAAATAGAAGAATGAGTGAGGGATTAAGGGGAAATCGGGGAGAGAAAAAATTGGAGTAATAAGGGGGATGCTTTTGGGGTAAAAAGGGGGTGAAGCGCACCTGGCTGCTGCGTGCGTGCAGGGGCTTGGTGCGTGCACACCAGCTGAAGCAGCTATGGGGAGTTTTTCGCACGAACCCCTGACTCCTATGGTGCGCGCTCGCAGGTAGGGGGTGCGTGCGCACCACATGCAGCTCGACCAAATGCTAAAATTTGCTGACCCTTGTGGTGCGTGCACGCATGTAGGGGTGTGTGCGCACCGTAGGGTGATCAAACTGTGTTTAAAAATTCAGTAAGAATTAAGCAAAAGGCTAGGGAAAATACCCTTAAATATGCTTTCGTGTTTGCATTCTCACTGACGCTATCGAGTGTCATGATCAAGTACTCAAAAATTTCATAAAAAGTAATCCAAAATTTACTCGAACGTGAATACAAAAATCAATGCAAATGCAAACACGATAACATATTACCCCAACAAACTCCTTCACCTAAGCTTAACCAAACCTCATGAAATCTTGAAGTAACACCAAAATTGTTGGAAATATTCTTCGATCCAATCTCATGGTACCTAAAGTCAAGAGAACAAACAAAAATTAAGAGAAATAAGAAAAGTTCTCAAGGATAAAAGAAATATAGAAAATTGTAAAATCAAAAGAAAAAGGTAAGAAAACCGGGTCGCCTCCCGGGTAGCGCTTGTTTAACGTCATAGCTCAATGTCCTCCACCAAATAAGGTGGTTGTGAACAAGGCCAACAAAAGCACCGTCGAAATACCTCTTGTGACGATGGCAATTGACCTTAAACGGAGAAGAAGAATCCATCATTGAGACCTCTACAACACCACTTGGAAAAACATTCTTGACCAATAGGGACCGCTCCATCTAACCATGAGCTTTCTGGGAAACAACTTCATTTTTGAAGTGTAAAGAAGAACCTTATCGCCAACACAAAAATCTTTCTTCTCAATAAGCTTGTCATGTGTTTTCTTGGAAAGAGCTTTATACACACTAGCATAATCATAAGCATCAAACCGAAGCTCCTCTAGCTCATGAAGATCTAACCACCTTTTCTCCCCCGCACTTGCCAAGTCAAAATTTATCTTCTTAATTGCCCACAAAGCACGGTGTTCAATTTCAACCGGGAGATGGCATGACTTGCCATAGACTAGACGGTATGGAGTGGTACATATGGGGGTCTTTATATAACTTCATAACCACCTTGTGGTCGTTAGTTAGGGAGGCAATGGCCTCGACCCACTTAGACACATAATCGACCGCCACAAGAATATATTGATTTCCGAAAGATGAGGGAAATGGCCCCATAAAATCAATACCCCATACATCAAACACTTCAAACTCGAGTATGGGTTGTTGAGGCATTTCATTTCTCTTGGAGATGTTCCCAACTCTTTAACATAGGTCACATGTCTTTACAAAGCCCCCTGAGTCCTTAAAGAGATGTGGCCACCATAGACCGCATTGAAGGACCTTAGTGGCAGTCTTAGAGACACCCATATGGCCCCCGCTTGGATCCGAATGGCACATTTTCAAAGCACTAGGAACCTTTTCGTTTGGCACACAACGTCTAAGTAAGCCATCAACCCCTCGCTTGTATATGATGGGGTCATCCCATACATAATGTCTTGCCTCTCTCTTGAGCTTCTTTCTTTGGTTCTTAGAAAAGGAAGGAGGAAACTCCCCACATGCAAGAAAGTTCACTAAATCGGCAAAGCATGGGAGCTCCTTTGCTTCAATAGCATACAAGAAGTCATCAAGCATCCTATCCTCAATTGGAGAACCATCATAATGAGTTTGAGAATCTTCTAAACGAGAAAGATGATCCGCCACAACATTTTTCGCTCCTCTTTTATCCCTAATCTCAATGTCAAAGGTTTGAAACTCAAGAACCCACCGGATCAACCTTGGCTTGGACTCTTTCTTGGTAAAGAGATACTTGAGAGCCGCATGATCCGTGAAGACAATGGTCTTGGAACCTAATAGATAACAACGGAACTTCTCAAAAGCATGAACTATAGCCAAGAATTCCTTCTCCGTTGTAGTGTAATTCCGTTGATTTGCATTTAGAGTCTTGGACATATAATAGATCACATGAAGTTTCTTTTCCACTCTTTGACCTAAGACACCTCCTATTGCCGAATCACTTGCATCACACATCAACTCAAATGGTAAATCCCATCTTGGAGCTTAAACAATAGGAGTAGAGATTAGAGCTTTCTTTAACTTATTGAATGCCTCCAAACACTTATCATCAAATATAAACTCGGTATCTTTTTGAAGAAGATCATTGAGGGGCTTTGCAATGAGAGAGAAATCCTTGATGAATCTTCTATAAAACTCAGCATGCCTTAAGAAATATCTCACTCCCTTTACATTCACCGGAGGTGGAAGCTTTTCAATGACTTCAATTTTAGCTTTATCCACCTCTATCCCCTTGTGAGAGATCTTGTGGCCGAGAACTATGCCTTCCTCCACCATAAAGTGATATTTCTCCCAATTCAAGACCAAGTTTACCTTTTCACACCTTGCAAGACATTTTTCAAGGTTTTCAAGGCATGCCTCAAATGAAACACCACCTACGGAGAAGTCATCCATAAAAACCTCCATCCCTCCTTCCAACATATCTCCAAATATACTCATCATGCATCTTTAAAATGTTGCGGGAGCATTGCAAAGGCCGAATGGCATTCTCCTATAAGCAAATGTACCATATGGACAAGTGAAGGTTATTTTGTCTTGGTCATCCGGGTGGATAGGGATTTGGAAAAATACCGAATAACCATCAAGAATACAATAGAATTTGTCCCTTGTTAGTCTCTCAAGCATTTGATCAATAAAAGGAAGGGTGAAATGATATTTATTTGTACATGTGTTTAGACGTCTATAGTCTATACACATCCTCCATCCCGTGACCGTCCTCGTCGGAATGAGCTCAACTTTCTCATTCTCAACGACGGTCATACCTCCTTTCTTTTGGACAACGTGAACGGGAGAGACCCACCTAGAACTAGAAATGGGGAATATGATTCCCACATCAAAAGGTTTGGTGATCTCCTTCTTCACTGCCTCTCCCATTTGGGAGTGTAGCTTTTGTTATCTTTCTATAGAAGGTAAAGCACCCTCCTCAAGAGTTATGTGATGTGTACATAAAGCGGGGCTTATACCTTTGAGGTCATCAATGGTATAACCCAAAGCACTTCAGTGGTTCCTCAAAACACCACACAACGATTGAGCTTGATGCTCACTCAAAGAAGAGCTAACAATCACGGGAAAAGCGGAGTTGGGTCCCAAAAATTCATACCTAAGGTGTGATGGAAGAGTTTTGAGCTCAACCATTGGATTACCTTTACCTTCCTTCGATGTTGCCACTTGAAACTCTTCTTGGCTAGAAATGTTCATACACATTTTCTCTTCAACATCCTCAAAGCATCCATTAAGCACATCTTCATATAAAGCCATCTCCTTGCTAGGAGCACCTACCTTTTCCTTATTCAACAAAACATTCTCAAGAGCATCGTTAGAAGTGAGTAATTGCTCATGCATTGAAGACACAATATGATCAAAAGAATCAATCAACATGCAATTTTCTAAAGAAGAACTTGGATACTTCATGCTATCATTCAAGTCAAATTCTATCACCTCATCCCCTACGTTCGAGTAAAATTTGGATTATTTTTTGTGAAAATTTTGAGTACTTGATCATGACACTCTATAGCGCCAGTGAGAATGCAAACACGAAAGCCTATTTAAGGGTATTTTCCCTAGCCTTTTGCTAAATTCTTGCCGAATTTTTAAACATAATTTGATCACCCTATGGTGCGCACGCACCCCTACCTGCGCGCATGCACCACAGGGGTCAGCAACTTTTAGCATTTGGTTGAGCTACATGTGGTGCGCACGCACCCCCTACCTGCGCGCACGCACCACAGGGGTCAGGGTGTCGTGCGAAAAACTCCCCCTAGCTGCTTCAGCTGGTGCGCACGCACCAAGCCCCTGCGCGCACACACCAACCTCAGCAGCCAGGTGCGCTTCGCCCCTTTTTTACCCTAAACGCATCCCCCTTATTATTCCAATTTTCCCTCTCCCCGATTTCCCTTTAATCCCTCACTTATTCTTCTATCTTCAAACCCTTCCAAACCTTTGCAAATTCACACAATTACTCATTTTTAAAATTCATTTCTTCATAAATTACATCAAAGCATAATCAAATCCCTTCAAATCAAAAAAAAAAAAAAAATTCCAGAAATTTCGAACTTGAAATTCGAAAATTGGGCATAATTTCGAAATTTTGGTGTGTTTGATTTAGTGCTTGAATCTTGTCTTTGGGTGTTCTTTTTGTTCTTAAATCATCATTTTTGGAAATTTGCAAGTAATTCAAGTCTTCATTGAGGTAAAATTTCTTATTTTCTAGTCATCTACTTCCTCATTGTTCAAGCTTGAGACCCTTGTTTTTGCTTTCATGGTAGAACTCCATTGTTGATTCTTTTAACTTGTGATTTTTGTTGAATGATGTCATTGAGTGTTGAATTGAAGCTTTTTCATGATAACTTTGTATAATTTGATTGAATACTTGAATCACCATTGTTGGTCATTTTCTCTCTCATGGGTATTCTTTGTGATGGTTTTATCGCTTTGATAATTCAATGTTTGAGATTATTTTGCTCAATTTGATTATTGATTTGGTCTCTTATGTTCAATTTTGCCTTTAATCCATGCCTACTTGCTTCAAATTCATGATTCTATATTAATGGCATTGTTCATATGTAGCCCTCTCTTGCTTCTATTTTGAGATAATTGCATTTGTGCTTGATTCTTGAGCAATTACTTATGCTTATTATTGAAATATGAAAAATGTAAAAATTTGCTCATAAGTTGTTTTCCTTCTTGTAGATGGCTCGAATCCGTCAAAAGAAGCGGGCAAGATCAAGTTCAAGCAAATCTAGGCATGTTGTTCCACCTCCTCCCGAGTTAGAAGAAACATACGACATTGAATTTTCTAAAGAATCACATTGGGATCGTTTCAAGCGTCTATCCAAGAGGAAGCTAAGACCAACAAGATTCTACGATCAAGCAACAACCAAGTTTCTCGGAATAGATGAGGACGTTCGCCTTCTTGCAAAGAGCCTTGATCTTTTAGAGTTTTTGGATTTGAGTGCCCCTAATTATGCTACGATGACCTATGAATTTCTTTCTTCTCTTGAAGTAGTCCGAGAAGCGGGTGAAGATTCTTCAAGGATTTTAACTTTTCAACATTTCAATCATGACCACACATTGACGGATTCTCAACTATGTTCATACTTCAAGTTTCCATGGGCCGAGGACACGAATCATTGTATCTATCCGGCGCATAGTAAAATGGCAAGTGACCATGGATATAATGAACAACGTTGGTGGAGAAGTATCTCGGAGGAAGGAAAATATGAGCCTCAAAATTCCAAGACCGCTTTCATCATTCATCCGGCTATGCGGTATTTCAACCGTCTCCTCACTTACGCTCTTTGCTCCAAAGACTCTTTGGGAGCTATCTCCCGAGAAGAGCTTTGTTGGTTGTGGATAACCGACCAAAACGACTTTGAGATTGAGCTAGTGGATTTCACGGAGCATTTGATCAATCGATTTTTTGATATCCGTGATGGAGTTAGGCTATTGGGGAGCATCCAATTAGGAGTGATGATTTCTATCCTAGCCCTTTGTATCAATGACGACTATAAGACTTTGTTAAATGATTTTCCCCCAATTATCGATCCTCGAGAGAAATCTTCTTCTCATTTCCTCAACATCTCCGCCCTTGTGAACCAAAAGTTCCTCGATCGTACTAGAATGGGTGATGTTTTCATTTGGAAAGTTTCTCGGATTAAAGAATGGTTTTTAATCCCATGCAAAGAGGCAACTACCCGACCAGAAGAGAAAGATTCCTTTTCTTGGAGGCCTCCAGTGCAAGATATTTATCCTTCTATTCGACGAAGGACGAACCATACAAGAGGCCGCTCAACCAATGCTTTCTCATTGAATGTTCAAACTATTCCCACGGTTGAACCGGAAGGTACGCCTATTCCTTCCCCCTCTCCTACTCCTTCTACTTTTGATTTGTCAACCATTCATGCTAGGCTTGATTCTATTGCTAATGTGTTATATTCTATGCCTTCGATGCAAAACCCTTATCTTGGTTATGAATATCATACAAATCAATTGTACGATTTACATGTTCGGAGGGGGAAGATCGAGCTCTATGTGAATTACCCGTATCTCCCGGTCCAACAAAGACCTATCCCTCAATGGGAGCCTTTTGATCCTACCGTTGGTCCTCGGCCTTGCTACCCTTATTGGTAGGGCCTTCATGTTCACCTAGTTCTATCATAGGCACCACCCTGGCCACTTACGACTATCGGCGGCCCAGTGGTTGTGATTATACATATGATCCGGCTAATCCTTTTCCCTTTCCGGACCCCGAGACTTTGGGAAGGTGGGGTAGGTCGGGTGAGCCGGTCTTAGATGATTGGTCTCATTATTTTGAGGTTGATAGATCTAGGAGGGAAGGTAGGTTAAGGGGTGAGGCTCCCATGGACGTGAGTGAGATGGCTAGCTCTAGTCATATGATGGAGACCGGTGAGGGGAGTTCTCATTCTATGCCTTACCATAGTACGGAGTGATACTACCATGGCTACCCCCTTCTTATGTGCTTTGTATGATGTTTCTCTATTGCCTATATGTCTTTAGCTTTAGAGTTAGAAGGTAGTCCATTTTAAGCTTAGGGGTGCTTTATGACGTTTGTTTATGTGCTTCACCGTTTCCCCCCTTGCTTTTGTAGTTCATTCCTGGTGTCATATACTTCTGGTCTAGTATTGATCTCTGTGCCTTTTGGTTTTATGATGATGATGCTGTATTTCTACTGATTTCTCTGCCAGGTTATTGGTTTTTGTTGCTTGTTTCGCTGATCGATGTCTGCTGAGTTTCTCTGTGTCTCTGTTATGATGATTCCTGATGATGATTGTCTGATATCTTGTCTCCTAATACTGCTTCAGTCTGATGATTCTACTTCCTATACTCATTTGATCCTATTCTTGTTGCTTTTATTACTTGCTTTTTCTTTATTATCATGCATTTTATTTTCTCTTTTCATCTTTTCTTTTGTATTGAAGTTACTAACAATTTTCTTTGTATATAGTTTTTTATTTCTCACCTTGCTCCATTGCTTATGCTTTGGATTTCGACGATTCATAAAGGTGCTCTTCCGCCTTGTTTATTGTACAATAGCTTTGGCGCCCGGTGAGATCTTTCTATTTCTTTTCTTTTTCTTTTTTTGGTTGCTTAGTCTAGGATTAGTTCTAGGAGAAGTTGAATGGTTCGAGGTTGTTTGCTTTTAAACACCCTAGTGTGTTTGGAACATTGGCGTTGTGGCCGAATGTTCACTTGTTTGTTTATTGGGATTTAAAAGTGTTAGCATTACTTCCTTTTTGCTTTCTACTTCTCCTTTACTTTTCTATTTTTCATTTCATTTTCCTTTTCTTCTTTTTCTTTTTCTTTTTCTTTTCTTTTCTTCTTCCTTCATGTTTTCCTTTTCTCTTTTTCTTATTCTTTTCTTTTGCTTTTTATCCCTTGTTCTCTTTATTTCGTTTTTAGTCCTTCTCTTTTTCATAAACACAGAAAAAAAAAAAAAAAAAAAAAAAACTTGTTTTTGTGAATATTAATAAAATGTTTTTGAGGCATTGCTTTTCTTTGGACTTAGTACCATTTGAACTTGCACATTGGCTATTTTTCTACCTAAATACAATGGTTTGCACGGTTTGAGAGTATCTTTGGTTGACTCTAGGATAGGGTATGCTAAGGTAGCAGTTTAGACCTTTTGGGGCCTTGAAGCCGGATTCTTTTGGTTTGTGGTAAGACGGAGTTGCTTCCTTTGGTGGATTTGACAACTTTAGTAAGTTTTTGCTACAACCGTGTGAGGATTTTTCTTTTTCAAGCCTTCATCATTTTTTATTGTGCGGTGTTGATCCTTAACCTTTGCATACCTTATCTTGAATTTTGACTCATAATTCTCAAACACGAGAATGAACCAACTAGGAAGGACAAAGGCCATTTTTCGGGGTGGTAATTTTAAATTCTAGGATTTTCTTCTTTCTTTTTAGTTCGTTGGGTTTACATTTCCCATCTTGCAAACCATTTGAGCATTTACCCTTCTTTTCAAGCCACATCTTTAGAACTTTGAGCCTTTTGTTTCTTTTTGTTCCATTCTTGGTTGTTGTGAAGTAAATGGTCATGTTTTTTGAGTTTGTGGTCTAAAAGGTTGGATATTGGTTTTATTTGTAAGCAAGCTTGTCTTTTGTATATATTGTGAATAATGGCAAATGAATAAATGAAAAAGCCGTCCAAAGTTAAAAAAAAAAGGACATAATAAATGAAAAATCATAAAAGTCGTCAAAAGTTAAAAGAGGCGAGGACAATTGCTTTGATAAAATGAAAATTACAAAACAAAAAGAGTGAAAAAGAGAAAATTCAAAAAACAGTTTGATGTGATTCTTTTCCCTTTTCAAGCATTGAGGACAATGCTTCCTTTTAGCTTGGGGGAGAAGCGTTTACGCTTTTTGTATGTATGCTTGTGGATATAGCTTTTAATAAGCTTGGGGGTATTAGTTTGTTTTTGTTTCGTGACTTCTTGGTTTTGGTGTCGAGGTGTGGCCAATCTTTGCTTCATTACCTAGGTGTACCACCAAATTCTAAATTTTAAGCCTACCCCTAACCTTTTGCCCTTACGTTACAACCTTTAGGAAAGTCCTTTCGACCTAGTGGTTGAGTCATATACCGAGGGAGGGCATTATGAGTTAAAGCCTAAGGAAAAGGAATGCAAGGTAAAGATGTCGAGAACCCTCAAATTCTATTCTTTTCCGGTTCCTTCAAGGAACCATAGAGACGCTTACTAAAGGAAGATTTGAAGCCATTAGGGAGAAAGCGGTTAGCTTGGTTAGGATGAAAGTGGATTGCACCTCATTAGTTCTCTACGCTTAGCATGCCCTATGTTTCAATCAACCCTCGATATCTTAGAACGTGCTTACCATTTTTGATTTTCAAAGTTTAATATCCTTCGTGCTTTGATCATGTGCAAAAGTCCATTGAATAAGTATTTCTTTTCTTTTCAAGGTTTTAAAATTTCTCTTTTCTTTTCTTATGCTTTGCCTCCCTTTTAATAAAAAGAGTTATAGGTTAACCACTTTGAAAACCTTTACGAGAGCATCACTCGTCCTCTAGAGCAATCTAGGGGTTTAAATGGCTTGTCTTTAGTTGCTAAAATTGACCGTGATTCCTACGAAAGTGAGTTAAGGTATATTCCCATTTTCTCTAGTTTCTTGTTTCTTTCTTTTCTTAAATAGTGTCATCATTTTCCCTTGGGTTTGATTTTGTTTTGCTCGAGGACGGGCAAAAGTTTAGCTTGGGGGAATTCGATGTGCGTCGTTTATGGCGCTCAAAAGAATAAGATTTAGGTTCATTTTCTTTATTTTCTTTCATCATTTTCATATAATTTTCTTAGTTTTATTTGACTTTCCATTTTTATAATTCACTATAGTTCTCGATTAGTTTTTACGAGTTTTTCATATTTTTAGTTGATAATTCATAGTTTTAGTTTTAGTTTTATTTTGTTATGCTTTCTCTCTTTGTTTTATTTGTGTTTTGTAGGTGAATAATCAAGTCAATTTGCTCATTTTGGGACTGCCTTGCTCGCTGGCATTATCTCGAATGCACTGATGATGGGGATGCTCTGGAGCGCGGAGTTTGATCTAGCAAAGCAAAGGAGCCAAGGCCTCGTGCACCACATAGGTGTGCGTGCGCGGCACAGGGGTGAGTGCGCGCAGAGCCAGCTTTGCGCACACGCGGTTGGTCGGTGCGTGCGCACGGCCCTGTGCAGCCCCCTTCGCTCGATTTTTCTATTTATAGCTTTTGACTTTCTTTTTTAAGACGACTGAACTTTGTACTTGAGAGAGAATTTTTCCAGAAATAGTAAAGAGAGAAAGTAGAGAGAGAAGCTTAAGATTTACTTGTTTGTACTTAAATTTGATCTTAGATTTCAATTGGATCTTGAAATTCCTTCTTCAATTCAATGAAAGTTTGTAAGATTTCTTTTCCTTGATTTACTTTTATTGCAATTCTTTCTAGTTTCTTGAATTTTGATTGAGATTACATTCCTTGCTCTAGAATTTGTTGATTGATTGATTTTCTTTTTATTAAGCTTTAGATGATTATGAATTTGATTGAATTTGTTTTGTTCCTGAATTTCACCATGATTAGTGAGTAGATTAGTTGCTAGGGAGAAGGGGAAACATGCTTGATTGATGATTTTTGCTAGTTGATGATACTAAATTGATTGGATTGTTGGAATTAAATTGGTTGACATAGTAGTGCATGTGATTAATTAAGCTAGGAGTGATCAACCTACAAGATTAATCTAGATTGCATTGCAAATTTCAATGACATGAACCCTTGATTTGAGAATTGCTTTAATTGATTAAATTTGATTGTGATTTTCTTTGTTAGCCATTCATAGTGAACCCTAGCTTGGCTTATAGGAGATAGATTTTGGATTCCTTTGATTGCAACTATTGTTTGTCCCTTGTGATGTTGAATCGATTGAGTGATCTATAAATTAGCATAATAATTGAGCTTGCATGTGAAACCTATATCCCTAGTGTTTAGCATATTGAATTCTTCGATTTGTCTAGCTTCTTGACACTTTAGTTACCAACCAAAACCATTTATATTCTTCGAATTAGCTTGACATAGGCTATAGCATCGTTCCTACTCATTCCTTTGGATTCGACCCTTGACTTACCATATACTTGTATTAGGTTGGTCGAGTGTTTACAAATTAAGTTTGGCTCTAGGGAGAGGTAGATAACGACCTACATTTTCCTCTTGTCAAAGAACTAGCTTCTAGCTCAAAGAGAGAAGAGAGAATAGATTATTGTTGATCATTTGAAAACCGAGAAAAAAGACCCTATTTATAGAGAAAAATCTTTGTAAACGATATAACAGAGTCAGAATCCGACTCGAAGAAAACTGACTCCATCGCGATGCGATAGCTCCATCACATGGCGATAAGCCCATCGCGGCGCGATCGTTGCTGCATGATAAAATTCATGTACGAAGTCCTTATCCTAATCAAATTAGGTTACATGGAATCCGTACTTATTTGTAATTAAACCGGATTTAATCTTTTAAAAACACTTGTTTTATTCCAATTCGAATTCTTTATCTTTTCAAAATCAAATATGATTATAATAAATAATCATAATCCTATTAGAACTCAAAATAACCTTCTAGAAGATTCTAGAATATTAGGATAAATCCTAATGACTTTAGGAATATAATTAAAATTAATGGGCCCTCCACATGATCATTGGGTCGCCCAGAATACTCATTTAGGATCCAGTTTAGTATTTTTGTCATAACTTCCACATTATAACTCGGAATTGGGCCTATAATGTGTCGTTGAAAAGGTCTTTTCAAACCCCATCCAACTACACAATTATTAGACTCATATAGTGGACCAAACTAAAGTAGATAAGACGCTTTTTATAAATAGGATACGAAATGAATGCTTTTTTAAAACAGAAATGAATTATTTTATTAGAAAACAGAAGAATTCATGAGACTCTTCAACATTTCACCTTGTTGGATATTCAATGACGATAAAGGTACTCATCAAAGGGTTTTGTTTTTGAGGAGACACAATCAAGTGTCTATAAAAGCCCCCACTTTGACAGAGTTTGGAGAAACGTAAGTTTCGAAAACAAAAGTTAACGTAGCGATAGGGATGATGAATGATTCAGAATGTTCTGTGATCCTAAATCATTCTTGTAACGCCGATTCCTGCAAAATAGCATTAATTAAACAGATAAGAGAGTTAGAATCGCGTATCTTGCATCGTCAAGCACACGTCTCTGAAGTAATCGATTTGTTGCCCGCATTTTTTTATGACGATCTTCCACATCCTAGGTAACACCATCGGAAGGTAACAGTGTCTCGCTATCTTCATTTGTTGTGACAATCCTCCATAGTGCCTCGGGAACATCGTTGAAGGTGACTGTACTTCGCCATCTCCAGTTGTTGTGGTCGTGCTTCGCCACGGTAGTGCCTCGCCGTTGTAGACAATCTCCTTTGTGCTTTGGGACATCGTCGAAGACCGCTTCTTGTAGCCATCTTCAAAATCTCGTTTGTGCTATGACTCGATCATTTGATTGACAATTTTCACTCCCTAGTGAAAGTTGTCGAAGACCTCAATGCCTTATGATCCTCAGTTTGCTGATGCTTGAATGTGTGCTATGCCAATGCTTCGGTGCAATTTTGTTTGCCATTACCTCGGCTTATTTTAGATGTAATGAGCCGGTACTTTGGTGCTTATGCTTTCTTGTGAACCAATACCTCGATGCTTGTAATGAGCCATTAGTTAGGCGCTTAAGTCAATGAGATGATCGTCATCAGGCCGATCACTAATCGCGATTGTAATTGAGCCGACTACTAATCATGTCAATTTCTTTTAAGGGGCTAAATGGCATACCAAGGAACACAAAATCCTAATTAAGATCCACATAAGCTCCTTATGGGGCCCGAGAATTGCATCGCTAAAGAAAAGAGAGCCAACGCATGCCGCCACGTGCTGTCGCGACGCGTCAAGCGTATCGCGCCGCGATAAAGTTGCGTTTTTTCTGATTTAAACCCCTTCTTCTTCATTTTGCCGAGGCTGCTCGTTTCTTGTTCGTTTTCGCTCGAATTTTTTAATTGCTCGTTCTTGGCCATTTTTCAATCAAATTTGCTCAAACGTTTTGCAAATCTAAGCTCTTTATCTCTAGTTTTCTGATCTATGTAAGTTTTGCTCCAACTCCTCTCGATTTGGAAGAATTTCGCGCATCTTCTTTGCGAATTTCCAGAAAACCCGAAAATAAAGTTGCTTATTTTGCTTTGTTTGTTGAATTTCTTGCCTTGAAATTGCTTGTTTATGCTTGTATATTGCTTTGTGAGTATTTTGAGACTTGTTTGGCTTGATTAGGTGATGAAATGTGTAATTTGCCATTGTTGAACACCTTGAGTTCGTGAGCATAATTTGACTCGTTGTACATGTTTTTGCTTGATTTTTGTGCTTAATTTGTCACAATAATTCTCATAGCTAGTATTGGAAGACATTGTTTGACTACATAAAAATCTCGTTATTGCTTGAATCAAAATCATGTCCTGTTTTAGTACTGCGTACTCTTTTTTTGACGAACATAGTATCATGCGGCTAAGCGTACTCTAGATACTATAAAACCTTTAATTTATTGTTCTTATGTGTCCGACATAATTAGTATGGCACGACGTCAAGGTTACGACTCACGCTCTCATGGGGCTCACCGAGAGGACGAGCCCGTCGACGCGGGTTAGGGGACTTCCACCGGTCTTGGCAAGTTTCCTGAGTGAGACGGGCATACTTTGTACTTTTCGCCCGTCCATCATATCTCAGAGTGCGTTTGTCGAGGCATTGCAGACGACCGAGTTCATTGCCACGGCTCAGACAACAGCGACATCAGGCAGTTACAAGCTCCGATTTCGTGACAACGCAGAGCTGTCTGCACTTTAGGAGTCATGTGGCTTGATTCCTCTTTTTGAGGCTACGGTGGCTCTTCTGCCCTAAATAGGCCTCTACTTTCTTCTTCTCGTATTCACGTGCGCTTTCCGATTAACATACAACCAAATATTAATCCTAAACTTGTTTAATCTATGTTGGTTGATTATTAACGCACAAATAAATTTATTATTGGCGATCACTTGAATTAATATCATATTAGCCAAAATAATTATTAATTATCTTACAAAGCGTGATTTCAAGTACAAATTCCCTTTAAACCTGCACGAGAGGGCGTGATCAAGCAATAACAATAATAATATCAAGCAACATAATAATATTGACACCACAAAACATCATCATCAAAATATTCTCAATCTCAAAGCATAATAATAATAGCAAGATCCTAGGCATGATACTAACATGATTAATAACAAATCCTAGAATGTCACTAAACAATTAAGATCAAAGCTTTATGCCTAACATGATACTAGAAAACAATAAAGACATCCTAACATGATACTAGGAATTAATAAAACAATCTACGCATAAAACTATCTAACAATATAATAACAATAATTGAAATTAGAATTGGGACCAAACCCTCATAACTATCAACCTTTCACGCCGAGGTCTAAGGCAACTTCGAGCTTGGCTAGGTGTATTTGAGTCTCGTGTTTGAGGAATGGTTTATTTTGTAAAAAGGTTAGGCTTAGAAAGAGAGAGAAAAAATAAGCTTCTACTTCAAAGAGAGAAGAGATAATAGATGATTGTTGATGATTTGCGAAAACAGAGAATAAATACCTCATTTATAGAGAAAAATCATCCGCAAACGATAGAAAAGAGTCAGAATTAGACTCGGAGTATAACTAGCTCCATCGCGACGCGATAGGACTATCGCGATGCGATAGCTCCATCTCATGGCGATAAGCCCATCGCGGCGCGATGGTTGCTGCATGATAAAATTCTCGTACGGAGTCCTTCTCCTAATCAAATCAGGTTACTTGGATTCCATACTTATCTTTAATTAAACCGGATTTAATCTTTTAAAACACTTGTTTTATTTCAATTAGAATTCTCTGTCTTTTCAAAATCAAATATGATTATGATTAATAATCCTAATCCCATTAGAACTCAAAATAACCTGCTAGAAGATTCTAGAAGATTAGGATATATCCTAATGACTTTAGGAGTATAATTAAAATTAATGCACCCTCCACATGATCATTGGGTCGCCCATAAAACTCATTTAGGATCCAGTTTAGTATTTTGGCCATGACTTCCTCGTTAGAAATCGGAATTGGCCTATAATATATCGTTGGAAAGGTCTTTTCAAACCCCATCCAAATACACAATTATTAGACCCATATCATGGACCAAACTAAACAAGATTAGACGTTTTTCATAATTAGGATACGAAATGAATGCTTTTTTAAAACAGAAATGAATTATTTTATTAGAAAACAAAAGAATTCACGAGACTCTTTAGCATTTCACCTTGTTCGATATTCAATGACATGAAATGTACTCATCACTGGGTTTGGTTTTTGGGGAGACACAATCAGGTGTCTACACTTAGCAAGGGTTAGATCCTTAAAAAGGAAGTCGTTTATAAGCATGAGCTAAAATGATTCGTGGCTTGAGAATGGTAACATTGACGAGTATCCATGCGTAATGTGTGGAAATTTAAGGTAAATTTCCATGATCACAAGTGATTAGGGTATCCCAAATCATTGTGAGCCGTTTTAGTGTATAATCTAAGCAAAGCATCATTAGGAAGTCTACTATAATCCATAAAACACTCAAATTTTATAATCTTATAATAAAAATGTTTGATAATGAAGATGCTAAGATTTGCCAAGTAATCATAACTAAACCTATGCAATAAGTGAACCACAACAATCACAATTGCATTAAAGAAATAAAGTATATTACAATATGGGTATGATTTCTATAAATGTTTTGGTAAAGAGTATTACTCTTAAAACATTTGGGGAAAACCATTTATCATATGATGAAACGTTGAAAAGTATTATAGTGGAATAAAATTACTAAGTATTCCACAAAACTATTTTAATTGTGGTTTAGAATTAAATTATGAGTGCATTCGATTTGACGATATTCAAAATAGGGTATCAAGACAAGTCTTGGATAAAGAAACACCTATTAAGTGAATGTTGAATATCATATAAAAAGTATCCCTAATCAAGGTCATTTGAAAAGTGGACGACCAATGACCACTTAAGATTAGTGTGTAGTATGATTTATAGCACCGTTTCTTGTGCTACAAGGACAAGATTGTCATAAGTCATTTGCACAGGTATTAGTTTGGAACTATACTGAATCCACCTATGGGAATACATTAAGAGATTTAGCAATCGTCATAAGTATATTTCTCATTATGGCTATTGGGACATCTTTCCTCGACCATGAGTAATGTAAGTTCTCTTGTTTGAGTACTAGTCCGTTTTGAGGTTTGACAAACGTCTGCCATACAAGGGGATTATAACGGCAACACTCGGGAAGCTAGGTCCTCTTAGTGAGGGAAGCTAACAATGTAAGACTGTGAATGTCCCCCTATTAACAATAGGGAACATGTCTTTGTTGTTTACAAAGCCTCTCAAAAAGCAAGACTGTCGAACTCAGAAATCGAGAACACACTTGTGGACGTAATAAGGATGGCGAAGAATCTTACCTTATAGTTCATGAAAAGACATTAAGTGACATATGAAATAGGTTGTACACTAACAGCGCACTTGTTCGGAAGGACAAGTGGGACATTGAAAGGAATGGTGTCCTTCGCACAAGTGTATTATGCTGATAGAGGGTTCAGAATTATTAGAAAGATAATTATTCATTGAGGCCAAGTGATCAGAATGCGTAGCTAATCAGTAATATTAATGCATATATAATTAATATTACAACTTAATCTTGACTAAAATCGAGTAACCAAACTGAACGAATTAATCCGAAGGATGATAAGTCAAATAGAGTAAGATGAATAAAGACGTCGGATTTCGAGCTTAGAGCGTCAAAGTCGAGCGTCATAAGTCTAGCCGAATTTAGCAATCGACAAAACGGAGAAAACAATATAAACGACATGAGAATATAAACCTTGGCCATAGCTCCGCACTTGTCTAACATGATGCTGACCATGGGAGAATAGGCCAAGGATAGCTAGCTAATGTTGCAAGCATGACAACTAGGCCGGCTTATCATGCGCGCCGCATGGCAGCAGCCAAGCACGCCATGCGGGGCATAGCTAGCAGCTGCACGCTGCGTGTGCGTGCCAGCCTACACGCAAGCAGCTAGCTACCAAGCCGGTATGCACACCAGCCCAATAGCTAGCCGCGCGCCCTAGGCTAGGAGCAACAAGCAGGCATAGCCAAAGGGTGCAAGGTTGCCATCGTAGCATGCCTTGGAGCCTAAGGCTAGGACTGGCAGCTGGCCGAGCCTCATGGAAGTTCGGTCATGCTTGATGAGCAAGGGAAGAGGAAGTGGTCATCCTCCCTTGTGGTCCTTACCAACTCCCTCCTTAGATTTGTGCTAAGTGTCGTTTTTTTATTGAAAATGTCGTTTAATTTAATCTAGAACTAAATTAATTGCTTACTTTTCTCACTCTGTCATTACTCCCACATGGAAAGATGATTAAGTTTTTGTGAGCCTTTTCCTATAAATACCAACTTTAGGAGATGGGATCATTCATTTGAGTTGAACTCAATAAGGCACCTCCCAATAGGTGAGAAAACCATTAAGTTTGTATTACTCTAGTATTGTTTTGGTCTAGCCCCGACTAAGCTTCGGGATAGGGGTTGTTCGGGTTAGGTCTTGAGGGTGTGAGTCGTTGGAGGCTTGCGAATTTTTGGGGCTCTACACTTTCAATTTCAAGCTCTAAGAAAAAGCGAAGCACGCGTAAAGGGTATAATCGTCTTTTCCTCTTTCTCTCTCTTAGTTAATTAATTATGAGGTTGTTGTTAATTAATATGCATGTTAGTTACTTTAATTTGTGTGCGGATTTTGCGAGGGTTTTGTTCCACGTGATGTCGGACATCACGAAACTCAACACTTATTTGAAGGTTTTATTTCAAAGGAATTAAATGTTGACTTGAGACTTCGAAAATATGTTTATGAATAAATGTGAAATTACATATGTTGCACTTGTATGTACTTAGCATATTTTAAAAATTTGTACTTTCTACTTTGTTTTGGTTCGCCTTGTTTACCTTATTGGTAAGCAGTTGCAAATTTCAGGTGGAGTCAACATACGCATGGGTGATCCCGAGATTGATTTCACCTAGTCTAGGGTTTTTGAAGTCTTTCATTTAATTTTGAGTACTCATAACAATGATTTGGTTGTAAATTATAAATAAAATAAGAGTTGTTTGCGCTGCAAGTTTTAGTGAGTTATAGTTTTTAATACACTTGTGTAATCACGCGGTGGTAATACACTAAAATCTATTTCTACAGTATGATTATATGTATTATTCTAGTATTTTCTTAAAGGGAGATTTGGGGGTATTACATCGGTAATACTCCCAAGTTTCACAATACGATATTTGATACGTATTATTCTACTATTTTCATAGAGAGAAATTTAAGGGTGTTACACTAGTATTTAAAAAAGAAGTATAATAATTTAATTTATATTACGTAAAATTTTGGAAAATGAGTCAGGAATAATACGACATTTTTCCGATCATCGAAAAAATAAAACAAGTTTTTGATTATTGCGAAATAAAATGATCTTTAACACACATATTCTCAAACCAATAACCTTTTAAACATGCTAACACCGAACATGTGTCGTATTTTGATAGGTTAGAATTTTTTACTTTAATTTTAGCATTTTATTTATAAGAAAATGAATTTAATTTTTTAAGACTTAATTTTTTAGGAAAAATAAATCACTCTCTCTTCCAAAAGCCATTAAACACCATTGTCATCCCAATAATGCCACCACTCCCCTTCTCGAAACGCCACCGTACCATACTCTAACATCCCCATTCCTTTCTCCACAACGTTACCCCAAGATTTGGTTTTGAGTGTAGCTTCCATGGTGTTTTTCAAGGTGATTCTACAAATGGTGGGCTTATTGTTTTTAGGGTGTTGAAGTGGATTCGGTGGGAAGCGAGGATGAGGGGTTGGGTTTCGTTGTGGGGATGAGGGTGGGGTTTTGCCATTCTAGGGATGGGGCTGGGTCTGATTCACGATTTTGACCGTGAGTGGCCAGGTTAAAGTAGGTGTGTGGAATCAATTTTGAGTGGGGTGGAGTGGGATTTCAGGGTGAGGGGTTAGGTGGTAAGATGGTCATGGTTACGGAGGGGTGGGGGTTTTGGAGGGAAGAGGAGAGAGGAAGAGAGTATCATTTTTTAATAAAAAAATATATTTTCTAAAATAGAAAATGTGAAATAAAATAAAATAAAAAATCCTTTATAACTAATTACAATGTGAAACATGTCATATTTAACATATTAAACAAGTTGCACACCACTTACATTCTATTTTGAGCAGATGCCTCCTAAAAGTTGTATTAATCAAAAGGTATCTTTTTTTTTTGAAGACCAGCTAAAGGTCATGTTATTCTTGAAAATTTTTTTGATATATTTTTATATGGTATGTTATGAGAGTTACAAAGTTATATTTATTGAAAATTATACATTTAAATGCTAAAATTTTATCAGAAATTAACTTTTCCTCAAAAAAAAAAAAAAAAAAAGATAAAACTCTTAGTTAACTTTATTATTCTAAAATAACTAATACATAGTTGTTATTGACACGGTGACACTAGGCGAAAAATTGAAATTTAAGTATCATCATCTGTTGACCTAGCTACAAAACTAGGCTTTATTTATCATTGCTATGATATGATATGATTTTATAGCTTTAAAAAAAAAAACATATGCTACGATTTTCAGTACTTCCTCCTTTATATATTAGTTGCAACTTTGGAATTTTTAACGTCTCACAAAAAAAACACCCCATATTGTAACAGAGTAAGTATATTATTATTATTATTATTATATATATATATATATATGAGATCTTGTGCGAACTCCTTCAAATAATGCAAACTGCGAACTTATCTCAGTCGTCCATCCCGTTAGATCTGACGGTGTACACTTCACCCACCTCACTAAGGGTAATTTTATATTTTCCACCGTTGAATGACCTCTGTTCTAAATCTCTCTCTCCTCTTCTCACTTTCTTTCTCTACATTCTTACTTTCTTTCTCTACCTTAGATCTCTCTAATGGCGCTGAAGGCGATTTCAGCGTTTGATTCGCTCTTCAATTTTTCTTTTCGATTTTATTGTTTTTCTTTGTTGTTCTTTTGCGATTTTCTATTTTTTTGCTGTGATTTGAACATTCTTCAGAGGTAATTTTTAGATTTTTTTTGTTTAGTGTATGTTTTTTTTTTATTTATTTATCATATAATTAAGGGTTTTGCTTAGTCTTTGTATGATTTTTTTTTTTTAATCGGTAAGTAGATGAATTTTATTACTCATCAAAAAGGATATACAAACAATCTCCTAAAGGAGAAACTACATAGGCATAGAGCCTAAATATCCAACTACATAACACCTCAAACACCTAATTACAAAATCAGACTATCTATCCACAAGTTTTGTTGTACAGTATTTTTTGCTATACCCACCCCTTGTAATCTACATTTTATCGCAAACTTAATACCTCTGGCTACTCTAGGAACCAAAGGCACTTTCTTGTCCCAAAGAGCTGTATTCCTAGCCCTCTAGGTATGGTAAACAACTGCCATGATACAAGTGTAAGGAACACTTCTCTAAAAGCTGCTCTTAATTCTGCCTATTCCTTTGCAAACAGTCCTCAGGTTAATGTTCTGAGGTCCAAATAAATCCATTTCCTGATTTCAGCCCATAAATCTTTGCTAAATTTGCAATCAAAAAATAAGTGACTATGGCTTTCCACAGTGACTCCACACAAAAGACATAAACTGTCTTGCACATAGAAATGCATTCTGTCTCTGGTCTTCAATCTGTTCTGGATAGCCATCCATGCTACAAACTGATGTTTAGGCATGCTTCTCCTTTCCCAAACAAACTTATCCCATTTGCATCTCTGCTGCTCAACCATTAGAAGCTCATAAATCTTACTGATTTTGTAACCTTCTTGCCCAATTCGAGCAGGCTCCATTACACTCTTCAATTTATCCTTTCAGATCACATATTTGTTTCCAATACAAACTACAATCTTCTTTTGGTTGATAATTCAACCAATTCTGCCCTTTCAAATAGACTACATTCACCCATTTCACCCATAAATTTTCCTGATTTTGAGCTAAGGCCCAAACATGTTTTCCACGGGCAGCCACATTCCATATTTCAGCATTTCTGATGACCAATCCTCCATACTTCTTTTTACAGCAAACTCTTTCCCAAGCTGTACTCCCTAGTTTATTGCAAGATTTCCTATACCATAAGAAATCTCTGCAAATACTATTAATTCTTTCTAGTACAGCTTTAGGTAAGATAAGAATCTAAGCCCAGTATACTTGTTTACTTATGAGCACTGAATTTACCAAGGTAAGTCTTGCAGCAAAAGATAGGTTTTTGCTACTCCAGATTCTAATTCTTGCACATTTTCTCCACCAAATGCTCACATTCAGCAGTAGAGATCTTAGAGCAGATAGGCACACCTAAATACAAGAAAGGCATCCTCCCTATAATAAAGCCAGTAAGGTCTAGAATTTTCTGTACATTTTCCTCTGTCATTCCTATGCAATAAACAGAAGTCTTCTCAGGACTAGCTTGTAGCCCAGTAGCCTTAATTAGAAAACACCTCAAAACCTTTCATCAATCTTCTATGAGATCTCACTTCACCCTTGCAACAAAGGATAAGGTCATCAGCAAAACAAAGATGGGTTAGACAAACAGCTCTACATCTGGGGTGGAACCCAAACCCTTTAGTTTTGCTCACCACCGTTAAAGTCTTAGATAGATATTCAACACAAATCACAAAAGGAGTGGAGAGAGAGGATCACCCTGTCTCAAGCCTCTTTTAGGAGCAAAAAACCCATGGAGAGAACCATTAATCATGAGAGAAAACCTAGGTGTTCTTACACAAATCATGACTAACTCAATAAAATTCCTTGGAAAGTTCAAAGCTGACATCATTTCTTCAACGAACTCCCACTCAACAGTATCATATGATTTCTTAAGGTCTAACTTAATTAGACACCCAGGAGCAGCATTTGATCTGCTATAGTGTCTTACCAAATCTTGACAAACCATTATGTTATGAATAATGAATCTGTTGTGAACAAAAGCACTTTGATTCTCAGCAATAACATGAGGTAAGACACTTCTCATTCTTTCACATAAAACATTTGAAATACACTTATACACCACATTGCAGCATGAAATTGGCTTGAAATCAACAATAGTAGCTGGACATTTACTCTTAGGAACCAGAGTAATTGAAGTATTATTAATCTCTCTCAACATTTTGTGAGATTGAAAGAAATCTAATAATGCTTCACATAACTCTTCCCTAACTATACTCCAGGAATCTTTGAAGAATGAACTTCTAAACCAATCAGGCCCTGGTGCTTTATCACCATTAATATAAAAAAGTGCTTTCTTAACCTCCTCTTTGGTAAAAGGAATGGATAAACTCTCACTCAATTCCTGAGAAAGAATCTGACCTTTCTTAACAATAGTTGCATTCACCTGAGTTTTGCTACCAACTGCATTCCCTAAAAGATTCTTATAAAATCCAAGGAATCATCTGGCACCTCTTCTGTCCATAAACTATTCATATCCTTAATAGAATAAATTCTATTCTTGAGTTGCCTTTTCTTCAGAGCTTTAGTAGTGTTCTAGTCCCCTTTTAGAATCCAGGTTGTCGATGAGTGTCATTTATGGCACTCATATGGTAACATTTTAGGACGTTTTTCTTATATTTTATAGCTTTTATTTTCAAATAATGCTTTAGTTTTGGTCTTTTATGATTTAGTTCTTTCATTCCCTTTACTTTGTAATTTCTTGTATTTTAAGGGTATTTTCGTCTTTTCATTTTTACTTATTATACTTTCTTTCTTTTAACGACTTGCTCGGCCTCGAGATTTAGTTTGGAAGGCTTTCCTAGTCTTTTGGATGCTTGGGACGAGCTTTCGCATCATTTGGTTGTCATATGTGCAAGTTAAGAGTTAAGATCCTACTTTTGGCTTTGGCGCTCTCGTGCATCACCATCATCGCTTGTCTTGATCATGAACGCGCAAAAATGAAGTTTTCAAGGCTGCCCTCCTCGCAGGCATCGCCATCAGAGCGTCGACTATAGAGATGCATGATAGCGCTAGGAACGAAGCTTCACGCAAAGAGGCCACGAGCTAGCAATGAGAGGAGCCGCTCCACGAGCATGCAGAAGGGGTGCATGCACGCAGACCCTCCTGTGTGTGCGCGCAGGCCCCTCTATGCGTGCGCACGGGCCTGTTGCGCGTGCGCACCATGGCTCTCCGTCCCTTTTGTTTTTCTTTGCTATATATACTTGAGACCTTTCTATTTTTGAACAACTTTAGACTAGCTTAGAATTTCTCTCTCATATTTTAGCTTAGGTTGAGTGCTTCTCTCTCTAGTTTTAGGGTTAGTTTAGTAGTAGATTTAGAGAGAGAAAGTGAGGGATTTTATTGAGGATTTGAGAGATTGAAAATTCAAGCTGACAATTGTATTGAAGATCTCCATAATCAATCAATGAGGATTTCTACCTCTATCTGATTTTATTGCTTTGTTTAATTTCATATTTGTTTTATTTGATTTTGATGTTTGATTCTTGATTAGTGTAATTGTTCTCCATATTTTTTTTATTCTTGATTTCTTGGTTGTTTGTTGATTAGATGATGATTCTTGAGTAGTTGTTTAGCTAGGGATTGGGTGAAACTTGTATGATTGATTGATTGTTATTAATTTTGGAATTGTGTTGATTTATACTTGAGATTAAAGTGATTAATGAAAGTTTGCATGAGTGTAGTTTGATTAGGCCTTGAGAATTATGCTAGATTGCATTGCGATTGCTAATGACACGACCCATTGATTTAGGAATTGCAATTATCGATTGGTTTGGATTGTGATTTTCCTTGTTAGTCATTCATAGTGAACCCTAGCTTGATTTATAGGATATAGCTCTTTGATTCCAATTGATAGGTCTTATCATTTGTCTTCACAACCATTAATTGGCATGTTCTTCCCTAGTTGTTGCAATTGTCATGATTACTTGTTGATCCCCATTCGCTAGTGTTTCATTTGTTTGTTACTTGTTTAGTAGTTGTTTAGTGTTACCTCTTTACCCTTGACTTCGACCTAGCTTAGGCATAGATTCGAAATAATTGAACATAACCGTTCCTAGTTTGACCCTTGACTTACCTTTATACTCATATTTAGGTTTATTAAGTGATTATAAATTTGTTTGGTTCTAGGGAATATTAGATAAAAACCTACTTTTCTCTACGTCAAAATGGCGCCTTTGCCGGGAAACGGTGTCTATTTTGAGTGTTTTTGATTGCTTGAGTCTAGGTCTTTGTTTATACTTTTCTTTTATTTGATTTTTGTTTGTTCTGTAAAAAAAATGGCGCGTATCTCATTTCCTCAAGATGATAATGAGCCTTATAGGGTTTTTGAACTATAATCTTTGTTATGCTTATGAGGCTTGTGAGATTTTTTATTTTGGGTTGAATGAGCAAACTAGGGATGAAGTTGAATGCATGCATAATGGTGAATTTAGAGCATTGTCAATTGATGATGCTTGGGATGTCTATAATAGGGATAATCATGTTTCTAATATTAATGTGTAATGTCTTGACTCTTCTAATATTAGCATGAATTCCCAAGAATTTTTAAATGATCCCATGATTAAACCTAGAACAAATGTTTTCAACTCTACTTCCTCTTTTGTTCATACTGATGAGGTGCATGCTCAAGTTGATGCTAATGGTGTGTTTTAATTTTCTTCATCATTTACCATGCCTTCTTGGATGTCCTTCGTTCCTTTAGTAACGAATCTCATGTGCTTGATTGTGCCCGCACTCCCCAATGTGATGAATATGTTCATAATTTTAATGTTGGTTCTTCCAATCTTGGTTGTACTCCTTCTTCTTTTGTTGAACCTCAATCTTCTACACCTTTTGAATCTCTTATTCATATTTTTGAATCTCAAATTAAGCGCATGGATCTTGATGATGATTTTGGGCCTAGTAAGGAGTTGATTCTTAAATCTATGAGAAGTCAATTAGAGATAATGAAAAAGAATGAGGAGTGTCTTGAGGAAGGAAGGAGAAGGAAAAAGGAGCTAGAAAGCCAATTGTCATCTTTAATGCTTGTTTGTCAAAGTTCTTATTTTAATATGTGTGTTGAGGATGATGATGATGATTTTGAGCAACCAAAAGTGTGTGAGGATCCTATTAGTGACCATTGGAGTGAAGGAAAGGGAGTTGAGAGTGATGATGATGAGGATGATTTTGTAGATCTAAACTCCCCTACCTTTGTTGGTTGTGATGAGTCACAAGTGCATGATTGTGATCCTTCTATCCATGAGTATTTGGACTCATTTGAGGTTATGGCCAATAAGTTTTTTGAGAGACAAAGGAAAACTCATAGCCTTTTGAATGAGTTCATTGAGGATGCTTCATGGGAGAGAGATGAGTTTGAAATGAATTTGCATCCATTCATGCATGGTTTTGAGACTTTGGGCTTTAAGGAAGTTGAGGGAGTTGTTGTTCATAGTTGTGATGAAGGGAATTATGTAATTCCTCATGGAATTTGGATGTTTGAGGGAGATGGAGATTTTGAGTGTTCTTCTTTTGAAGATTCTAAGATTAATTTTCATGCTCTTATTAGTCATGATGGTGAAAAAGAGTTCATTTGTGAGGCCATAGCCCCTATTCCCTCTTCTCATGTCCATTTTTCAAGGAGATTTAACCATATCCCCTACATTCATATGTCCCTCCCTTCCTTTGTTAAAGAGCCTATTGGAGACCTTCCTTCTATTTGTGATATTCAAGCTCCCCACTCCTTAATTATTGAGGAAAAGGGTAATTTTGCCACCCAAAAAGATTTTTGTGAATAGAGTTTGCCTTTTGACGTAGGGAAAAGTAGGTCGTTGTCTAATCTTCCCTAGAGCCAAACAAATTTATAAACACTTAATAAACCTAAATACGAGTATAGAGGTAAGTCAAGGGTCGAACCCAAAGGAACGGTAATGTTCAAGCACTCTCAATTATGCGCCTAAGCTAGGTCAAAGTCAAAGGTAAGAGGTAACACTAACAACAAACAAAACAAACAACCAAACTAGTGAAACACTAGGAATGGGATCAACAAGTAATCATGATAATTGCAACAACTTGAGAAGATCATGCCACTCAAAGGTTGAGAAGACTAATGATAAGAGCTATCAATTGGAATCAAAGAGCTATCTCCTAATTGTTAAGCTAGGGTTCACTATGAATAACAAACTAAGAGAATCACAATCCAAACCAATCAATAATTGCAATTCCTAAATCAATTGGTCATGTCATTAGCAATTACAATGCAATCTAGCATAATTCTCAAGGCCTAATCGAATTACACACATGCAAACCTTCATTAATCACTTTAATCTCAACAATCAATCAACACAATTCCCAAATTAATTACAATCAATCAATCATACAAGTTTCACCCAATTCCTAGCCAAACAACTACTTAAGAATCATCATCTATCAACAAACAACTAAAGAAATCAAGAATCAACAACATATCAAGAACAATTCCACTATCAAGAATCAAACATCAAAATCAAACCAAACAAACATTAAATTAAACAAAACATTGCTTCCATGGTGCTTACTTGCGGAGCTAACTTGAATTGGATGCTTGGATTCCCGAGCTTAGCTCCATTAACTCCCTTGAATGCGCTTGAGTTTCCTTCTCGATAATTAAATCCCGGGAAACTGGGCACACGTACAAAACAAGTCAAAGAAACGGAGAAGCGAGAGAAATAGCCAAGAAATGAATAAAATAATAGGAAATCCATCAAAAGCACACATTTATCTAAACTTATACACAAACACGCAAATCAAGTATTATTATGTAAAAACACGACATAAAAGACTAAAAACGATCATAAATATAAGAAGAAAACCTAGCCTAAGAGTGCCATAAATGGGACGCATCAAATTCCCCTAAGCTAAACTTTTGCTCGTCCTCGAGCAAAACAAAAACAAGGGAAACAAAATGACGAGCTTATTCAAACAAACAAAAGAAGAGAGGAGACAAGAATATACACTAACTCACTTTCGTAGGAATCACGGTCAATTTTAGCAACAATTGACAACCCATTTAAACCCCTAGATCGCCCTAGAGGATGGGTGATGCACTCGTAAGGGTTTCCTAAGAGATTGATTCATAACTCTCACTAACCAAACAAATAAGGCAAAGCACGAAAAAGAAGGAAAAAGAAAAGAAAAGATCACAAATGTTCATGTATGGACTTTTGCAAATGTACAAGCATAAATGAATACAAATCTTTCTAAACAAGTAAGGGAGTGCACGTTCTAAGATATCTAAGGTTGACTGAAACATAGGCTATACTAAGTATAGAGAACTATCAAGACTCTATTCACCTACATCTCAAAACACTTTTAGCACATTTTCCCAATTGGCTTCAAATCTACTTTTAGCAAGAATCTCTATAGTTCCTCGAAGGAACTGGAAAAAGAAATAGATTTGAGGTTTCTCGACATCTTGACTTTGCATCCCCTCTCCTTAGGCTTTAACTCATAACCCCCCGATATGTAACTCAACCTCTAGGACAAAAGGGCTTTCCTAAAGGTTGTAACGTAAGGGCAAAAGGGTGAGGGTAGGCTTAAAATTTAGAATTTGGTGGTATTCCTAATTAGTGAAGCAAAAAGGGTGAAACCTTCTCCTTATAAACAAGTAATCACCAAACAAAAAAAAAACAAACTAACACCCCCAAGCTTATTCAAAGCTATAACCACAATCATATATACAAAAAGCATAAGAACGCTTCCCCCAAGCTTGAACAAAGCATTGTCCTCAATGCTTAAAATAGGGAGAAACATTTACATAGAAATGTTTGTGAACTTTTTCATTTTTTACTTTTTTTCAATTTTTACCAAAGCTTTTTGAATTTTGCTTAGCTTTTTCTCATTTTTTCAATTTTTTATTTATCACTTTATTCATTCTCCTCGCCTCTTTTAACTATGGACGGCTTTTTCAACTTTACATTTGAATGTCCTTGCGTTTTTTTTAACTTTGGACGGCTGTTTCATTTATTCCCTTGCCATTATTCACAAGATATACAATACACAAGCTTGCTTACAAATAAGAACCAATATCCAAACTCATATACCACAATCTCCAAGAACATGATCATTTGCTTCACAAAAACCAAAAATGGAACAAAAAGAAACAAAAGGCTCAAAGTTCTAAAGATGTGGCTTCAAAAGAAGGGAAAAGGCTCAAATGGTTAGAAAGTAGGCAAATGTAAACCCAAGAACTAAAAATAAAGAAGATTATCCTAGAAAATAAAAATTACCACCCCGAAAATATGCCTTTGTCCTTCCTAGATGGTTCGGTCTCGAGTTTGAGAATTATGAGTCAAGATTCAAGATTAGGTCCGCAATAGTCAAGGATCCATGCCGCTCATGCAAATAATGAAACCTCACAAGGATGTAGCAAAAACTCACTATTAGTTTCAAATTCACCAAAAGGGAGTAATTGCAAATTTTCAAAAACAAATAGAATCCGGCTTCAAGGTCCCAAAAGTTCTAAAGACTAACTTAGCATACTCTATCCTAGAATCAACCAAAGATACTCTCAAACTGTGCACACCGTTACCATTTAAGAAGAAAAGCATTCAACTATACAAGTCCAAATGTATTATGTCCAAAGCAAGAACAAAACAAAACACAATGCAAATTTGCCTTGACAGAAACAAAAATCTTTTTGGAGTTTTTCAAAATAAAGAACAAGGAAATGCATATACAATTGTGCATGGCATATATGAATCAACATCCCACCAAACATGATAGAATACCCTCCCCCAAGCTTGAATGAGACAATACACTCAAATCATAAATCAAATAATCCATGGGAGGGGAAAAGAAAAAAATCAAACAACAATACCATCACATGTCCAACAAGTCACCAACCATCAGAGAAAGAGCAAGGAAAGATATTACCGGATGTTAGGTAGGTATAAATACCCTCAAATGACCCAATTCAACCTTTCAAAGCCAAATGCATCTAGAATTGAGTCTTGCTTTCCATATGCTAGCAAAATAGGAGTGAATCTTCCTTGATTCATGATTCAAACTAATGCACCAAAGTATATCAAGTCATGTACCTAGCAAAAGGCACACAAACATTTCCATGAGAGAAAATCTATTCTAAAAAGAAAAGAAAATGAAAGCAATAAAACACGGGTTACTTCCCGAGAAAGGCTTGCTTAAGGTCCAAGCTTGACCGCTCTAGAAAATAATAATTCAACGCACGCAAGAGCTTATCAAATGCACTACTACACATTTCATAAGAAAGTAAGTGTGCACATGACAAAAAGAAGGCATGCAACAAGCTTAGTGAACACTTATGAGGAGAGAGATGTTAAGAGAAAGAAGAAGAATCAAAAGAAAATTCAACAAAATAAGAAAAGGAAAAAGAAGAAGAAGAAGAAGAAGAAGAAGAAGAAGAAGAATAAGAAGGCAAACTCTCTTCATAATATTTTTTAGTGGCATTATCACCCTTTTATTCAATAGGGGACGAATGAGGCACATATAAATCATCATAGACAAGGGGGTCCCCAATAGGCTCATTGACAAAGGAAGGGAGGGATATAAGAGTGTAGGGGATATGCTTGAAATTTCTCGAAAAAGGGACATGAGAGGAGGGGATAGGTGCAATGGTCTCACAAATGAACTCTTTCTCACCACCATGCCTCAAATCACCAATAAGAGCATGGAAATCAATCATAGAATCCTCAAATGAAGAACACTCATGATCACCATCTCCCTCAAACATCCGATTTCCAAGAGGAACTACATAATATCCTCCATTAAATTCATGAACAACAACTCCCTCAACTTCCTTAAAGCCCAAAGTCTCAAAACCATGCATGAATGGATGCAAATTCATTTCAAAATCATCTCTCTCCCAAGAAGCATTCTCAATGAACTCATCCAAAAGGCTATGGGTTTTCCTTTGACTCATATAAAACTCATTGGCCATAACCTCAAACAAGTCCAAATACTCATGGATAGAAGAGTCACACTCATGCATAAGAGACTCATCAAGATGGGAAGGAGGGTTGGGGTTTTCAAAATCAACACTGTCTTCATTCTCAACTCCTTCACCATCACTCAAATCCTCACCAAAGGGATCCTCAGCCTCTCTTGGTTGCTCAAAATCATCATCATCATCCTCAAAACACACATAGGATAGGGATTTTTCACAAACAAGCATCAAGGAGGACAATTGACTTTTCAACTCTTCCTTTCTTTTCAATTCTTCATTAAAAATACCCTCACGCTCTCTAATCATTTCCAATTTTCTCCTCAAAGTTTCCATCATTTGTCTTTCTAAGGGCCTAAGATTAGGATTTATCTCTAACTCCCTCAAAGATTCATCAATTTGGATATAGGGGACTAGAGACTTATCACAAGAGTTTGGAGAATGAAAAGGCAAAGAGGGTTGATCAATAGTAAAACAAGAGTCATAACCAAGGGTAGGACCATGCACATTAAAATCATGAGCATTTTCATTAAATAGGGGAGAGGGGGCACAATTAAGCATATGAGACTCGTTATTAAGGGAATGAACTACATCACAAGAAGGCATGGTAAATAGTAAAGAAAATTGAGCATGCACCTCATCACCATGAACAAAAGGGGAAATAGAATTGAAAACAATTGTTCTAGGTTCACTAATGGGATCATGTGACAAATCATGGGAATTCATGCTAATATTGGAAGAATCAACACATTGCACATCAACATTAGAATCATGATTACCCCTATTGTAGACATCCCTAGCAAAGCAAACATAAAAATCCCAAGCATCATCAATTGACAATGCTCTAAATTCACCATTATGCATGCATTCAACTTCATTCCTAGTTTTCTCATTCAAACCAAAATAACAAATCTCACAAGCCTCAAAAGACTACAATAATTATAGTTAAAAAACCCTATAAGTCTATGGAAGTAGGCATTAAAAGACTCACCATCATATTGAGGAAAAGAAAAACATGTCATTTTTTTACACAAAACAAATCAAATAGAAGAAAGGTATATACGAAGACATAGACTCACGCAATCAAAAACACTCAAACATAGACACTGTTCCCCGGCAACGGCGCCATTTTGACGTAGGGAAAATTAGGTCATTATCTAATCATCCCTAGAGCCAAACAAATTTATAAACACTTAACAAACCTAAATACGAGTATAGAGGTAAGTCAAGGGTCGAACCCAAAGGAAAAATAATGTTCAAGCACTCTCAAGTATGCGCCTAAGCTAGGTCGAAGTCAAAGGTAAGAGGTAACACTAACAACTAACAAAACAAACAACCAAACTAGTGAAACACTAAAAATAGGATCAACAAGTAATCATGACAATTGCAACAACTTGAAAAGATCATGCCAATCAAAGGTTATGAAGACTAATGATAAGAGCTATCAATTGGAATCAAAGAGCTATCTCCTAATTGTTAAGCTAGGGTTCACTATGAATAACAAACTAAGAGAATCACAATCCAAACCAATCAATAATTACAATTCCTAAATCTATTGGTCGTGTCATTAGCAATTACAATGCAATCTAGCATAATTGTCAAGGCCTAATCGAATTACACACATGCAAACCTTCATTAATCACTTTAATCTCAACAATCAATTAACACAATTCCCAAATTAATCACAATCAATCAATCATACAAGTTTCACCTAATTCCTAGCCAAACAACTACTCAAGAATCATCATCTATCAACAAACAACTAAAGAAATCAAGAATCAACAAAATATCAAGAACAATTCCACTATCAAGAATCAAACATCAAAATCAAACTAAACAAACATGAAATTATACAAAGCAATAAGATGAGATAGAGTGAGGAATGCTCATTGATTGATTAAGAAGATCTTCAATACAATTGTTACCATTGAATCTTCAATCTCTCAAACCACCATTGAAATCCCTCAATTTCTCTCTCTAAACTACTCCGAAACTATCCCTAAAACTAGAGAGAGAAGCTCTCTACCTAAGGTAAGATATGAGATAGAAAGTCTCCAAGCTAATCTCAAAAATCGTCCTCTAAAATAGAAAGGTCAAGGCTATTTTATAATAAAACGAGCAAAGGAAAGCAGAGCATGCCCTGCGCACGCATAACCTCCCCATGCGCACGCACAGCAGGGGGCAGAGCATTCCGTGTGCACGCACCACCCACCCCGTGCGCACGCACAGAAGGGACTGCGCGCACGCACCCCTACTGTAATGCACGAGGCTTAGCTCCCCATGCTTGCTCAATCGATCTTCGCGCTCGTGAGCATCCCTATCATCAGTGCACTCAAGGCGATGCCCGCGGGGAGGGCAGTCTTTTATTCTTCAAGCACTTGAACACTCCGGACCAAAACATTGCTTCCATGGTGCTTGCTTGCTGAGCTAACTTGAATTGCATACTTGGATTCCCGAGCATAGCTCCATTAATTCCCTTGAATGCGCTTGAGTTTCCTCCTTGATAATTAAATCTCGAGAAACTCGGCACACCTACAAAATAAGTCAAAGAAACGGAGAAGCGAGAAAAAAAGCCGAGAAATGAATAAAATAATAAGAAATCAATCAAAAGTACACATTTCTCTAAACTTATACACAAACACACAAATCAAGCATTATTATGTAAAAAAACGACATAAAAGACTAAAAACGATCATAAAAATAAGAATAAAACCTAGCCTAAGAGTGCCATAAATGGCACGCATCACCTTTCTATTCTTCTTCTTCTTCTTTTTCTTATTTTCTTGAATTTTCTTTTGATTCTTCACCTTCTTGGCAACTCCTTCTTCACTTTCTTTTGCATGAACTAATCTTGTTGGATGCCCCTCTTCTATCATTTGCCTACCTACTTTCATATTAAATGTGTAGTAGTGCATTTGACAAGCTCTTGTGTTTGTTGCAATATTATTTTCTAGAGCAATCAAGCTTGGACCTTTAGCAAGCCTTTCTCGGGAAGTAACCCATGTTTTATTGATTTCATTTTCTTTTCTTTTTAGAATAGATATACTCTCATGGAAATGTTTGTGTGCCTTTTACTAGGTACATGACTTGATATACTTTGGTGCATTGGTTGGCATCAAGAATCAAGGAAGTTTGACTCCTCTTTCCTAGCATGTGTCATACAAGGCATTGCTTTGGAGGAAATTAGCTTTGAAAGGTTGAATTGGGTCATTTGCGGGTATTTACACCCACCTAAATCCGGTAATATCTTTCCTTTCTCTTTCTCTAATGGTTGATAACTTGTTGGACATGTGTTAGTTTGTTGGATTGATCTCTTTGTTTTCCCATCCTGTGGATTATTTGATTTATGATTTGAGTATAATGTCTCATTCAAGCTTAGGGGAGGGTATTCTATCATGTTTGGTAGGATGTTGATTCATATATGCCATGCATATTTGTATATGCATTTCCATGTTCTTTTATTTTGAAAAATTGCAAAATGATTTTTATTTCTTTCAAGGAAAATTTGCAATGTGTTTTGTTTTGTTCTTGCTTTGGACATAATACTTTTGTACTTGTATAGTTGAATGCTTTTTTTCTTAAATGGTACGGTGTGCACGATTTGAGAGTATCTTTGGTTGACTATAGGATAGAGTATGCTAAGGTAGTGTCTTTAGAATTGTTGGGACCTTGAAGGCGGATTCTAATTATTTTTGAAAAGTTGAAATTGCTCCCTTTTGGTGAATTTGAAACTATAGTGAGTTTTTGCTACAACCATGTGAGGTTTCATTCTTTTCAAGCCTTCTACATATTTTGCATGAACGGCAAATGGATCCTTGATTATTATATGCTTTATCTAGAACTTGACTTTTGTCTCCCGAGATTGCGACCGAGCCATTTAGGAAGGACAAAGGCATCTCTTCGGGGTGGTAATTTTTACTTTTCTAGGATAGTTTTCTTTTCATTGTTTTGGGTTTTCATTTGCTTTCTTGCTAACCATTTGAGCCATATACCCTTCTTTTCAAGCCACATCTTTAGCTTTTGAGCCTTTTGTTTCATTCTTGTTCCCATCATTAGTTTTTGTGAAGCATTTGGTCTCTATTGTTGGAGTTTTAGTGGATGAGAATGATTGTTTGGTTCTTATAATGTATGCAAGTTTGTGTTTTAAATATCTTGTGAATAAAAGGCCGATGCCAAGTTGAAAAAGTCGTCCATAGTTAAAAGAGGCGAGGAAAATGCAATAAAGTGGAAAATTGAAGAAGAAAAAACTGAGAAAAAGCAAAGCAAATTCATATGCTTTGGCAAAAGTGAAATGAAAAGCTCAAAAATATTTTGATATAAGTGTATTTCTCCCTATTTTAACAATTGAGGACAATGCTTTGTTCAACCTTGGGGGGAAGCGTTCTTACGCTTTTTGTATATGTGTTTCTAATTTTGGTTTTAAATAAGCTTTGGGGTGTTGGTGTTTTTGTTTGGTGATTACTTGGTTTTGGTGTTGAGATTTGGCCAATCTTTGCTTCACAATTTAGGTATACCACCAAATTTTAAATTTCAGCCTACCTTCACCCTTTTCACCCATACATTACAACCCTTTCAAAGAGCTTTTGATCTTTGTGGTTGAATCACAAGTCGGTGGAGGGAAATGTAGGTCAAGCCTATAGAGCGGTGTGCAATAGTCAACATGTCGAGTAGCCTTAAATATTTTTCTTTTTCCGGTTCCTTCGAGGAATCATTGAGATGCTCGCTAGAGGTGGATTTGAAGCTAATTGGGAGATTGTGGTAAAATGTTTTGAGATGAAGGTGAATTGTGTTTCATTAGTTCTCTATCCTTAGCATATTTTATGTTTCAATCAACCTTGGATATCTTGAAACGTGCATTCCCTTACTTGTTTAGAAAGAATTGCATCCATTTGTGCTTGTTCATTTGCAAAAGTCCACTCATGAACATTTGTTTTCTTTTCTTTACTTTTTGCTTCTTTTTAAGCCTTGCCTTGTTTGTTTGGTTTGTGAAAGTTATGGGTTAATCTCTTAGGAAACCCTTACGAGAGCATCACTCGTCCTCTAGAGTGATCTAGGGGTTTAAATGGCTTGTCTTTGGTTGCATCACTTGTCCTTTTTACTTATTCTACTTTCTTTTGGATTCATTTTGGAAGGCTTTCCTAGTCTTTTGGATGCTTGGGACGAGCTTTCGCATCATTTGGTTGGCATATGTGCAAGTTAAGAGTCAAGCTCCTACTTTTGGCTTTGGCGCTCCCGTGCATCACCATCATCACTTGTCTTGATCATAAACGCGCAAAAATGAAGTTTTCAAGGCTGCCTTCCTCGCGGGCATCATATGAGAGCGTCGTTTATAGGGATTCATAAGAGCGCTAAGATCAAAGCTTCACGCAAAGAAGCCACGAGCTAGCAACGAGAGGAGCCACGCCACGAGCATGCAGCAGGAGTGCGTGCGCGCAGGCCCCTCTATGCGCGCGCAAGGGCTTGTTGCGCGTGCGCACCGTGGCTCTCCATCCCTTTTGTTTTTATTTGATATATATATACTTGAGACCTTTATATTTTTGAACAACTTTAGACTAGCTTAGAATTTCTCTCTCATATTTTAGCTTAGGTTGGGAGCTTCTCTCTCTAGTTTTAGGGTTAGTTTAGGAGTAGATTTAGAGAATGAAAGTGAGGAATTTCATTGGGGATTTGATAGATTGAAGATTCAAGGTGACAATTGTATTGAAGATCTCCATAATCAATCAATGAGGATTTCTAACTCTATCTCATTTTATTGCTTTATTTAATTTCATGTTTGTTTTATTTGATTTTGATGTTTTATTCTTTATTAGTGTAATTGTTCTCCATATTTTGTTGATTCTTGATTTCATGGTTGTTTGTTGATTAGATGATGATTCTTGAGTAGTTGTTTGGCTAGGGATTGGGTGAAACTTGTATGATTGATTAATTGTGATTAATTTGGAAATTGTGTTGATTGATTCTTGAGATTAAAGAGATTAATGAAAGTTTGCATGTGTGTAGTTTGATTAGGCCTTGAGAATTATGTTAGATTGCATTGCGATTTCTAATGACACGACCCATTGATTTAGGAATTGCAATTATCGATTGGTTTGGATTGTGATTTTCCTTATTAGTCATTTATAGTGAACCCTAGCTTGACTTATAGGAGATAGCTCTTTGTTTCCAATTGATAGCTCTTATCATTAGTCTTCACAACCATAAATTGGCATGTTCTTCCCTAGTTGTTGCAATTGTCATGATTACTTGTTGATCCCCATTCGCTAGTGTTTCATTTGTTTGTTACTTGTTTAGTAGTTGTTTAGTGTTACCTCTTTACCCTTGACTTCGACCTAGCTTAGGCATAGATTCGAAATAATTGAACATAACCATTCCTAGTTTGACCCTTGACTTACCTTTATACTCATATTTAGGTTTATTAAGTGATTATAAATTTGTTTGGCTCTAGGGAATATTAGATAACGACCTACTTTTCCCTACGCTAGTTCCTTTGGCTTTCTGTCTGAGATAGGACAAGTGGTTCTGTTGAACTATCCCAAACTCTTTCCGAGATTGAGATTCAGCTTCAATACCAGCCAAATCAAAAGGGTGAGAATGCAAGTGAGTTTGAGCCACCTCAAGGGCATCATCAACTTCTCTGACTCTCACTTCCACATTCTGAAAACCATTTCTATTCATACTAATCAAAGCTTTTTTCACACTCTTCCATTTCTGCACTACTCTGTACATTCTAGTACCTTGAACTTGGATACTCCAGGCATTCCTAACCACATGCTCAAAATCAAGAGCCTTGGTCCATATATTGAAGTATCTAAAAGTTTTCTTATTATTCCCAGACTCAAGATAGATTGAGACAACTCTAGGGCAGTGATCAAACTCCTCCTTCATTGAAAAAGACCATCTTAGAGTGCTGAAAGCTTGAGATCCATTTCTCGTTCACCAGTCCTCTGTCTATCTTTGAAAACACTCTCCTAGAGCCATCTTGCTTATTATTCCAAGTGAAGAAATTCCCACTATATTTAATGTCCTACAACTGACAATGTAGAACACATTCTCTAAACTCCTCCATTTCTCTAACTCTTAAAGGAGCTCCAATTCTTTCATCAGCCTCCAAGACATAATTAAATCTCCCAGGACAATCCAAATACAAATAATAATTGAATGTAAATTATTAATGTCCTCCCATAACACTATTCTTTCAGTTATAGTGTTAAAACCATATATAAAGGTCACAGTAAACCTAGTATCCAAGTTCTTGAGTTTAACTTGGCAATGCATCAGTTGGCTAGTGCACATAACAATATCCGGATCAAACACTCTAAGTTTCCACCCTACAACAATTTCTCCATTAGGATGCATACTATTATTACATGAGAAACACCACCCTTTAAAAACAACAAGGTATAAGTTCCCCAAATTAGGTGACTTATACTTCGAGCCTTTCTCGGGAAGTAAACCTTCAATGCTTGTCCTGGGTTTGTCTTAAATCCTAATTTAATAGCACTCATCCAATTCCGCCATCCTAAAGAAATTCCTCCTTACTTTCGATTGCTTCTGCAATTCCGCCATTGAAGCTTCTAGAGTCAATATTTGCTCCTGAAGAAAGCCTTCAACATCTGGGTCTTCTATTTCTTCCTCCAAAATTCCACGTAATCTCTTTTGCTTTCTTGTTTTTTCTTGATTTTTTGCGTAACTTTCTGTTGATTTTTCTCAATTTCCAAAGAAGATTGAGCTCGTGTGCCCACTGCCATGGCGTTCAAGCTCACGCGCTTGAAGAACCCACACGCTCTCTCAAAAAAGCCTTTGTTAAACCACACTTAAAATAGGATTTTGTTGTTGGTTTCTAATATTTTTTGTTTTGGTTTGATTTCTATTGTTATTTTGTTCGATATTGTTTTTGTTTTCGATTTAACATATAATTAGGGTTTTTGCTTTTGTTTTTGGTTTGTTTTTGTTCTTCTTTATTGATTTTTATTTTATTTTCTGAATAATGTTTATTATTCTTGTTTTCGTTTGATAATGTAATGCAATTTTTCAAAATTTTATTTAAATTTGATTATGTTATGTTCCCTACTGCTATTTCGATTTTTTGATGTGTTGCTCTAGTTTTGCTTTTACTTTTAAATGGTTTTTATTTACTTTCTATCTATTATTATTTACTGTTCATCATAGGGTTTTTTGGGATGGAATCGGAGTTGGGATTGTAATTTGTAAGAGGGTTTCTTTCCTTCAAGGATGTTGTTTTTTTCTTTTTTTTTTTTGGTAAGTAGTTTTATTTCTCAAAAACTATTTACAATCAGTCCCTAAAAAAGGGAGCAAACAAGCTGGCAGAACAAACTACCTAAAAACCACAAAAAGCAAACCTATACAATTTGCTCCTGTAACCAATCTCTATCTATACTCTGTATTTTCTTTAAATTTACATTTAGCAATCTATTTCTAACTTCTACTTTTACATTCTTTACAACTGTATGGATGCACAACACTTTCGACTCCCAAAAAAACATGTTTCTAGCTTTCTAGATCTAATACACAGCTGCTAGAGTACAAACCCTCAACAGACACTACTTAAAATCATGCTTGCAGTTCTTAGTTCTTCTAACATCAGACTGTAAACTGTAATCTCTGCCAGGAACATCAATCCAGCTACTAATTTCACCCCAAATCCTTCTACTATAAAGGCAATAAAAAAAACGATGAGTGTGAGACTCATCTTGTGTCCCACATAAGAGACACTCAGAAGAATCATTTACTCCAAATTGCTGTAACCTTTCTTTAGTCAATAGTTTCCTCTCAATAGCTAGCCAAGCTATAAAATGATTCTTTGGAATAGCTAATCTTTCCTAGATAAGCTAGTCCCATCTACACCTGTCAGCATCATGCATCATCTCCTTATACACCTTGCTGATCAGATATCTGCCTTGCCCAAAAGAGCTGACAGAGTAAATGCTTTTGAATTTATCTTTAACACTACAACTCTTCCTCCAATACCAACCAGTATCCATGGCAGGCTGATAATTGAACCATTTTTTCCCTTTCAAGTACACCACACTAACCCATTTCACCCATATGTTCTCTTTTTCTTGAGTTGTATCCCAGACATGCTTTCTCACAGCTGCCAAATTCCAGGTTTCCGCATCCTCCAAACCCAAACCACCTTTTGCTTTTTTCCTGCAGACTTTATCCCAAGCAACATAGCCTGGTTTTTTATGCAAACTCCCATGCTAGAGAAAGTTCCTGCAAATCCCATTCATCTTCTCAAACACAACTTTAAGCAAAATCATGATTTTATCCCAGTAAACCTGGATACTCATCAGCACTAAATTCACCAACACTGCTCTAGTAGCAAAAGACATATGCTTAGAACACCAAATTCTTATCCTTGCACACATCTTATCTACCAAGTGCTCACAGTCAATAACAGTTAACCTTTTAGAACAAATAGGAACTCCTAAATATCTAAAAAGAAGGGCACCTTTGCTAAAACCTGTCGTGCCCAATATTTCTTGGATAGTTCTCTCAGTCATTCCAGCACAGTATACAGTTGTTTTCTCAGGGCTAGCCTGTAACCAAGTAGCCTTAGAAAAAGCATTAAAACCCCTCATCATCAACTTCAATAATTGAATCTCACCTCTACAGCAGAGAATCAAAACATCAGCAAAGCATAAATAAGTAAGACCAGCAACCTTACACCGTTAATGAAACTTGAACCTTGAATTACTGCTCATTATCTTTAGAATCCTGGACAAATATTCAATGCATAGAACAAACGGCAAAGGAAAAAGAGGATCTCCTTGCCTAAGTCCTCTTTTTGCATTAAAAAACCCATGCATAGGGCCATTAATTTTCTGTGAGAATTTAGGAGTTCTCACACAGGTCATGATCAGCAAAATGAATTGCTTAGGGAAACCCTAGGCCTACATCATCTCCTCCAAAAAATCCCACTCAATTGTATCATATGCTTTATTTAAATCCATCTTAATAAGACAGATAGGAGCTGCAGAAGCTCTGCCATACTGCCTCGCTAAATCTTGACAAACCATAATATTGTGCATTATATGTCTACTGTGAACAAAGGCACTCTGATTTTCTGCTATAATTTCTAGTAATACCAGCTTCAATCTTTCACACAAGACCTTGGAAATGCACTTGTAAATTAGATTGCAGCAGGCTATCGACCTAAACTCTATCACATTTACAGGGAAGTTCACTTTAGGCACTAGAGTAATAGCAGTGTTATTAATTTCCTTTAGCATTTTTCCAGTCTCAAGAAAATTAAGGAAAGCACCACGCACTTCATTTCCAATTACATCTTAGCTTGCTTTATAAAAGATGCTACCAAATCCATCTAGACCAGGAGCTTTGTTTTCATTTACTGCAAAAATTGCTCTTTTCACCTCATCCATAGTGAAAGGAGCACTTAGTAAAAACCCTAAATCTTTAGAGACCATAAGACTAGTTTGAAAAACAGCCTTATTAATAGGAAGCCTATTAACAGCACATGTTCCCAGCAAGACATTATAGTACTTCAAAAAAGCATTTGGGACATCACTCATATAATCAACCATGTCCCCATTAAGGTTTCTGATGTTATAAACCCTATTCTGCATATTTATTTTCCTAAAGGCCCTGTGAAAAATAGAAGTATTCTGATCACCATCTGATATCTAGTCTATTTTTGTTTTTTGTCTAAGGAAAGAACAGTAAGCTTCCGGAGCTTGAGTGAAGAGCTCTTTAGCATTCATTTTAGCTTTACTACTGTTTAGATCCACAGGATTGCTATGGAAGGCACTCTGGTATCCAGCTTCTGTTTAGCTAGATTATATTGGATTTCAACATTCTGACATCCATTCTTGTTCATCTCAATCAATTTCTTCTTCACCATCTTCAGCTTCTGCACAATATTGTACATAGGTTTCCCTTCCACTCCATTCTACCAAGCTTCAACTACTAAGTACTGAACTCAGGTCTTTTGCTGCACATATTGATGTATCTAAAAGGTTTTTTCCCTATTTGTTGCTTAGGAAAGACATGAACAATCCTAGGGCAATGATCAAAATCTCCTTCATTACTGAAAAACATCTCAGAATTCTAGAACATATTGCACCATTAATTATTTACCAGGCCTCTATCCAGCTTAGAGAACACCCTAGCACTCCCATTCTACTTATTATTCCAAGTGTAGAAATTACCATTGTATTTCATGTCAGCTAATTCACAGTCTTCCACCCAAGCTATAAAATCAGCCATTTCATTCCAAGAAACAGGAGCTCCTATTCTTTCTTCAACTTCAAGAACACAATTAAAATCCCCAAGGACAATCCAAGACCTATCAATTGAAAGTCTGAAAGCCCTGAGATCATTCTAAAGGAGAATCCTCTCTTAATTAGTGTTCAAAGCCTAAATGAAAGTACAATGACATAGCAATGAATTAATTAACTAGTGCTCAACAAAATGTTAACATCAAACAACTAAGGTTTCCAAGTAACACAAATTTTACCCCCAAGATGCTTATTATTATTACAAGTAAAGCTCCACCCTTCAAACACACCACGATAAAGTTTCCCCATATTATGAGACTTTATCTTAGTTTCAAGGAGCCCAACTAAACCATAATTATTAGCAATAATGAATTGCTTTATCTATTTTTGTTTACTAGTTAAGTAAGCTCCTCTAACATTCCAAGAAAGAATACTATCCATGACTATTAGAGGATATTCCTCCCTCTGCAACATGGTCATAATCTACATTCTCTTTCCCAATGTCATCCAGAACAGAGAAAGTATTCTGAGTTACCGCCTTTTTAACCTGATTTGAGCTCTTCCTGGTAGACCTAATAGCTTTCTGAAAGTCCTCATTCTGATGCTGATTTTGGTGCTGAACAATTGCATTACCTGCCTTTTGATTTGTCTCATCCCTTACCTTCTGCTCCTGAGTTCCAGCCTTTGCTGTAACTACTACAATACTAGCTTTTGTCACCTTCTTATGATGGACAGTTTTTGGGATCCATTTTTGTTTCTTCTTCACCCTACAGTTCTCAGCTGTATGCCCAAGTTTCTTGCAAGTGAAGCACACAACTGGCTTCCATTCATACTTCACTTGGACCTCAGATTTGGACCCATTCTCATTAATGAAAGAAATGGAGTCAGGTAGTTTTTGATCAAAACCCACCTCAATCATGACTCTAGCATACTGTAATTTTTCTCTTCCTGCAGTTGCATTATCCATTTTCACCCAATTTCCCAACTATTTTCTACATTGATTTCTCCCCCCCCCCCCCCAATACTTAAAATCCAGGTTACTAAGTTGAACCTAGATAGGAATCACTTTAAATTCCTCTTGGGTAATAACCAAATCAGCAGATCAAAGTTTTAAAAATACTGGCTTATTAATCAAAAAACAATCTCTGTCCATTCAGAACTTTGTCCTTGTTTTCCATGGTAGTAAAACGAACCAAGAAAATCACCCTATCTTTCAAGGATACCTTATCTACCCCTATATTCCACCATACCCTTCTACATAACCCTTCCAATATAGTTAATGGTGGATTAGCACAATAAACATAGCAGACAACTGAAGAATTCTAGAAATCAATTTCATCTTGAATGTCATCCAAATCAATTTTAATGCAATCAGAATCATTATTATTGACTCTAATTTCATTATTATCAACAATTCCTACATGATCAAATCTTTGCTGCAGATTTTTAGAATAAAAAATCGCATGCAAAACAGGGGTTTGAATATCTAGGTTACCTCGCATTTAGGATGAGACCTTCGCACTAGCCTTCACAGCGCTTACCGAGTTCGAAAATGTTTGCCTTACCCTTTCCCTTTGATTCAAATCCTCCATTGAAGCTCGAGGTGAAAGAATTTGGTCCTCCATGAATTTCTCAATTTCTGGGTTTCCAACTTCACCATTTTCAATCTCTTCGATTCCATGCTTATCTTTATTTTAATTATTATTTTTAAGTTTTTGTGAGTATTTTTGTTTGTTGTGCACAATTTTCGAGGAAGATTGAATACGAGTACCCACTGCCATGGCTGCCAAGGTTGCACACGCCTTAGAGAGAAAACCACACGCTCATTCTTCCTTTTTTCAACTTTTTTCCTCATGGATGTATCCCAAGCTATTAAAATTTTTCTTAGAATTTGATTCAATTTGAGCTACTAAATGATGATAACTGAAAATTTGTGCAAGGGTTTTGAGTTCATTTATTAAAATGACTTAACATTTGTGAGGATCTGATGGAAGCAATTGTTGTTCGTAGAAGATTTTTTGCTTAACCTGTTGATTTCCTTATTTTTTAATTGATTTGCTTTTTACTTTTATTGATTTTTTATTAACTTTTAATTAGGATTCATCTACTTTTTAGGATGATGTCTGAAACATTCTATAAATATTTCATTTCCTCAGTTTTAAATTATTTGGCTTTTACTTTTAGTGATGTTTTATTTACTTTTAATGAGAATTCATCTACTTTTTAGGATGATGTCTGAAACAGTTGGGCTCTCTTCTCATGATGTTCAAGTTGTAGACATTAATGTAAGAATTTTAAAAACTCCTTTTTCATGTTGTACTACCTAGAACAATTTATAATTCTAAAGGTGGTAAAGAGTTTATTCCTGGTTGTTCTATGAAAAATAAACCTATTTTTGGAATGAAATTTATTTGTCTTCAAGATGGAATTGATTTTTATTATAAGCATGCCAGTGAATGTGGATTCAAAGTTCGTCATAGTACTAACAAGGTAGAAAAGAAGTTGTTTGGTTCTGATGGTGAAGTGGGTCGTGTACTTATTAAATATTTGGTTTATAACAAAGAAGGTTTTATCAATGATAATAACAAAGATAAAAAAAAGATGTTGAGGGTGCTGTTTTTAGGAAGAGGACAGTTAAAAGGATTGGGTGTCCTGCTTTGATTAAGTTTAAGTATTGTGGTGGTGGAAAGTATATGGTTTATTTCTTTCATGAAAGTCATTGTCATCCCTTTTCAACTCCTATTACCAGACAACTCACTAAACCAGCTGATAGTGGCTTAACTTGTATTCATAGGAAGTTTATATGTGATGATTCAAAGTTGAATATTGGAGCTGTTACGTCCTACAGGATGATGAAAGAATATTGAGGAAGTTATAAACATATGAGAGGCACTAAAAATCAATTTAAAAACTTTTCTCGTGACTTAAAAGTTTATATTCCTTAAGCTAATGGGGTTATGTTTATAGAAAATCTTCAACAAAAAGTGGTCAAAAACAGTAATGGTGGTTATAATTTAGACTATTGCATTGATGTTAATAGGCATTTAACACGGGTTTTTTAGGCTGATCCCATAGGGAGAAAGGACTTTCACTTGTTTGGGGATTCCATTTTATTTTATACCACATATGATACAAATAAATACTCCTTAGTTTTCTGCCCTTTTACTGGGGTACACCATCATAAACTTTATGTCACATTTTGTGTAACATTGTTATCTAAAGAAGATGTTGAGTCTTTTGTGTTGTTGTTTCAGACTTTTCTAAAATGTATGGGAAATGAGCCTTCTTTCCTTATAACTAACCAAGATCCTGCAATGGGAATTGCAATACAAAAAGTTTTTACCAAAACAAAACATCGATTGTGCATATGGCACATCATGAGGAAAGTGCCTAAGAAATTGGGTACAACTTTCTGTAATGATACTAACTTTTTGAAAGAACTTTGTGTTGTTGATTTGGATAGGGAAATTGAACCTAATGAGTTTGTTGATGGTTGAAAATATTGTGATGGAAAAATATAATTGGGTAGCTCATGAATAATTTGCTTACATGTTCAAGATCAAGCATCTCTAGATCCCTGCCTATTTTAAGGATTTATTTATGGGTGGTTTGTTAAGATCTACTTCTAGATCTGAGGATGAAAACTACTTCTTTTGTAATTTCATCAATCCCCATGTGTCATGTGTTGAGTTTTTCCTTTGGTATGAAACAGCTTTTGATGTACAAAGGCATGAGCAAGATGAACAAAATAGGCTGAACAAGGAAATGCCTAAACTAATCACTCCATTAAAGTTAGAGAAGCATGCTTGCTCTGTTTACACTCGTTCTATTTTCTATGAATTTCAACAAGAATGCGAGGCTGCTTGTTTTTCTTGTGGTGTTGAAAGCTATAATTCTACTTATGGTGATAGAGTGTAGTTTTCCATTGTTGTAGATAATGAATGTGGAAGGAATTTTGATGTTACATTTGATTTATCTAGATTAGAATGTACTTGCACTTGCAAGATGTTTGAGAGTCAGGGTGTTCTGTGCAGACGTATAATATTCATTATGAAAGGTAAATCAGTATCTGAAATTCCTAAACATTATGTTTTGAATCATTGGAGAAAAGATGTTAAGAAGAAATCTACATCAATGGATGAGGCTTCTAACTTTGACAAAAAGAAGCAACTAATCTCTGATGTATGGGCAAAAATGTTCTGTTGTGTTTGTCTTCTTTTGAGGAAGAGCTGATGAAAAAGTATAGTGGTGATGGTCTGTTACTTTTAACTTAGTATTATTTACTTTTATTTTGATTTTATTTACATTTCTACTATTTATATACTTTTTGAATATCAGGTGCTAATTTCAAAGAAGGAAAAGAAGTTGATATTCAGCTTTTTGTTGGATCTAATGTTGTTGATGTAGACATTTTGCCTTCGAATCAATGCCTCAACAAAGGGTCTGCTAGAAAATTCAAAGCGCTTGAGGAGTGCCAAAGAGGTAGTTGTTGAAGAAAAAAACAAAAATAGGAAGAACTTGCAGAGCATGTGGGCAATTAAGTGTTTCTCATGACAGTAGAAACTGTCCAAATAAGTAGTTTCTCTGGTATGTTACTTTTTTTTTAAAGCCGGTTAGCACATATTATTAAAGCATAATAAGAGTGTCACCAAGTACATACGAAGAAACCTCACTAGGAGCGTGGTTTTCCCAACATTGTTCACAACCGAACAGTACTAACCTAGCTAAATGATGAGCAACAAAATTCCCATCACGTTTAACATGGGACCAAAAAATGGAAGAAAAATTAGAACTAGAAAAGATGATATCTTCAGCAATACTATCAACTATGGAAAGAGTGAGGGAGTTCTTCTTCAACTTATTAATCAGGACCTCAGAATCAGATTCAAGGATTACATCATTGTAACCATGGTCTTTTGCCTTCTTCAAGCCAAAAAGAGCAGCCTTCGCTTCTGCAATAAGGGGATCCCAGTGTGCTTGGACTCTTCTCACAGCAGCGAAGAGAACCTTGCCAGAGCTATCACGAGCAACAGCTCCTAATCCAATCCATCCCTAGTCTTTGGTTGAGGCGTCCACATTAATTTTTATAACCTCGGGTGGGGGAGAAGACTATACCGCTCTGACAGAAGCCTTAGGGGAACCCACCTTACCATAGATTTTTTCTGTATATTCACAAAAATCCACAACCATTCTGCTGTATCTGTCAAGGATAATGCTATCAGGCTCGCTAGAGTGCTGAAAAACCCACATATTTCGCCTAAACCAGATGAACCAAGTAAAGAATAAGCTACGCTGGTAAATCTCCTCGCTTAATTTCCCAGCCCATAAGAGTAACACCTCTCCAAAGCTGCTTGCAGATCCCAAATTCAGAGCTTTAGAACAACCACTGTCAGTCCATAAAGAACGAACACTTGGGCATTAAATTGTAGCATGGATGATCGATTCCCTTTCTAGACCACGCCAGGGACAAGAAGGATCCTAAATCAAGTGACGTTGCTCAAGTACTCCCCGAGTTGGAAGTGAATTAGAGCAACACTTCCAAATAAAGTGGCGAACTTTCGGAGACACTTTTAATTTCAAGATTTCAGAGCAAAAGGTCTCAAAATTCTCAAGCATAAAAGACATAGCAAGAGTATATGCAGACTTGACTTCATAGCTCCCATCCTTCGACCATGCCCATTTAATAGTGTCTTCAGGTAAGCGATCACTTATAGGGATAGCCAATATGAGTTGCTGGTCACGTTCATTGAAAACGCTTTCTACCTTTCCCAAATCCTAGTCCTTCTGCTCCACATTGATAAAATCTGCAACATAAGTGTACTCATGTGACAAGTTCTCAGAAGTGGCCATCCTTCCCTCATCATCAAGCAGCCATGGGTCATCCCATATTTTTATCTTCTTTCCATCCCCAACTTTCCAAAGCAGACGATCCAGAACAAGAGCTTTTGAGCTCCACAAACTTTGCCAAGAGAAGCTCGAACAAGTACCCAAGGCAGCTTTAAAAACCGAATAATTTGGGTAATATTTAACCTTGAGCACACAGCTAAGCAATGAATCTTCATGGGCAGCTAATCTCCAGAGATATTTCCCCAATAAGCATCATTAAAAACCCCAAAATCCCGGAATCCCAAACCACCAAGCCACTTGGGTTGACACAAAATAGCCTAACTTTTCTAGTGAATTTTTCTCTCTTTGACATTTGATCCCCACCAAAAACATGCCATAAGAGAGTGAATTTCCTGAATTAGGGATGATGGGAATTTATAAGCCCCCCATTAAATAAGTTGGGATTAGTCATTTATAGTGAACCCTAGCTTGACTTATAGGAGATAGCTCTTTGTTTCCAATTGATAGCTCTTATCATTAGTCTTCACAACCATTAATTGGCATGTTCTTCCCTAGTTGTTGCAATTGTCATGATTACTTGTTGATCCCCATTCGCTAGTGTTTCATTTGTTTGTTACTTGTTTAGTAGTTGTTTAGTGTTACCTCTTTACCCTTGACTTCGACCTAGCTTAGGCATAGATTCGAAATAATTGAACATAACCGTTCCTAGTTTGACCCTTGACTTACCTTTATACTCATATTTAGGTTTATTAAGTGATTATAAATTTGTTTGGCTCTAGGGAATATTAGATAACGACCTACTTTTCCCTACGCTAGTTCCTTTGGCTTTCTGTGTGAGATAGGACAAGTGATTCTGTTGAACTATCTCAAACTCTTTCCGAGCTTGAGATTCAGCTTCAATACCAGCCAAATCAAAAGGGTGAGAATGCAAGTGAGTTTGAGCCACCTCAAGGGCATCATCAACTTCTCTGACTCTCACTTACACATTCTGAAAACCATTTCTATTCATACTAATCAAAGCTTTTTTCACACTCTTCCATTTCTGCACTACTCTGTACATTCTAGTACCTTGAACTTGGATACTCCAGGCATTCCTAACCACATGCTCAAAATCAAGAGCCTTGGTCCATATATTGAAGTATCTAAAAGTTTTCTTATTATTCCCAGACTCAAGATAGATTGAGACAACTCTAGGGCAGTGATCAAACTCCTCCTTCATTGAAAAAGTCCATCTTAGAGTGCTGAAAGCTTGAGATCCATTTCTCGTTCACCAGTCCTCTGTCTATCTTTGAAAACACTCTCCTAGAGCCATCTTGCTTATTATTCCAAGTGAAGAAATTCCCACTATATTTAATGTCCTACAACTGACAATGTAGAACACATTCTCTAAACTCCTCCATTTCTCTAACTCTTAAAGGAGCTCCAATTCTTTCATCAGCCTCAAAGACATAATTAAATCTCCCAGGACAATCCAAATACAATTAATAATTTAATGTAAATTATTAATGTCCTCCCATAACACTATTCTTTCAGTTGCAGTGTTAAAACCATATATAAAGGTCACAGTAAACCTAGTATCTAAGTTCTTGAGTTTAACTTGGCAATGCATCAGTTGGCTAGTGCACATAAAAATATCCGGATCAAACACTCTAAGTTTCCACCCTACAACAATTTCTCCATTAGGATGCATACTATTATTACATGAGAAACACCACCCTTTAAAAACAACAAGGTATAAGTTCCCCAAATTAGGTGACTTATACTTCGAGCCTTTCTCGGGAAGTAAACCTTCAATGCTTGTCCAGGGTTTGTCTTAAATCCTAATTTAATAGCACTCATCCAATTCCGCCATCCTAAAGAAATTCCTCCTTACTTTCGATTGCTTCTGCAATTCCGCCATTGAAGCTTCTAGAGTCAATATTTTCTCCTGAAGAAAGCCTTCAACATCTGGGTCTTCTATTTCTTCCTCCAAAATTCCACGTAATCTCTTTTGCTTTCTTGTTTTTTCTTGATTTTTTGCGTAACTTTCTGTTGATTTTTCTCAATTTCCGAAGAAGATTGAGCTCGTGTGCCCACTGCCATGGCGTTCAAGCTCACGCGCTTGAAGAACCCACACGCTCTCTCAAAAAAGCCTTTGTTAAACCACACTTGAAATAGGATTTTGTTGTTGGTTTCTAATATTTTTTGTTTTGGTTTGATTTCTATTGTTATTTTGTTCGATATTGTTTTTGTTTTCGATTTAACATATAATTAGGGTTTTTGCTTTTGTTTTTGGTTTGTTTTTGTTCTTCTTTATTGATTTTTATTTTATTTTCTGAATAATGTTTATTATTCTTGTTTTCGTTTGATAATGTAATGCAATTTTTCAAAATTTTATTTAAATTTGATTATGTTATGTTCCCTACTACTATTTCGATTTTTTGATGTGTTGCTCTAGTTTTGCTTTTACTTTTAAATGGTTTTTATTTACTTTCTATCTATTATTATTTACTGTTCATCATAGGGTTTTTTGGGATGGAATCGGAGTTGGGATTGTAATTTGTAAGAGGGTTTCTTTCCTTCAAGGATGTTGTTTTTTTTTTTTTTTTTTTTTTTTTGGTAAGTAGTTTTATTTCTCAAAAACTATTTACAATCAGTCCCTAAAAAAGGGAGCAAACAAGCTGGCAGAACAAACTACCTAAAAACCACAAAAAGCAAACCTATACAATTTGCTCCTGTAACCAATCTCTATCTATACTCTGTATTTTCTTTAAATTTACATTTAGCAATCTATTTCTAACTTCTACTTTTACATTCTTTACAACTGTATGGATGCACAACACTTTCGACTCCCAAAAAAACATGTTTCTAGCTTTCTAGATCTAATACACAGCTGCTAGAGTACAAACCCTCAACAGACACTACTTAAAATCATGCTTGCAGTTCTTAGTTCTTCTAACATCAGACTGTAAACTGTAATCTCTGCCAGGAACATCAATCCAGCTACTAATTTCACCCCAAATCCTTCTACTATAAAGGCAATAAAAAAAACGATGAGTGTGAGACTCATCTTGTGTCCCACATAAGAGACACTCAGAAGAATCATTTACTCCAAATTGCTGTAACCTTTCTTTAGTCAATAGTTTCCTCTCAATAGCTAGCCAAGCTATAAAATGATTCTTTGGAATAGCTAATCTTTCCTAGATAAGCTAGTCCCATCTACACCTGTCAGCATCATGCATCATCTCCTTATACACCTTGCTGATCAGATATCTGCCTTGCCCAAAAGAGCTGACAGAGTAAATGCTTTTGAATTTATCTTTAACACTACAACTCTTCCTCCAATACCAACCAGTATCCATGGCAGGCTGATAATTGAACCATTTTTGCCCTTTCAAGTACACCACACTAACCCATTTCACCCATATGTTCTCTTTTTCTTGAGTTGTATCCCAGACATGCTTTCTCACAGCTGCCAAATTCCAGGTTTCCGCATCCTCCAAACCCAAACCACCTTTTGCTTTTTTCCTGCAGACTTTATCCCAAGCAACATAGCCTGGTTTTTTATGCAAACTCCCATGCTAGAGAAAGTTCCTGCAAATCCCATTCATCTTCTCAAACACAACTTTAAGCAAAATCATGATTTTATCCCAGTAAACCTGGATACTCATCAGCACTAAATTCACCAACACTGCTCTAGTAGCAAAAGACATATGCTTAGAACACCAAATTCTTATCCTTGCACACATCTTATCTACCAAGTGCTCACAGTCAATAACAGTTAACCTTTTAGAACAAATAGGAACTCCTAAATATCTAAAAAGAAGGGCACCTTTGCTAAAACCTGTCGTGCCCAATATTTCTTGGATAGTTCTCTCAGTCATTCCAGCACAGTATACAGTTGTTTTCTCAGGGCTAGCCTGTAACCAAGTAGCCTTAGAAAAAGCATTAAAACCCCTCATCATCAACTTCAATAATTGAATCTCACCTCTACAGCAGAGAATCAAAACATCAGCAAAGCATAAATAAGTAAGACCAGCAACCTTACACCGTTAATGAAACTTGAACCTTGAATTACTGCTCATTATCTTTAGAATCCTGGACAAATATTCAATGCATAGAACAAAAGGCAAAGGAAAAAGAGGATCTCCTTGCCTAAGTCCTCTTTTTGCATTAAAAAACCCATGCATAGGGCCATTAATTTTCTGTGAGAATTTAGGAGTTCTCACACAGGTCATGATCAGCAAAATGAATTGCTTAGGGAAACCCTAGGCCTACATCATCTCCTCCAAAAAATCCCACTCAATTGTATCATATGCTTTATTTAAATCCATCTTAATAAGACAGATAGGAGCTGCAGAAGCTCTGCCATACTGCCTCGCTAAATCTTGACAAACCATAATATTGTGCACTATATGTCTACTGTGAACAAAGGCACTCTGATTTTCTGCTATAATTTCTAGTAATACCAGCTTCAATCTTTCACACAAGACCTTGGAAATGCACTTGTAAATGAGATTGCAGCAGGCTATCGACCTAAACTCTATCACATTTACAGGGAAGTTCACTTTAGGCACTAGAGTAATAGCAGTGTTATTAATTTCCTTTAGCATTTTTCCAGTCTCAAGAAAATTAAGGAAAGCACCACGCACTTCATTTCCAATTACATCTTAGCTTGCTTTATAAAAGATGCTACCAAATCCATCTAGATCAGGAGCTTTGTTTTCATTTACTGCAAAAATTGCTCTTTTCACCTCATCCATAGTGAAAGGAGCACTTAGTAAAAACCCTAAATCTTTAGAGACCATAAGACTAGTTTGAAAAACAGCCTTATTAATAGGAAGCCTATTAACAGCACATGTTCCCAGCAAGACATTATAGTACTCCAAAAAAGCATTTGGGACATCACTCATATAATCAACCATGTCCCCATTAAGGTTTCTGATGTTATAAACCCTATTCTGCATATTTATTTTCCTAAAGGCCCTGTGAAAAATAGAAGTATTCTGATCACCATCTGATATCTAGTCTATTTTTGTTTTTTGTCTAAGGAAAGAACAGTAAGCTTCCGGAGCTTGAGTGAAGAGCTCTTTAGCATTCATTTTAGCTTTACTACTGTTTAGATCCACAGGATTGCTATGGAAGGCACTCTGGTATCCAGCTTCTGTTTAGCTAGATTATATTGGATTTCAACATTCTGACATCCATTCTTGTTCATCTCAATCAATTTCTTCTTCACCATCTTCAGCTTCTGCACAATATTGTACATAGGTTTCCCTTCCACTCCATTCTACCAAGCTTCAACTACTAAGTTACTGAACTCAGGTCTTTTGCTGCACATATTGATGTATCTAAAAGGTTTTTTCCCTATTTGTTGCTTAGGAAAGACATGAACAATCCTAGGGCAATGATCAAAATCTCCTTCATTACTGAAAAACATCTCAGAATTCTAGAACATATTGCACCATTAATTATTTACCAGGCCTCTATCCAGCTTAGAGAACACCCTAGCACTCCCATTCTACTTATTATTCCAAGTGTAGAAATTACCATTGTATTTCATGTCAGCTAATTCACAGTCTTCCACCCAAGCTATAAAATCAGCCATTTCATTCCAAGAAACAGGAGCTCCTATTCTTTCTTCAACTTCAAGAACACAATTAAAATCCCCAAGGACAATCCAAGACCTATCAATTGAAAGTCTGAAAGCCCTGAGATCATTCTAAAGGAGAATCCTCTCTTAATTAGTGTTCAAAGCCTAAATGAAAGTACAATGACATAGCAATGAATTAATTAACTAGTGCTCAACAAAATGTTAACATCAAACAACTGAGGTTTCCAAGTAACACAAATTTTACCCCCAAGATGCTTATTATTATTACAAGTAAAGCTCCACCCTTCAAACACACCACGATAAAGTTTCCCCATATTATGAGACTTTATCTTAGTTTCAAGGAGCCCAACTAAACCATAATTATTAGCAATAATGAATTGCTTTATCTATTTTTGTTTACTAGTTAAGTAAGCTCCTCTAACATTCCAAGAAAGAATACTATCCATGACTATTAGAGGATATTCCTCCCTCTGCAACATGGTCATAATCTACATTCTCTTTCCCAATGTCATCCAGAACAGAGAAAGTATTCTGAGTTACCGCCTTTTTAACCTGATTTGAGCTCTTCCTGGTAGACCTAATAGCTTTCTGAAAGTCCTCATTCTGATGCTGATTTTGGTGCTGAACAATTGCATTACCTGCCTTTTGATATTTCTCATCCCTTACCTTCTGCTCCTGAGTTCCAGCCTTTGCTGTAACTACTACAATACTAGCTTTTGTCACCTTCTTATGATGGACAGTTTTTGGGATCCATTTTTGTTTCTTCTTCACCCTACAGTTCTCAGCTGTATGCCCAAGTTTCTTGCAAGTGAAGCACACAACTGGCTTCCATTCATACTTCACTTGGACCTCAGATTTGGACCCATTCTCATTAATGAAAGAAATGGGGTCAGGTAGTTTTTGATCAAAACCCACCTCAATCATGACTCTAGCATACTGTAATTTTTCTCTTCCTGCAGTTGCATTATCCATTTTCACCCAATTTCCCAACTATTTTCTACATTGATTTCTCCCCCCCCCCCAATACTTCAAATCCAGGTTACTAAGTTGAACCTAGATAGGAATCACTTTAAATTCCTCTTGGGTAATAACCAAATCAGCAGATCAAAGTTTTAAAAATACTGGCTTATTAATCAAAAAACAATCTCTGTCCATTCAGAACTTTGTCCTTGTTTTCCATGGTAGTAAAACGAACCAAGAAAATCACCCTATCTTTCAAGGATACCTTATCTACCCCTATATTCCACCATACCCTTCTACATAACCCTTCCAATATAGTTAATGGTGGATTAGCACAATAAACATAGCAGATAACTGAAGAATTCTAGAAATCAATTTCATCTTGAATGTCATCCAAATCAATTTTAATGCAATCAGAATCATTATTATTGACTCTAATTTCATTATTATCAACAATTCCTACATGATCAAATCTTTGCTGCAGATTTTTAGAATAAAAAATCGCATGCAAAACAGGGGTTTGAATATCTGGGTTACCTCGCATTTAGGATGAGACCTTCGCACTAGCCTTCACAGCGCTTACTGAGTTCGAAAATGTTTGCCTTACCCTTTCCCTTAGATTCAAATCCTCCATTGAAGCTCGAGGTGAAAGAATTTGGTCCTCCATGAATTTCTCAATTTCTGGGTTTCCAACTTCACCATTTTCAATCTCTTCGATTCCATGCTTATCTTTATTTAAATTATTATTTTTAAGTTTTTGTGAGTATTTTTGTTTGTTGTGCACAATTTTCGAGGAAGATTGAATACGAGTACCCACTGCCATGGCTGCCAAGGTTGCACACGCCTTAGAGAGAAAACCACACGCTCATTCTTCCTTTTTTCAACTTTTTTCCTCATGGATGTATCCCAAGCTATTAAAATTTTTCTTAGAATTTAATTCAATTTGAGCTACTAAATGATGATAACTGAAAATTTGTGTAAGGGTTTTGAGTTCATTTATTAAAATGACTTAACATTTGTGAGGATCTGATGGCAGCAATTGTTGTTCGTAGAAGATTTTTTGCTTAACCTGTTGATTTCCTTATTTTTTAATTGATTTGATTTTTACTTTTATTGATTTTTTATTAACTTTTAATTAGGATTCATCTACTTTTTAGGATGATGTCTGAAACATTCTATAAATATTTCATTTCCTCAGTTTTAAATTATTTGGCTTTTACTTTTAGTGATGTTTTATTTACTTTTAATGAGAATTCATCTACTTTTTAGGATGATGTCTGAAACAGTTGAGCTCTCTTCTCATGATGTTCAAGTTGTAGACATTAATGTAAGAATTTTAAAAACTCCTTTTTCATGTTGTACTACCTAGAACAATTTATAATTCTAAAGGTGGTAAAGAGTTTATTCCTAGTTGTTCTATGAAAAATAAACCTATTTTTGGAATGAAATTTATTTGTCTTCAAGATGGAATTGATTTTTATTATAAGTATGCCAGTGAATGTGGATTCAAAGTTCGTCATAGTACTAACAAGGTAGAAAAGAAGTTGTCTGGTTCTGATGGTGAAGTGGGTCGTGTACTTATTAAATATTTGGTTTATAACAAAGAAGGTTTTATCAATGATAATAACAAAGATAAAAAAAAGATGTTGAGGGTGCTGTTTTTAGGAAGAGGACAGTTAAAAGGATTGGGTGTCCTGCTTTGATTAAGTTTAAGTATTGTGGTGGTGGAAAGTATATGGTTTATTTCTTTCATGAAAGTCATTGTCATCCCTTTTCAACTCCTATTACCAGACAACTCACTAAACCAGCTGATAGTGGCTTAACTTGTGTTCATAGGAAGTTTATATGTGATGATTCAAAGTTGAATATTGGAGCTGTTGCGTCCTACAGGATGATGAAAGAATATTGAGGAAGTTATAAACATATGAGAGGCACTAAAAATCAATTTAAAAACTTTTCTCGTGACTTAAAAGTTTATATTCCTTAAGCTAATGGGGTTATGTTTATAGAAAATCTTCAACAAAAAGTGGTCAAAAACAGTAATGGTGGTTATAATTTAGACTATTGCATTGATGTTAATAGGCATTTAACACGGGTTTTTTAGGCTGATCCCATAGGGAGAAAGGACTTTCACTTGTTTGGGGATTCCATTTTATTTTATACCACATATGATACAAATAAATACTCCTTAGTTTTCTGCCCTTTTACTGGGGTACACCATCATAAACTTTATGTCACATTTTGTGTAACATTGTTATCTAAAGAAGATGTTGAGTCTTTTGTGTTGTTGTTTCAGACTTTTCTAAAATGTATGGGAAATGAGCCTTCTTTCCTTATAACTAACCAAGATCCTGCAATGGGAATTGCAATACAGAAAGTTTTTACCAAAACAAAACATCGATTGTGCATATGGCACATCATGAGGAAAGTGCCTAAGAAATTGGGTACAACTTTCTGTAATGATACTAACTTTTTGAAAGAACTTTGTGTTGTTGATTTGGATAGGGAAATTGAACCTAATGAGTTTGTTGATGGTTGAAAATATTGTGATGGAAAAATATAATTGGGTAGCTCATGAATAATTTGCTTACATGTTCAAGATCAAGCATCTCTAGATCCCTGCCTATTTTAAGGATTTATTTATGGGTGGTTTGTTAAGATCTACTTCTAGATCTGAGGATGAAAACTACTTCTTTTGTAATTTCATCAATCCCCATGTGTCATGTGTTGAGTTTTTCCTTTGGTATGAAACAGCTTTTGATGCACAAAGGCATGAGCAAGATGAACAAAATAGGCTGAACAAGGAAATGCCTAAACTAATCACTCCATTAAAGTTAGAGAAGCATGCTTGCTCTGTTTACACTCGTTCTATTTTCTATGAATTTCAACAAGAATGCGAGGCTGCTTGTTTTTCTTGTGGTGTTGAAAGCTATAATTCTACTTATGGTGATAGAGTGTAGTTTTCCATTGTTGTAGATAATGAATGTGGAAGGAATTTTGATGTTACATTTGATTTATCTAGATTAGAATGTACTTGCACTTGCAAGATGTTTGAGAGTCAGGGTGTTCTGTGCAGACGTATAATATTCATTATGAAAGGTAAATCAGTATCTGAAATTCCTAAACATTATGTTTTGAATCATTGGAGAAAAGATGTTAAGAAGAAATCTACATCAATGGATGAGGCTTCTAACTTTGACAAAAAGAAGCAACTAATCTCTGATGTATGGGCAAAAATGTTCTGTTGTGTTTGTCTTCTTTTGAGGAAGAGCTGATGAAAAAGTATAGTGGTGATGGTCTGTTACTTTTAACTTAGTATTATTTACTTTTATTTTGATTTTATTTACATTTCTACTATTTATATACTTTTTGAATATCAGGTGCTAATTTCAAAGAAGGAAAAGAAGTTGATATTCAGCTTTTTGTTGGATCTAATGTTGTTGATGTAGACATTTTGCCTTCGAATCAATGCCTCAACAAAGGGTCTGCTAGAAAATTCAAAGCGCTTGAGGAGTGCCAAAGAGGTAGTTGTTGAAGAAAAAAACAAAAACAGGAAGAACTTGCAGAGCATGTGGGCAATCAAGTGTTTCTCATGACAGTAGAAACTGTCCAAATAAGTAATTTCTCTGGTATGTTACTTTTTTTTTCAAAGCCGGTTAGCACATATTATTAAAGCATAATAAGAGTGTCAACAAGTACATACGAAGAAACCTCGCTAGGAGCGTGGTTTTCCCAACATTGTTCACAACCGAACAGTACTAACCTAGCTAAATGATGAGCAACAAAATTCCCATCACGTTTAACATGGGACCAAAAAATGGAAGAAAAATTAGAACTAGAAAATATGATATCTTCAGCAATACTATCAACTATGGAAAGAGTGAGGGAGTTCTTCTTCAACTTATTAATCAGGACCTCAGAATCAGATTCAAGGATTACATCATTGTAACCATGGTCTTTTGCCTTCTTCAAGCCAAAAAGAGCAGCCTTTGCTTCTGCAATAAGGGGATCCCAGTGTGCTTGGACTCTTCTCATAGCAGCGAAGAGAACCTTGCCAGAGCTATCACGAGCAACAGCTCCTAATCCAATCCATCCCTAGTCTTTGGTTGAGGCGTCCACATTAATTTTTATAACCTCGGGTGGGGGAGAAGACTATACTGCTCTGACAGAAGCCTTAGGGGAACCCACCTTACCATAGATTTTTTCTGTATATTCACAAAAATCCACAACCATTCTGCTGTATCTGTCAAGGATAATGCTATCAGGCTCGCTAGAGTGCTGAAAAACCCACATATTTCGCCTAAACCAGATGAACCAAGTAAAGAATAAGCTACGCTGGTAAATCTCCTCGCTTAATTTCCCAGCCCATAAGAGTAACACCTCTCCAAAGCTGCTTGCAGATCCCAAATTCAGAGCTTTAGAACAACCACTGTCAGTCCATAAAGAACGAACACTTGGGCATTAAATTGTAGCATGGATGATCGATTCCCTTTCTAGACCACACCAGGGACAAGAAGGATCCTAAATCAAGTGACGTTTCTCAAGTACTCCCCGAGTTGGAAGTGAATTAGAGCAACACTTCCAAATAAAGTGGCGAACTTTCGGAGACACTTTTAATTTCAAGATTTCAAAGCAATAGGTCTCAAAATTCTCAAGCATAAAAGACATAGCAAGAGTATATGCAGACTTGACTTCATAGCTCCCATCCTTCGACCATGCCCACTTAATAGTGTCTTCAGGTAAGCGATCACTTATAGGGATAGCCAATATGAGTTGCTGGTCACGTTCATTGAAAACGCTTTCTACCTTTCCCAAATCCTAGTCCTTCTGCTCCACATTGATAAAATCTGCAACATAAGTGTACTCATGTGACAAGTTCTCAGAAGTGGCCATCCTTCCCTCATCATCAAGCAGCCATGGGTCATCCCATGTTTTTATCTTCTTTCCATCCCCAACTTTCCAAAGCAGACGATCCAGAACAAGAGCTTTTGAGCTCCACAAACTTTGCCAAGAGAAGCTCGAACAAGTACCCAAGGCAGCTTTAAAAACCGAATAATTTGGGTAATATTTAACCTTGAGCACACAGCTAAGCAATGAATCTTCATGGGCAGCTAATCTCCAGAGATGTTTCCCCAATAAGCATCATTAAAAACCCCAAAATCCCGGAATCCCAAACCACCAAGCCACTTGGGTTGACACAAAATAGCCTAACTTTTCTAGTGAATTTTTCTCTCTTTGACATTTGATCCCCACCAAAAACATGCCATAAGAGAGTGAATTTCCTGAATCAGGGATGATGGGAATTTATAAGCCCCCCATTAAATAAGTTGGGATGGCTTGAATAACGGCCTTCAAAAGAACTTCTTTGCCTGCCCTTGAGAGAAGTTTCTCCTTCCACCCTTGAATTTTCTTCCATATTCGATCCTTTACAAAAGCAAACACGGCTTTATTTGATCTCCCTACCTCCGTTGGCAATCCTAAGTACTTCACATGATTGTTAACCATCTCCATGCCAAGAATCGAGCAAAGAGTAACTCTAGAAGCAAGATCAACCCCTTTACTAAAAGAAACCTCCAACTTATCAAGATTAATATTCTGCCCGAAAGTTACTTCATATTTGTTGAGAATATCAATAATGATTGAGCACTCCTGTTGAGTGGCTCTTGTAAAAAGTAGACTGTCTCTGCGAAGAGCAAATGAGAGATTTCAGGGCCTTTCCTACTCGCTCGAACCCCATGAATTAAGTTCTTCTCCGAAGCCGACCTAAGCATTCTAGAGAGGACGTCAGCCACTAGATTAAAAAGGTACGGAGAAATAGGATCACCTTGGTGAAGCCCTCTGGAAGGAACTAAATCTCCTTAAGGTTCACCATTAATAATAAAAGAGTACCGTATAGTAGAGACAAATATCATAATCGTATCTACCCAAGCTCCAACAAAGCCGAACTTTGTCAGAAGTCTCCGAAGGAAATCCCATTCAACACGATCAAAGGCCTTGCTCATATTAAGCTTCATCAAAATGTAACCCCGTCGACCCTTAGCTCTCTTTTCCATAGAGTGAAAAAGTTTAAGTGCAATTAGAGCATTATTAGTAATTAATCTTTTCGGAACAAAGGCACTCTGATTCTCAGTAACAATTCCCTGTAAGAGGGGTTTAAGCCAGTTTGCAACAGATTTTGAAGCAAGTTTGTAAAGAACATTACACAAAGCAATAGGACGGAACTGAGAAATACAAGTAGGGTCCTTCACTTACGGGATAAAAGCTACATTTAGGGGTGTCCGTTCGGTTTTCGGTTTGGATTTAGTCCGAATCCGATCCAATCCGAATATAATTCGGTTTTCAATTTTTCAATCCGATCCGATCCGAATTTCTCTCTTGATCCAATCCAATCCAATCCGAATTAAAATTCGGTTATTTGGATCCGATCTGAAAATCCGAATTATAATGCATTATTTTTTACCTCCTAATACAATTATAAAAATAAAGCTTTAATACAAATAAAAGTCTTTAAATTAATGAGTAAAATAAATAGTTCAACGTCAAGTCATTAATTAATTAATACAAAGTCTCCCTAATTTATTTTTTGTAGTAGTAAGTATTTGAGCTAAACTTCAAAAAATAAAGAAATCCATATTTATACAAGCTTAATTTTACAATTCGGTTTTCGGTTTGGATTGGATCCAATTAGGGTAAATCCGATCCAATCCGAAAATCCGAATTTCCAAAAAATCTTGATCCGATCCAATCCGATTTAAAGTTCGGATCCGATCCGAATTGATAATTCGGTTTGGATTGGATTGGATTTCGGTTTTTATCCGAATTATGGACACCCCTAGCTACATTGGTCTTGTTAACATCACAGATCGAACTTCTACCAGAAATAATATTGTTTACAAAATTTGTCACATCATTACCAACAATATGCCAATATTTCTTATAGAAAATAGCATGTAAACCATCAGGCCCAGGGGCCTTGCAAGGACTCATTTGAGAAAGGGCGGAAAAAATCTCATCCTTTGAGTACAAATGACAAAGAGAAACGTTCATACCTTCTGTAACCATTCGAGGCATACTAGACAGAACTTCCTCGACCAGATGCTCATCAATCTCACCCGTAGTAAAGAGAGAGCCGAAGTATTAAAGGATAATACCCTCGACATCCTTGTGTCCTGTTCTCCAATTTCCATCACCATCCGTCAGCCCCTTAACGTAACTTCTTCTTCCGATGCGACGCTGTATGATGGAAATATTTAGTATTACGATCGCCATCTTTGATTTCGGACACTCTAGACCGGAGATACAAATAAGCCTCATTTTTTTCGTGAAGATCATCCAAAATTGCTTCCAATCGTTTACATTCTGAGAAATTAGGGTGAGTACCTTGATTGTTTTGAGCGCATTTCAGAGCCCATTCGGTATCAGCTATTTGCTTTCCCAAATTGTCAAAAGAGTTCTTGCTCCACTTAGTGAGATTCTTTGCCACTGTTGTTTCAATGAATACTACAAGAAGGGGGGGTTGAATTGTAGTATGAGAGTTTAGCCAAACTTTTTGCGGAATTAAAATTAAGTTAGCTAAAGGAACTGAGAGATTAACTAAAGGAACTAAAGTATGCAAGAGAGATTTTACGTGGAAAACTCCTTGGCCCTAACAAGGAGAAAAACCACGACCACTTGGGATTTTGGGAAAAGAATCTTCACTAGAATAGGGCAAATGATCCTATTACAAGCTAAAGACTCAAACTCAAGTTCCTCTATGAACTTGAGACCCTGAGGAACAAGTCACCCAACTTGTTACTCTTCTCTTCTCTTTCTCTCTTCTCACTTCTCTGTTCTCTCTTCTCACTTCTCTGTTCTCTCTTCTCTTTCTCTTCTCTTTCTCTTTTCTCTTTCTCTTTTCTCTTTCTCTTCTCTTTCTCATACACAAATTTTCACTCGAACTTCCCCATTCCCCAATTACAACTCGAAAGAAAAACAAACTCTAGTATAAGAACATTAAGAACACTCTAATCAACTTATGTGGAATTGGACGCTTGACTCAATTAAAAGCTTGAAAACTTATGTGAGCAAGGACGAGTTTTTCCAACAGAAATCAAGAGCTATTTATAGATCACAAAACGCCTTGGAAAACTTCATTGTGCAGCAAACCCATTACGCCACTACTCATGCCCACTAAGAAGATCATGTCCCTTAATTTAAGGAACCATGAACTCCTCAATTTTGCAGAACCACGACTTGATGAAGAACGTGGGAGAGTAGGCCGCAAGTTTTGGAAAACATGGCGATTTTATTTTTCTCAAAAGATATTTTCGAAAATAAGAAAATAAAATAAAATCTTTTTGCACAAGATACTTTCGAAATTTAAAAAGAAATAAAATCCCTTTCAAAAGATAAACGTTTTAGATTGCAACCGTTTTCCTAAAAACTAGCATGCACAATTTTATCTTCTTGGACCAATTCCACACAGATTTTTCGAGTGCCATTTAATGTCTTATACTTACATAAATCCTAAAATATATAAAAATATATTTAGTCTTCATGTTCTCTGATGAAGCTTCTACTCCGAGGCTTCTGTTCCTTGGAAGGAACTTCTCTTCTCTGATGAGGCTTCTTCTCTGAAGCTTCTGTTCCCTGAGGGAACCTTCTCTTCTCCAGTCTTCATTTCTGAAGCGCCAGTTCCTGTGAGGGAACTCTTCTTTTTGGATAGCTTTGTTTCTGGCTTTCCTGTTCCTCATGGTATCTTTGCTCGACACTTAATTCTCCTAGTCTTTGCACTGATCACACACTCAAACAATCAAGCCTTTATTAGTATGTAAGTAAGTGAGGTTGTGTCATCATCAAAATCATTAAGTCCAACAATATTCCCCCTTTTTGATGATGACAAACAATCCAAACTTACTTACAAGGAAACAAAGATAATCCACCCTAAACTAAGGAAAGAAAATGCAAAAATATAATGCAATGCAAAAAGGGAACTACTTAATAAAAATAAAGACAGAAAACAAAAAGAAGAAAAATTGCAAAAATGGAAAAACTTGTATTTACATATACCTGCCTGTAGAGATGTAGGCTTGCTGAGAAGACTTCGAACAGAGACCATAGAATGATTAAGTTTCCTTGGATAGTTTGCATCTTTTCCCCCTTTTGGCATTATCAAAAACCAACACACAAGCAATGGTATACCATAACACAGCACCATCAAGTGGTCTAGTGTTAAGACAAGAAGCATGCATATATAGAGAAAACATTCACAAAGCATATAGGCAAAAGCATTATAGACATTCATCATCCAAAACCGATTTAAAACATCGGCCAATGTACCAAATTTGCAAGTTCACAAAAAAAACAGAGTGCCCAAAATATTACAGACCAAATTTAAAAATTGTTTCCCAAAAACAAATAAACAGAAGTTTCATCAACATAAAAAGGCTGCAAGGAAAGAGAGGTTAGGAAGCAGTGCTCTGGTCATCATCAACAACAAGATCCTCAAGCTTCTTGCTGATTTGAGACACTATGTCCTTCACAATGGACTGTCTCCCCTGTTCTGAGCTCTTGACCAGTTTCTTCAGATCAGCATCAAGAGTGAGCACACTCTTCTTCAGTTCCTTCATTTTCACCTTTGACTGCTCTTGTTCCCTCAGCAATTTCTGGAGCATCTCCTTCATCTCCTTCACATCTTCGCTGGGAACCTTAGGTGGGGAACTGAAAGCTGCAAAACCTGAAGTAGATGCATACTTGCCCGAAGTAGGAGAGGTGGTAACTTTCTGCAGTTCCTCCTGTACCCCAGTTATATCAATGCAGATAGGTGCTGGGGCCTCCTTTTTCTTCATCAACCTCAAACTCTTCCTCTTCTTCTTTCCCCCTGTTTCAACTACCTCTTCTACCTGCCTTTCCTCTTCCTCTTCCTGTTCCTGCAGCTCCTGAACAACATTCCCTATTGCCTCTCTTGCCTGATCTTCTCCTACTTCCCCCTCAACTGAACCACCTACTTCTTTTGGCCTCCTTTCTTCCTGCACAACTTCAAAACACCCATCTACAACTTTCATCTTATGGTTTTCAAGGAAAATGGGTTGTATGTATTCAGTGTTTTTGAGGGGCAGGGGTTCTTTGTTAGCAAAGGAAATGCCAAAGCTTTCAAACACATAAGTGAGTAGGTTACCATATCCAACCTTCCAGCCTTTAGGAACACAATGAGATAGGTGTTGGATCATGATAGAGGGAAAGTTAATTTGGATCTTTTTGGCTAGGCAGTAGATTAGGACAGAATCAAGCTTGTTGGCACTGTCTCTCTTTTGAGAGCGAGGGATTATGTCATTGAACACAAATTTTAGCAGGATTTTGTCAAGAGGGGTTAGGACATTGTGGTTTATGTAGGTTTCCTCCGGGTCACCTCCTAAATACTCCACTATTTCATCAATATTAGCATCAGGAATCGGGTTCCTTATCACATTATTTTTGAAATAAATATCATACCCAGTATTAGGCACATCAAACAATTCAGCCAGATACATAGCATCAAACTCAATAGCCTTCCCATACACACAGCAGTGAATAGTGCCCTTAGAGTACTTAAAGCTTTTGCAAAAATCTTTCATAGCATCAACATACAAACTTCGATTAAAACACTCACCCAACAGATTCACCCAATTTTGAGCTTCAAGCAAATCCAACAATTCATAAATCTTAACAGATTTACACCAAGGTAAATTAAGTGCCAAACCTGTCACAAAGTGCTCGCTGATTTTCTCATGTTTCTTCATAGAAGCAGGCTTGTCTCGATAGTTGACACCCATCTCCGAAACGCTTTCTTCCTCTTCTTGCATGTCCTCGATTTTCCTTTTCCGGGAAGAATTGGACTCAGTAGGAGATTCCTTCTTTTGAGGCTCAGGATTTCGAGTTTCGGGGATGATTTCCATGGTGATTTCTGGAATAGGGTTTGTGGTTTCTTCGGCTTCAGTTTGGGTTTTTGGTGAGACAGACATTGGTGAGAAATTTTGATCGGAGTGATGAGAGAGAAGGTAATTTTTGAGTGGTGTAAATTTTGGTGAGGCTGACATGTTTTTATGGTGGAGGTAACTTGAGGGAGTGAATAAGTGAGGTGTCGTTTGGGAGGTGAGGTGAATTTAGTTGATTTGACACTCCTATTTATTGCTTAGGGAAACGTAAACCGTGTTTCAAGAGAGTAATGGATGTGGGCAACTTTTGAACAAAAGATAATGATGAATTTTGATATATTCATCCGAATTTAGTGTTTAGATAAAAAAATTTGAATTTTGAAGATCAGATAAACACAACAATTTTATCTTTTGAATTCAATGAAATTGCTTGCAAATACAACTTGATACACGGAACAATTCAATAAGGCTCATGCAATCAATTTTGGACTTCTAATATCTATGACTTTCAAATTTACATGCCCATTAGTAAATGTTACTCCTGCTCACAACTTGCCTTAACTATGTAATTAAACATATAACACTTGTGCACAGTATACAATAGTTTAAGCACGTCAGTTTGAGTTTCATACCTGAGGGAACTTGATGCATTTCTCTTAGTATAACTTAATCATCCCAAGTTCCATTCTCATCTTCTCATGCCTTTCTCTATTCAAGGGCTTAGTTAATATATCTGCAATTTGATTGTCAGTTTGGCAGAAATCTAACTTAATTAAACCCTTTTCAACATTATCCTTAAGGAAATGATGCCTTATATGAATATGCTTGACTCTTGAATGATGGACAAGATCTTTAGATATGCAAATTGCACTAGTGTTATCACAATAGATAGTAATGCAATTAAATTTAATACCAAAGTCACGCAACTGTTGTTTGATCCAAAGGACTTGAGAGCAACAAGCAGCTGCTGCTACATACTCAGCCTCTGCAGTAGACAATGCAACAGTATTTTGTTTCTTGGAACCCCAAGAAACTAGACAAGAGCCAAGGAACTGAACCATACCTGAGGTGCTTTTCCTGTTGACTAAGTCACCAGCATAGTCAGCATCAGTAAATCCTCTAAACATAAAGTCATCACTTCTAGGATAGAACAGACACAGGTTATCTGTTCCTTTGAGGTATCTCAAAATTCTCTTAACAGCCGTTAGATGAGATTCCTTAGGGTTAGACTGAAATCTAGCACACAATCCAACACTAAAAGAGATGTCAGGCCTACTGGCTGTTAGATATAGCAATGAACCAATCATACCTCTATAAGTCGTTTGATCCACACTTGTTCCTTGTGGATCATCATCAAGTCTCGTTGCTGTTCCCATAGGTGTGTGATTTGTCTTGACATTCTCCATGTTGTACTTCTTCAGAAGTTCCTTGATGTACTTCTGCTGGTGAATCATTATTCCTTCTGCTGTTTGCTTTATTTGGAGTCCAAGGAAGAAATTTAGTTCACCCATCATGCTCATCTCAAATTCACCACCCATTAGCTCAGCAAAGTACTTGCACAAACCATTGTTAGTAGCACCAAATATAATATCATCAACATAAATCTGTACTACCAACAAATCAGTTCCTCTAGATTTAAGAAAAAGGGTTTTATCAACCTTTCCTCTTTTGAAATCATTTTTCAGGAGGAACTTTGAGAGCCTTTCATACCAGGCTCTTGGTGCTTGCTTAAGCCCATAAAGAGCTTTATCAAGCTTGAAGACATGATTTGGAAACTTAGGATTTTCAAAACCTGGAGGTTGTTCTACGAACACCTCCTCATTTAAGTAACCATTTAGAAAAGCACATTTCACATCCATTTGATAGAGTTTGAAACCCATAAAAGAAGCAAAAGCTACTAGGATTCTAATAGCTTCTAATCTAGCTACTGGAGCAAAGGTTTCATCGAAATCAATACCTTCCTGTTGGTTATAGCCTTTCACAACCAACCTTGCCTTGTTTCTTACAATGGTACCATGCTCATCCAGCTTGTTCCTGAACACCCACTTGAGCCCAATGATCTTCTTTTCCTTAGGCTTTGGCTCAAGGTGCCAGACTTTGTTCCTTTCAAACTCATTTAGTTCCTCTTGCATGGCTACTATCCAGTCAGCATCTCCCAAGGCTTCTTGATGATTTCGAGGCTCTAGGATGGATAGAAATGCTTGGAACGCACAAAAGTTCCTCATTTGTGATCTGGTTTGAGTTCCTTTCCCAATGTCACTGATTATGAGATCAGTAGGATGGGAACCTCTATACCTGAATGGCTTGGGATGAAATTCCCTTGCTGGAACTCCAATTTGAGGAGCTTCTTGTCCTGTTCCCTCTGCTTGTTCCTCTTCAGCTTGTTCCTCATTCACCTGTTCATCTTGGTGAGGAACGTCTTCATTCTCTTGAGGTTCTTCTTCTGCTGCAGGATGCTTTTCTTTGGCTTGCTTTTGATCTTCTTCTTCATCTTTGTCTCTGATCAATCCTATTTCAAAATCATTATCTTCTTCCTATTCCTGTACACTCACAAACTGATTAACTTCATCAAATATTATGTGAATGCTTTCCTCAACACACATTGAGTTCTTATTGTAAACTCTATAAGCTTTGCTATCAGAGGCATATCCAAGAAATATAGCCTCTTCACTTCTCTCATCAAATTTGCCTAGATTTTTCTTACCATTATTATGTACAAAGCACTTACAACCAAAGGCCCTAAGATGAGATATGTTTGGTTTCCTTCCCCTGAAAAGTTCATAGGGAGTCTTGTTGATGATGCTTCTGATTGTTACTTTGTTAAGAATGTAACATGATGTATTCACGGCTTCAGCCCAGAAGTTCCTTGGCAATCCACTTGCAATCAGCATGGTTCTAGCCATTTCCTCAAGGGTTCGATTCTTCCTTTCCACGACCCCATTCTGTTGGGGGGTTCTTGGAGCTGAGAAGTTATGGTTCATGCCATTTTCCCTGCAAAACTCATCGAATCTTGAGTTCTCAAATTCAGTTCCGTGATCTGATCTGAGATGGACTAGTGAGTAACCACTGATTTTCTGTATTTTCTTAGCAAAAGCAACAAACTCGTCAAAAGTTTCATCTTTACTTGCAAGGAAAATAACCCAAGTGAATCTGGAATAATCATCAACAATAACCAAAACATATTTCTTGCCACTCCTGCTTTGAATTCTCATGGGACCACACAAGTCCATATGGATTAGTTCCAAAGGCTTTGTAGTGCTCACCATTTTCTTCAATTTAAAAGATGAACGAACATGCTTGCCTTTCACACATGCATCACAAACTTTATTCTGTAGGAACTTGATAATAGGAAGTCCCACAACCAAGTCCCTTGACCTTAATTTGTTAAGTAATGAAAAGCTAGCATGTCCAAAACGTTTATGCCATAGCAGGGGATCATCTTCAACAACACTCAGACATGTAAGGTTGTTCCTTGGGATTAAGTTGAGGTCTACAGTATATGTATTCCCTCTTCTTGTTCCTTCTAGAACAACCTTTCCTGATTTGTTGTTGATGATGTTACAAGAATCAGAAGTAAAGCTTACAGAGTTTCCCTTATCACAAAATTGTGATATACTGAGCAAATTGTGCATTAAGCCCTCGACCAGGAACACATTATCAATGGAATGAGATTTTGATCTTCCAATTTTTCCTTTTCCAATGATCTCGCCCTTCTTGTTATCCCCAAAGGTTACTGTTCCTCCAGGGTAGTCTTCTAGTGAGAGGAATTTTGATTTATCACCTGTCATATGCTTTGAACACCCGCTGTCGAGATACCACGAGTTGTTCCCCCTCACTAGAATCTGCAAGAAAACTAAGCATTAGAATCAGGAACCCAGGTTTCCTTGGGTTCCTTTGACGTGGATGCAATATCAGTTTTCTTGACCCACACTTGTTTCATATTCCTTTTATTAGCCTCTTCTCTATTCCAACATTGACCATAGAGATGTCCAGTCTTACCACAAAAGGTACACATCTTCATGCTAGGAAGCTCAACATATTTCTTTTGTTTACCTTTTCTCTTGGTCATATAACCAAGTCCTTCTGTTCTTTTTCCTTGAGCTTCGGCAATCCATTTGGGTATAACTTTTGGGTCAATACTCCTATCCTTTCTAGCATTCAGTTCATTTTCAAGTTGATCTTTTTGATTCCTTAAGGTCGAAAGTTCATTTTTCAGATTTTCAAAATCAACATTGAATTTAAGCAACTGATCACTCGAGGAACTGCTAGAACTGATATCAGAATTCATGAGCTTATACTGAGTTAATTCAACATTCAGAAGAATACTTTCATTCTTGATTCTATCAGCTATCTCTTTTATGTGTTCATACTTAACATTTAGCTCTTGCAATTTGCTTTGGGACTTGGCATAAGCTGTTTCCAACCAAGTGCCATGTTCCTTGCAAACCTTAAGAGCCTTCTCACACTTATTTAGTTTCACACAAGTTTCTCTAAAGAATTCTTCTTCTTCTAGACACAAATCTATTAAGACATCTTTAGAGAGAGTTTTAAGCTGTTTAGGATCAAGAAATACCTCTTTGTGGAGTTCCTCAAGGTTGGCCTTTTCATCATCTGATTTGGCCATCAGACACAGATTGGCTGTCTCCTCTTCTGGTTGGTCATCCTCATCTTCTTCACTGTCAGAATCACCCCAAGCTGCAATCATGGCTTTCCTCATGTCCGACTTTTGAAAGTTTGCTTTGCTGAATTTTTCTCTTCCTTGCTCCTTGCCCTTTCCTTTTCCTTTATCATTTTCCCAGAGAGGACAATCTCTTATAAAGTGATCTGGGGATCCACACTTGTGGCAGCTGTAGTCAGGTTTGGCATTAGAGTTCTTTTTCCCGAAGTTCCTTGAGGTGCGGCCTTTCTTGAATATCCTTTTGAACCTTCGAACGATCATGGCAGCTTCATCCTCGTCTACTTCTGAGTCTTCCTCCTCCTCTGCTTTCAGAGCCAACCCCTTGTTCCTCATGGTTTCAGTGTTGACTCCAAGGTGCAACTCGTGGGTCATGAGAGAGCCAGCAAGTTGCTCGATGTTGAACTTGGTGAAGTCCTTAGTTTCCTGTAGGGCTGTCACCTTAGCTCTCCATCTCTCGTCCTGTGGAAGACTTCTGAGAACCTTCCTAACCTGCTCATCTGTAGGAATCTGTCTACCAAGGGAAACCAGCTCATTTATGATGTTAGTAAAACGAGTTAGCATCTCCTGGATGGTTTCCTTAGGTTGCATCTCGAATCTTTCATACTTAGACATAAGTAGATCGATTTTTGAGCGTTTAACCTCATTAGTTCCTTCATGAGTAATCTGCAGCAAATCCCAGATTTCCTTTGTGTTCTTGCACCCCATAACACGATTGTGTTCATGAGGTCCAAGCCCGCAATGGAGCAATTTCACAGCCATAGCATTGATTTCCATTTTGTCAAAATCCTCTTTTTCATATTCAGACATAGGCTTAGGGATTACCTCATTCTGAGCATTTGTTTTGGTGACTTCGAAATCACCAACTTCAATGACCCTCCAAACTTGGTAGTTCTCCGCCTTGATAAAGATCTCCATACGGTTCTTCCAGTAGGTATAGAACTTCCCGTTGAACATAGGAGGTCTCTGAGTTGAGTATCCTTCCTCGAGCTTTTCGTGAGTATTCATTTTCTCCAAGACCTTTCTTCTTCAGGGTTTCATGATTCTCTTAGAAGTTAGGCTCTGATACCAATTGTTGTTTCAATGAATACTACAAGAAGGGGGGGTTGAATTGTAGTATGAGAGTTTAGCCAAACTTTTTGCGGAATTAAAATTAAGTTAGCTAAAGGAACTGAGAGATTAACTAAAGGAACTAAAGTGACCTTTCTTCTTCAGGGTTTCCTGATTCTCTTAGAAGTTAGGCTCTGATACCAATTGTTGTTTCAATGAATACTACAAGAAGGGGGGGTTGAATTGTAGTATGAGAGTTTAGCCAAACTTTTTGCGGAATTAAAATTAAGTTAGCTAAAGGAACTGAGAGATTAACTAAAGGAACTAAAGTATGCAAGAGAGATTTTACGTGGAAAACTCCTTGGCCCTAACAAGGAGAAAAACCACGACCACTTGGGATTTTGGGAAAAGAATCTTCACTAGAATAGGCCAAATGATCCTATTACAAGCTAAAGACTCAAACTCAAGTTCCTCTATGAACTTGAGACCCTGAGGAACAAGTCACCCAACTTGTTACTCTTCTCTTCTCTTTCTCTCTTCTCACTTCTCTGTTCTCTCTTCTCACTTCTCTGTTCTCTCTTCTCTTTCTCTTCTCTTTCTCTTTTCTCTTTCTCTTTTCTCTTTCTCTTCTCTTTCTCATACACAAATGTTCACTCGAACTTCCCCATTCCCCAATTACAACTCGAAAGAAAAACAAACTCTAGTATAAGAACATTAAGAACACTCTAATCAACTTATGTGGAATTGGACGCTTGACTCAATTAAAAGCTTGAAAACTTATGTGAGCAAGGACGAGTTTTTCCAACAGAAATCAAGAGCTATTTATAGATCACAAAACGCCTTGGAAAACTTCATTGTGCAGCAAACCCATTACGCCACTACTCATGCCCACTAAGAAGATCATGTCCCTTAATTTAAGGAACCATGAACTCCTCAATTTTGCAGAACCACGACTTGATGAAGAACGTGGGAGAGTAGGCCGCAAGTTTTGGAAAACATGGCGATTTTATTTTTCTCAAAAGATATTTTCGAAAATAAGAAAATAAAATAAAATCTTTTTGCACAAGATACTTTCGAAATTTAAAAAGAAATAAAATCCCTTTCAAAAGATAAACGTTTTAGATTGCAACCGTTTTCCTAAAAACTAGCATGCACAATTTTATCTTCTTGGACCAATTCCACACAGTTTTTTCGAGTGCCATTTAATGTCTTATACTTACATAAATCCTAAAATATATAAAAATATATTTAGTCTTCATGTTCTCTGATGAAGCTTCTACTCCGAGGCTTCTGTTCCTTGGAAGGAACTTCTCTTCTCTGATGAGGCTTCTTCTCTGAAGCTTCTGTTCCCTGAGGGAACCTTCTCTTCTCCAGTCTTCATTTCTGAAGCGCCAGTTCCTGTGAGGGAACTCTTCTTTTTGGATAGCTTTGTTTCTGGCTTTCCTGTTCCTCATGGTATCTTTGCTCGACACTTAATTCTCCTAGTCTTTGCACTGATCACACACTCAAACAATCAAGCCTTTATTAGTATGTAAGTAAGTGAGGTTGTGTCATCATCAAAATCATTAAGTCCAACAGCCACCATGTCAATCTTGAGCGCCATATTTAGGTGTCTAGAGTTATTCCATGAATCTTAGATAACCTCTTCAACATCCTCTTTAAGAAGCCAGCACATCTCAAAATAAAATCTCCTCTTCTTCTTTGGTTTTTTTTATTTAGCCTGAGCCTCGGTATTCAATAGTATGGTAAGATGATCAGACTTGTACCTAGTCAAATTTTGAACACTAGCATCCTTAAACCAAGATGTCCATCTAGTACAAGCAACAAAACGGTCGAGCCTCTCACGCACTAAAGTCTCAGGAGGATTACCCTTCTCCCATGTCACCCAAGAGCCATCGTGACCCAAATCCCGCAAATTACATGCATCAAGGACTCCTCAAAAATCGTCCATAGCCCTTTGCTCCCTTATTGCTCCACCAGACTTCTCATTTCCACTGATAATTTCATTAAAATCACCACCAAAAACGATAGGATACGGAGAGTTCAAGAAAATATCTCGTATAAGAGCCCAGGTATTGCCTTTGAGAGCCTTGTCCGCCCACCCATAAATCCCCAGAAATCTCCATATTCTGCCACCCATCTCCGTAATGTCACCACAAATGTGACGATCCGAGAAAGAAATATAGAAAAATCCACTCCTTCCCTCCAGAAAATACACAAACCTCCTGATTTTCCTTTGTTGTCAACTCCCATAGCCATAGGGAAACCAAGTTTTCTTTTTAAATTCTCTTATCGTTTTCTCTGGTATGTTACTTTTAACATTCTTTTATTTACTTTTATGTCATCTTTGTTTACTTTATCTCAACTTATGTACTTTTTGTTTTTTTTTTATCAAGTTAATCTGGGATAGGTAGGCTTCATTATTGGATTGATGCAATTGATGATAAATATGCCTTGAAGTTCAGAATTTTTTTTTTTTTTGAAATAATTTTATTTATTATTATAATACTATTCAGTATAGATACTTTAGGCAATTTCTTTTTAACTTTGTAATACATTTCATTTACTTTAATACCGTTCATTTAGTTTTTTGACCTGTGAGAATTGTGACTTTTATTTCAAGATTTAGTAAAAAAAAAATAATCTTATGGACAAACTCCGTAGAATAGTTGTCAAATTTTTGATATTTTTTTTTAATCTAATGGATGAATTATTAAAAACTTATAACTCAAAAGATAAAAGGCCGAAGAAATTTAGAAAAGTTGTTTTGATTGTGATTAAATTAAGTTAGTTTAATTGTGGTTAAGTTAATAATGGTATATTTGGGTCATTAAATTTAACATAAATTAAAGTTGGGTCACTTTGAGTCAACTTCAACCTAAATCAATTCGTGTATTAGGTCAACTTCAAGTCAGGTCATTTGGGTCGGGTCGTTTCGTGTCAAGTCTTTTTGGTTCAAGTCTACTTTTCGGTTTCAAATCAAGGTCGGGTCGAATTCACATCATTTCGGGTCACTTGTTTCAAGTTGATCATGGGTCGAGTCATTTGGGTTGGGTCATTAGGTCTGGGTTAGAATTTTCAAGTCTACTTTATTTATAATTTATTTTACACCTCATTTATGTAAAATTTATTTAACACTTACTGCAAATAATTGTTTTTTACTTTTAACAATTTATTTTTAACTTTTATAGATAATCCTTTTACTTTAATAGATATTCCTTTTACTTTAACAGATATTTCATTTATTTTTCAAAACGTTTTGTTTACTCTTTCGCAATATAAGAATACTCAATAAAGAATATGAAAAAAAATCTCTTAAATTTTTTCCTTTCACTTTAATGATAATTTCATTTACTTTTGGAGTAATTTCTTTTACTTAAACAGTACTTTTCTCTACTTTAAAATTGAACACAATATTTCATAAAACACTTTATTTTCTAATTTTTTTTTTTTTTTTTTTACTTTTAATTGATTTCCTGTTACTTTAACAATATTGTCATTTACCTTTTGATTCATTTCTTCTACTTTTATATCTATCACCAATTTTCACATAGAATAATTCTACTACTTCAACTCAGAAATAATATGTATTCTTCATACAAACATACTACTTAAACCTTCAAACTAATATTTTAGATAAAAACTATACAATTTAAAGTACTCTAATGCTTATGATATATTCAAATTTGTTAAAAACATTTACACTTCAGATGTTGTTTTTACTTTCTTCTCTTCTCAATCTTCAACATTTGTCAACAGTTTCTCTTGCATTTGATTTTTATCATTGAGAAGTAGGTCAACTATTGTCTTTATATGATGGTTTGTCAATCTTTAAAATTTTTTAAAAAAGAAAAAAAATCCATTTAACTTAAGAAATTTAAGTACTTCAAACATAAGTATGGTAACTTACCTCATTTGTCGTTCACAATCCTATCTCATTAACACTATCATACACCTTCATGTGCAGCATTAGATAGCTTCCTGAGTAATTTTCTTCTCTTACTTTTTAGAATGGAAGTTCAATTATTCTCACCTTGTAGGACAATATATCATTTGCCTTTGCATGCTTTCTTTTTTTAAACAACTTCTGTATTTGTATGATCTACGATGGAATGAATATTAATGTAATATGATACACTGAAAAATGAATTTAAAGACACTTTGTTAATCTATTGATGTTTTACCGTTTCTAAGATTCAACTCTGTACAGGCTCATATTCTTTATTGTTCTCGTATAAAGTGCTACCCAAATGATCAATTGTTTCATCTTTGAAGTTTATGACAGCAAGAAAATAATGATCAATTCCTTCTTCAGAGGTATAAATACCTACACATAGAATTTTTTTACACATATTTACTTTAAAGCTATTTTTTATTAATTTAAACATATATTTTTCTACTTTAAATATTTATTCTATGTCTTACACATTGAGCCGTATCCAAGTCCAATGATTGTGAATTGTTCCAATCAATCCATAGTTTTTGCAGACTTGTTACTCCCTTTTTCCCATGAGCATTCAAACACATAATTAAAGCATCCTACAAAAAAATTCCCAAGATTATTTCAAATATTTATTTAATGCATAATTTTATATTATAAAGTAAATGTAAAAAACTTACCATGAAGTCAAATCCAAAGAAGAATCTGACCAAGTCATTTTCAGACCTGTCTTTTTGCATTTCATTGTTATTGAGGTGGTTTGCCCAAGCAGTGATCAGATTAGTTGAAACTTTCCATTCATTGAGCAAACTGTTACAATCTTCCTTTACTATGTCAATTGAATCTATAAACCAACCTACTACTTCGCTGTAATGTTATATTAAATTTAAAGTTAAATTAATGCCAAACAATATAATATATAATGCAACAGGAGTATTTATTTTTTTGCAAGTATAAAACATACCTCTTGTTTAGAAAGTTTTCATCATCATTGATTGCTACATATTCAATCAGTTGGTGACATTTCAAGCTCATGTTTTCCATTACTTCCTTGTGTGTTTTCAAGAAATCAGAAACACATATCATATCTTCCACCCCTTTCTCCTTATCAAGTTTCCTAACAAAACTTTTTTCACAAGATGTTTTCTTTTAGTGTTTATCTCTGCCAAAGCAAGTGCAGCACAGAATTCTATACGATACACCTTTCTCCTATTTTTTAAATCAAGGTAAGAATCAAAAGTGTCTCCAAAAAAACACAACATATGGATCATTGCAAAAACACCACAATTAAGAGTATATCTTAGTATCTTCCACTTGAAGTTAATTTTATCAAACTCATATTCTAGTATTTCATCGGCTTTTTCATGATTAATTCTCTTCAGAAAGTTTGACATTTCCTCCACCTATAACATTTTTAAAGAAATATATAAGTAAAACAAATTTATAGTATAGTTTACTTTAAATAACATATGATTTACTTTAATGAGAACATCTTTTGCTTTATATTTTATCTTTTTTTTTACAGGCATTATAATGTATACTTTTAATACAAACTTATTTACTTTAATAGTAATGTCATTTATTTTACATGAATAATAATTTACTTTTAATAAATTAAAAAATCTTACCACAAGAGATGTAAGAATTTTGTAGAAAGGCTTATGCCTATCATCATACTCCCTGTTATCCAAGTATTGAATGGTCTATTTCAACAAACTACCAAACTATAGTGGTCATTCAGAAGGATTGGAATAAAGATCTGCCATTTAAATTTCACTTATTAGTCTACAAATTCAAAATCATAATGCCTTATAAGGTAGTGTAATTGACATAAATAATTAAACATACCAACTGAGCTGTCATAATTTTCTCCTTTGCATCACAGAGGCACATCCAATCCATGCTTGATTGAATTGTGCTGCGTGTGTTGAAGGAGAATCTTTTCGTTTTTCATTTGGAATTAGCTGGGAAGGATCTTGTGACATGAGAGACGGTTCTAGAGGTCTCTACATATTAATGAGGATATAAAACAAAGTACTTAATTAGATCATATACATTTAATTATGTATTTAGCTAAACATTTAATTTAATACAAAACATTTAATTTAATGCTTACATTGTGGTCAATGCCAAAAAAAAAGCATGAGGGATCTTCTTTCGATTGTGAATCATTCAAAAGAAATTACCAACATTGAACTATATCGGACTTTATCATTTGAGGGGGGCAGTTGGAGCTAAGGATAAAGTCATCCCTTTCTATCATGAGAGGAGCTTTATATTTTAATATCTCTTCACTGTACACATTTAAATGTTTATAAAGTAAATAAAATATTATTTTAAGTAAACTAAATATTAAGTAAAGTAGATAGAATATTTTTAAAATTAAAAAAAAATTCATAACGTACTGCTTGAATGCACTCTGCTTCACAAAGCAGTAATCAGCCACTACTTGTTACAGCTCTTGCATTTCATTCATTCTTGATTTTTTGCTTTTCATTGTTTTTGAAACGAAATCGATTTCAACATCTTTTTCTCAACAATCTAGATTTATGTTTATCTTTGAAGCTATCTCTTGGTGAATGTCCTTAAGCACAATGGTTTCTTGTGCAACAGGTTGTTTATCACTATCACCTGAAATAAAACAGCAGAATTAGTATTAAAGAAATCATACACTATCTACTTTTAATTGATTCAAATTTACTTTTATACCATTTTAACTTTCTTTTGTTAACATCTTACCTTCAATTGTTTTTTCTGTTGCTTTATTTCTTTGTAAGTGTTGATTAGTTTTCTTGATTAACAGTATCCTTTAGGATACTCTCAATGACCGAGCTTACTACATTAGTAAGATCAGCATCAACTTCTTGGTCATCAACTTCAGCCTCCTTCTCTTGTTTGTCTTCATTCTTCTCTTGTTCCTTTTCATTCTTTTCTTACTCCTTCTCATCTTCCTTTTTCTCCTCTTTATTTTCTCCCTTCTCCTCTTTGTTTTCATCCACTTCCTTTTCCTCCTCTTTTTTAGAATATTCTTGTTCCTCCTCTTTTTTCAGATTCTTCCTTTTCATTATCCAGATTAATAGCATAAAGTTTAAAATTTGAAGGATAATCTGCATCCTCTTGATTATTATATTGCCATCATTTTCTGGATTAGTTTCATGATTTTAAAAATGCTCCTCCCATGTTGACAGAAACACATGAGATACATCTCTCATATCATCATAGAGCTTTACTATTTCATCCATAGCCCTTTGTACTTTAGGGTCTTCCATCATCCTTTGTGTTTCAGAAAAATGAGAATCTAATGCAGACACATTCAATCTTTGCTTTTTAATCTTCTTTGTTAAGTAGGTTATACGCTCGGCATGTAACATTGTAAACAGTGTTGAATCTCTAGCCAATAAAAGGAGATCTTATTCAATTTCCTTCAAATAAGTAATAAAAAATTATTATTACAATACTTTTGATAACAAATACTATTTACTTATAAAGTTAATTTGTTTACTTTTCAGTGGTTATTATTTACTTTTTGTTTATTAATCATTATTACTACTAGAAGCAGAGCAAATAAATATAATATATGAAATTGTGACCAATCTCACATAAAACTCCCAAAGAAAGCATGAGATCAAAGTAGATACATTCATTTTTAAAGTTAATACAAAAAATCCAAACTAATCAATAAACAAGTAATATTTGGAAGCTATAAAAAATTACTCACATCATGTGCAGCATCATATATATCTCACTGTCTGTCAAAACGCCTTCTGGAAGGTTGAAAAAGACTAATCTTCTCTCTCTATCAGCAAAATTTTTATACGCAGTCTCAATAACATCACCTAAGTATGCTTGTTGACCTCCTTTTTTACAAACCGGATACATATCTTTTTGGATTTCCCCTTAACCTAATGATGCTTTTGCTTCACTTGCAATTCTTTCTCTTACTTTCTCATTTGTCCAATTTTTGATCTAGGGCAATATTGTTGGTTCAGGCTGCCCTCTAAGTGAATGGTGATGAAAGTACATAATCTGAAGAAACAGGACACATCTACTGATTCTTGTTTTTGATTCCTTATGCTTGTTGTTCTTGAAGCTCCCCACTGCTTTGCACAAGTTATTAAGTACATAATCACACCAATCCAGGCTACGTATTTCTTTTACATTGTCTGCATAATTGATTATCTTTTAATCTATCACTCTATCACTCTGTTTGCAACAGGGGCCGAGAATGTGCTGCAAACATACATCACAAAGAATCTTTTAAAATCATCCCCTCCATCCTTTAGACTCTTTATTTTGTTCTCCAAATTATTCATAAAGATGTCATCGCTATCTACAATTCCTAGCGTCTTCTTCCATTCATTTTGAATCACCGTATTTTCTATAGGTTGCTTCCTTAACTGATAAGTCATGTTGTTCTCTATTACATTTGGAAGCATGAATACATCTTGAACATCATAGGAACTTATAGAAAACTCCTTCATCATTTCAATCTTGAACATACAACTATTTTCATTGAAATGATGACAAAGCCATGGAAGCATCTTTGTTGAAACTTTTGTCAGTTTCAATTCAAGCAAGCCTCCAAATCCAACACTTATTACATCTGATTTCTGTCTCTCACTGAAATCCTTGATCAAATCAAATACTGCATTGGGTCTGCAGTGTGTTTTCTTGATATACAGATTACCATCATTGTCACTTCCTTCTTTAACCTCTATAACTTCTTGTACCTCCTTATCTAACTGTCAAGCTTCATTTTCTTCTTTAAATGAGCTTTTGTGTTTTTTCTACCTTCTTCTGATGATCCATCAAATTCTTTGTTCGTATCATTTTCAGGTTCATAGTTGCTATCTTTTGTTCTTTTTTTGGTTCCTATAATTTGTTAAACTAGGAGATATTAAAATATTTAAATTTAAAATTAAATATATTAAAAAATAAACAACTTAATACAGAACATATGAATCTAACTTAAGATTCTAATACAATAAACTTTTATAAACCTTTCGAAGGTTCTAGTTCCTTAAGCCTTCTCTTTAACAATATTTGCTTTTCTGAAATCCTTTGAAGCTTAGCACCTAATACAGTTAATTTCCACAATGAGTTTATGTTAATACAAGGAGTTTATAAATATAAAACATGTTAAAGAACTTTAAAAACATAAATATTTACTTTATAAGCTTTTTTGTTTACTTTATTAAACTTACCATTTAGTTTATAAATTTATATATGAGTTTCTGTTAATATTACGAGTATATAAATACAGAACATGTTAAATTTCTTTACAAACATATATGTTTACTTTATAAGCCTTTTTTTTTAACTTTATTAAACTTATCATTTACTTTTATATTCAATCATGTGATAGTATGCATCATTAAATTTATATTGATAACATAGACTTATAAAGATAAATGCTGTCATTTATAACTGTTTCTATTTACTTTATAAAATAAATTATTATACTTCAAGATTTATACCTTTAATTGGAGATTGCTTTGAATTTGCAGCTTTCTTTGGAGATATCTTCTATGCTGCAGGAACTTTCTTAGCTGTAGGAGATTTTTGGGCTGCAAGAGATTTCTTGGTTGTAGGAGCTTTTTTTCTTGCATTAGCTTTTTCTTTGCTGCATCAGGTTTTGTTGGAGGTTTTTTTGCAACATTTTTCTTTATAGTACGTTTTTGTCATTTTAATCTGTTTGCAATTCAAAACAAAAATGAATCATACTTTCTTTATTTATACTCTATGGTTTTATATTTCCTGATATATTTACTTTCAAATCAAATCTTGTTGTTATAATACAACTGAAACGATTTCCATACATGCAACATTTCAAAACGATTTCCATACATGTAACATTTCAAAAAAGAAAACTAATATTCACTTCAAACACATAATAGCTAGGTAATGAGACTATCATAACTTAATGAAACTGTAGTGGCTCTAGATAGAAATTAGGACCTATTGGTCTCAGCTGCAAATTCATTGAAAACTTGCATATTGTTTTAGTTATATTCAACCTCTAGGTTTAGCAATTATCCATCCCTAATAATTTTGGACAATTTTTGAACAAATTACATATAGGTTTAATTAATACACAAGCCATAATACACAAGCCACATCAATTTCTTAATTTATACACAAGCCATAATAGCTACAGATCTCATAGTAATTCATTAACTTTTAATTAATTTAAAGTTACTTTTAGCTAATCTCTATCTAATTGTAAAAATAATCCACTCAAAAGAAAACTACTCCAACTTATGATTTTATTTTTTTGACTTTTAATTATTTTGTATCAACTTTTATTTGATTTCTTTTAACTATTATCAACAATTACTCAAAAAATAACCAAAATTACTCTAAATTAGTAGCAATAGAACTAAAATTACTCAAATTTGTAAATATAAAAAGATCTAAAGTTTTACCAATATTCTTTAAAAAAAAAAACTTTGTTATAATTTTTACCAAAATTTGTGAAAAAAAAAAAAAAAAAAAAAAAACTGATCTAAATTTATGTCAAAATTCATAATTAAAAATAAATAAATAAATAAACCTTTGATTCAACTTTGAATTAATTTCTAATCAATTTTAAACTAAATTACAACAAATTTAAATAGAAACGAAAAGTAAATCAAACGTAATTTGAACACAAACAAACAAAATTCTGAAAATACCTGATTATTGAGAAAATCGAACTTCGAAACACAAAAATTGAACTTCAAACTACTCCGATTGAACTTTTGCTACTTCAAATTCAACATATATTCAAGAAAAAAACACAAAAATAAGTAATAAATAGCAACAAAATTAGACGAAAGAGTATGAACTTCAAAGTTTCGAAGTAATACCTAATATTCGCCAATTTTTGCCAATTTTCGAAAATTTTTGTTTCGAACCTGAAAAATGTAGTCAGTTAACTTAAAATTGTGATTATATAACGAAATTAAGCAGTTATGGCAGTTTTTTGAAGATGTTGAGTAGTTAAAAATGGCGGAGCAGAGAGAGAAGAGAGATAAAATCGCGGAGGAGAGAGATAGAAGAGAAAGAAGATGGAGCCTAAATTTTCGTTCTTCATTTAATTTGTCTGAACTAATTTAGGCCGTTAGATCACGCGCCTATTGTCTCTGATATGATGGTTTAGATTAGTTCTTAGTTCTCACGGTAACTCAGTCTATATATATATATATATATATATATATATATATATATATATATATATATATATATATATATATATATAATTCGATCTTATATATGTGAAAGATAAAACTTTATGGAAACTAAAACTTTAAAATAACTTATTTATAAACACTAGAAAATTTATCTGATATAGCTTACATGAGATTATGTTTACGCATAGTTCTCGCTTAAATGGCGCGACAATTAGCGAAAAGTTAGAACGCCAAGTATCTATCTCGTAGTCTGGCTATGAGATTTGACTTTATAAATTAGTGATATATGAAACGATATAATACAATTGACATGATAATTTTTTTTTTTTTTTTGAGAAATTCTACATTATAATCCTCTGGTAATGAGTTTTCCAAGTTGTGCCCCCTCCTTATAAAAGTTACATAGTTTAAACCTCAACTTACAACTATGTATCAATGGTGATCTTGTCGTTATCCTACTATTACCAGACACCATTAGTGGGGCCCACTTTATACCTATTATTTATTTCTCGAATTGCATTCTCAAAAAATGTTCCATTAAAGGTTTTAGGGGTCATTTTGACCCTTAAGGATCCAAATAATTAAGCTCGGATTCGGAAAAAAAATATGTAAAAGCCCCTTTTTGTAAATTTGAATTTCTATAGCTAAAAGAATAATGACAAATAAGGGTTTTACTTTATTTTAGCCAAATCATAGCTCAATTTGGTCTCTTAAGGATCAAAACGACCGCTAAAATTTTTTTATGGAGTATTTCTTTAAGCATGCAAATCGAGAAAAAAAAATTAGGGCCTGTTCTTTAAAGCTGCTCCGCTCTGCTCTGCTGAGTCTTGCTCAACTCTATCTGCATTAATTTGCTCTGCTCAGCTTAAAAATAACAATTAATATTAAATTATTATAATAATAATTAATATTTAATAATAATAATAATTAATTAATATTTAATAATAATAATTAATATTTAATAATAATTATATTTAATATTTAATAATAGATTTTTTATAATAAAAATTATTATTTAAAGATAATAACTAATATTTAAGGATAATAATTATTATTAATTTTTAATGATAATATTAATAAATATTTAATATTTAATACTAATAAATAATTAATATTTAATAATAAAAATAATATTAATTAATTGATATATAATTATAATAATAAATAAATAATTAATGTTTATAAATAATAATAATAATAATAATAATAGTAGTAGTAGTAGTAGTAGTAGTAGTAGTAGTAGTAGTAGTAGTAGTAGTAGTAGTAGTAGTAGTAGTAGTAGTAGTAGTAGTAGTAGTAGTAATAGTAATAGTAATAGTAATAGTAATAATAATGATAATAATAATGAAATCTGCTCTACTCTACTGAAATCTGCTCCGCTCTGCTGATTCATACTCTACTCTGCTCTGCTGTGCCCAGAACTCAAAAAGAACATGGCCTTAATAGGTGTAAACTGTAAAGTGCTCCCACTAATGGTGATCGTTAACAGTAGGATAACGATAAGGTCACTATCATACATAATTGTAAGTTGAAGGTGACAGTGTATAACTTTTAAAAGGAAGGGGCCACGTCATCAGTTTGAAAAAGTCAATACTATAGGATTATAGTGTAGAAGTTAATTAGACGCATATATACATATAATTAGACGCATATATACATATAATACATGTACCATCTCCGATCTCTTTAATATGCCACCCTCAAGTCCTCAACAATTAATTAGACGCATTGCTGACTTAATAAAGACCTACTTAAACACGTGTATATAATTATCTTAGTTAATAGAGAATGCCATGGTGCGTAGTGGTATTACTGATAACACGCCTGTCATTATGCAAATTCTGAGTACTCAGCATCACTCAATGTTCTTTGTAAGTGGATGTGCTTCATGCCTCACATAATGATGATACCACCATAAAACATCTTTTCTACAATTCTTATTGGTGAATGCTGTTTCAATATCCAGTTCGACAAGCCGTCATTTACACTAACAATTATTGTACAAAGAGTCGACATGCATGCAAAGTAAGCTTCCACAAGTCAATTTGCCCGGTCCACCCGGCCGAGCGCGAGTACACCATTTAAAACGCTTTAATTCGCCCGGACGGAGGCATGCAGCTTGCCCGACCAACCACGAGTGAGGATCGTAATAGCCTAGCAATCTTCATCTGATTGCATTACCATTTCCAACATCAATTATTTTGGAAAAGAGGGTGCAAAGTGTAAGACGAAATACTATGTATAGAGTATCATTTGGTCGATTAAGAGTAATTTTTAAAATATATTAAGAAAACACTAAAATAAATAAACTATTAGATAAGTTTAATGAGGGTGACATAGTTAATTTCAAAGAGTGACTTGATTTTTACTCTTTATAAGGAGTAACTTTATTAATATAACCTAAGTATATATGAGAATCATGGAGTGAAGGGATGGTTTTTACCGCTATCTTCCCCAAGTGACCTTAGTTCGATCTTAACTCCACCCCTCCTATGATAGGATGGGCACCCCTCGTAATTTACTAAAAAAATATAACCTAAGTATATTTTATCTAGATTGAGTTGACTTTTGATTTTTGTATGAAAACTTTACCACTATTGATATACAATATTTATTATGCATTCAATTTATTTTACATTTTGTACATTTTCTATGTTTTTTTTTTATACTACCTCTGTTAATTATTTTTTGCATCAAAGGAATATTTTATGTCTCACAAATAATACCCCTTTATTGCACATAATAATTAACGGAGGTAGTATTTATTTTTTAACTTGAAATTCATTAATGCTTGCTATTGCATTACAATTTGGATTAATGTCTTAGATTTTGATATTTAAAACATAACTTTTTTGTATTAAAATTATAACCACCAATTGAGACAAATTTCACAATCACATGAATGTATTTTCCTTACATATAAATACAAGCAACCTCGTTATTAAAAGTTTGCCTCCCTTACCATGGACCTATGTTTTCAAGAAATGTGTTTTTTTTTAAAAAAATAAATAAATGGGTTAAGTAGTTATAATAAAAGGGACATGGAAACTAGGGCATGCAGCTAATACTAGCGTCATAATTATCCATATTCGAGAGCTCTTTTGGTTTGGCCTCATGTCACAACTTTAGTTGTTAATAACATTAATTAGAGAAACTATGTGTTAAGGGTAAAAATACCCCCAGCACGTGGTCCAATCCCATAGAGACACGTGGCCCAAATTAAAAGACGACACATGTCCCTATAGGAAGATGACACGTTCAAACTTGAAAAGCACCTCAATGAAAGAAGGCCTCCTTACATCAAGAGGCCAAAAATTCGAGAAAGACACAAAAGAAGCGCCATAAGGGGGCACGTGTCCTCTCCCAATTGCGCCGCCAATCAGAGCACACCATCCTAGGTCACTAACCCTAAAGGGGCACAATTTTCTAACCCTATAAATACCCTAATCATTTATGATGGAAGGGGTGGATTGTGACATAACATTGAACAGAGCATTAAGAGCTCTAACTTCTGTCTACTTGCTCTCTCTAGCCTTTCGATTTCCGGTTACTAACTTAATCGTCGGAGGCGAATATTGTGATAAACGGATATTCGTTATTTTGCAAGTGTCCGCGCCCACATGTCTGAAGCCGTTACCAGTATCCCGATGGAATCACAAAAAACCTCGAAACATTTGGCGCCATATGTAGGGATACTCGTCCGATATGGCATTAGGTGGTAAGGACCTAACACCGGTCCCGATCTTGGTCAGGACGGACATGTAGAGAATTTGATTACAACAACCAATGCTAGTGATCCTCTGACCGCCTCATTCTATGAGCCCGAGGATCCCCTGGTGACTGCTGGTCCCATCAAGGTTGCCCTGACCAAGCTCCGAAGAGAGCTCGAGAGTAAGATGCCATCTACTTCTAGGAAACAGCCCAAGAGAGAAAGGAGAAGGCCCTTAGAGGAAAGCTTAGAGCAAGGCGGCCAATGCCGAACATGTTGGAAATACCCCATTCCGCCGATCCGGACGGTCACCGAGGGTGCCATAGACGAATGTGTCTAGGCTCCTTGAGAAAACACAGTGGGCTGGGGTGAAGACCAAACAGACTCAGAAGGAAGTAACTGAGCCTTCTAGCATTAGAAGGGTGCGAGAGAATACATTCAGCACAAGTAGCTAGAGCGGGCAGCATATTTGGACAACGCTTCCACCCCGACTATGCCGGATGATCTCTCATACCACACCTTTTCCATGCATACCAGCTGTGCTAGACCAGCAGAAGTCAAGCTCACCGTACTCAGACTCTAATTCTAGTCGTTCAACCACTTCAGTATCAAATGCCTTAGAAACTTAATGCAATTCTGTCGCCTAATCCCCCTGTCTACGGACAATACGGGCTATATGACCAAATGTACGACCAGGCAGCATACCTGGCTGGACCGGCCACACATCCTCAACCCATTGATTGGGAAATGCCCTTGTTAAATCTTGGTGACAAGCCACCTCCGTTTTCTCAAGAAATTCTCAACTCTCCTCAACCAGCGAAGGTGAAGAGTGTGTGAGTGCCTATGATGGTACGGGCAACCAAGAAGAGCATGTAACCTCGTACAAAAATCTGATATATTTGCAATGTGTGGACGACGCCACTTGGTGTAGATGATTCCCGGCCACCCTTAAGGGCGTGGCGCGGGATTGATTTAATACCCTGCCAGCCGGATGCATCAATTGCTTTACAACTCTCAATCTGTTGTTTGTTGGAAACTTCTCCTACAATATACCTCCCCGGAATACCAGCCTTAACTTGGCAACTATCGTCAAAGGAAAGAACGAGGGGTTGCGTTCGTACGTCTAGAGGTTCAATCAAGAGAAAGCCCAAATTCATAATCTAGTAGATGAAATGGCCTATTCGGAGTTTCTCCGGGGATTAAGGCATAATGGCTTCAAGTTTGACTTGGTCGGAAAAAAGGTTGTGTTATGCGGGAAGCCAAAGTCTATATTGAGGCAGCTGATTTCTGTTCGCTTACAAAAGCAGAAGTACTGGCGGTTAAGGGGGCTAGAAGAAGAAATCTACTCATCAAGACTCGCCCAGTAAATAGAAAGCAGGAAACAACAAAAGAAAAGAGGTTTGGGTGGCTGACTGCCTACAGACCAAATTGAAGAAAGTCAAGACGTATGAGCCTCTATACGAATTCAACAAAGATTGTTATTCAATTTTGATGGAAATCAAAGACAAGTTAGAGTTTAATAAGCCTCAATCGTTGAGAGGATCGGCCCAGTATAGAAACAAGAACAAGTAATGCCATTACCACAAAGATGCGGGACATGACACGAATGATGGCAACAACTTGAAGATGTTACTAGATAAGCTGGCCGAAAAGGACATTCTCAACTCGTACGTTATGAAGTCTAAGTTCACCTATACTAAGACAGACAACAAATCTGAGAAGAAGAAGAAGAATGATAAAGAAAAAGATGATAAGAACAGCACTAACTCAGGGTCCATGGCCATTATATCAGGCGTCTTTGCCGCAGGTGTCCCAACCATGAAAGGAATTAAGCAAGATACATGAAAGTTTGAGAATACGCTGCACACTGAAGGGGTGAAGGATGAACCTTTCCTAAAAGTGACAGTTTGCTAGTCAGACCAAGGCGAGATTAAAGCCCCTTACAATGATCCTATGGTATTCATCATGAAGGTTACGAACCTAAAGGTCGGTTGAGTGCTGGTAGATACTGACAGCTCGTCTGACATCATAAGCCTGGGATGTTTGAAGAACCTAAAGTTTCCCGAAGATGCCCTCCAGGATATTTCTCATCCACTGGTTGGATTTAGCGGGAGTATCATCCAGCCGGTCCGACGAATTGGCTTGCCTGTCTGATTCGAGAAGAAGGGAGAAGGAAGAGACATGGTTGTCCACTTTCTGGTTGTCAAAGAGCTTACATGCTACCATGTTATTCTCGGCCGCCCCACTTTAACAGCAGCAAAGGCAGTAATCGTTCCTCATCTAATGCTGATGAAGTTTGAGCGGACGGATGGGAAGATTGGTTCCATTAATGGAAACAAGAAAATGGCAAAGGAATGTAATCAGCTGGCCGTGAAGCCAACCACTAGTGGACAAGGAAAATCGTCTGAGCCAAACTCAGAGGAAGGGTCACTCCAAGCATACCAAGTCGGCAAGAAACGTAAGTCGATCAAAAGAGAGCACGCATAGCAGTTAATGATCGTCGGTCGGCCAGAAGAGTTGAGGCCACAGCCAACCGACGATCATAAAGACATAGTGCTCGACCCCAACCAGCCTATTCGGACGGTCAAAGTGGGCATTATGGCTATGGGTTTGCTTAAAGATGCCATAGTAAAATTATTGAAGGAATTCAGAGATGTGTTTGCTTTTGAAATTCATGAAATGTCGGGCATCAGTCTAGACATGGACGTTCACAAATTAGCCGTGAATTCGGCCATTAAGCCTGTCCGACAGAAAAAGAGAAATCATGGAGAAGAAAGGAATCAGGCGTCCGCAACAGAAGTAAAGAAATTGTTGGACGCTGGTTTCATTCGACAATGTTACTACCCCGACTGGGTAGCAAACGTAGTCCTTGTAAAAAAAGCCGAATGGAACATGGAAAATGGGCGTGGATTATACCGACCTGGCCTCAATAAGGCATGTCCTAAGGATAGTTTTCCCTTGCCTAAAATCGACTGGCTGGTTGATTCAACCGCCGGACATGCCCTTAAGAGCTTTATGGACGCATACTTCGGATTTCATCAGATCCCTTTATGGGAGGAAGATCAAGAAAAAACAGCCACTACTACAAAAATAGGCAAAGAGACATGTCCAAATAGCCTTAGAGACCCCTTTACTCCGGAGTCTATTTGTTAAAGAGGCCCCATCTTGTGAAGGGGGTTTGTTTATATGAAAGAAGAGTCCCATTGTCAAAGAAAGGGGATCTATCATACTAGTGCTTTAATTTCATGAATAATTTAGTAAGAAATGGGACCCGTGACTTAGGAAATAAGGTCTCTTTGCTAAATTTATACAGACTTGTCAATATTCAAATGGGGTCTCTTAGTCTCTTAATTTATAAAAATAAAAAAAAAATAAAAAATAAATTATCTTAATGATTTTTTAAAAACCAAAATTTATCTCAATCAATGTAGTTCATAACTTTTTTAAAATAAGAATCAACGAAACCCATTATCAAAATGAGCAAATATAAATTCATTATATAAATAAGTACAATTCTTTTAAAAAAATCATTACAATTTACATATAAATTTACATTCATACAACAAATATATACAGCAAAGATTATACGATACGAGTATTATTTACAAGAGTCTACAGAAATAACATCAAATTAATAAAATTTAACACAAAAAAAAAAAAAAAAAAAAAAAAAAAAAAAAAAAAGCGAATCGAAGGGTAAATCACGTCTCAAACTCTTAAATGAGATAGAAATTGGAGCAACATTTTTGGTGGAAGGCAATGAGAAAAGATCCGAATAACACAATTTGTAGTACATAGTTTCAAGCTCCAATCGTTAACTATTCCAAGATCACTCATTTCCTCGGCGACGGAATCACAAATGGGATCATCCATAGGCTCCCATTGACACCTAGCAACTAACAATAAAATGCAATTAAGAATTTTACCAATTAACATGAAAATTTAACAACAATCAAATACAATTTCTGGTCATTATATGATCTAAATCAAAATGAACAATTGCACAATGCTAAGCAAATTTTGACCCTCGATCATGACGACCGAGCAAAATGAAACCCAACTGTTTAGGCAAATCTCAACAAGGATATATGAGAATCTTCTATGTTTGAGGGGTAATAACAATCATACTACCAAAGCATACAAAATAACAATAAAGCAATAATAAAGTAATAGACAAGCAATGAAATAGCAATAAATAGACAAAATGAATTTTACTACGAAAAGAGTGAGTTTAGAGACATAATACTGAATAAGGACTAGCCTCCTTCTTCAGTAGGGATGAAGCTCCGCAGATAAATGAAGAGTAATTTTATTATATTCAGAGTATCTGTGCGTATATGAGTGCTCAAAATGTCTAATCATGCTTATTTATACCTAGGGAACTCTAGGGTTTACAAAGATATTCGAAATATATTCAAAATAGGGAAGATCTTCTTGATTTATCTCCTTCCCTGTTCTGTAGGTGTATCTTTGGCAAGTATCTTTTTGATTGATATCCTTGATGCTGCTTTCCTTGTTCATTCCAATCAGGCCGTTTTGCTCACTTTTGCTAAGTATTTGCTTCTTGGATTGGTGCCCTAAATGTTATGGGTCGTATTACAATACGGGCCCAACAATTGCCCCTAATTTTTATTTCCAAGTGTTTGGAAGTGAAAATTACCTAAAGAAAGCTCTAGAAAATATTTTTAAATTCAGAAATTGTTCCAACGGTTAGCAAAATAGAAAGTGGTGGCGGTTTTAAGGCAACTTCTTCGATAACTGTGAAGGGCGGTTTTATTTCCGTCTTTGGTATTTATTGGGTGTGCAGGCTATTGTCTAATCACTTCAATTGCTTTGCCCCTAATTTCAATTTCATCAGGTATTTCCTCTCTCCCCTCTGTTTGCTCTGTTTTACACTTTGTATTTTTCTCTTGTTTTTGCGATGGATGATCATGTGAGAGTGGTGTTTGCTGGGGTGGATGAGGGTGTGAAAAAGCCAAACTTGGTGGCGCAGAACGCCTTTCCTGTCAAGGATACCTATCCTTCCACCATTACGAAGGAGGAAGTTCAGAGTATTGCTGCACTTGCGCGTTTTCCTGATGGGGTTGTGGTGAAAATTCCATCAGCTAGGGAAAGGGCTGACTGGATTGCCCCTGGTTGGGTGTGTTTCTTTGAGTACCCTTTTGTAATTGGGCATACGTTTCCTTTTTCTGCTCTTGTTCGCCAATTTCTTTCTAGAGTTAGGGTTTCACCTTGTCAATTGTTGCCCCAAACTTGGAGGGTATTGAGAATTCTGGATTTGCTGAGTGTGAATTTCGGTATAAAACTTGATGTGAGGGATTTGTGTTACCCTTATACTATTAGGACCAGTGGTAAAGGTCGGGTTGGTCTTCGCCTGAAGGATGGTGTTGGTCCTTTGGTGACTGATTTGGAGAAGGCGTTTGACAAGAAGTGGTATCACAAGTTCTTCTTTGTGAGGATTGATTCGTTGGGTGATGATTGTGATTTTTTGATTGACACTGTTGAGGCTGAAGGTATTCTGTTTTCTTATTCTTTTATGTTCTTCTTTCCTTCTTTGTTGATTTGGGCTTATTTGCCTGTTGGTTGCAGTGAGTAAATTGAAGCAACGCTCTCAATCTCCATCTCTGATAGACAAGTTGTACAAGTTGAGTGCAGACGAGAGGTCTTTCATCAAGTTGACGCAATCTGAAGCAGTTATTCAAATTAAGTCCTTGGACGAATCTGATTCTGAACAGAAAGTTGCCCCAACCATGTCTCAAGGTTTGTTTTCTTTCTCCCTTGTGAGTTTCGATGTTTTGTTGCACTTATACTTTTGTGGATGTGTGGTTTGCTTGTTTAGTCTGTGTGTTTTTAGTTTTGAATTGGCTGTTTCTTTGTTTAACATCCTTGCATACAATTGTTGCACTTAACGTCCTTGTTGTATATATTTGCTATGATCCTTGTTGTATACATTTGTTGTGTTCCTAGTTGTATAAGTTTTTTGAACCAACTGTATTCCTTGTAGATACGTCAAGGTCACTAAGGTCTCATGATCTTCTTAGCTCATCCTCCATCTTGGGTCGTCTTAAGTCTCGTTCGTCCCCCCAGACTTCTGAGGCTGTTCCCATCAAGATGGTTGCTCCTAGGGGTGTTGCTCCTCCGCCTCCGCCTCGTGCTAGTCTTAAGAGGAAGTTGGAGATGCCCATTGATGTTGACGCTGCTGAGTTTTCTTTTGATTCTCTTGCTCCACATGTAGATACCTTGTTGTTTCCTTCCTTCAAGGATCGCCAGTCTTCAATGACTTTTGCTGATCTTTCACAAGAGGCGGCTGTACAGTCTTTCCAGGTATAGTATACTCCAAAAATTTTTTTACATAAAATCGACCTTATTGAAATATGCTTCTTACACTTCATCTTTGATGTGCAGAGCCTTCAGTCCTGCCTTGGTGTTTTAGGCAAGGTGTCAGAATTTTCTCGGGTGTATGAGGCTATGAAGAAGGAGCGTGATGCTCTGTCTGACAAGTACAAGGCTGCTACTGAGGCTTTGAAGGCTGAACGGACTAAGCACCGGGACTGCATTTCTGAACGGGATGGGCTGAAGAGTACCCTGAAGGAAGCTGCTAACGAAGCCATTGATGCTGCTACGTACTATTATGGGAAGGCACATCTTGAGATGATGGAGGAGTTCCAGCAAGGAAAGCATGAGGCTTGGGATTATGATGGTGACAAGGCTTCTTTTGAGAAGGCGTTTCCTGAAGGGACTGCTGCTCCTGGTTCCCTACTGCTGAGCTTTGCTGATGAGGAAGTGAATTCTCCTCACAATGAAGAAATTAAGGATGCCCCAGAGGTGATGAAGCCTGTAGCTGAAGAAGTAGCCCCTGCTGACAACATGGGAGAGAATTAGTTTATCTGGTGTTGTGTCACCTTAATTTTTTTTTTTTTTTTTTAAAAAAATAAAATGTACAACTTTGGATGCTGTTTCTGTTTACTGCCTTAGTGCAGTCTGGATAATTTGTTTCTATTTTGTGCTACGCTTCTGTAGCTGGATGCTTTGTTTAATTTTGTTGCAATGCAACTAAGTATTTCTATCTTTCTTGCTGTGTGATTGTCTTTTCTGTATAGTGTGCTGTGAATGCAGTTGTATCACGAATGTATTACAGTTGTATTACAGTTGTATTACAGTTGTATTACAGTAATGATGTTACTTACATGTGTTTGTATGTTTTGTAAGGGTAGTAGGTCTGTTCTTTTCAGGAATGCCTTGTCTTTGTTCTGTAGTGAAGGGACTTGTTGTACTCTTGTTCAGTAATGTCAATCGTGTTCCTTGCAAAACAGAGGAAGGTGAGGGGTGGCCGTGGGTTTCCCCAACGGCCCTCCGATGCCAAAGTCAGTACTCGTAATGATCATAAGGTAAATTGACAAAAGATAGAGATAGATGAGTACCTTTCGTGCTAATTTTGGCTGTTGGAGATTTTTGTGTTTTTCTGTTTTTTGGTTTTTTTTGTATTTTTGCTTGTTTTCCTGTTTTTTTTGTTTTCTTTTTTGTAAATTAAAAGACAAAATAGAAATAACAATTGCGTACCTTTCTTCAGAAATGATATAACTTTAAATGTGCTGCGTTCCAGCTTCGCTACACTTCTTTTCTTTCCGCATTCCTGAGTCTGTATGCTCCATTACCTACTACCTTGGTGATTTCATAGGGTCCTTCCCAGTTGGGTGTTAGCTTTCCTGCATTGACTTCCTTGGTGTTTTCGTATACCTTTCTGAGGACCCAATCTCCTAGCTTGAAGACTTTAACTCTAACGTTCTTGTTGAAGGATCTTGCTACTTCCTGTTGGTATGCTGCCATTCTCATTTGTGCATCTTCCCTTAGATCCTCCACTGTTTCTAAATTGTGAATTAGTTCTGCTTGATTTCTTTCTTTTGTCATCAGCCCGTACCTTGCTGTAGGCACTTCTACCTCCGTTGGAATTACTGCTTCACATCCGTACACCAATGAGAAAAGGGGTATGACCTATAGCGCCTTTAGGAGTTGTTCTGTCTGCCCACAATATGTTGGGTAGTTCGTCTGCCCATTTTCCTTTGGCTCCTTCCAGCCTTTTCTTCATGTTGCCTATAAGGACTTTGTTACTTGATTCTGCTTGTCCATTTGCTTGTGGGTATCTTGGTGTAGATGTGATAAGGGAGATGTTCCATTCCTTACAGAACTTGGTGGTTTTGTTGCTGATGAATTGAGACCCATTGTCTGTAATGATCTCTGCTGGTACTCCGAATCTGCTTAGAATGTTCCTCTTTATAAATGAAATGACGTGCTTATCCTTGATCTCCTTGTACGCTTCTGCTTCAATCCATTTGGAAAAGTAGTCTGTCATTGCTAAGAAGTACACTCTCTGTCCTGATGACGGTGGTAGCTTTACTATATCCATTCCCCACTTCATAAATGGCCACGGTGTCAATGTTGGGTGTAACTCTTCTAATGGCTTGTGTGTCAAGGGCGCATGTTTTTGGCATGCTAAGCACTTCTTGGCGAACTCAACTGCATCCTTTCTCATACTGGGCCAGTAGTATCCCATTCTGAGTGCCTTGTTGGCTAAATTTCTTCCTCCGGGGTGATTTCCGCATTCTCCACTATGTAAGGATTGTAAGACTTGTTGAGCTTCTTTTCTTTCCAGGCATCTTAAGAAAGGTCCTGCTGCAGATTTCTTGAAGAGTACATTGCTGATTAGGCAGTATTTGGAGGCTTTCTGAGCGAATGCTTGAGCTGTTACTTTCCCTGTTGGTTTCGTGTTGCCTAAAAGGTATTCTTTCAGGGGTGTTATCCAACTGTTGTCTTCTTCTTCTGTAGGGCCTGTTTGAATTTCGTAGACACTCATGGTTGATTCCTTCTCTATGGCTGGTGAGAGTACATGTACTAGTGGGATTGCCCCAAATTCTTCTGGATTGATGTTTGACCCCAAATTTGCCAATGCATCTGCTTCGGTTAGGTTCCGGGGTACTTGTTCTATCTTGAACTCCTTGAATTCCTTGATGAGCTTCTCTGATTTTTCCTGTCTTCAGTAGGTTTTGAATTTCTTCGTTGATGATCTTGTTCCTTTCTGGCGCGAATTTTCTTCTTTTTTGCTTCACTGGTGTATGCATTGGGTCTACGTTTAGCTTGTGGGTGATAATCTCTGGGGGAATGCCTTTCATGTCTTCGTGGGTCCAAGCAAACACATCTTTCTCTTCTTCTAGAAAGTCGTAAATTTGTTGTCTGAGTTCCGCTTTCAGCTCTGATCCTATTCTGACTTTCTGATCTGGATGTAGGGGGTTCAGCTGGACTTCAGTAGCTTCTTGCTCTTCTGATATACTCAACTTCTCTTGGCCCAGCTGATCCTATGATTGCTATGCTGAACTCTTTTCTGCAGATGTTGCTTTCAGTGCTATCTTGTAACATTCTTTGGCTTCCCTAGGATCTCCTCTGATTTCTTGAATTCCCCATCTAGTAGGAAACTTAATGACCTGATGGTACGTAAAAGGGATGGCTTTCATTTCGTGTATCCAGGGTCTTCTCAAAATCATATTGTATGAGGATAGGGTGTCGATTACTAAGAATTTGACTTGCAGGTTGATCCCTTTTGCATACGTTGCCAATGTAATCTCTCCACTTGTCTTCTTGGTTTCCCCACTGAATCCTACTAGCATTGTTGATTTGTTGACAATATTCTTCTTATCTATGTTCATGTGCTTCAGGGTATCCAGCATGATGATATTTGCAGAACTTCCATTATCAACTAGGATTCGCTTAATCATGCAATTTCCAACTGGGAGCGAGATTACTAGGCCGTCATGATGACCTTCTACTGCGTCGCTTTCTTCAAACATGATAGGGATGTCTATCTTTGATTTCTCCCTCTTGTCTGGTTGCTCTTTGTTGCTTTCCTTTGCGTGCCGCTTCGCTGCTGAATATGTTAGGCCGCATACTTCTGATCCTCCTGATATGAAACAGATGGTTTTGACAATTGGAGGTGGGGGTGGAGGACCTCCTTGCTTGGACTCTCTATCTTTCCCTGAAGCTTTAGATCTATCTGACAAGAGTTCCTTGAGGTAGCCCTTCTTTAATAGGTATGCAACTTCCTTTCTGAGCGCGACACATTCGTCAGTAGTGTGACCAATATCTGAATGGAAATCACACCATCTGGATGGATCCTTCTTCTCCCCAGGCCTATCACTCCTTCTAGGCCACTGAACTGTATCTCCCATCTTGTTCAAGGTCCTTATTACTCCTGCAGGATTGACATTGAAGCAATACTCGTGCAACTTGGGTGGGAGCTCAGGATCTTCTCTCCAATCAGAAAACTCTTCTTCGACAGTGTTGACTGATCCTTCATCAAAGCGGGAACGCGGATACGGCTTGAATCGATGATCTCTCCTGGGGAAGTTGTTGTTCCTTCTTGACGGGCGATCTTCATCCTTTCTGAGCTCTGGAGTCTTTCTTGCATATGCATCTTCTTCAAATCTGACTTGAGCCATTGCCTTAGCTTGTACATCTTCAAAGGTTGTGCATGGATATTTGGTCAATTCCTTGTAGAGCTAACTGTGATCTAGCAATCCTCTTCTGAACGCTTCAATGGTTGTAGGAGCATCGCACTTGTGTATTCCAATCTTTTCCCTGTTGAACCTATTAAGGTAATCTCTCAAGGATTCACCGTGTCTTTGCACAACACGATACAAATCCGATGACTGCTTTTTTATTTTCCTGCTGCTGGCGAACTGGACCTTGAATAGGTTTACCATTCCTGCAAAAGATCGAATTGTCCCATTATCTAAATTAATGAACCAAGTTAGGGCTGGACCTGATAATGTGGCTCCAAAGCCTTTGCACATGATGGCCTCCCTGATGTCTCTAGGGATTGAGCTGGTCATCATCTTCTGCTTGTAAAGGGATACATGCTCATCAGGGTCTGTTGTTCCGTCGTACATGGCCATGCTGGGTGTGCTGAACCTCTTTGGCACTTCTACCATGGCGATCTCTTCTGAGAAAGGAGACTCTATATAGCCATCTGATGCTTCTTCCTCCATGGGCTTTGCCATTCCAGGGATCTTGGCGATCTTGGCTTCGATCGCTTTGAGGTACTCTTTGACTATCTTCTCTATCTTCCCCTCCTCAGATCCTTCTTGACTATTCTGCTTTGGGGTTCCTGCATTCAGACAGTCCAGATCTAGGGTTGTTTCCCTAGTGTTAGATCCTTTTTCCCCGTTAGGGGTATGAAAGACACCTGACATATCAAGCTGCATGGCTATACTTTCAGTGTTTTTTCTGGTATTAATGGTTTTGGAAGCGGCTGATTGTATTTGGCTACGGAGGGCTTCATTTTGCTTGGTGAGGCTGGTAAGCTTGGCTTCAGTTTGGACTTTTTGGGCCAACAGTGTTTCAATTTGGCTTTTTTGTTGGTCTAAGGTTTGACGGAATGCGTTCATTCCCTCATTGATTTCGGCTATGGTAAAGGGTACTTGGTGCCCAGACATGGTGTCTGTATTGATTTTTTGGTGAATTGGTAGGTTAATTGATTATCAGCCCCACGGTGGGCGCCAAATTGTTTAGGCAAATCTCAACAAGGACATATGAGAATCTGCTAGGTTTGAGGGGTAATAACAATCATACTACCAAAGCATACAAAATAACAATAAAGCAATAATAAAGTAATAGATAAGCAATGAAATAGCAATAAATAGACAAAATGAATTTTACTACGAAAAGAGTGAGTTTAGAGACATAATACTGAATAAGGACTAGCCTCCTTCTTCAGTAGGGATGAAGCTCCGCAGATAAATGAAGAGTAATTTTATTATATTCAGAGTATCTGTGCGTATAAGAGTGCTCAAAATGTCTAATCATGCTTATTTATACCTAGGGAACTCTAGGGTTTACAAAGATATTCGAAATATATTCAAAATAGGGAAGATCTTCTTGATTTATCTCCTTCCCTGTTCTGTAGGTGTATCTTTGGCAAGTATCTTTTTGATTGATATCCTTGATGCTGCTTTCCTTGTTCATTCCAATCAGGCCGTTTTGCTCACTTTTGCTAAGTATTTGCTTCTTGGATTGGTGCCCTAAATGTTATGGGTCGTATTACAATACGGGCCTAACACCAACCATTTTTTAGTATTACAGATGTGTGCATGCAATAGAAATTACAAAAGAAAAATGGTAGATTAAAGAGTACATGAAGTTAGAAATCTGATGAGTACCTAGCTTGGAGAAATGGAATGCAAGGAGAGGAGAATACCAAAGAAAAAGAAACAGTATTCGCCATTTTTTTAGAGATTAAAGATAGGGAGTGGGTTTAATACGATTGAAAATATAAATATCCCATAAGCCATTAATTAGAAGAAAGGAAATTAAAGGAGAAAGATTACCTCAATGATTTTGGTTTTGTGACTCAGGTTAGGGTTTTTTAGGAGAAAGAATTATAATGGTGATGAGTAAGTGAGTTTGAAGAACAAAATAAGTAAAAGAGAATACCGAAAATCATTATCTTATGTAGACCCCTTCTACACATAAGAGATCAGTTATGATTGTGAACGGTTTCTTACCTTTTCTCTTTTTTCATTTTATTTACATTGTGGGCCCTAATATATATAAAAGACCTGTTCATTTTTACAACGGGTCTTTTATCTAACACTAGTAAAAATAAGGGACCCATCATCATTAATATTAGATCTTTTACATCAAACGAACCTGTTAGTTAAATAATGGGTGTTTTATTATGGGTCTATTTTCTAAATTTTGTAGTAGTGAGCATTTGTGACCGAGCAGGGGCCATATTACTACAAAGTTATGCCATTCGGTCTAAAGAATTCCCCTGCTACGTTTCAAAGATTGGTGAATACGATCTTTAGAGATTAGATCGGCCAGAACATGGAAGCCAATATCAATGATGTGATTGTTAAATCAAAAAGGCCGGCCGACCATCCCAAGGAACTCTAAGAAACATTTACCAAACTCAATCGACATAAGATGATGTTAAATCCAAATAAATACATCTTTGGTGTTAAGTCTGGCAAATTTCTCAAATTTTTAATCGATCAGCGTGGTATTGAGACCAACCACGAGAAGATCCAGGCGGTCTTAGACATGGAATCACCGAGAACTATCAAGGAAGTTCAACGATTGACCGGTTGTCTAGCTGCACTCGGTTGATTTCTGTCAAGGTCAGAGGACAAGTGCCGATATTTCTTCCAAACTATCAAAAAGAAAGCCTGCCCGAGTGGACAAAGGGACCGAGGAAGCCTTCGTACAATTGAAAAACCATCTGCATACCCTTCCTCAGCTTGTCAGTCCGCTCAAGGATGAGAAACTATACATGTACCTTACAATCTTAGATAACTCTTTAAATGATGTCCTTCTTGCTGAGAGGGACGACCATCAGATCCTCGTGTATTTCATAAGCCATGTCTTGCACAATGCCGAGCTAAAGTACCCACCCATCGAAAAATTTAGGCTGGCATTGTTCATGGCATCGAAAAAGCTAAGGCCATACTTCCTTGCTCATTCAATTGTGGTCTTCATGGACCAACAGTTGAAGAATTCGTTCACAACATTGAGGCCAATGGCCGAATGCTTAAATGGGAATTATAGTTGAGAGGTTTTGATATCTCGTTTGAGCCTAAAAAAGAGGTTAAGGGGCAAGCCTTTGAAGATTTCTTGGCATACATGACACCGCCGGACCTACAGCCAGCAGGGGATCAAATTTGGAAAGTATTTGTGGATGGAAGTGCAACAACGACCGGATGTGGCGCTGGTATCATTTGTCAATCACCAGAAGGAGACAAGTTTGAGTACCTATTGAGATTTCAGTTTCAAGCCTCTAATAATGAGGCCGTGTATGAAGCTTTTCTGGCCGGCGTTAGAATGTGTAAGGCGGCCGAGGCAACAAAGATTGATGCTAGTTCAGACTCCTAGCTGATAGTCAGCCAAGTAAATGGTGATTACAAAGCCAGAGAGCCGGCTATGATAAAGTATCTTCAGATGTCGAAAGATGAGGCTGAGAGCCTAGAACATTTCACGCTACAACAAGTTCCCCGGTCGAAGAATCACCAGGCGGACGCACTCTCCAAGCTAGCTTCCTCGGCATCATGTGATACTAGTATTTTGGGAAGTTAAAGAAAATAGGAGTATTGATGCCGAGCCCGTGCAAATCATTGACAGAATATCTACCTGGATGGACGGAGTTATCTCTTATTGGAAGGATGGAATACTTTTGGACGACCCAAAAAAGTGTTGGCTGATCAAGAGGAGGGCGTCCTAGTTCGAATTGAAGGAAAGGAATTGTTTAAAAAAGCTTTTGTAAAACCATACTTAAAATGCATCACGCCGGACAAGGGGCATGATGTGCTGGATGACCTCCATCAAGGACAATACAGATCTCACATTGGCGGACGAGACTTAGCTGAGAAAGTTACCCATCCGGGTTATTACTGGCCGAGTATGAATTCGGACGCCATGAAAATGGTGAAAAAATGTGACAAGTGCTAGAGATTCGCAACCCTCATCCACCGCCCGACAAATAGGTTGTTGACCATAAGCAGTCCGCTTTCCTTTGTATAATGGGGGATGGATATCCTGGGGTCGTATACACCTGCGACAAGACAGAGGCGGTACGTGTTAGTAGCTGTGGAATACTTCACGAAATGGGTCGAAGCTGAGGCCGTCCGAGGAATCAAATGGACGGATGTGTTTTCCTTTATCTGGAAAAATATCATCACTCGTTTTGGTGTGCCACAGTCAATGGTGTTTGACCATGGACCTTAATTTGTAACCGGTTAACTCAAAAGTTGGCTAAGTGACTAGGGCATCACACACTATTTTGCCTCGGTCAGACGCCCACGGGCCCACAGGTCATCGGCCAAGTTGAAGCTTACAACAAGTTAATCTCCAACGGTATCAAGCGCAAGCTTGAGAAAGTAGGCGGCCTATTGGTCAATTTTTTTTGGTCCATTCGTACGACTGCGAAGAGTTCAACAAGGGAAACCCCATTTTTTCTAGTCTATGGTGATGAAGTCGTGCTCCCAATTGAGATATACGAGCCTACTGTACAAGTAATGTTATATGATGAATCGGCTAATTGGGAGGCCATAAAGACCTCCCTAGACTTTCTTCCAGAAGCTAGGGGCAATGCAGCACTAAGGCACGAAATTTATCGTCTAAGAATGACGAGGGCATATAATCGCAGAGTGTCTAAGCGGCCTCTGAACATGGGGGATTTGTTTTTAAGAATGATGGAAGCGGTAGCCCAAGCCAACGAAGATGGAAAGTTAACCCCAAATTGGGAAGGGCCCTATAGAATTAGAGAGGAAGTGTGAGATGGTACATACCGTCTTGAAGCCTTAGATGGTCGTCCTATTCCTTGTACATGGAATATTATAACATGAAAAAATATCATGTTTAAAGTTTCTTAGCTAAAAAGTTGTAGATTTAACTAGGCATGAATGGCCGAGTAGTGTTGTTCCTGGTGTACTCCGATGGAAATATCTGAACCACTAACAGCACTACTGGAGTCTCGGGCTGCCTGTTGGGGTCTTAGGCCAGACCGTGGGAAACTCCATCAGCACAACTGGAGGACCTACAAGAGAGAGAACGTATTCTGCCCTCGGGGTTGGTTTTGAGGAACCCCCCTCCGATAGCTAAGTAAGTGGTTGCCTTTTGGGAGAGTATAAAGTTTAATATGCTTAGAAAGAGAGAGAGAGAGATTGATCAACCCTAGTTTATGTGGCATATTTGGGGTATTTATAGTGTATGAGAACCCTAATTTTAGTGGTCAGTATGTGGCCGACTTACTCTGGTCGGGCGGCAGCCAAGAGCCTATGGGACTTACTCTAGTGTGCCTAGCAGCCGAGAGCCTGTGACCGACTCACCATGGTCGGGCTGGCAGCCAGGAGACTAGAGCCGACTAACCCTGGTCGACCTGGCAGCTAGGAGCCTATAACAGACTCACCCTGGTTAAGCTAGCAGCCGGGAGCCTAGAAACGACTCGCCTTAGTCGGGCTAGTACCGAGAGACTTTAACCGGCTCACCCTGGTCGGGCTGGCAGCCAGAAGCTTGTGACCGACTCAACGGGGTCAAATTGGTACTCCAGGTGCGCCTTTCTTAGAGTGGCCGAGAGCGGGAGATAGTTCAACAAGAACTACCCTATACGACTAGCCCCCAAAGAGATGGTATGAGATGACTCATGCCAATTCTTTTGGTCGTCCCTCACCCCTTGAGTGAGGCCGGAAGCGAAGGAATAGCTCAGCAGGTGCTATCCCGTACAAGTGGTGGTCAGAGGTCACTCATGTCGACTCTTTTGAGGTTGTAACCTTATCGGTAATTACTCAATAGGTCGTCTGACTGAAGTCCTTCCATACAACTATCCCTTCAAGTCTTAGGAGTGCCAAGGCGGTTCTAAGAATTAAGGCAACTGTTGAAGGCGTGATGACTACTTCTTGAAGTTGAAGAAATGACGAGATGAATTGTTGAAAATAATGATTGCTCTCCCTTGAAGCTTGTGAAATTATGAGCTGAATTTGCGAGGAATTTTAGTTACTCCTTGTTTAATATTGGGGAATTTCAGCGAAATTAGCTGAGGCATTTAGACTACTCCCCGCTGAATTTTAAGAAGTAATAAGCTGGATTGGTGGTGAGATTTCGGTTACTCCCCACTTAAAGTTCAAAAATTTTAAGCTGGATGTAGGTGAATAATTTTGATCACTCCCCGCTGAATGCTGAAAAATTACGAGCTGAGCTTAGGTGAGGAATATTGATCACTCTCCGCTGAATGCTGAAAAATTACGAGCTGAGCTTTGGCGAGGAATTTTGATCACACCCCGCTGAATGCTGATTAATTACGAGAAGAGCTTAGGCGAGGAATTTTGATCACTCCCCGCTGAATGCTGAAAAAATTACGAGTTGAGCTTGGGTGAGGAATTTTTATTTCCCTGCTGCATGCTGAAAAATTACGACCTGAAGTCGGGCGAGGAATTTTTATTACTCCCCGCTGAATCCTGAAAAATTACGAGCTAAACTTAGGCGAGGAATTTTTATCACTCCCCGCTGAATGCTGAAAAATTACGAGCTGAGCTTGACCGAGAAACTTTGATCACTCCCCGCTACAAGATGAAAGATTACGAGCTGAACTTAGGCGAGGAATTTATATTACTCCCCGTTGAATGCTTAAAAATTAAGAGCTGAGCTTAGGCGAGGAATTTGTATCACATCCCGCTACATGCTGAAAAAATTACGAGGAATTTTGTTTTGGCTATGACTTTTTGCTTATTCTCCTATCACAAGAGTTTGGAGAATGAAAAGGTGAAGAGGTTTGAGGATCGAGAGTAAAAGAAGAGTCACAACCAAGGGTAGGATCATCAACATTATAATCATGAGCATATTCATCACAATGGGGTGTAGGGGCACAATCAAACATATGAAATTCGTCATTGAGGGAACGAAGCACATCACAAGAAGGCATGGTAAATTATGAAGAAAATTGAAACACACCATTAGCATCAACTTGAGCATGCACCTCATCATCATGAACAAAAGGGGAAATAGAATTGAAAACATTTATTCTAGGTTCACTAATGGGATCATGTGACAAATCATGGGAAATCATGCTAACATTAGAAAAATCAAGACATTGCACATCAACGTTAGAATCATGATTACCCCTATTATATACATCTCAAGAAAACCAAACATAAAAATCCCAAGCGTCATCAATTGACAATGCTCTAAATTCACCATTATGCAAGTATTCAACTTCATTCCAAGTTTGCTCATTCAAACCCAAATAACAAATCTCACAAGCTTCCCAAAGATTACAACAATTGTAATCAAGAAATCCCTCAAGTCTATTGAAATATTCACAAAAAGACTCATTATCATATTGAGGAAATAAGAAACATGCCATTTTTTTTTGTTTTCAAAACAAACAAAAATCAAATAAAAGAAAAATATATACAAAGACCTAGACTCAAGCAATCAAAAACACTCAAACATAGACACCGTTCCCCGAAAACGACGCCATTTTGACGAGGGGAAAGACTAGGTCATTGACTAATCCTCCCTAAGTCAAACTAAATTTATAAACACTTAACAAACCTAAATACAAGTACAGAGGTAAGTCAAGGGTCGAACCCAAATGAACGGTTATGTTCAAGTGATTTCAATAAATGCCTAAGCTAAGTCGAAGTTAAACTAACAACTAACAAACAAAGAATCAAACAAATAAAACACTAGGAATGGGGATCAAGTAATCATGACAATTGCAACAACTTGGAAAGAACATGCCAATCAATGGTCGCGAAAACTAATGATAAGAGCAATCAATTGGAATTAAAGAGCTATCTCCTAATCGTTAAGCTACATGTCTTTATGAATAACAAACTAAGAGAATCACAATCCAAACCAATCGATAAGTGCAATTCCTAAATCAATTGGTCGTGTCATTAGAAATTACAATGCAATCTAGCATAATTCTCAAGGCCTAATCGAATTACACACATGCAAATTTACATTAATCACTTTGATCTCAACAATCAATTAACACAATTCCCAAATTAATCATAATCAATCAATCATACAAGTTTCACCCAATTCCTAGCCGAACAACTACTCAAGAATCATCATCTATCAACAAACAATTAAAGAAATCAAGAATTAACAAAATATCAAGAACAATTACACTAATCAAGATCAAACATCAAAATCAAACCAAACAAACATGAAATTAAACAAAGCAATAAAATGAGATAGAGTTAGAAGTCCTCATTGATTGATTATGGAGATCTTCAATACAATTGTCACCTTGAATCTTCAATCTCTCAAATCCTCAATGAAATCTCTCACTTTCTCTCTCTAAATCTACTCCTAAAACTAACCATAAAACTAGAGAGAGAAACTCTCAACTAAGCTAAGTTTATGATCAAAATTATGTCTAAACTTTTTTCTATCCTCCCCTCTCTAGAAATGAAGGAAATGTATATATAGAAAAGCTAAAGAAGAAGAAGTCAGTTAGACGTCCAAAAGAGACCTCAATAGGCATGGCCTCACACTCCTTAACGCAGCCGCAACAAAATGGTTACGGAAATAGGGAAGAGAGAGAGGCGCGACCGCTCCTGGCAGGTGCGCGGCCGCGCCAGCCACCTGCGTGACTGCTCCTCCCTCGAGCGGGGCCGCGCCATGAGAGCAGGGGATTCCCTTTTGTGCGCTCGAAAATGACCCCGTGAGCTCCAAATGATGCAGTTGATAGTGGCAGTTTCTAGGAGCCATTACGGTGGGTTCAACACCGCCTCTTCATGTCCACGCAGTGTGAGGGTGTATCCTTGAAGACTTGACTCTTGCACAACTTTGCTTTTAGGCTTCAAAAGGAAGGACCGGGACACATCTTTGGCTTGAAAACCCCGAGAGAATGCCATTGAGCCTCTCGAACATTGCCAACTTCCTAGAATCAAAGAAAAGCAAACAAGTAAAGAAGAAAATGCAAAATGAACTAAGAAAAGCAAGAAATTAAGAAAGCAACTAAAGAAAAGGCAAAGTAGGGAAAATACAAGTAAAACTAGAGAAAAGGGGATAAAAGAGATGTAAAAACAATGAAAAATCATCCTAAAAGAAGCTAAATGAGTGTCATAAATGACACTCATCAAGTATCGAAGTGATTAATGAACTTAGATACCTCAACACAGTTGTTGATCATTGGTCCGAGGTGCCCATCATGGATACCATGGAACTTGTCTTGAGTCTCAGTTAGGACAACCATCAACATGGCATCCCAGACAACTTTGCGCTCGGCCCCTGTCACTGAAGATCTAGGGAGTCGAACATCCATTTCCTCAGAAATATATGTGGAAAAAGCACAAGTAGGAAAATTTGAGATAAAAGCTAACTCAAAATTTGCAAAGGCAGGGCTATACGAGTACCTTTCGAGAAAGAGGGAGGTGCTTGCGGATGCCCCTCCGAAAGTGGAGTAGGCGTAGGCTGCTACTCATCTGCCTTAGACGCGGACAGGAGCCCTTCTTTAGTTTGGGAACTTGTTGACCGAGTTCCCAAATACTCGACATGCAGAGTCGAGTTATCGCCGGCCGTTTGGTTTAGGGACAATATTCCCTCTTCGTCCTTTCAGACGGTTTCTTCTCGGACCACTACAGTTGGTAGTGGCTCCGAGGGTTGGAGGCCCCGCTATGTGCCAGCTGCAACCCTGTCTTGGCTGCCTTAGGTTACTCATTGGCAACCTGCAACCCTGTCTTCGCTGCCTGCGCCCTTGAGGGGTTCTTGGATGCAGAGACTTTGCGAGACTTGGATAACCCCTCGTCCTTTGAAGCGGACGCCAACCGCTTCCTTACTAGCTTCGGGCCTTGAGGGGGTCTTGGATGCAGAGACTTTGCGAGACTTGGATGACCCCTCGTCCTGTGAAGCGGACATCAACCGCTTCCTTGCTAGCTTCGGGCCTTGAGGGGGTCTTGGATGCAGAGACTTTGCGAGACTTGGATGACCCCTCGTCCTTTGAAGCGGACATCAACCGCTTCCTTGCTAGCTTCGGGGTAGTAGACTGAGAAAAATAAAACCAAAGACTAGTTAAACTCGTTGGCCGAGTACAAAACTGATGAACCACCCCTCTATCAAAGTCAGTTCGACCATCTGAAGTTATCCCACCATGTCCGAGTAGAAGTGGAGAGAAATGTCCTCCTAAGCATATCCACTTGACTAGGTTGAAGGAAACCAAGATTGTCCAAACTAAAGCGAAAAGGATCTCCATCTAAAGCATAGCAGATTGGACACAAAAAAATGAATAATATAAATATCAAAGGGATGAACTAGAAGTATGTCTGTACCCCCTTAGCCGCCTCGTATTCCTGCCTCATGAGCCGATAGCGCTCCAATTTGAACTCGTTCATGTCTACCTCTCCCTTCTATACGTGGTCGAGCTGAGACATGGCTTGTTCTGCCAAAGAGAAGAGCAAAGTGTTAACATATGTTCCAAGTTAAAATATGTTCGAGTGGGCATGTCATTAAAGTCCACATGGAGTATAGTTTCGGAGCAGGTCGAATGAGGACATGAACAATTGATCCCTCAGCTAGTTTAATAAGGGAATCCATTTGGGAATGATGGACATGGGCATGGTCCGGATGGACAGGAGGGCAACTCGGTCGGTGATCCCCTCTTCTGAGCTGAACAGGCAAAGAATTAAAGTTGTTCATCTTCCTGTTAAAATTTCGGTCCTTGGTCCGGACGACGTAAAACCACTGCTTCCAGTCACGCCATTTGGTGAGCTTGTGCAGGACTACCATATATTCCGGTCGGGTGTTCAAACAAACCACGCATCCGAGTCTGCTTTCAGCCGCATCATGTTATGCATTGTGCAGAAGACTAGGAAGTTGGGGGTAAAGCCCTTTCTAAGGCAAGTCACCAAGTATCCGAAAATATTTGCCTAGCTATTCGGCGCCAGCTGGAACAAAGCAATTTGATATTCGTTCAGCAGCTCCCGGACAAATGGATGAAGAGGAAATCGAAGGCCTACCTCCAAGGAAGCCATATAAACATTGAAGCCCCGACGAGTAACAGCCGTGTCGTCAGAAGCGGCCACCGAGATTGAAGTTCTTGGTGGCAAGATCCTGAAACATTCCCACAGTTTGAAGAACCTCTCAATGTCCTCAAATTTTTCATTAAGGAAATCTAGTGTCATTTCCCTCATTTCACAACTGTACGGACTGTCAAAGTCATTCTCTTCCTCTACAACCGCAACGCCAGGGTTTTCATCTCCCTATTCGACCGGTTGTGGTTCCGGGGCCCTCACCGAACCAAAGTCAGCGGACAGAACTCTGTCTAGCTCAGCTGCCTCGACCGGGCTTCCTTGACTAAACTCTGCCCTAGCTTGGCCACTACCACTCTTTCGGGGACTAAGGGGGCCTTGCCATTGTCTTTCTTTTCCCCCTCACTCCTATGATTTCCAAATGGAGCGTTACGGGGGCGGTCAACCAGCGCAACAATATAAATGCTAGTTCTAGGTTTGGCTGACTCAGAATATTGAGAGGGGGGTAGTGGTAAGTTTTCGTTCGGACGCCATAAGAGGTTGTGGCTGATTTTAGGCAAATAGAAAAATTCTTGGTCGAGATGAAGAACGATGCCTCTCAAAAGAAGGCAACTCAGATGGCATTAAGACCGAGCTAGTATGTTGTGTTAGGGGTTGATCCGGATTTCACCCGGACGCCAACCAGAAGAAGAAGTGTTTAGCTGATGTGCATCTGGATTTCGCCTGGACGTAGAAATGCCTCGCTGATTTTGGCACTCCTCAAAAGAGGTGGTCACTTCGATCATCGAGCATGCACTACCACTAGCAGTGGAGGTTGTGTTTGTTTTTGTGTTTGTGGTCTCCTCATCCGTGTTTTTCGGATCATGAGACGCCAGAGGTTGTACTATGCTGCCGTCCGGATTTCTAACAGCATATCGCTCGTACATCTGCCTTGTAAGCACCATGTTCGACTGTAGAGACATAGAAGAATAGGTGGGGGTGAGTTGGTACACACTAGAAATGGACCCACTTCATAAAGAGATGACTCGTCCCCGTCCACTCTAGATTCCTCAGTCCTAGGCGAACAGACGACCTCATGACCAGAAACGGATGAGACTGAGTGTTGAGCCAATGTGTGTTTGAAAATAAAACAAGCATAAAGAAAGAAAGAAGGAAAAGGAAAGCAGTTGGTTACCTTCGTCCGAGTAGAAAACTTGAAAACTTTGAAGATCTTGGATGAAGATTGACCTAAAAACTCATACTCTTGACCGGAAAACTTCAAATTCACGGCTGACCTCTTGAAGATATGAAGGAAAAGTAACTTTTTCTCTCTAGAAGCCCTAACTTCTCTCGAGAAAGTTAAAAACCCAAAGTAACACCAAACCCTTGGGACTTCTTCAACCCTAGGAAGGAAATAACTTAAAATGCTACAAAGAAGGGAACTTAAATTAAAACTATTCTCAAAATGAAGTCAAACCCTTGCTATTTATAAGCAAAATCTACGAGGGTAGGTTGGTAAAATCACCGTTCCCGCCTAAGAAGCTTTAACAATTAAACTTTCGAAAAGTTTAACATAGAAGTCAAACGGTTAAAAAACCGCTCCGTCATTAAAGACGGGAATTCGTGCGGGCGTCATAATGATCCGTCAAAATTAACGTTTACCTCGGAAGTTGAACCATTTTTCCGGAAAACACGGAAGAAAGGTGGTCACTTCCCAAAAGTCATTCAGGCCGAACCAACCGCCTGACTTTCAGACTTAGTTCACCAATGAAATCAGGCAAACCAGACAAGGCAACTAGCCCATAGAATGACTTTCAGAAGGACGGACGGTCCAGTCCGCTTCCCTGATTAGAAATTCGAATGCTCAAAAGGCTTAAGTACTCGAACGTACCTGGACGAGTGAGATTAAAGGAGGCGGCCCGTAAAGTACGAGTCACCCCCTCTAAGGGGCAAAAGTTTAAGGTAAAAATACCCCCAGCACAAGGTCCAATCTCGTAAAGAACATGGTCTAAATTAAAAGCTGAAACCTAAAATCCAAGAAAGGAGCAAAAGCGGCACCCCTAAGGGGCACGTGACCACTTTCAATTACACCGCCAATCAGAGCACACCATCCTAGGTCACTAACTCTAAAGGGGCACAACTTCCCACCCCTATAAATACCCCAATCATAACATTGAAAAAAACATTAATTCTCTCTACTTTCTCTCTCTACCCTTTTCGTTTCCGGTTACTAACTTAATCGTCGGAGGCTTCGTTATTTTGCAGGTGTCCGAGCCCATCCTTCGGAAGGTGTGACCAGTATCCCGAGGGAATCATAAAAAACCCTGAAACACTATGTAAATAAATATTTTTAAGATATAAATGTCCGCACACTATTGTTAAGAGCTCAAAAAATAGGCAATTATCATTAATAAGGAGGAATAAAATTAAACATTTTAGAGGAATAATTGTTTGAACCGTAGTCATAAAAGTTATCTAAATCTTAAAACAAAAAAAAAATATGTATTTGACATTAATGAGGTAGTACCACGTGAATGTGAACAAATTTAGGGTCTGTTCACTTCACCTTAATTTCAGTTCAGTTTAGTTCAGTTCAATTCCAATCAGTTCAGTTCAGTTCACTTCAGCTCCTAATTTCCTTTTCTCATAAAATATTCAGTTCAATTCAGTTCAGCTCCAATCAGTTCAGTTCATTTCAGCTCCAATCAGTTCAGTTCAGTTCAGCTCAGTAAATGTGAACAGACCCTTAGTCTACTAATGTTTTTGGGTAACCTATAGCGAATCTCACTATTGATTTTTGCACAGAAAATAAAGAAATTGTAGTGCACACACTAGAGAATAGAACGGGGTTGCCCAGGCCAGTGCGCCCAAATGAATAGAAACAGTAAGACATAATACTAGTATTTCATTTTAGTACTACAAAGTATGATTCTGTTAATAAAAGTTTTCTTGGAATCAACTTTTAGAATACAGGTAATCAACATGTATAATACAAAGAAAAAGTAGTATCTTAACACTAATCCTTGTACTCATTGATGAAGTCCATGATCACCTAACGCACTGTACAATAAAGACACCCAAAAAGAAATCATATGCCTGATAAAATTCATATATAGTGCATAAATACCATATCATAATGCTTTCCCATTAACCAAACCATTATTCTTATTCCTCTTTCTCTTCAAACAACAATATTAAAGCACAGCTACCACCCTTCCTCCCTTTTGTAGCACGCTTAATATACTCATACAACACTTGGTGCAAAATACTTTGCACAAAAAATGAAATTCTCTGCTGTATCTGTAGTTTCGATCTTCAAGATCATCCTACTCCTTACATTAGGTTTGGTGGCCGCAGATAACGCAGGGGAGGCTCGGCTTTTTCGTGGTGGTACAAGAGGTAGAGATCTAGTAAACAAACGGAAAAACTTCTGGTCATGGGATCAGAGAAGATACTGCATCTGGCCTTTGTTTCATTGTCGCCAACCTGATCAACCTCCTGCAGCATCCACTCCTCCACCGTCATCTCTGCCAATTCCACCTATACCATTACTCTCACCGCCATCATCTCTGCCAATACCACCTATACCATTACTTCCGCCGCCATCATCTCTGCCTGCTCTTCCGCCACTACCCAACATCCCAACTGGCCTGATTTTTGCAGACATCAGACTTGCAGTGGTTTATCCTATCATTCAAAACTTTAAAAACATTATCACTTCGGATCCTTTAGGGATCACGAAAACATGGGTAGGATCTGACATTTGTAGATACAAAGGTTTTTTCTGTGATACACCACCAAATAACGCTAGTGCTACAGCAGTCGCATCCATAGACTTCAATGGTTATGGCCTCAGTGCTCCATCCTTAGATGGCTTCATAGACCAACTCCCTGATTTAGCCCTTTTCCATGCCAACTCAAACTCTTTTAGTGGCACCCTTTCATCAAAAATAGCCAATCTCCCTTATCTCTACGAATTAGACCTTAGCAACAACCAATTCACAGGTCCATTCCCTCTCGCTGTGGTGGGCATGGAGAGCCTGAGTTTCTTAGACATTCGTTTCAACCAATTCTCAGGGTCGGTCCCTCCTGCAATTTTCACACAACATCTTAATGTTCTCTTCCTTAATGACAACAATTTTGTGTCAGCTTTGCCTGCATCTCTTGGAAATTCACATATATTGTATCTCACCTTAGCCAACAACAAGTTCACAGGTCCACTACCACGCGACATAGCCAAAGCATTGTCAGCATTAACTGAAGTACTGTTAATGAACAACCAGCTAACTGGTTGTTTACCTTACGAGCTTGGCTTCCTTAACCAAGTGACTGCATTCGATATCAGCCACAATAAGCTCACTGGTCCCCTGCCGTTTTCACTAGCCTGTATGGAGCGGGCTTCACTGCTTGATTTCTCAGCGAATTTGCTCTATGGCATGGTGCCAGACATAATTTGTCAGCTACCAAATCTGGCTAAATTTTCTGTCTGATAATTATTTCAACCAAGTTGGTCCATCTTGTAGGAACTTGATTGATAGGGGAATTTTGGATGTGGCAAACAATTGCATCCCCAGTCTACCTTCCCAACGATCAGTGTTTGATTGTACTAATTTCTTCGCTGTGCCTAGGATCTGCCTTTACTCGGAAACATATAAAATTATCCCTTGTAAACCTCACTTCATACATTAAGGATTTTCAGGCAGATCTTTGTTGATGTAAATGTTTAATATTTTGATAATATATAGTTACTGTCTATTAATTAGTTTTGTTTATTTCTTTTCATTTAGTCTATCTTGGGATATTTTATCACTTCAGTTTCTGGTGGCAAACCTCACTCCAACAGATCAAACTATATTCCCAACTCTTTTTCTTTTTTTTTTTTTTTTTTTTTCTCCCCCCGGCAAGAAATGGTGGAAGTCTGCTGTTTGGAATAAATATCAGAGTATTAACTGAAGCTAGCAACATATGTACGGGTCATTCTACTGTCGATAGGAAACTACGATGTTAAAGAGTACATGGTTCACTACTCTGCCAAGCTATAATTGTAACGCACATCTAAAAAACAAGACTTGCAAGAACATTTTTAATGGTCATTTAGTTAACATATATACATTCCACAAGCTCTTCCTAAATCAAAGTGGAAAAAAACATTGCTAACCTAGTGCCTCCAAAAATAACTATTCCAATAAAAATAGAATTCCGTGTTCAACCAAAGTATGGCATTTCAATGGAAACAAAGCATACTAGTGATGCTTCCTACCTCTTACCAAACAACCACTTTATTTCAAATTGAGCTCCAGCAATTTGATTCGGGAATTAGCTTTCTACTTCCCACACCATTACTTCAAAAGTGTAAGGGTAAGGCTTTGCTCCACGACGCTTCTTTGTTTCAGTGAGTAGCTTTGCTGAATCAAAATGCTCAGAGGCTTAGAGCTATAATTGTTCTGTCGCAGTCAATTTTGATGCCAATCCCAATGACACTTTTTGGTGTTCCTCTCTATTTCACATTTTTGTCATCCAGAAATTGTGGAGAAACTATAAATAGCTTCCATAATTTCAGTACTTGAAAGGAACACTATGTTGATCAATATTAGTAGCCTAGGGCATCAATTCACCGGTGTGCAAGTCATCTTCTTCCATCATTGCGGCCTCTTTGATTTCTTGCAACATTTTCAAAACTTGCCACATGTTAGGCCTCTGCTCTGGGGAGGCGACACTACAAGCTATGGCCACCTCAAGAAGCATCACGAGCCTATTCTCGTCACTACCGCCATCTGCAACATCCCTTGCAGACCTTACCCAGTGTACTATGTCATTTGGAGTAAGATATGGATGCTCAGATGGTGGTTTTCCTGTCAAGAGCTCAAGTAGCAACACTCCGAAAGCATATACATCTGATTTAGATGTTGCTTCAGAATCAGACTTACGGAATTCTGGTGCTTTATACGCCCACAAGCTAGGATCATCCTCTGCTGATGATGACTCGGCTAACACACTCAAGCAATAGTCAGTGATACATGCCTCAAAGTCAGAACCAAGGAGGACATTAGAGGATTTAAGGTTGCCATGAACTAATCTCCAAGCTTGATGAATATACGAAAGTCCTTGTGCTATGTCCTCCGCTATTTTCAAGCATGAAGTCCAATGTAGAGGCTTTGCCCTTGCTGACTTGGAACCTGCAGGTTAGAATGGGAGAGAAATTTAACATCAATAATAGAAGACTTAGCTAAGTGCAGACCTTTTAACCAAGTATAAAGAGCCAATTTATATCAGATAATCCATACATACCACTCTGAGAAATTAAAAATAAAAGATCAAATCTGCATACTGTGACACTAAGTATTTGTGCTTGCCCTACTTCAGTACCAAGATTATAACTAAATCAATATCATGTCATTAGAGTATAGTCATTACAATGTTACAATGCTTCAATAACATTTCATTGTAATTATAGATGTAATAAATTTAATGATAAGATTAAGATACGCAGCAGTATTACTGTACTATGTAGCAACTCAAAAATAAAGAGCTCGAGATAAAGATGCAGATTAAACAGTAAGTAATATTGCTTAACACTAAAAACAATTGTATGTTGGGATGGTTTCAAACAAGCAACAGATAAACATTAGCCAGAATATTATGCAATGGAATACAGTAAGACACTGCTGGCTGTAAAATCAGTAGTTTTACTGTCTCATATCAATACTGATAACACCAATGTTTGGTCAGAAAGTGAGGTGTTACCAAAACGATACCGCCCATTGCCCCATTGTTTCAAAATGATTTTTTCAAATTTGATTTCTTTTATTGAAAAGGTGAGACAGATACTGATTGCCAAGAGCAGTCAAAGAACGTACTTATGTACTAGACAGTTACGGTCGTCATTGCATATTGATTCACAAAACCACACCAATCTGCGAAAAATTAGAAAGAACAGCCAATTTTCGCACTCCATCATCTCTGCTTCCTGTTGGTTCAATGTTATACCTATTTGCATCCTTAAACAATCAAACATATGCCATGATACATATTTAATTAATTTAGGCCTTTTTAATATGTTATATTTCATAACCCCAACAACACATTAAGTAAGGTTTATTATGGTACAGAGGCAAAGAATAAATTACTTCTCTTCATATTTGTCATGTCAATAATGTGATAGGCTTACGGTAAGATATGAGATATCACACACATATTTTCCGATATCTCACATCTAACACTTAACTAAACAATAGTATTATCTGTTCTAACAAGGCTAACACATAAAAGTGAAAATATGTTAATTTTCTTTATGTGTTAATCATTGGCACAATATATAGGTAATGAAATACTTCTGCATCTAAAAAGTTAGGTAATAATATACTCCATAGTTCAAAGTGTAAATTCATTCGAAGTATAACATAATCTGCAACATAATTTTAGGCAAATAGAAAAATCTTCTTCATTAGTTTAAGCTTTCTAGCCATTGATCCACGTATTAACAAGTGTCATGCCAATTACAAAGAGTTAATTCACTGTGTTTCTAGGCACGAATATCCCGTGTCAAGAGGCTATTTAATAGTCATGGGTTTTCTCATATTAAAAAAAAAAAATGTAGTTAATACCACAACAAGATGCTTATAAATAAATGACCACTTATGATTTGAATTCTCGTGACTAAATAGCACCTCTACTAATAATTTAAGGTGTGTTTAGATTGAAGGAAATAGAGGGAAGGGAAGGGAAGGGAAGGGAAATGGAGAGATGAGATATCTTTCATTTGGATAACAAATGAGGAAGGAAGGAAATAGTGGGAAGAGAAATGGATGGATTAAATTGTAGGAAATTAACCTCTTTAACAATCGAGAGATTTGAAAGGAAAACTCGTCATTCTTCCCTTCTCTCCCTTTCTCTCCCCTCCTCTTCTCCTCCCTCCCCTTCTTTTCCCTCTGGGTTCTTTATCCAAACATACTATTAAAGTGTTACGTAGTACCATATATCTGACCGTTGACAAGTGTGATTTCGTCGTTACATTAGCGAATATTCGTAATACTATTAGCACCAACATAATAACATAAAGAATTCTACTAAATTAAAGTTGAAATGCAAAACAATGATATGCTATTCTTACTCCAAGTCTTTATAGTTCTTCGTGTTTGGTCGGTGATTGTCTCATAGAAACAGTCGAAACAGAAAAAGCTTTTAGAGACCCATGATCACTATAACGATAATTTGACACAAAAAATGAAAGTGAGAGAAACTAACCATGTATGAGAGAAAACAAGCTCCCATTAGGCTGATAATCATACACTAACAACCTCTCTTCTTTTGCTTCAAAATAACACCTTAAGGGCACCAAATTAGGGTGTCTAAGCGCGCCTACTGATTCCATGTGTTGCTGGAACACCTCTTTACCTGCACCCCCAATTCGACTCGAATCCAATCTCTTCACACAAACAATTAAACGATTATCAAGTACTGCTTTATATGTAGTACCAATAGTCCCTCTTCCTAACAATTCAGCTGATCCTCTCATCAATTGTTCTAAAGAATATAACTCAGTTTCACCCGCACAAAACACCAAACTCCCACTCTTCCCTACTGTCGCCACCGCCGCCGTTGCTGCTGCTACCTTGATCATGCCTTCTTGTTGCGCGCTCTTCACTTTCTCCTCCATCTCCTCCTCTGTCCTCATCACCGCGGCTGCATCCGCATTCGCCGAATAGTCTGATGCCATTGTCGTTCTCTCAATACGACGGTCCTTCCTCTGCTTTCTTACTGCTAGAGCAAAACATGTGACTGATCCTATTAGTACCGTTACTCCTACAATAAACCCCCATATTAGAGCCTTACTAGTATGACTATTTCGACTCGGTTTGGATAAGTCCACCCCGCGTAGTTGCGAGCTCTGCGTCCCGAGTCCTCCCGCCGCCTCCATTGGCGGCGCAGATGATGCAGGGTCAGCCGCAGCAGGGCCGAAAAAATGAATTCTACTGCATTGCTTGTGCAGAATCTTCCCGCACAAACCCGGGTTATGATCATAACTAGACGGACTGAATTTAGATAACACAAGTGTCACCGGAATCGGACCCTTGAGATTGTTGCTTGAAACATTGAAAACTGACAATGTAGACTGATTTAGTGCCGGAATCGGTCCCGAAAACCGGTTAAACTCGAGGCGGAGGTAGTACAATCGGTCTAACCGAGCTAACCAAGTGGGTAACTCACCGGTGAGATTGTTATATGACAAATCAATGGTCCTAATCCGATGGAGCGTCACAATAGACAGCGGAAAAGACCCAGAAAAACGATTGTGGTGAAGAAATAAGGCCTTAAGATTAGTGAGACTTGAAAGATTTGGAATTAGTCCAACAAGCGAGTTGTTCTGTAGACTGAGAACTCGGAGTTGGTCTAATCGAGTTAGTGAGTCAGATGAAAATATGCCGCCAAGATTATACCCTTCAATCACGAGTCGAACAACTCTGTGTTTATAACATTGAACACCTTGCCATTTGCAATGCGAAAAAGTGGTGTTAAACTCGAGCTGATTATGCAAATCAGCTTCCCTTTTGAAGTCTAAGAGTGCTTGAGCATCTGCTGGAAGATGCGAGCAATCAACGAAAGATAGTGAAAAAATAGAGAAGAAAACTAGGAAGAATGATTTGGACAACATTATTGTGAACAAGATTAGAGAGGAAAAAGCATTGTAAAATGGAAATGAAATGACAAAAGGGATGAAAAGAGAGTGAATGAATGGTGAAAGGAGGAAGGAGAGTAATGGTAGGGTGGTACTGGGTGTGACAGAGTATCACGTGCAAGAGGTGGAAAAGCGAGCTATAGGACTGGACTACTGACATACTTGGTTCAACTTTTCTATTAAACTCTTTCAGATTTTTTAGAATAACTCTTCACTAGAGGTTAAACTTGTTTTGGGATTACTTTGTTTGTTGTTGGAATTTCGCTAAATGAAGTTACCGTTTGGTTAGTGACGGAGAATGAGGGATTTACATGAGTTAACAACATCCAAGGTACTTAACGGTATTTAGAGGTTTTGAACTTTGAAATACCTCAATTACAACCCTTAAATTGGATGGAAAACTTTATGTGATAACTAATTTAGGTCTTGTACCACGCACGAATATTTTAATATTAACAAGAAAAATTTAAGAGGTATAATTCAATATTTGTTTCGAAATCTTAAACTAGTAGTCACACCTTTGGATTATTCCTAAATATTCTAACCTCTGCACTCCTTTTTTTCCTAGCAATCCTTTGCGATAAGAAATCTATTGAAAAAGTCAAGGCTATTTTTGTTGACCTCTAGGCTTCTGTTTTCCCTCCCAAACGAACCATGTTGGCGATCAATTGAAATTTGTAAAATACTTGTATAAATTTGTAGTCAATTGTTTTTTTATTTCTTCTTTTATTCTAAGAACTACGTTGAGTTTCATGCGACGTAAATTTTGTTTTTTTTTTTTTTTTTTTTTTTTTTTACAAGTTTTATTCCAGGAATTAGTGGAATTGTGTGTTAGGATATGTCTCTATCTATGCTAGGCATATTCTGGTAAGACCAAGCAAACATATTGATGAATTCGGCAAGCAATGAGTTCTTCTCGTTCTTAAGGATTTAGAGTTAGTCTAATTTTAATCTCTGTGGGAGTGAAGTCAATCATTAGATAGATTAATGATCAAAGGTAAGTAGGTCGTTGGGCTACTACCCTAATCAAATTAGAAATTTATGGCCTAAACTTACACTAAGCTAGTTAGTGGCAAGTATAGGGTCGAACCACGAAGAAACGAAGTAGTGCACAATCAAGTGAAATCGAGAATTTATTGCAAGTAACAAGGGGTATTTTGATTGGTTTTGTGAATATCAATGATCAAATTAACTACTGCAAAGATTAAAGCAAGCTAATTAAGAAGTTCAAACTAGAAACACTAAAATAAGGAATGAAACACTCGAATTGAGAGATATATGATCAAATTACTAGGGAGAGGGGGTTCTAATCATGATCAACTAAAACAACATTGATAATCAACATGGATTCATGCCAAGGAATAGAAACTCTACTCAAATAACTCATTCTCATACAATTACTCAAGTAAATTGATGAATTAGACCAAACCTAAACTAGATCATTTCCATGCATCTAATTTAGAACATCAAACATTGGAATCAATGGTGCACATCAATAACTCCAACCAAATTGAACACAAATTCATCAAATCAAGGCCTAATCCAATCAATTATCAATATTATCCTAATCAATCACGATTTTCACCCTCTTCCCTAGCTAAAATCTAAGCTAGAGGGAAAAAGAGAGCCATTGCATCTACTTTAAGCAAGCATTCAATCTTAATCAAACTAAACATGATTCCAAATTCAAGATAAAGCAATCAAACTAGATTAATCAATGAATTAAAAGGGAAATCAATATTACCAAGAACAATTAAACCAAATATCAAAGTAGAGTAAGAGCTTTTTTTTGAAATTCATTGATTAAATTAAAGGAAACCTTGAAGAAATTTGGTTACAAAGATGAAATTGAATATTAAACTACTTTCTCTCTCTAGATTACCAATTGTTTCTCTTACTAGATTAGGGCCAAAAATTGTATATTCATCTAATTACATCATTAAGGGTATTTATACCCCTCTCAAATTACCCAAAATTAAGTCTAAAAATGAAATAAATATGCACGGAATACGCAGGGGAGCGGCCACTCAATTGAGGGGGGAGCGGCCGCTCTAGAAGGTCAGGACAAACTGACGAACCCATGGGAGCGGGCAATCCCCTTGATGGGAGCGGGCGCTCCTACAGATGAGAGCGGGCACTCCTTTAGGGGTGAGCGACCGCTCCTCTAAACTGCTTAAAATCCAACAAAAATGCTCGAGAGGAGCAGGCGCTCTTACAGAGGAGAGCGGGCGCTCCAAGCAACTGATCCAACTCTCCAATAATGCTTCAAGCCCCAAACTCCTCGTACTCCAAAGCATTCCGAGGTATAAGTGAAGCCTCCGGGAAGGTAATGCAAGCTTCCCGTTCAACCTGGACAAAACACTCATATACAAATATAAGCAAGAATAAAGGAGGAAAGAGGTAAAGAAAGAAAAAGGGGAGTAAAACACCCGAAATTACAAAATAAAGGCTAAAAGCTACCAAGAGAGGGAAATTAAGCAAATTATATCAAAACTAGGGAAAGAGGAACGAGAAAGGACTTTAACAGAGGGGAAAATGGGTCATAAAAGTGGTCATGAAGACCACTTATCAAACACCCCCCAATTAAGCCCTTGCTCGTCCTCAAGCGTTGGACGTCATTTTTATTTTGATCACAAGACTATTGTTTCAAAAGTCTTGCTAATATTTTTATGGCTTGACACGTTTATCTAAAATGTGTGCTTTCGTTAGACAAACAAGTTTATAATGTTAATAATACCACCAAGAAAGCTAAGACCATTGAGTCAAACGAGACGTACTTGTGGCATTGTCGTCTTGGCCACATTAACATCAAACACATCAAGAAACTTGTACACGAAGGTGTTCTTGACTCATTCGATTTACAATCATTTGAGAATTGCGAAGGATGTTTATTAGGCAAGATGATAAAACAACCATGCTCCAAGTTGGGAGAAAGGGCAGGTGACTTGTTGGGCCTAATACACACCGATGTATGTGGACCAATGAGCACAACCACAAGAAATGGCCATCGATATTTTATCACCTTCACAGACGACTATAGTAGATATGGTATGTCTACCGTATGTCGCATAAATCTGAATCGTTTGAAAAGTTCAAAGAATTTCAAAGTGAAGTTGAAAATCAGCTTGGTAAGAAAATCAAAGCCCTTCGATCGGATCGAGGTGGTGAATACTTGAGCCAAGAATTCGATGACCATCTGAAAAAAGGGTATACTTTCAGAATTGACACCTCCAAGAACTCCACATTGGAACGAAGTATCCGAAAGGAGAAATCGAACCTTGCTGGACATGGTACGATTAACAATGGGTCTTAGTGATCTTCCTATCTCTTTCTGCGGACACACACTTCTAACAGCGGCACTAACACTAAACCGTGCTACATCAAAAGCTGTAGAAAAGACTCCGTACGAGCTATGGACGAAGAAACCTCCAAGGTTGTCTTTCTCAAGATATGGGGATGCGAATGTCAAGAAATTAATTTATGACAAACTTCACCCCAAATCTGATAAGGTTTTCTTTGTGGGCTACCTAAAAGAAACCAAAGGGTATTACTTCTACAACAAATCCAAGAACAAAGTGTTTGTTGCTCGCGATGGTGTCTTTTTGGAAAAGGAACACCTTTTCGAAAATGAGAAGTGGGAGGAAAATCGAACTCGATGAAGTTCGAGAGGACGAGAAACAAAATCAGATTGACACTCAAAGTGCTCAAACATCATCTGTTGACGCTGGTCAAAATGTGCAAAGTCAAAACGACAATGAAAATGCTCAGTCCGTTACCCTACGTAGGTCGGAGAGGCCGAGGTCTCAACCTGATAGGTATCTTGGTGTTGTATTAATCGAGAATTAGGACATCCTAGTAGTGGATGGAGACGAACCGCCAACCTACAGGCAAGCGATGGCGAGCACCGACTCTGCTAAATGGGAAGAGGCCATAAGATCTGAAATGGATTCCATGTTCAAAAATCAAGTCTGGGACTTGGTTTACTTACACGAAGGTTACCCACCTATAAGATGTAAGTGGATTTTCAAATTGAAAACCGACAAAGATGGAAATGTATTCATTTACAAAGCTATACTGGTAGCAAAAGATTATAAGCAAATTCATGGTATTAATTATGATGAACCCTTTTCTCCGGTCACAATGCTTAAATCCGTTCGGATCATCCTAGCGATTGTTGCATATTACAACTATGAAATATGGCAAATGGACGTCAAAACCTCCTTCCTCATTTGAATTTTGGAAGAAACTATGTACATGACACAGCCTAAAGGTTTTGTCGACCAAAACAATGTTGGGAAGGTGTGTAAGCTTTAAAAGTCCATTTATGGGCTAAAGCAAGCTAGCAGAAGTCGGAATCTGCGATTCGATGAAGCCATCAGTAAGTTTGGTTTTATCAAGAATCCAGATGAATCTTGTGTTTACAAGAAGGTCAGTGGGAGTGACATCGCCTTCCTAGTCTTATATGTCGATGACATATTTCTCATTAGAAATAGGATTCCGATATTAGCGTCTGTAAAGACCTTGCTTGGAAAATGTTTTTCAATGAAAGACTTGGGAGAGGCTGAGTACATATTGGGCATCAAGATCTATAGGGATAGATCTAAGAGGATGATTGGATTGAGCCAGAGTACTATATCGATAAGGACTGGCACGATTCAATATGCAGGAGGTCAATAGAGGTCACCTACCCATGTCGCATGGCATAACCCTGAGCAAGAAGCAAAGTCCAAAGACACCTGATAAGCGAGAAAGGATGAATCAGATTCCATATGCTTCGCTAATTGGATTGATCATGTATGCCATGATATGTACTAGGCCAGATGTATCGTATGCCTTGAGTGCTACGAGCCGATACCAATAAGACCTAGGAGAGGCGCATTGAACTGCGGCCAAGAATATCCTAAAGTATCTGAAAAGGGAACAAGGATAAATTCGTGGTATATGGTGGCTCAGAAGAATTAGTTGTTGAAGGTTATACCGACGTAAGCTTCCAAACAGACAGAGACAATTTCAAATCACAATCTTGATATGTGTTTTGTTTAAATGGAGGAACGTTTAGTTGGAAGACTGCCAAGTAGAGCACAATTGCAGATTCTACAACTAAAGCCGAATACTTGGTAGCTGCTGAAGCGGCTAAGGAGGCAGTTTGGATTCGTAAGTTTGTTGGTGAACTTGATTTTGTACCCTCCATCAAGGGTCCAATAGCCCTCTATTGTGACAATAATAGAGCTATTGCTCAGGCCAGATAGCCAAGGGAACATCAAAAGATTAAACATGTCAAGCGGCGATTTCACATGATAAGGGAATAGAAATCATAGGGTGAAATCAGAATTTGTAAAATTGGAACGGGCGATAATGTAGCCAATCTAGTTACTAAACCTCTGCCTCAAGTGAAGCACAACAAGCACGTTGAGGCAATGGGAATCAGGCACTTTGGTGATTGGCTTTGATTTCCCTATGTAGTGTTTTGTTTAATTTTGAACATTTTAATGTAAGACACTAAAATGAACCATTCAGGTTTTGGAGTAATTTAATTTCATGCAATTTTATCAATCCGTTTCTATTTAATTGTGGTTTAGAATTAAATATTGATTCCATTCGATTCTAAGGATATTCAAAATAGGGTATCAAGACCAGTCTTGGATAAAGAAACACCTATTAAGTGAACATTGAATATTATAATCGAAAATTATCCTTAATCGAGGTCATTTAAATGATGGATGACAAATGACCGCTTGACATTAGTGTGTAGTTTGATTTATAGCACCGTTTCTTGTGCTACAAGGACATGATTGTCATAAATCATTTGCACACGTATTGGTTTAGAACCATACTGGATCGACCTATGAGAATACTTTAAGAGATTTAAAAATCATCATAAGTATACTTCTCATTATGGCTATCAAAACCACTTTCCTCGACCATGAGTATTGTGAATTCTCTTGTTTAAGTACTAGTCCGTTTTGATGTTAGTCAAATGTCTGCTGTACATGGAGATTATAAGGGCAACACTCGGGCGGCTAAGTCCTCTTAGTAAGAAAAACTAACATTACAAGACTGGGAATGTCCCCTTACTAAGAATAGGCAACATGTCTTTGTTGTTCACAAGGCCTCTCGAAGATCAAGACTGTCAAAATGCATAGCCGTGCTCGGATGGATTTTAGAAATCATCTGTTTATTGACAGTCAAACTCGGATTTCGAGAAACACTTCTGGACGTAATAAGGATAACAAATAATCTTACCTTATAGTTCATGAAGAGACATTAAGTGACATAGGAAAAAGGCTATACACTAAAAGCACACTTGTCCGGAAGGACAAGTGGGAGATTGAAAGGAATGGTGTCCTTCGAACAAGTGTATTATTCCGATAGAGGGTTCGAAGCTATTAGAAAGCTAATTATTCAATAAGGTCAAGTGATCAGTATGCATAGGTGGAGGCGGCTTTTGATCAGTAATATTAATGAATAATTAATATTACAGCTTAATCTTGACTGAACCCTTCGGGTCACACCCAAGCAACTAACGATCCGACACGACGAATTAATCCAGAAGGAATTAATGAGTTGCTCAAGTAATATAAAATTAGACGTCACAAATCGAGCTATGAGCGTCGAGACCGAGCGTCGCAAGTCGAGTCGAAATTAATAAAAGACGAGATGGTAAAATCAATAATTAATCAAGAAGTTACCAAAATACCCCTAGCATCGGAATCCCCTGAGCAAACCGAGTTCTGGGGCCAATGGTGCTAGGTGCGCATGGCTAGCTAGCTGCTAGCGCATAGCTAGCCTAGCTACCAGCACCAACCGTACGCACGCAAGTAGCAGCCTGGATTGGTACATGGCATGCTGCGCGCATGTGCGTGCTTGGTGTGCACCATGCTAGCAGCTAGCGAAGTGCTAGCATGCAAGCAGCCAGGCGCACATACCTTGGCCAGCAGCCCGCAAGCGTGCGTGGCTTGTTGGGCCAAGGGCAGTAGCAGCCCATCGCTAGCTAGCACGCATGGGGCAGTAGCCCAGCCTAGCACAAGGCCGCCAGCTAGGCGCGCCTTGGTGCCCAAGGCTGGGGTGCCACGTGGCGGGTTGTGAGGGGAGCCGAAATTGGGAAGCTTGGGGAGGAAGGCAGTGTCCCCTCCCCTTGTGGTCCTTACCTAACCTTCCCTCCTATGAATGCCACTTGTTGATTAATTAGTTATTAGCTATTTTATTTTATTTTTGATTTAAAAATAAAAAGGGAAAATTGATTTTACCAACTCTCCCACATTGATGGGAGACTGGATTTCTCACTTGAGTTTCCCTATAAATATCCCACTTGGGAATTGGGAAAACTCAGTTGAGTAAGTGCTCAAAAAGGCATCTCCACTTCAGAGAAAACCTTTAAGCTCATTAATTACTCGAGTAATGTTTTGGTCCGACTTAGCTAACCTCCAAGTAAGATACCGGTCAGGGTCATGTTGTGGGTGGATATCGTCGGAGGCCGTTGCGCATGTGAGGCTTAGCTTTCTCAAGTAAGAGCTCCGTTGGTCGAGCGAAGCACGCTACAAGGGTAATTTAGTCTTTTCTCTAATCTTGTTATTTATGTCTTTTTTTTTGGTAAATTAGAGATTTTATTACCAAAAAAGAGCAAGGAAAAAGCATACAACTTACAATAAGCTAAGATGTACACCCAACTACACAAGCCCCAAAGGGCAACCAAAAATCCTAAGGCTTCTAAACCATAGCAGCCACCATCTAAGATGGGTTCAGCAAGGCAAAGAAGACCCCTACTAGACTGAGGGACACAGGCCACCTTCTAGGAAGGGTATCTAAACCCAAGACCAGACAACACAGCAAAAAACCAAAGTTACAGCTAAGTAATAAGAGAAATCCTATCTAGCAGAACACCTATAGGCAACATTAAAGATAATGTCGTTTACAACACAGTTAATAGGGTCACAGCTACCATTAAACATGGTGCTATTTCTCTGATTCTAAATACGATGCACAGTTTCTGCAAAAGCCATTAAAAGCAGCTTAGCTTTCCTTCTGTTCTTCCTACTATGCAATTTCATCCAATTCACTTCTTCTGAAAACCCAAAAACAGGCTTACTGCATCTAAGAATAGTAAGCACAGCCTGCCAGATCCTCTTAGAATAATCACAAGAGAAGAATAAGTTCTGAACACTTTCAGGTTCCTGCAAACATAATAGACAAACAGGATTACAAGAAAAATTCCAAGAAGTCAACCTGTCCTTTGTCAATAAAGACACATTTTGGAGATGCAGCATTATTACAGATCAACCTTCTCCAATCCACTTTTGGACTTTGAGGTCTACGAAGCCTGTAAATCTTGCTAATTTTCACATAATGACCATGAGTAACAGAGCCCCAACCTCCCAAATTATTAATCACAACCATGCACTGCAAGATTTTCCATAAAACCCAGGAACACTTCTTAGGAACAGGAAAATCCCAGCACTGTCTATGCTTGAAGTAATATTCATGCACCCTGTTATTTATGTCTTTTGGTTATATTAATTGTGAGTTTTTCCTTGGGCTCGGGTTTTATTTTTGCGGTGAGTTAGACTCATCGAAACCCAACAATAAGCTCCCATGATAGTTAGTTCTGAGGAAGGCCTTCAAGTCGAGCTTCTAAATTTCCCCCTTAAAGAAAGTCCAGATCGGTTGGTGTGGTCTTCTTTCTATAATTTTTCTGATTTGATAGATAGAACGCGATGGGTACAACCTTCTAAGCTACAAAATAAAAAATGTCGTAAAAAAAGTAAAAAAAACCCCGGTTAGAATTCTTCCCTAGCTTCACTATTCCCTTTCTCTATTTTAGAACGGAGAGCGGGCAAGGCCTCCATTGAAGCCTAGCAATTCGCATTTCTTTAATACGATCCTGTAACACACTCTTATTAAGGCTAGGCTTAAGGCCGACTACTCATTTTTTTCGAGAGCGGGGGAACTTCACTTCGAGGGAAGCTTTTTTCCCAAGGAAAACTCAAGAAAGGAATGAAAGACCTATAAGCTGCTTCTTTGCTCACTGCGATTGCGATGTCTTATTTTATTACACAAAAGCTCAGAGGAAATTTTTCCCCGGCTATTCTGAATGTGAATATTAAGTGAAATCCCTTAGTTTAAAAGTCTTCCTTGGCCTTGGCTAGTGTGAATCCTCCTCTAAAGAGGATTGAGGTGTCCCACGGGCGTAAAAAGAGTTTTTCTCTAGGCGACTTCCTCTTGAAAAGGAAAGGAACTAGTTACTTCCACCCTGGGGGTCTCCTAAAGAAAGGGAAGTCTTTCATGGAAAAGCTTTTGAGCTCGGGTTCCTCATAACAAACTTGGTCGAAAAACCCAAGTCTTGATGCCAATGTTGGCTCGTAAACCTTTTCTCAATGAATGGAGAGAAAGTTCGCAAATCACCTTCGTTTGTACCGGAACTTTGTAAACTAAATGTTGGCAAAGCCTATTATTCCATCTTCGGGTATTCGTGCCAGTATTTACGAACTTTAGGTTAAAAAGCTAAATAAAAGAAAGTCAAAAGAAAAGGCAAGTGCTAGTGCATCCTGTTGCCATAAAGTTCTCTTTCATAGTCGAGCTAATGAAGAATCTGATGAGTTGAGCAATGCATTATTTGTTGATAGTCCTCCCTCCTTGAGAAGGGTCAAAGCAGAATCAGAATCTCGGACGTGCGATTGACCTTCTAGTGGGGCTACTAACTCACTGTAGTCTACACCTCCTTTAAGGCCAATGGGCAGAAAGTGAGAGCTTATACCCGACCATAATAGTCTGACTTCATTTATAAAGAGCTTAGCAAGCATATAAGGCATAACCAGTGGAGAGCTTACTAAGGTAAGCAAATCACTCTTTCTTTATCACCGTTATTATAGTAGCAATAGACTGATCTTAGATCTTTGACTCACGAGATTCACCACTATAAGGGAAGTGAGCCGAGGAAAGGCAATGAATGCTCGACTCCGCTCGGGTGGGTGAAAACCCCGAGTTGCGTAGAGAAAGGTAGTTTACTTTAAAACTTGAATACGTAAGCAAGTAAACTACCTTTCGTTTTATTTGTTTCGGTCTAAATTGAAGCTCTTACAGTCCTTAATACTTTGCAAGCACTAAGCAAGAGTTCTACCTTTCTGGCATGCCAAAGCAAGGTAAGAGATCTCTTCTATTTCTCGAAGCCTAGTAAGCCAAAGCTTCATGCCCGACCTTGGATCTTGCAAACAGCAGGTAGACCAACCAAAGTAAACACTAGCAGCGGATCTTGTTCACTCTAATTACGTAACCTATACTGTGCCTATGAACTCATCTTAAGCTAAGGAAAAACACAGAGGAAATGGCTACGCTCTTTCTCGTTGTTGATCCTCAAACACTGACACTGAGATAACAAGGAGTATATCTACCTAGTCGAAACTTCTTCATTTTCTCGCCCAACAGAGGGCTGCTTTAAACGGTATTACCATAGACCCGAGAAAGTCTTGCTAAAGTTCTCCTTCGTTAAGAACCTCTTTCGGGCATGCCCTTGAGACTATTGCTACTCCCTGCCTTCCGTTGCCCATCTGAAATCGAATGACATATTTTTTTATACGGTCAGATCTGCAGCGCTTAATGATTCAATCACAGCTGATACGCATGAAGTGAAGTTAGCTTTCTTTTCTAACTCTCACACCGGTTATTCAACAGCAGATAGGCTTACAGTTCCTACATATAAACTGGATATGGAAAAGAGCACTTACTCTTCTTGCAGCGGAGTCGTTCACAAGAGAAAGACTAGCTGTAGATTTAATAGCAGTTCCTTACTCTAACAAGTAAGCAAATTGACATTACCTTCTTTTCTTACTAACAGGGCAAGGGCATTCGATGCATCTAATTCAATTCCCGGTCCTCCCTCTCTTTCACAACCGAGGAGTACACATCGATGAGCTTAAGTAAGAGTTTTTTACTACAATGATGCAACGAACTCTTTCTATTCCACGAGCAGACACCCTTCGAGAGCTTTCATCGGCTTGCTCTTTGGACCTACCTTGAGAAGGGAAATTTCTACGAGATGATTAATGAATGTAGGTCAGGTCTCTCTAATTTGCGGTAGGTATGTCTTACCTAAGGCGAGAGCATTTGCTTCTTCAGACGTGGGTGCTTATAGGACTTCTGTTTCACCAACTGTAAGATTGAGATCTCTTTCTGTATCTATTGATATCTCTTTGAAATTCGAATTTTCTTTTCAAATAGAGTCGAAAATTTAGTTTGAATTCTTGTTAGCCAGTAAGCCTAACCCTTCCCTCAGCTTGAAAACAACCCAAAGGATGGAGAATTTCCTACGGCCCGACCCATCACCAAAGTCAATTCGTACACTCAATTTTAAGTAAAAAAGGGGAAGGGGAGCGCCTCTACGCGAGACTTATTGAAAAGGCCCCATGAGAGTAGTCTCATAGGTCTGACTAGGGGCTCGGTTCCAACCCTTATAGCTAAGGGTAAACTAACTCACTCCAATCAAAAGGAACCGCGCGTAGGCTAGAAAGACGTATAGACAAGCATTTATTTAATGATGGATCGCTTTTCGTGACTTTTCTTTCCATACCTGGTGGTGAATCAAAGTTAGAAGTGGTTTATCTAGGCTGGTTGAACCCCCGAAAGAAACACCAATCATTATCATGGTTGGAGCATAGATAGCAAAGGTATGGGTAGAGGTCAAATGCACACATCTACCAGGTAGGTAAAAATCATTCCATGCCTATATCTGGTAGTAGGCTGAACATTACTTCAGCCTATTACGAACTCAGAGGCCGGGTTAACAATCTAATAGATTGCATTCCCCCGTTCGAGAGTAAGAATCCTAGCAAGGCGAAGATCCACTAGATGTTAAGCGGAGTGGAAGCAGAACCAGAAAAGGCAGCAATTCCATAGACGGTTGACCGAGCGAAGGCATTCGCCTTTCTTATAGCAAAGCGATACAGTTAAATAGACGTCCAGTCCCTAATCCCATCGACTGAGAACCAAAAAAGTAGTGGCCCATAGCGGAGGCAAGCTTTAGCTTGAATCAGCTTCGGGCTTTCAAGCAAAAGAAGTGTCTGCCAACGATAATAGCTTTCATTTAAAGGGTCAAAGCCTCATATCCGTTGTTATACTTGGTCTAGAGGCGCTATTTACGCCCAACCTTTTTACCAAAAAGAAGCAACTTCAGGGCCATCTCCCGCTTATTGATTAAGGCGAAGAAACTCGATCGGCTACTAGAAAGGAGCAAAGGTCGAGGATGACACTCAACGAATAGACGAAGAACGAATGGTAGGAGCCGACAAGACAAATAGCTGTGCCGGTTCAATGAAGTCAAGTCTTTACGTCTATAGGGGCTCCCCTTTAGTAAAAGGGAAGGGATATTTTTTCTTCATCCGGGGGTTCATTTCATTTATTTTTCACCAAGTTAAGTAAGGCTTATTAGTGAGGTCTTAAAAACTGAATAAAATTCATGATCAACCATGAATTCTATTTTTTTTTTGTGCTTTTAGCAAGTAAGCAAGGCGATTGGCTTCTATGTTTTAATTGGATACCAATTACTTGGATGCTTTTGAAAGCCTCGAGATGACTTGCTTGCTGAAAAAAATATTTCTAGGTTTGCTTTGTGTCTTCGTAACAAATGGTCCATTTATTGATGGGCAAACGACGGGATTGAACCCGCTCGTGGTGGATTCACAATCCACTGCCTTGATCAACTTGGCTACATCCGCCCTTACCCCCAAACGGGTTTAAGTCTCTATCTACGATCAGATCCTTTCAAAACCAACCCCTATGACCGCTATCAAATATAAGCTTTTTCCTATACTATAAGTCTATTGTTGTGTTTTGGAATTAGGTTGAAACCCTGGCTTCAACAAATCAATACCGATTTCCTGGAAAAGCTTCAGAGGTTGGGCTATTCACTTCATTCATTTTACTTCACTTTACTTAAGATTAAAGTAAAGATAGAGGACAGGCGGGCAGTGAAGGCTCATTTAGTTGACAACGAGCCAGCAGCAAGCACCTACTCCTAACAAAATGAAAAGCAGCAAGCTCCGGCGCAAGAAAAGCGAAGCGAGCCTCTATTAGAGAAAGTCGTTCTTGCAAAACAAAGTATAGGTTCTGGAAGAAGCGCACCCCTAAACTACACGCTTTGAAGCCCCTACTTTTTCATTTAATAGGATATTAGGAGAATCCCGCTCAAAGCGCCTTTCTATAATATAAGGCGTCTCGTCTCGGACGTTCTTCGCATGTTTGAGCGGATACCCCTTTCAATCAGTAAGATTGTCAAAAGGCAAAAGTAAACATTCCTTTATGACTTAACAAATATAATAGGGTGAGGACGTCAACGAACAAGAAAGGGTAGCCTTTCTATAGGGATCACTATAGATAGTATAAGGAGCCTTTACTTTCTAATAGAATGCCCTTCTTTCTCAAAGTTACGTTTCTCGCTTCTTGCTTTACAAAGATTGCAGGGGATCGTCGATCTTTTCCTTCAGGTGGCTCTGCCCTATCTATTCATCTCTTTTTTCAAATGGATATATTTAGGGGTCTCTCATGTTCATATATATAGATCTTGAAAGCAGAATCTAAATATAGAAGATCCAGCACTTAAAGGGCGCAACCAATGGAAGGTTCTCCCCCCATGCCAGGCATTGTTCTCCGACGATGTCCCTGAACGGAAGGGGCCACCATTCTCTTTCTTTCTTCAATTGTTCCGATCAAGACAAGTGGGTTGGTTCGTTTCCTCCTCCTATCTACGCTATTTTATGTCTTCGTTCGTGATCATGTTGGGCAAAAGGTAGTTTTAGAGGAGCGGATGTGAAAGGGCGATCCCCCCTTTCCATTGAAGTAGGGAGAGCCTCCTTCCCCACCATTCCGGAAACATCCATTTTTCTTTTTAATTAGAAAGGGGGGCCTTACTTATTCAGGGAAGATGAAAGACAGATATAGATATCAAAAGGCTTTATGATCGAAGAAAGGGAAGGGGCGTGGTTGGTGTGTCACTAGATCGGTAAGGGAACCCGTAATAAGGCGAGCTACGTGAGGCCGAAATCACATCAAAAATGGCCAACATGAACACAAACGAAATCATTAATTGCAAATAGACACAAAACGAACCACTTCTATTCTTGGAGCTGAGGTATATGAAGAATGGCTTTTTGGTCCCTTTGACACGGTATAAACCTAGGTCGTTGATTTCTAGATTCCCCGATTAAAACAAAATTTGTAAAACTAAACCCAACCCTAGGTATAGGGGTATGTCCGGGTCAAACCCAAGGGAAAGCGGTATTTGCTAAGGTCTTAAGCTAAGCTATTCCGAAATCTTAAAACGATGGATTGGCCTATGCTATCGAATTAATTCAAAGCTAACAAATGGAAATCAATTATCAAAACACTAGGGAATTTAGGATCCACATGCATTAATGATAAACTTGCTAATTTGTCGAGAATTTGATCAATCAAGCAATGCAAGGGAAAACGATATTTGCAATCAAAATCACTGAAAGAGCTATTTCCTAGGGTCAAGCTAGATGTCTTTAAAAATGACTTCAAAGGAAAATTGCAAATCAAGATCATTCGATAGTAATAGCTTCCAAATCAATTGTTCGTGTCATCGAAAACTATTATGCAATCTAGCATGATCATCAAGGTTAGCTACTCCTCTTCAAATCAAACACATGCACAAATTTCATCAACCAATTTAATTACATCATCAAATCAACCAAAAACCCCAAATTAGCTATAGATTATCACTAATACATGCTTCACCACATCCCTAGCAAAAGAACTAATCACTACTCATGGTAAAATTGAAAAACATAACAAATGTAATCACCAACATTGTAATACAAATATCAACAATCAAAACCAAACAAACAATAGAAATTAAACAATATATCAAAAATCAAAAAAATTGCTTTGAAAAGGAAAGAATTCTTACAAAACTTTGATCAATATCAAAGAGGAATGAAGATCACAATATAACAATCATCAACACCAAGTTTCTCTCTCTAAAATTTAAGAACAAAATCATCAACACTCCTCCCTCGCTCACGGCCGTGCCTAGGAGTAGGGGAACTTGGATTCGTTCGCTCGATGATGCTCCCGTGCGTTCCACATGAAGCATGTTGGGGAGGCAGTCACTTGAGGCCTTTACGGTGGTTCAACACCGTCTTTAATGTCCACGCGGCATGAGAGCACGACCTTGAAGACTTGGCTCTTGCACCCTAACACCTTTGAGCTTCAAGAGGAGGAACCGGGTTGCATCCTTAGCCTTGTATTCCCCGAGAGAACGCCAATGAGCTTCTCGAATATCACAATTCTCCTAAAATCAAAGAAAAGAAAACATGTAAAGGATAAAAGGCAAAATAAACTAAGAAAAGCAAGAAAATAAGGAAACAACTAAAGAAAATGCAAAATAGAGAAATTACAAGTAAAACTAGAGAAAAGAGGTAAAAGAGATGCAAAAACAATGAAAAATCATCCTAAAAGAAGCTAAACGAGTGCCATAAATGACACTCATCAAACTCCCCCAAGTTAGACTTTTGCTCGCCCTCGAGCAATACAAAGCAAGAAGAAATAGGATGAAAGACTTATTCAAACAAGAAAAGGGAAACAAAGATATAAGAATATACATTAAGACTCACTTTCGTAGGAATCACGGTTGTTTTTAGCTACAACAAGCCCTTTAAACCCCAAAGTCGCCAATGAGGACGAGTGAGGTCTCGTAAGGCTATCCAAAGAGTTTGACCCATAACTCTTGAAGGTAAAATGAGGCAAATCAATAAAAGAAAGTAAAATCAAAAATTCAAACAAGTAGCTAATGAAATGGACTTTTACAAATGACCAAATGCAAGTGAATAAACAACTTTCTATACAATAAGGGTATGCACGTTCCAAGATATCTAAGGTTGATTGAAACATAGGATATGCTAAGCATAGAGAACTAATGAAACACAATTCACCTTCATCTCAAAACATTTTTAACACATTCTCCCAATTAGCTTCAAATCCACCTCTAGCGAGCATCTCAATGATTCCTCGAAGGAACCGGAAAAAGAAAGAGATTTAAGGCTACTCGACATCTTGACTAATGCACACTGCTCTATAGGCTTGACCCACATCTCCCTCCAGTAACTTGTGACTCAACCACAAAGGTCAAAAGGTCTTGAGAAGGGTTTTAATCTAAGGGCGAAAAGGGTGAAGGTAGGCTAAAATTTGAAATTTTGTGGTATACCTATATTGTGAAGCAAAGGGTGATCAATCCTCAACACCATAATCAAGCAATCACCAAACTAAAACACCAACACCCCCAAGCTTATTCAAAGCCAAAATCACAAACATATATACAAAAAGCGTATGAACACTTCCCCCCAAGCTAAAATGAAATATAATCCTAAATGCTTAAAATAGGGAGAAACATTTACATCAAAATATTTTTTTAACTTTTTCATTATTAACTTTTTATCACTTTTGCTAAAGCTTTTTGAATTTGCCTTGCTTTTTCTCATTTTTTCAATTTTTCATTTTTCACATTATTTCATTGTCCTCGCCTCTTTTAACTATGGACGGCTTTTTCAACTTGGCATTTGCCTTTTATTCACAAGATATTTACAACACAAACTTGCATTCAATATAAGATCCAATGTACAACTCATCCACCATATTCTCTAACAAAATGATCAATTGCTTCACAAAAACCAATGATGGAAATAAGAATGAAACAAAAGGCTCAAAATCTAAAGATATGGCTTGAAAAGGAGGGTTATGGCTCAAATGTTTAGCAAGTAGGAAAATGAAAACCCAAAATAAAGAAATAGAAAACTATCCTAGAAAAAGAAAATCACCACCCCGAAAAGATGCCTTTGTCCTTCCTAAATGGCTCGATCGCGATCTCGAGAGACAAGAGTCAAGTTCTAGATAAAGCATACAATAGTCAAGGATTCATGTGCTGCTCATGCAAAATATGTAGAAGGCTTGGAAAGAATTAAACCTCACATGGTTGTAGCAATAACTCACTATTAGTTTCAAATTCACCAAAAGGGAGCCATTTCAACTTTTTAAAAACAATTAGAATCCGGCTTCAAGGTCCCAAAATTTCTAAAGACACTACCTTAGCACACTCTATCCTAGAATCAACCAAAGATACTCTGAAACCGTGCATACCGATACCACATAGGAAACCATTCATTCAAAAGCAAAAGTTCGGATGATATTATGTCCATAACAAAAGCATAACATGAAAAGAAAACTAAAAGAAAGCCTCAAAATCATATTTTTGGATTTTTGCTTTTTTTAAAAGAATGAAATGAAAAAGGAAAGTAGAGAAGAGAAGAAAAGGAAAAGAATGGAAAAGATAAGGAAAAGTGCAAAGATGCATGCATGTCATATAAATCCCAATCGACAAGCAACTGGTCATTCGACAACATCGTCAATGACCCCAAACACCCTTGGTGTTACAAACAAACATCCTCAAACCATTCAACTCTCCCTAAACTAATCCTATTCTATGTAAACAATGAAATAAAATAAAGAAAAGAGGGAAATAAGAAGATTTCACCGGGAATCCAAGCTAAGCTAAGAAAAGCGGGTAATGAAAATACCACCTCCATGAAGCTCCAAGCAAGCATAGCAAGGATAGTTTAATCCGAGTGAGAATAAAAAAAAATGGAAATATACAAAGAAAACGGTTAGTAACTTCAAAACAAAATAATAAGAAAACAAAATCAAAAATAGAAAAACAAAGAATCAAAATCAAACTAATCTACAAAATCAAATCAAAACCAACCAATCAAAATATTAAAATCAACTATACACTTAAAAGAGCAAATACAATTATACACCTAAGCTAAAATCATTTGGATCAAAGCGTTTTGGATTCAAGGGAGCAAAAATCACCAACTCATCATGGAAAAGCAATCATCATCAAAATCAATCATCAAAAGAATTTCAACAAGAATAACATGATATGATCATGGAAACAACAACACTCAACAACATCAAGTATGATCAAGATAAGCAATCATAAACCATTAAGGCATGAAAAATCAAGGACATCCAACAACAACAAAATTGGCCACTGAGACCTTTCATAAGACTAGTGTTCCCCCAAGCTAAACAAAAATACATCTCAACATCCCATCAATGCAAAACAAATATCACATAATAAAAGGGATGGAGGTAAAAGCACGAAGAGGGGGAACTAGTTACCACTAGGCCTGGCATTATCATTATCATCATCCGTATTAATTATATGAGAAGCCGGATGGGGGACCATAAGGATCCCATCCCCCGGTGTAGCCGGGTGGCCAACCATAATGACCCCTAAAGTTATCTTGTTGCCAAGGGGCCAGTGGAGTATACTGATCGGGGAACTCAAGTGGCAACGGATGGGTGGGATCGACTTAGGGGTAGTTAGGATCACCCCTACAGTCATTCCCACTGGGTACACAGTAATCATAGTTACCGTGCTCATCCGAAAATGAGCGAGTCTCGGTGTTGGACCCTTGAGGTCCTTGCCAATATGGGTAGGTAGCCCTCCCATCATCTCCCCAAGAAGGTACGGGACCGAGTTGAGGAGGAAAGTACGGGTAGTTAACCGGGGGAGTGATCTCCCTACGGTTAACACTCGCATCGTATAATTGTTGTTGTTGGAGAAACATACCTTGTTACATTTAGGAGATGCCTCTCATTTGGTTGTAGATGTCCTCAAAATCTTGATCATACATCCCCTCCATTCGAACTTGCATGCCCCCCATTTGGGCACTCAAAGCCTCCATGTTGGGGTTGGCGAATCGATGTTGTCGATGTTGAGGTTGAGGCACTTCTTGCTCTTGTTGTTGTTGTTGTTGTTGACGTTGATTTTGATTTCTTTGAATTTGTTTCTCTTCATTGAGCACATCTTCCATGTCATCATCCTCACCGAGGATGCGGTTGCTCACGGGAACAAACTATACATTCGGGGCATGCCGGTGGAGAGAGGTCAAGGAGGGGTTCGGAAGATAGCACCGATGAGCATTCCTCACAAGCCAATCAAACACCTCGTCATCATCGCTCTTTGCTATGAATTGCACTTGCTTGAGTTGAGCAGTGTCGAGGTAAAGGGTGTTGACATCCCCCACCGGAGTGCAAGAAAAGAGATATCTCCCATAACCAAGGTTGGTAGCCAACCTAGTCACCATGCTACCAGAAGGGATGTCTCCTGACCTATTGCCCCTCATGTCCATACAATTCCTCAAGAATATATGCCCAAAGTTCAACCTCCCACGCAACTCTTCCCTAGTTGCCATCCATAGAACTCGCAACTCGGCTTGCGACATCTTGCCCAAATCTTGCTTAGGGAACACCGAGTACCCCAACAACCGATGAAGCACACGTAGACATGGCTGGAAAATGTCGCTTGCAAGAGAATAACGGGCGGAGAACTCATTCTTCCCCGAGATATCATGCCACCAAGCATTTTGGGAGTACCCATCCAAATAATCATGCTCGGAGAAGAGGATATCCGCCCCCGGATTGAAGTCAAGGGCCACATTAAATTCGGCCAAAGACATGACATGCTCAACATTGAAAAGCTGGAAGGTGATTTGGAAGTCCTAGGTACCAACCGGGGTAGTAGTTAAAGAGGCCGAGAACTCCCTAGTTGGCTCAAGGTAGGTTCGATAACGCTTGTTAACAAAGCTACCCAATCTAAGGTTGTCGAATAAGACTCATAAGTCCTCATCAATACCCAATTTGATCATGCTCGATTGATGATAATGCCGTGAGGGATTTATGGTTCTTTTCTTGAATTCATTCCAAAGCGGCTTATGGTTTGGATTGGCGAATCGTGTTTTGGGAAGAAGGAGTGTTTGATGGAAAAGGTTCTTCAATGGTTATATTTGTCTTTCTCTTCTTGGAAATGAGGGCTTTCATGATCTTAGACATTTTTGCTTCACCAAATTAACAACCAAAACAAAATCACAACTCCACAAATCACTACAATCACAACACTACCAAAAGACTTGGTTCAACCAACCAATACTCCAATCACCACTTACTACCAACACTACCAAAACTCAACCTTCCACAAATTACAACCAAATTTCACAAATAAGCTACACAATCATCAACAAAACAATGTAAGGCACAATTAATCAACAATAACACATATAATCAACCCAATTAATCAATTAATCAACATATTCAACCAAAATGATACTACTACTATTCACAATCACCAAATTAATCAAATTCTTGCTACAAATTGATATAATAATGTAAAATAGAGGTAAAAGATGATTATACCATACAAGAAGCAAGAATGATCAAGTTTTGAACACCAAAATCCACCACACCGAAAATCCCCAGTTTGCTCTTCAATGAAGGAGAGAGATTGGAGAAGAAGAAATGGAGGAAGGTAGTATGATTTTTTATGAACATTATAAAATTTGAGTAGGAAATTGTTGATTTTGTGAGTTGTTTTGATGATTTGAGGGATTATTTTTTATTGTTAGAGGGTTAGGGTTTCGTTCGTGAGGTAGAGAGAGGTGCGGACGAGTGTGGGTTTGGGAAATGAAATGAGGAAAAGAAAGAAGAAAGAAGAAGAAGAAGTGCGGTTGGGCTACTGCGCGGCCGCATAGTAGGGGTGCGCGCCCGCGCCCCTGCGGAAAGGAATGGTGTCCTTCAAACAAGTGTATTATTCCGATAGAGGGTTCGGAGCTATTTGAAAGCTAATTATTCAGTAAGTTCAAGTGATCGGAATGCCTAGGTGGAGGCCGCTTCCGATCAATAATATTAATTCATTAATATTACAACTTAATCTTGACTGAACCCTACGGGTCACATCTAAGCAACTAACAAACCAACACGACGAATTAATTCGAAAGGAATTAATGAGTCACTCGAGTATTGTGAACAAAGACATCGGATTCCAAGCTTAGAGCGTCAGAACCGAATCTTAAAAGTCGAGCCAAAATTTAGGAATTGGCAAGACAAGAGAATGCTTCAAGTAACAAGTAAAAAACCTAGCCACGTGAAAGGCTAGGGAAGCGCGCCAAATAGAAGTGTGCCACGTGGCAGCGGACATGGAAGCAAGCCATGTGGCAGCATGCCACGGTGGCAGCGCGCCATGTTGGCAGCGCCATGTGGCAAGGGCCGCAGACCCGGGTGACGAGTCATGGATGTGGGCCGAAAGGTGGTGGCCCAACTGAACCCATGTTGGGGCTCAAGGTTGGGTGCCACATGGTTTGCTCATAATGGATGTGAGTTGCCTTGGGGAGCAAGTGAGGAAGTGGTCCTCAACTAACCATGTGACACTTGTTACTTAGTTATTCCTTGGTTTATTTAACATAGAAATCCTAGGTCCCTAAAATACTGAGTAAAATTTGCCATTCCAAAACAACACTTACCGGCCTATTGAGAGTAGTGATGGGCTACACCAAAGCGAGGCATCACTATTTTTCCCTATGATACGTAAGGCATACCAGGTATGCATGTTAGTTTTGGTTATACTCAACGATATGAGTGATGGTGTCCTAACATGTCGTGGCAAAGTGGATAAGTTGTTGAGAGAGCATTAGATGCGAAGATTTATCTAACCAAGAGTGGCTTGGAGCCATTAGCAAAGTGTTGATTACCTTAGAATATTGAGTGTTAAGACAAGCCAAAGCATGCTTAATCACTCATTGATTCTTTGGATCTTGGAATCGCCTTATTCTCACCAAATGGGGACTAATTTAATGCGTGGATAAGATGCTTAATAAGATTGAAAATTTGCATGAATGCTTTTAAATTTCAAACTTATTATGTTATTTTCTTGATAATTGGTTATACCTTGCACTTATATTTGTAGAATCCTAAATCAATTATATTGTTTTCAATGATTGGTAAGGAAATCTTGGAGAATAGTTCTCAAAGAAAGCCATTTCTAACATACAATTCTCATAAATGACTTTTATAACTAAGTTCGAAAGGACGGTTGGACATCATGTATTCAAAATACTAGGTAGTTTTGATAAACATGAAGTATTGAGTTGAAAACTCAAATTGTTAGAAGTTGACAACCAACATATCTTTTCGCTTTATACATTAGTGAGTACAACTCATTGATGTATTAATTCAAGTACGAATTAAAGGAAAGATGGAACTTTGTTATATGGCGCACTAGATGCTTAATTATGCCTAACAAAGTACAAAAGTCAAAACACTTAAAGAAATGGTTCTTAAAGGTTATGAGATAATGTATAAATAAGAAATATAGGAAACAAGGAACAAAGAAAAGGAATGAAATTCTATTTCTACTAAAGAGTTCATGTTATTCTAATTAACTTAGCAAGTCATTATCTTCACAAGTATCAGATATTGCTTGAGTGTTACACTTTGAATGTGACCTCAAACTATTGAAGTTAAGCTAAGTTAATGACTTACAAGCTTAGAATGAAGCAAGAGAAGCTACATCAGTTGTAAGGTCGTATGCTTTGTTTAAAGACCTTTTGAGCTAAGGCTGGAACAAATAAATGGTTATTATGTTCCATAATCAGCAAATAATCCATTAACACACGGAAAGACTCACATTCAAAGTAAAGAGCAATAGTTGCGAATTTATTTGAATGGCATGGTTATCTAAACCATGAGTCAAGAATGCTTGATTATAAACAAACATTTCCGTAACATGAAGACTCACAAAGTTCAAGTCATGGGCATGATTTGTACATCTTTAGCAATGTCACATTAACAAGAACGTACTCAAGGCTATATAGGCTTATGACAGTTGATCGATTCAGAATCGTTCTAAGACAAGCATGTCTTACTTGTTAAAAACCGACAAAGTAAAGAGCTATTGTTCTTGGTATAGACAATTGACTCCGAAAGCTAAAGAGGATTCAACAACTTCAACGTTTCATGAAGAATTTAAAGAATATGGCTATATTCATCAAATGTGAACAAACTTGACTTAAGTAGCTCAAGAGTTCAGTGAAGTACAGAATCGACTTGGCAAGATATCAAAACTTCTAGATTAGATCGAGCGATGTTTGCTTGAGCTAAGCGTGACCATCACCAAGTTATGAATGGAAATATTCATAAATAACTCCACGAAGAACATAGTGTGTCTTCACGGAAACCTCGATGTCATTTGAAAATGAACGATGATGGATCACATCCCTTCCTATAAAGTTCTTAAAGATTTGCACAAATGACTAATGTTACACTAAACAAAATGTTGAAGCTAAGAAAGGACACCATATTCGTTTATGGATAGAAATAACTTCTAAACGTCTTTTCAAGTATATGTCTAAAACTCTTAGCCTCAGTGGGAGCTCAATGGCTTAGTGGGAGCTAAGTGACTCAGTGGGAGCTCACCGGCTTATCAAGAGCTAGGTGGCTCAGTGGAAGCTTAATGGCTCATTAAAGGCTAAGATAGCTCAAGTGTGAGCTAACTATTTGTTTCACAACGAACTTTTACCCAAAGACAATATACATGTCTCTTTGTAAGCATTCAAATGAGACTACGGGCATTACCTCCACAACCTAATTGAGAACATAATGTTTGTTGCTCTAAGTGGTGTTTTTCTGGAAAGTAACACATTTCCAAAACGACAAGTGGGAGAAAAATGAACTCAATGACCATCGAGATTAGCAACAAACTAGAACTGAGAATCTCGAAAGACCTTAAAAGGGCTTCGTGAGAATTCATTACTCACAAAATTCTGAAAAGTTGTAGTAAGATCAACATAATCAAAGGGCTTTGAAAGTGCCTTGAAACTCAGTGTTTGATGCAATTACCCCATATAGGTATAAAATTCACCAAAGGCTGTGATTGAATCCTATAAATTTCTATTAGGTTAGAAATAAACCTAAAACTTACAAGCATACTATTTACTATTAGATAGTAAGGGAATAATGCCTTGTAAGATAGCTACAGCAAATCCAAATTCCAAATAATGTTTAGAGGCCATAAAATTCGAAATAGACTCCATGCTTGAAAATCATGTTTAAAACTTGATTAATTTGCATGAATAGTGAAAGACCCATCGATTTCAAATAAGTTTTCAAGGAGAACACTAACAAATGTGGAAATGTATAAATAGCAGGATTGGTTGAAAAGGATATAATTAAATTCACGGATGGAATAAGATTGAGAATCATTCTACAATTAAATCCATCATGTAGGCTACGATATGGAATCGTCACACGACTTACTTGCTTAGAGCATGTGAAGTACGTATATAGTACCAATCAACTTGAATCTAAGTAATAGATCGTTAGATTATGGTCAAGAACATCCATAGCACTTAAATAAGTAAGAGAACGAGTTCTTGACTCATGGAAACAAATATAATTTGAGTATTGATATGCTGCAAGAGCAAACTTTAACAAGGATGAGATCCTTAACAAGGAAGCCATTTGTAAGCACGAAGTAAGAAGCGTCGTGGCTTGAGAATGGTAACATGGATGTGCATCCATGTGTAATGTGCGGAAATTTAAGGTAAATTTCCATGATCACAAGTGACTAAGGTATCCCAAATCATTGTGACCCGTTTGGAATAAAATCCAAGCAAAGCACCATTAGAAAGTCTACTGAAATATATGTTGAGAATATTGTTTTTGTCTTAAAGGCAATAATAAGAAATCTGTTCTATGGAAAGTTCGTTGTTGAACGTTAATGATTGTAGGTTGTCAAGTTGAAGATCTCAGATCATGAAAATGAGTGGGAGCCATCACTTGGACAATAAATCCTAAATCACATATAGTCCATGACACTCTCAAATCTTATCATCTTATTATGAAAGTGATCAATAATGAAGATGCTAAGATTTGCAAAGTAATTATAACTAAACTTATGCAATAAGTGAACGACAACATTCACAATTGCATGAAAGAGATCAAGCATATTAAATATGGGTGTGATTTCTATAAATGTTTTATAAAGAGTATTACTCTTAAAACATTTGAAAAACCATTAATCAAAAGATGAAACGTTAAAAGGTTTCATAGTGGAATAAAAATTATTACTAATTATACCACAAAACTATTTAATTGTGGTTTAGAATTAAATATTGAGTCCATTCGATTTTTAGAATATTCAAAATAGGGTATCAAGACTAGTCTTGGATAAAGAAACAGCTATTAAGTGAACATTGAATATTATAATCGAAAATTATCCCTAATCGAGGTAATTTAAATGATGGACGATTAATGACCACTTGAGATTAGTGTGTAGTTTGATTTATAGCACCGTTTCTTGTGCTACAAGGACATGATTGTCATAAATCATTTGCACAGGTATTGGTTTAGAACCATACTGGATTGACCTATGAGAATACTTTAAGAGATTTAAAAATCGTCATAAGTATACTTCTCATTATGGCTATCGGAACCTCTTTCCTCAACCATGAGTATTGTGAGTTCTCTGGTTTGAGTACTAGTCCGTTTTGATGTTAGTCAAACGTCTAGCGTACATGGAGATTATAACGGCAACACTTGGACGGCTAGGTCCTCTTAGTAAGACAAGCTGACATTATAAGACTGGGAATGTCCCCCTAATAACAATAAGGAACAGGTCTTTGTTGTTTACAAGGCCTCTCGAAGAGCGAGACTGTGAAAATGCATGGCCGTGCTCGAATGGATTTTAGAAATCATTTGTTTAATTTACTGACAATCAAACTCGGATTTTGAGAAACACTTTTCGACGTAATAAGGATGACGAATAATCTTACCTTATAGTTCTTGAAGAGACATAGGAAAAAGGCTATACACTAAAAGCACACTTGTCCGGAAGGGCAAGTGGGAGATTGAAAGGAATGGTGTCCTTCGAACAAGTGTATTATTCCGATAGAGGGTTCCGAGCTATTTGAAAGCTAATTATTCAGTAAGTTCAAGTGATCGGAATGCTTAGGTGGAGGCCCTTCCAATCAGTAATATTAATGAATAATTAATATTACAGCTTAATCTTGACTGAACCCTTTGGGTCACACCCAAGCAACTAACGATCCAACACGACGAATTAATCTGAAAGGAATTGATGAGTCACTCGAGTATTGTGAACAAAGACATCGAATTCCGAGCTTAGAGCGTTAGAACCGAGTCTCAAAAGTCGAGCCAAAATTTAGGAATTGAGGAGATGGGAGAACGCTTCAAGTAACAAGTAAAAACCATATCCGCGCGAAAGGTTAGGGAAGCGCGCCAAATAGAAGTGCGCCACGTGGCACCCACCAAGTGGTAACGTGCCATGTGGCAGCGTGCCACGGTAGAAGCGCACCACATTAGCAGCGCCATGTGGCAAGGGCCGCGGACCCGGGTGACGGGTCATGGATGCGGGCTGAAAGGTGGCGGCCCTACCGAACTCATCTTGGGGCTCAAGGTTGGGTACCACATGGTTAGCTCACAATGGATGTGAGTTGCCTTGGGGAGCAAGTGAGGAAGTTGTTCTCACCTAACCATGTGACACTTGTTACTTAGTTATTCCTTGGTTTATCTAACTAGGAATTGAATTCAACATTATTTCCATGTGGGATCTTTTTGTGAAAAGTCCCACATTGAAAGATGAGAGGAATTCACAAGGAAGCACTCCTTATAAATAGCCAAGGCAGACCTTGGGATTGTTCACTTGAGTAAGAGTTAGAAAAGGCATCTCCACTTGAGAGAAAACCTTTAAACTCATTAATTACTCGGGTAGTCTTTTTGGTCGGACTTGGCTAACCTCTAAGTAGTAGACCGGTCGGGTTGCGTTATGGGTGGATACCGTTGGAGGTCATCGCCCTTTGTGAGACTTGGCTTTCTCAAGTAAGAGCTCCGGTGGTCGAGCGAAGCACGCTTCAAGGGTAATTTAGTCTTTTCCTTAATCTTGTTATTTATGTCTTTAGTTATATTAATTATGAGTATTCCTTGGGCTCGAGTTTTATTTCTGCAGTGAGTCGGACTCATCGAAATCCAACAGCGGTATCGGAACCTTGCTCATTTATTTTTGTACCTAAAATTTTCAAGGTTTTTATGGCTTTATTTTTCTGGTTTTGTGTTGCTAATTAGATTAGTAGCTCAGTTTTATTAATTTTAGTCCCGTTTTTATTTGATTTTTGGCCCCGAACCCAGATGTTCGCCAAAAAATAATGCATTTTGGGTGGAAACAACGTTCTGGAAAGTTTTCAACCCTTTAAGGACTATGAAAAAGCCAAAATCCGACCAAAAAAATGCCTTTTTTTGAGGGTTTTTCGTTTTTGACGAAAAATTTTAAATCTTTTAACCTTAAATCTTAATGGCATATTTATGGTGATTATGTATTGGGTTATTTCCTTAATGTTTCTAAATTTTTGGACCTCTTTAAACATGGTTACTTGGTAGTAATTAGTGCTTGAAAGATTGGTTAAATTTTCACATAATTGCAAATCCATTGCATTAAGTGTGAAAAATTTATTATTTGAGGCTTCTAAGTACTAAAGATCCAATCTTTAATTGTTTTAAGTGGTTGGAACTTTAAGTTACTAAATTCCATGAATTTTATTGAACTTTTTTGATTTAAATTTTTTTGTTGAACCTTACCCATTCAACTTGAAATTCAATAATATCGAGCATACTCTCACCAATTACCACGAAACACCTTCCCATTGTGCTCATGCTCGTTCGAGGGGGTCCAATTTCCATGAATTCAACCTATTAATCCAAATACAAAACAAGTGAAAGAAAGAAAAACAATTGAAAGAAATCTAGATGAATCGAGAAATTCAATATACTAAACACTAGGGATATAGGTTCCACATGCAAGCTCAATGATTATGCTAATTGAAGGATCACTCAATCAATTCAAACATTGCAAAGGACAAACAATAGTTGCAATCAAAGGAATTCAAGGGCTATCTCCTATAAGCCAAGCTAGGGATCACTATGAATGGCTAGCTAGGAAAATCACAATAAAATTCAATCAATTAAAGCAATTCTCAAATCAAGGGTTCATGTCATTGAAATTTTCAATGCAATCTAGATTAATCTTATAGGTTGATCACTCCTAATCTAATTAATCACATGCACAACTATGTCAACCAATTTAATTGCACCATTCAAATCAATTTAGCATCATCAACTAGCAAAAATCATCAATCAAGTATGCTTCCCCTTCTCCCTAGCAACTAATCTACTCACTAAACATGGTGAAATTAAGAAACAAAACAAATTCAATCAAATTCATATTCATTTAAAGCTAAATCAAAAGAAAATCAATCGATCAACAATTTCTAAAACAAGGAATGTAATCTCAATTAAAATCCAAGAAACTAGAAGGAATTGCATTAAAAGTAAATCAAGGGAAAGAAATCTTACAAACATTCATTGAATTGAAGAAGGAATTTCAAAATTAAATTGAAATCTAAGATCAAATTCAAGTACAAACAAGTAAATCTTAAGCTTCTCTCTCTACTTTCTCTCTCTACTATTTCTGGAAAAATTCTCTCTCTAGTACCAAGTTAAGTCGTCCTTCAAAAAGAAAGTCAAAAGCTATAAATAAGAAAAATCGAGCGAAGAGGGCCGCACAGGCCGTGCGCACGCACAGCCCAGCCGCACGCGCGCACAGCTGGGTCTGCGCGCACGCACCCCTGTGCGGTGCGCGCGCACCCCTGTGCGATGCATAGGCTTTGGCTCCTTCGCTTACTTGATCAAACTCCGCGCTCCCGAGCATCCCCATCATCGGTGCACTCGAGATGATGCCCGCAAACATGGCAGTCCCAAAATGAGCAAATTGACTTGATTATTCACCTACAAAACACAAATAAAACAAAGAGAGGAAGCATAGCAAGGTAAAACTAACACTAAAATTATGAATTATCAACTAAAAATATGAAAAACTCGTAAAAACCAATCGAGAACTAAAGTGAATTATAAAAAATGGAAAATCAAATAAAACTAAAAGAATTATATGAAAATGATGAAAGAAAATGAACCTAAATCTTATTCTTTTGAGCGCCATAAACGACGCTCATCAAATTCCCCCAAGCTAAACTTTTGCTCGTCCTCGAGCAAAACAAAATCAAACCCAAGGGAAAATGATGACACTACTCAAGCAAAGAAAGAAACAAGAAAATTAGGGAAGATGAGAATATATACTAACTCACTTTCGTAGGAATCACGGCCAATTTTAGCAACTAAAGACAAGCCATTTAAACCCCTAGATCGCTCTAGAGGACGAGTGATGCTCTCGTAAAGGTTTGCAAAGAGGTTAACCTATAACTCTTTTTATTAAAAAGGAGGCAAAGTAAAAAGAAAAGAAAAGAAAAAGTTTAAAACCTTAAAAAGAAAAGAAATGCTTAAACAAAGGCCTTTTGCACATGATCAAGGCACAAAGGATATCAAGCTTTCTAAAACAACAATGGTAAGCACGTTCTAAGATATCAAGGGTTGATTGAAACATAGGGTGTGCTAAGCGTAGAGAACTAATGAGGCGCAATCCACTTTCATCTCAACCAATCTAACCGCGTTCTCCCTAATGGCCTCAAATCTTCCCTTAGTAAGCGTCTATATGGTTCCACGAAGGAACCGGAAAAGAATAGAATTTGAGGGTTCTCGACATCTCGACCTTGCATCCTTTTTCTTTAGGCTTTAACTCATAATGCCCTCCCTCGGTGCATGACTCAACCACTAGGTCAAAAGGACTTTCCCAAATGTTATAACGTAAGGGCAAAAGGTTAGGGGTAGGCTTAAAATTTAGAATTTGGTGGTACACCTAGATTATGAAGCAAAGATTGGCCACACCTCAACACCAAAACAAAGAAGTCACCAAACAAAAACAAACTAATACCCCCAAGCTTATTTAAAGCTATATCCACAAGCATATATACAAAAAGCGTAAACGCTTCTCCCCCAAGCTAAAAGGAAGCATTGTCCTCAATGCAAGAAAAGGGAAAAAAAACACATCAAACTATTTTTTGAATTTTTCATTTTCTGTCTTTTTTTTGTGTAATTTTCATTATATCAAAGCAATTTTCCTCGCCTCTTTTAACTTTAGACGGCTTTTTCGAGTATATTCATTTGCCATTATTCATAATATGTACAAAAGACGAGTTCGCATACAAATAAAACCAATTTCCAACTTTTTAGATCACAAACTCCAAAAGCATGACCATTTGCTTCACAAAAACCAATAAAGGAATGAAAAGAAACAAAAGGTACAAAGTTCTAAAGATGTGGCTTGAAAAGAAGGGGAATGGCTCAAATGGTCAGCAAGATGGCAAATGTAAACCCAATGAACTAAAAAGAAAGAAGAAAGTCCTAGAAATGAAAAATTACCACCCCGAAAAATGGCCTTTGTCCTTCCTAGTTGGTTCGGTCTCGTGTTTGAGAATTATGAGTCAAGATTCAAGATTAGGGATGCAAAGGTGGAGGATCCACGCCGCACAATCAAGAGTGATGAAAGCTTAAAAAAGAGAAACCTCACACGGTTGTAGCAAAAACTTACTAAAGGTGTCAAATCCACCAAAGGAAGCAACTCCGTCTTACCACAAACCAAAAGAATCCGGCTTCAAGGCCCAAAAAGGTCTAAACCGCTACCTTAGCATACGCTATCCTAGAATCAACCAAAGATACTCTCAAACCGTGCAAACCATTGCATTTAGGAAGAAAAATAGCCAATGTGCAAGTTCAAGTGGTATTAAATCCAAAGTAAAAGCAAAAACATTTATTCATATTTACAAAAACAAGGTTTTTTATTTTATAATATTTTTGAAGTTTTTTTTTTTTTTTTTTAATCCAAGAGAAAAGAGATAAAAAAGAAAAGAAAAGAATAAGAAAAAGAGAAAAAGGAAAGCATGAAGGAAGATGAAAACAAAAGAAAAAGAAAAAGAAGAAAAGGAAAATGAAATGAAAAATAGAAAGATATAGGAGAAGCAGAATGCAAAAAGGAAATAATGCTAACACACATGAATCCCAATCAACAAACAAGTGAACATTCGGCCACAACGCCAATGTTCCCAAACACACTAGGGTGTTAAAAAGCAAACAACCTCGAACCATTCAACTTCTCCTAGAACTAATCCTAGACTAAGCAACCAAGAAAAGAAAAAAAAGAAAAGAAGTAGAAAGATCTTATCGGGCGCCAAAGCTATTGCACATTAAACAAGGAGAAAGAGCACCTTTATGAATCGTCGAAATCCAAAGCATAAGCAAAAGAGCAAGGTGAGAAATAACAAAAAACTATATACAAAGAAAATTGTTAGTAACTTCAATACAAAAGAAAAGAAGAAAATAGAAAATAAAATGTAGGAAAATAAAGAAAAAGCCAGTAATAGCAGCAGCAAGGGTCAGAATCAACAGACTAAAATAGTATCAGGAGATAAGAAATCAGACAGTCATCATCAGGAATCATCATAATAAAGACACAGAGAAACTCAGCGGACAACAATCAGCAAAACAAACAACAAACCAATAGCCGGGCAGAGGAATCAGCAGAAATACAACAGCATCATCATAAAACCGAACAACAGAAAGATCAATACCAAAAGCATAGGAGACCAAGAATGAACTACAAAAGCAGAGATGAAATATGGTGAAGCACAGAAAAAGATGCAGAAAGCACCCCGAAGCTTAGACTGGACCACCCCCCTAACTCTAAACCTAAAGGCATATAGGCAATCGAGAAACATCATAAAAAGCACAGAAGAAGGGGGGGCCATGGTAGTATCACTTCGCACTATGGTAAGGGGTAGAATGAGAACTCCCCTCACCGGTCTCCATCACATGACTAGAGCCATCTCACTCACGTCCATGGGAGCCTTACCCCTTAACCTACCTTTCCTCCTAGCTCTATCATCCTCAAAATAATGAGACCAATCATCTAAGACCGGCTCTCCCGACCTACCCCACCGCCCAAAAGTCTCAGGGTCCGGAAAGGGCGAAGGATTAGCCGGATCATATGTGTAATCACAACCACCGGGCCGCCGATAGTCGTAAGTGGCCGGGGTGGTGCCTATGATAGAACTAGGGTGAAGATGAGGGCCCTCCCAATAAGGGTAGCAAGGTCGAGGACCAATGGTAGGATCAAAAGGTTCCCACTGAGGAATAGGTCCTTGTTGGACCAGGAGATAAGGGTAGTTCACATAGGGCTCGATTTCCCCTCTCCGAACATGCATATCGTACAATTGATTTGTATGATAGTCATAACCAATATTAGAGGGTTGCATAGAAGGCATAGAATATAACACATTAGCAATAGAATCAAGCCTAGCATGAATGGTTGACAAATCAAAAGTAGAAGGAGTAGAAGAGGGGGAGGGAATAGGTGTACCTTCCGGTTCAACTATAGGAATAGTTTGAACATTCGATGGGAGAGCATTGGTCGAGCGGCCTCTTGTTTGATTTGTCCTACGTCGAATAGAAGGAGCAATATCTCGTATTGGAGGCCTCCAAGATAAGGAGTCTTTCACTCTTGGTCGGGAGGTTGCCTCTTTGCATGGGATTAAAAACCATTCTTTAACTCGAGATACTTTCCAAATGAAGACATCATCCTTCTTCGTACGATCGAGGAACTTTTGGTTCACAAGGGCGGAGATGTTGAGGAAATGTGAAGAAGATTTTTCTCAAGGATCAATAACTGGGGGAAGCTCATTTAACAAAGTCTTATAGTCTTCATTGATGCATAGAGCTAGGATAGAAATCATCCCTCCCAATTGGATGCTCCCCGATAGGCTAACTCCATCACGAATATCCAATAGTCGATTGATGAAGTGCTCTGTGAAATCCACCAACTCAATCTCGAAGTCATGTTGGTCGGCTATCCATAACCAACAAAGCTCCTCTCGAGAGATAGCTCCCAAAGAGTCTTTGGAGCAAAGAGCGTAAGTGAGGAGACGGTTGAAATACCGCATAGCCGGATGAATCATGGAGGCGGTCTTGGAATTTTGAGGCTCGTACTTCCCTTCCTCCGAGATACTTGTCCACCAACGTTGCTCATTATATCCATGATCCTCTGCCATTCTATCATGTGCCGGGTAGATACATTGTTCCGCGTCTGCGGCCCAAGGAAACTTGAAGTAAGAACATAGTTGAGAATCCGTCAATGAGTGATCATGATTGAAAATTTGGAATGTCAAAATCCTTGAGGAACTGTCACTCGATTCTCGGACTACCTCAAGAGAAGAAAGAAATTCATAGGTCACCTTAGCATAAGTAGGGGCACTCAAATCCAAGAACTCTAAAAGATGAAGGCCCTTTGCAAGAAGCCGAACATCCTCATCTATGCCGAGAAACTTGGTTGTTGCTTAATCGTAAAATCTTGTTGGTTTAAGCTTTATCTTGGATAGACTCTTGAAACGATCCCAATGTGATTCTTTAGAAAACTCAATGCCATATGTATCTTCTACCTCGGGTGGAGGTGGAACAACATGCCTTGGTTTGCTAGAACTTGATCTTGCCCGCTTCTTGTGACGGATTGGAGCCATCTACAAGAAGAAGAACAACTCATGATCAAATCTTACATATGTCATATTTCAATAAGAAACATAAGTAATTGCTCAAGAATCAAGCAAAAAAGCAATTATCTCAAAGTAGAAACAAGTAAGAGACCAAATCATGATATGGCTATATATGAACAAAATGCCATTAATATAGAATCATAAATTTGAAACAAGTAAGCATGGATTAAAGGCAAAAATGAACATAGGAGATCAAATCATGAGTCAAATTGAGCAAAATAACCTCAAGCATTGAATTATCAAAGCAATAAAACCATTATAAAGAATACCCATGAGAGAGAAAATGACCAACAATGGTGAATCAAGGAAACAAGCAAATTATACAAATTCATCATGAAAAAGCTTCAATTTAACACTCAATGATATCATTCAACACAAATTACAAGTTAAAGGAACCAACAATGGAGTTCTACCATGAAAGCAAAAACAAGGTTTCAAGCTTGAACAATGAGGAAAAAGATGACTAGAAAATAAGAAATTATACCTCAATGTAGCCTTGAATTACTTGCAAATTGCCCAAAATGAAGATTTAAGAACAAATAGAACACCCAAAGATAAGTTCCAAACCTCAACACAAATCCTCAAAATTCCGAAAATTAACCCAAAATTTTCGAATTTTTGGTTCGAAAATCTGGAATTTTTCTTGTAAAATTCGAAAATTAGATGAGTTAAATGTAATTTGAGGTTAAAATGAGAAAAAATAAAAAGTGAAATTGATATGCTTTAGCTAGAAAAAATAATAGGGTTTGATGAGAGAATAGAGTAGGGAAAAATCGGGGAGAGAGAAAGGGGAAATAAGGTGGAAAGCTTGGGGTTATAAGGGGGGCTGGCACGCGCCAAGCTGCTGCGGCTGGTGCGTGCGCACCAGCACAGGGGCTGGTCTTGCGTTGGCTGGCGACAAATGCTAAAAACCCCTACCTACTAGGTGCGTGCGCGCAGGCAGGGGGTGCGTGCGCACCAGGTAGGGCTAGTTATGCTCAAAAATTCAGGCCAAACTCTGACCCCTGTGATGCGCGCACGCAGGAATGGGGTGCGTGCGCACCAAGAGGGTACAGGGATGGTCAAAAACCGGCAATTTTTGCCAAAGTAAGTGAAAAATTTCTGACCCCTTTGGTGCGCGCGCGCAGCCTTTGGTGCGCGTGCACCAAGCAAGAATATGTCAGCCATGAATATACTCTCGTGTTTGCATAAGGGGATATTTGAAAGCGCATTCGAAAAAGAGAAGAATATTAATAAAAATGAAAACATGAGAGCATAAAATCCCAACAATATTCCACCTAAACTTAACCAAACCTCGAGAAAGCTTGAAATAACACCAAAATTGTTGGAAATTGTCTCCGAATCAATCTCATGGTACCTAAAATCAAGAAAACAATTAAAAAGAAAGAGAAATAAGAAAAATCTCAAAGATAAAAGAAATATAGAAAAATGTAAAATCAAAATAAAAAGGTTAGAAAACGGGGTTGCCTCCCGGGTAGCGCTTGTTTAACGTCATAGCTCGACGTCCTCCACCAATTAAGGTGGTTGCCGGAAAAGCAATGAGTGAACAAGGCCAACAAAAGCACCATCGAAATACTTCTTGAGACGATGGCCATTGACCTTAAATGGAGAAGAAGAATCCATCATTGAGACCTCTACAACACCACTTGGAAAAACATTCTTGACCAAATAGAGATCGCTCCATCTTGACATGAGCTTTCCGGGAAACAACTTCATTTTTGAATTGTAGAGAAGAACCTTATCGCCAACACAAAAATATTTCTTCTCAATAAGCTTGTCATGTGTTTCCTTGGAACGAGCTTTATACACACTAGCACAATCATAAGCATCAAATCGAAGCTCCTCTAACTCATGAAGATCTAACCACCTTTTCTCCCCCGCACTTGCCAATTCAAAGTTTATCTTCTTGATTGCCCACAAAGCACGGTGTTCAATTTCAACCGGGAGATGGCATGACTTGCCGTAGACTAGGCGGTATGGAGTGGTACCTATGGGGGTCTTAAAAGCCGTTCGATAGGCCCAAAGAGCATCATCCAACTTATCCGACCAATCCTTTCGATTTCTCGCAACCGTCTTTTCAAAAATAAGTTTGATTTGACGATTAGAGACTTCCACTTGACCACTTGATTGAGGATGATATGGGAGGCCGAATCTTTGATGGACCCCATGCTTTCGCAATATCTTTTGAAAGGCATGGTGAATAAAATGAGAACCGTTGTCGCTTATCACCGCTTTAGGAACCCCAAATCTTGGAAAGATTATCTTCTTAAACAACTTCATAACCACCTTGTGGTCATTAGTTGGGGAGGCAATGGCCTCAAACCACTTAGACATGTAATCGACCGCCACAAGAATATATTGATTTCCGAAAGATGAGGAGATTGGTCCCATAAAATCAATACCCCACACATCAAACACTTCCAACTCAAGTATGGGTTGTTGAGGCATTTCATTTCTCTTGGAAATGTTCCCAACTCTTTGACATCGGTCACATGTCTTGACAAAGCCCCATGAATCCTTAAAGAGATGTGGCCACCATAATCCGCATTGAAGGACCTTAGTGGCGGTCTTAGAGACACCCGTATGGCCCCCGCTTGGATCCAAATGGCACATTTTCAAGATACTAGGCACTTCTTTGTTTGGCCCACACAACGTCTAAGTAAACCATCGACCCCACGCTTGTATAAGATGGGATCATCCCACACATAATGCCTTGCCTCTCTCTTGAGCTTCTTTCTTTGATTCTTAGAAAAAGAAGGAGGAAACTCCCCACATGCGAGAAAGTTCACTAAATCGGCAAACCATGGGAGTTCCCTTGCTTCAATAGCATACAAGAAATCATCAAGCATTTTATCCTCAATTGGAGAACCATCATCTTGAATTTGAAAATCTCCCAAACGAGAAAGATGATCCGCCACAACATTTTCCGCTCCTCTTTTATCCCTAATCTCAATGTTAAAGGTTTGGAGCTCAAGAACCCACCGAATCAACCTTGGCTTGGACTCCTTCTTGGCAAAAAGATACTTGAGAGCCGCATGATCCGTGAAGACAATGGTTTTGGAACCCAATAGATAACAACGGAACTTCTCAAAAGCATGAACTATAGCCAAAAATTCCTTCTCCGTTGTAGTGTAATTCCGTTGAGCTCTATTTAGAGTCTTGGACAAATAATAGATCACATGAAGTTTCTTGTCCACTCTTTGACCCAAAACACCTCCTATTGCCGAATCGCTTGCATCACACATCAACTCAAATGGTAAATCCCATCTTGGAGCTTGAACAATAGGAGTAGAGATTAGAGCTTTCTTCAACTTATTGAATTCCTCCAAACACTTATTATCAAACACAAAGCCGACATCTTTTTGAAGAAGATCATTAAGAGGCTTTACAATGAGTGAGAAATCCTTGATGAATCTTCTATAAAACCCGGCATGCCCTAAGAAAGATCTCACTCCCTTTACGTTCACCGGAGGTGGAAGCTTTTCGATGACTTCAATTTTAGCTTTATCCACCTCTATACCCTTATGAGAGATCTTGTGGCCAAGGACTATGCCTTCCTCCACTATGAAGTGACATTTTTCCCAATTCAAGACCAAGTTCACCTTTTCACACCTTGCAAGACATTTTTCAAGGTTTTCAAGGCAAGCCTCAAATGAAACACCTCCTACGGAGAAGTCGTCCATAAAAACCTCCATCTCCTCTTCCAACATATCTCCAAATATACTCATCATGCATCTTTGAAATGTCGCGGGAGCATTGCAAAGGCCGAATGGCATTCTCCTATAAGCAAATGTACCATATAGACAAGTGAAGGTTGTTTTCTCTTGGTCATCCGGGTGGATAGGGATTTGGAAAAATCCCGAATAACCATCAAGAAAACAATAGAACTTGTGCCTTGTTAGTCTTTCAAGCATTTGATCAATAAAAGGAAGGGGAAAATGATCTTTCTTTGTTGATGTGTTTAGACGTCTATAGTCTATACACATCCTCCATCCCGTGACCGTCCTCGTCGGAATGAGCTCACCTTTCTCATTCTCAACGACGGTCATACCTCCCTTCTTTGGGACAACGTGAACGGGAGAAACCCAGCTAGAACTAGAAATGGGGAATATGATTCCCGCATCCAAAAGTTTGGTGATCTCTTTTTTCACTACCTCTCTATTTGGGGGTGTAGCTTTCGTTGCCTCTCAATAGAAGGTAAAGCACCCTCCTCAAGAGTTATGTGATGTGTACATAAAGTAGGGCTTATACCTTTGAGTTCATCAATGGTATAATCCAAAGCACTTCGGTGCTTTTTCAAAACACCACACAACTTTTAAGCTTGATGCTCACTCAAAGAAGAGCTAACAATCACGGGAAAAGTGGAGTTGGGTCCCAAAAATTCATACCTAAGGTGTGATGGAAGAGGTTTGAGCTCAACCATTGGAGCACCTTTACCTTCCTTCGATGTTGCCACTTGCAACGCTTCTTGGCTAGAAATGCTCAAACACATTTGCCCTTCAACATCCTCAAAGCTTCCATTGAGCAAATCTTCATACAAACCCATCTCCTTGTTTGGGGTACCTATCTTCTCCTTATTTAACAAAACATTCTCAAGAGCATCGTTAGAAGTGAGCAATTGCTCATGCATGGAAGACACAACATGACCGAGAGAATCAATTAACATACAATTTTCTAGAGAAGAACTTGGATACTTCATGCTATCATTCAAATCAAATTCTATCACTTCATCCCCTACTTTGAGCGAAATTTTAGCACTTTTTACATCTATCAAAGCACCCGAAGTAGCAAGGAATGGGGTCTCCCTAGAATGATGGGGATATTAGCATCTTCATCCATCTCAAGCATAACAAAATCCACCGGAATAACAAATTTCCCGACCCTTAAAGGAACATCCTCTACCTTACCCTTAGGGAACTTAATTGACATATCGGCCAATTGCAAAGTGATGTTAGTAGGTAAGAGTTCTCCTAGCTCAAGTCTTTGGTACACCGATTATGGCATAAGGCTAACACTAGCTCCTAGGTCACACAAGGCATTCTCAATTTGTATTTTATAAATGGCACAAGGGATAGAAAAGTTTCCAGGGTCTTTTAGCTTAGGTGGCATCTTGTTCATTATGATAGCACTACAATTCTCGGTCAAGTTCACCGTCTCTACACCATCACATGTCCTCCTACCACTCAACATGTCTTTGAGTAATTTTGCGTAGTTAGGCATTTAGGTGACAACTTTGGTAAATGGTAAAGAGAGGTGAAGTTGCTTAAGCAAGTCTATGAATCTTCCAAATTGTTCATCTAACTTGTATCTCATGAATTTTTGTGGATAAGGAAGCTTAGGTTTCACAATCTCTTTCTCCACTCTCACCTCACTAGGCTTCTTAATCTCAACCTCACTCAAAGATGCACCATTTCTCTCATCTTCAACCAAAGCCCCTTTTGTGCCCTCTTTAGTCTCACTCATCCTAGGCAAACTCTCCTCAAGGATCTTACCACTCCTTGTGACTATAGCATTAACCGGTCTCTTAGGATCTAGGCCTTGGGAAGGTAAGGAAGAAGGACTAGCATGGTCTTTCAAAGCATTAGCAAGTTGAGAAATTTAATTTTCAAGCATCTTATTATGAGTCATCATTTCATTAAATTTCTTATCACTTACGGTCATGTAAGTGTTCAACAAATTTGTTTGATTTTCAATGATTTCTTCCAAATTTGTTCTATGTGAAGAAGAAGAGGATTGAACATAGGAATTATCATTTTGGGCCTTTGGAGCAAATCCGGGTGGAGGGCCTCTTTGAGCATTGTTTTGAAAATTGCCTCTACCTTGATTGTTCCAATTACCCCTACTTTGATTTTGACCATAACCTTGATTATGGTTACCACTACCTTGATTATGATTCCCATAACCTTGGTTTGGATTACCATAATTTTGGTTTTGATTTTGGCTACTATAACCTTGATTGTTATAGTTACCTCGAGAACCTTGGTTCCCTTGGTTCCTATAACCACCACCTTGGTTATAGTTGTCAAAATTGCCATGATTGTTGTAATTCCTATTCCATTGACCTCTTTGATTCTCAAACCTAGAATCATGATTATTTGACACATAGTTTACATGCTCATTCACATTTCCATCTTGATCATCACAAACATCCATACATGCATGAGGGTAACTAAAAACATCATGCTCATACGACCCACCATCATCACAAAACAAGCATCCACTAGCCATGTTACTAGAAGAAGGAAGGGGTTGAGAATTAGAAGACGTACCTCTCCCCTTAGTTTGGGAGGGAAGACTTGAAACTTGGTTGGTAGCACTTTCCAAATTTTCCTTGATAGCGGACATCTCCTTCCCCAAGTTTGTCATTTGAGAGGATAGATTGTTGATTGCATTTAGATGATCAACCGAGTACACCGAAGAGCTACTCTTGCTAGTTGACTCTCTTTCTCCATCTTGCCGATCTCTATAATACCTCACTACATCCTCAATTATGTCCACCACTTCCTCTTCCGTTTTGTTCATGATAGGACCTCCGGCTCCTCCATCTAAACATGATTTTCCTTGAGGGCTAAGACCTCCATAGAAGATTTGAATGATTTAATAGGTTGGAATTCCGTGATGAGGACATTCTCTTTGATACTCCTTGTATCTCTCCCATGCTTCATAGAGGCTCTCATTTGGCTTTTGCTTGAAACCTTGAATCAAAGCTCTAGCTTTCGCCGTTTTCTTTTAAGGATAGAAACGAGATAGAAATTCCTTGGTGACCTCGTCCCATGTCCTTAGAGAATTCAGCTTTACCTCCTTGTCTAGCCATTCCAAAGCACGACCTATGAGAGAAAAGGGAAAGACCTTGAGGCGGATGAATTCTTGGGAAATTCCGTTCACCTTGATAGTATTGCAATACTTCTCGAACTCCTTGAGATGGTTTAGTGGGCTTTCATGCTTGGCCCCACTAAATTGTCGCCTCTCTATCAAAGTGATCATTGCCGGTCTTATTTCAAAATCATTTGTCGGTGTTGTAGGTGGAGCAATCCCACTCTCAAATCTATATGCACCGGGAATCCCCAATTCTTTCAATGCCACTCTTGGATTTTCTCCCATTCTTGCTTGTTCTTCTTGTTGTGGCTCTTCTTCACTTGAAATGCTAGGGCTCAAAGATCGTCTAGCACTCCTCAACCTTGCAATAGTTCTCTTAATTTCCGGATCAAATGGCACTAGTGAATGATCACGTGCTCTATGCATAAAATCTCATAAGAAATGGTTAGTAGCACGGCTACAAATGTAGCCTTAAACAAAATCTTTTTGTATTTTCAATTAATGGTGAAATAGACTCAACAACTATAACAAAGCACCAATATCATTCCCCGGCAACGGTGCCATTTTTGACACGAGGAAAATGGAGGTCGTTCTCTACCCTTTCCTAGAACCAAAGAAAATTTATAAACACTCGACCAACCTAATACGAGTATATAGTAAGTCAAGGATCGAACCCAAGGGAATGAATAGGTGTAAGCTATAGCCTAGGTCAAGCTACTTCGAAGTTTGAGGGAAGATGCGGTTGGTAACTAAGGTATCAAGAAATCTAGATGAATCGAGAAATTCAATATACTAAACACTCGGGATATATGTTCCACATGCAAGCTCAATGATTATGCTAATTGAAGGATCACTCAATCAATTCAAACATTGCAAAGGACAAACAATAGTTGCAATCAAAGGAATTCAAGGGCTATCTCCTATAAGCCAAGCTAGGGATCACTATGAATGGCTAGCTAGGAAAATCACAATCAAATTCAATCAATTAAAGCAATTCTCAAATCAAGGGTTCATGTCATTGAAATTTGCAATGCAATCTAGATTAATCTTATAGGTTGATCACTCCTAATCTAATTAATCACATGCACAACTATGTCAACCAATTTAATTGCACCATTCAAATCAATTTGGCATCATCAACTAGCAAAAATCATCAATCAAGCATGCTTCCCCTTCTCCCTAGCAACTAATCTACTCACTAAACATGGTGAAATTAAGAAACAAAACAAATTCAATCAAATTCATATTCATTTAAAGCTAAATCAAAAGAAAATCAATCGATCAACAATTTCTAAAACAAGGAATGTAATCTCAATCAAAATCCAAGAAACTAGAAGGAATTGCATTAAAAGTAAATCAAGGGAAAGAAATCTTACAAACATTCATTGAGTTGAAGAAGGAATTTCAAAATTAAATTGAAATCTAAGATCAAATTCAAGTACAAACAAGTAAATCTTAAGCTTCTCTCTCTACTTTCTCTCTCTACTATTTCTGGAAAAATTCTCTCTCTAGTACCAAGTTAAGTCGTCCTTCAAAAAGAAAGTCAAAAGCTATAAATAAGAAAAATCGAGCGAAGAGGGCCGCACAGGCCGTGCGCACGCACAGCCCAGCCGCACGCGCGCACAGCTGGGTCTGCGCGCACGCACCCCTGTGCCGCGCGCGCGCACCCCTGTGCGATGCATAGGCTTTGGCTCCTTCGCTTGCTTGATCAAACTCCGCACTCCCGAGCATCCCTATCATCGGTGCACTCGAGATGATGCCCGCAAACATGGCAGTCCCAAAATGAGCAAATTGACTTGATTATTCACCTACAAAACACAAATAAAACAAAGAGAGGAAGCATAGCAAGGTAAAACTAACACTAAAATTATGAATTATCAACTAAAAATATGAAAAACTCGTAAAAACCATTCGAGAACTAAAGTGAATTATAAAAAATGGAAAATCAAATAAAACTAAAAGAATTATATGAAAATGATGAAAGAAAATGAACCTATATCTTATTCTTTTGAGCGCCATAAACGACGCTCATCAAAAGCACGTCCAATAAAAGAGAAAAGGAAAAGTTTAAGTCGAATGAACTCTTGAGAAACCCCATTCACCTTGATGGTGTTGCGATACTTCTCAAATTCCTTAAGATGGTTTAGGGGACTCTCATGCTTTCCACCACTATATTGACGCCTCTCTATCAAAGTGATCATCGCCGGTCTTATCTCAAAGTCATTTGCCAGTGTCGTAGGAGGAGCAATTCCGCTTTCAAACCTATAAACTCCCGGAGTTCCCAACTCCTTCAATGCTACTCTTGGATTAGCACCCATGCTTTCTCGTGCTTCTTCTTCTTCTTGATGGATTTCCTCTCTTGGGGGACTTGAACTTGAGGAACGATTGGCAACCCTTAATTTTGTTATGGTCCTCACAATTTTCAGATCAAATGGCAATAAATTTCGATCTCGTGCCCTACGTATACAAAACTCAAAGCAAAATATCAATAGCACGGTTACAAATGTAGCTTAAAAGAAAGAAAATCTTTTTGTATTTTTCAAATAAAATGGAATAGACTCAATCAACAATAGCAAATCACCATGCCATTCTCCGGCAACGGTGCCATTTTTGACGCGGGATAAACCTAGGTCGTTGATTTCTAGATTCCCCGATCAAAACAAAATTTGTAAAACCAAACCCAACCCTAGGTATAAGGGTAAGTCTGGGTCGAACCCAAGGGAAAGCGGTATTTCCTAAGGTCTTAAGCTAAGCTATTCCGAAATCTTAAAACGATGGGTTGGTCTATGCTATCGAATCAATTCAAAGCTAACAAATGGAAATCAATTATAAAAACACTAGGGAATTTAGGATCTACATGAGTTAATGATAAATTAATAATTTGTCGGGAATTTGATCAATCAAGCAATGCGAGGGAAAACGATATTTGCAATCAAAATCACTCAAAGAGCTATTTTCTAGGGTCAAGCTAGATGTCTCTACAAATGACTTCAAAGGAAAATCGCAAATCAAGATCAATCGATAATAATAGCTTCCAAATCAATTGTTCGTGTCATTGAAAACTATTATGCAATCTAGCATGATCATCAAGGTTAGCTACTCCTCTTCAAATGAAACACATGCACAAATTCATCAACCAATATAATCACATCATCAAATCAACCAAAAACCCCAAATTAGCTATAGATTATCACTAATACATGCTTCACCACATCCCTAGCAAAGGAACTACTCACTACTCATGGTAAAATTGAAAAACATAACAAAAGTAATCATCAATTTCATCATCAACATTGTAATCCAAATATCAACAATCAAAACCGAAAAAAATAATAGAAATTCAACAATATATCAAAAATCAAACATAAAATTGCTTTGAAAAGGAAAGAATTCTTACAAAACTTTGATCAATATCAAAGAGGAACAAAGATCACAATATAACAATCATCAACATCAAGTTTCTCTCTCTAAAAACTAAGAACAAAATCTTCAAAACCAAGAGCTTCTCTCTCTAAAAATCTAATCAAAATTTCATCCAAAAATTAAATCTAAAGCTTCTTCTCTCATTATTCTCTCTTTAGAAATGAAGGAATTCTATATATAGTAAAACTAACTAAGGAGAAGTTAGATAGACGTTCGAAAGAAACCTCAAAAGGCGCGGCCTCTCATCCTTAAGTGCGGCCGCAACAAAATGGGTACAGAACGAGGGGAGAGAGTTGCACGGCCGCTCCTGGCATCTGTGAGGCCGCGCCAGCCACCTGCACGGCCGCTCCTCCCTCGCGCGCGGTCACGCTTGGGTGTAGGGGAACTTAGCTTCGTACGCTCAATGATGCTCCCGTGCGTTCCACATGATGCATGTTGGGCAGGCAGTCACTTAACGCCTTTACGATAGGTTCAACACCGTCTTTAATGTCCACCCGGCATGAGAGCGTGGCCTTGAAGACTTGGCTCTTGCACTCCAACACCTTTGAGCTTCAAGAGAAGGAACCGGGTTGCATCCTTGGCCTTGTATGTCCCGAGAGAACACCAATGAGCTTCTCGAACATCACCATTCTCCTAAAATGAAAGGAAAGCAAACAAGGAAAGGAGAAAAGGTAAAATAAACTAAGAAAAGCAAGAAAATAAGAAAACAACTATTGAAAATGCAAAATAGAGAAATTACAAGTAAAACTAGAGAAAAGAGGTAAAAAAGATGTAAAAGCAATGAAAATCATCCTAAAAGAAGCTAAATAAGTGTCATAAATGACACTCCTCACCCTTTCGTTCAGTGGTTAGGACATCATCTTTTCCTGTCGAAGACACGGGTTCGATTCCCGTAAGGGATAGGTACTCATTCTCGACCGCTTTTAGTTAGTGTACATTACTAAGTGATTGCTCGCTATTTGGCTGTAATAGGTGGTCCATTCCTCTCTCCTAACAATCAAGATGAGATCACCACTTCTTTCAATAATGGATTTTCTTGAACAATCACTACTAAAATTCGGTCGAATTGCGACCGTTTTTCTACGACCGTCATCAAAACGGTCGCAAAAATTGATATTTGCGACCGTTTTTAAAGCGGTCGCAAATTTGCGACCGTTTTTATAGCGGTCGCAAATTTGCGACTGTTTTTGGGCTATAAAACGGTCGCAAAGGTACTGAAATATATTTTAAAAATAAAATTCATGTGAAAATTTATTCAAAATTAAATTAATTCTGTTACGACCGTTAGTAGCGGTCGCAAAATACTTTAATTACGACCGTTTGAGAAACGGTCGCAACATTACGACCGCCATAACGGTCGCAAAAGTGCTTTTTCAAATTATAAAAAAAGGGTATAAAATAAGATCACCCAAACCCTAGTTTATGAAGCAGCCGTTCTCTCTCTCCTCACGCATCCTCTATCCTCTCTCTCTCCTCACACATCCTCTTCTCCTATCTCTCTCTTCTCTTTCCTCTTTCCATCTCCCAGTGAACGCCCCTCTTCTCACTCATCCTCTTCACCTCTTCTTTTTCTCTTTCTCTCGCATCTCCTCTCATCCTCTTCTCACTCATCCTCTTCACCTCACGAACTTTGGTGTTTATGGTCAAATTCGACCTCCAAAATTCCAGATCTGGAGTTTTCTTGGTCGAATTTGACCATATTGACCTAAAGAGGAAGATATATTATGAAAGGTATGTTTAATTTCCTGAAATTTTGTTTATTTTCGAATTTTGTGGTTGAATTCGTTTTTCGTTCGAATTTTCATGTTTGTTTTGATTTTGTTATCGATTTTTGTTTGCGTTTCTGTTCGAATTCCTTTGATTTTGATTTTATTTCGAGTTTTTGTTAATTCTGTTCGAATTTGTTCTTTGTTTGTTCGAATTTCATAGATTTTTGGTTTGATTTTGAGCTTGAACTTCTCGAATTTCGGTTCGATTTATGAGGGTTTTATTTCGTTTTTGTTTGATTTTTTTGTCGAATTTTTTGTTCTGGGTTTAATTGTTGTGGGTTTATTTTTTTGGGTATAATTATGGGTTGAATTATAGGGCGATTTTTTTGGTTTAATTTTTGTGCATTTTATTTGTGGGTTAAATTGTTTTGATAAATTTGTTCGAATTATGTCTTTTTTGGATTTTTGTTCGAAATTGTTTGATTGTTTTATATATATAGTGTTTTATTTCGTTTTTGTTTCCTTTTTTTTGGAATTTTTTTAACGTTTTTTCTGGGTTAAGGATGGGTGGGTGGTGCTGGGTATTGGTGGGCGATGGTGGGCGACGGTGATGGTGGGTAGAGGGCGGCAGAGGCAGGCTAGTGGTTGTTTAGGGTGAGTAGTGGTGGTGGTTTACTGGTTTGGGTGGGATCTGGTTTGGGTGGATCTGGGCTAAGGGTGGGTGGGTGGGTGGGTCTTTTTCTTTTTTTTTTGTTTTTTTAAATACTTTTAGCGACGGCTTATGACGGTCGCTAAATTCGATATTTGCGACCGTTTCATAAGGCGGTCGCAATTTTTAATATTTGCGACCGTTTTTTTAACAGTCGTTGAAAATAGTTAAAACGGTCGTTAAGAATTTGCGACCGTCAAACGGTCGTAAAATTTTTTTTTGCGACCATCATAATAACGACCGCCATATTGCGACCGTTGACGGTCGCAATTACGTTTTGCGACCTTTTTCACTATTTTTTGCGACCGTTTGCGCCGGTCGCAATTTGGCCAATTTTTTGTAGTGAATTTCATTGCCTCAGATGTCTTTTCATAGATTTTCGAATTTCCGACAGAAAGAATCTCCATGCATGCCTTCTTTTTCTTTTCCTCTCAGCCGTCCATTTTTGTTCTTTCTAGGTTTGTTTTTGTTAGGCATTGAACCTTGCCTTAGGTGCTGAGTAGTGTCCTCTCTCTCCTTTAATACCTAAAAAAGAGTTCCGTCTATAAGGCTTAAAGCTTCAACCATGACGTGGCAGTAAGTTGGCCCAGTCTCTTGCCCAGCCTTCACCTTCTTCAGTGGCCAAGTTGAAGTGTTCAACGGCTCTTCGGCCTACCACCGCCTTTCTTGAAAAAGAAAGTTGAACTTTTTCAATTGAGGCTAATGCTATGCTGTCCTTCCCTTGAAAAAGAGAAAGCGAGGACTTTTTTTTTAGCTGCTGGCCTAAACAAAAGAGATTAGTCTCTTAATCAATCGATTGATTGGTTCGAAGTACAAAGAGGTTTAATGAAGTGTAAGATCATCCCATGACTAAAGCCGAGCAACTAGCTGCTACAAGATTGGACGTCTATCTATCTTACCCCACTTTCCTACTCTTTAAAAGGCCAGCAAAACGAGTGCTCTACTCATCTTTCTTACGGCTCGTTAATGCCCCCTTCGACTTCTTCAATTCTAAAAGGTAGTGTCTTTTTCCTATACTTTTTGGTAAATAGCGTTTTGGTTTGAAGCGAAGGTATTATTGAACGAAAGAGATGCCGGGCCGGTCAATTGCATTAAGTAGGGGATGTAGGAACTGTCTTAACCACAAGTGCATTCGTCATCAAGAATGACTTCGACCCCATTAAATTTGATTCCAAAGTTTGTATCTTTATTTTGGACTTTAAAGTGAAAAAAAAGGGTGACAAAGGGTATACTTTCTTTTCTATATAACCATCTCATCAATGAGTGTAGATTGATAGAAATGGCTTTTGTGTTGGTCAATCTCTATCCCATTCTTCAAGTATAGTTTTGTTTGATTACAGATCAGCAGGTGATCCGCCTTTTCCCCCCCTTTCGCCAGTCGTCTTGATCCGCCAGAGGGTCTTCTTGCAAAACCTTGAAGAGGCTTGATGGCAAAGAGAAGTGAAGAAGGAGAACCTAAGGAAGGTCTCTCTCTACCTCGCAAGCTCTTGGATCCCATGGCTAAAGCTTACTTCGGTGGATTTTGGGTGAGGGTACAGGAGTAGGATAGAGAGTGAGTATAGGACAGAACCACCGGATTCTAGGGATATTTTTAAAAAAAGGTGTTAGTGCCGTTACTGGCTACCGACCCGAAAGGAATGTTGGGCAAAAGGGTGATGGATAAGCTATTGATGGTGCCGGTACATAAGCTAAATCAACTGGATCTCCTTTAAGCACTCAATCTGGATCTTCATCTGTAACAGGATATGCCTTTCACGCTACCGGCAATGGATCAATAACTATATCTACTAATGATGTTACTCGTGCTTCTAGGCTATTGGCTATGCTGACTCAGATACCCTCACCACCTTTAAGGCAGGATTCAACAAAACTAATTGAATCAAATGAAAGTCAAACACATTTAAACAAAGCTTTTTGAATCAAATAAAAGTCAAACCCATTCAAACAAAGATTTTTGAATCAAATGAAAGTCAAATGCATTCAACAAAGGTAATTGAATATAATGGAAGTCAAACACATTCAAACAAAGCTTTTAGAATCAAATGAAAGTGAAATGCATTTAACAAAGCTAATTGAATTAAATGGAAGTGAAACACATTCAAACAAAGCTTTTTAAATCAAATGAAAGTCAAATGCATTCAATAAAGCTAATTGAATCAAATGAAAGTCAAACATATTCGAAAGTCAAACAAATTCAAGGGTTTGATTTTTGTTGACTCTCTCTCCTTCTTGGCGATTTCTATGACAATTTGCTGAAGTCGGTTTTTCTCACTCAGCTTGATTGACCATGGCTCGCTGAAAAAAGCAGGTAACACCTCTTCCTCAATCCCCATCATTTGAATCCCTAGCTCCTTCAGATCTTAATAGATTGAAGAACTCCAATGTGAATATAAAACCTGATTCGATTCCAAAAGTTGAGGATGAACTCGAGCTTGTTACTCCACCTGCTCATCTTGTGCATCCATCAGCTGGGAAAGTTATTCGAGCTGATTTAAAGGCTCTTGAGCATCATCATCAAGTTTTTCAGAGCCAATTACAGCAAAAATCCAATGAAATAGTAACTAGGGTTTCTCCGATTACTATTTCATTGGTTAATTCGACGGCTAACAATTCTAATGCTTCTAATTTGGTTGTTACTGTATCTGAGGGTCCTCCTGAACAACCTGAATCACCTAAACCAGCTAGCAATTCAGAGAATTGGGCAAATTTTTTTCAAGGCAAACTGACTGCTAAAGGGGAAGCTCTGTCCTTTGTAGCTCATGTGATTAAAAATGGCAAACCTGTGGCTCAACTTCAGGCAATAGATCTTGTGGCAGGTAATTCTAAATGGTGCAATGCAATTATATTCTATGTGGTGGGTTTTTATCCCACAATTGCTACTGTTCACAAATTTATTGCCTAAAATTGGAGTAATTTTGCTAAGCCTGAGATCTTCTGGCATGATGATGGTTATTTTATAATCAATTTGTGTTCTAATGAAGATAAAAATGTTGTTTTGAAGCTCAGGGCCTCATATGTTGAATAACAAGCCTGCTATAGTTAAACCATGGAGTGATAAGTTCAACTTCCAAGCTGAAATTCTTAGAACTGTCCCTTTGTGGGTTAGGCTTCCCAATCTGCCTCTTAATTGCTTGGGGGCAGATACTTTGAGCAGAATTGGTAGTATACTTAGAGTGCCTTTGTTTGCTGATGAGTGTACTTCCAAACAGCTTAGAGTTTCTTTTTCTAGATTATTGATAGAAGTTGACATTTCTAGGCCTCTACTTAGTATTGTTACAGTTGAGAGCCCTACAAGTGAGATGCTTGAGCTGAAAGTTCAATTTGAATGGTCTCCCCCTTTCTGTAAAAAATGTGATAAAGTTGGGCATGATTGTAATGCTCCTAAGCCAAAGGTCCTTGCTAAACCTAAGGCTCAATAGAATGCTCAGCCAGATAAGCCCCAATAGAAGAAAATTTGGGTTCTAAAACAACCTGTTCCTGTTCCTACAGCTTCATGTTCTGATGCTTCAGTTCCTGCTCCTGTAGCTTCTGTCCCTAACCAGGGAAAGGATAAGAACCAGGTTCCTGCCCTTGATCACCCCTACTCATATATCTTTTGCTGCTTATTCTGATGCTAATTGGAGGGTGGTGAGAAAAGATCTAGACCCCATTTGGCTGGTGGGCAGCAGGATATTCCTAGCACTGTTAATACTTATTTTGCTCTTTTGGAGAATGAGATTGCTGATACTGTTCCTATCGAGGGTGATGGTAATCCCTTTTTGGTGGAATGATTATTGTTTCTTGGAATATTAGGGGTTTAATGACCCTGATAAGGTAACTGCTGTTAAGTAGTTGTTGAAGGACCATGATGTTGATGTAATTGCTATACTAGAAACTAAATTTAAAATCCATAATCAATGTTCTGTTTAGAAGAAGTTTGGTAGATTTTGGACTTGGCATCATTCTTATGTTCACTCTGTGAAAGGTAGAATTTAGATTGACCGGAAAGTTGACAAGGTGACTCTTGATGTTCTGGCTGATCATAAACAGTTTGTTCATACTAAGGTTAGCTCCAAAGATTTACAGCATGCTGTTTTATGTACTTTTGTTTATGGTCTGCACTCAATTCAAGACAGGAGGCCTCTTTGGACTGGATTGCAAGCTCTGAGGAATTCTCAACTTCCTTGGATTTTTATAAGGGATTTCAATTTTGTTCTGTGCTCAGAGGATAGATATAATGGGAATCCTATTACTGATGCTGAAGTGAGAGATTTTAAGGATTGTGTTGAGATAATGGATTTCACTGAAATAAAAAGTAAAGGCTCCGTTTAATCTTGGTCAAATAAGGGTGAAGGTGAGAGTAGAACTGCTACCAGAATTGATAGGGGGATAGTTAATGAAGCTTGGATCAATAATTATGGTGAAGTTGAAGTTGTCTATCTCCCTCCCTCTCTCTCTGACCACTTCCCTCTCTTATTTGATATTGTTACTTCTGGTTCAAGGAAGGGTAAACCTTTTAGATTTTTAAATTGCCTTGCTGAGCATAAAGATTTCCAGAAAACTGTTAAGGATTCTTGGGATTCTGGTGAGTAGCATGTTTCTCCAATGTTGAATGTTTAGAACAAATTGAAATATATTAAAACAAGCCTCAAGGAGTTGGATATTAAAAATTTTGCTAACATCACTGAGAATCTGGAGCAAGCTCACAAAGATCTTAGTGAAGTTCAGGAGAAACTGGCTGGAGACTGGACCAATACTCACTTTCAGAATCTTGAGATTAATGCTATCGATAGATGAAGCATTGGATGAATATACAAAGTAGCATTTACAGGAAAAAATCTAAGATTGACTGGATCAAGCTTGGGGATGCTAACTCTCACTTTTTCTTCTCCATGATGAAGCAAAGGCAAAATAAAAATAGAATTGATTCTATCTATAACAGTCAAGGGGTGTTGCTTAGAGATCCTACTCTTATAACTGATGAAATTCTTGGTTTTTACAAGAATCTCCTAAGGTCTGCTAGCCACTCTCTTCCTGGGGTGGACCTGACTACTATGAGAAATGGCAAGCAATTGGACATGTCTGCTAGGGATTTTCTTTTGGCAGATGTTACTCATAGTGAAATTGATCATGCTCTTAGTGACATTAGTAATGATAAAGCTCCTGGTATTGATGGCTTTAATGCTGTTTTCTTCAAGCAAGCTTGGAGCATTGTTAAGTCTGACATTTATGCTGCTGTCCTTGATTTCTTTTCTCATGGAAAGTTGGCTAGACAGTGGAACTATACTACCATTACTCTGTGCCTAAAGTGACTAATACTTCTTATGCAAAGGAGTACAGACCTATTGCTTGCTGTACCTTGGTCTACAAACTCATCTCTAAAATCATTATAGCTAGACTTTCAAAGGTTATTGGCTCTGTCATCAATGATGCTCAGGCAGGTTTTATCCCTGGTAAGCATATTGGTGATAATATTTTGCTTGCCACTGAGCTTATAAAAGAATATTCTCATAAGTTCCTTACCCCAAGATGTTTTCTAAAGATTGGTCTTAGGAAAGCTTATGACTCTGTGGAATGGAGTTTCTTGGAAACTGTTCTAAGTGAATTAGGCTTTCCTAACAGGTTTATTTCTTGGATTATGGGTTGTGTAACTATAGTTTCTTATTCTAATTTAGTCAATGGTTACCCCTCAGCCCCTTTTTCTACTAAGAGGGTTAATATAAGGTGACCCCATGTCTCCTTTTCTCTTTGTTGTTTGTATGGAATACCTTTCTAAATGTTTAAAGGAGATGACTTTAAATCCTGATTTCAATTTTCATCCAAGGAGTGCAAAGTTAGGGATTACTCATATGATGTTTGCTGACGATTTGCTCCTTTTCTCTAGAGCTGATCTTGTCTCTATTATGTTGGTCTTTCAAGCTTTTCAGAAGTTCTCTTCTGCTTTTGGTTTAGCTGCTAACTTGGATAAGAGTGATGTGTATTTTGGGGGAATTAGTGAGCAGGTTCAAACTGATCTTCAGTCTGTGTTGGGAGTTACTAAAGGTTTTTTGCCTTTCAAGTATTTAGTGTCCCTTTTTCATCGAAAAAGCTTACTATTTCTCAGTGTAGGCCTTTGGTAGAGAGAGTGACTGCTAGAATTGAGGGCTGGGCTGCTAGGCACCTCCTATACTGGTAGGCTTTAATTAGCCAAAAGTGTTCTTTTTGGTATTCAAGCTTACTGGTCTCAAATTTTTATTATGCCAAAAAAGATCTTGAGTGAAATGGATTCAAGATTTAGATGCTTTCTTTGGGCTGGTAAAGGTAATCCTAATAAGAAAGCTTGGTTTCTTGGAAGTTTATGTGTTTACCTAAGACTTGTGGAGGCTGGAATCTAACTTTTCTTGAAGACTGGAATAAGGCTGCAATTACTAAAGTCTTATGGGATATTGCTCATAAGTCTGACAATTTGTGGGTTAAGTGGATTCACACTTACTATTTTAATAATAGAGATTTCTGGTCTGCTTCTGTTCCCAAGAAATGTTCTTGGGTTCTAAAGAAGATTATGAACTACAAAACCTTGGTTGATAGCATTGGAGGTTGGTCTAGCATCACATTTAATGGTAAAATGAGTATCAGACAGTTGTATACTCATATCAGACCTCAAGCTGAGAAGGTGGTTTGGAAGAGAATAATCTGTAATAACAGGGCTTCCCCTAAAAGCTTATTTATCACCTGGTTGGCTTTGTGGAATAGGCTGGTTACTAAAGAAAGACTTCTTACTTGGAGTATTCCTTGTGATCCTTTGTGTTTTTTCTGTTCTAATGCTGCAGAAAATGTTTCTCATCTGTTTTTTTTACTGTTTTTATTCTGCTAGTATTTGGAATAGAATTTTGCATCTTCTTAGTTATTGCAGAGTTGGGCAAAGCTTTACTTCTGAAGTGCAATGGGTTCTACAGCAAAGCAGAAGATCCACTGGTAGAGGCAAACTGCTGCTAATGTGTTTTGCAGAGACTATTCACTGCATATGGATTCACAGAAATACTTTGATGTTTACAGGAGATTACAAGCCTGCGGATATAGCTTTTAGGGATAGTATCTTTTCTGTTGCTTGTAGATGTCTTGATAATGATAACAAATGGTTGTATTTTTAGTCTTCCTAGAACGTAGCAGGTTGCTTGAGGCTGGGTTGGCTCCTTTCTCTCTAATGACCCCTTCCTAGAAGGTGGCATTTTAGAGCTTGGGCCTATTTTGTGGGTTGTTAGGGCCTTTTTGGGGCTCTTGTGGTGTTCTTGTTGTTACAACTTAGCTTTTCTTGTAAGTTGTAATCTTCTCCTTTTGGTAATAAAATTTTATTTGCCAAAAAAAAAAGTCAAACACGTTCAAACCAACCTTTCGAATCAAATGAAGTCAAACACATTGAAACAAAGCTTTTTAAATCAAATGAAAGTCAAACACATTCAAACAAAGCTTTTTAAATCAAATGAAAGTCAAACACATTCAAACAAAGCTTTTTGAATGAAATGATAGTCAAATGCATTCAACAAAGCAAATTGAATCAAATGAAAGTCAAACACATTCAAACAAAGCTTTTTGAATCAATTGAAAGTTAATCACATTCAAACAAAGCATTTGAATCAAATGAAAGTCAAACACATTCAAATAAAGCTTTTTGAATCAAATGAAAGTCAAAATATATTCAACAAAGCTAATTGAACCAAATAAAAGTCAAATATATTCAAACAAAGCTTTTTGAATCAAAAGAAAGTCAAACGCATTCCAACAATGCTTTTTGAATCAAATGAAAGTCAAATGCATTCAACAAAGCTAATTGAATCGAATGAAAGCCAAATATATTCAAACAAAGCTTTTTGAATCAAATGTTAGTTAAACATCTTTTGGGTAATATTACCGAAGCTAAGCCACGTGGCCCTATCAGAAGGCGACACATGTCAATCTATGAAAGGTCCAAATGGATCATCCACCTTATGACATGTGTCCCTCCATACAATTGGAAAAAAATGCTTCCTTCATGTCCCAAATCTCGAGAAAGCCGTAATACGGCCCAGCCCACCAAACTTAGGTCAAAATGACCTAAGAAAGGGCACTTTTTCATCTTCTAAGACACATTCATTTATTACAACATACTTACATTCTCTCACATCATAGAAAACACCTGATCTCGGAATCCGAGAACATCTCATTTTTACCTTTTTCGCACCTTTTCATCTTCTACGACCAATACTAACTTGATCATCGGAGGCGGAGCTCCTACCTACCGGAGTCTCCATGTGTTTGCAGGTACACACCACGTGGAATCAGTCTTGGTGACGTAACTCTCCCGAGGGACCAAAAAACACCCAAAACATTTGGTGCTGTTTGTGGGAGTCTGTACCGCCACCTGAACCCAGTCGGCCTAGAGTCGATGGAGAGGTCTATTCAAACCAAGATACAGACAACGACTATGATGTCAAAACCCATGTGGCCCCTGATGGGTCACTCATCTCTAAGCGCATCCATCCTAGGGATAAACTGGAACGGGGCAACAATGAAGCTGGTCCTAGTAAATCTACTGGACCACCGGCTGGGGAAACCCAAATGGCAAGAGGTTAGGCTCCACTCACCCGAGACGAACTCATGAAATTCATGATAAGTTTCAAGGGTGAAATCAAAGACCTGATCAACAAAAGAATGGCTGGCTCTAACAAGGGTCATTCGACCAAGAAGACTTCTCAAACTGAGAGGAGAAAGCCAGTCAAAGACAGGCAGCCTACTCCACAACCAAAGGAGAATGCCACACCTGCCATTAACTGGTCTAAGATCCTTCAGCCTCAGACGGGCACAAGGAAGGTCATCTGGACAATCCAGCTGGATGGCAGCAAGAAGACTTTCTCCGATGCTCGACACATCATCGAGCATAATAGGAGCCAGCAGCTATCTGAATCAACCTCTACATCGAGCTTCCCAGACATCTTCAAAAATACTTCAGCAAGGAATTCTCAATCCTTGCATGAGAGCCATACAGGCGGCAAGACGGTCCATACTGGCCCTCAGATGATTGGGTCAGCCCTGTATGTGCCTCATATGCCATACGAGCAATACACCCCTCCTTTCATGTAGCGGCCCTCTTTGGAGATCAGGCGGCATACAACGTCCAACCCTTGGGCTGGCAGCTAAGTCTGCTCAAACTTGGAGAACAAACTTCTACGTTCACCAAAGAGATAACCGAGGCGGCACAGCCGGCCAAGGTTAAGAATGTGTTGGTTGGTGCCTATGATGGTACCACCAACCCTGAAGATCACCTCATGGCCTATACCAACCTCATGCACATACAGGGGTTGGAGGATGCCATGTGGTGCAGATGCTTCCTGGCTACATTGAAGAGCATAGCCCAATAATGGTTTGACAACTTGCCAGCCGGATGCATTGATAGCTTCAAGAGGCTTGCCTTCTTGTTTATTTCAAAATTCTCGATGAACATCCCTGCCAAGAAAACAGTCTCGACTTGAGCACCATCCGGCAAGGAGAGAGAGAAGGACTTCACTCCTACGTCAGGCGGTTTAATCTGGTGAGAATCCAAATTTAAGGACTGTCTGACGAAGTTGCTTATAAAAACTTCTTTAAGGGTCTGAAGGACGAGTTAACCTTTAAGTTTGACCTTGTCAGAAGTAGGGTTTTCACTCTCCAAGAGGCATTGATAGAGGCGAAAAACTTCATACAAGCAACCGACCTCTACACGTCTAGCAGCCAGTCGGACTCTAAGAAGTCTAACAAGCTAAAGGAGAGCCGGTCTGCTGAGCCAGCTCCCAAACCTGAATAGAGCAAAAAGAGAAAAGAGATCTGGGCGGTTGACGATTCTAATCAGCCATCCTAAAAGAAAAAGATGGAATTCAAACCATACGTCCCTAAGTATGAGTTTAATAAAGACTGCTACTCCATCCTCGTGGAGATAAAGGACCAGGTGACTATTAAGAAACCCACGACCATGAAGGGTTCCACCAAAAATCAGAACAAAAATAAATACTGCAATTTCCATGAGGATATCGGCCATGACACCAATGACTGTTATAGCCTTAAACAACTATTGGACCGTATGGCTTATCAGTGGGTGTTAAAGTCATACGTCCTCAAGCCAAAGGTTACCCTAAAGACAAACCAGAGGCAGTCATCCAAAAAGACTTCCTAGCCTACTAGTAGCTTGGAGACTAATAAGGATCTTATCTACACCATAGCAGGCGGTTTTGCTGGAGGGGGCCGTACCATCCGAAGCACCAAGGACCATTTGAGGAAAATGAATGTTAACTGTGTTGAGGAAGGTCAGGCGTCTACCAGCACATTCCCAGAGGTCGTCATCACTGAAAGGGATCGGGGTAAATTCCACCGACCGCATGATGACCCTGTGGTTATTGAATGCAAAGCGACCAACCAACTGGTTGGCCATATCCTAATTGACACTAGTAGCTCGTCTGACATCATCAGCTACAAGTGCCTGTCCAAGATGAGGTATAAAGGTGGACAACATGCACAACATCTCCCACCCTCTTATTAGTTTTGGGGGAGGGGTTGTGCACCCAATCGAACAGATAGATCTGCCCATCCAGCAAGGAGAGAAAGGAAAAGGGCGGCATATAGCCGTCCGGTTTCTGGTGGTTGAAGAGCTAACTACCTATAACCTCATTTTAGGTCGTCCCACTCTAAGCGAGTGCAAGGCCGTCATCATCCAAGCTCTCATGCTGCTGAAATATGAAATCGGTGTATGATGGCTCTATTAGCTCCTTGAACAGGGATCAGAAGAATGCTAGGGAGTGTTACCTCTCTAACGTCAAACCCACGGCTGCAGCAGCCGGACAGGGGTTGGAGCCAATAGATCTTGACGATGTCAAGGACCTTGATACAGCCCCACCAGCCGCCAAGAAGAGAAAACTTGCTCAGCTGGTGGAGATGAAGAAGGAGAATAAATAGCAACCACAGACCGGGGAACAGTCAGATGAACTCCGTCCCCAGCCGACTAGTGATCACATTGATATTCCTTTGGATGACAGTCGTCCAAAGCGAACTGTTAAGGTGGGGACGGTTGCTTTTGCAAAGTTGGGTGCAAACTTGCACCTTCTGTTGAAGGAATTCAAAGTCATTTTTGCCTTTGAAGTGGAAGAGATGCCAGGCATCAGCCCGAATCTTGTTGTCCACAAACTCGCCGTTGATCCTTAAAAGAAGACCATCCGACAAAAGAAAAGAAATCACGGTGAGGAAAGAAGTCAGGCGACAACTGCCAAGGTCAAAAAGATGTTAGACGCTGGGTTCATTCGGCCATGTAACTTCCCTGATTGGGTTGCAAACGTTGTGCTCGTGAAGAAGCCGAATGGCACCTGGAGCATGTGTGTAGATTACACTGACTTAAACAAGGCATGTCCAAAGGACAGTTACCCGCTTCCAAAGATCGACAGCCTGGTCGACTCTACATTCGGGCATGCCTTGATGAGTTTTATGGATGCCTACTCAAGTTTTCATCAGATTCCCCTGTGGAAAAAAGATCAAGAGAAGACAGCTTTCGTCACTGATCAAGGGTTATTCTGTTATATTGTGATGTCGTTTGGCTTGAAGAATGCGCCTGCTTCTTTTCAATGGATGATTAATACCGTCTTCATTAATCAAATTGGGAGAAATGTAGAGGCGTACATTAATGGCATGAAAGTCAAATCCAAGCAACAAACGAATCATCTTGCTAATCTCCGAGAAACCTTCACCACACTAAGGCGCCACAAGGTCATGCTCAATCCCAAGAAGTATGTATTTGGTGTTGAGTCTAGGAAGTTTCTCGGATTTCCAATTGATCAAAGGGGGATAGAGGCTAACCCAGAAAAGATACAAGCGGTGATTGACATGAAGTCACCCCACACTACATAGGAAGTTCAGAAACTTACCGGTTGTCTGGCGGCTTTAAGAAGATTCCTCAATCGATCAGGTGACAAGTGCCTCTGTTTATTCCAAGCGATCACAAAGAAGACAAGGTTTGAATGGGGGGATGATGCTGAGACAGCCTTTCAGAAATTGAAAGAACATCTACACTCTTTGCCAAGGCTTGTTAGCCCTCTGCCCAAAGAGACGCTTTACATGTACTTAGCCGTTTCAGATCATGCCCTCAGCGTCGTTCTCCTTGCTGAGAGAGACGACATTCAGCTGCCGGTCTATTTCATTAGCCATGTACTCAGAAATGCTGAACTACGGTACCCCATGGTTGAAAAATTTAGCCTTGCTCTTTACATGGCTATCAAGAATTTGAAACCCTACTTCCTAGCACATCCGGTGGTGGTCTACATAGACCAACCCCTCAAGCGTCCAATGACAACCTTGGAGTCATCTGGTAGGATGCTCAAGTGGGCTATTGAAATGCAAAGTCTTGAAATCACTTTTGAACCAAGAAAGGCAGTGAAGGGTCAGGCGTTCGCCGACTTCATTGTCAAAATGACAAGGCCGATTGCACCGGATAATCTTGATCAGGTTTGGAAAGTTTATGTAAACGGGAGCTCTACCATGAACGGTTGTGGTGTAGGCGTTATCTGTCGGTCTCCTAAGGGGGACAAGTATGGGTATGCACTACGTTTTAAGTTCCAGGCCTCAAATAATGAGGCAGAGTATGAAGCCCTGCTAGCCGGCATCCGTATGTGTAAGGCGGCAGGGGCAACCAAAATTAACGCCTGCTCTGATTCACTATTGGTTGTTAGCCAATACCATGGTGACTACAAGGCCACCCCTCCGGCTATGATCAAATACCTTCAGGCGGTCAAAACTGAAGCTGGGACACTTAAAGAATTCCATCTGAGTCAAGTGCCTAGGTCTGAAAACAATCAGGCGGATGCGCTGTCAAAGCTGACATCCTCCGCCTCCTGTGATACGCCTCGGTCAGTCTTTTGGGAAGTTATGGAAAAACAAAGTATTGTTGAGGAAGACCCCACTGGATTACTTAACCGAAGCTCTACTTGGATGGATGGCATCCGGGCATTCTTGCAAGACAGCATGCTGCCTAATTCACCATAGGAAGCGGCCGTCATGAGAAAGCGTGCTGCAAACTTTGAGATGAGAAACGGAGAACTCTTCAAAGCAGGTTTCTTAAAGCCTCTACTGAAATGTGTTACCCCAAATTAGGGGCAAGAAGTTCTCAAAGAGTTGCATACGGGATACTGCACCTCCCATATAGGTGGTAGATCCTAGATGTCAGGGCAAGCCGGCAGGGGTATTTCTAGCCCACTCTTGAGTCAGACGCCATGGAGATGGTAAAAAATGTGACAAGTGCCAAAGGTTTGCAAGCTAATCCATCGTCCGGACATTAACCTAACGGCAATCCATAGCCCAGTCCCATTTGCTAAATGAGGCATGGACATTCTGGGTCCATATACGCCTGCTCTAGGCGGAAAGCAGTACATCCTGGTGGCTTTGGATTATTTCACCAAGTGGGTGGAGGCAGAGGCAGTGAAAAATATCAAGACAAAGGATGTCATCTCTTTCATTTGGAAGAACATCATCACCCGGTTTGGGGTACCTATGTCTATGGTTTTTGACAATGGCCCTCAGTTTGAGACGCCTCAGCTCAAGAATTGGTTGGGAGATCAAGGGATCTCACATTGTTTTGCATCAGTCGGTCGACCCCAAGCAAACGGCCAGGTTAAAGCATTCAACAAACTCATCTCAAATAGCATCACAAAGAAAATTGAAAGGGTCGGGAGTTTATGGGTAGAAGAATTAATTCATGTCCTATGGGCCATTCGGACAACTAAAAAAGGGGCAACTGGTAAAACTCCGTTTCTCATGGTATACGGTGCTGAAGCCATCTTGCCCATCGAACATTATGAGCCGACTCTCCGAGTCATGCTATACGACGAAGAGGCAAATTGGGAGGCCATGCAGCTAGCATTGGACTCACTCCCGGAGCGCAGGGGAAATGTCGCCCTGCGTCATGAGATTTATTGTCTAAGAATGACCCGTGCTTACAACAAAAGAGTACACAAACGGCCTCCTAAAGAGGGGGACTTTGTGTTACGGTAAATGGGGGCAACGGGTAGGGCCAATGAGTAAGGCAAGCTGACGCCCATACAATCATTAGATTAATCCTAAACCTATTTAATCTATGTTGGTTGAATATTAATGCACAAACAAATATATTATTGGTTATCACTTGAATTAAAATCATATTAGCCTAAAATCAAATTATTAATTATCTTATTAAGCATGATTTCAAGTACAAATTCCCTTTAAACCTGCAAGAGAGGGCGTGATCAAGCAATAACAATAATATCAAACAACATAATAACAACAATCATCATAATAATATCCTCATCAAAGCATAATAATATTAACAAGATCCTAGGCATGATACTAACATGATTAATAACAAATCCTAGCATGTCACTAAACAATAAAGATCAAAGCTTTAGCCCTAACATGATACTAACATGATAGAAGAAATAGGAAGTAACCTAAACCTGATACTAGAAAGTAATAAATAACATCCTAACATGACACTATGAAGCATTGAAAGACATCCTAACATGATACTAGGAATTGAAATAATATAAGCATGCTTTCTATAGAAATATAGCAATAAAACTACTTACTTTGTTGCCTCGTATCTCTTTCTTGTTGGGTTTTGATGAGTCCAACTCATCGCGGAAAATAAAACCTGAGCTAAGATCAAACTCACAATTAATATAATCAAAAGACATAAGTAACAAGAATTAAGGAAAGACGAAATTACCTTTGAAGCGTGCTTTGCTCATTCACCGATCTCTTACTTGAGAAAGCTTAAGTCTCGCAATGGGCGATAACCTCCTACGATATCCACCCGCAACACGACCCCTACTAGGTCTATTACTTGAAGGTTAGCCAAGTCCGACCAAACTACTCGAGTAATTATGAGTTTAAAGGTTTTCTCTCAAGTAAAGATGCCTTACTCAAGTGAGTTTTCCCATACCCCAAGTTGGGTATTTATAGGGAAACTCATGAGTGAATTCTTCTCTCCCAACAATGTGAGAGAGTTAGTAAAACTATTATTCTCCTTTTATCTTTAAATCAAAAACAAAAGAAAATAGCCAACAACTAATTAATCAACAAGTGTCACACTTGGAGGAGGGGTTAGGTAAGCACCACAAGGGAAAAGGGGGGGAAGACCAAACTTGATCCCCAAGCTCTCCCCATAACCAGCCACATACACCAATCACTCCCCCAATTGGCTGCTTCCACATGGCACCCAGCCTTGGCCACCAAGGCGCGCCCAGCTGGCAGCCTTGTGCCTTGGCTAGGCCCTGACGTGGCTGCTTGGGTGTATACTGCTGCCCCGGCCTAGCAAGCCACGCACGCAAGTGCGGGCTGAGGCTTGCTGCTGAGCCAGTGCTAGCACACGCAGCCCAGCACACCACGCTGCTAGCTGGTTGCTGCTGGGTGCGTTGTGCTTAGCACGCCAGCAGCAACGGCCTAGCACACCTACCCCGCACACAAGCGCAGCAAGCTACGCACACACATGCGGGCTGCTGCTGCTATGTGCGTGGCTTGGTGCATGCTAGTTATGTGCTCTAAGCACATTTTTCCCTAGCACTCGGTTTGCTCGGGGCATTCCGATGCTAGGGGTATTTTTGGTAATTTTTTTATTAATTAGTGATTTTATAGTCTCATCTTTAATAAATTCGACTCGACTTACGACGCTCCAAACTCGATTTCCGACGTCTAAATATTAATTACTCGAGCAACTCATTAATTCCTTTCGAATTAATTCGCCGTGTCAGATCGTTAGTTGCTTGGGTGTGACCCGAAGGGTTCAGTCAAGATTAAGCTGTAATATTAATTATACAACTGATCGGAAGTGCCCTCCACCTAGGCATTCCAATCACTTGACCTTACTGAATAATTAGCTTTCTAATAATTCGAAACCCTCTATCGAGATAATACACTTGTTTGAAGAACACCATTCCTATCATTTCTATCAAAACAATACACACGTTAGTAACTTCAATGAAAATATTAAATTAAACAATTAATTTAAATAATTTAAATAGAGATTTAGGACCAAACCCTCAGAAATTATCAACCTTTCACGTCTAAGGCGAAGGCAACTTCGAGCTTGGTTAGGTGCGTCTAAGACTCGTGAATGCGGTATTGTATTTTTGAAAAGTCAAGGCTTAGAAAGAGGGAGAAAGAACAAGCTTAAAGAGAATTAGAATTAGATGATTGTAGATTATTGTAAACGGGGAAATAACGCCCCTATTTATAGAGAAAATATCCGAAAACAATTAGAAAAGAGTTAGAATTTGAATCAGATTAAAATTTTCTTTTGACGTGGCAAGATAAGGACTCTCGCGGAGCGATAGGACTATCGCGGCGCGATAAAAACAGGTTTTTTTACGGATATTGTTTTTATCATAACTTTTGATCCAGAAGTCTAAATAAGACATATAATATGTCGTTGGAAATCTCTTGAAGTCTAATTTCCAACACAATAAGAATCATATTAAAATCTTTTGTAGAATAAAAGATATGGCCGAAATAGTGGGACGGTGTCAGTTTTGGATAGAGTTCCGTATTTCTTTCATATCTTTTTCATTATAGATCGGAATTAATATTATAATATATCATTGGAAAGATAATTTCAAGATCTATCCAACCATATAATATTTGAATAAAAATTATGAGGCACTAAAATAATATCTAATCATCTTTGAACGTCTTTCATTTCGAATAAAATTAGGACTTAAAAAAGGAAAGTTTTATTCAATTTCAAACTCTTTAATCTTATCTTTTCCAAAAGGATAATTAAGATCTTTTAGAAACTTATAGAAGATTCTAATTAATCCTAATTGGTTTAAGAATGGGATTAAAGCCTTTGGACCCTCCACATGATCATTGCGTAGTAGGTAAAATCCGGTTTGGCCCAATTTAGTATTTTGGCCATAACTTCCTCTTCATTCATCGAAATTGGGCTTATAATATATCGTTGGAAAGCTCTTTTCAATCTTCATCCAACTACACCATTATTGGACCCGTATCATGGACCATACTAAACTAGACTGGACGTTTTTTATAAACAGGTACGAAAAGAAAGATTTTCGAAAACAGAATGAAGTATTTTTATTAAAAACAAAGGAATTCACAAGACTCTTTCACATTTCACCTCGTTTGATAATCAATAACGTGAAATATATTCATCACTAGGTTTTGTTTTTTAGAGAGACACAATCAGGTGTCTATAGAAGCCCCCACATTGACTGAGTTTTGAGAAACGTAAGTTTCGAAAACAAAAGTCAAAGTAGCGATAGGGACGGAGAATGATTCAGAACGTTTTGCGATCCTAAATCATTCTTGTAACACCAATACCTGCAAACTAGCATTAGTTTAAACAGATTAAAGAGTTAGAAATGTGTATCTTGCACTGTCGAGCATACGTCTCTGGGGTAACTAATTTTGTTTGTTGCATTTTTGTTGTGACAACCTCCACAAGCTAGGGAATATCGCCGAAGACCGCTTCTTGTAGCCATCTTCAGTTTTGTTGTGACATCCTTCCACGTCTCGGGAATTCTATCGTGAACCACTACGCCTCGAGCGATCCACTGGATGACAATCTTCCACGCCTTGGTAATTATGTCGCAAACTACCACGTCTTGAGCGATTCATTGAATGACGGTCTTCCACGCCTTGGGAATTCTTATTGTGAACCACTACGTCTCGAGCGATCCATTGGATGATGGTTTTCCACGCCTTGGGAATTCTTATCATGAGATTCTACGCCTTTAGCAACACACAAATGAATGATGACAAATTTCCTCGCCTCGGGCAACATGTCGTAGACTCCTTCATCTTGAATAGTCTTCTGAATGATGATTTTCCACGCCTTGGGAAGTCTAATAGTTTAACAGTTTCCACGCCTTGAGAGTCCTGTCGTGAGCTCCTACGCCTTAAGTAGCTCGCAAGTGAAATTCCACTAAGTACCCACGCCTTGGGATGCAATCGCCAACTTCTACGCCTTGAGAAATGTGCATCAATCGATAATTTTTCTTCGTCTTGGGAAAACTTGTCCGATAATTATGGGTCTCTTTGCCTTGAGAAACTTGTTGTATGAGTCGTCCATGCCTCAGGACATAATCAATTTTTGTTGAATCAAAGTTGTTTTGTTCGACAACCTCCACATCTTAGGGAACGCCGTCCAAGATTGTTTGACCTTGAGATATCTTCTCAAATCAGATGACAACTTTCTCATCCTAGGGAATGTTGTCGAAGATCACTACGCCTTGAGTCGTCTTCTCAAATTAAGGTGACATCTTCCATATCTTTAGGGGATATTGTCGAAGACCACTACGCCTTGAGCCGTCTTGTCAAATTCTCTAATCTTCACGCCTTGAAAATGATAGTTTCTCATGTCTTGAAAAAAAATTGCGTCTTTTTCCTTAGACCTTTGTAAAGATCACTTGTCCGTCTAGGACTTAGTGCACCTGCATCTATGTTTTGGACTACAAGACATTGCTTATGTTTTTCTTAGGGTTGACCTAAGGTTTGTTGTGCTTGATATTATGATTGCTTTGACTTGAGGTTGACTCAAGGTTTAGTGTGTTTGACTCTTAATGTTTTTTTGCTCGACTCGATGTGTAACTCGGCGTACTCAAAGTGTACATGACTCGTGTTCGTAGACTTAACTCGATGTGATGACACGACATTGCATGACTCAAAGTGTACATGACTCGTGTGTGCATTGTATTGTGATTGTGATTGTGCTCGTGCGATTCAAAAATGCAGAAAAACAAAAATTTCTCGTCATTTTTATGGAGGGTACCGACCTTCTCTTGAAAAAGAAAGACACGAAAAAGAATCAAAGCGAGTGTTTGAGTGTTTGCAGTGCATGTTGAATGAGCTTAGTCAAATGTATGCGCTAATGTTGTATCTCATGGTGAAAGGATTGTAACATCCTAGGCTATCTCGATTGTTGACTCGATGATGAAAGTATTTAGGTAACTTAGGCACGAAGGCTAAGCTCTTCATACTTTGTGATGCAATGATGATTACAAGTGATGAGTGACTTTGATATGACAAGGTGTGCATGATTCAACGTTGTGTTAAGATTTCATGACAAATAGTTCCTAAAGGAAGGATTATTTGGTCATATATATGTGATGTGTGTGAAGGTGACACTAAAGTTAGGCCGCAAAGGCTAAGTGTATGAAAAAATATTTTGAAAATAGTCAAATAGTGGTGACTCTTAGGATGGGTAGGCTAATGATGTAGGGATCAAGCCCCCAAGTCTAGCTCTAAATGGATAGGGATGAGCATTGGAAATCCTTTGATATGATCATGATGTGAGCATGTAAATGTGAATATGAATGCATTTTTATTACGGCCGCACCCCAATGTGAGGTTGTCTACGTAACCGTTATGAATCAGACCGAACGTAGCTCTAGCCGAACCTCGCACAAGTGTGTGTATACCTCAAAGAGGAAATTGAAGGGTTGTAACGTGGTTAGGCCAAATGTCGAAGAAGAAGGGGATAAAGGCTCAAGACCCTAGATAAGCCCCCAAGGTGTGCAACCTTGCTTTTGAATCTTTGTATTTGTATGCTTGAGGTTCTTTCACTTTTAAACTTTCTTTTGTTTATATTTTTGCTCTCTCTTTTTTTGCTTTTGCATTTTTTTATTTTGATAGGTGTGGGCAATCTCGATCATGCGGTCTATCACTCACTTGCCATTCATGTTTCTCAGGCACGGTACCGAGCACTCGATAAGAGACTCAATCTAAGACGTGTTCATATCAATGACATTGGAACACTTGCCCTTTTGCACACTTTTATTACTTTTTGCATTTTTTTTTTTTGAATTTTTTATAACATCACTCAAGCTTTTGTATTTGGCAATTGTATAAGTTGCACACCATCCCATCCCAGGGTTACATAGATGTGGGTTGAAAAATAAAAGGTCTTTCGTTAGACGAGGCTCAAAGTGTTTTATCAAGAAAGGATTGTATATTTTGAAAAAAGTGAAGGTGATACGATATGGCTACAAGGGTGCCTCAAATCATTAGTATACCATGTTCTTAGTTCGGCATGGATTTTTTTTTTTTTAATGCAATGCAATGATCATATGTAAAGAAATAAATGCTCATTTTATTAAAATGGAAAAGGATAAACAACAAAATCTTAATAAATCTAATGAGGGAGATGAGGAATGCCTATGCTAGACTTATTGGGGAAAGGAGGAATAAAATAAAAAATAGAAAAAGAGGTCACGAAATCTTGTCATTGAAGCTCGCCTCGTGCCTTGTGCTCTATCATCATTCGGCCTTCTTACCAGCTGGAGGTATGGGAAGCTTGTTATTATCGATCAAATATTGGATGGCCTCCTTTAGCTTCCAACAACTCTCGGTAGTATGCCCTCTACCTTGATGGTACTTGCAATGAGCGTTAGAATCCCAGTTGGGTGACCTGTTTTTGGGTGCCGGATCTTGAAGAGGTCTAATAGGAGTGATGAGTCCTTTGGCATGGAGTCGATCGAAAGCGATAACGTAGTTCATCCCAATAGGGGTGAACTCTTTCCTTAGTTTCTTCTTAGGTCTTTGGTTATCCATGGCTAAGACTTCGTTAAGGTCAAAGGTACTAACATTGTTACTAGAGTAGGTGTTTCCGGAAGAAGAAGGATTATCATTCTTCTTTCCTTTCCAGCCACTGTTGTTACTATGGTTAGTAGCTTTCTGTTTTGCAAGATCGTCTTCAATATCAATACCTATGTCATAGACAGCTTTGAAAGTGTTTAAATTGCATTGATATTTCAGGTGCCTTTGGTACTTGTCCTGGAGGTTCTTGATGAACATCCTCACAAATTCCTTTTCAGTAGGAACTTCTACCATCCTAGCAGAAGTTTCCCTCCACTTGTTAAAGAAGGAAGTAAATTCTTCGTTTTCTTTTTGTTTTAACATCTCAAGCTCCCTATGATCAGTTTCAAATTGGATGTTGCACTTGTATCTATCAATGAAAGCGTTTGTTATAGAGTCCTAAGAAGAGATCTTCTCTTTGTCTAGGGATAGAACCATTGTTGATAAACGGTTTCTAGAGATAGTGAAAACAACGAGTGGAAAGCTTTCCTATCAATTCCCTTAATATTCATTATAGTTTCGAAAGATCCCAAATGGAAGTAAGGGTTATCTGTTGGCTTGAACTTAGGGATGTCATTGGCATTGAACTTATGCGGAAGAAGTTCTTTGTCCACCAAGACCCCTTGTGAGCTAATTCCTTGATACTTGTACTCGTTGGAAACTTTCTTAAGGCTTTCTTCTATGCGCTCAAGCTGTCGTTGCTTGATAAGATCGTTAACTTGAAGAATGAGGGCTTTCATCATCTTAGTTAAGTTATTCATGTTTTTCTTCAACTCATCAACTTCTTGTTGGGAAGCCATTAGTACGAACTTTTTCCGGTGTCTGATGGGTTTGTCGAAGAGTAGTACTTGAACGAAGGTGTTGTCTTTGATTAAGCGCCCTTCTCCACTTAACCAAGTGTTGTGAAAAGGGAAGTCATGGATACTTATTGTTAATTGTTTGACTCAAACTTGATTCAACATGCGTAGATGGGAAGAGATCATGGAAGAATGTGGGAGTGGTATGCATGAAGAAAGCACGTAGAGAGTGGAAAGATGATGTAGATGGAGAGATATGGAAAAATTATGAATAGAGTGGACCCCCAACTCAAATGACGGAAAGAGCGACTCATGCATGAACCTAAGACATGGTCGCGGTGACAAAGTGTGTGAATACTTTTGAGTGAAAGTGATATGTTCAAGACTCGTGTCATGACCATGTGACTAGACTATGTGACTAGACTCGAACAAAGACTAAGTTAAGACCTCACGTATGTGTACTAAATTGGATAGGCTGTAGTATTTTAGTCATAACATTTGATTTGTGACTCTGAATTAGACGAAACCAATGCCAAATGAAAGATAACACTCGGGGCTACAGATCCATAGGTTGTAAGACTCGTAACTCTTCCTAGAACTCCGGCTATGACCAAAACAAGTTGACGCTTGTGCAGTATACGGGAATAAAAATCCGGGTTGACTCAAAGGAACTATGACTCGATTTAGACATATTTATTAGCTCCAATTAATTAATCAATTAATTAAGCAAAGTCTTTTAGTCATTGGTTAGATTATTTAAGAATATTTATAATCACAAGTCAAACCAAACGGTTAGTTTAATCACATATAAGTATGCACAAGCAAGATATGCACAAGTAGTCAAATAAGCACAACATGATGCAATGAGTTTGCAACCTAACCATGGCTCTAGTTCTCTAAATTTAAAGGGTTGGCACGTATGGATGGGATCCCACAAGTTAAACTTGTTTCCATGGTTTGGTGAATTCACAAACTCGGATGTACCCTTCGTTACAATGAGCATTCGATTGGGTAGATGGAGCGTGAATTCCTAGAGGGTTATGGCCATATGTAGAACACATATGGGTTCAGAAAAGAGGGAAAAACTCAATCAGGAAGTAAAATCGACCAAACAGTACTAGAACTGGTCAAAGCAAGAAGGAAGAGTTCTGGCTCGGTATTGGAAGAACTTGGAGCAAGACAACAGGGACCATCGCGAGAAGATAGCTGTTTTCTATGGGGCACTGTTTTCTCAGTGCCAATTCCTATATGCCTTAGCAGCTCTCTGTTTTCTTAGAATTTTCCAATTTTCACAGCGTTTTTTCGATTCTAGTTGTGAAAGATAGTTCCCAAATTCCCTACGTGTAAAAAGCCGATGTTTTTGACGCATTACGGATGGTCTATCCAACGCGGACCTTTTTATTCTTATGCCAATAATGTCCATCAAAATTACGCACATGAATACCTAGAACTTTTCGAGTCTCATCCACTCATTCTAAATTATTGCCAAAATAAATTTTAGGAATCAAAATAGAAATCCTCCCCAGCGGAGTCGCCAAAATTTGTAGGGAATATTTCAAGCATCCTACACTTGAGCCCCACTATGATCATACACTTAAGCATGGTGGCGTCCAAAGGGAAGGGAGCTAGAGTAAAAGAGTCGCCAACAAGTTTTAGGAACTTGTAAACCGTTCATAGGGTGAATGTTACACCCCTTCACGATCCATGAGATCGCTAACTCCATAGTGGTCCGGAACCCTGACTGGATATTTGGGGATGAAGGTACAAATCCAACCCCAAAGAGATTGAACCTGCCCTAAAAATAGGCCTCTGCTTTATTCTTCTCATATTCATGTGCGCTTTCTGACTAACATACAATCATTAGATTAATCCTAAACCTATTTAATCTATGTTGGTTGAATATTAGTGCACAAACAAATATTATTGGCGATCACTTGAATTAAAATCATATTAGCCTAAAATCAAATTATTAATTATCTTATTAAGCATGATTTCAAGTACAAATTCCCTTTAAACCTGCAAGAGAGGGTGTGACCAAGCAATAACAATAATATCAAGCAACATAATAACAACAATCATCATAATAATATCCTCATCAAAGCATAATAATATTAACAAGATCCTAGGCATGATACTAACATGATTAATAACAAATCCTAGCATGTCACTAAATAATAAAGATCAAAGCTTAAGCCCTAACATGAAAGAAGAAATAGAAAGCAACCTAAACATGATACTAGAAAGCAATTAGGAAGTATTGAAAGACATCCTAACATGATACTAGGAATTGATATAATATAAGCATGCTTTCTATAGAAATATAGCAATAAAACTACTTACTTTGTTGCCTCGTATCTCTTTCTATCAAAACAATACACACGTTAGTAACTTCAATGAAAATATTAAATCAAACAATTAATTTAAATAATTGAAATAGAGATTTGGGACCAAACCCTCATAAATTATCAACCTTTCACGTTTAGGGCGAAGGCAACTTCAAGCTTGGTTAGGTGCATCTAAGACTCGTGAATGCGGTATTGTATTTTTTAAAAGTCAAGGCTTAGAAAGAGGGAGAAAGAACAAGCTTCTAGCTTTGAGAGAGAAGAGAATTAGAATTAGATGATTGTTGATTATTGAAAACGGGGAAATAACGCCCCTATTTATAGAGAAAATATCCAAAAACGATTAGAAAAGAGTTATAATTTGAATCGGATTAAAATTCCTTTTGACGTGGCAAGATAAGGACTCTCGCGGAGCGATAAGACTATCGCGGCGCGATCAGATTATCGCAGCACTATAAAAACAGTTTTTTTTACGGATATTGTTTTTATCATAACTTTTGATCCAGAAGTCTAAATAAGGCATATAATATGTCGTTGGAAAGCTATTGAAATCTAATTTTCAACACAATTGGAATCAGATTAAAATATTTTTTAGAATAAAATATATGGCCGAAATAGTAGGACGGTGTTAGTTTTGGATAGAGTTCCGTTTTTCTTTCATATCTTTTTCGTTATAGATCGGAATTAATATTATAATATATCATTGGAAAGATAATTTAAAGATATATCCAACCATATAATATTTGGATAAAAATTATGAGGCACAAAAATAATATCTGATCATCTTTGAACGTCTTTCATTTCGTATAGAATTAGGACTTTAAAAAGGAAAGTTTTATTCAATTTCAAACTCTTTAATCTTATCTTTTCAAAAAGGATAATTAAGATCTTTTATAAACCTATAGAAGCTTCTAATTAATCCTAATTGGTTTAAGAATGGGATTAAAGCCTTTGGACCCTCCACATGATAATTAGGTCGTAGGTAAAATCCGGTTTGGGCCTAGTTTAGTATTTTGGCCATAACTTCCTCTTTATTCATCGGAATTTGGCTTATAATATAACGTTGGAAAGCTCTTTTCAAGCCCCATCCAGCTACACCATTATTGAACCCATATCATGGACCAAACTAAACTGGACTAGACGTTTTTCATAATTAGGGTACGAAAAGAAAGATTTTCGAAAACAGAAAGAAGTATTTATATTAAAAGCAAAGGAATTCACAAGACTCTTTCACATTTCACCTCGTTCGATAATCAATGACAAGATATTCATCATTGGGTTTGGGTTTTTTTGGGGAGACACAATCAGGTGTCTGCACCCGCATGTATTACATTCGGGTGGCTTCGTCGCAGAGAGTATCATCTCAATTAAGATGACTCATTGCTCCTAGTATACACGGACGGCAAGGACTGATTGACCTAATTGGCTCACTTATTGCCGTCTGGATTGAAAATTCTAGGTGGGACAAGTACGCCCTAAGAACCCGTTTGTAATGGGGCAAACGGCGCTATAAGATCGCCTGGAATAGCTCAATGCTATAAGGCCGCCAGTTATTGCAACAGAGTAAAGCAGGCGAGCGAAAGCATATTGTACATTCTGGACCACCTGCTCCTTTTGGGCAAAATGGCCAGAATATAAGAGCTAAGGCTCGAATTAAACATTTAACAGCCATCTAGCTACCTAGAAGAGTTCAATAACCACTTGTTTCCATCACCGAATGCTCAGTGGCCGGCTGCACGCTTAGTTTGGGGCAATCACCATAGTGATTGATTGACTTAGAAATTAGTCATACTCTTTTAAGTATCAAAAATTTCGAAGTCAATCAACCCACTCTTAAACCCAAGCATACAGCCGTCTAGGGGCAAAAACACCTGGTATACCGCTTGTATCAAATAGATGCAATCATTCAAAAAAAAACATAACATTTAAAAACCGACCTAATGGCTGGATGATTCATCATTAAAAAAGTGACCCCTTGGCCAGCCAAAATAAAAATTGTTAACCGGTTATACAACCGGTGGAAATAGTGACATTGTTAGATCAACCCGACTCCACAGTCGGTAAAAGAACAAGGAACACTCGACACGCAGGCTGGAAATGTATTTGAAAGGCCATTCGACCACAGAAACCTAACTTAGTCAGCTTTGGGGGAGGACTCTGCTTTATTCCCATTCGCCATATCTTCTTCATTGGCCAGATGGTTCTCGTTGAGCTCGTTGTCATCGTTCCCCTCCTCGTCATCCAGGACCTCTATTCCTTCGCCCTTATCCTCCTGCTCCGCCTACTGCCTCTCCTCGTCCAAGGCCTCAGTGGCTTGCTCAAAGCGATACTCCCAGATGGAGTAATCGTCCTTGGGAAAGAGAGCCTTCCACGCCATCTTCATCCGGGTGGTGCAGTCGGCTTCATTCTCTTCGATGAGCAGTCGCTTCTCTTCCTCAGTACGGGCAGCAAACTTGGACCTGAGCTGCTCCTCCTGGTTGGAAAGCTTTTTCTATAAATTTCTCATTTTGGCGGCGGAGACTGTCTGTGTCCCTGCCAACGTGTTGCAGCTTTCCAAGCTCCGTTCGGGCCGTCATTAGCACCCCCTTTAGCTCAGTCACCCTCTTCTAGGCCGCCTCCAAATCATTTTTTACTTGCAAGCTGGCAGTCGCCTGCGAGTACAGGATATCCTAAGTTAGTGCCTCAGTCTTATTAACATCAAACATTACCTGGTTAATATTGGAAGCGGCCCTTTGGTTGGAAGCCCTTACCTCTTTCTGCTTATCGTTGAATGGCTTTTTAAGCCCATTCACTCTAAGCATGGCCTACATATAGACAAAAGATAAGACTGTTAATATGCAGTCCGCTAAGCAAAGACTTGAAAAAAAAAATTCTAACTTTAAAGCAGGTTACCTCGGCAAGGAGCGCCAGTATGGCGTCGAAGTTGAGGAGCATCTGCACATGCAACATTTGGTGAGAGGTTGGCATAGATACGGCCAATAAACCGGCTATGGTTAGTCGACTAGTTATAAGTCTTAACCCTACAAGGGTAAGGCAAAGGGTCAAAGGCGTTGGTACCTGGGATCACAACCTAGACGCGCTTGTCCTTCCGCCTACTAGAAAGATCGCCTAGAGAGTCGTCAGCGCCAACAGGTGGCATATCCTTGAAGGAATTGGACTCCTCCGCCTGCTTTAGAGCAGCCATGGCAGCTGGCGACTTTCCGCCTGTTGAGGGGTGAGAGTCAGATTTGCTCGCAGATGGCTTGTGAGCAATCATCTTTCTCTGCTTTTGGGGCATCTGCCCCTCCCTAGTAGATGGCCGCTTGGGGGGCCTCTCATTTAAGGCCGGCAGTACGGCGGCTTGACAGATCCCTCTTGTAAAAACCACAACACTTAGCAAAAAATTATGCAATTGAGTCAAGTCAAATTGATGGATGTTTGGGAGCTTACATGCTCAAGCTGATCCTTTTTGAAGATTTGGTTCTTCTGCCGGATCATCTGACGATAGGCAGATGCTGAGTTGCTGGGTTTTTTGCTTGGAGTTAATTAAGACATAGTTTTCTCTGCAAAAAAGGCCGAGTGTATGATTAGCAAAATAAACAAATAAAACTATAAACGCTCTATAAAACACTCATCCGGCCACTCACCTCTTCTTTTCTCTTAACTAAGGCCACAGGAGACCAGATAAATAGGATCCTTAAGCCATTCAAACCTAGGTATATAACTATTCGTGACAATCTCCCTCTCAGTTCCCCCCTTTACTGTTTTAACGTCAACCTTAAACAACCCAGGGGTCAAAATTTGATCCCAGCCTTCTTCAGATACAGGCGGAAGGATTGCTTTCTGGCCCAAGAGATATGGATCTCTGTTCCAGGAGTTAAACTTTTTATTCCGGGTAGTGTCTGGGGAAGAAATGATGTAAAACTTGTTCCTCCAGTCTTTCCACTTAGACTCCTTCCCAAGAGTCATCATATTGGAGGATATGATCATACCAAGGACTGCCTCCTTCGATGTCATTTAATTCCTCTATTGCATTACAATAAGCCGGTTCATCTCTTCTTTCAACGCATAATGGCATCATATTTAAGTGATCAAGAATATTGATAATTAAGGCTAATTTTGCTAGTGCATCGGTAAATTGATTCTCATCCCTTGGGAGATACTTGAAATCAATGTTTGATGAGTTGCTCTAGGTGTGCTTGGTATAATATCATTGTGGATCTTTTTATGTTCCATTTTTTGAGTATATGATTTATTATTAAGCTGGAATCTCCATATACCTCTAATTTTTGCACACCTATGCTAGTTGCTGCTTCTAATCCAATAATGCATGCTTCACATTCCGCGGCATTATTAGTAGCCTCAAAGTCTAGTTTGGTAGAGATTGGAGTATGTGCTCCCTCTAGACTTGTGAGTAATACTCCTATGCCACACCCTTTTTGATTAGATGTACCGTCAAAGTACATTACTCATTTGTCATCTTATGTCATGAGAATTTTCTCGTCTGGAAGGTGAGTAGTTTCTGGATGACTTGTTTGAATAGGATGTTGAGCCAGGAAATCAGATATTACTTTTCCTTTTATTAATTTTTCAAGAATCTATTTTAATTCAAATTCGGCCAACATCACCAACCACTTGGATATTCTTCCTTGTATGGGTGGTTGTTCAAACAAATACTTTATCGGATTGTGTTGTGAAATCACATGAGTGGTGTGGGGAAGCATGTAATGTCGTAATTTTTTGGTTACCCACACTAACGCTAATCTTGTTTTTTCCAAAGTGCTATATTTTGTTTCGTATTGAATAAATTTTTTACTTATATAATATATTGCACGTTCTATTTTATCTACCTCTTGTGCAAGCATGGCCCCTGTGGCAATCTCCATGACAGTGACATAGAGTCTAAGAGGTAATTTGGATACTAGCGGTGCTAAAACTAGTGGACTTTTAAGATAGTTTTTTACTTTCTCAAAGGCCTCTGGGCATTGATCGTCCCATTTATGTTTTTCTTCTTTTTTCAATTTTTTGAATATTGGCTCACAAGTAGAGCTGTCAAAAACCGTCCCGAACTGGTGAATCCGAACCGTTTCGAAAAGGAACCGGACTGCTAAGAACCTGTTATTTTAAAACCATAAACTGACCCGACTTGTTTTTTTTAAACCAGAAACTAAACCGATCCGAATGTCTGAGAACCGTTAATGAACCATACCCGTTATCAAGTCGAATCGATACAACCCGAAACCGAGAACAACCCGAACCGAAATACTTTTGAATCTGATAGCAACCCGATCCATTGTAAATCAAAACTGTTTAATGATGAGTGTTATTTATGGCACTTATTCCTCTTTTAAGATGATTTTTAATTGCTTTTATAGCACTTTTATCTCTTTTTCTTTAGTTTTACATGTTATTTCTCTAGTTTGTGCTTTCTTTAGTTGTTTTCCCGTTTTCTTGCTTGGTTTATTTCGCTTTTTCTCTTTTATTTGTTTGCTTTTCTTTGATTACAGGAGAAAGGTGATGTCTAAGGATCTCCATGGCTTTTTCTCGGGATTTATAAAGCTCAAGATGCAAGCCGGTCTCTCCCTTTTGAAGCTCAAGAGTTGAGGTGTGCAAGCTCCAAGTCTTCTAGGCCGCGCTCTCAAGCTGTGTGGGCATCAAAAGTGGTGTTGAACCCACCGTGGAGCATTTGGAAACTGCCACCCCCAATGTTCATCAAGTGGAGCGCACGGAGGCATCAATGGACACACGAGGGAGAGCTGCCCTGCTCCTAGGCGCGGGCGCGCACGAGCGAGGTGCGGCCGCGCAGCCCCTGCTTCCCCTTTCCGTACCCATTTCTTCGCAGCCGCGCAATATGAGGAAAAGGCGCGTCTGTACGGGTTCTTTTTGGACGTCTAATTAACTTCTCCTTTATCAGTGTTACTATATATAGATTTTCTTCCTTTTTAGAGAGAGAATTAAGTAAAAAGAGAATTAGAATTGTATTAGAAATCAAATAGAATTAGATTTTTAGAGAAAGAAGCTCAAATTTAGGGAAACTTTTGTTCTTAGATTTTAGAGAGAGAAACTTGGTGATTTGATGATAGCTACATTTGATCTTCATACTATTTGATATTAATCAAAGTTTTGTAAGAAATTCCTTCTCTTAATGCAATTTTAGTGTTTGGTCTTTGATATATTGTTGAATTTCTAGCTGATTGTTTGATTTGATTATTGATATTTTGATTACAATTTTGATGATGAATTTGATGATTTTGTTTAGTTTTGTTTGGTTGATAGAAATTGTGCATGTGTTTGATTTGTTGAGGAGTAGCTAACCTTGATTATCAAGCTAGATTGCATTGTAGTTTTCATTGATGCGACACATTGATTTGGAAGCTACTCTTATCAATTGAACTTGACTCGTGATTTTCCTTTGATAGTCATTCGTAAATACCACTAGTTTGACGCCTAGGAAATAGCTTTTCAAGTGCTTTTGATTGCAATTACTATTTTCCCTCGCATTATTCGATTGATTAACTTCCTATCAAATTAGCATGTTTATCGTGAATGCATGTGGATCCTAACTCTCTAGTATCTTTGATGTTGATTTCCATTTAGAATATGTCGTGTTGATTTGCTTTTATTTTACCTAACCAATTATTCAATATTCGGAATAGCTTGACTTAAGACCATAACATTTGCCTCCATTCCTTTGGGTTTGACTTGGACTTACCCCTATACTAGGAGTAGGTTTGGTTATAAGTTTTGTTTGATTGAAGGAGTTTTAGAATCAATGACCTAGAATTTCTCGCTGTCATTTAAACCCGATAAAAACCCGATAAACCCAATTCATTTACAACCCATAACTGAATAGGATCGAATCGTTTATAACCCGTAATCAGTTATGACCAACTATTTACAACCCGTAACCGGTTATGGCCGAATCGTTTATAACCCGTAAGTCTGTAACCCGTTATGAGAGAAAATTGTGAGAGAGAAAGTGTTTTGTCTAAAGCGGTGCGGGTGAGTGTAAGGAATGAGATATGAAGACTTTAAGGTTTGAATTTTGGCTTGGGCCAATTTTGATTAGGTTTTAGTGATTTTGGGGAGATGAATGAGAGGTATTGGATTAAAGATAGGTTTAATCGACGATTGTGAGAGTATTTTGTTAAGAGGTTTGGATTGTTATCCGTGTTTTAATTAAGCGACCAATGAAAATTATAGCTTAATACAGTAGTAAATAATTAATAGTCATATTTTAATTTATAAACTACTTGTAATAAAGAAATTATAACTAAGTAATTACTATTTATTAGTAACTTGCTAGTTAAAACAAAATATAAATTGAAGTATACAACTAATAAAGTGATAATTATTACTATAACGTGTTTATGACCCTACCAATTACAAGTTTGCAACTCGAATCGTTCTAATTCATTACTTGATCAATGTAACTTGTTTAAGTCTTTATATTTATGATATGAACTGATTTTACCCGAGTTGTTTTGAACCAAACTCGTTTCTAAATTGATTGAGTTCTATCTGAATCAATTATGATCTGAAACGATTACAACCCAACCCTATTAGGATTCGATTTATTGATTCCTGAAACCAGTTATAAACTGAAAAAACCTGTTTTAAAACCGACCGAGTTCAAATCGAACAGATTATAACCTAAACCGATTACAACCTGACCCGATTAGGTACTGATATGTTTTAACCCAAAACCCACCTTAAACTGATAAAACCTGTTTTAAAACCGACCGAGTTCAACCCGAACCGATTATGGCCCGAACAAATTACAACCCAACTCGATTAGAATCCGACCCGAAAAGAAACAGTAATAAAAAAAAATACCAAACCGAACCGACCAGAAATTATTTAAAACCGACCCGAACTGACCCGATAATGATTCCAACCCATTATAAACCGACCCGTTACAAATCAAAAATCGATAAATCGAACCTAAAAACCAATTGACACCCCCACTCACAAGTCATTGTCAATTTACTAATGAATCAACTGATGTATTGTAGTTTGCCAAGGAACCCCCTAATTTGTTTTTCTGTTTAAAGGGGAGGCATGTCAATAATTGCCTTTATTTTAGAAGGATCGATCTCAATGCCACGTGTGCTTACTACGTATCCGAGTAACTTGCCACAAGTTACTCTGAAAGCACATTTTTGTGGGTTTAATCTCATCTTGTATTCTTTTATTCGGGTAAAGAATTTGCGTAAAGCTTTTATATGACACACTCTATCATTGGATTTTACAATCATATCATCCATATACACTTCTATTTCCTTATACATCATATCGTGCAAGAGAGTCGTAGCCGTTCTTTGGTACGTAGCTCCTGCATTTTTGTGACTAAATGGCATGACTATGTAGCAATAAGTACCCCAAGGAGTAATAAAGCATGCCTTTTTTTCGTCTTCTTTTGCCATTAGAATTTGGCTATAACCAGCGTATCCATCCATAAAGGATAACATCACATTTTCAGGTGTATTATCTACCAATATGTCAATATGAGGTAGAGGGAAATCGTCTTTGGGACTAGCTTTGTTGAGGTCCCTAAAGTCGATGCATATGTGAACTCGTCCATCCGTTTTAGGGACTAGGACGATGTTTGTTACCCATTCTGGGTAATTACATGTGCGAATGAAACCTATATCCAATTGCTTTTGCACTTCTTCTTTTATTTTTAAGGCGATGTCAGGTTTCATTCGTCGAAGTTTTTGTTTTACTGGTTTAGACATAGGGTTCAAGGGAATGGTATGTTCCGTGATTTCCCTATCTATTCTAGGCATGTCCTTGTATAACAAGCAAACACGTCTTCGAATTCTTTAAGCGTCGATATGAGGATCGATCGCTCTTCCGGATCTAAAGTTAAGCCAATTTTGACTTCTTTCCTGTTTTCGTTTGTTCCTATGTTGACCGTTTCAGTTTCTTCGATTACAGGATTCTTTGTTCTCATTCATTCATTAATTCAACCAGTTTGTTAACGTTATCATCTTCATTAGATTGATTATTATAGCATTCAAAAGATTCGAGAGAAGGCATATACTCGGAAATAGAGCTCATATTATTGAAATCAAAAGAAAGTACATCAAGAGAAGAATCCTTTTTGGGATCCTTGTCCTTAGAACTAGAAAATAAAGACTTAGTAATGGCCACAAGGCCTAAATTTTCAGCTTCCTTAAAATCTAAACTAGACTCATCGTCCGATTCTTCGAACATTTCCCCTTCTCCTATGGTGATCTCTAGCTTGTCACCTTTGTTTAATCCACTTGAAAGTCTTCCTCCATCCATGCTCAAAAGTTTCATTGGAATGGGTGATTAACGAGGTTAGATCGAAAGCTTCATCTTGGATGGCATTTTGATTAGCTACTGTAGCAACATGGTTTCACTCTAGTTTAAATAGCAAGTTAAATGCTTGCCTATCATAGCACCTTGGGGTTGGGAGTTTTGATTGAACGATTTTTAAGTCGTCATTCAAGATGTAGCAATCGTGGAATATCTCGAATCCAGGCTTCTTGATACCTTCTAGAACAAATGGTTCTGGAAAGTCATAGCAGAGGTAATCTTCTCCTTCCCTAACAAATTGTTCATTGAGAGTTTGATTGTAAGATGGGAGTTAGGAGATTATCCCTTTTTTGTTATTATATTTACGTGCTTTAATCTTAGCATTGTGAGTCTTAAGTTCTTCTTTGGTTGGTTTATATTCCAATCCAAAAGAAAAACTTTTCTTTGGGATAGGAAGTAAAAGAGGCTTCTTCATTCCTATTCCCAAAGGCATCCCAGGAAAGTAACTACTCTTAAATAAGATGTTGTTTACTATTGGGGTGGAATATGGATCAAGTTTGAATGATTCTTCAAGGCTTTCATCCATTTCTAGTGTGCAGATAGCCTCCGCGGCAAATCCCCACATGTCCTCTTCATCATTGTCATGATTTATTTGTGAAGGAGATTGATCGTCTATTGTGATTTCTCACTAGTAAGCAAGCTAACGAGATCCTGTGGAATTGTGTCCGTACTTATAGACGTTAGAGCATTCATTAGAGAATTCCTATGTTCTTTAGAAGTACTTAGGAGTTCCCAAATGCTAACATTCGCCTTAGATAAACGAAGTTGTTTGACCAATGGATCTTCTACCTCATGTGGAGGTGGTATTGAATTTTGAATTTGATCTTGATTAGTTGAAGATCCATTTGGTTGTGCTTGGTAAACTCGCCCAGAACGAGTTAAATGATTTACCTCGTTTGGACTAGTTGTAGGGCTCATAAACCAAATTTCTTCCAGAGGCTTTAAATGTGCCTCCATTTCGAGATGTTCCATGAGTTGTGCTTGATGCCATTGTTCATCTAAGGAGAGATTTGATAGATCTTTTGGTTTTCCCAAGAAATGATCCCAATCAAGCGTTCCACTTATTTCAACTTAGAGAAAAGGTGGAGGTGGGACGGCGGCATACTTAGAGATGTATAGGTCTTTGAAGTCATCCTCCCATAGCCCACACACTTCATTAGTTACCCCTATGAGTATTGTGGTTAGAGGTTTCCCTATGGGAGTTATATAATCCAAAGGATTAAATGCATCACTTCTCATGTGGTCCTCATCAATGTGAAATATTCCCAATGGGGAAACATTATTATTAGGTTTAGACGTGTGAATTTTCCCATCATCTACCAAATCTTGAAATTTATGTTTTAAGACAAAGCAATGTTCAGTATCATGTACAACACCTCTATGATAAGCACAATAAGCATTACCGTCCCATTGAGGATGTCTTCTTTCTAGGGAAAGAATTGGTGTTGGTCCTGTTGGTGCGAGCAACCCTTTTTCATTTAGTTTTTCTAATAATTTTTTATAACTCACTGAAAATTGCGTGAACTTTCTTTCTTTTGACTACCTTTTCCGTGGGTCATTATTATTATATTGCATTGTGCTATTATATTTCAAGGAAGTCGCAAAAACATCAATAGAGGATGAAATGTTATCATTCCCCTTTTTTTAGTTATTCTTAGGTTGATGATGATGAGGCTTGTTTGCCTTTTCTTTAGCAAGATCATCTTCAATGCTAGTGGCCACAGAATAGACCTTTTGAAAAGTGTCTAGACCAAGGTAGCGTAGATGTTTGTTGTACTTTTCATGATAATTGTCAATGAAGTTTTGTACTAATTTGAGTTCTGGTGGCCTTAGGGCAAGATGGGCCGCCTATTCTCGCCATCACCATAGAAAGCAAGGAAACCTTCGTCGTCGCCTTGCATAAGCATTTCGAGTTCACGTAAAGTTGACTTGAATTCTTTGCTACTTTCATATTGGGTGATGAAAGCCGAAACTATATCTTCCCATGTGCTCTTGAATTTGGCATCTAGCCCATAATACCACTCTCTCGCGGCTGAGTCTAGAGATAAAGGAAATATCAAATCATAAAGCCGAGCTGAGGATCAACTCCTTTTAAAGCCATGGTGTCAGTAAAACTCATTAAATGAAATTTTGGATTATTGGTCACCTTAAATATTGGCAAGTCCGTAGCTACGAACTTTTCAGGCAAAGTAAGTCCTGTAGGAGGAGTAAACTTTTTTGCGTCAAAGTACTTGTTCCCCATTGTAGAACGAAGAACAAGCTTCTCAAACGACTTCTCTCGTATGGCTAAATCATCTAGTTTTGTTTCAAAGATAAAGCTGTTTTGGGTAATTTTACCCATGCCACGTGGGCCAATCAAGTCCTGACACGTGTCATACTTTGGTTGGTCCGAAATGGACCAGTCTCTATTTGACACGTGTCCCTCCTAGAGTTTGGGAGAAAAAAGCGGCCTTCAAGGGCCCAAATCCCGAGAAAGCCGTAATACGGCACAGCCCAGCAGAGCTAGGTCAGAGTGACCTAATCAGGGGCACATTCCCCATGACCCTATAAATAGGGAGATTCCCCCATTTTCGAGGCAGGAATTGATTATTACAGCAGACCCTACATTCTCTTACATCAGAGAAGCACCAGATCTCGGAATCCAAGAAGATCTCACTTTTCATTTTCCGTACCTTTTCCTACCCACATTC